>NC_053038.3:44494948-46994948 GCF_002575655.3 Aegilops tauschii subsp. strangulata | reverse complement strand
TGAAGTGTGAGTAGTTTACCTCAGACCTTCGGGTCCATAGTTATTAGCTAGATGGCTTCCACTCTCTTTTTGGATCTCAATACAATGTTCTCCCCCTCTCTTGTGGAGATCTATTCGATGTAATCTTCTTTTGCGGTGTGTTTGTTGAGACCGATGAATTGTGGGTTTATGATCAAGTTTATCTATGAACACTATTTGAATCTTCTGAATTCATTTATGTATGATTGGTTATCTTTGCAAGTCTCTTTGAATTATCAGTTTGGTTTGGCCTACTAGATTGATCTTTCTTGCAATGGGAGAAGTGCTTAGCTTTGGGTTCAATCTTGCGGTGTCCTTTCCCAGTGACAGTAGGGGCAGCAAGTCACGTATTGTATTGTGCCATCGAGGATAACAAGATGGGATTTATATCATATTGCATGAGTTTATCCCTCTACATCATGTCATCTTGCTTAAAGCATTACTCTGTTCTTATGAACTTAATACTCTAGATGCATGCTGGATAGCGGTCGTTGTGTGGAGTAATAGTAGTAGATGCAGGCAGGAGTCGGTCTACTTGTCTCGGACGTGATGCCTATATACATGATCATACCTAGATATTCTCATAACTATGCTCAATTCTGTCAATTACTCAACAGTAATTTGTTCACCCACCGTAAAATACTTATGCTCTTGAGAGAAGTCACTAGTGAAACCTATGGCCCCGGGGTCTATTTTCCATCATATTAATCTCCCCACAACAAGCTATTTCTGGCGCCGTTTTTATTTTGTTTTCTTTACTTTGCATCTTTATCACAAAAATACCAAAAATATTATCTTATCATATCTATCAGATCTCACTCTCGTAAGTGACCGTGTAGGGATTGACAACCCCTTATCGCATTGGTTGCGAGGATTTATTTGTTTGTGTAGGTGCGAGGGACTCGTGCGTGGCCTCCTACTGGATTGATACCTTGGTTCTCAAAAACTGAGGGAAATACTTACGCTACTTTGCTGCATCACCCTTTCCTCTTCAAGGGAAAACCAACGCAGTGCTCAAGAGGTAGCACGTCATAATGCCGAACACATTAACCAGCTAAGTCACTTTCATGCTCAATTTGTTTTAATGATGAATTTTTGTTCGGTTTGACCATGCATTATATTTATGTTAAACAAAAACTTTGGTGTTAAAAACACTTCCTTTCCCATGTTAACTGGGGGCTCTTAAATTTATGTGAGCTGTTTTATAATAAGTCTTCTTCTTTGTCGTTGCAAAGTCTTTTTTATCACTCCTTTGTTCGACGCGAGTGTGTGGTCAATAGCCGGGGAGCCTAATTTCTCTCTCAAAGCCGCTAGAGTTTAGTTTGCTAGACTGGCCTAACGAGAAGTACTCCGCCTTCGGGATAGGAGGATGAAGCCGTAGGCTGACCCGCTTGAAGTCTTGAGATAGGATGTGTCATGTTAAAGCACAACAGAAGCACAATTTTTTTCCGAAGACCAATTCTCGGATTGGCACCGAACACTTGATCTAGTTCGGACGTCAAGTTTTTACTGAAGGTTTTTGGTTTTCCAAGCCTATGGCACTTTTAAACTATTGATATGTTTCCAGCATAAGTCTCGCAGTGCAAACTCCAGACACCTTTAGAGATTCGACAAAAACATTCTCGGATATTGCTATATATGCATCGGTTTAGATTTGTGTCTTTGGTCAATAGTTGGGTTGCCCAGCTCTGTGCTTGCCTCCTACGTTCCGCTTTGTTTGGCTAGGATATAATTGGTTGGCAACGACGGAAGTGAAAATTTAGGTTCTCTAAAGACCACATAGTTCGGGAACTTTCCCCAAACTAAATCCTCAATATTTTTCTCCCGCATTGATCGGAGGTGAGGTTTCATGATCATGGTTGGCATGACAACCCCAAGAAAGGAACCGATAGCGGGACTATTTTCTTTGGAAGATGTTTTTTACATTACATAGTAATATAACATTCTCTCCGCATACCTTTGTTTATAAAACCGTATGGCCGGATTGCCTTGTTTGTCGTAAATCTTTGCCCTCATAAAGGCTTTATAAAGTAGGACAAACACTCCCCGGCTACTGGCCGAGGAGGTGGAAGCCAATGGCCGGTCAACAAAGTTTTGTACAATGCGGATCCGAGCATTAATGATGTAAAGTACTTGGATACATAGAATCATTACACATAATCTGTGATTTTACTCCGGATATCGATCCTTAATTCGGCCACCCGCACCCGTATTAAGGCTCGGAAGCTACTGGGCTTCGGTCTTATCATTTACTAATATTAAAGGGGCACAACGATCCCCTGATCTGGTGTTGCCACCCGGAAAGTGTCTCGGGGGCTACTGCATTGCATATTCAATGTAGAAAATTCAAAAGTGCTTAGTGTTCGGCCTGACCGAACAATAGGCAAACGCGTCTTTGGACAGCAATAGGTACCATCTGGACCTATCCGGCATAAAGCTCGGTTGCAAGTGGCTGGCTCCATAGAGGGCATCTCTGGCATTATGTTCGGTGGAACCCTTTTAACTTTTTTGAACCAAGGTGATCTATGACACCTCGGATATAGTCCGGCGTTGGAGCTCAGATACAGTCCGATGTTGGAGCTTGGACATAGTCCGGCGTTGGAGCTCGGATACAGTCCAGTGCTGGAGCTCGGCTGTAGTATCGCATTGAGCTCGCCTATAACAAGACTCTTTGGATACAATCCGGCTTTGGAGCTCGAATACATTCCGGCGTTGGAGCTTGGAAGCGGTCCGGCGTTGGTGCTCGGCTGCAAAAGATACCTTGAATGCAGTCCGGCATTGGAGCTCGGATGCAAGAGGACACTGTCGCACGACAAACACTTCAAACCCGAGGTGTGGCGTAAAAAATAACAAGGCATTAATAAAGGCCAAGAACTTAAAGGGGCTCCTCGGATACCCGACGTGTAAGCTCTTCGGATTCACTTCAGAGATCCTCAAGATCGAAGATGAGAAGATTTGTTGAACCAGTTTTCAAGACCGATGACCGAAGATGAAGAACAGTTCGGAAGAATCGAGGGGCGTCCCCAACTTGAAGACCGGTTCAGGGGGCTACTGACGGCGTCCTGGACTAGGGGGTACTCAACACGTTGTCTCCCGAACAAGTGTATCAGGCCAAGGACCCCCGTGGCGGTTCACTCATGGGGCACTTCGGGCAGCCCATGCCGCATACAAGGAGGATTCCACAAGGCTTGGCACACAAGACAAGGACTCCTCTAGACCCTAGGCCTACGGTGCATATATAAACCGAGGCCAGGCTAGTCGATAGACAATCCCATATTCATTACTACAATCTCGTGGTAGATGCATGTACTCTGTACTACACCCATATGAATGCAATCAAAAGCTGCATGTAGGGTATTATCTCTTTGAGAGAGCCCGAAGCTTGGTAAAATCCCGTGTCCATGTGAAAGTGCAACTATCCCTGGGTGGTT
Organism: Aegilops tauschii subsp. strangulata; assembly: GCF_002575655.3. Classification (NCBI taxonomy): domain Eukaryota; kingdom Viridiplantae; phylum Streptophyta; class Magnoliopsida; order Poales; family Poaceae; genus Aegilops; species Aegilops tauschii. The sequence continues at coordinate 46,991,499 of NC_053038.3, read as the reverse complement.
TTGGTAATTCCTAACAACATATAGCTCATTGAGCTAATGCTATTTCAAGATAAACATTTCAGTAAAGCTCAATGATTGGCATGGCATGGATGAGAAAAGTGGACCCCTCAAAATGCTAAGGACAAAGGATTGGCTCAAGCTCAAAGCTCAGGACTCTACATTTTTTCATTTTAAGTGATCCAAGATCACATTGAGTCCATAGGAAAAGCCAATACTATCAAGAGGGGGTGAGGTGTTGCTTAATGAGTTTCTTGCTCAAAGTGCTTAGTGATATGCTCCAAAAACCCTCAACTACTTTCTCACATCCACATATGTCCCAAACCAAAAGTCAAACTCGGCCCCACCGAAACTGTCTATCCGGCGCCACCGAGTTCAATTGACATAGCCACTACCAGAAACCCTAGTCTTTTCGGTCTCACCGATAGGGATCTCGGTCTCACCGAGATGGGATTGTAATCTCTCTGTTTCCCTTCGTAACGTTTCGGTCAAACCAAGATGAGCGATCGGTCCCACCGAGATTGCAATGCAAACTCTCTGTTTCCCTTTCATAACATTTCGGTCTAACCGAGATGAGCGAATCGCTCCCACCGAGTTTGCCTGACCAACTCTCTGTTTGTCTAATACCAAAATCGGTCTCACCGAGTTTGTGTAATCGGTCTCACCGAGATTACGTTATGCCCTAACCCTAAAGAAATCGGTCTCACCGAGTTGACATGTCGGTCCCACCGAAAATCCTAACGGTCACATTATGAACTAAATCGGTCTGACCGAGTTCTCTGATTTCGGTCCCACCGAGTTTGGTAAATTGTGTGTAATGGTTAGATTTTGTGTCGAGGCTATATATACCCCTCCACCTACTCTTCATTCATGGAAAGAGCCATCAGAACATGCCTACACTTCCAACATACATTTTCTGAGAGAGAACCACCTACACTTGTGTTGAGGTCAAGATATTCCATTCCAACCACATAAATCTTGATCTCTAGCCTTCCCCAAGTTGCTTTCCACTCAAATCATCTTTCCACCAAATCCAATCCTATGAGAGAGAGTTGAGTGTTGGGGAGACTATCATTTGAAGCACAAGAGCAAGGAGTTCATCATCAACACACCATTTGTTACTTCTTGGAGAGTGGTGTCTCCTAGATTGGCTAGGTGTCACTTGGGAGCCTCCGTCAAGATTGTGGAGTTGAACCAAGGAGTTTGTAAGGGCAAGGAGATCGCCTACTTCGTGAATATCTACCCGAGTGAGGCAAGTCCTTCATGGGCGACGGCCATGGTGGGATAGACAAGGTTGCTTCTTCGTGGACCCTTCGTGGGTGGAGCCCTCCGTGGACTCGTGCAACCGTTACCCTTCGCGGGTTGAAGTCTCCATCAACGTGGATGTACGATAACACCACCTATCGGAACCACGGATAAAAAATCTCCGTGTCAACATTGCGTTTGCTCCCTCAATCTCCTCCCTTTACCTTCATATGCAATTGTTTTACTTTCCGCTGCTATACTCTTAGAATTGCATGTGTAGGTTGATTGCTTGACTTGTGCTAAGTTGCTAAAATCTGCCAAGAACTAAAATTAGGAAAAGGCTAGATTTTTAATTGGTCAAGTAGTCTAATCACCCCCCCTCTAGACATACTTTCGATCCTACACCATGTTACCATCGCTCCAAGACGCCTAGCTTATGACCCCTACTACGAGATACGCCGGATATAGAACCGACATTTACCGCCGTGATAGGCGGTGCCATGGCATAGACGTGGAGGACCTTGTGCAGGTGTGAATGTGGACCGTACCGGAGGGGGTGGCGGGCGGGGTGAGGGTTTTTGTGACGTGGGGATGGTGAGGGTTTTCTTTTTTCTTTTTTGAATTGGGTGGTGAGGGTTTTCTGTCCCACAAAGAATTTTGGGGGCGACGGTTTGCTAGAGCGAACCGTGTGTGATTGATGCAACAGGCAAAATGAAAGTCATTGCAAATGGTTCCAATTTTGGGAACCGTGTGTGATTGTCGTACTACCTCCGTCCTGGTTTATTCGTCCCCTTTGTAATTTTTACCAAATTTTGACCAAATATTTAACATACTCAGACATAGATAATAAGTGTACACGTACATAAGCATAGTTCAACCATAAGTACATAGTTCAACCGTCATTAAGCATACTAAAGTGTACATAGTTCGATCCATCCCACATCTCATCTCACATGCCGGCACGATCCTGAAGCTTCTCCAGGTACTCGGCGTACGTGCTGTGCGCCACCCTATGAGAATACTTCTGCTTGAAGGAGCCAACGGCCCGTCCTCTTGCATGCGCCAGAATACTTAGATACGCGTCATGAAGCTTGTGGTTGCAAAATGGGCATCGATAGTCGCCGTTCCAGGTCCTAATACGCTTGTTATGCATTCCCGCATAAAGCTCCCTCAGGATTTGCCTCTTGTACCTCCTCTGGCCATCTTCATCCTTGCTGTCCACATCGTCAGACAGCACCTATACAAATAGTAAAACAAATTTGGCATCAAATCAATGATTACATGTTGTGAAGTAGGATTAGGAATTTATGGCTATTTATTTATACATATCCAGAGATTATGGTTCGGTTTTTAAGCACAGTCGCCTATGTACAAACCAATCTTGAAGAAAATAATGGTACAAACATATGTAGGTCATTCAAAATCAATTGTCAAGTCCTGGCTAGGAATTATTAGCACGAACACTAACCCTAGTCGGATTACTAGCAGAAATCATTTGCACATATGAAGCAACTAATCACTTATCACTTGTACCATTCAAACAATCAATACAATACACGCATCTAACGAAACTTACTCAGATTTCATGGATTGGGAGAACATAACCATAGGATTTCTATTCCAAAAAGGGGGAGGCAGGAGTAACCAGAGAAACCCTATGATCTATTTGACACATAAATGGGTATAGATGACTAACCAGCTGTCCGTCGTCATTGGAGTCGTCGTCGGAGTCGTCATCAGAGTCGTCGCCGGGGTCGTCACCAGAGTCGGTGTGGAACTCCGCCTCCGGCTGTGGAAGCTCGACGTCATCGATGACGTCAGGGTGCAGCGATAACTCGCTCGCGGTGACGGCAACCTCTGTCACCATCTCCACGCTGTGCTCCGGTGCTTTAGCAGCCCCGGCGTCGCCACTCCCTCCGATGGGGCGCTTCGACGGCATCCTCTTACACTGACGGCTTTGAGGACTGAGAGTGGCGTCGAGGATGCAAGCGGAGAGATAGAGGAATGTGTGTGTGTGGTGAGGATGGGGGTGCGGCCGCTCGGGCTCACCATTAATATGGAGTAGCGGGAGTTGTGGGAGAGAGGCGGACGGCGGTCAAACCAATGGCTCGCCTCCCGGTGAGCCTGCGCACCGGACTGCTGGCATGCCTACCAAAGTTTCACACAGCTACTCGCACCCCTCCCGATGACACTGCGTAGCGAGCACGCCTCCATCAATTCACACACCTGCATGCACGCCTCCCCGTCTGCCTGTGCAGCGGACTGCTCGCATGCGTCCCATCAACTCATGCCTGCTCGCACAGCACACGGGTCGCGCGACGACACGTATATTGTTTTTCTATTTGGATGATTAATGCCACCGCTTTATTGCTTAACCGAAGCATGGCACATATCCATTGTTGGTCTAACGCTCACAATTCAAATAAATAATCCGTTTGGGATATTGGTTCCCAATTATTAATAATCTCCCGTTTGTAATTAGATAAAGATTACATCAAAACTGGTCTCAATTTTGACCAAAAAAGTACAATGCCACTTTGTATTGGTGTCCGTATGACAACATGATAAGTTTCATGAACTTCAAATAAGTTTTGGATGTACTAGAATTTAAAAATCAAGATTCTCAATGTTTGAAATTTGTTGCACGGGGAGTAAACATGCACCTAGTGAGACTCATGTGTTTTTGCAATCCATTTAGGTACACTGTCACGTGTGCATGTAGCTCAAATTTGTTTTTTGCACATTATACCCGTAGAAAATCAATCAATTAATGTACTAAAATGTCTTAATGATCTCTGTGATTTTTTGAAATTAAAACGTCCCTGCTTTGGTAACATATGTTCACCGAGGGATAATTAATTTAACATGCATCGTAGTTGTGGTGGATTCGCGGTGTGTGTGTGTGGGTGTGTGCGTCTGGGGGTGGCGGGTGACTCGCAGTACACTATGAGTTGTGAGCCACCATGTGGGTTGGCCGTTTTGTTAGGTAGGCCGGTGCCACATCAGCGTCGTGAAATCTTTATTTCAAACATTACACAACCCTTTCATACATACATGTTTTGGCCGCATGCAGTCGATGGTTGTCCTACACGACACTCAATACTCGCGTGTGACGCTTTCTGTGGGCCCGCGAGGTCGTCGTCCATCACTTTGACGAACAGCCGGCAGTGAGGTTAATTTCACTAGCAAGGTAGAATCTTTTTTGTTTGTGTTATGGTGGTATATAGTACGCATCGAAGAGGTGGGAGGGGGCTAGCAATATATACTATACGTACGCGTCCGTGAACAAGTACACCCCACTCAGTGTCGGGACTTTTTGGTTTCCGAGGCACGTGCCACATCAAAATTGTGAAATTGGCTATTCAAACATCACACAACACCTTTTTGGGCCACATGCATGCACGCGGTGGTCATCCTAGCTAGGACACTCATGTGTGATGCTTCCATCTGTGGGCCCACGAGGCCATCATTGATGCATGCATGCATCACTTTGACCTACATCGGGAGAGGTTAATTAATTTCACCATCGATGAGGATTCTTTTGGGTTGTACATATTACGACAGGAGCATATAGTATGCGGTGAAGAGGGGGGAAGGGGACCATCATATGTAGTATGCTTCATGAACCTCGCTCTGTGTGGGTGCATGGTTTACGGTTTTTGAGGCATGTGGCACATCAAAGTTGTGCATTTTGGGTATTCAACATATATATGTTTGGCCCACACGCAAAGCGATGGTGGTTGTCCTCTCGCACCCACTTAAGCGGTTATCAACGATATCGATGCTTTCCATCTATGGGCCCGCTTGGTCCATCACTACTTTTTGCCTGACAACAAGAGAGGTTAATTTGACTTAGGGGGGATTATTATTTTTGCTTGTAATACGGTATATATATATATATATATAGGTCATGCTCTGGGATGACATGCATGATACAGTTTGAGCACACACACAAGCATGTGTACGCATGAATCCCTCCCATCGAGTCGAAGTGGCTAGTACAACGACACGTCATGAACCGATCTCGCTCTGTGTGGGGAGCTAGTGTATGATTTTTGACGCACGCGCCACATCAATGTTGTGAAATGGTATTCTAACATGCATGCACGCATCACCTCCATACATATGCATGTAGTGGTTGCCTTCGAACGGTACACTCCATCGCATGGTTATCGGGTACAAGCCTTTATATTCGTGGGCCCGCATGGACATCCATGATCACCTTGACCAACAACAAGATAGGTTACCATGGCGGATTCTTCATTTGGTTTTGTGTTATCGCAGTATAGGTCATGGTGAGATTCAGACCTTAAGTTTGAGCGCATATACTCATTTTCGAGTTCATATTTCATAGGTCACCATAAAAATTCCTACCTTTCAAATTTGCCGAAGCAATAAGTTTGTGGCACAAGCATAGTCTTCTGCTAACCTAGCCTTTCCCATCTTTCTATTAAAACGATGAATCCCCATCGTTGGCTTGAAGTGTGGTGTAACATACATATGCATCGTCAACCTAACCCTCACTCAGTGTGGGGATTTCTAGTTCGAAATCACGGTGCCACATCAAAGTTGTTCCATTGTTACTCAAAAACACACCTCTCCATACATATGTTTGGGCCACACGCATGCAGTGGTTGTCTTCGGGGACTAGCTACTTGCGTGATTATTGGCGAGCTAGCCCATCTCCGGGGTCGCATGGACGGCCATCACTTTGACCAACAACAAGAGATAGGTTGTACGACCAAGGTGGATTATTCTTGGTCCGTTTTACGATCCATCATGGTGAGATATGCCTCTCTGGCCCGCCGACTAAAAGTGTGTGTGGGAGAGTTGCTACTTCGCACTTTGCTAGGTGAACCTCGGTTGGGGGGAATGCATTCATAGCTTAGGATTCCCTTCGTGGCGACATGAGGGGGGCTGCTAGCTACTTCGCACTTTGCTAGGTGAACCTCGGTTGGGGGGCATGCATTCATAGCTTAGGATTCCCTTCGTGCCGACACGAGGGAGGGGGGCTGCTAGCTACTTCGCACTTTTCTAGGTGAACCTCGGTTGGGGGCATGCATTCATAGCTTAGGATTCCCTTCGTGCCAACATGAGGGAGGGGGGCTGCTAGCTACTTCGCACTTTGCTAGGTGAACCTCGGTTGGGGGGCATGCATTCGTAGCTTAGGATTCCCTTCGTGCCGACACGAGGGAGGGGGCTGCTAGCTACTTCGCACCTTGCTAGGGTGAACCTCAGTTGGGGGGCATGCATTCATAGCTTAGGATTCCCTTTGTGCCGACATGAGGGAGGGGGCTGCTAGCTACTTCGCACTTTGCTAGGTGAACCTTGGTTGGGGGCATGCGTTCATAGCTTAGGATTCCCTTCGTGCCGACACGAGGGAGGAGGAGGGCTGCTAGCTACTTCTCACTTTCCTAGGTGAACCTTGGTTGGGGGGGCATGCATTCATAGCTTAGGATTCCCTTCGTGCCGACACGAGGAGGGTGGGGGCAAGCAATACCGTGCGCTTTGTGGGAGAGGTGCCACATCGAAGTTGCATTTGGTATTTGAAAATCAAACCACCCTTTTCATACATAAATTTGGTCGACATGCAAGTGTGTTCATGCTCTGATCCTCTCCCGCGTCATTTTTCACCAATTTTATGAACATTAGACAAGTCGGATGACGCAACAGACACGGTTCACTGAAACTAACCGTGTGCCACGCCGGTGCCCCTGTCACGCACACATCTGCACAGTACACTGAGCTCCACGAGGCTCCCCCTCTCCAAAATATCTGCCCGCCTCGAGGATTTTTCTATGTCATAACACACGCTTGTTATCCGTCTGCAGTGTTTCTTGTTCCCAATCCCGCCTGCATCCCTAGAAAATATCTACCCGCCTCGAGGGTTTTTCTGGTTCATAACACACGGTTGTTATGTCCAGACCATGTGCGATGTTTCTTGTTCCCAATCTCGCCTACATCCCTAGAAAATATATGCCCGCCTCGAGGGTTTTTCTGTTTCATAACACACGGTTGTTATCTCCGGACCATGTGAATGCACTATCATCAAAATTTTCAATAGCCCCGGCATTTCACTCCCGCGTTTGACTCCCGCGTAGTAAAATTTTCAGTACCCGCATCATTTCCTCAAACACCCCCCCTCTACACACACACCAAAACCTCCTCAGGCGTGCGCGCACACACACATACCCTCCCTCGCTCGAAACCCTAGCAAGGTCCCCGCCACCAGTGCCACCGCCACCGCAAGGCCTCCATTGTCAACCTCTGCTGGTTTGCCCGTGCAGCTTACCCACCGATCTCCATACCCAGGCCGCCCTGATTTTCTTAGATGATGCCTGCCAAACGCCCCTTTCCCACAGATCCCCATCCCTGTCCCCCACTCCAGAGCGTTGCAGCCTAAGCCCGGCTACGCTTCCCGTGGAGCTCGAGGAGCAACTGGCCGAAAAGAGGTGTGTAGCGGTCTCTTCGCCCGATGTCGCTGAGGAAGCTGACGAACATTACTGGCGGCAGGCTCTCAAGCAGCGGGCTAGAGTATGCGGGCATGTCTTGGCTGCCGGCTACGACATCGAGGTCATCGACAGCAATGGCCTGTGGCGGGCTATGTCACAGGTTAAGTGGCCCACCCCAACCCCTCGGGTTCAACAGCCGTCGATCTCATCCATGGCCCCGCCGCTGATCTCCTTTGGCTCGCTATCAACAATTTTCCATTCTACATCGCCATTGAGCCCCTTTTGTCATTTTTGAAGGACATGCTCTACAACGCTGGCTTGGGATCCACAGCTTCCAAGTCAAACCTCATCAACGACGACCACGAGGAGGGCGCACTCTCTGGCTCTTCCAAGGGGAAAGACCCATCTTCTCTTCCAGGGGGAAAGTGCCCGTCTGTGACATCAGGGAGGGCACCCTACAGTCGTGCTCTTCCAAGGGGAAGGAGCCCATCTGCGACAACATGGAGCGCCTCCAGGGTCCGTGCTCTTCCCACGGGAATGAGCCCATTTGTGACAAGTGAGGAAACCCATGATTTGTTTTGCCGTGCCTCTTCACAGGGGGAAACCCATGATTTGTTTTGTCGAGTCCCTTTTGTAGTGTAGTGAGAATATGTCCAGTTTTAATTGCTATATCTGGTTGTTTGCAGTATGCCTTGTTTATTTCAGTTGTTCACAATGTGATGCTCTATATGTGCAATTATTTAATGTGCAGTACACACTACTGGAATCAGCTACTTTGCCATCCGCCAGCTCTTTGCCGTCAGCTAGCAGACGACAAAGAAGCTCTTTGCCATCAGCTACCCAAAAGCTGACGGCAAAGAACTGGCTGATGGCAAAGACTTTCTTCGCCATCAGCCAGTTCTTTGCCGTCCGCTAGCTGACGGCAAAGATTCTTTGCCGTCTGCTAGCAGACGACAAAGAGGGAGGGGGGGCCCACTTACGAGCTGCTTAAAAAAACTTAACGGCCCCCCTCTTTGCCGTCTGCTAGCAGACGGCAAAGAGCAAAAAAGCGGACGGCAAAGGGGGCGGACGGCAAAGGTTTAACATATCTAACGGCCGCGCCCCACCCCGCCCTGTTTCTCTCCCTGCTCTTCACACGCGCGCCGCCGCCCCCACCACTCGCCGCCGCCCGGTCGCCCCACCACCCCGCCGCTCCACCGGCCCCCCGCCCCGTCGCCACTGCCGCCCGGCGCCGTCGCCCCACCACCCGGCGCCGTCGCCCCACCACCCGGTGCCCCACCGGCCCCCCGCCCCGTCGCCCCCGCCGACCCCCCCCCCCCCGCGCCCCACCACCACGGCCGCCCGCCGCCCCGGCCCCCCGCCGCCCCGGGGTCCCGCCGCCCCACTGCCCCGTCGCCCCCCCCCCCCGCCCCGCCCCCCGGCGCCGCCGCCCCAGGCCGCCCCGCCCCCCTCCTCCACCGGCCACCTCCTCCACCGCCCCGCCCCCTCCTCCACCGGCCACCTCCTCCACCGGCCCTACCCCAGGTGAGCTCTACCTCCTCTTTTTTTCCTTTTTTCTGTTTTTTTAGTTTTAGGTTTATGTTTAGTTTAGATTTAGTTTTAGGTTTAGTTTTAGGTTTAGATTTAGTTTTTTCCTTTTTTTCTGTTTTTTAGTTTTAGGTTTATGTTTAGTTTAGATTTAGTTTTAGTTTTAGATTTAGGTTTAGTTTTAGGTTTAGTTTAGTTTGAGGAAAGAAGAAGAAGAAGAAAAAAAGAGGAGAGGAGGAGAAGAAGAAGAGGAAAAAGGAAAGGAAGATGAAGAAGAGGAGGAGGAGAAGAAAAAAGAAGAAGAGGAAGAAGAAGAAGAAAAAAGAGGAGAGGAGGAGAAGAAGAAGAGGAAAAAGGAAAGGAGGAGGAAGAAGAAGAAGAAGAAGAAGAAGAAGGAAAAAAAGGAAGAAAAGGAAGAAAAGGAAGAAGAGGAAGAAGAAGAAAAGGAAAAAAGAGGAAAAAACCCCGACCCGACACGGCACCCCGACCCCGACCCGGCACCCCGACACGACACCCCGACCCCGACACCCCGACCCCGACCCCGACCCCGACACCCCGACCCCGAGCCTGACCCGACACCCCGACCCCGACACCGACACGGCACCCCGACCCTTACCCGGCACCCCGAGTTAACTTAAAAATGACCCATTTTACCTAGATTAGCTCCTAAATGATCCATTTTACCTACGTTAGCTTTAAAATGACCCATTTCACCTAGGTTAACTCCAAAATGACCCATCTTACCTAGGTTATCTCATAAACGATCCATTTCAACTAATTTAGCTCATAAACGATCCATTTCACCTAAATTAGCTCTTAAATGATCCATTTCACCTAAGTTAGCTCAAAAAGATCCATTTCAACTAAATTAGCTCATAAATGATCCATTTCACCTAAGTTAGCTCAAAAACGATCCATTTCAACTAAGTTAGCTCATAAATGATCCATTTCACCTAAGTTAGCTAAAAACGATCCATTTCACCTTAGTTACCTCAAAAACGATCCATTTGACCTTAGTTAGCTCATAAACGACCCATTTCAACTAAGTTAGCTCATAAATGATCCATTTCACCTTAGCTAGCTCATAAACGACCCATTTCAACTTAGTTAGCTCATATATGATCCATTTCACGTAAGTTAGCTCATAAATGACATACTCTTCTTCTTCTAGTCTTCTTCTTGTTCTACTCTTCTTGTTCTAGTCTTCTTCTTGTTCTACTCTTCTTGTTCTAGTCTTCTTCTTGTTCTACTCTTCTTGTTCTACTCTTCTTCTTGTTCTACTCTTCTTGTTCTAGTCTTCTTATTCTAGTCACCTATTTCTAACTTTCTTATTTTGCCATTTTGCAGATTTCATTATGTGCTGGATGCAGTGCTTGTTCTACTCTTTTTGTTCTAGTCTTCTTATTCTAGTCACCTTAGCTATGGAGTGCTTGTTTATGTATGGATGGAACTTGTTTATGTATGAATTGATGGATGGAACTTGCTTATGTAATATGTATGGATGGAACTTGCTTATGTATTAATGGATTGAACTTGCTTATGTATGAATGTATGGAACTTATGTGCTGGATATATGTGATATGAATGCCTGTGAAATATATCTATATATGTCATATATATTTGCTGTGAAAATTGTTGGATTTAATAAAAAACAGAAAAAAGAGCCAATATGCAGGCTCTTTGCCGTCTGCCACCGACGGCAAGGCGGACGGCAAAGAAGCCACGTGGCATCCAGCTGTGCTTCCTAGGAGCTGACCCATTTGGTCAGTTTGCCTACAGTGGCAGACGGCAAAGAGTAAACGATTTTGCCGTCAGCGGCGGACGGCAAAGGCCTGCCATGTAGTGACGTGTAGATGACATCATACGGCGGACGGCAAAGACACTAGAAAGTTTGCCGTCTGCCGCGGACGGCAAAGGCCTGCCGTTAGCCACTTAACGGACTGACAGCGGATTATTGCCGTCCGCTCTCTTTGCCGTCCGCGGCAGACGGCAAAGGGCCTTTGCCGTCAGCCGCCAGGAAGCAGACGGCGAAGTAGCTCTTTACCGTAGCCTACTTTGCCGGAGCCTTTTTCCGTCCGCTGTTCATGCCTTTGCCGTCCGCCGTGGCAGACGGCAAAATAGCTGATTCCTGTAGTGAGCTTTAAACATACCGATAGGAATGCATATATTTGCTTGCTGTTAAGCCTGTTATAGCTAGCATATGCCTCTTTTAAAGTTTTTTATTGTTCGGTTGTTTGTAGTTAGCATATGTCCAGCTTCAAATGCCATCTTTGGTTGTTCGTGGTATGCCTTCTTTATTCCAGTTATTCACAACGTGATGTTCTATATGTGCAAGTATGAACTGTGCAGTTCAATTTCATCGGTACCAGTTTCAACAATACCACTATGAATGACTACATTTGGTTGCTGCATCTTGCAGTTAACACGCCTTTCCATTTTTATTTAACAATAACTAGTGTACTTAGACCGGCACAATACCAGTTTGAATGACTATGTTCGCTTGTTGTTAAATGTTAGGCCTGTTGCAGTTAGCACACCTTTCCACTTGTTTTGCTTTACTAGCGTGCTTAAACCTGTACACTGTACCTATCTTTTGGAGATTATTTTGTCTGCCATGGATAATTTTGGTTGATGTTTAGCCTGTTGTGCTTAACATGCTTCTCGATGTACCTACACAGGACAATTTTGGGAACGATTGCTATTTTCCATCGAGGTTAGTTTCATCCCATGGCTTATATCTGCTCACTATTCAGGATATTGGTAGCTGGTACCATATAGGCAGGCGGCTAATAAGGGACTAATCGGTGAATCGGACTTTTAACTGAATATATCTACAACCCATTTATTGTTAGGTTAACTAGGGCCATATGTAATATATCTGAGGCTACATAGCAACATGCACTGTACTTAATGTCTAAATATGCAATCCTAGGCTACATAGCAACAAGGAAGAGCAGCAGCAACAACAACAACAACAACACAGCCCTGTTTGGATACTCAACTTAGCTAGAGGTTAGAGTTAGTTTCTAGCTCATGACTAACCCTAAACTAACTGCATCCAAAGAGTTGTTTGGATGGTAGGGTTAGATTGACAATAAATGCACTAGGAGAACAAGCTCCAATTAGCACCTCTTGGGTTGGAAAGTTTTTTGGGTGGGTTATAGATGCAACTAACTCAAACTAGCCCTCATGTTTAGATATACTTTAGGGCTATTTGAGCCCGAACTAGCTCAAACTAACTGTAACCCATGGATACAGCAGCAGTTAATCAGCCGATAATTTGTAAGAATGCACTAAACTCCTTCCGGCCCATAATATAAGATGTTAATTCATCTAATATGTGAGTATATTTTATAAGATACTCCCTCTGTTCCTAAATATTTGTCTTTTTAGAGATTTCAAATGGACTACCACATACGGATGTATATAGACATATTATAAAAGAGTGTTGTACTACATCATTGTGCAATTGATGTTTAGCTTCTAATATTAACTTGGTGCTTTTAGGTACATAAAGTCATTGGTAAAGATCCGCGCTTCGACCCTTTCTGCGTATGGGGCAATGAGATATCGATGAACCAGCATCAAGTGAGGAAGCCGATAAAGATTGTTAGTACAATGGGTCCAAAGATGGCAATTAAACTATTTGTTTACACTTTACCCAAGACAACGGTGAACTGCAGGACGGTAAGTAAGAACTCTGCAGCCTTCTTTTTACTGCCCATAATGAGTTGTGTTAGATGACAATGTCTGAATCTTTTTTCCTTTGCAGTGCTTGCCAAAGCAGTTTACTCAAGATTACCTCTCAAACTACATGATTGGTGGGCATGCAAAGGTTAAAGTATTTCTACCAGAACACGATGATTATCTAGATGTTTTCATGAAGACCGTGAAGGATGGGCAGTCGGCCATCACAAGGGGTTGGACTAGAGTCGTGAGTGCCTTCTGCGTGGAGGAGGGCACAATATGGGCATTCCGCTTCACCTTGTTCAGCAACCAGAATATATTTCTCCACTTTCTTTACCGTCTTTAATAGTACAAGCATACAACTGTGGTTCATCATTCTTTATTTGGTTCTTATGTAATTCTTGAACATATGTACCTATGAATCGAATAATGCATTGGTTGTTTGAACCTGATGGATATGAATAAAGTTGTAGCATACATTCAAATTCAAATTCAAATCCGGTACAATTTGAAATAGCAGCAATTAAATTACAGTCAAATTATGCTCTCCGGGTTGTTACGGCACACACGGTTGGTAAAACACAAATGTTTACGATATACACCATAATCCGAGACGGTTCACAGAGAGGAAACGTGTGCAAGCATGAACACAATTGTTGTTTGCAAAGCGTGTGCGATGTCAGACAATATCACAAACGGTGCAGGCAAACCAAACATTTGTGTTAGTTGCCTTATCGTACACGATTCGCAACCATGAACTGTTTCTGATGAAGTATGCATCGTAAACGTTGCACCACAGAATAGCGTGTGTGATTGTTGTCGTGTATGACGATGTTACGACGGTCCGACGTTTCGTAATCCTATCCGACACTCGTACGAAGATTAGCTAATCTTCTTAGTAGTGAACCGTTTGTGATGGGCCACGCATCATACACGTTCTAAAATAGTGAACCGTTTGTGATGGGCCGCGCATCGTAAATGTAGCACCACAGAATACCGACTGCGATGGCAATGCGAGCAGAAACGAGTAGGAGTACTGTAGGGTCCCTATCCCCGACGGTTTCTGGGTCATGTGGGAAGGACCCCCCTATCGCCGTCACTCACTAGGCGACGGTTCCAAATGTCGTCGCGGAAATGGGTTAAAAACCGTTTGTATAGGACCGACGCGTACCAGTGATTTAAGTGATTTTCTAGCCATTTAATGATCGTAATTCAAATTTGAACTACATCTACATGCAACGGCTAACCATAACGGTTTGAAAAATCATATTTGTGTACTTGTGTGCGAGTTAATTCCATGTGCAGTAAATTAGAAAGAATTTTCAAATATATTGGTCTCACGACATGGACACATGCATATGTATGCATGGAGTGCCATGGCATTTTAATTCCAAAAAATTAAAAAATGATCAGAAAAACATGAAACCTTGCTTGATGTAATGTCATGCCACCAAGATGATGTGGTAAAAAATTTGGCATGTGTGACGAAAGTTTGGACACACACCCCTCACAAACCGGAGCAACTCACTAGAAGGCTCGTGGTTCCGAGAGGGAATAATGCATGTTTCATGACGAACGGGAGATAGCTTCCTCTTACAGCCTTCAATTTTTTTCCATGTTTAACGTGCACTAATACAACTGTCATGTGAAATTTGGAAAATTTCAGGGGTCATTTGACCTTTTGAAGACATTTAAGTGATTTTCTAGCCATTTAATGACCGTAATTCAAATTTGAACTACATCTACATGCAACGGCTAACCATAACGGTTTGAAAAATCATATTTGTGTACTTGTGTGCGAGTTAATTCCATGTGCAGTAAATTAGAAAGAATTTTCAAATATATTGGTCTCACGACATGGACACATGCATATGTATGCATGGAGTGCCATGGCATTTTAATTCCAAAAAATTAAAAAATGATCAGAAAAACATGAAACCTTGCTTGATGTAATGTCATGCCACCAAGATGATGTGGTAAAAAATTTGGCATGTGTGACGAAAGTTTGGACACACACCCCTCACAAACCGGAGCAACTCACTAGAAGGCTCGTGGTTCCGAGAGGGAATAATGCATGTTTGATGACGAACGGGAGATAGCTTCCTCTTACAGCCTTCAATTTTTTCCATGTTTAACGTGCACTAATACAACTGTCATGTGAAATTTGGAAAATTTCAGGGGTCATTTGACCTTTTGAAGACATTTAAGTGATTTTCTAGCCATTTAATGACCGTAATTCAAATTTGAACTACATCTACATGCAACGGCTAACCATAACGGTTTGAAAAATCATATTTGCGTACTTGTGTGCGAGTTAATTCCATGTGCAGTAAATTAGAAGGAATTTTGAAACATATTGGTCTCACGACATGGACACATGCATATGTATGCATGGAGTGCCATGGCATTTTAATTTCAAAAAATTAAAAAATGATCATAAAAACATGAAACCTTGCTTGATGTAATGTCATGCCACCAAGATGATGTGGTAAAAAAATTGGCCTGTTTGACGAAAGTTTGGACACACTCCCCTCACAAACCGGAGCAACTCACTAGAAGGTCCGTGGTTCCGAGAGGGAACAATGCATGTTTGATGACAAACGGGAGATGGCTTCCTCTTACGGCCTTCAATTTTTTTCTATGTTTAACGTGCACTAATACAACTCACATGTGAAAATTTGGAAAATTTCAGGGGTCATTTGACCTTTTAAAGACATTTAAGTGATTTTCTAGCCATTTAATGACCGTAATTCAAATTTTAACTACATCTACATGCAACGGCTAACCATAATGGTTTGAAAAATCATATTTGTGTACTTGTATGCGAGTTAATTCCATGTGCAGTAAAATAGAAGAAATTTTCAAACATATTGGTCTCACGGCATGGGCACATGCCTGGAGTGCCATGGCATTTTAATTCTAAAAAATTAAAAAATGATCAGAAAAACATGAAACCTTGCTTGATGTAATGTCATGCCACCAATATGATGTGGTAAAAAAATTGGCCTGTTTGACGAAAGTTTGGACACCCCCCCCCCTCACAAACCGGAGCAACTCACTTGAAGGTTCATGGTTCCGAGAGGGAACAGTGCATGTTTGATGACAAAGGGGAGATAGCTTCCTCTTATGGCCTTCAATTTTTTTCTACGTTTAACATGCACTAATACAACTATCATGTGAAAATTTGGAAAATTGCAGGGATCATTTGACCTTTTAAAGACATTTAAGTGATTTTCTAGCCATTTAATGAACATAATTCAAATTTGAACTACATCTACATGCAACGGCTAACCATAATGGTTCGAAAAATCATATTTTTGTGTACTTGTGTGCGAGTTAAAAAATCATCAGACGATGTAAATATCTGGTGTTCAAAAAACGAAATGTAAAGATCTGGCAAGACAACCGGCCCACACACGATTGGCACTCTATCTCGAGGCTCAAGGTTTGGTAGGTGAGTGGCGGGGATGATCATTAATCAGACACGGTTCTGTATTGGAAACCGTCAGCTATTATGTTCACATGGATTTTGCCGCGGGAATCGTGTGTAATTCAAACTACAGTACTCGTAAATTCCGGCGACTGGCGTGTGTACTGTTCCCGTCGATCTAGATTCCGTCTACCAATGAATACTACCTTGCTCATGCCGTCCCGCCTGCATTCTCATCTACATCCTCCCCTCGCTCGCCCTCTCTCTCTCTCAAATCTCTTCCATGGCGCTACCGGTCTGCCCACACGCCGACAAGGAGTCGCCACCCCCCGAGGACGCTCACTCGAATAGCGGCCACAAGGACCCCTACGCGCCGCCGGACGAGGTTGCTCCGGACCCCCCAACTTTGGATTGGTTTTGGGGCTAGTACAATCTTTGTCTGTGGAAGTCGCTGCCGCCGGTTGGGAAAGCCAGGCAACTGGCGTTCAAGAATGAGATGGCAGAGGAGGAAGCCAGGTACCAGGTGGCCTGTGAAGCCCGTGATGCCGCCTAGAAAAAGGAGGCGGCGGAGCTTTGGGGGCGGGTGCGTCGTCGTGCGGAGGAGGTGTACGAAGACGGGTACTTCGCGAGGAAGGTCAAAGGCGTTGGGTGCCTCGTCGCTGTGTGGAGGTGGGCCGATAAGCTCCAGCGAGCCACCGACGAGGAGCTCCAATGGGCGCCCAATGGCAAGATCGTTCGCGCTCGTCCGCCAGCAAGAGGCAGATCGGTACGTCAAGCGCTCTAAGACGGAGGAGGTGGAGTACTGCCTCCGCACTGGGAAGACGCCGCGCACCAGCGAGCTGCTGGCGAGGGGCTGCCAGAATACTGGCTCCAGGAGGGATTATTAGTTTTAGTATTATTCGTTTTCATCTTTATGCATTGTACCTAGTAGTTAAGTATCATCACGTATATGTGATGATATTATATATATATATATATTCTGTGATGAACTAATGAACAGTTAATATATATATATTATGAATTCCATTTTCTATCTATTTTTGTATACTAATTTGAATCTAGCTGTTATCATCCACATATACAGAATGGAAAGCGTATACACACACATTGAAACAGAACATATAAGAACAGAAAACAGAGTACACACATTGAAACAGAGCAATAAACATAGTAATACTATGATTGCTGCGAATACATAGCTATCCACGTTGAAACGACTCAACAAAATAAAACGCGTCCATGAGGCCATGACAAACAGCCCTTGCCTATGGTAGCTCTTGGCTCTGCCTGAACTCGTGCGGGCATTCGTCCAAGCGGTCGACATGCTTGCGGTACATCTAGAGCGCAATCTCGAGCTCCAAGTTGGCTATTTCATCGGAGATCACCAACTCGAGGATACGACAGATATGTTCCTCAACTGCGCACAAGTGGACACCTGGGCCAAGGAGGTGGTCAAGCCTACCGACCAGCGCATAGGCATCGAGCGGGCTGCGGACAAGGTGAACGGCACGACCCATGTGAACAGCATGGCGGGCATCTGGTGCAAGTACGGCGTGGCCGGCCTCTGGTGCAAGTACGGCACAGAGGGCCTCTACCCACTCCTGGCGAGGAAAGGGGGCACTGACGGGACGTGTACCCAGCTGCGACGCCGTGTCGACAGCAGGCAAGCACCGATGGATCCGCTCTTGCTGTGCGGCGTGCCGCACCTCTTGCTCTACGGTGCTCCAATGGTCCTGCCGTACGGCGAGCCACAGCCTATCGGCGCAGATGCGCCTAGCTTGCTCTGCGGTGCACCATCGATCATGTTGTGCGGCAAGCTGCAGCCTGTCGGCGCTGACATGCCTATCTTGATCCACGGCGCTCAAGCGCCATGCGCCAAAAGTCTGCTCAACCCTGGGGATGACGCACATCACTGCGTCGTCCATCGTGTTACCGGGGAGCGCCTCGGCCTCGACGGGCCGTGGTGCCTACTCATTTTCCTCGTCGATGAGGTTGATGGCAGAGATGGAGCTTTGGTGGGTTGGCATGCTTGGAAAAGGTGGATGTGCTACAGGCTGCGCTTGTCACCTTCGTGCGTCACGCGCCGCCTAGGTTTATGCGCAATATCGCTGGGTGGCGGGAAACAGATGAGGAAATGGCGGGAAACGGTGGCGTGTTCATAAAACGCCATCAATTAATGGAAACTTAGCATAGAAGGAACATCGAGCTAGCACAAGAAGTAGATGATGATCAGATGAACACAGACCACACTAGGGAAGCCGTCGGTGATGAATTCATCAATCGCAAACGATTGAATACTAGCAAGTGTTTGCCCACAACACACACGCTTTATTCCATCACAAACAGGTCGGATGGATCAACTGTATGCCACGTGTCGCACATTGTCAAAAAGTAATGCGGTAGACCTTCTTTAACATGTGTTAAAAAAAATAAAACAAGGACCTCGAGGTTAAATTAACTCATGGGATGGGTCATATCAGTCATTTAATTTGACAGATATGACCCATCCTATCAGTTAATTTAACATCAACACAACTTCCCATCCAGTCACCCATCTGATGGCTGCTCCAGCCTGAGCACACTTAACTTGAGAGTTCTCTTACGTGAGCTACTGGTGGTGGTGGAACAGCTAGTCCTTGCTGATATAGGATGCCTCTTTGCATCCTTATGGCATACCCGGATGACCGCCCGTCCCCCAATGGCAAATAGATGTTTTGTAGACAGAGCATATGACATACGTCTTATTAGAAGCAATCGTCTATGTTATTATCGGTCTTCGCACACATTTCTGATTACAGACCTGTTTGCCGCGTATCACACACATCTTGTTATATTGAACCGTTTCTGTTCTCTTGTCTCAACGCAAACAATTCATCTGAGTGAACCGCATGCCGTATATCACACACACCTTAATCTGGCTGACCATTTCTTGTGTTGCCTAATCACAAACAGTTCATATGAGTGAAGCGTATCACTGGTACCCGTTGGTGCTATACAAACTGTTTTTAACCCATTTCCGAGACGGTATTCGGAACCGTCGCCAAGTGAGTATGGGCGATAGGGGGGTCCTTCCCACACGACCCAGAAATCGTCGGGGATAGGCCCTCCTGGGACACCAAATGAGCTCGTGTGCGATCGGGCAAGGCATCGAAGCCCAATCATTTCCATAGGTATGTACATCCCACACGGTGAATCCCAGAAAAACATTTCCATAGGTATGTATATCATACACAATCAATCCAAGGAATACGTTTCTGTTCTTATGTATATCCCACACAGTCAATCCAGGGAAAATGTTTCAGTTCGTATGTACATCCCACACAGTTTTATGTATACACTCGTGTGTGAAAGGTGTAAATATCACACACGCTCTGCCTTGGTTAACTGTTTGCTTTTATGAACTACATCACACACGATTTGATGTAGAAAACTGTGTGGCATTGGGCTATCCATCACAAGCGCTTTTACTGCCAGAACCGTTTGCAAAGTTCCATGACGTCTATTCTCTTTTTACATCGCACATGATGTTTTCTTTCTAACCGTGTGCACATTATTTTATTAGCTCCAGTATATTTTTATTTTTGCCTGTAATTTATTATTCGAATTGGAAATTTTGAAATATGAAACGTGCAATTCAAATTCTCAGCACAATGGTTCAACAACGAATCCATAAATAAAATTTCCAGTACAATATGTTCAGTAATTACAGGATTAAGCAGCAATTAACTATGATGAACCACAATATTTAAAGGCGGTAAAGGTGAAGAGACAAGTGTAAATCATTTTGACTGCCGACGGTGTTGAAGAAGCGGAATGCCCATAATGTGCCTTCCTGCATGCCATAGGCACCAACCACTTTTGTCCAACCCCTTGTGACAATCGCCTACCCATCCTTCACTGCCTTCAGGAAGACTTCTAGAGCATTATCATGGTAGCATGAATTATATACTTTAACCTTAGTTGCCTCCACTCCGGTCATGTAGTTTGCAAAGTAATCATCAGTAAATAGCTTCGAAAACCATTGAAAAGAGAAAAATATCAGATACTGAGGTCTAATAGAGTAACTTGTTGTGGGCAGGGGGAAAAGGCAACACATTACTTACCATCCTAAAGTTCCCTGTTGTCTTGGACAAAGTGTAAATAAAGAGCTTAATTCCAATCACCCGTTTCTTTTGCCTAACAATCTCTCTTAGTTTCCTCACTTGACGTTTGTTCATGAATATCTCATTGCCCCATACGCAAAAGGGATCGAAGCATGGATCAGTACCGCTCATATATGTACCTACAAGCAACCAGTAAATGTTAGAAGCTAAACCGAGATTGCACAAATGATGTAAAATACAACTACCTATGTTCCTAAGTACAAGTATTTTCTTTTTGAGATTTCAATATGAACTACATACGGATGTATATAGAATTATAGATATAGTTTAGATTGGAATCTGGATTCACTCATTTTTCTCCTTATGTAGTCTATATTGGAATCTCTAAAAATACTTATATTTAGGAATAGATGGTATACATGACATGGGATGCAGCTAACCTCGACGGCAAACAACAGCATCGCCCATTGTAGCCCTATGTAAGTACATGGAAAGCCAATGTTACCTACAACAGGGTTAACATCCACCAAAACTAGCAAATGGTAATAAAACGGCAGCATCTATAGTGATATCTTCATTGCAATAGAGTAGCACGGTAGCAAAGAGACGGATTAAAAAATGGATACAACTGTTAATTGCAACAGGCTTAACAACATCCTAATTCCTGTTTTGTAAGTTTGTAGCCATTGAAATACAACTCTTTAAAAATGGATACAACTGTTAATTGCAACGGGCTTAATGGCCATTGAAACCGGTACTGATAAAAATGCAATTGGCAGAGTTAAACATCACAGGGCAGGTGCTGCCAGAGCAGATAATGGCCCAGTTGTCTATAAAAAGGTAAGGAAAATAGCTAAAACGTGTTAGGCATGTTTACTACAACATGCTTAATACATCGACCGTACAAAACATAGCCATTAATTGCAACTGGTATTGGTAAGATTGAACTGGTGAGTACATACTTGGTAAGTCTTGAGAGGTGGTTGCTGGGGCACTTCATCTTGGCCAGAGCCCGCCCAAAGTCAGCGGCAGCGGAGGCGAGCTGTTCCTCCGGGTGGAAGCGTGGATCAGTGCCACTGACATGTGTACCTACAGGCAACTAGTAAATGGTAGAAGTTAAACTGCAATTGCACAAATGATGTGAAATACTATAAGACATGGGATGCAGCTAACCTCGACGGCAAACAACAACATCGGCCATTATGACCCTGCGTAAGTACATGGACAGGCATGTTAAGTAAAACGGGGTTAGCATCCACCAAAAATAGCAAATGGGCAACATTGCTAGTATATCTTCATTGCGGAGAGTAGCATGGTAGCAAATGGATAGATTAAAAAATGGATACAACAGTTAATTGCAACAGGATTAACAGCATCCTAAGTCGTCTTTTGTAAGTTTGTAGCCATTGAAATACAACTGTTTAAAAATGGATTCAACTGTTAATTGCAACAGGCTTAATAGACATTGAAACTGATACTGATAAAAATGCAATTAGCATAGTTAAACATCACAAGGCAGGTGCTGCCAGAGCAAAGAATGTCCCAGATGTCTATAAAAAGGTAGGGAAAGTAGAAACAATGTGTTAGGCATGTTTACTAGAACATGCTTAATACATCGAACATACAGAACATAGCCATTAATTGCAACTGGTATTGGTAAGATTGAACTGGTGAGTACATACTTGGTAAGTCCTGAGAGGTAGTTGCTGGGGCACTTCAGCTTGGCCAGAGCCCGCCCAAAGTCAGTGACGGCAGAGGTGAGCTGTTCCTCCGGGTCGAAGCATGGATCAGTGGCACTGACATGTGTACCTACAGGCAACCAGTAAATGGTAGAAGTTAAACTGCAATTGCACAAATGATGTGAAATACTGTAAGACATGGGATGCAGCTAACCTCGATGGCAAACAACAGCATCGACCATTATGACCTTGCGTAAGTACATGGACAGGCATGTTAAGTACAACAGGGTTAGCATCCACTAAAAATAGCAAATGGGCAGCATCTCTAGTGATATCCTGAGTCATGTATTGTAAGTTTGTTGCTGGTATTGGTGAAATTGAGCTGCACACGGTAATATTTGAACATCACACAGTGTGCAATACTGAAATAAACAAGGCACGAACATGCTTAATACACCAACCGTACAAATCATAGCCATTGGAAGTGGTATTGGTGAGATTTAGCTGGTCAGATCTTACCTGTTAAGTCCTGGGGGGTAGTCGCTGGGGCACTTCATCTGGGCCAGAGCCTGCACCATGTCGGCGGCGGCGGCGGAGGCGAGGTGTTCCTCCGGGTCAACACGCACAGCGTCCATCGCGCCATGGACCGCCATCAGCTCCTGGTGGTTGGCATTTGGAGGCATGAGGATGTTTCGCAGGCGCCATTTAAGGAATCAGGGCGGGGCCGTGATAGAGATCGGTGGGTTACCTGACTGGATCCGGAGCAGAACGTAGATGTGGTTGAAGTTGTGGTTGCGGCAGCGGTGGTTTGAGATGCTGGTAGGGGGAGGCGCGAAGGGGGATACTGAGGGTGGGGATGTGGTTGGACGAATAAATTCTGAAATCGCGCGCCTAATGAAAATTTCACTACGAAACTTGAAAGTTGGGTGGGGGAAACACACAACGCAAACGAAGCACGTAAAATACTCGTGTGCGAGAAAAAGAAAGTTGGCAGATCCCGTCTCCAAAAAATGTACACGTGTAGTTGATTTTTTCGGTCAATGGTACGCCTGGTTTATTAGGAAACATCGCACAGATAACTGACTTATGGGTCATTAACGCAAAAAACCGCAGACGGGTACGGCATAGAAACCGTGTGTTTTGTGATCTTCTAATGATTAACGCGAAAAAACGCACACGGGTGCACATGCTAATCAGTGCTCAAATCCCCCAAAGGATGCTCTTACCGACATTGTACGTTAATACTACAAACTTAAAGTACTACTGGTAATTTGCTCTAATACTACAAACTTAAACTACTTCTCACATGCTGCCATCGGGGCATGCTGGCCAGACACCGGCGTTCTCCTTCCCGGCCTTGTAGGCGGCAGCCCACCGTGCCTCTTTTTTCTTGCGGCGGCGGGACTCTCTTTTCTTGACTGCTTTCTGCCTTTTCCGCTCCTTCTGTGCGGCTTTGGCCGCCTCTAGATCCACCACCCATTCGGCCATGGCAGCCTCAAAGTCCGCCCATGTAACTGTCTAGCCGCCAGTGGCGATGAACTCGGCGCGGCGAGATGCCATCGCTTCCTTACCATGTGTGCGGTCGCGGGCGGCGAGGAACGCGGCGCGGCGGGATGCCATCACTTCCTAACCAGTTACTGTGCGCTGCGGTGCCATGGACGACGCCTGGAGAGAGCTCAGGGATGGACGGGCCGGACAGTCATACATTGTGGTGGTATTCAAGAGCTCAACGACAAATGACAACAAAAATTTGGCTTCCCTTAAAATTTTGCTTGTTCATTATCGCACACGGTTCATCTCCGTCGCTTCCGGAAATAGTGTGCATTGAGCCTATTGTGTGTTGCGTTATGATTTGCCGGAACCCCAGCCACGCGGATCGCGCGTGTGCACCGTAGGATGCGCCGCAGTCGAACGGCAATCCACGTCCCTCACATTACACCCGTGCACCTGTAGCTGGATTGGATTTATATGCACTAAATGCCTAGAAAATGCACATAATCCCCTAAATATGGTAAATGAGCCCGGAAAAATGCCAAATTTGAACACGGTGATTTGTAGGGTGTATGTTCGTCATAGAAAAAATCCAGGGCAAAGAATGAAGAAAATTTGGATTCCCCTTCAATCTTGGTGATTTCCCTCTCGAAAGCATGGAACTTCCTCGGTGATGGTTCGATTTATGAAGGGCGTGCATGACGACATAAGCCAAACCATCTCAAATTTTTACCACGGCATGGTGAGGTCATACCATGGCACACCATGCCAGGCGTCATGTTTTTCAAGCATTTATTTCATTTTTTCTATAGTTGAAAACCCAATAAACAAACGTTTGTGGTTGACTATTGCCACACATTTCATTGAAATATATGTCCCTCGCTTGTAAAAGGCATGAACATTTACTAAATGGCACGAGCATGGTTTTCCAGGCCGTTCCTGTGCACCATTTCATGCACCGAATGTTTGAACTTGAATTATTTGCATTAATGCCTAGGAAATGCACATAATCCCCTAAATATGGCAAATGAACCCGGAAAAGTGCCAAATTTGAACACGGTGATTTGTAGGTTGTATGTTCATTGTAGAAAAAAAACTCGTGGACAAAGGACAAAGGAAATTTGGATCCCCTTCAATCATGGTGATTTCCCCCTCGAAACCATGAAACTTCCTCGGTGATGGTTCAATTTATGAAAGGCGTGTAGCACAACATAAGGAAAACATTCTCCAATTTTTACCAGGGCATGGTGAGGCCATACCATGGCACAATGCCAGGCGTCATGTTTTCCAACCATGTGTTTCATTTTTTGTATAGTTGTTAACCCAGTAAACGACGCGTTTATGGTTGATTATTGCCACACATTTCCTTGAAATATTTGCCCATTCCTTCTAAAAGGCATGAGAATGTACTAAATAACACGAGCATGGTTTTCCAGACCGTTCTTGTGCACCTTTACATGCACCGATTGTTCGAATTTGAATTATGTCCATTAGTGCCTAGAGAATGCACATAATCCCCCAAATATGGTAAATGAGTTCGGAAAAATGTCAAATTTGATCACGTTGAATTTGAGGCGGTATGTTGATCATTGGAAAAAACTGAATGACAAACTAGGACGGAAATTTGGATTCCTCTTCAATCTTGGGGATTTCCCTCTCGAAAGCATGGAACTTCCTCAGTGATGGTTCGATTTATGAAGGGCATGCATGACGACATAAGCCAACCCTTCTCAATTTTTTACCAGGGCATGGTGAGGTCATACCATGGCACCATGCCAGGCGTCATGTTTTTCAAGCATTTATTTCATTTTTTCTATAGTTGAAATCCCAACAAACAAACATTTTTGGTTGCCTATTGCCACACATTTCATAGAACTATCTGTCCATTCCTTGTAAAAGGCATGCGAATTTACTAAATGGCACGAGCATGGTTTTCCAGGCCGTTCTTGTGCATCCTTTCATGCATCGATTGTTTGAACTTGAATTATGTGCATTAATGCCGAGGAAATGCACATAATCCCCTAAATATGGCAAATGAACCCGGAAAAGTGCCAAATTTGAACACGGTGATTTGCAGGTTGTATGTTCATCATAGAAAAAAACTCGTGGACAAAGGAGAAAGGAAATTTGGATCCCCTTCAAGCTTGGTGATTTCCCCCTCAAAACCATGAAACTTCCTCAGCGATGGTTCGATTTATGAAAGGCGTGCATGACGATATTTTTACCAGGGCACGGTGAGGCCATACCATGGCACCACACCAGGCGTCATGTTTTCCAAGCATGTATTTCATTTTTGTATAGTTGTTAACCCAGTAAATAACGCGTTTATGGTTGACTATTGCAACACATTTCCTTGAAATATCTGCCCATTCCTTGTAAAAGGCATGAGAATGTACTAAATAGCACGAGCATGGTTTTCCAGACTGTTCTTGTGCACCTTTTCATGCACCGATTGTTTGAATTTGAATTATGTGCATAATTAATGCCTAGAAAATGCACATAATCCCCTAAATATGGTAAATGAGTTTGGAAAATTTTCAAATTTGAACACGTTGCATTTGAGGTGGTATGTTGATCATTGGAAAAAACGGAATGACAAACTAGGATAGAAATTTGGATTCCCCTTCAATCTTGGTGATTTCCCTCTCAAAAGCATTGAACTTCCTCGGTGATGGTTCGATTTATGAAGGGCGTGCATGGCGACATAAGCCAAACCTTCTCAAATTTTTACCAAGGCATGGTGAGGTCATACCATGGCACCATGCGAGGCGTCATGTTTTTCAAGCATTTATATCATTTTTTCTATAGTTGAAAACATTTTTGGTTGCCTATTACCACACATTTCATCGAAATATCTGTCCATTCCTTCTAAAAGGCATGAGAATTTACTAAATGGCACGAGCATGGTTTTCCAGGCCGTCCTTGTGCAACCTTTCATGCACCGATTGTTTGAACTTGCATTATGTGCATTAATGCCTAGGAAATGCACATAAGCCCCAATATATGGCAAATGAACCCGGAAAAGTGCCAAATTTGAACACGGTGATTTGCAGGTTGTATGTTCATCATAGAAAAAAAACTCGTGGACAAAGGACAAAGGAAATTTGGATCCCCCTTCAATCTTGGTGATTTCCCCCTCGAAATCATGAAACTTCCTCGGTGATGGTTCGATTTATGAAAGGCGTGCATGACGACATTTTTACCAGGGCACGGTGAGGCCATACCATGGTGCCACACCAGGCATCATATTTTCCAAGCATGTATTTCATTTTTGTATAGTTGTTAACCCAGTAAACGACGCGTTTATGGTTGACTATTGCCACACATTTCCTTGAAATATCTACCCATTCCTTGTAAAAGGCATGAGAATGTACTAAATAGCACGAGCATTGTTTTCCAGACCATTCTTGTGCACCTTTTCATGCACCGATTGTTCGAATTTAAATTATGTATATAATTAATGCCTAGAAAATGCACATAATCCCCTAAATATGGTAAATGAGTTCGGAAAAATGTCAAATTTGAACACGTTGCATTTGAGGCGGTATGTTGATCGTTGGAAAAAAACTGAATGACAAACTAGGATGGAAATTTGGATGCCCCTTCAATCTTGGTGATTTCCCTCTCGAAAGCATTGAACTTCCTCGGTGATGGTTTGATTTATGAAGGGCGTGCATGACGACATAAATCAAACCTTCTCGGCTTTTAACTAGGGCACGGTGAGGCCATGCCATGGCACCATGCTAGGCGTCATGTTTTTCAAGCACGTATTTCATTGTTCTATAGTTGATAACCCAGTAAATGACGTGTTTGTGGTTGACTATTGCCACGCATTCCATTGAAATCTCTGCCCATTCCCTGTAAAAGGCTTGAGAAATTACTAAATACCACGAGTATGGTTTTTCCAGACCGTTCTTGTGGACCTTTTCAAGCACCAATTGTTTGAATTTGAATTATGTGCATTAATGCCTACAAAATGCACATAATCCCCTAAATATTGTAAATGAACCCAAAAAAGTGTCAAATTTGAACATGGTGATTCACAGGGTTTATGTTCTTCATAGAAAAAAACTCATGGATGAAGGACAAAGGAAATTTGGATTCCCATTCAATCTCAGTGATTTACTATCGCACATGATTCATCTCCGTCGCCTCTACGAACAGTGTGTGTTCACTCACACATGCAAAAGGAAAAAAGAAAACCCTCGCCCACTTCGTCCCCGCTCACTTGCCGCGGACTCCTCCGCAACTCTGCACCCTAAGCTCGATGGCTGTTGGCGGCGGGCGTAGGTCGCTCTCCAAACGGCATGGGATTTCGCCCCTACCGCTTTCCGCCGCCTATCTGCACCGACATTCTAGACTCTGGTCGACTAGGGTTTTCTGCGGGATTGGGCCGGGGATTTTTCTCATGGAGAAGGTAATCAACTTGGCAAAATATTCACTCGTCTCTTATCGCAGTCCGTTCGTCGTTGTTAATCAACCGGCGGAAATCGCCGTGGAATCATTTTTGTTCTATCTGATTCATGGGTGTTCATTCATGTGTCCACAGTGCGAGCACAAATCGGGCAACTGTGGTCGTGGCCAGTCGGAAATGAAGTTCTATCTCACCATTCCGGATGACTTCAGGGAGCGCTCGGTATGTTCAATCTCAACCTACCACGGTCGGCATGGCCTAAATTTGTGAACATATACCATCTGTTGCTACATTATCTATATATTTGCATCAAATCTTTGTTACATTATCTATTTTTAATTCTATATTTTTGTACTTTGCTTTCATCAATATATTGATATGTTCTATCAGATACTCCCATATTTGCATCTTGCTCTGTTATTTCAATATATCTAATTTACGATCTTAATTTTCATTTCAAGCAGTACATCCCTTGCTTTGCAAGAACAGGAGTAGAAGGAAATCTTGGGCTTTACTTTGTTGATGACTCCCAGGATGTCATATTGACAATGCAACATGGATTTACAATGACGGTTAGCGTAAAACTTGATAAATATGGTCACTCCTATTTTAATGGAGACCTTTGGAGAAAAACGCCTAAGTGTTATGAACTGAAAGCTGGCAATAAAATTCTAGTGCGTGCACCATAGCCTGGTCTAATTAACATGGATGTTTACTTCCCCAACGTCATCAGCCGATCAAAGTCTGATCAAGGTTAGTGTCCTTTTAGCTTTCTCCATGCTGTCATATTACTTAGAAAAATTGGGGTATTTGTTCTAACTAATTGATCACTATTAAGCAACCAATTGTGATATCATATTCTGACTCCGTTCCTAGGCAGTAACAAATTCTATTTCCCAATTTATGCGCACTATATATTCTTCTGCCATATTCTGAATAAATAGTACCTTTCCACCTTTTAAGCAGGATATGTTGGATGCATAGTAAACGGTCTGTATGTTACTAAGCGTACCGAATTTCACTGGAAGGACTTGAAGCATGTCATAAACTTTGTTGATAATCTGACAGAGATAGCACAGCGTATGAACGCTGGATTTTGGATGGGATTAATTAAAACTATGGTGCACACACTGAACAAGACCAATTGTGTGCACAAAACGTTGGTAAAAAGTCTTATTTTAATGTTGATGCTCATAAACTATATATGTCTTCAACGATATGTAACAATTGATTTTTATTCTACATGTCAACAGAAACTATATATCCTGGATCGATTTCCCGGCGTGGTCGAATTACACTTGTGCCTGCTAATAATGCCAAAGTGATTGCAAGGTGCTGCATTTCCTGCAGAAATGGAACCATTCAAATTAATAAGTTCTCGCTTCTCGTGGCAATGCATCCATATTGGAAAATTGGAGACACTGTTCTACTCATGCTCTACCAAGGCACAGGAGGACTCTTCCTTTTCATTAACGAGATGCCGAGTTGCCGTTGTCGGTGTCAAAACTGGCGGATCTCGGGTAGGGGGTCCCGAACTGTGCGTCTAAGGCTAATGGTAACAGGAGGCGGGGGACACGATGTTTACCCAGGTTCGGGCCCTCTCGATGGAGGTAATACCCTACTTCCTGCTTGATTGATCTTGATGATATGAGTATTACAAGAGTTGATCTACCACGAGATCGTAGAGGCTAAATCCTAGAAGCTAGCCTATGATTATGATTGTTGTTATATCTATGGACTAGCTTGGCCTCGGTTTATATAATGCACCAGAGGCCTAGGATAACAAGAGTCCTAGCCGAATACACCGGTGGGGGGAGTCCTTGTCTTGATCACCAAGTCTTGTGGAATCTTCCTTGTATGCGGCAGCTGTCCGAACTGGCCCATGAGTATACGGCCATGGGGGTCCTCGGCCCAATCTAACAGATCGGGAGATGACGTGGTGAGTACCCCCTAGTCCAGGACACCGTCAGTAGCCCCCTGAACCGGTCTTCAAGTTAGGGACACTCCTCGATTCTTCCGAATTGTTCTGCATCTTCGGTCGTCGGTCTTGAAAACTGGTTCAACAAATTTTCCCATCATCTTTCTTGAGGATTGCTGAGCTAAACCTGACGAGTTTATACGTCGGGTATCCGAGGAGCCCTTTAAGTCTTTGGCCTTTATCAATGCCTTGTTATTTTTATGCCACGCCTCGGGTTTGAAGTTGTTCCCGTGCAGCGGTGTCCTCTTGCATCCGAGCCCCAATGCCGGACTGCATTCGAGGTATCCTTTGCAGCCAAGCACCAACGCCGGACTGTGTCCAAGCTCCAACGCCAAACTATATCCGACCTCCAACGCCGGACTATATCCGAGGTGTCATAGATCACCTTGGTTCAAAAAAGTTGAAGGAGTTTAGCCGAGCTTAATGACGGAAATGCCCTCTATGGAGCCAGCCACTGGCGCCCGAGCTTTATGCCGGACTGCTTCCGAGGTGGTGCACCACCCGATAGCGGGCTGATTTTTTGTGAATATTTTTTATTGGTGCAATTTATTCTCTGTCGAGATATATAGCCGGTATATGTATATCCATCCACCCTCAAGGTGTGTGTCGGTCTAAAACCCGAGATGCACCTAAAGGAAAACATAAAACTGCTGATCCTAGTAGCCCCTGAGACTCAGGTCGCTTTGCGAAATCAGCCAGAGGATCAACTCCTAGCTCGGCAGCATACATAGGAATAGAAACGCAGTGTAATATATTAGAAATAATAATGATCAGCGGACGGGCCCCTGAGAGAGGGTCGTGAGAAGTCGCCGTGATATATTAGCTTGATACCAGATAGGTCCAGATGGTACTTATTGTTGTCCGAAGACGCACTTTCCCATAGTTCGATCAAGCTGAACACTGAGCCCTTTGAATTCTCTACATTGAATAGGCAATGCAGTAGCCCCAGAGACACTGGTCGGGTGGCAACACCAGATCAGGGGATCGATGTGCCCCTTTAATATTTGTAAATAATGAGCGCAAAGCCAAGTAGCCCCCGAGCCTTAATGTGGGCACGGGTGGCCGAATTAAGGATCGATATCCAGAGTAAAATCACAGATTATGTGTAATGATTCTATGTATCCAAGTACTTTACATCATTATTTTGACTCCATTGCGACCGTTTATCAGCTGAAAGTGGCCCATCGTCGGCTTCTACCCCTCATGTATAATGATTGTACGTACCGAAGTACTAATATCATATCTTTGTTCACCCGAACTTTAAACGCGTCTTAACCGACCGTCGGCTTCTCCCTCTTCGGTCAAGGACCGAAAAGTGTTATGTACTCCACCTGTCAAAAATATCGACGGTGTTTCCGATAACCAGGCAAGTAGGCCATAAGGTTGTAACAGACAAAGCACGCTCAGGGAACTTATGCTATATTACTGACGAAGTGTAAGAAGCATCTTTGAAGAAAATAGTACCCCCACCGATACCTTTCTTCGGTTGCTCATTGTTACTATGAGACTTGTGCAATAGATTTTTTGTACTCATGAGTTCCGTTGTGTGCCGACCATAATTGAAAACAATAAGAGCGCTAGCTTTCGGCTTCACCCAGTCTGAGGTCCGAGCTCGGATGACCCGATCGTGACAATCGCAGAGGTGCTCCCTTTACTCCCTAGCTGAACAATCGGGAACGTAGGGGTAATCACAGGAGCGAGGCAACCCAGCTTGCAAATCGCTTAAGTCAATATGGTGCATATTGTGGCGTAATACACGAACAAGGAACGAAGCCGTACAAGTATAATCATATGCAAGAGGAAAGGCTTCATGAAGGAAGCCCCCAAGTGAACTGGGTATTTCAATTTGTGTGTCACAAACAAGGTTATGACAAGGGATTTTTCACAAACAACTTTTTGCCAAAAAATTATAATGCTTGGTCGAACTGAACACAAGTTAAAAACTTTGAGCATGAAAGCAACTTAGCTGGTTAATGTGTTCGGCATTGATGACGTGGTCCGAGCTTGATGCGGGACAAGGTTCCATCCCCCAAGCCGGTCCCGAGGTGGCGGAGCGAAGAGCTCGACATTCCGAAGTGGTTTCATGCAAGCCGGCAGAGTGACGCCGAAGTCCCCGGTGTGGGTTAATGAGGTGTTGACGAAGCCCACCGTCCAGCCGAGGTGACGTGGTATGTCAGTACGCCGAGTTGACGATACTGCCCGACCTGGATCATTTTCCTGTGCACAAAAAATAGTGCAAACCGGAGATAATAGTAATAATAATAATTAAAAATCATTGCATAATATATAATTTATGCAAAGTGAGTAATAAAACAAAATATGGCCTGCGCGCCGAACACTCGATGAGGTAGAGCTTTTTCGGCGATGCCGAAGTCCCCGAGGCAACTGAACACGTCGGTATGGCAACACGACCAACAAGGTGATCACGCGAGCCGATTTACGCCGATTGGGACGACGGCGTCGGCTTGCCGAAGAGACCACGTGACGCAGTCGAAGTCCATTACTTCACAGGTCGGTCCGAGTTCCGGATGCGCCGTTCACCGGACTATGTACGGAAACTGACCGAACCACCATGCGACCGTTGTTAGTGCGGCCACCATTCAATAGACCTGTGTACAGATGATGGAACAAACAAAAGTAATAATTTCTTGGGAAAAATAAACCCAAACAAGAAAAAATTACTAGGATTAATAGCACCTGGTTTATTTGTTTTAGCAATCCAAAGAAAGGTGACTCCCAAAATCGGGACTCGATCCGCACACCCATTGCCTGACTGGTGATAAAGCAACGGCATGGCGACGCTGGCAAAGGTCGGCTTGCCGAGGCAAAGCCCTCGATCCAGCCAACGTGACGAGGAGGGTCGGCTAGTGACGCCGAAGTCTCTGGAGTAGGTTGATGAAGAGGTGGCGGAGCCCCCGATCCAGCCGATATGTCGAAGCCTCGATGTCAGCCGATGAGTCGAAGTAGGCCGGCGTGATGGACATCGGCTTGAAAAAGCAACAGTGTGGCCCTGCCGATGCCGGTGTGCCCGCTCCGTGTAATCCGTGGGGCGGCGATGTTGGTGATGATTTATCCTTTGCGATGCCGAACTCTTGTTCGGCTTGCCGAGATGATGATCCGAAGAAGTTGAGCTCAGCTCAATAAAGTGACAACGTGTCTAGCGCAGGTCGGCACCCGTAGAGCAACATTGTCGGGCTGGTTTGACACCAGCACGATGGTGAAGATCATATTGGAAAAGACTTCAAAATTAGCGGGATGTGTTTGGGAACAAAATACAATACCCCATACAAAAATTCCTTCAAAAAGGATGTCCAAAATCCCGTTCATAAAAAGATGAATTCGGGTCGGATTCGTCCTCGCGCATAAAACAGATCCGAAAAGTGATGCACTAATCGGAAGGTTCCCGGAGTTTGGACGGTCGGATCGAGCTGACATTTTGAGGGGTGGTAGATATAGGAATTCCCCAGCAGATCAACGGTTGGATCTTCCAAAGGATACTCGAGCTAGAAGCTGGACACCACGCCCTAAACTCGTCCAGATTCCCGTCCAGTTTTGACAGGGCTCCGGTATATCGTGGATTGCCAGAGATTCCTCCATCGGAACTCGACAAAATTTTCCAGGGTTGTTGTAGACTCAATTCCGCATAATTCCACCGAAGCAATCGTTAAAACGACACTTGAGGAGGCGGTGGCGGCGGATACAAGTTCGATGTCCAAAAAACAGCACGGTCGCCCGAGGGCAATGTTGATGTTGAGCCCCCGGGCTCCCTGGATGATTCCTCCATGATCTTGATAGAGATCGGAGTTGATGTTGATGAAGGCCCTCATCCGAACGTGACGATCGGAGGTAGGGCGCAGTCCTCGGTCCAGCCAAGGTGACCAGCCGAGCCGGTGACGAAGAAGCCGACGTCGCAGTTGATCTGCAGTCGAGCCATTGATCCTTTTGCCGATCACACAACGGAACTCTCAATGAAAGCACCAATGTCGGTGTCAAAACCGGCGGATCTCGGGTAGGGGGTCCCAACTGTGCGTCTAAGGCTAATGGTAACATGAGGCGGGGGACACGATGTTTATCCAGGTTCGTGCCCTCTCGATGGAGGTAATACCCTACTTCCTGCTTGATTGATCTTGATGATATGAGTATTACAAGAGTTGATCTACCACGAGATCGTAGGGGCTAAACCCTAGAAGCTAGCCTATGATTATGATTGTTGTTATATCTATCGACTAGTCTGGCCTCGGTTTATATAATGCACAAGAGGCCTAGGATAACAAGAGTCCTAGCCGAATACGCCGTGGGGAGGAGTCCTTGTCTTGATCACCAAGTCTTGTGGAATCTTCCTTGTATGCGGCAGCTGTCCGAACTGGCCCATGAGTATACGACCATGGGGGTCCTCGGCCCAATCTAACAGATCGGGAGATGATGTGGTGAGTAGCCCCTAGTGCAGGACACCGTCAGCCGTGATCAAGCTTTTTCCAGTGGATAGTTGTGGTTGTTGGCCCTCAGCCTCTTAAAATGTGCTAGTTGTTACTATATATGTTAAGTATGTTGATATGAACCATATGGTTGTTGGCCCTTAGCCTCTTAAAATGTGATAGTTGTACTATGTTAAGTATGTAGATATGGACCATATGGTTGTCAAAACCGTGTTACGAAGATCTTCCTTTTGTCGAATAGTGTAACCACTATATATATGTTACTCAAATGTTGTTACCCAAGTTCATAAATTTTCATGGAAAGTATTAGTATCGTACACAGTTCATTGAGTTTAAGCGTGTGCCCGGTGTCTAGAAGGCATTTGCATATTAACTGTCCATATTGCAAATTCACACACATGTTAACATAAGGAAACGTATGTGTAACATACTAATCATCGCACACGAGTACTCGCAGACGCATCGTGTGCGATACTCCTAGCCACCGCAAGCAACTAGTTTGCATTTTTCAAAGTTTTTTGTACACATAGAATCGCACACAAAGTAACTGTATTGATCGTCTGTGTTGTAATTTCTCATCGCAAACAGTTCATCCGAGTCGGCTGCTTGCCATGTATCACACACATCTTGTTTACATGACTCGTTTGTGTCCTTTTGGCTCATCGCAAATAGTTCATCCATGTGAACTGTATGCCGCATATCACACACATCTTGTTAAGTTGAACCGTTTCTGTTGTGTTCCCTAATCGAAAATAGTTCGTCCGAGTGAACCATATGCCGTATATCGCACACGCATTGAAATGGATGCCCGTTTCTGTTATTCTACCTCATCGCAAATAGTTCGAATGGATTAACCGTGTGTCCTGCATCGCACACACATTGATATGGCTGCCCGTTTCTGTTGTTCTGCCTCATCGCAAACAGTTGGAATGGATTAACCGTGTGCCCTGCATCGCACACCCAACTAAAATCTGAACCGTGTTTGATGGCTTCGCCATCGCAAATGTTTTGCACCTTTTTTGACGGGGTTTTTACACCACCGTTTGCGATTATTGCATCGCACACAGTTTCGGCAAAGGGTCTCTGATCGTAGTGTCGCGTTAGCAGTGTCCTGCAGTAGTGTATGCTGCATATCGCACACACCTTCATCTGGCCGCCCGTTTCTTTTGTTCCTCCTCATCGCAAGCAGTTAATTTAACTGCACCGTATGCCCTGAATCGCACACGCAACCAAAATCTAAACCGTGTTTGATGCATCCATCATCGCAAATGTTTTGCACCTTTTTTGACGGTTTTTTACACCACCGTTTGCGATTATTGCATCGCACACAGTTTCGTCGAAGGGTCTCTGATTTTAGTGTCGCGTTAGCAGCATCCTACAGTAGTGTCTAGTTGACCTATGAGGTTTGGTATTAACTTGATCTGAAGTTTCATGATCATTATCATTCACTTCCTCTCTAGTTGGTGTAGGCATCACGGGAACAGTTTTCTGTGATGAACTACTTCCGATTCGAGAGAAGGTACAATTACCTCATCAAGTTCTATTTGCCTCCCACTCACTTCTTTCGAGAGAAACTCCTTCTATAGAAAGGATCCATTCTTAGCAACAAAGATCTTGCATTCGGATCTGCGATAGAAGGTGTACCCAACAGTTTCTTTTGGGTATCCTATGAAGACGCACTTCTCCGATTTGGGTTCGAGCTTATCAGACTGAAGCTTTTTCAATCGCAAACCCAAATTTTAAGAAACGACAGCTTAGGTTTCTTGCCAAACCACAGTTCATACGGTGTCGTCTCAATGGATTTAGACGGTGCCCTATTTAATGTGAATGCAACTGTCTCTAATGCATAACCCCAAAATGATAGTAGTAAATCGGTAAGAGACATCATAGATCGCACCATATCTAATAAAGTACGGTTACGACATTCGGACACACCATTGTGCTGTGGTGTTCCAGGTGGCGTGAGTTGTGAAACTATTCCACATTGTTTTAAATGAAGGTCAAACTCGTAACTCAAATATTCGCCTCCGCGATTAGATCATAGAAACATTATTTTCTTGTTACGGTGATTCTCCACTTCACTCTAAAATTCTTTGAACTTTTATAATGTTTCAGACTTGTGTTCCATCAAGTAGATATACCCATATCTGCTCAAATCATCTGTGAAGGTCAGAAAATAACGATACCCACCGCGAGCCTCAACACTCATCGGACCATGGACATCGGTATGTATTATTTCCAATAAGTCAGTGGCTCGCTCCATTGTTCCGGAGAATGGAGTTTTAGTCATCTTGCCCATGAGGCATGGTTCGCAAGTATCAAATGATTCATAATCAAGTGATTCCAAAAGTCCATCCGCATGGAGTTTCTTCATGCGCTTTACACCAATATAACCTAAACGGCAGTGCCACAAATATGTTGCACTATCATTATCAACTTTGCATCTTTTGTCATCAATATTATGAATATGTGTATCACCACGATCGAGATTCAACAAAAATAGACCACTCTTCAAGGGTGCATGACCATAAAAGATATTACTCATATAAATAGAACAACCATTATTCTCTGATTTAAATGAATAACCGTCTCGCATTAAACAAGATCCAGATATAATGTTCATGCTCAACGCTGGCACCAAATAACAATTATTCCGGGCTAAAACTAATCTCGAAGGTAGATGGAGAGGTAGCGTGCCGACGGCGATCACATCGACCTTGGAACCATTCCCGACGCGCATTGTCACCTCGACCTTAGCCAATCTTCGTTTAATCCGTAGCCCTGTTTCGATTTACAAATATGAGCAACCGAACTAGTATCAAATACCTAGGTGCTACTACAAGCATTAGTAAGGTACACACCAATAACATGTATATCAAATATACCTTTGTTCACTTTGCCATCCTTCTTATCCGCCAAATACTTGGGGCAGTTCCGCTTCCAGTGACCAGTCCCTTTGCAGTAGAAGCACTCAGTTTCAGGCTTAGGTCCAGACTTGGGCTTCTTCCCGGGAGTGGCAACTTGCTTGCCATTCTTCTTGAATTTCCCCTTATTTCCTTTTCCCTTTTTCTTGAAACTAGTGGTCTTGTTAACCATCAACTTTTGATGCTCCTTCTTGATTTCTTACCTCCGCGGCGTTGAGCATTACGAAGAGCTTGGGAATCATCTTTTCCATCCCTTGCATATTATAGTTCATCACGAAGCCTTTGTAGCTTAGTGGCAGTGATTGGAGAACTCTATCAATAACACTATCATCTGGAATATTAACTCCGAGCTGAGTCAAGTGATTATGATACCCACACATTTTGAGTATGTGTTCACCGACAGAGCTATTCTCCTCCATCTTGCAGCTATAGAACTTGTTGGAGACTTCATATCTCTCAACTCGGGCACTTGCTTGAAATATTAACTTCAACTCCTGGAACATCCCATATGGTCCATGACGTTCAAAACGTCTTTGAAGTCCCGATTCTTAGCCGTAAAGCATGGCACACTGAACTATCGAGTAGTCATCAACACGTGACTGCTAGACGTTCACAACGTCCGCAGTTGCTGGGGGTGGTGGCACACCTAGCGGTGCATCAAGGACATAATTCTTCTGTGCAGCAATGAGGATAATCCTCAAGTTACGGACCCAGTCCGTGTAGTTGCTACCATCATCTTTCAACTTAGCTTTCTCTAGGAACACATTAAAATTCAAGGGAACGGTAGCTAATACGTCTCCATCGTATCTACTTTTCCAAACACTTTTGCCCCTGTTTTGGACTCTAACTTGCATGATTTGAATGGAACTAACCCGGACTAATGCTGTTTTCAGCAGACTTTCCAGGGTGTTATTTATGTGCAGAAACAAAAGTTCTCGGAAGGACCTGAAACTCCACGGAACGTCTATTTGGAAATAATAAAAAATCCTTGCAAAAGATGAAGACCAGGGGGCCCACACCCTAGCCACGAGGTTGGGGCGCGTTTGCCCCCCTAGGGCGCGCCCCCTACCTCGTGGGCCCCCTGGAGCTCCTCCGACCTCAACTCCAACTCTATATATTTGCTTTCGGGGAGAAAAAAATCAGAGAGAAGGATTCATCGCGTTTTACCTTACAGAGCTGCCGTCAAGCCCTAAAACCTCTCGGGAGGGCTGATATGGAGTCCGTTCGGGGCTCCGGAGAGGGGAATTTGTCGCCATCGTCATCATCAACCATCCTCCATCACCAATTTCATGATGCTCACCGCCGTGCGTGAGTAATTCCATCGTAGGCTTGCTGGATGGTGATGGGTTGGATGAGATCTATCATGTAATCTAGTTAGTTTTGTTAGGGTTTGATCCCTAGTATCCATTATGTTCTGAGATTGATGTTGCTATGACTTTGCTATGCTTAATGCTTGTCACTAGGGACCGAGTGCCATGATTTCAGATCTGAACCTATTATGTTTTCATGAATATATGTGAGTTCTTGATCCTATCTTGCAAGTCTATAGTCACCTACTATGTGTTATGATCCGGCAACCCTGAAGTGACAATAATCGGGACCACTCCCGGTGATGACCATAGTTTGAGGAGTTCATGTATTCACTATGTGCTAATGCTTTGTTCCGGTACTCTATCAAAGGAAGGCCTTAATATCCCTTAGTTTCCATTAGGACCCCGCTGCCATGGGAGGGTAGGACAAAAGATGTCATGCAAGTTCTTTTCCATAAGCATTTATGACTATATTCAGAATACATGCCTACATTACATTGATGAATTGGAGCTAGTTCTGTGTCACCCTATGTTATGATTGTTACATGATGAACCGCATCCGGCATAATTCTCCATCACCGATCCAATGCCTACGAGCTTTTCATATATTGTTCTTCGCTTATTTACTTTTCCGTTGCTACTGTTACAATCACTACAAAACACCAAAAATATTACTTTTGCTACAGTTACTTTTGTTACCGTTACCACTACTATCATATTACTTTGCTACTAAATACTTCATTGCAGATACTAAGTTATCCAGGTGTGGCTGAATTGACAACTCAGTTGCTAATACTTGAGAATATTCTTTGGCTCCCCTTGTGTCGAATCAATAAATTTGGGTTGAATACTCTACCCTCGGAAACTGTTGCGATCCCCTATACTTGTGGGTTATCAAGACTATTTTCTGGCGCCGTTGCCGGGGAGCATAGCTCTATTCTTTGAGTCACTTGGGATGTATATCTGCTGGTCACTATGAAGAACTTGAAATATGCTAAGACAACAATTTATCCCTCAACTACGAGGGGAGGTAAGGAACTGCCATCTAGCTCTGCACTTGATTCACCTTCTGTTTTGAGTAAGCTTGCGACACCTAAACCTGCTTCTGCTATTCATTCTGATACGTCGCATGTTATTGATGATGCCACTTCTGCTATGCATGATACTTATGATGAGACTACTTCTATGCTTGATACTACTGTGCCACTTGGTGAATTTATTGATGAACAATTTGCTAGGGCTAGAGAGAAAGAAATTATTGAAACTGATTATATTGATGAAAGTGATGATGAAGACTTGCCTGTTATTCCTGAGGGTTATGTTTTTGATAAAGAAGCTACTTTAGCTATTTTAGCTTGCAAAGATAGATATGAACTCAAGAGGTTATTTGCTAAATGGAAGAAGCAATCTCTTAATGATAGAATGAAACCTGACCCTGCTTTTTCTACTTCACCTATCTGTGTTACTGATAAGGATTATGAATTCTCGGTTGATCCAGATATAATTACTTTGGTTGAATCTGATCCTTTTCATGGCTATGAATCTGAAACTGTTGTGGCACATCTTACTAAATTAAATGATATAGCCACCCTGTTCACTAATGATGAGAGAACCCGCTATCTTTATATCCTTAAAATATTTCTATTCTCATTAAAGGGTGATGCTAAGATATGGTTTAATTCTCTTGATCCTGGTTGTGTGCGTAGTCCCCGGGATATGATTTATTACTTCTCTGCTAAATATTTCCCTGCTCATAAGAAACAAGCTGCTTTGAGGGAAATATACAATTTTGTGCAAATTGAAGAAGAGAGTCTCCCACAAGCTTGGGGGAGGCTTCTCAAGTTACTTAATGCTTTGCGTGATCATCCTCTTAAGAAAAATGAAATACTTGATATCTTTTATAATGGACTAACCGATGCTTCCAGAGATTACCTGGATAGTTGTGCTGGTTCTATTTTCAGGGAAAGAACACCGGATGAAGCTGAAATTCTATTGAATAATATGTTGACAAATGAAAATAATTGGACACTTCCTGAGCCAGCTCCTGAGCCAATTCCTGAGCCTATTCCTAAACCAACTCCGAAGAAGAGAGGTGTTCTATTTCTCAGTCCTGAAGATATGCAAGAGGCAAAGAAATCTATGAAAGAAAAGCGTATTAAAGCTGAAGATGTTAAGAATTTACCTCCTATTGAAGAAATACATGGTCTTAATTTTTCGCATGTTGAAGAACATATGATCTTAATCCATTACCTATTGAAGAAACTCATGGTCTTGATAACCCGACACAGGTAGTAAAGGTAAATTCTCTCTATAGATTTGATGAAGGTGATATTCCTCACTATAAGTCTGCTAGACAATGCTTAGAAGAGTTTGATAATTTTATTGTCAAACAAGAAAACTTCAATGCTTATTTTGGTAGACAATTGAAATACAATTCCGATACGCTTGAACACTTGAGTAATTACATGGCTAATGATAAAGGTGAACTTAAACTTATTAGTAAACATGCTTCTGTGGTTACCACTCAAGTAGAACAAGTACTTAAAGCTCAGAATGATTTGCTCAATGAAATGAATAGTAACAAAAATGATTATGCTGTTAGAGTGGCTACTAGAACTGGTAAAATGACTCAGGAACCTTTGTATCCTGAAGGCCACCCCAAGAGAATTGAGCAATATTCTCAGAGAAATAA
Source organism: Aegilops tauschii subsp. strangulata (assembly GCF_002575655.3). Lineage (NCBI taxonomy): Eukaryota > Viridiplantae > Streptophyta > Magnoliopsida > Poales > Poaceae > Aegilops > Aegilops tauschii. Next base: position 46,950,134 of record NC_053038.3, on the reverse strand, counting down.
TTTAGATGCACCTAGTGCTTCCAAAAAGAAGAAAAAGAAAATGATAGGACTTTGCATGCTTCTAGTGAACCTATTGCTGAACCACCTGAGAATCCAAATGATATTTCTATTTCTGATGCTGAAACACAATCTGGTAAACCCAATGAAAATGTTAATGATGATGTTCATGATGATGCTCAACCTAGTAATGATAATGATGTAGAAATTGAACCTGCTATTGATCTTGATAACCCACAATCAAAGAATCAACGTTATGATAAGAGAGACTTTGTTGCTAGGAAACATGGTAAAGAAAGGCAACCATGGGTTCAAAAACCTATCCCTTTTCCTCCCAAACCATCCAAGAAAAAGGATGATGAGGATTTTGAGCGCTTTGCTGAAATGATTAGACCTATCTTTTTGCGTATGCGATTTACTGATATGCTCAAAATGAATCCTTATGCTAACTATATGAAAGATATTGTTACAAATAAGAGAAAGATACCTGAAGCTGAGATTTCCACCATGCTTGCTAATTATACTTTTAAAGGTGGAATACCTAAGAAACTAGGAGATCCAGGAGTACCCACTATACCATGCTCCATTAAAAGAAACTATGTTAAAACTGCTTTATGTGATCTTGGAGCCGGTTTTAGTGTTATGCCTCTCTCTTTATATCGTAGACTTGATTTGAATAAGTTGACACCTACTGAAATATCTTTGCAAACGGCTGATAAATCAACTGCTATACCTGTCGGTATTTGTGAGGATGTGCCTGTTGTGGTTGCAAACGTTACTATCTTAACGGACTTTGTTATTCTTGATATTCCCGAGGACGACAGTATGTCTATTATTCTTGGAAGACCCTTTTTGAATACTGCAGGGGCTGTTATTGATTGCGACAAAGGCAATGTCACTTTTCATGTTAATGGTAATGAGCATACGGTACACTTTCCGAGGAAACAACCTCAAGTCCGTAGTATCAATTCTATTGTAAAAGTTCCATCGATTATTTTTGGAGGTTTTGAATTTCCTCTTCCTACTGTCAAGAAGAAATATGATATTCTTATTATTGGGGATGTGCATATCCCCGTTGAGGTAACATAGTATTATTCGAAATTTCTTCGGTTTCATGTTTTTCGGAATGAGTTTGTTAACAAGACTTGATCAACCTTGTTAGTGGATTCCTTTTGATGAGCATGAGATGGATGAAACTAGAAGCGCAATCTTCTGTACCCTCTCTCTACTTTATGTTATTTAGTTGAAATAAAGTAAAAATAGTATTTTCCTGTCTGTTTTCTGATTTATCCGTGCAATATAAAAATACCTAGAAAATAAAAGTTCCCCAAATGCCCTGAAAATGGAATATGATTTTTTCTGGAATATTTGAGAATATCTGGCACTGAGAACACAGCAGGAGGGGCAAGCACCTGGCCACGAGGGTGGAGGGCGCGCCCTACCCCCTGGGCGCCCCCTGCCTCGTGGGCCCACGGTGGCCCCCTCCACTTATTCCTGCACCCACACACTTCTTCTTCCTCCCACAAACACCAATATCCAGCTCAGGCACGAGTTCTAGCTCATTTTGCTGCGATTTTCGATCTCCTTGCTCAAAGCACCTCTCACAAAACTGCTTGGGGGGTTGTTCCTTGGTATGTGACTCCTCCATTGGTCCAATTAGTTTTTGTTCTAGTGCTCTATTCATTGCAAATTTGTGCTGCCTAGGTGACCATGTTCTTGAGCTTGCATGTCAAATTTATATGGTTCCAAGTAGTTCTAATGCTTGATATAGGCTCTAGGCACTTGTAGGAGTAGTTGCTATCAATTTTATTGAGCTTGGTTCACTTTTATTTGAAGTTACTAAAAATTTCAGAATTTTTCAGAAAATAATGAAGAGATTTTTGAGGGGCTCATCGAGCCGAAGCTCGAAGGAAAAGCGGAATGAAGAAGCACAGAGGCCCAAATATAATTTGCCTCACACCGTGGAGGTTCGGCCGTGTGAATGGCCTTCTGATGATTTCTTGAGAGAAGCCAGGATTTATGATGATTTCTATTCATTGGCTGAGAATGATGGCCTCACCGATTTCCTCTACGACCAACGTCATCAGTATCTCTTACTCACCAATACTTTTGTGCAAAACTTCTACTATTTTCCTAAGGAAACACCTCCTTCAGTAGAGTTTCATTTATATGATGTTGTTAAGAAGATGCCACTAGATGAATTTTGCAAGGTTTGCAAAATACCCTTCGAGGGTACCTTAGATGAACCACATCGTAAAGATGTGGATGAGTTTATTGATACTATTACTGTAGGGGAAACTAGGAAGGTTTCTGATGCAAGAATCACTAGCATACATTTTCCTGTTTTATGCCACTTTGCCATATTTGCTAGCCGTTGCTTAATTGGTCGCGGAAACTGTGGAAACCTTAGTGTTCCTGATATTATCATTTTGTTCCATGGTTTATTTTCTGATAACACTGTTAGCATGGGCGGAATTATTGCTAAACGGTTAAGTTTGAACCGTACAAAGGGCCCCAGCTTTGGAGGTATTCATGCTTCACGCCTTGCTGCACATTATAACATACCTATTAGGCACTATGAGAAAGAAGAAAAATTGCTGCCCAATGCTTATTTAGATTATAAGAGTATGGTAGCGCATGATTTCATTGTTAAGAACAAGGAAGGGGAGCTTAAATACAAATTGTTCTTTGATAAACATCACCCTGAGACTATTACCTTGCCTGCTCCTTCTTTGTTTAATTTATCTGAAGGTCCGAATCTCGTTCCGTGGGCGGCCATTTATGCTTACCGGAACCCTACACCAGCCCCGGAGCCGGAACCACAATTTGAGCCTCCACGACAGTCTGATTACTTTTGGGATCCGGAGATGACTGCCAGCCAGTGGCAATCAGAGTCTTCTTCATCGCAGTACGACCCCAGCTACAACTATGGATATTCGCCAGGCCATCCGTGGCAAAAAACCAACTTAGGCCAAAAGCCTAAGCTTGGGGGAGTACAAATTTCCCACCGACATTACATTTATGTTCACACACTCATTGCTAGATGTCGGTGCTCATACTCTTTCACTGTAATATCCATGCTAGTTTATTTTATTTTATTTTTCTTGCTTTCTTCTTGTGTGTTTGATAAACCTTAAGAAAAACCAAAAAAATTAGTGGTAGCTTTTAGTTAGTTTACTTTTCTTGCTGTAGTAGTAATAATTAAAAAGAAAACCCAAAAAGATTTCCCGTTCTTCTTTTTGCTTGTTGGGAGCTTTCCCATGTAAATAGTTTTATTTCTTTTCTTTTATTTGGGGGTCGATAGGAGAAGACCATGATTAAATTGTTGAAGTGGCTCTTATATGCATTATTGTTAATTTAACCGAGAGCCCATATTGCCTTGTCTTCTCCTGTTTATTGAATGCTCGCAGATTCCAGCTTAGTCCAATGCACGTGCACTCTTATTATTATTCACATCGTTCGGTCGTGCAAGTGAAAGGCAATTATGACGATATAAGATGGACTGACTGAGATGAGAAAAGCTGGTATGAACTCGACCTCTCTTGTTTTTGTAAATATGATGAGTTCATCGTTCCTGATTCAGATTATTATGAATAAACATGTTTGCAATGACAATTAGAGATTATAGTTGCTCGTGCCATGCTTGATAGCTATGAATTATAATGGTTTACCTTGCGTGCCAACATGCTATTAAAATGGTTGTGCTGTGGTATAGTGAGGAGGTATCCTCCTTTGAATGATTTGAGTGACTCGACTTGGCACATGTTCACACATGTAGTTGAAACAAATCAGCATAGCCTTCACGATATTTATGTTCATGGTGGATTATATCCTACTCATGCTTGCACTCAATGTTTATTAATTTTAATGCATGTTCATGACTGTTGTCGCTCTCTAGTTGGTCGCTTCCCAGTCTTTTGCTAGCCTTCACTTGTACTAAGCGGGAATACTGCTTGTGCATCCAATTCCTTAAACCCCAAAGTTATTCCATATGAGTCCACTATACCTTCCTATATGCGGTATCTACCTGCCGTTCCAAGTAAATTTGTATGTGCCAAACTCTAAACCTTCAAATAAACATTCTGTTTTGTATGCTCGAATAGCTCATGTATCAACTAGGGTTGTCTATATCTTCCATGCTAGGTGGGTTATTCTCAAGAGGAGTGGACTCTGCTCCTCACTCACGAGAAAATGGCTGGTCACCGGGATGCCCAGTCCCATGCTTTATGCAAACTAAATCAAAATAATTGCAAACAAAACTCCCCCTGGGACTGTTGCTAGTTGGAGACACTCGTTGTTTCAAGCAAGTCATGGATTGATGCTTGTTGGTGGAGGGGGAGTATAAACTTTACCATTCTGTTTGGGAACCGCCTATAATGTGTGTAGCATGGAAGATATCACCATCTCTTGGTTGTTATGTTGACAATGAAAGTATGTCGCTCAAAATATTATTTATCTCTATTTCAAAACCGAGCTCTGGCACCTCTACAAATCCCTGCTTCCCTCTGTGAAGGGCCTATCTATTTACTTTTATGTTGAGTCATCACCCACTTGTTAAAAAGCACTAGCTAGAGAGCGCAGCTGTCATTCGCATCCATTACTATTAATTTATATTGGGTATGACTATGACTGGATCTCTTTTACCATGAATTACAATGTCTAGTCAGTCCTTGATCTTTAAAGGTGCTCTGCATTTATGTTTTGCGGTCTCAGAAAGGGCTAGCAAGATACCATCTTGTTATATCATATCATGATTGTTTTGAGAAAGTGTTGTCATCCGAGATTTATTATTATGGCTCGCTAGTTGATTATGCCATTGATATGAGTAAACATGAGACCTAAGAGTTATTGTGAATATGGTTAGTTCATAATCTTTGCTAAAAACTTGAATGCTGGCATTACATATTTACAACAACAAGAGCAAACAGAGTTTGTAAAAGTTTTTTCTTTATCACTTTCAGTTTATCAACTGAATTGCGTGAGGACAAGCAAAGGTTTAAGCTTGGGGGAGTTGATACGTCTCCACTGTATCTACTTTTCCAAACACTTTTGCCCTTGTTTTGGACTCTAACTTGCATGATTTGAATGGAACTAACCCGGACTGACGCTATTTTCAGCAGACTTTCCATGGTGTTATTTATGTGCAGAAACAAAAGTTCTCGGAATGACCTGAAACTCCACGGAACGTCTATTTGGAAAGAATAAAAAATCCTTGCAAAAGATGAAGACCAGGGGGCCCACACCCTAGCCACGAGGGTGGGGGCGCGCCTGCCCCCCTAGGGCCCGCCCCCTACCTCGTGGGCCCCCTGGAGCTCCTCCGACCTCAACTCCAACTCTATATATTTGCTTTCGGGGAGAGAAAAATCAGAGAGAAGGACTCATCGCGTTTTACGGTACGGAGCCGCCGCCAAGCCCTAAAACCTCTCGGGAGGGCTGATATGGAGTCCGTTCGGGGCTCCAGAGAGGGGAATTCATCGCCATCGTCATCATCAACCATCCTCCATCACCAATTTCATGATGCTCACCGCCGTGCGTGAGTAATTCCATCGTAGGCTTGCTGGACGGTGATGGGTTGGATGAGATCTATCATGTAATTGAGTTAGTTTTGTTAGGGTTTGATCCCTAGTATCCATTATGTTGTGAGATTGATGTTGCTATGACTTTGCTATGCTTAATGCTTGTCACTAGGGCCCGAGTGCCATGATTTCAGATCTGAACCTATTATGTTTTCATGAATATATGTGAGTTCTTGATCCTATCTTGCAAGTCTATAGTCACCTACTATGTGTTATGATCCGGCAACCCCGAAGTGACAATAATCGAGACCACTCCCGGTGATGACCATAGTTTGAGGAGTTCATGTATTCACTATGTGCTAATGCTTTGTTCCGGTACTCTATTAAAAGGAGGCCTTAATATCCCTTAGTTTCCATTAGGACCCCGCTGCCATGGGAGGGTAGGACAAAAGATGTCATGCAAGTTCTTTTCCATAAGCACGTATGACTATATTCTGAATACATGCCTACATTACATTGATGAATTGGAGCTAGTTCTGTGTCACCCTATGTTATGATTGTTACATGATGAACTGCATCCGGCATAATTCTCCATCACCGATCCAATGCCTACGAGCTTTTCATATATTGTTCTTCGCTTATTTACTTTTCCGTTGCTACTGTTACAATCACTACAAAACACCAAAAATATTACTTTTGCTACCGTTACTTTTGTTACTGTTACCACTACTATCATATTACTTTGCTACTAAATACTTCGTTGCAGATACTAAGTTATCCAGGTGTGGCTGAATTGACAACTCAGTTGCTAATACTTGAGAATATTCTTTGGCTCCCCTTGTGTCGAATCAATAAATTTGGGTTGAATACTCTACCCTCGAAAACTGTTGCGATCCCCTATACTTGTGGGTTATTAGTAGCACAAGCCATTGATCTACAGCATAGATATGCAAAAACTATCAGGACTAAGTTCATGATAAATTAAGTTCAATTAATCATATTACTTAAGTTTAACATCCCTCAAGTCATCTAAATTATACGTGATCCAAATCAACTAAACCATGTCCGATCAACACGTGAGATGGAGTAGTCACCAATGGTGAACATCTCTATGTTGATCGTATCTATTATATGATTCACGTTCGACCTTTCGTTCTCCAGTGTTCCGAGGCCATGTCTGTAGATGCTAGGCTCGTCAAGTTTAACCCGAGTATTCCGCATGTGCAAAACTGTCTTGCACCCGTTGTATGTGAATGTAGAGCCTATCACACCCAATCATCACGTGGTCTCTTAGCACGACAAACTGTCACAACGGTGCATACTCAGGGAGAACACTTATACCTTGAAATTTTAGTAAGGGGTCATCTTATAATGCTACCACCATACTAAGCAAAATAAGATGCATAAAAGATAAACATCACATGCAATCAAAATATGTGACATGATATGGCCATCATCATTCATGACCCACAAGTATAGGGGATCTATAGTAGTCCTTTCGATAAGTAAGAGTGTCGAACCCAACGAGGAGCAGAAGGAAATGATAAGCGGTTTTCAGCAAGGTATTCTCTGCAAGCACTGAAATAATAGGTAACAGATAGTTTTGTGATAGGATAATTTGTAAAGAGCAACAAGTAACAAAAGTAAATAAAGTGCAGCAAGGTGGCCCAATCCTTTTTGTAGCAAAGGACAAGCCTGGACAAACTCTTATATAAAGAAAAGCGCTCCCGAGGACACATGGGAATTATCGCCAAGCTAGTTTTCATCACATTCATATGATTCGCGTTCGGTACTTTGATAATTTGATATGTGGGTGGACCGGTGCTTGGGTGCTGCCCTTACTTGGACAAGCATCTCACTTATGATTAACCTCTATTGTAAGCATCCGCAACTACAACAAAAGTATTAAGGTAAACCTAACCATAGCATGAAACATATGGATCCAAATCAGCCCCTTACGAAGCAACGCATAAACTAGGGGTTAAGCTTCTGTCACTCTAGCAACCCATCATCTACTTATTACTTCCCAATGCCTTCCTCTAGGCCCAAATAATGGTGAAGTGTTATGTAGTCGGCGTTCACATAACACCACTAGAGGATAGACAACATACATCTCATCAAAATATCGAACGAATACCAAATTCACATGACTACTAGTAGCGAGACTTCTCCCATGTCCTCAGGAACAAACGTAACTACTCACAAAGCATATTCATGTTCATAATCAGAGGGATATTAATATGCATGTAGGATCTGAACATATGATCTTCCACCAAATAAACCAACTAGCATCAACTACAAGGAGTAATCAACACTACTAGCAACCTACAGGTACCACTCCCAGACTTGGAGACAAGAATTGGATACAAGATATGAACTAGGGTTTGAGAGGAGATGGTGCTGGTGAAGATGTTGATGGAGATTTCCCTCTCCCGATGAGAGGAGCGTTGGTGATGACGATGGCGATGGTTTCCCCCTCCCGGAGGGAAGTGTCGCTGGCAGAACAGCTCTGTCGTAGCCCTAGATTGGTTCCACCAAGGTTCCGCCTCGTGGCGGCGGAGTCTCGTCCCGAAAGCTTGCTTATTATTTTTCTTCGGGTGAAAGACTTCATATAGCAGAAGATGGCCACCGGAGGGCCAACAGGGGGCCCAAGAGGCAGGGGGCGCGCCCCCACCCTCGTGGCCAGGTGGGGCCCCCCCTGACATACTTCTTCTACTCAATATTTTTTATTCTTTCCAAAAATAACTTTCGTGGAGTTTCGGGACTTTTGGAGTTGTGCAGAATAGGTCTCTAATATTTGCTCCTTTTCCAGCCCAGAATTCCAGCTGCCGGCATTCTCCCTCCTTATGTAAACCTTGTAAAATAAGAGAGAATAGGCATAAGTATTGTGACATAATGTGTAATAACATCCCATAATGCAATGAATATCGATATAAAAGCATGATGCAAAATGGACGTATCAACTCGCCCAAGCTTAGACCTCGCTTGTCCTCAAGCGGAAGCCGATAACGATAAATATGTCCACATGTTTAGAGGTAGAGGTGTTGATAAAATAAAATACGGACATGAGGGCATCATGATTATTCTCATACACTACCAAAAAAAGACACATCCGTGACATTTTGGGCCGAACGAAAAAAAATTATGTCATACTATGACACTTCTATGACGATAATTGTGACACAACCCGGTATCATCATAGATGTGGTGGGCTCCTACTTCTATGACAAAAAGTCATGACAGAAAATGGGCTTTTCGTCCTGGGCGGGCCGGAGACGCAGCTGCATGGCATTTTTTGGGCTGTCCATGACGGAAAAAACCGTGGTAGAAGCGAGGGCGAGGAAAATTTCGGGGAGTTCCCGGTTACGGTGGGAGGTCGGGGGCCGAGCGATGCGCGTTTCTCTCGTACACGTACGCACGTGTGTGCGAGGCATTGGCTCTAACTGAACCCGAGCGAGGCGTTGGGCTCTAACTGAACCCGAGCGATTGCACTGCAGGCTACGCATTACTGAACCCGAGCGATCGATCGATGGCTGTTAACTGAACCCGATCGAGTGATTCCTTCGCTACTGCTGCTAACTGAAGCCGATCGATGCTGCCTCTCGATGAACAGTGAGCGTTGCTGGGGGGGTTTGGATGAACAGTTCCCGGTGGGGGTGGATGAACAGGACCCCGTGGTGTTGCCTCTGGATGAACAAGACCCCGATCGATCGAGCCGGTTGGGGCTGGATGAACAGGACCCCGTGGAGGGCAGGATGAACAGGACCACCCCGTGGAGGGCAGAATGAACAGTAGACGGTGGAGGGCTGGATGAACAGTAGCCCGTGGAGGGGTGGTTGAACAGGAGCCCGTGGATGAACAGTCGCAGGTGGAGGCTGGAGGAGGTCGACGGTGGATGAACAGTAGCCCGTGGAGGATGGAGGGGGTCGACGGTGGAGATGAACAGTATCCCGTGGAGTCCCGTTTTGCGGTATGCCACACCCATCCCGATGAACAGGACCCCCATTTCGACCGTAGCGCTCCAACACAAGTCGTTTCCTCCGTTTTGCGGTACGCCACACCCCTCCCGATCAACAGGACCCCCATTTCGACCGTAGGAGGTCCGTTTCCTCCGTTTTGCGGTACGCCACACCCCTCCCGATCAACAGGACCCTGTTCCGAACGTAGGAGGTCCGTTTCCTCCGTTGTGCAGTACACCAGACCTCGCTTCCATTGCCCGTTCCATCCAAGCCCTCCCGATGAACACGACCACACATTCCGTTCCGACCCAGCCGGTTGGCTCCCACGCGTTCCGTTGCCTCCCGATGAACACGACGCATTCCGTTGCCTCCCCATGAACACGACGCATTCCGTTGCCTCCCCATGAACACGACGACGACGCTGTTTCTCCGTTCCGACCCAGCCATGTACATGAGCCCTGGTCGTACGTATGGCGAGTAGGCGTTCGAGACCCCGCCCGTATGTACACATACCTGGCCGTATTTTCTTTCTTGCACCCTGGACGCTGTTCGTACGTGTACATGCTACGTGCGCGCCTCTACTATGACACGTCCGGTGGGTCGCGGCTGTCAGGTGGAGGAATCATTATTTTCCGCGTAATAAGGAGGCACTTCCTTGCTGCGGCCGTGGACCCAGCTGTCAGCCTCTCCACATACAGTCCACGTCCGATGGAAGTTGTTCCTTGACCACGTTGACCACGCCGCGCCGAGAGCACCAGGGCGGTGGACGACGGCGAGTCCTAGGAAGGGGACGATGGGGAGCCAGGGAAGACGCGGCAGTGGAAGCCTGCGCAGAGAGGAGTACGAGGGTTCACTGGTTCGGCTGTGGTGTGAGGCTGCCGTCGCCGCAGGGCCTGGCCAGCGGTGGGAATAGTAGGGGGCGGTGAGGCCTCTGCGGCAGCACAGCCGGCCACAGGAGTCAGGAGCATGCGGCATGACCGGCGCTGGTTTGGGCGGCTGGAGCAAGAAGACCAGAGGTTGAAGAAGCACTACGGCCGTTGGATGGACATCGTACGGTCACTGGAGCTACAATCGTTCATATTGACTAAAGTTGACAAAGGCCCCCGTCCCAGTCAACTTAGTAGGCCCACAAGTCAGCCTCCCACCATGGTGGGTCCCAGCTAGCAGGGGGAGTATTCATTTTTTTGTGCGTAATAAGGAGGCACTTCCTTGTGTGCGAAGATATAGCTGGTGGGTCCAAGCTGTCAGCGGCGGTAATGTTTTCTTCGCGAAATACAGAGGCCCTTTCGGTGGGTCCCTGATGTCAGGTGGAGGAATCATTATTTTGCGCGTAATAAGGAGGCATTTCCTTGTATGCGGCCGTGGACCCAGCTGTCGGCCTCTCCACGTACAGTCCACTTCAGATGCATGTCGGTCGTTGACCATGTTGACCAGGCCGCGCCGAGAGCACCAGGGCGGTGGACGACGGCGAGGCCTACGAAGGGAACAACACGGAGGCAGGGAAGACTCGGCAGTTGTTTCCCACGCGAAGGGGAGTACGACTGTACAAATGTTTACTGGTTCGTCTGCCGTCGCCGGAGAATAACAACAGGTGTCGGTGAGTAGAGGGATGGCTAGGCTAGCGATGGGAGTACGGTGGGGCGGTGAGGCCTGCGCGGCAGCAGAGCCGGCCGCGGGGAGGAGGGAGCAGGCAGTCTCGCCGGCGCTTGTTTGAGCGGCTGGAGCAGGAAGAGCAGAGATTGAAGAAGCACGACGGCCGTTGGATGGCCATCCAACAGTCACGGCTTGTGCATCAACCTTTTTTTTAGGAAAGCCTCAAATATGTGGAAAACAGCATACAACCCATCTGCCATTATTTCTAATAATTTACAGCCCATTTGCTAATTATTAAGGTTTTTTTGGAGCCCATATTCTTTTTGTTAGCATTACAGCCCATATTGTGGCCACGGTTAAAAAATTATACAAAATTTTGCATATTTCGGTGCGGTCCGAACTGTTTTTAATCCCGAAATTTCGACTCACATTCAAACTGATTTTAAAAATAAATGTATATCAATATAAAATCCAACAAATTCTCCAAGCATAAAAATTAATGTAATTTAAAATCTCGAAATGAAAAAAAGATATTTGAAACTAATTGCCGGTTTGATGTGTTTTAAAAATGTACAGCCAATTTCTCATTACTGATGGGCCATTTTCTCGGCCAGCCGAATGAAAGCTCTCCTCGTCTTGAAAGATTTGCAGCCCAACAGGCCTGACAAAGCGACTTACTTGGCAAATCACAAAAAAACTGGGCTGTGGCCATGGACCCAGCTGTCAGCCGCTCCACGTACAGTACTCTTCCGATGTAAGTCGTTCCTTGACCACGTTGACCACGCCGCGCGGAGAGCACCACGGCGGTGGACGATGGCGAGGCCTAGGAAGGGGACGACGCGGAGCCGGGGAAGATGCGGCAGTGGAAGCCCGCGCGGAGAGGAGTACGAGGGTTCACTGGTTCAATTGCGGTGTGAGGCTGCCGTCGCCGCAGGGCCTGGCTAGCGGTGGGAATAGTAGGGGGCAGTGAGGCCTCCGCGGCAGCACAGCCGGCCACGGGAAGCAGGAGCATGCGGCACGACCGACGCTGCTTAGGGCGGCTGGAGCAAGAAGACTAGAGGTTCAACAAGCACTACGGCCGTTGGATGGACATCGTACGGTCACTGGAGCTAGAATCGTTCATATTGACTAAGTTGACAAAGCCCTTCGTCCCCGTCAACTTAGTAGGCCCACAAGTCAGCCTCCCACCAAGGTGGGTCCCAGCTAGTCGGGGGAGTATTCATTTTTTTGTGCGTAATAAGGAAGCACTTCCGGTGGGTCCGAGCTTACAGTGGGGGGAATGTTTTTTTTGCAAAATACGGTGGCCCGTCAGGTGGGTCCCAGCAGTCAGGGGGCAAACGTTTTTTTCGCAAAATACGGTGGCCCGTCCAGTGGGTCCCTGCTGTCAGTTGGAGGAATCATTATTTTCCGCGTAATAAGGAGGCACTTACTTGCTGCGGCCGTGGACCCAGCTGAGACTCTCCACGTACAGTATACTTCCGATGGAAGTCGTTCCTTGACCACGTTGACCTCTCCGCGTTCCGTTGCATGCATGCCTCCATGGGCGTGGTGCGTCCCCACTGTCAGCCTCTCACGTACAGTCATCTTCCGATGACTCTCGGTTGTTGACCACATTGACCACACCGTGCCGAGCGCACCCAGACTGGAACGACCCGGAGATGGGGAAGACGGGGCAGTGGAGTCGCAGATGGAGAGGAGTGGGAAACTTCACTGGTTCGGGTGCGCGGCAGCACAGCCGCGGTGCCGCCCACGGGAGACAGGAGCAAGAACAGATGTTGAAGAAGGAGCACGGCTGTTGGATTAACATCCAACGGTCCAGCTGCTAGAATCATTTGTTGATTAAGTTGACAAAGCCGTGCGTACACGTCCGCTTAGTAGGCCCACAAGTCAGTCACCAAATCTGACGGGTCCTAGCTGTCAACGGGATGAATAATTTTTTTCACAAAACAAGGAGGCACTTCCTTCCGTGTGAAGATAGAGCCGGTGGGTCCCAGCTGTCAGGTGGAGGAAACATTTTTTTCAGCTTAATAAGGAGGAACTTTCCTTGCGTGCGACCATGGACCTCGTGGGTCCCAACCGTCAGGCTCTCCACGTACAGTCCTCTTCCGATGACTCTTGTTTGTTGACCACGCCGCACCGAACGCAGCGAGGCGGTGGACGACGGCGAGGCCCCGGACGGGAACGACTCGGAGATGGGAAAACGCGGCAGTGGAGTCGCAAATTGAGAGGAGGAGAAGGGTTATAACTGGTTCTATTGCGGAGTGGGGCTGTAGTCTGTGGAGAACAACAGGAGGTGTCAAGAGGTGGAGGGATAGCCTGGCCGGCGGTGGGGTAGCGCTTCGTAGTGATGCGTGCTAAGCAGAGCCGCTAGCCGCCGGAGGCCGGACCAGGCGGTCCTGGCGACGCTGGAGGAAGAAGACGAGAGATTGAAGGTGCATGCCGGCCGTTGGATATAAATCCAATGGCTATGGATGACACAATCAATTGTTGACCAAGTTGACAACGCCCTGCGTAGGCTTCGACCTATTGGCCCACATGTCAGCCTGCAAAAATGTGGCATATATTTAACCCATGTTTTCTAGAATGTATAGTCCATTTGCTGGGCTGGGTGAACAAATAATTTCGCGTCAATCAGGCCCATTTATATTTTCTAAGAAATCCCAGACCATTTGCACTTCCTTGAAATACACGTATTAGGTGGGCCCGTTGTATATATAATGTTATGTTAGAAGGAGCAATTAATATCAAAGAATAAACCGGAGAGGCACATTTTTTATATATATAATTAAGAAATTAGCGAGTTATTCCTCAAAATAAAAATGAGCTCTTTATTATTAAATTGGTCCTTAAAATCTTCGCAAGCTTTTGTACGCAATCACTAGGATTTTCCTTGCCTGTGAGTCAAAAACAACCAGGATTTTCCTTGCCAACTTCCGTTAAACATTTACTTTTATAAGTTAATAACACGTGGGATGTTTTTATAATGTATATATAAGTCTCTATAAAATATACGATAATAGTAATAATATAAATATATATAATGTGGTTAGAAGGGAAAACATAAATTGGACACAACATTACTTTTATAAGAGACCTGTGTTTTGTACCCCACAGTAGGCATACTAACAAGTTCACACAGAAATACAACAGAAAAGGTAAACATTCATATCAAACTCAGGTTCACAGGACACGTTCATATTCATAGCCAACATTCACTATCAACAACTCAAAAGATTCATATATACACAAGCTCAGCATATCTATGCATCCAAATGATTGATAGATCACACGACAATATTCATACATAATTCACAAAAAGATTCAGATATACACATGTTCAGTATGTTTATGCATCCAAATGATTGAGATCACGGCCAATATGATCCATGGATGAACTTTAATTACCTAGGGTACAGACTGGTAAATGGTGTTCAATCGGAGGTACTTCTTGCTAAAATTAGTTCTTGTACGAGTAAACTTTCGAGTACATAAGAGGCAGCACAGACAATCTGAACTTTGCTTGTAGGTTTATCCTCAAATAGTGGCCTCGTGCCGAGGGAGGTTTGAGCAACTTGGCCACTACTTTCATCCAACTAGTTTACTGGCTCATCTTGGTCCTGTATCTCGCCAAAATTCTACATTGCAGACGAGAAAGGAGGCGGTTGAGAAAATGAACCACCCAAATTTTTTGTGCAGTTCAACTGAAATGGAGCATCCTTGGTGTGCAGACTGATTAAGTGCCAGATGAATATACCCGTCAACCAACTTGTCTGGAATCTTTAGACTCCATGCCATATAGTTCGCTACCATATGTGCCGATAACCAAAAGGCACAAGTTGGGACCAAAGACTGGACTGCGTTTTTCAGGGCTATGCACCAAGCAATATTTTTGGCGTTCACTCTCCTAATACTTGGAGTTTGACAATTGGTTGACGCCGGTTGATACTAGAATGAATATAGGCACTTCTTGTCAACATCGATGCTTGTCTGAGTGAACTTTGGAGTACATAGCAGCAGCATAAGTACCTGTCCATCTGATCATTTTGTGCAGTTCTACTGAAATCACCCGATGTAATGATTTGCCTGCGAGTTCAGGCTCCAAATTACTCCTTTATGAAATCGGCAAACAGTAGCACAATACCAAATTACCAATACATATGACAGGCACAATAATCAGGATAAAGACCAGTACCAACCTGTGTGAGGTAGCATATCAATTACTATTTCCTTTGACTGGAAGCCGAGATAAGCCAAGCGACTGACAGCAAAGGAAGAAAGCAAGCGGTGATTAGCGACTGACAGGAAAGGACGGAAGCTGTCGAGGCAATGAAGCACCCAAAGTTTTTGTGCAGTTCCACCAAAATCAAGCATCCCTGTTGGCACACATATTGAGAGAGTGAGATTACTGTAATAGTGGGACTAGTTGATGAAACATACACTAACAAATAGAAGCACCCTCATTATCTTAATGGGTAAAGTTAGCAACATAGTAGTCTTGCTTAAAGAGAGGTATTAGTTTATTTAATCAGTGCCAATTAGCTCAACTCAACACTCAAAGCATTGCCATTTATCATAGGTTGCAAAACTTTAACGTGCAAAGATAAAGGAGTTTCTCATGACAGTAGCACGATACAAATAGAGATGACAGCAAACTAATATGGATGAAGGCCTTAGGCCCGTACCAACCTAAGAAAAAAAGCTTATTCATGTAGTCCCATAAGAGATGATAAAGCACTCACTGGAATCACACAATAGTATATATTTTTGTGCACTTCAAATGTATGGTTGAAATCACTCTTGTTTACCAGTGCTGAGATTATATCGAAAGATTATCAAGAACTTCCAGCAGAGTTAAAGCACTGGCTGGGATGCAGTTCATTGTATTGTCTTGTGTAGTTCCACTAAAATGTATGATTGGCACAACATGATCCCTGTTTGCACAAGTAGGAACAAGGTGAAACCTTCATTAGCTTAGTGAGAAAGGATAGGAAGACATTAGCATATTACTCAAACAGTAGCATCAAATTCATGATGGACAATACGCAAAACATTGCCTCATTGAACCAATGGCAATAAATTGACATGCAAAACAATAGCACTATTATGTCATGACACTAATAATATTCCCTCCCTGCTCCACCACATGATTCACCTCCATAGACAAACATACACGCGTACATGATTCAGCATAGGGTCCTACTAAAGATTTGTTTAACTCCAACAGGAAAATTAGGCAGTAATAAATTAGTGGTACTTAAGTACTCCTAATTAATTAAGTGAGACAGCAGAAGTGGAAGGGCTCCCTGGAGGATTGTCTCACATGTAAGGTAGTCGTTGCCGGAGCCCTTGAATGGCCTCGACCGAGGCCTCTGGCTTCAGCAAGATCGCCTTGGCACTGTTTATTATTCTTCTTCTTCCTCCTCATGCTCTGTTTCTCTTTCTCCTCGCCAGTTGGTGAAACCAAGTACATGATTGGCCTTCTAATTCAGAATTGGTTTTGTCAGTGAGGGAGTACAAGTGTACTAGTAAAAAACAGCATTAGTTTCTCATGGCAGTCGGAAAATAGAGATGAACACATGCATTAAATATCATTCTTACCTAAAGGAAGGTTATGGCGCCAATATGGATGATGAGGATTGGAACACAGATCTCCCTTTGTGCAGTTCCACCAAAATGAACCAACTGTTCCATTTTGACATTCCAGTTAAACAGCACAAAAGTCACTTCTTTTAAGAAGAGTTTTGTGTAGTGCACCAAAAGGTCGCAACAGCAACCAGGTGAATTGGATATCCCTGTTTGCACAAAAAGGCACAGAGGAAACAGTCAGAGTCTCAAACAATTATAGGCAAAAACATTTGGCTAAACTTGTCATGGCTTATAACGGTGGCATGGCTTCATTTTTACCAGGGACATTAGATTAAGAACAGCTAAGGCTGCGTTCGGTTCACAGGTTTGGTGCAGGATTTTCGTAGGAACACAATTCCTACGGTATTCTTTCCCTTCCAACCGTTCGGAACACGGGAAAGGTGAATAGTGTTTCATAGGAAAGCTGGTCTAGTAGTACTGATTCCATAGGATTAGAAACATCCACACGCTGCTCATTTTTTGGGCGGAAGCCCGAGGCAGGCGCTCGCTGCCATGCGTTAGACAGGTTGCTGTGCTGTGTTGCCGGAATAAAAAAATCAACCTATGTGTGGTACGTGAGGTGAGGACAAGAGTAGTCACTGTGCAGCTGAATAAACAAATAGCATCTCATACTGCCAAGCATGCTACTCTAAAAAAACAAATCTGTACATTTCGTAGTCCATCCGAACACATTCTCTTGAGAGTTTCCTCCGGTTCGCTGTTCCATAGTTTTATACCTACATTCCTTTCATATTCCTCTATTTTCATCCAGACCTATGTTTTCTGCCCCTTTATTCCAAACGGGGCCTAAATATTTGGTATAAGAGCATGGGACAGTGGGTGCACCAGCACTCCAGCACCATGTACGTAAACAGGGGCATAAAGTGGTGATTCATAGTTTGTTGCCCCAAGAAACAAACATCCAAGAAACATATCTGGGTTGGTCCCATTTTTGTTCACCCTAGCCACCTACTCCTATGTGTGGATAGCAAACCTAGTCTTGGTCATACCACTATGTACAGTGTTACCCCTATATTTCCCTTTTCGACCAAGAGACCGGTTGGATGACCAGTCTGTACTACTTTCACCCCCTTTCCTTCCTGTTTGTACCAAGTCCGATGTACATACTAAATTCCCCCACCCCCACTTTATTTCTTGTTTGAACCAAGTACTCCCTCCGTCCGGAATTACTTGTCATCAAAATGGATGTGTCTAGAACTAAAATATATCTAGATACATCCATTTCAATGACAAGTATTTTCGGACGGAGGGAGTACAAGATTCGACTCCATGAAGTAGCTTTACCTCTAACAATAGAAGAAAAAAATGTGAAGTTGGACCATCCGATCGAGAGGGGCTGGGAGGTAGAAAATGATGCACATGCAGTGACGTAGCGAGGTGGGGAAGTAGAGCTAAGGCGGTTTTGAATGAAGATATACCTGAAGGTCGTCGGGATGTGGATAGGTGGGCGGCGGGAGGCCGGATCAGCCCACAGGCAACGACGAAGGGATCGGAGGACCTCCCGCGCCGGCGCTCAGCCAGAGATAACGGTGCGGCCGGTAGTGGGTCTCCTCCCTCGCTGTCCACGACGGCCTAAACGCTGCCCCTCCTCCCCTTCACCGGCGGAGGGGGATACGTCCGGATCTGTAACCAGCGGTGAGGATAGAAAGCCAGTGTTTTTTGAAGGGAGAAAGACAGTGTTACTACCCTATCTTGTTTAGATCTGGAGAGGATGAGAGTGTGTGAATAGAGCAACCCTAGCAAGCAAGCGCGGAGGCTCCGGCCTATATATACGTAGTGGGGTAGTTTTCCTTTTTCACTCCATCAAAACAATCGTTTAAAATTGTGTACTACTACATGCCAGGTCGCGGTTTTTTTAGTTGTTGATTATTTTTTGAGATAGCTACCCGCTTGTTCCAAGTGGTGTTACGATGTGCCAGGTCGCACTTTGTATCGTTCAAGTCTGGTACTACAAGTCCCTCCATTAAATGAACAACCACCCCCTCGTAAAAATTGTGAACAAGCCCACGCCTAAAATTAGCGGAAACGTGGGTTGCCCCAACATGCATTATTATTTATATTTTCTACTCCCTCCGTTCCTAAATATAAGTCTTTTTTATTAGCCACACCTAAGACAAGAATTTTTTTATTAGCAGTGAACCCCACATGTCATAGACACAAAAATTGTGGCAAGATTCCCTTAGGCAAGCCAAAGTGTGTCTAACAATTTGAGCAACTCAGGTTAGGCAAGTGTGGCAAGTGTGGGAAAAATAATGTGGCAACATAAGACAAACATAGTCACAATCCAAACAGCCCCGTAATTTTTTGTGACATGCATGAAAATTTGGTTAGTTAAATTTATAGTCAAAATTTGGCAAGGTGCATCAAATCAACACATGCAAGTATCAAAAGGAAAGTCACGGCATGCATGCATGCGTTGTACTCCCTCCGTTTCCAAATATAAGTCTTTTTAGATATTGCAACAAGTGACTACATAGGAAGCAGAATATGTCTACTCCTACATACGAAGTAGCCCATTTGAAATGTGTAAAAAGACTTATATCGAGTGCAGTGCTTTGATGTGTCGCGTCAACTCGTACAAGACCGAGAAATTTGATTACTACAACGCCCTCTCCCTCGCGGACTGAGCTCCGGTGCCTTAACTGCACCTGCCTTTGGCTGCATGACAGGAGGGCCAACCACCTGTTGGGCCCACCTGTCATAGACGCAAAGGCAGAAGCAGTAAGTAGAACCACCTGTGGACGGACATGCAGCAGTGGATTCGATACTGTAGAAGTAGGAGTAACATCATTGTTCGTCTTCTCGAAGAGGCGAAGAGCCAAGCGCAACCCAAACGTGGCAGTTGCGAACGCTCGCGTGGTGCGGTTCCTTGGAGTACTAGCCAGGCTCTTGCATGAGACAAAATTTCTATTGTTTAACAATTAAACTCCATTATCCATTGGTTGATACTCATTCTGCATAGGTCCACGTGCTTAGCACCATTTCCTCCTGGGGTCACCAATGTTTATTTGCTAATTAATAGCATTGCATGCAATGAACTAGCCATTGCAAGTCATTAAAAGCATGCACACCTCTCATCTCTTATTGGTTGACATGTCAAGAAACAAGAAACAAGGTAGAAGTTAATGCACCGCGCCTAAGTGTTTTGGGACTATTTAGTTTTCGTAAGATGACTTACACACCTAGACGGAGGGAGTAGTATAGCCCTGTAAACCGGAAAGGAGTAATTGCCTTTCTAGAGATTTCAACAAGTGCCTAGACTACACCATGTGCAGTACTCCCTCCCTTCTGGTTTATAGGGCTCAAATCTCAAATCTCATGAACCAAGGCATTTTGCGATTGGAGGAATGTATCTCGTACTTTACAAAACTACCCTAATTAAACTCATGCATTAACTACGCAGTTCTCTCGTTTTCCTCTCCACCTTGGTCGCGGTGCACAATATTGAGCACTCCTATATGACTAGCCGCTCTATCTACATGCGGGACATTTCAAAGCATCCGGGACCGCGTGCCATCCACCAAATCACAGCGAGGTGCTACAGTCGAGACTCACGTGTCACCCCGGTGTGGCCGTCATGACCCGTCATATCACAAAACCCACACCTTTACCAGCAGTGGTAAGGTGGCCTCCAAGTTGGACTGGACGAAGCAACCATCATTTCACTAGAACGCTCGTTCAAGCCCTTTCTTCCCTTTCTTGAAGAAAACCTCACTCCAGGCTACTCACTTCTGCCATTTTTCTTCTGTACCGACGAAGGAAAGGTGGGCGAATCAGTTATGCTGCTATACTTTCATTCCAAGAATCTTCTTTTTGCGAAGCACCGACCGATTCTCACATCCTATTCGTTTCCCGTTTTCATTGCGATTGTGGTTTCCTTTCGATTGCTTTTTGTTTGTCAGTTCATTGATGGATCCTGGAGCACTAGGCAAAGAGTTGCCGGCGGACAACCCACTGGAGACAGCGATCTCCAGGAAGCGAGCACCGACCAACGAGTTGACCATGTTGGCGGGCCAACCCATGGAGACGAAGAACTCCAAGAAACAAGCACTGGACAAAGAGTTGAGGACGTTGGCGGACGAACTCCTCAAAGAAAGTTGGAAGAACAGCAAGGGCCACACCGTGCCTACCCCAGGAACTCTGATTGCCACCTATGTGAGGCTCAAGACCGAGTTTGAGGAGATAGTCGCCGTTGAGAAGTAGTATTCCCCTGGCAAGGTGATGGCCCCCATCGAGGACGAGGAGATGGCCCCCAGAGGGATGAGATCCCCCAGTGAGCTGCACAAGGTAAAAAATAATGGCTTATTACCATAGTTATGGTTTTTGATTATTTGCAATGTGCTTGCTAATATGTTAGGGTTGTGCAGGTGCCGGCGGACGTCCTTGATGATTCCGATGTCGTGGCCCATCCTGTTCGCATCGCCCCGGAGATCGATTCCGATGCCGCTGTCCATCCTGTGGACATCGCCCCAGAGATCAATTCCGATGTCGCGGTCAGTCCTGTGGACATCGCCCCAGAAATCGATTCCCATGACGCTGTCCGTGCTGTGGTCATTGCCCGAGAGATCGATGACAAGAAATAGTTGGTCGCGCTAATCCTTCAGGGTAGTTTGCATTGCCCTGTGTTTAATTACCAGAATGATGCGTGTTATCAAACCATCTTAGGGCTAGTGCACTGTCTTGTGTGGGCGGATCTTGCTACTTTTGTTTGATAGTGAATCATGCGATGAATCATGCGAACCCTCTCCGAGTTATGGAAACAGATGTATCCTCGCCAGCTTTTGATGTAATATATGGCATGCTTAGATGTATGTTTGAACTGTTTATCATATCAGCAGGGCTTGTTTGATGATTCTTGGTGTTAGTAGGCTAGCTACTGTGCGAGCTATAGTACTTGTAAAACACTCACCGAAGAGAAATGTTGGGGCTGATGAGCTCGTGGTACGCTTATACTTATCCCTCGTCGATCGACCAATAGCCCTAGCTCCTAAAATTGTAGGCTTAGCGATCGATCAGACAATAGTCGACATACATTCAGGCCTCATTTGGTTAATAGGGTAGGAAAATCGTAGCAAAAGTACAGAGAACGTGCAACACAAAATCATAGCAGTGCAGAGACGTACTCCCTCCGTTCCAAAATAGATGACCTAGGCGGGCTAGTTTGGCCTAGTGGGTTTCAGTGATATGACGTGGTACAGTGCCGTCCAGTCTTCGCGTGTGGTAGCAGTATTGCAGGTGCAGTAAGTTTTCTTGAAGAAGCGGAATTCAACGAAGTCATGATGGTTCCTTCGTCCGAACAACTTACAGTGGGAAAGGTTGGGCCTGCGATACGACCGGGGTAGACCAGGATAATTTTGTGCATGGCAGGTGGACCAGGATGGTCGACGTCCCACATGTCGGCGAATGAAAGTATTCTTTCTGATATAGAGGACGAGCAATGAGTATTCATTGTTTATTTTTTATGAAAGCTATTGTCTCCACTGTTACGACGGAGGAGTGTGAAACACGGCAGCCCAGTGAACTTGGCATGTGCACCACTCCCTCCTTCCTCAGTAATGCCCAGGTTACAGCTTTTTCTCACTTTCTCTCTATCTATTTTCCTCTCAAATGTTTTTTACCTTTCTTTTTTTAAGACACAATTGTTTTTTATGCCTTTTTTAGAATTATTTTATTATACCTAGGAGCACGTGTAGAGACGGGCTCTTGCACAGCCCACTCCTTGACTTTGTCAATGCCTCTCTCTCCTCCACATAAGGAGTACTACTTGCTATGCATGCATGCGGCGGGCAGCTGGCGTCTTGAGGGGCCAGGGCGGTGAGAGCGGGCTCCGGAAGCGGTCCGGACTCCAGCATGGCCCACCTCACATTATCACCATATATTTCTTGGAGTCCGTGCGCGGCGGGCGGGCGATCTCTTCTCCCTCCCTCGTTTCTCTCTTCTCAGCCGACGCCCGCCGAGCGATTCGATTTCGGCTATCGAAGGTTTATTCAATTACGGTCCCACATGTCAGTGAAATTGCAAGACAACGCGTGTCCCCTCTGGTGAGCGGCATGTGAGCCGGACTGTCGGGGTTGCGACGCGTACGAGTCGTAAGTGTGCCGCCTTTTCCTTTAGAACTTGCGAAGCGTAACATTTTCGCGCGATCGATCGATAGAAATCCAGAACAAAATGACGAGGGCGATGCTTTCCCGCTCGTTAGGCGGGCTAGTTCGAGTGATATGACGTGCTACAGTGCCGTCCACTTGCTCCATTTTTATGTAAGCAAGAGTTTAGACTCTTACACGGGAGGAGTGCGAAACACCGCAGATCTGATTTTGATCGAGGGATAACTGTTCCCTGCCAAATAATGGAGGATTGTCAGCGATTATAGCATGATAGTTAGGGCATCACCAGCGCTGGCCCACAAATTTACACCGGCATCTGTCCGAGGACACTGATGGATGCCATTCGATGCTGCCCGCATACCTTTCGACAACTATATGAACTAACCGGACGAAATTCGTGCAAACAAAGCAAATTTCAAATTAACCGGATGAAATTCATTACATTTCGAAAACTTTTCCTACAAACTGGACGAAATTCATTACATATTTCGCACAAACCGTACTAAAACCTACTGTAAACCTAATCTAAACGATCGCCGGCGCCCGACCACCATGTCCGGCCATGAACCCGAGGAAGCCGGCCATTGCCTTTGCCTCCTCCTCATCCGCCTCGATAACCTCCTCCTCCATAGCGGCGGCGACCTACCGTGTACTACTCTTCCTCGCTGCCGGCTGCGCCCGTGCACGCGCGCCGGCTTCGTGGTCGTGGCGGCGGAGGGCGGCCGGGGGGGTGCCGGCGATCTCCTTCGTTTGCTGCTGCGACAGTACGCCGAAGAGAGCTTTGGAGCGCGCCCGGAGCAGAGCCGCCGATGTCCCTCGTCTGCTCCTGCGACAGTACGTCCAAGAGAGCTTCAGAGCACCAGGAGGCCATGGTTGAAGTGGTGCCGACAGAAGGAAGGGACCGGAGGAGAATAAGTGTGGGTCTTTGGCTATGGCTGGGAGCTGGGGCTCAAGTTAATATAGTGGGCGAATGGCAATGAGTCGCGGCAGGCGGATGGACAACTGGCGCCGGAGTAGGTTCATCGGGCGTGAATGCGGATGCTGCTTCAGTGACTTAACTGCAGATGCGTTTGGGTTACTAACATGTGGGCCCAACGGGCATCTGGCCCGCATGTCAGTGACACACCAATTGCACCTGCAGTTAAGTCCGGTGAATGCGGCATTGACATTCTGGAGAGACGGTGACCGTTTCAGGCGGGAAGTGCGCACTAGCGATGGAAGGGGTTTCGGTGTGCAGTGGCACTAAGATCGGTCGCTCACGATAGTACATACTCCGTACCATACTACCATAGTACCCTCTCTAGCTTAGGATGTTTTATAGATTGTCGTTGTGACGGACGATATACATGAGCAAGGCGGTCCGAGTATGACCGTTGGTGTTGAGCCAGGTGAATACATGCTCGGCGTTTGCGTAGGCCTCCATCAAACGTCTAAACAGTAATGTCAGGCACCGCCGGGGCGCGCAGGTGATGGGCTCGCCGTTTGCGTTGCGCCATGAGCAGGACTTTGATTTAGAGGGCGACGTGCATGCATTAGCATGCTTTGACAGCGTGAGCATGAGTGTCTGACGCGAAGTATTTCATTTTCATTTGGCTGACGAGGGTGCGTTGCAGCGACGAGTCCGTGGTTTGATTCCCCACATACGCATAATTTTGGTTTTTACAGTATTTCTTTCTCCATTGACAGGTAGGCCCACGTAGATAGATAAAGAACACGAGCTGATGAGGCACATGCGGACTGTTTGACTGGTCAACCAGACAAATACGGAGCTATACGCTGAGCCAGTGACCGTATAATCACCATATCTCGTATACAATGATCAAAGTGAGCTATCAAGACAAGTTCGATGACCGCCAATGCATTTTACTCAGTAATAAATGACCAGGATTGAAGGGGAATCCAAATTTGCTTCGTCTTCTGTCCTTGAGCTCTTGGCAAACCAATGCACTATACGGTTGTCCGGCCACTCCACCCCAGAGCTCTCACCAAGCGTCGTTCATGCCACCGCGCCGCACACTAACCGGTAAGGCAGCGATGGCATCCCGCGGCGCCGAGTTCCTCGCCGCCCATGACCGCACACAAAATGGTAGGGAAGCGATGGCATCCCGCCGTGCCGAGTTCATCGCCGCTCGCGATCTCACAACTATGTGGGAGGAATTTGAAGATGCCAAGGCCGAATGGGCGGTAGAGCAAGAGGCGGCCAAAGCCACACAGAGGGAGCGGAAAAGTTAGAAAGCACTCAAGAAAAGAGAGGCCCGCCGCCGCAAGAAAGAAAAGGACGCATGCACTGCTGCGGAGAGGTCGGCGGAGATCCAAGCATGGTGGGGTGTCGCCGACAATGCCAGGAAGGAGAACGATGGCGTCTGGCCAGCATGTGAGAAGTAGTAGTACTAGTAGTTAGTGTGTGTGTCTGTGTCTGAGTACGAGCATGTACCAATACTACTAGTTACTACTGTAGTTTTTAGAGCAAATTACCAGTACATTAGCCTAGACTAAATGGAAAAATTCCTATCCTAAGCATCAAATGGCATCTCTTTCTCTATAGGAATTGAGATGCATGTCATCTCACTTCCTATGATTTTCATATTCCAATCCTATGAACGAAAGGAGGCCTCTGTTGGAGTAACTACTGTAGCTAGCAGTACTGCTGGTACAGTAGTTTTCTTCAAGAAGCGGAATTCAACGAAGTCATGATGGTTCCTTCGTCCGAGCAACTTCAAAGTGGGAAGTGGGCCTGTGATTTGACGGCTCACTAGTCATTGTTACTGCGGCGCGACGACCTGGGTGACTCTCCCTTGGAGTTCTGCGTGCATGGCAAGTGGACCAGGATGGTCGACGTCCCACATGTTGGCGAACGGAAGTATTCTTTCCGATGTCGAGGAGCAAGGAAACTGCGTGGTATAGTATCAGTGCTGATTGGTTCGCAAAAAATAGTATCACCGCCGATTTATAATTATTTTTTATTTCTGATGAATGCTAGCGTTTCAACTCTTACGACGAAGGGTGCCAAACACGGCACGTGCTGGATGTCCCACACGTCAGCGAAAGGAGTGGGACATGAACAGCGTGGTAGAGCCCAGCATAAAAAAATAGCATGGTAGAGCGTCTCCACTTCTTCCACTTCTGGGTCGGAGACCACACGTAGTAGTACTTAGTGGTATGAACGATACAAAGTGCGACCTGGAGAGAAAGACACGTCTAGTTGGAAGGTCTTGGGGCATACACGTAAACAAATATAAAAGTTAATATGTGCCTCCAACTAGTATAGTAGTAGTAGAGTACTTAGGCACGTACTCCATAACATCACCGTGCATTGCACATACAACATTTAGTGGTAGTACATAGTAAGAGACAAATGCCGCCCAAGAGTTCCCTTCTCGACCTACTTTTGGGTGTTTGGTAGAGTGTATGGAGGGTGCATGAGTCCACACTAGTTTAGCACAAATACACTAGAAGCATGCATGAAGAGAGCATGCATGAAGAGGGGTGTTGAGTTGAGCATGCATGAAGAGGGAACAACTATGCTGAGACGAGAACACAACCAAACACACCCTATATGCCACGCATGTTCATACCATTTGTGCCTTTCTACTTCACTTACTGCGCTACATTACTCAGGTTCGTACGTCCACTCCTGGGTACATGTCTGTCTCGTAGTTCCAGTCCCACGTGTTCTTCATATAGATGGAACGATCCTTGCATAACACGTGCACCTTGATGCTAGATGTCTCGCGTGTTGGCAAAAGGATGGACAAAGCTCACGTAAAAAAATAGAGTGGAAGAACATAGATTTCGGACGACCGAGAAGGAGCAAGGAACCTCGTGGTGGAGCGTATGCACTCATAATATTTAATATTATTTAGCGATATAAAATTAACCAATCATCTCCATAGTGGACTGGAAGAGTAGGAAACACGGCAGCCCAGTGTAGTTACATCATACTAGTACATGGCTAACCCACGCTATCACCATATTTCTTGGCTTCCGTGCGACACCTATCTCTAGTAATCCAGCAGCTTGTATCGCTTCTCCCTCCTCGTCTCTATCAAAGTGCGGCGGGCTGGCGTTTCTGCCGTCTATTGAGGTCGGTTAACTATCACATGTTAGCGACATGCCAAGAGCATTCTAAAAAAATTCCTTTCACGTTCCGTTTTCAAAAAGAAAAAAAAATCCTTTCACGTACGAATTTACATGTATGCTTTGAGCAACTTGCATGTCCTATACTGCTCCTGTTTGATACTCTAACTTAGCTAGAGGTTAGACTAACTCATGACTAACCCTGAACTAACTGTAGCCAAAGAGGTGTTTGGGTGACAGGGTTAGATTGACAATAAATGCACTTCATGGAGAGAGAAAAGTGATTTTTCAGTGGCCCCAATGAGAACTATCTCTAGTTAGCACCTCTTGGGTGGGATAGTTTTTTTTGGTGGGTTCGGTGCAACTTGCTCCAATTTAAACCCTCATGCTTGGATACTTTAGGGCTATTTGAGTCCCAACTAGCTCAAACTAACTCTAACCCATGGATCCAAACAGGGCCTATGGCCAGTCTCGACGCGGAGCAGTCGCGTGCACCGGGAAGCGGCGCTCTCTCGGCCGTCGCGCCACTTCAAAGCCGGCGCCAGTGAGAGGTCGCCTCCGCTCTGGCCGGGCATTAATGCGGACTGATGCTCCAGGGCGACGCTGACCGTTTCACGCGGGAAGCGCGCGCTGGCAAGGGAGTATAGGTTTTGAACCGTTTCAGGTGTAGTACTGGTAGTTTGCAAAACTACTCAATTATTGCACTCAGTTTCCTAAGAAATTGTGGTAAAAAACGTTAGTCCACAGCCCGCTTCCCTTCTCCTTCCTCTTCCACCGCCCGCGCACGTCCGCGGGAAGCGACCAGTCAACCCTTATATAGGAGTGCTAGCACAAAAAGATGCATGCATGACCACTAAAATTTCCATATTAAAACGCCGCTCCGGCGGGAGTATGGCGTATGTTGTTACCTTCGGCCGGCCCATGGCTACCGGGCGACGGTGACCAGAGAAGAGGCGGCGGGAGGGGAATGAATGCAGCTATTGTTTGGGTTCGCCTTCTGGCTTAAATAAATGCGCAGCATCACGTGTACCTGCGGGTGCACAAATTGTAGCATATGTGTCTGCTTAAGTGGGCGTCGCGTAACTGGTGTGTGTGTGAGAGAGATTCTGAGAGACAGAGTGCGTGTGTGCGACTCTACTCTTCGGACATGTACTCAACCTTTTGCATCGGCATATAAGTATAATGGTATTTACTTTAGCTAGTGATTTACGTGGCCATGTTAACGTGCTTGTGTCAAAAAAATGTCACTTCCTGCTCGTGATTTGCGTTATATAATTACAAGCAAGATTCTCGTGCATTGCACGGAACATCAATATGCATTTTTTACAGAACACCTGTTGTGATTGACCCATGCAGGAGTAATCCCATGTGTAAAAACTAATGATATCTCGAGAATTTTATCGGAAAACTGGTATCTCGAGAATGTCATCGAAAAAATGAAAGATGAGAGATAAGGCGAGGAGGAGTGGAGCGTGGTGGTGACTGGTGGTCGGAATGGGCGGAGGCATGGGGATGGACGGCGCCGGCAGGCGGCAGCGGCCACCATGCATGCTAGATTGTTCTAGAGACTTATTCCTTTTTTAATTGCTGAGCAATGAGGTTGCGGGAGATAATGATGTGGAGAGAGGTGCGGGTATCTTTTGTAAAATTATCATAGTTTGCTTTCTATCCTCAGATATAGATCATACGATCTGTATTACCGCCAACTCGTTTTTTTATAAGGGTACATATGATAAGTTTGCTGACTACTAAAGTAAAGTGGAATTTGTCCATGTTATGCAAGTAAATAAAGGTGATTGTTTATCATACGGGTAAGGTTGGATGAAGGGTGGTAGGAACAAATGCTCCGCCTAGAGCATGTGTGTGTGAGATAGAGTCTTAGTGTGTGTGTGGGGGGTGTGTGTGTGTGAGAGAGAGAGAGGAGAGAGAGAGATGGAGTCTTAGTTTGTGTGTGTATGAGAGAGAGAGAGATGGAGTCTTAGTGTGTGTGGGGGGTGTGTGTGCGTGCGTGTGTGTGTGTGTTTGTGTGTGTTTGTGTGTGTGTGAGAGAGAGATGGAGTCTTAGTGTGTGTGTGGGGGGGGTGCGTGCGTGCATGTGTATGTGTGTGTGTGTGTGTCGCGGGGTCCTCTATGGCGGATGTAATTTAAGTGTGCATGGCTTCATCCTAGAGAGGTGATGTGTATGGAAGAGGCCACCAACGATGGGGTGCGAGAGAGAGAAAATGCTCGTAGAGAGGGAAGAGAAGGTGTGTGCGCGTGAGAGGAGTCGACATCGAGAGAACGTGTTTGTTCGGGAGACACCGAGGAAGACTACTATATATCGATGGTGCATGTAGGCGGGAATTAAACAAAGGGATGGTCTTATTGGTTTCGGGGATATAGGGGAAGAGTGAGAGGCGGGGGGTAGCTAGAAGGAGATTGTTAAGTGTGAGTGTGTGTTTTACCCATCAAGTCGGAAGTTATGTGCACAAAAGAGGAGAACGATTCGATGTGGCGTTAGGATTGAGGGTAATTAACTACGTATGGAGACATAGAGACCCTGAACGTGCATGTGTGAGAGGTATACATGTATACGTGGGATGTGTGTGTGTGCGCGCGCGCATTATCGAGATAAAAAAAGAAGAAGACATAAGTCATAAGATCAACGACATGGGAGAGACGGATCGGTATGACAATATGCATGCATGTGAGAATGCAGGGAAGAAGGCCCGACAATTGAGCATGTGTTTTTGTCTTTAAGAGATAGTGGCATGGGCTGGAGCATGCATCTATGGCGAGCAGAGGGAGTGAGGCGCAACGATTGTGCAAAAGAGACCAACCTATAAATGCATATGTATGGAGAGACATATATAGTGTGGGTGATAGGAAGCAAGACTCCGTGCGAGAAAGAAATGTTGACGGAGAAACTACAGATAGATACAGAGATGGAGATGCTAGCTAGAGGGACATCCGCTAGTTTGGGTGTTGGAGATGACCGTCGGGTGGTTCAAAGGGTGAAGTTATATATGTGTGTGAGAGGGCACTTGACTGCATGTAGAGAGAAACATATGTAGTATGCGTGATAGGAATCAAGAGTGAGGGCGAGAAAGAAGGTTGATGGAGAAACAGATAAATAGAAAGATAAAGATGCTAGCTAGTGTGCGTTAGAGATAGGAGTCGAGTGGATCAGAAGGCTGGGTTATGTGTGTGGGTGTGAGAGAGATAGAGAGAGGCTGCATGTGAGTCACATACAAACAGATATCAGAGAGAAATGAGATCCAGAGAGACGGAGTTTTGTGTCTGCGAGAGAGAAAGATATTTCACAACGAGAGTGATAGCTAGAGAGACATACGAGGGAACGCAAGATATCTCTAGGGAGAGAGGGTGTGTGTGAGCGACATACAAGAGAACAATGGAGAAATATGAGACCCTGGGAGACAGAGTTTGTGTTTGTGTGTGAGAAAGAGATATTGAAGATGAAGAGTCGTAGATTCTCATATCTAAGGAGCGAAAGACATCTCTGTATGAGGGGTGTGTGAGTGGCACACATGGGAATAGTAGAGAGAAATGAGACCCCGGGAGACAAAGTTTTGTGTTTGTGTGAGAGAAAGAGATTCCACATGGAGAATCATAGTTAGAGACACATAGCAGGGAGCGAGATATACTTAGAGAGAGATAGAGTGATGAAGGTCGAGGGAGAGAGTACTGTCAGTGTTTTACGAAGATAAAAGATCATTGTCGACATACAGGTAGCACGAGAGATACCTGAGAGACGATGAACGCGTATAGGTCCAGAGAGATAGTCCTATATAAGCATGAGTGACAGCTATATGAGACGAATATCTGGATTAAAGGGGATTCAAATATTTAAACTGGAGATCACGACATCGATAATATCATAACGCAAATTGGTGTATCAAACATGCATATTCATTTGAATTTGGGCACACGTGTAATGTTATATAGTTTATCAATATTGGTGATCCATAGATTCTTCAATTACAAACAATGCATGGTTTATATGCAATTAATGTCTAAACGGGATTACACTATATGTTGCATGTGTGAAACACATTATACATGTTTGAGAAGTAAAAAAACCCGCATGAAACACACATTAATTGGAGACAGTTAGCGAGGAATGCATACATTGGATTTCAACATAAAGTGGTTTCAAAGATTTGAAAATCCAAATTGATGGATACAACCTTATGAATCTGAGATCATGCCATTTGTAAACCATATTTATGTATAAATGGTGTTGTGCTTTTGAAAGTATATATAAAAATGATGTATATAGAATGTAATTCCAATTGAAAATGGATCCCGCCCAAAAAAATAGAATACAAACGGGATTCGAATTGAGTTGGCACGGTAAACGTGCACTCTGCAAAATTTGAACGAAGCGGGGAAAGTCGCAGTAACCGCCCGAAACCAAAATCTGCGAGATGGAAATCACTACTGCCTATCCCTGCCACGCAAAGCCTATCTGCTGGATTTCTATAGGTTTCGATAGGAGTAGGTTTGTAATTCCACCCAAACGTGACGTAACCGCCTCTCACCCGGATTTATACACGGTGGGCGCCAAAACACAGTGTGTCCTCGGTCGAAATCGACTCCCTCCCCGATTCATATTCATACACGGTGGGCGCCAAAAACAAACTCTCGTCGGCAAATATTCGGTGTATGCAAGATTACCGTCCTATCCCCAACCGACAAATGTTGCTGTGATGTAGTAGAAATTTGAAACAGGGGCTAAGTTTGTAAATTTCCTCCCATTTGAGACAAGCGCGCCCAGAATACATGGTTCCCCCCTTCCTCTCTACCTCCCTTTTCCCCATTCGTACTCCGTGGGCGCCAAAACACCCTCTCCACCCCACCCTCCTCCGTCCGCCGCCGTCCGCCGCCCCATCCACCGCCGTCCTCCTCCACCATGCCGGAGCTGATACCCCGACGCCACCGTCCATTACAAGAGATCGACCTCTCTCATCCACGGCTTCGGACCGGGATCCTTGCATCCCGTCCTCTCGCTTCATCCCCGCCGTCGTGCACCTTGCCGGCGCCGCTCCTATGACCGTCTCGTCCACCGCGCCCCGCCGCCACCGTCTACCCTCCTAGATCTGCTTCCATGTCGCTGACAGCCATCGCTACCGCAGCACCGTCAAATTCTCAGCAGATGCGTACACGGAGCCGCACCAAAGGTGGTACTCTTTCGTATCTGCTCAACTTATTTATCGCAGCAAGAAAATAGATCGCCACTGCTTTACTCTGATTTCTTGTCTTGGTTGCGAAGTTGCCTTTGTCCGGTTTGCACCTTCAGATCCGCCATGGCACGCTCAACACTATACTCCCAATGCTTATGGTTTTCCCCTTTTATATTCCACACTAGTTAAATCACAGTAGACTAAATTTCAAAATTGGGTCAGTTGATTTTTCAGAGCTCGCCGGAGTTCGCCGGTGCGAACGAAGGGGCTCAGGTGGTTGTGGGGCCTCGCCGAACAAAGAAAACTCGACGCGGGTGGGGGTTGGGGCGGGGGTGGGGGTGGGGGTGGCGGAGGAACACAGGCGGCGGGGGCCGGCGGTCCGGCCGGCAGCCCGTGCGGTGTCCTGTATGGGAAGAATCAGAGACGAGGAAGAAGATGGGTTAGGAGACGTAGGATCTTCATCCAACCGCCTGAAATGGTCGAGAGACAGCTGGGAGTTGCATTCTTAATGCGCTCTGGTTCATCATGTGTGGGCACTGCGCAACCAACATTTTATTATCCAAAATTTGCTTGCTCTTCTTTACCATGTTCCTCTTCCATTCTTCTTTAATATGTACTCTCTCCGTTCCTAAATACAAGTCTTTGTATAGATTCCACCATGGACTACATATGGAGAAAAATGAGTGAATCTACACTCTAAAATGTATCTGGATACATCTGTATGTGATCCATAGTGGAAATCTCTACCAAGACTTATATTTTGGAACGGAGGGAGTATAATAGTGGTACAGTATGTTCCTTGTACTGAAGATGAGCAGGGACTTTTGCAGTGTAGAGGTCTATACGGTCGGTTGTGATGGACACTTTGAGCCTCTTTTATTCGTAGGATCTTGTAAACATAGGAATAGGATTTGTAGTCACCTGCCCACTTGAATCCTATAAGAATAGCAAGGAAATGCGGGGAGTTGTGTCGCCTTTGAGAGTAACACTGATATTAACAGTACCGCACCTTCACTTGAAGAGAGCTGGTATCCGAAGCCTTTCTAGCCGTACCGGCAATACTAGCACATATATTCCAGCAAGTTCCACTTTGCTGATTTTACTCTGATGCTTACGGTTTTCCGCGTTATATCTACACTATGATCTGTGTAGCTGCTTTGTGTCGCACTAGCAGCAGTCCACTCTTGAAGCTAAACACGGCAATGACTTACAAAATTGGCACCAAGGCATTGAGTGCCATTCTGGATGCAATGAAACTCATACGCTCCCCACCTGTTGATTCTTGTTCAGAATATGATCCTAATGACTCTTGTTCAAAATTGCCACATATAGAGAGACAACATGGAATTGCATTTCTTTGGGCGCTGTGATTCATCATGAGTGGGCAACCAACATTGTATGCAATGAAGCGGAACCTCAAGAATATGCTCCCTCTTCTGTTCTTTAACATGTTCCTCTTTGTTTATTCTGTGTTTAGTACGTACAGTATGTTCCTTGTCAGGAAGGGGCGCAGGGACATCTGCAGTCAACAACTGATAGAGCTGGCCTGTACGTGATCGATAGGCTTTCAATTACTAGCGGCAATACAACACCGTATTTTCAGGCCAGTTCCACTTTCCCGATTTATATATCATGGTTATGGTGTACCCCTGTTATGTACACTATGATCTGCCTAGTTGTTGTGTGCTCTTGTTATCATGGTTTGGCAATAAACTCTCTATATAGTATATTATGAACCTATCATCTGCCAGCTATCCTTACTTTTGGAGCCTTTTTTGTGTACTTGTGTCAGATTATATAAATGCACGCACCATATTACAGCACACATGATCTCTCTCATCAGAATCCAGTGATAGCACACAAGTGTTTACAGGGGCGCCCCTATATTAGAATATCATCTACATTACAAAGATAATCTCACAACTATTTATGTTTTCATGGTTCTCAGATATTATACGCAATTATAGTGAATATCAGAATCCGCGCATCAGAAGAATATTCTGGAACACTGCAATGACTTACAAAATTAGCACCAAGGCATTGAGTGCCATTCTGGAAGCAATGAAACTTATACGCTCCCCACCTGTTGATTCTTGTTCAGAATATCATCCTAATGACTATTCTAACCTCGAGGAGTCAAAGGCAGATGGCCTGTCCTGTTCACCCATCAAGGTGCATGTTCTAATTTGGCAAGGTTTTATTGATTACGCGTATCTTGCATATGTTGTCTTGCATTTCTTCTACTTTGTTGCACCGCCATCTGCTTACTTTACTCATCATATAACTCGAGATGCCATGCCCATCCATTATCAATACATATTCCATCTGTCATCATACCATGTTTTTCCACTCAAATGCTGTTCTTGTGCATCAGACATCAAAAAGGAAGAGGGTGATTGCCGAACCTGAAGGAGCACCAGCAAAGTCCTTGAAAAACGTGGTGGTGCTGGAGTAATCAGACAGCGCCCCACTTATATTGGTTGTACAACCAGTGACACTAAACGTAGGACCGACTCCAGCAGACTGTACCCATACTTCACTGGCCACACCACTAGCCCCACCACACAGGACCTGCACTCCAGCAAAAGGTATACCGATTTCATTTGCCATAGCACCAGTTGTACCACAGAAAAATCCCACTCTAGCAAAAAGTACAGCAAGTCCACCGGCCGAAGACCTATCCCAACTGCAGAGACGGCCAATTCCTGTAGATTGGAACCCCATTCCATTTATTCCCAGTTTAAAAGACAATGCTTTCAATGTTGTTAGGGACCACGTGCATATATTCCCATCATGGGAAGATTATAATGAAGACAAACACCATTTTCACATCTTCCTATCCAACTTACGTGTAAGTGCTATTATTCATGGTTATTATTTTCCTGTTTTCTGCTGATCGAACACATCAATGATTTACATTACATTGTTGTAACTAGGCGAGGGTCAATCTGGATAGTCATGACGAGCAAAGCTTGCTTGTGCTTTTCAAGGAAGCATTGCAGCAGTATCGGTGTTACCTTAGGAAATCACACTTTGATGGCAAGTCTATAAACGAATTTCCGGTGAAGTCTCCTATGCTAAATTTAGAAGACATTGAATGGAAAAACCTTATTATGCACTGGTCTCGTTCCCAGGATGAGGTACTGTCTATGAAATCAAATGACAATTTGAACTTCTACTTTTCCGCATGTGCCTTACGGATCTTTTTTGCAGGAAATCTGCTCGAAGAAGAATTCCGGTTTGAAAAGAACGACAGGATATCGCAAATATGCTGCCCGCTGCTTTGCTCTTGTTAGTACCTGTTGTCCTGTATCACTGTACTTGCATACATACCTTGTTCATTATGTGACAACAGTATGCATGATAGCTTGCTTATCAATTGTTCGCTCCAAATTATCTGATCTATATGAATGGTTACATTAGTGTAGAATATATCCAATGCCAATGATTTTTTTAGCTCTGCATTGTTCTTGTAAGTACATGTTGTCCTTTATCAGTGTACTTATATTGACAGGTAGTTGTTCATGTACCATCACTCTGCAGCTTATTTTCCTTTGCCCTCCATTTTCTACACATCAGATCTATATTTACTCTTACCATAAGGTTGGTACTGAAGAAGTTTAGTTGTGCATTGCTCTTGGTTGTGCCTTTTGCCTGTAGTGCTACACATACATTTATAGCTACTTGGTTATGTAGCATCACTCTTCATCTTATCTTAAATATTCTCCATTTTTTCGTATATTATCACATCTATATTTACTCTTAACAAAATGTAGAATAAAGGCAATGCTTATGAAGAAGATTCTGTGGTAAACTTCTTGAATTGCCCCCCCCCATCAGCATGGACAAGGGCTTTATAGAGCCTGTCTTTACCAGTAATGTAAGTTTGTCCTTCTCAAGCCTTCAAACTTTGTTGTGTATATTTGGTTAGGCATGACTGCAACAGCTGTTTATTTTTGGTGTTTGCATCAAATTGCATGTTTAAAGTTTATTATGTAGTTCATAAACAAAAGCTTGTCCTTCTCAATTTAAGTTTTCAGTTGTACAACCAAGTTCCTTCTTCATACCATGTAAATTAAACTATACAGAGCAAGTGATCTTCTTTTGCACTGCATGTATGCTTCTGTTCTTCATCCGTAATCCAGTGGTGTGGTGAACCTACCCACTACAACACAATGTCATATTCTGCAATGTCTTAACTATGAACAATGTCATATCATTCTACTATTATTTAAACTGTCTCTTTATTTGCCAATCTGAAATGGGATAAATTGACAGCACACTAACCATTGATACTTATGAGTTCTTGATCTGTAATCCAGTGGTGTCGTGAAGCTGCCAACTCCTTCACAATGTCATTTCCTGCCATGTCTTGAACTGAACAATACCATATTGTGTTAATGCAATTTTAAACTGTCACTTTATTCGTCAGTAAGAAATGTGATGAATTGTCAGCACTGATACTTTTATGTGCAAAACCTGCCATCTGTCTGCTTGTTTATCTTTCAGAGTGAGGAAGATATAAGTGTTGAACAAGCGCAGTCTCATCATCTTGCTCGGGTGCTTGCGCTGCAGCTCGCCAGCAGGGCTAACCTTTCTTGAACTCTATTGAAGTGATGTCGGTTTTGTATATTATTTTGTCGGCGTGTTTATTTGCACTAGTGGCGATCTTTGATGCCCAGTGTATGTAATCTGCTGTCTGCTTGTGCTTTATTATCATAGTGGCGAACTTTGATGCCCAGTGGATGTAATATGCCGTAATTTCTTTATTGTATAGTCTAGGTTTTTTCTTATTCACGATGCTGCAGTTATTTTACTGTATATATATCCTGTCTTCGCAGTAAACCGGCCAAACCATAAATTACGGTACATAATCGGGCCGTCATGCAATCACGATGTATGATCCGCATCATGGGCCTCGTCAAACTGGCCCACTAGTAGATTCGGGCCTTTAATAGGCCGAGTAACCCCCGGCCCTCTTTTCGCAAGAAAACTCAATGGGCTTTTAGGAGGTTGAGAAGTAGGTTGGGCCTGAAACGTGTCGAACAGCTCATGGGCCGGCAGCAGCCCGAAATGGACCCTGGCCCATGATTGTGCAAATCAAATCACGGGCTTTTAACAGGCCAAAATTGTCTCGGTCCTTGTTTGGCCCAATCAGATATCGGCTGCGAGCAGGCCGGATGCAAACCGGGCCGTAGTTAGGCCCAACTATATGACGGGCTTTTAACAGGCCAAAATTAATATAGGGCCGAAATGTTAAATGGGCCCTTAACAGGCCGAAACTAATATCAGGCCGAATTACTAAATGGGCCTTTAGCAAGTGGGCCCAAAAGCATAGCGTCCAGTTAACGGGCCCAATCTGATATGGGCCATAATTGAGGCCAAAGCCTCTTAAAGGGCCGGGCCTGATCTGGGCCGTGATTTGGCCCAGAACGTGGGAGGCTTTTAACGGGCCGGATCTCATATGGGCCATTATTAGGCCCGGAACGTGGCAGGCCATTAATGGACCGGATCAAATATGGGCCGGCATTTGGCCCAAAACATGGCAGCCAGTTAATGGGCCGGCCTACTAGGGTCCTCAAAATCTTGTGGGCCTAATGCTAGGCCGACCCATTAGTGTCGGTGAAATATCGTGGGCCTTTAGCTAGGCCAGCCCATTATGATCCGCAAGAATTTATTGGGCCTTTACCTGGGCCGGCCCATTATGGCACACAAAAATCTTGTGGGCCTTTACCTGGGTCGGCCCATTATGGCCTGCGAAATCTTGTGGGCCTTTAGCTGGGCCAGCCCATTATGGTCCGCAAAATCTCATGCGCCTTTAGCTGGGCCGGCCCATTATGGTCCGCAAAATCTTGTGGGCCTTTAGTTGGGCCGGCCCATTTAAACTTGATGGGCCGTGCCACGTGTCGACGTATCATAGGCGCCTTATGTCCAATGAGTGGATGACATCTGTCCCAACGATGAGCCGACACGTGTTTCCTCCAGCCAATGATGATTTTACACGTGGAAAATCCCCATTGGTCGCGGCTGTTAACGGGTTATCGGATCCAAAACCCGACCCGATAGCTTAACGGCGTTCCGTTACTGTGGATGGCACGTGTCGGTCACCCTTGACGAAAGCACTTCTGTGACACGCGATTTATCGTCATCGAAGTGGACACTTCCGTGATGATAATTTTGGTAATGTCATGGAACACTTCTACGAAAGCACAGGTATGACTATCTTGATTCTGTCATAAATTTGTCATGGATGTACATGCATGACAGAAAACGTGACCTACTGTGACAAACATGTATCATCACGGAAGTGTATTTTTTTGTAGTGATAACAGCAACATATATGGATAATGTCATATGATTTCTTATGCTCAAGTAATAATCTATTCACAATGCAAAGTATGAATCAGAAACTTTATTGAGAACCAACAAACTATAATCTCAGTCATTGAAGCAATTGCAATTTATCATAACATCAGAAAGAGTCTATGTCAGAGCTATCTAGCAAGTCCACATACTCAACTATCATTTAGTCTTTCATAATTGCTAACACTCATGCAATACTTGTGGTTACAGAGTTTTAATCGGACACAGAGAAAGATAGGGGCTTATAGTTTCGCCTCCCAACCTTTTACCTCAGGGGTAATGTCAACAATAATAACTCATGATAACCCACACTACAAAAAAAAGACACATCCGTGACATTTTGGGCTGAACAAATTCTTTTTCTGTTATACATATGACACTTCTATGACGATAATTGTGACAAAACCCGGTATCATCATAGATGTGGTGGGCTCCTACTTCCATGACAAAAAATCATGACAGAAAATGGGCTTTTCGTCCTGGGCGGGCTAGAGACGCAGCTGCATGACATTCTTTGGGCCGTCCATGACGGAAAAACCGTGGTAGAAGCGAGGGCGAGGAAAATTTCGGGGAGTTCCCGGTTACGGTGGGAGGTCGGGGGCCGAGCGATGCGCGTTTCTCTCGTACACGTACGCGCATGTGTGCGAGGCGTTGGCTCTAACTGAACCCGAGCGAGGCGTTGGGCTCTAACTGAACCCGAGCGATTGCACTGTAGGCTACGCGTTACTGAACCCGAGCGATCGATCGATGGCTGTTAACTGAACCCGATCGAGCGATTCCTTCGCTATAGCTGCTAACTGAAGCCGATCGATGTTGCCTCTGGGATGAACAGTGAGCGTGGCGGGGGGGTTGGATGAACAGTGAGCGGTGGCGTTGCCTCTGGATGAACAGGACCCCGTGGTGTGGTGGAGGGCTGGATGAACAGTAGGCGGTGGAGGGGTGCCCGTGGAGGGGTGGTTGAACAGGACCCCGTGGTGTGGAGGGCTGGATGAACAGTAGACGGTGGAGGGGTGCCCGTGGAGGGGTGGTTGAACAGTAGCCGGTGGAGTAGCGCGCGGTGGAGGCTGGATGAACAGGAGCCCGTGGAGGCTGGATGAGGTTGACGGTAGCCCGTGGAGGCTGGAGGAGATCGACGGTGGAGATGAACAGTATCCCGTGGAGTCCCGTTTTGCGGTACGCCACACCCCTCCCGATGAACAGGACCCCCGTTTCGACCGTAGGAGGTCCGTTTCGTCCGTTTTGCGGTACGCCACACCCCTCCCGATCAACAGGACCCCCATTTCAACCGTAGGAGGTCCGTTTCGTCCGTTTTGCGGTACGCCACACCCCTCCCGATCAACAGGACCCCCGTTTCGACCGTAGGAGGTCCGTTTCGTCCGTTTTGCGGTACGCCAGACCCCTCCCGATGAACAGGATCCCGTTTCGAACGTGGCCGGTCGAACACAAGGCCGTTTCCTCCGTTCTGCGGTACGCCAGGCCTCGTTTCCATCGCCTGTTCCGTCCAAGCCATCCCGATGAACACGACCACGCATTTCGTTCTGACCCAGCCGGTTGGCTCCCACGCGTTCCGTTGCCTCCCGATGAACATGACGCATTCCGTTGCCTTCCCATGAACACGACACATTCCGTTGCCTCCCCATGAACACGACGACGATGCTGTTTCTCCATTCCGACCCAGCCATGTCAACAAGCCCTCGCCGTACGTATGCACGAGTAGGCGTTCGAGACCCCGCCTGTATGTACACATACATGGCCGTATTTTCTTTCTTGCACCCTGGCCGCTGTACCTACGTGTACATGCTACGTGCGCGCCTCTACTACGACACGTGCGCGCCTCTACATCCACCAGTATATATGTACGTACACTTTCGCAACCAGAATGACAACGCTACGTATGCTTCGACTAGGTGGGTCCCGACTATCAGGCACTTCCTTGTGTGCGAAGATGTAGCTGGTGGGTCCCAGCAGTCAGGGGGGCGAATCGTTTTTTTTTTGCCCGGACGCACTTCCTTGCGTACGAAGGTGTAGCTGGTGGGTCCCAGCAGTCAGGGGGGAAACGTTTTTTTGCGAAATACGGTGGCCCGTCCGGTGGGTCCCCGCTGTCAGGTGGAGGAATAATTATTTTGCGCGTAATAAAGAGGCACTTCCTTGCTGCGGCCATGGACCCAGCTATCAGCGTCTCCACGCACAGTACTCTTCTGATGGAAGTCGGTCGTTGACCACATTGACCACGCCGCGCCAAGAGCACCACGGTGGTGGACGACGGCGAGGCCTAGGAAGGGGACGACACGGAGGCAGGGAAGACTCGGCAGTTGTTTCCCACGCGGAGGGGAGTATGACTGTACGAGGGTTTACTGGTTCGTCTGCCATCGCCGGAGAATAACAGCAGGTGTGGGTGACTAGAGGGATGGCTAGGCCAGCGATGGGAGTACGGTGGGACGGTGAGGCATGCGCGGCAGCACAACCGGCTGCGGGGAGGAGGGAGCAGGCAGTCCCGCCGGTGCTTGTTTGAGCGGCTGGAGCAGGAAGAGCAGAGATTGAAGAAGCACGACGGCCGTTGGATGGACATCCAACAGTCAGTGCTTGTGCGTCAACCTTTTTTAGGAAAGCCTCAAATCTATGGAAAACAGCATACAGCCCATCTGCCATTATTTCTAATAATTTACAGCCCATTTGCTAATTCTTAAGGTTTTTTTTGGAGCCCATATTCTTTTTGTTAGCATTACAGCCCATATTGTGGCCACGGTTAAAAAATTATACGAAATTTTGCATATTTCGGTGCGGTCCGAACTATTTTTAATCCCGAAATTTCGACTAACATTCAAACTGATTTTAAAAATAAATGTATATCAATATAAAATCCAACAAATTCTCCATGCATAAAAATTAATGTAATTTAAAATCTTGAAATGAAAAAAAAAAGATATTTGAAACTAATTGCCGGTTTGATGTGTTTTAAAAATGTACAGCCCATTTCTCATTACTGATGGGCCATTTTCTCGGCCAGCCGAATGAAAGCTCTCCTCGTCTTGAAAGATTTGCAGCCCAACAGGCCTGACAAAGCGACTTACTTGGCAAATCACAAAAAAAACTGGGCTGTGGCCATGGACCCAGCTGTCAGCCTCTCCACGTACAGTACTCTTCCGATGGAAGTCGTTCCTTGACCACGTTAACCACGTTGCGCCGAGAGCACCATGGTGGTGGACGACGGCGAGGCCTAGGAAGGGGACGACGCGGAGCCGGGGAAGACGCGGCAGTGGAAGCCCACGCAGAGAGGAGTACGAGGGTTCACTGGTTCGGCTGCGGTGTGAGGCTGCCGTCGCCGCAGGGCCTAGCCAGCGATGGGAATAGTAGGGGGCGGTGAGGCCTCTGCGGCAGCACAGCAGGCCACGGGAGGCAAGAGCATGCGGCACGACCGGCGCTGCTTTGGGCGGCTAGAGCAAGAAGACCAGAGGTTGAAGAAGCACTACGGCTGTTGGATGGACATCGTACGGTCACTGGAGCTAGAATCGTTCATATTGACAAAGTTGACAAAGCCCTTCGTCCCCGTCAACTTAGTAGGCCCACAAGTCAGCCTCCCACCAAGGTGGGTCCCAGCTAGCCAGGGGAGTATTCATTTTTTTGTGCATAATAAGGAGGCACTTCCGATGGGTCCGAGCTGACAGCACGGGGAACATTTTTTTCACGAAATACGGTGGCCCATCCGGCAGGTCTCAGCAGTCAGGGGGAAATGATTTTTTCGCAAAATACTGGTGGCCCGTCCGATGGGTCCCCGCTGTCAGGTGGAGGAATAATTATTTTCCGCGTAATAAGGAGGCACTTCCTTGCGGCTGCCGTGGACCCAGTTGTCAGCCTCTCCACGTACAGTACTCTTCCGATGGAAGTCAGTAGTTGACCACATTGACCACGCCGCGCCGAGAGCACCACGGCGGTGGATGACGGTGAGGCCTAGGAAGGGGACGACGCGGAGCCGGGCAAGACGCGGCAGTGGATG
Organism: Aegilops tauschii subsp. strangulata; assembly: GCF_002575655.3. Lineage (NCBI taxonomy): Eukaryota > Viridiplantae > Streptophyta > Magnoliopsida > Poales > Poaceae > Aegilops > Aegilops tauschii. The sequence continues at coordinate 46,907,702 of NC_053038.3, read as the reverse complement.
CCCACGCGGAGAGGAGTACGAGCGTTCACTGGTTCGGCTGCGGTGTGAGGCTGCCGTCGCCGCAGAATAACAGGGGGTGTGGGTGAGTGGAGGGATGGCCTGGCCAGTGGTGGGAGTAGTATGGGGGCGGTGAGGCCTCCGCGGTAGCACAGCCGGCCACGGGAGGCGGGAGCAGGCGGCACGACCGGCGCTGCTTTGGGCGGCTGGATCAAGAAGACCAGAGTTTGAAGAAGCACTATGGCCGTTGGATGGACATCATACGGTCACTGGAGTATTGACTAAGTTGACAAAGCCCTCCGTCCCCGTCAACTTAGTAGGCCCACAAGTCAGCCCAACAATATGGTGGGTCCCAGCTAGCAGGGGGTATTCATTTTTTTGGGCGTAATAAGGAGGCACTTCCTTGCGTGCAAAGATATAGCTGGTGGGTCCAACCTGTCAGCGGGGGAACGTTTTTTTGCGAAATACAGAGGCCCTTCATGTGGGTCCTAGCTATCAGGTGGAGGAATCATTATTTTGCGCGTAATAAGGAGGCATTTCCTTGCGTGCGGCCGTGGACCCAGCTGTCAGCCTCTCCACATACAGTCCACTTCCGATGGATGTCGTTCATTGACCACGTTGACCAGGCCGCGCCGAGAGCACCATGGCGGGGACGACGGCGAGGCCTAGGAAGGGAACGACACGGAGCCATGGAATACTCGGCAGTTGTTTCCCATGCGGAGGAGTACGAGGGTTTACTGGTTCGTCTGCCGTCGTCGGAGAATAACAGCATGTGTGGGTGAGTAGAGGGATGGCTAGGCCAGCGATGGGAGTACAGTGGGGCCGTGAGGCCTGCGCGGCAGCACAGCCGGCCGCGGGGAGGAGGGAGCAGGCAGTCCCGCCGGCGCTTGTTTGAGCGGCTGGAGCAGGAAGAGCAGAGATTGAAGAAGCACGACGGCGGTTCGATGGACATCCAACAGTCACTGCTTGTGCGTCAACCCTTTTTTTAGGAAAGCCTCAAATCTGTGGAAAACAGCATACAGCACATCTGCCATTATTTCTAATAATTTACAGCCCATTTGCTAATTCTTAAGGTTTTTTTCGGAGCCCATATTCTTTTTGTTAGCATTACAGCCCATATTGTGGCCACGGTTAAAAAATTATACGAAATTTTGCATATTTCGGTGCGGTCCGAACTATTTTTAATCCCGAAATTTCGACTCACATTCAAACTGATTTTAAAAATAAATGTATATCAATATAAAATCCAACAAATTCTCCACGCATAAAAATTAATGTAATTTAAAATCTCGAAATGAAAAAACGATATTTGAAACTAATTGCCGGCTTGATGTGTTTTAAAAATGTACAGCCCATTTCTCATTACTGATAGGCCATTTTCTCGGCCAGCCGAATGAAGCTCTCCTCGTCTTGAAAGATTTGCAGCCCAACAGGCCTGACAAAGCGACTTACTTGGCAAATCACAAAAAAACTGGGCTGTGGCCGTGGACCCAGCTGTCAGCCTCTCCACATACAGTACTCTTCCGATGGAAGTCGGTCGTTGACCACATTGACCACGCCGCGCCGAGAGCACCAAGGCGGTGGACGAAGGTGAGGCCTAGGAATTGGACGACGCGGAGCCGGGGAAGACGCGGCAGTGGATGCCCACGCGGAGAGGAGTACGAGGGTTCACTGGTTCGGCTACGGCATGAGGCAGCCGTCGCCGCAGAATAACAGGGGGTGTGGGTGAGTAGAGGGATACCCTGGGCCAGCGGTGGGAGTAGTAGGGGGCAGTGAGGCCTCCACGGCATCACAGCCGGCCACGAGAGGCAGGAGCATGCGGCACGACCGGCGCTGCTTTGGGCGGCTGGAGCAAGAAGACCAGAGGTTGAAGAAGCACTATGGCCGTTGGATGGACATCGTACGGTCAGTGGAGCTAGAATCGTTCATATTGACTAAGTTGACAAAGCCCTCCGTCCTCGTCAACTTAGTAGGCCCACAAGTCAGCCACCCACTATGGTGGGTCCCAGCTAGCAGGGGGTATTCATTTTTTGGTGCATAATAAGGAGGCACTTCCTTGCATGCGAAGATATAGCTGGTGGGTCCGACCTGTCAGCGGGGGGAACGTTTTTCGTGAAATACAGAAGCCCTTCCCACGTACAGTGCACGTACGGTGCGTAATAAGGAGGAACTTTCCTTGCGTGCGACCATGGACCTCGTGGGTCCCAGCCGTCAGGCTCTCCACGTACAGTCCTCTTCCGATGACTCTCGTATGTTGACCACGCCGCGCCGAGCGCACCGAGGCGGTGGACGACGGCGAGGCCCCAGACTGGAACGACCCAGAGATGGGGAAGACGCGGCAATGGAGTCGCAGACGGAGAGGAGTGGGAAACTTGACTAGTTCGGGTGCAGGGTGGGCCTACACTCGGCAGAGAATAACAGGAGGTGCGGAGTGGAGGGATGGCCTGGCCATCGGCGGGGTAGCGTTTCGCTGAGGAGCGCAAAAAAAGGCCGCTGGACGCCGAAGGCTGGAGCAGGCGGTTCTGGCAGCGCTGGGGGAAGAAGACGAGAGATTGAAGAAGAATGTCGGCCGTTGGATGTAATCCAACGCCTTCTTAGGCTTCGACCTACTGGCCCACATGTCTGCCAGTCCATTTGTTTTTTTAGTCCATTTGGTGGGCTGGGTGAAACAATGATGTAGCATCTATGCAGCCCGTTTAAATCCCATTTGCATTTTTCTCGAAATCCGTGGACTTGCTGGACTGGGTGAAAATATCATGTTGGGCTAGATGGAGAAATGTTATAAAAACATAAACACATGATTGCACGTCAGTAAAATCTTTGCAAGCTTATGTACGCAATCACTAGGAGTTAACTTGCCAAGTTATATATAAACAATTATTATTATTATTTTGTAAGAACTTTCAACTTATGAAATAAAATATCATTTTAATTTGATGAGTTAATAGTACGTGGGGTATTATTATTATTTAGGCTAGACGTGGGACAGTTGAGTTGGTTCTAGGGGAAAGTACTGGGAGAAAACTCAGTTTACATCGAAAAAGAAAGTGGGAGAAAATTCAGAGACCTGCTGGGTCCGCCTGAGGAGGGGAATATGTTGGGAGGAGGGAGATTCAAAGCACGGCAGCCGAGTGAACTAGTTTTTTTTACGGACAAGTGAACTAGTTTACATACATAAGCAAATAGCCACTAAAAAAGCAATCAGGTTAATGGGTTCTTAAAAGAAATATTTCGGACAAAACAGATAATTACGACACATAGGCTAATGCATGAAACACTCACATGATAAAGCTGCTTATAAACAGATAAAGTACAACATCTAGACCTTCCTGGCACGCTTGATCATGACGCTGCGGCTGTCCGTGTACTCGTTGGTTACGGGAAGCAGACACGCCCTCATGTCCAAGATCTGCATGTACATGTCGTAGCATGCGTATGCGTCCATGGCCGCGTAGGTTATGTAGGCTAGATTCAGAGGTACCTCCCACGTGTTCAGGCCGTCTTCTTTCATGTTGGCGTATCAGGGGTCGATGATGGTCTCAGCGAGGTCAACCACGGAGTCCTTCTCCTGCCCGTTGCTGATGATCTTGTATTGCTTCTGGATGTCGACAAGCTTATTGCACCAGATGGCCGAATCGTCGCGTTCTTCCTTCTCTCCACCGTAGCGAAGGTGCAGTCGGCGCTACCGACGAAATAGGCGAATGCTCCAGAACCTGGTGCAGCCATAGGACTGAGGCGAGGCAGAGCTTCACCAAGTCCGTATCGTTGGTGTACATCACATTCAACTTGGTGCAGCCATAGGACTGAACGGCGAACTCAAAGGGGAACTCCTTGCTTAAGTCCATATCCAGCAGGCTCACCCCTCGGATCGCCATTGGAGTCTCTTTGAGTGAACGAGTGTGTAGGCGGCGGCAGCAGTTCGTTTTTCAGCTCTTGGGGAACTGGATTCAACAGTAAGCTGAGTGTGTACAGGCGACAACAGTTACTACCCCTCCCTCGTCCGCTGCACGCCCGGCAGAAGATGCACCCTCGGCCACACGTCGGTTCGCGAGCGGGTCTATATTGGTACTGTAATAACAGGAGTTAGTGGTCACTTTACTTAAATTTAATTAGCTTTAATAGAAATTTATACTTAAAACAAGCAATGCATTCGCTCGTTCTATCAGTGCCACAGGATCAACATGCACAACAATTAGAATTATTATTCTTAGGACGCTCACGATCAGCACATTTGTCGCACTTTCACAAAGATAATACTACCAAGTTTGAACTGTTTGTTATGGTTGTTGTCCTCTGCATCATCATGCCGTGTTTCCCAGCTTGGAAGATTCAGAACCAACAAATAAGATCCAAATAATAAGTACAACAAAGATGCCTACACATCTCATTGATTCCCAGCTTGCAAGATTCAGAACCAACAAATAAGATCCAAATAATAAGTACAACAAAGATGCATACACATCTCATTGATTCCCAGCTTACAAGATTCAGAACCAACAAATAAGATTCAAATAATAAGTACAACAAAGATGCCTACACATCTCACTGATTCCCAGCTTGCAAGATTCAGAACCAACCCATTAGAGCCTTTTGATAAAGTGAATATCGGGATTAAATCCATCTTGGCTAGCCATGTCATACAATCGAAGAACTTGGAGAATGCTCTTGACCGTCACAACATCTGTAGTTGAGTATTCCTGTTTGCACAGCACAGATAATAAACAGCATGATTACTGTAATACTGGCACTAGTGGAAGTCAACCTGCAGCTCCACTCGATGATTCAATTCATGCCACTTTTTCTGCAGTTCGCCTGAAATGAAGCAAAGATTGCATCATTCAGCTACGGCTCATCTTGCAAAGGCTAATAAAATGTTGCACGAGATTACCAGCAGAATTTGACGGAGATTTTGGAAACTCCAATCACCATTTTGTGCAGTTCCACCAAAATTGAGAGATGTTGCCCATGTAACATTTTAGTTGAACTGCACAAGACACTCATTCCAAAAAAGTGTTTTGTGCAGTTCACCAAAAGGTCACAATAGCAACAAGGTGAAATGGATATCCCTATCTGCACAAAAAGATAGAAAGTAAACAGTTGCTGGTCAATAAGAATATACGAAACATATACAAAATGAAAAGAAGCATCTTAATTATGTTCATGGCAATCACGCAAGGACAGTAGAAATTTTAAAACGTCAGCAATGCTTCATGTTACCAGAAGCATTACGATCAACAATGAGATTCCTCAAATATGGGATTACTTTAATGGTGGCATTGCTTGTTTACCAGACACAGTAAATCAACAACAGCTAAAGAGTTGGTTTAAGGGCATGGGACCGTGGGGACACCAGGACACTCAGCAGCGTAAAGGAGCAACTTACTTATCATACTGGGGAAAACAGCAAGAGTGCCATTTGTAACACAGTTTAATTGCATCTTATCACTGGAGGCATTAGATTAACAATAACACTGGTTAGACATGTCCCTAAGGTAACAGTGTGATCACTTCATTTTACATGCGCCCTTACATTAACAACAGCAAAAGGTTGGTATAAGGACATGCGACAGTGGACGCATCAGCACAATGTACCTACAAGGAGGCATAAAGTGGTGATGCCGAGTTTGTTCATGCTATGTGAGGGTAGCAAACCTAATCCTGGAGACCTTGTACTATGTGAGGGCAGCAAATCTAATCCTGGAGACCTTTTACTATGTGAGGGCAGCAAATCTAATCCTCGAGACCTTTTACTATGTGAGGGCAGCAAATCTAATCCTGGAGACCTTTTACTATGTGAGGGCAGCAAATCTAATCCTGAGACCTTTTACTATGTGAGGGCAGCAAATCTAATCCCGGAGACCTTTTACTATGTGATGGCAGCAAATCTAATCCTGGACATACTCTATTGACTTGTCCACCAGCCGCCACTTTCTATCCTTTTTTCAACCAATAATAGATCTGTTCCTTATCCAGTTTGTACTGCGTTTTCCCATTATTTCCCTTTTCAACCAAGAGACCGGTTGGGTATCCGGTCTCTACTACTTTCACCATATTATTTCCTCTTTGAATCAAGTCCTAGATTCATGCTACAACTTCCCCCCTTTCTTTGTTGTTTGAACAAAGCCCTAGATTCGAATGCATGAAGTAGCTTTACCTCTAATAATACTAAAAATTTAGGTGGCTTTGGAAGAGCTGATGGGAGTAGAAAAAGATGCACATGCAGACACGTGGGGAGCTGGGGCAGTAGAACAAGGCCGCTTTCAAAGAACTTATACGTGAGGGTCGCCGAGATGTCGGCGGCGGCAGGTCGGATCTGCGGACAATACGGCAGGGAGGAAGAAGGGTCCGAGGACCTCCCGAGCCGGCGCTGTGTCGGAGAGAACGGCACGGGCAGAGGATCGGGCCCCTCCGGCAGTTGTGGGTTTCCTCCCTCGGCGGCGATGACCGCGTGAACGATGCACCTTTTAGTCCTCTACACACACCGGCCGAAGGGATCCGGCCGGATCTGTGACCAGCGGTGAGCAGAGAGAAAATGTCGCTACCGTTGTCTTGTTTATATCTGGAGAGGATGAGAGAATGAAGTCAGCAACCCTAGTAAAGCAAGCGCTCAGGCCCCTGCGTCCATATATAGTGGAGTGATTATCTTTTTTCTCTCCACAACAAGCGTTTCAATTTGTCTACGTGGCATTAAAGAAAAGAAACTCTCTATTTAAGGTGACTATTGTACGACTCCTACTTACTACTAGTAGTACTACAGTATTGTTCACTTGTGCTCCCCGCCCCTCCATTCATTGAACAACCCCACGGGTGAATAAACACACAGTAAGTACTGTATTTATATAGAACGAACAAGCTCGAACTATTTTCGCGTAGTTAAAAGTTGAGGCGAGGAGGGTGAGCGAGTGCGGCTGTGCGATTTGACGGCGCGTTACTCCTGGAAAGACTTGTGATATGACCACTCACTACAGTCATGAATTACTGGCGCTCCGACCGGGGTGATGCCCCCCTTCCGTTCCGCGCTCTAATCTGGTGCCTGACACGTCGACCCGGATGCTGGCTCTCCCACATGTCGGAGTAGTAAGAAGGAGCAAAGAATGATGTGGTATATACTAGTACTATACTACTCCCTCCGTTCCTAAATATAAGTCTTTGGAGAGATTTCACTATGGACCACATACGGAGAAAAATGAGTGAATCTACACATAAAATGCATCTATATACATCCGTATGTGGTCCACATTGAAATATCTACGAAGACTTATATTTAGGAACGGAGGGAGTACTACTCAGGTCGGAGGAGTGCGAACCACAGCAGCCTAGTGAACCAGCAGTGCGAACCACGGTAGCCTAGTGAACCAGCAGTAGAAAATAATGTGGTCATATGGCCATAAAAAACAATGTGCTACGGTCCACACTGTATCATGTACAGTAACACTCCTCTTTGTTTGGATCCCTGAGTTAGAGCTAGTTTGGGTTGAAATAGCCTCAAATTATCGAAACAAGAGGGGTTAGTTTGAGCTAGTTTGCTCTAACTCAGCTAAAAAAACTAGCCCGGTGGAGAGGTTCTAATTGGGTTAGTTATCCTCGGGCCCACTAAAAGAGAACTAAAAAAATCTCCCCTGCCTGCACCAGATCGCTCCCCCCTCTCGCACGACTCCTCTCTGTTCCCCATAGGGCCGCTCGCCCTCTCTCTCCTCCGGGCGCCCTCTCCTTTCGGCCTCCGCTGCCCTACTCCGGCCGCCCTCTCCCTCCGGCCTTCGAAGGTCGCCCCGCTCCCCCTTCACCAGTCGTTTTTCTCTCTCTGTCGTGCGCGGCGGCGGCGCATCTACCAGGGAGGTCGCGAGAGGGGTGAGTTTGTTCGTTCCTTCTCTGTCTCACGGCCATATCATTGATCTTGCTTGCTCTAGCACTAATTCTGATTTGGAAAAGTAGATCTTGATCAAACTTGGTATAGATTTGTGGTGCACGCATGGAATTGTTTGATGCTGCTTGAGGAGGTAATAAATCTTTCTAGAGGCCCAAAGATTCAGGTCACCTTTCTATGTATTTCAATTTCAGGCTTGCATTATTTCTAGAGGCCCAAAGATTCAGTTCACCTTTCTAGGTATTTCAATTTCAGGCTTGCATTATTTCTAGAGGCCCAAAGATTCAGTTCACCTTTCTAGGTATTTCAGTTTCAGGCTTGCATTATTTCTAGAGGCCCAAAGATTCAGTTCACCTTTCTAGGCATTTCACTTTCAGGCTTGCATTATTTCTAGAGGCCCAAAGATTCAGTTCACCTTTCTAGGTATTTCAGTTTCAGGCTTGCATTATTTCTAGAGGCCCAAAGATTCAGTTCACCTTTCTAGGTATTTTAGTTATAGGCTTGCATTATTTCTAGAGGCCCAAAGATTAAGTTCCCAGTCGGCGGCAAGCGGCCCTGCTACCCATGCCGGTGTCGACCTCAACTCGCAAGGGCCGGCGTTGGAGGGGTTCCCGGGGCTTGGGCTCTACATAGCCTTCCTCCAGAGCGACGATGGCGAGCTCCTCCCTCGGTGCGTGAGGGGCTCCGGGCTCCCTCCCTATCGTGAATGACTTCCGTGATGAGTTAACTCATTCTTTGTTTCATGAAGTGTTTTTTTATTTTGTGAAGCTTGATTGACGACTTGTATGTTTAAGTGGGATATCTCGTTTGTATGGACAAAGTAAAAATTATCATGTTTTGCATGCTTGATTTGTATAGATGGTTCGTTTATGTCAATTGTGAGCGGGAGGAGGCCACAGAAGAGCCGGCCACACCAAGAGGGTGCTTGGATCCAAGGGACTTATTTTAGTCTGACTAAAAATAGTCTCTTTAAGAGGCTAAAGTTCCAAGCAGCCCTGACTAAAGAGAGGCTAAAACTACTCTTGAGACTAAAAATATTTAGTCAGGGGTACCCCTACTAAAATGTGGATTAGTCCTCTCTCTCCTCATTTAACTCCTCTCCTTTAACATAGGCGAGTTCTGGATTGGAGGGTTTGCAGGATAATAAATGCTCATTAACTTGATTTTAGTCTCCTTAGTATTTGGATCCAAGCATGGGTGAGGCTAGCAAGTTTTAGTCCCACTACTTTTAGTCATGGAACTAAAACGTATCCAAGCACCCTCCAAATCTGGCAGGAAATAGGGTCCAAAGTAGTCAAATGATTGAGATAGAGCATTTATTGTCAATCTAACCCTGCCATCCATACACCTCTTTGGTTTGGAGTTAGTTCAGGGTTAGAATCTAACTCTAACCTCTAACTGAGTTAGAGTTCTCCTCGTCTCGGTTCATCGCCATCATACTTTCCCCATTCCTGTGTTTTCAGTATCCTGCGAATCAAAGAGGCCCTTTTTGCGGGAAAATCAAAGAGGCCCTTAGACTGGTTTCGGTCAGGTCATTTTTTATAAACGTGTTATGTCCAAAATTTAATGAACGTGCTCCGGTTTCCACGAAAATAATCCGGTTTCATGTAGTAATTCATTCATTTACTTATTCTTCTGCGGAGGGTTTGCATGTAATTCGTGAGGTCTGAAATGTAAAGTACCCCGGCATATGCTCCGAGTCGTGCATGCACTACGACCCAGATGCTCTATGTCCCACATGTCGGCGAATGGGAGCACGTGGAAATAGCCTAGGAGTACATATAGGAGGATAAATGCGTGAAATAATATGTACTGTAAAGCGTAGCCGCGGTTCGAAAAGGAGACCTAAAGTGATGACAGCTATAGGTCGCACGCACCCAACTAGTGGTACTAGACATACGACTAATTTTTCCCTAAAAAAAAAAGAGGCACGAGTGCTCAGTACTCCTATTCTATAAACACGAGTCCCATCTGACAACAGCGTCCATGCTACAGCTAGCTCTCATCCCTCGTTTCTCTCTTCTAATTCTAAACTCGGCCGACGCCCGGTGGGCGGGGTGGGTTTGCTCAACTGCGGCCCCACCTCACAGTGAAAACGTTACGACTAGAATAAAATGCCATATACTCCCTCCGTTCATAAATATAAGCCTTTTTAGATACTATTTCAAATGGAATACAGCATACACATGTATGTAGACATAGTTTAGAGTGTAGATTCACTCATTTTGCTCCGTATGTAGTAGTCACTTGCTGGAATCTTTAGAAAGACTTATATTTGGGAACGGAGGGAGTCCTATACTAATAAAACATTAAGGCCACAAGGCGATGCAGTGCTGGTTACAGGAGGCAAGAAGAGATGCATCCATCGACGACGTCCACCTCCTCGACTCAGGGCGCCGGCCCACTGAACGGCGCCTAAGTAGCAGCGGCTTTCGTGGCCAGGTCGACGTGCTTCTGAACAATGGCGTCCAAAGATTCCAGCCGCTGGAAGAAGGCCAACGTCTTTCTATCCTCGCTTGCCGTGTAGTGGCCTATGTAGACGATTTCCTCGTAGACGTGGATGTGCAGGTCGACGGTTTCTTGCATGGCGAGGCGCTGCGCGGCGAGCGCGACCTTGAGGTGCACATTCTTCGTCGCGACCTCCGGCACCTGCAGGGCCACCAGGGCTTGAAAGAGTTCGTCACCATGGAGGCCGATGAGGGTGGCAGGCAATGAGGAGCCTGGGCGCGCGGGCTGGAGCAGTACGGCAAGGTCGTCCACGCGCTTCTTGACGGCGGTGAACTTGCGGATGGAGTTGACCATCATGTCGTCCATGCGAGAGGCGAAGCCGGCGTCGGCGAGGGCTATGATGCCTGCGGTCGCCAGCACCGTCTGGAAACGCTGCGCGGTGCGGGGCCGCAGGCCAGCACCTTGGATGATTTGGCACAGCCGACTGCCGCTCGCGTCCATCGCCTCCATAGGTGCTTGTGGCTTCTGGTCACTTGGTCTTGGATTGTAGTGAGCAGTGTTGCGCAGAGACTTGGGAGTAGATGGATTGGAGTGGTGGGGCGCCTTTATTATATGAGAGTCCAAACTCCGTTGCATTCACATCGTGCTGGCTCTATTCTGCTTCTCCAATTAATTCCCTCTGCATGTAATTGAGGATGCATCATTGACCGTTCAACGTCTCGGGAACCGCTACCCTCTCCATCCTTGGCATTCAAGCACCTATGGACCCGTCGACGACGAGGTGCCTATGGTGACTTCCTAAATTTCAAGATGATAGTGCCGTGCGTGTGTGCATTCATAGGGGTGGGTGTATGCGCGTGTATATGAGCACTTGCGTCTGTACTGTGTAAAAAACGTAAATGCGTGTCAAAAAGAGACTAGTCAGTATACTCAATATTGTGCACCTCGGAGAGGAAAACGATAGAACTAGTACGTATTTATTTACGGTGCAGATTCACTCATTTTTCTCCATATGTACTCCATCTCGGTGTATTCTAGTCACTTGTTGAAATCTCTAGAAGGGCAAATACTCCTTTCTGGTTTACAGGGCTATACTAGCAAGTAGTTGTACGTACTAGTACAATAGTGGGCTCACATAGCAATTTTGTCTCATGCAAGAGCCTGGCTATATGCGTTCTCCAATGTTCGCAACTACAACGTTCGGTTTGCGCTTGGCTCTTCGCCTCTTCGAGAAGACGAACAATGATGTTACTACTACTGCTTCTACAGTGCTGAATCCACTGTTGCATGTCCATCCACCGCGAGCGGGACGGATAGCTTGTTGTAGAAGTACTACTAAGCAAAAGACTGTCCTCGTTTGCGAGCAACCGCGCGCATGGGTGAGGGAGAAGGCGTGTAGTAAAATCAAGCTTCTCCTCGTTGTACGAGTTGACGCGACACATCATAGCACTGGCCCCACATGCTTGCCTCCAAACTTGGCTGAAAGACCCGCAGTGTACAATATATTTGCTGCAACCTCTAACATTTACCCACCACAAATTAAAATATATGTGGCCGTATGCATCGTTCTGATGCAGAGGCTGGGGAGTCCCCCCTTTTCAAAAAAAACAAATTAAAATATATATTCCTGTCTTGACCAGATGAGCGTGCAAACTACAATCACCAGGGTGTCAGGTAGGGCCAGAAGACTATTTTAATTTTTTTTTTAACTTCGAGACGGCCACATAGCATGGAGCCGACCCCAATGATTTTAAGCTTACAGGCACGGTACACGCTATCCTAGACTACTCTACACATGAAACTGCCACACGAGCGTCCGGGCTGCGCTTGGCTCTTCGCCTCTTCGGGAAGTCGAACAATGATGGAGTACTACTGCACTGGAGGAGTACTACAGTACGCTTCTGGCCATCTGACACCGACTGAACTGCTGCATGTCCACTGCGTGCGGGAGGGAGAGTGTGTAGCGAAAGCTTCTCCTAGTCTTGCCAGCCACCACGCTCATGGGCGAGGGAGGGACGCTCCTGCCTTTGCGTGTATGACAGGTGGGCCCGACAGGTGTGTGGCCAACCTGTCATACAGCCAAAGGCAGGTGCAGTTAAGTCCGCGACGGAGAGGATAATCAAACTTCTCATTGATGTACGAGTTGACGCGACACATCAAAGCACTGCACTCGATATATTTCAATAATTTGCGTTTACCGATGCATTAATTACAACGCATGCATGCATGTCGTGACTCTCCTTTTGATACTTGCATGTGTTGATTTAATGCACCTTGAAGTAGTATAAAATATGTGACGGTAAAGCTTTGTAATACCCCGGCCCAAGTCGAGAGATGGTTGTGCACGAGGGCGAGATCATGCAGACCGAACAGGACCCAACGATGGAGCTCTCTAAGGTCTCGATGGACCTCACCGTGCTCCACTGCCCCTTGTGCCTCCGCCCCTTGATGCCTCCAGTGTATGAGGTTCGAATACACCTCGTCCGTTCGGCTGATTGAGCAAGGTGCAGGTTTCTTGATTGATGTGTTGTTCGATTGATTTCTGCAGTGCAACGGAGGGCACCTGGCCTGCGCGGACTGCCGCGTCGAGCGCCCCAGGAACCAGCGGCAGTGCCAGAAGTGCGAGCGCGGCGGTGGCTTCGACGTGCGGAACACGGCGGTGGACTCCGTCCTTTCGTCGGTGAGGGTGGAGTGCCCGCACGAAGGCTGTGGGCTCTACGTCACTTACCACAAGCTCGCCGATCACCAGAGCGTGTGTCCGCTCGCGCCCTGCAAATGCCCCGTGCCCGTCTGCGGCTACGAAGGCCCGCCGCCGGCGCTCTACCACCACATCAGCACCGCACATCCCATGCCCGTGCACAGGATCCAGTACGGCAAGGTGCTCCAGCTGCAAGTGCCACTGTTGGAGCCACGACTCTTGCTGTTCGCGGAGGAGGACCGCCGCGCGTTTTTCTTGGTCAGCAGCGTGCTCGACATCGGCGCGCCTATCACCGTGTCGGTCGTCTGCATCAGAGCGGGGGCGTCCCCACTGCCGCACTACGTGGCCAAGCTGTGGGCAAACGGCCCACCGGGGGAGCCCAAAGGCACGACCGACGCCGTCAAGGTGGAAATGGAGGTGACAAGAAGCAAGGATCCCGGCAACGTCGACGTGCAGGAGCTGACCTTCTTAACAGTTCCGCCCAAGCTGCTGGCCGGGGCTAAGCTTGTGTCCCTCCACATTCAGATTGACAAGCTCACGTCCTAAATGTTTCTACAATGCCTTCTATTTATCTTAGTAATATGCTAATATAGGGATTACCTTGGTCTACTTTAGCTTAAGAAATGGTGGGTTTTGGTGGCGATGCAGCAATTACTTCGACATCAGATCAGTGATTTCCAACAGTCGAACAGATATTTTGTGTCTGTTGGATATAAAGTTCCTTTGGGTAAGAAGTACTACTTGTCATCAAAATGGATAAAAGGAGATGTATGTAGACGTATTTTAGTTCTAGATACGTCCCTTTTTATCCATTTTGACGACAAGCACTCCCTCCGTTCCACAATACATGCCTTCCATTTGTCAAAATATAGATCTATCTAGACATGTTTTAGTATATAGGTACATCCATGATAGAGCCAATCGGATGGTTGAGAACACTACAATTCGTAGCTACAGATGCGTGTGTGACTCCCAGATGCAGAGGCCAGGGGTCATCATCCTCCTTTTCGAGAAAAAACAGACGCGTGTGTGAGAGCTCGCCACACGGCTATTCCTGTCGAACGCCCCATTAACCGTAAGATATTTGTACGACGGTGCCAGTTATTGCACGTACACAGCAGTACTCCCTCCTTTCCGGTTTATAGGGCTTAATTCAAAAATCTCACCAACCAAGATGGTGAGTGGTGGAATATTTTTTGTAGTTTGCAAAAGCACCTAATTAATGCTCTTGTTTTTCTCAAAAATTATGTTTATCCATGCATTAATTGCAATGCATGCATGCATAAAGTACATGCATTGGTCAATTTTCTCTTAATACTTGCATGCAATGATTTAATGCACCTTGGAATCTGAACATGTGTTGGGGAACAACCAATTGAGCCTTATAAAATGGAAAAACTAAAATTTTGAGATAAGCCCCATAAAACCGGAAAGGAGGGAGTAGAAAAAGAAGTACTCCATCCGGGAATAGTGCCGCACTTCGAAACTAGAACCGTCAATAAATTTTGAGCTTGCGTCTCGTCACATTCCAAATTACTCCACGCTATATTGAATTGTAAACCTGTTCACACCGATCACAACCTAAACGGTTTCCCACTTAGGAGCGTATTAGTACTCGGTTATAAATACTAGTATGCCAAGATGACTGCACATTCCTCCTCAAGTCCTCATCCACAAAAACAAACAAGTCATTCAGCATCCTTCCCTTGCGTCTGCCATGGCCAGCGTGAGTTCTGGGTCGAGAGATTGCCACCAGGGAGAGGCGAGCATGGAAGCGGAAGCACCAGAGATGTCCCGCCTCGCTGCGAGAGCAGCCGACATGTCCCGCCGCGCGGAAGTAGCAGCACAGAGGTTCCGCCGCGCCGCTGAAGCAGCACGGAGGTCCCGTCGCGCCGTCGATACAGCAGACTCGTCCGGCCGCGCCGCGGAAGCAGCAGAAATGTCCCGCCATGCCACGAATGCAGCAGAGATGTCCCGCCGCGCCGCGGCGGCCTGGGAAAATTTCTCGCGGGCAGGCGACGACTGTTACAGGTGCATGCATGCGATCGTCCATAGCCAGATGGATCAGATCTCCGGTTGGGCGAGGTTGCAGGACGACATGAAAGCCTCATTTGAACAGGCTACCAGCGTCATCCGGCAACTAAGGGAGGGCAATGAGAGGCTCCGGGCCGAGCGCGACCTGCTGAGGGAGAAGATCATCCGAAGTGCAGACCAGCAGGAGGAGACCAGTGCCTTGTTGAAGAGGACCGGCGTCATTGTCAAGAAACTTATGGACGAGAATGACATGCTCTGCAACGAGCGCCAAAGGCTGGTGGAGGAATCCGTGGATGTTCTCAAGCAGCGTCTTGAGGACACGACAGAGCTCATCGCCGCTCGCCGCGGAGACTAGTTCCCGCGGCCTGCAGCAACGCATCAAGAAAGTAGAGATCAGCGAGCCAGATCCTTGTCTTCCTTCTTCTTTTGCCCTTGTGTATTTCGGGCGTAGACGCATGTGGCTTTTTTAATTATCTTTCTAATTATGTAAGACAATTAATCGTCCTTATCTTTCTGTGGAAGATCAATGTTGCGAGGCTGGAATGAAGAAAACTCTTGCTATGGCGACCCTGGCGCTGCTGTTCTTCTAGTTGCTGCTGGGCTTCCTTCAGTTTCCCGGTTTCTTTTGATGTAATAATCGGTTTAGGATGTGGATTGTGTCGTCGGTTGTGAAATGTTGGGTTCTAGCGCGGATGTTTGGCCTTTGTTGGCCTCTTGGGATGTTGCGATTTCAATCTGGTAGCTTTTAGTCCTTCGTGTTAGGCTGGAGTTGTGCTGAACTTCTTGTGAATTGTGGTGGTTTTCAGTAATGAAAATCGGAAGGGGCAAGCCCTTCTTTGATCAAAAAAAAATTTAATCGTCCTTATATATTCATCAATCTTGCTATAAGTCGCAGTAGATGCTATATAGGTCCGTCGGATCTTACATCAAGATCCGTGCTTTTAGATTTTCTTTTTTCTCTCTTAAATCTTAGTTGAGTGAGACATAGCCACGCCATTAAACAGAGGCTCGGGCGCCATTAATGGAGACCTTGGGAGAGAGGTGGACGGCAGATGGAGGTCAAAGGGCTCTCCTCCCGATAAGCACGCGTAGGGGTCTGATCGCACGCCTCTCGTACTCAAATAGCTACACTGCACGGCGCCTCCTAGCTAATAAAAAATGGGGACACGTGGCGGCACGTAAATGGTACTAGTAAGTAGAACGCCCACGGTTTCAATAATACTTGTGTTTCCGATTGTAACGTGACAGCACTTGTTCCAAAATGACTTTGTTGATTGTTAATGTGTGCGCCTTCGCAAATCGGACTGCAAATTTACCACAGCATGTTGGTGCCATGTCATGGCACCAAGCCAAGTTTCATTATTTTCATGCGTGTTTTGGATTTACAGGAATTAAAAACTAAGTTTCTCAATGTTTCCAACCCAGCCACGACGCCCAGAATTTTGAATTTCATTCCCATTTCTTGCATGAAACCTAGAAATTTACCCGAGGACACACATGTGATTTTTCAACCAACTTTGGTGCACTGGAACATGTGCTTCTATTTCAAATTTGAATTATTCACACAAAGGTGACACGTTCCCTCCCAGAACCACGAGCCTTCTTGAGAGAAGCTCCGATTTGCAAGAAGCTTATAGCAAAATTTGTTCCTATTCGGCCAAATTTTTTTACCATGGCATGGTACTACCATGACATGACACCATGCCAAGTTTCATGACTTTAAAACCAAGTTTCTCAATGTTCTCGACCGAGCCACGATGCCCAGATGTTTGAATTTTATTCTCGTTTTTTGCATGGGACCTACTCCCTCCTTCCATCTATATAGGGCCTAATGTGTTTTTCAAGACAGCCTTTGACTATTGACAAGATTAATAGCACATGAGATGTATACTATGAAAATTATATTGTTGGAAGCTCCTTTGGAATACAAATTTGAAGGTATGCTTTGTATAAGTTGCATGTCACATATTATTGCTCTAACGTTTGGTCAAAGTTAGCCTCGAAAAACGCATTAATTAGGACCTATATAGATGGAAGGAGGGAGTAGAAATTCACCCAAGGACACAAATCTGATTTTTTAACCAACTTTGGTGCACGCGAGCATGTGCTTGTAGTTCAAATTTGTATTATGCACATTAAATGACCAAAAACTCATTTAATGTGTAAATAAGGCCAAACGAAGCCGGAATAATTCCAAAATTTAACAGGGCACTCATGTAGTTCTATGTTGCCTTTGTAAATAAACTCAAGGGGGACAACGTATATCGTTTCGCACTCGAAGGTGGCAGGTTCCCTCTTAGAACCACGAGCCTTCTTCAGAGAAGCTTCGGTTTGCAAGAAGCTTATACCAAAATCTGTTCCTATTCGGCCAATTTTTTTACCACAACATGGTAGTACCATGACATGACATCCATGCCAAGTTTCATGATTTTTAGACGTGTTTTGGATTTACAAGAATTCTAAAACCAGGTTTCTCAATGTTCTCGGCCGAGCCACGATGCCCAGATGTTTTAATTTTATTCTCATTTCTTGCATGGGACCTAGAAATTCACCCGAGGACACAAATGTGATTTTTCAACCAACTTTGGTGCACGAGAGCATGTGCTTGTAGTTCAAATTTGACTTATGCACATTAAATGACCAGAAACTCAATTAATGTATAAAAAATGACAAACGAACCCGAAGTAATTCCAAAATTTAACAGGGCACCAATGTAGTTCTATGTTGCCTTTGTTAAGAAACTCAAGGGGGGCAGCGTATATCATTTCACACTCAAAGGTGGCACGTTCCCTCTTAGAACCACGAGCTTCCAAATCGGCCCAATTTTTTACCACAACATGTTAGTGCCATGACATGAGACCATGCCAAGTTTCATGATTTCCAGGCGAGTTTTGGATTTACATGAATTTAAAATCAAAGTTTCTCAATGTTCTCGGCCGAGTCATGACGCCGAGATGTTTGAATTTCATTCTCATTTCTTCCATGGGACCTAGAAATTCAACCAAGGACACACATGTGATTTTTCAACCCACTTTGGTGCACCGGAGCATGTGCATGCAATTCATATTTAGATTATGCACATTAAAAGTCTAGAAACTCAATTAATGCATAAAAAGGCCAAATGAACCCGAAATAATTCCAAAATTTAACAGGGCACTCATATAGTTCTATGTTGCCTCTGTAAATAAAATCAGGGGGGAGGCAGCGTATATCGTTTCGCACACAAAGGTGACACGTTCCCTCCCGGAACCACGAGGCTTGTTGAGAGAATCTCCGGTTTTGCAAGAGGCTTATACCAAAACTTGTCCCAATTCAGCCAAAAATTATACATATGAAAACAGGGTTTAGATTATCCCAAACATCTCGCTACCTAGACCAATAATGTACTATGATTTGAATTCAACATAAAATGGATACAAATATTTGAATTGGAGAGCGTATGGTACATGTAGTTCATAGTGAAATATGATTACTGCTATATGTATGTTTTTTGTTATCAAGATAATATTTAAATTATTGTATAACTTGACAACAATCGTATTCAAATAAGGAAAATTGATTCAAATTTTCCATATGGTAGACGACAATATATATGTTCACATGGTGGAGTAAAATGTTCATATATGATGGAAGATCAAAATGTACGACTACATCAATTATAAACCGCAAGGTCACCTAACGATATATTCGAATTCAACATAACGTGGATTCAAAAATTGTAATTCGAGATCATGGCATCTGTAATCATATAAAAATGGACATTACTCTTTCTTTGGTGGGAATTGATTTGTTTTTTGTTGTTGTTGAGGGAAGTGCGAATCGATTTGGTACCGTGCAGGGTAATCTTGTTCTCCCGATTTGTTTACATTTTTCTTGTAGTTTTTTCAATGGCATCTATAGCAATATAGTAAAAGGGGACATGACTCTCTTGTGTCTTGTATGAATTTTTTTTACACGTTAAGTTTGTTCTGCCGAACAAGGAATCCGCACCTTGTTATCCCGAAATTTTCAAGCTCGAGTATCTTTTGTCTCACCTGCTTTGAAACTCCCGCTTCTTCAACCCGCGCCGTGCCTTGTTATCCCGAAATTTGGACACACGCGAGAACTCCCTCCTCATCCGAAATCGCTCCCGCAGCCCAGACACGCGAAATCCCCCTTCTACCCCTCAGCCGGAAATGAAGCTCCACGTCGCGGTGTCAAAACCGGTGGGGGTACGCTGGTAACTTACCCTACATTTCGGACAAGCGCGTCCCTAAGCTTGGCTCCCCCCTCCCCCTTTGCCCCCCCATTCATACACCGAGGCCGCCAAAACCCGCGAAACCCCACGCTCCTCCGTCGGCCTCCCGACCGCCGCCCAGCCGGAGACTCTTCCCCGACTACGTCGTCCACCGCAACAGCTCGCCGTCCCTCATCCACCGCACCGGATGAGGATCCGTTGTCGATCTCGTCGTCCCGCCGGATCAGCCGCCCCGTCCTCCACCTCCAAGGAGCTACCTCGACGTTCGCCTCGTCTATCGCACCACCTCAATCCCCACAGCGCCGTCTTGACCGGCCCCACCGGAACCGCAACACCCTCACCAATTCCTCCGATGAAGCCGAGACCAACTCGGCGCCACCAAGGAGGTTCTGCACTCACCGCTGCATTTTATCTTTCATTCGATCTCACGGGGCTGCCGGTGCTCGATACCGAGCAGACATGGCGTGTCCCCATCGACGGCGCCGTCGCCGGCCACATCATCCACGGCATCTCTCCCCCATGTCGTTGCTTCCTCGGCGGCGACTTCCACAACGGCACTAGTTGCAGCTGCTCCGGCTCTCGCTCGCGTTGCGGCTCTGTTCTTGCTATCGGTCACGCTGCTGCACTGCTCCTGCTTTCGTTCGTGCTGCTGCTCTGCTCTTGCTCTCGCTTGCGCTGCTGCTGCTGCTGCATGACCTCCGGCAGCTACAGGAGTTGCTGCTTTAGCACTCGCTCGCGGTGCTACTGCACGACTTGCTCTCTGCTAGTGCGTTCCCTGCTCGAGCGTCTGCTGATTTAGATCACTGCTTCTCTGCTACTAGTGCTCGAAAGCCCTAAACATCTATTGCAATGCTTTGTTACTAGTTCAATCAGTTTCGACAGTAAAATTCAGTTTCGACTGTGAAGTTCATTTTCTTCAGTTAAGTTCAGAGTGAACAATACTTACAGCATCTGTCGGAGCGGCCGTGGCGCGGCTGATGCGTTTTACATCTAGCACTTTTTGGTGATGTATTTTACATCATCTATTGCAGATGATATTAGGGTCCCACTTCAGATTAACGTTGTCTGTCTTGTCATGCTTCAGCCTCGTCGCCGTACACCTTAGCGGAGCTGCTCCAACGATGAAACCGTCCATCACAGCGGAGCAGTACCCTCGGCGCCATTTCTAGAGGCCTCGGATCTTCTTCCCGCCTCCGACAGTCACACCAGCATCATCACCATCCTCCACGTCCAACCCAATGATGCTGAGGTCCACAAGGCTATGCCAAAGAGGTTGTACACTCGTCGCATCACTTTGTTTCTCCATTCCTCTGTTCTTCCAATTCATGTGAGCCAAACACCCAGGTTGACTGAAATCCTATGTTTCCAAATGCTCTGTTTTGCACGTGCATTCCTATCCTATTCCTGTGTTTTTCCCGTCCCTGCGTTTATAGAATCCTCCAATTCTAAGGAGCCCTTACAGATTTACTTCATTTTCAGATAGGTGTCAAAGAAAACTCTGTGTGTTATGTCCTGCTCCTGCCGTGCCGTCATCCACCCCACCTGAGGTGCACCATCGACGGAAGCGTTCACTGCAGCAGAGATCCCCCCTGCAGACTTCCTTTCGCCGCCTCATATCATCTTCCCCGTTGCCGGCAGCCACACCAACTGCATTACCATCATCGACTGAGCAGATGAACCTAAGGACTACACAGTTCCGGAAGATAGGTCGCACTCTTTCGTGTTTGCTTACGTTATACATCGGTTATTATTACCTGCTACTTTATTGTTCAATCTTGAGTTTTGAATTGCCCATGGGTCTCATATCGAGCCAGCAATGAATAGTATCTGTCTACTATCTGGTTCATCTGGGGTCTTCTATGTGGTTCATGTTGGGTGGGCAACAAACAATAGATGATCCATTGTCTATCTTTTTAAACTGAAGCTATAATCTACCTGCTATCATTAGTTTTGGATCCATCCACTCGTTTGCTACCATCAGTCTTGATTTTTGCATGCACCCCTTAGGCCTTACAAAATCTAACTATTTTTTTATTATGCATGTCAGATATTGTACACAATCGTACTGAACATGTAGAGAAAAAGAGAAGACCGTTGCGTGCGAATATAATGTCATGCAGACGCCGCTCCATGGTGGGCAAAGTGCCCCCCCCCTCCTGCATTTCCAGATTGTATTCCAGAGGAAGATAACTGTTCAGATGGAGATTCAGAAGGAGCCGACCACGCCTGTTTACCACCTGAGGTGTTTGCTCTAACCTGGCATGCTGATGTTGGTCATATCATGCATATGGCGCCTTGCATTGCTTACATTATACATCTTATATGTCATCAGCTTAGTTTAGATTTGCTTTGTGTGAATGCCACATGTTTGGTTTCTATATCATACTCCCACCATTCCTAAATATTTGTCTTTCTAGAGATTTCAACAAGTGACTACATACGGAACAAAATGAGTGAATCTACACTCTAAAATATGTCTATATACATCCGTATGTGGTAGTCCATTTGAAATCTCTAAAAAAACAAATATTTAGGAACGGAGGGAGTATATGGGAATTATGCAATGCCATCTTCTTTAGCCAGGCATCATATACGTGAATCATGCAATGCCATCCTGTTTAGCCAGTCATCGTATATGTGAATTGTATTGTGCCATATTTTTTTCCATAATGTATTCCATTTGTCAACAATGTTTATACATTCATCTACTCTTTCTGTGCATCAGCCATTTGAGTCGGTCATGGGAAAATCTGGAGTGAAAACAAGGTCTTCTGAGCAGTCAGTGCTACATGTCGATGCAGATTTCTTGCTGGTTACAGATAGCTCCTCAGAGGAGGATTCAGAGAGAGATGACCAGTCGTATTCCCCCCCCCCCCGAGGTGCATGCTCTAACTTGGCTGGGTTATATTGCTCATATCATGCATATGGTGTCTTGCATTGCCATGCCATCTGCTTAGATTAGACATGCTTTGTGTGAATGCCTCCTGTTTGCTTTCTATATCAGATATGTGAATTATGCAATGCCATGTTTTTCAGCCAGTTATCATATATGTGAATTATGCACCGCCATGGAGCCAGGCATCATATATGTGAATTATCTCATGCCATCTTTTTTTTCATTATGTATTCCATTTGTCGACAATCTGTGTATATTGAACTACTCTTCATGTGTATCAGCCATTTGAGCCGGTTATGGAAAAATCTGGAGTGAAAACAAGGTCTTCAGAGCAGGCAATGGTACCTGTTGAAGCATATATCTCGATGGTTATAGGGAGCTCCTCAGAGGAGGATTCAGAGACAGATGACCAGTCCTATATCCCACCTGAGGTGTATGCTCTAAGTTGCAATGTTTATATTTCTCATATGATGCATATGGTGTCTTGCATTGCTTAGTTTAGACATCATATGCACAATATTGAATTCTATCTGCTTAGTTTAGAGATCATACATGCGAGTGCCAGCTGCTTAGTATATGAATCAATTATGTCAATTATATCATGCCATCCTGTATACTTAGACAACATGTATGTGAATTATTTCATCCCAACCAATTTTAGAAACACATCATATAGTTTTGTCATGTCAACCTGTTTAGGTACTCATCATATGTTGAATTATGCCATTATATCCTGTTAAGTTATCCATCATATATCTAAAACTGTGTCATGCTATCCTGTTTAGTTACGCATCATATATGTGAAATTGTGTCATGCTGTCCTGTTTGGTTAGACAACATATATGTGAATTACCACATCTGTCTATCATACAATGTCTGCACGTTCAATTTCTTTTCTTGTTTATCAGCCATTTGAATTGGAGGGGGTGATGGCAGTATCTAAGGGAGCAAAAACCCGTTCTTCACAAAAGACAGTGCTACCCGTCGATGCAGATAGAACCATGGTTGTACTGGCCCACAAACTAGCCCCACCACACATAATCGAGACTCTTCCAGATTGCACACTTACACCGTTGGGCAGAGAACCAGCTACAACCCATCTAACCGCAACCCCAGCGGATAGTAACCCACTTATAGTTGACAAAGCACCATGTCCACCACAGAGTACCCCCACACGAGCAGTTTGTAAAGCTACTGCAGTGCCCAAAGCACGAAGACCACCACAACTAACCCAAACTCCACGTTTAAAGCAGAAGAGAAACTGTTCTCAGGTCAGATTCCGTAGCTATGGTCCATACTCCTTTGCTGTTGCATCACTGTATTTACTCATACCAACTACTTTCGAATTTGAAGGATCCAATTGAAACTCCAATGGCGCAACAGGTATGTTTTAAACCTATTTCTTTAACTGGATTGTTGTTCTAACTTCTTGCTCTATGTTGATTTCAGTTTAAGTTGTATAAACAGTTATGTTCTCATGTGATGCACATTACAAGTGTTGCCAATGTTGTGTAGTTTCTCACACTTATATTCTGTCTATGCTGCTGTGTCTTAAAAATATATGAGTTGAACTGTGTCTCTATCTTGATTAGGGAACATAAACTAGAATGATATGGACAATACAGTGACCATAGTACATAGATATATGTTTGTTTCATGCTGTTATCCTGTCCACCTTACTACTGAACCGGTTTACCAAAATGAGTTTCGTATACTACAAGCTAAACCTGTGATGTGTCTGCTTGTTTCTCTTGTAGTATGCAAACAGAATATTGGAGAAGAGCACCCCACTATGCAATGGTAGAGAAAGTAATGCAGATAAGGTTCAAGATAGTGAGACAACCCTGTTGGTCTCCAAGAAAGGTGATAAAAACGATCTTGTAGACAGTGAGAAAACCCCACAGTCCTGCGTTGATGTAGTGTTCGAGTTACTGGCCAGTACCGCTGGCACAAGCTCTTCAAACTCGCTGCCTGAATCACTTCGGCTTCTTCAGTCTCAGCTACAAGCTGAAAGGCATCAGTCTGCTATGCTCCGGCAAGAAGCCAAAGGACTAAGGAAGTCCCTGCAGAATTCAGATGCGTAGTTTCTTGTGCAACAGCAAGCGCTGCAGGACTTAAGCGCCAAACAAGAGAAAGTTAATAAGCTTGCTAAGCATCTTGCCAGCATTATGGGTACCCAGGATATTGTTTCTTGAACTCTTCTGAAGTGGTTTCAGTTCTGGACTTGTTTTGCTGCGGCGTTTATATGCTGCTTTGTTCCCTATATTTGCACTGGTGGTGAACTTTGATGCCCAGTGGATGTAATATGTGTAATAGTCGTGATAGCCTAGCATAAGTTGCTTGCTTATTTATTTCCTTGTTGTCTTGTTTATTTGTTTGCTTGTAGTCAGTGCAGTTCTTTTTCCGCGGTTTGCTAGTGGCTGCAATAACCTATTTTTTAAAACTAGGCCACAATAACCATGGGCTAATATTTACTGTAGTGACACTTGGCCTCCTACGGGCCGTAGAAACAGTGGGCCTTCTACGGGCCTTAGAAACAGTAGGCCTTCTACGGGCCTTAGAAATAGTAGGCCTTCTACGGGCCGTAGAAACAATGGGCCTTCTACGGGCCGTATCATCAATGGGCCTTATACGGGCCGTATGATCGATTGGCCAAACATGGGCCAATAACAGGCCGCATTATGGCCGTAAACGGGCTAGAGTTGGAATCGTCCGTTCATGGGCCGACCATAATGGGCCATCTAACAATAGGCCGTATTTGATGACGCTATGAAAACGGCCCAACGTATTAACGGACCACAAACGGGCCGACTGTAACCACGGGCTAAATTTGGCCCACAAGCAGAAAATGACAGTAACGGGCCGTAATTAAACGAATGCTGGAAATGAGCCCAAGAATAAATGGGCTCTGAGAAGGCCGAAATATAACATGGGCTGGAAACGGCCCAACGGAATAACGGGCCGTTAATGGGTATAAAGTGATACACTGTTCATTACGGGCCAGTTTCACCACGGGCCGTTAATGGGTGTAAAGTGATACACTGTTCATTACGGGCCAGTTTCACCACAGGCCGTTAATAGGCCAAGAGTTACATAGGGCCTCATATGGGCCGAAAGACGTCATGGGCCATACATGGGCCAGAAGTGAAAACGGGCTGGAATCATATTGGATGGCCCAGATGACGCTACTGGGCCTAACACTAATTCCATCTTCTATACTCAGATATACCATGAGACCTGTAATATGATTCCTGATCTCGCAACGAATCTCTTGACCTAAAAAAAGTGTCCTTTCTCGATACATAACATTGTATAAGTCAATCCAAGTCGCTTCTTCATCTCCAGGAATCCGGTAATCGGATAGGGCGTAACGGGCCTTGGGTTAGCGGGCTATAAATGGGCTATATGCGAACATGCCGTTAACAGGCTTTCCATGGGCTGGCCCGCCACCTTTTGACCAAGTCAAACGGGCCGGCCTTTTCACAGGAATGGGCCTTTGTTGGGCCGTGCCACGTGTCGACGTATCATAGGCGCCTTCTGTCCAATGAGTGGATGACATCTGTCCCAACGATGAGCCGACACGTGTTTCCTCCAGCCAATGATGATTTTACACGTGGAAAATCCCCATTGGTCGGGGCTGTTAACGGGTTATCGGATCCAAAACCCGACCCGATAGCTTAATGGCGTTCCGTTACGGTGGATGCCACGTGTCGGTCACCCTTGACGAAAGCACTTCTGTGACGCGCGATTTATCGTCATGGAAGTGGACACTTCCGTGATGATAATTTTGGTAATGTCATGGAACACTTCTACGACATCACAGGTATGACTATCTTGATTCTGTCATAAATTTGTCATGGATGTACATGCATGACAAAAAATGCGACCTACTATGACAAACACGTATCATCACGGAAGTGTATTTTCTTGTAGTGCCACATCCAATTAGATATATGTATCAGGATCTTTCCAACATCCTGTGCTTGCCAAAGGATAAAATATAAAAAGGAAAGGTGAAGATCACCACGACTCTTGCATGAGGTAGAAGATAATAGTAAAAGATAGGCCCTTCGCAGAGGGAAGCAGAGGTTGCCAAGCGCTTTTAGGGTTGGATGCACAAAATCTTAGTGCAAAAGAACGTCACTTTATATTGCCACTTGTGATATGAACCTTTATTATGCAGTCTGTCGCTTTTATTTCTTCCACATCACAAGATCGTATAAAGCTTATTTCCTCCACACCAATCAATCATACATATTTAGAGAGCAATTTTTATTGCTTGCACCGATGACAACTTACTTGAAGGATCTTACTCAATCCATAGGTAGATATGGTGGACTCTCATGGCAAAACTGGTTTAAGGGTTTTTGGAAGCACAAGTAGTATCTCTACTTGGTGCAAAGAATTTGGCTAGCATGAGAGGGAAAGGCAAGCTCAACATGTTGGATGATCCATGACAATATACTTTATCTCAGATATAAGAAAACATAACCCATTACGTTGTCTTCCTTGTCCAACATCAACTCTTTAGCATGTCATATTTTAATGAGTGCTCCCAATCATAAAAGATGTCCAAGATAGTATATTTATATGTGAAACCTCTCTTTCCTTATTACTTCCTATTAATTGCAACGATGACCAGAGCTATGTTTGTCAACCCTCAACAACCTTTAATCATCATACTCTTTCTATGTGAAGTCATTACTCTCAATAAGATCAATATGATATTTTTATTCCTTTTTATTATTTTCTCTTTTTTTTATTCACTCAAGATCATGGCAAAATAATCAAGCCCTTGACTCAACACTAATCTTTATTATATAGCTCACGGACTCGATTACATAAAGAGATCATAAAGCAAAACTCAAAACTAGATCATACCAAAACTTTTATTCTACTAGATCAAGATACTACTAAAAGGATCGAACTAAGAAAAACGGTAAAGATAGGAGTGTGATGGTGATACGATACCGGGGCATCTCCCCCAAGCTTGGCAGTTGCCAAGGGGAGTGCCCATACCCATATGATTATGTCTACTTTTTCGGTGATGGTGTAATATTCTTAGCGATGATGCCCCTCAGGATACGATTCTCCTCCTCTAGCTTATTGACTTGCTACTTGAGGTCCATTATTTCCTTACAAAGCTTTCCTGTACAGCTAAAGCTCCTTGCACCTAAGGGTGTTGCATAGGTGCGGGAGAACAAGTTACACTCTTCTTCATATTTTCATAAGAAAGAAATCTAGCATTGGAAGGGATAACCGAGTTTGGAATAGCTGAGCTCTGTAGTTCCCCCATCGTGAATCCAGCTCGGAAGCGAGAAGTGACTTCTTGATCCTCCTCCATGGCATCTATCCTCATCAAATCAGCCTCCATCTCTTCTTCCGTTGCTGGCCCAAAGTGGTCAGCATCGCTGTTTGTCCTTGATCTCGATGCCGGATGAGACACCCAGCTCTCCCCGACTGACTCTTGAGAAGGCATCTTGCTCTAATCTGCAGCGGCAACAACTCGAAACAAGAACAGAGGACAATTGCGTGATACGGGAGTCAAAACCTTCGAGAGAATATATAATGAATTTTTACCGACCAAAATACGTATCGTGCAAGAAAACAGAGTCCGGAGAGCACACGAGGTGCCCACGAGGTAGGGGGCGCGCCCAGTAGGGTAGGGCGCGCCATCCACCCTCGTGGAGGCCTCGTGTCCTTCCCGGACTGCTTCTTATTTTTCTATTTTTCTAAATATTCCAAAACGGAGAAATATTGCCATAAAAACTGTTTTGGAGTCTGTTTACTTACCGTACCACATACCTATTCCTTTTCGGAGTCTGAAACGTTCCGGAAAGTGTCCCTTATGTATTCCTCCGGGGTTACGGTTTCAATAACATTGGTTTCAACATTTATCGGATTACCTGAGATATAATGTTTGATTCTTTGACTGTTCACCACCTTCGGATTTGTGCCCTCGAAGTTGTTGATTTTTATGGCACCGGAACGATAGACCTCCTTGATAACGTAAGGGCCTTCCCATTTAGAGAGAAGTTTTCCTGCAAAAAATCTTAAACGAGATTTGTATAGTAATACATAATCACCTACATTAAACTCACGCTTTTGTATCCCTTTGTCATGCCATCTTTTAAATTTTTCTTTAAACAATTTGGCATTCTCATAAGCTTGGGTTCTCCATTCATCAAGTGAGCTAATATCAAATAACCTCTTCTCACCAGCAACTTTGAAATCATAATTGAGCTCTTTAATAGCCCAATAAGCCTTATGTTCTAATTCAAGAGGTAAGTGACATGCTTTTCCATAAACCATTTTATACAGAGACATACCCATAGGATTTTTATATGCAGTTCTATAGGCCCATAATGCATCATCAAGTTTCTTGGATCAATTCTTTCTAGATCTATTGGCAGTCTTTTGCAAAATTAATTTGTGCTCTCTATTACTCAATTCTACTTGACCACTAGACTGTGGGTGATAAGGAGATGCAATTCTATGATTAACATCATAGCAAGCATTTTTCGAAAAGCACCATGAATAAAGTGTGAACCACCATCAGTCATTAAATATCTAGGGACTCCAAACCTCGGAAAAATAACTTCTTTGAGCATTTTAATAGAAGTGTTATGATCGGCACTACTAGTTGGAATAGCTTCTACCCACTTAGTAACGTAATCAACAGCAACTAAAATATGTGTATATCCATTAGAGGCAGGAAAAGGTCCCATATAATCAAAGCCCCAAACATCAAATGGTTCAATAACAAGTGAATAATTCATAGGCATTTCTTGACGTCTACTAATATTACCAATTCTTTGACATTCATCACAAGATAAGACAAACTTACGGGCATCCTTGAAGAGAGTAGGCCAATAAAAACCGGATTGCAATACCTTATGTGCAGTTCTATCTCCAGTGTGGTGTCCTCCATAAGCCTCAGAGTGACACTTGCGTAGGATCTGTTCCTGTTCATGCTCAGGTACACAACGTCTAATAACACCATCTACTCCTTCTTTATAAAGATGTGGGTCATCCCAAAAGTGACGTCTCAAATCATAGAAAAACTTTTTCTTTTGCTGGTATGTGAAACTAGGTGGTATGAATTTAGCAACAATGTAATTAGCATAATCAGCATACCATGGAGCAGTACGAGAAGTATTTATGACATTTAATTGCTCATCAGGAAAGCTATCATCAATAGGTAGTGGGTCATCATGAACATTTTCTAACCTAGACAAGTTGTCTGCAACGGGGTTCTCAGCTCCCTTTCTATCAATGATATGCAAATCAAACTCTTGTAGCAAGAGAACCCAACTAATAAGTCTAGGTTTAGCATCTTCCTTTTCCATAAGATATTTAATAGCAGCATGATCAGTGTGAATAGTTACTTTAGAATCAACAATATAAGGTCTGAACTTATCACAAGCAAATACAACTGTTAAGAATTCTTTTTCGGTAGTAGCATAATTCCTTTGAGCATTGTCTAGAGTTTTACTAGCATATTGAATAACATTTAATTTATTATCAACTCTTTGCCCTAGGACAGCACCTACAGCATAATCACTAGCATCACACATAATTTCAAAGGGTAAATTCCAATTAGGTGGCTGAACAATAGGTGCAGAGATCAATGCTTTCTTGAGTATTTCAAATGCTTCTACACAATCATCATCAAAGACAAATGGTATATCTTTTTGTAATAAATTAGTCAGAGGCCAAGAAATTTTTTAGAAGTCCTTAATGAACCTCCTATAAAAACCGGTGTGACCAAGGAAACTTCTTATACCTTTGATGTCCTTGGGACATGGCATCTTTTCAATAGCATCAACCTTGGCTTTATCAACTTCAATACCTCTTTCAGAAACTTTATGCCCCAAGACAATACCTTCGTTAACCATAAAGTGACACTTTTCCCAATTCAAGACAAGATTAGTTTCTTCACATCTCTGCAAAACTTGATCAAGGTTGCTCAAGCAATCATCAAAAGAGGATCCATAAACGGAGAAATCGTCCATGAAAACCTCACAAATCTTTTCACAAAAGTCAGAGAATACAGCCATATGCATCTTTGAAAGGTAGCAGGTGAATTACATAAACCAAAAGGCATACGTCTATAAGCAAAAGTACCAAAAGGGCAAGTAAAAGTAGTCTTTGATTGATCATTGGCTGACAAAGGTATTTGAGAGAAACCAGAATAACCATCTAGAAAGCAAAAATATGTATGTTTGGATAATCTTTCTAGCATTTGATCGATAAAAGGTAAGGGGTAATGATCCTTTTTAGTAGCCTTATTTAATTTGCAGAAATCAATTACCATCCTATAACCTGTAATAATTCTTTGCGGGATCAACTCATCTTTATCATTAGGAACGACGGTAATACCTCCCTTTTTAGGGACACAATGGACAGGACTTACCCACTGACTATCAGCAACGGGATAAATTATACCTGCCTCAAGGAGCTTTAGTATTTCTTTTCTTACCACTTCCTTCATCTTAGGGTTCAGCCGTCGTTGATGATCGCGAATTGGTTTGGCATCTTCCTCCAAATTTATTTTATGTTGACATAGAGTGGGACTGATGCCCTTAAGATCATCAAGAGTATATCCAATAGCAGCACGGTGCTTCCTAAGAGTTTTCAATAATCTCTCTTCTTCATGCTCTGAAAGGTTAGCACTAATAATAATAGGATATATCTTTTTCTCATCAAGATAATCATATTTAAGAGTATCAGGTAAAGGTTTAAGCTCAAACACGGGATCACCCTTGGGTGGAGGAGGATCCCCTAGGATTTCAACAGGCAAATTGTCTTTCAGGATAGGTTCCTGTTTAAAGAATACTTCATCTATTTCCCTTCTTTCATTCATAAACATATCATTTTCATGGTCTAGCAAATATTGTTCTAAAGGGTCACTAGGAGGTACGGCAATAGAAGCAAGACCAATAATTTCATCCTTACTAGGCAATTCCTCTTCACGGTGTTGTCTACTAAATTTAGAGAAATTAAACTCATGAGACATATCACCCAAACCAATAGTAACAACATCTTTTTCGCAGTCTATTCTAGCATTGACGGTGTTCAAGAAGGGTCTACCAAATATAATGGGACAAAAGCTATCTTATGGGGAGCCAAGAACAAGAAAATCAGCAGGATATTTAGTTTTCCCACATAAGACTTCAACATCTCTAACAATTCCCATTGGTGAAATAGTATCTCTATTGGCAAGCTTAATTGTGACATCAATATCTTCTAACTCAGCAGGTGCAATATCATGCATAATTTCTTTGTATAAGTCAAAAGGTATTGCACTAGCACTAGCACCCATATCACATAAGCCATGATAACAATGATCTCCTATTTTAACAGAAATAACAGGCATGCCTACCACAGGTCTATGTTTATCTTTAGCACAAGGTTTGGCAATTCTAGCAGTTTCCTCACAGAAATAAATAACATGCCCATCAATATTATCAAACAAGAGATCTTTAACAATAGCAATATTAGGTTCAACTTTGATTTGCTCAGGAGGTGTATAAGTTCTAATATTGCTTTTACGGACCCAAGTTGAAGCTTTAGCATGATCCTTTATCCTAACAGGGAAAGGTGGTTTCTCAACATAAGAAGTAGGAACAATAGGATCATTATAAGTGATAGTCTTTTCTTCAACTTTAATAGGTGCAGTTACTTTTACTTATATGGGAGGATGATATTTAAACCACTTCTCCTTAGGGAGATCAACATAAGCAGCAAAAGATTCACAGAAAGAAGCTACTATCTTAGAGTCAAGTCCATATTTAGTGCTAAACTTACGGAAAACATCGGTATCCATAAAAGATTTAACACAATCAAACTTAGGTTTCATACCTGACTCCTTACCTTCATCGAGGTCCCAATCTTCAGAGTTGCATTTAATTCTATCCAATAAATCCCATTTGAATTCAATAGTCTTCATCATAAAAGAGCCAGCACAAGAAGTATCGAGCATGGTGCGATTGTTTTCAGAAAGCCGAGCATAAAAACTTTGAATAATTATTTCTCTTGGGAGCTCATGATTGGGGCATGAATATAACATTGATATAAGCCTCCCCCAAGCTTGAGCGATGCTTTCTCCTTCGCGAGGCCAAAAATTATATATATAAGTGTGATCACGATGAACAAGATGCATAGGATAAAATTTCTGATGAAATTCCAATTTCAATCGTTTGTAGTTCCATGATCCCGTATCATCACATAGCCTACACCATGTCGATGCATCTCCCTTCAAAGATAAAGGGAATACCTTCTTCTTAATAAAATCACCGGGTATACCTGCAAGCTTAAATAATCCACAAACTCCATCCACATATATTAGGTGCTCATCAGGATGCTTTGTTCCATCTCCTGCAAAAGGATTAGCTAGCAGTTTTTCTAACATACCCGAAGGAATCTCAAAGTGGACATCTTCATTTTCATTTTCAGTAGGTTCAGTAGGTTGAGGAGCAACTCTTTGCTCTACTGGTCGGGGTGAAGATACCCTGAACAAGCCCCTCAGAGGATTACTTTCCATAGTAACAAGTGACAGTAAATTTCAGCACACTATATAAATTTTTCCTTACCAAATTCCACCTACCAAAGGCGCTTCACTCCCTGGCAACGGCGCCAGAAAAGAGTCTTGATGACCCACAAGTATAGGGGATCTATCGTAGTCCTTTTGATAAGTAAGAGTGTCGAACCCAGCGAGGAGCAGAAGGAAATGATAAGCGGTTTTCAGCAAGGTATTCTCTGCAAGCACTGAAATAATAGGTAACAGATAGTTTTGTGATAGGATAATTTGTAAAGAGCAACAAGTAACAAAAGTAAATAAAGTGCAGCAAGGTGGCCCAATCCTTTTTGTAGCAAAGGACAAGCCTGGAAAAACTCTTATATAAAGAAAAGCGCTCCCGAGGACACATGAGAATTATCGTCAAGCTAGTTTTCATCACATTCATATGATTCGCGTTCGATACTTTGATAATTTGATATGTGGGTGGACCGGTGATAGGGTGCTGCCCTTACTTGGACAAGCATCCCACTTATGATGAACCTCTATTGCAAGCATCCGCAACTACAACAAAAGTATTAAGGTAAAACTAACCATAGCGTGAAACAAATGGATCCAAATCAGCCCCTTACGAAGCAATGCATAAACTAGGGTTTAAGCTTCTGTCACTCTAGCAACCCATCATCTACTTATTACTTCCCAATGCCTTCCTCTAGGCCCAAATAATGGTGTAGTGTTATGTAGTTGACGTTCACATAACACCACTAGAGGATAGACAACATACATCTCATCAAAATATCGAACGAATACCAAATTCACATGACTACTAGTAGCGAGACTTCTCCCATGTCCTCAGGAACAAACGTAACTACTCACAAAGCATATTCATGTTCATAATCAGAGGGATATTAATATGCATGTAGGATCTGAACATATGATCTTCCACCAAATAAACCAACTAGCATCAACTACAAGGAGTAATCAACACTACTAGCAACCTACAGGTACCAATCCCAGACTTGGAGACAAGAATTGGATACAAGAGATGAACTAGGGTTTGAGAGGAGATGGTGCTGGTGAAGATGTTGATGGAGATTGCTCTCTCCCGATGAGAGGAGCGTTGTTGATGACGATGGCGATGATTTCCCCCTCCCGGAGGGAGGTGTCCCCGGCAGAACACCTCTGCCGGAGCCCTAGATTGGTTCCGCCAAGGTTCCGCCTCGTGGCGGCGGAGTCTCGTCCCGAAAGCTTGCTTATTGTTTTTCTTCGGGCGAAAGACTTCATATAGCAGAAGATGGCCACCGGAGGGCCAAAAGGGGGCCCACGAGGCAGGGGGCGCTCCCTGGGGGGTAGGGCGCGCCCCCCACCCTCGTGGCCAGGTGGGGCCCCCCTGACGTACTTCTTCCGCTCAATATTTTTTATTATTTCCAAAAATAACTTTCGTGGAGTTTCAGGACTTTTGGAGTTGTGCAGAATAGGTCTCTATTATTTGCTCCTTTTCCAGCCCAGAATTCCAGCTGCCGGCATTCTCCCTCCTTATGTAAACCTTGTAAAATAAGAGAGAATAGGCATAAGTATTGTGACATAATGTGTAATAACAGCCCATAATGCAATAAATATCGATATAAAAGCATGATACAAAATGGACGTATCAATCATCTTGTGCTTTTGATCTCCATCTCCAAAGCACCGTCATGATCTCCATCGTCATCGGCTTGACACCTTGATCTCCATCGTAACGTCATGGTTGTCTCGCCAACTATTGCTTCTACAACTATCGCTAACGCATATATAGTGATAAAGTAAAGCAATTTCATGGCGTTTGCATTTCATACAATAAAGCGACAACCATAAGGCTCCTGCCAGTTGCCGATAACTTTTACAAAACATGATCCTCTCATACAATAACGTATATCACATCATGTCTTGACCATACCACATCACAACATGCCCTGCAAAAACAAGTTAGACATCCTCTACTTTGTTGTTGCAAGTTTTACGTGGCTGCTACGGGCTTCTAGCAAGAACCGTTCTTACCTACGCATCAAAACCATAACGGTGATTTATCAAGTTTGTTGTTTTAACCTTCAACAAGGACCAGCCACAGTCAAAGTCGATTCAACTAAAGTTGGAGAAATAGACACCCGCCAGCCACCTTATGCAAAACTAGTTGCATGTCTGTCAGTGGAACCGGTCTCATGAACGTGGTCATGTAAGGTTGGTCCGGGCTGCTTCATCCAACAATACCGCTGAATCAAAATAAGACATTGGTGGTAAGCAGTATGACGATCACCGCCCACAACTCTTTGTGTTCTACTCGTGCATATCATCTATGCATAGACCTGCTCGGATGCCACTGTTGGGAAACGTAGCATGCAATTTCAAAAAAAATCCTACGCTCACGCAAGATCTATCTAGGAGATGCATAGCAACGAGAGGGGAAGAGTGTGTCCACGTACCCTCGTAGACCGAAAGCGGAAGCGTTTGACAACGCGGTTGATGTAGTCGAACTTCTTCTCGTTCCTACCGATCAAGCACCGAACGTACGGCACCTCCGAGTTCTACACACGTTCAGCTCGATGGCGTCCCGCAAACTCTTGATCCAGCAAAGTGTTGAGGGATATGAGTTCCACCAGCATGATGGCGTGGTGACGGTGGTGGTGAAGTGATCCGCGTAGGGCTTCACCTAAGCACTACGAGAATATGACTGGAGGCGTAAACTGTGGAGGGGGCCGCCCCACACGGCTAACAATTGTTGGTGTGTGTTCTAGGCGCCCCTCCCCACGTATATATAGGTGGGAGGCGGAGGGGGACAGCCAAGGGGTGCCCCAAGTAGGAGGAATCCTACTTGGGGGCCTTGGCCAATTCGCCCCCCCCCCCTTACCATATCCACGAGAGGGGGAAGGAAAGAGGGCGGAGGAGGGAAGGAAGGGGGAGGCAGAATCCCTCCCCTTCCTTCTCTCTTCCCCCTTTCCTTTCCCTCAGGTGCGGCCCATATGGGGGGCGCAGCAGCCCCTGCTGGCTGCTGCGTTTCCCCTCTTGGCCCATTAGGCCCACATAGTTTGCCGGGGGATGCCCGGAACCCCTTCTAGTGACCCGATATGTACATGGTACCCCCGGAACACTTCCGGTGTCCGAATACTGTCGTCCTATATATGAATCTTTACCTCTCGACCATTTCGAGACTCCTCGTCATGTCCGTGATCTCATCCGGTACTCCAAACAACAATCGGTCACCAAATCACATAACTCATATAATACAAAATCGTCATCGAACGTTAAGTGTGCGGACCCTACGGGTTCGAGAACTATGTAGACATGACCGAGACACCTCTCCGGTCAATAACCAATAGCGGAACCTGGATGCTCATATTGGTTCCTACATATTCTACGAAGATCTTTATCAGTCGAACCGTAATGACAACATATGTTATTCCCTTTGTCATCGGTATGTCACTTGCCCGAGATTCGATCGTCGGTATCTTCATACCTAGTTCAATCTCGTTACCGGCAAGTCCCTTTACTCGTTCCATAATACATCATCCCGCAACTAACTCATTAGTCACATTGCTTGTAAGGCTTCTTAAGATGTGTATTACCGAGAGGGCCCAAAGACACCTCTCTGATACTTGGAGTGACAAATCCTAATCTCGATCTATGCCAACCCAATAAACACCTTCGGAGATACCTGTAGAGCATCTTTATAATCACCCAGTTACATTGTGACATTTGATCGCACACAAAGTATTCCTCCGGTATCCGGGAGTTGCATAATCTCATAGTCAAAGGAATATGTATATGACATGAAGAAAGCTATAGCAATAAAACTGAACGATCAATATGCTAAGCTAACGGATGGGTCATGTCCATCACATCATTCTCCTAATGATGTGATCCCGTTCATCAAATGACAACACATGTCTATGGTTAGGAAACTTAACCTTCTTTGATTAACGAGCTAGTCTAGTAGAGGCTTACTAGGGACACAGTGTTTTGTCTATGTATTCACACATGCATCAACTTTCCGGTTAATACAATTCTAGCATGAATAATAAACATTTATCATGATATAAGGAAATATAAATAACAACTTTATTATTGCCTCTAGGGCATATTTCCTTCACGTAGGTCTCTCCCTCGAAGTTTGAAGTCAATCATGGATTATTATGAAGAGAGATTTGTTGCATTATTACCGGAATACGGGGAGATTATATGCCGATTATTCCATCGTGAGAGACCTGGGTGATGGAAAGAGATGTGACGTATGATCGAAACGAAGCGAAACAAATGACGCCATACCATGACCTACCATCACGACCACATACTCCCCATTTAGAAGTAGAGATAAAAACTATAACGCTACCCCAAAATGCACTCAGTAAAGAGATAATGATATCCATAATTAATGGACATGGTGATACTCTCGTCCAATGCTCGATGATACTTTTCATAATTAACGTGATGCTCCCGTCCAACATTCTATGATACTTTTCATAATTAACGTGACCCTACCGTCCAAAGTGTCGGTGTTCAGGGAACGGGGGTCCCCAGACCTGCCTGCCTGCGGCCCAAGGCGTGGCTCCACAAGCGGGCCCGTACGGCCCATCTTCACCAGCAAGTACTCAAGACCCTCGCGAGGGGCCAAGCCTCGCGAGGAGGACGACACAAGACCTCCTCAGGGGCGGCCTCCCTAGGCTGGCTCGTGAGGGGCGGAGAGATCAAGGCAAGGGGTACCTCGTGAGGTTTCCCGTGACGTAAGCCGTGATGATCAAGGCCAGGCGGGCGCCAGCGATCGCAGCGTCCTCGTTTCCTCTTTGGTGCTAAAGGGGCAGGCGCAGGCGAGGAGTCCCGAGGCATCAGGCAAAGGTTTCCATATCGGTGCAACGAGACCAAGACCAGCAGGACGGAGGTCACCGTGGAGCCCAAGACGGCGTCACCACCAGAGCCTTTGGCAGACGAAGACTACTTTTGTCAGGATAAGTTGTACTAGTTGTCCCCCTTCAAACTCAGCCGTTGTGGGATCCCTTCCCGCTCAATATTTGGGAAGAGGACCAGGGCCTCTATAAATAGGATTAGCCACCTCCATAGAGGAGAGAGAGGAGAAGAAAAGAGGAAAGAGAAGAGGAAGGGAGGAGCGAGGATCAAAACCTTTACCAACTGGCCAAGCACAAGAACACCTCTCCTCGGGAGGTTGTTCTTCCCTTGTACAGTTCATCCTAGCCCAAGAGGCAATCCACCACCACCACACTGGAGTAGGGTATTACACCACAACGGTGGCCCGAACCGGTATAAATCTTGTGTCCTCGTGTTCTTTGGGTTCGGCGAGCCAGTCCGTGAGATCGTGGAGTGCGAGAGCGTGGGAGAGGAGAGATCTTTGTGCGCACCCCAGTGTTCGAACCTCAAGGGTTTTGCCGGAACCCAAAATCCGACATTTGGCGCGCCAGGTAGGGGTGCGCTGAAGCCTTCCTCTCGTCGATCCGTGCTTCGCTGCTCCACCACAACCATGTCGGACGCTCGTCGCGCCCGTGCTGAGCGCCGGGCCGCCCTCGCCGCCCACGTTGCTCAGACGGCTCCTGTCGGTGGGCCTCCCCGTCGTTCTCCGTCACCCGCCGCCAACGCCGCCACGGCCCGACTGGGAACGAGCATCCGACGGACGCGCGGGATGGCTGCACCGCCACTCCGTCGCTGACCCCCACTAGTTCGTCGTCTCACGCTCGTCGTGCTCCCACGGACGCGCGGGCCGCGCTGCTCATGGCACACGAGCTCCTGCGTTACCGCCCGGTCGACGACCTCTACGATGACTGGTTGGACCGCATCGCCGAACTCGTCAGCGCCGCAGGGGGCTCCCCTGCACCGTCCCTCTCGCTGCCTCGTCCACCGCCGGCTACGGGCGACGTAGCTCACGGGGCGCCTCCACCACCTCTGCATCAAGACAGCGCCCTGGCGCCAAGACACGCGGCCCCGCGACGCGACCCGCCGCGCCAAGCACCCGCGCGCGAAGAAAGAAGCTGTCAAGAAGTTCCTCGATCGCAAGAGAATGCTCCACCGCTCCTCGCACCTCCACGTCAAGATCGCTTGCTGCGGCAGGGCCGTCCGCCACTCGCCGTGGCGGCGCGTGGGCACCAAGATCAAGCTCCACCTCCACGGCGGGCCCCGGCGACCACAGCAGGCTGCCGCGCCTTCACCCCCAAGCTGCGTAGCGTCGCCTGGCCGGGCAAGTTCAAGCCGGATCTGCCTCCTCGCTACGACGGCACCCCCGATCCCGCAGAGTTCTTGCAGCTCTACAAGCTGAGCATCGAGGCGGCCAACGGCGACGAGAAAGTCATGGCGAACTAGTTTCCCATGGCGCTCAAGGACGGCGC
Organism: Aegilops tauschii subsp. strangulata; assembly: GCF_002575655.3. NCBI lineage: Eukaryota > Viridiplantae > Streptophyta > Magnoliopsida > Poales > Poaceae > Aegilops > Aegilops tauschii. The sequence continues at coordinate 46,868,647 of NC_053038.3, read as the reverse complement.
TCGTTCGTGGCTCCTGAACCTGCCTCCGGGCTCGATCTCCTCCGGGGACGAGATGCGCGACCGCTTCGTCGCCAACTTCCAGGGCACTCGCGACCGCCCCCGGCTGCAGGTGACTGATAACCCACAAGTATAGGGGATCGCAACAGTTTTCGAGGGTATAGTATTCAACCCAAATTTATTGATTCAACACAAGGGGAGCCAAAGAATATTCTCAAGTATTAGTAGTTGAGTTGTCAATTCAACCACTCCTGGATAACATAATATCTGTAGTAAAGTATTTAATAGCAAAGTAGTATGGAAGTAACGGTAACGGTGGCAAAAGTAACAGTAGCAATTTTGTAGTAATTGTAACAGTGGCAACGGTAAAGTAACTAAGCGAAGATCAATATGTGAAAAGCTCGTAGGCATTGGATCGGTGATGGATAATTATGTCGGATGCGATTATTCATGCAACAGTTATAACATAGGGTGACACAGAACTAGCTCCAATTCATCAATGTAATGTAGGCATGTATTCCGAATATAATAGTAGCGAGTTTTCTCATCATTAGTGAATAGGGTGGCTATATCATTTAATTTATTAAGATGTGCCACAACAGTTTCAGATTCATAGCCATAGAAAGGATCAGATTCAACCAAAGTAATTATCTCAGGATCGACAGAGAAATCATAACCCTTATCGGTAACACAGATAGCTGAAGTAGCAAAAGCAGGGTCATATTTCATTCTAGCATTCAAAGATTTTTCTTTCAACTTAGATAATAATTTCTTAAGATCATTTCTATCATTGCAAGCAAGAAAGTCTCTAGTAGTTTCTTCATCCATAACATAACCCTCAGGCACAACAGGCAATTCATATCTAGGGGGAGAATCTTCATCATCACTTTCGTCAATATTATCAGTTTCAATAATTTCATTCTCTCTAGCCCTAGCGAGTTGTTCATCAAGAAATTCACCTAGTGGCACAGTATTATCAAGCATGGAAGTAGTTTCATCATAAGCATCATGCAAAACAGAAGTGGCATCATCAGTAACATGCGACATATCAGAATTAATAGCAGAAGCAGGTTTAGGTGTCGCAAGTTTACTCAAAACAGAAGGAGAATGTCACGACCGGTTTTCCAATAAAACATTTATTGAGAAACCGGCCCCCTTTAACGGACCAGTATAGAAGAATCCTTCTTACTGGTAGACAAATCCTTGATTACAGAAATCCAGAAGTACTAAATATAATACAGGGTTGAGTTGAGGCTGCTCAACAATTTATTACAAGCACGCCGATACAAATCATAAAGGCGGATATGACACAAGGGGTATGGTGACATAACTACTGACTCGTAATAAAAGTGGTGGTGGATATGTCACAGTGAGGTGGGTGACATGACTCCTAAATCTTACAACTCATCGAGCGTCGGAGTGAGGCTCGAGGGCTTTTATTCTGGGTAGCGGAAGCGTATATAATACAAGCGACCAATTTCAGGATCGCACGGGACTGACTGGGACTCCTCTAGGTGTCGGACTCGCTATCGAACTCTTCATCCATAAGATCGCCTTCGTCAACATCTGGCCAAATCAACAAGCCAGGTGAGTACTATGAAAGTACTCGCAAGACAGTTTGGACATAAGATATAACAAATGCAAACATGATGCACATGAGCAGATTAGTAATGCGCACTCCGATAATAAAATTTGCACTGCATGACAAGTAAAAAGGAAGTCAGGCGGTAGTCCTCCCGAAATCCCAATGAAATACTGAAGGCCAATCGAGTGTCTGAAATGACGCCTCGAAAGGGTAAAAATAAATTAACAATGCCGCAGTCGGGCGTCGGGGCGACACCACATAAAGGTCTTATATTGGAATATAAACGACAGTGCGTGCCACAGTCGGACGTCTGAGCGACATCACATAAAGGGCTTATATCAAAAGTAAATAACAAGAGTGCCACAGTCGGACGTCTGAGCGACATCACGTAAAGGGCTTATATCAAAAGTAAATAACAAGGGTGCCACAGTCGGACGTCTGAGCGACATCACATAAAGGGCTTATATCAAAAGTAAATAACAAGAGTGCCACAGTCGGACGTCTGAGCGACATCACATAAAGGGCTTATATCAAAAGTAAATAACAAGAGTGCCACAGTCAAACGTCTGAGCGACATCATGTAAAGGGCTTATATTTCATTACTCGAAATTCAAGTAGCTCATGAATTTAAATCACCTCAAGGAAATACTCAGGTACGTAATAATAAAATGGTTAGTCCATCCACAGGAATAACATTCAATCTGGTTTACCACTCAAGCTTGTTCACCGGGGATTTTCACGGAGACTGACATAGGGACTGACGCTGAGACTGATATGGATACTGATATGGATATGTTGACCAAGTTCCTTGACCATGGACACGATTACTCGGAAGGTTTTGACTCTGCAGAGTTTGTACTCTTAACCACAGCCAACGGATTTTAGTAGTCACAAAGAACTAGTTCCGTTTACGGTATTTTAGGAGAAACACATCTAACCAGTACACACCCATTCCACATTCCGCTGCCAGGCATCACCCTAGGCAACGTTCAAGAAAAACCTTGAGACGGGGAGGCTACAACCTCGCGTAGCATGGGATCAAATTTATATCGCGCGCTCTAAGGGGTGCCCCCCTCTTGGTCCCAACCGGAAACATCCATGCCCCTTGACCGGATGACTGGCTTTAATCCAGGGCCATGGAACCCTCATCACGGCCCCTCTATATGGTGTGTACAAGGAAAGAGGTTTGCAACTTACTAAACCGTATTCTTTTCAGAAAACATGTGGCAGCACGAAAAAGGGAACGAACGGTAACGTGGCTCGGTCCACGTTAACGCCGGAGTTTGACGGTTGACATAAGACTGGCATGGTTCAACAATACCATCTTACCACCTTTCATGTCACCACATGCTCAGGTTATCTCTCATCAAAAGATCGCATCAAGTTTCGAAGCATACTGGTATTTGCCTTGCATGCAATATAACACTCACTGATGCTCATGTAAACATGCCATGCACTACTGTTCAAGCAAACATGCAAAACACTCGTCATATCAATGGTTCAAACATGCTTGCCTGGTTCGGAGTAGTTGGAGTCTAGCTCGGCGAAGTTCGCGGTTCCGTCACCTCCTCCGGTATCTATGGTATAAAGAAACCGCATACTAACGTAAATAACGTGTGTGTATAAAAATTATTTCAAATTTTTTTCAAATAAATACTATAAAAAACTAGACAAAAATATAAGACTGACAGAAAAAGAATCAACCAAAAAGCATCTTTTGTTTAAAAGATATAAGGGTTTTCGTCCAAGGACTAATCTGTGATGAAACAGAAAAGACCCAGGGGCTAGTTTGAAAAAGCAGAAAACGTTTCGGTAGGAAATACGCCAGCCCAGAAGGAAAACGCACTTGCCCGAAGGCGCCTTCAGAAAACGGTTCGAATAAGAGAGAGAGAGAGAGAGACTGACGGGGGGGTCCCACCTGTCAGGTTCAAACTTCGAACAGAGCTCGCCGGCGCCCGAGGGCTGCGGTGGTCGCCGGCGTTGATCCACGGCGAGGTAGGGGGATCGGAGGGTACCTACGGGTTCACTGTGTCCTTCCGCGTCGGTGGGTGGTGGACTTGGCCGTCGGCGAGCACCACGTCGACGGCGGCCTTAACTCCGGCGGACGGTGGTTCGGGTGAGGATGATTCTCTCCGACGGGAGCTGCAACCTTCAAATTAGGGTGCGGGTTAGCGAAGTGGATGCACTAGGAGGCTACTGGCATGGGTTGAGAGGCGGGGGTGCACGCACTTGAGCGAATCTTGCCGGATCCCGAAGCGGGTCGGGGCGGCCGGAGTCGGGGAAGAGGGCCTCCCCGAGGTCTCTCTAGTGGCTGCGCGTGGTTCTGGTGGGGTGGAGTGATGGTGCTTGGTCGAGATCGAGCTCGGGGCCTCCTTTTATAGTCGACCCGAGGCGGTTTCCGTGAACGGATAACTCCGGCGGGCGATTACGGCGAGGCAGTGGTCGGGCTGGGGGTTTAGGTGATTGGGCATCAATGTGACAGTCCACTGGTTCCATTTCTTAGTTAAAAACTCGGTCGGACTTGGGTGACACTCTGGCCCTCGACGGAACGGCCGTACGGGCACGTCGGCGGCAGGGAGCGCGCTCTGTGCCTTCTAGTTCACGACGATGGCTCTGCAGCACGCACAAGGAAGGGGACGGCCACGCGGAGGCTTCTGGTGGCTTGGGCGGTGCTGGACGGCGCCGTCCCTCACTGCGCCTCTCTGGCAGCCGCGGCGAGTGCTGCTGCCGCTGCTCATGAGGCGATGCACCTCTGCCAGCTCGCCGCCGACGCCCGCAAGCGTCCAGGCGACCGTGCGGCGCGGTGGATAAGAAGGAGGAACAGGGAGCAAGGCGCCACTGCGGTTACTGGCGAGATCGACGTGAGGTTCTGAAGAAAACGACACCGATGACTGAAACTGTTCTCTGAAACTCTGAACTTGACAGTAACAGTGCACGCCAGGTGTTCGACGATATGTTTTGGGCACGAGGAAATTTTTTTTGGAGCTGGGACTTGGTGAGGTGACCTCTTGATGCATCTAGAGGCTGCCTGAATTTCTCAGATTTTTAGGAGAAGAAAACAAATGAATTTCATCAAAAATGACAAATCTGGTCCAAACTTTCAGCAAGCAAATTTTGAAAATTTTGAACTGTGGACCAGTGGATCTTCATGGATCTTGGTTGAGGGTTCTAAGGACTAGCTAGGGAAACTTGTTTGAAATCAAAACTCAAAGAAATTCTAGTGGTTCCTTTGTAAATCTCTAAGGGCCAAAATAGGAGACAGAAAAGATTTTTTATTAAAGATAATTGGAGATAAATTCAAGGGGGAGTTAAACTTGCTGGATTTGAAGCTTGACTTGACACAAAGTGGGAAGATGGCTTTTGGGAGGGTATTTCAACTTACGTCATGGCAAGAGATAATTTTTGAAAGGGGAAGGATCACTCCATAAGCCATAGGGTTATCTTTAAAAGAAAAGATTTCAAAAACTTTCCCAAAGAAAAACATTTGTGTTGAGTCAACACAAGATAAAAAACCTTCAAGACCAAAGATCAAGTTTTGGATGAACCCAAAGAAAATACTTGTCATAAAAAGAAAATTTTTGAGAAGGAGAGTCCTTAAAAAAAAATTAAATAACCTCCTTCAATTCAAATAAAGAATTTGATAAAAACCAAATAAAATTTTTGGGGTGTTACACAGAATCAAGTGCGGAGCTAGATGGCAGTTCCTTACCTTCCCTCGTAGTTGAGGGATAAATTTTGGTTTTCTCGTCTATCAAGTTCCTCATAGGGACCAGCAGATATAAATCCCAAGTGACTCAAAGAATAGAGCTATGCTCCCCGGCAACGGCGCCAGAAAATAGCCTTGATAACCCACAAGTATAGGGGATCGCAACACTTTTCAAGGGTAGAGTATTCAACCCAAATTTATTGATTCGACACAAGGGGAGCCAAAGAATATTCTCAAGTATTAGCAGTTGAGTTGTCAATTCAACCACACCTGGATAACTTAATATCCGCAGCAAAGTATTTAGTAGCAAAGTAGTATGGAAGTAACGGTAACGGTGGCAAAAGTAACAGTAGCAATTTTGTAGTAATTGTAACAGTGGCAACGGTAAAGTAACTAAGCGAAGATCAATATGTGAAAAGCTCGTAGGCATTGGATCGGTGATGGATAATTATGTCGGATGCGATTATTCATGCAACAGTTATAACATAGGGTGACACAGAACTAGCTCCAATTCATCAATGTAATGTAGGCATGTATTCCGAATATAGTCATACGTGCTTATGGAAAAGAACTTGCATGACATCTTTTGTCCTACCCTGCCGTGGCAGCAGGGTCCTATTGGAAACTAAGGGATATTAAGGCCTCCTTTTAATAGAGTACCGGACCAAAGCATTAACACATAGTGAATACATGAACTCCTCAAACTACGGTCATCACCGGGAGTGGTCCCGATTATTGTCACTTCGGGGTTGCCGGATCATAACACATAGTAGGTGACTAATGACTTGCAAGATAGGATAAAGAACTCACATATATTCATGAAAACATAATAGGTTCAGATCTGAAATCATGGCACTCGGGCCCTAGTGACAAGCATTAAGCATAGCAAAGTCATGGCAACATCAATCTCAGAACATAGTGTATACTAGGGATCAAACACTAACAGAACTAACTCGATTACATGATAAATCTCATCCAACCCATCACTGTCCAGCAAGCCTACGATGGAATTACTCACGCACGGCAGTGAGCATCATGAAATTGGTGATGGAGGAAGGTTGATGATGACGATGGCGACGGATTCCCTTCTCCGGATCCCCGAATAGACTCCAGATCAGCCCTCCTGAGAGAGTTTAGGGCTTGGTGGTGGCTCCGTATCGTAAAATGCGATGAATCCTTCTCTCTGATTTTTTTCTCCCCGAACGTGAATATATAGAGTTGGAGTTGAGGTCGGTGGAGCACCAGGGGGCCCACGAGGCAGGGGGCGCGCCCAGGGGGGTAGGCGCGCCCCCACCCTCATGGACAGGGTGTGGGCCCCCTGGCCTTGATTCTTTCGCCAGTATTTTTTATTAATTCCAAATATAATCTCCGTGAAGTTTCAGGTCATTCCGAGAACTTTTATTTCTGCACAAAAATAACACCATGGCAATTCTGCTGAAAACAGCGTGAGTCCGGGTTATTTCCATTCAAATCATGCAAGTTAGAGTCCAAAACAAGGGCAAAAGTGTTTGGAAAAGTAGATACGAAGGAGACTTATCAGTGACCTGCGTCGCGTCAAGCAGCAACCAGGAGAGACCCTCCAGAAGTACATCCAGCGCTTCAACAACGTTCGCCTCAAGATCCCCAAGGTGACGGACGAGGCCATCATCTCGGCGTTCTCTGATGGCATCCGCGAAGTCAAGATGAAGGAGGAGCTCGCCATCCACGAGGAGCTGTGGACATCCCTGGAGCTGTTCAACCTGGCGACCAAGTGCGCAAGAGCTGAGGAAGGGCGCCTTTCCCTCCTTGAGCTCCCGGCTGCCGACCCACAGGAGAAGAAAGCCAAGTCCAAGGGCGTGAAGCGCAAGGGAGTGGTCGTGCTCGCGGCAGAGCTGGACACGAAGCGCGGCAGGGACCAGCCCGAGTCATCCAAGAGCAGCCGACCATTCTGCGCCTTCCACAACGTGCACAGCCACAACACCAACGACTGTCAAGAGCTCAGGGCCATTCGGGATGGATGCTTCGGTCGACGCCCCGAGCGCAACGACCGGGCGTACGGCCGAGGAGGACGTGGCGGAGGATGCTGGGACGACCGTGGCCCGCGCCAGGAGTGGCCCGACCGGCCTCGTGAAGACCGCTGGCAGGACCAGCCTCGTGAGGGTGCCTGGAGGGATCAACCTCGCGAAGACCGCCCTCAGGGCAACACCGGTCTTCCTCCGCTTCCTCCACCACCAAGAAGGAACGACGACCACCATCAGGACGAGGGGGCTGGGGGCTTCTAGGAGCCGCGTGCGATCGCCTGCATCTTGGGCGGAGCTCAAGCCCCAGCCTCTCAACGCATCTTCAAGCAATTTGCTCGCGAGGTGAACGCAGTCCTCCCCAGGCTCGAGGCCACGCGCCCGCTCAGGTGGTCCAAGTGCGCCAGCACCTTCAGTTCGGCAGATCAGCTCAAGTGCGCGGCGACCGCTGGCGCTCTCCCGATGCTTTGTTCACCCGTCATCAGCAACGTACAAGTCACCAAGACCCTCATCGACGGCGGCGCGGGGCTTAACGTCCTATCAGTCGAGACGTTCGACAGCCTTCAAGTGCCATACGATCAGCTTCAGCCTACCAAGCCCTTCTCAGGAGTGACTGATGGCTCAACCACACCGATAGGGCAGGTCCGCCTTCCCGTCACCTTCGGAGAACGCAACAACTACCGCACCGAGCTCATCGACTTCGACATCGCTCACATCCGTCTGCCATACTTCGGCACTGGCCAAGTTCATGGCAGTGACTCATCATGGCTAGAACGTCCTCAAGATGCCAGGAAGCGGCGGAATCATCATGGTCCCCTGCGAAGAAAGAGACGCGGTGTGCTCCCTCGAGCGTGCCTTTCGAGCCGCAGCAATCGAATACCCAGACAGCAAGGGCGAGTATCCTCCTGAGGCCATCCCCAAGAAGAAGAAGCAGATACTCCGCACAGGACCTCGGGGGAGCGGCGCCTCAAGCGGTGCCATGACAGGATCGACGCCCGCGCCTGGGGCGCCTCCCTCCCTCGCATAGGAAGGCGCGTCCGGCGCCCTCCTCGGGCAGGGCTCGGGGGCTCTCTTCTGGAGGGCCTCAGACCTCGCCAACATCACGAGGGAGGCGCTCGGGCACCACTTGGAGGCGTGCTTCGTGGCACGTCTCCCTCAGGAGGACACAGGGCGAGGAGCGCCTAGCACTCAGGAGTTCGTTGCCAAGACCGCTCAGAAACTGCAAGACGTGAGAGCCATGCGCGGCGACCGCCGCTCACCGGGCGCAGCTCCCCATCCAGGCGAGGATGTCGGGCTGCGCGTCTGCATCGACGTCCTAGGGCTCAACAGGGCCGCTTCTCAGGAGCTCTTCTGGCCTTCGCACGTGGGACACCGCAAGGGCCCACCTCACAGCTACGTTCGCATGCCTTTTGGCCTGCCGAGCGTGGCGTCCGCCTTCCAACACAGCCTGCGGAGCATCCTGGCGGCTCAGGAGGCCAGGCACCACGCAGTCCTTGCGGAGTTGGAGATGGCCCTCAAGGAACCGCCTGGACCCCCACAGCCTCCCGAGGCTTAGGATTCCGGTGGCTCGTGAGGAGCCACCCCTGCACCACGCATCTTCAGCTGCCCCAACACCCTTTCTACAACGGAACCAGGTGACATTTTCCAAGTTCATTTAGCTGGGAGCGCCCCTCGGGCTGCATCATTCCCAGGCCGCGAGGGTCCGTCCCTACGGCATGTATCCTTTTATGTCTTTAGCTTACTCTGCTGGGGGCGCCCCACGGGCTGCCCCAAGCCACGCGGGTCCGACCCAGTGGCATCTATCGTTCATGCATTTACCTAAGCTAGTTCGCTTTCCATGCCTAATCTATTTATGACTATCACCTGCTTGATTGTCACCTACCACGGGAGCTGCTCACGCTAGCACGGCGCTTGTGCTGGGGTCCGTCCCTGCAACATCGACAAATCTGAGCGGTCGAGCTCTGGCCCGCGGCACGCCCCGCGCGCGTCACCTCACCAGGCCCTCAGTGCCTTCGCCCTCTCACGGAGCGACCAGTGGCCGGCCGGCATTTACAGTGGCAGTTTGCGCCCCTCCTCGTGTTGACTTGCAAGGACCTCCTGAGGACAACAGCGGGCGGTACCACGGGCTCCCTCTTCTTCCATGCGATTCGCTTGCACGTTAAAAGGGGGTTCCTGAGCATCGCGTCTCAGGAGCTCCTACTGGCTCTCCAGCCCTCACCCCCTGGCCTTGACCACGACATCACGACCTGGCATACCAGCGGCGGCTGAGCTCGCTCGAGGGCCGGGACCTGAGGACGTAGAGCACCAAGGAGAGCGTGAGGAGGAGGGGGAAGCACGCACGGGCCTAACCTAGCCGCGCCACGACCGCCACGCACGAGTTTGGCGCAACGCAAGGAAATGACTCCATACTACCAAGATAAGTTCGCGCTCGGAATCCACCAACCGCTATGACACGGGATCCTCACTTGCTGCAGCCCTGTTGCGGCAACGTCGCCTCCCTTTCTTACCTCTTGATGTCCGCTTGTGCGCCAAAGGGGACCTCTTGAGCATCGCGTCTCAGGAGCTCTTACTAACCCTGGGCTGCTCACCTCCTCGCCTTGACCACGGCATCGCGACCTGGCATACCAGCGACGGCTGCAGCCTGCCTGGGGACCGGGACCTGTCGGTGTAGAGCACAACGTCGTTCCGAGGATAGAAAGGGGAGACTGAGCCAGAGCAGGACACACACCCACGCAATTTCACAATAAGGATAATATCAACAAAAGACATTGCAGGCCCTTTATACACCCCCGCGGGGCTCTTCTCGATTCCTCGCAGGGAACAAAAGGAAGGAAGTTCAAAGAGCCTTATCTACACGCGCCGACGCGGCTGACGTCATCATCAACAGTGGGCCATGGGAGGCCGGTGCCAACCCCATCCAGATCAGCGACGGCGGCGACCGGATGCTGCAGCCTTGCTACGGGCGCGGCAGAAGCTCGGGGGCACGTAGCTGTCGTCACTTGTCTTCGGAGTCTCATAGAGCTCGGGAGAGTCGCTGGACTCCCAAGCGTCGCTGCTGCTGGAGGAACTGCTGGCGGGGCGGTCCTGACGGCCTCGTCCCGGGCAGCACTCCAAGCGGCGGCCTTCCGCGTCGAAGACCTTGAAGAACATGGTGTCTCTGCTAGCAATGGATCAAAGGAGAAGAAGCAAGCGGAGCAGGAAGAGATGGGCGACGGGGGCTCTGCCCCCCTCCTCATTCCTAGGCCGCGTGGGTCCGTCCCTACGGCATGTATCCTTTTATGTCTTTAGCTTACTCTGCTGGGGGCGCCCCACGGGCTGCATCATCCCCAAGCCACGCGGGTCCGACCCAGTGGCATGTATCGTTCGTGCATTTACCTAAGCTAGTTCGCTTTCCATGCTAATCTATTTATGACTATCACCTGCTTGATTGTCACCTACCACGGGAGCTGCTCACGCTAGCACGGCGCTTGTGCTGGGGGTCCGTCCCTGGAACATCGACAAATCTGAGCGGTCGAGCTCCGGCCCGCGGCACGCCCCGCGCGCGTCACCTCACCAGGCCCTCAGTGCCTTCGCCCTCTCACGGAGCGACCAGTGGCCGGCCGGCATTTACAGTGGCAGTCTACGCCCCTCCTCGTCTTGACTTGCAAGGACCTCCTGAGGACAACAGCAGGCGGTACCACGGGCTCCCTCTTCTTCCATGCGATTCGCTTGCACGTTAAAAGAGGGTTCCTGAGCATCGCGTCTCAGGAGCTCCTACTGGCTCTCCAGCCCTCACCCCCTGGCCTTGACCACGGCATCACGACCTGGCATACCAGCGGCGGCTGAGCTCGCTCGAGGGCCGGGACCTGAGGACGTAGAGCACCAAGGAGAGCGTGAGGAGGAGGGGGAAGCATGCACGGGCCTAACCTAGCCGCGCCACGACCGCCACACACGAGTTTGGCGCAACGCAAGGAAATGACTCCATACTACCAAGATAAGTTCGCGCTCGGAATTCACCAACCGCTATGACACGGGATCCTCACTTGTGTTGGGGAACGTAGTAATTTCAAAAAAATTCCTACGCACACGCAAGATCATGGTGATGCATAGCAACGAGAGGGGAGAGTGTTGTCCACGTACCCTCGTAGACCGATAGCGGAAGCGTTTAACACAACGCGGTTGATGTAGTCATACGTCTTCACGATCCGACCGATCAAGTACCGAACGCACGGCACCTCCGAGTTCAGCACACGTTCAGCTTGATGACGTCCCTCGAACTCCGATCCAGCCGAGTGTTGAGGGAGAGTTTCGTCAGCACGGCGGCGTGGTGACGATGATGATGTTCTACCGACGTAGGGCTTCGCCTAAGCACCGCTACGATATTATCGAGGTGTAATATGGTGGAGGGGGGCACCGCACACGGCTAAAAGATCGTTGATCAATTGTGTGTCTAGAGGTGCCCCCCTGCCCCCGTATATAAAGGTGCAAGGGGGGGGTCGGCCGGCCTAAGGGAGAGGCACGCCAGGAGGAGTCCTACTCCTACCGGGAGTAGGACTCCCCCCCTTTCCATGTTGGACTAGGAGAGGAAGGGGGAAAAGGTGGAGGGGAGGAAGGAAGGGGGCGCCGCGGCCCTGCCCTGGCCTCCTCTCCTCTCTTCCACCTAGGCCCACTAAGGCCCATTAAGTTACCGGGGGGTTCCGGTAACCTCCCGGTACTCCGGAAAAATCCCGATTTCACCCGGAACACTTCCGATGTCCAAACATAGGCTTCCAATATATCAATCTTTATGTCTCGACCATTTCGAGACTCCTCGTCATGTCCGTGATCACATCCGGGACTCCGAACAACCTTCGGTACATCAAAACATATAAACTCATAATATAACTGTCATCGTAACGTTAAGCGTGCGGACCCTACGGGTTCGAGAACTATGTAGACATGACCGAGACACCTCTCCGGTCAATAACCAATAGCGGAACCTGGATGCTCATATTGGTTCCCACATATTCTACGAAGATCTTTATCGGTCAGACCGCATAACAACATACGTTGTTCCCTTTGTCATCGGTATGTTACTTGCCCGAGATTCGATCGTCGGTATCTCGATACCTAGTTCAATCTCGTTACCGGCAAGTCTCTTTACTCGTTCCGTAATACATCATCCCGCAACTAACTCATTAGTCACAATGCTTGCAAGGCTTATAGTGATGTGTATTACTGAGTGGGCCCAGAGATACCTCTCCGACAATCGGAGTGACAAATCCTAATCTCGAAATACGCCAACCCAACAAGTACCTTTGGAAACACCTGTAGAGCACCTTTATAATCACCCAGTTACGTTGTGACGTTTGGTAGCACACAAAGTGTTCCTCCGGTAAACGGGAGTTGCATAATCTCATAGTCATAGGAACATGTATAAGTCATGAAGAAAGCAATAGCAACATACTAAACGATCAAGTGCTAAGCTAACGGAATGGGTCAAGTCAATCACATCATTCTCCTAATGATGTGATCCCGTTAATCAAATGACAACTCATGTCTATGGCCAGGAAACACAACCATCTTTAATCAACGAGCTAGTCAAGTAGAGGCATACTAGTGACACTCTGTTTGTCTATGTATTCACACATGTATTATGTTTCCGGTTAATACAATTCTAGCATGAATAATGAACATTTATCATGATGTAAGGAAATAAATAATAACTTTATTATTGCCTCTAGGGCATATTTCCTTCAGTCTCCCACTTGCACTAGAGTCAATAATCTAGATTACACAGTAATGATTCTTACACCCATGGAGTCTTGGTGCTGATCATGTTTTGCTCGTGGAAGAGGCTTAGTCAACGGGTCTGCAACATTCAGATCCGTATGTATCTTGCAAATTTCTATGTCTCCCACCTGGACTAAATCCCGGATGGAATTAAAGCGTCTTTTGATGTGCTTGGTTCTCTTGTGAAATCTGGATTCCTTTGCTAAGGCAATTGCACCAGTATTGTCACAAAAGATTTTCATTGGTCCCGATGCACTAGGTATGGCACCTAGATCAGATATGAACTCCTTCATCCAGACTCCTTCATTTGCTGCTTCCGAAGCAGCTATGTACTCCGCTTCACACGTAGATCCCGCCACGACACTTTGCTTAGAACTGCATCAACTGACAGCTCCACCGTTCAATGTAAACACGTATCCGGTTTGCGATTTAGAATCGTCCGGATCAGTGTTAAAGCTTGCATCAACGTAACCATTTACGATGAGCTCTTTGTCACCTCCATAAACGAGAAACATATCCTTAGTCCTTTTCAGGTATTTCAGGATGTTCTTGACCGCTGTCCAGTGATCCACTCCTGGATTACTTTGGTACCTCCCTGCTAAACTTATAGCAAGGCACACATCAGGTCTGGTACACAGCATTGCATACATGATAGAGCCTATGGCTGAAGCATAGGGAACATCTTTCATCTTCTCTCTATCTTCTGCAGTGGTCGGGCATTGAGTCTTACTCAATCTCACACCTTGTAGTACAGGCAAGAACCCTTTCTTTGCTTGATCCATTTTGAACTTCTTCAAAACTTTGTGAAGGTATGTGCTTTGTGAAAGTCCAATTAAGCGTCTTGATCTATCTCTATAGATCTTGATGCCCAATATATATGCAGCTTCACCGAGGTCTTTCATTGAAAAACTCTTATTCAAGTATCCCTTTATGCTATCCAGAAATTCTATATCATTTCCAATTAACAATATGTCATCCACATATAATATCAGAAATGCTACTGAGCTCCCACTCACTTTCTTGTAAATACAGGCTTCTCCAAAAGTCTGTATAAAACCAAATGCTTTGTTCACACTATCAAAGCGTTTATTCCAACTCCGAGACGCTTGCACCAGTCCATAAATGGATCACTGGAGCTTGCACACTTTGTTAGCTCCCTTTGGATCGACAAAACCTTCCGGTTGCATCATATACAACTCTTCTTCCAGAAATCCATTCAGGAATGCAGTTTTGACATCCATTTGCCAAATTTCATAATCATAAAATGCGGCAATTGCTAACATGATTCGGACAGACTTAAGCATCGCTACGGGTGAGAAGGTCTCATCGTAGTCAATCCCTTGAACTTGTCAAAAACCTTTCGCAACAAGTCGAGCTTTATAGACAGTAACATTACCGTCAGCGTCAGTCTTCTTCTTGAAGATCCATTTATTTTCAATGGCTTGCCGATCATCAGGCAAGTCAACCAAAGTCCATACTTTGTTCTCATACATGGATCCCATCTCGGATTTCATGGCCTCAAGCCATTTTGCGGAATCTGGGCTCACCATTGCTTCTTCATAGTTCGTAGGTTCATCATGGTCTAGTAACATAACCTCCAGAACAGGATTACCGTACCACTCTGGTGCGGATCTTAATCTAGTTGACCTATGAGGTTCAGTAATAACTTGATCTGAAGATTCATGATCTTTATCATTAACTTCCTCACTAATTGGTGTAGGTGTCGCAGAAACTGATTTCTGTGATGATCTACTTTCCAATAAGGGAGCAGGTACAGTTACCTCAACAAGTTCTACTTTCCTCCCACTCACTTCTTTCGAAAGAAACTCCTTCTCTAGAAAGGATCCATTCTTAGCAACGAATGTCTTGCCTTCGGATCTGTGATAGAAGGTGTACCCAACAGTCTCCTTTGGGTATCCTATGAAGACACATTTCTCCGATTTAGGTTCGAGCTTATCAGGTTGAAGTTTCTTCACATAAGCATCGCAACCCCAAACTTTAAGATACGACAACTTTGGTTTCTTGCCAAACCATAGTTCATAAGGTGTCGTTTCAACGGATTTTGATGGTGCCCTATTTAGAGTGAATGCAACCGTCTCTAAAGCATAACCCCAAAACGATAGCGGTAAATCAGTAAGAGACATCATAGATCGCACCATATCTAATAAAGTACGATTACGACGTTCGGACACACCATTACGTTGTGGTGTTCCGGGTGGCGTGAGTTGCAAAACTATTCCGCATTGTTTCAAATGTAGGCCAAACTCGTAACTCAAATATTCTCCTCCACGATCTGATCGTAGAAACTTTATTTTCTTGTTACGATGATTTTCAACTTCGCTCTGAAATTCTTTGAACTTTTCAAATGTTTCAGACTTATGTTTCATTAAGTAGATATACCCATATCTGCTCAAATCATCTGTGAAGGTGAGAAAATAACGATATCCGCCACGAGCCTCAACATTCATCGGACCACATACATCTGTATGTATGATTTCCAATAAATCAGTTGCTCTCTCCATAGTTCCGGAGAACGGTGTTTTAGTCATCTTGCCCATGAGACACGGTTCGCAAGTACCAAGTGATTCATAATCTAGTGATTCCAAAAATCCATCATTATGGAGTTTCTTCATGCGCTTTACACCGATATGACCTAAACGGCAGTGCCACAAATAAGTTGCACTATCATTATCAACTCTGCATCTTTTGGCTTCAATATTATGAATATGTGTATCACTACTATCGAGATTCAACAAAAATAGAACACTCTTCAAGGGTGCATGACCATAAAAGATATTACTCATATAAATAGAACAACCATTATTCTCTGATTTAAATGAATAACCGTCTCACATCAAACAAGATCCAGATATAATGTTCATGCTTAACGCTGGCACCAAATACAATTATTTAGGTCTAAAACTAATCCTGAAGGTAGATGTAGAGGTAGCGTGCCGACCGCGATCACATCGACTTTGGAACCATTTCCCACGCGCATCGTCACCTCGTCCTTAGCCAATCTTCGCTTAATCCGTAGCCCCTGTTTCGAGTTGCAAATATTAGCAACAGAACCAGTATCAAATACCCAGGTGCTACTGCGAGCATTAGTAAGGTACACATCAATAACATGTATATCACATATACCTTTGTTAACCTTGCCATCCTTCTTATCCGCCAAATACTTGGGGCAGTTCCACTTCCAGTGACCAGTCTGCTTGCAGTAGAAGCACTCAGTTTCAGGCTTAGGTCCAGACTTGGGTTTCTTCTCCTGAACAGCAATTTGCTTGCTGTTCTTCTTGAAGTTCCCCTTCTTCTTCCCTTTGCCTTTTTTCTTGAAACTAGTGGTCTTATTGACCATCAACACTTGATGCTCCTTTTTGATTTCTACCTCCGCTGCCTTTAGCATTGCGAAGAGCTCGGGAATTGTCTTATTCATCCCTTGCATGTTATAGTTCATCACGAAGCTCTTGTAGCTTGGTGGCAGTGATTGAAGAATTCTGTCAATGACGCTATCATCCGGAAGATTAACTCCTAGTTGAATCAAGTGATTATTATACCCAGACATTTTGAGTATATGCTCACTGACAGAACTATTCTCTTCCATCTTGCAGCTATAGAACTTATTGGAGACTTCATATCTCTCAATCCGGGCATTTGCTTGAAATATTAACTTCAACTCCTGGAACATCTCATATGCTCCATGACGTTCAAAACGTCGTTGAAGACCCGGTTCTAAGCCGTAAAGCATGGCACACTGAACTATCGAGTAGTCATCAGCTTTGCTCTGCCAGACATTCATAACTTCTGGTGTTGCTCTTGCAGCAGGCCTGGCACCCAGCGGTGCTTCCAGGACGTAATTCTTCTGTGCAGCAATGAGGATAATCCTCAAGTTACGGACCCAGTCCGTGTAATTGCTACCATCATCTTTCAACTTTGCTTTCTCAAGGAACGCATTAAAATTCAACGGGACAACAGCACGGGCCATCTATCTACAATTAACATAAACAAGCAAGATACTATCAGGTACTAAGTTCATGATAAATTTAAGTTCTATTAATCATATTACTTAAGAACTCCCACTTAGATAGACATCTCTCTAATCATCTAAGTGATTACGTGATCCAAATCAACTAAACCATGTCCAATCATCACGTGAGATGGAGTAGTTTCAATGGTGAACATCACTATGTTGATCATATCTACTATATGATTCACGCTCGACCTTTCGGTCTCCGTGTTCCGAGGCCATATCTGCATATGCTAGGCTCGTCAAGTTTAACCTGAGTATTCCGCGTGTGCAACTGTTTTGCACCCGTTGTATTTGAACGTAGAGCCTATCACACCCGATCATCACGTGGTGTCTCAGCACGAAGAACTTTCGCAATGGTGCATACTCAGGGAGAACACTTTTATCTTGAAATTTTAGTGAGAGATCATCTTATAATGCTACCGTCAATCAAAGCAAGATAAGATGCATAAAAGATAAACATCACATGCAATCAATATAAGTGATATGATATGGCCATCATCATCTTGTGCTTGTGATCTCCATCTCCGAAGCACCGTCATGATCACCATCGTCACCGGCGCGACACCTTGATCTCCATCGTAGCATCGTTGTCGTCTCGCCAACTATTGCTTTTACGACTATCGCTACCGCTTAGTGATAAAGTAAAACAATTACATGGCGATTGTGTTGGAAATATGCCCTAGAGGCAATAATAAATGGTTATTATTATATTTCTTTGTTCATGGTAATTGTCTATTATTCATGCTATAATTGTATTGTCCGGAAATCGTAATACATGTGTGAATACATAGACCACAACCTGTCCCTAGTAAGCCTCTAGTTGACTAGCTCGTTGATCAACAGATAGTCATGGTTTCCTGACTATGGACATTGGATGTCATTGATAACGGGATCACATCATTAGGAGAATGATGTGATGGACAAGACCCAATCCTAAGCATAGCATAAAAGATCGTGTAGTTTCGTTTGCTAGAGCTTTTCCAATGTCAAGTATCTTTTCCTTAGACCATGAGGTCGTGCAACTCCCGGATACCGTAGGAGTGCTTTGGGTGTGCCAAACGTCACAACGTAACTGGGTGACTATAAAGGTGCACTACGGGTATCTCCGAAAGTGTCTGTTGGGTTGGCACGGATCGAGACTGGGATTTGTCACTCCGTGTGACGGAGAGGTATCTCTGGGCCCACTCGGTAATGCATCATCATAATGAGCTCAATGTGACTAAGGCGTTAGTCACGGGATCATGCATTGCGGTACGAGTAAAGAGACTTGCCGGTAACGAGATTGAACAAGGTATTGGGATACCGACGATCGAATCTCGGGCAAGTAACATACCGATTGACAAAGGGAATTGCATACGAATTGATTGAATCCTCGACACCGTGGTTCATCCGATGAGATCATCGTGGAACATGTGGGAGCCAACATGGGTATCCAGATCCCGCTGTTGGTTATTGACCGGAGAGGCGTCTCGGTCATGTCTGCATGTCTCCCGAACCCGTAGGGTCTACACACTTAAGGTCCGGTGACGCTAGGGTTGTAGAGATATATGTATGCGGAAACCCGAAAGTTGTTCGGAGTCCCGGATGAGATCCCGGACGTCACGAGAGGTTCCGGAATGTTCCGGAGGTGAAGAATTATATATAGGAAGTCCAGTTTCGGCCACCGGGAAAGTTTCGGGGGTTACCGGTATTGTACCGGGACCACCGGAAGGGTCCCGGGGGTCCACCGGGTGGGGCCACCTATCCCGGAGGGCCCCGTGGGCTGAAAGTGGAAGGGAACCAGCCCTCAGTGGGCTGGGGCGCCCCCCTTGGGCCTCCCCCCATGCGCCTAGGGTTGGGAACCCTAGGGGGAGCTTCCCCCTTGCCTTGGGGGGCAAGGCACCCCTTCCCCCCCTTTGGCCGCCGCCCCCCTTGGAGATCCCATCTCCCTGGGCTGGCCCCCCCCCCCCCCCAGGGGGCCTATATAAAGGGGGGAGGGAGGGCAGCAACCTACAGCCTTGGGCGCCTCCCTCTGCCCCTGCAACACCTCTCTCTCTCTCGCAGAAGCTCGGCGAAGCCCTGCTGGAGACCCGCTACATCCACCACCACGCCGTCGTGCTGTTGGATCTCCATCATCCTCTCCTTCCCCCTTGCTGGATCAAGAAGGAGGAGACGTCGCTGCACCGTACGTGTGTTCAACGCGGAGGTGCCGTCCGTTCGGCACTCGATCATCGTTGATTTGGATCACGGCGAGTACGACTCTGTCATCGACGTTCATTGGAACGCTTCCGCTCGCGATCTACAAGGGTATGTAGATGCACTCCTTTCCCCTCGTTGCTAGTAGACTCCATAGATGCATCTTGGTGAGCGTAGGAAAATTTTAAAATTATGCTACGATTCCCAACAGTGGCATCATGAGCCAGGTCTATGCGTAGTTACTATGCACGAGTAGAACACAAAGTAGTTGTGGGCGTTGAGTTTGCCAATTCTTCTTGCCGCTACTAGTCTTTTCTTGTTTCGGCGGCATTGTAGGATGAAGCGGCCTGGACCGACCTTACACGTACACTTACGTGAGATAGGTTCCACCGACTGACATGCACAAGTTGCATAAGGTGGCTAGCGGGTGTCTGTCTCTCCTACTTTAGTCGGAACGGATTCGATGAAAAGGGTCCTTATGAAGGGTAAATAGAAATTGGCAAATCACGTTGTGGTCATACGTAGGTAAGAAACGTTCTTGCTAGAAACCTACAAACCACGTAAAAACTTGCAACAACAATTAGAGGACGTCTAACTTGTTTTTGCAGCAAGTGCTATGTGATGTGATATGGCCAGAAGATGTGATGAATGATATATGTGATGTAAGAGATTGATCATATTCTTGTAATAGAATCACGACTTGCATGTCGATGAGTATGACAACCGGCAGGAGCCATAGGAGTTGTCTTTATTATTTTGTATGACCTGCGTGTCATTGAATAACGCCATGTAAATTACTTTACTTCGTTGCTAAATGCGTTAGCCATAGAAGTAGAAGTAATCGTTGGCGTGACGACTTCATGAAGACACAATGATGGAGATCATGATGATGGAGATCATGGTGTCATGCCGGTGATGAAGATGATCATGGTGCCCCGAAGATGGAGATCAAAGGAGCATAATGATATTGGCCATATCATGTCACTATTTGATTGCATGTGATGTTTATCATGTTTTTGCATCTTATTTGCTTAGAACGACGGTAGTAAGTAAGATGATCCCTTATAATAATTTCAAGAAAGTGTTCACCCTAACTGTGCACCGTTGCGAAGGTTCGTTGTTTCGAAGCACCACGTGATGATCGGGTGTGATAGATTCTAACGTTCGAATACAACGGGTGTTGACGAGCCTAGCATGTACAGACATGGCCTCGG
The DNA here is from genome assembly GCF_002575655.3 of Aegilops tauschii subsp. strangulata. Classification (NCBI taxonomy): domain Eukaryota; kingdom Viridiplantae; phylum Streptophyta; class Magnoliopsida; order Poales; family Poaceae; genus Aegilops; species Aegilops tauschii. The sequence goes on along the minus strand of NC_053038.3, from coordinate 46,848,192 downwards.
AACACACGCAATACACTTAGGTTGACTTGACGAGCCTAGCATGTACAGACATGGCCTCGGAACACGGAGGACCGAAAGGTCGAGCATGAGTCGTATAGAAGATACGATCAACATGGAGATGTTCACCGATCTTGACTAGTCCGTCTCACGTGATGATCGGACACGGCCTAGTTAACTCGGATCATGTTTCACTTAGATGACTAGAGGGATGTCTATCTGAGTGGGAGTTCATTAAATAATTTGATTAGATGAACTCAATTATTATGAACATAGTCAAAAAGGTATTTGCAAATTATGTCATAGCTTGCGCTTTAGTTCTACTGTTTAGAATACGGTCCTAGAGAAAATTTAGTTGAAAGTTGGTAGTAGCAATTATGCGGACTGGGTCCGTAAACTGAGGATTGTCCTCATTGCTGTACAGAAGGCTTATGTCCTTAATGCACCGCTCGGTGTGCTGAACCTCAGCGTCGTCTGTAGATGTTGCGAAACATCTAACATACACGTTTTGATGACTACGTGATAGTTCAGTGAGTAATGCTAATGGTTTAGAATTGTGGCACGAGAGACATTTTTTTTGAAACGTCGCAGAACATATGAGATGTTCCGAAGACTGAAATTGGGATTTCAGACTAGTGCCCACGTCAAGAGGTATGAGACCTCTGACAAGTTTCTTAAACCTGCAAACTAAGGGAGAAAAGCTCAAGCGTTGAGCATGTGCTCAGATTGTCTGAGTACTACAATCACTTGAATCGAGTGGGAGTTAATCTCCCAGATGAGATAGTGATAGTTATCCATAGTCACTGCCACCAAGCTATTAGAGCTTCGTGATGAACTATAACATATCAAGGATAGTTATGATGATCCTTGAGCTATTCGCGATGTTTGACACCGCGAGAGTAGAAATCAAGAAGGAGCATCAATTGTTGATGGTTAGTAAAACCACTAGTTTAAGAAGGGCAAGGGCAAAAGGGATACTTCATGAAACAGCAAGTCGTTTGCTGCTCTAGTGAAGAATCCCAAGGTTGAACCCAAACCCGAGACTAAGTGCTTCTGTAATGAGAGGAACGGTCACTGAAGCAGTACTACCCTAGATACTTGGTAGATGAGAAGGCAGGCAAGGTCGACAGAAGTATATTGGATATACGTTATATGAATGTGTACTTTACTAGTACTCCTAGCAGCACCAGGGTATTAGATACCGGTTCGGCTGCTAAGTGTTAGTAACTCGAAATAAAAGCTGCGGAATAAACGGAGACTAGCTAAAGGTGAGATGACGATATGTGTTGGAGGTGTTTCCAAGGTTGATGTGATCAAGCATCGAATGCTCCCTCTACCATCGAGATTTGGTGTTTGCGTTAAGCATGATTGGATTATGTTTATCGCAATACGGTTATTCATTTAAGGAGAATAATGGTTACTCTGTTTATTTGAATAATACCTTCAATGGTCTTGCACCTGAAATGAATCTCGATCGCCATGATACACATGTTCGTGCCAAAAGATATAAGATAGTAATGATAGTACCACATACTTGTGGCACTGCTACTTGAGTCATATTGGTATAAAACGCATGAAGAAGCTCCACATAGATGGATCTTTGGACTCACTCGTTTTGAAAAGATTGAGACATGCGAACCATGTCTATTGGTATATATATGCATGAAGAAACTCCATGCAGATGGATCGTTTGGACTCACTTGATTTTGAATCACTTGAGACATGCAAATCATACCACATGGGCAAGATGACTGAAAGTCCTCGTTTTCAGTAAGATGGAACAAGAGAGCAACTTATTGGAAGTAATACATTTTGATGTACGCAGTCCAATGAGTGCTGAGGCATGCAGTGGATATCGTTATGTTCTTACTTCACAGATGATTTGAGTAGATGCTGAGAGTATTTACTTGATGAAACACTAGTCTGAATTATTGAAAGGTTCAAGTAATTTCAGAGTGAAGTTGAAGATCGTCGTGACAAGAGGATAAAATGTCTGTGATATGATCATAGAGATGAGTATCTGAGATACGAGTTTGGCACACAATTGAGACATTGTGGAAGATGTTTCACAATTAATACCGCCTGGAACACCATAGTGTGATGGTGTGTCCGAACATCATAACTGCACCCTATTGGATATGGTGCATACCATGATGTTTCTTATCAAATTACCACTATCGTTTATGGGTTAGGCATTAGAGACAACCGCATTCACTTTAAAAGGGGCACCACGCAATTCCGTTGAGACGACACCGTTTATAGAAACCTAAGTTGTCGTTTCTTAAAAGTTTGGGGCTGCGATGCTTATGTGAAAAAGTTTCAGGCTGATAAGCTCGAACCCAAAGCGGATAAATGCATCTTCATAGAATACCCAAAAACAGTTGGGTATACCTCCTATTTCAGATCTGGAAGCAAAAGTAATTGCTTCTAGAAACGAGTCCTTTCTCGAGGAAAAGTTTCTCTCGAAAGAATTGAGTGGGAGGATGGTGGAGACTTGATAAGGTTATTGAACCGTCGCTTCAACTAGTATGTAGCAGGGCACAGGAAGTTGTTCCTGTGGCACCTACACCAATTGAAGTGGAAGCTTATGATGGTGATCATGAAACTTCGGATCAAGTCACTACCAAACCTCGTAGGACGACGAGGATGCGCACTACTTCAGACTAATGCGTGATCCTGCCTTGGAAGTCATGTTGCTAGACAACTATGAACCTACGAGCTATGGAGAAGCGATGGTGGGACCATATTCCGACGAATGGCTCGAGGCCATGAAATCCGAGATAGAATCCATGTATCAGAACAAAGCATGGACTTTGGTGAACTTGCCCGATGATCGGCAAGCCATTGAGATAAATGGATCTTTAAGAAGAAGACGGACATGGACGGTAATGTTACCGTCTATAAAGCTCGACTTGTGGCAAAGAGTATTTTCACAAGTTCAAGGAGTTGACTACGATGAGTTTTTCTCATCCGTAGCGATGCTTAGGTCCGTCGGAATCATGTTAGCATTAGCTACATTTATGAAATCTGGCAGATGGATGTCAAAACAAGTTTCCTTACCAGTTTTCGTAAGGAAAGGTTGTATGTGATACAATCAGAAAGGTTTTGTCGATCCTAAGGATGCTAAAAGGTATGCTAGCTCCAGCGATCCTTCCATGGATTAGAGCAAGCATCTCGGAGTCAGAATATAAGCTTTGATGGAGTGATCAAAGTTTTTGGGTTTATACAAAGTTTGTTAGAAACTTGTATTTACAATAAAGTGAGTGGGAGCGCTACAACATTTCTGATAAGTATATGTGAATGACATATTGTTGATCCGAAATGATGTAAAATTTCTGGAAAGCATAAAGGGTTGTTTGAAAGGAGTTTTTCAAAGGAAGACCTGGATAAAGCTACTTACATATTGGGCATCAAGATCCATAGAGATAGATCAAGACGCCTGATGATACTTTCAAAAGACAGCACACCTTGACATGGTTTTGAAAGAGTTCAAAATAGATCAGCAAAGAAGGAGTTCTTGGCTGTGTTACAAGGTGTGAGTATTGAGTGAGACTCAAGACCTGACCACAACAGAAGATAGAGAAAGGACGAAGGTCGTCCCCTATGCTTTAGACGTAGGCTCTATAGTATGCTATGCTGTGTACCGCACATGTAGTGTGCCTTGCCATGAGTTGGTCAAGAGGGTACAATGGTGATCCGGGAAAGGATCTCATGACAGCGGTCGAACTTATCCTTAGTACCTAGTGGATTAAGGAATTTTCTCGATTATGGAGGTGGAAAGGAGTTCGTCGTAAAGGGTTGCGTCGATGCGAACTTTGACACTAATCCGGATGACTCTGAGTAGTAAACCGGATTCGTATAGTAGAGCAATTATTTGAAATGGCTCCAAATAGCGCGTGGTAGCATCCACAAAGATGACATAGATATTCGTAAAGCACACGGTTCTGAAAGGTTCAGACCCGTTGGCTAATAACCTCTCTCACAAGCATAACATGACCAAACCAGAACACATTGAGTGATAATCACATAGTGATGTGAACTAGATTGTTGACTCTAGTAAACTCTTTAGATGTTGGTCACATGATGATGTGACCAGTGAGTGTTAATCACATGGTGATGTGAACTAGATTATTGACTCTAGTGCAAGTGGGAGACTGTTGGAAATATGCCCTAGAGGCAATAATAAATGGTTATTATTATATTTCTTTGTTCATGGCAATTGTCTATTATTCATGCTATAATTGTATTGTCCGGAAATCGTAATACATGTGTGAATACATAGACCACAACCTGTCCCTAGTAAGCCTCTAGTTGACTAGCTCGTTGATCAACAGATAGTCATGGTTTCCTGACTATGGACATTGGATGTCATTGATAACGGGATCACATCATTAGGAGAATGATGTGATGGACAAGACCCAATCCTAAGCATAGCATAAAAGATCGTGTAGTTTCGTTTGCTAGAGCTTTTCCAATGTCAAGTATCTTTTCCTTAGACCATGAGGTCGTGCAACTCCCGGATACCGTAGGAGTGCTTTGGGTGTGCCAAACGTCACAACGTAACTGGGTGACTATAAAGGTGCACTACGGGTATCTCCGAAAGTGTCTGTTGGGTTGGCACGGATCGAGACTGGGATTTGTCACTCCGTGTGACGGAGAGGTATCTCTGGGCCCACTCGGTAATGCATCATCATAATGAGCTCAATGTGACTAAGGCGTTAGTCACGGGATCATGCATTGCGGTACGAGTAAAGAGACTTGCCGGTAACGAGATTGAACAAGGTATTGGGATACCGACGATCGAATCTCGGGCAAGTAACATACCGATTGACAAAGGGAATTGCATACGAATTGATTGAATCCTCGACACCGTGGTTCATCCGATGAGATCATCGTGGAACATGTGGGAGCCAACATGGGTATCCAGATCCCGCTGTTGGTTATTGACCGGAGAGGCGTCTCGGTCATGTCTGCATGTCTCCCGAACCCGTAGGGTCTACACACTTAAGGTCCGGTGACGCTAGGGTTGTAGAGATATATGTATGCGGAAACCCGAAAGTTGTTCGGAGTCCCGGATGAGATCCCGGACGTCACGAGAGGTTCCGGAATGGTCTGGAGGTGAAGAATTATATATAGGAAGTCCAGTTTCGGCCACCGGGAAAGTTTCGGGGGTTACCGGTATTGTACCGGGACCACCGGAAGGGTCCCGGGGGTCCACCGGGTGGGGCCACCTATCCCGGAGGGCCCCGTGGGCTGAAAGTGGAAGGGAACCAGCCCTTAGTGGGCTGGGGCGCCCCCCTTGGGCCTCCCCCATGCGCCTAGGGTTGGGAACCCTAGGGGGAGCTTCCCCCCTGCCTTGGGGGGCAAGGCACCACTTCCCCCCCTTTGGCCGCCGCCCCCCTTGGAGATCCCATCTCCCTGGGCCGGCGCCCCCCCAGGGGGGCTATATAAAGGGGGAGGGAGGGCAGCAACCTACAGCCTTGGGCGCTTCCCTCTGCCCCTGCAACACCTCTCTCTCTCTCGCAGAAGCTCGGCGAAGCCCTGCCGGAGACCCGCTACATCCACCACCACGCCGTCGTGCTGTTGGATCTCCATCAACCTCTCCTTCCCCCTTGCTGGATCAAGAAGGAGGAGACGTCGCTGCACCGTACGTGTGTTGAACGCGGAGGTGCCGTCCGTTCGGCACTCGGTCATCGGTGATTTGGATCACGGCGAGTACGACTCCGTCATCCACGTTCATTGGAACGCTTCCGCTCGCGATCTACAAGGGTATGTAGATGCACTCCTTTCCCCTCGTTGCTAGTAGACTCCATAGATGCATCTTGGTGAGCGTAGGAAAATTTTAAAATTATGCTACGATTCCCAACAGATTGCATTGCCTACAATAAAGCGACAACCATATGGCTCCTGCCAGTTGCCGATAACTCGGTTACAAAACATGATCATCTCATACAATAAAATATAGCATCATGTCTTGACCATATCACATCACAACATGCCCTGCAAAAACAAGTTAGACGTCCTCTACTTTGTTGTTGCAAGTTTTACGTGGCTGCTACGGGCTTAGCAAGAACCGTTCTTACCTACGCATCAAAACCACAACGATAGTTTGTCAAGTTGGTGCTGTTTTAACCTTCGCAAGGACCGGGCGTAGCCACACTCGGTTCAACTAAAGTGAGAGAGACAGACACCCACCAGTCACCTTTAAGCAACGAGTGCTCGCAACGGTGAAACCAGTCTCGCGTAAGCATACGCGTAATGTCGGTCCGGGCCGCTTCATCTCACAATACCGCTGAACCAAAGTATGACATGCTGGTAAGCAGTATGACTTATATCGCCCACAACTCACTTGTGTTCTACTCGTGCATAACATCAACGCATAAAACCAGGCTCGGATGCCACTGTTGGGGAACGTAGTAATTTCAAAAAAATTCCTACGCACACGCAAGATCATGGTGATGCATAGCAACGAGAGGGGAGAGTGTTGTCCACGTACCCTCGTAGACCGATAGCGGAAGCGTTTAACACAACGCGGTTGATGTAGTCGTACGTCTTCACGATCCGACCGATCAAGTACCGAACGCACGGCACCTCCGAGTTCAGCACACGTTCAGCTCGATGACGTCCCTCGAACTCCGATCCAGCCGAGTGTTGAGGGAGAGTTTCGTCAGCACGATGGCGTGGTGACGATGATGATGTTCTACCGACGCAGGGCTTCGCTTAAGCACCGCTACGATATTATCGAGGTGTAATATGGTGGAGGGGGGCACCGCACACGGCTAAAAGATCGTTGATCAATTGTGTGTCTAGAGGTGCCCCCTGCCCCCGTATATAAAGGTGCAAGGGGGGGTTCGGCCGGCCTAAGGGAGAGGCGCGCCAGGAGGAGTCCTACTCCTACCGGGAGTAGGACTCCCCCCCTTTCCATGTTGGACTAGGAGAGGAAGGGGAAAAGGTGGAGGGGAGGAAGGAAGGGGGGCCGCCGCCCCCCTCTCCTTGTCCTATTCGGACTGGGGGGGAGGGGGCGCGGCCCTGCCCTGGCCTCCTCTCCTCTCTTCCACCAAGGCCCATTAAGTTACCGGGGGGTTCCGGTAACCTCCCGATACTCCGGAAAAATCCCGATTTCACCCGGAACACTTCCGATGTCCAAACATAGGCTTCCAATATATCAATCTTTATGTCTCGACCATTTCGAGACTCCTCGTCATGTCCGTGATCACATCCCGGACTCCGAACAACCTTCGTTACATCAAAACATATAAACTCATAATATAACTGTCATCGTAACGTTAAGCGTGCGGACCCTACGGGTTCGAGAACTATGTAGACATGACCGAGACACCTCTCCGGTCAATAACCAATAGCGGAACCTGGATGCTCATATTGGTTCCCACATATTCTACGAAGATCTTTATCGGTCAGACCGCATAACAACATACGTTGTTCCCTTTGTCATCGGTATGTTACTTGCCCGAGATTCGATCATCGGTATCTCGATACCTAGTTCAATCTCGTTACCGGCAAGTCTCTTTACTCATTCCGTAATACATCATCCCGCAACTAACTCATTAGTCACAATGCTTGCAAGGCTTATAGTGATGTGTATTACTGAGTGGGCCCAGAGATACCTCTCCGACAATCGGAGTGACAAATCCTAATCTCGAAATACGCCAACCCAACAAGTACCTTTGGAGACACCTGTAGAGCACCTTTATAATCACCCAGTTACGTTGTGACGTTTGGTAGCACACAAAGTGTTCCTCCGGTAAACGGGAGTTGCATAATCTCATAGTCATAGGAACATGTATAAGTCATGAAGAAAGCAATAGCAACATACTAAACGATCGAGTGCTAAGCTAACGGAATGGGTCAAGTCAATCACATCATTCTCCTAATGATGTGATCCCGTTAATCAAATGACAACTCATGTCTATGGCCAGGAAACACAACCATCTTTGATCGACGAGCTAGTCAAGTAGAGGCATACTAGTGACACTCTGTTTGTCTATGTATTCACACATGTATTATGTTTCCGGTTAATACAATTCTAGCATGAATAATAAACATTTATCATGATGTAAGGAAATAAATAATAACTTTATTATTGCCTCTAGGGCATATTTCCTTCAACTTGCTGCAGCCCTGTTGCGGCAACGTCGGCTCCCTTTCTTACCTCTTGATGTCCGCTTGTGCGCCAAAGGGGACCTCCTGAGCATCGCGTCTCAGGAGCTCTTACTGACCTTGGGCCGCTCACCTCCTGGCCTTGACCACGTAATCGCGACCTGGCATACCAGCGACGGCTGCAGCCTGCCTGGGGACCGGGACCTGTCGGCGTAGAGCACAACGTCGTTGCGAGGATAGAAAGGGGAGACTGAGCCAGAGCAGGACACACACCCACGCAATTTCACAATAAGGATAATATCAACAAAAGACATTACAGGCCCTTTATACACCCCCGCGGGGCTCTTCTCGATTCCTCGCAGGGAACAAAAGGAAGGAAGTTCAAAGAGCCCTATCTACACGCGCCGACGCGGCCGACGTCATCATCAACAGTGGGCCATGGGAGGCTGGCGCCAACCCCATCCAGATCAGCGACGGCGGCGACCGGATGCTGCAGCCTTGCTCCGGGCGCGGTGGAAGCTCGGGGGCATGTAGCTGTCGTCACTTGTCTTCGGAGTCTCATAGAGCTCGGGAGAGTCGCTGGACTCCCAAGCGTCGCTGCTGCTGGAGGAACTGCTGGCGGGGCGGTCCTGACGGCCTCGTCCCGGGCAGCACTCCAAGCGGCGGCCTTCCGCGTCGAAGACCTTGAAGAACATGGTGTCTCTGCTAGCAATGGATCAAAGGAGAAGAAGCAAGCAGAGCAGGAAGAGATGGGCGACGGGAGCTCTGCCCCCCTCCTCATTTATAGCAAGAGAAGGCCAACCGGCGATCACCACGTTCATAGGTAATGATAACCCTTTCTTGCATGCAGCAGGGACTCGTCAAATCGGGCAGTTGCCGAGGCAGCATGGGGAAGCATCGACCAAGGCCGCAGGCTGTTGGGGCCCGCGGCGCTCCGCACTTGCCCTTTGGCTTCGCCTCGAAGCCAAGTCCGAGCGCGCCTTGGTCGGCGTTCTGGGAATGGGGGTTCCCAGACTTGCCTGCCTGCGGCCCACGGCGTGGCTCCACAAGCGGGCCCGTACGACCCATCTTCACCAGCAAGTACTCAAGACCCTCGCGAGGGGCCAAGCCTCGCGAGGCGGATGACACAAGACCTCCTCAGGGGCGGCCTCACCAAGCTGGCTCGCGAGGGGCGGAGAGATCAAGGCGAGGTTTCCCGTGACGTAAGCCATGACGATCAAGGCCAGGCGGGCGCCAGCGATCGCAGTGTCCTTGTTTCCTCTTTGGTGCTAAAAGGGCAGGCGCAGCCAAGGAGTCCCGAGGCATCAGGCAAAGGTTTCCATATCGGTGCAACGAGACCAAGACCAACAGGACGGCAGGACGGAGGTCACCGTGGAGCCCAAGACGGCGTCACCACCAGAGCCTTTGGCAGGCGAAGACTACTTTTGTCAGGATAAGCTGTACTAGCTGTCCCCTTCAAACTTGGCTGTTGTGGGATCCCTTCCCGCTCAATATTCGGGAAGAGGACCAGGGCCTCTATAAATAGGATTAGCCACCTCCATAGAGGAGAGAGAGGAGAAGAAAAGAGGAAAGAGAAGAGGAAGGGAGGAGCGAGGATCGAAACCTTCGCCAACTGACCAAGCACAAGAACACCTTTCCTCAGGAGGCTGTTCTTCCCTTGTACTGTTCATCCTAGCCCAAGAGGCAATCCACCACCACCACACTGGAGTAGGGTATTACACCACAACGGTGGCCTGAACCAGTATAAATCTTGTGTCCTCGTGTTCTTTGGGTTCGGCGAGCTAGTCCGTGAGATCGTGGAGTGCGAGAGCGTGGGAGAGGAGAGATCTTCATGCGCACCCCAGTGTTCGAACCTCAAGGGTTTTGCCGGAACCCGAAATCCGACACAAAGAATGATACTCTCCATCATTAACATGATCCTTCCGTTCAACGCTCGGTGATACTTTCCCTAATTAACACGATCCTCTCTTACTACAAAGAATATACTCTTCATAATTAGCATCATCCCTCGTCCAAAGAATGACACTCTTCATAAATTGACGCGTGTTTTTTTGATAGAATGAGTATGATGAGGAAAGGAAAGTATCGATTTGATTTAGATTGTTCCAAGTTAATTGATGGGAGGGGTGGAAGCGAGTGTACGCGATCCTCAGGTCCAACGCTCGATGATATATTTTCCATAATTAATGTGATCATCCTATCAAACGCTCGATGATACTTTTCCTAATTAACATAATCATTCTGTACAAGAATTCCACATAATTAACATGATTCTCCCTCCAATGAATGACACTCTTCATAAATTAACACATGTTTATTTTAGGGAATGAGTAGGACAAGGAAAGAAAAGTATCAATTTGATTTAGATTATTTCAAGTTAATTGATGGGAGGGGATGGAGGCGAGGAGACGAAGGTACAAACTCTCCTTCAATAGTACTTCCTTCGATCGGAAAAAAGTGTCTCGGCTTGAAACTAAGGTTACTTTTTCCCCGGAATGTCTCTGCACATAATGTTTGAGAGCTGACCCGCACACGACACTGTGATCTCGCGTCTCACTTTTCAAGTACAAATTTGATCCACGATGGTTAACTTAGCTCGGCCATGTATCATGCAAAAATAATGGGCCACCTAGCACTGCTTTTTTTTTCCTAGCGAAAGGTGTAAAAGATTTGATTTTTTAATGAGAAAAAACAGTGAAAGAGGACGGTGGGAGGTGAAGGCGAAAATAAATTATGAATGTCAGCCTACCCACCCTCCTAAATATAAGTCGTTGGGAGTGTAAATTGAACTCCCCCAACTACTTATATTTTGGAACAAAGGTAATAGATGACATTTAATCATGCGGTTTTCTTTGTTTTTCATGCGACTACGATCCAATGAGATCGTAAGATCGAATTTCCCTAGAGTAACTTCACAAGCCACATGGACAAGGGTTGGTGAAGCCGGCGATCCATGGCTCCGCGGCCTGACGTCCTCCGGCCTTCCACGCAGCGGAGTCAGCGGCCGCCGCCGCTCCAGCTCACACGTGCGCCGCCACCACGTATCGCCCCGCGCCAAGCACCGCCGCGGCATCTGTAAAGACGCCCTTGTCGCCTCCCGGAATCACCCCACCACCCCGCGCATTTATTCCCCTCCCGTCCTCGCCCCCGCGCCATGCCGTCGCGCCCCTCCTCTCCTCCCACGCCCGCCTCTCCGCCTCTCCGACACCGCCCGTCCCACGCTGGCGCCGCCCCCCAACGCCGTCGCCGTCGCCGCCACCATGCCGGAGCCTGACGACGAAGGGGCGGGGCAGCAGCAGCAGCCGAAGGCGGGACCCGCGCTCGAGGGCCTCGTGGTGGGGAGCTACTGCCACGACGTGCTCCTCCGGGGCGGCCGCGTCGTGGGCGAGACGCTCGGCGGCGCGGCGGCCTTCGTCTCCAACGTGCTCGACGCCGCCTCGCCCCCGGAGGCCTCCTTCTCCGTCGTGTCCAAGGTCGGCCCTGACTTCGCCTACGCCTCCGCGCCGGCGCCCGCGCGGCACCCGCCGCTGCTCTGCCCCGCGCGGCCCACCACCTCCTTCCACGCCCGGTTCTCCGACGCCGCCGCGTCCGCGCACGCGCCCGACAGGCAGCTCAGGCGCGTCCACGCCTGCGATCCGATCTACCCCGAGGACCTCCCCGACCGCCGCTTCGCCTACGGCCTCGCCGTCGGCGTCGCCGGGGAGGTGCTGCCGGAGACGCTCGAGCGGATGATTCGGCTCTGCCGCGCGGTGCTCGTGGACGCGCAGGCGCTGATCCGGGCCTTCGACGCCGAGGGCGACGGCAGCGGCGCTGCCGTCCGCCACGTGGCGCTGGAGGGTACGCCGTACGCGGGGCTTCTGCAGCGAGTGGCGTTCCTCAAGGCGTCGTCGGAGGAGGCGCCGTACGTGGGGGTAGAGACGGCGAGACGGCGCTGCTGCGTGATCGTGACGGAGGGGAGGGATGGGTGCCGGCTGTATTGGGACGGCGGGGAGGCTCGCGTGGCGCCGTTCCCCGCCGTCCAGGTGGATCCTACAGGTGCCGGAGACAGCTATCTCGCCGGTTTCGCGGCCGGTCTGCTTTGGGGGCTGTCAGCTACGGACGCCGCGCTGCTTGGTAACTTCTTCGGCGCAGCTGCTGTCTCCCAAGTCGGCGTTCCCACCTTCCATCCCAAGATGTTGCAGGTTTGCGCTCTTTCGAGACATCAGTGCTCAATTTTTCTGTTCTTTAGGAAAGCACCTGGCGGCCGATCAATTAAATGGGATGCAAAATAGTAGCTTTAACAAGCCACATCCTAGAACTTCCTGAAATATATAGTACATGCATTTTCATCAATAGCATATTAGCATTTCGGTGCGGAGCAGTGGTTGATTGTTAGGAAACATGTGTGATTTGAGCGGCCTGGTCAGCATGGTATAAAACTTCTGGTTAAATCCTGTGATGCTAGAGAAATTTTCTGCAGCATTGTAAGCTGTACCTACTGTAAAAGAAAGAGCAGACCAAATTAATCCTTCTGGGTCAAGACTGCAAGCAGACGTCAAAGAAATGTTACTCTATAAATGTGACTCAAATTAGTAAAATTGACTAGTTACCATTCAACTCTTGTGATCTACAATGTTTCCTCCCCCCTATTAGTTACATTTGGATTTTGACACCTTTCCCCTCATTGAATGACAAAAATCTAGATCAGGTTGGATTATTGGGGACCTAGACCTGTTCTTGAGCCTGTTTATCCAAATTAGCTCTCGGAAAGATGTTCTCGCTGCGCATTAGCATTACATACGGCCTGGCTCCGTTTCGAAGAAAAAAACATACTGTGTGGTCAGCTCTGTGTAAACATCACATGTTTAAGTCAGAAGATAATGCTAGGAAGTTGGTGAAAATAAGACAAATGGCGTACTCAGCCATGGAGTTCTACAGATCACTGGCTCCATATCCAAGGCGCCCTTGAACTGATGCCAATTGTCCAAAGGGCAGCAGTTTATCCAAAAGCAATAATTGCTAGGTTATTAGGTTTTCAGATGATAGCATGCAGATGGTGTTAAGGAATGGATTGCAGTACTGCCGTGGCCATACTTGGGCAGGAGTGATACACATACATGGTGGGCTTTTTAGTCAGTTTGAATGGGGCAAATAGTGTTAATAATAAATCAGGGAGATACTGAGAAAAGTGGCATATTATTGAGATAAAACATGAGTAGGTATCACGATTCATCTGTTAAGATGGCCTGAATGGATTTTCCTAGAGTTTCATGTGTCATATCATAAAAACAAAACAATGAGAGGCGTCTCTAGTGGAATTATTAGGGAATGAATTGGTTACAGGGTAAATAATAGCAAATTCTACAAAAATCTCATGCCTGAGTGACCTCATCTAGGAGCAGGGAAACATGAAAGCAATCAGAAACTGCCCAGCTCCCAGTATTTTACTGCTGGCTTATCTTCCTATCTGTTTTTCTCATGCACGGTCAGTCCATATTTGCTCAGTTTGCATCATGTTTACCTTCTATACCCTGTTTGCCAGGAAACCAAGCAGCAAAATACCCCAAGTCAGCTTTCCTAATGGTACCTTACAGTCCACATTGGCAAATTTGATCCCCTCAAGGATTGTTAACCCTGTGTGACAACTCTTTATATAATAGTGCAAACTTGGTAGAGCTTAGTAAGTTTGTCCAAACAATACTTTGGTATTGCTTTTACATTTAACAGTCATATGTCTGCTGTTACCTACAATGTATTGATATTATACACTGCAAATTGGTGTATGGTGGCACAACATCAGTTATGTATTATATATGGTTCATCTTTGCTCATTTCACAACGATTAAGGAATGTATGATAAATTGGATTCACATATTTCACGGTCAATAGTTGTGTTGGTCCGAGTGGTTTTCACCCAAAATAGACCTGCTGTTGAGGTTCATAGAGGATAAGGGCCATATGGCTCAGATTCCGTTTGTGATTTAACCAAGATTTTGTGGTTTCAAATTCAGTTGTTCAAATTTACTAAACGTTAACGACCTGTCTTTTGTTTCGATTTGTTGCAGGCTGTCAAACGGATACTCGAGGACAAGGCGATGCCACGGTCTAGTCCGTGTATAAACGGCGCTGCCTTCACCTTCCAGAGATCGATTATGCACGATGAGCTACATGCGTCTCTGGAAGAAGCGGCGAGGCTGATGCGCGATCAATCACCACCAGCAACTGAAAATGGTGATGGTATTCTCTTGGCACAAGAGCCGACTTCACCGCCAAGTGGATGCTGACCTGAAGTTCATTGCGAAATAATGGGAAACTGCCCTCCCAGATTTCACATTGAGATCTGTACAGCCAACAGACGGAATTGATTGCTCGGCCGGAGCTTACAGTCATGAACTGTTTTGAATAGGGTTCTACTCAGACAGCTTCCCATTTGTCAGGCAAAGCAAAAGAGCGAGTTAGCATACGGAGCACCATTCTGTAATACTGAGATTGAGCTTGTTACGGCTGGGCTGTACATACCACCCTTCAAGTTTCCCCTATAATTTTGTAGTTCATGAAATCCAACAAAAGTATTATGGAGACAAATTTTACACATGGTTTTAAAGTAAATTTAAACAGTGCTTCCATAGTATTTTTCTTGACGTAATTTGTCTGATGAGGGGACGCGGAGTATCTGCTCCAAGCTAGTAAAATAAATAAATAAAAAGTAAGCAAAATTTAAAAATTCTAAAAAAAAATTGTGACGAAATTTATCAAAAATGCTATTCTTGGAAGTGATGGCAAAAAATGTTATGCTTTAAAAATGCTAGTTTTGGAAGCATTTTGGAGTGCTGATTGTATTTTTTTGCCATGACTTACTAGAATTCATTTTGCGATCAAATTTGTCTAGAAAAATCAGTCTATAAGCGCTAGTGGTTAGGCCCTGTTATCGCACGCCCCTTGAGAGGAAGTGCGTTGCACGCCGCTTGAGAGGAAGTGCGTGCGTTTCTCTATCTTAAAAAAACTCATTTATCTAAAAAAAAGAACTTGCACTTTCATTTTTAAAAAATAATCTTTTAAAAAATTAGAAACTTTCTCACTGTGGCCAACCAGCATGCGTCATGTGGCATAGCTGACTGTCCGCGCTTTCACTCTGCCTTAATGAATTTAATCTCTGAGAAACTTAAGCCGGAATAGTATCTCATAATTGACGTCGCCAACTCGTATTAAGTATATGACTTGAATCCTAATGGACAGACTCTATCACAAGAAACATAACTATCTAATATGCTCGGCTCGCAATAATAACTATATTAGTCATATATTAAATTATGATATTAAAAAACTGCATGTCATATATTTTTGACATAAATATAATTGTGCTTTGCCGGTACAAGGTCGTGTGTTCAAGGAATATTGATTTTAACCATTTTTCTCTCTCCTTACATAGTCCACAATTTTAGATTTCAACGATCTACTATTATTTCATCTCAGATTTTCTACTGGAAATGTAATGACTCTTCTCAACTTTTCTTTTCAAGACTATGTCAAAGGTATACCATAACTTTATAGAAGACATAACTGCCATTTCTTGTTGTAGTCTAGTGAAGACCAGTTATGTGGACTGTGGATCACAAGCAGGATAGATTGTTTTCTTTCTTCCCGTGGAAGAAAGAGGACCTTTTGGTTAGGTTTTCTCGTGACTCCCGCGGGTGCCGCCACCGGTCTACCTCATCTCCTGCGGCCTTAAGGCATGGAGGCGTGGTGGATCCCGGCCCTTGCCGGCGGGAGGGCTCCGTTTTTCATGCTCTTTTGAGTTTTGTTAGGGTTTGTCTCCTGCTCAGAGGGGCGAGGCGGCAGCGGCTTTGTGAAGATGGAATAAGGTTCTCCCTGCCTAGTCCCCGTCCATGTGTTATTTCTAGCATCGTTGGAGGGCATGTGGAGGTTTGTATCCAACAGATCTCGCGGGATTTGGTCGGCGTTTGTCTTCAGTGGATCCACGTGGATCTTGTCTTCGTTCGTCCGTGTTTGTGTGTCTACAGGTTGGATCCTTCTGATCTACACTTCTCTTCATTGGAGGCGGTTTGCTATTCTGGTGCGCTGGTCCGATGAGGGAGGGGCGAAGACGGTGGCGCGCCTTCGGCTCGCTCCAGTTCTTGTAGTCGTTGCTAGGTAGTCTACGGACCTGAATGTATTTTTTATTTCTGATGTTCTTTGTACTACCTTCACAGTTGATGAATAGATCAAAAGTTTTCCTTGCAAAAAAAGACATGTTGTGTTATACTGTTAGTTTGTATCGATGTTTTGGTATCTTTTTTTTTGCGAGAAAACTTCAGATCTATTCAACTTCAATCATGGTAGTATAACAAACACCAGAAATAAAAAGAATTATATCCAGATTCGTAGACCACCTAGCGACGAAATACAAGCACTGAAGCGAGCCGAAGGCGCGCCGCCGTCATCGCCCCTCTCTCGCCGGAGCCGGGCAAAACTTGTTGTAGTAGACAGTCGGGAAGTCGTCGTGCTAAGGCCCCATAGGACCAGCGCACCAGAACAGCAACCTCCGCTGATGAAGAGTAACGTAGATCGATAGGATCCAACCTGAAAACACACGAACGTAGACGAACAACCAAATCCGAGCAGGTCCACACAAGAAAGATTCGCCGGAGGCACACCTCCACACGCCCACCGACGGTGCTAGATGCATCACCGGGACGGGGGCTAGGCTGGGAGGACCTTATTCCATCTTCAGGGAGCCGCCGCCACCTCTTCTTCCTAAGTAGGACACAAACCCTAACAAAACTCAAAGAACCATCTAAAAACAGAGCCCTCCCGTCGGCAAGGGCCGGGATCCACCGCACCCCCAAGGGCGGGAGGCAGAGAACCCCTAATGTTTCTTGGGGAGGAGGACAGAAGGAGGCCAACGATAGGTTAGAAGTTCTGTACTTGATGTTTTGGTATCTCATTAATAAGGATTACTTCTTTAGTAGGAAACGGCATTCCAGACAATAGTGAGGTTCTTATGGTGACTTCGTCGATCTTTAAGCTCCACAAGTCCGATTCGACCTTCAATAGAGTGCGTGTGTGATGTGAGTGTGGGTGTATGCGTCCATATTGTAATTGATTTTTCTAAAAAAATCTTTGATTTTTCTTCTTATGTTCCATAATCATAGCTTCGAACACCAATTCTGAAAATCCTATGCTCGATGGTGTGCGCCCAATTTGCCTAGGCGGAGAGGCCATGGACTATACGCCATAACACGGGACATACCGGGCCTAAAAAGCCCGCAAAAAACCCAGGCCCGAGCTCAACCCGACCTTCAGGCATAGTTTTTAGGCCTAAGCCCGACCCATCAGTGGAAAAGCCCGTCGGGCCTCGGGCTAGGCCTCTTCCCTAAAACACACACATGTCAAGCCTAAGCCCAGCCCAACCTGACATTCAAGCTCAAAATCTAAGCCCAGACCCGTGCCCGGGTACGGTCAGGATATTTCGAGTCGAGCCGACACTACTAGGGAAAAGCTTACCAGTAGCGCTGGTTTTTGAGCTACCAGTAGCGCGGGCACCAGCGCTACTGCTACGACGCTATAGCTATTTTGTAGCAGTAGCACGTTTTTAGGCCAGCGCTACTGGTAAGTTCAAGTACTAGTAGCGCGACACTTGGGAGCGCTACTGGTAAGTGAGCGCTGCTGGTAATATTTTGGCCCGCGCCACTGCTAATATTTATTTTTTTAGCATTTTGGCGCTGTACATGTTTAAACAGATATATCTTTTATACAATAACAACTCATCATGAACTAGTCTGTTTAAATAGCATATTCATTACCACTTGTCATTACCACCAAACAATGTTTGTCAATGAGACATCATATAACAAGTTGGTCACTAGTCATAATCACAACTCCTCATCATCATCATCAACTCTAACACATTGTAGCACATAATAACACATTCTAGCTACGACCTACTCCTCTCATAGGACCTACTTTACCCTCTCTTAGGTAAAATATCATAAAACAAGATAGGCATTGACTCTCCATTAAGGAAAATTAACTCTCCATAATAAAGAACGGAGATCATCCTGTCTCCAAGTCTTGGCCTACGCACAATGTTGCTTCCAAGTAGCTCTCTACGATGGTTCAATTTTTTTTTGAAATCATTTATTATCATGGCTTCCTCACTTTTAGAAATCCGGTATGGACAGGAGTGATGTGGATACTGCGGCTGACCTGGCCGTGGTGGCCGTAAGCTCATAACATTAACGCGACCTCTCGACAACATCAGATGAGGCACACAATCCATCGGGATTTTCTGTTCAAAAACATAGTAATAACTTTGTAGTTAGCAATGTAGTTTAGTTTTAGAAGAATTTATGCAAAAGATGCACGGATGTCGTAATAGTAGAAAATCTTACCATGATATCTCCATTGATGTTACCGTAGTTCAACACGTGCACTAGTGGCACGTATTGACCATAATGTGGAGGAGTTTGATAATAGCTATTGTAATTCTCAAGATTAGTAAAAAATGCGATAAGACCATCTTGCTCCTTATAAGTTAATTGTGCTTCATCATTGTAGTAGTAGGTTCTGTCTACCATTTTCCGTACATTTTTTGAAGAATGAAAATAAGCTGTCAATGGAAATAAGCTGTCAAATATTTTGAAATAAACAATATAAATTACTTAGTAAATATGTTTAAGAAACTCACACAGCAGTAGAACTGGAAGCGTGTCAACAAGGACCCAAATGGTCATAGTATTTTCGTCGATGTCAGGATCACCAAGATCGAAGGTGAGAAGCATACCCTCATGAAAATCATACGCCTTGCAAAGGGCTTCCCAATTCAGGCAACCAAAATTGGATGAGTTCACAGAATTGTATAGACTTACAGCAAAATCATAACCATGATGGGTCCTTAGTTGAATTATCTTTGTCTCCATTCTTTCATGATCTTCAAAACCCATCTTCTCCAAGACATAGCGTCTCGCATGGCATGGGATAAGCTAGTCGAATTGTAAAAGACAGAAATTACACGTTGAAGAAGCAGAGAAGTCGTGCAAAAAATAACAAAAAACACTTGTCGTCGTTGCGTACCGTTTCAACATCGAAGGTCTCTTGGAGCTTGATGCTGAAGCGCCGACCTTCTACCAGGTGAGGCATGTCGCATAGACCGCGCTCATCTTCGCAGTACTCGCACATAGCGAATTCCCTTTCGTCGTCAGACATTTCCTAATAGGTAATTAATAATCCATCATCGAATACATATATAGTAGTTTGTAGCAAAGATCATCATATGACAACTAAAACACCTAAAATTTGTAGTTTGTAGCAAAGATCATCATCGAACCTAGTTTGTAGCAAAGATCATCATATAATCCATCATCGAATACATATATAGTAGTTTGTAGCACAAACCGCGCTCATCTTTTGCATTCAATAAGCAAATAACTAATAGGTAATTAATAATCCATCATCGAATACATATATAGTAGTTTGTAGCAAAGATCATCATATAATATCACTAATACATCTCGAATAATAGCTCCTCTAGGTTCAGTGGGCCGCGGTGGACACCCAAAGAGAAGGAACCATCACCGGATCATAGCTCCGGTGAGATCCCCAAAGAATCTGCCAGGTATTGGAGAACCGGCCGTTCGCCAACGCAACCAAGTAGCGCTGGACATGCGCGTTCTCCTCCATGACACGGTGCTGTACCACCTGCGCGGGGGACTCAAGCCTCTCCACCGATGCAGGCCCACGTGACCGCCACCAAAGAAGCTCCGGGTCGACGACGGGCTGGCTCCTCACTAAGCTGCGCTCACCAGAAGGTAGCACAACCCAGTACCAGCCCGGCGGAGCCCAGTCCCGGACATGGCCCCTCGGCTCAACCAGGAGTCCTCCGCCGAGTCGACGACGAGGATGCGGGATAGGCATCGTCGACGTCGAGAACAAAAATGCTTAATTATGAAAACAAAATTAATAAACACTTAGCAAAATTTGGCATGACCTTTGCTAAAAACAGGACATATCGAGCGCCTGAAATTTGCCAGAACGTAAACGAATCGACATTTCTAGCAAAACATAGGCCACTCGGAAAAATATGACATGTTCAAAATATGACATGTCCACTGCAAATTTGCATATAATAGGAAAAATTGCTTTAACTAAAAAAAATAACAACAATTGCTTTAACTAAAAAAATACCCAGAATTCTGTTAACTACACCTGAAACAACTAAAACACTTAAAATTTTGTTAACTACACCTAAAACAACTAAAACACCGAAAACTCTTTTAAATACACTTAAAACACCTAAATTCTATTAACTACACCTAATTAAAAACCTAGCTAAATTTTTGTCCTAACTTTAAAACCTAGCTAAATTTAAAAACCTAGGGTTCATACGAATTAACTAGGGTTCATACTGTTGGGGAACGTAGTAATTTCAAAAATTTCCTACGCACACGCAAGATGATGGTGATGCATAGCAACGAGAGGGGAGAGTCTGTCCACGTACCCTCGTAGACCGAAAGCGGAAGCGTTAGCACAACGCGGTTGATATAGTCGTACGTCTTCACGATCCGACCGTTCAAGTACCGAACGCACGGCACCTTCGAGTTATGCACACGTTCAACTCGATGACGTCCCTCGAACTTCGATCCAGCCGAGCTTTGAGGAAGAGTTCCGTCAGCATGACGGCGTGGTAACGATGATGATGTTCTACCGACGCAGGGCTTCGCCTAAGCACCGCTACGATATGAACGAGGTGGATTATGGTGGAGGGGGGCACCGCACACGGCTAAGAGATCCAAGGGATCAATTGTTGTGTCTCTGGGGTGCCCCCTGCCCCCGTATATAAAGGAGCAAGGGGGAGGCGGCCGGCCAAGGAGGAGGGCGCGCCAAGGGAGGAGTCCTACTCCCACCGGGAGTAGGCACTACTAGGAAAAGGGCTATAGATGGAATGGCCACTAATGGCGCACCAGACATGTGGTGCGCCATTGCTATATAGCAGTGGCGCACCATGTGCTGGTGCGCCATTAGTGTGAAAGACACTAATGGCGCACCAGACACACGGTGCGCCATTAGTAACAATTTTTTTATTTTTCCAAACATACTAATGGCGCACCAGAGCACAGTGCGCCATTACTAGTTCTAACTAGTAATGGCGCACCAGCCACATAGTGCGCCACTACTATATATTTTTTATTTTTTATTTTTTTGCAAAAGTACTAATGGCGCACCAGAGAACAGTGCGCCATTACTAGTTTAAACTAGTAATGGCGCACTGTTCCCTGGTGCGCCATTAGTGTCTTTTTTTTTTGCAAAACTAGTAATGGCGCACCACCAGCAGGTGCACCATTAGTAACCAGGGTTACTAATGGCGCATTAGGTGGTGGTGCGCCATTAGTAACCTGGGACGAGCTAGATATTTGGGACAGCCACACCTACCCACTCACTTTCCCCACTTCATTCTCTCCACCTCCTCCTCCAAGCTTGTCTGGGCTGCCTCCTCCTCCTCACCTCATTTGCACCATAAATTCATCCAAATTAAGTGGTTAAATTACCTTTTTTGATAGGTAAGTAAGGGGGAAGCTATCTTTATGTTGTTCTCCCTCTCGAACAACGTGCACATGCACTTTTTATGGCCTAGCTAGATCTATGTATGTTAGTGGTGTTGCATATGTTTGTGGTGTTGCATATATGTTTGTGTTTGCAGGTACCGGTATTTGAAATGCGATAGTTGCCAATATTTTGCCGGAATGTTGATTCATTTCCGTTTCGGCGAGAATTTTGGCACTATGCATTCTTTTTGGTCCTATTTTTAGGGAAAGTCATGCCAATTTTTTTCTTGGTTCTAAAATATCGTTTTTCTCTACCCCGCAGGCGACCATGGTCCGCACGATGACCGAAGGCATCGTGGATAGGTTTTTGAGCTCCGCGAAGGCCAAGATGCTTGAAAAGAACGAGACGGAGATAAGATGTCCGTGTCGAAGATGCAAGCTGAAGAGCCTTATTGCGGACCCAGATTCCAGGCAGGTGCGGGACCACCTGCTCTTGCGTGGTTTCATGGATGGCTATCGGTGGCAAGGTGATGAAGATGACTATGAAGTCGTCCATGGGGGTCGGGCAAGAAATGAGGATGGGCAGCAAGACAACCACCGCGGCTCGGGCGGGCGAGAAGACGAAGAATCTCCAGGACATGATCACGACGGTGATGCTGTACACAGTCATCATGTAGAAGATGCCGGACATGATGATGAGGAAGATGTAGGAGCAGACGAAGGGCATGATCATGAAGATGAAGATGCTGGCGGAGCAGACGACGATGGACCATCGATGGGCTGGGTGCAGGACCCTCATATTCAAGAGCTGCTTCTCAAGCAGACGGATAACGCAAGAGCTGCCGCCCGAGAGAAAGCCAAGCTGGATCAACTGGAGATAGACGCGGTTACTCCATTGTATGAAGGATGCAGGCCCGAGGATACCCGCCTGAAAGTAACGCTCATGGCTCTAGAGATGAAGGTAAAACACAAAATGACCGACGCATGCTTCGACGAGAACATGTCATTCTGGCACGAACGTCTTCCCAAGGGGAACAAGTGCCCGACCAGTTTCGAGGAGGCGAAGAAAATCGTGTGTCCTCTAGATTTACCGCACGTGAAATACCATGTGTGCATGAACAATTGCATCATTTATTGGGACGAGCACGCGGAGTCTACCATATGTCCGGTGTGCGGTGTCACTCGATACAAGAAGAGGAAGAAAGCTCCTCGAAAAGTGGTGTGGTACTTTTCGATCACTCCTCGTCTGCAGCGGTATTTCGCGGACCCTAAGGTAGCAAAGCTCCTGCGTTGGCACGCGGATAGGGAGGAGAAGAAGCGAGAAGATGACGCAAATGATCTGGAGATAAACAAAAAAGACAAGACGCTGAGTCACCCTAAGGATGGGAGCCAGTGGCAAGCGTTGAACTTCGAACACCCAGAATTTGGGAACAATCCAAGGAACATCGTGTTGGGCGCGAGCACCGATGGAGTCAATCCGTTTGGCAGCCAGAGAAGCACACATAGCACCTGGCCTGTGTTTGTGTGGATGTACAACCTTCCCCCTGGTTGTGCATGAAGAGGAAGTACATTCACATGAGTATGCTAATTGAAGGGCCGAAACAACCAGGGAACGACATCAACCTGTATCTGGGGCTGCTGAAAGAGGAGCTAGACACGCTGTGGAAAATGCCAGCCAATACGTGGGACGCCGCAGAGAAAGAATATTTCCCTATGAGAGCCGCACTGCTCACGACGGTGCACGACTATCTCGGTTACGGATATCTCGTGGGTCAGGTGGTCCACGGATTTTCTGGATGCGTCAGGTGCATGGATGACACAACGTATCGCCAGCTAGATAGAGATCCCAGGTCTTCGAAAACCATGTTCATGGGACATCGAAGGTGGCTTCGCGACGATGACCCGTGGAGGAAACGCAAGGATCTGTTCGATGGTGAAACCGAACCCCGAAGACGCCCGCGTACGAGGAGCGGCGAGGAAATAGACGAGCTGTTGAAAAATTGGAAAGATTGCCCACTGCCGGGAAAGAAGCAAAAGGCGCCAGAGCCGGGAAAGAAGCGAAAGGCACCAGAGCCACTGCTGAAGGTATGGAAAACGAGGTCTGTTTTCTGGGACTTGCCGTACTGGAAGATCCACCGTGTGCCTCACAGCCTTGATGTCATGCATATCATGAAGAACGTGTGCGAGAGTCTGCTTGGTACCCTGCTCAACATGCCAGAGAGGACCAAAGATGGGCCGAAAGCAAGGGCAGACTTGAAATCAATGGGCATCAGGGAGGAGCTTCATGCTAATGATGATGATGATGATGATGAGGCGAAGCAGGACACGGAAAGTCGTCGCAAAGGCAAAAAGGCCAAGAAGACCAGAAATGACTTCCCTCCCGCGTGCTTCACTCTAAGTCAGGAGGAGATCGATCAGTTTTTCACCTGCCTCGTAGGAGTAAAACTTCCTTACGGTTACGCGGGGAAGATAAGCAGATACCTAGACTCAGCGAAGCAGAAGTTCAGCGGGATGAAGTCTCACGACTGTCACGTGCTGATGACGCAGATACTTCCAGTTGCAATCCGTGGGATCATGGACGCGCACGTCCGTGAAACGTTATTTGGCCTATGCAACTTTTTCGACGTCATCTCTCGGAAGTCGGTTGGCGTGAGGCAACTCAGAAGGCTACTGTAACACTCCGCATGTAACTTTCCATATTTGTAACTCCAACTCTTGCCATTTTCGGCTATGTGTTATGATATTCCCCTCGTGGTCGGGTTTTGTCTTTCGTTTTATATTTTTGTCCATGTCTTGCATTTCATATCATGTCATCATGTGCATTGCATTTGCATACGTGTTCGTGTCATGCATCCGAGCATTTTCCCCGTTGTCCGTTTTGCAATCCGGCGCTCCCATCTCCTCCGGTGCACCCCTTTTGTTTTCTTTCGTAAGCGGGTGTCAGACGTTCTCGGAATGGACCGAGGCTTGTCAAGTGGCCTTAGTATACCACCGGAGGTCGTTTGGTACTCCAACGGTTAACCGGATAACCGCAGATGCCTTCTGTGTGTTCCAGCAAAACCCCCCTCAAAAACAGCCCAAAACCCACCAAACTCTCTTCCATGCTGTAGGTCGTTCGATCACGATCGTGTGGGCGAAAACCGCACCTCATTTGGACTCTCCTAGCTCCCTCTAGCTATATAAGTGCATCCCCTCCCGAAAACAATCGCAGACGAAACCCTAACCCGCTCCTCGCGCCGCGCCGGACGTGTCCGCCGCCGGCCGGACAACTCACGCCGCCGCCCGGGACCAGTGGCGCGCTGCCACGTGGCGGGCCGTACGCCGCCGCCGCCGAGCCCGCGGAGCCCGTCCGCGGCCCTCCCGGGCCCGAGCGCCTCGCGCCTCCGCCCGGCCGGCCCCGCCGCCCTCGCCGCGCCGCCGCACCTCGCCCGCGCTGCCGCGGCCTCTCCGCCGGCCGACGCCACCGTTCGCCGCCCGCGGCCTCGCCGCCATCTCCGCCGCCGCGCGCCACCACCGTCGCCGCCGCCGTCCACCTCCTCCCCGAGCCGACGCCCGCCGCCCCGACCTCTCCTCCGCCCTCCCTCCGCCGCCGACTACTTGCTCCGGCGAGCTCGAGAGCTTCGGCCAGATCCGATCGAGGTAGCTACGTGCGTTGACTTTCTCCTCGACCCCCGAATTTTCCCAAGTCTTTGATTCCTATAGCATGTGCCCATGTTCAACAGTGCATAACTCTCTGCATGTAGCTCCGTTTCACGCGTGTAATATGTCAAATTGTTCGCCTCGTGATGCTCTATATTTTGTTCAATTGCACCATGTTCATTAAAGGCCATATTGATGCCCAAATCTCTAGTGCAAGAGTGCTAGTTGCTGTTATCTGCTGGTTCTTAACAGAACTTGGAGATTTGTTATTTTTGTATCTTTTAATCTGTGCATCTTATGGGCATGAGCTCTACATGTGTTTTGTTGTATGCCATGCCATCTTTCCAGTGGAGTATGCCATGTATTTTTTTGATCTCTGTGGTGACTAGAACAAGCATGCAAAGTAGGCTCCGTAATGTTTCTGATTTCAGGGACTCGGTGAATTCTCCGTCTTTGTCTGCTGTTATTTTGTTGCCATGTAAACTTGATAGTACAGAGAGATCCATGCATATTTTGGAGATGTTCAGTAAGGATGTTTTGTAGATATGGTTGTAATTGATCCATTCATGGCCTTGTTTGCAATTATGGAGTGCCATAGCATGACTCAATATTGCTCTACTTTTGCTATAAAATATTTCTGGCAGATTCTTAACATGATATGCAATTTTACCAAGCTTATTGTAGTTGATCCATACATGATATGCTCTTGTTCTTGCCATGGATAGCTTCATAAACATGCCATCTTGCTGTAGGTATGCTTGTTTTGTCATGCGCTGCTTTGTGGTGAGTGCATCAAGCTCACCAAGATGCCTTCATATTATTGTTTCTGCCATGCTCTGTTTTCTGCCAAGTCTGAAACCTGTTAACGAAACTTGCTATGTTTACGTGGTTGCCATCATATCTTCTGGTCCTTTTTGGCTTATGGTCAGTAAGGGACTTTTGTCATATGCATTTAGTAGAACACTTCCATGCCTTGTTTTACCATGTTAAGTTCCTGTAGCATGTTGATTTCATGCTCTGAACATTGCTACCTGATGCTGTTTTCTGCCATGTCCAGTAATTTCACCAAGTCTGTGAACCTGTTATCTTTTGTACTTTTTCCATGCTTGTTTGAGCTTGATATGTTGTGATATAGCCATAGCTCAGTGTTCATCTTTTGTCAAGCATCTCCTGTAGATTACTTCCATGTGCTTTGTTGCTATGTTGGAGTGCTGTAGCATTGTTACTTGTTGCATTCTAAGTGCTATCATGTTGTTAATCGCAGATTCGTGTCATTCTTATTTTGCTTGCCATTTGCAAACCGTGCATCCGTTTCCGGTGATCTTTATATCGATTTCGACCAAAATCATCTCATATTTCCAGTGGTATGCTTGGTTTGCCAAGTTACTGCCTTGTTCATCATTTTCCTTCCGGAGCACGCATTTGCATCGCATACCATATCTCGCATATCATACATGTTTTGCATCATGTTGCTTGTGCATTTATCGTGATTGATTGTGGTTCCGTTGCTTGTGTTCTTGTCTTGGGTAGAGCCGGGAGACGAGTTCGTGAACGAGGAACCTGTTGAGTACGCTTACGAGGATCAAGCTTTCGACAACTCTGAGAACCTTGCAGGCAAGATGACCACCCCTCGAAATCACTTCTATATTTGCTTTGCTAGTTGTTCGTTCTATTGCCATGCTGCGCTACCTACCACTTGCTATATCATGCCTCCCATATTTCCATGTTAGCCTCTAACAATCCTTTCCTAGCAAACCGTTGTTTGGCTAAGTTACCGCTTTTGCTCAGCCCTTCTTATAGCGTTGCTAGTTGTAGGTGAAGTTGAAGTTTGTTCCATGTTGGAACATGGATATGTTGGGATATCACAATATCTCTTATTTAATTAATGCATCTATATATTTGGTAAAGGGTGGAAGGCTCGGCCTTATGCCTGGTGTTTTGTTCCACTCTTGCCGCCCTAGTTTCTGTCCTACCGGTGTTATGTTCCTTGAGTTTGCGTTCCTTACGCGGTTGGGTGATTTATGGGACCCCCTTGACAGTTCGCCTTGAATAAAACTCCTCCAGCAAGGCCCAACTTTGGTTTTACCATTTGCCACCTAAGCCTTTCCCCCGGGTTTTCGCGAGCCCGAGGGTCATCTTATTTTAACCCCCCCCCCCGGGCCAGTGCTCCTTCGAGTGTTGGTCCGAACTGAGTAGACTGCGGGGCCCCCTCTTGGAAACTCGAGGTCTGGTTTTACTCGTAGGATGTCTCATCCGGTGTGCCCTGAGAACGAGATATGTGTAGCTCCTATCGGGATTTGTCGGCACATTCGGGTGGCTTTGCTGGTCTTGTTTTACCATTGTCGAAATGTCTTGTAAACCGGGATTCCGAGACTGATTAGGTCTTTCCGTGAGAGCTTATGATGGGCTAAGTTGGGACACCCCTGCAGGGTATTATCTTTCGAAAGCCGTGCCCGCGGTTATGAGGCAGATGGGAATTTGTTAATGTCCGGTTGTAGAGAACTTGTCACTTGACCCAATTAAAATACATCAACCGTGTGTGTAGCCGTGATGGTCTCTTCTCGGCGGAGTCCGGGAAGTGAACACGGTTTGAGTTATGAATGACGTAAGTAGGAGTTCAGGATCACTTCTTGGTCATTGCTAGTTGACGACCGTTCCTTTGCTTCTCTTCTCGCTCTCATTTGCGCAAGTTAGCCACCATATATGCTTTTTTGCCTGCTGCAGCTCCACCTCATTACACCATCCTTTCCTATAAGCTTAAATAGTTTTGATCTCGCGGGTGTGAGATTGCTGAGTCCCCGTGACTCACAGATTCTACCAAAACAGTTGCAGGTGCCAACGATGCCAGTGCAGATGATGGGATCGATCTCAAGTGGGAGTTCGATGAGGAACGTGGTCGTTACTATGTGTCTTTTCCTGATGATCAGTAGTGGAGCCCAGTTGGGACGATCGGGGATCTAGCATTTGGGGTTATCTTATTTTTCATTTGGATCTTGACCGTAGCCGGTCTATGTGTGTATTTTGGATGATGTATGGAATTATATTTATGTATTGTGTGAAGTGGCGATTGTAAGCCAACTCTTTATCCCATTCTTGTTCATTACATGGGATTGTGTGAAGATGACCCTTCTTGCGACAAAACCACAATGCGGTTATGCCTCTAAGTCGTGCCTCGACACGTGGGAGATATAGCCGCATCGTGGGCGTTACAGCTACAGGAAGAGATCGTGGTGATACTATGCGAGCTTGAGATGTACTTCCCGCCCGCATTCTTCGACGTTATGGTGCATCTACTGGTCCATATCGTGGAGGATATCATCCAACTCGGGCCGACGTTCCTGCACAGCATGATGCCGTTCGAAAGGATGAATGGTGTCATCAAAGGATACGTTCGCAACATGTCACGTCCAGAGGGAAGCATAGCCAGGGGCTTTCTGACCGAAGAGTGCATCTCCTACTGCACGAATTATCTAGGCATCGAGAACCCCGTTGGTCTGCCCGTCAACAGGCACCTCGGCAAGCTCGCTAGATGGGGTCACCGTGAGGGTCGTCGCGAAATGCATGTCGACTTCGATGGTCGACTCGCCGACTTTGAAAGAGCAAACCTAGTCGCGCTACAACACATAGACGTGGTCGATCCTTGGGTGGTAGAGCACAAAACGTTTATTGAGAAGATGTACAATGACCGAGGCCAACAGAGGACGGATGGAGATATAATCAAAGAGCACAACTCATGTTTCACGCGTTGGTTCAAGCAGAAGCTTCTGTCGTACCCTTTACATGAGGATTCTTCCGCGGAAGAACAACTCATATTCGCCTTGTCACAGGGCGCCGAGCACAACCTGATGACGTATGAGGCGTACGATATCAACGGCTACACATTCTACACCGAGGACAAGGACATGAAGAGCGATGGTTATCAGAACTTCGGGGTAACGATGGAATCCTACACCGGTAACGACAAGGACAGATACTACGGAAGGATCGAGGAGATCTGGGAGCTGAGCTACGCTGGAGAGAAGGTCCCGATGTTCCGTGTCAGATGGGCCAAGAGCGTCATAAAAGAAGACCGGTATTTCACCACCATGGTTATACCTGAAGCCAAATCCAAGACCGCAGGCGCGAACGTCACCGCGAAAAATGAGCCATGGGTACTGGCTTCCCAAGTGGACCAATGCTTCTTCATACCGACCCGTCAAAGCCCAGTCGTGTTGTCGTGAGGAGAGGCAAAAGGAAGATCATCGGAATGGATGGAGTTGCCAATGAGCAAGACTTCGACAAGTACGGCGACCCGAAGATGGAACATGACGACGACGATGAAGTATCAGCATACACCACAAGAAGAAGCAGGACCACCCTACCTAAAGGACGTCCGTTCAAGAGAAGAACTCCATTTACGAAAAATAAGGGCAAGAAGATTGTGAACAGATAGCTAGCTAAGATCGATTGTATTTAAATTGTAGCCTTCATTTCTCGATTGTATTTCATGGGCACTTTTTGAACTCATGAATATTTTTAAATTTCATGGACACTCGATCTCGATCCCCCTCCATCTCGATCGCTATCCCACCTCGCCAGATCCGGTCCCCCTCGCCGCCGAGCACCCCCCGCACCCTCTACCCCCCTCCACTGGCTGCCGTCGCCGACCCCCCGCACCCTCCCCCGCTCCACCGCCGCCGACGACCCCCCGCACCCTCCCCCTCACCCTCCCCGGCCCGCTCCACCGTCACAAATGAATGCAACTAAAATTGCAAAAAAAACAAATTTGATTATATTTTCAAATAATAAATTTGATGATTTTTTCATATTCATAAATATTATTTCTATTTTTATAAAAAATTATTACTGTTTCATATTCATATTCATTTTCTAAAAAATTATTAGATGCAACAACAAAAAATAATAATAATATATTACTAATGGCGCACCTCTGGCTGGTGCGCCATTGCTATATATAAAAAAGTTTACTAATGGCGCACCGATCGTGGGTGCGCCATTGCTATATAAAAAAACATTCTAATGGCGCACCGCTTCATGGTGCGCCATTAGTAAGCTTCCCCCCACACTAAAATCAATCACTCTAATCCCTCCCCTGCCTCATCTCACCCGCGCCCGACCACCATCGACCACCACCGCCCCCGTGCTCGCCGTCCCCGGCCGTGCTCGCTGCCCCCGCCGCACCTGACCACCACCGCCCCCAACGCCCCCCCCGAGCCAAGCGCCGCCTCCCTCGCCGTCCCCCCTCCGCCCACGCCCGCGCCCTCGACGTCCTCCCGCCCAACCGCCCCCTCTACCCGCACCCACGCCCTCGCCGTCCCCCCTCCCCCCGCGGCCCCACCTGCGTCAACCTCGTGCTCGCCGTCCAACACCGCGCGGCCTGCCCAGGAGGACCACCGCCATCTTCCTCTTCTTCACCCCCCCCGGCGTGAGCTCGGCGGCGACAAGGAGTGGCGACCGCAACGACCCCGTCGCCGACGTGATTCTTCCCCGACACTGGACTGGTCAGGCCCCGCTCCTCCCCCTCTTCTTCACCCCCCCGCTTGTCCTCTTAATTTCTATCCTCTTGGGTTCATTAATTTGTAGTACTGTTCTTGATCTGGTTCTCTGGATAATTTCTAGGGTTCTTGGTCTGGTGCCAAGATTGGTCGTGTTTGTTAATAGTACAACTTAGCTCACATGTCTTCCAGAGATATCCCTGTTCTAGGATCTGAGCTCTCTCTTCTCTGAATTCAACTAAGGCATGAGGAACAAGGGGGGAGATAGCTACTGTCAAAATTTTTAACACTGCCTTACTTGTTTGTCAAATACAGTTAGCTACTGTCAAAAATTTTAAAACTAGGTCTGAATTTTTAACACTGCCTTAACAAATTACTAACTGTCCAAAAATACAGTTAGCTACTGTCAAAAAAATCAGTTAGGTACAGTTAGCATCATATAAGAAAATGGCCATAATGTGCCCTGATAATGATTTATTTTGTCATAAAAATAAATAGTGTACTGCCATGATAATGACATGGTCCTGTGTTTGCAAGCTGTCATAATGTTTTCATTCAAAAACCATGGAAAAACACTCATCCAAGTTTCCAGAATGGCAGCATATTTTCAGAATGAAACAAAACAAAGTTCCTCTGTACATACATATATGGCTTTGCCACAATGGTACACTAGAGTGAAAGAAGAAGCATAGGCTTAATTGAGCTGTGGAGTTCTTGTTACCTTGTTTGTACGTCCTCGTTAGTTACATGTATCTCTCTGTTTGTGTTTCTGCGTAACAGGTTCAATCACGGTTGGAGAAAAATTGAGGCGTTTGTTGGCTCCAAGACAGTGTGATACAGGTATATACATGTGCTCTGCTTACTTGTTTGGTTTGCAATAGTTATCATCTGACAAAGTATGCTTAGTTGTTTGGTTTGCAACCCATATTTTATTAGTTGATAATACATTTCCCAGATCTGCTTGGTTGCAATCTTTTATCTGAACGCGGTCATTATAAGTTTATAGCTTTCCCACTGTCAGGCTTGTTCCAATAAGTAGATGCACTTGCTCCTTTCTTACATATTTGTGCCTGACGAACGCGGTCATCAAGTCTACTTCCATGTTGCTGCTAGTAGTAACCTGACAGCACAGCCATACTTAGCCACTGTTCATTAACAGCAAGTCAACAACAACATCAGTAAAATTCAGTTAACAACAACATCAGTAAAATTCAGTTAATTAACTGAAGAAGAGAAGAGAGAAAGTAGAGAGCAAGAGGAGTACTTGCATTAACTGAAACGTTTTACTTTAAACTTGCAAAATTGCAGTACTCCCTAAAACTACTGCAAGCAAGAACTACTATTGGAGGGCACTACTGTAGGGATATTCTCTGGTCTACTGAAACTTGCTGGATGTATGTTCAGAAACGTGTTAACAGGTGTATTATTTACAGTAGTTGTTGCAGATGGTTTCTCTTGTCTTAACTGAATAATCATGTATTACATAGTGTTCTTGTTTTTCTTCATAGTTTGCAGCATTTTCAGTTGTACACTGTTTTCCTATGTCTCAAAATGTTCCTAATTTGATATTTGAAAGTAAGTGTGTCGTTTGAAATTTTGATCTGATTATGGCATCTAGAATTATGTCGGTTTTGTTTTGTAACTAGAAGACCAAAGTGTGTTACTCACCTGGGATCTTAACTGTTAAGTTTGTAATATTCCTTATATTGAAATCGAACATGATGGTGCTACTTGATATTTTTGAGACATGGCATCTCCCATGACTGAATCAGCAACAAGGGGAGTTGATTCCATTTCTTGGTTTCTATAAGAATTTAATGGACCTGGGCCTAGTTAAGTATAGGCTTGGGCTTGTGGTTGAATGCTACCGTTGTCCTAGCCATGTATTTTCAGAATTGAGCTAAAGATTTGGGGGTAGTATTTATGATTTTAGAGCACCTTTGCTGGATGTATTTTACAGCAGCTGTCGGAATCAAAACAATGCTTGTGGGTTGTCCTGTTAAGTTGAGTGAGTCATTAGAGGGCAGATAGGGTCACCCACACCAATTAATGTTTATGAAGAAGAAGAATAAACCTGCTGCTGCTGCTGTTATGCTTGTATTCACTGCTGCTGCTGCTGCTGCTGCTGTACTTGTGATGATGTTGTACTTGTGATGATGCTACTTGTGATCTTCTGAAATGACCCATTGGCGACTTCATTACGCGGGGATAATGATTTTGCAGGTACCCCGAGAGGCCCTTGAGTTTGCCGGAATGTCGATTAACTTCCGTTCCGGCAAATTCGGGTACTCCATATGTCCTATTTTCAGCAAAGGTCATGCTGAAATTTTCCGTGAATTTTAGCATGACTTTGCTAAAAATAGGACATATGGGGTACTTGCGACTAATGCATGGCCGGGGTATCTTAGTACTTAATTAAGTAGGATCAACTGCCTATTGTGTTATACATATAGAAGTGTGATATGTTTACTATCTCTTGGTGTTTGTCCTTAATTAAGTAGGGTATATTATTAGAAGATACCCATATATATCAGTCAACCTAGGGTGCCTCGGCATCGATAAACCCTAAATGATGAAAACTTAACTTAGCATTTAGGGTGCCTCGGCGTCGACAAACCCTAAATGATAAAACCTTGGCTTTTAGGGTGCCTCGGTGTCGATGAGAACCTAAATGATGTACGCTTAGACTTTTAGGGTGCCTCAGCGTCGACAAACCCTAAATGATAAAAGCTTAGCTTTTAGGATGCCTCGGTGTCGACAAACCCTAAATGATGAGACCATGATCTTGTTCCTTGACAATAACCAACTTTTTGACCAAACTTTTTTCCTATTTAGAGCGAAACATGGCCCACAACGTGAGGCCGGCGGTTCGGGCGGCAAGCAATTCTGGGAGCTGTCCCAAACATGTAGTCAAGGGGTACTCGGTTCAGCTCGGGTGCATTCTCCGGAGCACCATCTCGATCAACACCGAGAACCTAAGGCATAAGGACCGAGGGAATTTGCGCAGCCTCCTCTTCACGAAGCTGCACGAACGATACAAGTTCCCCGCTGAGTTTGCAAACACACGCCTCTCAGGGAATAAAGTGAACAGTGCCGCTGAAGGAAATATGCCCTAGAGGCAATAATAAAGTATTATATATTTCCTTATATCATGATAAATGTTTATTATTCATGCTAGAATTGTATTAACCGGAAACATAATACATGTGTGAATACATAGACAAACAGAGTGTCACTAGTATGCCTCTACTTGACTAGCTCGTTAATCAAAGATGGTTATGTTTCCTAGCCATAGACATGAGTTGTCATTTGATTAACGGGATCACCTCATTAGGAGAATGACGTGATTGACTTGACCCATTTCGTTAGCTTAGCACCCGATCGTTTAGTATGTTGCTATTGCTTTCTTCATGACTTATACATGTTCCTATGACTATGAGATTATGCAACTCCCGTTTACCGGAGGAACACTTTGTGTGCTACCAAACGTCACAACGTAACTGGGTGATTATAAAGGTGCTCTACAGGTGTCTCCAAAGGTACTTGTTGGGTTGGCGTATTTCGAGATTAGGATTTGTCACTCCGATTGTCGGAGAGGTATCTCTGGGCCCACTCGGTAATGCACATCACTATAAGCCTTGCAAGCATTGCAACTAATGAGTTAGTTGCGGGATGATGTATTACGGAACGAGTAAAGAGACTTGCCGGTAACGAGATTGAACTAGGTATTGAGATACCGACGATCGAATCTCGGTAAGTAACATACCGATGACAAAGGGAACAACGTATGTTGTTATGCGGTTTGACCGATAAATATCTTCGTAGAATATGTGGGAGCCAATATGGGCATCCAGGTCCCGCTATTGGTTATTGACCAGAGAGGTGTCTCGGTCATGTCTACATAGTTCTCGAACCCAAAGGGTCCGCACGCTTAAAGTTACGATGACAGTTATATTATGAGTTTATATGTTTTGATGTACCGAAGGTTGTTCGGAGTCCCGGATGTGATCACGGACATGACGAGGAGTCTCGAAATGGTCGAGACGTAAAGATTGATATATTGGACGACTATATTCGGACACCGGAAGTGTTCCGGAGAAGTTTCGGATTAAACCGGAGTGCCGGAGGGTTACCGGAACCCCCCGGGGAAGTATTGGGCCTTGGTGGGCCTTGAGGGGAGAGAGAGGGCAGCAGCCAGGAGGTGGCGTGCCCCCTCCCAAGGGGAGTCCTAGTTGGACTAGGAGAGGGGGGCGCAGCCCCCTTTCCCTCTCCCTCTCCCTCTCTTTCCTTCCCCCCCTTCTTTCCTAGTAGGACTAGGAAAGGGGAGTCCTACTCCTACTAGGAGGAGGACTCCCCCTCTCTCCTTGGCGCGCCTAGGGCATCCGGCCTCCCCCTTGCTCCTTTATATATGGGGGCAGGGGGGCACCTAAGAACACACTTGATATACGATATTTGAGCCATGTGCGGTGCCCCCCTCCACCAGATTACACCTCGATAATACCGTCGCGGAGCTTAGGCGAAGCCCTGCGTCGGTGGAACATCAT
Source organism: Aegilops tauschii subsp. strangulata (assembly GCF_002575655.3). NCBI lineage: Eukaryota > Viridiplantae > Streptophyta > Magnoliopsida > Poales > Poaceae > Aegilops > Aegilops tauschii. The sequence continues at coordinate 46,812,879 of NC_053038.3, read as the reverse complement.
CATCGTCACCACGCCGTCGTGCTGAAGAAACTCTCCCTCAACACTCGGCTGGATCGGAGTTCGAGGGACGTCATCGAGCTGAACGTGTGTAGAACTTCGGAGGTGCCGTGCGTTCGGTACTTGATCGGTCGGATCGTGAAGACGTACGACTACATCAACGGCGTTGTGATAACGCTTCCGCTGTCGGTCTACGAGGGTACATGGACAACACTCTCCCCTCTCGTTGCTATGCATCACCATGATCTTGCGTGTGCGTAGGAATTTTTTTGAAATTACTACGTTCCCCAACAGTGGCATCCGAGCCTGGTTTTATGCGTTGATGCTATGCACGAGTAGAACACAAGTGAGTTGTGGGCGATATAAGTCATACTGCTTACCAGCATGTCATACTTTGGTTCAGCGGTATTGTGAGATGAAGCGGCCCGGACCGACATTACGCGTACGCTTACGCGAGACTGGTTTCACCGTTGCGAGCACTCGTTGTTTAAAGGTGACCGGCGGGTGTCTGTCTCTCTCACTTTAGTTGAACCGAGTGTGGCTACGCCCGGTCCTTGCGAAGGTAAAAACAGCACCAACTTGACAAACTATCGTTGTGGTTTTGATGCGTAGGTAAGAACGGTTCTTGCTAAGCCCGTAGCAGCCACGTAAAACATGCAACAACAAAGTAGAGGACGTCTAACTTGTTTTTGCAGGGCATGTTGTGATGTGATATGGTCAAGACATGATGTGATATAATGTGTTGTATGAGATGATCATGTTTTGTAACCGAGTTATCGGCAACTGGCAGGAGCCATATGGTTGTCGCTTTATTGTATGAGATGCAATCGCCATGTAATAGTTTTACTTTATCACTAAGCGGTAGCGATAGTCGTAAAAGCAATAAGTTGGCGAGACGAGAACGATACTACGATGGAGATCAAGGTGTCGAGCCGGTGACGATGGTGATCATGACGGTGCTTCGGAGATGGAGATCACGAGCACGGTGCTTCGGAGATGGAGATCACAAGCACAAGATGATGATGGCCATATCATATCACTTATATTGATTGCATGTGATGTTAATCCTTTATGCATCTTATCTTGCTTTGATTGACGGTAGCATTATAAGATGATCTCTCACTAAAATTTCAAGATAAAAGTGTTCTCCCTGAGTATGCACCGTTGCAAAAGTTCTTCGTGCTGAGACACCACGTGTTAATCGGGTGTGATAGGCTCTATGTTCAAATACAACGGGTGCAAAACAGTTGCACACGCGGAATACTCAGGTTAAACTTGACGAGCCTAGCATATACAGATATGGCCTCGGAACACAGAGACCGAAAGGTCGAGCGTGAATCATATAGTAGATATGATCAACATAGTGATGTTCACAATTGAAACTACTCCATCTCACGTGTTAATCGGACATGGTTTAGTTGCTTTGGATTACGTAATCACTTAGATGATTAGAGGGATGTCTATCTAAGTGGGAGTTCTTAAGTAATATGATTAATTGAACTTAAATTTATCATGAACTTAGTACCTGATAGTATCTTGCTTGTCTATGTTAATTGTAGATAGATGGCCCGTGCTGTTGTTCCGTTGAATTTTAATGCGTTCCTTGAGAAAGCTAAGTTGAAAGATGATGGTAGCAATTACACGGACTGGGTCCGTAACTTGAGGATTATCCTCATTGCTGCACAGAAGAATTACGTCCTGGAAGCACCGCTAGGTGCCAGGCCTCCTGCAAGAGCTACGCCAGAAGTTATGAACGTCTGGCAAAGCAAAGCTGATGACTACTCAATAGTTCAGTGTGCCATGCTTTACGGCTTAGAACCGGGACTTCATTGACGTTTTGAACGTCATGGAGCATATGAGATGTTCCAGGAGTTGAAGTTAATATTTCAAGCAAATGCCCGGATTGAGAGATATGAAGTCTTCAATAAGTTCTATGGCTGCTAGATGGAAGGGAATAGTTCTGTCAGTGAGCATATACTCAGAATGTCTGGGTATAATAATCACTTGGTTCAACTGGGAGTTGAACTTCCGGATGATTGCGTCATTGAAAGAATTCTTCAATCACTGGCACCAAGCTACAAGAGCTTCGTGATGAACTATAACATGCAAGGGATGGATAAGACAATTCCCGAGCTCTTCGCAATGCTAAAGGCAGCGGAGGTAGAAATCAAAAAGGAGCATCAAGTGTTGATGGTTAGTAAAACCACTAGTTTCAAGAAAAAGGGCAAAGGGAAGAAGAAGGGGAACTTCAAGAAGAACAGTAAGCAAGTTGCTGTTCAGGAGAAGAAACCCAAGTCTGGACCTAAGCCTGAAACTGAGTGCTTCTACTGTAAGCAGACTGGTCACTGGAAGCGGAACTGCCCCAAGTATTTGGCGGCAAAGAAGGATGGCAAGGTTAACAAAGGTATATGTGATATACAAGTTATTGATGTGTACCTTACCAATGCTCGTAGTAGCACCTGGGTATTTGATACTGGTTCTGTTGCTAATATTTGCAACTCGAAACAGGGGCTACGGATTGAGCGAAGATTGGCTAAGGACGAGGTGACGATGCGCGTGGGAAATGGTTCCAAAGTCGATGTGATCGCCGTCGGCACGATACCTCTACATCTACCTTCGGGATTAATATTAGACCTAAATAATTGTTATTTGGTGACAGCGTTGAGCATGAACATTATATCTGGATCTTGTTTAATGCGAGATGGTTATTCATTTAAATCAGAGAATAATGGTTGTTCTATTTATATGAATAATATCTTTTATGGTCATGCACCCTTGAAGAGTGGTCTATTTTTGTTGAATCTCGATAGTAGTGATACACATATTCTTAATATTGAAGCCAAAAGATGCAGAGTTGATAATGATAGTGCAACTTATTTGTGGCACTGCCGTTTGGGTCATATCGGTATAAAGCGCATGAAGAAACTCCATACTGATGGAATTTTGGAATCACTTGATTTTGAATCACTTGGTACTTGCGAACCGTGCCTTATGGGCAAGATGACCAAAACACCGTTCTCCGATACTATGGAGAGAGCAACAGATTTGTTGGAAATCATACATACAGATTTATGTGGTCCGATGAATATTGAGGCTCATGGCGGATATCGTTATTTTCTCACCTTCACAGATGATTTGAGCAGATATGGGTATATCTACTTAATGAAACATAAGTCTGAAACATTTGAAAAGTTCAAAGAATTTCAGAGTGAAGTTGAAAATCATCGTAACAAGAAAATTAAATTCCTACGATCTGATCGTGGAGGAGAATATTTGAGTTACGAGTTTGGTCTACATTTGAAACAATGCGGAATAGTTTCGCAACTCACGCCACCCGGAACACCACAGCGTAATGGTGTGTCCGAACGTCGTAATCATACTTTATTAGATATGGTGCGATCTATGATGTCTCTTACTGATTTACCACTATCGTTTTGGGGTTATGCTTTAGAGACGGCTGCATTCACTCTAAATAGGACACCATCGAAATCCGTTGAGACGACGCCTTATGAACTATGGTTTGGCAAGAAACCAAAGTTGTCGTATCTTAAAGTTTGGGGTTGCGATGCTTATGTGAAGAAACTTCAACCTGATAAGCTCGAACCCAAATCGGAGAAATGTGTCTTCATAGGATACCCAAAAGAGACTGCTGGGTATACCTTCTATCACAGATCCGAAGGCAAGATATTCGTTGCTAGGAATGGATCCTTTCTAGAGAAGGAGTTTCTCTCGAAAGATGTGAGTGGGAGGAAAGTAGAACTTGATGAGGTAACTGTACCTGCTCCCTTATTGGAAAGTAGATCATCGCAGAAATCAATTTCTGCGACACCTACACCAAGTAGTGAGGAAGTTAATGATAATGATCATGAAACTTCAGATCAAGTTATTACTAAACTTCGTAGGTCAACTAGATCAAGAACCGCACCAGAGTGGTACGGTAATCCTGTTCTGGAGGTCATGTTACTAGACCATGGCAAACCTACGAACTATGAAGAAGCGATGGTGAGCCCAGATTCCGCAAAATGGCTTGAAGCCATGAAATCCGAGATGGGATCCATGTATGAGAACAAAGTATGGACTTTGGTTGACTTGCCCGATGGTCGGCAAGCCATTGAAAACAAATGGATCTTCAAGAAGAAGATTGACGCTGATGGTAATGTTACTGTCTATAAAGCTTGACTTGTTGCAAAAGGTTTTTGACAAGTTCAAGGGATTGACTACGATGAGACCTTCTCACCCGTAGCGATGCTTAAGTCTGTCCGAATCATGTTAGCAATTGCCGCATTTTATGATTATGAAATTTGGCAAAACTGCGTTCCTGAATGGATTTCTGGAAGAAGAGTTGTATATGATGCAACCAGAAGGTTTTGTCGATCCAAAGGGAGCTAACAAAGTGTGCAAGCTCCAGCGATCCATTTATGGACTGGTGCAAGCCTCTCGGAGTTGGAATAAACGCTTTGATAGTGTGATCAAAGCATTTGGTTTTATACAGACTTTTGGAGAAGCCTGTATTTACAAGAAAGTGAGTGGGAGCTTGATAGCATTTCTGATATTATATGTGGATGATATATTACTGATTGGAAATGATACAGAATTTCTGGATAGCATAAAGGGATACTTGAATAAGAGTTTTTCAATGAAAGACCTCGGTGAAGCTGCATATATATTAGGCATTAAGATCTATAGAGATAGATCAAGACGCTTAATTGGACTTTCACAAAGCACATACCTTGACAAAGTTTTGAAGAAGTTCAAAATGGATCAAGCAAAGAAAGGGTCCTTGCCTGTACTACAAGGTGTGAGATTGAGTAAGACTCAATGCCCGACCACTGCAGAAGATAGAGAGAAGATGAAAGATGTTCCCTATGCTTCATCCATAGGCTCTATCATGTATGCAATGCTGTGTACCAGACCTGATGTGTCCTTTGCTATAAGTTTAGCAGGGAGGTACCAAAGTAATCCAGGAGTGGATCACTGGACAGCGGTCAAGAACATCCTGAAATACCTGAAAAGGACTAAGGATATGTTTCTCGTTTATGGAGGTGACAAAGAGCTCATCGTAAGGGGTTACGTTGATGCAAGCTTTGACACTGATCTGGACGATTCGAAATCGCAAACCAGATACGTATTTACATTGAATGGTGGAGCTATCAGTTGGTGCAGTTCCAAGCAAAGTGTCGTGACGGGATCTACGTGTGAAGCGGAATACATAGCTGCTTCGGAAGCAGCGAATGAAGGAGTCTGGATGAAGGAGTTCATATCCGATCTAGGTGTCATACCTAGTACATCGGGACCAATGAAAATCTTTTGTGATAATACTGGTGCAATTGCCTTAGCAAAGGAATCCAGATTTCACAAGAGAACCAAGCACATCAAAAGACGCTTCAATTCCATCCGGGATTTAGTCCAGGTGGGAGACATAGAAGTTTGCAAGATACATACGGATCTGAATGTTGCAGAACCATTGACTAAGCCTCTTCCACGAGCAAAACATGATCAGCACCAAGACTCCATGGGTGTAAGAATCATTACTATGTAATCTAGATTATTGACTCTAGTGCAAGTGGGAGACTGAAGGAAATATGCCCTAGAGGCAATAATAAAGTATTATATATTTCCTTATATCATGATAAATGTTTATTATTCATGCTAGAATTGTATTAACCGGAAACGTAACACATGTGTGAATACATAGACAAACAGAGTGTCACTAGTATGCCTCTACTTGACTAGCTCATTAATCAAAGATGGTTATGTTTCCTAGCCATAGACATGAGTTGTCATTTGATTAACGGGATCACCTCATTAGGAGAATGACGTGATTGACTTGACCCATTTCGTTAGCTTAGCACCCGATCGTTTAGTATGTTGCTATTGCTTTCTTCATGACTTATACATGTTCCTATGACTATGAGATTATGCAACTCCCGTTTACCGGAGGAACACTTTGTGTGCTACCAAACGTCACAACGTAACTGGGTGATTATAAAGGTGCTCTACAGGTGTCTCCAAAGGTACTTGTTGGGTTGGCGTATTTCGAGATTAGGATTTGTCACTCCGATTGTCGGAGAGGTATCTCTGGGCCCACTCAGTAATACACATCACTATAAGCCTTGCAAGCATTGTGACTAATGAGTTAGTTGCGGGATGATGTATTACGGAACGAGTAAAGAGACTTGCCGGTAACGAGATTGAACTAGGTATCGAGATACCGACGATCGAATCTCGGGCAAGTAACATACCGATGACAAAGGGAACAACGTATGTTGTTATGCGGTCTGACCGATAAAGATCTTCGTAGAATATGTGGGAGCCAATATGGGCATCCAGGTCCCGCTATTGGTTATTGACCAGAGAGGTGTCTCGGTCATGTCTACATAGTTCTCGAACCCAAAGGGTCCGCACGGTTAAAGTTACGATGACAGTTATGTTATGAGTTTATATGTTTTGATGTACCGAAGGTTGTTCGGAGTCCCGGATGTGATCACGGACATGACGAGGAGTCTCGAAATGGTCGAGACGTAAAGATTGATATATTGGACGACTGTATTCGGACACCGGAAGTGTTCGGAGAAGTTTCGGATTAAACCGGAGTGCCGGAGGGTTACCGGAACCCCCCGGGGAAGTATTGGGCCTTGGTGGGCCTTGAGGGGAGAGAGAGGGCAGCAGCCAGGAGGTGGCGCGCCCCCTCCCAAGGGGAGTCCTAGTTGGACTAGGAGAGGGGGGCGCAGCCCCCTTTCCCTCTCCCTCTCCCTCTCTTTCCTTCCCCCCCTTCTTTCCTAGTAGGACTAGGAAAGGGGAGTCCTACTCCTACTAGGAGGAGGACTCCCCCTCTCTCCTTGGCGCGCCTAGGGCAGCCGGCCTCCCCCTTGCTCCTTTATATACGGGGGCAGGGGGGCACCTAAGAACACACTTGATATACGATATTTGAGCCGTGTGCGGTGCCCCCCTCCACCAAATTACACCTCGATAATACCGTCGCGGAGCTTAGGCGAAGCCCTGCGTCGGTGGAACATCATCATCGTCACCACGCCGTCGTGCTGACGAAACTCTCCCTCAACACTCGGCTGGATCGGAGTTCGAGGGACGTCATCGAGCTGAACGTGTGTAGAACTTCGGAGGTGCCGTGCGTTCGGTACTTGATCGGTCGGATCGTGAAGACGTACGACTACATCAACCGCGTTGTGATAACGCTTCCGCTGTCGGTCTACGAGGGTACGTGGACAACACTCTCCCCTCTTGTTGCTATGCATCACCATGATCTTGCGTGTGCGTAGGAATTTTTTTGAAATTACTACGTTCCCCAACAGCCGCCCTCACGAGGATGAGCATGGCCCTGTCTACATGGAGAAGCACAGTGAAGGCAATGATTGAAAAAGGTGATAGTTATGAGAAGATCAAGGCAAAATATCCTTTGATGAGCGAAGATGACTACAAGGAGTTCAAGATGAAGTGCGAGAGCAGCGCAACCTCCGAATCAAGTCAGTGGGGGAAAAATGCGGGAGTTGAACTTAGGGGTCCACCAACTCGGTCCCGGCGGTTACAGAGTGGCGGAGCCTATATGGGACAAGGAGGACGTGGAGCGTGCCGAGCAAGGCCTACCGCCCCGCTTCGAGAAATTACGTGACAAGCAGACCAGGAACTTTGTCAGGGCCCGGTACAAGGAGGACCCGATAACAAAGGAGCTTACCACGGATCTAAAGACCAGGGCGCTTGAGCTTGTTCTGGTAAGGAATACACCCCCGCGTAATTAGCTCCATATGGTTGCATTCTAATTAATGAAGCCAAATTTCTAAATGGTTCACATTCCTTCCGCAGGAGGCTGAAAGCAGTAGCGCGGGGTCATCTCAGAGCTCCCCTTTTGACACCCCTTTAAATAGGGCGTTGAACGTAATGAAAAACAAGGATAAGCTCAGTAAGCCGTCGTCAGCTGGTCATGTGGCCGGCAAAGGCTTGTCCACAAAATGGTCGTCATACTATACCGCTGGTGGGCGAAAGGAGAAAAAGACCAGCTCGGAAAGCCAGTCACGCGAGGTTCAAGAACTCAAGGCACAAGTGGCGCGGATTCCGGAGATTGTCCAAGAGCAAGTGCAACAACAACTGGGAACGACGCTCACCGCCATTGTGCCTACCTTGATTCAGGGGCTGACGACGTGGATTGCGGGCGGCCAACAGGGGCCTCCCCCGGTTCCCAGCTTCACGGCCAGCAACTCGCACAACGCGCAGGCGGCGCCATTGGTGTCTCCGGCGGAGGCGGTATTCGTGTCTCCGGCGCCGACACGGGCATTGGAGCTTAATGCACCCGGGTGTACGCCGGCCGGCACCTCGCCATCAAGCGGCCCCTCCGTCAGTTGCACGCGCACGCCCGCCATTGGCGGTGCCTCGACATTAGCCGAGCTTGACGGCATCACGGTAACTAAGCCTCTCGGCCGATGACTTCATCTCCTTGCCTTTGACTGGGCATCCCTGACGCCCTACATGTTTTCGCAGGGCGCCACCGATGTTCCTTGCACTCTCCTGCACTTCATGGGCGGCGAGTTGGTCGATATCGCCAAGGGCAGAATCGTTCAACCGGGCAACCACGTGTTCCACGGTAATCCGATGCCACCCACCTTGTATAGGGTTGAACTGGTTCGGGTGCTGCCAGGCTGCGACGAGTTGTTACCTCCGATTCGACCCGCTGGGGCCGACGAAGATGATGTGATGACCCTCAGCGCCTGTGTAAGCTGGCCCCTGCTTTGGCCGAAGAGCCAGATTCGTTTGGGGCGGGGGACACCACCCCACAGACAAGACCGCTAGTCGTGCCAGCGCCAAGCCATGGCAAGAACGCCGCAACGCTACCGGACATGCCGGACATCCCTATGGCACAGGATCCGGACATGCATATGGCACAGGATCCGGACGACGACGACAACGACGGCGGTACATTTTCCAACGTCGATAAGTACTTTGCCGAACATGGGTATGGTGACGAGTTCTGCGGGCCTCCTTCTCAAGAACCCAACCCTGAAAAAGACGACTGCGATCTAGCTGGTATGGCGGAGAAACCCAATTGCAACAGGCGTCGTCTGTTGTTCAGTTCTCAGGAGACGCCTCCAGCTGCCGCCTTCACCGAGCCTCAGATAGCTGAGGTGCCAAATATTATCAGCCCCAACACGCTCAAGAAGGCGGTCTGTGAGCAGAACTCGATCCCATTACAGCAGATCAGGAAGAAGGGACGGAAACGAAAGACTAACAAGGGCGCCAGTGCGAGCCAGCCGGCACCGAGTACGATCCGTGCTCAGGACGGGCCACCTTCACCTAAGGATATCTCGAGGAGGGTGCATGTGGCGGGTAGGCCGATGCTACCGACAAATATGCTCAATGCTGCAACCGGTGCTATGCGGAGTCTCCATGACAGTGTTCTTTCTTTGGAGAAGCGGCGTCTCAGAGAGAATGATGTGGCATACCCGGTTTTCGTGGCCAAGGTGCCAGAGGGCAAGGGCTTTGTGGATAGCGTCGTCGGGGGTACGATCGTCCTGCGGTTTGATGACATCTTTGCTATGCTTAACCTTCATCCGCTGCACTACACCTTCGTTCAGCTGTTTTCGCTGAGTATGGAGATGCGGATCATTAGAGACAAGACCCCGGACATTGTGATAGTCGACCCCTTCTACATGCGTGCCAAGATCTTGGGCAGCGCTAGGGACCGGCAAGTCGCGAGTTCACACCTCGAAGGCGTCATTCTGGCAAACCCAGATAAGGATAACTTCCTCGTGCCTTACTTTCCTGAGTAAGTCATCTCCTAACCGCCCCGTAACATATGATTTCTTAGATTTCGATCGTTCTTTTTTTTCTAACATTCTGTGTTCTGTGCAGTGACACACATTGCACACTCATCCTCTTAAGCCCGAAATATTCCATGGCCACGTATTTCGACCCGGACCGTGACTCCAAGATAGACTACACAAATATCAAGAAAGTTCTTGATGATGCTCTCCCCGGCTACGCCGCATCTGGAGGCACCTTTAAGAGGCCATCTCGTAGGTACGGCAGGCACGTGTTCACCCACAATACGACGTTCCCCTGCGTCAAGCAGCCGCCTGGCGGTCAGAAGGATGCCTACTACGCCCTCCATCACATGCGGGCGATCGTACGGGACCATAATCACCTTCTGCTACCAAATAATCTCAAATATTGGGCCGCAAGCTTGGCGGCAATCCAGGACGCGGACATCCGACAAGAATTCTTTCGCATCCAGTAGGAGTTTGCAGAAATCATCCATCAAGATGTCCTTCGTACCTCGGGGCAGTTCTACCTCAAATTTCAACTGTCCAACAGTGAGATAGACACAACGCTACAAATGCAGGCTGACAACGCCCGCGACTTCATGACCATCACGACAGACGGCGGCTTCATCCACGCTCCGGTCCCATGAGTCGAGTCGAAAGTAGTGATGCTATGTGTAGTTCTGAAACATTGATTAGCTCATGTTGTAATTAAACTTTAATGAACTTGTATGTCTCTTTGGTTTGGACATTCGTTCAACTTAGATGTAATCGATGCTATTTATTAGTAGGACCATGAATCGTGCTATTAATGTCTTGCTTTTCTCTTCCGATCCTTTTGTTGCATACTTATATATTGCTTATGTATTGTCTGTTGTTTGGCTAGTGCATAGAGATGCCGTCATATGTCGTGTACAAGGGTAAGGTTCCCGGAGTCTACGACGACTGGGAGGAGTGTCGGAGACAGGTTCACCGTTTCAGCGGTAACAGTTACAAAGGGTACACCACTAGGGCGGAGGCGGAATCTAGATACGCGCGCTATCTAGCGGGAGAGAGGAGGGAGCGCTGGAGGAACCGGATGAAGACCAGTTTCATCGTGATGATGCTCATCGTGATGACCGCAGCTCTTTTCTATGTGATGGTAGTTTAGATGATCGATATCGACTTGTAATGTGAAGACAAACTCGCTACTCGCGGTCTCGAGACTTGTAATGTTCTATCTTTGTTCGGTCTTTTGAATTCGGAGACTAATATGATGAATTATATTTGGAGACTAATCTTCTATTGTATTCGATGAATCTGCTGTTGTTGTGTGGTGCTGCTTATATTCTGTCCAATAATATATTTTATAATCTGTGCAAAAATTAGAAAAGAAAAAAAATAATCCCTAATATACATACTAATGGCGCATCACCCCAACGCGCGCCATTAGTATGCCAAAGGATACTAATGTCGCATCACACCGCAGTGCGCCATTAGTATGCCAAAGGATACTAATGGCGCATCACCCCGCAGTGCGCCATTAGTATGCCAAAGGATACTAATGGCGCATCACCCCGCGGTGCGCCATTAGTATGGCTAGGCACATGGGTAAATATGGCCCCTGGGAGGCATACTAATGGCGCACCGTGGCCTATACTAATGGCGCACTGCCTGGTGCGCCATTAGTATACCAGTGGTGCGCCATTAGTAAAAAATACTAGTGGTGTGGTACTAGTGGCGCACCAGTAGTGCGCCATTAGTAGGCAAAACTGGTGCGCCACTAGTAGGCCTTTTCCTAGTAGTGAGGACTCCTCCTTTCCTTGTTGGAGTAGGAGAGAAGGAAACAGGGGGAGAGGGAGAAGGAAAAGGGGGCTGCACCCCTTGTCCAATTCGGACCAGAGGGGGGGTGCGCGCCTCCTTCCTTTTGGCCTCTTTCCTCTATTCCCGTATGGCCCAATAAGGCCCAATACTTCTCCCCGGCGAATTCCCGTAACTCTCCGGTACTCCGATAAATACCCGAATCACTCGGAACCTTTCCGAAGTCCGAATATAGTCGTCCAATATATCGATCTTTACGTCTCGGCCATTTCGAGACTCCTCGTCATGTCCCCGATCTCATCCGGGACTCCGAACTACCTTCGGTATATCAAAACACATAAACTCATAATATAATCCGTCATCGAACTTTAAGCGTGCGGACCCTACGGGTTCGAGAACTATGTAGACATGACCGAGACATGTCTCCGGTCAATAACCAATAGCGGAACCTGGATGATCATATTGGCTCCCACATATTCTACGAAGATATTTATCGGTCAAACCGCATAACAACATACGTTGTTCCCTTTGTCATCGGTATGTTACTTACCGAGATTCGATCGTCGGTATCTCAATACCTAGTCCAATCTCGTTACCGGCAAGTCTCTTTACTCGTTCCGTAATACATCATCCCGCAACTAACTCATTAGTTGCAATGCTTGCAAGGCTTATAGTGATGTGCATTACCGAGTGGGCCCAGAGATACCTCTCCGACAATCGGAGTGACAAATCCTAATCTCGAAATACGCCAACCCAACAAGTACCTTTGGAGACACCTGTAGAGCACCTTTATAATCACCCAGTTACGTTGTGACGTTTGGTAGCACACAAAGTGTTCCTCCGGTAAACGGGAGTTGCATAATCTCATAGTCATAGGAACATGTATAAGTCATGAAGAAAGCAATAGCAACATACTAAACGATCGAGTGCTAAGCTAACGGAATGGGTCAAGTCAATCACATCATTCTCCTAATGATATGATCCCGTTAATCAAATGACAACTCATGTCTATGGCTAGGAAACATAACCATCTTTGATCAACGAGCTAGTCAAGTAGAGGCATACTAGTGACACTCTGTTTGTCTATGTATTCACACATGTATCATGTTTCCGGTTAATACAATTCTAGCATGAATAATAAACATTTATCATGATATAAGGAAATAAATAATAACTTTATTATTGCCTCTAGGGCATACTTCCTTCACATACCTAATCTGTCCTAACTAGGGTTCGATCATAACCTACATTATTCTAATAACCTACATTTTTTCAACTACATAGGATTCAAAATAACTACTCTAATAACTATAACTAGGGAGGGAGGGAGGAGGAGGAAGGAGGGAGGAGTACCTCTCGATGGAGGAGGGCCGGCGCGGGAGGAGAGCCGGCGCGGGGGCCGAGGCGGCCGGCGGGGGAGGAGGCCGACGCGGGGGAGGGCGGTCGGCGGGGAGGAGGGCCGACGTGGGCGAGGGCGGCCGAAGCAGGGAGGAGGGCCGCGCTCGGGGGACGGCAGCGTGCGGGGGTCGACGGCGGCGCACGGGGGATTGAGGGAGGAGTGTGGAGTGTGGAGTGTGAGTGAGCTGAGTGAGAGGGAGTGGGCTTAACAGCAGCGCGGGCAATGGGCCAGCGCTACTGCTAAGCCCACTAGCTGTAGCGCTGGCGCAAAACACACGTTACAGCTAAGTGGCCTACCCTTTGGCCCCGGCGGCCCGCTAAACAGCAGCGCGGCCCACGCCAACCAGCGCTGCTGCTACTCAGTAGCAGTAGCGCCCGTTTTGGCCGGCGCTACTGGTAAATACCAGTAGCGTGGGTGCCCAAACATGCGCTACTACTAAAATTCTATGTATAAGCATTTTCCTAATAGTGCGGGTTTCCCGTGGCCAGGTATATCATGGAGGCATGGACCCATGGTTCTCCAGGGCCCAAGCAAAATATTGCAATCTTTAAGCTCCGTAAGTTCGATTCGACCTTGAGTAGAGTGCGTGTGTGTGATGTGAGTGTGGGTGTATGCATTCATATTGTAATCGATGTTTCTAAAAAAAATGTCTTTGATTGTTATTCTTATATGTTCCATAATCGCAGCTTCGAACACCAATTCTTGAAAACCCTTGGCCCAAGAAAAATATCCTAGAGGACCGGAATCCAAGTTTTTTCTTGAAAGGAGGGAAAAAAACATCCTCGTCCTGTGGCTTCCCGGTGAGGTTGGTTCCTGGTTCGTTATCTCCCCACCGTCTCCCACCTCCGTCCACCGCCAGCCTCCATTTCCACCGCCAGCGCCAGGTGAGTCCACGGGGACTGAAGGCTTGCACTGCAATCTCCCAATCCAGTATTCAGCTCGCCCTCTGAAATTTCCAGCTGTTGCCTGCTTCTGCCGCCGCAGGAGAACGGGGCGCGGGCGGGCACCATGGAGCTCTGCTGCTCGGGAGTCGTAAGCGGCGGCGGCGGCGTGGCCGGTGCCGGGACACCTCGGGCCCAGAATTCCAGGACTCCTCCCGGGTTCCTGACCGCCCCGCCCAGGACGCGGCCGAGCAGCCGCGCCGGCTGCCGCCAGCTCGCGGCGCCGCCCTCCGGCGAACGGGTGGGCCGGCCTGGCGACGCGGGGAACGTCGTCCACATGCTCAGGTCGGCCGCCGCCGCTGACCCGGCGGAGGCCCTCGAGCTGTTCAGGTCCGTCGCGCGGCAGCCCAGGGTCGCCCACACCACGGAGTCGTGCAACTACATGCTCGAGCTGATGCGCGCCCACGGCCGGGTCGGGGACGTGGCCCAGGTGTTCGACGTAATGCAGAGGCAGATCGTCAAGGCCAATGTGGGCACCTTCTGCACCATCTTCGGGGCGGTCGGCGTCGAAGGGGGCCTCCGGAGCGCGCCGGTGGCCCTGCCGGTGATGAAGGAGGCCGGGATTGCCTTGAACGCCTACACCTACAATGGCCTCATCTATTTCCTCGTCAAGTCTGGGTTCGACAGGGAGGCCATGGAGGTGTACAAGGCGATGGCGGCGGATGGTGTCGTGCCGACTGTCAGGACCTACTCCGTGCTGATGCTGGCGTTTGGGAAGAGGAGGGACGCTGAGACTGTTGTTGGGCTGTTGGGCGAGATGGAGGCTCGTGGAGTGAGGCCAAATGTGTACAGCTACACCATCTGTATCCGGGTTCTTGGCCAAGCTGGGAGATTAGAGGAGGCGTATAGAATTCTTCGCAAAATGGAGGAAGAGGGCTGCAAGCCCGATGTTGTCACCAATACTGTGCTTATACAGATTCTCTGTGATGCCGGTCGACTTGCTGATGCCAAGGATGTATTTTGGAAGATGAAAGCGAGTGATCAAAAGCCTGATAGAGTGACCTACATTACTCTCCTAGACAAGTGCGGCGACAATGGTGACTCGCGGTCAGTAAGTGAGATATGGAATGCATTGAAAGCTGATGGGTATAACGACAATGTCGTTGCTTATACTGCAGCTGTCGATGCATTGTGCCAAGTTGGGAGGGTCGATGAAGCCTCAGATGTTTTCGATGAGATGAAACAAAAGGGTATTGTACCTCAGCAGTATTCATACAACTCCTTAATATCTGGATTTCTTAAAGCTGATAGGTTCAACCGTGCTCTGGAGCTGCTCAACCATATGAATATTCATGGTCCTACTCCTAATGGCTACACACATGTTCTGTTCATAAATTACTATGGAAAATCTGGCGAATCTCTGAAAGCACTTAAAAGGTATGAGCTTATGAAGAGCAAAGGGATTGTTCCCGATGTTGTTGCTGGTAATGCTGTTTTGTATGGTCTTGCTAAATCTGGGCGGCTGGGAATGGCAAAAAGGGTCTTCCATGAATTGAAAGCTATGGGAATTTCTCCAGATAATATCACCTACACGATGATGATCAAGTGTTGCAGCAAGGCATCGAATGCTGATGAGGCCATGAAGATCTTCTCTGAAATGATCGAAAACAGATGTGCTCCTGATGTTCTTGCAATGAATTCTTTGATTGATATGCTCTACAAGGCAGGCAGGGGAAATGAAGCCTGGAAAATCTTCTATGAACTGAAAGAAATGAACCTTGAACCCACTGACTGTACTTACAACACACTTTTGGCAGGATTAGGAAGAGAAGGTAAAGTCAAGGAGGTGATGCAACTGCTTGAAGGAATGAACTCTAATAGCTTTCCACCTAATGTAATAACGTACAACACTGTTCTGGATTGTCTCTGCAAAAATGGGGAGGTGAACTATGCACTGGGCATGCTATACAGTATGACGATGAACGTTTGCATGCCTGACCTTTCATCTTACAACACTGTGATGTATGGTCTTGTTAAAGAGGACAGATTGGATGAGGCATTCTGGATGTTTTGTCAGATGAAAAAGGTTCTTGCTCCAGATTACGCAACAGTGTGTACTATCCTCCCGAGTTTTGTGAGGAGTGGGTTAATGAAGGAAGCTCTGCATATTGTTAAAGAGTATATTCTTCAACCTGATTCTAAAGTGGATAGATCTTCGGTCCACTCACTGATGGAAGGGATACTGAAGAGGGATGGTACAGAGAAGTCAATTGAGTTTGCCGAAAACATAGCATCAAGTGGCATTCTTCTGGATGATTTGTTTTTGTGCCCAATAATTAGGCACCTTTGCAAGCATAAGGAGGCTCTGGCGGCACATGAACTTGCCAAGAAGTTTGAGAATTTTGGTGTTTCGCTAAAAGTTGGGTCATATAATGCTCTTATTTGCGGCCTTGTGGATGAAGACCTGATTGATATCGCTGAAGAGTTGTTCTCTGAGATGAAGAGACTCGGATGTGACCCTGATGAGTTTACTTACCATTTGATTCTCGATGCCATGGGGAAGTCGATGCGGATTGAGGATATGCTGAAAGTCCAGGAAGAGATGCATAACAAGGGATACAAATCAACTTATGTTACCTATAACACAATCATTTCGGGTCTTGTAAAATCAAAAATGTTGGACGAGGCTATAAACTTATACTACCAGCTGATGAGCGAAGGCTTCTCTCCCACCCCATGTACATATGGTCCTCTTCTTGATGGGCTGTTGAAAGATGGAAATGTTGAAGATGCAGAAGCTCTTTTCGATGAGATGGTGGAGTGTGGCTGCGAGCCCAATTGCGCCATCTATAACATTCTGCTCAATGGATATCGATTAGCAGGTGACACAGAGAAAGTTTGTGAGCTCTTTGAGAACATGGTGGAGCAGGGGATAAACCCAGATATAAAATCATACACAGTTGTCATCGACACCCTCTGCGCAGATGGGCGGTTGAATGATGGCTTGTCTTACTTCAAACAGCTGACAGATATGGGACTTGAGCCTGACCTCATCACCTATAACTTGCTCATACACGGTCTAGGTAAATCTGGAAGACTAGAGGAAGCACTCGCCCTCTACGATGACATGGAGAAGAAAGGAATCGCCCCGAACCTGTACACGTACAACTCACTGATCCTCTACCTGGGGAAAGCGGGCAAGGCCGCGGAAGCCGGCAAAATGTACGAAGAACTGCTGGCGAAAGGCTGGAAGCCCAATGTTTTCACATACAACGCACTTATCCGGGGCTACAGTGTTTCTGGCAGCCCTGAGAACGCCTTTGCGGCCTACGGTCGGATGATTGTTGGAGGGTGCCGGCCTAATTCGAGCACCTACATGCAACTTCCAAATCAAATGCTGTAACTGACAAGTTAGTTACTGTGTGAACTGCTTTCTGTATAGTCCTGTTCTATAATCGGGGAAATGATCAACCGTAGATAGTGATCAGCAGTGACACACCTGAGAGTAATCCTAGATCGCATTCTGCACTAATGTACCATTTTTGCTGGCAGAAATTTATGCCATACGATACGCAGTTTACGGGGATCGTCTTTGCCATCTTCGCTTTCAGTGTTTCTTCTTCTTTTGACTGCCTTTTCCCTAACAGCGATCGGTCCTTCATACGCCATCTGCTTTCCTGATGGTGTTCTCCTTAAGCTGGTAGCTGAACTTGGACTTATTTGTTCTAGCTGTCAGTTGATATGTTGATATGTTGACGCTCTGTTCGGTATTATCCGTAGGGTCCAGCTTATGACATGTTTTGCGAGGAAAACAAACGAAAGTGCAGAGAGGGCTGATGATGGACCCGCACATATCGGCTCAAATGAGCCCGGGAATAAACAAAAAAATCATTAAAAATACTAAATAAATCCAAAAAATTCTGCTTTTTTTATGGAGAAAGATGTGAGTGTGTGTCCGTGCCAGATTTTAGAGCATTTGAATGTCTAAGTAGCTCTCAGCAAAAAAGACAATTTTGTGAAAATATTTACTGTTTGTGTACTATTTGGACCCGATTTTGTTTTTTTCCAAGAGCTATTCAAATGTCCAAGGGGCTGTTTGGTTGCTGCCCTGAGTTGTATGCCTGAGAAAATGTGGAGCCTAAAGGTAGCCTGAAAATCAGAGTGAAGGTAGCCTGACCAGGCAGCCGGAGAGATGTGCTGTTTGGTTTGCGCCTGAGCTATGCCACCATGTTCCAGTACAGTTAGTGCATAAATAACTTCACACCCATTCGGTCTATCTCAAAGAAATACTATTTTAATGTCAGGCATTGGGGCAGGCAGAGTCAGGCGATATAAATAGGAGGCCTGACTCAGGCTAACTACGTTGCCGGTGGCCAGGTCTTGCTAATTGCTTCAGTCAGCTTTTACAGGCCAGGCTACAACTTGGTGGCTCAGGACACCAACTCCCCCAACCAAACAGGGTTCAGGCACGTCCCAGGAAACCTTCAGGTCAGGCAAATTTGACTCAGGGCAGCAACCAAACAGCCCCTTTGAAATTTTGGCACGCACCTCATACACTCAAACACCTCCCATGAAAAAAAACATTTTTTATTTTTTCTAATTTTTTTAAATTTCACTGTTCACCGAGTGCAGATGAGCCCGGGTCCAGAATTGGATATTCGGCCGACTAAGCATCTCTAGCAGATCCCCTGAGACTCAAATTTATGGCCCGGAAGTAACTTTTGAGGAGTTAATGCATCTTCAATGTCGTCCATCAAAACAGACACCCTAACGTCTGCGGACACGTCTAGACATATCCGTGAGTAGTGGATATGGGGGCGGCATCCAGTCCTATACACCAAATGTCCGCCCCTGTTTTTTTTATCCTATATCCAAAGTACCTAAAATAAATAAGATAAATATCACTCTTCGTCCATAATCATGTTGTACAAATATTTCAATGCAACGACTATTGATGTTTTGGCTAGTTCGGATAGTGAGTTTCACGTTAAACTCCATATTCGCAACAAGGCCGACAACTTCACATGGACCCTCTCGCCGTGTATGGGGCAGCCCAGGATGAGTTCAAGGCCGATTTTCTCCGTGAATTGGTTAATCTAGCAAAAGATAATCCCTATACCGTTCTTATAGGTGGGGATTTCAATTTGCTTCGATTTTCAAATGAGAAAAGAAGCGATAGGTTTGATAATCATTGTGAAAGGATATGCGGTGCCCCCATGTGTGGTTTTGGTAATTGATGACATTCTCTATGCACTAATGGTTGCATTGAGTTATATTTGAAGGATTTGTCCATATGCTTTTCTTGAAGTCCATGTGTTGGTTTCAAGGAGTTTGTGAGTTGACCAAGGTGCTATTAAGGAATTATCCAAAGATTGGTCATGTGAGTGTTGAGCTTATTGCAAGCATGTCTTGAAGAAGAAGAGTGTGTGATCATTCATGTCTACCTTCAAGACATCATCCAAATGAAGAGAGTTGGAAAGATTCAAGGTTGATCAAGACTAAGTCAAGAGTGAATCAAGTTGATCAACACACAAAGCGTACAAGATGTACCGAGGGATCAAGTGGTCCCATGGTATGATAAGCATTGTCCATTACGCTTTGTGTACTAACCCATGGTATTCGTGAGAGTTCTTTGTGGGGTTAGATTGCAGTGTGCAAGTTCAAGTGGAGCATCACAAGGAGATCATCCTTGAAGCTTGACGTCCATTGTGGTGTCAATGGACTTGATAAGATGTGCCAAAGAGCAGCTCACCCATAGTAGAGTATGGGGGAGCAAACATCTAGTCTTCATCGAGCCAATGCAATCAAGAAAGATGGTCCAACTTGAGGTAGTTAAGATCGTCATCATCTAGCTCAAGTGGACTATGTGCAAGGCAAATGTTTGGCCTTGATAGGTTCTCTATTTTACCGGTCTCATGGTGGTAGTTTGGAGACCGGGTTATAGGATCGATTGTCGTACTATCAAGGAGGGCTCTCAAGTGAGTAGCTTGATCGTATCGTTCGTACAGAGCTCAAACCATTGCATGCTTGCATCATCTTTCTTGGTTATTGTTTGGTTTTCTCCTAGTGAGATTTGGAGCTTATGATCATCTTCTTGACAAGCTCGAGTTCATCGAAAACGGAGTTCACATGCTTCTTCTATTGCATTTTCGGTGTTGAAGATTTTACCGGTCTTATTCGAGGAAGGGTTCTCACCATTTTCTTATGGGCCTTTTCTAATTTGCTTCTTATTGTTATTTCTATCAATATTGTGTTAGCCCTTGTCGCTAGCTTTCCAACAAACTTGGTTTCGTTGAATTCGGAGTCCGTTTGCAGAAGTTGTATCAGTTTTGGTGTCCTTAAAAAAGCTGCAGCGGTACTACCCCTCGTGGGAGTGGTACTACCGCTTGGAGGGGATGTAATTTTTTACTACCGCTCTTGGGAGCGGTACTACCGCTTGGAGTGGTACTACCGCGGCTACTTCCGCTCCGGAAGAAAACTCGTCTCAAGTCCAGCGGTGGTAGGCATGGATGTATTTTTTTAGTACCGCTCGCAAGCAGTAGTACCGCTACCCTTTGAGGTAGTACCGCTACCCCTAGCGGTAGTACCGTGAGGACGAGCGGTAGTACCGCTCTGTGCGGGTTGTGAGCATAACGGTTGTATTTTTCCCCACCTATAAAAGGGGGTCTTCTTCCCAAATGAACCTAATCCTTTGAGCTCGTGTTCTTCATCCATTGTTGACCTTCTTCGAGCTTGCTATCTCTCAATCCCTCCATGGATTCTTGCTAGTTTGGGGGGGGGGGGAAGAGAGAGGAGATCTAGATCCATATTTCCACCAATCACTTTCTCCTCTATGTGAGGGGACCCCTTGGATCTAGATCTTGGAGTTCTTGGTGTTCTCCTTCTTGTTCTTCCTCTCATTTCCCTCCCTAGCATTAGTTGTTTTGGTGGGATTTGGGGGAGAAGGACTTGGGCACTCAGTGTGCCCTTGCCATTGCATTTGGTGCATAGGTTTGAGTTCTCCATGGTGATACGTGGAAGTTACAAGTTGCGAAGCTTATTACTCTTGGGTGCTTGGTACCCTTGAGCTTGTTCCTCTTGGGTGCTTGGGCACCCTAGACAGATGGTGGTGTTCGGAGCTCAATCATTGTGGTGTAAAGCT
This sequence comes from Aegilops tauschii subsp. strangulata, assembly GCF_002575655.3. Lineage (NCBI taxonomy): Eukaryota > Viridiplantae > Streptophyta > Magnoliopsida > Poales > Poaceae > Aegilops > Aegilops tauschii. Next base: position 46,791,894 of record NC_053038.3, on the reverse strand, counting down.
CCGGGCAAGCGTCGGGGTCTCCAATTAGGTTGTGGAGATCGCCCCGAGCAATTTGACGGGTTCCGGTGACCGCCCCCAAGGGTTGCCAAAGTGTACGGGTTCGGTGACCGCCCCCAAGGGTTGCCATTTGTACGGGTTCGGTGACCGCCCTCAAGGGTCCCTTAGTGAAATCACGGCATCTTGCATTGTGCCAGGGCATGAGGAGATTACAGTGGCCCTAGTGGCTTCTTGGGCAGCATTGTGCTTCCACACCGCTCCAAACGGAGATTAGCATCCGCAAGGGTGTGAACTTCGGGATACATCGTCGTCTGCGTGTGCCTCGGTTATCTCTTACCCGAGCCCTTTACTTATGCACTTTACTTTGTGATAGCCATATTGTTTCTTGTCATATATCTTGCTATCACTTAGTTGTTTATCTTCCTTAGCATAAGTTGTTGGTGCACATAGGTGAGCCTAGTTGTTGTAGGTATTGTGCTTGACAAATTAACCGCTAGGTTTATTCCGCATTTGTTCAAGCCTAAATCTTAATTATTTTAAAGCGCCTATTCACCCCCCTCTAGGCGATATCCTCGATCTTTCACATTGGCCTTTCCTTTTCAACATTGTCATCGATAGTCTAGATCTGCGAGATGTTTTTCAGGATAGGAAGACAATTCACTTGGGCGAATAGTCTTTCAGAACCGACATACGAGAAACTAGACTGCTTATTAATGGGTATCGACTGGGAATCTAAAGTTCCTATGGTGTTTATTCGTGCTCTACCTCGTATTGAGGCTATATCAGACCATGCACACATTCTCCTAACTACTGGTTTGCCACGACAACAACATAGACACAAGTTCAAGTTCGAACTTGGGTGGTTGCTTCGGGATGGCTTCCATGACATGGTAAAGGAGGTGTGGGAGAAACCGGTGGCCGGGCCAACCCCAATACACAGATGGAATAACAAAACATGCATTGCGTAAATTTCTTGGTGCTTGGGCTAGACATACGGCGGGTATCCTCAAAAAGGAGAAGCTTCATCTTTCATGTATCATTGATGAATTAGAAGCTTTGCCAGAGGTTAGACCTCTATCTAAGCATGAAATCGAGATCAAGGGTCATTCGAATGCACTGATAGCCAACATGTTGTGTGAAGAGGAACTCAAATGGTACCAACATTCTAACTCCCGGTTTATCCTCAAAGGTGAAAGGATCGAGAAGAGGGGTCTAGAGGGGGGGGGGGTGATTAGATCCTCAACAAGTAAAAGTGGCCGTTTTTAAGTTCTTCAAGTTAAGGTGGAGTTTTAGCACAAGTTTAAGCATTACAATACATTTCAAGCAAGCATGACAAGAGTATATGCAGCGGAAAGGGTAGAGCATGCTAATTGCAAGAAAGTAAAGGGATGGGATTGGAGTGTGCAAACGCAATGAAGACACTGAATTTTTTGGCGTGGTTCCGATAGGTGGTACTATTGTACATCCACGTTGATGGAGACTTCAACCCACGAAGGGTAACCGTTGTGTGAGTCCACGGAGGACTCCACCCACGAAGGGTCCACGAAGAAGCAACCTTGTCTATCCCACCATGGCCATCGCCCACGAAGGACTTGCCACACTCGGGTAGATCTTCACGAAGTAGGCGATCTCCTTGCCCTTACAAACTTCTTGGTTCAACTCCACAACTTGACGGAGGCTCCCAAGTGATACCTAACCAATCTAGGAGACACCACTCTCCAAAAGGTAATAGATGGTGTGTTGATGATGAACTCCTTGCTCTTCTGCTTCAAATCATAGTCTCCCCAACACTCAACTCTCTCTAATAGATTTGGATATGGTGGAAAGATGATTTGAGTGGAAAGCAACTTGGGGAAGGCTAGAAATCAAGATTCTTGTGATAGGATTGGAATATCTTGATCTCAACACATGAGTAGGTGGTTCTCTCTTAGAAAATGTATGGTGGAAGTGTAGGCACGTTATGATGGCTCTCCCACGTATGCAGAAGGGGGTGGAGGGGTATATATAGCCTCCACACAAAATCCAACCGTTACACACATTTGACCCATCTCGGTGAGACCGAATAGATAAACTCGGTGGGACCAATTAGTTCAAAATGTGAACGTTAGGAATCTTGGTGGGACCAATTGGAACAACTCGGTGGGACCGATGTGCTAGGGCTTTAGGGTAAACATCATCTTGGTGGCACCAATTGCATCAACTCGGTGAGACCGAAGTGAAGCAATAAGGCAACAGAGAGAATGTCAAGCCAACTCTCTGAGACCGATTGCATAACTCGGTGAGACCGAAATAAATGCAACAAGTCATAGAGCGTTGGCAAGGCCATCTCGGTGAGACCGAGACTCGTATCAATGAAACCGAATTGCTAGGGTTTCTGGAAGTGGCTATGTCATATGAACTCGGTGGCGCCGGATAGAAAGAGTCGGTGGGGCCGAGTTGGACTTTAGGGTTTTGACATATTTGGATGGAGAAAGTGGTTGAGGGTTTTGGAGCAATATCACTAAGCATTTGAGCAAGCAAGCCATTAAGCAACACCTCATCTCCTTTTAATAGCATTGGCTTTCCTATGGACTCAATGTGATCTTGGATCACTAAAACAAAATGAAGAGTCTTGAGCTTTAGCCAATGCATGTCCTTGACACCTTGAAGGGGTTCCACATCCTCTTGTCCTTTCCACACCATTGTTGAACTTGTCTGAAATACACTAGATAAAAGCATTAGTCCAACAAGAGATATGTTGACATTAATTACCAAAATCACCTAGGGGCACTTGTGCTTTCAATCTCCCCCTTTTTGGTAATTGATGACAACATACATCAAAGCTTTAGGTAAATGATATGAAGAGTAGCAAGTAAAGCTTTGGAGGAACATCTAACATGCACAAGCTCCCCCTACATGTATGCAATCATGTGAAGATAGATATACGAACATTTGAATGCATAACATGACAGAGTAAGAAGAGTATCTTGGCTATATGCATCAGAGCAAAAGATATGATTAAGAAATGTACCTCCATGTTTATGAACCCCTCTTGCAAACAATATGTACAACAACAAGAGATCATCATGCACATGAGTGTGATGCATATACTTACCTTGTGTTCTTGAGCTTACTTTAGAAAGAGTGGACTTGAGAAAACAGGGTTAGATAACACAAGATCACTCCAAGTAAAGCAATTTTAGGGAACCACAAGAGTACCAAGACTGGGATGACATGTGATGAGTGAGTACTATAAGTACTTCATTTAGATATAGACATGTCCCCAGAGTTTTAAAGATGTGCAATGAATTCCAAGGATTTTTCTCCCCTTAGGCATATACTCTTTCTCCCCCTGAATCTGATATTGGATAATCGGAGAAGGTAGGGTGAGATAAAATCAGAGCAAATAGAATAAGAGCAAATAGAATTTTCATCAATAGCTAGGATTAAACATATTAGCATGTCTTCCCCTCTTAAAGACATGTGACTTCTCTCCTCTTTGTTAACGAGCATCTGTAGAAGAGCTTGGATGTGCTCATTTGATAAGCTTTGATGTGCTCTCTCTCCCCCTTTGACATCAATTTCCAAGAAGGGCACTTCTAGAGCATGAGCGAAGTGGGTGTGGTCCTTGAGAGTCACTACAAAGCAGTAGGTAGCTTATGATCCTGATAGAGGAAAGAATCATTGAGTGGAGCTGAAGAAAATAGGCAGTAAGAAATGGCAAAAGGTTTTCTCAGAGTTGAAATCGGTGACGCCGATGGGTTTCCGTTGGTGACTCCGATATGACAGAATCACATAGGGTGCTTATTGGTGAGACCGAGCTAGTCCGTGTCGGTTGTACCGATGAACTATATACAAGAAAACCTTGTATTTTGGTCGAGCCGATAGGTTTGGATCGGAGGGACCGAGTTCAACCGAGAGTAAAGATTTTGTCAACTCGGCTCACTTGGCAAATGAAATCTCACAAGGATTTGCAAGGAATTTGCGGAAAGATTTGCAATGAATTAAAAGCAGAAATTACAGATGAAAAACAAAAAATTTAGAAGAGATCTAGATGAAGTTATTATTATTATTATTATTATTACTATTATTATTATTATTATTAAGAGAGATACAATGGCAAGAAAAACATACAAGTGGAAAAATCAACTGAGCAAAAGAATACTAGAGAACTTCATATAGAAAAGGTCGGCGACAAAGTCACCTATGTTAGAGTATATTGACTGAGGAGTCAAGTGATAGCACTTGATCGTAGGTCATACTCATCGTTTAAGCTAAAAAATGGGGTTACCATTTTTCGTTTAAGCATTTTCATGTATTCACATCTTGTTGAGTTGCTTTAGCTCATGACTTGGAGCAAAGCTTCTCTAAGATGGAATGACATACCTTGGATTGTGGTGTTGATCTTGATCATGTAGTCGAACTTGTGTTAGATGCTCAAGGTTGATGTTGTCCATCAAGAGTTGGGAGCATCACTAGTAGTTTGAGTCCATCTTCCTACATGGGTTAGTCTTGCAAGGAAGAGCACTTGTGTATTCAAATTAACAATCATGAAATTTGACATAAGTAGTCAAAGAAAATGTATAGTGAGTTCATGCTTCCTTGTATTGAACAACCAAATCATGGGAACTTGGTGATGTAGAAATTGCTCAAAATGTGAGTGACTTGCAATATCATAGATTTGGGCTCATCCAAGTACCTACAAGGGTTAGATAACATGCAAGGGTACAAGTATAGATCCAAGACATATGCTCATCATCGTAAGAGAAATACCAAGGATTAGTCACAAAAGGCTCACACCTTGCATGTATCCAAATGGAGCTTCTACTCCAAGTTTTAGGTATCAATAATATTCAATTCACCTCTCAAATGGCAAAATACTTTCTCATCAAGCGGTTTGGTGAATTTATCCACCAATTGCTTATCAGTTCGAACATGCTTAAGATTGATGTCTCCTTTAGCAACATGATCCCAAATGAAACAATGATGAACTTCAATGTGCTTAGTTCGAGAATGTTGCACGGGATTGTGAGCAATCTTAATAGCACTTTCATTATCACAAAGCAATGGAACATGTTTCACATGTATCCCATAATCCTTAAGAGTTTGGGTCATCCAAAGTAATTGAGCACAACATGATCCGGCAGCAATGTATTCCTCTTCGACAGTGGATAAGGATACCGAGTTTTATTTCTTGGAGGACCAAGACACAAGGGATCTACCAAGAAATTGACAAGTACCCGAAGTGGACTTCCTATCAACCTTGTCACCGGCATACACTACAAAAAAAATACACTTCCGTGATGATACGTGTTTGTCACAGTAGGTCACATTTTTTGTCATGCATGTACATCCATGACAATTTTATGACAGAATCAAGATAGTCATACATGTGTTGTCGTAGAAGTGTTCCATGACAATACCAAAGTTATCATCACGGAAGTGTCCACTTCCATGACGATAAATGGCGCGTCATGGAAGTGTTTTCGTCAAGGGTAACCGACACGTGGCATCCACCGTAACGGGTCGCCGTTAAGCTATCGGGTTCCGGTTTGGATCCGATAACCCGTTAACAGCCCCGACCAATGGGGATTTTCCACATGTAAAATTCTCATTCACCGGAGGATCCACGTGTCGGCTCAGCTTTGGGACAGATGTCATCCACTCATTGTACGGGAGGCGCCTATGATACGTTGGCTCATGGCAAGGCGCAACAGTGGCCCATTTAGGTGAAAGAGGCCGGCCCAGTCAAAATTAGCAGGCCGACCCATATAGGGCCTACTTGTGTCTGGTCCATTTAAGACCACGGCCCATACGAGATGAGCCAATTCGGCCTGTCAATGGCCCGTTCACTATTTGACACCATTGCAGCCCATCGTCAGTTCGAGCCCTTTAACAGCCCGCTATATATTTGGGATCAATATCGGCCCCATGTGGTTTTGGCCTATTAACGGCCCATTCAAGGGATGAGCCAATTTTCAGGATGTACGTCTTTCGGCCTTTTAGCGACCCATTTAAGTGTTGGGCCAATTTCCAGCCCGGTGTGTCTTTCAGCCTGTTAACGACCGATAAATGAGTTGGGCCATTTGCAGTCGGACCCAAGGTTTGGCCTCTTAACGGCCCATGCTCTTCATGACCAATACGAGCCCGCTGTCTCTTTCGGCCTGCTAAAGGCCTACAATACAGTTGGGCCATATATAGCCCGTACTTAGTATCGGCCTGTTAACGGCCCGTGAAATCGAGTGGGCCCACTTATTGCCTGCTTCGATGTCGGCATGTCACAACCCGGGAGGTAACAGGGCCGAGCATTAACTGTTGGCTCGTTTCAATTATAGCGGCCTAATAGAGCTTTTGGCCTAGTTACGGCCCATTAGCTTAATGGGCCCACTAAAGTTCGAACATATCTGTAGGCCCAATTAGATAACGTCAATTCCGGCCTGGCTGTAATTTGAGCCCATTAACAAAAACAACAACAACAACAAAGCCTTTAGTCCCAAACAAGTTGGGGTAGTCTAGAGGTGAAACCCATAAGATCTCGCGACCAACTCATGGCTCTGGCACGTGGATAGCAAGCTTCCATGCACCCCTGTCCATAGCTAGTTCTTTGGTGATACTCCAATCCTTCAGGTCTCGCTTAACGGACTCCTCCCATGTCAAATTCGGTCTACCCCGACCTCTCTTGACATTCTCCGCACGCTTTAGCCGTCCGCTATGCACTGGAGCTTCTGGAGGCCTGCGCTGAATATGCCCAAACCATCTCAGACGATGTTGGACAAGCTTCTCTTCAATTGGTGATACCCCAACTCTATCTCGTATATCATCATTCCGGACTCTATCCTTCCTCGTGTGGCCACACATCCATCTCAACATACGCATCTCTGCCACGCCTAACTGTTGAATATGTCGCCTTTTAGTCGGTAATTGGAGCCCATTACGACGAGCTATTATGGACAGGATAAAAACCGATCAATCAAAGGCGTGTGAGAATTTTGGCCTTGCGAGCCCATTAGGGAAGCCCATTAAGGGCAGTGGGCCGCTTCCTTCATATAGGGCCCATGACTGTTCGTGCTAACTAATAATTTCACTGTTTTTTGGCTTCCTAATGACCAGTTAGCTGGAATGCGAGGCGCGCTAATCAAACATATGACATACAAGAAAGAACGTTGCACATCCAGCATATATTACAGGAAATTACATCCACTTGGCAATCAAAGATTGATGACAGTGCAAATAAATGAACAGAACTTAACGATCTACAATCTGCAACCTTAGCGCGGATGACGCCCATAAGCATGTGAGCAAGTTCTTTCCTTCTTTGCTACACTATCTCTGAAAACATTAATCAGTTGTTGTTGTGCAAGAATGTGCACCTCTGATTCCTCCACGATTTCCATGATTGCTTCAGCCAGTAATCCGTTCACAAACATACATTTTTTTCCATTGGATTCGAGACAGAGGAAACTCAACAGATTCAGATGGCGATTTTGGCAGGCTTGTATTATTGATAGTGGAGAGTGTCTCGACCACTGCATCATAACATAAATTAGGAGGGGAACCGAATAGATTAATCAAGAGTTATTGCCACATTACCTGGCCTAGATTTATTGGAAAGAAAGAATGGGGTTGCCTTGCTGTTTTCAGAGTTTGTCTTCTTATCTTCAGCAGCCTGCACCAAATTAACACACTAGCATTGCTATCATTAGCCAGGTTAGATAATAGGAAAGCAACATTGACACAACGAACGTTTGGGAACCAGACCACACTAGCCTACACCAAATGAACACAATATGGCACAACTATCATCAGCCAGGTAAGGTAATAGGAAAGCAACATTGACACAATGAATGATTGGGCAACCAGAACAACACTACAATTTAGTAATGTGCATGATATGAGATAGTACACTCATGCAGCTCAGTATGCAAAACTACCAGACAATTTTCCTTACAAAAATCAACATTGTCGCCTTTAATTATACATTTTGCTACAAGTAAATTTAGATCGGATAAAGGTTGGATTCACGCCGATTAACAAAATACATGTTGTTGTAAAAATTTAGTGACATACAACAAGCACTTACATCAACATTGGAGCACAGAGAATTCCCGCAAGATACTTTCCTCGAACACGATCCCAGTTTAGAAAGTCTTCTATCCTTTAAGCTTATTTCTAAAAGAGAGATGGGTAAGAAACATGTAGAAAATATGATCCGAATGCTATAAAATTTCATGATGTGAGGATACACACACGCTTTTCAGAATGGAGTTGACATATTTTTGCTGGACTGGAGCGGACTAGTTCTTTGGCCACTTGAATATGCTTATTATCAATAGGAGTTGGGTTTCTCTGTGCTGGAGAAGTATCTATGAACACTGGAGTTGGTTTACTATCTCCTGGGATCTGGATCTTTTGCAAAGACCTTGTTTGCAACCCTTCAGATTCTAACATAGCCGTCTTCCCCTTGCATGCCTTGTATAGAAGAATGGTGCTTCAGTTATAAAACATGCTATGGCAGACAGATGGAATAGGTACTGAAGAGTAGAAAGGCATGACATATTGACATGTATTCCCTCCATCCGGAAATAAATGGATGTGTCTAGGCGTATTTCAGTTCTAGATACATCCATTTTTTCCATTTCTGTGACATGTAATCCGGACGGTGGGAGTATGATGTAAGAGCTAGGGATACGACAGGACAACAGAGTAAAAAAACACTAGTTGAATGTAAAACTATATGATAGCGGAATACATACAGAAAAACACTAAGGCAACATATGCGTGTATGATTGGGAAACTAAGATGGCATTGCAACAGACCACGAACATCACTTCAATGTAAAAAATAACATGGTATGGTAGATAGATGAAGTACATACTAATGAATAACAATGCATAAGATATTCAGAAGCGTGATGTCCAAACTAAGCAGATGGTATTGCGACAGATTAGAATGACAGTACTTGAATTTGAGAACATGTTATCATGAATGGAATAGGTACTGAAAAATAGGAAGGCATGACATATTTACATGCATGATCAGCAGGCTAAGCACATGGCATTGCAACAGAGTAGATGCCCTCCAGGACATTATATGCATGTTGTACCCATATCACGGGCCAAGTTAGAGCAAGGACCTTGTGGGGTGAATAGGATTCGACATCTTTCTGTAAGTCTTCTGAAGAACTGCCTTTACATGTTCCATCATATTGGGTATCACTGACGTTGAGTTTGTTGGCCGTTACATTGCTTCGTGAGGTTCTTGTGGATATATCAGTGTGTGCAATTATATTTGACATGCATGGAAGACAATTAGTAGTTAGATTTATGTAATGAGTGCCTGTAGGAGACGACATAAATAGTAGGACTGGGCTTAACTAGCAGCAATAGGTCTCAAAAACTAAAGGGAGAACACAGATGAAAGCTACAGAATATGTATCGTTTGTACTCAAGATTATTAAAGAACAACATAGGTAATACTAGAAGTGGTATAATCACCAGCCTGTGGGATAACATTGGCTGATGGATGATAACTATGGAACGACATTACCTAAAGAACAAGTCTCTTATCTGAACTATGGAACATCGTTAACTCCTGAACAAGACTCTTAAGAGATCAGCATGAATATACAGTGAAATGTGATAATCTCTTTTCCATGCTTAGATGAATAATAAAGCCATAAATGTTGCACACATGTAAGATGAGGGTACAACCTATCTGGCCGCCATCCATAGGGTAAGCATCATGTGCTGACTTGTCGATGGCCCTGCAGTTGTTGTGGTTGTCCATGTCGGGCACGCACATTCGATGCAGGGAACTGTTGAGTGGGGGCTATAGCTCCCTTCTGGTGTATACTTCCCTTGTTGGGGCAGCTGCAGTGAGAAGGAAGACCGTTTGGATGAAGATGGAAAAAACACAAAATGTTAAGAACGACACATATCTCTGATCTGAAGAAATACCCTAAGAGATCAACAGTAAGGTACGATAGTGGTCACACGTCTGTTGACTAAAAACGGAATTGGGGTCACATGATTTTATTTTATTTTGGTACTGTCCGATCTACGCCAGATGGCTTGATGGCCGTCTTGTGCCTACCGGCTGACACTGTTCAGAATCTTCCCAGAAGAGCCAGCGACCACCGGCAGAGCAGCTTGCCACCACCGTCCCTTACCGTGAGAGCTCCGACCAAAACCCCGCTCCCCGCCCCACCGCACTGCCATGGTTGCGCCACCCCCGGCTAATCCGCAAAGACTCACCGTCATCCAGATCCGGCCGTGGCAGTACGTTCAACCCATGCAACTCTAAGATAGCCACCTAAGCGCTGCTTCCGCGGCGAACTTGCGCCCCCGCACCCTTACGTTAGACACCAGCTAACCGGCAACCTAGGAGCTCCGCCGCCTCGAGGGGTGTTGCTTCCCATTGGGAATTGATTGGCCTAGAATAAAGATTCAGACAACTGACTGCTAAATAGAGTGATATAAGGTGAGTGTACAACCTATCTTGCGGCCCGGTGAAGTAGGCAGCTCCAGCTGCCGAGTCGGTGAGGCCGGCGCGGTTGCGATGGCTACCGGCGGCAGGAAAGCAGAGATGTCACGACGGTCGACGGCTACGGGGAAGCAGCGCCGGGGTCCTGGACGCATCCGAAGTTGGATCCGCTCCGGCGCCGTGCACAATGGCGGGGGTGAATTGGCCCCGATACGGTTGTCGTTGTTGAGGCAGCTGCGGCAGCATGGAGTAAGAGGCACATGGCCCAGTGCATGACGGTAAACGGACAACGTCTCATGCATTGGGGAGGAGGGCAGCGGTGATTTTGGTGTGGTGGGGAGCGCCATGGAGGAGGGATGAGGTTTTGCGGCTAGGAAGAAGGGAGCTTCCGGGGAGAAGGTGATTTGGCGCCCATGATGTATGAATGGGGAATTGGGAGGGGGAACCATGTCTTGCGGACGCATTTGTCTGAAATGTGTGTGTGTGTGTGTGTGGGGAGGGGGGGGGGGGGGTTACAGCCTTTAAGCTTCTGGGCTTGGGTCTGTGATAGTGGGCGCGAGCGATTTCGGGCGAGGAGGGCGTGTTTTGAAATAGTGGGCGCGAGCGATTTTGGGCGAGGAGGGCGTGTTTTGAAATAGTGGGCGCGAGCGATTTTGGGTGAGGATGGCGTGTTTTGAAATAGTCGGCGCGAGCAATTTTGGTCGAGGAGAGGGTGTTTTGCCGCCCATGTTTTATGAATTATTCCGCACCTGTGCCGAGGAGAAGGCATGCTTGGATAAAGTTACGAACCTACCCTCAATGTACAATGGGCCAATTGATGCGTGTCCCACAAATGCCGGTAATTTCGCGTCTCCCATTTATTTGCTCGGGTGAATTCCACCGAGCAGAGGGTGTTTAGCGGTTCGTTCAAATTTTGGGAGAATGAGCATCCACGTCTACCTTACAAGTCGATTCGAATCAAATTTTGAAATATTACCTTGCCACTTCTTTTTTAGATGGTGATATGATGCTCGGGACTAATGTGTTTTTACATGCTCGTTGCTAACGATTTACTATATGACAAATAGTTGACCCACTCAAAAACGGGAATCAAACCCAAAATGAAATATCTCGATTCAATGAAATAGTTCATTCACCATGTCAAAATATTGAACTAAATCCAAAATTGAACACCTCAATTGAGTAGCATGTTGTATTATAGTACTCCATGAACATGTTGAATGTCAAATTAATGAACTTGTCTGATATGCATATCTCCGTTCATGTGTGGATTGCAGACAACATGTTCTCCAATTCAAATATTTGAATGCAAATTTATTTTGAAACATGGTTTATATCAGTCTTTGATGCATAAACGCGATGTCCCCCTCTCCCGGACTCCTGTTCTCTCTCTCTCGCCAACAATCTTCAATTCTATCGCACGCATCCAAACACAAACCTTGTCGGTCCCTCTCCCTGTGTGTGTGTGTGTGTTGGGGGGGTCTTTCTAGTTCGGATGCAGACTCCATCTATAGGTCTCTCTGGCACACTATGTATGATTCTCTAGTCCAAGCTAAATACCTTGGGTGCACTCATCGTACACACACAAATTCCCTAGCTCGTTGCCCGTAACTCCCTCACGCACCACTCTGCCGTCTCGGAGCTCTTCCCTCTCTCTCTCAAACTCTCCATCTCCCTGGGTCACACATACACATGCATATCTCACTCACACTCGATAGACCCATCTAAAAATCTCTCTCTCTCTCCCTCGTTCTCCCTCCATCTCACATGCACACACACACAATCTCATGCCTAGCTAAGCATGATTGTCTCTCACTCAATTGTAGGCACACGCGGTCCCCCCTATGTATATGACTAATTCTTAGTCTCCATCACAAACATGTGCATTGTCTCTGTCCCTCACTTGGTATATCTCGATTTCTCTAGGGGCATCTTTATATCGCACACACACCTTGTCCCTCGATCTCCCACCCATATAGTCCCCTCACGATCTCGAGGGGATCTCTCTATCACAAACATACCCTCTCTCCCTCCCCATGTGTCCATCTTCTCCATGCGTCCCTACCTTTGTCCCTTGTTGGCCAGACCTCTATTGGACATGTGCTATAGGGGTGTCTCTCTTCGTTGCAAAAAATAATGCACTAGCTATCTTCGTGTATCTCCTCACCTCGCTTTTCTATCTCGGAGATGCATGCGTGATATGTTTGCATAAGAAACGAATGCACACTCTCTCTCTATTTTATTGTTTGTTGTCCCTTTCTCTTTCACACACACACACACACACACTCTTTTGGCACACTCACTCATTCTCCTTCACACGCACTTGATCTCTCTTGACTTAGGCACTCTCTTCGGTCCATAGCATATAGATTTATTGAAAAGTCAAACATCACAAAGTTTGACCATGTACGTGGAGAAAAACATTTACATCTAGAACGGCAAACATATATCGTTAGATTCATCATGAGATGTAGTTCCGTATGATGTATCTTTGGTATTGTAGATATAAATAATATTTCCATAAACCTGGTCAAAGTTTGACTTCTAAAAAATTTATATGCACTGCATTATTGAACGGATGGAGTATCTCTTTCCCCCTCTCAGCTATCTGACGCACCACTCAGCTGTATCGGGGCTCCTTTATCTCTCTCAAACTTTATATCTCCCTGGTTCACACATACACATATCTCGCTCGCGCTACATAGACCCATCTAACACTCTCCTCCCTTGTTCTCTCTCTATGTGACACCCACCCCCCTAAGTACCATAATCCCTCACTCCATCATAGGCACAAGCACCCCCCTAAGTATGACTATCTTTCACTAGCCATCAGGAACACAAGTATTGTCTCCTTGCATCCATACGTCTATCTCGATATCTCTCAGGGCATCTTCTATCACGCACACACCTTGTCACTCGATCTCCCACCCATGTAGTCCCATCACGATCTCTAGGGGATCTCTCTGTCACAAACATACCCTCTCTCCTCCCCATGTCTGCATTTTCTCCATACATCTCTCTCGACCTCTCTCCCTTGTTTGTTAGAGATCTCTTGGCCAAGTGCTAGGGGTCTTTCTCTCTCGGTTGCAAACAACCACACACTATCTCCTCACCTCGCTTCCGATGTCGAAGATGCATGTGTGATATGTTTTCATAAGACACACACACCTTTTCTCTATTTTATCGTGTGTTGTCCATGTCTCTTTCACACACGCACACACAATTTTTTCACTCACTCTTTCTATTTCACACACACACTCTCTCTAGTTAGGTACTCTCTCACGTCCATAAACATATGGATGTTTTGAAAAGTCAAACCTCATAAAAGTTTGACCAGGTATATGTGGAGAAAAACATTTACATCTGGAACGATCATTACATTCATCACAACATGTACTTACTTCATGCTATCATTTATCTATGGTATTGTAGATATAAGTAATTTCTTTATAAACTTGGTCAAAGTTTGACTTTAAAAAAATATAGGCACTACATTATCGAACAGAGCGAGTAACTCTTTCTCTCTCTCTACTATCTCTCACGGGCCTCCCCTCTCACTCGATCTCTCTGTACTGAGGGATTATACGGTCACCGTGTCAGCGTATAGCTCCGTATATTGTTTAGTTGACCGGTTAACCAGTCCACATGCTGCCTTGTCAGCTCGTGTTCTCTATCTTCGTGTGCTGGCCCATGTGGCAGTGGGTGAAAATAAGTAAACTAGAGGCCCATGTGACACGCGGTGAAGTAAACAAAGTTGAAACCACTCGCAGTAGCACCCCGCACGCAAGTAAATTGAGGGCACACTTCTTCCACATGAAGGACCCACTCGCGCACACTTTTCACCACTGCGCGGTGGCATGCACACCAGGACGCACTCGCGCACACCCAGCACACGTGTACACCGGCATCGCCGCCGACTGGGATGGATGGCGAGGGAGCCAACAAGCAGAGGCGGCTCGGGCCAAAACCGCATCCGGCGAGCCTGGAGTTCATCAGCAGCCTCCCCGACGACATCTTGCTCATCATCATCGGCCTCCTCCCCACCAAATCTGCCATGCTCTCCCGGCGGTGGCGCCCCCTCTAGTGCCGTGTCCCCCTCAACCTCACCGTCGACAGCTGCCTCTACGACGGGGATTGCAAACGCATGGCCGCACTCTCCAAGATCCTTTCATCGCACCCTGGGCCAGCTAGACTCCTTGCCATCCGCATGTTCAGTACCAATTGCAAGGTTGAAGCCAAGTTCGACGAGTGGTTCTTATCCCCCACCCTAGATCAGCTCGAGGAGCTCAGGTTTGAAGCTGGACGATGTCGCTCTCTGTCACCGTCCGCTCCGCCTCACGCCAACACTGCGCCGTGCCAGCTTCACCTCCTGCTATTTTCCCCAGATTAATGCCGTGCCCGCCCTTCTTCTCCCTCAACTCAAGCAGCTTGACCTCTTCGACGTTGGTATCTCGAAGAATGCTATGGACCACCTGCTCCATAGTTGTACTGCGCTCGAGTACCTTCATCTTCGGCAGATCCACGAGTTCATTAGCCGCCACATCGCCTCGACGAATCTCCGATGGATTTATGTGTCATGTTGGCCCCGCAACAAGACATCAATTGGGAAGACATCACTCCAGCTGTTCCACATTATGGTCATTGAGAATGCGCCTTTCCTTGAGAGCTTGCTTGTATCTGATCTAGAAGGTCCAACAAAAATCAGGGTCATTGACGCGCTGAAATTGACAGTGTTGGTGTACTCATCTGCCAAATTCTCTGAACTCTTTATTGGATCCGTAATTGTTTAGGTGTAACACTCATATTCTTCTCTGTCTTCTTGAAATTCACATTTTCAAATTTCTTCTTAATTTATTTACGACTGTCATCCAGAAAATGATTCCCAGAAGCATGACCCAGTCTTTGCCCACAGTGAAGATCTTGGCAATAAAATCTATCGGCCCCAATCTGGATCAAGTTGTTGGATTCCTTACATGCTTTCCGTGCAAGGAGAAGCTACTCATTGAGGTGAAACTTCTTTCCTATCAGTAAACGGTAATCACAACGTAGCTCAATTTTTTCGTAATTTTCCCAAATTACGATGACAAGTGTAGTGTTCAAAACTGCATCTACACACTGCACCGAAAGAAATGTTTTTAGTATTTTTTTCTCACGTGATCACCTGCATCGTTTTTTGTTGTACTACTAGTAGCCTAGGCTAGTCATAGTGGCAAGTAACTTAGACTAGTAACTCTATGGTTAGCCTAAGAGCAAGTACTACCTCCGTCCTGGTTTACTCTTCGTATTTTGTAGTATCAAAATTTGACCATAGATTTAACTGACAAAATGTTAATGCATGTCACTAAAAATTATATCGTTGGATTCGTATTTGAACATAATTTCAAATGGTATAATTTTTTGTGACATGCATTGGCATTTTCTTAGGTAAATCTATGGTCAAAATTTTACACTAAATACGAGGTAATACAAAAGTGGGCTATAACGACCCTCCACTAGTAGGCCAAAACACGTGCCAAATTCACTTCTCATGCATTGGGCATCGATGCCCCTCCATTGCTCACCTGGTGCCCCAATCTAGATCACCTACTTTGTGAGAGGGAGAGGCTAGTGTAGTTGGTTTGATTGATTTGTTTATACATGTGGGTCTGTGTGCACAGCGGTGCCAACTCTGTCACATCACTAGAGCGGTGCCAAAATCTTTTGATTTGACATTGATGTGTATTATGTGGCATACTTTTGAGAAATATGGCATCAGCCACATAGTGGAAGACAACAAATGCCCAAGCTCTTCACATGCTCCTAGGTAAATGAGAGGAAAGAGAAAGAGAGAGAGTGAAAAAATATCACTAGCCTTAGAGCCAACCCTATAGCCAACCCTATCGTATGAGCGAATGATATTGGTACCTCTTGATGACACGGCAATCTTATACAGCCAGCTGCTCTAATATGTTCTCTTCTTTTGCAGATAAAAAAGACCCGAAAGTGAAAAATGTGCTGCACTATAACTATCTCATCGAATGCCTTGATCTCCATCTTATAGAAATTGATTTGATCGACTACCGAGGCAGCACATCTGAGATTAAGTTGGCCAGGTTCTTTGTTCTGGAGGCAAGTGTGCTCGAAGTTAATGAGGTTTGGCGTTCTCTGGCGCAACAATGAATGGTGTGCTGATCACCGCAAGCATCTAAGCCTAAATGACAAAGTCTCCACAGAAGCTGAATTTGTTTTTGAAACATCAAGTCGCCAGAGACTCAAAAATTTATTTGCCCATTAGTGACTTGTGAGGGCGGTGAATTTTAATTTGTACGATAATGCTGCATCCACCTAAAGTAATGAAAGTTCTTACGTAAACTTCCTAATAATCCTCTCTTCGTAGGTGCAACATTACTCCTAGCATTTGTAATATCAGTTTGAAACTTGTAATATTACGACTATCCAACACGAGGTACTATGTTATGATAATTTTTCGCATGCATAGGTGCGGCAGCGATATACCCATTACTCGAGTACAATGTTTACTATTACCAGCAAGAGGCCCATGCATTGCATGGAACATCAAGATGCATTTATACGAGCTGTTTATCTTGTGGGAGACGAAGATGAACGAGGGAAGGCCTTATCTGCAAATATGGAGAGGGGTGCGGGTATCTTTTTGCAAAATTGCCATAGTTTGCTTTCTATCCATCAGATATAGATCGGACGGTCTATATTGCAGGATGGCAGGCACACCATCATCACCAACTCGGTTTTTTATAAGAGTTTCTCTATTTCTCTATACTACTCCTATAAAAACCTGTGGGCTCTTTGATTCAAGGGAATTTTATAGGATTTTTGAAGGATTGAAATCCTTTGAAAATTTTCCTACGTTTATCCTTTGATTCATAGGATTGAATCCCATAGGAATTTTTCCAATGGAATCTTTTGTACTACATTTCATAGGAAATCTAACATCCACTCTAACTTCTTTTTATAATTCCTTAGCTTTTCCTGTGAAATCAAACTCTCCTTGCTAATCCTATAGGATTCAAGTGGGCATGACACTCCAATCCTATACCTTTCCTATTCTCGTGTTTTCAAAATCCTGCGAATCCATGAGGTCCTGAGTTGATGATGATGGTGTGCCTGCCATCTTTCACCAATAGCCGTCGGATTTAGATCTGACGCATACAAAGCAAACTGCTGCAGTTTTGCAAAAAGATGCCCGCACTTGTTCTCTATTTACAAACAACTCTTTGTCTCTCACAATCAGCCTTATCTCTTCCGCACCACATCTAGAAGGCCATGGAACAATCTGGCGAGATGGCCGCTACCGGCGCCGTCCACCCCCAATCTTGGTGTTCCGTGCAATGCACGGGCATCTTACTCATATAAGAAAAGAGTAGAGATACTCGTGGCAACACATGGGAAATTATGTCGAACACGCTAGTTGTAAGCAGGCTAGCTCTACAGCCATGATGATAGTGACTGCACATGGTGAGGCTGACTTTGGTATGCCAAACACGGCGCCTACACTCAGGTGTCATCTTCGGCGCATGGTCTTGTCACTTCACCGTGTCGGAGTAATAATGGGCCACGGGTAGCCTAACCCGAGTCCTTGAACCTTTCAAGACATCGGGGCTGGCTGCGCCCCTCAAGACATCAAGGTGAAGCGCCGCCTTCTGGTGGTCGGCTGGCTGAACGGCCGGCTGTCAGAAGACGACCACGCTCAGGAAGGCGGCACCAAGACGGGCCGACTCCTAGCAGGCGGCCTCCAGAGAGGCCGGCTCCTAGCAGTCGGCCCACGGCGCCCTCAAAGTCTGCGCCCCCATTAAGAAGACAAGACGGTGCAAGGCTACAGTGTAGCCCATCACCCCCGTATCCAGGGCCGGGCGTGGCCACAGTGCTCCGTACAGGCAGAGATCTCCGCCCGGCGCGGCACTTTTGCCACTCCGCCCCTGATGTCACTCCTGTCAGGCGGAGCCCTGCTCCCACGACCGCTTGTCGGTACGGCCTGAACACGGCGGCCCTACCAGGCAGCGAGAACCAGGAAGACGGCGGAGGCCTGACCAGTCGGACCCGAGGGAGGCCGGCT
Source organism: Aegilops tauschii subsp. strangulata (assembly GCF_002575655.3). Taxonomy (NCBI): domain Eukaryota; kingdom Viridiplantae; phylum Streptophyta; class Magnoliopsida; order Poales; family Poaceae; genus Aegilops; species Aegilops tauschii. The sequence goes on along the minus strand of NC_053038.3, from coordinate 46,773,365 downwards.
TCTAGCAATCGGCCTGTTCCTTCCTCGGGGCCCACGCGCCATTAACCACACGAGACACGGAGTGGCTACAGTGATCTCCCACCAGGCGGCGGGACTGTAGCAACGCTCCCTTAACCAAGCATGCGTCATTAGCATCACGGCTACAGTAATCAGCAGCCGGCAAGACCCGCGAGCGGCGGGAGCGACCTGTCGGCTCCGTACCAGACCAGACGGCGGGCCCCAGCAGCCGGCGGAGAAGCCGGCGACCGGAGAGACTGACAGCCGGGTCCTACACCCGGCCGGATTACCATTGTACCCTTGGGGGGTAGGCCTATATAAACCCACCAGGGCACCCATGCAAAGGGTTCGAACCTGTTAGAATTAGACTTACACATAGGGGGAAAAGAGAGCAAGCCTTGCCTCCTTCTACCTCTAGCATACAGCTCGAGGAGCACATCTGTACCCACTAGTGCCTTAGTGATCATGCGGAGACCCCGCAGAGCAGGACTAGGGGTGTTATCTCCTAGGAGAGCCCCGAACCTGGGTAAAGTGCGCCGGCGTTCGTGTCTACGCCTCATCCCGCTTCTAGGCACCAGCGACGTTCTACTCGCTCCCACCACGATAAGCCATCAATTGGCATATGTCACACCCAACCCCCAACATTTGGCGCCCACCTTGGGGCAAGGTGCACCGTCTCCCGGAGACCTGTTCTGGACGGGAACCTTGTTCCTTCCTGGCGAGCGCAGCCAGCCCGGCACGCCAGATGGCGTCTGCGCCGACGCGCTGCACGACGCGGAGGTTGCCTGCGCGGCGAGCTGCCTCGCTGATCTTGTTGGCGAGATCCGCCTCTCCGAAGAGCCCGCGTCGGACGCGGGCAGAGAAGGCCCCGAGAGCCGCCTCATGAGCCTCCTCGATCAGCTCCACGTCGCCAGCGAGCCTGCTGCAGACTTGGAGTCGGTTGGTTCCACTGACCCGATGTTGGTCGACTCCGACACGGCGTTGCTTTACGCGTTCCCCACCAACGTGGTGGTCTACAACGAGCCGCTTCCTCGCGCAGACAGCGGCGGTAGCACCATCACGGAAGTGCTTGTCATCAGCTGCGACGAGCACTCTGGCGGAGGTGGCCAGGATCCGTTGCAGGCGGCGATGCAAGACCTGACTGCACCCATCCCGAAAGACGCCGACGCCGAGACGCTGGAGGCACGTCGTGTCCAGCTCGTCGAAAGCGCCAACCGGCTGGCCAGCATGAGACACCTTTCGGAGGCCTACCAGCGGGAGATGGACCGTGCTGTCGGCGGCACGCCGGCTCCTGGTGGGCCTAGCCGCATTGGCCTGGTCCGGCAGCGTGGCGCGACCGTCGCCAGCATGTTCGGGACAGATCGTCCCGTCTACGCCACGCCTGCAGAGAACATACAAGCTGCCCAAGCGGAAGCAAACGAACTAGACAAGCTCGAGGGCGACGAGCGTCGCCACATGACGGAGCGCGTCCAGCAGCTCCTCGACGCGGCTGCTGAGCAGCAAGAGGCCGGTTGCCGCACTGATGCGCCCAACCGGCAAAACGACGATCCGCCTCCTCGCCGGCACCAGGGCGTGATATCCCAGACGCCGACTGGTGGCATCCGCGATAGAAGAGACAAGGAGCCGGCTGCCAGCCGCAGCCGGACTCGCATCACCATCGAGCGCGACCAAGACGGCCGCCCAAGAGCAGTGCAGCAACGAGACGACTGTCCGCCTCCCCCTCCCCGCAGGGAGAGGCGCATTTCCTCGCCGCCTGTTGATCACCCGTCACTCGGCGACCGCCTTGGCCGCCGAGAAGGAATCGGTGAAAATGATGCCCGCCACCGGATCGATCGCCTCAATCGATCCCTGGCGCTAGAAGAGGAAGATGAGCTGGGTCTGCCTTGCTTTGGCCCCCGCATCCGAGACGAACCCTTCCCCAGAGGGTTCACGCTCCCAAGAGATACACCCAAGTACACCGGCTCCGTGAAGCCGGAAGACTGGCTGGTTGAGTACTCTATAGCCGTCAGCATCGCCAACGGTAACAAGCGCGTTGCCGTGAAGTACGTTCCGCTCATGCTCCAGGGCACGACCCAGACATGGCCGAACAGCCTGAAGCCCCGCAACATCAACAGCTGGTTCGATTTTACTGAAGCCTTCATCCGCAACTTCACCAGCACGTACAAGCGGCCGCCCAAGCCTCGCCAGCTCTCCTTGTGCGTCCAAGGCCCCAACGAGTCGACTCGCGACTACCTCACGCGCTGGGCCGAGCTGCGCAACTCTTGCGAGGGCGTGCACGAGGTGCAGGCCATCGAGTACTTCACTGCCGGGTGCCGAGAGGGCACCCTCCTCAAGCACAAGCTTCTCTGGGACGAGCCGGCAACCCTCGACGAACTGCTGATCATAGTAGACAAGTACGCCACGGCCGACTCTTCCATGAAGGCGGAGATCCAAGTTAATGCGTCGGGCAAGGTGGCCCCTCAAGCTCCTCGGACCCCAGCTGGTGACACCAGCCGGCGACAGCAACCAAACGACAACAAGCGCAAGGCCATGCAGCCGGCTTCCACGAGCCGGCAAGTGGCGACAGTCGAAGACCAGCAGCCGGAAGGGCAGCCTCCTTCCAAACGCCAGAAGGGCGGCAAGCCCAATTGGTTGCCTGCCATCTTGTACGAACAGACTCTCGATGCACCCTGCAAGTTCCACAGCGGTGCGAAGCCGTCCAACCACACCACTCGGAAATGCCACTGGCTCACCAGGATCGCCCAGGGTGATGGACTCCAGCCCCCTCCGCCTGCCGGCCCGCCGCCTCCTCCTCCTCAGCAGCCGGCAGTTCGGCCAGTCGGCACGATACAAGATGAATATCCTGAAGAGCATGGAGCTTATGTCGTGTTCACCAACGCGGCCGACGACAGGCACAGCAGACGGCAACGACAACAAGAAGTAAATGCAGTAGCATCAGAGACCCCCGAGTTCATGCATTGGTCTGATAAGCCCATCAGCTGGAGCAGAGCCGACCACCCGGAGGTGATGCCCAATCCCGGTTCTTATGCTCTGGTGTTGGATGCCACCTTTGCCACAGAGAGGCGGGCTGCTCGCTTCTCTCGGGTTCTGATAGATGGCGGCAGCAGCATCAACATCCTGTACAAAGATACTATGGAGAAGTTGGGAATCAAGCAGAGACATCTTCAGCCCAGCCGGACTGTATTCCATGGCATAGTTCCTGGCCTTTCCTGCTCACCAATCGGCAAGACATAGATCGATGTCCTCTTCGGAGACAAAAAGCACTTTCGCCGAGAGCCAGTCTGGTTTGAGGTGGTGGACCTTGAGAGCCCCTACCATGCGCTACTTGGCCGGCCTGCTCTGGCCAAGTTCATGGCGGTCCCCCACTATGCCTACCTCAAGATGAAGATGCCAAGCTCCAATGGAATTCTGACCATAGCAGGGGACTACAAGAAGTCGTCCGCCTGTGCAGCAGACAGCAGCCGGCTAGCCGAGTCCCTCGTGATCGCGGCCGAGAAGGGGCTCCTGGACCGGGTTGTGGCGATGGCAGGCAAGCAGCCGGAAATGTCACCCAACCCCAAGGAGTCGGAAGCTGAGGGCTCGTTCAAGCCGGCGAAAGAAACGAAGAAGATACCCTTGGACCCGGAGCACCCGGAGAGGCACGCTGTCATAGGTGCAAACCTTGACAGCAAATAGGAAAGCGAGCTCGTCGATTTCCTCCGTGAGAATCGGGACATCTTTGCATGGTCTCCCAAAGACATGCCGGGTGTTCCGACGGATTTCGCCGAGCACAAGCTACATGTCCGGTGTGATGCCAAGCCAGTTAGGCAGCCCTTGCGCCGCCTGTCAGAAGAGAAGAGAAGAGTTGTTGGAGAAGAGATAGCCCGGCTTCTAGCAGTCGGGTTCATCATGGAAGTGTTCTTTCCAGAATGGTTAGCCAACCCAGTCCTTGTACTGAAGGAGAATAAACAGTGGCGCATGTGTATTGATTATACCAGCCTCAACAAAGCTTGCCCCAAAGATCCCTGTGCTTTGCCAAGGATTGACGAAGTGATAGACTCCATAGCCGGATGCGAGCTGCTGAGTTTCTTGGATGCATACTCAGGGTACCATCAGATCAAGCTGAACCCAACCGACAGGCTAAAGACTGCCTTCATCACGCCATTCGGAGCCTTCTGTTACCTGACCATGACGTTCGGATTAAGGAATGCCGGCGCCACGTTTCAGCGTTGCATGCAGAAGTGTCTCCTCAAGCAACTCGGCAGATACGCCCACGTCTATGTGGACGATGTGGTGGTGAAGACGGAAAAGCGTGGAACGCTGCTAGAAGACCTCAAGGAGACCTTTGAAAACTTGCGCCAATTTCAAATCAAGCTCAACCCATAGAAATGCGTCTTTGGAGTACCAGCCGGCCAACTTCTTAGCTTCCTAGTCTCAGAGCGCGGCATAGAGTGCAACCCTATGAAGATCAAGGCCATCGAGAGGATGGAGGTGCCCACCCGACTGCTAGACGTGCAAAAATTCACCGGCTGCTTGGCATCCATTAGCCGTTTCATCAGTCGGCTAGGAGAGAAGGCTCTTCCCTGTACCAGCTCATGAAGAAGACCACTTTTTTCGAGTGGAACGACAAGGCAGATGAAGCTTTTACTCCAGCTGAAGAAGATATTGACCACTCCACCTGTCCTGGCGGCTCCGACTCCTAAGGAGCCCATGCTCCTCTACATCGCCGCCACCAGCCGGGTGGTCAGCACAGTCATAGTTGTGGAATGCAAGGAAGAAGGCAAAGCACTATCAGTCCAGAGGCCGGTGTATTACCTGAGCGAAGTGCTGTCAGCCTCCAAGCAGAACTACCCCCACTATCAGAAAATGTGCTACAGCGTGCACTTTGCCGCCAAGAAGCTGAAGCCATACTTTCAAGAGCACCCAATCACTATGGTCTGCACAGCTCCACTTGCCGAGATCATTGGAAGCTGAGATGCTTCAGGCCGAGTGGCCAAATGGGCCATAGATTTGGCCCCCTACACCATCTACTACCAGCCTCGCACCGCCATCAAGTCACAAGCACCGGCCGACTTCCTCGTCGACCGGGCCGAGACCCGGTACCTGCCGCCAGCGCCAGACTCCACCCATTGGCGAATGCACTTTGATGGTTCCAAGATGCACACCAGTTTGGGAGCCGGCGTCATCCTCACCTCTCCCAAAGGCGACAAGCTCAGATATGTGCTGCAAATCCATTTTGCCGCCTCCAACAACGTTGCTGAATACGAAGCACTCATTCACGGGCTCCGGCTTGCCAAGGAACTCGGCATTCGCCGGATCTTGTGCTATGGTGATTCCGACTTGGTGGTCCAGCAGTCGTCTGGCGACTGGGACACCAAGGACGCAAATATGGCCAGCTACCGCTTCCTCGTCCAGCAACTCAGTGGATACTTTGAAGGGTGCGAGTTCCTCCATGTGCCAAGAAATGAGAATGAGCAAGCAGATGCTTTGGCACGGATTGGCTCTACCAGGCAAGCAATACCAGCCGGCGTCGCCCTTCAACGCCTCCTCAAGCCGTCTGTCAAGCAGTCACCAGAATCAGACTCCATCGTCGTACCGGCTCCTCCTGAAGCAGTCAGATCCGACTTGAGGACCCCGGTAGCCGGCGCGGGGAATTTGGCAGGTGGCCCGGGGACTGCAGCAGTCGCACCCGGCCTGGGGACTTTAGAGCCCGGCCTGGGGACTGCAGCAGTCGGCCCGGGGACTTCATCAACCCAGCAAACGGCAGCCGACTCCAACCCGCCGCCTCCTGAGCCAACCGCCCTCGTGCAAGTAGCAGTCCTAGCAGTCGAAGAAATTGCAGCACCTTCCTGGGCTCAGCCCATCCTCAACTTTCTGGTGAACAAAGAGCTGCCGACTGATGAGATCTTGGCCCGGCAAGTGCAACGTCGGGCAGCAGCATACACCATCGTCAACAGAGAACTTGTGAGGCGTAGTGTCACTGGTGTTTACCAGCGCTGCGTGGAGCCGGAGCAAGGCCAAGCAATCCTCAAAGATATCCACCAAGGCGAGTGTGGTCACCACGCGGCTTCACGAGCACTCGTCGCCAAAGCTTTCCGTCACGGTTTCTTCTGGCCGACTGCTCTAGAAGACGCCAAAGACTTGGTCTAGAAATGCAAAGGGTGCCAGAAGTTCCGCTCCAAGCCACATCAGCCAGCTTCTGCACTCAAGACTATCCCCATTGCCTGGCCCTTTGCTGTTTGGGGGCTGGATATGGTGGGACCATTCAAAACAGCACGCGGTGGCTTGACTCATCTGCTTGTCGCGGTGGACAAGTTCACCAAGTGGATAGAAGCAAAACCAATCAAGAAGTTGGTCCGACTGCTGTGACATTCATCTCCGACATCACCATCCGGTATGGCATACCACACAACATCATCACCGAAAACGGCACAAACTTTGCCAAAGGTGCCTTGGCCTGTTTCTGCGCGACGCAGGGCATCCGACTGGACTTAGCATCCGTTGCCCATCCGCAGTCAAACGGCCAGGTGGAGCGAGCAAACGGCCTCATTTTGTCCGGCATCAAGCCCCGACTGGTCGAGCCTCTGGAGCGGTCGGCCGGCTGTTGGCTCGACGAGCTGCCGGCCATCCTTTGGAGTCTGCGCACAACTTCGAACAAGTCAACCGGCTTCACGCCTTTCTTCCTCGTCTACGGTGCCGAAGCCGTCATCCCAATGGACATAGAATTCGACTCCCCTCGAGTCACCATGTACACCGAAGAGGAGGCAAAAGAAGCACGAGAAGACGACGTCGATCTGCTGGAAGAGGGCCAGCTGTTGGCACTCAGCTGGTCCACCATCTACCAGCAGAGCCTGCGCCGATACTACAACCGGAAGGTCAAGCCAAGATCCTTCCAAGAGGGAGACCTTGTGCTCTGGCTGATCCAGCGAACAACCGGCCAGCACAAGCTCTCGGCACCTTGGGAAGGCCCCTTCATCATCAGCAAGGTGTTGGGCAATGACTCCTACTACCTGATCGATGCTCAGAAGCCTCGAGCACGCAAAAGAGACGACTCCGGCAAGGAGACGGAGCGACAAGGAATGCAAACCTCCTTCGAAGGTTTTACAGTTGATGCAGTATGTACCACGCCAACTTTTGTATTAAGTACGAAGACTTCGGGTCCCCCGAGAAGAGCTCGGGGACTGCCATCTTTTATCTATATGATAAGTATTATGCCTATCAATGTGTTATTTCATTAGTCCGCCTGGCACTGGGTTCGACTAGTCGACCCGGGGACTCGCCTCCTTGTACTATGTAATGCTTCCTGCAGCCGGACAAGTAATGTGTTGGCACTTAAGCCTTCTCCTGCCAGAAGCCGCAGCTCACAGAGCGACTGTCTGGTGGGCAGGAGTTAAGGAAGAAAGGGTGTTCGCATGAAAAATGGCTAAGGACCCAAAGCATGCACATAGTTCAAGTCGGCTTCCGGCTTCGCCGACCGGCTGCTGAGCAGCCGGCCGGCCGGCTTCTACTTAACTTGCTGGAAAACTCTAATTGGCTAAGTACTTGCCTTCCCGAAAGTGGCTAAGTACTTGACCCAGCCACAGTCCGCAGAGCGGCTGTTCGGATGGTAAGACGGCAACCGAGGGAAGGCGACAAAGGAAAAAGGCCAAAGAGCAGAAAGCAAGGAAAGAGAGAACTCGGCAAATATTTACATACCAAAAGGCCCTTGGCCAACATTCAACAGAAGTTTGAAATACACCCCGCCGGTGGAATTGTGCGAAGTTAACAAAGTTTGTCGAGACTGATAAGCAGGTCAAACAAAAGGTAAACTGGCAGCCTAAGGAGCAGCAGACGGGTTAGGCGGAACGGTGGAGTCGGTGGTGCCGGTTGGTGGAGCGGCCGGCTGGTCGGTCTCCGCTTGATTGCCTTCAGTAGTAGCCGGCTCGCTCGGGCGCGACTCGTTGCTGGAGGCGCGGTCGAGCTGAGGCTGGCCGTCCGCTCCGACCTCTAGCGCCTCCTCTTCACTTTCCTCGTCCTCCTCGCCTTCTCCTTCGTCGCTGGAGTCGATCACTTTGGCCGAGTCCTCGCCATCCTCCAGGTTCAGCCCGAACCACTCTGGCGGCGCCTCGGTGCCATTCTCAGCCAGCTCCAGGACGAAGATGCTGGTGTTGGTGTACTCGGGGATCGCTGCGGCCCGCTGGACAAGTTCACGCTCCACCGCCACCAGCTCCTCTTGGGCTTCCAGTTGAAGCGTGGCCAACTGGGCTAGATTTAGCCCAGGATACCATGCCTTGACGAACTCCAAGGCCCGATGTGCCCCAGCCCGGGCCGATGAACCCTTCCAAGCCTCAAGGCGGCCGGCCGCCACCTCTAGCCAGTCGGCAGTCCGGCTGGGTGTGCGTGGAGCCGGCATGTCTGGCCACAGGGCGGCGATCGCCTGGGCGCTAACACGCTGAAGACGGCGCAACATCCGATGAGCCGGCCGAAGATGGGCCTGGATGCTGAGAAGCTGTTCGCTAAGGGTTCGGGGGACGTCGGCAGTGATCTCCGCACCTTTTGCCCTCCGCCCTTCGCGATCGGCCTCGATGGGCTGGCCTGATTGGCAGCGCCAGAGTGACCGGGGAGGAAGTCTGCTCAAACAGAAAGCAACAAAGCCAAAATTAGAAACAAGAGGTCAGCTTGATCAGAAGCCGGCGGCTCGAAGAAAGAGTAAAGAAGGCAGCTTACTGTCAACCATGTCTTCAATCTCGTCGAAGCCGGCAGTCAGCATTGCCTCCTTATCGGTCCAGGCAGAGCGCTCGGTCTCGAACTCAGCAAGGAGACCGGCCTCCTTGTCCTCCGCCTCCTTCTGGGTCTTCTTGAGAAGCTCCGCCTGCTCTGCCAGTTGCGTGACCAGTCGGTCACGATCTTCGGCCAGCTTGCTGCAGTCCGCCTCCTTGGCACCCAGCGCGGTGTTGGCTTCGCCCAGCTGCTGCTGCATGGCGGCATTGGCCTCTGCAAAAGTAGAAGAAGAAAAAGACATCAACAATCAAGAAGAAGAAATATAGTTGCCGGGGAGATCCGGCCCGACTGCTCAGCAGTCGGCCCGAATCCCGGGGACTACAGCCCGCGGGTGCGCCAGCGCGCCCCCGCGGAGAAGAAGTTATCACTAGCTACTAAGAAGAGGTACAGTCGCCGGGGAGATCCGGCCCGACTGCTCAGCAGTCGGCCCAAATCTCGGGGACTACAGCCCGCGGGTGCGCCAGCGCGCCCCCGCAGAGAAAGAAAACAAAGACTTACTCCGGCTTTCCGACAAGTCGGCGGTCCGTTGATTCAGCTCCTGGACTTTGGAGTTGAAGGCGGCCGCACGGAGGTTATGATAATCTTGCAGTGAAGATATCAGACAATGTTAGTACTCGGAGCTCGCCAATTAAAGTCCCGAGCCACAGAGAAATACAGGAATTAAAGATGAAGAAGCATACCCGGACGGCGGCTCACGACTCCAGGAACGCTTGGTTGCACCGCTTCAGGGCGTCGGCCTCGGCCCGGAGTTTGCCTTGGACGTCCAAGATCGCCTGATTCAAAGGGCCCGTCCCGCCTCCCCACACCCAATCAGCGGGCACAGCGCTGGTCGCCTAGGCATCCGGGACCGAAGAGCTTTCGGCTGCGGCCTCCAGTGGGCGTGGCGCCGAAGCCGCCTTTGCAAACTGGCGGCGTGATGGTGTGCGGACCTCGGGAGTCGGGCCCGTCACCATCTCATCTCCAGCTGGCGGCACCGGCGGGTCCACCGGCTATTTGTCTCGCGCCCCTCCAGATGGTGGTGGCGGAGGCATGACCACGTCCGGCATGACGACATTGCCGCCGTCCCTCTCCATGATCGGGTGCTCGTCGTCGGCTCCCCCAGTCGGCGCCACAAACTCTGGTGGTGGCGGCGCGAAGTTCAGGGGGATGATGAATAACGCCGACTGGCGGCGCGCGGCCTCTTCGGCCTGCTCCTTCTCCACGGTACTAGCCTTGGCCTCCGCCAGCTTCTTCAAGGCGGCGACTACTGGCTTGTCCGCCTCCGCCTTCTCCAGGCGGGCGGCTTCCTGCTCCTCGCGCACCTCTCGTGCATTTCGCTCCCGCGCCTCCCAGAGGTCGGCGGCCGGATCGATTCGCCGGGTGGTGGTGGAGGTCTCCGCCGACCCAACGATGGAGGCGGCGGCCGACTTCTCGAGAGAGAGCAGAGCCCTAAGTCAAGAAAATAAGCAAAGGAAGTTCAGAAAGAGTCGACAAGGAAGAAAAGCACAAGGAAAGATACTTACGCCGACACGAAGGGAGGCGCCTTTGGGAGCTTCTGAAACTTGGCCGCCTTCGCTGCGGCCTCCTTCCGCCTGGTCGCGGCAGTCGGATTCTTGGCCTTCTTCGGTGCGCTGCCGAACAAGACGACGCCTTGTTTACGCTTACGCGTGCCGCCTCGAGCAGTCGGCTCGACGGAGGGGCCCGCGTCCGCCCTGCCGGCGCCCCGCGCAGGGCGCGACTCTTCTTCTTCCTCCTCATCATCGTCAGGCCAAGTCTCGATGCCGCCTTCTTCGAAGCCGCCTGATTCATAGACGCCGCCTGTCGCGGTGTCCTCCAAGGCGGCCACCCCCATGTCGGGGTCGTCCACGTCGCTCACCGCCCAGTCCGGTTTGTAGGCGCCACCCGCCCCTACGATGGCGGCCGTCGCTTCCGACATGTAGATCTGTTTCAAATGGTGAGAGGCTGGCTGATCAAGACCAAGATCAAGAATAAGACGAGTATTAAAAAGAAAGAATTGAAAAACTTACCGCAGGCGGCGGGTTGGCGCGGGAGTATGGCCGCTTGCCGATGCGCCAAGACCCCTCCAACTTGAGGCTGGAGATCTCGTTCACCAAGTTTGCAACCTTGGCCGCCGGCATCTCCTTGGTGCTCAGTCGGCACGGGTTGTGATGCCCGCTCATCCGGCTGATCAAGTGATGCCGGCCTTGGAGTGGGAGAACCCGGCGCACGACGAAGGCGACCAACAAGTCGGACGCCTTGAGGCCTTCGGTGTCGGTCAGCTCCCGGAGTCGTTGGATGGCGGCGGTGCCGTCTGCTGATACCGGCTTCGGCTTGTAGCCCCAGCTGGCCCAAGGCTCAGCGAGCGGACCGGCTTCATACGCCGGCAGGTTGATGAAGTCGACGGCCGGGTCCATGTTCTCAACATAGAAGTAAGATTGCTGCCACATCTTGACCGATTGTGGCAGCTTGATGGTGGGGAAGGCATTCTTCGGTGACGGCCGGCGCACCGCGACGAAGGCACCACACTAAGCAGCCACCTCCCGGACGGAGGTGCCCAGCTTGGTGTCGAAGAATGCTCCCCACAACTCGATGGTGGGGAGGATGCCGAGATAGCCTTCGCACATCGTGACAAAGGCGGCAAGGAGCATCACGGTGTTGGGCGTGATGTGATGAGGCTGGAGGTGATAAAACTCGAGGAACAAGCGGAGGAAGCCGCTCACCAGCAGGCCGAAGCCGCGGATGAAGTGCGAGCGGAAGAAGACCCGCTCGCCCTCCCCCGGTGCCGGCGAGATCTCCCCCGCCGGCGGCACACGCGCCTTCACGTAGCCCGCGCCGGGAAGACGCCACGTGTCACGGAGGAAAGTGATGTGGTCCACATTGACGTTCGACCCGTCACAGTCCCCTTCCCGCTCGCGCGCCATGGAGAGCTCGACGAAGAGAATGGCGTGGCGGGGGAGCTAAGAATGGTGCGGGGCCAGGAGGGCTCGGGGCGGACGAGCTCAACAGAGGCAAACAGCGGCAGCGCTCCGGCGTGGCTCGGGGGCGCTGCGGCAAGAGGAAGAAGAAGGAGGCAAGAACGGGGTGGAGGGGCGCGCGTGCTCCGCCGCTCCCTCTCCTCCCCCTACTTATAGCCTACGGGCTATGAAGCCGAGGGGTCGGGCGTGGGATCATGGGATTAACTGTTCTCACGGCCCCACGTTCCCACCTTTATCGCGCGAGTTACTACGTGCAGTAACTCCGCGGGGAAACTCAACCGCCCGCCTCGGCCGCAGCGGATCCGCTCGCGTGCCGAGGCCCGGTGGTGGCGGGCCCAGCCTGCAGTCGCGTCCCATCGCACGCGTGGGCTTGCAGGCTAGCCCGGCTGGCTGACGCCACGTGGCACGCCCACGACGGGCGGCGGGCCTAGAAGCTTAGCTAACACGCCACCTAGTTCCCGTTGTTGCGTTCGAAGTTTCAGACGAATCCGACTGGACGTGGCCGACTCCTACCAGGCGGCTTGCCAGGAGTCAGATGAAGCTTCCGTCCAGAGCACCCGGGGAAAGAAACTGTTGAGGCTCCTCGGCCCCTCGGCCGCGGCACCTCACCAGCTTCGGGGACTACTGTCGGAGTCATTGGCCACGGGTAGCCTAACCCGAGTCCCCGAACCTTTCAAGACATCGGGGCTGGCTGCGCCCCTCAAGACGTCAAGGTGAAGCGCCGCCTTCTGGTGGCCGGCTGGCTGAACGGTCGGCTGTCAGAAGACAGCCACGCTCAGGAAGGCGGCACCAAGACGGGCCGACTCCTAGCAGGCGGCCTCCAGAGAGGCCGGCTCCTAGCAGTCGGCCCACGGCGCCCTCAAAGTCCGCGCCCCCATTAAGAAGACAAGACGGTGCAAGGCTACAGTGTAGCCCATCACCCCCGTATCCAGGGCCGGGCGTGGCCACAGTGCTCCGTACAGGCGGAGATCTCCGCCCGCCGCGGCACTGTTGCCACTCCGCCCTTGACGTCACTCCTGTCAGGCGGAGCCCTGCTCCCACGACCGCTTGTCGGTACGGCCTGAAGACGGCAGGCCCTACCAGGCAGCGAGAGCCAGGAAGACGGCGGAGGCCTGACTAGTCAGACCCGAGGGAGGCCGGCTTCTAGCAGTTGGCCCGTTCCTTCCTCGGGGCCCACGCGCCATTAACCAGATGAGACACGGAGTGGCTACAGTGATCTCCCACCAGGCGGCGGGACTGTAGCCACGCTCCCCTGACCAAGCATGCGTCATTAGCATCACGACTACAGTATTCAGCAGCCGGCAAGACCCGCGAGCGGCGGGAGCGGCCTGTCGGCTCCATACCAGAACAGACGGCGGGACCCACTAGGCGACAGGCCCCAGCAGCCGGCGGAGAAGCCGGCGATCGGAGAGACTGACAGCCGGGTCCTACACCCGGCTGGATTACCATCGTACCCCTGGGGGGTAGGCCTATATAAACCCCCCAGGGCACCCATGCAAAGGGTTCGAACCTGTTAGAATTAGACTTACACATAGGGGGAGAAGAGAGCAAGCCTTGCCTTCTTCTACCTCTAGCATACAGCTCGAGGAGCACATCTGTACCCACTAGTGCCTTAGTGATCATGCGGAGACCCCGCAGAGCAGGACTAGGGGTGTTATCTCCTAGGAGAGCCCCGAACTTGGGTAAAGTGCGCCGGCGTTCGTGTCTACGCCTCATCCCGCTTCCAGGCACCGACGACGTTCTACTCGCTCCCACCATGATAAGCCATCCATTGGCATATGTCGCTCCCAACCCCCGACACACTGTGAGGAGCAGCACGTAATAATTTAACCAATGGGTAGTATAGTACTACTACATTGGTAGTACTACTACTAGTACTAGCACCATCGTTTGGATTAAGTAGTACTACCACCTCCGTCTGGATTTAGTATTTGACTAGCAATATCTAGTAATGCATGTCACAAAAACTATACTACTCCCTCTGTAAATAAATACATGGAGTATTGTTTTATTCGGTTTTGAACGTAGTTCCTGATGATATTATACACTCTCCCTTCTGGTAGATGGCTCAAATATGAAATCTCATCAATCAGACTACTATTGTACTCATCGGGCGGTCAACTTGGTAAGCTACCAACAAAAAATTGCAATCAAAGACTACTATTGTACTCCCTCCGTACTGGTGCATTAGTCACATTACGAAAACAAAATAATCCCAAAACTTCTAGGCGCGGTGCATTAACTACCCACCTCATTCCCTGTTTTTGCCACGAAAAAAGAAATCACCCAATAGGAGATGTGGGGTGCGTATGCATTCAATGACTTGAGACTACTTAGCACAACATGCAGTGCTCAATTCTCTTTATGCAATGACATTAATTACAAAATACTACTCCTACCTCCGTCCTGGTTTATTGCTTCCTGTAGTATTTTGTGCCAAATTTTGACCATAGATTTAACTAAAATAATAATAATGCATGTCACCAAAAATTGTATCATTGGATTCGTATTTGAACATAGTTTCCAATGATATTATTTTTGGTTATATGCATAACATTTTATTAGTTAAATCAAAGGTCAAAACTTGGTGCAAACTGCCAAGGGGACCAATAAACCAGTAAACATTAAAGTTCTCTCGTTTTGCCCCAACTTGGTCTCGGTGACTATACTGCACCGGCACGGAGGGAGGGCCGAGGAGTAGATGGCCAACACACACATGAATGCAACCCAATCTGCACTTCTCATTTAAAGGCTCCCCGCTAGTCCAATCTATGAAATCCTACGCACCTACGCACCCTAACCAAGGGCAAGAGTGATCACTCCAATCGCAAGATCACTTGACTAGAAGCTAGACCCATGGAGGCGATGAGCGCGAGCATCAGCCTGTTGTGCCAGATGGCCCACGACACCGACCAACAGCCTGGCATCGAGGAACCTCTCCAGGTCGTGCTTGAGGCCACCAGGGTGAGAGGCCTCTTGGACGATAGCTTCGTCTCCTTGTTTGATGAGGTCCTCGACAAGTTCACCGTTGTCAAAAGCTCACAGACGACCTTGACGTACGCCTCCAGCCCATGCACCCAGGCTCTGCGATGCCCGCCACCCTCAACGGCCTCTATGGTGACAACCTCTTCGACGCACTGGTGGCCCTGCGACTGCCCGCCGTCACGCTGGAGAAAGTCCACCTCGAGGTCGCGCTCGGCGCGCAGCACCTAGCGCAGCAAGACACCATCGACATAATCACCCATGTCTACACGCAAATTGTCCACAAGGACTACTATGTGCAAGAGGAGGACGATAGGACGCTAGCCTTCTTGGACCGCAGGGCAACCTTGGACGGCATTGTTCAGAAGGACGTTGAGCTCGCCGCCAAAGCCGCTGCTCGTCACATGTCGGTTCGTGACCCGGTGCACTAGGGCGTGAGGATGTCGTTGATGGACCTGTATGTATCTTTATCTTTCCGTCAATTCCATGTAGTAGTATATTGTACTAGTAATTATCTTACCTTTCGCATCAACTTCATAATTTTGTACGTACTCCATGCATGAACCGCGCTAGAAACAAACTTCTCATTACTCTAGGGAAAATCCTTCTTTCTATCTATCGGTCGCGCCATGGAGTAGAACCAAATTTTACAAGTTACAAGTTCAAAAAGAAAAGCCTGCCGTGTTTGCGTCGCACCCCCACACGGTTGGTCCGGCATGCCGCTCAAGGGGGAATGCGTGCTATGTTACATTTTCACTTACAAGTGGGACCGCAGTTGAGCAAACCGACTATCGGCAAACCCCTTCCTCGCCCACCGCGCGATGGTTGAGTTAGAGAAAACAGGAGGGAGAAGAGATAGCTGTAGCACGGGCTCCAAGAAAATCTACTTAGTGAAGAAAGCAAACAAGCACACACGAGAATATCAACCCCACACTATTGCTCCCCGACAACGGCGCCAGAAAAGAGCTTGATAATCCCCAAGTGCAAGGAATCATCGTAGCAATTTCCAAAGGTGGAAGTGATAAGTATGGAATGTCGAACCCACAAGGAGCTAAAGGTAAGATAAATATTCTCTCAAGCCCTATCTGCCACTGGTACGACTCTACGTACACCGAACGTTTGCTTCCAACTAGAAACGAGAAATAAAACTACGTTGTGGGTATGAACTAGATAACTTTGTATGATATCGGAGAGCTAAAATATGAAAGTAGGTGCTGTTATCATAAGGTTAGAATATATTACTAAATATTATAAATAGCGAGTGTGGAATAATGGTGGATCGATGTGCGGAATTGTCCTAGGCAATTGTTAACAAGACCGGTAGTCACTATTGCAGTTTCATATGAGGGAGAGGCATAAGCTAACATACTTTCTCTACTTGGATCATATGCACTTATGATTGGAACTCTAGCAAGCATCCGCAACTACTAAAGATCATTAAGGTAAAACCCAACCATAGCATTAAAGCATCAAGTCCTCTTTATTCCCATACGCAACAACCCTCTTACTCGGGTTTATGTTTCAGTCACTCACCAACCCACTATAAGCGAATCATGAATGTATTGCAACACCCTACAGCGGGAATCCCTCACGCTTGCGCGACACGGAGGGCACCATAGGACAGCACCAAAGTAAAACATACAACTCATACCAATCTAGACCATCAATCGACCCAAAGACAAAAGATATCTACTCAAAACATCATAGGATGGCAACACATCATTGGATCATAATATGTGGCATAAAGCACCATGTTCAATTAGGGATTACAGCGGGGTGCGGGAGAGTGGACCGCGTAAAATAGATGAGGATGGTAATGATGATGGTGATGTTGATGAAGACGATCACCGCGGCGATGATTCCCCTCCCGATGGCACTCCGACGCCACCAAGAGAGAGGAGGAGAGGTTCTCCCCCTTCTGCTTCCTCCTCCATGGCCTCCCCCCTCTGGTCCTTGGCCTTCATGGTGATGAAGGCCCCTCCGGGATCCTCCTCCATGGCCTCCGGTGATGATGGCCCCCTCCGGCAGGGTGCCAGAGAGGGCCTAGATTGATTTCTCGTGGCTACAGAGGCTTGCGGTGGCGGAACTTCCGATCTTGGTTAATTCTCCGAGGTTTCTGTATTTATAGGAAGTTTTGGCATCGGTCTCACGTCAAGGAGGTGCCCGAGCTGTCCACGAGGCAGGCCCACGCGCCCAGGGGGTGGGCGCGCCCCCACCCTCGTGGGCAGCCTGGGACTCTTCTGGCCCAACTCCGATGCTCTGTGGTCTTCATTTGGTCCATAAAAAGTCATCAAAAATTGGCATGTCAATTGGACTCCATTTGGTATTCCTTTTCTGCAAAACTCAAAAACAAGGAGAAAACAGAAACTGGTATTGGGCTCTAGGTTAATAGGTTAGTCCCAAAAATCATATAAAACAACATATAAAAGCACATTAAACATCCAAGATAAATAATATAACAGCATGAATACTTCATAAATTATAGATACGTTGGAGACGTATCACGGCCCCACATGTTAGTGAAAACGCAAGACACCCACTGAACCTGCACATCTTTCACCTCGACGTGCTGGTGATGAAAAAAAAATCCAATAAAGATCTTCGGTGGCCGCTTTTGGAGTTACTCAAGAGTAAGATTCTATTTACCAATAAAGATCTTCGGTGGAATTTGTGCATGTACACACCTGTTAGTATGAATTGATGTCATCCGAACAATATCGCTATGCTGTTGAAGCTATATTTAGCTTACTCGTGAAATGTTCAATTTGTTATTTATAGTACATGACTAAGAACTTGTAGCGTTGTTGTACTTAATTATTGCTTCTGATGTTTTAGAATTTGGTTGTTATCTCAGTAGCAATTAATTCATTTGCACATTGATCTTTTTGAGAAGATATGTCATAATTAACCTGTTTCTTCAGTTTAAAAAAAATATGTATTTGGTGATTTTCTATGTTGCTAGAAACCCATTTACAATTGTTACTAATCTAGTTTTAAATATTATAGGATGAACGTAAGTGTTCTTACCTGGAGTGGGTTGATCAAGAGTGGCCACAGTCTTTGAAGATGTGCCTAGCAAAGCTCTGGAGCATGTACGAGGAAGAAAACAGAGGTAGGCTTAGAGAAAGTGTAGTCAACGCTGAGGAATATTTCAATATGCGGGTAAAAAAGAGGAAGATGGAGAATGAGCTCATATTTTTTTAATTAGACTTTGCTAAGATAGTGTTGGCGAAGGAGGAGGCACTTTCCCAGTTGGTCAGTGCAAAACAGGTTCTTACTGAACTGAAAGCAGAGGTGGATAAGACTAGCCTGGCTGATCTCGATTAGGGAAATGAATTTATTGTTCTAATATTGTTCTTATGAAGGTGAACTAGCTATATGATGTATTGTGCTGTTTTCAGGTAGCTATCGTACTGTGATGTTAAAATATAATTATGTGCCTGATATGAAATTGGCAAACAACTGTTCGATATGAAATGTGCATTTGCGAAATACTGAAATTATTAATTGTAAACTAATAAACCTGCTAAATGGGTGATGGAACTTTGCAAACGGTTCTAGCAGTAAAAGCAGTTGTGATGGATAGCCCAATGCCATACAGTTTTCTTCATCAAATCGTGTGTGATGTAGTTGAATAAAAGCAAACGGTTAATCGAGGCAAAGCATGTGTGATCGTTACAACTATCACACACGAGGCTATACATAAAACTGTGTGGGGTGTATGAACGAACGGAAACGTTTTCCCTCGATTGACTGTGTGGGATGTACATACGAACAGAAACGTACTTCTTGGATTGACTGTGTGGGATGTACATAAGAACGGAAACGTACTTCTTCGATTGACTGTCTGAGACATAAGAATGGAAACGTATTCCTTGGATTGACTGTGTGGAATGTACGTACAAACAGAAATGTTTGCCTGGGACTGTGTGGGATGTACTTACGACCGGAACCGATTGCTCGGCCGTCGCACACGATCTCATTTTTTCCAGCGTGTGTAACCGGAGGGCCTATCCCCGACGGTTTCTGGGTCGTGTCGGAAGGACCCCTATATCGCACAGTCACTTGGCGACGGTTCAGAATGTCATCACGGAAAGGAGTTAAAAACCGTTTGTATAGCACCTCGTTGTACGAGTGTTCATATCTATTAGTGCTAGGCCCAATAGGTGAATCATAATCTTCAGTTTCAATAATTTCATCTGTTTAAGCATTCAAAATCTTTAGCTCTAGCAAGTTGTTCATCAAGAAATTCACCTAGTGGCAGAACATCATCAAGCATAGTACTAGCATCATCAATAGCATCATTCATAGAAGAAGTAGCATCATCAATTACTTGCAACATATCAGAATTAATAGCAGGTGGTGGTTTTGCAAGCTTATTTAAAACAGAAGGTGAATCAAGTGTAGAGCTAGACAGTTCCTTACCTCCCCTCGTCTTAGAGGGAACGATCTTGGTTCTATCATCCTTAAGATTCCTCATAGTGATCAACAGATATAAATCCCAAGTGACTGAGCAGATAGAGCTATATACCCCGGCAACGGACCAGAAAAAGGTCTTGCTAGCCCACAAGTATAGGGGATCGCAATAGTTTTGAGGGCAGAGTATGGAGGAAATATGCCCTAGAGGCAATAATAAAGTTTTTATTTTATATTTCCTTATGTCATGATAAATGTTTATTATTCATGCTAGAATTGTATTAACCGGAAACTTGATACATGTGTTAATACATAGACAAAACAAAGTGTCCCTAGTATGCCTCTACTTGACTAGCTCGTTAGTCAAAGATGGTTAAGTTTCCTGACCATAGACATGTGTTGTCATCTGATGAATGGGATCACATCATTAGGAGAATGATGTGATGGACAAGACCCATCCGTTAGCTTAGCATAATGATCGTTAAGTTTTATTGCTATTGCTTTCTTCATGACTTATACATATTCCTTTGACTATGAGATTATGGAACTCCCGAATACCGGAGGAATGCCTTGTGTGCTATCAAACATCACAACATAATTGGGTGATTATAAAGATGCTCTACAGGTGTCTCCGAAGGTGTTTGTTGGGTTGGCATAGATCGAGATTAGTATTTGTCACTCCGAGTATCGAAGAGGTATCTCTGGGCCCTCTCGGTAATGCACATCATGATAAGCCTTGCAAGCAAGGTGTCTAATGAGTTAGTTACGAGATGATGCATTACAGAATGAGTAAAGAGACTCGCCGGTAATGAGATTGAAATAGGTATAAAGATACCGACGATCGAATCTCGGGCAAGTAACATACCGATGACAAAGGGAATGACGTATGTTGTCATTGCGGTTTGACCGATAAATATCTTCGTAGAATATGTAGGAACAATTATGAGCATCCAGGTTCTGCTATTGGTTATTGATCGGAGATGTCTCTCGGTCACGTCTACATAATTCTCGAACCCGTAGGGTCCGCACGCTTAACGTTCGATGACAATTTGTATTATGAGTTATGTGTTTTGGTGACCGAAGATTGTTCGGAGTCCCGGATGAGATCACGGACATGACGAGGAGTCTCGAAATGGTCGAGAGGTAAAGATTGATATATTGGACGATAGTATTTGGACACCGGAATGGTCCCGGATTGTTCGGGTATTTTTGGAGTACAAGGAGGTTACCGGAACCCCCCGGGAAAGTAATGGGCCACTATGGGCCATAGGGGAGAGAGGAGGCAGCCAACAAGGGGTGGCCGCGTGCCCCACCCCCATGGGAGTCCAAATTGGACAAGGGGAGGGGCGGCGCCCCCTTTCCTTCTCCTCCTCCCTCTCGTTCCCCCTTTTCCCCCTCCATGAGAAGGAATAGAGGGGGGGCCAAATCCTACTAGGACTGGGAGTCCTAGTAGGACTCCCCCCACTTGGCGCGCCACTAGGGCCGGCCTCCTCCCTCTCCCTCCTTTATATACGTGGGCAGGCACCCCTTGGAGACACACCAATTGTTAAAAGCCGTGAGCGGCGTCTCCCTCCATGGTTTACTCCTCCGGTCATATTCACATAGTACTTAGGCGAAGCTCTGCGCGGATCACATCACCATCACCGTCACCATGCCGTCGTGCTGACGAAACTCTCCCTCGACACTTTGCTGGATCAAGAGTGCGAGGGACGTCATCGAGCTAAACGTGTGCTGAACTCGTAGGTGCTGTACGTTCGGTACTTGATCAGTTGGATCACGAAGACGTTCGACTACATCAACCGCGTTAAACTAACGCTTCCGCTTTTGGTCTACGAGGGTACATGGACACACTCTCCCCTTCTCGTTGCTATTCATCTCCTAGATAGATCATGCGTGATCGTAGGATTTTTTTTGAAGTTGCATGCTACATTCCCCTACAGTGGCATCCGACCCAGGTCTATGCATAGATGATATTCACGAGTAGAACACAAAGAGTTGTGGGCGATAATAGTCATACTACTTATCACCAACGTCTTATTTTGATTCGGCGGTATTGTTGGATGAAGCGGCCTGGACCAACCTTACATGACCACGTTCATGAGGCCGGTTCCACCTACAGACATGCAACTTGTTTTGCATAAAGGTGGCTGGCGGGTGTTTGTTTCTCCAACTTTAGTTGAATCAAATTTGATTACGGCCGGTCTTTTTTGAAGGTTAAAACAGCACACTTGACGAAAAATCGTTGTGGTTTTGATGCGTAGGTAAGAACGGTTCTTACTAGAATCCCGTAGCAGCCACGTAAAACTTGCAACAACAAAGTAGAGGACGTCTAACTTGTTTTTGCAGGGCATGTTGTGATGTGATATGGTCAAGACATGATGTGATATAAGTTATTGTATGAGATGATCATGTTTTGTAAAAGTTATCGGCAACTGGCAGGAGCCTTATGGTTGTCGCTTTATTGTATGAAATGCAATCGCCATGTAATTGCTTTACTTTATCACTATGCGGTAGCAATAGTTGTACAAGCAATAGTTGGCGAGACGACAACGACGCTACGATGGAGATCAAGGTGTCAAGCCGGTGACGATGGAAATAATGACGGTGCTTTAGAGATGGAGATCAAAGGGACAAGATGATGATGGCCATATCATGTCACATATTTTGATTGCATGTGATGTTTATCTTTTATGCATCTTATTTTGCTTAGTACGGCGGTAGCATTATAAGATGATCCCTCACTAAATTTCAAGGTATAAGTGTTCTCCCTGAGTATGCACCGTTGCGACAGTTCGTCGTGCCGAGACACCACATGATGATCGGGGTGTGATAAGCTCTATGTTCACATACAACGGGTGCAAGACAGTTTTGCACGTGTGGAATACTCGGGTTAAACTTGACGAGCCTAGCATGTACAGACATGGCCTCGGAACACTCAGACCGAAAGGTCGAACGTGAATCATATAGTAGATATGATCAACATAGAGATGTTCACCATTGAAAACTACTCCATCTCACGTGATGATCGGACATGGTTTAGTTGATATGGATCATGTGATCATTTAGATGACTCAAGGGATGTCAATCTAAGTGGGAGTTCTTTAGTAATATGATTAATTGAACTTAAATTTATCATGAACTTAGTCCTGATAGTTTTTGGATATCTATGTTGTTGTAGATCAATGGCCTGTGCTACCGTTCCCTTGAATTTTCATGCATTCCGAGGCAAAGCTAAGTTGAAAGATGATGGTAGCAACTACACGGACTGGGTCCATAACTTGAGGATTATCCTCATTGCTGCACAGAAGAATTATGTCCTTGAAGCACCGCTAGGTGCAAGGCCTGCTGGAGGAGCAACTCCGGACGTTATGAACGTTTGGCAAGCTAAATCTGATGACTACTCAATAGTTCAGTGTGCCATGCTTTACGGCTTAGAATCAAGATTTCAAAGACGTTTTGAACGTCATGGAGCATATGAGATGTTCCAGGAGTTGAAGTTAATATTTCAAGCAAATGCCCGAGTAGAGAGATATGAAGTCTCCAACAAGTTCTGTAGCTGCAAGATGGAGGAGAACAGTTATGTTAGTGAACACATACTCAGAATGTTTGGGTACCATAACCACTTGACTCAGCTGGGAGTTAATCTTCCGGATGATAGTGTCGTTGACAGAGTTCTTCAATCACTACCACCAAGTTATAAAGGCATCATGATGAACTATAATATGCAAGGGATGGAAAAGACAATCCCCGAGCTCTTCGTGATGCTTAAGGCCGCGGAGGTAGAAATCAAGAAGGAGCATCAAGTGTTGATGGTTAACAAGACCACTAGTTTCAAGAAAAAGGGCAAAGGTAAGAAGGGGAACTTCAAAAAGAATAGCAAGCAAGTTGCTGCTCCCGGGAAGAAGCCCAAGTCTGGACCTAAGCCTGAAACTGAGTGCTTCTACTGCAAAGGGACTGGTCACTGGAAGCGGAACTGCCCCAAGTATTCGGCGGATAAGAAGGATGGCAAAGTTAAAGGTATATTTGATATACATGTTATTGATGTGTACCTTACTAATGCTCGTAGTAGCGCATGGGTATTTGATATTGGTTCTGTTGCTCATATTTGCAACTCGAAACATGGGCTATGGATTAAACGAAGATTGGCTAAGGACGAGGTGACGATGCGCATCGAAAATGGTTCCAAGGTCGATGTGATCGCCATCGGTACGCTACCTCTACATCTACCTCCGAGATTAGTTTTAGACCTGAATAATTGTTATTTGGTGCCAGCGTTGAGCATCAACATTATATCTGGATCTTGTTTGATGCGAGACGGTTATTCATTTAAATCAGAGAATAATGATTGTTCTATTTATATTAGTAATATCTTTTATGGTCATGCATCCTTGATGAGTGGTCTATTTTTGTTGAATCTCGATCGTAGTGATACACATATTCATAATATTGATGCCAAAAGATGCAAAGTTAATAATGATAGTGCAACTTATTTGTGGCACTGCCGTTTAGGTCATATTGGTGTAAAGCGCATGAAGAAACTCCATACAGATGGGCTTTTGGAATCGCTTGATTATGAATCACTTGATACTTGCGAACCATGCCTCATGGGCAAGATGACTAAAACTCCGTTCTCCAGAACAATGGAGAAAGCCACTGACTTATTGGAAATAATACATACTGATATATGCGGTCCGATGAGTGTAGAGGCTCGCGGCGGGTATCGTTATTTTCTGACCTCCACAGATGATTTAAGTAGATATGGGTATATCTACTTAATGAAACACAAGTCTGAAACATTTGAAAAGTTCAAAGAATTTCAGAGTGAAGTGGAAAATCATCATAACAAGAAAATAAAGTTTCTATGATCTGATCGCGGAGGTGAATATTTGAGTTATGAGTTTGGTCTTCATTTGAAACAATGTGGAATAGTTTCGCAACTCACGCCACCTAGAACACCACAGCGTAATGGTGTGTCCGAACGTCGTAACCATACTTTATTAGATATGGTGCGATCTATGATGTCTCTTACCGATTTACCACTATTGTTTTGGGGTTATGCTTTAGAGACGACTGCATTCACATTAAATAGGGCACCATCTAAATCCGTTGAGACGACACCATACGAACTGTGGTTTGGCAAGAAACCTAAGATGTCGTTTCTTAAAGTTTGGGGTTGTGATGCTTATGTGAAAAAGCTTCAGCCTGATAAGCTCGAACCAAAATCGGAGAAGTGCGTCTTCATAGGATACCCAAAAGAAACTGTTGGATACACCTTCTATCACAGATCCAAAGGCAAGATATTTGTTGCTAAGAATGGATCCTTTCTAGAGAAGGAGTTTCTCTCGAAAGAAGTGAGTGGGAGGAAAGTATAACTTGATGAGGTAGTTGTACCTTCTCTCAAATTGGAAAGTGGTTCATCAAAGAAATCAGTTCCAGTGATGCCTACACCAATTAGTGAGGAAGTTAATGATGATGATCATGACTTCGGATCAAGTTACTACCGAACCTCATAGGTCAATCTAACGCCCCGAGTCCGATGCGCCAGGTGTCTTTCAGTTATTCGCCGTCGTTGCCATGTCATTTGCTTGTGTGTTGCATTTTTGCCATGTCATCATGTGCATTGCATCCTCATGTTTTTCAAAACTTGCATCCGGTCATTTTCCCCGTTGTCCGTTTCAGAATCCGACACTCTCGCATGCACCTGTTGCACCTCTCAGATCTCGTTTCGTGAGCAGGAGAAAAACGTTCTCGGAATGGGCCGAGATTTGTCGAGTGGTTTTGGTACATCACCGGTAGACCGCCTGTCAAATTTCGTTCCATTTGGAGGTCGTTTGATACCCCAACGGTTAACCGCGTTAACCGCCGGACCCTTTCTATTTGCAGCCCAGCACCCCTTGACAACAGCCCACTAGCCCATCTAAACCCCCTCCATGCTCTCCGTCATTGGATCACGATCGTGTGGCCGAAAACCGCACCTCAATAGCCCTCTCCTAGCTCCCTATATCTATATAAAGGCCCCCCCTTCGAAATTTGCGGGCAAACCCTAGTCTTCCTTGTCCACCCGCACCGGATCTCGCCCGCGCCGCCGCTCGCCGGCTCCGCCGCCTCCCACCACCCGCGCACCCGCTCCGGCCGTCGCCGCCTCCGCCGTCGACCACCGCCGCCCCGCCGGCCACCGCCTCCGCCGCTGTCCGCCGCCCTAGCGCCGCCCGCCACCGTCATGCGCCGCCTCGCCGCCGTCCTGCCGCTCCTCGCCGGCACGCCACACCAGCGCCTCGTCGTCGACCTCCCACGCCCGCACCGCCCGGCCTCCGCCGTCCGCGATGCCCGCGCCTCGTCGGCCTCCTCCGCCCTGCCGCCCCTCCGCTGCTCGCCGGAGAGCGCCGCCATTCGCCGCCCGGACCAGATCGAGAGGAGCCCGATCCAGCCGGCGCTGTCGACCCCCGCCTGGGACGGCCTTGTCCGGATCCAGCGTGGATCTGTTGTTCCCTCCTTCCAAACGGTGTATCCCCGTCCGGCTGCATCGCTTCATCCAACTTTTCCCCTGAGGTCCAATTTCTCCCAAGTCCTTTTCTAAAACTTCATGTGTGCATGTTTCATAGGATGTAACTTTGTGCATGTTCCTCTGTTTTGCATGTATGATATGTCAAATTGTTCATCTCTGAATGCTCTACATGCTGGTGTAGTTTACATGCATGTTACTGTTCATATTGATGACTTAATCCTTGTTGCAAAAGTGCTAAATGTTATAACCTGTTGTAGATTTTCATAAGTTGCTGATTTGTCTTTTTCATAGCATTTGGTGTGTTTGTCTTTTGAGCATCATGTCAACATGTTTTAGGAGCATATTCATGCCATCTTTACAGTGGTGCAATCCATGTATTTTTATGTGCCTTGTGGTGACTAGCACAAGCATGCAAAGTAGGGTACTTGCTGTTGCTGATTTCAGTGACGTGATTTCGGCTGTCCGAGTCTGCTACATTATGTTGCCATGTTAACTTGTTGCTACAAGTGAATCCATGCATAATCTGGAGATGCTAAGTAAGGTTTTTTTGTAGATGTTGTTATGCTCTATGCATCCATGCCCCTGTTTACAATTATGGCCTGATGTAGCTTGTCATTACCATGATCTAAAGTTGCTAAATAATGTTGTTGTCAGTCTGTTAACAGTAAGTTCATTCTTGCCATGTGAATAGCTAGTGATCTATGCATCCTATGCCCATGTTCTTGCCATGAGTAGCAGCACAATCATGTCTTCTTGATGTTGGTTATATTCACATGCCATGAAATGCTTTGTGGTGAGTTGCACAAGCTCACAAACATGCCTACTTGTCGCTGTTTTTGCCATGATCTTGCACTGTAGCCTCATTGTTGCATGCCTCCAACATGTCAACATGTTATTTCTGCTCACATGTATGCCCTGTTTTTCGCAAAGTTATAATCTGTGTTATTAAGTTGCCTTTTGCCTTTCTCATAATGGACTAATCCTGATGCCTATGAACTTGAACCTTGATGTTATTTGAAGCATGTAACCTGTACTTTGAGTGAATGTCATGTTTATGCTCATATGTTTCCTGTAGCATGTTGTTTCCTTGATTGCAAAGTGCTTAGTTGCTGTTTTGGGCAGATTGTGTTTGAAACTTGTATGGAGTGTATGTGTTGAACCGTTGCTCAGTTTTGAGCATGCTCTATATGAAACTTGCTTCATTTCGCATGTAGTTTCATGTTACCTTGTTGCATCCTTGTTTTGGAGTGTTTGTGATGTTGTTTTGCTTGCATTTGCATCAATGACATATTTAACTTGTTTTGCTCATATCTTCTAGGCCGTAGCTCCGAATTAAATGAACTTTATATGTAACTTGACTAGAAAACTGCGTAGATCATCTTGGTGCACTTTAGCTTGCTATTTAAAAACTTCAACATAATGTGTTATTCAAATCTGGACCAGTTTTGAAATTTGCATATGAGGACTTACCAGAATTGTTATATGTTGTTCTTATATGCATTTAAACTTGCTTTGATGTGTTGTTTTGTATGCATCATCTCTTTCCATGAGTAGATTCATATAGCCTTGTCGTGCATCATACTTGGTTGAGCATCATGTCATGTTTATGTGTTGGATGTTTACCATGTTGTTTGCTTCTTTCCGGTTGTGCTTCTTCTCGTTAGTTCCTGTTTCGTTGCGATCGTGAGGATTCGTTCGTTTACGCTTGGTTCGTCTACGTGGCTTCATCTTCTTCATGGGCTCGTTCTTCTTCCTAGCAGTATTTCAAGCAAGATGACCGTCACCTTGGATCTCACTACTATCTTTGCTATGCTAGTTGTCTCGATGCTATCGCTATGTGTAACATCCCAAAATCCTAAATTTTGGAATGTTATAATAAATAGATAGTTTTGATTGATTGTATGATTGCTTGTGTGAAATTGAGTGAAATTCAAAACTTTTGAAAGTTAAATGAGAGGGAATAAAAGGACTTTCCCAAACTTTCATTTTGCTTTTATGATCTCGATAAATTCAAATTCTTTTCAAATACAAAACCCTAGAGAGAAGATGATATGACTTCTTCCATTTAATTAAATGAAAAGGGTATTTGAAAATATTTGAATTCCATTTGGAACTATTTTGAATTCAGAAACTTTAAGCAACTCAATGATTTTCATGAGAGAAGATAAAATGACTTCTTCAAAACATATGAAATATGAGTTGGAAGTTTTAAAAGAATTAAATTCAAAGTCCCTCTGAAAATTAATTGCAATTTGGAGTTATTTGGTTTTATTCAAATTATTTTTCTCCAAATATAAATATATGGAAAATAGGGTAAAATGATTCCCTACATCAGAAAATTGGAGAGAAATAAATTTGAATTAATTTTGGTATTTTTAAAATGGTTTCTATTGGATTTTATTAGAGCTGTAGCACTGTTTGAATTATTTAAATTTTTGTGGATTTTATTTTGACATTAGAAAAATGTTCATGTTGTAGAAAATCTTTTTCTGAAAATTTTGATATATTATATGCCTATAGTATATTTTTATTTTTGTATCGTTTTATTATTTCTTTTGTCTGCTAAATGATTTAAAAAAACAACTTTGGGCTGACCGAACTAGGCCGCGCCCAGCCCAGCCGGTCCATCGCCGCGCCGCCTTCTCCTCCCTTGCGCGACCCGGACTCGCCGGAGTCCGAGCGCCGCCCGCCTCCGGCATTCCCCTTCCCCAAGTCGGCGCCGCCCCGACCCCCGCCTTTAAAAGGCGAGGCCCTGCCCCCTCTCCCCCCATCACAGCCGCTGCCCCTGCCCTTTCCGCCGCCGCCTAGCGTAGCCGCGCTCGCCGCTGTTGCCCGCCCCGCGCCGCTAGCTGCTGCCGCCGTCGCCGCCGAGCACCGCCGCCGTCGCCTCGCATTGGAACCGTAGCCCCGCGCCACCGCCGTCGTTGCCGCATCTCGCCGGAGCCGCCGCGCCGCCGATCCGATCCACCGCCGACCCGCCAGAACCGGTAGGAACCGCCCGGTTCACCCGGTTTTTCTTTATTTTTAGTTTTAGTTGTTTTAGTTTTGGGTTTCGTTTTAAAACCGATTTTGTCTAGGTTTATTTATTTAGAGAACGTTCGCCGGTTAGTTTATCTTAATGAACGAATTCGTTCGTTAGGTTCTGTTAGCGAGCGTTCGCTCGATAGTTTGTTGTTTTTCTTTTTATTTTCGGCCAGGGACCCATCCATGAATATTTTCTTTACAGATTAGTCCCTTTTCTTCAAACGGTCACAACTCTTTGCTCGTTTATCCAAATCCAACAAAATCAACGCCCACTTCTTTGTTACGATCCCCTCTATCCAGTAAAATAACTTAAACATATTTTTGAAAGTTTTAAAATTTGAATTCAAACAGATTTGTATTTGAGCTTCGTTTGATCGTAACTTGAGTTTTATAAATCCGTTTGAGTTGATTCTTTTTGCAAATCGAAGCTCTTGACCTAAACTTTCTGATAAGGCCAAATTCACCCAATTTTGGTACAATTATAAATTGTTTTCTGTTACAAGAGTTATTTTCCTATTTTCGAAGTTTTCCGAGATCTTTTCTTCGATTCTTTTGCATGAGTGCTTATGTATGCAATTGCTTGCTCACGATAGATTGACCGGAGTGTGACGATTAGAACTATCAGGAGTTGTGAGTGCGAATCATCTTCATCAATAGTACAAGTCAAGGTCACACTTTGATCATACTTTTCATGACCCAGTTTCTATGCATTAGTTTCAATCCTCAAACACTGCATGGTTAGGACTTGGTTAACATGTGGGTACTGGGAAGTAGTTGATGAGGTAGAACCTATTGTCCTTTATTTCAAACCTTGGGAGTTACTACTACGTTATGCTTATACTGCTATGCTATGCTCGTAGACGTGGTTTGGTTTGAGTGATTCATGACAGATGTGAGAGTTATTATTAATGGTTAACTTAAGGTGGCTACTTTAATACACATCTGGGTGGAATGGAAGGGGCACCCTGGAGCACGCAGTGGTTTGCCCGGGCACCTGGAGAACCCAGTGCTTGCCCAAGGGGATCCCGAGGACCCGTGTGATCACCCTATGGAATGCCACCTAGGCTCAAAGGGATCATAAGATTATTCATGCTAGAGACTTCCGTGTGCAGCCACAAGCTATTATGGGCTCCAGAATAGTTGAGTATGTTGCATAACCTCTTTCAGTGGTGGGCTAGCAGATGTAGGGGAAAGTAGGTGTAACTGTCCACCCAGAGTAAAGAGTTAATGTTTCTAAAAGACTGTGTCTCGGTCATCCGTTTCTCAAACACCATGTAGTGCGAGAAATCCAATGGAGGAGAGATCGAGTCTTGTGGGGGAAAGTGCGCAAACCTCAGCAAAGTGTACAAACTAATCATGATTAGCCGTGTCCCCGGTTATGGACATCTTGAGTCTCTGGTACTTGGATTATCATGTTGATCTCATCACTCTACTTAACTAATTTGTTGGGTTATAAATTTTTAATTGGGATTGAGTTGGAGGAACCTTCTCAATGTTTTCGACAAACTTTGAAGTTAAATAAAATATATTCCTTTGCAGTTGGGAAAAATTGGCTTTTCGCAAAAACATTATAACCATAGAGCTTTTCCACCAGCCAAATATGCATATAGTGACAGCTATTATTCATCATTATCCTATGGTGTGAATTTGCCAGTACATTCAATGTACTGACCTACCTGGCTGCAACGTCTAATGTTGCAGGATTCTTACGACGAGTAAGTGATACGTTAGGGTTACGATTTCTACACTCAACTTTGCCGTTGGTGTTGATGGGAATCCACAACCTTGTTGTTACTTCCGCTATTTGGATTGAGGTAATAGTATTTACGTTACTTTATACATGTGATTTACCTCTATTATAAATCCTCGAGTACTGTGTGTGTCAGCATACCGATCCAGGGATGACACTTAAGCATAAAGACTTGACCGTCTGAGGTCGGGTCGCTACAAGATGGTATCAGAGCACGTGTTGCCTGTAGGACGTGACCCCTAGAAACTGGCAAGCACATAGGAAAGATTTTCTCTACAACTTTCTTTTTCAAAAAGATCTTTTACCTCTCTTCTCTTCTGAGCTTATTCAAATATTCCCTTTTAGTTAGACTATACCCCTTTCCCCTTTTGACCACGGAGATTCAACTGATGAGACCACTCCAAGAAGTACAAGATATCGGACAACTAAGACCACTTCGGAATGAAGAGGATGTTTCCGTGCATTAGAGTAATTGAAACTACAACGGTTGAAGACTCCGAAGACTAGGAGAATTTGAAGGCTCTGAAGAATTCCCAGATTTGTATGACCTAGGAAAAACTACCCTTATGGAAGACTATTGAAGCTGTCAATATCCAAGATCAAGGTGTGTTGGAGAAATACCGGAACACGGAGAGTTAAAAACTCAAAGTTTTTGTCAAGAAAACCCTAAGACAGAAGATATCAATTATGGAATGAAAGCTCATGGCAGTAACATGGGCATAGACATGGCTAACCATGGTGTTATTGCCCGCTTATGCTATTGTCACCGTGCTGAGTTAAGCATGCATTTCTTTGGAAGGATTGGATGACAAGAAGGCTGATGGAGCATCTATCAGCAAAGGATGCAGTTTTAACCTTAGCTGGTGTATCGCCAGGATCTGGAGTATTACATCAGGAAGTTTAAGATGAACCTTTAGGAATCCGTATTTGACGAGAAAGCATTTCGTGAAGTACTTAGGACCCAGAAGCTCAAGTAGCCAAGCTGGAGGAACAAAACCTCGAGATACCGGAGATTCGTCAGGAACTGAAGGACAGTAGGACCATGGTTCATGCCAAGGATGTTGAAACCTAGAAGTTTGGAATGCAACTCCAGAAATATTAAAGAACGTCACGAGAGACCTCGGGTCAACAGAGATGATCTGGCAAAATAACTTGAGTAGGATAAGCACGGTCGGAAGAAGCCATTGGAGACATGAACAAGACCTGAAGAGTTTGGTGACGTTGAAGATTTATTGACCTTTAGAAGACCAAACCCCTATTATATACTTACGTTAGATGCGGCGATTGTGAGCTGTCATTTGTTTGATGTTTTCCCGACAGACACAAATAAAATCTATATTTTCAAAACTATTGTTTGCATTGTGTGCATCCCTCTCTATCTCTCTTATCTCCCCCAAACCCATGGACCCAATAGAGGATGAATGGAGATGAACCCATATTTTATGGACCGATGAGTCAATTGGAGACAGACCGATGGATTCAGAACATGGAAAATCATATGGAGAATAACACTATAGCCGAAAAGGATATGGCCCAGCATGCTCTTCAGTGCTTTGAAAGAGGTGCTGCTACTTGGTGGAGGATGTACCAAACCATCAATGGATGGCAAGGAGTAACCACTTTGGAAGAATTTAAGTTGACTCTGCTAAAGTCTCGGTTTGTGTCCCAGAAATTGAAGCCTTATGGAAGTGATATGAAGAAACCTTGTGCATGCAAGCTCTGTGGAGAAATAGGACACAACCATAAAGAACACAAGGATGAATGCCCTCATTGTGAGGAAAGTCACCCAGCTGAAGAATGCCCAACTAGGCAGATTACTTGTTTCTTGTGTGAAGGGACTACCCACTACCCTGCCCAGTGTCACATTTACCCTATGGTACAATGAACCATCCAGCAGAAGAATGAAGCAATGAAAGAAGCCCTCAGGGAAAGTTTTGAGGAATCTAAGTTGTTGAATACCCCATGCTTGTTATTCATGTGGAGAAGAAGGACATTTATCACGGTATTGCAAAAAGGAAAGCCAAGAGTACCTGGAGGACTTCCCGATGGAAGAAGTGGAGTATGACCCACAGGAAATAGAAGCCCTGATTGGAACGGGAAAGTGCAGGAAGAGAAATAGATTGGATTCCAAGAAGGATCTGAGTCATATCACATGTTTCAGGTGTAAGGAGTCGGGGCACTACTTCAGCAGTTGCCCAAAAAGGAAACCTCGAGACTTGTCAGGAGTAATATGTTTCCAATGTAATGAAGCAGGGCACTTTGCCAGAGATTGTCCCAAAGAGAAGGAGGCTTGTGATAAATAGTTGAGTTTGCAACAGAAGAAATATAGTAGTAGTAGTAGTGGGAACATTTCTTTTTATATTGAGGTGTTGAGTCAAGGCATGTAATGGTAATGCAGGATATTGAAATGATTTGAGAATTAATGAAGTTAGGATCGTTGGTAAAGATTTGGATTTTATGAGCAGTGACTCTATGAAGAAAGATTTCGACCATTTTCGAGGATATGAGAAATATGGTCTATGGAAGAATTGGAGCATTTTAAGGGTGGTAGTACCCCGTGAAGACACTTGACCCCTGGAAAGGATAATGATATTCCACGGAGTGGACTTCGGAAAGAATGAGTATGAGTTTTATCTCCATATGTGGGATATCCCAAGAGTATGAAGGGATGAAGTACTATTGGACATAAAGGAGGTATGATGTTGGTAATATGGAGCAATAGTAACCCCGTGATGAGTCTGAGTAATCACGTCTTAGTTTGGTACCAATAGAAGGAAGGGAGACAGTACAATTGGATGGATTTAAGAATGCTAGGGAGTTGGATGTTGGAGTAATGATCAGTTGCCCCAATAATGAGTTCAAGGTTTACCAGTGATGTGGTGGGCCATAACCCATAGGCCCCAGGACCTGCCAAGAAGCAAGCACACTCTTGCTGAAAGAAAAACCCTGGAAGAGGATACGCCTTTATCAATAGAAGATCTTATAGGAGTTACGCAAAACTTGAGAGTTGTGAAGGAATGATAGATGTTGGTTTGGCTTGCAGAATCCATGGATTTATACGAACTTAGTTCGTCGACAAGAGAAATTCTGCAAAGCTTGTGAGGATGACCGAGTGTTAGAATGATTTGCTAAACCATATACACGGTAATGATTTGGGTGCGGGATGGATTGATCACCATACCGACTTACTCTTATTATTCGCCTTGCTATGAGGGATGGTAAATCTGAGTGACTTGCCTATAGTAGAGAGACGTCGATATTAAACCTTGTTTGAGCCTTAGAATGGTATAAGAATTTTCCCTTGTACAAGGCAGCTGTTGCCAATCGTAGGTCATACGGTGAGAATGAAGCCCAGACCCATTTCCTGCAGGAGAAACCATAAATTGTTGACCACCATGAGATATCGATAGTTGTTTAGTATTGGCGCCAGACCCGTCAGCTAAGAAGACCCAGTCTCGGAATAACCTTACCAAGATGAAAGGACAGAAGAATTAAGGAAAAGGTTATGCCACAACCGGAAGAGCCCAGAGAAGGAATTTTTCCCAAAAATCTGAGAAGACCGACCATGTCAACAAAAAGGATGGAGTATATGAGTTTTGATGGAACCGTAACAATGCTTCTAAGGGTGGTAGCACCCCAGACCCCCTGTGATGATTGACTTGAGAAGACCCCCAAACCTAACCTATTTCTTTCTAGCCTCTCCGAATCTCGAGGACGAGATTCATTTTAAGGGTGGTAGGTTTGTAACATCCCAAAATCCTAAATTTTGGAATGTTATAATAAATAGATAGTTTTGATTGATTGTATGATTGCTTGTGTGAAATTGAGTGAAATTCGAAACTTATGAAAGTTAAATGAGAGGGAATAAAATGACTTTCCCAAACTTTCATTTTGCTTTTATGATCTCAATAAATTCAAATTCTTTTCAAATACAAAACCCTAGAGAGAAGATGATATGACTTCTTCCATTTATTAAATGAAAAGGGTATTTGAAAATATTTGAATTCCATTTGGAACTATTTCGAATTCAAAAACTTTAAGCAACTCAATGATTTTCATGAGAGAAGAAATGACTTCTTCAAAACATATGAAATATGAGTTGGAAGTTTTAAAAGAATTAAATTCAAAGTCCCTTTGAAAATTAATTGCAATTTGGAGTTATTTGGTTTTATTCAAATTATTTTTCTCCAAATATAAAATATATGGAAAATAGGGTAAAATGATTCCCTACATCAAAAAATTGGAGAGAAATAAATTTGAATTAATTTTGGTATTTTTAAAATGTTTTTATTGGATTTTATTAGAGGTGTAGCACTATTTGAATTATTTAAATTTTTGTGGATTTTATTTTGACATTAGAAAAATGTTCATGTTGTAGAAAATCTTTTTCTTAAAATTTTGATATATTATATGCCTATAGTATATTTTTGTTTTTGTATCATTTTATTTTTTCTTTTGTCTGCTAAATGATTTTAAAAAAAGAACTTCGGGCCGACCGAACTGGGCCGCGCCCAGCCCAGCCGGCCCATCGCCGCGCCGCCTTCTCCTCCCGTGCGCGACCCGGACTCGCCGGAGTCCGAGCGCCGCCCACCTCAGGCATTCCCCTTCCCCAAGTCGGCGCCGCCCCGACCCCGCCTTTAAAAGGCGAGGCCCCGCCCCCTCTCCCCTCCCTCACAGCCACCGCCGCCGCCCTTTTCGCCGCCGCCTCGCGTCGCCGCGCTCGCCGCCGCTACCCGCCCGGCGCCGCTAGCGGCTGCTGCTGCCGTCCCCGCCGAGCACCGCCGCCATCTCCTCGCGCCGGAACCGTTGTCCCGCGCCACCGCCGCCATTGCCGCATCTCGCCGGAGCCGCCGCCCCGCCGATCCGATCCACCGCCGAACCGCCAGAACTGGTAGGAAGCGCCCCGTTCACCCGGTTTTTCTTTATTTTTAGTTTTAGTTGTTTTAGTTTTGGGTTTCGTTTTAAAACCGGTTTTGTCTAGGTTTATTTATTTAGAGAACGTTCGCCGGTTAGTTTATCTTAACGAACGAATTCGTTCGTTAGGTTCTGTTAGCGAGCGTTCGCTCGATAGTTTGTTGTTTTTCTTTTTATTTTCGGCCAGGGACTTAATATTTTCTTTACAGATTAGTCCCTGTTCTTCAAACGGTCACAACTCTTTGCTCGTTTATCCAAATCCAACGAAACCAATGCCCACTTCTTCGTTACGATCCCCTCTATCCAGTAAAACAACTTAAACATATTTTCGAAAGTTTTAAAATTTGAATACAAACAGATTTGTATTTGAACTTCGTTTGATCATAACTTGAGTTTTATAACTCCGTTTGAGTTGATTATTTTTGCAAATCGAAGCTCTTGACCTAAACTTTCTGATAACACCAAATTCACCCAATTTTGGTACTGTTAGAAATTGTTTTCTGTTACAAGAGTTATTTGCCTATTTTTGAAGTTTTCCGAGATCTTTTCTTTGATTCTTTTGCATGAGTGCTTATGTATGCAATTGCTTGCTCACGATAGATTGACCGGAGTATGACGAGTAGAACTATCAGGAGTTGTGAGTGCGAATCATCTTCATCAATAGTACAAGTCAAGGTCACACTTTGATCATACTTTTCATGACCCAGTTTCTATGCATTAGTTTCAATCCTCAAACACTGCATGGTTAGGACTTGGTTAACATGTGGGTACTGGGAAGTAGTTGATGAGGTAGAACCTATTGTCCTTTATTTCAAACCTTGGGAGTTACTACTACGTTATGCTTATACTGCTATGCTATGCTCGTAGACGTGGTTTGGTTTGAGTGATTCATGACATATGTGAGAGTTATTATTAATGGTTAACTTAAGGTGGCTACTTTAATACACATCTGGGTGGAATGGTAGGGGACCCTGGAGCACCCAGTGTTTGCCCGGGCACCTGGAGAAACCAGTGCTTGCCCAAGGGGATCCCGGAGGACCCGTGTGATTACCCTATGGAATGCCACCCAGGCTCAAAGGGATCATAAGATTATTTATGCTAGAAACTTCTGTGTGCAACCACAAGCTATTATGGGCTCTAGCATAGTTGAGTTTGTTGCATGACCTCTTTCAGTGGTGGGCTAGCAGATGTAGGGGAAAGTAGGTGTAACTGTCCACCCAGAGTAAAGAGTTAATGTTTCTGAAAGACTGTGTCTCGGTCATCCGTTTCTCAAACACCATGTAGTGCGAGAAATCCAACGGAGGAGATCGAGTCTTGTGGGGAAAAGTGCGCAAACCTCAGCAAAGTGTACAAACTAATCATGATTAGCCGTGTCCCCGGTTATGGACATCTTGAGTCTCTGGTACTTGGATTATCATGTTGATCTCATCACTCTACTTAACTAATTTGTTGGGTTATAACTTTTTAATTGGGATTGAGTTGGACGAACCTTCTCAATGTTTTCGACAAACTTTGTTGTTAAATAAAATATATTCTTTTGCAGTAGGGAAAAATTGGCTTTTCGCAAAAACATTATAACCATAGAGATTTTCCACCAGCCAAATATGCATATAGTGACAACTATTATTCATCATTATCCTATGGTGTGAATTTGCTAGTACATTCAATGTACGGACCTACATGGCTGCAACGTCTCATGTTGCAGGATTCTTTTGACTTGTAATTGATATGTTAGGGTTACGGTTTCTACACTCAACTTTGCCGTTGGTGTTGATAGGAATCCACAACCTTGTTGTTACTTCCGCTATTTGGATTGAGGTAATAGTATTTACGTTACTTTATTCATGTGATTTACCTCTGTTATAAATCCTCGAGTACTGTGTGTGTCAGCATACCGATCCAGGGATGACACTTAAGCATAGAGACTTGACTGTCTGAGGTCGGGTCGCTACAAGATGTCGCGCTACCTACCACTTGTTTATTAAGCCTCCCAAATTGCCATGACAGCCTCTAACCTTTTCACCCTTCCCAGCAAACCGTAATTTGGCTATGTTACCACTTTGCTCAACCCCTCTTATAGAATTGCTAGTTGCAGGTTGTTCCATGTTGGGACATGGATATCTTGGATATCATGGGATATCACAATATCTCTTATTTGATTAATGCCTCTATATACTTGGTAAAGGGTGGAAGGCTCGGCCTTTTGCCTGGTGTTTTGTTCCACTCTTGCCGCCCTAGTTTCCGTCATACCGGTGTTATGTTCCTTGATTTTGCATCCCTAACACGATGAGGGTTTATGGGCCCCTCTTGACAGTTCGCTTTGAATAAAACTCTTCCAGCAAGGACCAACTTTGGTTTTACCATTTACCTAATAACAACTAAAATTTGCATAGGGACTTTTCGGACCCCGTGGACTTAATCAACCCCCCGGGCCAGTGCTCCTCATGAGTGTTGGTCCACCTACCTAGCAGTCGGCGGTGCCACCTCGGGGTAACTCAAGGTATTTTGGCTATCGTTCACTTAGCATAGACGGTGTTGTCCTGAGAACGAAATACGTGCAACTCTTATCAGGGTGTCGACACACCGGGTGGTCTTGCTGGACTTGTTTTACCATTGTCGAAATGTCTTGTGCATCGGGATTCCGAGTCTGATCGGAGGGTCCCGGGATGGAGGATTGTCTCCGCGGATCGTGAGCTTGTCATGGGCTAAGTTGGGACATGCCTGCAGGGTTTAAACTTTCGAGAGCCGTGCCCACGATTATGTGGCAGATGGGAATTTGTAAATATCCGGTTGTAGTGAACTTGAAGTAAACTCAATTAAAATACACCAACTGCATGCGTAACAATGATTGTCACTTTTCGGGGAAGTTCGAGAGGAGAACACGGTTGGGTTATGTTTGAACGTAAGTAGTTCAGGATCACTTCTTGATCATTACTAGTTTGCGACCGTTGCGTAGTTTCTCATCTTATTCTTGTACGCGTAAGTTAGCCACCATACATTGCTTAGTTGCTGCTGCAACCTCACCACTTATCCCTTTCCTACCCCCTTTAAGCTCTGCTAGTCTTGATACCCATGGTAATGGGATTGCTGAGTCCTCGTGACTTACAAATTACTACAACAATAGTTGCAGGTGCAAGTAATGCGATGATCATGACGCGAGAGCGATGTTTACTTGTCTTGGAGTTCTTCTTCTTCTTCGTCGATCTTGGGTTTAGGTTCCTGGTCAGCAGCCTGGGCTAGCAGGGTGGATGTCCTTTGAGTTTCTGTTTGTGTTTCATCTGTAGTCGGATGTTACTCTTATGTATGATGTTTGATGTATTCATGTGGCATTTGTATGCCTTTGTATGTATCCCCAACTATTATATAATGGTACGATGTAATGTTATCCACCTTGCAAAAGTGTGTCAATATGCGGTTCTATCCTTGGTGGGACCTTCGAGTTCCTTTAGGATAGAGTCGCATATTGGGTGTGACAGTCAACCAGAGTACGTTCCGCGCCAGAGTGGTACTGTAATCCTGTTCTTGAAGTCATGTTACTAGACCATGACGAACCTACGAACTATGAGGAAGCGATGATGAGCCCAGATTCCACGAAATGGCTTGAGGCCATGAAATCTGAGATGGGATCCATGTATGAGAACAAAGTGTGGACTTTGGTTGACTTGCCTGATGACCGACAAGCCATAGAAAATAAATGGAACTTCAAGAAGAAGACTGACGCTGATGGTAATGTTACTGCCTACAAAGCTCGACTTGTTGCGGAAGGTTTTCGACAAGTTCAAGGAGTTGACTACGATGAGACCTTCTCACCCGTAGCGATGCTTAAGTCTGTCCGAGTCATGTTAGCAATTGCCGCATTTTATGATTATGAAATTTGGAAAATGGATGTCAAAACTACATTCCTTAATGGATTTCTTAAAAAAGAGTTGTATATGATGCAACCATGAGGTTTTGTTGATCCTAAAGGTGCTAACAAAGTGTGCAAGCTCCAGCGATCCATTTATGGACTGGCGCAAGCCTCTCGGAGTTGGAATATACACTTTGATAGTGTGATCAAATCATACGGTTTTATACATACTTTTGGAGAAGCATGTATTTACAAGAAAGTGAGTGGGAGCTCTGTAGCATTTCTAATATTATATGTGGATGACATATTGTTGATTGGAAATGATATAGAATTTCTGGATAGCATAAAAGGTTACTTGAATAATATTTTTTCAACGAAAGACTTCGGTGAAGCTGCTTATATATTGGGCATCAAGATCTATAGAGATAGATCAAGACGCTTAATTGGACTTTCACAAAGCACATACCTTGATAAAGTTTTGAAGAAGTTCAAAATGGATCAGTCAAAGGAAGGGTTCTTGGTAGTGTTACAAGGTGTGAAGTTGAGTCAAACTCAATGCCCGACACTGCACAAGATAGAGAGAAAATGAAAGTCATTCCCTATGCCTCAGTCATAGTGTCGTGGAATTGTCACGGCAGATGTCCTAGTGTGAGGACTTAGTCGTGGAGCCATCACAACTAGGTTAGCTTAAAGGGGTTGAACGGGACAAAGGACATAGGGAGTTTATACTGGTTCAGCCCCTTGCGGTGAAGGTAAAGGCCTAATCCAGTTTGAGGTGGTATTTCTTATGTCTCGATTACCAGGGAGCGAATACACTTGACCTAGTTCTCGGTTTTTTGTCTGTCCTCCTAACTCGCCGCCGGGTCGTCCCTTTATATACTCAGGTTGACGCCCGGTGGCTTACAGAGTCCCGGCCGGCTCATAAACGTATCCGGCTCGGTGACTTAATTACAACTGCCTTATAGTACAAGTCTCATACATATGACGGTTTACACGTACGGGCCTTAAGCCGCCTTTGGGCCTTGGGCTCTTCATAAGTCATCCTCATGAACCGCCATCTTCGATTCCTTCACGGGCTTTATCTTGTGAGTCGCCAGGAGTATAACCCGGCCCCTCCTGGGCGGGTTAACTCAGTAGCTATATCCCCAACATTAGGCCCCAGGTTGATTTGAACGTGTTCACATCAATCTTCAACACTTAGAAAAATTGCTTCTTCATTACCTTCGCGAAAACTTGTAACTCGCCGTGACATCATCCTCTAGAATCATGATAACCCGCCATGACGTCACATGTCATTAATTTTACTCAAAACCAAAATCTTTAATATATCTTCTCATTTTAATGAATCTCCAAAAATCGAGGCGTCTATACTATCACATATCTGTTTTTGGTCTCCTTGATTCCCGTGCTTGTCACTTATCCATTTGCCTTATAAATAGAGTCGGGGGTCTCTTTCACTTTCCCCCCGTGCCTCTTCGTCTTATCTTCTTCCTCACGATGCCCTAGCACGTACGCGAGCTCCGCCGCCACCGTCAACCTT
The DNA here is from genome assembly GCF_002575655.3 of Aegilops tauschii subsp. strangulata. Taxonomy (NCBI): domain Eukaryota; kingdom Viridiplantae; phylum Streptophyta; class Magnoliopsida; order Poales; family Poaceae; genus Aegilops; species Aegilops tauschii. The sequence goes on along the minus strand of NC_053038.3, from coordinate 46,732,697 downwards.
CACCTCTGCTCCGACGTCGGCCGCTGCATCAACCTGTTCGAACTAGATTTCCTCCGTGCACTTCCGCTGTTTAACAGCCCCGGTTAGTCCTTCTTCTTCCTCTCCATATAGATCCATTAGGGTTTCGACGGAGTCCATCAAAGTTCATCCTCATTCTTTGCTGTAGCACTCCTTTTTGATTTGAACTTGGTATCCTTTCTGCGCGGTAATGTTCATAGTACTTATTTTCACCATTAGGGCATCTCCTGTTAAACGGAAAACTCAATCTGGATCTTATGAACTGCTCAAGCACCGTAATCTGGATCTTATGAACTGCTCAAGCACCAAAATTATAGCATCAATCTGTAAAAACTGTTTTTCTGAACACTTAACCATTTTTCTCATCCGTAGATCTGCTCTTTCAACATCGGTATAAACGGCTTAACTCAAAAAACAGTAACCTGCCAGGTATCATTAGTCCCCTCTTAAGCCGCCAATAGTTCTTTGGTAATTTTGAAATATCAATCCCCGGCTTAATACCTAGTCGTGCTTCATTATTCTTTGTCCTTTAATCGCAAGCCGGCTTAACCATGTGAACTTAAACCAGCATAATCTTTTTTCAGAAATGGCTAAGACTTATACTTCTTGCAATTGGGTCAAATCCCGGGTTACCGAGGAAGAACTGAACAATTATGTCGCCACTGGCGCCTTAGCCACAAAGGAAGATATCCACTGCAGAGCTCCTGGTGATGAAGTCCTTCCTCAACCCAAAGATGGAGAATTAATCGTTTTTAGTGATCACTTGGGTCGGGGGTTCAGCCCTCCCGGCTCAAAAAATTTCCGTGATGTGCTTTATTTCCTCCAACTGCATCCTCAAGACATCGAACCCAATTCCGTGTCTAATATTTGCAACTTTCAAGTATTCTGTGAAGCCTATCTTCAAGAAGAGCACACAGTTGATCTATTCAGGGAATTCTATTAGTTCAACCACCAAACTGAATTTGTTGATGGGCCATGCCAAGAACTTGGTGGAGTCATTATTCAGAAAAGGAAAGATGTCAGTTTTCCTCATGCCAAGCTGCATAGTCACCCCAAAGATTGGAACCAGACTTGGTTCTATGTTAAATATACCTCTCCAACTGGTGAAAATCCTCTGTCGGGTTACCGCGAGCACCGGTTTAGCAACAACCATCCGCTTCCCCAACGGCTTGATTCAAAAGAACGGGCCAAATATGCACCTGCGTTTTCAAAGCTCAGAGCCTTTATGGCCAATGGCTTAACTGGCGTTGATTTCTTTCGGTGTTGGCTGTCTTGGAGCATCTTGCCATTAAGTCGCCGCTCCAGCTTAATGTGCGAATATACTGGTGGTGTAAAAGATCCTCAGCGCCATTGTGATATTCAGCTAACTGATGCAGAAGTTACTGAAGCCACCAAGAAATTGTTGAATGAAACTGTAAAAGAGTGCAGCAAAACTGGACTTAATCCTTTCTGCATTGTCAACAAGCCACCAGCCATAAGAATTGCCCTACTCTTGCTTAATCCATATTCTTAATATTCCCTTATGATTTTTGCAATTTTAACAGGCCGATGATCCATTTTGGAAGAAGAAACCGCAGGATAAGCCGGCCAAAACAACTCGTGTCAAACACAAGGCCAACAAGAAGCCCACCAAAAAGAAACCCGCCGAGTCTGCCGAGTTAAACATTGACGATGACGATGATGACCATCAGTCAGAGGTAGAACTTGATTCACTTGGTTCCTTTTTCATGCATCTCATTGACAATGATCGTTATTAGGACGATGCGGAGGCCAGCCGTGCAGATGACACAGAGGTAATTATTCTTTCCTCCGGCTCAGAAACTCTGCCAACTCCAAAAACACGACAAGCAAGCTGGAAAGTAAGCTTTTCTCACCCCCTAGCTCACTTGGATCCAAACTTTCTTTTGAAGAAACATCAAAATGAAGCTCGCCGCATGACCTGACATAGCGGCAATGTGATTACGTCATCCGGCTTACCAAACGTCCCGCCTCGCAAACGCCGTCAAGAGGTCTTGCATATTTCTGACATACTTTGCCCCAAGGCGGGTTATTTTTGACAACCTCTTAACCCATCTGATTCAAACTATCAGGGTACTTCTCATTCCTCCTCTAGTGATTCAACTGGAACACACATTCCAGCCTTCAAAACTGTACCTGGGTAAACTTATTTCCAATCATTCCAACTTGCATACTTGATCATTCTCTTAACTTCCATTTACCTTTTATTTTTCAGGGCCCAAGCTAAGCCCAGCAAGAGGGCCAGGCTAAATAAGCCGATTAATGACTCCAATCCGCCTGAGCCGGAGAAACAACAACCAGAGCTTTCTCACCCAATTGCTGACAACATTGTTGACGATTTGCCACCACAAGACCATAATGTTGATATTGACCCAATGAATGCTAACCCGTCTGATACCAATCCGCCAAGTCCTATCAGGACAACCAGTCCTGTTAAGCCGACGGAGGAGAAACATGATGATGTCACCATTACTGGTCATGGTTTCACAACTCCGGGCCGTCCTACTGTCTTATCCAGGCACAACGCCAAAGAAGAACTTTCTGCTGAAGATAAAGGCAAGTGGAAAGTAGACCTGGAGAGTTAGACTCATTTCAGTGCTCAAGACCTCCATTCTGGCTATCTGAATCATGTATATACCAGTCGTGACTTCGAAGCCGGCTTAGAGAACTTGATGAAGGAACGCTATGAGGTAAATATTGCAATCCCTTTCATATAAGTATATTTCCCCTAGCCGCCAAGTTTACTGGACATGATAGAATAGAATGTGCGGTAAACTTCAATAGTTGCATAGATAAAACTCAGTAGCCGGACTTATGATAATAGTACTTCAACTCTGCATATGTAGCCCCCAAGGGTCGGCTTAACAATTATGTTAAGCCGGGACTTTTGAATAGTAGAAATAAACATTGTATCCGTAGCCCCCAAGGGCCGGCTTAACAATTATGTTAAATTGAGACTTATCACTTGTTGAAAATTAACAACCCAATCTGTAGACTTTATAAGCCGGCTGACATCACTTGTCCGGGTCGTAAATATAGCTTGGAACAAAGCAATATGCATTAGCCCCCAAGTGCCAAGGATAATACTTATACTATGCTTGGGACTTTCAAAATTTTGTTTTTCAAAAGAGCAATATGCATTAGCCCCCAAGTGCCAAGAATAATACTTGTATTGTGTTTGGGACTTTAAAGAGTAATCATGACCGTAACCTTGTCTGTGTGTGCTGATGTCACAGGCTGAATTGGCTGAAAAAGACTCACAGCTTAATGACCTTAAAGCCAACATCAAAACTTAGCAATTGGAAACATCCAAGGCCAAGTCAGAACTGAAGTCTGCTTTGGAGAGTATTGAGCAGTTAAAACAGAACTTCAACTCTGAGAAAATTGGCTAGGAAACTGAAAAGGCAGCTCTACTGAAGAGAGCAGAAGAAGCTTAAACCGCGCTTAAACCGGCGACTGACGAGTTATCCGGCTTAAAGCAGCAAATTAACATTATGTCATCAGCCATCTTCGGTAAGAACATGTCTCCCTTGCATCTTAACAACCATATGATAAACGGCTGCCGGCTTATCCATAATTTTACTGATACAGGCTCTCGGAGCACCAAGTTAGGCTCAGATATGTGCGTCCGGCTTAAAGCTGTCTACACTCTTATAGAGAAGCTATATACCGGTGCCCAATGAACCATCGCTGCTACAATGCATAAGAAAACTCCTTCAACACTTATCCAAGACACTTTGAAGCAATTATCAACGCTGCCCAAAAGAATTGATGACTTAAAACGGGGGGCTGCCAGAGCTGGCGCTTTAACTGCTTTAAGCCGGGCCAAAGCATGGCAGGCCGATCTTGACCCAGAGGATTTGGCCAATGGCTGCCCCAGTGTGAAAGAAGATAGATCGGACTTCAGCGCTGATGACTTCGCAGAAATAGCAAGAGCTATGCGCCCGTTAGCAAGCAAACTAGCTGACGAGACCAGCTTATGCACGTACCAGGCAGCTTATGATGCCGACAACAAGAAGATTGGCGCACCGGTTCATGAGCCAACAGATCTTATTCCTCCAATTCGTAAGCACACCTTTGCCCCTAATATTGATCCATCCAATCGTATTGATGATGAGGCTGTGTTTAGAGTGTTGACCGGTATCAACTTGGCTACGCCTGACTTCCAGCCGATTGATAAGCAAGGAGTTGAAGATGAAGAAGAGGTGCAAGAAGATCCTGAAGCTTCAACCCACCAACAATCATAAACCGGTGTTCTTATCAGAATACTTCACTGTCCTGATAACTTAGATGAATACTTATTCTTGTTGGGCCATCAGATGCCTTGTAATAGGCTAGCTTAAACTCTTGACCTACTATGCAATCGCGCATATTTTGCTTTGCATGACACTATGGATCTACCAATTTAGGATCTGTCACTTGTGCTTTATTAGCAATTTGAATCTGTTCCTGCATACAAACATATTACAAGTATCCTGGCGGTTTACCGCAGGACGGGTCATAATGCCTAATATAGAACCACCGGTGACTAAAATAGTTTATAACCAGGGCCAGTATAATTATAACCATATGCAATCATAACAAAATATATCATAGCTTTGATATTTGACGTTACTGCCGGCTTATCATACCAATGCAGTAAGGGTGATAACCCAAAACTTTGAACACACTGCTCTTTCTCAATTGTCATATATTGCCGGCTTATGATGTCATAAGCTGGCAGGGGTAATAGCCCAAACCTTAGAGCACAATGCTTCCAAGTGATTCAATATCATCATGTAATGGCGACATATAGTCCAAAGCCAGGCCAGGTTTAACAAACACCGAATATTTTCTTATCATATACTGGCGACTTATAGTCCAAAGCCAGGCCGGGTTTAATAAACACCGGATATTTTCTTATTATATACTGGCGACTTATAGTCCAAAGCCAGGCCGAGTTTAATAAACACCGGATATTTGCAATATTTAGAAACCTCATTGGTTTGTGACATGTTATGAAAGATAATCCTCAAAAAACCTTTCCAATAAAAAACAAAAGATAACAAGGCGTTTCATAGGCCGCCATGCCTTAAAATCAAGTGCTTTCAAGGGCCACACAACCACCAAGTTAAACCTTCATACAAACCTCATAAGTCGGACCTCACATAACCAATTGTCGTTTTAACTCTGACAAGTTCTGGGTCTGTATAAGATTGACTTGTCAAAAAGTACGGCGGGTCATTCCAGGATTACCTAGGCGGAGTGGCAGACCTAAAAAGGCAGGATAACGCGGATTTTTAGGTGAATACACCTGGCTTCCAAGCCTGGCTTTTAAGCCTATTACAAGGGTCATAAAAAACTCTTGTCCGTTGAACAAAGAGCCCCCAAATAATATTTTTGAGCTGTGCTCAACGGGCACCTATGTTTGAGTTGTGCTTTGCAATAGACTCTCTTTGGCCCCTTTAACCTGGTTAGCAAGCCCCCAAGTATTTTTTATAAGTATGGCATATAAGCCGGATCAAAGGGTAATCATAGCTTCGCTCAATAAGTCGGAAGCCCCCATGTGACCACATGAAATTGAAGGAAATATGCCCTAGAGGCAATAATAAAGTTTTATTTATTTCCTTATATCATGATAAATGTTTATTATTCATGCTAGAATTGTATTAACCGGAAACATAATACATGTGTGAATACATAGACAAACAGAGTGTCACTAGTATGCCTCTACTTGACTAGCTCGTTAATCAAAGATGGTTATGTTTCCTAGCCATAGACATGAGTTGTCATTTGATTAACGGGATCACCTCATTAGGAGAATGACGTGATTGACTTGACCCATTCCGTTAGCTTAGCACTTGATCGTTTAGTATGTTGCTATTGCTTTCTTCATGACTTATACATGTTCCTATGACTATGAGATTATGCAACTCCCATTTACCGGAGGAACACTTTGTGTGCTACCAAACGTCACAACATAACTGGGTGATTATAAAGGTGCTCTACAGGTGTCTCCAAAGGTACTTGTTGGGTTGGCGTATTTCGAGATTAGGATTTGTCACTCCGATTGTCGGAGAGGTATCTCTGGGCCCACTCGGTAATGCACATCACTATAAGCCTTGCAAGCATTGTGACTAATGAGTTAGTTGCGGGATGATGTATTACGGAACGAGTAAAGAGACTTGCCGGTAACGAGATTGAACTAGGTATCGAGATACCGACGATCGAATATCGGGCAAGTAACATACCGATGACAAAGGGAACAACGTATGTTGTTATGCGGTCTGACCGATAAAGATCTTCGTAGAATATGTGGGAACCAATATGAGCATCCAGGTTCCGCTATTGGTTATTGACCGGAGAGGTGTCTCAGTCATGTCTACATAGTTCTTGAACCCGTAGGGTCCACACGCTTAACGTTACGATGACAGTTATATTATGAGTTTATATGTTTTGATGTACCGAAGGTTGTTCGGAGTCCCGGATGTGATCACGGACATGACGAGGAGTCTCGAAATGGTCGAGACATAAAGATTGATATATTGGAAGCCTATGTTTGGACATCGGAAGTGTTCCGGGTGAAATCGGGATTTTTCCGGAGTACCGGGAGGTTACCGGAACCCCCCGGTAACTTAATGGGCCTTAGTGGGCCTAGGTGGAACAGAGGAGAGGAGGCTAGGGCAGGGCCGCGCCCCCCTTCCCCCCAGTCCGAATAGGACAAGGAGAGGGGGCGGCGCCCCCCCTTCCTTCCTCCCCTCCACCTCTTCCCCTCTTCCACTCCTAGTCCAACATGGAAAGTGGGGGAGTCCTACTCCCGGTAGGAGTAGGACTCCTCCTGGCGCGCCACACCTCCTTGGCCGGCGGCCTCCCCCTTGCACCTTTATATACGGGGGCAAGGGGGCACCTCTAGACACACAATTGATCTACGATCTTTTAGCCGTGTGCGGTGCCCCCCTCCATCATATTACACCTCGATAATATCATTGCGGAGCTTAGGCGAAGCCCTGCGTCGGTAGAACATCATCATCGTCACCACGCCGTCGTGCTGACGAAACTCTCCCTCAACACTCAGCTGGATCGGAGTTCGAGGGACGTCATCGAGCTGAACGTGTGCTGAACTCGGAGGTGCCGTGCGTTCGGTACTTGATCGGTCGGATCGTGAAGGCGTACGACTACATCAACCGCGTTGTGTTAACGCTTCCGCTTTCGGTCTATGAGGGTACGTGGACAACACTCTCCCCTCTCGTGGCTATGCATCACCATGATCTTGCGTGTGCGTAGAATTTTTTTGAAATTACTACGTTCCCCAAAAGTGGCATCCGAGCCTGGTTTTATGCGTTGATGCTATGCACGAGTAGAACACAAGTGAGTTGTGGGCGATATAAGTCATACTGCTTACCAGCATGTCATACGTTGGTTCAGCGGTATTGTGAGATGAAGCGGCCCGGACCGACATTACGCGTACGCTTACGCGAGACTGGTTTCACCGTTGCGAGCACTCGTTGCTTAAAGGTGACTGGCGGGTGTCTGTCTCTCTCACTTTAGTTGAACCGAGTGTGGCTACGCCCGGTCCTTGCGAAGGTTAAAACAGCACCAACTTGACAAACTATCGTTGTGGTTTTGATGCGTAGGTAAGAACGGTTCTTGCTAAGCCCGTAGCAGCCACGTAAAACTTGCAACAACAAAGTAGAGGACGTCTAACTTGTTTTTGCAGGGCATGTTGTGATGTGATATGGTCAAGACATGATGCTATATTTTATTGTATGAGATGATCATGTTTTGTAACCGAGTTAGCGGCAACTGGCAGGAGCCATATGGTTGTCGCTTTATTGTATGAAATGCAATCGCCATGTAATTGTTTTACTTTATCACTAAGCGGTAGCGATAGTCGTAAAAGCAATAGTTGGCGAGACGACAACGATGCTACGATGGAGATCAAGGTGTCGCGCCTGTGACGATGGTGATCATGACGGTGCTTCGGAGATGGAGATCACAAGCACAAGATGATGATGGCCATATCATATCACTTATATTGGTTGCATGTGATGTTAATCTTTTATGCATCTTATCTTGCTGTGATTGACGGTAGCATTATAAGATTATCTCTCACTAAAATTTCAAGATAAAAGTGTTCTCCCTGTGTATGCACCGTTGCGAAAGTTCTTCGTGCTGAGACACCACGTGATGATCGGGTGTGATAGGCTCTACGTTCAAATACAACGGGTGCAAAACAGTTGCACACGCGGAATACTCAGGTTAAACTTGACGAGCCTAGCATATGCAGATATGGCCTCGGAACACGAAGACCAAAAGGTCGAGCGTGAATCATATAGTAGATATGATCAACATAGTGATGTTCACCATTGAAACTACTCCATCTCACGTGATGATCGGACATGGTTTAGTTGATTTGGATCACGTAATCACTTAGATGATTAGAGGGATGTCTATCTAAGTGGGAGTTCTTAAGTAATATGATTAATTGAACTTGAATTTATCATGAACTTAGTACCTGATAGTATCTTGCTTGTCTATGTTAATTGTAGATAAATGGCCCGTGCTGTTGTTCCGTTGAATTTTAATGCGTTCCTTGAGAAAGCAAAGTTGAAAGATGATGGTAGCAATTACACGGACTGGGTCCGTAACTTGAGGATTATCCTCATTCCTGCACAGAAGAATTACGTCCTGGAAGCACCGTAGGTGCCAGGCCTCCTGCAAGAGCAACACCAGAAGTTATGAACGTCTGGCAGAGCAAAGCAGATGACTACTCGATAGTTCAGTGTGCCATGCTTTACGGCTTAGAACCGGGTCTTCAACGACGTTTTGAACGTCATGGAGCATATGAGATGTTCCAGGAGTTGAATTTAATATTTCAAGCAAATGCCCGGATTGAGAGATATGAAGTCTCCAATAAGTTCTACAGCTGCAAGATGGAAGAGAATAGTTCTGTCAGTGAGCATATACTCAAAATGTCTGGGTATAATAATCACTTGATTCAACTGGGAGTTAATCTTCCGGATGATAGCGTCATTGACAGAATTCTTCAATCACTGCCACCAAGCTACAAGAGCTTCGTGATGAACTATAACATGCAAGGGATGAATAAGACAATTCCCGAGCTCTTCGCAATGCTAAAGGCAGCGGAGGTAGAAATCAAAAAGGAGCATCAAGTGTTGATGGTCAGTAAGACCACTAGTTTCAAGGAAAAGGGCAAAGGGAAGAAGAAGGGGAACTTCAAGAAGAACAGCAAGCAAGTTGCTGTTCAGGAGAAGAAACCCAAGTCTGGACCTAAGCCTAAAACTGAGTGCTTCTACTGCAAGCAGACTGGTCACTGGAAGCGGAACTGCCCCAAGTATTTGGTGGATAAGAAGGATGGCAAGGTTAACAAAGGTATATGTGATATACATGTTATTGATGTGTACCTTACTAATGCTCGCAGTAGCACCTGGGTATTTGATACTGGTTATGTTGCTAATAATTGCAACTCGAAACATGGGCTACGGATTAAGCGAAGATTGGCTGAGGACGAGGTGACGATGCGCGTGGGAAATGGTTCCAAAGTCGATGTGATCGCAGTCGGCACGCTACCTGTACATCTACCTTCGGGATTAGTTTTAGACCTAAATAATTGTTATTTGGTGCCAGCGTTGAGCATGAACATTATATCTGGATCTTGTTTAATGCGAGACGGTTATTCATTTAAATCAGAGAATAATGGTTGTTCTATTTATATGAATAATATCTTTTATGGTCATGCACCCTTGAAGAGTGGTCTATTTTTGTTGAATCTCGATAGTAGTGATACACATATTCATAATGTTGAAGCCAAAAGATGCAGAGTTGATAATGACAGTGCAACTTATTTGTGGCACTGCCGTTTAGGTCATATCGGTGTAAAGCGCATGAAGAAACTCCATACTGATGGACTTTTGGAATCACTTGGTACTTGCGAACCGTGCCTCATGGGCAAGATGACTAAAACACCGTTCTCCGGAACTATGGAGAGAGCAACAGATTTATTGGAAATCATACATACAAATGTATGTGGTCCGATGAATATTGAGGCTCGTGGCGGATATCGTTATTTTCTCACCTTCACAGATGATTTGAGCAGATATAGGTAGATCTACTTAATGAAACATAAGTCTGAAACATTTGAAAAGTTCAAAGAATTTCAGAGTGAAGTTGAAAATCATCGTAACAAGAAAATAAAATTTCTACGATCTGATCGTGGAGGAGAATATTTGAGTTACGAGTTTGGTCTTCATTTGAAACAATGCGGAATAGTTTCGCAACTCACGCCACCCGGAACACCACAGCGTAATGGTGTGTCCGAACGTTGTAATCGTACTTTACTAGATATGGTGCGATCTATGATGTACTATTTACCGCTATCGTTTTGGGGTTATGCTTTAGAGACGGCTACATTCACTCTAAATAGGGCACCATCAAAATCCGTTGAAATGACACCTTATGAACTATGGTTTGGCAAGAAACCAAAGTTGTCGTATCTTAAAGTTTGGGGTTGCGATGCTTATGTGAAGAAACTTCAACCTGATAAGCTCGAACCTAAATCGGAGAAGTGTGTCTTCATAGGATACCCAAAGGAGACTGTTGGGTACACCTTCTATCACAGATCCGAAGGCAAGACATTCGTTGCTAAGAATGGATCCTTTCTAGAGAAGGAGTTTCTCTCGAAAGAAATGAGTGGGAGGAAAGTAGAACTTGATGAGGTAATTGTACCTGCTCCCTTATTGGAAAGTAGATCATCACAGAAATCAGTTTCTGCGACACCTACACCAATTAGTGGGGAAGTTAATGATAATGATCATGAAACTTCAGATCAAGTTATTACTGAACCTCGTAGGTCAACCAGATCAAGAACCGCACCAGAGTGGTACGATAATCCTGTTCTGGAGGTTATGTTACTAGACCATGACGAACCTACGAACTATGAAGAGGCGATGGTGAGCCCAGATTCCGCAAAATGGCTTGAAGCCATGAAATCCGAGATGGGATCCATGTATGAGAACAAAGTATGGACTTTGGTTGACTTGCCCGATGGTCGGCAAGCCATTGAAAATAAATGGATCTTCAAGAAGAAGACTGACGCTGACGGTAATGTTACTGTCTATAAAGCTCGTTGACTACGATGAGACCTTCTCACCCGTAGCGATGCTTAAGTCTGTCCGAATCATGTTAGCAATTGCCGCATTTTATGATTATGAAATTTGGCAAATGGATGTCAAAACTGCATTCCTGAATGGATTTCTGGAAGAAGAGTTGTATATGATGCAACCGGAAGGTTTTGTCGGTCCAAAGGAAGCTAACAAAGTGTGCAAGCTCCAGCGATCCATTTATGGACTGGTGCAAGCCTCTCGGAGTTGGAATAAATGCTTTGATAGTGTGATCAAAGCATTTGGTTTTATACAGACTTTTGGAGAAGCCTGTATTTACAAGAAAGTGAGTGGGAGCTCAGTAGCATTTCTGATATTATATGTGGATGACATATTGCTGATTGGAAATGATATAGAATTTCTGGATAGCATAAAGGGATACTTGAATAAGAGTTTTTCAATGAAAGACCTCGGTAAAGCTGCATATATATTGGGCATCAAGATCTATAGAGATAGATCAAGACGCTTAATTGGACTTTCACAAAGCACATACCTTGACAAAGTTTTGAAGAAGTTCAAAATGGATCAAGCAAAGAAAGGGTTCTTGCCTGTACTACAAGGTGTTAGATTGAGTAAGACTCAATGCCCGACCACTGCAGAAGATAGAGAGAAGATGAAAGATGTTCCCTATGCTTCAGCCATATGCTCTATCATGTATGCAATGTTGTGTACCAGACCTGATGTGTGCCTTGCTATAAGTTTAGCAGGGAGGTACCAAAGTAATCCAGGAGTGGATCACTGGACAGTGGTCAAGAACATCCTGAAATACCTGAAAAGGCTAAGGATATGTTTCTCGTTTATGGAGGTAACAAAGAGCTCATCGTAAGTGGTTACGTTGATGCAAGCTTTGACACTGATCCGGACGATTCTAAATCGCTAACCGGATACGTATTTACATTGAACGGTGGAGCTGTCAGTTGGTGCAGTTCTAAGCAAAGTGTTGTGGCGGGATCTACGTGTGAAGCGGAGTACATAGCTGCTTCGGAAGCAGCAAATGAAGGAGTCTGGATGAAGGAGTTCATACCCGATCTAGGTTTCATACCTAGTGCATCGGGACCAATGAAAATCTTTTGTGAAAATACCGGTGCAATTGGCTTAGCAAAGGAATCCAGATTTCACAAGAGAACCAAGCACATCAAAAGACGCTTCAATTCCATCCGGGATTTAGTCCAGGTGGGAGACATAGAAATTTGCAAGATACATGCGGATCTGAATGTTGCAGACCCGTTGACTAAGCCTCTTCCACGAGCAAAACATGATCAGCACCAAGACTCCATGGGTGTAATAATCATTACTGTGTAATCTAGATTATTGACTCTAGTGCAAGTGGGAGACTGAAGGAAATATGCCCTAGAGGCAATAATAAAGTATTATTTATTTCCTTATATCATGATAAATGTTTATTATTCATGCTAGAATTGTATTAACCGGAAACATAATACATGTGTGAATACATAGACAAAGAGAGTGCCACTAGTATGCCTCTACTTGACTAGCTCGTTAATCAAAGATGGTTATGTTTCCTAGCCATAGACATGAGTTGTCACTTGATTAACGGGATCACCTCATTAGGAGAATGACGTGATTGACTTGACCCATTCCGTTAGCTTAGCACTTGATCGTTTAGTATGTTGCTATTGCTTTCTTCATGACGTATACATGTTCCTATGACTATGAGATTATGCAACTCCCGTTTACCGGAGGAACACTTTGTGTGCTACCAAACGTCACAACGTAACTGGGTGATTATAAAGGTGCTCTACAGGTGTCTCCAAAGGTACTTGTTGGGCTGGCGTATTCCGAGATTAGGATTTGTCACTCCGATTGTCGGAGAGGTATCTCTGGGCCCACTCGGTAATGCACATCACTATAAGCCTTGCAAGCATTGTAACTAATGAGTTAGTTGCGGGATGATGTATTACGGAGCGAGTAAAGAGACTTGCCGGTAACGAGATTGATCGAGATACCGACGATCGAATCTCGGGCAAGTAACATACCGATGACAAAGGGAACAACGTATGTTGTTATGCGGTCTGACCGATAAAGATCTGCGTAGAATATGTGGGAACCAATATGAGCATCCAGGTTCCGCTATTGGTTATTGACCGGAGAGGTGTCTCAATCATGTCTACATAGTTCTCGAACCCGTAGGGTCCGCACGCTTAACGTTACGATGACAGTTATATTATGAGTTTATATGTTTTGATGTACCGAAGGTTGTTCGGAGTCCCGGATGTGATCACGGACATGACGAGGAGTCTCGAAATGGTCGAGACATAAAGATTGATATATTGGAAGCCTATGTTTGCACATCGGAAGTGTTCCGGGTGAAATCGGGATTTTTCCGGAGTACCGGGAGGTTACCGGAACCCCCCGGTAACTTAATGGGCCTTAGTGGGCCTAGGTGGAAGAGATGAGAGGAGGCTAGGGTAGGGCCGCGCCCCCTTCCCCCCCAGTCTGAATAGGACAAGGAGAGGGGGGCGGCGCCCCCCCTTCCTTCCTCCCCTCCACCTCTTCCCCTCTTCCACTCCTAGTCCAACATGGAAAGGGGGGAGTCCTACTCCCGGTAGGAGTAGGACTCCTCCTGGCGCGCCACACCTCCTTGGCCGGCGGCCTCCCCCTTGCACCTTTATATACGGGGGCAGGGGGGCACCTCTAGACAGACAATTGATCTACGATCTTTTAGCCGTGTGCGGTGCCCCCCTCCATCATATTACACCTCGATAATATCGTTGCGGAGCTTAGGCGAAGCCCTGCGTCGGTAGAACATCATCATCGTCACCACGCCGTCGTGCTGACGAAACTCTCCCTCAACACTCGGCTGGATCGGAGTTCGAGGGACGTCATCGAGGTGAACGTGTGCTGAACTCGGAGGTGCCGTGCGTTCGGTACTTGATCGGTCGGATCGTGAAGACGTACGACTACATCAACCGCGTTGTGTTAACGCTTCTGCTTTCGGTCTACGAGGGTACGTGGACAACACTCTCCCCTCTCATTGCTATGCATCACCATGATCTTGCGTGTGCATAGATTTTTTTTGAAATTACTACGTTCCCCATCAGAAATTTCCATAGATTCATTATTATTAGAGATAAAACGACAGAGGCCCTGCTTTATGAGGGATGCCGGATTTATTATATTTAGCATAATATATACATTGTCAAAATATGTACATCAGAAGAGCCTGTGGCTCAGGTATAGTAAGGCCGAAGATGAGCAATATTCCACGGCCAGCGGGTCTCCTCCTCTGACGTGTGTGAATCCTTGTGGCCTCGAACATCGATAAGGTAGTATGACCCATTGTTCAGATTCTTGCTGACCACAAAAAGTCCTTCCCAAGGTGGGGATAGCTTGTGCATATCAGTTTGATCCTGGATAAGCCAGAGCACTAAATCACCTTCCTGAAAGGTTCTGGTCTTAACCCGGCGGCTGTGATAACGGTGCAGATCTTCCTGGTAAATCGCTGAACAAGCTATCGCAAGGTCATGCTCCTCATCCAACAAGTCAAGTGCATCCTGACGTGCTCTTTCATTATCAGCTTAAACATAAGCCGCCACGCGAGGCGAGTCATGACGGATGTCGCTGGGGAGAACTGCTTCTGCTCCATAAACCATGAAGAAGGGCGTGTAACCCGTAGACCTGTTGGGGGTAGTATTGATACTCCATATGACTGAGGGTAACTCTTCCACCCAACAACCCGGTGTCCTCTGCAAAGGAACCATAAGCCGGGGCTTGATGCCTCTCAAAATTTCTTGATTGGCTCTCTCAGCTTGACGATTAGACTGGGGGTGAGCCACCGATGATACATCAAGTCGAATATGCTCACGTTGACAAAACTCTTCCATGGCTCCCTTGGAGAGATTAGTGCCATTATCAGTGATGATACTGTGGGGAAAGCCAAAACGGAAAATCACCTTTTTAATGAATTGAACTGCCTTCGCCGCATTACATTTACTGACCGGCTCTGCCTCAACCCATTTTGTAAATTTTTCAACTACCACCAGGAGGTGTGTTTTTTTATCCTTGGACCTTTTGAAAGGTCCAACCATATAAAGCCCCCAGACTGCAAACAGCCAAGTAATTGGAATCATCCTCAATTCTTAAGCCGGAACATGGGCTCGTCGTGAAAATTTCTAACATCCACCACACTTACTGACCAGGTCTTCAGCATCAGCATGAGCCGTCGGCCAATAAAATCCATAACGAAAAGCCTTAGCAACAAGAGATTTAGAGTCGGCATGATGACCACAATCTCCTTCATGAATCTCTCGCAGAATTTCACGGCCTTCTTCGGGTGAAACACAATGTTGAAACGCCCCTGTAACACTACAATGATGTAGCTCTCCATTGACAACAGTCATTGAATTTGACCGCCGAGTTATCTGCCTGGCCAAAGTTTCATCCTCAGGTAACTCGCCCCGGGTCATATATGCCAAATATGGAACTGTCCAATCAGGAATTACATGAAGAGCTGCTACCAATTGTGCTTCTGGGTCAGGAATAGCAAGATCTTCCTCTGTAGGCAACTTGACTGAGGGGTTATACAAAATATCTAAGAAAGTATTAGGTGGCACCGGCTTATGCTGAGAGCCTAGCCGGCTTAAAGCATCAGCCGCCTCGTTCTTCCTTCGATCAATATGCTTGACCTGATAACCCTTGAAGTGACCCGCAATAGCATCAACCTCTCGATGATAAGCCGCCATGAGTGGATCCTTCGAATCCCAAGTACCAGAAACTTTTTGAGCTACCAAGTCTGAGTCGCCAAAGCACCTCACCCGGCTTAAGTTCATCTCCTTAGCCATCCAAAGACCGTGGAGCAAGGCCTCATATTCAGCTGCATTGTTAGTGCAAGGGAACATCAACTGGAGAACATAACAAAATTTATCACCTCGAGGGGAAGCTAGCACGACCCCAGCCCCCGAGCCCTCCAATTGTCTGGACCCGTCAAAGTGAATAGTCCAATACGTGTTATCTGGCTTTTCTTCGGGCATCTGCAGCTCTGTCCAGTCATTGATGAAATCCACCAGTGCTTGAGACTTGATGGTTGTGCGAGGCATATACTTCAGACCATGAGGTCCAAGCTCAATGGCCCACTTGGCTATCCGACCTGTGGCTTCTCTGTTTTGAATAATATCCCCTAAAGGAGCATAACTTACCACGGTGATGGGATGACCCAAAATATATTGCTTGAGCTTCCGGCTGGCCATGAACACTCCATATACAAGCTTCTGCTAGTGCGGATACCTCTGCTTGGATTCAATAAGTACTTCACTGATGTAGTAAACCGGCCTTTGAACCGGATATTCCTTGCCTGCCTCCTTCCGTTCCACCACAATAGCTACGCTGACAGCCCGGGCATTAGTAGCCACATACAAAAACAACGGCTCCTTATCAATAGGAGCAGCAAGAACGGGCGGCTCAGCCAGATGCTTCTTCAAGTCCTCAAATGCTGCATTAGCGGCGTCACTCCAGACAAAATTATATGTCTTTTTCATCATCTGATACAGAGGGATAGCCTTCTCTCCCAACCGGCTTATGAACCGGCTTAGGGCAGCAATATGACCCGCCAGACGCTAAACATCGTTGATACACGCCGGCTTAGCCAAAGAAGTAATGGCTTTGATCTTCACCGGATTAGCTTCAATGCCTCTGTTAGAAACCAGAAAACCCAAGAGCTTGCCTGCCGGCACACCAAAAACGCATTTGGCCGGGTTAAGCATCATCTTATAAACCCAGAGATTATCAAAGGTCTCCTTTAAATCGTCTATCAATGTTTCCTTCTTTCTTGATTTCACCACAATATCATCCACATAAGCATGAACACTGCACCCAATCTGATTATGAAGGCAATTCTACACACATCGCTGCTAAGTTGCCTGGGCACTCTTGAGCCCAAAAGGCATAGACACATAACAGAAGGCTCCAAAGGGAGTGCTAAAAGTTGTCTTCTCCTGGTCCTTAATTGCCATCTTGATCTGATGATAACCAGAATAAGCATCCAAAAAACTCAAACACTCACAACCCACCGTAGCATCAATAATTTGATCAATACGAGGGAGAGCAAAAGGATCAGCTGGACAAGCTTTGTTTAAATCCGTGTAATCCACACACATACACCAAGTTCCATTCTTCTTAAGTACCAGCACCGGGTTAGGCAACCACTCAGGATGAAAAACTTCAAAAATGAACCCGACCGCCAGGACCCGGGCCACTTCTTCACCAATGGCCTTTCGCCTCTCTTCATTAAAATGACGGAGAAACTGCTTCACCGGCTAAAACTTAGGATCAATATTAAGACTGTGCTCAGCGAGTTCTCTCAGTACACCTGGCATGTCAGACGACTTGCATGCAAAAATGTCCCGGTTCTCACGGATGAACTCGATGAGTTCCTATTTTGGATCCAGATTAGCACTGATGCTAAACTGCTTAGACGAATCACCAGGAACGAAGTCAACTAGCTTGGTGTCATCCGCCGATTTAAACTTCAAGGCCGGGTCATGCTCCGTAGTTGGCTTTTTCAGAGACGTCATGTCAGTCGGGTCAACATTGTCCTTATAGAACTTCAATTCCTCTGTGGCACACACAGACTCAGCATAAGCCGCGTCCCCTTCTTCACATTCCAAAGCTATCTTCCGGCTTCCATGCACTGTGATAGTACCCTTGTAACCCGGCATCTTGAGCTGCAGATAAACATAACAAGGCCGTGCCATGAACTTGGCATAAGCCGGCCGTCCAAACAGAGCATGATATGGGCTTTGAATCTTAACCACCTCAAAGGTTAATGTCTCAGCCCAGGAATCATATTCATCCCCAAAGGCGACCTCCAAAGCAATCTTGCCTACCAGATATGCCGACTTACCAGGCACCACTCCATGGAAAACAGTATTGGACGGCTTAAGATTTTTATCGGTCAACCCCATACAACGATAAGTATCATAATAAAGGATATTGATGCTGCTACCTCCATCCATGAGTACCTTAGTGAACTTGTACCCTCCAACCTGAGGTGCCACAACCAAAGCCAGATGACCCGGATTATCAACCCGGGGCGGGTGATCCTCTCGACTCCACACAATGGGTTGCTCAGATCTCAACGGCATTCACAGCCCTTTTATGGAGCTTCTGATCCAGCTTGCATAAACTTGTGGTGAAGACGTGGTACTGCCCACTATTCAACTGCTTCGGTTATTCTGATAACCGGACTGATGCTGCTGCTGGTTGCCCTGGCCAGACTGTTGATGAAAACCGCCCTAATTGCCATGATTGCCTTGATTACCTTGGAATCCAGTGTTAGAACCGCCACCACCATAACCCGGGCCCTGAGAGCCGGATCCTGAGCCGCCACCTGGCCCATGATTGTTTTGAAAAAGAATGGAATTTTTGTACTCCTTCATGATGAAGGAATCCATCCAAAGGTGAGTGGACGGCCTTTCACGTGTACCATGCCTCGGGCAGGGTTGATTCAGCATCTGCTCAAGATTGAAGCCTCATCCCCCAAGCCGTGGGGGCGGCTTACCCTTTCGACGTTGACCATTATTCTGTGCATTGGTGTTAGCCACAAAGTCCAAATTGTTATCAGCTTTGCGCTTACCGTTGCCTCCCTGACTCGCCGGGTTATGCTGCTGCCCTCTGGTGTTGCTGCTCTTTTTTCCCTTTCCCGGCTTTTCATCATCAGACTCGGGGTCCTTGGTACCCTCCGAGTCAGCATACTTAAGCAGAGCCGCCATGAGTGTCCCCATGTCATTGCAGTGGCGTTTGAGCCGCCCTAATTTCTGTTTCAGGGGCGTGAAACGACAATTGTTCTCCAACATTAAGACTGCTGAATCGGCATTGATGTGATCCGAAGAGTGCAGGATTGTTGAGACCCGACGCACGCAATGGGTTGTCGACTCACCTTCTTCTTGGACACAGGAGGCTAAATCCACAATTGACATAGGCTCCTTGCACGTGTCTTTAAAATTCTGGATAAACCGGGCTTTTAACTCAGCCCATGAACCAATGGAGTTGGCTGGCAGCCCATGCAACCAAGTACGAGCTGTTCCTTCCAACATCATGGTGAAGTACTTAGCACATGCAACATCGTCAACATCCAATAGCTCCATCGCCATCTCATAACTCTCAACCCATGTTTCAGGGGGTAAGTCGGCAGTGTAGTTGGGCACCTTACGGGGACCTTTCAAATCCTTGGGCAAACGTACGTTACGCAGAGCCGGTACCAAACACGACACACCCAAAGTCCTGAAAGTCACGCCTGTCTCCACCAAAGTTGTCGGACGAACCGGGGAATGCTGATGAGCCGCATACTGAGCCACTAGCTGTCACGACCGGTTTTTGGGGATATTAATTTCCCAAAAAAAGGCCTTTTGTGCTCACCAGCCCCAGGATTGCTGTTAGCTGATGAGGCACCAACTTGATACAAGAATTCCAAGCGAAGCACAAAATATGTAGTACAAGACCATTGTGGCCTAGGAGTACAACACTTGGTTTCTAGAGGTTGATGGCGGAAGCGGTTTGTGGTACATCTGCGTCTATGGGACTCCATTTCCCACAAGAACAGCTGACCAGGATAACTCCTATCTTCGCGAGGCTGCTATCATCACTGCGTAGGTTCCGGGGCTGTCATCGCAATACTACCTCCATGCACGAAATCTGGCCAAGACAATAGCCAAGGACAAGCCAGTGAGTACGTTTGAATGTACTCGCAAACATTAAGAACACGGGTATAATATATCAAAACATGCTCCGAAATATTTTATGAAGATAACGTCTGTCACGAAGTAAACGAAAACCGTGATGCACGCATGCAGGTAAAATATGATCATGCAATACGGGAGTAGAACTAGAATGCTCTGATCGTGTGTCTGAAATGACTCCTCGAAAGGGTGCACATAAAATTAACAATGCCGCAGTCGGGCGTCTGAGCGACACCACATAAAGGGCTTATAAAGGACAAGTGAATAACAAACATGCCGTAGTCGGGCGTCGGAGCGACGCCACATAAAGGGCTTATAAAGGATAAATAAATAATAAACATGCCGCAGTCGGGCGTCTAAGCGACGCCACATAAAGGGCTTGTAAAGGATAAATAAATAATAAACATGCCGCAGTCGGGCATCTGAGCGACGCCACATAAAGGGCTTATAAAGGACAAGTGAATAACAAACATGCCGCAGTCGGGCGTCGGAGCGACGCCACATAAAGGGCTTATAAAGGATAAATAAATAATAAACATGCCGCAGTCGGGCGTCTGAGCGACGCCACATAAAGGGTTTATATAAGAATAATTACAGTGAATATCCAGGAGGTAGAACCGTCCCAGGGATACTCAATAATTCAAATAAAGTAAATGGTTAGTCCACGATAATAATGATCATAATCCATATGTGCCACAGTCATAAACAATATCTAGTTCAGCCGTTATCTCCATCCGAAGACCGTCACTGCGCTCTAATCTAGCCGTTCTCCATCCGAATACCGTTACTGTGTTCTAATTTAGCCGTTCTCCATCCGAATACCGTTACTATGATCTAGTCAAGCCGTGTCTCCATCCGAAAACCGATACTATGATCCATCTCAGACTGTAATCCTTACCATGGACATGGCTATCTGAAGGGATATATCCTCTGCAGAGGGTGTACTCTTTACCCACGAGTAACGGATTTATCTAGTCCATCGGGACTAATTCCGCCTACGGCCTTTTAATTGAAAACACGCCTGACCTGCACACACCAGCTTAACTTACCGGTGTCTGGAATCACCCACGACACCTGTCAAGCAAAACTCTAAGTGGGGAGGCTACAACCTCGATGTAGCATGGGATCAAATTTATATGGCGCGCTCTAAGGGGTGCCCCCCTCTCGGTCCCAACCGGAAACACCCATGCCCCCGGACCAGGTGGCATGCCTACCGGATGCATCCGGTATCTTCCACCATGGCCTCTCTGTACGGTGTGTGCCTTGGTAAGGGGTTGACAACTTACTGAACCGTACCCCGTCTGCGACAGGGACAAGTGGTAGTACAAAACAAGTAGGGGAAGTTACTGAACAAGACTCGACCTACGACCGACTCGGGTGGTCCAAGTATTCTCCGAATGATTAGCATATCCAAAAATGTTTCCATTCAACAGACAGAATCACTGCTCATCAAACCTCATCATGCCATACCGGACACACTCGTCTCGACGAGGAACTAGGGACAAGCTCGTGTCTACCCAAGACCATGACTCTCCCGTCTTCCTGCCGGTATGCATGAAAAGCTCGCGAGGATGATCACTATCACCAGCATATCCATTACTAACAGTAAAGCATCTCCAATATGCACTCATGTATGTGACTGAATCGATACATAGAAATAACGCATGCTCCAAGTCAAAATGGTGTCGAAACCATATCAAAACACCACACAAAAATATTATGCCAGAGTTCAGAATGCTTGCCTTCAAGAGTATGCAAAGGGTGCACTTTTTGAAAGCTTTCTCTTCTCTCCATTTTCCTATTTTGAAAAATATACAAATAACAAATATCTCAAAACCAGTACAAAAAGTTGTCCCAAATATTTTTGAAATAAATCTTAAAATAAACTAGATGAAATTTGAGAGAGGTAGGAAAAAGAATCAACTCATTTGGAGTTTTATTTTAAAAGATATAGCCAGTCAAAGTTCTGTTTTAAATAAACCAGAAAAAGGAAAACATTTCGGGGGAGAATACGCTTTCTGTTCAGCGAAAACGTACTTTGCGGAACACGTTTACACTTAAAACGCGCGTCGGCGGGGCCGGGTCGCTGACAGTGGGTCCAGAGGGCCCACTGGTCAGGTTTGACCATCCCCCCTCTCCCTCCTCTTCTCTGCCCGAACGGGAGCGGGTCTCCGGCGATCGCCGTCGACGAACGGCGGCTCCTCGAGGGCACCTGAGGGCGGGGATGGACCCGCCAGACCGGGGCGGTCCTCCTGGTCGTCGCTGGGTCGTCTGGGGTGGAAGGAGTCGCCGGCGGCGAGCCCTGCGGCGGAGGGGGCTACGGGAGTGAAGTGGGTTTTGGGCTCCGGTGGTTTCCGATCGAGGCTGAGGCGCTGGGCAGCTCCGCAAGAACGAGGGGAAGCGGTTGGTGGCGCTGGATGGGCGGGGGATAGCCTGGTTGCGGCGAATGGCACCGGAATGCAGCGGCGGCCGAACCGGCCGGAGGTGGGGAAGATGGCCTTGTCCGGTCAATCCACTGCTTGGGGAGCTCTAGGGGGAAAGGCTTGAGGTCGCCTGAGCGCTCGGAGGGGCTCGGGGTCTCCTTTTATAGGCGCTCGAGGTTGGTCCCGCGGCGGCCGTGGATAAGAACGCCGGCGACCGCGGTGCTGTAGCTGCAGGGCGACGTGGCGGCGACGAGCGCGTGCCGACGGGCTTCAGGATAAGCTCGAGCTGTTCACAGGGGCAGCTGGCGTGCGCGGGTGGCTTGGGCGGCGCCGTCCATGGCAGGGGCTCGCTGCCGACGCCGGCGTGCCGCCAAAAGCTCTGCCAGCGGCGCTGTAGGGCGCCAGGGGTGGCGTGGAGAGTGGGCGAGTGTAGTGCGTGGTTCAGCAGGCGAACAGGGGCCAGGGACGGGACGAGACGAGGGCGGCAGTGCGACGCGGCGGCTCAGTGCGCGCGCGTGCAAAACGTGCGCTCTGGGTGCGCCCAGAGCACGCACAGGACATGCTCGACGAAATGCCAGGGCAGCTTAGAGCGCGAGGGGGAGGCTGGCAACTAACAGGGCATGGATAGGGATAGCTAGGAGCTTAGTGGACATGGTTGCTGGGCCAGAGGATCAAGATCACAGTGCAAACAAAAACTCATGTCAAAACTGACTATGCACACCAAGTGTTCGACAGAATGCCAAGTGCATCTAGACAACTCTTGGAGTGGCCAAAAACTCCAGATCAGGGTCTCCCTGGATGTAGGTGATGATGGCAAGATCATTTGGGAAAAACCAGAAACTTGCTAGTGCAAGTTTTGCAAAACTACAGTTTTGGACAGAAAGAAAGAGGTCTCATTGCATGCACTTAAAATCCTCCAATGGGTCCATTCTCCTGGACATAAGGGTTTTGTAGGGAGGGCTACCAGCAGGAAAAAGCTCACGGTCACTAGAGTGAAATAAAATAGGGTTGCAGTACAAATCACCAAACTGGACCAGAATGAAAAAGAGGTTGATTCACTCAAATGTTTCAAAGAACATCACTGGGTTTTAGCATAAACATGAATTATATGCATCTACTGACCTCTCCAAACTCTTGGAAGAATTTTTAAAGGAATATTTAAATAGGTTGTAGTGCAAAAATGGCTACTGGAACAGATTTGAAAAGTTGATGTAGAGCTCAAAATCTCCAATAACCAAAAGATATTTTTGCATAAAAGTGATGTGGAAACATAACATGACATCCCCAAATTTTGGTGAAATTTTTGAATGCATTAATCCAATGGTTGCAGTGCAACAGAGACTCCAAGTTCTTGAAAAATCATTTTAAAAGAGTAAAGCTCAAGAAAAAGCAAACCTTGCAATTAAATCCACTGATAAAGAATTGTTTTATAGAGAGAGTGTACAAGTCCAATAATCTTTTTTGGAAATTTTCCACTTGAGGTAAAAACCCATAATATCAAAAGGGTAAATCCAGAAAAAATGGAAAAGTTTAATTTCCTGGCAAAATTTTGATTAATAAAACAAGGTCAAAAATTTTGGGGTGTCACACTAGCTCAGCCTCCCGACGCGCTCTTCCTTGATCCACTATGTTCTGGGCATTAGCCCCACCGCCTGCTGGGTTATGTCCATGGGGCGGGTTGCGGTTCCGCCCACTGCTTGACACAGCCGGCTCATCGATATGCCTGCTATAACTCTGACTTGGGTGAGGGGTTGAATGGATCCTCTCACGACTGTGAGAATAAGCTGCCTGTTGGGCCAAAGCCGTCTGAAGTAATTCTCCAGCCCGTCGTATCTCCATTGCCGCCGGTGACTCACCCTCAACTGGTAGAGCGGCCAGTCGTGTCGCCGCAGCAATCATATTATCCAAAGGGTTAGAATAATGATCCAGTGGCGTCGGCACATGTTGAGGCGGAGTCATATTCAGACGTGGTGGCTCTGTCGCGCGCGGTTGAACCGGTGCCCCCGTCCCAGGCGCTTCACCCCGGTTTACCTCTGGCGGGTTACTAGGCCCTGTTCCAGGCGTGTTAAAGAGATTTCTCACCTCGTAAACCGAAGGCAGACGAGTCTGATGCCTCCTTCTCATGACTTCGTTTGAAGCGTTCTGATCCGTCATGAGGCGGAAAGACTCCGACTGAATCCGCTGCGCCTGAGCATCCAAAGCGGCCCGTTCCGCAGCCATCCTAGTATTCTCTGCGTTCAGCGCCTCCTTGGCATGTGCTATCTCATCACGCAATTTCGCAACTTCCGCATTATGCTGATCCTGATCTGCCGGGTTAACCACCGCTGATAACAATGTTGTCGGTTTGTCGAGCAAGTCGGTTACGATTTGAGCCGGCAGGCGCACAAGGCCTCCTGCCCCGGCAGCCGTTGCCGCTACTGACCCGGAGATTATTGCTGCCGCAGTCGAAGAGTTCTGCACTGGTTGTGTACCGGCCGTAAAGATCGCAGCTCTGTTCGGCGGCTCATAGGGGTCCGGAATACTGTCGCCATCGGAACAGCCCCCAAGCCGGCCATCTTGCAGTTGGTACAGCGATTCCGTTTCACCAGATGACTCACCATCCGAGTAAACGACCATCTCACCGTCAGATACAGATCTATCCTCAGGTTCCGCTCCATGAATGAATCCCACGAGGGCACGCTTCACGGCGGGCTGAACTCGGGCGGGTCTCGCATGCTGAGCCGTCTTGATGATGTCGGTGTAGATGTACGGCTCAGGGCCTGGCTCGCCGGTCTTGCCGATGAAGATGTGAATTCCGCCGAAGGGGGCCCGGTACCCGTACTCGATTGAGCCAGCCTCGGGGCCCCAGCCTGCGTCGTCGATGTAGAGCTTGCCACGACGACTCTTCGTCATCCGGCCCATAGCGTATCCCTTGATCCCTTCGAAGTTGCCCTTTAAGAACTCGAAACCACCGAGCGCTGGCCCCATGGTGGGTGCCAACTGTCGTGGAATTGTCACGGCAGATGTCCTAGTGTGAGGACTTAGTCGTGGAGCCATCGCAACTAGGTTAGCTTAAAGGGGTTGAACGGGACAAAGGACACAAGGAGTTTATACTGGTTCGGCCCCTTGCGGTGAAGGTAAAGGCCTAATCCAGTTTGAGGTGGTATTGCTTATGTCTCGACTACCAAGGAGCGAATACGCTTGACCTAGTTCTCGTTTTTTTGTCTGTCCTCCTAACTCGCCGCCGGGTCGTCCCTTTATATACTCAGGTTGATGCTCGGTGGCTTACAGAGTCCCGGTCGGCTCATAAACGTATCCGGCACGGTGACTTAATTACAACTGCCTTATAGTACAAGTCACATACATATGGCGGTTTACACCTATGGGCCTTAAGCCGCCTTTGGGCCTTGGGCTCTTCATAACTCATCCTCATGAACCACCATCTTTGATTCCTTCATGGGCTTTGTCTTGTGAGTCGCCAGGAGTATAACCCGGCCCCTCCTGGGCGGGTTAACTCAGTAGCTATATCCCCAACACATAGGTTCGATCATGTATGCAATGCTGTGTACTAGACCTGATGTGTGCCTTGCTATAAGTTTAGCAGGGAGGTACCAAAGTAATCCAGGAGTGGATCACTGGGAAGCGGTCAAGAACATCCTGAAATACCTGAAAAGGACTAAGGATATGCTTCTTGTTTATGGAGGTGACAAAGAGCTTGTCGTAAAAATGGTTACGTCGATGCTAGCTTTGACACTAATCTGGACGGCTCTAAGTCGCAAACCGGATACATATTTATATTGAATGGTGGAGCTGTCAGATGGTGCAGTTCCAAGCAGAGCATCATGGCGGGATCTACGTGTGAATCGGAGTACATAGATGGTTCAGAAGCAGCAAATGAAGGAGTCTGGATGAAGGAGTTCATATCCGATCTAGGTGTAATACCTAGTGCATCGGGTCCAATGAAAATCTTTTGTGACAATACTAGAGCAATTGCCTTAGCGAAGGAATCCAGATTTCACAAGAGAACCAGACACATCAAGAGACACTTCAACTCCATTCGCGATCAAGTCAAGGAGGGAGACATAGAGATTTGCAAAAATACATATGGATCTGAATGTTGCAGTCCCATTGACTAAGCCTCTTCCATGAGCAAAACATGATCAGCACCAAGAATCCATGGGTGTTAGCATCATTACAATGTAATCTAGATTATTGACTCTAGTGCAAGTGGGAGACTGAAGGAAATATGCCCTAGAGGCAATAATAAAGTTGTTATTTTATATTTCCTTATGTAATGATAAATGTCTATTATTCATGCTAGAATTGTATTAACCGGAAACTTGATACATGTGTGAATACATAGACAAAACAAAGTGTCCCTAGTATGCCTCTACTTGACTAGCTCGTTAATCAAAGATGGTTACGTTTCCTGACCATAGACATGTGTTTTCATCTGATGAACGGGATCACATCATTAGGAGAATGATGTGATGGACAAGACCCATCCGTTAGCTTAGCATAACGATCGTTATGTTTTATTGCTATTGCTTTCTTCATGACTTATACATATTCCTTTGACTATGAGATTGCGCAACTCCCGAATACCGGAGGCACGCCTTGTGTGCTATCAAACGTCACAACGTAACTGGGTGGTTATAAAGATGCTCTACAGGTGTCTCTAAAGGTGTTTGTTGGGTTGGCATAGATCGAGATTAGGATTTGTCACTCCGAGTATCAGAGAGGTATCTCTGGGCCCTCTCGGTAATGCACATCATGATAAGCCTTGCAAGCAATGTGATTAATGAGTTAGTTACGGGATGATGCATTACGGAACGAGTAAAGAGACTTGCCGGTAACGATATTGAACTAGGTATAAAGATACCGATGATCGAATCTCGGGCAAGTAAAATGCCGATGACAAAGGGAATGAAGTATGTTGTCATTGCGGTTTGACCGATAAAGATCTTCATAGAATATGTAGGAACCAATATGAGCCTCTAGGTTTCGTTGTTGGTTATTGATCAGAGATGTGTCTCGGTCATGTCTACATAGTTCTAGAACCCGTAGGGTCCGCACGCTTAACGTTCGATGACGATTTGTATTATGAGTTATGTGTTTTGGTGACCGAAGATTGTTCGGAGTCCTAGATGAGATCACGGACATGATGAGGAGTCTCGAAATGGTCGAGAGGTAAAGATTGATATATTGGACGATAGTATTCGGACACCGGAATGGATACGGATCGTTCCGGGTATTTTTTGGAGTACCGGGAGGTTATCGGAACCCCCCGGGGAAAGTATCTGGCCACTATGGGCCATAGGGGAGAGAGGAGGCAGCCCATAAGGGGTGGCCGCGCCCCCCCCATGGGAGTCCGAATTGGACTAGGGGAGGGGGCGACGCCCCCTT
This sequence comes from Aegilops tauschii subsp. strangulata, assembly GCF_002575655.3. Lineage (NCBI taxonomy): Eukaryota > Viridiplantae > Streptophyta > Magnoliopsida > Poales > Poaceae > Aegilops > Aegilops tauschii. Next base: position 46,705,001 of record NC_053038.3, on the reverse strand, counting down.
TCCTTCTCCTCCTCCCTCTCCTTCCCCCTTTTCCCCCTCCATGAGAAGGAATAAGAGGGGGGGGCGAATCCTACTAGGACTCCCCCCACTTGGCGCGCCCCCTAGGGCCGGCCTCCTCCCTCTCCCTCCTTTATATACGTGGGCAGGGCACCCCTTGGAGACACACCAATTGTTCCAAGCCGTGTGCGGCATCTCCCTCCATGGTTTACTCCTCCGGTCATATTCACGTAGTTCTTAGGTGAAGCCCTGCACGGATCACATCACCATCACCGTCACCACGTTGTCGTGCTGACGAAACTCTCCCTCGACACTTTGCTAGATCAAGAGTTCGAGGGACGTCACCGAGCTGAAAGTATGCTGAACTCGGAGGTGCCGTGCGTTCGGTACTTGATCGGTTGAATCGCGAAGACATTCGACTACATTAACCGCGTTAAACTAACGCTTCCACTTTCAGTCTACGAGGGTACGTGGACACACTCTTCCCCTCTTGTTGCTATGCATCTCCTAGATAGATCATGCATGATCGTAGGAATTTTTTTGAAATTGCATGCTACGTTCCCCTACAGGGTATTCAACCCAAATTTATTGATTCGACACAAGGGGAGCCAAACAATATTGGCAGGTATTAGCAGATGAGTTGCCAATTCAACCACACCTAGAAAACTAAATATCTGCAGTAGAGTGATCAGTAGCAGAGTAGTATGATAATTTGATAGCGGTGGTACCAATAGGAACAGTAGCAGTAATGGTAACAATAGTAGTTTGGTAGCAATTGTAATAGCAGGAGCAACAGTAGTAACATAACAAAGATTAGTATGTGAAAAGCTCGTAGGCATTGGATCGGGGATGATAGTTTTGTTGGATGGCATTCATCATGTAACAGTTATAACCTAGGGCGACATAGAACTAGCTCCAATTCATTAATGTAATGTAGGCATGTATTATGTATATAGTCATATGTGCTTATAATTAGAACTTGCATGAAATCTTTTGTCCTACCCTCCCATGGTAGCGGGGTCCATAAGGAAACTAAGGGATATTAAGGCCTACTTTTAATAGAGAACCGGAACAAAGCATTAACACACAGCAAATACATGAACTCCTCAAACTACGGTAATCACCGGAAAGAATCCCAATTATTGTCACCTTGGGTATGCAGATCATAACACGTAATAGGTGCATACAACTTGCAAGATAGGATCCAGAACTCAAATATATTCGTGAAAACATAAAGGGTTCAGATCTGAAATCATGGCACTCGGGCCCTAGTGACAAGCATTAAGAATAGCAAAGTCAAAGCAACATCAATCTCAGAACATAGTGGATACTTGGGATCAAGCCCTAACAAAACTAACTCGATTACATGATAAATATCATCCAACCCATCACCATCCAGCAAGCCTATGAAGGAATTATTCACTCCCGGCAGTGAGCATCATGAAATTGGTGATGGAGGATGGTTGATGATGACGACGGCGTCGAATCCCCCTCTCCAAAGCCCAGAACGGACTCCAGATCGGCCCTCCCGTTGAAGAACAGGAGGTGGCGGCGGCTCCGTATCATAAAACGCGATGATTCCTTCTCTCTCAATTTTTTCTTCACGAATAGGTACTTATGGAGTTGGAGTTTTAGGGTTGCGGGAGCTGCCTAGGGCCCACAAGCCTGCCAGGCGCGCCCTGGGGGTGGCGCGCCCCCTAGGCTTGTGGCGCCCTGGTGCCCCCCTCTGGTAATTCTTTCCACCAGTATTTTATTTTATTTCTGAAATAATTCTCCGTAAATTTTCAGCTCCATCCGAGAACTTTTATTTCTGCACAAAAATAACACCATGGCAATTCTGCTGAAAACAGCGTCAGTCTGGGTTAGTTCCATTCAAATCGTGCAAATTAGAGTCCAAAGCAAGAGCAAAAGTGTTTGGAAAAGTAGATACGTTTGGGACCTATCATAGAACTAAAAGTTTTGATTTTTAGAACTACAAACATGTGCCCTACTGGTCAATCTGAACCCTACAACAAAACCCTAGGCCAAATTGCGCAAGCATTGCAAAAATATATGCACTGCACAAGAACCCTACCTTCTTGCCAAAATCTCCAACTTCACAGCCCAAAACCCTAGACTGAAATCACTGCCCAAAAAATCGGCTTTACTTCGTGGGAAGCACTATGGCCACACCCATCCATCGTACGGACCTTAAACGCTCTCCAAATAGAGTGATCCACCGGTTACGTGGAAACCAAAGGAGGAGGAACAGAGCAGAGAGGACGACGCACCATAATCGGGAGGGAAGACACCGTGCGGACGAACTTGGTGCGCAGTAGGAGGCGGTTGCAGACCACCGGTGAGGTCCGGCGATGACGCCATGGATGCTGATGTAAGCCAGCAGCCAGCGCGAGCGGTCGGCCATACCCAAATATGAGGAGAAGTGGATGAAAGTGATTTATTGAGGAGGGAGGGAGAGCAAAGCAATTCAGGTGGTATATTCCTTCAACGGTCATGAAGTGTAGTGCGGGTAGAAATCGACAAAAGGCAAGGGCTAAATGCAAAATGCACAACGCTGGCCGACTCAGCCGAGCTGGCTCCACTTGGCTGCTTCTCATTGGACTAGGACCAAATTTGCACCTTGAGGACAAGTTGTAGGACCAAATAGTACACTTTTTCAAGTTTTAGGACCAAAGTATCACATTCAGGACAAGTTGTAGGACCTGCGGTGCTATGATTGTTCTTGTGTAGGATCAAAAGTAGGTCTAGAGGGGGGTGATTAGACTACTTGACCAAATAAAAATCTAGCATTTTCCCAATTTTAAGTCTTGGCAGATTTTAGCAACTTAGCACAAGTCAAGCAATCAACCTACACATGCAATTCTAAGAGTGTAGCAGCGGAAATTAAAACATTGCATATGAAGGTAAAGGGAAGGGTTTGGAGAGGGCAAACACAATATAGACATGGATATTTTTGGCGTGGTTCCAATAGGTGGTGCTATCGTACATCCACGTTGATGGAGACTTCAACCCACGAAGAGTAATGGTTGCGCGAGTCCACGGAGCGCTCCACCCACGAAGGGTCCACGAAGAAGCAACCTTGTCTATCCCACCATGGCCATCGCCCACGAAGGACTTGCCTCACTCGGGTAGATCTTCACGAAGTAGGCGATCTCCTTGCCCTTACAAACTCCTTGGTTCAACTCCACAATCTTGTCGGAGGCTCCCGAATGACACCTAACCAATCTAGGAGACACCACTCTCCAAAAGGTAATAGATGGTGTGTTTATGATGAACTCCTTGCTCTTGTGCTTCAAATGATAGTCTCCCCAACACTCAACTCTCTCTCACCGATTTGGCTATGGTGAAAAGATGATTTGAGTGGAAAGCAACTTGGGGAAGGCTAGAGATCAAGATTCTTGTGGTTGGATTGGGATGTCTTGGTCTCAACACATGAGTAGGTGGTTCTCTCTCAGAAAATGAGTAGTGGAAGTGTAGGCACGTTCTGATGGCTCTCTCACAAATGGAGATGGGGGTGGAGGGGTATATATAGCCTCCACACAAAATCCAATCGTTACACACATTTGACCCAACTCGGTCAGACCGAATAGAAGAACTCGGTGAGACCGATTCAGTTCAAAATGTGAACGTTAGGAATCTCAGTGGGACCGACATGATCAACTCGGTGGGACCGATGTGCTAGGGCTAGGGCAAAACCTCATCTCGGTGAGACCGATTGCATGAACTCAGTGAGACCATTTCAGAAATGAGCAAACACAGAGTTGGTCAGGCAAACTCGGTGGGACCGATTTCACGTTTCATTGAGACCGAAATAATTACAATAGGCAACAGAGAATTTGCAAGGCCATCTCGGTGAGACCGAGATCCGTATCGGTGAGACCGAATTGTCTAGGGTTTCTGGCAGTGGCTATGTCAACTGAACTCGGTGGCGCGGGATAGATCAAATCTGTGGGGCCGAGTTTGACTTTGGCTTTTGGACATATGTGGAAATGAGAAAGTTGCTAAGGGTTTTGGAGCAATATCACTAAGCACTTTGAGCAAGTAGACCATTAAGAAACACCTCATCCCCTTTTAATAGTATTGGCTTTCCTATGGACTCAATGTGATTTTGGATCACTAAAATGAAAAAGAAGAGTCTTGAGCTTTGCCAATCTTTGTCCTTATCATTTTGAGGGGTCCACATCCCTAGTCCATGCCATGCCAATCATTGAACTTTCTGAAATATTTAACTTGAATGGATATTAGTTCAATGAGCTATATGTTGTTATGAATTACCAAACCCACCCGGGGATTGGTTGCACTTTCAATCTCCCCCTTTTTGGTAATTGATGACAACATATAGATCAAAGCTTCAAAAAATGATAATATGGATGAAATACATCATCGCTTTGAGAAGTATGTGATAAGCAAGAGCTCCCCCTAAATTTGTGCACTATTTAAGATTTGCTTTTGAATGCAAATGCACAATCGATTAGGATCATGGGTCACTCTTCCATGTCACATACATCTTGGTGGAGCGCTCAAAATGATAAGAGTTAAAAAAACATGCACTCATCACCAAGGGTAAACATGATTGATCATACACAAATATCATAGATATCATCATGCAAGCACACATTAAGGCATAGTACGATCAAACACATGATCACAAAAGTATCTCACAAACAAGCACAAATATTGTAGCAGGAATCAAACAAGCAAACGATCAAAGCAAATGATCAAAGTAGCAAGAAAGGCAACAAAAAGCAAAACACACACTCTCTCTCTCTCGAAGCCTAATGATCTATACACTTTCTCCCCCTTTGGCAACAAGTTACCAAAAAGCTTGAAAATGCATAGTGCTATGCGGCACTCTAGGCACGATCTCCAGGAGCTCTTGAAGTGGTCTACTGGCTGGTTGCTCCGGTGTGCGTAGATGGCGTGGAGAGGAGGGCATCTGCAAAAGCTTCAGCTGACGTCTGTGGAGCTAGTGGAGTTGAAACTGGAGGTGTAACTGGATCTTCCTCCTCCTCTTCCTCATCAGAGTCTCTCATCATAGATAGTTTACCAATGACTCTGGCAATAGTCTCCCTCACTCTCTCCTTCCTCTTCTTTCCTCCAGCAGCCTCTTCTTCTCTTGGTTCAAGAGTGAAATCCATAGTTTCTTGAGTGGAGGCTCTGGCTTTAGACATAGGCTTCCTCTTGGCAGGAGCTTTCTTCTGCATTCCAGGTTTGATTGCAGCAGCATCATACTCTTTCTTCAACACTTCCTTCTTGGAGGTCACTTCCTCCTCAACAACAAAATCCTCATCCTCAGATTCTGAAGTTCTCTTCTTCCTTTGCCTAGTAGCAGCCTTAGGCAAGTTGTTTGGAGTGCTTCTGCTACCATCTTCATAACTTCCTGAGGGACTAGTGCCCTCACTGAGATTCACTTGCTCTTCAGACCTGTTTTGACTGTCACTGCCCTCTGACATGTCTGAAACTGACCCTGTGAATAGATGGGTGTAGATAGAGTGGATGAGCATCACAAAGAACAGTTATTTTGCAAAAATATTGAGACAAAAACTTAACTTTAGTTTTCTGTAGAAAGCATTTCGGAGCTACCGATTTGACAAACTCGGTGACACCGAAGCATTTACAGAATCTAAACATGCATTCGGTCAGACGGAAATGCAGTTCAGTGACTCCGAGATGCTAGGGTTTCACAGAGTAAGTGATTTCGGTCACACCGGTTAGTACACTTCGGTCAGACCGAGTTGTACTTGTGCAATGGCCTGAGCCAAATCTGTGAGACCGAGATCCTCAAATCGGTCGGTCTGAGATGAGTTCGGCAGAAACCTAACCCTAAGTTTTTGCATCAAATCTATTCTAATGGAATTTTTAGGTGGATAGATTTATCTCATTCGTGGTAAGAACAGTGGCAATGATCTTTTTTGCAAGAATCAGAATAAGAGAATGCACAAAGAGGTCGAGTTCGTACCCTAACTTGGCGACGAACTCGCTACGGCGACAACGGCGATGAGATTTCCATTGACGGCGACGGAGACCAGCGGCAGGAGGCACTAGCGACGACGGTGACGATCTGGAAACCAAGTGGGCGGTAGACCTGGGAAGGCGTGGTCGAGTGGTTTGGAGAAATTTCCAAATTTTCAACCCGCGGTATATATACCCAGTCACTGTCGGTGTGACCGACTGGAACGACTCGGTGGCACCAAGACACAAAACTGCTAGCAGTTACTGCAAATCGGTTGCACCGAGATGAAAACCTAGATCAACTTAATGAATTCGGTGAGATCGAGTAGGATGAATTGGTCTGACCGAGATGCATTAAGAGTTTTTCGAAGTTTAAGCCCTTGACGGATCAATGGCTCCGAGTTCTCCTCACCCGGAGGGTCCGAATTCGACTTGTTCAAACTTTGTGATGTAGCATGAATAGAGTTTGAGACGAGAAAAGCATAGATAGCTAGAGGGAGTACTTAGGCATTCTTGTCCATCCATTTGGCAAAGAGAAAAACCAAACAATCAAAGCAACAAATGGATGTCGAATGGAGAAAATTATGCAACCAACATGCTCACACAATAAGATAGCAAATAAAATATGTGGCAAAGCATGCACAAACACTTTAGTATCTATCAAGCAATTGACGATGACTAGGTCATCCATATATGAGTATATTGACTGAGCAGTCAAATGAGAACCATTGATCGTAGGTCATACTCATCGTTTAAGCACAAGTGGGGTTACCACTTTTACATAAAGCATTGTTGTATTCACACAATTAGAGTTGCTTTAGCTCAATTCTTAGAGAAAAGCTCCCCCTAGATGTGATATCCCCCCTTAGAGGGATGAACTAACCTTGGGTTTTGTCGATGATGACTTCATGTAGGTGTTGAAGATGTGGATGCTCAATGTTGATGCAGATCATTTGGAGCAATCCATTGGAGTGAGTTGCACTTTCAATACCTACATGGGTTAGTCCCACAAGGAACACACAAGGATATCCATAGACATAGAGTGAAATACACGTATGATGATGTCCATGAAAGAATTAGGTTACCTTGTCCCTTGTCTTACCAACAAGAGGGTTTGTGACTCCTTGAACTAGTGCAAGATATGAAAGTTGATTGCACTTGTCCTTGCCAAAATGAATATGAGTGAAGTATGTTGGCGGAGTCACCCTCAAGAACACTCTAGTTCTTCTTCTTTGGGACCCACATCAACTTGATGGGAATCCTTGGAGTTGTATTCGTACTTGATGAAGTGAACTTGATGTAGTCTTGGGAACCCACTTGACCAAGGCCTTAGGAGCTTCTTCAAATGAATTAATCTCTTCTTGAAGCTTGTCCTTGCTTTTAGCTTGTGGTCTTGTGGTGTAAGATCATCTAGAGCTTGTGTTCCCTTGAAAGAAGTGGGGTCATACTTCTCTTGTTGAGGAAAAAACTTCGTCTTGGGGTATTGATCTTCTTCCCACTCAACTCCATTGGCATTCAAAACCAACACCTTGATTCTTTCGGTGCCTTCCTTGCTTGCGTACAATTTCCTCGAATTGCTTACTTCCAGCAAGGCTCTTGGAAACACCTTTCTCTATAATTCCCTTCAATAAGCTATTTTCTTGCTCAAGTATAACTTGGCTAAGATAAACATTAGTGGAATCAAGATAACTACTAGAAGCAACAATATTTGATTTAGCATGATTATTGTTACTACTAGATGAAGAATCTTTCTTGATCTTGTTGCAAGATTTTACTTGTGGCATGTAAGTAGACAAGAGTAAATGCTTGGCAATGTAAGATGAACTTTTCTTACGAAGATCATAATCGATTGCTTTTAAGAACCCATGCTCTTGCTCTAAATTGAGCTTCTCAAAGCGTAGCTTCTCATGAGTCTTTAAAAGCTCTCGGTGATCCTCTAAGGTAGTTTCACGAGCTAAATTAAGAGTGTTTAGTTCTTTAGTTAGACGCTCAATCTACTTATTATCATTTTCATTCGTTTCATCTTGATTAGCATGATTAATAGCAATTTCATCATAGTTTTCATGACTAGTGTTGTCAACAAGTAAATCATCATCACCTAGCAAATCATCTTCATCACTATTGAAATCAACATACTTGGGGTGTGATACCTTAGGGCCTTTAGCCATGAAGCATCTCCCAATTCCTTCATTTGGCGAGTCAAATATTGTTGGGGAACGTAGTGTTTCAAAAAAAATTGCCTACGATCACGCAAGATCTATCTAGGAGAAGCATAGCAACGAGCGGGGAGAGTGTGTCTACATACCCTTGTAGACTAAAAGCGGAAGCGTTTAGTAACGCGGTTGATGTAGTCGAATGTCTTCGCGATCCAACCGATCCAAGTACCAAACGAACGGCACCTCCGCGATCAGCACACGTTCAGCTCGGTGACGTCCCTCGAACTCTTGATCCAGTTGAGGCCGAGGGAGAGTTCCGTCAGCATGACGACGTGGTGACGGTGATGATGAAGTTACCGGCGCAGGGCTTCGCCTAAGCACTATGACGATATGACCGAGGTGTGTAACTGTGGAGGGGGGCACCGCACACGGCTAAAAGATTAACTTGTGTGTCTTTGGGGTTCCCCCCTCCCATGTATATAAAGGAGGGGGGAGGAGGAGGCCGGCCAAGGTGTGGCGTGCCAAGGGGGGAGTCCTACTTGGACTCCCGGTCCAAGTAGGATTCGCCCCCCCCTTTCCTATTCCCACAAGGAGAAGGGGAAAGAGGACGAGGAGAGAAGGAAAGGCCCCCCCAACCCTAGTCCAATTCGGTTTGGGCTTGGGGGGTGCGCGCCTCCACCTGGCTGCTGCCTCCTCTCTTCCACTAGGGCCCATGAAGGCCCATTAACCACCCGGGGGGTTCCGGTAACCTCTCGGTGTCGTGGTTCTAAGTCTTACAGTAGAATGGGGGGTAGGTATGAGGAGGCAAGATCCTAGCTATGGTGAAGTTGTAGACGCAAGATTTACGAGTTCAGGCCCTTCACAGAAGAAGTAACAGCCCTACGTCTCGGTGCCCTGAGGCTAGTCGATTGGATTATGCATGAAGTTACAGGGGGTGCGAACCCTTGTCCCAGAGGAGGGGGTGGCTTATATAGAGTGCGCCAGGACCCCAGCCATCCCCTGTTACATAGGGTTCAATGTACATAAAGAGGGGATGTTACTGGTAACGTCAACATTAAAGTCCTATAAATGATCATTAAGACTATGGAGTGAATGCCTGACCGTTGTCATCCAGAGTGACCTTAGATCTTCTGTATTCCGAGTAGTTTCTGATATGGTCGAGTGATTATATCCTGGTCGAATGGAATTGGGTTATCCGAGTGGAACCCACGGTCCAGTGGGTTGCATCTTGTGGTGACTTTAGTCGGTAGAATTCGCTATCCTTTGAATGTCCCTGACTGTAGGGTAGTGTCCTTGGGAAGGGTGTGTAGATCAGGTCTATTGCCCTACCCTAGGTACATGTCATTGTCATTAGCCCCCAAATGGTTCTGGGTCCGAGTGGAGATGGAGTTGAAGATGGTTCCGACCCAATTTTCATGCTTTGGAGGCATTTTACTTGGATTGGTCAACCATGCAAAAACTTCAACCTCATTTTCAGTCGCCTGGAGGCATTCAGAGGTTGTCTAGTGAATTTTGTTGACAACCTTCGGGTGCTGATATGGCATAAAAACTTTGGCGCGATCGACTGCGCTGCCGTCTCCGGATCTCACGGGATTCAAAATTTGGGGAAGCGTGCGGGATGGAGAGGGCGGCAGTAAGTGGAGTGGATTAGGCAGGGACGCCTCGATTCTCGCACCACCTTTTTCGCCACATATCGAGCGTGCGACTGTTGCGGGATATGACAGGATTGCCCGGACCCACAAGTCAGTCACTCGGGGAATAGGACCATATAAGGCGTCTGCGCCGGTGTTTTTTTGCATAGTGCGCTCCATTTTCTTCCTCCCTCCCCTGTTTTTCCACTGCATCCGCCTCCACCCTCAGTGCCGCCGCCCAGCTCGAGCTTGACTCACCGCGATGGGGAAGGACAAGACGGCGGCTCTGGAGTGCGCGAAGAAGGCGACGGCGAAGGCGAAGGGGAAGAAGACGAGCCGGGGAGGGTCATCGTCGAGATCTGGCCTTTCGCCCGGCTGGATCCAGGGCGACTGGATTCGGTTGACGATTCAGCAGGAAGATCTGGAGGATCTGGTTGAGGGGGGATTGATTCCCCATGGTTCTTGGCGGCTTCCAGAGGACGAGACCGAGCCGCGGCCGCAGGAGGGTGGGTGTGTCCTTCTTGCGACTCACGTCGACCGCGGTTTCTCTTTGCCTCCCCATCCTTTCTTCCGGGGTTTTCTGAACTTTTTTGGAGCCCAACTTCATCAACTTTCTCCCAACACCATCACATACCTTGCTGCCTTCGTGTCCATGTGTGAGAAATTTCTGGGCTGTCGACCGCACTGGGTCTCTTCAAACACACTTTCACTTGTCGTTCTCAGTCTGTAAAAAAGGCTAATCCGAGTGATGAGAGGACACACGTGATCTAGATGTGTGGGGGCCTAGGGATCCATATGAGGGGTAAAAGCACTTTCCCAGCTATGATCCTCCCTGAGTCGGTAGAGGATGGCAGTTGACCTAGTTCTATTGCAAGGACCAACCGACCCCTGGTCAGTCGACTAGCCTCCCTCCGTTTTCCATGGACCGAGTTGAGAACCCCTCTTCTTTGAAAGTGACTCCAGCTGAGAAAGTGGAGGTGAAGATGTTGGTTGAGCGAGTGGTCCAACTTGTCCACGACAGTGTGACTGGCATGGATTTGCTGGAGGTTTTCCTCAGTCGACGCATCCAACCACTTCAAGCTCGTGATCATCCGATGTGGATGTACTCGGGTATTGACGACACCGCTCAGATCCACCCGGAGGAAGTTGACGAGGAGACGGTGGCGCAGTGGCTGCAGGGTATTACGGGCAAGAAGGACAACCCCAGGGGGTCTAGGAGAATTCCTCCACTCGACAACACCAACGAGCCGGACAAGGTCTGACCTTATCTTCCAAGCATCCATTTGTTCTGATACATAATAGTTCTCGAAACAGACTGATATCTGCTCAATCCCGTGTCTTGCAGATTTATACTGAGATGTACTCGATGCCCAATGGAGAGCAGGTGCAGGAGCAAGAGCAGGAAGGAGAGGTGAGTGGAGGCGAGAGCGGCAACCTGCAATCTGATGGGGGATAAGATGAAGAGAGTGAAGACTCAAGCAATGGCGAGGAAGTCGAGTCTCCACCTTGCTCGGAAAGACGCTCCAAGCAGAGGCAAGACCCAGCGAGTGTTCGTGGCAAGGCGACTGCTCCGACTAGTTAGACCTCAAAGTGCACTCGAACATCTTCTCCTGTGCCGACTGAGAAAGCTCCGAAGCAGCCCAAAGTCGCACCGTCAAAACCTCAGAAGGCCTTGCCCAAGATCAAAGTGGCCGTCCCCATTGCTTCTGGGTAATCCTTCAGTTCGACCTCTTAGTTTTTGCATGACTTGATCTTTGGTCGACTCACTTTCCTGTTCTGACCGAATGAATTTTGAAATCTGCAGTGCTGCTACCTCTGGGACTTCTATTTATAAAGATGATGAGGAAGAGGAGATCGAAGATGCAGTCACCTCCAGCGCGGGTATAACGCTTGTCATCTTGTCTTTACATTATCAGCCATTTTGACGGTCGACTGAACTCTTGCAATTGATTCTTTTGCAGCTCCGCCCAATGTTATTGAGCTTCCAGACGATGATGAAGATGTGCCACTGTGGCCCACGGGAAGGAGGAGCAGGACTTCGGCAGGAAAGCAACAACTAGCAAGACGCCCCAGTCGGTGCCAGCGATGAAACCGGTGATTCAGCAGTCCGGAGACCTCAACCGGGCTTCTGTTACTTTTGCTGTTCCATTGTCGAGTGCACAGCCTTCAGCATCGACTGCACAGGCTCCTGCTTCGTCCGTGCAACCCCATGTCTCAGATTCTCGAGCTGCTGCAGCTGATCCGCCATCTTCAGTTTTCACCGCCCATCATGTCCCAGAGGACCAAGTGAGTGCTGCCAAGGAAGCCATACGCTAGGCAGGCATTATGATGGAGCAGATGAAAGTGGTCTGCGAGGCCGGTCAACCTGCTTATGACGCCAGCTCAGCACTCCAGGCCAACGTCCAGGTTAGCTTATTTCCGACTGATCTTCTAGCTTGACGGTTGTTCTGTTAGGATATGGTACCTGAAAACTCTTAGTGTGCATCTATTTGTCAGTCTGCACTTTGCATCTGTACACCCACTGGGTATTTCAATTTTTGCTGAATAGTGTTTCCTCTTGAGTCGACTAGGTTGTGTCGATTGATTCTTTAAACCAGTGGGGGCACGTTGAGTGCACCCACTGGGTGTAGTCCCCGAGATCACCGTCGAATGTATGATTCGGCGGGGGTCTTTCAACAGAACTTTTCCACTCGGTCTGAGCAGATCATGTCGAGTGGAACCTGGACCAGTGGGGGCAAGCTGAGTGCACCCACTGGGTGTAGTCCCCGAGACCGCAGTCGACTGTGGACAGTCGGCTATGGTCTGAGAACAAGTAATATCTTTCTCTCTCTTTTTTTTGACTGGACGGACCAAGTCAATTGGAAAGTCGAACCAGTGGGGGAACGCTGAGTGCACCCACTGGGTGTAGTCCCCGAGACTACTGTTGAATGTTTGATTCGGCAGTAGTCTTAGAATTCTTTGAACTTGTTACTTTATTGCTCGGAAGCAACCAATCCTTGTGTCTGTCAACTGACTATCCTCTTGACCACAGAAATCTTGTGAACTTCAAGCTCAGTTTGCTGACTTAGAGCAGAAGCAGATCCAGCTCAATCTTGATCTGGAGTTGGCCAAGACGAATTTGCAGAAGGCTAAGGATAATGCTGCTGGTATGGAAAACTTGTCGACTGATTCTCCTGCCATCTTTTCCTTCCTTTTTCTAACTTTGAATGTTATTCTTTGTAGAAACAATGAGACAGGCTTTGGAGAAGAAGGACTCTGACCTTGCGGCCGTACAGAAAATAGCAGAAGAAAAAACGGCACTCGCCGACCAGAAGCTGGCCTCAGTCGGAAAGCTGGAGGAAGAGAATTCCAAGCTGAAGGCTGCTCTTGATGAAGCCAACAAAGAGGTGAATCTTCTGAAGAAGGATAAAGGGACCCTGCACCGACAAGGTGGAAGATATCTCTAGCGCGGATGCTTTAGATTTTGCCCTGATCATCATGGAGAACCAACAGGTCATCCCCTCAGTGCAACCCGACCTGGTTACTGTCACTGTTGATGTGCATCGTCAGGGGATTCGTTGTGGACTGTCGACCCAAGGTTCCAGCCTGCTGGAACTTCTGCTTACTGAACCTATTCCTCGTTAGCAACTTAATGCTGCTATCTTTTTGGCCTTACGCCCCATGCTGGCCACTATGGGACCATGGAGCCAGAGATACGGTCTGAGACAGGATTGCTTTCATGTGGAAATTCAGGTTTCTGAATCGGAGGATGGACTTCAGTTTGTTTCTGTTCCTCACTCCAACAGTCTGCCTGCTTCTTCTTCGCAGGTCATCATTCAGGAGATACCTGACAATGAGCCAGCATCACTCATGCCGCCCGACGCTGCCTCAGATGCTTTGGCTGTCTTAACCGCTGCTGATGCTCAGGATACGGCCATGTCTGCTATGTCTGAAACTGTTGATGCTATGCCTGAATCTGCCTGAATATATTATGTCTGAATCTGAATCCGCTCTGCACAGTCTGCCTCCAGTTTCTGATCAGATCCTAGTTGATCCCGTTGCTGCTGCTGATGTTGATACTATGACAAGTATCATTGAACCTCAAGCTTCTAATGCCCTGCTGCCTCCTTCCAGGGCCCGCAAGGGTAAAGATCCTGCTCCCATTGACACTTCTTCGCTCAGATGTAGCACTCGTTCTAACAAGTATGACGGGTTTCGAGTCAAAGTCCATGATGAATCTCGCCCTTCAAAGTCCAAGGTGAAACCTAGGGTGGTGCCAACTATGCTGCCTCGTGTTGCTGCATCTGAAAGTAAGGAGAAGGAGTTCGAGCTGCCACCTCCTACACCCATCACCACCATGCAGAACATTGGCACACAGCTTTGTGCCATCCCTGCTGAAGAACTTACTGAAGACATGCTTACTGCAAGTGAAGATGGAGCTCCTTCGGCCTCCTCTCCCTAGTTCCTCTACCTTTGGTTAGATCATGGTTCTTTTGCATAATTGGAACGTTCTTTGCTGGAATGTCCGTGGTCTAAACTCACCCGAAAAACATTTAGCGCTTTCAAACGCGATCAACTCTTCTGGTTGCACCGTTATTTGTCTCCAGGAGTCTAAAATGCAGCATTTCGACGCCTCTATGCTTAAAATCCTTTGTCCTAAGCGATTTGATTCTTTTGCTTTCGTTCCGGCGAGTTGTGCGTCTGGTGGTATTATCACGATTTGGTGTAGTCACATTTTTGATGGCACGGTATTTTTGTCTGAACAATTTGCGCTCGGGGTGGAATTTTCTTCCAAACAATCGGCTATGCGGTGGAAACTAGTTAATATTTACGGACCTTGCCAGGGAGATCAACGTACTTCTTTTACTAATTGGCTCTTCGATTTGGATATCCCCTCTACTGAGGATTGGCTCTTGCTCGGAGATTTTAACTATATTCGTTCACCGGATAATCGCAACAAACTTGGCGGTGATGTAAATGACATGTTTACTTTCAATGATTTCATCCGAGAGCAATGCCTTACTGAACTACCCATTAAAGGTCGTAATTTTACTTGGTCGAATATGCAACAGACCCCCTCCTTGAACAGCTCGATTGGTTCTTCACATCACTGAATTGGACGGCCACATTCCCTAACACTCTTGTGATGCCCCTCGGACGGCCTGTTTCTGACCATACTCCATGCTATGTCTCCATTCAAACCTCCATTCCGAAAAGTAGACTGTTTAGGTTGAAACCTTTTGGATTGCACATCTGGGCTTCTTCGACGTTGTCACACAAGCTTGGAACAAGCCTATCAAGCATGGGAGAAATCTTAATGCGGCAGCTAGCTTGTGTCAAAAGCTTAAGAATCTTCGACATGCTCTCAGCCGTTGGAGTAAAAGTATTTCTCGTCTGAAAATTGCCATTGAAAATACAAGCAAAGCCCTACTGGAGATTGATAATATAGCTGATAAGCGCTCATTGACAATACCTGAGGGGAATTTCCAGCGCATCCTTAAGACCCATTTACTTCGCCTCCTACAATACCAGAAGGAGTACTGGAAAAAACGTTGCACCATTCGTTGGATTAAATTCGGGGATGAAAATTCCAAATTCTTTCAAGCCATCGTCACTGAAAGGTACAGGAAAAACTGTATTTCAAGTCTGAAATCTGAGGATGGTATTAGTTTTGAGGATCACGCGAGGAAGGAGTCCATCTTGTTTGAGGCTTTTAAAAAACGCTTGGGCACAGCCACGGTTCCGCAAATGAAATTCAATCTTTCAAACATGCTTCGCTCTCAGGTTGACTTTGATAGCCTTACTGTTCCATTCACGCATGAAGAAATTGACGCTGCGATCAATGAAATGCCGTCGGATCGGGCCCCTGGCCCAGATGGCTTCAATGGTGCATTCTTGAAAGTCTGTTGGCCCATAATCAAGCTGGACTTTTATAGGCTAGGTGAGGAGTTTCATCAGGGGACGCTAAACCTTGAAAGCCTCAACTACGGGTACATCACTTTGATCCCCAAATCTAGATCTCCGGAATCTATCAATGATTTTCGCCCAATCACCTTACTGAATTGCTGCCTTAAGTTAATCACCAATATTCTAGCCAATAGATTGCAGCGTGTGATTCTGAGAATTGTTCATAAAAACCAATATGGGTTCTTAAAAGGACGTTCGATCCACGACTGTCTTGCATGGGCCTTTGAGTATATACACCAATGTCAAGCTTCGAAACGCGAAATCGTTCTCCTTAAACTGGACTTCGCTAAAGCGTTTGATACGGTTGAGCATGCGGCCATCATTCAGATCATGAAGAGCATGGGGTTCAACGATCGATGGATTTCTTGGTTCCAATGCATTTCCTCTTCTGGCAAATCTTCGGTGCTGCTCAACGGTGTACCGGGGAGACAATTCTGGTGCAAGTGTGGGGTTAGGCAGGGAGATCCTCTCTCCCCTCTCATCTTTGTTCTGGCAGCGGATCTTCTTCAAACTGCAATTAATGCTGCCCTCGCCGATAATCTTTTGCAATTGCCTATCCCCTCCGCTGAGCCATCTAATTACCAGGTCATTCAGTACGCAGATGACACGATAATTCTCTTGCCAGCATGTTTGCATCAAGCGATACGTTTGAATAAAATTCTCACAGACTATGCTGATTCTGTGGGTCTCCACATCAATTTCTCCAAATCTACTTTGATCCCTATAAATACCCCTGCTGACAAATGTGGTGATATTGCAAATATCTTTGGCTGTACCACTGCTAAGATGTCGTTCACCTACCTTGGTCTCCCCCTTGGTACGACGAAACCCTCTATCTCAGACATGACCCCCTGGATCTGCAAAGCCGAGTGCAAGATCACGGCCGCCATGTCGCTCATGTCTTACGCTGTCAAATTGGCTCTGATGAATTCACTTGTCACGTCCCTGGCTATCTATCCCATGGGTGTTCTCCGTCTCCCTAGAAAAATTATTGAACAATTGGACAAGATACGGCGACATTGCCTATGGATCAAGAAAACAGATGATGGTGACAAGTGTAACTCTTTGGCTACATGGGACATGGTTTGTCGCCCTAAGGAGAAAGGTGGTCTGGGCGTTCTCAATCTCAAAGTCCAAAATGATGCCTTGCTGCTCAAACTTCTACACAAATTCTACAATCACCTGGACATCCCTTGGGTTAGTTTGATTTGGAAAACCTATTACGTGGCCACTATACCGCATGCTTCCACCCTTGTGGCTCTCATTGGTGGTGGGAGCTGATCAAGCTCATGCCCACGTACCGAGGTGTGACCAAGATCCAAATTCGTAGTGGGGAGACGACCCTCTTTTGGAAAGATGTCTGGTGTAATCACATCCTTGAGGAGCAATTCCCTAGGGCTTTCTCATATACCTTAGGAGAAGATGCATCGGTCCGCAATATGCTTACTATACCCGAAATCGGTGAAGCCTTTCATCTACCTCTCTCAACTCAAGCCCATGATGAACTTAGAAGGCTCCAAAGTATGGTCTCCTCCACTGAACTATCGGATGAGAGAGATATTTGGACATGCACCTGGGGCTCGTCCACATTCAAAACCACGGCGTACTACAAATTTTGTTTCCGGGAGCTTCAGGTCCACGAGGCGTTTCATTGGCTTTGGAAAGCTAAAAGTGTCCCCAAGATCAAAGTTTTTGGTTGGTTTCTTCTGGTGGATCATCTCAACACTCGCAATATGCTCAGCAGAAGACACTATAACATTGGGACCAACCTGGACTGTCTCCTTTGTGGTGAACATGTGGAAGAAACCCTTGAGCATCTCTTCTTTCGCTGCATGTTTAGCACACGATGCTGGCTCAAGCTCAATATCACCTGGCCTGCTACTGGAGATTGGCTACATTTGTTGAAACACCTGAAGACCGGGAATCAACGTAAAATGCTCATGGACACCTTCCTAGTTGCTGTGTGGAGTCTGTGGAAGGAAAGGAACAATAATTACTTTCGGCATGTGGCCCCTTCGGTTGACAGTTGGTTAGCCAGGTTTAGAAACGATTTTGCCAACATTGTTCATAGACTCCCTGTAGATAAGAGACACCTCATCTCTGATATCCTAGCTTCTATCCCCTAACTATACTAACCTCCTAGCTCTCTGACTGTCCTTTGTAATTGCTTAAGACACCCCCCCCTCTCTCCTTGTACATTTGTAACATAGTCACCCTTTTGGGTCCTTAATATATAAATGCAGTAGGACGTGCTCCTACTGTCCAACCTTCAAAAAAAAGGTGGAAGATATCAGCCGCAAGAGAGACGAGCTCGAGACTTATCTGGGAGGATTCGCCAAGAAGTTATTCCTCATGCTTGAAGGTACTTTTCCGATTGATTTTCTTTCGTCGACTCGACATGTAACTGTCGACTCATTATTTCTCTATGAATGCAGAATTCTGTCAAAACTTTGATGAAGAAACTAGGCGAATCGAGACAAGCTTGGATCCCATCAATTCCCCTGTTAGAGATGAAGCTGCCATGAACGTGCTTCGACTGGAATCTCGCCTTGCCAGCGTCGTTGACTACCTCGCTCGATTGAGGGTTGCAGTGTCGTGGATCGACTCGGCGCTCTGGCCAAGGGAGATGCTCCAGAATGACCTCGAGTCTTTGATGACTCAAGTCAATGAGATCCCTGGTCGAGTGCAGGAATGGAAGAAATCGTCTACTCGGTGCGGTGCTGACGTAGCTCTGTCCCTTGTCCGCGTCCATCGCAAGGAGGCCAAAGAAGAGAAGTTAGCAGCGATCAAGGTTGCCAACACCAAGAGACTTGACTTCTAGTCTTTCATGGAGACCTTCATTGCTACTGCAACTCGTATTGCAGATGGAATCGACCTAGATGAGTTCATCGAGCCTGCCAGTCCTCCTCCCGCGGAGTGAACAAACTTTTATGATCTGATTAAATTTGCCTCGGTATGCCGAGTGGTTTTGTAACCGTTAAACTCCTTCAGGCCTGGTGCCCGAGTACTTCAATCTGCGGTCCGGAACCTCGTGGGATTTATCTTAAACTTAGCTTTTCTTTGAATATGCTTGTGTTTGCCTTCGAGTGGAATTTGTTTCTTCACTCGGAACAGTCTTTTGTGTTTGTGATGCAGCTCTGAGGGGGTCGCGGACGACCTGCACCTCGTCGTCCTTGCGAATCGGGATGGAGCACACATTGTATTTGTGGTGCAACTCTGAGGAGAAGGTCGCAGTCGACCTGCACCTCGTCATCCTTGCGGATTAGGATGGAGCGCACGTTATACTTGTGGCGCAGCTCTGAGGAGAAGGTCGACGTCGACGTGCACCTCGTCATCCTTGCGGATTAGGATGGAGCGCACATTATACTTGTAGCGCGGCACTGAGGAGAAGGTCGCAGTCGACCTGCACCTCGTCATCCTTGCGGATTAGGATGGAGTGCATGTTATACTTATAGCACAGCTCTGAGGAGAAGGTCGCAGTCGACCTGCAGCTCTTCATCCTTGCGGATTAGGATGGAGCGTGTGGCTAAGTCCCCGAGCGAGAGAATCGTTCTTCACTCGTAACATGTCTCAAACTTAGGCGAGTACGGAACTACACCTAAGCCCCCAAGTGAGAGGGTTGCTCTTCACTCGGTGGGATTTTTCCAAACTTAGGCGAGTATGGAACTACAGCTAAGCCCCCGAGTGGGAGGCTTGCTCTTCACTCGGTGGGATTTTTTCAAACTTAGGCGAGTACGGAACTGCACCTAAGCCCCCAAGTGAGAGGGTTGCTCTTCACTCGGTGGGATTTTTTCAAACTTAGGCGAGTATGGAACTGCAGCTAAGCCCCAGAGTGAGAGGGCTGCTCTTCACTCGGTGGGATTTTTTCAAACTTAGGCGAGTACGGAACTGCAGCTAAGCCCCATAGTGAGAGGGTTGCTCTTCATTCGGTGGGATTTTTTCAAACTTAGGCGAGTACGGAACTGCAGCTAAGCCCCCGAGTGAGAGGGTTGCTCTTCACTTGGTGGTTTTTTTTTCAAACTTAGGCGAGTGCAGAATTGCAGCTAAGCCCCCGAGTGAGAGGGTTGCTCTTCACTCGGTGGGATTTTTTCAAACTTAGGCGAGTACGGAACTGCAGCTAAGCCCCCGAGTGAGAGGCTTGCTCCTCACTCGGTAGGATTTTTTTCAAACTTAGGCGAGTACGGAACTGCAGCTAAGCCCCGGAGTGAGAGGCTTGCTCCTCACTCGGTTAGATTTTTCAAACTTAGGCGAGTACGGAACTGCAGCTAAGCCCCCGAGTGAGAGGCTTGCTCCTCACTCGGTAGGATTTTTTCAAACTTAGGCGAATCAGATTCGCGGCTAAGTCTCCAGGTGAGAGGCTTGCTCTTGCCTCGGTGTCTTGTTTTTGAAACTTAGGAGAAACGGATTCGCGGCTAAGCCACCCACTGGGGGATTTTAAACACATGTATAAGCAACAACAATCATTTAGGAGACTGTAAAACCGTGTCTTTGATAAACAAACTAAAAGGTACTTCTTATTACATCTCGATAGTCTGAATGACTTAAGTATAAAAATGGCGGAGCAACTCTGCGTTCCAAGCACGTGGCTCTTCTTTATTGTTCTCCACATTCTATAGGTGATATGCTCCGTTGTGGAGCACCTTCGTGATGA
Organism: Aegilops tauschii subsp. strangulata; assembly: GCF_002575655.3. Lineage (NCBI taxonomy): Eukaryota > Viridiplantae > Streptophyta > Magnoliopsida > Poales > Poaceae > Aegilops > Aegilops tauschii. Next base: position 46,684,668 of record NC_053038.3, on the reverse strand, counting down.
TGAAGGGGCCTTCCCAAGCGGGAGCAAGCTTGTGCGGTCGTTGCTGATCCATTCTGAGCACTAGGTCACCTTCCTGAAATGCTCGACCTCTCACATTTCTGGCATATAATCGACGAAGGTCTTGCTGATAGATAGTCGACCGGATCAAGGCCATCTCTCTCTCTTCCTCCAGAAGATCAACAACGTCCTGTCGAGCTTGTTCTACTTCAGTTTCTGAGAAAAGTTCCACTCAGGGTGCATTGTGAAGCAAGTCACTCGGAAGCACAGCCTCAGCCCCATACACCAAGAAGAAGGGAGTCCGACCAGTCGACCGATTGGGAGTTATTCTCAATCCCCAAAGTACTGATGGTAGCTCGTTGACCCAAGCGCCTGCTGCATGCTTGAGGTCACGCATCAATCGAGGTTTCAGCCCTTTGAGGATCAAAACGTTTGCTCTCTCCGCTTGCCCATTCGACTGTGGGTGGGTCACTGAAGCATAGTCGACCCGAGTGCCTTGGGAAGCGCAGAAAGCTCTGAACTCATCTGAATCAAAGTTTGACCCATTATCTGTGATGATGCTGTGTGGAACTCCATATCTGAACGTTAACTCTCTGATGAAGCTGACAGCAGTACTTGATTCGAGGTTTTTGATAGGTTTAGCTTCAATCCATTTGGTGAACTTGTCGACTGCTACGAGCAGATGGGTTAAGCCACTCCTGCCAGTCCTCAGAGGTCCAACCATATCCAATCCCCAAATAGCAAATGGCCAGACGAGTGGAATGGTCTTCAAGGCTGATGCAGGCTTGTGGGATATGTTGGAGTAGAACTGACAGCCCTCACACTTGTCGACTATTTCCTTTGCCATCTCATTAGCACGTGGCCAGTAAAACCCTGCTCGGTATGCTTTGGCCACGATGGTCCGAGAGGACACATGGTGACCACAGGTCCCCGAGTGGATATCATTGAGGATCATTCGGCCTTCTTCTGATGTGATGCATCTTTGAGCGACTCCAGTAACACTCTCTCTGTAAAGCTGTCCACCTATCATAGTAAAAGCCTTGGATCGACAAACAATCTGGCGAGCCTCTTCTTCATCCTCGGGGAGTTCCTTCTTGAGAATATATGCAATATACGACACTGTCCAATCAGGAATGACGGCCAAAACTTCCATGATCAAGTCGACCACGGCTGGGATTTCGACTTCAGTCGGATCAGTGGAGCTCTTAGGCTGTGGGGGCTCTTCAGTGAAGCGATCCTCTTGACATGATGGCGTGTGAATATGCTCTAAAAACACATTGCTGGGAATGGGCTCCCGTTTGGAACCTATCTTCGCAAGGTCATCAGCTGCTTGGTTCTTCAATCGGGGTATATGATGGAGCTCTAACCCCTCAAACTTCTTTTCCAATTTTCTCACTGCATTGCAATAACCAGTCATAGCTGGGCTCCTAACATCCCATTCCTTCATCACTTGATTGACCACTAAATCCAAGTCGCCGTAAACCATTAGGCGACGGACGCCGAGTGAAATGGCCATACGCAACCCGTACAGAAGTGCCTCATATTCAGCTTCATTGTTGGAGGAGTCAAAGTGAATCTGGAGAACATAACTGAGTTTGTCGCCTCGCGGAGATACTAGGACTCCCTCGGCACCTGAACCATTCAACATCTTGGACCCATCAAAGAACATAGTCCAATGTTTCGACTGAATTTGAGTCGGCAGCTGCTGTTCAATCCACTCGACGAGAAAATCTGCTATTGCTTGGGATTTGATTGCTTTCTTTGCCTCGAACTTGATATCCAGCGGAAGGAGTTCAATCGCCCACTTGGCCACTCGACCAGTTGCATCTCTGTTGTTCAAAATTTCTGACAATGGAGCGTCGCTGACGACTGTAATTGAATGATCTGAGAAGTAATGAGCAACCTTCTTTGTGGTCAAGTAAATTCCATAGACAAGCTTCTGATAATGTGGATATCTCTTCTTGGATGGAGTTAAGACTTCGGAGATATAGTACACTGGGCGCTGAACCCTGTAGGCTTTACCTTCTTCTTCCCGCTCGATCGTGAGTACTGTACTGACGACTTGTCCAGTGGCTGCAATATAAAGCAATAAAGGCTCTTTGCTGATTGGAGCAGCGAGCACCGGCTGGGTGGAAAGTAGGGTTTTGAGCTCTGCAAACGCTGCGTCAGCTTCAGGAGTCCACTCGAACTTGTCAGATTTCTTCATCAGTCGGTAAAGAGGCAATGCCTTTTCACCAAGACGAGAGATGAATCGACTCAAAGCGGCCAAACAACCAGTAAGCTTCTGAACATCGTGTACGCGCACAGGGCGCTTCATTCGGAGTATTGCACCAACTTTCTCTGGGTTTGCATTGATCCCACGTTCGAAAACGAGAAAACTGAGTAACTGTCCACCTGGAACTCCGAATGTACACTTCGATTGATTAAGCTTGATATCATATCTTCTTAGATTGGCAAAGGTTTCAGCGAGGTCAGTCAGCAGGTCGAACCTTTACGTGACTTAACCACGATGTCATCCATGTATGCTTCCACATTCCCACTGATTTGAGTGAGCAGGCACTTCTGAATCATGCGCATGAATGTGGCACCAGCATTCTTGAGGCCAAAGGGCATAGTAACATAGCAAAAGCACCCGAATGGGGTGACAAAAGCTGTTTTTATTTCGTCGGGTCCATACAGTCGGATCTGATGGTACCCGGAATATGCATCCAGAAAGGACAATCGCTCACATCGCGCAGTCGAATCGACTATCTGATCGATGCGGGGAAGAGGGAAGTGATCTTTTGGGCAGGCCCAATTGGTATGCTTGAAGTCGATACACATACGGAGTGAATCATCTTTCTTGGGAACCATGACGACATTGGCGAGCCACTCGGAGTGGTAAATCTCTCGGATGAACTCAGCTGCCAGAAGCCGAGCCACTTCGTCGCCAATCGCTTTTCTTTTCTGTACGGCGGACCATCGGAGATGCTCTTTGACTGGTTTTACCTTTGGGTTGACTCGCAAATGGTGCTCAGCCAGTCCCCTAGGCACACTTGGCATGTCAGAAGGTTTCCATGCGAAGATGTCCCAGATCTCATGGAGGAACTGGATGAGCGCTTCTTCCTATTTGCTGTCGAGTGTTGTTGAGATATGAGTCAGAGCAGCATTGGGATCAGTCGGGTGAATGTGAACTGCCTTTGTTTCACCAGACGACTTAAATGCAGAGCCTGAAGCAGGCTTCTTTGCCCTCAACAAATCACTCGGATCTGCCGTCTTCTTGTATTCTTCCATTTCTACTGCTGCCATTTGTTCATCGGCAATCTTCGAGCCCTTCTGGAGGCACTCTTCTGCTCGTTGCCGATTACCAGTGACTGTGATCACGCCCCTAGGTCCAGGCATCTTCAGCTTGAGGTACACATAACACGGTCGAGCCATGAAACGAGCATATGCAATTCTTCCCAGGATGGCGTGATAGGCACTGTGAAAACCCACAACTTCAAATGTCAACTTTTCCTTGCGGTAATTCTTTGAATCACCGAAAACCACGTCAAGAGTGATCTGGCCGAGTGAATCGGCTTTCTTCCCAGGGATAATTCCGTGGAATCGCATGTTGCTCTCGCTGAGTTTGGACATCGGAATGCCCATCCCTCAGAGAGTTTCAGCATACAAAATGTTCAAACCACTGCCTCCATCCATCAAGACCTTGGTCAGTCGGGTGCCCCCAACGACTAGGTCGACCACCAACGCTTGCCTCCCGGGGGTGGCAACACGCGGGGGGGGGGGGGGGGGGGTGGTCGGACTGGTCGAATGTGATGGGAGTCTTGGACCACTTCAAATATGTCGATGTTGCCGGAGCTACCATGTTTACTTCTCTATTGATGACCTTCAATCGACTTTTGCTTTCAACGTCAGCAAAAATCACCAAAGTGGAATTGACGTTGGGAAAACCATCATCATCTTCTTCCTTGTCCTCATCCTTGTGAGACTCCTTCTCCTTCTCACTAGGTTGTTTCTCTCGGAACTGCTGGATTAGGAGCCGACATTGCCGAATGGTATGTTTGGGGTGGATCAGATTACCCTCTTCATCCTTCTTGATGTGAACGTGACATGGAAAATCCAACACATCATTTCCTGCTTGATCTTTTCCCTTATTGGGGATCCAGGGCCCTTTGGGCTTCCCCTTGAATTTTCCTTGAGCCACAACCAAAGCTTCACCAGGACCTGCTGGCTCGACTTTGCGTTTTTGCTTCTGACCTCCTCTGGTGTCTTGGGCGACTGGTTTTCCCTTTCCACTGTGAAGTCGATCCTCTTCTTCTCCATTAGCATACCGAGTGGCTATTTCCATCATCCGAGTCAGAGTCATATCCCCCGTCCGACCGAATTTTAGGTTAAGCTCCTGATACCGGATGCCCTCCTTGAAGGAGCAAACTACTTGATGCTGAGATACATTTTCCACTGTGTGATGCAAAGTGGTCCACCTCTGAATGTAATCTCTCAAAGTCTCATTCGACTTTTGTACACAATGTTGCAATTCTGCCAACCCTGCTGGTCGTTTGCAAGTACCCTCAAAAGTTCTGACAAACACTCGAGCTAGCTCTTCCCAGCTGAATATACTGCCTGGGGCCAACTGATTCAGCCATGCTCTGGCCGAACCTTCTAACATCAGAGGAAGATGCTTCATAGCTACCTCATCATTTCCACACCGATCTGTACAACCACTCGGTAATCTTCCAGCCAAGTGTCAGGCTTCGACTCATCGGTAAACTTACTACCCCAATCGCCAACCTGAAGTTGGGAGGGATCTCAGCAGCGCTGATGGCTCTGCTAAAACACTCGGGACCTGAAACATCACTACAAAAAAAAGACACATAGATGTGGTGAATTTTTTTCTGTCATACTTATGACACTTCTATGACGATAATTGTGACAAAACCCGGTATCATCATAGATGTGGTGGGGTCCTACTTCTATGACAAAAAATCATGACAGAAAATGGGCTTTTCGTCCTGGGCGGGCCGGAGACACAGCTTCATGACATTCTTTGGGCCGTCCATGACAAAAAAACCGTGGTAGAAGCGAGGGCGAGGAAAATACCGTGGTGTTCCCGGTTACGGTGGGTGGTCGGGGCCGAGCGATGCGCATTTCTCTCGTACACGCACACACGTGGGTGCGAGGCGTTGGGCTCTAACTGAAACCGAGCGAGGCGTTGGGCTCTAACTGAACCCGAGCGATTGCACTGCAGGCTACGCATTACTGAACCCGAGTGATCGATCGATGGCTGCTAACTCAACCCGACCGAGCGATTCCTTCGCTACTGCTGCTAACTGAAGCCAATCGATGCTGCCTCTGGATGAACAGTGAGCGTTGCTGGGGGGTGTTGGATGAACACTTCCCGGTGGGGGTGGATGAACAGGACCCCGTGGCGTTGCCTCTATTTGAACAGGACCCCGATTGTTCGAGTCGGTTGGGGCTGGATGAATAGGACCCCGTGGAGGGCAGGATGAACAGGACCACCCCGTGGAGGGCAGGATAAACAGTAGACGGTGGAGGGCTGGATGAACATTAGCCCATGGAGGGGTGGTTGAACAGTAGCCCGTGGAGAGGGCTGGTTGAACAGTAGCCGGTGGAGTAGCGCGCGGTGGAGGCTGGATGAATAGGAGCCCGTGGACGAACAGTCGCAGGTGGAGGCTGGAGGAGGTCGACGGTGGATGAACAGTAGCCCGTGGAGGCTGGAGAGGGTCGACGGTGGAGATGAACAGTATCCCGTGGAGTCCCATTTTGCGGTACGCCACACCCCTCCCGATGAACAGGACCCCCGTTTCGACCGTAGCGCTCCAACACAAGTCCGTTTCCTCCGTTTTGCGGTACGCCACACCCCTCCCGATCAACAGGACCCCCGTTTCGACCGTAGGAGTTCCGTTTCCTCTATTTTGCGGTACGCCAGACCCCTCCCGATGAACAGGATCCCGTTTCGAACGTGGCCGGTCGAACACAATGCCGTTTCCTCCGTTCTGCGGTACGCCAGGCCTCGTTTCCATCGGCTGTTCCATCCAAGCCCTCCCGATGAACACGACGACGCATTCCGTTCCAACCCAGCAGGTTGGCTCCCCATGAACATGACAACGATGTTGTTTCTCCGTTCCGACCCAGCCATGTACACAAGCCCTGGTCGTACATATGCGCGAGTAGGCGTTCGAGACCCTGCCCGTATGTACGTATGTGGCCGTATTTTCTTTCTTGCACACTGGCCGCTGTACGTATGTGTACATGCTACGTGCGCGCCTCTACTACGACACATGCGCGCCTCTACATCGACAAGTATGTACGTACACGTTCGCGACCAGAATGACAACGCTACATACGCTTCGACCAGGTGGGTCCTGACTGTCAGGCACTTCCTTGCCTGTGAAGATGTAGCTGGTGGGTTCCAGCAGTCAGGGGGTGAATCATTTTTTTTTGCCCGGACGCACTTCCTTGCGTGCGAAGATGTAGCTGGTGGGTCCCAGCAGTCAGGGGGAAACGTTTTTTTCACGAAATACGGTGGCCCATCCGGTGGGTCCCCGCTGTCATGTGGAGGAATAATTATTTTGCGCGTAATAAGGAGGCACTTCCTTGCTGCGGCCGTGGACCCAGCTGTCAGCCTCTCCACGTACAGTCCATGTCCAATGGAAGTCGTTCCTTGACCACGTTGACCACGCCGCGCCGAGAGCACCAGGGCGGTGGACGACGGCGAGGCCTAGGAAGGGGACGACGCGGAGCCGGGGAAGACACGGCAGTGGATGCCCACGCGTAGAGGAGTATCAGGGTTCACTGGTTCGCTGTGGTGTGAGGCTGCCGTCGCCACAGAATAACAGGGGGTGTGGGTGAGTAGAGGGATGGCCTGGCCAGCGGTGGGAGTAGTAGGGGGCGGTGAGGCCTCCGCCGCATCGCAGCCGGCCACGGGAGGCAGGAGCACGAGGCATGACCGACGCTGGTTTGGGCGGCTGGAGCAAGAAGACCAGAGGTTGAAGAAGCAATACGGCCGTTGGATGGACATCATACGGTCACTGGAGCTAGAACCGTGCATATTGACTAAGTTGACAAAGCCCTCCGTCCCCGTCAACTTAGTAGGCCCACAAGTCAGCCTGCCACTATACTGGGTCCCAGCTAACAGGAGGCACTTCCTTGCGTGCGAAGATATAGCTGGTGGGTCTGAGCTGTCAGCGGCGATAACTTTTTTTCGCAAAATACAAAGGCCCTTTCGGTGGGTCCCAGATGTCAGGTGGAGGAATCATTATTTTGCGCGTAATAAGGAGGCATTTCCTTGCGTGTGGCCGTGGACCCAGCTGTCAGCCTCTCCACGTACAGTCCACTTCAGATGCATGTCGGTCGTTGACCTGGCCGCGCCGAGAGCACCAGGGCGGTGGACGACGGCGAGGCCTAGGAAGGGAACAACACGGAGGCAGGGAAGACTCGGCAGTTGTTTCCCACGCGGAGGGGAGTACGACTGTACGAGGGTTTACTGGTTCGTCTGCCGTCGCCGGAGAATAACAGCATGTGTGGGTGAGTAGAGGGATGGCTAGGCCAGCGATGGGAGTACGGTGGGGTGGTGAGGCCTGCGTGGCAGCACAGCCGGCCGCGGGGAGGAGGGAGCAGGCAGTCCCGCTGGCGCTTGTTTGAGCGGCTGGAGCAGGAAGAGTAGAGATTGAAGAAGCACGACGGCCGTTGGATGGACAACCAACAGTCACTGCTTGTGCGTCAACCTTTTTTTAGGAAAGCCTCAAATCTATGGAAAACAGCATACAGCCCATCTGCCATTATTTCTAATAATTTACATCCCATTTACTAATTCTTAAGGTTTTTTTGGAGCCCATATTCTTTTTGTTAGCATTACAGCCCATATTGTGGCCACGGTTAAAAAATTTATACGAAATTTTGCATATTTCGGTGCAGTCCGAACTATTTTTAATCCCAAAATTTCGAGTCACATTCAAATTGATTTTAAAAATAAATGTATATCAATATAAAATCCAACAAATTGTCCACGCATAAAAATTAATGTAATTTAAAATCTCGAAATGAAAAAAAGAAATTTGAAACTAATTGCCGGTTTGATGTGTTTTAAAAATGTACAACCCATTTCTCAATACTGATAGGCCATTTTCTCGGCCAGCCGAATGAAAGCTCTCCTCGTCTTGAAAGATTTGCAGCCCAACAGGCCTGACAAAGCGACTTACTTGGCAAATCACAAAAAAACTGCGCTGTGGCCGTGGACCCAGCTGTCAGCCTCTCCACGTACAGTACTCTTCCGATGGAAGTCGGTCGTTGACCACATTGACCACGCCGCGCCGAGAGCACCAAGGTGGTGGACAACGGCGAGGCCTAGGAAGGGGACGACGCGAAGCCGGGGAAGACACGGTAGTGGATGCCCACACGGAGAGGAGTACGAGGGTTCACTGGTTCGGCTGCGGTGTGAGGCTGCCGTCGCCGAAGGGCCTGGCTAGCTGTGGGAGTAGTTGGGGTCGATGAGGCCTCTACGGTAGCACAGCCGGCCACTGGAGGCAGGAGCAGGCGGTCTCGCCGGCGCTGGTTTCGGCGGCTGGTGCAAGAAGAGCAGCGATTGAAGAAGCAGCAGGACAGTTCGATTCAAATCCAACGGTTACTGCTGCTAGAATCGTTTGTTGACTAAGTTGACAAGCCCTGCGTACGCATCAACTTAGTAGGCCCACAGGTCAGCCTCCCAACCGGTGTGCCCCAGATGTCAGTGGGAGGAATCATTTTTTCGCGTAATAAGGAGGCAGTTGATTGCTTGCGGCCAGGCCAGCGGAGGGAGTAGGGTGGGCCGGGGAAGCCTGCGCGGCATCATAGCAGGCCACAAGAGGAGGGAGCAGGCAGTCCCGCCGGCACTAGTTTAGGTGGCTGGAGTAGGAAGATCAGAGATGGAAGAAGCACGTCGGCCATTGGACGGACATCCAACATTCACTGTTGCTAGAATCGTGTGTTGACTGACAAAGCCTTGCGTAAACAAGTCAGACTCAAAATCTGTGGCGTGTACAGCCCATTTGCTATTATTTTTATAATTTTTACTCATTTTCTAATTCATATGGAATTTATTGCAGCCCGTTTTCCATTTTTAGAATTGCTGCCCATTTTCTGGTCAGTACGAGGGTTAAAACATTAACTAAATATGTGGGAAATTTTGAAAATTCGCAAATTTTTGCTGGGGAACAAAATATTCTTAATCCAAAAATTAGTAGCCATACTAAAACAAATTTAAAAATAAATTAGTACTATGTCATGTTAAATCAAATGAAATATGTATAAGATATCAGTGAAGAACAAAAACAAAAAAAGAAACTAATATCCCATTTGCTATAAATTTTTTGGAATTTTCAACCCCTTTTGATATTACTTTTAACAGACACTGACCATACTCTTTGGCCAGGCCGGAATGCATCCCTCCTCGTCTTGAAAGATTTGCAGCCCAGTAAGTCGGAGAAAACAAATAGGCCTAGCTTGGGTATTCTTCAAAAAGAAATACTGGGCTACATATTTTCCCAAAGAAAAAACTGCTGGGCTGGTCATGTTGTTAGACGGGCCACAGAGACTGCACAACCTAGTTTATAGCCTGCTCCTCCGAATTACTACTAAAAAAATTGTGCAATTCCGTCGTTAATTGACTATACATTGAAAATGATGTGGGTCCCAGATATCAGCGGGGTGGATTAGAGTAGAAAACGAGGGGTTCATGTGAGTAGTAAAAGAGGCGCTTGCTTGTGTTCGGGAGTGGACCTGGTGGGTTTGTACTGTCATACTCACAACTACAGCCCTCTCCCGACTCACTATGTTGACAGGGACCATTTCGAAAAAAACTATGTTGACAGGGCCGAACGGCGGCGCCGCGGCGAGCGCACCAAGGCGGAGGATAAAGTGTTGTCGCCAATGTGCTGGGCTGGGTTGGATATTCTTATTGAAAATAAAAATGGACCGGATCTATTTACGACGTTGACTATGATTTGCATGGGTCCGCTGGTTGCAGGAAGAAAATGCTGGGAGAAAGAAGATTGGTCGCTATCTTTGCCGAAGAATAATATCGACTGAATGTAATGACACAATCATAGGAAATAATATCCTCCTGTTAAATCGTGAATTTAAAGAACTGGTCCATGAGCATTTAGCTTTATTTATTTATTTATTTACTTATTTATGTTTAGGGAACATGAGCATGTACCTGGGCCGGATTCATGTGAGAGCCTCCCTTCCAGTTAATTATGGGCTTCTCTACTGGGCCTTCATCAGTGGGTTGCATGTTATCAACAAGTGGAAAATGTGTTCCGTACGAAAAATAGTATGCGCTACGTACGGTACGGGGCACTAAAGGATCGAACCATGCAACGACTTCCAAAACATTGTGTTTGTCATTCTAACAACACATTTATTCAACCAACAGACGAAATATACTTCTGATTGTACATTGAAAACAGCAGCAGCAGCAACCAGGGCTGGGGGTGCAACAGAAGCAGTAAGCAGGCCAGAAGAGTGAAGACGCAGCTCTCTCTTCCAAACCAAACATCAGCCATCATTACCAAAGGGCTACGAAAAAAGAACAAGTGTATGCATCAAACTAAATAAAGATCTTACTACACCAAGTGTACGCATCTAACTAACTGGCTCAGTTAGACGTTACTATTTATTAAGCTGTGGAGATTGGCTGACGGCTTGAACCAGATGGGTGCCTGACGGGGGAAACTCCAGCCAGCAGGTCGAAGTCTGATACTTGCGACCCTCTCTCCTACTTTGGGCTGCAGAGCGTGGCGGCACATATCAGGGTATGGTGCATGCAAAGACGCATGGTACGCTGTGTACACACAGTTTTGCCTGATGAACGAAACCGTGCTGCCATCATGATCCTTGCCATCGGTTATCTCCTGGTTAATCGGATAATTCAGTCCGGCAAACAGAGAGCGTGTACCAAGGCTACTTACCAACCTACAGTCAAAAATTCCTGAAGACCCAGAGAAGTTGGGATCCTGCTCAAAGACCTTGCAGTGACTGTGATTGTATTCCGCAAAACAACACGTCCGGTACGTGCGAACGATTGATCGTCTGATCGAGCCAGGAACCACCTGTAACTGCCATGCCACTTTTCTTTGAAAGGTTCTAGGATTAGGAAGGGTAGGGACACCAGGCAGCCTACAACATCATATCAAGTTGGAGTCAAATAACCCTCAGAAAAACAGTTGGAGTCAAATAAAAAAGGGCTCTTGATGTAGTCAATCTTAAGAATAGCATGTTATGAGCATGAATATTTTTTCAGTAAATGTTGACAGTGGTATAAGCAAGCCATCATGATATCATAGGAAAGCAACATACTGCTGTAACAGCCGTTTGTAGCGATGACTGGAGTAGGCCAGCAATACGTCCAGCCATAGAAGGAGTCAACAGCGTAAATGAAGCCCTTGTGTTCAATGGCATCAGAGAACCATGGAGGATGTATGATCCTGTGATCGACGTGCAGATTTATCCACTTACCGCAGTGACCTGTCAGATAGGCGAGACCGCGGTTGAAGAATGCAATTAGCCTGAAGTCTTTATAATTCGCAGATCTTGTGGGCACTTGGCAGATTACAACCTTGAGCAAATCAAACTTGGTATCATGTTGGCTACTGTAAGATTCCGAGTATTCTGGGCTGCGGTGCCAAAGCAGTGCAGTGTTAATCGAAGGAAGGGGGATCAATCGCCGGGTGTAGACCACCACAAGCATCCAGCTGCCGCGACCGTCGACGAGCACCATCCAAGATGTGTTCATGCTGACCCAGTACATACCGTTAATGTAGTTGAGGGTGACGGGGATCAGATCGCAGTCAAGGGGGTTGATGCTCGCCACCCTACGATCGTTATGCTGCGTGACACGCCGTTTCTGAAGATCAGGCGGCATCAGCAAGCAAGGAGCTGGCTTAAAAAGCACTGGCCTGAGGGCTTTGAGTAAACGGTACAGCCCCGACGAGCACGCGGTGAGCGCCATGGTACTGAGATTGTCCACACGCGAAACAATGAGCTTGATTACCTCTGTGGGGAGCGAATTCCAGCCAGTCTTTCGGTGGACGCTGCTCGGTTCTGCCATTGTTAGTGCTTGGGTTTCGGACGAGGGGGGTGAGACGCCTTAGCGGGGATGGAAGAGCGGACAAAGATGGAGAAGCAAATATGTGCTGCGGGAAGTGGACAAGTGATGATGACTACAGCACGCCGCTTGATTTACGAGACACATACCAGCAGCGTAGGGTCATATCTAAGTCAGACAACTTGCTTGACTGATCACAGTACTGGTACTCCCTACAGTACCTGCTACTATGCCCTAACTTGCTTGAGTAGAGTAGTAGTGGAGTAGGACTCTGCTCTACTACTAGCACCGGAGGAGTAGTATGTTCTAATCTAAAATAGTTACAAACTTCAATGCCCAAGTGTGGAACGACTACGAACCGCCATCGGTGCTAACTCCAATCCTGCAAGTCATGGATTTGTTTCTTTTTAACTTTCTGTACGAATCTGTAGCCAGCCTGCAAGTCATGTACACTGTACTAACAGTGGAACCCACAGAGTACTTAGAATACAAGATTAAGGATGCAATTAACTTTTTATAGAGGGAGAATCATATACGCAATTAACTCAAATGGATTGGACGTGACTCTATTATTCTCCAACGGCAACCGGCAAATTTCCTCCCGCGGGCTGGAGTAGGTTTGTCGGTTTGCATGCGGGTTTAACGGAGGGGTTTGATGCAGGCGAGGAGGCGTGTTCAGCCGGGCGTGCAGTGGACAGCGCAGTACTATTCGATTTGACAACTACAACTAGTATATTATAAAAAACAAAGAAGAGTAGTAGAGATAGAGATAAGAATAGAGACTAGGGAGGAGCACCATCTACTGCTTCATGGGCTACTCCTGCGCTCCATTCGGCGGCCGCAACGTCCCCTACAGTGGATTGAGCTTCGGTGCCTTAAAGGCACCTACCTTTGGGTCTATGACAGGTGGGCCAGCCACCCTTTAGGCCCACCTGTCATAGGCCCAAAGGAAGGTGCCTTAAGGCACCGAAGCTGCGCCCCCCTACAGCCACTCCCTCCTGCGCTCCATTCGGCGGGCGCTGTTGAAATTTGGGGAGCGCACTCTCGCGACTGCTAGCAGCGACGACTTCACCGACGACGACTTCTTCCCCGACCTCGGCAACCTCTTCCTCAACGACATGGGTGACAACCTCAACGCCAATGGTGCTGCTCTCGTTGCATCGTATGTGTTTCTGTCCTTCCTGTTCGAAATCGTGGTAGAATTCATGTTTCTAGTCTGTGTCCTAGATTCGATCTGTTCATCTACTATGCTAGTCCGCATGATTAGTTTAATCTCTGTTATAGCCGTCATGATTTATTTTGTGCTTATTCGGACTAAATCTCGTAGTAACTTGCTCATATATTCAACTGGCGGAACGTCCCCTACAGCCACTCCCGTTTCATGGGCGGCCTGGTCGATGCCTCCAAGGAGCCCTTCGTCTACTGCTATGAGTGCCCGGTGCCGTTTTGGGGCTCGCCGGCGGACATCGTGCATCACCTGACGCAGGCATGCGGCAATCACTACTAGCCCTTGGCGAAGAACATCAAGTACGAGACGTGCTACCAGTTCACCGTGCCGGAGTCGCTGGAGGATCAGCGCCGCCTGCTAGTCTCGGAGGAGGACGGCAGAGTCTTCCTCTTGATCGTGGCCACCGGCGAGGCCCGCGCAGGCCGCCGCCACATCTCTGTAGTGTGCGTCAGGGGCGACGCCGCTAACGCTGACACTGACACAAGGCCGATGTACGGGTGCGTGCTCACTATTACTACCCCTCGGAGGTACGTGGGCGGCGACACTAGCTACGCCAAGCTGACTTGGACTCTGCCGAGCTGGGACTTTCCCGCCGATGTGGACATGGAAGACGCACGGTATTATTTGACCCCCAACAATGTGCACGGGGACTCCAAGGAGGTTCACCTGGACATCTGCATTATCAAGTTAAATGTTGATCATTAGTCTTCGCTCAATGTAATCCGCTGGCTAAGCATGTGGAGACTTCCATGCATGATCTTGCTCTATTGGAGTATCGTGCATGAATAAAAGTGTATCCATTTATGGTTTAGTCTAGAATCTTACATGTATGAATTTTTACTATAGTACTGGTGAAAGACTTATGATGAACCATTTCTTACATATCCTCTGCCCCCTTCCAAGTCATCCGGATTTAATCCCTCCGTCTAGGTGTATAAGGGCATGGTTAATACTTAAATAGTATAGCCAACTGTTGACTATAAGAAAGTGCCATGTCATCTGTAGCCAACATGTATAACAATGGATACTCAAAAACTAATTCTTGAAGATCATTTCCTGCAAAGCACAATAAGAGTTATTTCTTCACAAGTTTTGGATGCAGGTTGAACAGTTGAACACTTTTGTTTGCAAAAGATACTTTTTTATCTATTTCACCCGGATGTTTGTGAGCTCTAGAGATGAAATAATAACTGAACAAACCTATCGATACCCGTTACACATGAGATGACCCCCACATCCTTTGTCAAAAGAAACAACTCCCCGATCAATGCATTTCACTCTTTCGTGCAACGCACGGGCACCTTACTATAGATTAGTACGACCAAAAATTTAACTAACATTATATATAGTACGATAAATGATGATGCATGTCACCTAAAATTATATCATTGAAAACTATGTTCAAATACGAATCCAACGATATTGTTTTCGTTGACATGCACTAACATTTTGTCAGTTAAATCTTCAGTCAAATTCAATGGGGGATAAACCACGACCGATGTAGTAGTACTAGTGTAGAGGGCGGCGCTGCACGGGAGTCTCACCCCGCTCGTGGCGCGGCAGTAAAGCCATCATATCACAAAACCCAACCACTCCCAGCAATAAGTGGCCTGGTAAAATAAACAGACAAGCAACCATCACATCCCTCCGTCTTTTTTGCATTTCATCTCTCTGCATTTACTTTCTCCGGTTCATCTCGCACACTCAATCCCTAGATACTACTCCTAGTATCCCTAGCTACTACTCCTAGGGCCAGTTCTTTTGGCGGCTTCCCCAGCTTTTCCCATAAGACTAGTCACAGTGGAGAGTAACATTAAGGCGCCTCACTCATTTATTTGGGCTTCTAAACTACTACTAGTAGTACCTCCGTCCTGGTTTATTCCTCACCATTGTAATTTGTGCTAAATTTTGACCAAAGATTTAACTGATAAAATGTTAGTGCATGTGACATGCACTAACATTTCATTAGTTAAATTTATGATAAAAATTTGACACAGATTACAATGGGGACCAATAAACCAGGATGGAGGTAGTAGTTATGGGATTACTAATCTAGAAGCCTAAAAGAACTGGCTTCTGGTACTCCTACTAGTAGTAGTACTCAAGTTGGAATTCCAATTGCACGGCACAACTTGTTAGGCAAAAAATTCGATACAGGGTGTAGGAAGCGGTTTGGGAATTTGCATGCCTTTCCAACCAGTGAGATACTCCATACAAAGTACGACAGAGAAATAACCACAGAGAAGGAAGCTAAAAGTAAACAATCAAACGATCATTTTTGCATTTGTTTTGCATTGAATCGTTTCACAAGCTTGACTAGTGCTGTTTTTCTACTTTTACAAAAACCGCATCGTAATGTTAAAACGTGCATTTGCACGTACATAAGTAATAGTAGTACTCCCTCCGTCGAGGTGTATAAGTCTTCCTTCCTTCTTGGTCACGGTGCACAACCAAAGATGACTTATTGACCTGGACAGAGGGAGTAGCACAGTCTGCAAGCATATATCGAGAGAGGCGTGTAGTGCGATAGAATATAGTAAAGTTTGTGCTATATGCACGTACTTGCAAAATGCGTACGAATACACAAGGTTTCCAAACTTTCCATTTTACATACTTAATTAAGGACGCTAATAATTCCTGAACATTCGGGATTTATCATTTGCGTCCCAAAACTAATGAGATCGCCTTACGAAACAAAAATTATACTCCTCCAAAAAGCCACGGCGCTCGCAAGAGCGCTTGCGGCGCGCCACGAGTGCCCTGGTGCGTGGCCGTTTCCCAGCGCGCCGACACAACACCTCTTCCTCAGCCTCGCAACTCGCGAGGTGTTGATTGGCGGCTTGCCGGCGGGCGAGCGCGATCTCACCGGTGTGGTGATCCGGCGCCAACAGGTACTCCTCCTCGCTGGAAGCATGCACCCGGTCCACGTACCGCCAAGCGTAGATGAGGCACTTGGGCCCGACTGCACTCAGGGCGTCGGCACGGGCGTCCTCCGCCACCCTCACGGCCCTCGCACGAGCCTTCTACCAAAGAGCCAATTGCCTAACTCTCTCGGACGCGACATAGGCCTCCGAGGCAGCTTGTTCCGCGGTGCGCTTCTCTTCCTCAGCCTTCTTCTCCGCCTCTATTTTGGCGCGCTCTGCTGGAGGCAAAGCCTCCCACAAGGCGACATCCATTTCTTTCCAAAGCTCCTCAAGGCTGGGGGGGCTCGGCGGGCGGCGCAGCATTCTCCTCGTAGCGGGGAGCCGACGCGTCCTCCGACGCGTGTGCTGGCGAGATTGGGAACACCGACGCGTCGCGGAGAGGAGCGGAACACCGACGCATCCTCCTCGACTAGTGGCGGCGAGGAACGGAATGCCGACGCGTCGCGTCACGGCGAGGAGCGGAACGCCAACGCGTCCTCCTCGACTAGTGGCGGCGACGAACGAAACGACGACGCGTGACCGTCCGCGCGGTGCAGCGAGGGGCGCCTAGGGCTTGGGAGGGGCGATGCCATGGTGGTCGACGTCGGAGGGAGCCAGGGAGGGGGAGGAGATAGCGATGAACATGAACGTGAGGGGGAGGATATAGTGATGTCGTGGGAGGCGCAGTATTTATAGCGAGCAATGGCACACCTATGTAAGATATGGACTGAGCTGCACTCACTTAACTGCAGGTCCAGTTGCGTCACTGACATGTGGGCCAGACCCCTGTTGGGCCCATATGTCAGTAACCCAATGCACCTGCAGTTAAGTAACAGCTACGTGGGCATATTTGTTGGAGTAAATTACGGGGGAGGGAAGGGGTGGAAATATTGTTGGTCACAACAGGTTGGACGAGCGCGGGGGGAGGAGAGTCATGCATGTAGATTTTTTCCACACGGGGTGGAGTGGTGGGACCGTCGGAGGGAGAAGGAGAGTCTGGCAGGCATATTGTTTCCACACATGGAGAGGAAAAGATTTGGAGACAAACGGGCTTCCTGCAGGTATGGGGAACGGTGCATAATAAGTCTCATCTTGCATGTCGGGCTAGGTATAGTCTCAAGTCATTAAAAACATACACGCCCCACGCATGTTCATATTTCAAGGTGCACTAAATTATTGCATGTGATGATTAAGGCTGGCCATAATGCTGGTATCTTAGCTGGTATCATGCACACGGGAATAGCAAACATGCTGATGTGGCAAAGAATTAAAGAAGAGGGGGGGGGGTTAGAGTAACTAGTGTTCATGCATGCATTGGTAAACACATTTTTTGTGAAGAACTACAAAAACTATTCCACCGCCTCTATGTTGCTAAGAGTAGGTCAAAATTTTGAATCGAGCCCTTTAAACTAGAAGGGAGGTAGTAGTACTCTAATAGCTAACCTTGGCCCTGTTTGGATCCATGTGTTAGAGTTAGTTTGGGTTAGTTTGAACTCAACTAACCCAAAAAAAATCTAACCCACCCAAGAGGTGCTTTATACTCATTATAATCAGTATTGTAGATATTGATATTTTTAGTATAAACGGTTGACGGAAGTAAAAAGGACCAGAGGGAGTATCATGCATGCGGAGTAGGCAAAAAAATTGCTCATTTATAGCCGGTCGAAGTCTCAAAGGGCGCGACCGCGCGAGGGAGGCGAAGGTCATGGGAGGCGCGACGGTTGACGGAATTAATTGAAGTTACACACAAGACGGCATGGCGTGCAAACAGGCAGAAGCCATACCGTCAGGCCTACAATATGGGTCTAGTAGACATGACATCTAATGGGTCCCGCATAGTTCTCGAGAACTCTTTGGGGGCTTGCAGCCCGCCGTTTATCCACCGGGCAAGCCAGCAACCCCACGTCGTTCGCACGCCCTACTCGTCCCCGTCTTCTACTAGTATAGTACCTTACAACAGTTCGCTCCCAGTCGTCCCGTCCTTTCACATTACGGCAGTTCCACTAATCCTAACCCTCCTCCCAAATCCATGGCATCCCAAATCTCCATGATCGGCGGTGAGTACAACGTTAGAACCATCACCGGCGATGAGTTCGAC
The DNA here is from genome assembly GCF_002575655.3 of Aegilops tauschii subsp. strangulata. Lineage (NCBI taxonomy): Eukaryota > Viridiplantae > Streptophyta > Magnoliopsida > Poales > Poaceae > Aegilops > Aegilops tauschii. The sequence goes on along the minus strand of NC_053038.3, from coordinate 46,666,360 downwards.
GTCATCTACACCCGTTCTTCCGCAACGGTGAAAGAATGCCTTGCTCGCTTCAAACGCATGTTCGAAAACTCAAATGTTGAGTGGGTCGCTGGGCTAGATGTTGAGTACACCACAGTCCTGAGAAGCGAGAAGAAACTAAAGGAGGCAGAGAAGAAGAAGCCCGTCGTGATCCAGGTTTGCGTGCATGACTTATGCTTGGTCTACCACATATGCCATGTCGACGTTGAGTGCGAGGAATTTAAGAAGTTCCTCAAGGGCGGCCGAGTCATATTCGTTACTGTAGACTTTACGAATGACAAGGAAATCCTGGGTCGGATAGGCCTCGTTGTAGGCCAGCCCTTTGACCTCTAGAAGGAAGGGCGGGTGTCCTCCTCTCAGCCTTCAATGTTGACCCTAGCAGCAGCCATGATTGATCATTCGTACGCTAAACTGAAGAAACCTCATCACGAGTTTCATCATGCATGGGAGTCGAAGACATTAGATGAAGATCACGTCCTGTACGCAGCAATGGATGCCTACCTTTGTTTAAATATCTACAAGGGTTGGATGAAGATGCAGAGCCCAGTGTTTGTTTCAAGCAAAGAAGCATCGGCGAAGAGGAAGAGGGACGAGGACGAAGTCGAGGACGTGGACTCGGACTCTGAGTAGGTGGCAGTGACGTCGCTCATGCTGGTTCTACTGCAGTGTCAAGCGGACTAGTTGCTTAATTTATTTTCAAGGGTGTGTTGTGCTAAGGCCCCAGCAGAACTATGTTTATGTTCTTTCTCGTTATTTGAACTCTTTAGTACGTACAATAGTACTAGTACTATGTCTTACTACTGTTCTTCTTGCAGTTGGTACTACTGCTCGTATCTTCATGTTCCTACTATAGTTAATACGTTCGTACTAGAAGTATAATTTGGGTCAGTCGATTTGTGAAAGAAGTTCGACGGAGTGAAGGAAGAAGACGGCAGGGTGCCCATGATCTATCTTATGAGTGTTGGGTGTGGAATGCAGTTCGCTAGAAAAAATGGATCGTGCCCGGGGTTAAACGGATGGTGGGGGTGGGGGAGCATGGCGGTGGCTGGCGGTTCAGGGGAGGGCGCGGCGGCGTCGGCAGGCGGTTAGGCGTGTGGCGAGCTGAGAAGATGAACTGTGCATCTATTTCGGAGGTTGAAGAAGCCCTTCTAGGCATCCATGTTGCATCAAACGGCTCACAAGAGTCGACTGACCCAAATTGCTCCTTCAGATTGCACGATCCACGTGGCATTCAAGGTCTCGAAGGTAGATTCCGCGTCTGCACCCGGTTTGCGGGCTCGACGCGTGCGTGACCGGCTTCTGCCGCGACAGCCACCATGCGCGCCTCCTCCGCGCGGGCGGAGACGACAATGACACGCTAGTTCCTCCTTGCCGGTGTGCTAGAGCACGCGCTCGTCCTCCTCTTCGTATGCTGCGTGCATAGACGTGGCTCCACCAGCTGCTCGCGTGCTTGGCAGCGCGGCGGCATCGCGAGGAGGGACTGCAAACGACGTGAGCGGGCGAGCCTTCGGCTTGGCGGCGACACGGCGGTGATGGGCGAGAAATTGTTGGCCGAAGTAGGCGGGCGCCGGCATGTGCAACGGCGGCGGCAGCATATTGATGAGTGCGCATATGGGAGATTAGTTTAGTTTTATATAGGGTTGGTCAAATTTAAAAGAAAACTGTACTAGTACATGTAAACATTAGACTTAGGCAGCGCTTTTATTAGTTACCACAGCCACGATATGGAATCATGTGCGAGCGCGTGAACCGCGGCCGCGCGGTCGATCGAACGGTGCGTCACCGTGTCGCGCTCGAAGGACATCCACCGAACCTTTTTGTGTGTGTGAAAACAATCCCCAAATATTACTCAACTTTTTTTCGGGAAAAGTTCTTGACGCTACAATATTTCCATATATTTGAATTTAGCTCCAGTTCGTGTTTATTTGGATTTGGACATTTTAGGTGCGCCCTACTTTTTTTTAATACTGATATTGGGGCTGTTTGGTTCCCAGCCACCGTTTACCAAGCCAAAATTTGGCAGCCACAGTTTAGTTGGCATGTGTTTGGTTTTGCCACACTTTGGCTTGCTACACTTTATTGCCCCTATGGCCCACTTGTCATAGAGACAATGTTGCCACACTTTCCTAAGGTTAGTTCTTCAAAATGAGAGCCACAAGTTGGCAAGCCTAAGAGAATCTTGCCACACTTTTTGAGTGTATGTAATGTGGGACCCTAATGTGGCTTGCCTAAGGTGTGGCTTGAACCAAACACCCACCTAAGTTGGTCAAACTTGCCTAACCTTAGGTGTGGCAACCTTAGGCAAACTTAGTCTCAAACCAAACAGCCCCTGTGTGTGTGACTGAGAGAGAACGTGTGTATGTGTCCATATGTGTGTTGTGGCGGAAGGGCAACGTGGAGACGGTGTGCGTGTGATAGAGACATAGAGAGGTGTGAATGTGCAAATGATCATGCATGAGTGAGACATAGACAGATGCCGATACGTTGTGTATACATGAGAGAACGGTCTTCTAATTTACTTCTGTATGTGTGTGTGTGAGAGAGAGAGAGGAGCATCCGTAACACAACAACCATCTCTCTCGATTCGTCCGTCCCTCGCACGATCGCATGTAACACATGCATCAACGCGCACATTTTGACACCCTCACCCGGCCCCTGCCCACCTCAAGGCCCGCACATCGCTCTCTATCTCGCACGCACAATCTCTTCATGAATACCCTGTTTAGCAAGTAGCTTTCCATCACATACACACACATTTCTCTCCTTGTCGGTGTATAAAAGAAGAGGCGCACCTTTGTACCCCTTTACCTGTGCACGGGCAGTCGGAGCCGCGCCCACAGTCGCACCAAGCAGAACACGGGAGGTAAACCGAGGTAAAACCAAAACCCAAGACAACCAGAGCAACACCAAGGCCAAAGAACACGAAGGACAGGGAGACGAAGCAGGTTCCCCCGGCAAGACCCTTGCCAGGGCAGCCTCAGCGACCCCAGCAAGCCCCTTTGCCGGGGCGGCTCGTCAAACACCAACGGGGCGAGCCACCCTTGAGCCCACATCCCCAACACCATCAGCCACGTGGGGCCAGGGCTCGGGAGGCACCTCTGTGGTGGCATGCAAATCTTTGTGAAGACATATTCAAGATCAGATGAGGATTAGAAGACAATGATCCTCGGCAAGATCCTTGCCAAGGAGAGCCACTTGACCCCCGGCAAGATTCTTGCCGGGGACGACAGCGCGCCACGGCAAGACACTTACCGGGCCCCCCGGCAAGGCTCTCGCTGAAGATGCTAGCAGGGCCACTGCCAGGCCCGCACCAGCCAAGTCTCCACCGCCGTTCGCATGCAGCTGCCAGCCCAAACCAACCGGGCAGGCACCTGCGTGGCAACATGCAGCTTCCAGGCCAACTCAGCAGGCGCCTGCGTGGCGGCATGTAGATCTTCGTGAAGACCCTACCACCGCGCCACCTCAGCTGCCTGCCTGCCTACATGGCGTCGCACGCATCGCTGGCCAGGGCGCATGTCAAAGCGAGGAGGAGCGGCGACGGACGGGACGGGACTCGCCCCCGTCCCCGATAAAGCTAGGGGACACCTCAGCGGCGCATTAAATGCGACTTGTCCTGTAATACGAGCGATAAGCTCGCAATACTGTACGCCTTTCCACCTCCTGTATGCCACTGTGGCAGCCCCTTTCGCCTATAAAAGGAGGCCCATGGCATACTGGAAGAGGATTCGGCTCTTTCGAACCGCGCACTCACCATAGCTAGTTTGAGAGCTCAAGAACTCTCTGAAATACACCCACCAAAGCAGGACTAGGGTTTTACGCATCCTCGCGACCCGAACCTGGGTAAATGATCCTTGTGCTGACTACTGATCCTACTCTTCTTGCAACCCTGCGCCCCGGCAACCGTAGTAGGGATCCTTGTGATCCCATAGGTGTCGTTCCACACCGACATCTTTGGCGCGCCAGGTAGGGGGCGCAATTGTGAGAATCTGGTCTAGTAGCTAGCCTAGCGTTTCTTCATCGCCATGGCTCCCAAAAAGAAGACGGCCACAGCGATCGGCTCATCGGGGGCCGAGCGGCCCGTACCGCTACGGGCGAGCAGCGGCCCGGTCGCGGACAGGACCCGGGCCGCGGTCCGCGAGCACCAGCATCACCCTGGCAGTCAGAGCCTGGCGAGCGGCGTCGTTCGCATGCCCGACGACCGGCCGCATGTCGCCAGATCCAAAGACGGAGTTGGGCCCCCCGCAGGCAGCGCGGGGCCCTCCAGGGGTGTCGTTGTGCCACCTCCGGGCGGCGCAGCGACCTCCAAGACACCCACGCCGGCGACCACTGCGCGTTCTTCCCATGGTGTGCGCGACGAACAGCGTCACCACGCCGGCGACCCTGGGCACCGCCGTGGGAAGAGGCTTGTGCGTCATCCGCGGGAGGAAGGAGTTCAGCATGCCCGCCGAAGTGCTAGCGAAAATGGCCCGCAGCCGCTGGGTCGTGGTGGAGCTCCTTCTAACATGGTTAGAAGTCAAAGCACGCCATTGTCCACGCAGCTATCGCCGCCACCCACGCCAGCGGGAGCTTTGGCGCGTGCGCAGCTGCTCCTCGACTTCCCTCCTACTGCAGAGAAGCTCGACGAGTGGAGGGCCACCATCCGGAGCCTCGTCGCCGTCGCCAACAAAGACGATCCGCGACCGGCGGGGCCCTCGGGTCGGCGCTCCATCGAGCCACCACATGTTGGCGCTGGGAGGACCGGGGGAGCTGCAGCCACGGTGCACTCTCCTCCTCCTCGCCAGCCGCCGCGGGCGTCTGCCTATCGTGACGACGCTTGTGATAACATCTCTATAGCGTCGTCCGACCCGCGGACCCACCGCGACCAGCGCCAAGTTCTTCGAGAACAAGCTCACGAAGATGCTCAGACCACTATTGAGCGCCGGCGTGATACGCACCACCAGTCGGACAAGCGGGCGGGACCCGCTATGGACCACCCAGCACCGGGGGGCTCTGACGGCCTACCTTACGAGGTGGGCTGCCCGGCCTTTACCCGTGAGCTGCGACAGTTCCAGTGGCCGTCCCACCGCACGTTCAAGCCCGACGTCGGCGAGAAGTGCACTGGCAAGACCCATCCGTCCGAGTTCCTTAGCATCTACACCATCGCGATGCAAGCGGCCGGAGCTCGCGATGACAAGGTGCTTGCCAATTATTTCCCGCTGGCGCTGAAGCCCAATGTTATGTCTTGGTTGATGCACTTGCCGGCGGAGTCCATTTCTTCTTGGTCGGATCTGTGCCATGAGTTCGTTGGCGCCTTCATAGGAGGCCACCAAGCTCATGGCCAGGCGGTGATCTGCATATCATTCCCTAGAAGGAAGGGGAAACCCTGCGCAAGTACATCCAAAGGTTCAGCCGGGTGCAGTACAACATCCCTGACGTTCATCCTGCCGCTGTGATCAGCGCGTTCCACCAGAACGTGCGCAATCGCAAGATGCGCGAAGAGCTAGCGATGACCAAGGTTAAGGATGTGGCCGAGCTCTACGTTCTGGCCGATAAATGCGCCCGGGCTGAAGAGGGAAGGAAGTACCCCGGCGAAGACGCCGGTGCGGAAACCGACTCTACCAACGAAGACGCCGCCAGCCCGACGAAGAAGGGCCGGCGTCGCAACAGGAAACGCAAGGGCAACGTCGTACTCGCCGTCGAGGGGTCTGACGACACCGGCGCTGCCAAGAAGGACAAGGCAGACGGCCCCGGCAAGGAGATTGCCGGGTGCGCCGCCTGTCGGGCCTTAGCAGCTGCCGACAAGCCAGGGGGCTCCGGCAAGCAGTACTGCAAGATCCACCGCACCAAGGGCCACGACCTCCAGAACTGCCAACAAGTCGAGCTGCTTGCTGAAAAGCAAAAGGCCGAGTATGAAAGGCGGGACAAGGAGAAAGTTGAGGACGGTGCTAAGGGATCCGGCAAGAAGCGTGGCGGCCAAGGAAGCCGCCCCAGCAAGGACAACCAGCAAGAGAGGCCCGCCCGGGGCCGTGACAAGAAACAAGAAGACGATGATCACGACGAGTACGATGAGTCCGGTGAGAAAGAGTTCCAGAAGGCTACGGAGGCCATGTGCGTCGATGGTGGCGCCTCGCTGCATACTTCTCACCGCCAGCTCAAGCAGTGGGCGCGTGAGATTACAGCGGTAGAGCCGTCGTTGGACGCTCAGAAGCCGCTGAAGTGGTCCAGCACGCACCTCATCTTTGACGCCGAGCACCACCCTGACCGCACGACCGCGGTCGGGTGTTTGCCATTGTTGGTCTCACCAACGATACGCAACCTCAAGGTGAACAAGATGTTGGTTGACGGCGGGGACGGCCTGAACTTGATCTTGCCCGTCGTGATCAAAAGGCTGCAAATTCCTGATGAAGACCTCGAGGAAACGGGCACGTTTCAAGGGGTCAATCCGGGGAGGAGCCAGCCGAAGGGAAAGATCACACTGCCCGTGACGTTTGGAGGAGAGTTGAACTACAGGACGGAGAGGATCATCTTCGACATGGCCGAGATCCCCATGCCCTACAACGGGATCCTCGGCCGCCCGGCACTAGCCAAGTTCATGGCAGCATCACACTACGCCTACAACATGCCAAAGATGCCCGGGCCGTTGACCATCATCTCCGTCCCCTCCGACAAGAAGGACGCGCTGATTTGCGCCGACCAACTATATCGGGAAGCAATTGCAGCAGCTGCCGTCAAGGCACCTGCTCCTGCCGCTGAAGGCCCGGGAGGGAAGAAGAAGCCCGGCAAGACCTCTCGCACCCACTCCGGCAAGCGCACCTCCTCGGAGTGTTGTGCTACCATCTAGGACGTGCCAGAGAGCTCTACTGGCAAGAGCAAGAAATCCAGAGCTGAGCTGCCGCAGACCAAGAAGGTGTCCGTCAGGGAGGATGGCACGGGAGGGGCCTTCACCATAGGCTCCACCCTCGACAGCAAAAAGGAAGGCGCGCTCGTCACCTTCCTGCGGGCGAATGTCGACGTGTTTGCGTGGCAAGCATCCGACATCCCCGGTGTTCCCAGGGAGGTGATTGAGCACCACCTAGCTGTCTGTCCTCATGCGCGGCCCGTCAAGTAGAAGGTCAGAAAGCAGGCTCTGGAGAGGCAGGAGTTCATCACAGAGGAGATCAGGAAGTTGGAAGCGGCAAGTTTGGTGAGAGGAGTGCTCCACCCGACGTGGTTGGCCAATCCGGTAGTGGTGCACAAGGCAAATGGGAAGTGGAGGCTGTGTATTGACTACACAGATATCAATAAGGCTTGTCCTAAGGACCCCTTCATGTTGCCGTGCATCGACCAGATTGTCGACTCCACGGCCGGGTGTGATCTGTTGTTATTCCTCGACACCTACTCGGGCTACCACCAAATCTTCATGACAAGAGAAGATGAAGAGAAGACAGCATTCATCACCCCATGTGGTACGTATTGCTTTTTAGGGATGCCTTTCGGGTTTAAGAGTGCTGGCTCGACGTTTGCAAGAAAAGTTTGAATTGGTTTTGAACCCCAGCTCCATAGAAATATGGAAGCATACATGGATGACATAGTGGTCAAAACCAAAGACGGGGCAACTCTTGTGCAAGATCTGGAAGAGACATTTGCCAACCTGCGCAAGATCAACCTCAAGCTGAACCCTGAGAAGTGTGTCTTCGGCGCTCCGTCCGGCAAGCTTCTCGGGTTCTTTGTGTCGCAGCGCGGGATCGAGGCAAACCCAGAAAAAATCAAGGCTATTGAGCAGATTGAGGCGCCCAAGTGGATCAAGGATGTGCGTCGACTCACCGGCTGCGTTGCCGCCATGAGCCGATTCATCTCCAAGTCTGCTGAGCGCGCCCTTCCTTTCTTCAAAATCTTGAAGAAGGCAGGCCCAATGGAGTGGACCCCAGGAGCCGAGGCAGCATTGCAGGATCTGAAGAAATACCTTTCCTCCATGCCAATACTGGTTGCGCCTAAACCACAAGAGCCGTTGCTACTGTATCTGGCGGCGACGAATCAAGTGGTCAGCGCCGCACTGGTGGCACAGAGGGAGGTCGACGAGGAGGCAGTGACGGCGGCAGAACCAGCGGATGGCAAGCCAAAGATTCCCTCGGCAGGGCCTGGTGCCGGCAAGGCGAGGCCCCCGGCAGAGTCTGATGCCACCAAGGCAGTGCCCGCGCAGTCGAGTGAGGTGGTGCAGAAGAAGATGATGATGCAGCACCCGGTTTACTTTGTCAGCTCCCTCTTGCAGGGAGCTAGGTCGAGGTACTCCGGTGTGCAGAAATTGCTCGTCGGCCTCCTTATGGCCTCGAGGAAGCTGCGTCATTACTTCCAAGCCCACGAGATCACTGTCATCACCCGCCTCCCGTTGCAACGGATACTACATAACCCAGATGCAACCGGAAGGATTGTGGAATGGGCCTTGGAGTTATCAAGTTTCGGTTTGAACTTTGAAAGTACCTCGACAATCCAGAGCAGAGTCTTGGCGGAGTTCATTGCAGAATGGACCTCAATGCCTGACGAAGAAATCCAGGAGACCACTCTCCCCGGCAAGGAAGCAGACCGCGACTAGATCATGTACTTTGATGGGGCTTTCTTGCTGCAAGGCGCCGGTGCCGGTGTGCTGCTCGTCGCACCCACCGGAGAGCACCTCAAGTACGTGATCCAGATGCACTTTCCCAGGGAGATGTCCACCAACAACACTGCTGAGTACGAGGGATTGCTCGCCGGTCTCAGGATCGCGGCAGACCTCGGGGTTAAGAAGCTCATCATCAGGGGTGACTCGCAGCTTGTTGTTAGGCAGGTCAACAAGGATTACCATAGCCCATTGATGGAGGCCTACGTAGATGAGGTGAGAAAGCTGGAGGAGCGCTTTGACGGCATCCAAGCGGAGCACGTCCCCAAGCGGAGAACGACATCGCCGATTACCTGTCAAAGCATGCTGCATTCAAGATACCTGTGGAGCCGGGTACCTTTTTGCTCCGTTTAACTCAGCCATCCGTCGAACCATCAACAGAGCAGAACAAGCAGAGGAAATCAGGTCCCGGCAAGTACCTTCCCGCCGAATCCCCTGGGACGGCCGGCAAGGATGTTGCCGTGCACACTGAGCCTGCCCAAGAGCAACTGGCTCCGGCAGGGCGTCAAGCCCTGGCCGTAGAGACAGCCGCTCCCATGGCAGAAGAAATGCCTTTGGTCCTTGCCGTCGAGCCCCAGGCTCCGGTATGGGCGCAGCATACCGTCCAATTCCTCCAAACAGGGGAGCTTCCTGAGGAGCAGGAAGAAGCGGAGAAAGTACCCCATCGGTCCGCCATGTACCAGTTCGACGATGACGTCCTGTACAGGAGGAGGCCGAATGGTGTGAAATTTAAGTGCATCCCCCGGGAGGAAGGACTGGAGCTGTTGGCAGAGATACATGGAGGCATATGTGGCTCCCACATAGGGTTGAGGGCCCTTGCCGGCAAGGCGTTCCGGCAAGGTTTCTTTTGGCCCACCGCCCTCCAGGATGCGACGGCACTAGTAACCAAGTGTGAAGCGTGTCAGTTCCATTCAAAGAAGCTTCATCAACCAGCTCAAGCCCTTCAAACAATCCCTCTCTCCTTGGCCATTCTCGGTCTGGGGGCTCGATATACTGGGCCCTTTCCCCCACGTTGTCGGGGGCTTTGAGTACTTGTACGTTGCAATCGACAAGTTCACAAAGTGGCCGGAAGTGGAAGCAGTGAGAAAGGTGACTGCTCAGTCAGCCGTGAAGTTCTTCAAGGGACTGGTCTGCCGTTTTGGTATGCCAAACAGAGTCATCACCGACAATGGCATGCAGTTCACAAGCCACGCCTTCATGCAATACATTCAAGACCTCGGTAGCAAGGTCTGTTTTGCTTCCGTGGCACACCCACGGAGCAACGGCCAAGCAGAGAGGGCAAATGCTGAAGTGTTGCGAGGCTTGAGAACGAAGACCTTTGACAAGCTGCACAAGAGTGGAAGGCGCTGGATTGATGAGTTGCCGGCGGTTCTTTGGTCGATCAGGACGACGCCAAATCGAGCCACCGGACAGACACCCTTTGCCCTAGTATATGGGGCGGAGGCAGTTCTCCCCACGGAACTCATATACGGGTCACCTCGAGTGCTCACTTACGATGAGCTTGAGCAAGAGCAGTTGCGGCAAGATGACGCAATGCTCCTTGAGGAAGATTGTCTTCGGGCGGCTGTGAGAGCAGCACGCTACCAGCAAGCCTTGCGCCGCTACCATAGCCGCAAGGTTCATGCCCGAAGCTTTGAGGAAGGCGACCTTGTTCTTCGGCGCGTTCAGTCGGCCAAGAATTCCAACAAGTTGACGCCAAAGTGGGAAGGCCCTTATCGGGTAATACGAGTCACCAGGCCCGGCACAGTCTGCCTGGAGACTGAAGATGCTGTCCCAGTGAGCAACTCCTGGAACATCGAGCATCTTCGCAAGTTTTACCCATAAGGCGCGGCTTGCCGGGCCTCCCGGCAAGCCACCTTTTGTACAAGCTTTGCCGGCAAGGCATGTAACCCTTTGTACAAAGCCAAGCGCAGACCCTGAGCATAAATAAATGAAGCGTTGGCACCCTAAGTTATAGCATGCATGCTAGGTCGAGTCTCTTCCTTGGTTAGGGTTGATAGTGCTTAGCGGCGACTAACCCCTAGCCTAGAGGTCGAGTGCGCGTCTATCTGTTTCTTTTCTGTCCTCCTTTGGTTCGCAGGGCACATGAGCACTTCTACTGAGCTACTTGGAAGAAAGGAAACGGACCGGCGTCCCGACCCCGGCAAACCAGAGTTACCGAGGGCTGCAAGCGCAAGGATCGAACCGCGGCAAGACAAGGTTGCCGGGGGCTGCAGATCCAGATAAGTCTTTCATCCTTGCCACCGTGCTCCCCTTTTCTATACCCAAGGATTATCTCCTGGGCCCGGATTTGGTTGTAGTCGCGGTGGCAAGGAAGTAGAACGAGGAGCCTAAGCCCGCTTCATCACTGCCTCCGCCAGGGGCGCGAGAATGGTCGAGCGAAGTGGGGGGACGGCAAGGCCTGTTGCCGGGCGAAAAACGTTTATGTTAATATGTAACAAGGATTCGCTCCTTGTCGCGGGGTCTACCCACGAACGAAAAACCCGGCAAACATCCCTTTTTCATTAAAAAACATCCCACACAGGTACAGTCCGTACGGAATGAAAAACATGAACAAGGGGGATTACAAGCTTTAAATTTAACAAGGCCCGAAGGCTTACAGATTAAAAAAGAGATGAGATGCCCGTAATCCCTTTCTTGTCCCTCTCCTCGGGAGGTAGGTCAAGGAGGCGAAAGGGCAAACGGGGCGCCTAGGCGAGCTACGAGCAGCAGAAAGCACCAAGAGAACACCTCGGTGGCCGCCCACGGGTGGGCCGGTGATGACGGTGCCGGGAAAGGAGCTGGAAGACGAGGCGGCAGGACCGGCAATACGCGATGAAGGCATCCGTGCCCGCGTACTCCGAGTTGACGGCCTTGCCGCCCGCCCTCTTCCTCTTCCGCAGCCTCCCAACGCCAGCCGCCCAAGGAGACGGCCCCGAGAAGTTCAAGGAGCTGGCCCCACCCCCGGCAAAACTCTGCCGGAGGAGCAGCCAGGTGCAGATGCTGCTGCTGCCGCACCCGCCCAGGCGCGGGGCGTCCAACGCCTAGTCGGACTCGTCCCCGTCATCTGCCCCGCTGTTCTCCTCATCACTTTCGCTCGAGGAAGAGCTCCCATCGTCAGAATCTCCGTCGGAGGAGCTCTCCACGCAGCACTTCAGGCGAGTCCCGGAGTCTCCGAAGACCTTGACGGAGAGCAGGCCGTCCTCCATTAATTTGAAGTAGAGGACGAGCCCCGCCGTCAGGCTGTGGATGCGAGCAAACGTCTTCCACCCACAACGGAGGTACATGACCCGAGGAGCCGGGAAGTCGACGTCGACCCGCGTGCCCCCATTCCCACAGGCCCTCATGTGCAATCTGAGGGATTGGGGCGGGTCACGCTCCATCTCCCGAGCAAACGGGGCGGGAAGACGAAGACGGCGACGCGGAGGCCGGCGCAGCCTGATGAAGAATTCACGGGGCTAGTCTCCGACATGGCCTTCCATCGGAAAAGGCATCATTGGCGGGGGCGAAGCCGGCGCGCCGCCCCGTCCTCCTCTACCCCGAGCACTACGACCTCTGCCCCGGCCTTGCCCACGGCCTCGCCCCTCCCGCTTCCCCCCGCGCCGGCTCCACCACCGCGGGCTCAGGAGGGGAAGGGATGCGCTGTCGAGCGGCGACCCTCGCCGCCACCGACGAGGGACCAGGATTCCCTTTCTCCATGGCGAGTGAAAGGAAGAAGCGGAAGCAGGAGGGGTTAGATGACAGAAGAGTGCGGGATGCCATCCCCCCTTCCCCCTCCTTATAAAGGGGCGGGGTCGGGACTCGGCCGCCCCGCTCGGCCAATCCAGCCACCAGAGGCGCAGGGAATCGAGACCGACCCGCTGCCCCAACCAGCGACGGCCCGGTTTCCCGCCTCCACCGCTTGCCACCCCAAGCGCATGGAGAACGCGTGGCGAACGTGCAGAATCGAGGGGACGGGTGAAGCGACCTCTCCCCACCCCGTGATCATGGGGTGTGGACGCCTTGAAGACCGCAACCCGGTCCCGTGCAGTAAATAAGCCGAGCCTCCACGCCTCCCTCCTTTCATGGGGAAGGCGCGAGCTGCCCATTTACTGCGATGTGATGCATGCGTGCAGGAACCGCCCCACGCATGCCGCCCACGTCACGCGCGCCCCTCCACGTCGCGCCTTCAACATAGGTCGTGGGAAGCGCGGCGCGTGAAAAGTTTTACCGCGGTAAAAAAACCGCCCCGACTGCCCGCGCGCCGTTTTGGGCCTGGCCCAACAACGCGTCCCGCTTATGTGTGGCCCAGGCCCGGGGGCTCCTGTCGGTGTACAAAAGAAGGGGCGCACCTTTGTACCCCTTTACCTGTGCATGGGCAGTCGGAGCCGCGCCCACGATCGCACCAAGTAGAACAGGGGAGGTAAAACCGAAGCCCAAGACAACCAGAGCAACACCAAGGCCAAAGAACGCGAAGGATAGGGAGACGAAGCAGGTTCCCCCGACAAGACCCTTGCCGGGGCAGCCTCAGCGACCCCGGCAAGCCCCTTTGCCGGGGCGGCTCATCAAACACCAACGGGGCGAGCCACCCTTGAGCCCACATCCCCAACACCATCAGCCACATGGGGCCAGGGCTCGGGAGGCACCTCTGTGGTGGCATGTAAATCTTTGTGAAGACATATTCAAGATCAGATGAGGATTAGAAGATAATGATCCTCGGCAAGATCCTTGCCGAGAAGAGCCACGAGACCCCCGGCAAGATTCTTGTCGGGGACGACAGCGCGCCACGGAAAGACCCTTGCCGGGCCCCCCGGCAAGGCTCTCGCCGAAGACGCCAGCAGCGCCACTGCCAGGCCCGCACCAGCCAAGTCTCCACCATCGTTCGCATGCAGCTGCCAGCCCAAACCAGCCGGGCAGGCACCTGCGTGGCAACATGCAGCTTCGAGGCCAACTCAGCAGGCGCCTGCGTGGCGGCATGCAGATCTTCGTGAAGACCCTACCACCGCGCACCTCTGCTGCCTTCCTGCCTACATGGCGCCGCACGCATCGTTGGCCAGGGCGCGTGTCGAAGCGAGGAAGAGCGGCGACGGACGGGACGGGCCTCGCCCCGACCCCGATAAAGCTAGGGGACACCTCAGTGGCGCATTAAATGCGACTTGTCCTGTAATACGAGCGATAAGCTCGCAATACTGTACGCCTTTCCACCTCCTGTATGCCACTGTGGCAGCCCCTTTCTCCTATAAAAGGAGGCCCATGGCATACTGGAAGAGGATTCGGCTCTTTCGAACCACGCACTCACCATAGCTAGTTCGAGAGCTCAAGAACTCACTGAAATACACCCACCAAAGCAGGACTAGGGTTTTACGCATCCTCGCGGCCCGAACCTGGGTAAACGATCCTTGTGCTGACTACTGATCCTGCTCTTCTTGCAACCCTGCGCCCCGGCAACCGTAGTAGGGATCCTTGTGATCCCATAGGTGTCGTTCCACACCGACACTCCTTAGGTTTGTTTTATCTCAATATCTGACACACACACAGCACACATCACACACACACCCCCTCCCCCAAGCACAAATTCATCCCCATCCAAGGTTATATGGCGACCACTCTCGCTTGTGCTTCTTCGCACCCCAGCATGCACAACACCTCAATCTTCAAAGAGGGCATCGAGGAGATCGAAGACGGCGACCACACTGCGCTAGAGAATGCGGGGCCATTTGGAAGCAGGATGATGTGACGATGGCTGACTGACTCCTCCCCCCACCCTCTCTCTCTCGCACAAAATTACCAATCCCTCTCTCCCCCGCACAAATTTATCAATCCCTCAACCCACGAGATCCTTCCCCTCTCATCCATGTTTTTCCAACTCTCTCATCAAACTTGTTGTCTCTTCTCCTTCCATGTGTACAGAATCCGGATGCACACGCATCTCACGTATATTACATGTCTCCATCTTTCTAACAGACCTAACTTCTTCCTCTCTCTTTCTCTCTCTATCTCCCTCTTTCTATTTCGTTAGGTTTGTCTCCTACTCTCTCGTCCACATACATACAATCTTTCCTGCCCTATCTGCTCCATCTTTGCAAGCTCTCTCTGCACGTTTGATTCACACATTGGGATATGTTCAAAATGTTGCTTTTATAATGGCTGATGTAGAGTTATTGTTGGTTTTGTTGCATCCTACAAAGTAATAACTATGAAATGCATTTTGATTGTCATTTGACTGGGATTATGCAAGTTTGAGCATGTTGTGAAGTACTATAGACCTCGTCTACATCTTGGAATTCGACAATGATTGTAACTATTGAATTGTATAGATCATTACATTCGAAGTCAGTAGCCTAATATATTTATTTCACAATTTCAACAAATGATTAATTCACTACATACTAAGAAAACAAATGTGTACACCCTCCGTTTTTATTTAAGTCTGCGTATTAGCATTGGTCAAAGTCAAGTTTTGTAAACTCTCAGAAAGTTTATAACAAAAAATATTAACATATACAATAACAAATAAATACCATTAGATTCATTATTGAATGTACTTTCACATCATACATATCTGTTATGGTAAATGTTTATATTTTTCTATAAACTTGGTCAACTTTAGGAAGTTTGACTTCGGTCAAACCTAATATGCAGAGTTTACTAGTACTACTCGCTAGTTGCTTAGCCGAATCACCCAACACGCCACACGGGGAGTTCAGTGTCACAAAATTTGGAGGTCGGCGGGAAAATCTTCCGCGACCCTGATTCGAGCAGTGGGAAGTTACCATCATAGCCTTCGAAACAGGCCTACGGATGACGGTTGGTAGGGGGATGTTTTCGTAACTTCAGGTTCACCCTACCCAGCCAACCCCACCCCGGCACCCAGAGTAGTACACCTGAATACTCCCCATTTTCTATCCCCACCGCAAAATAGACTTCCCCACGGCACCGCAGCCTTTGTGCTCCTCCCCTTCTACATCGGCGCACTCGTCCACCGCAGTGCATCTGCCTCATCGACGACCTCGTACGCCGCACTGGAGCCGGTCCACCGTCATCGTCGTACACGGAGCCTCTTCCCTGGCACCGTCTTCCACGGTCTCGGATCTGCTTCCCGGAAGCCGACACCAAGCGCAGAAGCACCACCGTCGTGGACAATGAACTGACTCCCGTTGCCGACCATGACTCACAGAGGCTGCTGCGACCATCGTTCTCCTCCTCGATTGGTAATGTGTGTATTGAATCACTTAGCAGTACATGTGCAGTTCCAATTTTGTTCATACCTACCCTTCAAATTTCCTGGGTGTTATTGTTCCCGTAAAAGTAATTGGTTATAGCCTCCATTGTCCAACAGAATATCAGCTTGTAATTGTGCGTCGCTCCTGTATCGCGCTGTGCTTGGGTAGGTATTTCATCTGCAACCAGTAGTGTGGCAAATGATGGATAGTTTTTTAGAACTAGCAAGATGCCCATGCGTTGCACGCATCAAGATGCATTTGTATGAGTAGTTTATCTTGTGGGAGAAAAGGATGAACGAGGGAATGCCTTATTTGCAAATGCGGAGAGGGGTATGGGTATCTTTTTGCAAAATTGCCACAGTTTCCTTCCTATCCGTCGGATATAAATCGGATGGCCTATATTGCAGGATGGCAGGAACACCATCATCACCAACTCAGTTTTTGATAAGAGTAGGGAAAAAGTAGAGAGAAAAAATAGAGAGTAGAGAAGTAGAGATAAATATTGAATATAAAATAAATATAACAGTAGAGAAGAGAGTAGAGATAGCAGAGACGTTGGGAAAGGATTGCACGCGCGGGGGAAAAAGCGGCTGGGCGTGCGCTAGTTTTGGCGCGCGGTGTCCGGCGCGCTTTATAAAATCCAACGCCCTCCCACCGCTCTGTGCCTTGCCACCGCTCTCTCCCCGCTCTGTGCCTCGCCACCGCTCTCTCCTCGCTCATTCTCGCCTCGCCGCCGCCGCGCCACCATGCCGCCGCGTCGCCGGGAAACTTGGGGATACCGCGGCGTCCGCACGCGCCCCTCCGGCGGCTTCTCCGCCGAGATACGGTTCTGCGGGATGCGCCTCAGCCTCGGCAATTTCGACACCGCCAACGAGGCCGCCCGCGCGTACGACGCGGCGGTGTGACGCCTCCGGTGGCCTCATAGAACATTGAACTTCCCCAACGTGCCGACGCGGGAGCGGGCACAGGAGCTCCCGCCTCTGCCGTGGCTTATCCGAAGGTGGGAGCACCGTCTCGGCATCGCCGAGATGGACGATGAAGCCATGGCGCTGTGGCGCCAACGCTTCCCGCAGGACATCATCAACGAGCGCGAGTGTCACGCCCAATATGCGATACTATCCTAAAGAGACTCGAAGGTCCCACCAAGGATAGAACCGCATATTGACACGCTTTTGCAAGGTGGATATCATTACATCAACATTACATAATATATGGGGATACATACAAGGCATACAAATGCCGCAAGGATACATCAATACATCATACATAAGATCACCATCCGACTACGGATGAAACACAAACAGAAGCTCAAACGACATCCACCCTGCTAGCCCAGGCTGCCGACCTGGAACCTATCCCCTGATCGAAGAAGAAGCAGAAGAAGAACTCCAAAACAAGTAAACATCGCTCTCGCGTCATGATCATCGCAAAACCTGTACCTGCAACCGGTGTAGTAGTAAACTGTGATCCACGAGGACTCAGCAATCCCATTACCATGGGTATCAAGACTAGCAAAGCTAACTGGGAAAGGAATGGATAAGGTGGTGAGGTTGCAGCAGCGACTAAGCAAGTATGGTGGCTAACTTACGCAAATAAGAGCGAGAAGAGAAGCAACGGAACGGTCGTGAAACTAGTAATGATCAATAAGTGATCCTGAACTCCTACTTACGTCAAACATAACCCAGAAACCGTGTTCACTTCCCGGACTCCGCCGAGAAGAGACCATCACGGCTACACACGCGGTTGATGCGTTTTAATTAAGTCAAGTGTCAAGTTCTCTACAACCGGATATTAACAAATTCCCATCTGGCACATAACCGCGGGCACGGCTTTCGAAAGATAATACCCTGCAGGGGTGTCCCAACTTAGCACATTATAAGCTCTCACGGTCAACGAAGGATATTCCTTCTCCCGGGAAGACCCGATCAGTCTCGGAATCCCGGTTACAAGACATTTCGACAATGGTAAAACAAGACCAGCAAGACCGCCCGATGTGCCGACAATCCCGATAGGAGCTGCACATATCTCGTTCTCAGGGCAACACCGGATGAGACAGGCTACGAGTAAAACCAGACTTCGAGTTTCCCCGAGGTGGCCCCGCAGGCGGCTCGGTTCGGACCAACACTTAGAGAAGCACTGGCTCGGGGGGCTAAATAAAGATGACCCTCGGGAGCGCGACTCCCTAGGGAAAAGAAATAGGTGGTAGGCAAATGGTAAAACCAAGGTTGGGCCTTGCTGGACGAGTTTTATTCAAAGTGAACTGCCAAGGGGGTCCCATAAATCACCCAACCGCGTAAGGGACGCAAAATCAAGGAACATAACACCGGTATGACGGAAACTAGGGCGGCAAGAGTGGAACAAAACACCAGGCATAAGGCCGAGCCTTCCACCCTTTACCAAGTATATAGATGCATTAATAATATAAGAGATATTGTGATATCCCAACATAAAAATAATCCAACATGGAGCAATCTTCATCTTCACCTGCAACTAGCAACGCTATAAGAGGGGCTGAGCAAAGCGGTAACATAGCCAAACAACGGTTTGCTAGGAAGGGTGACAAAGGTTAGAGGTTCATGGCAATTTGGGAGGCTAGAGGAGCAAGTGATAGGTAGCGCAGCATAGCGATAGAATGAAGCAACTAGCATAGCAATGATAGTAATGAGATCCAAGGTGACGGTCATCTTGCCTGATATCCCGCTAGGAAGAAGAACGAGTCCATGAAGAAGATGAAGCCACGAAGACGAACCAAGAGTAGACGAACGAATCCTCGCGATCGCAACGAAACGGGAACTATCGAGAAGAAGCACACAACATGGTAAACACACCACACATAAACAAGGCATGATGCTCAACCAAGTATGATGCATGACAAGGCTATATGAAGCTACTCATGGCATGAGATGATGCATACAAGAACAACACATCAAAGCAAGTTTAAATGAGGCCGGAAACAACATATAACAAATCCGATAAGTCCTCATATGCAAATTTCAAAATTGGTACATGTTGAGGATATAGACCTTGGAGTCACCCGCCAGGAGGGCCGGGTTACACTAAGGGTCATTGCCAGAAGCCCGGAGCTAAGTTTCAAGATAATGGGCCAGAGATGGGCTGAGACCCGGCGATGACTTAAAGCCCGTAGTACAATCTTTATTGTTATAGTAGACTTGTAGTGTAAGGCAAGTATTGTTTAGAGTCCGAGCCGGACACTCTTATGAGCCGGCCGGGACTCTAAGGGCCACTGGGTGTCAACCTCCCTATATAAAGGGACAACCCGGCAGCGGTTTAGGGGCGAAAACAATCTGATCGAGAACCGGGCATAGCTGTTTAGCTCCCTGGTTATCGAAACCCTGATTAATACCACCTCAACTGGACGTAGGCTTTTACCTTCACCGTAAGGGGCCGAACCAATATAAACCCTCGTGTTCCTTGTCCCACTTAACCCCTTCAAGCTTCCCAATTGCGATGGCTCCACGACTAAGTCCTAACCCGAGGACATCTGCCGTGACAATTCCACGACAGTTGGCGCCCACCGCGGGGCTGGCGCACGGTGGATTTGAGTTCTTGAAGGGCAGCTTCGAAGGGCTCAAGGGATACGCGGTGGGCCGGATGACCAAGAGTCGTCGCGGCAAGCTCTACATCGACGTTGCGGACTGGGGCCCCGACGCCGGCTCAGTGGAGCACGGGTACCGGGTCCCCTTCGGAGGAATTCATGTCTTCATCGGCAAGATTGGAGAGCCGGGCCCCGAGCCGGATCTCGGCGCCGGTCTTATCGAAACGGCTCAGCGCGCACGACCCGCCCGGGCCCGGCCTGCCTTAAAGCGCGCTTTTGTGGGATGCATCCACGGAGGGCCCTCTGATCCATCTGGGTCTGGGGATGAGGCGGCCGCCGGCTCTGACGGCGAGTCGGCCGCTGATGAGTCAAACTCGTTGTACCAACTTCAAGATGGCAGGCTCATGAGTTATTCCGATGGCAGCAGTATTCCGGACCTTTTTGAGCCGCCAAGTCAGGTTGGAGTTTTTATGGCTGGTGCGCAGCCTGTTCAGAGCCCTGCTTCCGGATCGGAAAACCCGGTGCCTTCCCCGGCTCAGGTGCTGATGGATCTCACGGATAAGATGACGGCCCTGTTAACCGCCACGGTCGACCCGGCGGATCAAGTTCAGCATGATGCGGCGGTGGCACAGCTAAAATTGGATCTGATAAAAGCTAAAGAGGACCTGGCAGCGGAAGGGATCAGGCTGGCTGCGGAGCGGGCGGCTCTCGATGCCCAGACCCAGCTGATTCAGGCGCAGTCCTTCCAACTCACGATGGATCAGAACGCGGCCAATGAGGTCATGAGAAGGAGGCATCAAAAGGCTCAATCTCGACTCCCGCCGGTCTACGATCCGCGCAACCTCTTCAACACGCCAGGTGCAGGGTCCAGTCACCCGCCAGGGGTCGTAGCACCCGGGTCTGGATCCCTTGTTCAGCCACGAGTGATGGGGCCCCCCAGGGGCCCCCCACCCCGCCTCAGTATGTGCCAATACCCCCGGGCCATTATAATAACCCGCTGGAGAACATGGTCGCCGCAGCGGCACGGCTGACGGCTCTGCCCGTTGATGGCGACTCTCCGACGGCTATTGAGACCCGTCGGGTCAGAGAACTCCTCCAGACAGCGCTGGCGCAGCAAGAGGCATACTCCTACAGCCGGGATAGGATCCATTCAACCCCTCGTCCAGGGCAGAGCCCGAGTTACAGCCGGCACATGGTCTCGGCGACCGGCTCAAGTAATGTCCGACGCCATGACCCGCCCCCTGGTCATGGCCCGGCTCATAATGGAGCCTTCTACGTAGCAGACCAAGCACGCCAGGAGGTGGAGCAGGCGCCTCAAGGGATGGCTTACCAGGCCCCCCCGGCTTATCCGACGATGTCCGTTGATGCGGGTATCCCTACTAGAACCGGGGGCGTCCCGTGTTTGATGCCAGCTATCCGTAATGAACGCCTACCCAAGGACTTCAAAGGAGCTAGGAAGGTGCCTAACTATACAGCAGACTTACAGCCGGCAGCCTGGATCGAGAGTTATGAGATGGCTATGGAATTGCTGGAAGTCAGCGAGGCGGCCATGGCCAAATATTTCACCATGATGTTAGATGGAACTGCCCGCACGTGGTTGAAAGGGTTACCGCCGAACTCCATTGGGTCTTGGGCTGAGCTGAAAGCCCGGTTCATTCAAAACTTCAAAGATACCTGCAGGCAATCTATGTCAATCGTGGATCTGACTAACTGTAAGCAGCAGGAGGGTGAATCCACGACCCATTGGGTTCGCCGGGTCAAAGAGATCATACATTCATCGGATAAGATGGATGCCGGCTCTGCAGTCTTAATGTTGGAACAAAACTGTCGCTTTGTGCCCCTAAAGATGAAACTCGGGCGGCTTAAGCGTGACTGTACTGATATGGGTACACTGATGGCAGCTCTTGTCAAGTACGCCGATTCCGATGGTACCAAGGATCCCCCTTCAGATGACGAAAGGGCAGGGAAGGGAAAGAAGAACGGCAACGGCAAGGGTCCTCAGTTTAGCCCGGGGAACCAAGGAGGAGGCAAGCGCAAGGCCGATGGCAGCCTAGAGTTTGTAGCCAACACCAACTCTCAAAGTAATAACCAGCGACGCAAGGGGAGGCCCCCTCCCCGAGGCGGCGGGTCAGGACCTTCTCTGGAATAGCTGTTGAATGAACCTTGTCCGAGACACGGTTCTAGGGAGAAGCCAGCGACTCATCAGTGGAAGGATTGTGCTATCATGAAGGCCTTTAAAAACTACAATGCTCCGGGCGGCGGCTCAGGCGCCGGCGGCTTTCATGGCCCGGGCGGCGGGTCAAATTCTGGTCCTCAGAATGGTCAAGGGGGCTTTAATCAACAGTCTGGTCAGGGTCATCAACAGCAACAGGGGGGCTATCAGACCAACCCAAAGCAGCTTAGCGGTGGACAGTATCACGTGTTCACCACTAGTTTGTGCAAACGAGACGAGAAGCTTCACAAGAGGGCTGTTAATGCTGTTGAGCCGGCGGTTCCACGCTACTTACGGTGGTCGGAGCAGCCCATACTGTGGAGTAGGGAGGATCACCCTCCCCGGGTGGATAACCCGGGCCACCTGGCCTTAGTGGTGGCTCCTCAAGTGGGAGGCTATAAGTTCACAAAGGTACTCATGGACGGAGGCAGCAGCATCAACATCCTCTATTATGAGACTTTCCGACGTATGGGGCTAGTTGATAAGAACCTCAGCCAGCCAAATACTATCTTCCATGGTGTGGTACCCGGTAAATCGGCTTATCCAGTCGGCAAGATCGAACTAGAAGTGGCCTTCGGTGATGAGAACAACTACAGGGTGGAGAAGCTGACCTTTGAGGTGGTCAAGATAAGAAGTCCTTACCACGCCATATTTGGACGGCCGGCTTATGCCAAGTTCATGGCGCGGCCGTGTTATGTGTACTTACAACTCAAGATGCCGGGTCACAACGGGACCATTACGGTTCACGGCAGCCGGAAAGTGGCTCTGGAGTTTGAGGAAGGTGACGCGGCTTATGCAGAGTCTGTTTGTGCCACAGAAGAGTTGAAATTTTATAAAGACAATGTTGACCCAACAGATATGACCTCTCTGAAAAAGCCAACCACGGAGAATGAACCAGTAATGAAGTTTAAATCGGCTGATGAGACTAAACTTGTTGATTTTGTTCCATGTGACTCGTCTCAGCAGTTCAGCATCAGTGCAAATCTGGACCCGAAATAGGAAAGCGCGCTCATCGAGTTCATCCGTGAGAATAGGGACATCTTCGCGTGGAAACCTTCTGACATGCCAGGTGTACCTAGAGAACTCGCTGAGCACACTCTCAATGTCGATCCAAAATTTAAGCCGGTCCGACAGTTCCTTCGACGGTTTAACGAAGAGAGGCGGAAAGCTATTGGTGAAGAAGTGGCCCGGCTTTTGGCGGCCGGGTTCATTGTTGAGGTTTTTCACCCAGAGTGGTTGGCTAACCCGGTGCTTGTACTTAAGAAGAACGGCACCTGGCGGATGTGTGTGGACTACACGGACTTGAACAAGGCGTGTCCGGCTGATCCTTTTGCTCTCCCCCGTATTGATCAGATCATTGATGCTACGGCAGGTTGTGCACGCTTAAGTTTCTTGGAGGCCTATTCCGGGTATCATCAGATTAAGATGGCAGTTAAGGACCAGGAGAAGACGGCGTTCATCACTCCCTTTGGAGCCTTCTGCTATGTCTCTATGCCCTTTGGGCTCAAGTGTGCGCAGGCGACTTACCAGCGTTGTGTACAGAATTGTCTCCATAAACAGATCGGGCGCAATGTTCACGCTTACGTGGACGATATTGTGGTTAAGTCCATCAAGGAGGAAACCTTGATAGATGACTTAAGGGAAACCTTCGATAATCTCCGGGTCTACAAGATGATGCTTAACCCGGCCAAATGTGTTTTTGGTGTTCCTGCGGGCAAGCTATTGGGCTTCTTAGTTTCTGACAGAGGAATTGAAGCTAGCCCGGAGAAGATCAAAGCTATCACTTCTCTAGCTAAGCCGGCATGTATAAATGATGTTCAGCGTTTGGCAGGTCGCATCGCTGCTTTAAGCCGGTTCATAAGCCGCTTGGGTGAGAAGGCTATGCCCTTATATTAGTTGATGAAGAAAACGGATAACTTTGTCTGGAATGATGCAGCTAATACCGCCTTCGAGGATTTGAAAAAGCAACTGGCAGAGCCCCCCGTCCTTGCTGCCCCGGTTGATAAGGAGCCCTTGCTACTGTATGTGGCGGCAAACACACGAGCCGTCAGTGTGGCTATGGTGGTGGAGCGTAAGGAGACGGGTAAGGAGCATCCGGTTCAGCGGCCGGTTTATTATGTCAGTGAGGTGCTTATTGAGTCCAAGCAGCGATACCCGCACTGGCAGAAGCTTGTATATGGTGTGTTCATGGCGAGCCGGAAACTCAAGCATTATTTTCAGGGTCATCCCATCACTGTGGTCAGTTCTTCCCCTCTTGGGGATATTATCCAGAACCGAGAGGCTACAGGGAGAATTGCTAAGTGGGCTATTGAGCTTGGGCCTCATGGCCTCAAATATGCGCCACGCACTGCTGTTAAGTCTCAGGCTTTGGTGGATTTTATTAATGATTGGACAGAGTCGCAAGTGCTTGAGCAGAAGCCGGATAACACCTATTGGACTATTCACTTTGATGGGTCCAGGCAGCTGGAGGGCTCGGGGGCTGGTGTTGTATTGGCTTCCCCTAGGGGTGACAAGTTCCAGTATGTGCTACAATTGATGTTTCCTTGCACTAACAATGCGGCTGAATACGAGGCCTTACTCCATGGTCTTCGGGTGGCTAAGGAGATGAGCTTAAGCCGGGTACGGTGCTTTGGGGACTCAGATTTGGTGGTTCAACAAGTATCAGGCACTTGGGATTCTAAGGATCCTCTCATGGCGGCTTATCGCCGCGAGGTTGATGCCATTGCTGGGCACTTTCAGGGATATCAAGTGGAGCACATTGATCGCAGGAAGAACGAGGCGGCTGATGCTTTAAGCCGGCTCGGCTCTCAGCGAAAGCCGGTGCCGCCTAACACTTTCCTGGATGTCCTATATAACCCTTCGGTTAAGTTGCCTACAGAGGAGGACTTGGCTATCCCCGACCCGGAGGCACGACTGGTGGCGGCTCTTCATGTCATACCAGACTGGACAATGCCGTACTTGGTTTATATAACCCGGGGAGAGTTGCCTGAGGATGAAACTTTGGCCAGGCAAATAATCCGGCGGGCTAAGTCAATGATTGTTATCAACGGCGAGTTGCATCATCGCAGTGTTTCAGGGGTATTTCAGCGTTGTATTTCCCCTGAGGAAGGTCAAGAGGTCTTGCGCGAGATCCATGAAGGGGATTGCGGCCATCATGCCGGCTCAAAATCCCTTGTGGCCAAGGCATTCCGTCATGGTTTTTATTGGTTGACGGCTCACGCTGATGCGGAGGACTTGGTCAGTAAGTGCGATGGTTGTCAGAGGTTCTCCCGACGGGCTCATGTGTCGGCTCAGGAATTGAGGATGATCCCGATCACTTGGCCCTTTGCGGTCTGGGGGCTTGATATGGTTGGGCCTTTTAAATGGTCCAAGGATAAGAAGACCCACCTCTTGGTGGCAGTGGACAAATTCACGAAGTGGGTGGAAGCTGAGCTAGTTAGCAAGTGTGATGCAGCCACGGCGGTTCAATTTATGAAAAAGGTGATCTTCCGCTTCGGCTTTCCGCACAGCATCATAACAGACAATGGCACTAATCTGTCCAAAGGCGCTATGGAGGAGTTTTGTCAACGAGAGCATATCCGGCTTGATGTTTCTTCAGTGGCTCATCCCCAGTCCAATGGTCAAGCTGAGAGAGCTAACCAGGAGATTCTGAAGGGCATCAAACCCCGGCTTTTGGTCCCTTTGCAACGGACGCCGGGTTGTTGGGTGGAGGAGTTGCCCTCCGTCTTATGGAGCATCAACACTACTCCTAACAGGTCTACTGGCTTCACGCCTTTCTTCATGGTTTATGGGGCAGAAGCGGTCCTCCCTAGCGACATCCGTCACGATTCACCCCGTGTGGCAGCTTATGTTGAGACGGACAATGAACAGGCGCGCCAAGTTGCTCTGGACTTGTTGGATGAACAGCGTGATGTGGCAGCAGCCCGTTCAGCGATTTACCAACAAGACCTGCGCCGTTATCATAGCCGCCAGGTCAAAACCCGGGTCTTCCAGGAAGGCGACCTTGTGCTCCGGCTCATCCAGGATCAAACAGATGCACACAAATTATCCCCACCTTGGGAAGGGCCCTTTGTGGTCAGTAAGAACTTGCACAACGGGTCATATTACCTCATTGATGTTCGGGAGCGTAAAGATTCGCGTAAATCTGAGGAGGAGACCCGTCGGCCGTGGAATATCGCTCAGCTTCGGCCTTATTACACTTGAGCTACCGGCTCTTGTGGTGTATATATTTATCTCAGACATATGTATATTATGATAAGCAATAAAGCAGGACCTCTGTCCTTTTTTCTCCTCCAAATATACGTGTCATACTAATTTGAAAGGGGATCCGGCTTATGATTGCATTTGAGTCTAGCCGTAAGCAGTAAGATCACTTGGGGGCTTCCTGTTCAAACATGGGTCGTATTCAAACCAAAGAGAACATAGCTGTCGATACCCATTTGATTGGCAAAGTGCCGAGCTCATTGGGAGGTTGCCTTTGGTCATATTTGAATCACAGTGTAACCCCTCTGAGAACCGACGTGGATCGTATTCGAATCAGCGTCGTTAAACAATTTTCAGAATCACTTGGGGGCTTCCTGTTCAAACATGGGTCGTATTCGAACCCAAGAGAACATAGCTGTCGGTACCCTCTTGATTGGCATCGCCACACCCATTGGGGGCTATATGATCGTATCCGAATCTTGGCTTAAACCCCTTTCGGGCCGGGTCTCTGGTCGTATTCGAACTGGAAGCCCCTAAGTTCCGATTCATCACAAAGTCTGCTCTGATTATGACAACGTGTGCATGGCCGGGTTTCATTTGCCGGCTTAATTTTGGTGTATCTTGTTAGTTGAGCATCATGGATGTCATCAAGACAAGTAAATTCGAGTTAAGATACCAACCGTGCTACCCGGGTTATTTAACCCGGAAGTATGCTTACAAGCTGTTGAGTGTGTTATCACGACTGTGTTCAGAATATAGTTAAGGACCAGTCTTTTTGGTTTGTATTCCGGGTTATCCATCTCAAATACCTGATTCTCAGGGCGGTAAGCCGCCTTGCGACTTGTGATTTGCCTTTCTATGCAGATACTTAAAGGCACTTTTTAAGGTTGAGAAAGACACAGGGATAATTACAACCCGGAGAAACACAAAGGATAATTTCAAAAGTTTCCAGCATTCATTACGTGCACGATGGCACGGCAGAGATAAAATGTTGCACCTAGTCTATTACAAAATTCCTCAAGTCTCAAGGTTGGAGCATTGTTCGGTGAACCGCCAGCCGCTTTACGATGCCTGCTGGGTTGAAGTCCCCGGCTCGTCTTCTGCTCCGGTTGATCCCAAGACCTCGAAGGTTGACGACTTCCAGTCGATGCCGCTGAGAGCTTCGAACTGGGCTTCTTCATCAATTAACCCGGCCGGGTCAATCTCGGGGGCGAAGGTGTGCTGACGAGCTGGCGGAATCAGATTAAGAGCTTCATAGCGAGGGGTTGGAATCCTCTGATTCTCCGCGTTGTACCCCGGCTGATACTTGGTTAAGTTGGTGTCATTCCCGATGATGGTGGCCACCGGGCGTACAGCCTTAACACATGCCGCGAAGTCCTTCTGGTCGAAGGTGGAGCCGTCTTCCTTCAAGCTCGGGTAACCCAGTGCGATGTCTGCCGGGTCTAGCTCCGGCAGGAATGCTTTGGCCCGGCTCAGCGCGGCAATTGCTCCGGATCTTGCGGAGGCTCGGCGTAGCTCCTGGATCCGCTGTGGCAGAACAGCGAGCCGGCGCAGGACTTCGGCCAGATGGGTTGGCACCTCGTTGGATAGGGCCACCACAGCTAAAGCGCGCTGTGACCCGGTGTAGAGTTGTTCCACCAGGGTGTACACGGCTTTTAGCTTGGTGACCACGCTCTGGTTCAAATTGGCGCTTCTGGAACCTGTTTAACAACATCAGATGACCCGGTGACAAGGATGAATCAGGAGATGTAAACATTCTAACATGACTGAAAGCCGGTGAGGCGACTTACCGAAGATGGCAGCTACCATTTGGGACACTTGGCGCTTTAGGCTGGAGAGTTCGGCGGTTTTTTCAGAGAGTGCTTTCTCCGCCTGTTCCACCCGGGTTACCAGTGCGGCTTTCTCTTCAGCCCAGGCCTTCCGCTCAGCATCGAATTCAGTCTTCAATTTCTCCTGAGCGGCGATGCTGGAGACAAACTTGGCATTCGCCTTCCGGGTCTCCATCTCTTGAGTTTTTAACCGGCTCTTGAGACCCGCAAGGTCCGACTCAAATTTCTTGCCAGTCGCCTGCATATATTCCCGGGTTATTAAACAGTCATTATATAAGTCCCAAGCACTTTCCAAGCAAAGACACTTGGCACTTGGGGGCTAATGCATATTGAACGTGTCTATCTACGTACTGCTGGTTCAATTAAGTAAGCCGGACTCTAAGTCTACAACATATGCCGAGTATAAGTTATAGACTTGGGGGCTAGCATGGCAAGGATCACTATGCGGAAAGTAAGAAGACAGCAGAAGGTTACCTCAGACTTTTGTTGGATCTGATTGACCATGGCGATCTCCGCGTCCCGGCTCTTGTGAACCTGGCTGATGTAGCCAGAAACGAGCTCTCCAATGCTCAAATCGGTGTAGCCCGAGAGATCCAGATTCACCCAGTGGGGTTGCAGCAGCTCCCCCTTCGCGGAGCATTGGGCCAGTGCGGTCGGCCTCCCCGGCTCAACATACTCCGTCCGGGTAATTACCACGTCCGGGTCGTTAGCCGGTGGGGCTGAGCCGGAGGCCTCCGGATTAGCTGACGCTTCGGTCGTTGTCTTGGTGGTCGGGGCAGGGGCTTCAGGCGCCGTATCCATGGGAGTGGTGGTCTCGGAGGCGGCTGGCGGATCTTGAGCCGTCGTCTCCGGCTCAGGCAAGTCCGGCACTCCGGCTGACCTGGTCTTCTTTGCTCTTTTGGTGAGCTTTGCCTGGGCACTGAAAAGACAGAAGTGTTAGGCATACAAAAAGTAAATACAGACAGGTAATGTAAGGTGATTGTTATTACCCGGGTGCAGTTTTGAAGGCCGGCAGACTTGACTGCATGGAGTCACCAGAAGAAGGGGAGGTCTCCTGGTAATTGGAGTCAGAAGAATTAAGCGGTTGACGGATAACACCCGCCAACGGATGAAAAAGGTACAAGTGAGAAAAGACCTCGGTGCGACGTTTCCTTGTCTCGTCGGGTAACCCGGCGGAGAGGCCGGTGTCCTTGCGGGCCCGGGTGAGACGTCGGCTTTCGTGAACCTGCTGCTTCAAAAGAAATTGAGGGTCTTGATGAGCTAATGGATGAGAAAAGCTTACTTTCCGGGTTACCCTTCGGACTTTCAACTGTGGCAAAGGCTCCGAGTCGGAGGGGAGTAATGTTACCTCTTCAATCACCGGGTTACTAGCGCCGGTGTCATCCTTTCAATAAGCAAAATGATGGTAAAGTGGACAGCAGCAAACAATAAATATGGCAAGAGTTTAAAGGTTTAAGGGTTACCTCTGACTCGGAGCTATCGCTTAATTGCAGCAGCTCCGAAGCAGTGGGTCTGTTTCCCTTTTTGCGAGGGGCGGCTCTCTTGGCGGCTTTCTTCGCCTTCCTGGCCTTCTTGGCCGCCTCATGGTCATACTTGACCCGCCAGAATTTATCGTCAGCCTGAGAAATACAGTAATGAGTTCTTAGTAAGATGACAGGTAAAAAAAATGGAAAGGTTAAAGTCAGCGGCTAACCGCTGGGGCTGGATTGGTCTTGCAGAACGGGGCTAACCCGGTTTTTCCACAGTCTGCCAGGCTCTCGTTTAATAGAGCCTTGGTCTCTTCTTCGGCAACGTCTTCTGGAAGGTCGTTGCGACTGTGCCTCTGCGGGTCATCCTTTCGCCCGGTGTACTCACACATTAAGCCAGGGCGGCGGCTCAATGGGATCACCCGCCATGAGATCCAGACCCGGACCAGGTCTATTCCGTTCAGACCGTTGCCTAGCAGGGCCTTGATCCTGTTGATCGTTGGAAGCAGAGGCTGGCGTTCCGCGGCAGTCAGCTTGTCGGATAGCGGATGAGTCGGCTCCAGGCGCGTTGGGCGAAAGCCGGGCAGCGGGCTCTCATCAGCCGGGGACGTGTCTTGGCAGTAGAACCAAGTCATGTTCCAGTCCTTGGGGTGACTTGGCGGTTCTGCGTAAGGAAATAGACAGTCCCTGCGCCGTTGGATGGAGATGCCGCCTAACTCTAGACTTGGACCGTTTGCGCACTCGGTTTGGCGGTTCAAATAAAACAGCTCTCTGAAGAGCAGCAGACTCGGCTCTTCTCCAAGATATACTTCACAAAAAACTTGGAAGTTGCAGATGTTGGATATGGAATTGGGTCCTATATCCTGAGGCCGAAGGTCAAAGAAGTTGAGCACGTCCCGGAAGAATTTTGAGCCGGGCGGTGCGAAGCCCCGGCTCATATGGTCTGCAAAGATCACTACCTCCCCGTCCCTCGGCTGAGGTCTCTCTTCGGACGGGTCAGGGGCATGGTAGGACATCACTTCCTTCCTGGGCAGATATCCGGACTTAACGAAGTTGGCCAGGGTCTCATCAGTGACGTTGGATCTCATCCAGTTGCAAGTGATGGGAGCTTTGGGAGGCATGGTGACGGTTGGTGATCTATGATAAAGAGGAAAGTGTCCGGGTTAATTATAAGCCGGAGTTTATCATTCAAACTACAATGACGGCTTATGAAGGGGACTAATGGTATGTATTGATATGGTGGGTTATCTAAGCCGTCGGGGCATTCAGGACGAGTTGGTCATCCACGGCTTATTGCGGTTAAGTCGGAAGATACTACAGAGCATGGTTCTCTTTAAACCGGAAAGTTCTACGGCGCGTGTTTTCTTTAAGTCGGAAATATAAGCCGCCAAGATTCAAGGGCTGCAGTTTTTACTAAGTGCGGTAAAACAGATTTCATATATTACAGTAACTTTTTCGGATCAAAATGGTCGGGCAAGATGAAAATTTTCTAGACCTAAAGGAACAGAAACAGGAGAAGTTCTTAAGGTGGAACATGGTCTTTAAGCAGTAAAAAGAGGATTTTTTGCAGATGGAATGGATCTCGAACATTTACCGCAAAGGTTCTACGAAGAGTTAAGATCAACGGGGGCAGTGACTACAGGGGTTACTGAAACTTGCGGCAATGGTGAAGAACGCGAAGAACACAAGATGAACCCTACCACAGATTTGTTCTAGCAAGGCAGGGAAGACTCACCGGAGTTGAGGAAGACCGAAGGTCGCCGCCGTTATCTGGTCTGGGTCAGGGTGATGCAGCGGCCGGGTCGATGAAGATCAGGGGCGCGACGGCGGCGGCGGCGGCAGAAGCTCGGGCAGAGGAACGACAGCACGAGGAAGAAGAAGGAGAGTGTGAGAAGAGAGTGCCGGGCCGGCCTATTTATAAGGTAAGTCATAAGTGGGCGCGAGATTCAAGGAGACCACGGCGTGGTTATCTCCCCCTCACGGCGCCTCGATTTTCGCAAAGACAGTAAAAGCAGAGATCTGTTGCAGATCTGGCGGAGTAAAAACCGGACTTAATGGAGGATGACGTCACGGCGGATTATCCGGAGTCCGGAGAATGACGTCACTCCGGGTTATGGCCTTCACACGAACGGTAAGCCGGAGATTTTTTCTGTCGGCAGAGTTGAAGATTGACACGAGCCGGCTCAAGTCAATCTGGGGCCTAATGTTGAGGATATAGACCTTGGAGTCACCCGCCAGGAGGGCCGGGTTACACTAAGGGTCATTGCCAGAAGCCCGGAGCTAAGTTTCAAGATAATGGGCCAGAGATGGGCTGAGACCCGGCGATGACTTAAAGCCCATAGTACAATCTTTATTGTTATAGTAGACTTGTAGTGTAAGGCAAGTATTGTTTAGAGTCCGAGCCGGACACTCTTATGAGCCGGCCGGGACTCTAAGGCCCGCTGGGTGTCAACCTCCCTATATAAAGGGACAACCCGGCAGCGGTTTAGGGGCGACAACAATCTGATCAAGAACCGGGCATAGCTGTTTAGCTCCCTGGTTATCGAAACCCTGATTAATACCACCTCAACTGGACATAGGCTTTTACCTTCACCGTAAGGGGCCGAACCAGTATAAACCCTCGTGTTCCTTGTCCCACTTAACCCCTTCAAGCTTCCCAATTGCGATGGCTCCACGACTAAGTCCTAACCCGAGGACATCTGCCGTGACAATTCCACGACAGTACAGAACTGAATAAACCTTATGTTCAAGTTGTTAAACAGCAAGTTAAGACGCACCAAGATGATCTACACGAAATTCTAATCAAGTTACATATAAAGTTCATTTAATTCGGAGCTACGGTCTAGAAGATATGAGCAAAACAAGTTAAACATGGCATTGATGCAAAATGCATTCAAACATCAAGCAAACACCTCAAAACAAGTATGCAACAAGGTATTATGAAACTACATGCAAAACTAAGCAAGTTTCATATAGAGCATGCTCAAAACGGAGCAACGGTGCAACACATACACTCCAAACAAGATATAACAACAATCTGTCCAAAACAGCAACTAGGCATCTAGCAAGCATCAAAACAAGATGCTACAGCAACTCAACATGAAAATAAAAGGCATGGACATGATGTACAGGTAAAGCATGATAAAACATGAACACTGAGCTATCTCCAGAAATCACTCGAACATGCTCAAAAGGACATGGCAAGATTGAAAATAATAACAGTTTCACAGTCTTAGCAGAAATTACTGGGCATGACAGAAATAACATCAGGTTGCAAAGTTTAGAGCTACCAAACAACATTCTACAGGAATATATCATAGAAAACAAAGGCATGTCAAGAATCTACTAATTGCATAGAACAAAAGTCTCTTACTGGACATGAGCTAAAAAGGCAAAGAAGATATGATGGCACCCAAGTAAACATAGCAAGTTTCGTTAACAGCTTCAGACAGCAGAAAAACAGAGCATGGCAGGAATAACGATAAGTAGGCATGTTGGTGAGCTTGAACCACTCACCACAGAGCAATACATGGCATGGCAAGGTAACCAACAGTAAGATGGAACAAATATGAAGCTAATCATGGCAATAACATAGTCATAGGGTGCATGGATCACTAGTAACAACCATGGCAAAATTGATTAACATGTAAACAATCTGCCAGGAACATTTTATAGCAAAAGTAGAGCAACATTAAGACATGATAGAGCACTCCATAATTGCAAACATGGCCATGGATGGATAGAGCATAACATGTTTAACAAAACATCTTTAGTGAACGTCTCCAGATTATGCATAGAACTCATGATGGCAGCAGGTTTACATGGCATCACAACATAACAGACTCGGGCTTGGCAGAAATCACTGTCACAGAAATCAGCAACATCATGGAGGCTATTTTGCATGCTTGTGCTAGTCACCACATAGATCACAAAAAAATACAAGACAATCACCACTGTAAAGATGGCATGATGTAGTTCAAAACACATGTAGACATCAAGCTCATAGGATGCACACACAACATGCAATGAAAAAGACAAATCACCAAGTTCTGTAAACAGACAGCAGTTAACATCATATAACACTCTTGCAACGATGATTAGGGCATCAATATGACCTCAAACAAGCATGGCACAATGGAACACAATGGAGATCATCTCATGACGTACATTTCGATATATCATATGCATGAATCGGAGCACCGAGCACAAAGTTATGGCATGACGAATAGGGCAACATAATGCAACAATTTTCGGGACTTAGCAGATTTTTACCTCCGCGAAAGTCAACGCGGGACGGAGGCGTGCGGGACGAAGGGATCCAGGACGAGGCGCGGCGTTTGGATGAGATCCCGATGGATCTCGTCCCGATCCACTAGATCCGGCGAGGACGGCAGCGCCGGCGAGTTTCCGGCGAGGGGCTCCGGCGATGGCGCGGTGGGGAAGACGCGGGTCGACGGGGACGGCGCGGCCAGCGAGCTGGGGAGGCAGAGGAGAGGCGGCGGGGAGCGAACGGCGGGGCTCGGCCGGCGAGGTCGGCGGG
Source organism: Aegilops tauschii subsp. strangulata (assembly GCF_002575655.3). Taxonomy (NCBI): domain Eukaryota; kingdom Viridiplantae; phylum Streptophyta; class Magnoliopsida; order Poales; family Poaceae; genus Aegilops; species Aegilops tauschii. The sequence goes on along the minus strand of NC_053038.3, from coordinate 46,632,744 downwards.
GAGCCCGGGCGGCGGACGGCGCGGGCGCCATGGCGGCGGACGGCGGCGCCCGAGGCGACGGGGAGCGGACGGCGGGGACCGACGACGAGGCGCAGCGGCGCGGGGCGCGGGCTGGGCGACGGGTACCTCGGGCGAGCGGTGGCGGAGGACGGCGGCAGAGCGCGGGCTCTCCGGCGCGCGGGGCCGCGGCGGCGGCCACGGGCCAGGCGGCGGCGGCGGATGGGCTCGCGCGGGCCCTGGATGGGCTCCGCGGGCCGCGGCGCGGTGGGAGGAGAGAGGAGGCGAGGTGGCGGCTCGGGATTGGGCGCGGGGGCGGCGGCGCTGAGGTGGCGGCGCGGGATTGGTCGAGGCGACGTGTCCGGCAGACACGTCCGGCGACGGCGATTTCGTCCGGCGGCGCGGGAGGAGCAGGCTAGGGTTCATCTGCGCGAAATTTCGGGGAGGGGCACATATATGTAGGTAGAGGGAGCTAGGAGAGTCCAAACGAGGTGCGGTTTTCGCCCACACGATCATGATCGAATGACCGAGAGCATGGAGGGGGTTCGGATGGGTTAGTGGGCTGGTTTGGAGGGGTGCTGGGCTGCAAAGAGAAGGGGTTTTCGGGCTACGCGGTTAACCGTTGGGGCATCAAAAGACCTCCAAATGGAACGAAATTTGACGGGCGGTCTGTCGGTGCTATACCAAGGCCACTCGGCAAATACCGACCCATTCCGAGAAGGTTTTTCTCCCGCTCATGAAAAGAAAACAGAGGGGTGCAACGGGTGCGGCGAGAGTGTCGGATCGCGAAACGGACAACGGGGAAAAGGACCGGATGCAAGTTTTGAAAAACATGATGATGCAATGCAGATGATGACATGGCAAAATGCAACACGCAAGCAAATGACAAGGCAAGGACGGCGAATAACGGGCAGACACCTGGCGCATCGGATCCGGGGCGTTACAGCAGTTCTACGAGCAAAGGAGGGCGGAGAGGGATAAGAGGAGGGCGGAGCGAGCCGCCTATCGTGAGGACAAGCGTAGGTGAAAAGCGAATGCTCAATTCAACATGAGGCTAGGAGCAGCGTCACCCTGGGAATCCGACGACGATCGGTATCTTCACGCCTACAGTCAGACGTCGGAGGAGGACATCACCGAGGAGGAGTTGGACGACGAGGAGTAGTTGAGTAATCTATTTTCTTATCTATCTATGCTGAGAACTATCCTCTACCCTCTATCTCTACTTCTCAATCTCAGCACTGTAAATGCTTTTTTAAAGCACCGCGCATTGCGATTCTGTTGGAGATGCTCTAACATGGCAGACGAGTGCTTTAATGTTGCCCACAAGATGCGCGAGTATTACTAGTAGTATATTTTTCTTGCCATGTTGAGATTTTAAAACCACGAGTGCAAACATGCAAAGGAGCAATGAAATCCAAACACGGGATATAGGGGACATCTTCAAGGAGCGTGGCAAGTTAAAGAGGAGCTGCACTGAACCTATAAAACGAGCTTTGGTAAGTAACACCCTTTCAATTACTTTCGTTTAGCCTCGTGTTCTTTGATGTGTATATGTTGTAGTTTCTGTTTCTCTTAAGCCTCGTGTTCTTTGATGTGTCAGAAGAAGAGTCTTAATCGTCCTAATGCTTTCGTTTTTAGCTTGATGTAGGAAGTGGGTGTTCTCACCTTGTAGTCTGTTTTATTTTTTCCTTTTGAATTCACTTCTCCCAGTTCTGTTTATCTGGCTTCTACTAAATGGATCTGGGTTGCTCTGAGTAATTATCTAAAACAGAAGTAACTTCATGTCAGGATGCAGTTCCTGCGAGGAGGGAAGTATGGTCAACCTCGAGATCATGTTTCCAGAATGAGGCTGGATTACACACAAGGTGCCAGTTCCCTAATGATGCTGGATTAGACACAAGGTGCAAATTCCCAGATGATGCTGGATTACACACAAGCCAGGTGGAGTCGTCAGCTGTTCGTGTCCTCGTGGCTCTAGTAAAGGCTGAAAGAAAGCGTGCAGCAGCCCTTGAGAATGTAGCTGAGTTCCTGAAGAAGTGAAAAGAGCAATCAGATGCTCTCTTCACCCATGCCAAAGAAGAGATGGAAGAAGCCAGAAATAAGCTAGCAGAGGCAGAGCAGGCTAGGCGTCTCCTGCTATCTAAATCTGTTGTCAACACAAAATTTCCTTCATAGTAGCTAGGTTCAAATGTTTATCCAGTCAGCATGCTTGTTGCGATGTCTGTGCATCTACTGATGTGGCACAAAAAAAAATTTGGGTCATGTAATAACAGCAATTACTTTCCAAACAATAACAGACGAAGCATTGGACATGGTATAGTTCACGAGCAAGCCCGACATTCCAAGTTCAACTTCCACATCAAACTCATGTTCACAGATATCTCCACATTCATACATAATGTCCACAACCATGATTCACTTCAAAGCCAAAAAAATTGAGGAGAGTTATGAATAAAGAAAAACCTCTAGTTCCTGCTACCAGTGCGAGCACAACAAGTCAAGACCATGCGTAATTAATTATATTTTGGTCACTTTTTGTGTTCTAAAATGCCGTCCGGCTCACGGAAGGACGTGTTGCCGGCACACGCGCGGATTCAATGAAGGCAGGCGGGGCAGTTTGAAGCCGGTTGCATGCGGCGAGGAGGCGTGTTCAGCCGGGCCTGCAGCGAGTGGGGCCCTCTTGGCCGGCGCGCCGGTTCAATGCCTGCGCTATGAGAGGTCGCGTCCGTGTCAGAGCAATCACTCCCTCCAGTCCTTTTTTGTTTGCGTATAACAAAATCTCCTTTTCCATTCACATTTTACAAGTAAAATTCATGGACAAACTTTGACCCAAAAAACGATGGGGACTAGTAAACTAGAACGGAGGTAGTAGTTTTTTTTAATCAAAGAAGGGTTTCCCCATTCCGATTTACATTACCGAAAACCAACATCTAAATCTAAACATAGTATTTGCCCTAGAACTACCAGGTTCAACATCTCGCAACATAAACCCATACAACCATACGCCAAGGAGGTACGTAGTAGGTAGTACTATGAATTCCATTTTCGCTCCATACCAATCGTTCTAAAAACTACTTAGTACTTATAATGCGCCATTGAAAATCGGGACTCTTAAACCCGCTAAAAAATGATATTTTAAACGTGGCTACTCGATCTGTGGCAACTGGCGAGCCACTGCCTCCAAGTCCTTCACCTGTGGTCCCGACCATCAACTCCTATGGATCAAATTATCACGCGAGCTGACTATTCCTACAAAGGTGCGCTCCACCACGTACCCGGTACCCGCGAATGCAGCAATCGTGCACCTAGGATTTTAGGGTTTATTTGTTAACGTTGCCTTTACGTAACACTCATGTGTGCGAGACAGCGAGAGACCGACTGCGTGCGTGCGCCTCTTATCTTCGTATATGTACTCCACCGTTTGTCTGGTGTCCACAAAATTATAATAACTACTAGCAATGTGCCAATGCGTTGCCACACGATCTGAGTAGACTAATACATATTCACCGATTTGATAGAAAAAAGTCTAGTTTTGAAATACGTATATCACTAAAAAAATGTTATGTTTCACTCAAAATATATTCCTTTTGCGGTTTTGATGAGATAAGGGAGGAATGTTGTTGGTTTCAAGATTCGAGAAGTGGTATATGTCTAATTTCTACTCTTACTAGCAAGATGCCCGTGCGTTGCACGGAACATCAAGATCTTGTGGGAGAAAAGGATGAACGAGGGAAGGCCTTATCTGCAAATGTGGAGAGGAGTGCGGGTAAATTGCCATAGTTTCATTCCTATCCGTCAGATAAAAATCGGACGGCCTATATTGCAAGATGGCAGGCCCACCATCATCACCAACTCTGTTTTTTATCCCTACTCTTATAAAAAGCATAGTCGGTGATGATCGTGTGCCTGCCATCCTGCAATATAGGCCGTCCAATCTATATCTGACAGATAGGAAGGAAACTATGGCAATTTTGCAAAAAGATACCCACACCCCTCTCCACACTTGAAAATAAGGCCTTCCCTTGTTCATCCTTTTCTCCCACAAGATAAACTACTCATACAAATGCATCTTCATGTTTCGTGCAACGCATGGGCATCTTGCTAGTTGTTGCAAAATGCCCATGTGTATGAGAGAGAGAGGGGGAGAGGGGGAGGACGGAGTGCATGTGTGACAAAGACACAAAGAGTGTGTGTGCGAGAGGTATCAACTTAAAATGAGGCGATAGTGTGTGTGTGCATGATCGAGAGGGCGCGTCTCAAGAAGGGAAGAAAAATCTACATAGATACAAGGAGCGGGAGAGAGACATGTATGCGATAGTGGAAACACGAGTGTGCGGGTGTATAAACCTATCTAGAGGCTAGTCGATAAATGTTTGTGAGAGAAATACGAGACGGGGGTGCGAAAGCGAGAGTTTTGTGTGTGAGAGAGAGAGACGGTAGTCGGGAAGAGGAGTGGAAGCAGGAGTTGTGTGTGTGTGTGAGAGAGAGAGGGGGTAGTTTGTCTGATCGGTAAACAAATGAATAATGTCAGTCTGGGATGGAGACGAAAGGAGACCGCAACAAATGTTGTGTCTATAGGAGAGAGAGAGAGAGAGTAATTTTAGTGGTATGATTCATATCTAGAGACATATAGGGCGTGTGAGAGAATCCCATAGAGAGAAAGACAAAGCGAAAGACGAGTGGAGACTCTGTGTGTGGCGGTGAAAAAGAAAGCTTAGGTACCTAGTGATACGAGAGAATGGTAGAGACGTGAGAGATAATGAAAACCGTGTAATGTATAATGATAGGGAGAGTGTGACACTTCTCAAGGGAGACGTCGAGAGACCATGTTTGCGAGGATAGGAGAAACATGAAGTGAGCGTGTGGGTGAGCTGGAGAAAAGAGAGTGATAGCTACATGAAGGAGCATGCATGCGAGAGAGATGGGCATGAAAGGAGTGAACATAAAAGGGATTCAAATATTTGAATTCGAGATGATGATACATGTAATCCATACTCGAACCAAAATTGATCTATCAAACATGCATACTCATATGAATTCACGCGCATCTATGTTATTTAATATGTAGATATTGCTGATTACATTTTAGTAGAACAGAATTTGGTTTAATTTTTTGAATTCGACCTTATGATTTTGAGATCATTGTATTTGTAAATCATATTATACATATAAAGGAGCAGAATTCTTTGTTGTGCTTTTGAAAGTATATATAAAAAATGATGTATATAGAATTTTATTCCAATCGAAAATGGATCCTGCCCCAAAAATAGAATACAAACGGGGTTCGAATTGAGTTGGCACGGTAAACGTGCACTCTGTAAAATTTGAACGAAGCGGGGAAAGTTGCAGTAACCACCCGAAACCAAAATCTGCAAGATGGAAATTACTACTGCCTATCCCTGCCACGCAAAGCCTATCTGCTCGATTTCTATAGGTATTGATAGGGGTAGGTTTGTAATTTCACTCGAATGTGACATAACCGCCTCTCACCCGGATTCATACACGGTGGGCGCCAAAACACAGTGTGTCCTCGGCCGAAATCGACTCCCTCACCGATTCATACACGGTGGGCGCCAAAAACAAACTCTTGTCGGCAAATATTCGGTGTATGCGAGATTACCGTCCTATCCCCAACCGACTAATATTGTTGTGATGTAGGAAATTTGAAACGGGGGCTAAGTTTGTAAATTTCCTCGCATTTGAGACAAGCGCGCCCTGAAGACATGGTTCCCCCCTTCCTCTCCACCTCCATTTCCCCATTCGTACTCCGTGGGCGCCAAAACACCCTCTCCACCCCAGCCTCCTCCGTCCGCCACCCCATCCACCGCCGTCCTCCTCCACCATGCCGAAGCTGATACCCCGACGCCGCCGTCCATTACAAGAGATCAACCTCTCTCATCCACGGCTTCGGACCGAGATCCTTGCATCCCGTCCGCTCGCTTCATCCCCGCCGTCGTCCACCTTGTCGGCGCCGCTCCTACGACCGTCTCGTCCACCACGCCTCGCCGCCACCGTCTACCCTCCTAGATCTGCTTCCACGCCGCCGACAGCCATCGCTACCGCAGCACCGTCAAATTCTCAGTAGATGCATACATGGCGCCGCACCAGAGGCAGTACTCTTTCGTATCTGCTCAACTTATTTATCACAGCAAGAAAATAGATCGCCACTGCTTTACTCTGATTTCTTGTCCATCACTTACTTGCTAGTTGAGAGCAAACATTGGTTGCGAAGTTGCCTTTGTCCGTTTTGCACCTTCAGATCCGCCATGGCACGCTCAACACTATACTCCCAATGCCTATGGTTTTCGCCTTTTATATTCCACACTAGTTAAATCACAGTAGACTAAATTTCAAAATTGGGTCAGTCGATTTTTCAGAGCTCGTCGGAGTTCGCCGGTGCGAACGAAGGGGCTCGGGTGGGGACTTTGGTTGTTGGGGGCGGTGGTGGGGCCTCGCCGAATGAAGAAAACTCGACGCGGGTGGGGGCGGGGGGGTTGGGGTGGCGGAGGAACACAGGCGGTGGGGGCCAATGGTCCGGCCGGCGGCCCGTGCGGTGTTCTGTATGGGAAGAATCAGAGACGAGGAAGAAGAAGGGTTAGGAGACGTAGGATCTTCATCCAACTGCCTGAAATGGTCGACTGACCCATATGCAGATATGCCTTTATATTCAGTACCATCATCGTACCTGCTTAGCACTGCTCCTGAATCCATCAAGCTAAACAACGTGCCACTCATAATTCCAAACTTGTTGCTCAAGTACGAATCTGGTATGATGCTGATATTACTAAAACAGATAACATTTAATTGGTCAGCTAATGTTCCTACTTTACTTTTGAAAAAGCACGTGCACCACATATAGAGAGACAGCAGGGAGTTGCTTTCTTAATGCGCTCTGGTTCATCATGTGTGGGCACTGCGCAACGAACATTTTATTATCCAAAATCTGCTTGCTCTTCTTTAGCATGTTCCTCTTCCGTTCTTCTTTAATAAGTACTCTCTCCGTTCCTAAATACAAGTCTTTGTATAGATTCCACCATGGACTACATATGGAGAAAAATGAGTGAATCTGCACTCTAAAATGTATCTGGATACATCTGCATGTGATCCATAGTGGAAATCTCTACCAAGACTTATATTTTGGAACGCAGGGAGTATGATAGTAGTACATGTTGGAGAACGTAGTAATTTCAAAAAAAATCCTATGCACACGCAAGATCATGGTGATGCATAGCAACGAGAGGGGAAAGTGTTGTCCACGTACCCTCGTAGACCGAAAGTGGAAGCGTTAGCACAACGCGGTTGATGTAGTCGTACGTCTTCACGATCCGACCGATCCAGTACCGAACGCACGACACCTCCGAGTTCAGCACACGTTCAGCCCGATGACGTCCCTCGGACTCCGATCCAGCCGAGTGTTGAGGGAGAGTTTCGTCAGCACGACGGCGTGGTGACGATGATGATGTTCTACCGACGCAGGGCTTCGCCTAAGCACCGCTATAGTATTATCGAGGTGGACTATGGTGGAGGGGGCACCGCACACGGCTAAAAGATCAAACGATCAATTGTTGTGTCTCTAGGGTGCCCCCTGCTCCCGTATATAAAGGAGCAAGGGGGGAGGTGTGGCCGGCCAGGAGGGGCGCGCCAGGTGGAGTCCTACTCCTACCGGGAGCAGGACTCCCTCCCTTTTCCTAGTTGGATTAGGAGTGGAGGGGGAAAGAGGAGGGAGACAGGAAGGAAAGGGGGGCGCCGCCTCCTTCTCCTTGTCCTATTCGGACTAGGGGGGAGGGGCGCACGGCCCTACCCTGGCCGCCTCTCCTCTTCTCCACAAAGGCCCACTATGGCCCATTAAGCCCCCGGGGGGTTCCGGTAACCCCTCGGTACTCCGGTAAAATCCCGATTTCACCCGAAACACTTCCGATATCCAAATATAGGCTTCCAATATATCAATCTTCATGTCTCGACCATTTCAAGACTCCTCGTCATGTCCGTGATCACATCCGGGACTCCAAACAACCTTCGGTACATCAAAACATATAAACTCATAATATAACTGTCATCGAAACGTTAAGCGTGCGGACCCTACGGGTTCGAGAACTATGTAGACATGACCGAGACACGTCTCCGGTCAATAACCAATAGTGGAACCTGGATGCTCATATTGGCTCCCACATATTCTATGAAGATCTTTATCGGTCAGACCGCATAACAACATACGTTGTTCCCTTTGTCATCGGTATGTTACTTGCCCGAGATTCGATCGTCGGTATCTCAATACCTAGTTCAATATCGTTACCGGCAAGTCTCTTTACTCGTTCCGTAATACATCATCCCGCAACTAACTCATTAGTTACAATGCTTGCAAGGCTTATAGTGATGTGCATTACTGAGTGGGCCCAGAGATACCTCTCCGATAATCGGAGTGACAAATCCTAATCTCGAAATACGCCAACCCAACAAGTACCTTCAGAGACACCTGTAGAGCACCTTTATAATCACCCAGTTACGTTGTGACATTTGGTAGCACACAAAGTGTTCCTCCGGTAAATGGGAGTTGCATAATCTCATAGTCATAGAACATGTATAAGTCAAGAAGAAAGCAATAGCAACATACTAAACGATCAAGTGCTAAGCTAATGGAATGGGTCAAGTCAATCACATCATTCTCCTAATGATGTGATCCCGTTAATCAAATGACAACTCATGTCTATGGTTAGGAAACATAACCATCTTTAATTAACGAGCTAGTCAAGTAGAGGCATACTAGTGACACTCTGTTTGTCTATGTATTCACACATGTATTATGTTTTCGGTTAATACAATTCTAGCATGAATAATAAACATTTATCATGATATAAAATAAATAATAACTTTATTATTGCCTCTAGGGCATATTTCCTTCAGTCTCCCACTTGCACTAGAGTCAATAATCTAGTTCACATCACCATGTGATTTAATACCAATAGTTCACATCACCATGTGATTAACACCCATAGTTCACATTGTCATGTGACCAACACCCAAAGGGTTTACTAGAGTCAATAATCTAGTTCACATCGCTATGTGATTAACACCCAAAGAGTACTAAGGTGTGATCATGTTTTGCTTGTGAGAGAAGTTTAGTCAACGGGTCTGCCACATTCAGATCCGTATGTATTTTTCAAATTTCTATGTCAACAATGCTCTGCACGGAGCTACTCTAGCTAATTGCTCCCACTTTCAATATGTATCCAGATTGAGACTTAGAGTCATCTGGATCAGTGTCAAAACTTGCATCGACGTAACCCTTTACGACGAACCTTTTTTGTCACCTCCATAATCGAGAAACATATCCTTATTCCACTAAGGATAATCTTGACCGCTGTCCAGTGATCTACTCCTAGATCACTATTGTACTCCCTTGTCAAACTCAGTGTAGGGTATACAATAGATCTGATACACAGCATGGCATACTTTATAGAACCTATGGCCAAGGCATAGGGAATGACTTTCATTCTCTTTCTATCTTCTGCCGTGGTTGGGCTTTGAGTCTTACTCAATTTCACACCTTGTAACACAGGCAAGAACTCTTTCTTTGACTGTTCCATTTTGAACTACTTCAAAATCTTGTCAAGGTATGTACTCATTGAAAAACTTATCAAGCATCTTGATCTATCTCTATAGATCTTGATGCTCAATGTGTAAGCAGCTTCATCGAGGTCTTTCTTTGAAAAACTCCTTTCAAACACTCCTTTATGCTTTGCAGAATAATTCTACATTATTTTCGATCAACAATATGTCATTCACATATACTAATCAGAAATGCTGTAGTGCTCCCACTCACTTTGTTGTAAATACAGGCTTCACCGCAAGTCTGTATAAAACTATATCCTTTGATCAACTTATCAAAGCGTATATTCCAACTCTGAGATGCTTGCACCAGTCCATAGATGGATCGCTGGAGCTTGCATATTTTGTTAGCACCTTTAGGATTGACAAAACCTTCTGGTTGTATCATATACAACTCTTCTTTAATAAATCCATTAAGGAATGCAGTTTTGTTATCCATTTGCCAGATTTCATAAAATGCGGCAATTGCTAATATGATTCGGACAGACTTAAGCATCGCTACGAGTGAGAAAATCTTATCGTAGTCAACACCTTGAATTTGTCGAAAACCTTTTGCGACAATTCGAGCTTTGTAGATAGTAACACTACTATCAGTGTCCGTCTTCCTCTTGAAGATCCATTTATTCTCAATGGCTTGCCGATCATCGGGCAAGTCAATCAAAGTCCATACTTTGTTCTCATACATGGATCCCATCTCAGATTTCATGGCCTCAAGCCATTTTGCGGAATCTGGGCTCACCATCGCTTCTTCATAGTTCGTAGGTTCGTCATGGTCTAGTAACATGACCTCCAGAACAGGATTACCATACCACTCTGGTGCGGATCTCACTCTGGTTGACCTACGAGGTTTGGTAGTAACTTGATCTGAAGTTACATGATCATCATCATTAGCTTCCTCACTAATTGGTGTAGGAGTCACAGGAACAGATTTCTGTGATGAACTACTTTCCAATAAGGGAGCAGGTACAGTTACCTCATCAAGTTCTACTTTCCTCCCACTCACTTCTTTTGAGAGAAACTCCTTCTCTAGAAAGGATCCATTCTTAGCAACGAATATCTTGCCTTCGGATCTGTGATAGAAGGTGTACCCAACTGTCTCCTTTGGGTATCCTATGAAGACACATTTCTCCGATTTGAGTTTGAGCTTATCAGGATGAAACTTTTTCTTATAAGCATCACAACCTCAAACTTTAAGAAACGACAACTTTGGTTTCTTGCCAAACCATAGTTCATATGGTGTCGTCTCAACGGATTTAGATGTTGTCCCTTTTTAACGTGAATGCAGCTGTCTCTAATGCATAACCCCAAAACTATAGTGGTAAATCAGTAAGAAACATCATAGATCGCACCATATCTAATAAAGTACGGTTATGACGTCCAGACACACCATTACGCTGTGGTGTTCCAGGTGGCGTGAGTTGCGAAACTATTCCGCATTGTTTCAAATGAAGACCAAACTCGTAACTCAAATATTCTCCTCCACGATCAGATCGTAGAAACTTTATTTTCTTGTTACGATGATTTTCCACTTCACTCTAAAATTATATGAACTTTTCAAATGTTTTAGACTTTATGTTTCATCAAGTAGATATACCCATATCTGCTCAAATCATCTATGAAGGTCAGAAAAATAACGATACCCGCCGCGAGCCTCAACACTCGTCGGACCACATACATCAGTATGCAAGATTTCCAACAAATTGGTTGCTTGCTCCATTGTTCCGGAGAACGGTGTTTTAGTCATCTTGCCCAAGAGGCATGGTTCGCAAGCATCAAGTGATTCCAAAAGCCCATCAGCATGGAGTTTCTACATGCGCTTTACACCAATATTACCTAAACGGCAGTGCCACAAATAAGTTTCACTATCATTATTAACTTTGCATCTTTTGGCTTCGATATTATGAATATGTGTATCACTTACAATCGAGATCCAACAAACCATTTTCATTGGGTGTGTAACCATATAAGGTTTTATTCATGTAAACAGAACAACAATTATTCTCTAACTTAAATGAATAACCGTATTGCAATAAACATGATCAAATCATATTTATGCTCAACGCAAACACCAAATAACACTTATTTAGGTTCAACACTAATCCCGAAAGTATAGGGAGTGTGCGATGATGATCATATCAATCTTGGAACTACTTCCAACACACATCGTCACTTCACCCTTAACTAGTCCCTGTTCATTCTGCAACTCCCGTTTCGAGTTACTAATCTTAGCAACTGAACTAGTATCAAATACTAAGGGGTTGCTATAAACACTAGTAAAGTACACATCAATAACATGTATATCAAATATACCTTTGTTCACTATGCCATCCTTCTTATCCGCCAAGTATCTAGGGCAGTTCCACTTCTAGTGACCAGTCCCTTTGCAGTAGAAGCACTTAGTCTCAGGCTTAGGTCCAGACTTGGGTTCTTCACTTGAGCAGCAACTCGCTTGCCGTTCTTCTTGAAGTTCCCCTTCTTCCCTTTGCCCTTTTCTTGAAACTAGTGGTCTTATCAACCATTAACACTTGATGTTTTTCTTGATTTCTACCTTCGTCGATTTCAGCATCACGAAGAGCTTGGGAATCATTTCCGTTATCCCTTGCATATTATAGTTCATCACGAAGTTCTAGTAACTTGCTGATAGTGACTAGAGAACTCTGCCAATCACTATCTTATCTGGAAGATTAACTCCCACTTGATTCAAGTGATTGTAGTACTCAGACATTCTGAGCACATGCTCACTAGCTGAGCAATTCTCCTCCATCTTGTAGGCAAAGTACTGCCAGAGGTCTCATACCTCTCGACACGGGTATGAGTATGAAATACTAATTTCAACTCTTGGAACATCTCATATGCTCCATGGCATTTCAAAAAAAATGTCTTTGAAGCCCGGATTCTAAGCCGTAAAGCATGGTGCACTAAACTATCAAGTAGTCATCATATCGAGCTTGCCAAACGTTCATACGTCTGCAGTTGCTCCTGCAATCGGTCTGTCACCTAGTGGTGCATCAAGGACATAATTCTTGTGTGCAGCAATGAGGACAATCCTCAGATCACGGATCCAATCCGTATCATTGCTACTAACATCTTTCAACTTAGTTTTCTCTAGGAACATATCAAAATTAAAACAGGGGAGCTAAACGCGAGCAATTGATCTACAACATAGATATGCTAATACTACCAGGACTAAGTTCATGATAAATTAAGGTTCAATTAATCATATTACTTAAGAACTCCCACTTAGATAGACATCCCTCTAATCGTCTAAGTGATCACGTGATCCATATCAACTAAACCATGTCCGATCATCACGTGAGATGGAGTAGTTTCAACGGTGAACATCACTATGTTGATCATATCTACTATATGATTCACGCTCGACCTTTCGGTCTCCGTCTTCTGAGGCCATATATGTTATATGCTAGGCTCGTCAAGCTTAACCTGAGTATTCCGCGTGTGCAACTGTTTTGCACCCGTTGTATTTGAACGTAGAGCCTATCACACCCGATCATCACGTGGTGTCTCAGCACGAAGAACTTTCGCAACGGTGCATACTCAGGGAGAACACTTATACTTTGATAATTTAGTGAGGGATCATCTTATAATGCTACCGTCAATCAAAGCAAGATAAGATGCATAAAAGATAAACATCACATGCAATCAATATAAGTGATATGATATGGCCATCATCATCTTGTGCTTGTGATCTCCATCTCCGAAGCACCGTCATGATCACCATCATCACCGGCGCGACACCTTGATCTCCATCGTAGCATCGTTGTCGTCTCGCCAACTTATGCTTCTACGACTATCGCTACCGCTTAGTGATAAAGTAAAGCATTACAGGGCGATTGCATTGCATACAATAAAGTGACAACCATATGGCTCCTGCTAGTTGCCGATAACTCGGTTACAAAACATGATCATCTCATACAATAAAATTTAGCATCATGCCTTGACCATATCACATCACAACATGCCCTGCAAAAACAAGTTAGACGTCCTCTACTTTGTTGTTGCAAGTTTTACGTGGCTGCTACGGGCTGAGCAAGAACCGTACTTACCTACGCATCAAAACCACAACGATAGTTTGTCAAGTTGGTGATGTTTTAACCTTCGCAAGGACCGGGCGTAGCCACACTCGGTTCAACTAAAGTTGGAGAAACTGACACCCGCCAGCCACCTGTGTGCAAAGCACGTCGGTAGAACCAGTCTCGCGTAAGCGTACGCGTAATGTCGGTCCGGGCCGCTTCATCCAACAATACCGTCGAACCAAAGTATGACATGCTGGTAAGCAGTATGACTTATATCGCCCACAACTCACTTGTGTTCTACTCGTGCATATAACATCAACGCATAAAACCAGGCTCGGATGCCACTGTTGGAGAACGTAGTAATTTCAAAAAAAATCCTACGCACACGCAAGAACGAGAGGGGAAAGTGTTGTCCACGTACCCTCGTAGACCGAAAGCGGAAGCGTTAGCACAACGCGGTTGATGTAGTCGTACGTCTTCACGATCCGACCGATCAAGTACCGAACGCATGGCACCTCCGAGTTCAGCACACGTTCAGCCCGATGACGTCCCTCAAACTCCGATCCAGCCAAGCGTTGAGGGAGAGTTTTGTCAGCACGACGGCGTGGTGACGATGATGATGTTCTACCGACGCAGGGCTTCGCCTAAGCACCGCTACAGTATTATCGAGGTGGACTATGGTGGAGGGGGGCACCGCACACGGCTAAAAGATCAAACGATCAATTGTTGTGTCTCTAGGGTGCCCCCTTGCCCCCGTATATAAAGGAGCAAGGGGGGAGGTGCGGCCGGCCAGGAGGGGCGCGCCAGGTGGAGTCCTACTCCTACCGGGAGCAGGACTCCCTCCCTTTTCCTAGTTGGATTAGGAGTGGAGGGGGAAAGAGGAGGGAGAGAGGAAGGAAAGGGGGGCGCCGCCCCCTTCTCCTTGTCCTATTCGGACTAGGGGGAGGGGCGCGCGGCCCTGCCCTGGCCGCCTCTCCTCTTCTCCACAAAGGCCCACTATGGCCCATTAAGCCCCCGGGGGGTTTCGGTAACCCCTCGGTACTCCGGTAAAATCCCGATTTCACCCGGAACACTTCCGATATCCAAATATAGCCTTCCAATATATCAATCTTCATGTCTCGACCATTTCGAGACTCCTCGTCATGTCCGTGATCACATTCGGGACTTCGAACAACCTTTGATACATCAAAACATATAAACTCGTAATATAACTGTCATCGAAACGTTAAGCGTGCGGACCCTACGGGTTCGAGAACTATGTAGACATGACCGAGACACGTCTCCGGTCAATAACCAATAGCGGAACCTGGATGCTCATATTGGCTCCCACATATTCTACGAAGATCTTTATCGGTCAGACCGCATAACAACATACGTTGTTCCCTTTGTCATCGGTATGTTACTTGCCTGAGATTCGATCGTCGGTATCTCAATACCTAGTTCAATCTCGTTACCGGCAAGTCTCTTTACTTGTTCCGTAATACATCATCCCGCAACTAACTCATTAGTTACAATGCTTGCAAGGCTTATAGTGATGTGCATTACTGAGTGGGCCCAGAGATACCTCTCCGACAATCGGAGTGACAAATCCTAATCTCGAAATACGCCAACCCAACAAGTACCTTCGGAGACACCTGTAGAGCACCTTTATAATCACCCAGTTACGTTGTGACGTTTGGTAGCACACAAAGTGTTCCTCCGGTAAACGGGAGTTGCATAATCTCATAGTCAGAGGAACATGTATAAGTCATGAAGAAAGCAATAGCAACATACTAAACGATCGAGTGCTAAGCTAACGGAATGGGTCAAGTCAATCACATCATTCTCCTAATGATGTGATCCCGTTAATCAAATGACAACTCATGTCTATGGTTAGGAAACATAACCATCTTTAATTAACGAGCTAGTCAAGTAGAGGCATACTAGTGACACTCTGTTTGTCTATGTATTCACACATGTATTATGTTTCCAGTTAATACAATTCTAGCATGAATAATAAACATTTATCATGATATGAGGAAATAAATAATAACTTTATTAATGCCTCTAGGGCATATTTCCTTCAGTACAGTATGTTCCTTGTAGTGAATATGAGCAGGGACATTTGCAGTGTAGAGGTCTATACGGTCGGTTGGTATGGACACTTTGAACTCGTCGGGCCTCTTTGATTCGTAGGATTTTGTAAACATGGGAATAGGATTTGTAGTGGCCTGCCCACTTGAATCCTATAAGAATAGCAAGGAAATGCGGGGAGATGTGTCGCCTTTGAGAGTTACACTGATATTAACAGTACCACACCTTCAGTTGAAGAGAGCTTGTATCCAAAGCCTTTCTAGCCGTACCGGCAATACTAGCACATATATTCCAGCAAGTTCCACTTTGCTGATTTTACTCTGATGCTTACGGTTTTCCCGTTATATCTACACTATGATCTGTGTAGCTGCTTTGTGTCGCACTAGCAGCAGTCCACTCTTGAAGCTAAACACCGCAATGACTTACAAAATTGGCACCAAGGCATTGAGTGCCATTTTGGATGCAATGAAACTCATACGCTCACCACCTGTTGATTCTTGTTCAGAATATGATCCTAATGACTATTCTAACCTCGAGGAGTCAAAGGCAGATGGCCTATCCTGTTCACCCATCAAGGTGCCCGTTCTAATTTGGCAAGGTTTTATTGATTGCGCGTATCTTGCATATGTTGTCTTGCATTTCTTCTACTTTGTTGCACCGCCATCTGCTTAGTTTACTCATCATATATGTCGAGATGCCATGCCCATCCATTATCAATACATATTCCATCTGTCATCGTACCATGTTTTTCCACTCAAATGTTGTTCTTGTTCATCAGACATCAAAAAGGAAGAGGGTGATTGCCGAACCTGAAGGAGCACCAGCAAATTCCTTGAAAAACGTGGTTGTGCCGGAGAAATCAGACAGCACCCCACTTATATTGGTTGTACAACCAGTGACACAAAACGTAGGACCGACTCCAGCAGACTGTACCCATACTTCACTGGCCACACCACTAGCCGCACCACATGGGACCTGCACTCCAGCAAAAGGTATGCCGATTTCAGTTGCCATAGCACCAGCCGTACCAAAGAAAAATCCCACTCCAGCAAAAAGTACAGCAAGTCCACCGGCCGAAGACCTATCCCAACTACAGAGACGGCCAATTCCTGCAGATTGGAACCCCATTCCATTTATTCCCAGTTTGAAAGACAAAGCTTTCAATGTTGTTAGGGACTACGTGCATATATTCCCATCATGGGAAGATTATAGTGAAGACAAACACCATTTTCACATCTTCCTATCCCACTTACGTGTAAGTGAAAGTGCGTTATATCGACTAGAGGGGGGGTGAATAGGCGATTTTTATGAATTCTTCACTTAGGAATTTGTGGGTGAGGAAATTCCTTAGCGAAGAACTACTTGCAGCGGAATAAGTACTCAAAAGTATGCATAGCAGAACACAAGCATAGTCATCATGACGAAATGAAGACAAGCACAGAGTACAGAAAGCGTAAACACAGGATAGCACAGGATGAAGACAAACAGACTGAAGAAATTGAACTGGGAAATTGAGAAAGTCTTTAGTCAAAGTCTTCAAACACAGATATGACAAGCACACAACACAGTTATGAGGAAATGAAAGATTTGAGGAAATAGAACCAGTAAGCTCAGTGAAGACAATGATTTGGTAGACCAGTTCCAACTGCTGTCTCAGTTGTACATCTGGTTGGAGCGGCTAGGTATTTAAACCTGAGGACACACAGTCCCGGACACCCAGTCCTGAACACACAGTCCAGGACACCTAGTCCTCACCGTATTCTCCTTGAGCTAAGGTCACACAGACCTCGCCCAATCACTCGTGTTAAGTCTTCAGGTGACTTCCGAACCTTCACAAACTTGGTCACTCGGCGATCCACAATTTCCTCTTGGATGCTCTAGACCATGACGCCTAACCGTCTGGAAGAAGCACAGTCTTCAAAGGTAATAAGCGTCGGATCTACGCAGGATCAATCTCTTCAGTGATGCTCAATCACTTTGGGTTTGTGGGTGTTTTGGGTTTGGGTTTTCCTCACTTGATGATTTTCGCTCAAAAGTCCTCGGAGGATGGGATGCTCTCAAATGACAAATGTCAGTTTCTCTCGGAGCAGCCAACCAGCTAGTGATTGTAGGGGGCGGCTATTTATAGCCTAGGGAGCAGCCCGTCATGATAAGACATAAATGCCCTTCAATGATATGACCGTTAGGTGGGTAGATATTTTGGGACAGCTGGCGCATAGCACAACAACGGTCGGAAATTTGAGTATCAAATTCCTCAGGGCTATCATGTTCTTCACTGTGTAGGCAATCCGCACTAGCGAATTCCTAACTCCTCAGTCAGAACAAATTCCTCGGAGACCAGAAGAACTTCGTCTCTGTCACTGAAGAATATGACTAAACTGTATGAGATTTCCAATGGCTTCACTCGAAGGAATTGGTAGGTGTAGGATTTGAGTTGAGCATCACATGGAAATTTTTCCTTAGTATTTCCTCGACCCCCTTTAACAGTATGGTGTTTCCTATGACTCAAGAAAGGGAAAATGAAACTACTAACACAAAATTCTTCACGCTTCATGTTCCTCAAATGAATACCAAGTCTTCAAGGTCACACCAATTTCTTCACTTTCAAAGTCTTTAGAAAGTCTTCAGAAATCCAAAGTCTTCAGTCGAAGAACTTCATTTTTAGGGGTCGACTTTCTCTGTAAATACCAAACTCCTCATAGACTTATAGACCTGTGTACACTCATAAACACATTAGTCCCTTAACCTATAAGTCTTCAATACACCAAAATCACTAACGGGCACTAGATGCACTTACAATCTCCCCCTTTTTGGTGATTGATGACAATATAGGTTAAGTTTTCAACGGGGATAAACATATGAAGTGTAAATACTGATATTGAGGAATTTGATTGCAAGATATAGAAGAACTCCCCCTGAAGATGTGCATAGTGAGGAATTTGCTTTTGAAGCAATGCACACTTGAAGAGTTGAATCATGGAGATCTCCCCCTATATGTTGTAATTCATACACGCATTTGACATAATATATGAAGAATTTGAAATGCATGATGAAATATGGTGACTGATGTAATTCAGCATGCGTGCAATAACATTAACGAGGAATAAGCATGCAGAAGAAACAGCAAAAGTATCAAGCCACCATAGAGTTTAAGTTTACAACTCGATCCAACAAAGTCATCAGAAGAACGAGTTGTAACTTAGGAAAAAACGCCCATATAATAGACCCGCTTGAAGACTAACTCAAATTTCTCCCCCTTTGTCATCGAATGACCAAAAGGTTCGAAAATGAGGACTAACGCCCCTGAAGAATATCAAGTTGATGAAGGAGCGTCAGCGTTGTCGGGGTCGTTTGTTGTAGTAGGGCCTGCTGCAGTGTCATCCAAGTCTTCATGTTCATCAGTGTCACGTGATGAAGAATAGGAACTGGCCACCAAGGAAGGAACCTTGACCTTCTTGTACTTCTTTGGAGGAGGTGCATCCCAGTCAAAATCTTCCTTGAGACCCATTTTCTTTAGATCTTCTTCACCATATATGTGCGACAGAACAGCCCAGGTGTGGTTGAGGGTTTCATGAAGGTAGTAATGGTTTTTCTTCACTGCATTGTGGGTAGCAGTCATGTTGTGAAGAATTGAACCAAACTGACGCTTGACCCATTTGTGATTGCGATCAACCTTCTAGTGAAGACTGAGGAGAAGCTCACGGTCAGTCATCACCCTGGGAGCTGTGCCTTGAGGATTTTGCTTGGGTGCGTTGGCGGCAGAGTCATGGGTGGCAGAGTCATCATTGGTGGAGTAAGATGCAGCCTTGTGAAATTGACCATCCAATGGACGAATGCCTTCATCAATGACAGCAGTAGCCTTGCCCTTTTCATCAGCTGAGGAAAATGTCTGTTTGAGGACTTCAATCGGGGGCAAGTAGCTGCAATGGTTCAGTGTATCAGCTTTGTAGTTGAGTGAAGACCTTGTTCTGATGAATCTCATAATCCACGAAGCATAAGGCTTCAACTCAAACGGTGACATTGCAACATTAGCCAGAGTCCTCATGAAGAAATCATGGAAGTTGACAGGAACGCCATGAATGATATTGAAAAGCAGATTCTTCATGATGCCAACGACTTCTTCTTCATTCGAGTCGTGGCCCTTGATAGGACTCAATGTCTTCGTCAGAATGCGATAGACAGTCCGAGGCACATATAACAATTCCTTCACAAGGAATTTTGTTCTTGGGGCCTGACCTGGCTTCAAAGGCTTCATCAGCACTTGCATATAGTGATCTGTAAGCTCAGGTTCACTGTAGACTCAACAAGCAGCTTCAAGGGGAGGACTGAGAGGCAAAGCCCGAAGCAGTTCAGTAGCTGGTGCTTTGTAGTGAGTATTTTCAGACATCCAGTCCAGCACCCATGAATTCACATCTTCAGAGTCTCCGGTGATGTGCAGAGTTGCATAAAATTGAAGAATGAGTTCTTCATTCCAATCACATATGTCAGTGTAGAAATTTAACAGTCCAGCATCGTAAAGAACACTGAGGACTGGCCCGAAGCACGGCAGAGATTCCATATCCACGTGAGGAATGTGCTCATGATCGAAGACTTTGTCTTTGTTGAACAGCACTGAGGAATAAAAATTTGCCTGGCTGGCAGTCCAGAAACACCTCTTCCTAATGCGAGCAGAGTCATAGGGGTTGTAGTCAGTGAAGAATACGTGCTCACTGAAGAAATCATTAGCCTTGAATTTTTGCTTCCTTGAGAATGGATCATTTGGCTTGGGCAGAGGAGTGTCAGTCAGTTGCATGACAACCTCAGGAATCGCAATCTCAGGTTCTTCAGGCTGAGGAATTTCTGGTTCCTCTTCAGTGGCAGTCTGGGTCTTTAATTCTTCATTTTCATTTTCTTCAGCACTAGTGGCTGGAACTTGTTCATGAGCTTCATCAGATCCCATTTGAACTATAGTTGCCGGGGACTGAGGAATTTGTTGCAATGGAGTGAAGAGTGGAGAGTTGGGTGCTGACTTTCCCAGAAGTCATCATTCATCATTGGTGTGGTACAGCCAATGTCCACATCTTCATCTTCTATTTCTTCAACGCCAGCCTCTTCAGCAGTAAACTGAGGCATAGGCGAGGAAACTGTGGGGGTTGAAGGGATTTTATCCACTTCAATTTCTTCATCCATCTGCTCTGACGAAGCAGCAGAAGGATTTTCTTCATCAGATCCGCTAGGGATCACATATTCTTCATCAAAAGGGACGATTTCCTTTGATGGCATGGAGGAAACTGGAACAGCATCAATTGGATTAGCAAATGAGCTTGTCAATTTCTTCATCTTCTTCGATGCTGAAGAATCTGAAGGAGCTGATGCTTTCCTTTTCTTCACTGTTGCATGCTCTGCAGCCTTGGTCTTCTTCACATCTGATGCAGATGGAAGGATTGGAGTTGGAGTAGGCGCAGGAGGAGCAGAGGAATGTGGTTGATTTTCTTCAGGCACAACTGATGCAGTTGCCTTGACTTCTTCATTTTCTTCAGGCGCACCACTAGTGGGTGCCCTGGCAATTTCATCCAAGGGTGGAATGTAGTCATCAGCCCTGGAACTTACATTTTCTTCAGCAGCCTGATTGTCATCAGCGGTGTTGGCATGTTCTTCAGTGGGCTGAGCAGATGCTTCAGCCTGAGGAATTTCTTGTTGCGATGGGGCTGCAACGTTTGAGGTGAACTTCTTAGTCAGTTTGACAAACCTGACCTTGGCTCCTTTCCAATCAGCATAGTAAGCATTGAAATCATCGCTGAGGACTTTGATTTCAGACTGGATCTTCACAAGTTCATCAGTTGTCATAGAGACAACGTTGTTCTTCAGGAATTTCTCCTTCCTGTACTGTGCTTTCTTGAGCTGCCTGGCCTTCTCAAATTTCCATTTTTCTTCTTGGATGAAGGCAGTCAGCATAGACTTTGGCCAGGAGTCAGCTTGAAGTCAGGCATAGGAGTGTTTGGGTCCTTGTGCCAGAGATCAATGTAATCGAGGATCAACTTTGGATCCAAAAGCAGAGGCACATTTGTGCCCTTGGCTCTAGCGGCCCTGACTTGGCTATCTCTGATGATTTCAGCAAGTTCTTCATCATCAGCTTCGTCTTCTTCAGACGGCACTTGGAAGGCGACCTGCTTCTTGTGAGGACTTGGGCGTGAGCCTCATCCAGCAGTGGTCTTTGTCTTCAGCAGAGAGGGTCCTGTTGGAGAATTTGGTGCAGCTGAGGAACTAGCTGAAGCTCCTGAGGCAATAGAGATGCTTGTAGTCCTTTGGCACGTGGCAAGATGCACAAGTGCTGAGGATTTGGTCGGAGCAGCTGAGGACTTTGGAGGAGCAAGAGCAGCGTGAGGAATTGGCCGTGAGGGCTTAGCTGAGGAAATTGGTCGTGAGGGCATTGAAGAAGAGGCACTTGGCTTGTGCGCAGGCTTCTTTGCCATGGATTTCTTCGGCCTTACAGAGGCCTCAGTGGCAGCAGCAGCAGAATCTTCATTGAATTTCTTCACTGTATTTTTTGCCTGTTTGGCCAGGTTGGTCTGGCGCTTGGCCCATTCTTCAGGAAACTCCTCACCGCATTTGATGCTAGTGGGATCTGCTTCTTGGCCAGGTGCCAATGGTGGTCTTGAGCATGGAGGAGTAGCAGCGAATTTCTTCATGTACTTTGGAGTCACATATTTGTACTCCCTCCACTCTCTTGCCCATCTCCTCTCTATCTTCTGAATGCGCACCTTGCGCTGATTTTTATCTTCCTCAGGGGATGTGCAGTACCCAGCATAGATGTCCTCAGGGATTTCAAATGCAGTGTTGACCTCAGGCCTCTTTCCTCCTTTCTGTGGCTTCTTTCCATCAGCCATTTTCTTCAGATGAGGAATTTGGACAATTGAATTTTCTGAAGAAGTATGCAACTTTTCTTCGAGGAACGCTGCAAATGAGTTAAGTTGATGAGAACCTAGTGATTCAGCTGCGGACATGAGTACCTGTGAACAGAATATAGTTGCGAGGAATTTGGAGAGGTCATATGCGTTCTCAGAAGGTTTTTCAAAAAAGAACAAGTTTGAGGAATTTGACCAGGCGAGTCTTGAAGAATTTCACTAAGCGTTCTCAGTCTTAGGTTCCAGAGTTGTACAGATCAGAAATCCGCACAATTGAGGAATCTTGAAGAGAAATTATAGCTTAGAGAAATGAATCAAGATCAGATGACATGTGAGGTGTTTAGTGTGTGAAGAATTTGAAGAATAAACACCTTTTGAAGATTTTGTAGAAATCATTTGAATCAAAGAGGGCAGTAAAAGTAACTTTTAATTACCCTGAACGAAGAACACGACGAACTGTGAGGTGGAGAAGTGAAGTTCGTCTGTGCAGATCTTCCACGCCCTAACTCGGCGGAGGAAGACGGCTATGGCGGCAGCGGAGTGAAGATTTCCGCGGCCGGCGCGAGTACGACGGCGACGAGGTCGAGGCAGTGAAGCTCTTCCTCACCGGCGATGATGAAGTAGCGGCGGCGCTAGGGTTTGAGAAGCTCGAGCTGGAGAGAGGTTGAGCGGAGTAAAGGAAGTGAGGAAGGGGAGAGGGGGTATTTATAGCCACGGTGAAAAATTGTTCGCCCGAAGAAATTGGACGAACGTGCCCCTGACCCTTCTCATTCGCTTGACATGTGTCACCCACGTACTGAGAAGTGGAGATCGTGTTAGATCGTGGGTGAATAGATAAGTATTTCGTGGGATGCGGAACGGTTTGAGCGGCAAAGCCAAAAATTTGGATAAGATAAGTTTTAACGTTCCGTTTGCAAATTCTTCAGCTGACAAGGACACAGTGAAGATTTTGAACGAGTTTCAAATAGTACGCACATGAAGAATTTGTGAATAGAATGGGTTGAGTATAGCATAGAGGGGGAAGGGTCCGATCACATTCACTTAGCAGAAATAGCAACTTGAAGAAATAGCAATAAGTGAATGCTGTAGAGGACATAAACTCATATATATATATATATATATATATATATATATATATATATATATATATATATATATATATATATATATATATATATAGCCAATGAAGAAAAACGACGGAAATAGTGAAGATTTTGCAAAGTTGAAGATTTTGAACAACTGAGGAATTTCAAAACTGAGGAAAAAACTCAAATTGAAGATTTTCAACTTTTGGTGGTGGCGTGACCCACCGTATAAGAATGATGATTTCAGACACCGCGTACAATTGTCGTAGGGTTTTGAGAATCAAATTCTTCATTAATTTCTTCACACTTAGAGTGTTATTCTTCATTGATTGAAGAAAAACGTTTCTTCATGTGTTGCACATCTAAGTCATCAATTTTGCATAAGCGTTAGGATGAGTGTCCTTTTCAAAGAACATTCGAAGATTCTAGGATATTTAGCTCACACCGCAACTTGCTAAATCTCTTCTCATCCAAGGGCTTTGTGAAGATATCGGCTAGCTGTTCTTCAGTCTTCACATGCTCAATAGAAATGTCGCCCTTCAACACATGATCGCGAAGAAAATTATGACAAATCTGAATGTGCTTTGTCTTCGAGTGCTGAACTGGGTTGTGAGCAATCTTGATGGCACTCTCATTGTCACAGAAGATAGGCACATTCTTCACATTGACGCCGTAGTCCTTGAGAGTTTGCTTCATCCACAGCAATTGAGCACAGCAAGAACCAGCAGCAATGTACTCAGCTTCAGCAGTAGACAGTGATACGCAGTTCTGTTTCTTCGAGGACCAACAGACCAAAGATCGTCTGAGGAAATGACATGTACCAGATGTTGACTTGCGGTCCACACGATCACCAGCATAGTCAGAGTCAGAATATCCAATGAGATCAAAAGCCGAGCCCTTGGGGTACCATAATCCAAGTGTTGGTGTGTGAGCTAGATATCGAAGAATATGTTTCACAGCCTTATGGTGTGATTCCTTCGGTGTAGCTTGAAATCGGGCACACATGCAAATACTAAGCATTATATCTGGCCTAGATGCACATAAGTACAATAAAGAACCAATCATGGAGTGGTATACCTTATGATCGAAGTCAATACCATTTTCATCAGTGCATAGGTGGCCATTTGTGGGCATCGGAATTTTGACGCCTTTGCAATCTTGCATGCCAAATTTCCTCAGTACAACCTTGAGGTATTTCTCCTGAGATATGAATATGACATTGCGCTGTTGACGAATTTGAAGACCTAAAAAGAATTTCAACTCTCCCATCATAGACATTTGATATTCTTCACTCATCATATAAGCAAATTCATCACTATAACGTTGGTCAGTACAGCCAAAGATAATATCATCAACATATATTTGGCACACAAACAATTCACCATCATAAGATTTAGTGAAAAGAGTAGGGTCGAGTGAACCGGGTTTGAAGCCTTTCTTCATGAGGAATTCCTTCAAAGTATCATACCATGCCCGAGGGGCCTGCTTGAGGCCATAAAGGGCCTTATTGAGTCTGAAGACTTTGTCAGGATGCTTTGGATCTTCAAAACCTGGGGGTTGAGCAACATATACTTCTTCCTCAAGCTTACCATTGAGGAATGCACTTTTCACATCCATTTGATATAAAGTGATATCATGACTGTTAGCATAAGCAAGTAATATGCGAATAGCCTCAAGTCTAGCAACAGGTGCAAAAGTTTCATCGAAATCAATTCCTTCAACCTGTGTGTAGCCTTGAGCTACAAGCCGTGCCTTATTCCTCACCACAAGGCCGTTTTCATCTTGCTTGTTGCGGTAGATCCACTTTGTGCCAATGATATTGTGCTTGCGAGGGTCTGGACGTTTGACCAGTTCCCAGACGTTGTTGAGTTCGAACTGATGTAATTCTTCTTGCATGGCCTGAATCCACTCAGGCTCCAGAAATGCTTCATCTACCTTAGTGGGCTCTGTGATAGAGACGAAAGCATAGTGCCCACAAAAGTTAGATAAATGTGAAGCTTTTGAGCGTGTGAGAGGACCTGGTGCTTCAATGTCATCGATGATCTTTTCAACTTGCACTTCTTTTGCAACGCGAGGATGAGTTGGTTGTCTTCGAGGAATTTGATCAGCATTTTCTTCAGCACCATTTTCTTCAGCATTCTCTTCAGGTGCATTAGCTTGACGTTCTTCACGTTCTGGAATGAATTCTTCAGCAGATTCTTTGGTAGGAATGACATCCTCAGTCGCCTTGAACTTGATAGATTCCTCAGGTGCTGGTTCATCTATCACAGAAGGTAGGTGCTCTCTTTGCGAGCCATTAGTTTCATCGAACCGCACATCTATAGTTTCAACAACCTTGCGAAGAACGTTGTTGAAGACTCTGTAGGTGTGCGAGTCCTTTCCGTAACCAAGCATAAAACATTCATGTGCTTTCGGTGCAAATTTAGCATTGTGATAAGCATATCTAATCCAACATTTAGCACCGAAGACTTTGAAATAACTCACATTGGGTTTCTTGTCAGTGAGGAGTTCATAGGCAGTCTTCTTGAAGAATTTGTGAAGATATACCCTGTTGATGATATGGCACGCAGTATAAATTGCCTCAATCCAGAAGTGATGAGGCGTCTTGTACTCATCAAGCATAGTGCGAGCCATCTCAACAAGAGTTCTGTTCTTGCGCTCCACGACGCCATTTTGCTGAGGAGTGTAAGGAGCAGATAACTCATGAGTAATACCAAGTTCATCAAGATAGTCATCAAGACCAGAATTCTTGAACTCAGTTCCATTGTCACTTCTGATGTGCTTGATCTTCACACCGAAGTTGGTTGAAGCCCTCGAGGAAAATCGTTTGAAGACTTCCTGCACTTCATGTTTGTAAGTAACAATGTGTACCCATGTGTATCGAGAGTAATCATCAACAATAACAAAGCCATAGAGAGATGCATCATTTGTGACTGCTGAGTAATGATTAGGACCAAAGAGCCATGTGAAGCAATTCGAATGGTCGAGTAGTGGTCATGATAGTCTTCGTTGGATGCTTAGCCTTTGTCATCTTCCCAGCTTCACAGGCTCCGCATAAGTGATCCTTGAGGAATTTGACATTCTCAATGCCAATGACGTGCTTCTTCTTCGCAAGCGTGTGCAAATTCCTCATGCCTGCATGACCAACTCGTCGATGCCATAGTGTCACGACCGGTTTTTCAATAAAATAATTATTGTGAGACCAATCCCTTTTACGGACCAGTAAGGAAGAATTCCTTCTCACTGGTGGACAATATCTTGGTCACAGAAGAAAAATACCAGGAGTACTGAATATAATACAAGATTGAGCGGAGACTGCCCAACAATCTATTACATGCACGCCGACAAACAAGACGGCGGATAGGGTGGCATAACTACTAACTCACGATAATAACGGTGGCGGAAATATCACCGCGAAGCGAGTGATATGACTCCTGAAGACTACAGCTCATCGAGCGTCGGAGTGAGGCTCGAGGAGACTTATTGCGGGAGGCGGAAGCATATATAATACAAGTGACCAATATCCGGGATCGCGCAGGACTGACTGGGACTCCTCTAGGCGTCGGACGCGCTATCAAACTCTTCATCCAAGAGATCGCCTTCGTCAACATCTAGCCAAATCAACAAGCCAGGTGAGTACTATGAAAGTACTCGCAAGATAGTTCGGACATAAGATATAACAAATGCAAACACGAAGCATATGAACAAGTTAACCAGTGCGTTCAGACATAGAGATAATAAATATTGGGTGCCAAGTGAGGGTCTGAATGACTCCTCGAGCGGAAACTGCAAGAATAGAATTATTGGTGCCAAACGAGTGTCTGAATGACTCCTCGAGAGGAAACTGCGGAATAATAATACTGGTGCCAGGCGAGTGTCTGAATGACTCCTCGAGAGGAAAAATGCAGAATAATAATGCCACAGTCGGGCGTCGGGGCGACACCACATAAAGGGCTTTTATCAGAAATACAGGCAGTGCGTGCCACAGTCGGACGTCTGAGCGACATCACATAAAGGGCTTATATTTAATGTAAGAAAAACAAATAGAACACGCCACAGTCGGACGTCTGCGCGACGTCTCATAAAGGGCTTATATTGTAGCTCAATAATACAATAGTTCGGGAACATACATTATCACAAGTACGAGACGAATGAAAGTTAGTCCATCCACAGGAATAATAAATAAACTGGATTTACCACTTGAGCTTGTTCACCGGGGACAAGTTTTCCACGCGGATAGATATGGATATACTGATTACACTACTTGATCATGGATACGATGACTTGGAAGGAATTGACTCTGTAGAGTTTGTACTTAACCACAGCCAACGGATTTCAGTAGTCACGTGGACTAGTTCCGTTTACGGTGTTTTAGGAGAAACACGTCTAACCAGTACACACCCAATTCAACATTCCGAAGCCAGGGATCACCCTCGGCAACGTTCACGAAAAACCTTGAGACGGGGAGGCTACAACCTCGCGTAGCATGGGATCAAATTTCTATACGCGCGCTCTAAGGGGGTTCCCCCCCTCTCGGTCCCAACCGGAAACACCCATGCCCCCTGACCGGATGACTGGCTTTAATCCTGGGCCAAGGTACCATCATCCCGGCCTCTCTGTTTGGTGTGTACACGGAAAGAGGTTACCAACTTACTAAACCGCATCCTGGCAAATGAAACATGTGGTAGCACGGAGGGGAAAAAGAACGATAACGTGACTCCGTCCACGTTAACGTCGGAAATAGTCGGATGACGCAAGGCTGGTATGCTACAACAGTACCACCTTGCTGCCCTTCATGTCACCACATGATTAGGCCATCTCTCATTAGAGATCATCGCGACTATGGAACATGCGAGGAAAAGAACGATAACGTAACTCTGTCCACGTTAGCGTCGGAGAAAGTCGGATGACGCAAGGCTGGTATGCTACAACAGTACCACCTTGCTGCCCTTCATGTCACCACATGATTAGGCCATCTCTCATCAGAGATCATCGCGACTATGGAACATGCGGGTAGTTGCCTTACAAGCAACGAGGTATTTATCGATACTCATATGCCACGCACAAACTTTCACGCAAACATGCAAAGCACCTGTCATATCAAATGTTCAAAACATGCTTGCCTGGTTCGGAGAAGTCGGAGTCTAGCTCGGCAAAGTTCGCGGCTCCGTCACCTCTTCCGGAACCTACGGCAATCACGAAAACGGGTACTAACGTGAAAACCAATGGGTGCACAGAAACTTCTCCAAAAAAATTCCAAATAAATCTCATAAAAAACTAGACAAAATTTTAAGACTGTCAGAAAAAGAATCACTCAAAATACCTTTTTAATAAAAAGTTATAAAGGTTTCTGTCCAGGGACTTATCTGTAATGAAACAGAAAAGTTCCAGGGTTTAAACTGAGAAACTAGAAAACGCTTCGGAAAGAAACGCGCCAGCTCAAAGGGAAAGCGTACTTTGCCCGAAGGCGTCAACGGAAAACGGTTCGCGAAAGAATAGAACAGGGGCTGACATGCGGGGTCCACATGTCAGGTTTGAAAAGCTCGCCGGCGCCCGAAGACTGCGGTGGACGCCGGCGTCGAACCACGGCGAGCTAGGAGGATCGGAGAGTACCAAGAGCTTCAGCGTGTTCTTCCGCGTCGGTGTGGACTCGACCAACGGGGAGCACCACGTCGACGGCGACACTATCTCCGGCGGGCGGCGGCTCGGGTGGTGGTGCAGAACTCCGGTGGAGGGCTGCAAACTTCGAATTGAAGCGCGGGTCAGAACGGGGGATGCATGGTGAAGTTACTGGCAAGAGAAGGGAGGCGGAGGTGCACACACGGGGGCGAATCGAGCTGGGTCCCGTGGCGGGTCGCGGCGGCCGGAGTCGAGGAAGGAGACCTCCTCGGGGCTCTTCCAGTGGCTAGGCGTGCTCTAGGTGGAGTGCAGGGGCGGTGTGTGCTCGAGTTGAAGCTCGGGGCCTCTATTTATAGGCGGATCGACGGGGTGGCCGTGAACGGAGAATCTCCGGCGAGCGATTACGGCGATGCAGTGGATTGGCAGGAGGTTTGAGTGCCAGGCATCATAAGTGGAGGTTACCGGTGCCATCCCACAGCTAAACGGAGTTGGTCATGGCGTAATGGCGTCGGTCCACGGTGAGGTGACCGCACGGGCTCGACGGCGGCAGAGAGCGCGCTCCGCGCCCTGCGGTTAACGACGAGGGTGGCGGCGCGTTCGGGGGAGTGGAAGGCCACGCGGCGAGCTCCGGTGGTTTGGGCGGCGCTGGGTGGCGCCGTCAGTGCCGTGCCTCCCGCTGGTGGCCGCAAAGCCGCCGCTGGCGTCAGTCACGGGGCGGCGCACCTTCTGCTGCTCGTCGCCGACGTCCGCAAGGTGCCAGGCGATCGTGCGGTGCAGGAACAAGAGGGAGAGGACGGGGGGCAAGGCGACGCAGAGGCACTGGCGAGATGGAGATCAAACACTGAAGAAAACGACAGTGGTTCAGTCACTGTAACTGAATTTTACTGAACCTGAAATTTGACAAAGCACTGCAGGTGTTCGACAGAATGATTTGGCTATGATAAAAAAAATTCTGGGGCTGTAACTTGGTGAGGTGACCACTCAATGCACCCAGAGGCTGCCTGATTTTTCTTGGAATTTTTGGAAATGGATTTGAATGAATTTCACCAAATTTGCCAAATCTGGTCCAAACTTGCAGCAAGTGTAGTTTGAAAAATTTGAAATGAAGACCAGTGGATCTTCATGGATCTTGGTTGAGGGTTCAAAGGACTAGGAAGGGGAAAAGGTTTGGAGACAAAAATCAAGACAGAAAATGGAGTTCCTTTGTAAATCACCAATGGCTAGAAAAGGAGACAGAAATTTGTTTGAATAAGATTTAAATAGAAATAACCACATGGGGAGGTTCAACTTGCTGGATTTGATGCCAAACATGATCCAAAGGTGAGGGAAGGGTTAGGGGAGAGTAGTTGTACTAAGGACATGGCAAGAAGGAATTGTTGAAAGTGGCAAGGGATTATTCCAAAAGCCATAGTGCAAATTTAAAGAGATTTTCAAAAGTCATTTTTCTCAAGTGAAAAGTATTTTGGATTGAGTCACAATAAAAGCAAGGACCTCCAAGACCAAAGGCAGATCTTGGGTGAATTCAAATAAAACTTCTGCCATAAAAAAAATATTTGGAAGGGAGGGTTCTTTTGAGCAAAAATTTTAAATCACCTCCCTCAAGTCAAATAAAATCTTTTGAAAAATCCAAATAAAATTTGGGTGTCACACATAGCCAGCCTTCTGAAGCTTTTGCAAGTAGGCACACGGCTGGTTGCGGTCCTGTGGAGAAATCAACAATATACAAGTCTCCTCTCCTAAAGCCTTCGAAGACTTTGGAATTGTCAGCTTCCATAACCACAACACAACGATACTTGCCAAAGACAACAATCATATCAAGATCACAAAGCATTGAGACAGACATGAGGTTGTATCCTAAGGACTCGACAAGCATGACTTTGTCCATGTGTCGATCCTTTGTGATCGCAACCTTACCTAGACCCAATACCTGACTTTTGCCTTTGTCAGCGAAGATGATATGCTTCAGATGCGATGGTGATAAGGGAGCATCCATCAATAGATTCTTGTCACCAGTCATGTGATTTGTACATCCACTATCGAGGACCCACTCAGTGGCTTTCGGTTGATCATCCTGCAGATGAATTAGTGCAGCTTACGAACTTCATATACTTCATCAGTGAAGAATATGACATCACAATTCATCAGACCAATTTCATCAAGCAATGCAACAGTTAAAACAGTATGAGGACGTGAGAAATGAAAGTTCATTTCTTCATGATTAGCTTGCGTCCTTTCAGGCACTTTTCAGGTCTCCAGCAAATTCTTCAGACGTTCACGCACGTCTGGAGACCTGACCCTGCATAAGAGATTAGTTCTTTTTCTTCACCACCCACATCTGAAGGGGTGGCAAAGAGTTCATCACTCTGTGAGCTCCATACGAGAAAAGTGGCATAGAAGCCAATCCATTTCGTTTCACATAAGAGGAGTTAGGGTAAGCATATGAATAAGCAGAGAAATTCTTCGAGGACTTATGAACATAATGATTAGAAGAATAATGCTCATATTCATAGCCCTTGGCTCTTCCCTGCGAAACAGAGTTGTTAGCACGATGATGTTCATATGAGGATTTTGATCCTTTTGAGGAATTTGATCCATGTGAGGAATTTGGTCCGTATGAGGACTTGGATCCATATGAAGAATTTGATCTGGGGTTCCTATTCTTCACAGGTGGTGTCATGAGGACATTCACCTGAAGACTTTCAAGGCACCTTTTGGGAACCCAGATTTTCTTCATAGGAGAACCGTTCCTGCAGTTAGTGCCAACATATCTAGCAAATACTTCACCATTCTGATTTTTAAACAGTTTGTAGTTGGAGTCAAATGACTCATCAGAAGAATGAGAAGATTCACATGTAAAGCCAGATAAATTAGATGTATCAACTGGAGGTCCCTTTGCAGCAACCCATGAGGTTTTGGGGCACTGCTCAGGCTTCCAATATGTACCATCAGCATTGAGTTTCCTCTCAAAGGCAATACCCTCTTTCCTAGGGTTCCTGTTGAGGATCTGCTTTTTAAGCACATCACAAAGAGTCTGATGCCCTTTGAGGCTTTTGTACATGCCTGTCATGTACAATTCCTTCAGCCCTGCATCGTCAGTGATACTAGCAATGTCCTCAGATGAGGAATTAGTGATAGCAGAGACAGTTGAAGAATTTGTAGCATTAGAAGCATTTGAACATTCAGGTGAAGAATTAGCAGATTCACGTTCAATGCATTTCAAACATGGAGGAACAGATTCTTCCTGAGCAGCGCTAATTTGTTGAGCAAGTAATGAATCGCGCTCCTTCTGAAGATCTTCATAACTCACTCTTAGCTTCTCAAGATCTTGCTTTCTTTGAAGAAATTCATAAGAAAGCTTCTCATGATCAGATAAGAGAGTGTTATGTTGATCTTGAAGGGTGTCATACTTAGTATGAAGTCTCTGAAGACTTTCAGCCAAAGCTTTTGACTGATCCATTTCTTCACCCAACATATCATCACTCTTACTAAGCATGTTGTGAACCTTTTCCAAATCTCTTTGTTGTTTAGGGGCAAGGGAAGCAAGTTTGACATAATTGGGTCCAAATTCATCACCAGATTCATCATCACTGGATTTAGACAGATAGCATTCAGTTACCTTTTCACCATCTGCCATAAGGCATGGTGAGGAGGAGGATGATTCTGGTTCGAATGTCATTGATTTGAGAGATTCCTTGAAGTCCTCAAACCAAGGATCATGACGGGTTCGATGACCTTCATAGACATCAGAGAGACAGTCCCAGATAAGCTTCGCTTGATCGAGATGCATAATGTTCCTGAACTGATTTTGAGATAGACAGGAGCAGATGACGTCCTTCGCCGTGAGGTTGAGAAGAGTGTACTTGCGAATGTCATCAGCTTCCGCCGTCTTGCACAGATCGGTAAGACCAATCTCAGTGACGGTCCACAGTTTGCTGTTCATTGCCATGAGGCGCTTCTTCATCATGGCCTTCCACTTGGGATACTCGTGACCGTCAAAGATGGGGCATGTCACTTGTTGGGGATCGTGGCAGAATTTAAAAAAATTTCTACGCATCACCAAGATCCATCTATGGAGTATACTAGCAACGAGGGAAAGTAGTGCATCTACATACCCTTGTAGATCGCGAGCGGAAGCGTTCCAATGAACGAGGTTGATGGAGTCGTACTCGCCGTGATCCAAATCACCGATGGCCGAGTGCTGAATGGACGGCACCTCCGCGTTCAACACACGTACGGAGCAGCGACGTCTCCACCTTCTTGATCCAGCAAGGGGAAAGGAGAGGTTGATGGAGATCCAGCAGCACGACGGCGTGGTGGTGGATGTAGCGGGATCTCGGCAGGGCTTCGCCAAGCTTCTGCGAGAGGGACAGGTGTTGCAGGGGAGGAGGGAAGCGCCAAAGGCTGTCGTATTGCTGCCCTCCCTCCCCCCCTTTATATAGGCCCCCTGGGAGGGGGGCGCCGGCCAGGAACCCATCTATGGGGGGGGCGGCCAAGGGGGGGAAACTCCCCCCCCCCCCCCCCCCAAGTCAAGTGGGGCGCCCCCCCCCCACCCTAGGGTTTCCAACCCTAGGCGCAGGGGGGAGGCCCATGGGGGCGCCCCAGCCCACTAAGGGCTGGTTCCCTTCCCACTTCAGCCCATGGGGCCCTCCGGGATAGGTGGGCCCACCCGGTGGACCCCCGGGACCCTTCCGGTGGTCCCGGTACAATACCGATAACCCCCGAAACTTTCCCGGTGGCCGAAACTGGACTTCCTATATATAATTCTTAACCTCCGGACCATTCCGGAACTCCTCGTGACGTCCGGGATCTCATCCGGGGCTCCGAACAACTTTCGGGTTTCCGCATACTCATATCTCTATAACCCTAGCGTCACCGAACCTTAAGTGTGTAGACCCTACGGGTTCGAGAGACATGCAGACATGACCGAGACGCCTCTCCGGTCAATAACTAACAGTGGGATCTGGATACCCATGTTGGCTCCCACATGTTCCACGATGATCTCATCGGATGAACCACGATGTCGAGGATTCAATCAATCCCGTATACAATTCCCTTTGTCAATCGGTACGTTACTTGCCCGAGATTCGATCGTCGGTATCCCAATACCTTGTTCAATCTCGTTACCGGCAAGTCACTTTACTCGTACCGTAATGCATGATCCCGTGGCTAACTCCTTAGTCACATTGAGCTCATTATGATGATGCATTACCGAGTGGGCCCAGAGATACCTCTCCGTCATACGGAGTGACAAATCCCAGTCTCGATCCGTGCCAACCCAACAGACACTTTCGGAGATACCCGTAGTGTACCTTTATAGTCACCCAGTTACGTTGTGACGTTTGGTACACCCAAAGCACTCCTACGGTATCCGGGAGTTGCACGATCTCATGGTCTAAGGAAATGATACTTGACATTGGAAAAGCTCTAGCAAACGAACTACACGATCTTTTATGCTATGCTTAGGATTGGGTCTTGTCCATCACATCATTCTCCTAATGATGTGATCCCGTTATCAACGACATCCAATGTCCATGGTCAGGAAACCGTAACCATCTATTGATCAACGAGCTAGTCAACTAGAGGCTTACTAGGGACATGGTGTTGTCTATGTATCCACACATGTATCTGAGTTTCCTATCAATACAATTCTAGCATGGATAATAAACGATTATCATGAATAAGGAAATATAATAATAACCAATTTATTATTGCCTCTAGGGCATATTTCCAACATCACTTTCTTCATACCTGCGGTCGACATAACTAAAACTCTAGGTGGTTAAACCAAAATCACACAGAACAAGGGAGTACCTTGCTTTGATACCAATTGAAAGTGCGTTATATCGATTAGAGGGGGGTGAATAGGCGATTTTTATGAATTGTTCACTGAGGAATTTGTGGGTGAGGAAATTCCTTAGCGAAAAACTACTTGCAGCGGAATAAGTACTCAAAAGTATGCATAGCAGAACACAAGCATAATCATCATGATGAAATGAAGACAAGCACAGAGTACAGAAAGCGTAAACACAAGATAGCACAGGATGAAGACAAACAGACTGAAGAAATTGAACTGAGGAAATTGAGAAAGTCTTCAGTCAAAGTCTTCAAACACAGATATGACAAGCACACAACACAGTTATGAGGAAATGAAAGATTTGAGGAAATAGAAACAGTAAGCTCAGTGAAGACAATGATTTGGTAGACCAGTTCCAACTGCTGTCTCAGTTGTACATCTGGTTGGAGCGGCTAGGTATTTAAACCTGAGGACACACAGTCCCGGACACCCAGTCCTGAACACACAGTCCAGGACACCTAGTCCTCACCGTATTCTCCTTGAGCTAAGGTCACACAGACCTCGCCCAATCACTCGTGGTAAGTCTTCAGGTGACTTCCGAACCTTCACAAACTCGGTCACTCGACGATCCACAATTTCCTCTTGGATGCTCTAGACCATGACACCTAACCGTCTGAAAGAAGCACAGTCTTCAAAGGTAACAAGCGTCGGATCCACGCAGGATCAATCTCTTCAGTGATGCTCAATCACTTTGGGTTTGTGGGTGTTTTGGGTTTGGGTTTTCCTCACTTGATAATTTTCGCTCAAAAGTCCTCGGACGATGGGATGCTCTCAAATGACAAATGTCAGTTTCTCTCGGAGCAGCAAACCAGATAGTGGTTGTAGGGGGGCTATTTATAGCCTAGGGAGCAGCCCGTCATGATAAGACATAAATGCCCTTCAATGATATGACCGTTAGGTGGGTAGATATTTTGGGACAGCTGGCGCATAGCACAGCAACGGTCGGAAATTTGAGTATCAAATTCCTCAGGGCTATCATGTTCTTCACTGTGTAGGCAATCCGCACTAGCGAATTCCTAACTCCTCAGTCAGAACAAATTCCTCGGAGACCAGAAGAACTTCGTCTCTGTCACTGAAGAATATGACTAAACTGTATGAGATTTCCAATGGCTTCACTCGAAGGAATTGGTAGGTGTAGGATTTGAGTTGAGCATCACATGGAAATTTTTCCTTAGTATTTCCTCGACCCCCTTTAATAGTACGGTGTTTCCTATGACTCAAGAAAGGGAAAATTAAACTACGAACACAAAAGTCTTCACGCTTCATGTTCCTCAAATGAATACCAAGTCTTCAAGGTCACACCAATTTCTTCACTTTAAAAGTCTTCAGAAAGTCTTAAGAAATCCAAAGTCTTCAGTCGAAGAACTTCATTTTTAGGGGTCGACTTTCTCTGTAAATATCAAACTCCTCATAGACTTATAGACCTGTGTACACTCATAAACACATTAGTCCTTAACCTATAAGTCTTCAATACACCAAAATCACTAAGGGGCACTAGATGCACTTACGGTAGGTGCTATTATTCATGGTGATTATTTTCCTATTTTTTGCTAATTGAATACATCAATGATTTACATTACATTGTTGTAAGTAGGCGAGGATCAATCTGGATAGTCATGACGAGCAAAGCTTGGTTGCGCTTTTCAAGGAAGCATTGCAACAGTATCAATGTTACCTGAGGAAATCACACTTTGATGGCAAGTCTATAAATGAATTTCTGGTGAAGTCTCCTGTGCTAAATTTAGAAGACATTGAATGGAAAAACCTTGTTATGCACTGGTCTCGTTCCGAGGATGAGGTACTGTCTATGATATCGCATGACAATTTGAACTTCTACTTTTCCGCATGTGCCTTACGGATCTTTTTTGCAGGAAATCTGCTCGAAAAAGAATTCCGGTTTGAAAAGAACAACAGGATATCGCAAATATGCTGCCCACTGCTTTGCTCTTGTTAGTACCTGTTGTCCTGTATCACTGTACTTGCATACATACCTGGTTCATTATGTGACAGCAGTATGCATGATAGCTTGCTTATCAATTGTTCGCTCCAAATTATCTGATCTATATGAATGGTTACATTAGTGTAGAATATATCCAATGCTAATGAAATTTTTTAGCTCTGTATTGTTCTTGTAAGTACCTGCTGTCCTTTATCAGTGTACTTATATTGACAGGTAGTTGTTCATGTACCATCACTCTGCAGCTTATTTTCCTTTGCCCTCCATTTTCTACACATAAGATCTATATTTAATCTTACCATAAGGTTGGATAACACCAATGGTACTGAAGAAGTTTAGCTCTGCATTGCTCTTGGCTGTACCTTCTGCCTGTATCGCTGTACTTACATTTATAGCTACTTGGTTATGTAGCATCACTCTTCATCTTATCTTAAATATTCTCCATTTTTTCTTATATTGTCACATCTATATTTCCTCTTAACAAAATGTAGAATAAAGGCAATGCTTATGAAGAAGATTTTGTGGTAAACTTCTTGAATTGCCCCCACCATCAGCATGGACAAGGGCTTTATAGAGCCTGCCTTCACCAATAATGTAAGTTTGTCCTTCTCAAGCCTTCAAACATTGTTGTATATATTTGGTTAGGCATGACTGCAACAGCTGTTTATTTTTGGTGTTTGCGTTAAATTGCATGTTTAAAGTTTATTATGTACTCCAGTTCATAAAAAAAAATTTGTCCTTCTCAATTTAAGTTTTCAGTTGTACAACCAAGTTCCTTCTTCATACCACGTAAATTAAACTATACAGAGCAAGTGATCTTATTTTGCCAATCTGAAATGGGATAAATTGATAACACACTAACCATTGATACTTATGAGTTCTTGATCTGTAATCCAGTGGTGTCGTGAAGCTGCCAACTCCTTCACAATGTCATTTCCTGCCATGTCTTGACCTGAACAATACCATATTGTGTTAATGCTATTTTAAACTATGTCACTTTATTCGTCAGTAAGAAATGTGATGAATTGTCAGCACTGATACTTATATGTGCAAAACCTGTCATATGTCTGCTTGTTTATCTTTCAGAGTGAGGAGGATATAAGTGTCAAACAAGTGCAGTCTCACCATCTTGCTCAGTAGCTTGCGCTGCAGCTCCCGAGCAGGGCTAACCTTTCTTGAACTCTATTGAAGTGCTATCGGTTTTGTATATTATTTTGTCGGCGTGTTTAGTTGCACTGGTGGCGATCTTTGATGCCCAGTGTATGTAATCTGCTGTCTGCTTGTGCTTTATTATCATAGTGGCGAACTTTGATGCCCAGTGGATGTAATATGTCGTAATTTCTTTATTGTATAGTCTAGGTTTTTTCTTATTCACGATGCTACAGTTATTTTACTGTATATATATCATGTCTTCGCAGTAAACCGGCCAAACCGTAAAATTACGGTACATAATCAGGCCGTCATGCAAATCACCATGTATGATCCGCATCATGGGCCCCGTCATCTTGGTCCGTTAACAGGCCTAAATGTAAACTGGCCCACTAGTAGATTCGGGCCTTTAATAGGCCGAGTAAACCGCCGGCCCTATTTTCCCAAGAAAACTCAATGGGCCTTTAGGAGGCTGAAAAGTAGGTTGGGCCTGAAACATGCCGAACAGCTCACGGGCCGGCAGCAGGCCGAAATAGACCCCGGCCCATGAATGTGCCAATCAAATCATGGGCTTATAACAGGCCAAAATTGTCTCAGTCCTTGTTTGGCCCAATCAGATTATCGGTTGCGAGCAGGCCGGATGCAAACCGGGCCGTAGTTAGGCCCAACTATATGACGGGCTTTTAACAGGCCGAAATCAATATAGGGCCGAAATGTTAAACGATCCCTTAACAGGCCGAAACTAATATCAGGCCGAATTACTAAATGGGCCTTTAGCAAATGGACCCAAAAGCGTAGCGTCTAGTTGACGGGCCGAATCTGATATGGGCCATAATTTAGCCCAAGCCTCTTAAAGGGCGGACCTGATCTGGGCCGTAATTTGGCCCAGAACGTGGTAGGCTTTTAACGGGCCGGATCTCATATGGGCCATTATTAGGCCCAAAACGTGGCAGGCCATTAATGGACCGGATCAAATATGGGCCGGCATTTGGCCCAAAACATGGCAGCCAGTTAATGGGTCGGCCTACTAGGGTCCTCAAAATCTTGTGGGCCTACAGCTGGGCTGGCCCATTAATGTCGGAAAAATCTCATGGGCCTTTAGCTGGGCCGGCCCATTATGGTCCACAAAAATCTTGTGGGCCTTCACCTGGGCCGGCCCATTATGGCCCACAAAAATCTTGTGGGCCTTCACCTGGGCCGGCCCATTATGTCCCGTAAAATCTTGTGGGCCTTCACCTGGGCCGGCCCATTATGGTCTGCAAAATCTTGTGGGCCTTTAGTTGGGCCGGCCCATTTAAACTTTATGGGCCACTTTTGGGCCGGCCCACGTGTTAACATATCATAGGCGCATCTCGCCCATTGGATGAGTGACACATGTGCCAACACGGAGCTGACACGTGTTTCCTCCAGCCAATGATGATTTTACACGTGGAAAATCCCCATTGGTCGGGGCTATTAATGGGTTATCGGATCCAAAACCGGACCCGATAGCTTAACGGCGTTCCGTTACGGTGGATGCCACGTGTCGGTCACCCTTGACGAAAGCACTTCTGTGACGCGCGATTTATCGTCATGGAAGTGTCCACTTCCATGATGATAATTTTGGTAATGTCATGGAACACTTCTATGACAGCACAGGTATGACTATCTTGATTCTGTCATAAATTTGTCATGGATGTACATGCATGACAGAAAACGTGACCTACTGTGACAAACACGTATCATCACGGAAGTGTATTTTTTTTTGTAGTGCATGTACTCTGCTTCCACTCGGGTGATCTCTGTCTTGCCCTTCTCTATGTGCTCGGTTCCTGTCGACCAGACCTTGCACCAGAATTGACCTTGCATCAAATCCTGGCTCTCTTGGGTCGACTGGCAACCTCCGCTCATCGTTGTACGGGCGCCTGTCATCATAATGCCGGGGCACGTATGATCCGCCCCTCGGAGGGGGCGTAGACACTCGACGGCGGTCATCACGGCAGAGTCGATTATCATACTGCTCATGGTTCCGACCCAAATATTGCTCTTGACGATGCCCTTGCCCTTCACGCCGCTGAGGCGATCTAGGGCTGTGAGCCGACTGGACTGTATCGGCCACCACAGTTCTGCTATGGATTCTGCTCCGTGACTGAGACACTGCTGTGTTCTGCTCTCCTGCTGCCCGGAGCAAAGCCCGGATCTGTATCAAACCTCTTCCAGCCTCCGACTGGGACGGCTAAATAGACTCTGCTATACGGGCTGCAGTTGTAAGATTCTGAATCAGAGTGCGGTATACCTGAGGTTGAGGCGGGAACAGTTGTCGTTGCCGTCGACTGGACTCAGGAATCTGCCGCCGAGCATGCTCGTCGAGTGCATGCTGAAGGTTCTCTAGTCGAGTGCGCTCAGCCAAAGTGGCCAGGCGCGCCTCCTCCAAGGCCCGAGCCTCAGAGGTCTCCTCAACGATGGGCGTGTGAAGCGCCTCCATGTTGCGGCCGTGAAGTTCCTCCCTCTGCCGCGAAGACAGGGTTTCGGGGTGGTACTCTTCGTGAACGCGCGATGGATCGCCGCCGTCATCGCCGCCACCGTTGCGACGCATGCCAGGGGGGCTGCGCGGTGTGTCGACCATCAGGACCTCTGCCGCAGGGTCGCTGCTATCGCACTCGGACAGGGTCTCGACGGAGCTAGTCAACAGATCGAACAAGCCGTAGAGAGATTCATCGGGCTCGATTGCCGCGACTTGAGGGGTGGCCGACTGGCGTGCCACCGCATGTTTCACCCACCGCTGAAGCCGCGACCGACCAGATCGCTTGCAACGGCGAACAGCGAGGAGCGAAGACACTGCGGGAGCCGACCGATACTGGGTCGACGGCTGCCGCCGAAGGACGCCGCGAACGCACGCACGAAAGTGCGTCGCCCCGCGGACGGGGAGTGTCTCGACGTCGAGAGGGGCCTCCTGGAGCTAGGCGGAGTCGTCGGCGACGAAGACGAGCGCTGAGACGGATCTCGCGGCCCTCAGTCAATCCACCACCAGAAACCATGATGATGGGAATCGGAAAAACTACAACCTCACTGGAAAGTTGCTAAGACACCTGCCCCACGGTGGGTGCCAACTGTCGTTGTTCTAAGTCTGACAGTAGAATGGGGGTAGGTATGAGGAGGCAAGATCCTAACTATGGTGAAGTTGTACACGCAAGATTTACGAGTTCAGGCCCTTCACAGAAGAAGTAACAGCCCTACGTCTCGCATGCCGTGGGCTCATACTTGGCCCAATCAGTCTTGTACATGTGAGCAATCTCAGGCACCAGAGGATCATTGGGGTTGGGGTCCGTCGGCAACGAACAGATTGACAGGAGGACCTGTTAACAAAGACGGGTAAATGTTAGAGAAACATAAATGAAGAATTTTTGTGAGATTAAGTTGCTGAAGGAACCAAGCTTATATCAGCAACAAGCTTTAAGCAAAAAATGGAACAACCAAGCTAGGAATGCAGATCATTACCTTTGATATGGTCAAAGCCGGGCTCCACTGTTCCTTGAGAATGTCAAGGCAAATGCTGCTGTTGCTGTTGATGTTTGGGTGGAACACCTTGGTGCGGAAAGAGACCTGAAATATGTTCATGTCTGAATGTCAGAAAAAAAGTAGATAAGATAGCAAGCAGCAGCAAACTAATTGTTTGAGGACCCCCAGGACATTTGTGTAACAGCGATTCCAATATCATAGAATCAATATGAACTCTTTTTTACAAAGGTTAGCTCGGTACACCGGAAATTACCTTCGCGGGCTTGAAGGGATAATCCAGTGGGAAATGGATGTTCACCAAAAATAGACCACCAGTAAACGGGCTGTCCGAGGGTCCCATGATAGTGGCCTGCCAGTGGAACATGTCCTCACTTACAGGACCTGTCCGAATAAAAGGAAAGTAATACAGTATTACACAACAGTCAGACAAGCATTTTTATGAAGCCAGTCAAGTATGAGCAGGAAACAAGTCATATTTGCTGCGAGATCAAACAGCGGCCAGCTTTAGTTATGTGTGAACAAGTTCCGAATTAGGCATGAAATTATATTATCAAGGGTTATCCATCATATACACGTCCAGTACAATGATTAGAATAATTCAAAGTTCATTGATCTTAATTTCAAGAGGTTAGTGGAACCAACTGCTGTATGAAAAAACATCAAGTCACCCAGGAGGCCAGGACATCCACTGAAGCCACTTATTCTCCACAAAAACACAGAACATCAGGTTTACACACATTATGAATGCTAAAGTTGCTTCAGTAATTATATTTCTTCCTGTATGCATTGGTAGACCAAGGAAAACAGGTGACCATTACAACCTCACCTACTAAAACATAGGCCACTCTTGATGATTCTCTCTATTTGTTAGGATGGTACTGTTCATGTTTCTCAAATCAGATTTACACAACATTAACAATGCTAAAGTTGCTTCAGTAATTATATTTCTTCCAGTATGCATTGATAGACCAAGGAAAGCAGGTGATCATTGCAACCTACTAAAATAGAGGCCACTTTTGACAATTCTCTCTATTGATCAGGCTAGTATTGTTCGTGTTTCTCAAATCAGATTTAAACAACATTAACAAAGATAAAGTTGCTTCAGTAATTATATTTATTCCAGTATGCGTTAATAGACTAAGGAAGACAGGTGACCATTGCCACCTCACCTCCTAAAACATAGTTCACTCTCAAAAATTCTCCCTATTGATTTGGTTGGTACTGTTTATGTTTCTTAAATAGTCTAGTCCATGCCTAACAGAGATTGGTACTGTTTATGTTTCTTAAATAGTGCTAGTCATGCCTAACTGTCCATATAAACTGTGAAGTCCTTGGCAATTTTAATTTCTTTTGGTTATTGCAGTTAAGATAGCATATAGTGCTACAGGGTGGTGCATGTTCTGCCCATGTGATACTGACTGTAAACTATAATATGGTTGGCATACTTTATAACCTAACAGAACAAAATCCAAGGGTTTTTTTAATGACCTGCTCAGAAGATACATCACACATTTGACATGAGTCAATCATAATGAGCTCTTTTATGGTACCCTATACTGCTTGGCGTGAGGGTACCAGTATAATTAAATCCCACCGTTGAAACGGGATTTTTGATGGGCCAAGATGCCAGCCTATTTCGTAGTAATAGCTTGGAATCAGCATCGCCTGCTCGCTCCCATCGCCGCCATGCTCTCCTCACATACATACATTACATGGAACCAACACTTGGCGACCACACCTACGTCAACGCCCTCCTCCGTCCTGCCTGGGCGCCATGGCCGGGACGACGAACTTCTGCACACGGCAAGCCTCCGCATTGACGGACAACGGCGCCAAGTGGTTTCCTCGCTGCCGTTGTGAACCAATACAAAACGAGCGCGGTGTGGGGTATGCTCAGCCAGCCATGGGAGGGGCGCAAGCCAATGCCTCATGGCTGTCGTGTAGGACCTATTGGAGAAGAAGAGCACGGTCTAGGCCGAGGCCCACACCACGCAGTCGAGCGCCGGAGCCATGCACGGGGAAGGAACGAGACTCGGGCTTCCTGAGCGAAGGAAGGCGGGCTGGAGAAGAAAGAGGAGGCACGGCGGTGGCCACCGGAACTCTATACCAGAGTCCGTAGATGAGAACAACGGGCGGGGTGGGGCGGTGCGAGGTGAATCGTAGAAGCTGACCTCAGAACATGTATACTGGTTGGTCGAGAACGACCGGTGCTACTAATACTGCTCGCCATGTTGTTGGCCTGATTGCAGCAGTACAGGTCGGTCATGGCCGTTTGATTTCGCGGATGGACGGTCCTTATTCACTACAGGGTACCCTAAAAAAGCTCATCATAATAGTAGTCCATGTACAGTTCATAAGCAGTATCCTCACCAATCAATCTGGCAAACCTAAAAGCACTGTGAGAGCACAGCTAAATAATCGACAACCTAACCCCCATGACCAGTAACAACAGTTAACAACCAGACCACGCCAACGGCGTGCTCATCCAGACGCGATACAATTCGGGGCAAGATCTAGACGGAATCAAACGGGGCAGAGGGGAAATCACCTGCGCTGAGGTGGGAGGGTCCTTCTGCAGGTCCTTGCAGTGAGATCATTTTGTTGGTCCATACTTGCTTACAAGATCAATAATTTTGTCAACTTCCTGTATAAAAAATATCATCATAAATATAACTATAAAATGTGCAAAACG
Source organism: Aegilops tauschii subsp. strangulata (assembly GCF_002575655.3). Taxonomy (NCBI): domain Eukaryota; kingdom Viridiplantae; phylum Streptophyta; class Magnoliopsida; order Poales; family Poaceae; genus Aegilops; species Aegilops tauschii. The sequence continues at coordinate 46,588,296 of NC_053038.3, read as the reverse complement.
TTTTTTTAGCAAAGTCAGGAGTGCAGTGCCAAACCTCTTGAGTCCAAGGACCTTTGATGAGTTCAGGGTTAAGAACCTTCTGCCATGGATGTAAATATTGTACCTCTGTCCTATCCAGAAAGAGCTCACCTGCGTTAGGTAGATACCTACACAATATGTGAGCTCCCCACACTTGCATATACAGAACATCATCCAAGGAAGTATGGTGTTACTATATAACTAGCTAAAATGTGGTATATGCACTCATAAAGTTACCATTACCAGCCATGAGATAAACATTGTGTAAAATATAGGAACGAGTTAAATTCGAGAGGGATTATCATCCAAAGACATACCAGGTTGATGAGCGATCCACGGCTTCAGTTAAACCACCAGAAGCACACCATCAGAACAACGATAATGAATCAAATTAGCCATCATGAAAACATCCATGCAAATATCAGGTAAATAAATGCTTTGGGACTATAGGCATCAGCATCGCGAAATGTAAAGAATGTAAATATACCTGCACTATATGCCAACTCAACCCATCAGTGTCCTTAGCAACACAATAAAGAGCAAATGTGATATGTCCAGATCAACATGTCTGTACCTTAAATACTTAGAAAAGCATTATTCCAAGGGCTGGACAACAGTAATACCAAAAAAAGAATATGATATCCACATAAGACATAATCACAAAAGAATTCAGAAAAAAGAGTAGTGCCAGGTCTGTTACCTATGATCAGGAACTACATACACCAAAGTTAGATACCAATCAACAAACAGCAATCAATCTTAATAACCATACACAAACAGCAATCAATCGTGCCATATAAACATGTACAATCTCAAGGCAACAAACAGCAATCAATGGTGCCATATAAACATACCATCTCAAGGCAACAAACAGCAATCAATTGGCCTAGGTGTTTACCTTGTCAAGGCAATCAATCAAAGAACAAACAACAATCCATCTCAAGGCAATCAATCAAACAACAAACAACAATCCATCTCAAGGCAATCAATCAAACAACAAACAACAATCCATCTCAAGGCAATCAATCAAACAACAAACAACAATCAATCAATCATGCCATATGGGAAGATAAGCAAAGCATGATACCAATAAACAATTGAAAAGAACAGCATCAGAACAACCGCAACAGACAAGAACAGGATTCTCTGCATCTAGGATGGGAGTACACACGGCTGCCGGTAGAACAAGAATCGACAGAGGGCAACCAGAGTATCACAAGGGCGCATGCGTTTGGGATCTGAAAATAACCGACAAACAACGCAGGTGATGGAACAGAGGAACCAATCTGACACTGCTCCAATTTAGGAACCAGAACCGATCGTTCCTGCAACTGTCGCCCCGACGCGAACACGAAACGCAGGATCGTGAGATAACAGAAGCGCCCGCGCAAGTTTCTCAAACAGAAACGCAGGAACCATCGCTCCACCGTGAACACGAAACGCAGGATCCTCAGATAACAGTAGCGCACGCACAAGTTTCTCAAGCAGACTTGTTAGCTCGCAAACCGGAAGGTGACCCAAACCGACCGACCGCTCGCTCGCTTCCTCCCAGAGTCACAGGGACGAAGACCCCCGACGAGACGGCCCCAAGAACACGCGGGGCAACGGCAAGGACGAGCAAGAATCAAAGCACACGCGACTCTAAACTGACGACGGCGGCGAGGACGAGCAAATCAAACCAGACGCGATTTCTATCTAAACGGCCGACGGCGAGGACGAGAAAAATCAACCAAATAAGACACGCTTCAGAACAGACGAATCGAGGACGAGCAAAATGAAACAAATCAGACGCGGTTCTTCTACTCTAAACGACGGGTGAATCGAGCAAGGTTGAGCAACATAGGACGAGCGAGGACGAATTGAGCGAGGCGAGAGGAGGAGAGGCACGAATCCAGGACGAACTGCCTCACCGGACGCGAGACGAGGAGAGGCACGAACAGAGGACGAGTCGCCTCACCAGACGCGAGAGGAGGAGCGGCGCGAGTCGAGGACGAGCGCGCGCAGCTGGCGCACGACGCCGGTCGCCCGCCACTTGGCCGAGCCCCGCGGGGCGAGGCCCGGGCGCCCGCCCGCGTCCTCGGGGAGCGGCGCGGCCCCGCAGGCGGAGAGGGAGCAGGGCGCGAGCGGGCGGGTGGATTTGGAGTCGGACGCCGGCACGGAGACCACAACGCAGCTAGGACGGACCGAGGACGAAGGAAGGAGGCGAGAGGTGCTGCCCGGACGAAGAGAGGAGGAGCGGGCCGGCCAAAGGGCGGAGCTTTATAGCCGTGGCGGAGGCGGTGGCGGTGGCGGCGGGCGGATATGAAAGGTAAGTTTTTTCTGTGAGACAAGGATATGAAAGGTAAGTGGAGCGGGGGCGAAAAGTCCATTCCGGGGGTCCGTTTTCCAGGCAGCTGATGCCCGTGCGTGCCGTTGCCGTGTCTTTCCTTTTTTTTTTTTTTTGACTGAGCGGTGAAAACAAATGCGCTCTTTTTTAGAGCTGAAAACAAATGCTACCACTGCCCGAAAAAAGAAAAAAAAAACGCCTCGTTCATATATGCACAGGGAACTAAAACATTCGATGTACTCATTTCGCTAGCACCAACTTAAGTGTAATTCTTTTTTTTGGCCCGGATAGAATAGGTAGGATACGTATCCGAGTTGATCGAAAACTTGTCTCGCTCGCTCTAGCTTGTGCCGCTTCCCTCCCTGAAAGCACAAGTGCTCTCTGGGTGATTTTGGTAATTAATGTCAACATATCTCTTGTTGGACTAATGTTTTGACCTAGTATATTTCAGATAAGTTCAACAATGGAGTGGCGTGGACAAGAAGATGTGGAACCCCTTCAAGATGATAAGGACAAAGGATTGGCTCAAGCTCAAAGCTCAAGACTCTGCATTTTCTATTTTAGTGATCCAAGATCACATTGAGTCCATAGGAAAGGCAATACTATTAAGAGGGGGTGAGGTGTTGCTTAATGGCTTGTTTGCTCAAAGTGCTTAGTGATATGCTCCAAAGCCCTCAACCACTTTCTCACATCCAAATATGTCCCAAACCAAAAGTCAAACTCGGCCCCACTGAAACTTTCTATCCGGCGCCACCGAGTTCTCTTGACATAGCCACTGCCACAAACCCTAATCAATTCGGTCTCACCGATAGGGATCTCGGTCTCACCGAGATGGGATTGCAAATTCTCTGTTGCCTATTGCAATAATCTCGGTCTCGCCGAGATATGCGATCGGTCCAACCGAGTTCGCAATGCAAACTCTCTGTCTCCCTTTCGTAACGTTTTGGTCCAACCGAGATGAGCGAATCGGTCCCACCGAGTTTGCCTGACCAACTCTCTGGTTAGCTTATTACCAAAATCGGTCCAACCGAGTTTGTGTAATCGGTCTTACCGAGATTACGTTATGCCCTAACCCTAATGGAATTGGTCTCACTGAGTTGACATGTCGGTCCCACCAAAAACCCTAACGGTCACATTATGAACTAAATCGGTCTGGCCGAGTTCTCTGAATCGGTCCCACCGAGTTTGGTAAATTGTGTGTAACGGTTAGATTTTGTGTGGAGGCTATATATACCCCTCCACCCACTCTTCATTCGTGGAGAGAGCCATCAGAACATGCCTACACTTCCAACATACATTTTCTGAGAGAGAACCACCTACACTTGTGTTGAGGTCAAGATATTCCATTCCAACCACATAAATCTTGATCTCTAGCCTTCCCCAAGTTGCTTTTCACTCAAATCATCTTTCTACCAAATCCTATCCTGTGAGAGAGAGTTGAGTGTTGGGGAGACTATCATTTGAAGCACAAGAGCAAGGAGTTCATCATCAACACACCATCTATTACCTCTTGGAGAGTGGTGTCTCCTAGATTGATTATGTGTCACTTGGGAGCCTCCGTCAAGATTGTGGAGTTGAACCAAGGAATTTGTAAGGGCAAGAAGATCGCCTACTTCGTGAAGATCTACCCGAGTGAGGCAAGTCCTTCGTGGGCGACGGCCATGGTGGGATAGACAAGGTTGCTTCTTCGTGGACCATTCATGGGTGGAGCCCTCCGTGGACTCGCGCAACCGTTACCCTTCGTGGGTTGAAGTCTCCATCAACGTGGATGTACGATAGCACCACCTATCGGAACCACGGACAAAAAATCTACGTGTCTCCAAATTGCGTTTGCACACTCCAATCCCTCCCCTTTACATTCTTGCAACTTGCATGCTTTACTTTCCGCTGCTCATATACTCTTATCATGCTTGCTTGATATGTATTGTGAATGTGTGAACTTGTGCTAAAACTCCACTTCAACTTAAAGAAATTAAAAACTGCAACTTTTATTGCTAAGAGTCTATTCACCCCCCCTCTAGACACTTCTTCTCGATCCTTTCAATTGGTATTAGAGCTTTGGTCTCCATTGCTTTGGTTTAATCACCATTGGAGAAAGATGGATGAGTCTACGTTGGGGAGTCTTAGACATAGAGTGCCTATTCTTGATGGAGAGTTCTTCCATGAGTGGAAAAATGATATGCTTGAGATTTTCAATGAATATCATTTGAACAAGTACATTACTAGCCCTTGTGCACCTCATATTGACCCTTTGCATCCCACACCCGATAAGGATCTTGACATGATTCGCAATCTTAGAACTATCAATCTTATCATTAGAGGATTGCCCAAAAATTTGATTGCTAGCTTACCTACTCTTGATTGTGCCTATACTATATGGAGATTTCTTGAGGAACGATTCCCAAATTATTCCTTGAAAAATCTAGATGAAATTCTCCATAAGTCTATTGCCTTGAGTAAGATGAGTACTAGTGATTCTAAGTTTGATGATTGTCTATTTGAGCTTCGTGATCTCATGCGTGCCAAAGGAGATGTTGGAATTATTAGCAATATCATTTCCGAAGTCATTAGAATCCATAGAGATGAACATTGTTACGGTCATACTTCTAATGAATTACCCTCTCTAGGAGTTGAGCAATCACATGACGATATAGAACATGGATACTATGATGAGGATGATGATAGTGACTATGATCTTGATGATACGATGAGACACTTTGGTCTTATGGCTAATCTTCGCGGCTACATGGCTGGAGGAAAGGAATGGGTCCTTGATAGTGGATGTACTGATCATATGATCGGAGACAAAGATATGTTTCGTGAGCTTGCTGAAAATGACGGCCCTCGAAAGTATGTCACTTTCGGTGATAACTCAAAGGGTAAGGTGGTTGGCCTCGGTAAGGTGGCCATCTCACATGATAGCTCCATACAAAATGTCATGCTCATTGAATCTCTTGGGTACAATTTGCTTTCAGTATCTAAACTTGCTGATTTCGGTTTCAATGTCCTATTTACTGAAGTAGATTGCCAAGTGTTTCGTAGAGACAATCATAAAATGGTCTTTACCGGTATACGTAGAGGTGATCTTTACATTGTTGATTTCACTAAAAAGGCTCAACCTAGAACTTGCTTAATTGCTAAATCTTCTAAAGGCTGGTTGTGGCATAGAAGGCTAGGTCGTGTGGGTATGCGAAATCTTGATAAGCTTATTAAAGGTGATCATATCCTTGGAGTAAAAGATGTTATATTTGACAAGGATAGACTTTGTAGTGCTTGTCAAGCGGGAAAACAAGTTGGAGGAAGTCACCCCGTGAAGAACATCATGACCACGAGAAGACCGCTCGAGCTACTTCACATGGATCTCTTCGGTCCCAATGCCTACAAGAGTCTCGGTGGTAACTCATTTGGTCTAGTCATAGTCGATGATTTTTTAAGATTTACGTGGGTGTTCTTTCTTGATGATAAATCGCAGGTCCAAAAGATCTTCAAAAACTTCGCTAGGAAGGCCCAAAATCAATTTGAAGTGAAGATCAAGAAGGTTCTGAGCGACAACGGAACGGAGTTCAAGAACGCAATGTGGATACCTTTCTTGACGAAGAAGGGATCTCACACGAGTTCTCGGCTACGTACACGCCTCAACAAAATGGAGTTGTTGAGAGGAAGAACCGGACTCTCATTGAGATGGCAAGAACGATGCTTGATGAGTACAAAACTCCAAAACACTTTTGGGCGGAAGTGATTGAGACAGCTTGTCATGCAACAAATCGCGTGTATCTTCACAACCTACTCGGCAAGACGGCATACGAGCTCCTCACCGGTAACAAACCCCAAGTTGGATACTTTCGAGTATTCGGCTCAAAGTGCTACATTCTTGGTAAGCATCGTCGTTCTAAATTTGCTCCTAAATCTCATGAAGGTTTCCTACTTGGTTATGGCTCAAACTCTCACACTTACCGTGTCTACAACAATTTCACCCGAAAGGTTGAAGAGACGGTAGATGTGAAGTTTGATGAATCTAACGGCTCGCAAGTAGAGCAATTGCCAATTGATGTAGGAGACAAAGACCCTTCGGAAGCAATCCAAGACTTGTCTATCGGCAAGATTGGTCCAACAGAGGTGAAGGAGAGTACCTCGTCCGTCCAAGTGGAAGCTTCCACCTCACGACAAGGTGAACCAAGAGTTGACTTGGAAGCATCCACGAGTGGGACACACCAAGACGAAGAAAACAAGGACGTACACCAAGATGAACCTCATCAACCTCCCTCTCCACCACGACAAGAGAACGGCAACGTCAACAATGAAGAAGGCCAAGAAGAAGAACAAGATGAAGAAGATGTTCCACCCCGAACAAAGCAAAAGCTCCCACGAGTTCGAGCAAGAGTCGCCAAAGACCATCCTGTCGAGCAAATCTACAATGATATCCAAACCGGGAGAATCACTCGCTCTAAAACTCGTTTGGCTAACTTTTGTGAACATTATTCATTCATCTCTAGCATTGAACCTATGAAGGTTGAAGAAGCATTGGAAGATCCGGATTGGATAAATGCCATGCATGAAGAGCTACACAACTTTGAGAGAAATCAAGTGTGGACATTGGTCGAGAAGCCCGACAACAACCACAACATCATTGGTACCAAATGGGTGTTTCGTAACAAGCAAGATGAAGATGGTCAAGTCGTCCGCAACAAAGCTCGTCTAGTCGCCCAAGGCTACACTCAAGTCGAAGGTATGTACTATGGTGAGACATATGCCCCCATTGCTAGACTTGAGTCCATTTGCATCTTACTTGCTTATGCTAATCACCATGATATCACCTTGTACCAAATGGACATTAAAAGTGCTTTTCTAAATGGTGAAATTGAGGAGCAAGTTTATGTTAAGCAACCTCCCAGCTTTGTCAATCCTAAGAAACCTAATCATGTGTACAAACTTCACAAAGCTCTTTATGGTCTTAAACAAGCTCCTAGAGCGTGGTACAAATGCTTGACCAAGTTCCTTATTGAAAAAGGCTTTGAAATTGGAAAAATAGATTCTAAGGGTTAATGGAGAACTATTTGTGTGCCAAATTTATGTTGATGATATTATATTTGGTTCGACTAACCTTCATTTTAGTGAGAAGTTTGGAAAGCTAATGTCGGAGAAGTTTGAGAAGTCTATGATGAGTGAACTCAAATTCTTTCTTGGTTTGCAAATCAAGCAAACTAAGGAAGGTACCTTTGTTTCTCAAACAAAGTACACCAAGGAATTATTCAAGAAGTTCAATATGCAAGAATGCAAAGGTATGAATACACCCATGCCTACTAGTGGACATCTTGACTTGACTAAGGATGGTGAACCGGTTGATCAAAAAGTCTGCCGCTCTATGATTGGTTCATTGTTATATCTATGTGCCTCTCGTCCCGATATTATGCTAAGTGTGTGCATGTGTGCACGATATCAAGCGGACCCCAAAGAATGTCATCTTAAGGCTGTGAAAAGGACAGTGAGATATTTAATACATACACCAAATTTTGGCATTTGGTATCCCAAGAGGTCTTCTTTTGATCTTGTTGGCTATTCCGACTCGGACTATGCCGGAGTCAAGGTTGATAGAAAGTCCACTTCGGGTACTTGTCAATTTTTTGGTAGATCTCTTGTGTCTTCGTCCTCCAAGAAACAAAACTCGGTATCCTTATCCACCGCCGAAGCGGAATACATTGCCGCCGGTTCATGTTATGCTCAATTACTTTGGATGACCCAAACTCTTAAAGATTATGGGATATATGTGAAACATGTTCCATTGCTTTGTGACAATGAGAGTGCTATTAAGATTGCTCACAATCCCGTGCAACATTCTCGAACTAAGCATATTGAAGTTCGTCATCATTTCATTCGATATCATGTTGCTAAAGGGTACATTGATCTTAAGCATGTTCGTACCGATAAGCAATTGGCGGATATATTCACCAAACCGCTTGATGAGAAAGTCTTTTGCCGTTTGAGAGGTGAATTGAACATCATTGATGCTTCAAACTTGGAGTAGGGACTCCATTTGGATACATGCAAGGCATGAATCTATGACCAATCCTTAATATTTCTTTCATAATGCTATTTGCATGTCTTGGATATATTTGCACCCTTGCATGTTATCTAACCCTTGTAGGTACTTGGATGAATCTAAATCTATGCGATTGCAACTCTCTCACATCTTGAGCAATCTCTACATCACCAAGTCTCTACAATACGGTGGTTGATGATAAGGAAGCACGAAACCCTTCAACATATCCTTTGACAAATTATATTTATAAAATTTCATGTTTGTCATTTTGGATACACAAGTGCTATTCCTTGCAAAACTAACCCATGTAGATAGATGAACTCAAATTACAATTGGTGCTCCCAACTCTTGATGAACTACATCAACCTTGAGCAACCCACACAAGTTCAACTACATGATCAAGATCAACACCACCACCCAAGGTATGTTATTCCATCTTTGAGAAGCTTTACTCCAAGTCATGGGTCAAAGCAGCTCAACAAGATGTGAATACATCAAATGCTTAAACGAAAAATGGTAACCCCATTTTGAGCTTAAACGATGAGTATGACTTATGATCAAGTGCTATCACTTGACTCCTTAGTCAATATACTCTAACATAGGTGACTTTGTCACCACCCAATTCTAGACGAAGTTCTCTAGTGTTTCTTTGAGTTTTTGCATTTTGTCCTTTGCATATTTATTCCCTTTTCTTTTTCAGAAAAAAACTGCATCTAGATTTTCTTTTCTGCATTCCTTGCATCCAATTCTTTGCAAATCCTTCAGCTAAATTCCTTGCAAATACTTGTGAGATCTTACTTGACTAGTGAGCTGAGGTGACAAGTGTTTTCTTTGTGATGAACTCGGTCACACCGGTTTGTTGTTTTCGGTCCAACCGAACCCTCTCGGTGCAACCGAAGCACACAACTCGGTGCCACCGATTTCACTACAGGGAAGACAACTTGCCACTTGTTCCTGCATTCTTTTTGCTCCAGCTCCACTCAATGATTCTTGTCCTCTACCAGCATCACATTCGACTTGCTGCTTTGCTTTGTGACTCAAGGACCAAACCTATTTGTAACAAACATCCAAAAGAGCCCTTCTTGGAAATTGATGTCAAAGGGGGAGAGAGAGATCACATCAAAGCTTAATCATTTCTCTAGGGGGAGAGAGAATACTCAGGGGGAGAGAGTTCTTCACAATGAGAAAGAAGTATCACATCAAAGACCCCAGATGCTTGGTGTTCAAGAGGAGAGAAGTCACATGTCTTTAAGAGGGGAAAGACATGTTCATATTTGATTGTTTGCATTTGCTCTTTTTTCTTTCTTTGCTCTGATTTTCTGTTCCCTATCTTCTCCCAGTATCCCATGCAAGATTCAGGGGGAGCAAGACATCCAGGGGAAGGAAATCCTTGGATTCATTGCATATCTTTACCTTTGGGGACATGTTTATATCCAATAGAGTACTCAGTACTCACTCTCTACATGTCATCCAAGTCTTGGTACTCTTGTGGTTTCTTTGTTTGCTCTGGCTAGTAGATGTATCTGTGTTATCTAACCTTGTTTACTCGGGTTCATTCCTTCCTAAGCCAACTCAAGACCACAAGGTAAGTATATGCATCACACTCATGTGCATGAGGATTTCTTGCTGATGTACATACAGTTTGCAAGAAGGACTCATGAGCATGAAGGTACATTTCCTATACTCACAACATTTGCTCTGATCCATATAGCCAAGATACATGTAACACATTGCTTACTCTGTCATGCTTATGCATTCACATGCTCCTATATTCCATATTTACATGATTGCATACATGTAGGGGAGCCTATGCATGTTACATGTCTTTCCAAAGCTTTACTTGTTATTCTCTATATCTTTATCTAAAGCTTTGATGTATGTTGTTATCAATTATCAAAAAGGGGGAGATTGAAAGCACAAGTGCTCCCTGGGTGATTTTGGTAATTAATGTCAACATATCTCTTGTTGGACTAATGTTTTGACCTAGTATATTTCAGATAAGTTCAACAATGGAGTGGCGTGGACAAGAAGATGTGGAACCCCTTCAAGATGATAAGGACAAAGGATTGGCTCAAGCTCAAAGCTCAAGACTCTGCATTTTCTATTTTAGTGATCCAAGATCACATTGAGTCCATAGGAAAGCCAATACTATTAAGAGGGGGTGAGGTGTTGCTTAATGGCTTGCTTGCTCAAAGTGCTTAGTGATATGCTCCAAAGCCCTCAACCACTTTCTACATCCAAATATGTCCCAAACCAAAAGTCAAACTCGGCCCCACCGAAACTTTCTATCTGGCGCCACCGAGTTCTCTTGACATAGCCACTGCCACAAACCCTAATCAATTCGGTCTCACCGATAGGGATCTCAGTCTCACCGAGATGGGATTGCAAACTCTCTGTTGCCTATTGCAATAATCTCGGTCTCACAGAGATATGCGATCGGTCCAACCGAGTTCGCAATGCAAACTCTCTGTCTCCCTTTCGTAATGTTTCAGTCCAACCAAGATGAGCGAATCGGTCCCACCGACTTTGCCTGACCAACTCTCTGGTTAGCTTATTACCAAAACTGGTCCAACCGAGTTTGTGTAATCGGTCTCACCGAGATTACGTTATGCCCTAACCCTAATGGAATCGGTCTCACCGAGTTGACATGTCGGTCCCACCGAAAACCCTAACGGTCACATTATGAACTAAATCGGTCTGGCCGAGTTCTCTGAATCGGTCCCACCGAGTTTGGTAAATTGTGTGTAACGGTTAGATTTTGTGTGGAGGCTATATATACCCCTCCACCCACTCTTCATTCGTGGAGAGAGCCATCAGAACATGCCTACACTTCCAACATACATTTTTTGAGAGAGAACCACCTACACTTGTGTTGAGGTCAAGATATTCCATTCCAACCACATAAATCTTGATCTCTAGCCTTCCCCAAGTTGCTTTCCACTCAAATCATCTTTCCACCAAATCCTATCCTATGAGAGAGAGTTGAGTGTTGGGGAGACTATCATTTGAAGCACAAGAGCAAGGAGTTCATCATCAACACACCATCTATTACCTCTTGGAGGTAGTGTCTCCTAGATTGGTTAGGTGTCACTTGGGAGCCTCCGTCAAGATTGTGGAGTTGAACCAAGGAGTTTGTAAGGGCAAGGAGATCGCCTACTTCGTGAAGATCTACCCGAGTGAGGCAAGTCCTTCGTGGGCGACGGCCATGGTGGGATAGACAAGGTTGCTTCTTCGTGGACCCTTCGTGGGTGGAGCCCCCGTGGACTCGCGCAACCGTTACCCTTCGTGGGTTGAAGTCTCCATCAACGTGGATGTACGATAGCACCACCTATCGGAACCACGGATAAAAAATCTTTGTGTCCCCAAATTGCGTTTGCACACTCCAATCCCTTCCCTTTACATTCTTGCAACTTGCATGCTTTACTTTCCGCTGCTCATATACTCTTATCATACTTGCTTGATATGTATTGTGAATGTGTGAACTTGTGCTAAAACTCCACTTCAACTTAAAGAAATTAAAAACTGCAACTTTTATTGCTAAGAGTCTATTCACCCCCCCTCTAGACACTTCTTCTCGATCCTTTCACTCCCCTTCATCGCCTCTCCTCCCCTCCCGCTGCCGGACAAAGCTCGGCCGGTGTAGGCGGCGGCAGGGCATTCCTCCCCTGCTGATGGTGTGCGCAACGCGGGATGCGGCATCGTGCCGGGGGCGCGGCGGCAGCGAGTTAGACGGGCGCGCCGGTGGCGTGGGCGGATGGCAGGGCTGCGGCAGCTGTGCAAATTCCGAAGATGCGTTGTGGGGGAGGGGGCAACATCGGTCTGGACTGTGGTGGCCCGCCGATCTGGTGTGCTGAGCAGCGCGGGTCGGGTAGGCATGAGCCAAAGGCCGTCTAGGCGGCCATGGCTGTCAGCGGTGGGGGTGCGCTGCGGGCGCGTGGTGGTGGCCCAGATCCATCAAGGATCTGCTCGGGTGCTGCAAGCACGGCACGAGGGAGCTGCTCAAGGTCGTTCTGCATCTGGATGGCCTTGTTTTGTCCTCGCAGCTCCCATCGGCGGAGGTCTAGGTCGTGGAAGGGATCTCCCTTGCCCCGGTCTAGTTCGACCATCGTGGGGTGGCTGCATCTATCGGCGGGTAAGTCACTACGGCTTGGTGTCGGTGGTTGGCGGCGGGGTGCGGGTGCCGGTGATACCTCTCTTCTTCTAGGTCCCAACCGGCGACGCAGGGTTCTCGCGCAAAGGAGATGGCCGGGGCTGGGAGCTCGTGCTCGGGCGGATCAGTTTTGGGCACGGGATGGGTCAGAGCTCTACTCCAGGTAGACAATGGTGGGCCCGGTCTGGTTGGTGCCTGCAGGCGACGAGGTCCCTCTCCTCGTGGCTACGGTAGTTGATGGTGCTGGTAGGGGCGTGAGTTCGTCCGGAAGATCGACGTCAAAGATCACAGAGATGGCGTCACGCGAGCATGCTTGGTGGCGGCCATCGATAGTCACGAAATTGTTTCTCCCCCGCTCCACGGGACTGGCTGGAGGCATAGGTGTCGACGTCTCCTATCGTGGAGGTGTCGATCCAGACTTCGTGGCTGATGTCATGCTAGTAGTGAAAGGAGATGCCTTTTACTCCTCCTAACGCGGTGGGTGCACCGTGATGTGGGGGAGTGGTGATGGCTTAGACATGGATGTCGGGTTGGCGACGTCGGATGGCGGTCCGCATCTTTGGCTCTCCGGCGGGCAAGATTGTTGCGGTGGTGACTCTCCATCTTGGTCGTGTGGGCGACGGGACGGGTAGAGGCGGTTGGCTCAAGCGTCTTCTTTGTCTTCGAAGTGGTGATGCTCCGATCTGGATCTGGGGATTTGTCCTCGCCGAGATTGTCCTGGTGACCTCGTAGTGGCACGGGTGAGCTGCCGAGCGAAAGCTTTGCGCCTTGCCGCTGACAACAACAACGCTTGTGGGTGTCGCTATCTTCCTAAAGGGGTTGCCGTGGTTCTCCTCTCCGTGTTAGGGCTCCAGGTGAAGATGACCTTTGTTCGTTGTGGACCCGACAGCGGTGATGCTTTGCATTGTGATCCCTCCTGAGGGCATTGTTGTGGAGCTTAGGTGTGCTAGGGTGTAGTGTGGTGTCCTTTTCAAATCTTCATGTGTTCTTTTTGGTTGCATAGTCGATTCGTGCCGCGTGAGCCGGTTTTAAGATCGTGGATGTCTCCTAGAGGGGGGTGAATAGGCGCTTTAAAATAACTAGCACATATGCCTGTGCATTGCAACATAAGAAAAAATTGGCAGAACACTTGTCTGGCGTGGTGTCTGCCATGGATGACAATGTGCACGGGCGAAGGGTACCTGGGTGGTGGCCTAACTAGGGTGGAAGGGAGGCGCATGCAAGTCGGCTACTACTCAGTCGAGAAAAGGAGGTTTGATAAGGCTTGGACGGCAGAGCGGGTAGTACATCAGCGATGGCGGTCTTGGACTACGCGGATACACAGCAAGGATGGAGGGACAAAGTGAGAAAAGCGGGGCTCTGAGTGGGGTTTTGTGTGGGCCGGGGTGTCGGAGTCCAATGTGGCGGTTGTCCGTATGCCCGCAAACCTTCTACATGTTTGCTTATGGTTTGCAGGAATTCGGACGTGCGAACCGGTCCGCGGAACGATGGACGACATTGGAGGGTTGAAAGTGTGTTAACCATGCAACCCGGACGTTTACGGGCGGTTTTATTAACGGGGCTGGAGATGCCCTTGAGGCCTATCTGGCAATCCCTTATAACCAACTTTACTAAAAGAATAGCTTTGGCTCCCTAAAACCAACCAAACTCTCTCATATTTAATTCAGACCAAGCTGTTGGACCTAAAATGAAGTTTCAAGCAAATGAACGCACATACAACACCTTGCGGATGGGATACATCCGAAGTGGGCTACTTTCATGAAGACAATTTCAAACCTCTTACGGTAAGAACGAGCCCTACTTTCATAATGCTCAAACGACCATTAAAAAAGATGTGGAAAGAGTTTTTGAGATTTTGCGAGCCCAATTTGCTATTATAGGAGGACCGACTAGATTAGAAATGAGCGTGGGAAAGATTTAGATTTAGATTTGATATTAATTTGTCGCAGTATGTATGTAAATTGTGAAGAAGAAATATACCGGAGGGTCGCTGTTGGAGATGCGGCGTCCTAAATTTTTTAGGTCTGGTGTTGGAGATGAATATTTTGGATATAACTAGTAGAACGCCCGTGCATTGCTACGGGCTACAATGCATGTATTTGAGCGACTCGATAGCAATCATCACGTAAACCTTCTCTCTTGACCGCTAAAAAACGTAAACCTTCTCTCTCCCCACTTTTCCCCTCTCTATATATCTCCATCTCGTCATTCCTCCACTCACCCTTCCTCCCACTCTCTCTCGCTCCTTGTAGGACAAGGATGCCGAGCGTGTCGCATGGGTAGGGTTGAGGGGATACAAGAGGAATAGGGGACTCCCTCATAAAGCTCCCCAAAATGATGTTTAACTAAGCATCACTCTCTAGTTTGATGTAATTGGTCTTTGAGACATCCTATGAACCTAGAATATCACACATCATTGAGCCTCGTCAACGAATCATGAGTCTCAAGTAAAAGACTGAACTCATTTCTTCTGAAGTATAACTACAAAAGAATGGTGTGCATGAGCTTACTTCAAAACAGCATCTTGTGTGTCATCTCCACTGAAAATAGTAGCCACAAAAAAATTAGGTAAGCAACATTCAAGTACAGACCTAAAAGTATCAAAGAACCTAGCAGAAGACCTGCAACCTTCAACCATGATAAAGGAACACCATTCACTAACACTGCATTTGATAGTATAAATTATCGGTAATAGCTAGGTCCTACCATAAGCGATCTGTTGTCAACTGTCTAGCGCGGTTATGCTGTCAATTGCCAATGGACAAACCTACACCTACGAGAGCCCCTTGCATGGTAGTCAGACTTACTTCAGAAAAAGGTAATGGTTTCAAGAATCGAGTGAATGCATCGTCCAAGGCTGAGAACATTTTCTTTACTCTGGCATCTGGAATAAAATGTGAGATAAGAAAATTTGGAGAACTGTAAAAACACGACATCTTTCCTTTTTGCACATATCTAAGTGATTCGTTATGTTTCTAACAGAATTTCAGATTCAACCAAAGCAGGTACATGACATATAACTGGATTTGATCTAATTATCAAATTCAGTTGTATTTTCTAAAATATGAAGTGGCGGGTGATGACTTGCAAAAGTGTGAGCCGTTGAGGCAGTTGTTTCATATATGAATATAACATCTGATAGAAGAGCATATAATTAAGTCATGAATATTTTGTAAAGTAAAACTAATGTCTATAGATTCAACGGACTACTCGAAATCCGATGTTGACAACCAGACACGTACCACTACAGGAATCCAGTATTTTGCCGTCTGCCACGGCGGACGGCAAAGGCACGGACGGCGGACGACAAAGAGCTTTGCTGTCAGCGGCGGACGGCAAAGACAGGGTCGGCAAATAGGTCCTTTGCCGTCTGCTTTTTATGGCGGACGGCAAAGAGTCCTTTGCCTACAGCGGCGGACGGCAAAGAGGAGGGACGGCAAAATACTGGACGTCCGCCAGCGTTAGTCCGTTAGGCGGCTAACGGCGGCCTTTGCCGTCCGCCAGCGGACGGCAAATTTGAGCGCCTCTTTGCCGTCCGCCAGTTGACGTCAGCAATGCGTCAGCGCCCGCTGTTTTTTGCCGTCTGCCACGGCGGACGGCAAAGGCGAAGTCTTTGCCATCAGCTTAGCTTTGCCGTCTGCCACGGTAAGCAAATTTGCCAAATGGACCATCTCTCAGGAAGCACAGGTGGGCGCCACGTGCCCCCTTTGCCGTCTGCCACCGATGGCAAAGGTGTCTTTGCCGTCTGCCGCGGACGGCAAAGAGCCTGCACTGCCTCTTTTTTATTCTGTTTTTCTTATATCCAACAATTATCACAGCAAATATATCACAGGACTCTTTCACAATAAATATCCAGCACATATATATCCATCCATACATACATAGTAGGTTGCACATAGTTCCATCGATCCATACATATTACAATATGCAAAGTTTCATCATAGCAATCTAGTTTCATCATAGCAAGTTAATTCCATCATAGCAAGCGAGCAGAATACAAGAAGTGCATCAAAGGAAAAAACAAGCAATCCATCATAGGAAGCTGGCTTCCGTGAAGTGAATGAAACCTGCAAAATGACAAATAAGAAAGTTAGAAAAAGAAGACTAGAAGAAGAATTAGACTAGAAGAAAAAGAATAGAAGAAGAAGAAGACTAGAAGAAGAAGTATATGCCATTTATTAGCTAACTTAGGTGAACTGGATCATTTATGAGCTAAATTAGTTGAAATGGATCGTTTATGAGCTAACTTAGGTGAAATGGATCGTTTATTAGCTAACCTAGGTGAAATGGATCGTTTATGAGCTATCTTAGGTGAAATTGATCGTTTATGAGCTAAGTTAGGTGAAATGGATCATTTATGAGCTAACCTAGGTGAAATGGGTCGTTTATGAGCTAACCTAGGTGAAATGGGTCGTTTATGAGCTAACCTAGGTGAAATAGGTCGTTTATGAGCTAACCTAGGTGAAATGGGTCGTTTATGAGCTAACCTAGGTGAAATGGGTCGTTTATGAGCTAACCTAGGTGAAATGGGTCGTTTATGAGCTAACCTAGGTGAAATGGATCTTTTGGAGCTAAGTTAGGTGAAATGGATCGTTTATGAGCTAACCTAGGTGAAATGGGTCGTTTATGAGCTAATTATGCAATTTTTGACATAAGTAAGCTAAGTACATATCGTTTTAGAGCTAACTTAGGTAAAATGGATGGTTTATGAGGTCAGTAAGCTTATTAAGTCATTTTGGAGGAAAAGAAGCTAACTCTAGGTCATTATGGTAAGCATATTGGAGGAAATAAAGCTAAGTCTAGGTCTTTATGCATTTGTTAAGCAAAACACTAGAGAAACTTACCGTGATCAGGGAGGTGTAGGAGCGGGCTGGCTAGTGCCGGTAGCTGGAGAAGGATCGTGCGATGTGTTTCTGGAGTTAAGCTGCACCAAAGATCATTTCCAATGTCTCGTTAGCATTATGACACTCAAATGTTAAGACTAGCAAGTAATGTCCATTCAAATTAAACTCACCGTGGTCCCAGGAGCAATCACTGGCATCGGCGGAGCGGTCTGACCGGTCTTCTCGCACACAGACTGCACATTTGGTTTTGACGACTCAGTCATACTAGTTAGTAATGAGACAAACACTACATGAATGTTTTGGCTAATCTGCAGAAGAAACTTACCACAAGGAGCTCGTACATGGCCCTTGCCTGCATGTCATTCCATGCCCTCTCCTCCTCCATCATCTTTGTCGTCCTCTCCTCCAACTCCCACTGCCTCTCCGCCGCCTCCGCCAGAAGTTTCTCCGTTCTATCTCTCTCACTCTGTATAGCAGCCTGCAACACCACTCACATGACCATTTGTAATCATTGATGGAAGCGCACACAATGTAATGGAGAAAGATAGCTGAGTACGTATCACTAACCTTGATGGCGAGTTGCACTGGCCGTTCACGAGGCCTTATCTCAGGAGCGGAGCTCGACTGGCGCGCCTTGATCTCCGGGAGAGTGCTAGGACAACGGATAAGTCCATCCCCAATGCCTATGGAGCCATGGGACCTCCCGCCACCAGATATCATCACCAGCTCTGGATCAATGGGACCCTGGCTCGGGTTAAAGTCCTCCCCTTTCCTCGCCT
This sequence comes from Aegilops tauschii subsp. strangulata, assembly GCF_002575655.3. NCBI lineage: Eukaryota > Viridiplantae > Streptophyta > Magnoliopsida > Poales > Poaceae > Aegilops > Aegilops tauschii. The sequence continues at coordinate 46,570,142 of NC_053038.3, read as the reverse complement.
TCCCCTCATCTCTATATCTCACGAGCTTGTTGTGGGAGGAGATGTTGGTGAAGTTGTTTGCATCATCGAGGTCAGACTGAGAGAAAGCCTTGACTTTCTTGAAAGAGGCAGTGTGGGCCATGGCATACAGGTCGTACACCTCTGGCACCTTATCCACCTTATTGTGGCGTGCCTGAAAGAGAGAAACAATGTAAATTAGTAATTAAAGGGCTCAAGCTAGCATGATGAATGAATTGCATGAATCATGAAGCAAACCACATACCCAGTTCCGCCCGAACTGATATAAGTTGGAGCTGCCTTGATGGTGTGGCACACCTTCCATTTGGGCACGTTTGTCCTTGGCCTCGTTGTGGAGGGCTAGCCATTCTTTTGAGCACCACTCATTGACCAACACCTCCCAACAATCCATCCGATCCGCACACCATCTCGGAGGCGCCTAAGTTAGCAAATAGAAACTTGAGCGCTACAGCTAAGAATTACTAAATGAAGGAACTTAAGTAGAAGGCCTTAAGAATTACCTTCATGTACTGCTCCTTACTCAGGAACTTATCGCGGCACGCCGGCTTGGTCTTCTTGATACCACGCAAGGCGTAGTAGTCTCGAACAGCCTGCACCCGAGCCTCGTGCCGTAAGTTCTGTAGTAGGCGCTTGCAGACGTTCTCGATAACATGTGCCGCGTCCTCCTCGTATCCCTCCTCACACCTGTAGAATGTCTGCAATCAAATGAGACAATATTGATTAGTACAATTAATAACTAGCTAGTTGAAGATTTTTAAATGTGTAAAGGAGAAATTACCCAGAACTTTCTGATCACCATGTCTGCCCTCGTGTCGCACAAGACACCGTCGATAATCTCATCCGGCGGGGCCGGGGCAGCCAAGTAGTGCTCCCAGCTCAATCCAAGCTCTGGAAGCCGACCCTCACCAGGCAACGTGACAAACCCCGGGAAGTTTTGCCGGCAAAGAAATCCAAGGACGGAGTTGGGCCGGCGGACACTATGATGGTGGTCCCAACCCCTGCAGCATGACAAGGCCAACGCATTAGTTATTTGAAGAAACGTGAATGCAGAAGGTACAAAAATATGAAATGCACTTACGTACCTCTCCCCATCACGGAAAATCAACCACCTCTGCTCGTGGGTCGCCGGCACGGACGGGAGCCGTGTAGCACCACGCTGGTAGACGGTGCCCCCCTCCTCCTCAATATCAGTCGGCTCCCCGCCATCATCAGCATGGCCACTCGGCTCCTCGGGCTGATCCGGCCAGGTACCCCATCCGGACGTGTGCTCCTCCGGGGTCTCGTGGGCCGAACTCTCGTGGGCCGAAGGCCAGTCGACCCGAGGCTCGTGGGCCCAAGACCCGTGGACCGGAGGCTCGTGGACCGGAGTCCGTGTAGCCTCCTCCTCGGACGAGTCCACCCTAGCAGTCACGTGCTCGGGTGAAACAGCTGGGGGTGGCGGAGAGGAAGGCGCCGTAGCAGTCACCCTACCTCCTCTCCCGCGACCACGTGCCCCACCTCCTCTCTTCCTACCTCGTCCCCTGCTGGGCACCGCGGTCGACGAAGAAGGGCCCGACGGTGTCGCCATACTGTCCAGCAACGCTCGGCGGAGAGGTGCGTCTGGAATGGAAGACCTCAGACCACGCGCCGACGAAGAAGGGGCCTTGGCGCGCTCCCGACCAGCGCCCACCATCTTTCAACACCTGCCATGACAAACAGTAAACGAAATTAGTACAACATAAAAAAAAGACCGACATGAATAATAATATGTGTATCACTTAAGTGTATCATCATCAAGTACAACATAAAAAAATTTAATACCTGACACTACTAATAATCTCGATCAGTATCATCAATAAATGCATAATCATCATCATCACTATAATCAATGACGGGCTCATAGGGTTCAGTGGCATCAACATGTGGAAGGCCACCTTGACGTAATCGGTCAAGCAATGACAGGTCATCCGCAGCAGTAACCTCTTCTTGTTCCGGCTCTTCTTGTTCCTCCTCTGGGGTGATGTCGGATTCACTGTCGCTGTCTACTTCAATGTTTTGGGGTGAAGTATAGCGGTTCTTGAAACGCTTTTTGGAAAGACGTGTCTCTTGGAAGAATTCTCCTTCATATGTGTCAGGGTTAATGTGAGGTTCATAATCCTCTTCCTTTGGGGGAGATAGTCTAGCACGTGGCGGCACTTCATAAACGACATCCCAACCTTTCAGATTTGGATTAGTTTGGCAGGCCCACGGTAGATAGAATACTTGGGTCGCCTGTTGAGCCGTAATATAGACATCAGGAACATCTAAATGGGTGCTTTGGTTGATTTCAACTAGCCCTATATGTTCATGAGTCCTTCTAGTCTTCTTCGGCTGAAACCAATAACATTTGAAGACTACGACATTCGGTGGGTTTTCACCATAGAATAGAAGTTCATAAATTGCTTCAACTCTCCCATAATACTCGGTACCTCCTTCGCCGATAGCAGATACACAACAATTTGTAGATTTTCGGTCGGCCATAGATAGCTCTTTGCCATAAGTACGAAAGCGATACCCGTTGATGTCGTATTTGTCAAATGAACGGACCTTATAGTCAAAACCATTAGCGACTTGTCTCAATTCGGCGTCCATAGACTCTGAATTAGCCTACAAGTTTAATATGAAAGGATTGTTGCATTACGCACAAATTAGCGAATGAAATGAAATTGTCTAATAGAAATTACCGTTTGTTTGAACCAAGAGATGAAACCGGGATAGCCGCCTCCTTGCTTTGCGAGAAGCTCATACTCTTCGACAGAATCCTTTTGGATCACCGCTCCATACGAGAATAAGGCGATGTATTGACTGTATGAAATATCCAGGAATAAGAGCAGTTCAAAGGAAATAGAAGTTGCGAAACTATGTACCGAGAACTTACTCGATGTACGGCCGCACTTCTATCAGGTTGTTGAAGATATACAACGAAATGGTCCGCCATTGTTCGTTATCCAAAGATACTGGATTTGAAACACTGGCTGGTGCGAGATTCCCTTTGAATAGGCTGAGGTTGGATCCACCCTTTTTAGGGTCGTCAGCATTGTACCGAGGCTTCGGATTATGCAAATGACGATTTTTGGCTTCGTAGTGTGCTGTCACGAAGTTTGCCGCCTCCTCAGTGATGAATGCCTCACCATCGATGCTTCAATTCCACGTTTATTTTTACATTTTTGTCGAAGCGTCTTCTGCATCCTCTCAGTTGGGTAGCACCAACGATTTTGCATGGGCCCCCCAATCTTGCCTCGGTCGGGAGATGCAAAATCAAATGTTGCATTGGATTAAAGAAGCCCGGTGGAAAGATCTTCTCTAACTTGCAGATCAACTCCGGCGCCAACTCTTCCATTTCTTCTAGCATGCCAGGCGATAGTTCTTTCGCACAAAGAACACGAAAGAAATAGCTGAGTTCTGCCAGTACTAGCCATTCATCCTCAGGGATGAAGCCACGCAACATCACCGGCATTACCCGCTCAATCCATATGTGCCAATCATGACTCTTGAGACCAAATATCTTCAATTTATCAAGACTGGCTCCCCTCTTTAGATTCGCTGCATACCCATCGGGGAACATCAACTGCATTTTCACCCACAAGATAATTTCCCTCATAGCTGGCCTTCCAAGATTGAACCATGCCTTTGGCTTCGTCCAGTTCTGCTTTCCTTTCGGTTCTTTCATGTTTTGTAACGGCCTATCACATAGCGCCTCCAGATCGACTCTAGCCTTAGTATTATCCTTTGACTTCCCATCTATGCTGAACAATGTACCAAAAAGTGCCTCGGCGATATTCTTCTCAGTGTGCATCACGTCGATGTTGTGTGGGAAAAGGAGGTCTTTGAAGTAAGGCAGATCCCATAAGCATGTTTTGTGAGTCCAGGCGTGCTTAGAATTATACCCCTTGAAGTACCCTGGATGCTCTGGATCTGGCTCGAGAGCGTTTAACTGATCCAGGGTCTGTTGGCCTGTCAATGCAGGTGGTGCAGAGTTTTTGACAACTCTACCTCTGATGAAGTTCTTCTTGTCTTTCCTGAACTTATGGCGAGGATTCAGGAACTGTCTATGCATGTCGAAGCAAGAAAACTTGCGACCGGCCTGAAGCCAACGAAACTCAAGAGCTCCCTTGCATGTGGGGCACGGGAACCTTCCATGCACACACCAGCCAACGAATAGCGCATACGCCGGCAAGTCATGCGTCGAGTACATGTACCAGACACGCATTATGAAGTTCCATTTGCTATAGGCATCGTATGTCTTGAACCCATTATCCTAGGCTTCTTGCAATTCGTCCTTAAGCGGCTGCATGTACACATTCATATTTTTCCCCGGATAGTTGGGCCCTGGAATTATCAACGTCCGGAAAATGTTCTTTCTTTGCATAATCTGTCCGGGGGGGAGACTGAGTGGAAAGACAAATACGGGCCAACAACTGTATTGGGCTGCCGTCATACCAAACACACTGAACGCATCCGTGCTGATGCCGACTCGAGGATGCCTCGGATCCGCCGCTTTGTCACCATGTAATTCATCAAACTTTTTCCACGCAACACCATCCGATGTGTGTACAATCATCAGATTCCCATCTGCATCTAGTTCGGTTCTTTTGCCCGTTTTGTGCCATGTCATCTGTCTGGCCGTCTCTTCGACCATGAAAAGACGTTGAAGTCTTGGTACGATTGGCATATACCGAAGAACACTAACGGGGATTTTGGTCTGTGTCTTCTCACCCATACCGTTGTCTACCACAACATACCTGGAAGACTTGCAAATGGGACAATAGTTCAAGTCCGCATAGTCAAGCCTAAACAAGACACATCCTTTCTCACAGGCATGTATCTTATCATAGGGCATCTTCAGTGCATGGAGGATTTTGTCCGACTGGTACAGGTTTGCAGGCATTACATGGCCTTTGGGTAGAAAGCGTCCAAATACTGTCATCATTGCATCGTAGCATTCTCTGCCCAAGTTGAACTGAGCCTTCAGAGCCATTACTTGTGAGATGGCATCCAACTGGCAAAGCTCAGTGTGCTCATGGAGCGGACGTTTTGAAGACTCCAACATTTCACTGAAGGCCTTTGCAGATTCCTCCATCTCCTCGTCCGAATCCCGAGCATCATCGAAGTCTTGCACCATGTTTTCCATCCCGGTACCATGCTCGTCGGTGCGACGACGATCCACCTCAGCTCGGTCACGTTGGGCAGACTCACCATGAAATGTCCACACCGTATAATCGGGCGTAAAACCACTCTTCTGCAGGTGTTTGCCCATTTCAGCCTCTGTCCTCTTTTCCCAATTGCCGCACCGTAAACAGGGGCACCAGGTTTTCCTCTGGCCATTTGCAAATGCGGCTCGCACAAACCCCTTGGTTTTTGTGAACCATTCAGTGCTCCATTTGTTCTGACCAGTGTGACCGGTGTACATCCACGCACGATCACTCATCTTGACTTTCAGAGCTACTAGACACACAACAAATATATATATAAATATAATTCACCATGTATATATTCATCAGTTGATCTACTTTGTCAATTTTATTACGTCCATGCAACCTACACTCTAATAGGTAATGATAGGTCCTAATCCCACCCGTGTATGTTTAGATTGGGTTCATTTTCCCATGCTATGCTCCGGATCCTACGCAAAATTTCGGCAGCACCTCCCCGCTGTTCTCCTGATACACGTCTCTGCAATAAACAGAGAGGATGTGTACCCGGAGAACAACAGGGGAGGCACTAACGAAATTTATGCGTCGAATCCGGAGCAAAGCATATGGGAAAACGAACCCAATCTAAACATACTCGGGCTGTCCATGGATAGCGTTGGACAATTCGAAAGAATCAAGGTTATAAATATGCAAATGCATGCATATTTATAACTATGACGCTTTCGAACGGGAGACACATATTGGTTACGCATATTGATGATTCAAGACACATATGTAGCTAGCTATCAAGTTTCATCGGAATAGATCAAATAATTAATGGGGGAGGAGGACATGTCATTTGTGCTCACCCACGAACGAAGGGGCAGAGCTCGTCAAACGCACGGCGAGGTCGTCGAACACCAAACCTCGCAGCGATGAAACAACTGCACATTTAAAACTACCCGATCAACACAATTATATATGATGTTTTTCATAACAAAATCGAAAAATATATGACCTAACTAATAATTCACAAATATGACCCCGTCGGCGTCTAGAAGGCCAAAGAACACCTTTTCGGGAGGTGTCGGGGGTCGGGGTGCCATGTCGGGGTCGGGGTCTCGGGGTCGGGGTGCCGGGTCGGGGTCGGGGTGCCGTGTCGGTGTCGGGGTCGGGGTGTCGGGTCAGGCTCGAGGTCGGGGTGTCGGGGTCGGGGTCGGGGTCGGGGTGTCGGGGTCGGGGTCTAGGGGTCGGGGTGTCGTGTCGGGGTGCCGGGTCGGGGTCGGGGTGCCGTGTCGGGTCGGTTTTTTTCCTCTTTTTTCCTTTTCTTCTTCTTCCTCTTCTTCCTTTTCTTCCTTTTCTTCCTTTTTTTCCTTCTTCTTCTTCTTCTTCTTCTTCCTCCTTTCCTTTTTCCTCTTATTCTTCTCCTCCTCTCCTCTTTCTTCTTCTTCTTCTTCCTCTTCTTCTTTTTTCTTCTCCTCCTCCTCTTCTTCTTCTTCCTTTCCTTTTTCCTCTTCTTCTTCTCCTCCTCTCCTCTTTTTTTCTTCTTCTTCTTCTTTCCTCAAACTAAACTAAACCTAAAACTAAACCTAAAACTAAACCTAAATCTAAAACTAAAACTAAAACTAAAACTAAATCTAAACTAAACATAAACCTAAAACTAAAAAAACAGAAAAAGGAAAAAACTAAATCTAAACCTAAAACTAAACCAAAACTAAATCTAAAACTAAAACTAAAACTAAATCTAAACTAAACATAAACCTAAAACTAAAAAAACAGAAAAAAGGAAAAAAAGAGGAGGTAGAGCTCACCTGGGGCAGGGCCGGTGGAGGAGGTGGCCGGTGGAGGAGGGGGGCGGGGCGGCCTGGGGCGGCGGCGCCGGGCCCGGGGCGGTGGGGCACGGGGGGGCCGGGGCGCGGCGGCGCCGAGACGGTAGGGCGGCGGGGGCGACGGGCCGGGGGCCGGTGGGGGAGGTGGCCGGTGGAGGAGGGGGGCGGGGCGGCCTGGGGCGGCGGCGCCGGGCCTGGGGCGGTGGGGCGCGGGGGGCCGGGGCGCGGCGGCGCCGAGACGGTAGGGCGGCGGGGACGATGGGGCGGGGGGCCGGTGGGGCGACGGCGCCGGGCGGCAGTGGCGACGGGGCGGGGGGCCGGTGGGGCGGCGGGGTGGTGGGGCGACCGGGCGGTGGCGAGTGGTGGGGGCGGCGGCGCGCGTGTGAAGAGCAGTGAGAGAAACAGGGCGGGGTGGGGCGCGGCCGTTAGATATGTTAAATCTTTGCCATCCGCCCCCTTTGTCGTCCGCTTTTTTGCTCTTTGCCGTCTGCTAGCAGACGGCAAAGAGGGGAGCCGTTAAGTTTTTTTTAAGCAACTCGTCAGTGGGGCCCCCTCCCTCTTTGCCGTCAGCTAGCCGACGGCAAAGAATCTTTGCCGTCAGCTAGCGGACGGCAAAGAACTGGCTGATGGCAAAGAAAGTCTTTGCCATCAGCCAGTTCTTTGCCGTCAGCTTTTGGGTAGCTGATGGCAAAGAGCTTCTTTGCCGTCTGCTAACTGACGGCAAAGAGCTTCTTTGCCGTCTGCTAACTGACGGCAAAGAGCTGGCAGATGGCAAAGTAGCTGATTCCAGTAGTGTACCACCCACATGCCTGGTCACCCTGCGGCCTCAAGCACCATCATAAACATGTGTGTGGTAGCCGTTGTCCTTGCTCCAATGGGTACCCATCGCTGCTGCACAGAGGCGACACACACGACCGTGTTACTGTACAAGTCGCTGCCTTCCTCGTCGTAATTTTTCCCCATGCCATCGCCGGCCTCCATTCCGCCTCCGCATCCCTGTCATTGGGATATCCCCTCGTAACCTACAAAAATTGGTAATTTGGATCTTAATATAACTGTAGAAATTCAATACATTCAAATAACCTGCACGCAACTCAAAGACACAATTTACACTCTGATAATAACCGGGTTGGGCACTGAGATGTAAATAATTAAAAGGCACTGAGATTCTTTCATCATCTCCAGGAACTAAAGTCGAAGTCTTGCGCTCTCTATGTTAGCAGACCTGACTAAATTTATGAATCCAAGAAAGGGTCCACAATTTATGATTCAGACTGAATGTTCGGCGATTTTAGTCGGGGGCTCAGTACTTCCTACTGGAACAACGCATAGGTTGTCCATGGTGTATGCTGCTTCCTTATGAGAGGGGAAAGGTGCACTCGCTAGGAGATGTCTTAGCAATGCTGTCATCTCACATAGATTGCCCACGGTGTAAGTTGCACCGTTGATCTAGCTATGCAAGCGAAGAATGCTAAAGCAGGGATGCGACAACAAAATAGAGCTTATGAGCATATATTACTTAACGGTAGGCCATCTTTAAGGTGGTAAAACACCAAGTTATTACAAAGCAAATCTAAATTTGAATACTGAGGGTGCAGAGAGGGCCAAGGTTATGGTTTCGAGCCTACAAATGTTTTAGATCTTTAGGCCTCTTCTTATGCATCATCAGTTCTCAAAGCAAAAGGGGATGTTATGGCCAATGTTGGGCTCTATAATTTTTTGCCTGTGCAAAAAAAGAGATGTTCTACCACTGCGAGTTCCAAGAAAGATGTCATTATAATATATGTAAGGCTCAAAATTGTTCCATTAACCAACTTACAATGCCATGGAGTCCTTGCAATCAACATCAGTATCCAGCAGCATGTTTCCCTCTTCGAAACAATGCTCACCTATCTAGTTACCAAGTTTCCCTCTTCCATGATGGTCATCGCCTCCACATCACCACCTACCACATCATAGTATTAGATTTCAATTCCATTTATCAGGAAATGAAGAGGCAGCATAAAAGCATCTGACGCTTGTCAAGCTCCGCCACCAGCCAGTGTTGTGAGGGAATGGGGCTTTATGTGTTAATATGGAGAGGACTGCTATACGCGAACCTAGTGAATATGTAAGCCATTGTATGCACACTTGTGTTGGGGAACATAGTATTTCAAAAAAATCCTACGATCACGCAAGATCTATCTAGTAGAAGCATAGCAACGAGCAGGGAGAGTGTGTCCACGTACCCTCGTAGACCGAAAGCGGAAGCGTTTAGTAACGCGGTTGACGTAGTCGAATGTCTCCGCGATCCAACCGATCCAAGTACCGAACACAAGGCACCTCCGCGATCTGCACACGTTCAGCTCGGTGACGTCCCTCGAACTCTTGATCCAGTTGAGGCCGAGGGAGAGTTCCGTCAGCACGATGGGGTGGTGACGGTGATGATGAAGTTACCGGCGCAGGGCTTCGCCTAAGCACTACGACGATATGACCGAGGTGTGTAAATGTGTAGGGGGGCACCGCACACGGCTAAGACAAATCATGAGTCCTTTGGGGTGCCCCTAGCCACGTATATAAAGGAGGGGAGGGAAGAGGTGGACGGCCCAAGGGGGGCGCGCCAGGTGTGGGGAATCCTACTAGGACTCCCCAGTCCAAGTAGGATTCCCCTCCTCTTTCCTATTCGGAGTAGGAGAGAAGGAAAGAGAGGGAGAGGGAGAAGGAAAGGGGGGCCGCGGCCCCACCCCTTGTCCAATTCGGTTTGGGCAGGTGGGGGAGGCGCGCGCCACCTCTTGGACCTTCTCCCCTCTCTCCACTAAAGCCCAATAAGGCCCATTACTTCTCCCGGCGAATTCCCGTAACTCTCCGGTACTCCGAAAAATACCCGAATCACTCGGAACCTTTCCGATGTCCGAATATAGCCTTCCAATATATCAATATTTACGGCTCGACCATTTTGAGACTCCTCGTCATGTCCGTGATCTCATCTGGGACTCCGAACAACCTTTGGTACATCAAATCACATAACTCATAATACAAATCGTCATCGAACGTTAAGCGTGCGGACCCTACGGGTTCGAGAACTGTGTAGACATGACCGAGACACATCTCCGGTCAATAACCAATAGCGGAACCTGGATGCTCATATTGGTTCCTACATATTATACGAAGATCTTTATCGGTCAAATCGCATAACAACATACGTTGTTCCCTTTGTCATCGGTATGTTACTTGCCCGAGATTCGATCGTCGGTATCCTCATACCTAGTCCAATCTCGTTACCGGAAATTCTCTTTACTCGTTCCGTAATGCATCATCCCGCAACTAACTCATTAGTCACAATGCTTGCAAGGCTTATAATGATGTGCATTACCGAGAGGGCCCAGAGATACCTCTCAGATACACGGAGTGACAAATCCTAATCTCGATATATGCCAACTCAACAAACACCTTCGGAGACACCTGTAGAGCATCTTTATAATTACCCATTTATGTTGTGACGTTTGATAGCACACAAAGTGTTCCTCCGGTATTCGGGAGTTGCATAATCTCATAGTCAGAGGAACATGTACAAGTCATGAAGGAAGCAGTAGCAATGAAACTGAAATGATCATAATGCTAAGCTAATGAATGGGTCTTGTCCATCACATCATTCTCTAGTGATGTGATCCTGTTCATCAAATGACAACACATGTCTATGGCTAGGAAACTTAACCATCTTTGATTAACGAGCTAGTCAAGTAGAGGCATACTAGGGACACTCTGTTTTGTTTATGTATTCACACATGTATCAAGTTTCCGTTTAATACAATTCTAGCATGAATAATAAACATTTATAATGAAATAAGGAAATAAATAATAACTTTATTATTGCCTCTAGGGCATATTTCCTTCAGTCTCCCACTTGCACTAGAGTCAATAATCTAGTTCACATCGCCATGTGATTTAACACCAATAGTTTACATCACCATGTGATTAACACACATAGTTCCCATCGCCATGTGACCAACACTCAAAGGGTTTACTAGAGTCAGTAATCTAGTTCACATCGCCATGTGATTAACACCCAAAGAGTACTAAGGTGTGATCATGTTTTGCTTGTGAGAGAAGTTTAGTTAACGGGTCTGCCAAATTCAGATCCGTATGCATTTTGCAAATTTCTATGTCTACAATGCTCCGCACGGAGCTACTCTAGCTAATTGCTCCCACTTTCAATATGTATCGGATTGTGACTTAGAGTCATCCAGATCGGTGTCTAAGTTTGCATCGATGTAACTCTTTACGATGAACTCTTTATCACCTCCATAACCGAGAAATATTTCCTTAGTCCTCTAAGGATAATTTTGACCGTTGTCCCGTGATCTACTCCTATATTGCTATTGTACTCCCTTGCCAAACTCAGGGCAGGGTATACAATAGGTCTGGTACACAGCATGGCATACTTTATAGAACATATGGCTGAGGGATAGGGAATGACTTTTCATTCTCTTTCTATTTTCTGCCATGGTCGGGTTTTGAGTCTTTATTCAACATCACACCTTGCAACACAGGCAAGAACTCCTTCTTTGACTGATTGCGGATGGAATTGAAGCGTCTCTTGATGTGCTTGGTTCTTTTGTGAAATCTGGATTCCTTTGCCAAGGCAATTGCACCAGTATTGTCACAAAAGATTTTCATTGGACCCGATGCACTAGGTATGACACCTAGATCGGATATGAACTCCTTCATCCAGACTCCTTCATTTGCTGCTTCCAAACAGCTATGTACTCCGCTTCACACATAGATCGCGCCATGACGCTTTGCTTAGAACTGCACCAACTGACAGCTCCACCGTTCAATATAAATATGTATCCGGTTTGTGACTTAGATTCATCCGGACTAGTGTCAAAGCTTGCATCGACATAACCATTTACGATGAGCTCTTTGTCACCTCCATAAACGAGAAACATATCCTTAGTCCTTTTCAGGTATTTCAGGATGTTCTTGACCGCTGTCCAGTGATCCACTCCTGGATTACTTTGGTACCTCCCTGCTAAACTAATAGCAAGGCACACATCAGTTCTGGTACACAGCATTGCATACATGATAGAATCTATGGCTGAAGCATAGGGAATGACTTTCATTTTCTCTCTATCTTCTGCAGTGGTCGAGCATTGAGTCTGACTCAACTTCACACCTTGTAACACAGGCAAGATCCCTTTCTTTGCTTGATCCATTTTGAACTTCTTCAAAACTTTATCAAGGTATGTGCTTTGTGAAAGTCCAATTAAGCGTCTTGATCTATCTCTATAGATCTTGATGCCCAATATATAAGCGGCTTCACCGAGGTCTTTCATTGAAAAACTATTATTCAAGTATCCTTTTATGGTATCCAGAAATTCTATATCATTTCCAATCAACAATATGTCATCCACATATAATATTAGAAATGCTACAGAGCTCCCACTCACTTTCTTGTAAATACAGGCTTCTCCAAAAGTCTATATAAAACCATATGCTTTGATCACACTATCAAAACGTTTATTCCAACTCCGAGATGCTTGCACCAGTCCATAAATGGATTGCTGGAGCTTGCACAATTTGTTAGCATCCTTTGGATTGATAAAACCTTCGGGTTGCATCATATACAACTCTTCTTCCAGAAATCCATTCAGGAATGCAGTCTTTACATCCATTTGCCAAATTTCATAATCATAAAATGCAGCAATTGCTAACATGATTCGGACGGACTTAAGCATCGCTACGGGTGAGAAGGTCTCATCGTAGTCAACTCCTTGAACTTGTCGAAAACCTTTCGCAACAAGTCGAGCTTTGTAGACAGTAACATTACCGGCAACGTCAGTCTTCTTCTTGAAGATCCATTTGTTCTCTATGGCTTGCCGATCATCGGGCAAGTCAACCAAAGTCCACACTTTGTTCTCATACATGGATCCCATCTCAGATTTCATGGCCTCAAGCCATTTCGCGGAATCTGGGCTCATCATCGCTTCCTCATAGTTCATAGGTTCGTCATGGTCAATTAACATGACCTCCAGAACCGGATTACCATACCACTCTGGTGCGGATCTTACTCTGGTTGACCTACGAGGTTCAGTAGTAACTTGATCTGAAGTTACATGATCATCATCATTAGCTTCCTCACTAATTGGTGTAGTAGTCACAGGAACTGATTTCTGTGATGAACTACTTTCCAATAAGGGAGCAGGTACAGTTACCTCATCAAGTTCTACTTTCCTCGCACTCACTTTTTTCGAGAGAAACTCCTTCTCTAGAAATGATCCATTCTTAGCAACGAATGTATTGCCTTCGGATCTGTGATAGAAGGTGTACCCAACAGTCTCCTTTGGGTATCCTATGAAGACACATTTCTCCGATTTGGGTTCGAGCTTATCAGGTTGAAGTTTTTTCACATAAGCATCGCAGCCCCAAACTTTAAGAAACAACAATTTGGGTTTCTTGCCAAACCACAGTTCATAAGGTGTCGTCTCAACGGATTTAGATGGTGCCCTATTTAATGTGAATGCAACGGTCTCTAAAGCATAACCCCAAAACGATAGCGGTAAATCAGTAAGAGACATCATAGATCGCACCATATCTAATGAAGTGCGGTTACGACGTTCGGATACACCATTACGCTGTGGTGTTCCAGGTGGCGTGAGTTGTGAAACTATTCCGCATTGTTTCAAATGAAGACCAAACTCGTAACTGAAATATTCTCCTCCACGATCAGATCATAGAAACTTTATTTTCTTGTTACGATGATTTTCCACTTCACTCTGAAATTCTTTGAACTTTTCAAATGTTTCAGATTTATGTTTCATCAAGTAGATATACCCATATCTGCTTAAATCATCTGTGAAGGTCAGAAAATAACGATACCCGCCGCGAGCCTCAATATTCATCGGACCACATACATCAGTATGTATGATTTCCAACAAATCAGTTGCTCGCGTCATTGTTCCGGAGAACGGAGTTTTAGTCATCTTGCCCATGAGGCATGGTTCGCAAGTACCAAGTGATTCCAAAAGTCCATCAGAATGGAGTTTCTTCATGCGCTTTACACCAATATGACCCAAACGGCGGTGCCACAAATAAGTTGCACTATCATTATCAACTCTGCATCTTTTGGCTTCAATATTATGAATATGTGTGTCACTACTATCGAGATTCAACAAAAATAGACCACTCTTCAAGGGTGCATGACCATAAAAGATATTACTCATATAAATAGAACAACCATTATTCTCGGATTTAAATGAATAACCGTCTCGCATCAAACAAGATCTGGATATAATGTTCATGCTTAACGCTGGCACCAAATAATAATTATTCAGGTCTAAAACTAATCCCGAAGGTAGATGTAGAGGTAGCGTGCCGACGACGATCACATCGACTTTGGAACCATTTCCCACGCGCATCGTCACCTCGTCCTTAGCCAATCTTTGCTTAATCCGTAGTCCCTGTTTCGAGTTGCAAACATTAGCAACAGAACCAGTATCAAATACCCATGTACTACTGCGAGTATTAGTAACGTACACATCAATAACATGTATATCACATATACCTTTGTTCACCTTGCCATCCTTCTTATCCGCCAAATACTTGGGGCAGTTCCGCTTCCAGTGACCAGCCCCTTTGCAGTAGAAGCACTCAGTCTCAGGCTTAGGTCCAGACTTGGGCTTCTGACTTGAGCAGCAACTTGCTTGTCGTTCTTCTTGAAGTTCCCCTTCTTTCCTTTACCCTTTTTCTTGAAACCGGTGGTCTTGTTGACCATCAACACTTGATGCTCCTTCTTGATTTCTACCTCCGCAACCTTTAGCATTGCGAAGAGCTCGGGAATCGTCTTATCCATCCCTTGCATGTTATAGTTCATCATGAAGTTTTTGTAGCTTGGTGGCAGTGATTGAAGAACTCTGTCAATGACAATATCAACCAGAAGATTAACTCCCAGCTGAGTCAAGTGATTATGATACCTAGACATTTTGAGTATATGCTCACTGACAGAACTATTCTCCTCCATTTTGTAGCTATAGAACTTATTGGAGACTTCATATCTCTCAATCCAGGCATTTGCTTGAAATATTAACTTCAATTCCTGGAACATCTCATATGCTCCATGACGTTCAAAACATCGTTGAAGTCTCGGTTCTAAGCCGTAAAGCATGGCACACTGAACTATCGAGTAGTCATCAGCTTTGCTCTGCCAGGCGTTCACAACGTCCGGCATTGCTCCTGCAGCGGGTCTTGCACCTAGCGGTGCTTTCAGGACGTAATTCTTCTGTGCAGTAACTGTGGAGGGGGGCACAACACACTGCTAAGACAAATCTTGAGTCCTTTGGGGTGCCCCCTGGACACGTATATAAAGGAGGGGAGGGAAGAGATGGCCGGCCCAAGGGGGGCGTGCCAGGTGTGGGGAATCCTACTAGGACTCCCCAGTCTAAGTAGGATTCCCCTCCTCTTTCCTATTCGGAGTAGGAGAGAAGGGAAGAGAGGGAGAGGGAGAAGGAAAGGGGGGCCGCCCCCCACCCCTTGTCCAATTCGGTTTGGGCAGGGGGAGGTGCGCGCCACCTCTTGGCCCTTCTCCCCTCTCTCCACTAAAGCCCAATAAGGCCCATTACTTCTCCCAACGAATTCCCGTAACTCTTCGGTACTCCAAAAAATACCCGAATCACTCGGAACCTTTCTGATGTCCGAATATAGCCTTCCAATATATCAATCTTTACGTCTCAAGCATTTCAAGACTCCTCATCATGTCCGTGATCTCATCCGGGACTCTGAACAACCTTTGGTACATCAAATCACATAACTCATAATACAAATCGTCATCGAACGTTAAGCGTGCAGACCCTACGGGTTCGAGAACTATGTAGACATGACCGAGACACATCTCCGGTCAATAACCAATAGCGGAACCTGGATGCTCATATTGGTTCCAACATATTCTACGAAGATCTTTATCGGTCAAACCGCATAACAACATACGTTGTTCCCTTTGTCATCGGTATGTTACTTGCCCGAGATTCGATCATCGGTATCCTCATACCTAGTTCAATCTCGTTATCGGAAATTCTCTTTACTCGTTCCGTAATTGCATTACCGAGAGGGCCCAGAGATACCTCTCAGATACACGGAGTGACAAATCCTAATCTCGATATATGCCAACTCAACAAGCACCTTCGGAGACACCTGTAGAGCATCTTTATAATCACCATTTATGTTGTGACGTTTGATAGCACACAAAGTGTTCCTCCGGTATTCGGGAGTTGCATAATCTCATAGTCAGAGGAACATGTATAAGTCATGAAGGAAGCAGTAGCAATGAAACTGAAACGATCATAATGCTAAGCTAATGAATGGGTCTTGTCCATCACATCATTCTCTAATGATGTGATCCCGTTCATCAAATGACAACACATGTCTATGGCTAGGAAACTTAACCATCTTTGATTAACGAGCTAGTCAAGTAGAGGCATACTAGGGACACTCTGTTTTGTTTATGTATTCACACATGTATCAAGTTTTCGGTTAATACAATTCTAGCATGAATAATAAACATTTATCATGAAATAAGGAAATAAATAATAACTTTATTATTGCCCGTAGGGCATATTTCCTTCAACTTGAGGAACTTAGACCCGGAGATAATTTTTTCATCATCGTTTTACAAAGGAAAACAAGCCCACATGCCAATTGTTGATGGTGCTAGTGGTACTAAAAATAACTTTAGAATAGTTTTGTACCCGATACTTCTGGTTAATATATTTACTTATTTTCAGGAAAAATATATATGAAATGGATATTGTTGGATCAAAACTTGTAAACACAGCGAGCAAAAAAAGTTCCTTCCAAAGCTAACTCTGCATCGAAACTTCCTTGGATCCACCACGTCCTTGGCAGACAGAAACTGAGGAAACAACTAAGCCGAAATTAGAAGAATATTATTGGATCACTGGCAAGGCACGGAATTACTGGCAATGGCACAAAAGGAAATATGTAGAGAAAATACATAAACACAAATTTGTTGTTGTAGAAACACAAATGTAATATGCACATGTCTACCACTGATCCCAACCTTATATTCTATTCACAACACTACACCTTTCTTCTTCCAAATTTCTCAAACAAATAAAAGAAGTTTCCATGAGACTACATGAGTGCATTCTTCACAGATATTCTGTATAGGCAGTTGGCATGTCTAGAATCTTTCTACCCCACATGCTCGGTCCACCACAAAGCCATCCTTCTCCTCCGCCACAACACGGCGCCACCATTGCCCTTGCTTCTCCACCCACACTGGGACACCACAGCCGCACCACCCACTCAGTGATACGAACGCCCCGCTCCCATCCTCACTACCCACATCACAGCTCCGCGTCTAGGGTTAGCTGCAGGGGTGCGCGCAGAGGCGGAACGACCATGAGGTGCTTGGGGATCGATAGAGGCGACGAGGCGGAGCCGCGCGAGTGGCGGCCGACGCGAGATCCGCTAGCGTCGGCCAGAGTCAGAGGCGCAGGCGGGCGGAGATTTAGAGCAGAGAGAGAATGGAGGCGGGGGCTGGAGGGAGGGAGCAGTGGCGGCAGACGGCCTCGGCCTCGGTAGTTAGCACCACCATGGTGTAGCGTGGAGAGGCGTAGAGGAGAAAGCAAAGGAGTGAGGCGACAAGGTGCGTGGGGTGGCGGCGAAGCAGAGGAGCACCATGGATGGCCGTCGTCGGCACCGCGGGAAGGTGTGGAGGAGAGGCGGCCGCGTGAGGGGAGGCACATCAGAGGTATGGTGTGCTCTCATGGGAGAAAGTAAGGCAGCGTTGCCCTCTCCTCAATCTAATTACCTTCCTATTTTTTTCAAGAAAGAGAAGTTAAGAGAGATCGACTCTTGGTATTTTTCCTTTGTAGCGTGATATAAAAGAAAGTGAAGGAGAGAAAATCTTTTTTCTTCTGAAATTGTGAAGGATAGAAAATCGGACGATCGATCGAACATAGGGTAACGAATGAATGACTTACGCACTCTCTCTCCTTAACACCCATTATTTGTTTCCTAAAAATGTGTTATTTGTTTTCTAAAACAAATTGCATTAATGGAAGGATCGGTTGATTTGGATAAATTATGAAAGTTAGATCCGTGATCTTTTGTATGTTAGGAAAGTGCTGATTTGTAATAAAAGAGTGGAGAGAAAATAAATTGATAGATAAAAAACCCAGCGTGGTAAGGGTGGTCGGTGGTGGGACAAAGAAAAACGGGACGAAAATAAACCGTATCAGGCTACCAACTTTAGAAGGAGAGATTAGGAGTAGAGATAATAAAAAATCACTGTTTGATACCCTAAAATTTACTCCGAGCTTTTTTCTGTACATGGACTGAATCAAGATGCTCCGAAAGAAAAGAAAAAAACTCGTCCAGCTCGAACCTTTTGCCCACACCCCTTCTGTTCCGTCTACCGGCCACCCCCCACCCCTGTCCTTTCCCGACTCCTCCCCCACCCCACTCTCCTCCTCTCCTCGCCTCTCCCCATTGGAGCAGAGCCACAAGCCATAGCCCCTAGGCCCGTCGCCTCGAGCCATCTCCGGCGACAACCGTCCGCATCTCGGGCGCCCGCCCCGTCCACCATCCTCCCCCGCGCCGCAGCTTCCCGGATTTCACGGCCGCCGCCGTACCGGACCTGCAACGCCGCCGCCGCCGCCGCCGCGTTCCCGGGGAGTCAATTCGCTCCCTAACACGCCTTCAATTTGCCTTGTTTTTCGATTGAATTGAAATCAGTTATTATGCGCCCTCCGTGCTAGAAACGGAGTCGGAATCCATCCTCGACGGTTTCGTTCCGCTCCGCCGCCCCATCCCCCTATATTTACTGCCTCTCCCCCTCACCTGACCCGCGCAGCCTCCAATCCAATCTGACCGCTGTGCCCTAGACCTGCCGCCGCTCGCGCCGTAGCTCAGCGTCGCCGCCGACGCCTCACCCCCCCAATTCCACGCGTCGCGGCCATCGCCGTCTCTGTTCGGCCTCGTCGTCGGTTAAACTCCACTGACCCTCCACCAATTTCGGCCGGCACGACGTCTAGATCCGCCGCTCAGGGAGGGTTTCCGAGGATTGAGTCGTGGAGCCTGGCCCTCCAGCAGCCAGGCGTCGGTGAAGACAAGGAGTCGGTCTGCTTCTGCTGTCCTGGGGTAGTGCGACGTGTAGGCTCAGTTTGATTGATTCTACTGCTGTAATATACATTTTTGGTGTTGTATTGAACTCTACCTTGTAAAGCTGGTATCCCCAGCATTCCCCTTTGCTTTATATAAAGCTTGTACAATCGACCTTTCGTTGAAAAATAAAATGAATAATAATTTGGGAGCCTTGATGGTGAAGAGCAATACTGGTTATCTTGGCGTCTCCGAGCCAATCTCATTAGGCGGGCCAACTGAGAAGGATGTTGTGCAGACAGCCGAGGTCGAAAAGGTGCGTGCGTGTGTGATATGGGTGTCAGATAGACCATGAATTTTTGAATTTTCCGTTGCTCTCCTGTTTAATGTGTTCTGCTCATATGTTGTTATTGGTGTCGATCAGTTCCTTGCTGATGCGGGCTTGTATGAGAGTCAAGAGGAGGCTGTCTCGCGAGAAGAGGTCTTAGGCAAACTTGACCAGGTTTGAGCATACTCTGCCGGTGTGCTTATATTTTGGATTATAATTTGGGTACACCAGTTTTAAGACGACTTGTTGTTTGTCCTGGCAGACTGTGAAAACTTGGATTAAGAAGGCCACTAGGGTGAGCGGTTATGGCGAGCAGTTCGTGCAAGAAGCAAATGCTAAGATCTTCACATTTGGTTCATACCGCCTTGGGGTACTCCGTTGCTCTGTTTCTTGTCTAGTCCTATTTCTAAAGAAATACTTGCTTGTCACTTGTTAAGTGTTTTCATGCTTTTTGCCTATTTTGTATGTTTTTTCTATCAAATGATGCAAGTGCATTAGTCATTATATGAGTATATCTGTGCAGAGTCTGGTGGTTTTAGTTAGGTTTACTGCTAGAGATATATACTGTCGCTGTTTTATGAGATTTCTATCTATCACCTAAATTTACTGTTGTGATTCTACCTATTCTGTTGCTTTTGCACAGGTGCACGGTCCTGGCGCAGATATTGACACGCTATGTGTGGGTCCAAGACACGCAACTCGAAATGTAAGAGGATCTATTACTAAATTCCAAAGTTATCACAGTCTTATTGTGTCCAATGTGCATTTTATTTTTCGCAGGACTACTTCTTCAGGTGTCTTCACGATATGCTAGCCGAGATGCCAGAAGTTTCTGAATTACACCCAGTACCAGATGCTCATGTGCCTGTTCTGGGGTTCAAACTTTGTGGGGTGTCTATTGACCTTTTATATGCAAACCTTGCACATGTGGTGATTCCTGATGTAAGTTTTGTTTTACAGCTTTGTTATTTAAAAATTGTATCGGTACTCTATGCTATATTTATATTGTACTCATTGTAGTAAATGAGTAGAAAATGGAAGCATTTGCATCTCCAAAAATGGAAGACTGTGAAAATGGAGCTTAGCATTTTATTCCCTAGTTTTGTTTAGCTCGTGAATCATTTCATAGCATGTTTTGATGATGTTTGATATGAATTCCTGATCATGTTACATGATTCCATTTCAGGATCTTGATCTTTCTCAGGACTCCATACTGCACAATGTTGATGAACAGGCTGTTCGTAGTTTAAATGGGTGTCGAGTTACTGATCAAATATTACGATTGGTCCCAAACATTCCGGTATGTGTCGCCTGTTTCTCAAGTAAACATGTCAATATTATTCTATGGACTAAAACCCATTTGTTTTCTCAAATCCAGAGTTTTCGCACAACCTTAAGGTTCATGAGATACTGGGGGAAGCGCCGTGGGGTGTACTCAAACGTATGCTTCTTCTCGCTGCAAGAGTATGCTTTAAAGTATGAACGCACATGCATTTTTAGGGAGGCCGGAAACTTTACATGTGGAGACCAACAGAACAAGAGAATATTTCGCCTCATTCTAAAAGAAGACATTATGTTCCATTTGGTTTCAAGCAAGAGTTGACACCAAATGTAACAATATGTTATCTGCCATTTATCTTCCTTAATAATAGATCTACGAAAATAGCTTTCGTATTGTTTAGGGGTCAACTGTTCAACTAGTACTGTGGTAGTATGGGACACAGAATACAAGTAAAGAAAACAAGAGAACCAAAAGAAGTTAGCATTTTCTTAAGCTGTTCACTGATATTTCTAAAATACCGTTGCACATAAAATATAGTTGGGTAAATAAAACAAATTGCAGCGTGTGGAGGTACTTAGCACCCTGCTAGCTATGTCCAGTGCATGATTGCATGTTTACATTACGGTGCATATGCATATCATTATATCAGTATTATGGTCTATGAATGTGAAATTGATACTAAGATTTTTCTTCCATGTCCAGGTTATGGGATTCTTGGGTGGCATAAATTGGGCAATTCTTGTTGCTCGTATATGTCAATTGTATCCAAATGCATCGCCCAGCATGTTGATATCTCGTTTTTTCAGAGTCTACAGCCAGTGGAAGTGGCCCAACCCTGTTACACTTTGCCATATTGAGGAGGGTCCTCTTGGCCTCCCTGTTTGGGATCCAAGAAGAAACTTTAGAGACAGGGGCCATCAGATGCCTATAATTACACCCGCCTATCCTTGTATGAATTCTAGTTATAACGTATCTACTAGTACTAGGTATGTGATGGTCCAAGAATTCACACGAGGATACGAGATCTGCCAGGTACTTATTATTTCAGAATAATTTGTTTATAATTTAACAGGAATTCAGTAATTAAAATCCTAACATGCATTCAAAAGCATATTCATCTTACTGATGTCTACTGTCTAGTAGTAATATATATTCATATTGATCTTAAAGGTCTGAACTTTATCCTCAGAAAACATTTATCTCAATGCATCTGTAATGCTAATGGAAGCACACCATTTGTTATCTTACTAATATTATCTGACTAAAACATACTGTAATGTATGTATGTATTGCTTGTGTTTTTGCTGTTAACTTATACTGTAGCAACCTTTTTGCATTTATGTTTAGAACTTCTATTTTGAGTTCACGTGTATGGAACCTATCTATATCTTGCATCAGACTTGATTTCCCCTTGATGATTAACTGCAGGCAATAGATGAAAATAGAGCAACCTGGGATGATTTATTCGAGCCATATCCATTTTTTGAATTATATAAAAATTATTTGGAGGTTGGTATCACAGCGAGAAATGAAGATGACCTCAGGAATTGGAAAGGTTGGGTAGAGTCTCGCCTTCGGACGCTTGTATTAAAGGTGAATAACTGAAAACAAAACTTTCATTCTTCTTAGTAATGTGTGCTACGTGTGTTTTAATATGTGATTTTGGCTGCTGATGTAGTTTGAACGATATACTCATGAGATGCTCCTTGCACATCCGCATCCCAGAGATTTCTCAGATGGATCCAGGCCGCTGCATAGTTTTTACTTCATGGGTCTTTGGAGAAAACAAACTGCCCAACCTCAAGAAGCTGAGCAATTTGACATCAGAGGAATCGTAAATGAGTTTAAGAACGCAGTTCTTGCTTATGCACATCGGAGGGAAGGAATGGATATTGAAGTGTCCCATGTAAAAAGAAAAGATATCCCTTTGTTTGTTTTTCCTGGTGGAGTGCGCCCTCCTCGTTCTTCCAGAACAGTAGCTAGGAGCAGTCGCACTGTTTCTAGGAACGTTGTTACAGCTGATGGTCAAGTTGGAAATCAATTGGGCGCTGAAAGTTGGAGTGATCCTCAATCTGCTCTAGATCATTCTGGTGGCTATCAAAGTACTTCTTTGTTGGTCCCCAGTGTATCAAGTAAAGAAACCCAAAGTATTTTGAATGGGCATTCAAATCTTCACACAGAATCCCTTGAGCATGAACATCCAGGGCATTTTCTTGGAAGTACATCTGCTCCTGCGAACATTGCTGTGTTGGATGTAGTTACACAACCTAACAGTATGCCATCTACTTCAAGCAATGGTGCTCCAACAAATGGGTTGGACATTTGTTTCAATAGCTTACACAGGGAAGCTGAGAGGATTCCTGCAAATAATCCTGTGAATTTCTCTCCAGCTGTGGTTGATGAGCTTGATGAGCTGGCATCGTACCAAGCTAAGCCTGACGATAAACATGTGCTTCCTGTTCATGGAACATCTTTGGAAGGATGTTCTGGAAGGACCGTGGGGCAAACATGTAATTTGAGTTCTCATGGTAATAATCATCTGAAGCGCAAGGCTGAGGAAGAGCTGGAGGTATTTTTTTCCTTCTAACTTTTTTCATATGTATTTTGTATTTATACATACTCATTAGCTCTTAATGCTTTATATCTCTCTCTAAGTGCATGGTGTGATTTAGCTTCTTCCACTATTATTTGCTTGTATATTGATATTAATTGTGATTCTGTTTTTATTTTTAAAAAGCCACTTGAGCTTGCTGGCCCGCCAGTTGGCGCTACTTGTGCATCAACATCAACTGTTCAAAGAAAGCCCCTCAGGTACTCTTGTGCTACCGTAGTATTTGGAAATATATGAGGTCCTAGAAAGCATGCAGTAAAACTTCTCTAGCTTTGACTTACAAATAGATGATGTATTATAGATTGATCAAAGCAAAAGTAACATTTCATTGGAAGTATGGTTTGTCATGAAAAGTACTATTTTAAATGTATTACTAACATATTCATTTGCAAAGTAATAATGGTCAAAACCCTGTTTTATGTTGGGAGACTCTGCCAATGTGCGTGTCTCCACTTGTCGAATGGATAATTCACAGTATGTTGGCAGTTCATCTTGTTTGTTGGTTTTCCTGCTTGATGTGCGAAGTTATGCTGATAATAACATTTCTTCTTTTTAATCTGTTAGGCTTAGATTGTCAACTGTGCCGCAGCCAAAACAAGCTGAATGAAGCTCCCGAATCCAACACCAGGCCAACGCGTCGTGAAGATACTGAGGATAGGACAATTCCAGCGGAGAGCTTTCAATTTTTCATTCTATTATGTTCAAAATGTAAACATCCACTGTAGGCCATTGTAGGCCAACTTTTGTGTGCTGCGGAAAAAGTACAAGAGAAAATGTTGTAATTTACGACCTTTTTAACCGCGGCACATGCTGTTTGCGATCTTGGAATATTCTCATCTTTGCTTGGCTTGTGTATTCACTGTAAAAGACATATGTTCTGCTAATATAATTTATTTGTCAATAAATGCCGTCCTTGTGCATAAATTGAACGAAGTAACTTGAGCGGCTGGTTAGCTGCGTGGTTATCAAGGTTTTAAATTGCATTTTTTGTAGCTTAGCGATGAGGTCCGAGCTATAGCTATGTTAGCTATCGCGGATACTATTTACAATTGCGTTTTCATAAAGTAATAAAACGACTAAGAAAAACTCACAATCAAGACAAAACTGAAGCACGGATTTTTAGATTTCGAATAGCCGAGATATAGCATAACTAAACTCCGCAAGAGGGAAAGAGCATGAACTTTTAATAAAGAAGTGTCGCATGAACACATGACAACTCCAAACGTTTTTTATGTCAAATTTAGTGACGCGAAGATGGCAACTTTAGTTGTCAAAGTATGACAACTTCTTTTCTGATGGCAAGTTTTAGTTTTTTTTCTTTTCGGATGACAACTTTAGTTGGAAAAAACGTCAGGACCGAAGTGCTTCGTGCACATGTGACACTTATCATTTGGGTTAATGAATTGTTCACCTACTAGGGTTTCTGCTTTCTTCATCTTATTTAGTAATAATATACATGGTTATTTTGAATTAAGTTTACATGTGTAATTGGTGACAAGCTACTTTTGCACATGTACATTTACAATATAATAGTTTTACTGTGAGCCATGCTAAATAGATTAGGTATTTGGATTTGACAATATAGGGGGCGGAGCTTAGACATTGGTACAAAATTTCATAATCTTAGGGTATCTTCAAAGCGGACCCTCAAATCACCCGTGAACGTTTGGACCGAACTGTTTAGACGCTACGTCATCCTGCATCGTTTCCCGGGCGCGTTCGCGTGTATGTTTCCCGCAAACTAGGGCCCACCCAAAACCATCGTCATGTAGGACTCCGACACCCTCGGCCCACCCAAAACCACACCCATAGCCCGCGTCTCCACCCCCTTGCTCCGCATCCACTTCCTCCCTATCCGACGCGGTCGTTGTATCACCCCGGTCGTCCGTCAAGCCTTTCCCGGACCTCCGCGACCTCCGCCGCTCCACCCGGTTGCCACGCCGCTTTGCCTATGCCACCGTTCCACCTCTTGTTCGTCCGCCGTGTAGGTACCATCTGCCCCCGTGGATGCTGTCCGTGGGGGTCACCAAGCCCGACAAGTGTTTGGTGAAATCCTGTGCTAATTTTTTTGATATTTTTTCTCCCTTCTTTGAAGCAATAGATTGAACATGGAATACTTCTATGATCTCTACGTTGAGTCGTCCGACGAGGAGGATTATGCAGATGAAGCGACGATGATGCAGGCAGTCCTTGCATATGAGGAGCGTGCGGAAGAGCATGTTTTCAATTTCAAGGGATCGATCAAGGGTCATTGAGTGCTGAATCGGAATAGGGTACGGGGGAATTTGATGCTGATGGACGACCACTTTGCCCGCGATGCCCTATTCGCGAATATTTTTTGCCGGTGCTTTCTGTTGCCGAGAAATGTGTTCGATCGCCTCTACAATGGTGTTCGGGCTTTCGATGACTACTTCATCTTGACGAAGTATGTCGTAGAAAGAATTGGATTCTCTGGTTACCAGAAGTGCACGGATGCTTGCATATGGCAGGTCTACAGATTCGTGGGACGAGTACCTCTGGATGTCTGAGAGCACATGTGCTGACGCTATGTCAGATTTGCTATTGCGGTGGTCGAGGTGTTTGGACGTCAATACTTGAGAGAACCAATTGGCGCAAACACTGAAAGACTCATGGCACTCTTGGAAGCAAGAGGATGGTCAAGTACACTCAAATCTCTTGATTGCATGCACTAGAGATGGAAAATTACCCATGTGCTCTACAAGGGGAATATCAACACCATGTTAAGAATCCCGCAATCCTTCCCCTTGAGGGGTCAAATCTGGCTATTTAAGCCGGACGGCGAGGGTAAACCCTATCCACCCCTATTTCCCATCTCCCCCTTGTTTGCACCGCCACCGCTTGCCCTTCCGCTCCCACATCTCTGTCCACCATGGTCCGATAGAAGATCACATATTATTAAATGCTCACGCTGGAGCATTAGACAGATCGCGCGGGAGATGCGTGCTGCCGAGATACATTGCGCCGCTCACCTTGCAGAGGAGGATTTTGTGGAGGCGTACATGGATGGCGGTGGGGGAGGAGGCGGCAGGCATGGAGGTTGAGCCCGATGGATTCATCATGGAGGAGGAGGAGGTGGAGCACCTTGCGGTGGAGGCACAATTGTAGGTGGAGCAAGCGGGCGCAACCACCTTCACGATGCTCATCGCCGATCTTGACCTCGTGGCCAAAAACCAGGCCATCTTGGAGTCGCTCTAGTCCGAACGGGAGGTGGAGGCGAACCGTCGCCATATCCACCTCGCTGGCGTGAGGCGGGATCGACTATTCGTGGACGAGGAGGAGGAGGAGGTGTCGGAGCTTCGGCCCGCCATCAATGGCCATGAGGCCGGTGTTGGGGAACGAAGCAGAAATTCAAAATTTTCTACGCATCACCAAGATCAATCTATGGAGTAATCTAGCAACGAGGGGAAGGGGAGTGCATCTACATACCATTGTAGATCGTGATGCGGAAGCGTTGCAAGAACGCGGATGAAGGAGTCGTACTCGTAGCGATTCAGATCGCGGTTGATTCCGATCTAAGCACCGAACCACGGCGCCTCCGCGTTCAACACACGTGCAGCCCGGTGACGTCTCCCACGCCTTGATCCAGCAAGGAGAGAGGGAGAGGTTGGGGAAGACTCCGTCCAGCAGCAGCACAATGGCATGGTGGTGATGGAGGAGCGTGGCACTCCAGCAGGGCTTCGCCAAGCACTGCGAGAGACGAGGAGGGAGAGGGGTAGGGCTGCGCCAAGAGAGAGATGTTCTCATGTGTATGGCAGCCCCAAAACCCCACTATATATAGGGGAGGGGGAGGGGCTACGCCCCCATCTAGGGTCCCCCCCAAGGGGTGCGGCCAGCCCTAGATGGGACTTGGAGGGGCGGCCAAGGGGGAGAGAGGGGGGCGCACCACTAGGTGGGCCTTAGGCCCATCTGAGCCTAGGGTTTCCCCTTCCTGCGCCCTGGGCCCCTTGTGGGAGGCGCACCAGCCCACCTAGGGGCTGGTCCCTTCCCACACTTGGCCCACGCAGCCCTCTGGGGCCGGTGGCCCCACCTGGTGGACCCCCGGGACCCTCCCGGTGGTCCCGGTACGTTACCGATAGCACCCGAAACTTTTCCGGTGACCAAAACAGGACTTCCCATATATAAATCTTTACCTCCGGACCATTCCGAAACTCCTCGTGACGTCCGGGATATCATCCAGGACTCCGAACAACATTCGGTAACCACGTATATCTATTCCCTATAACCCTAGCGTCATCGAACCTTAAGTGTGTAGACCCTACGGGTTCGGGAACCATGCAGACATGACCGAGACGTTCTCCGGCCAATAACCAACAGCGGGATCTGGATACCCATGTTGGCTCCCACATGTTCCACGATAATCTCATCGGATGAACCACGATGTCGGGGATTCAATCAATCCCGTATACAATTCCCTTTGTCAATCGGTATGTTACTTGCCCGAGATTCGATCGTCGGTATCCCGATACCTTGTTCAATCTCGTTACAGGCAAGTCTCTTTACTCGTTCCGTAACACATCATCCCGTGATCAACTCCTTGGTCACATTGTGCACATTATGATGATGTCCTACCGAGTGGGCCCAGAGATACCTCTCCGTTTACACGGAGTGACAAATCCCAGTCTCGATTCGTGCCAACCCAACAGACACTTTCGGAGATACCTGTAGTGCACCTTTATAGCCACCCAGTTACGTTGTGACGTTTCGTACACCCAAAGCATTCCTACGGTATCCGGGAGTTGCACAATCTCATGGTCTAAGGAAATGATACTTGACATTAGAAAAGCTCTTAGCAAACGAACTACACGATCTTGTGCTAGGCTTAGGATTGGGTCTTGTCCATCACATCATTCTCCTAATGACGTGATCCCGTTATCAACGACATCCAATGTCCATGGTCAGGAAACCGTAACCATCTATTGATCAACGAGCTAGTCAACTAGAGGCTTACTAGGGACATGGTGTTGTCTATGTATCCACACATGTATCTGAGTTTCCTATCAATACAATTCTAGCATGGATAATAAACGATTATCATGAACAAGGAAATATAATAATAACCAATTTATTATTGCCTCTAGGGCATATTTCCAACAGTCTCCCACTTGCACTAGAGTCAATAATCTAGTTCACATCACCATGTGATTAACACTCACAGGTCACATCACCATGTGACCAACATCTAAAGAGTTTACTAGAGTCAACAGTCTAGTTCACATCACTATGTGATTAATACTCAATGAGTTCTGGTTTGATCATGTTATGCTTGTGAGAGAGGTTATTAGTCAACGGGTCTGAACCTTTCAGATCCGTGTGTGCTTTACGAATATCTATGTCATCTTGTGGATGCTACCACGCGCTACTTGGAGCCATTTCAAATAACTGCTCTACTATACGAATCCGGTTTACTACTCAGAGTCATCCGAATTAGTGTCAAAGTTCACATCGACGTAACCCTTTACGACGAACTCCTTTTCACCTCCATAATCGAGAAAATTCCTTAGTCCACTAGATACTAAGGATAAGTTCGACCGCTGTCATGTGATCCATTCCCGGATCACTATTGTACCCCTTGACCAACTCATGGCAAGGCATACTTCATGTGCGGTACACAGCATAGCATACTGTAGAGCCTACGTCTAAAGCATAGGGGACGACCTTCGTCCTTTCTCTCTCTTCTGCTGTGGTCAGGTCTTGAGCCTTACTCAATACTCACACCTTGTAACACAGCCAAGAACTCCTTCTTTGCTGATCTATTTTGAACTCTTTCAAAATCATGTCAAGGTGTGCGTTCTTTGAAAGTATCATCGGGCGTCTTGATCTATCTCTATAGATCTTGATGCCCAATATGTAAGCAGCTTTATCCAAGTCTTCCTTTGAAAAACTCCTTTCAAACAACCCTTTATGCTTTCCAGAAATTTTACATCATTTCGGATCAACAATATGTCATTCACATATACTTATCAGAAATGTTGTAGCGCTCCCACTCACTTTATTGTAAATACAAGTTTCTAACAAACTTTGTATAAACCCAAAAACTTTGATCACTCCATCAAAGCGTATATTCTGACTCCGAGATGCTTGCTCTAGTCCATGGAAGGATCGCTGGAGCTAGCATGCCTTTTAGCATCCTTAGGACAAAACCTTTCTGATTGTATCACACACAACCTTTCCTTACGAAAACTGGTAAGGAAACTTGTTTTGACATCCATCTGCCAGATTTCATAAATGCAGCTAATGCTAACATGATTCCGACGGACTTAAGCATCGCTACGGATGAGAAAATCTCATCGTAGTCAACTCCTTGAACTTGTGAAAATTCTCTTTGCCACAAGTCGAGCTTCATAGACGGTAACATTACCGTCCATGTTCGTCTTCTTCTTAAAGATCCATTTATCTCAATGGCTTGCCGATCATCGGGAAAGTTCACCAAAGTCCATGCTTTGTTCTGATACATGGATCCTAGCTCGGATTTCATGGCTTCTAACCATTTGTCGGAATATGGGCCCACCATCGCTTCTCCATAGCTCGTAGGTTCAGTATTGTCTAACAACATGATATCTAAGACAGGATTACCGTACCACTCAGGAGTAGTACATATCCTTGTCGACCTACGAGGTTTGGTAGTGACTTGATCCGAAGTTTCATGGTCACTATCATAAGCTTCCACTTCAATTGGTGTAGGTGCCACAGGAACAACTTCCTGTGCCCTGCTACACACTAGTTGAAGTGACAGTTCAATAACCTTATCAAGTCTCCACCATCCTCCCACTCAATTCTTTCGAGAGAAACTTTTCCTTGAGAAAGGACTCGTTTCTAGAAGCAATTACTTTTGCTTCCAGATCTGAAATAGGAGGTATACCCAACTGTTTTGGGTATTCTATGAAGATGCATTTATCCGCTTTGGGTTCGAGCTTATCAGCCTGAAACTTTTTCACATAAGCATCGCAGCCCCAAACTTTTAAGAAACGACAACTTAGGTTTCTCTAAACCGTGTCGTCTCAACGGAATTGCGTGGTGCCCCTTTTAAAGTGAATGCGGTTGTCTCTAATGCCTAACCCATAAACGATAGCTGTAATTCGATAAGAGACATCATGGTATGCACCATATCCAATAGGGTGCAGTTATGATGTTCGGACACACCATCACACTATGGTGTTCCAGGCGGTATTAATTGTGAAACACTTTCCACAATGTCTTAATTGTGTGCCAGACTCGTAACTCAGATATATCTATGATCATATCATAGACATTTTATCCTCTTGTCACGATGATCTTCTACTTCACTCTGAAATTACTTGAACCTTTTGTAGGGTAACACAACAGAAAACGAAAATTTTCGGTATAGCGAGCACGCCCAGGACCACTATGGAGACTGCATACAAGGTTTGATCTGATCCGTACCGACTCGAAGCGTAGCGGAAGAAGAGTCGGTGTAGATCGTCGGTGCAGATCCCCGCAGCTAGGATTTACAACCTCCCAACCGCGAGGATGAACTCCCTCTCCGGACAGCTCTCCGGGAGGCGGTCGGACAGTCCCCCGGACGATGTCGCGGACAGCCCTTCGGGAGGACCCTCGAAACTCGGACGGAGACTCGGATAGCCCTTCGGGAGGACACTCGAACAGCCCCTCGGGCAAAAGATCGAAACTACAATCTCTCTACGGGGTTGCACACATACGGTGTCAGCTATCCGGCAGGGCTTCGCCGTCCAGAACTAGTTCCTGCCGGAACCCAGACAGCCTTACGGCTCTACGAAACTCTTTTCGTGGGAGGGAGAGAAGAAGCCAGATAATGCATGGCATGTGTATGAGAGCAAGGGATGAAGAGATGGCAGCCCTCACCTCCTCTATTTATAGGAAAACCAAGGGGTAGTGTGCCTCCACAAATTACCAAAAACCCCCATGCATTAGGTCACACATGAGGGTGTTAAGGACAAAATGGGATGCCATGTGAAGCTCCAAGGAGCTCCACCACCCATGGCCGGCCACCCCTAGGCCCCCCCCAAATGGGGTTCCTTCCCTTGTAAGCCACTTCCTTCTAGAACTTTGACCAAGTCCAAAAAGGTGGCTCTCCAAAGATATCCCAAAAAGCACTTTCACTATTCACGACGACATTTTTCAGCGTCCGTTCGAACTGAAAATATTTATGTGGGCTTAGAACATTTCCAGTACCCACTAAAATGATTTTCAACGCGTTCCGAAACAATTCCGGTTTTAGTGTTTTTCATCTGCGAAACGCATCTGAAGTGGCTCCGGCAGCTCCGGAACATTTCCGGTTTTTATCTCAGAAAATTCCAAAAAGCTTCCAGAATGATTCTGGCATCCTCCAAGAATTATCAGGCATGTGCCGAAACCAATTTGACTTAATGGTGTATCCCGAAACAACTTTTCGGTATCATCGAAACTTATCCGATGACCTCTCTCTGCGGTACGATTCCGCTGTCCGAAACTTTTTCGGTGATTTTCTCTCAGACTCCTTGTCTAGTATTCAGCAGATAGATGACCCTTAAGCGTGTGACCCTATAGGTTCGGTGAAGTATAGACATGAATGGAACCCTTTCCGATCAATGATCAACATCGGAGCCGTGGACACCCATATTGACCCCTATACCCACACGAATAAATATTCGAGTGAACCTCCAGTTGCCGTGTGCTATTCCTGTTGCTTCGCGATATGTTACAAATACCCGAGGTGAGACATGTTGGCATTCCCGTGGATCAACAACTTGTCCACTATGCTAGTTACCTCGTTACCGGTATTTTTCTCTTTTCTCGTTATCGTGTTCCGGCATCCCCGTGATCAAATCACAAAGTGTCTGGCCAGACGATGATGGATACTGTAACACCGAGAGGGCCCAGAGATATCTCTCCATCGTCGGAGGAGCAAATCCCAATCTTGAGCTATCAAGTTACTTGACACACTTTTCCATGAACCCGTAAGCCGTCGTAAGCCACCCATTTACGGATGACGTTTAACAAACCTCAAAGTTCATGAAGCAAGCATGAAGAAACTCGATACTCTCATGGTCTAAGGAATCATGCAAACGTTAACCATCTCTGTGTTATGTACCAATAAACTTGTGACGAATGAATCTCATAGCATAACGTCAATTTGGGTCGATTCAACACAAGTGTTCTACCAACATCGCGCCCTCAGAATTGCCAGCATAGACATGCCCATGATCAGGAAAACAGGATCATCATGCAATACATGAGCCAGTCTTAGAGGCAAGACTAGGAATACATTTTACCGTTTAGTATACCACACGTGCACATGAGTTTCCCTCCGAGCCTCGTGGATATTGCAGACTCGAGAATCATTGCAGTTATAGCATGGAAGCTAAACATTCATTACAAACTTTGGAGATACAAAATAACTGTTATTACTGCCTCTAGGGCATATCTCCTACACCTTTCAATAATTCAGACTTGTGTTTCATCAAGTAAATATTCTCAGCATCTACTCAAATCATCCGTGAAGTAAGAACATATCGATATCCACTGCGTGCCTCAGCACTCATTGGACTGCACACATCAAAATGTATTACTTCCAACAAGTTGCTTTCTTGTTCCATCTTACTGAAAACGAGGCCTTTCAGTCATCTTGCCCATGTGGTATGATTTGCATGTCTCAAGTGATTCAAAATCAAGTGAGTCCAAACGATCCATCTGCATGGAGTTTCTTCATGCATATATACCAATAGACATGGTTCGCATGTCTCAATCTTTTCAAAAACGAGTGAGTCCAAAGATCCATCTACATGGAGCTTCTTCATGCGTTTTATACCAATATGACTCAAGTGGCAGTGCCACAAGTATGTGGTACTATCATTACTATCTTATATCTTTTGGCATGAACATGTGTATCACTACGATCGAGATTCATTTTAGGTGCAAGACCATTGAAGGTATTATTCAAATAAACAGAGTAACCATTATTCTCCTTAAATGAATAACCGTATTGCGATAAACATAATTCAATCATGTTTATGCTCAACACCAAATAACAATTATTTAGGTTTAACACCAATCTCGATGGTAGAGGGAGCATGCGATGCTTGATCACATCAACCTTGGAAACACTTCCAACACATATCGTCATCTCACCTTTAGCTAGTCTCCATTTATTCCGCAGCTTTTATTTTGAGTTACTAACACTTAGCAACCGAACCGGTATCTAATACCCTGGTGCCGCTAGGAGTACTAGTAAAGTACACATTCATATAATGTATATCCAATATACTTCTGTCGACCTTGCCTGCCTTCTCATCTACCAAGTATCTAGGGTAGTTCTGCTTCAGTGACCGTTCCCCTCATTACAGAAGCACTTAGTCTCGGGTTTGGGTTCAACCTTGGGATTTTTCACTAGAGCAGCAAATGATTTGCTGTTTCATGAAGTATCCCTTTTGCCCTTGCCCTTCTAGAAACTAGTGGTTTTACTAACCATCAACAATTGATGCTCCTTCTTGATTTCTACTTTCGCGGTGTCAAACATCGCGAGTTGCTGAAGGATCATCATGTCTATCCCCGATATGTTATAGTTCATCACGAAGCTCTAATAGCTTGGTGGCAGTGACTATGGAGAACCATCACTATCTCATCTGGAAGATTAACTCCCACTCGATTCAAGTGATTATAGTACTCAGACAATCTTGTTTAATAATAAGTTCAATCTTGTTTAATTAAAAATTAAAAATTATATAGATGTGGAATGAATGAACAATGTCAGCAAATACTGGCCAATTTGAGATTATCATGAAAGAGTCATAATAGTGATCGTATGATAAACATTATGGCTATTGCACAATAGAGACAAATGATTAAATATGCTGAGTGCGATGGCTGGTCATTCACTTTGATGTGCCCGGATGGTGACCCACCTGATAAATAATAATGCCACTGGTATATTTGCCTAGATATAATATGCATACATTTCCTGGGGTGTGCCATTGCTGAGTCTATTTGTGTGTTTGTCGGGTCATGTGGGCCACCAATTCAAAGGTGCTTGGGCAGTCCCATAATTTTCACGTGGCCATTGGACGCCATCGTTGCTACCTGTTTGATGTGATTGATTGCTAGGTCCGAATGGTCGAGCAGAACTTGTGGATTCCTTGTTGAGAGTTTGTTGATCATCCTATTCGGTAGTTGTGAATAATGCCAGAAAAATACTCCACAACTTGCAATTATTATGAGAGTCATAACAATAGTCAGATGATAAACATTATGGTCCTTTCCGAACAGACTTTCATGTCATCAAAAATAGATCAGCAAAGAGCACTATTGGCAATGATCATCGTCAAGACAAATAGAAACAAAGTATGAACAAGATCATTTGTCAATAGTTGAGGGGAATTTTTTACAAGTACTTCGCTTAACTTGTGGCCTGAAGCGAACTATATGTTTCAAATAGTTCATTTAACTTTCGAGTTAGAGTTGGTTAGTTGGTCGATTCAAATAGTTCACCTGACTTCCATTTTATGTTTCTTATAGTTCGACGAAAATGTGCGATGCAGATACAAACATCCATCAAACAATTCACCTAAATTTTCGGTTGTATTAGTTGCTTTCGATTTTTGGCCTCTTCAAATAATTCACTTGACTTCTATTCTAAGTCTCATATAGA
Organism: Aegilops tauschii subsp. strangulata; assembly: GCF_002575655.3. NCBI lineage: Eukaryota > Viridiplantae > Streptophyta > Magnoliopsida > Poales > Poaceae > Aegilops > Aegilops tauschii. Next base: position 46,535,184 of record NC_053038.3, on the reverse strand, counting down.
GTGCTTAACTTGCAGGTTGGAGTTGGTCTCTGTGCCAATTGGTGCAACAAATCATCTAGTTTGTATAATAAATATGTTAGGTTGAGGTAAACCCCAAACTTAAAGTTTTGATCCAGATGGGAATATGTGTTTTAATGTCAACAATCTGAAGTTACCGAACTAACTTTGTTTTTCCAGAGATCCAAACTTCCATTTTTTTAAGTTATCTTCATAGCTAAATTGTGGACCTATATGTGGCTCCCTGCAACGTGTGGAGGCTCAGGCGTACACATGTATTGGGTGCAACACTTGGGAGATAGTCGCACGGCATTATTCAACATGTTTGAATGGTGGCCGGTGATATGTTATGTGTATGAGTCATGTAATGTTATCACCCGTCGGTTGGATTTTTGTATCTGTAGTCGCTTATGTAACTTTGTTAGGTGGTTTTGTGATACTTCAATATAAATGGCTGTGTGCATCAATTGATATAGAGTCTAGGTGTTTAACTCCATTTTTGAAAAATGTGCCTAAGGACATTCACAATGTACCCACTATCGTATTTTCTGTCTAGCCATCAGTGGGCACTGACGTCGAATTACATGCAAGAAACATCTTTCTTGGTGCACTCGGGCTTGACTAGTTAAGAGGATAGAGAGAAATGGGAGGGGTGGAGCATGTTCATGCCAGAGATGAAGATGAGGTTGTGGGCTGGTCTAGTTGATTTCTGAAGGATGATGGATATTGTGCGGGTGAGGATGAGGCCCGGTGGTGACAACAATATTCTCCATCAACTCCATTCTAATTAGATTGTTGAAAAACCACCATCAATGATGATTCAAACATCACATTCTTTGACAACTCCTCTTGTTTGGAACATGTTGTGCTGCTATTTTTCTCAATGTGGCTCAGTTGTACGCTCAAAACATGTTATGAAACTAAAATTGTGTATTGATCAGTGGCTTCTGCTCCCATGAGTTCCATGTCATGATCTAAAATGGAGCCACCGAGTTCTTGTTCTTGTTCATGAACCAAAGCCAAAGTTGCCTCGTCAAGGTTGTTGTCGTACTCATAGCTCCATCTTGACGAATGATGATAGCATGTATGGAAGTATTGTTGACCCCGTGGAAGCAACCAAAGACGATATGTTGGGGGAGACTTCAATAGAATCTGCCCTTATTGAGATCGTAGGATCGGTAATAATAATCATCATATTTAGACATTTGAAAAAATGAAATTATTTGACAACATATCTATGAGGTATTTCTACAATTCCAAAAAAATCAACTCAAAATTTGATCTAAAGTTAGAGAATATAAAGAGGAAATTTTTGACTATGAAGACACTATTCACATCGAAATTTGTATTTTGAAAAAATCGATGTTGTTGATATCACCTAAAGCGAGAGCCTATACTAGTAGCACCCACAAAATGTTTGCTCGAGCAACACGAGGATGTTTTGATGTTGTTGAACTAGTCTTGGCTGAGTTGAGCTGTGTTGCACTTATGTTGTTGTTAGAGCTAGATGGTGCAGTGGGATGTGTTGAGGGGGCATCATAGGAACGCAACATCCATGAAGAAGTATGTCCTGCATAAAATTTAGATCGTATACTCCTTTATTGCTCATGTACTTGTCGTTCAACTTTACACGCAAGATGAAATTATTGAGTAGGGTTATTCAATCTTCCTAGAAATCTAGCCCTCTATCCTCACTTTTCAAACAAGTTAATATTTTCTCATTTCCTGATAATATTCTTGTACGAACATGTTACCTTGGTAGCTAGTTAAGAAAACACACACACACACACACACACACAATAAGTAGGAACAAAGCAAGTATTGTGTTTCAAAGCATCCCATATTGTATGTATATTGTTAGAATTAGCTCTACAAGTTACAAGGTGGCCCGGTATTTCGATAAGATAGTATTGATTTTGTTAGAGGGGACTTTGACGACCCAACTACACCAAACATTAGATGGTGTGCCAATCAGTAAACCAACTCCTGTGTGGCTATTGACAACATGTAAACACTATCAACCTGGTACCAAAGATCAATCCCTACATCCAACCAAAGAACAAGCAAGAACTTAAGATATGCAATCAGAATTGCACATATAAGATGAAGTGCTTTGCTTGACACAGTGGGGTTTTAATGACACGTACTGCAAGAGGCTTCACCGACTCCCGTGTCTATGGTAAAGAGTAGTGAACACAACTCAATCAAACAAAACCCAAACATTATCTAAGAGAGGGCGGGGGTGGTCGAATCCAATCTTAAGTTGGTATCCTCTCTAACATAATCTAAAAACTGCATGTGATCTTTTACTCAAAAAAATACATGGTCTTAACCCGAAGTGATGTGATTAATTTATACGCATGGGAGGTTCACTGGATTGTTAGGGGGGAGGGCGGCAGCTCCAGCTCGCCTCCTTGTCTCCACCACTTCTTCCCACCCAAGCCCAACTCCATGAGTCAACTTATATGTACTAAACTGAGCGCCTTGATCAAGTTTATGGAGCCGCTTGTTGCGTCTGTGGGATGGTCGACCAAAGTGAGCATAGGAGACAAGTTCGTGTACCAATTCTACAATTAAGTTGAATAAGAAAAAGAAGAAATCATTGTTGGCAAGCTATGGCCGAATTGACTGGCATGAAAGACTATAGGAACTTAAAATCAAACAATATTATGTTTAAAAATAGGAAAGGAATGAGCACACACTTTTATTTTTTAAGAACAACGTACAATCTCCCCCCCAAAAAACATTCTTTTTGTTTGATTGATGAAGAGAAGAAACATACTACTATTTTTGAGTAATACTACGTATTTTTTTATTGAGAGAGAGAAACAAATGTAGTAAGTAAGAGCATCTACAACCGGACTTGGCAAATCTGACCTCATATACATCCGCGGACACGCCCGGGCACGCTCACACGCGCATCCGAAAGGATCCTCATATTTCCGTCCCGACATCCAGATATCTCAAATCCGGACTCTCAAATCCATGCAAATACATGCACATGGATTATACAAGCCAATGTCGCATGTAAATAGCAAATGTTGGTACAAAGCATAGATAGTGTTTACATCAAATTTATTTGAAGTGCCAAACTCAAGCATTGGCTTCTTGGTTGCCATTGTTGGTCCACACGTGCTCCACAAGATCATTGAGTAGTTGCGTGTGCACCTGTTGATCTCGAAGATTCTGATGCATCTGCAGAGAGTTCATCAGCCGAGCCGCATCTTGACCTTCTGGGATTTCAACTTGTTCTCCAGGTGCTTCGAAATCATGGGGTTGGGCTACACCATCACCCTCATCCTCGACAATCATATTGTGCAGAATAACATAACATGTCATCAATTGCCAAAAAGTTTCTGATTCCCACATCATTGCAGCGCTCCACACAATTCCCCAATGAGCTTGAAGCACACCAAATGCCCTCTCCACATCCTTCCTAGCCGCTTCCTGCATTGTTGCAAAGTGGATCTGTTTCCTGCTGCGCGACTCGGATATGGTCTTCACAAACGCCACCCATTGAGGATAGATACCATCGACAAGATAGTATCCCATGTTGTAGTTGCACGGCGATGATTCCCCATTGCAAAGCCTTCTGAAAATCGGAGATCGTTGAAGCACGTTGATGTCAATGTGATAACCCGACATTCCAAAGAAAGCATGCCAAATCCATAAGTCATGTGATGCCACCGCTTCTAGTATGATGGTGGCCTCTCTGATGTGACCTTGATACATTCCCCGCAAACCTTTGGGGCAGTTATTCCATTGCCAATGCATGCAAGCAATTGATCCAAGAATTCCTGGAAACCCCCTTGCCTCTCCAATAGCCAACAACTTCTCCATGTCCTGCACATTTGGTTCTCTGAGATACTCAGGTCCAAACACCTCCACCACGACTTGGGAAAACTTGACAATAGTCTTCAAGTACGTGCTCTCCCCCATCCTGACCATCTCACCAACGACATCTGCAGTAGTACCAAGTGCAAGCATCCTTAGAGCAGCCGTGCACTTCTGCTTGGGAGAGAAAAGGAGTTATCCGCAACAATCCCTTGTGGGCTTGAAGTAGTCGTTGTGTGCCTCCACTCCCTCCACAATGCGCAAAAGCAAATGGTTTTCGCATGCGAAAACGGCAACGAAACCATGGATCATCTAGGAAAGCAGGCTTGGGAGCAAAGTAGTTCCTGTACAGTAGCTTTGCTCCAGACACCCTATCCCGGTTGATCACTCTTCTTCCTTTGATTAAACCCTTGAAGTTGAGAATATGCTCCACTTGGCAGTCCATTCCCTCTTGCATGCTCATGGGCATAATCATGTCCATTTCTTCGCCTGAATCCGAAGAATCGAAGAACTCATTTTGAATCATTTGGTCAAGCTCCGTCGGTCCATAATCCTCGTCCGACGAAGCATCGGAATCCATCATTTTCCCTAACCAAATTACAAAAAACCCGGTCAGACGATGTGTCGAACATATCAAGCGCAAGGCGAAGCCAGAGAGTTGCCGGACGTATCGTGGTGTTGTGATACCTTTGCCCACATACTCTAGAGAAGTTCAAACCATGATCCATAAGCAAGCTCTCAATTGTTGTTTTGTGTGTCAAAGATGTGGTGTTTACAACATCTAAAATACGAAAAAACCTCTCAACTACCCTTCCTATTTCATCATCATAACACAAACAAAGAGACAATTGTCATTGTAGATACACATCACTTGATTCATCGACAAGTATTGAGAAACAATTACCACCTAGCCCTTCCATCATACGCCTAGTAGTTTATTTGGCACATGATTTGATGGGGTCTGTTTGTATTTCTTGAGCTATCATTTTATTGTTCCATGAAGCATTCTTGAGAACCACCTTATTCACTTCTTCAAAAATTCTGCTAGCCAGTGTATAAGCTCAAGGAAATTACCTTTATGTAGTGAATCTTCTCTCCATCATGTCAATGAAAAGCTAACCCTTGACGCAAAAGAAACCTTGGGCATTAGAAGGAATATGTCAACCAACTATATATAAAACCTTGTCTTGTTTGGTGGTTGAAGAAAATGACTCTATGATTGTTGTTTTTGGTGCAATGAAGGAATTGTATTTCTCTTGTGTTTTGTTGCGTGCACTATTGATTCCACCAACACGTTTCACAAAACTATCCTTGTGATTCTAATTTCTAAATCACCCTTTCACAAAAAATGTCCACCAACATGCAATTATCCTCGAAAAGATGACATACTAGAAGAAAACATCATATAGTTCTTTATTATACTCAAGCCAACTACAAGACTTAAACCATTTAGCTACAAATATCGACGCGCACCTCCGTCGGGGGGGGGGGGTGCTGTGGAAAAGTATGTTTTTTGGTCGACAAGCCCCTTTTGCAATGTATCCTCTTGTAATCGGATCCAGATCATTAACATCACAAGCTGCGATTGACATCCTCTTCCCAGGTGATCAGGTTCACGCAATTGAACATCATAAACTGCATCTTCAATGTCATCCTCTCCCTATATATTTTCTTATTATTGGCTTCCTTTGTTCTCAATATCAGGTTTTGTGATTGGACTTTTGTTGATGCCACCAATAATTTGTAGTTGTTGCGGAATATGAACTAAAGGGGAGCTCATGGTGCTATGAAGTTGATTTGATGGGAAATTGCTCTACACCTGCACTTGGTGCTCAACCAAAATACATGTCTTGGTCAAATTGATGTTCTACTACATAAATTTTGAAATCCGCAGACATTTTTTAGTACATGAACATTTTTCCAATATACGGTGAACATTTTTCATATATTGATTTTTTTTCATATATGGTGAAAATTGGTGTAACATACGCTGAATCTTCGTAAATATATACTGAACATATTTAAAAACACGTTTATAAAACATAAATTGGTGTAATACACAATGAACATGTTTGTAATACACGATGACCATTTTAAAAACACGTATTGAACATTTTATAACATACGATGAACGGTTTTATAATAATCGATGGACACCTTTTGGAGTTCCGAACATTGGTTTTGGAAACACGAACAATTTTCAAGGAAAAAACAAAACAAAACAAAACAAATGAGAAACCCAGAAACAAAAAGCAAAGCGAAACAAAACAAAATAGAGAAACCTACAGAAAAAAACGAAACAGAAAAAGCAAAGAAAGAACCCGGACTTGGCCAGTGGGCGTCGTGGCGAATGTTTGCAAGGGCTATATGGGCCGCTCTGCGTGAAAAAGAAGGTCACTCCATGGGCTGCTTCCGGTACATGTGCCTCGCTGTGGCAGCACGCGGGAATCCATCCAATGCCGAAATCGCTCGCCGCGGGAACCCGACGTCGACGTCGGTCTGGTGACTTCTGGCGCCTTCCAGAACTCTCCACAAGCTCCCACGGCCGTCTGATCAGATCAGCACGAAGCACGAACTTTGACGCGCGAAGATATTTTCTCTCCCCAGCCTCCGCCTCGCCCGACGACGACGCTGCACTGCATTTCATTTGAATTTCAAAAATCGAACGAAAACGGAAAAACTTTCTCTACCCCCGAGGTGAGGCGGTTACGTCCCGCGCCGGAGGAGCACGAGAGAGGCCACCCCACCCACCCCCGCCCTCACGTGCCGCCCTCGCACCCCGCGCGGTCGCATCCGGGCCGTCCGCGCGGACAGCTGGCCACTCCCCACCCGAACCGACGCCCAGGATCGGGCGAGCGGCGAGCTCGTCGCGCATGGCTCAGTGTACACGGCCCCACCGGCTATATAACCCGCCCGTCACCCGCTGCCCCTCCGCCATTCCAATCCACCACAGCACCACCACTCCACCAGCGCACCACCAAACCCTAGGGAGAGAGACCACCCCGCCCCTCCCCGCCGATGGGGAGATTCCGCGGCCTGCTGCTGGTGGCGGGCCTGCTCTCGGCGCTGCTCCCGGCGGTCGTCGCCGCCGTCGGGCCGCAGCCGGGGGCGCCGTGCGAGCCCACGCTGCTCGCGGCGCAGGTGGCCCTCTTCTGCGCGCCCGGCATGGCGACCGCGCAGTGCTGCGACCCCGTCGTCTTCGCCGTCGACCTCGGGGGAGGCGACCCCTGCCTCTGCCGCGTCGCCGCGGAGCCGCAGCTCGCCATGGCGGGCCTCGACGCCGACCATCTCCTCGCGCTCTACAGATCCTGCGGCGGCCTCCTTCCCGGCGTCGCCCACCTCTCCTCCGCCGCCTGCGAAGGTACGCACCGCACGCCGCCTCCTTCCCTACCTCCCTCTCTCTCTACGTGCTGATTCTGTGCTCGCTCGCCTGCTTACCTAGTAGTTTCCCATGGCTACTCGACTCGCTAGTGCTCCGATTTGGGTTAGTTTTCTTCCTGTTGTACTGGATCTGTCGGTTCGGCGCGCGGAGTCGGGTTCTCGCCGTTTCCGCGGCGAGCAACCAGGCGGCGCGGGCACGCACGGGTTAATTAGCATCTTAGGTCGGCGGCGGGTTCCCGCCGTGCTCTGATATGCGTAGGTTTCGTCTCGTTGTATGCTGCATCTTCCTGTACGGCCCGCGGCGCCGGGTTCTCGCCGTTTCCCATGGCGAGCAACCAGGCGGCGCGCGCGCGTACGGCTTAGGTTGCTCTTCGGCAGCGGCGGGTTGCCGTCGTTCATGGCGAGCAACCTCCGCGCCCTCGTATTAGCTTCTTCTTCTTGGGCTGCGGGTTCCCGTTGTTCTCGTCGTCTCCCGTGGCGAGCGACCTGCGCGCGCGCGCGGGGCTTAGCTAGCTGCTTACCGCTCTGTAGCTTGAGTTATACGGAGCGATTTAGGGTTTACTGTGACTATTTCGTCATCGTAGAACGCATGTAGAACGCGCCATTGTTTCATCGATTTTAGATCTGCGCTTGTCCCCGCGAGATATCGCACAATTTTGTCTGTCGTCCTGCTAGATCCGGTGCAGAACCCTCCTCTGTTAGGAGTTGGGTTTATTTGTTTGAGAATATGGTAGATCTAGCGCCGTACACAGATGCAGAGGCCTTGCGGTCTCTGTTGCTCGACTTATCTAATGTCGTTGGACCATATTGCCTGCTTGCTTTTGACTGTGTTTATGGTGCAGTAGTAGTTATGTAGACGCATTCTTTGTTGTTTTGAGGCGATCATCGTCGAGAGATACGTTTCCTGCTACCAAGCCGCAACGCAGCTTTGTTTTCTGCAGTATCTGCTGCCTTGTTATGTTCTGTGCAGTACGTCTTGCTTGGTCAAAACTGAGAACGCTCGCTGTTTGTTTGATCGGCAAGAGCTGGCCGTGCTTTTGGCTTTGCAGTGCATCGCCTCTGCCTCTTTTGCCTCAAATTGATCCTCTGGGGCACTACTTTTTTGCATGCGGTTTGCGTAGCAATCCTCTTTCGTGAAAAAAGGTTGGGTCGCCTATTGGCAGAGCAGCAGCAGCAGCAGATAAGCTGGCTGTCTCGCAGCTTTGACAGAACCGATCTGTGCCCATCTGTTGCCTGCCACCGTTTCCCTGATGTTTGTTTCTCTCGTCTCATCTCGCCTGCCACTGTTTCTTTTCTTGTTGCGCACGTACGTCGTCACCTTCTTCTTTATTTTCCAGTTTTGTTTACTTTTGAGATACGGACGAACGGCTGGTGATTAACTTTGGTTGCTGTTGTTACTGTGGATTTTGGATGCAGGACCCGCTCCCCCGGCCGCCGTCGTCAGCAGCCCCCCACCCCCGCCACCGTCGCCCGCACCTCGCCGCAACCAGGCAGCGCGTACGAACCCCTCTCTCTCGTCTGCATCTCGCTCTGTTTATCTCTGTTCATATGTTTTGGCCTTGTTTACATACTAACATGTGCGCTTTGGATGGGTTTGGCAGACGACGCACCGCTGCCGCCGCCGCCGTCGAGCGAAAAGCCGTCGTTCCCGCCGCCCCAGCAGCATGACGGCGCGACCTCCCACACCATGGCGGTCCCCATCCAGGCGGCGGCTACCTCCCCGCTGGCGGGGCCGGTGTCTGCAACTCAACGCAAGCAGCCAGCGGGTACCTCTCTTCTGCACTATATCAATATCGAACTGTGTGCTGGTCAGTGAGTGGTCTTTTGTACTAACGCCCAGTAATTTTGCGAGTTATTGGGTAGCATTTTGTGTCCTTGGCTAGAGGATCAACTGTACTAGCTAGAACCATGTTCATTCGTTGTTTTAATCCTTGGCTAGATGATGCAGCTGATGTCTTATTTGCTACTCATTTAGTTACAGTCCTGCTTGCTATTCGATGCCGTACGCAGAGCAAAAGCTTTTACTCTGTAGTGGCAGGCATCTTTGTTTACCCCCTGTGCTATGGCTGATGTGTCCTTTGGATCGATCGGCTTCGCAGGCGATGCTCCTGCCCCGCAGCCGTCCCCTCCTCCTCAGCAGGATCGTGCTGAGAATGCTTTTCTGGTTCTTGGCTATGTTTTTACAGTAGCTCTCTACCTTTCACAGGCGTAAGATCCCGACTAGGCTTATGGCTTTTTTAAAGTAATTTTTGCCCTTCCGAATTCTACTTAAGTCGTCTGATTCTGTTTCGTGGCATGCAGTCCTACTGTTTGGGGCATATGGGTCGCTCGGCAAGTGGGGCAGAGTAAGGTGGACATGTTTGTGGTTACGCTTGTTAGCTGCATAGTTTGGATGATGTACGGGCTTGCTGATCCTCCCACACTCCCATTTGTGATTCTCAACGCTGTCGGCATTGGAATCGAGGTGAATCACACCATCTTCCTTTGTTTTATCCTGTCCATCGGCAAAACACCTTAGCAGTACTGCACATATGTCCTGTTTATTTTTGAAACATATTTAATTGCCACCTTCATGCCCGGTAGGCTACTTTTATCAACTGTCACACGCGCAATAGGGTCAAATGGTCTATGCAAAGGCTATAATCTGTAGTATTAAGTAGCAACAAACACGGCAAACAAATCAACCGTAGATTTCAGTTCCTAAAAAAACCCGTAGATTTCCTGATGTACACTGAATTAATCTGTACTTACATGCGTGTTTCAGCTTCTGTACCTTGGACTCTTCCTTTGTTTCTCTGAACCCTGGGGCCGAATTAAGATTACTATTTCGCTGGCGCTGATCGCTGGCGCTTCTGCCATAGCCGCTCCTTGCGTTTTTTCATTTACATCGGATCCGCAGCTTGTCTTTGGCATCATTGGCGACGGCGTGAGCATCGTTATGTATGGTGGGCCGCTGCGCGAAGTGGTAGTTCTTCCCAATCCTAATCTTTGTAGTCCGTTTTGATAGCTTTTGTGTCACAGTTTTCTAACGTACTGCCCCTATCAGATTTCCGTGTGGCGGGGGAACAACGTGGGGAACATGTCTCTGTTGGTGGCCGGGGCTTTGTTCCTCAACGGCATCTCCTGGACGGCGTATGGTCACTTGGCTGAGAACTTATATTTCACAGTAAGTTTTACTCACTAAATTCTCCACTTGTCATTGGATGTGAAACCAAGCCTGAACTGTATTTTCTGCAGGTGCCGGGCTACTTTGGGATCGCTTTTGGGGCAGTGCAGATATTGGTGTGGGTTATAGTGAGGTTCATTTACCATGGTTGAGACACTATCTGAAAAAAGGAGAAGACATGCTAGTAGTTGAGTGGTTGAACTTTTGAAACTGGTGTGTGTTGCTTCTTGAGCAGGATGGGTTTTTAAGTTTGTAAGGGCTGTTGCCCGGATCTGGCTGTGTGTGTGTGTGTGTTCTGTTTGCCTCATCAATAAAAATGGGGCGGGGGGTAAACCCCTATCTTTTAAAAAAAGACTGTGTACTCGATATGCTCAACATAGCATGCCTGTTTGGTTTGTAAGGGGAGACGTGGCTTTCAAAAGTATTTGCTGTGCATCGCACAATATTTGTAATGTAATCTGTCTACTTGACCATGGTATGGTAATATAATCTGTCTGTTTGATCCGTCTATTTGATCGAACATTAGAGCAACTCCAACGGGCCGACCCAAACGGACGGCGCATTTGTCCGCTTTTTGTCCGTTTGGGTCGGCCGCCCGCCCGGCGTCCGCCCAGTTTTGCATTTATGTCGGCAGTGTGCCCAACGCGCCGACCCATATGTGCCGGCGTGGCCGGCTGGCCGCCCAATTATACATTGATTTGCATTCAACATATTTTATCAAATGAAAATGTTTAGTCTGGCAGCCCAAATAAATAGTATAATTTTACAGGCCAAATACAAATAAAAATGTCTCACATAGTTTTGCAAACGAATAAAAGAAGATACATCTATGGTTGCCAACATGAGCCCACATATGCTCAACCAAATCATTTTGCAGTTACATGTGAGTTTCCCAATCACGCATGTCTTCATGAAATTGAGTGAACTGCTCAAATGTTGCCGCTACTCCATGCTCAGGCACAACATTCTCACCCTGAAACTGAAAGCCTTGATCATACAGACGTTCCGGGCGCTCGTATTCTACGATCATATTGTGCATGATCACACAAGCAGTCATCACCTCCCATAGTTTCTGCGTGCTCCAAGTATTAGCAGGATAGCGAACAATGCCCCATCGAGATTGCAAAACACCAAAGGCACACTCGACATTCTTTCTAGCACTCTCTTGCTCTTGGGCAAATCTTTTCCTTTTCTCTCCGACAGGGTTGGGTATTGTCTTAACAATAGTGGTCCACTGAGGATGGATACCGTCACCCAGATAGTACCCTTTGTCGTAGTTGTGGCCGTTGACAGTAAAGTTCACCGGTGGGCTGTTGCCTTCGGCAAGCCTAGCAAACACCGGCGAGCGCTGAAGCACGTTGATATCATTGTGTCATCCAGCCATGCCAAAGAAAGAGTGCCAGATCCAGAGATCTTGAGACGCCACGGCCTATAGTATGACAGTGCAAGCCCTGACATGTCCCTTATACTGCCCTTGCCAAGCAGAAGGGCAGTTCTTCCACTCCCAGTGCATGCAGTCTATACTGCCAAGCATCCCCGGGAAGCCCCTGCTGGCATTCATCGCCAACAAACGGGCTGTATCTTCAGCTGTCGGCTCTCTCAAGTACTCAGGGCCAAACATAGCAGTAACAGCCTTGCAGAACTTATACAGGGACTCTAGGCATGTAGACTCGCTCATACGGATGTACTCGTCAATGAGATCACCGGGCACTCCGTATGCAAACATTCAGATGGCGGCAGTGCATTTCTGATAAGAGGAGAAACCAATCTTGCCGACGGCATCCTCTTTGCACTCGAAGTAGTCATCATAGCCGACCACTCCCTCTCTAATACGGTTGAAAACATGCCTACTTATACGGAACCGGCGACGGAATTTGTGATGTTTGAACAACGGGTTTGTTGTATCAAAGTAGTCATTCCAGAGAAGGAAATGCCTGCTATCTCGGTTGCTATTCTACGCCGGAAGGTGGCCCGGAATGAATCCACGGAACAACGGCCGCTGGCTGTTGAGGTGGTGATAGACCAACACGGCAGCCAATATCTTCTCCTCGTTGTCGGACGACGAATCGTCGGAGTCGCAAAGGAAATTGTGGAAAAAGAACTCGCCGGCGGAGTCCATTGCGTACCTTGGCAAACTGTCGAACAGCTTGCGGGCGTCGACGAAGGAGACGGCCGGCGAGGGGAGTCGCGGCGCCCACAGACCAGCTAGCTGCCCTGCCGGCGTTCGACGAGTGTGACGGCGTCCGACGAGCGTGCCGGTCGGATGTGGCAGGGGCGGCGAGGCGGCTTCTTGGTCGCGGGCGGCTGTGCGGTGGGAGAAGCGGCGGTGGGAAGCAGTTTGCTCCCCGGTGGCAAAACGGCGGCGGAGGGCGGGGGGGGGGGGGGGGAGGGCGGCGTTGCTGGGCGGATGTGGAGGCGGCGGCAGCTGGGAGAAGCGGCGACGAAGGAGGCGGGAGGGTTGCTTGTTGGCCGCAGGGTGAGACGGGATGCCAATGTGCCACAGACCAGCGGATCCGGGGACAGGAGTAGGTGAGCGCGCGCGCGTCTGTCGCGTGCCCGCACTGACGCAAATCCGGCTAAAAAATGGGCCGGGAATGGGTCGCCCGCGGACGAAAAATGGACGCGCGTCTGTTTGGGTCGGTGCGTTGGGCTGCCTTTTGTATCCACGCCGACCCAAACGGACAGCCGCAGACGAAATGGGTCGCCCCATTGGAGTTGCTCTTACATTTTTCGTATCTTCATCACGTACGCCGGTCCACTTTCAGCCGTTTGATTAATCCTAAATGCTTCCTAGTGCGCGTGCATGATTTCGCGTCATCGAGCGCTCACGCTACGGACAAAGCGGCCGTTGCTACCGATCCCCTGCGCCTTATCCACTCAGCCCACCATCTTGCATCATCACATACCTCTCACTGCCGCCCCGCGCCTCCTTCTGGTGCGAGTGCCACCCGGTCCTCATTCTCTTAGAGCATCTCCAGCCGTTGGCCCCCCCAGGAGGCGCTAAAAATCGCCCCCTGGGGGCGCACCGGCGCTAAACCGCGTGCTGGGGACGTGATGCGCCCCAGTCGCGGTGCCCACGTTTTTTTGGAAATTTAAATTCCGGCACAAACACGGCGCAAATTCAACCAAACTTCGGCGAGTTCGTTCATATTTAAAATATTTTACAAAAAAGAAAAAAACGCTACTAGTCTGCTCCGCGCCGCCTCCCTCGCCGCTCCTCGCTGCCCGCCGCCCTTGCAGTTCTACATGCCGAGGAGGCTGTAGAACCGCGTGTAGTCGCCGCCGCCGCCGTCGTCGTCGTCATCGTCGCCTCCGTCGCGGCCGCCGTCCCTGCTGCAACCCTCCCCCGGTTGGCGCGGCGGGTTGGACGGTCCGGGGGCGTCCTCGTCGTCGTTGCTGTCGAGGATCACGACGCCGTGCTCGTCCTCGTGCCCACGTTTGCGGGCGGCTATCTCCTCCAGGGCCCGGCGTTGCCGGACCATCTCGTCGCGGAGGTAGTCGTCGCGCGCCCACTGTAGGGCGTCCTCGTCGGAGAAGCCGCACCGGGCTATCTTCTCATACTCCGGGGGAGGCCGGGCTCCGGCTTGGGCGCCACGAGGACGAGGCGGCCAGAGGCGGGGGTGGAGCTGCGAGTGCATCGGCTGACAGGCGTGTCCTGGGGCTCCGGCTTGACGGGGCGGAGACAGGGAGAGCCGGTTGAGCGGCCGGACGAGGAGGAGGACGCCCCGGGGTCCATGCGCCTCGGCGTCCACGAGCTCCCACGGCGGCGAAAGAAGGACGGGGAGCAGGGTACTCCAGCCTCGGCGTGTTGCCGCCCTCGATGTACTCGAGGACGGCCTCCAGCGTGTAGCCGGGCATGCCCCACCATCGGCGCCGCCCCTCGGAGTTGAGCCTGTCGGAGGGCACGATGCCGTTGGTGGCCTTGAGCTGCTCGGCGTGGCGGCGGCGGAAGTATGGCTCCCAGAGCGGGCTGTCGGGGACGTAGCTTGGCCCCTCCCTCGCCGCCCGCGGCAGGGAGGCGCGGATACGCGTGATCTCCGCACGCCGCGCCGCCCCGGTGGGCGGTGGTGGCACCGGGACCCCGCCGACGCTGATTCTCCACGCCCCGGGCACCCGCATGTCCGGCGGGACCGGGTACTCGGCCTCGAAGAGGAGCCGAGCTTCGTCCTCGTGAAGGTGGCGGCGGCCGAAGCCGTTCGCCGCCGCGCCGTCGCCTGGGAAGCGTTCGGCCATGCTTTGAACTGGAGACGGCGAGAGGAGAGGGAGGAAGGGGAGAAATGGCGCGTCGGCGGTGGAGACTCTGTGCGTGTCACCGGTGCGCTGGGGTCGGCTTATATAGGCGGAGGCGCCGCGGGTACGCGTGGCCGCCGCGTGTACGCGTGGCGGGCGAGGGGACGCGCGTCGTCCGGTCTTCACTGCGCCGCCCGTGAGGCATCAATGGCGGAGGCTGACCAGCGCGGCAGCGCGCGGCAGCTTTGGCATTGATTCGCTGCGGGAAACGAGGCGATGAGGACGACGAAGCGGCGAGAAGCGAGACGAGTCGCTGGCAAGGAGGGCCCGCGGCTCTTTCGTGCCAAAAACGATTCGCCCGGCGCCCCCGAGCGCCCCCAGCGCGCCGGGTTCGGGTTGGGTCCGCCGGCGCCAATTTCGGCCCGAGCCGGCGAAAAATGGGCCCTTGGGGGCGCGACTGGGCCGATTTTTCGGTGCCGGCGGCCGAAAAGTCGCCTGGGGGGCCTTGTTGGGGGCGCGGCTGGAGATGCTCTTAGCAACGCAGGCTGCCGCCCCGCTCCTCCACCTCCAATTGACTATGCCTCCTATGGCCGCACTCCTCCAGCCACCTCCCGGCGGAGCAGCAAGCACATCCCCGGCCATGCTCCTCCTCTTGCCTACTCCCGGCGAAGTGCGCCGGGTCCGGCTGTCTCGCTCCTCCCGCCTGCTCCCCCACCCCCCTACACCGGCGCCTAGCTCCGGGAGCACGGCGCCAGTGCGGTGTCAATCTGGCTCTCTCTGACTATGTCAAGCAAGACGACGCGTCTAAGCAAACCGACCGGATGCCGCGTACGTGCATGCATCTCTATACAAGAAGGCGCTTGATTCATATAGTTTTAACTCCATCCTTTTTTTAGAAAAGGAGGATGACCCCCGGTCTCTGCATCTGGACGATGCATACATCCACTTTATTAATTATTCTCACAAGACCTTACAAAGCCATACAATAGTAAGACTAAAGCCACCGTCTAACCAACAACTGTCGCTACACCTATCCAATTGATGAAGGGGCGCAGATAGTCTGGGCCTAATACCAAACAGACATCGCAACCAAACCTAACCATCTAAGACCTGTGGTCCCAACCAGGACGCCTGCCGGGTATGGGGCACCTACCAGTCCGGCGCACTCCTCAACCAGGACGCCTGCCGGGTATGAGGCCGCCACAGCCACCTGCCACCAATCCATCTTCACAGCTGTACTGTTGCATGTACCGTGCCAGGTCTCTCTGCCATCGACGCCACCACGACGCCCGACAGCGTCGTCCTCCTGCGCGAGTCCATCCTCCCACAGCGAACTCCGAATCTGCACTGTGCCATGCCGTCAAGATCCATCGCCATCAGTGTGTAGGATGAAGAACCGCTCCACCAAAGAATCCGTCCTCTGGTCCCTCGATCACGTGTTTAACTCCAAGAATGACGCCCCCAAGGGAGGAACGACACCAGATCGCCCGCCGTCATCCGATCATCCGATCTAGGGTTTCCCCCGGAGGTAGCAGAGAGTGGCCTTGAATTTCTCCACGGTTATGCCTTCAAGAAGGGAACGACGCAGATAGCGCCGCCACCGCCAGCCTTAGCAGAAGCCGAAGGCAAGTTTTTACCCAGATCAGTTCGAAGGGATCCAACTCTCGTGCACGGGCCGCCGTCACCACCAGCACCACCAGGCAGAACCCTAGAGCACCGGCAGATCAGCGAGCCGCCGGCACCACCGCATCCAGATCGCTGGCCACGCCAGGCCGCCGCCATCCCCCGCGCCGTCCGGGTCAGAGACGGAGCCGCCGACCACGCACGGGGACCACCGCCGCCTGCACACGCCGGAGCGCCTGTCGAAGTAATGGGCCACGGGTAGGCTAACCCGAGACCCAGAACCTTTCAGGACATCGGGGCAGGCTGCGCCCCTCAAGGCACCAAGACGAAGTGCCGCCTTCTGGTGGCCGGCTGAAGGAATAGCCGGCTGCCCGTAAACGGCGAGTTCCAGAGGCCGACATCAAGACAAGCTGACTCCTAGCGGGCGGCTTCCAGAGAAGCCGACCCCTAGCAGTCGGCCCGAGGCGTCAACGACGCCTGCGCCCCCATCAAGGAAGACAAGACTGGGAGTGGCTACAGTACAACCCATCCCTCCCAAAATCCCGGGATGGGCATGGCCACAGTGCACCGTACCGGCGGAGATCTCCGCCCGGCGCGGCACTGTTGTCACTCCACCCCTGACGTCACCACAAGCAGGCGGAGCCTTGCTCCCATGACGGCCTGTCGGTAAGGCCCAAGGATGACCGGCCCCACCAGTCAGCGAGAGCCCGGAAGACGGCCAGAGCCCCACCAGTCGGACCCGTGGGAGGTCGGCCTCCAGCAGTCGGCCCGCCCCTTCCTCGGGCCCCACGCGCCATTAACCAGACGAGACATAGAGTGGCTACAGTAATCGTCCGCCAGGCGGCGGAGCTGTAGCCACGCTCCCCTGACCGTGCCTGCGTCGTCAGCATCATGGCAACAGTGATCAGCCGCCGACAAGACCCGTGAGCGGCGGGGGTGGCCTGTCGGCCCCGTACCAGACCAGTCGGCGGGGCCCACCAGGCGGCGGGCCCCACCAGACGGCGGAGAAGCCGACAACTAGAGAGACTGACAGCCGGGTCCTACACCCGGCTGGATTACCATTGTACCCCTGGGGGGTAGGCCTATATAAACCCCCTAGGGCACCCATGCAAAGGGTTCCAAACCTGTTAGAACTGGACCAACCCATAGTGAAAGGAGAGAGCTAGCCTTGCCTTCTCCTACCCCGAGCATACAGCTCGAGGAGCACCATTGTATTCACTTGTGCCCTAGTGATCATGCGGAGACCCCGCAGAGCAGGACTAGGGGTGTTATCTCCTAGGAGAGCCCCGAACCTGGGTAAAGTACGACGACGTTCGTGTCTACGCCTTATCCCGCTTCCAGGCACCGGCGACGTTCTACTCGCTCCCACCATGATAAGCCATCCATTGGCATATGTCGCACCCAACCCCCGACAATTGGCGCCCACCGTGGGGCGAGGTGCACCGTCGTCCGGAGACCTGTTCTGGACGGGAACCCTTTTCCTCCCTAGCGAGCGCAGCCAGCCCGGCACGCCAGACGGAGTCTGCGCCGACGCGCTGCACGGCGCGGAGGTCGCCTGCGCGGCGATCTGCCTCGCCGACCTTGTTGGTGAGGTTCGCCTCTCCGACGAGCCAGCGTCCGATGCAGGCAATGATGGCCCCGAGAGCCGCCTCGTCAGCCTCCTCGATCAGCTCCACGTCGCCAACGAGACCGCTGTAGACTTGGAGTCTGTTGGCTCCACCGACCCGATGCTAGTCGATTTCGACACTGCGTCGCTCGACGCGTTCCCCACCAACGTGGTGGTCTACGATGAGCCGCTTCCTCGCGCGGAGAGCGGCGAAAGCGCCGTCACGAAGGTGCTAGTCATCGGCCACAGCGAGCACTCTGGCGGAGGTGCTCATGACCCGCTCGATGCGGCACTTCAAGACCTGACGGCGGCCATCCCAGAAGACATCGACGCCGAGATGCTGGAAGCACGCCACATCCAGCTCGTCGAGGGCGCCAAGAAGCTGGCCAGCATGAGACGCCTATCGGAGGCCTACCAGCGCGAGATGGACTGCGCTGTGGGCGGCACGCCGGCTCCCGATGGGCCCAGCCGCCTTGGCACGGTCCGGCAGCGCGGCATGGCCATCGCCAACCTGTTGGGGGCAGATCGCCCCGTCTATGCCACGCCTGCGGAAAATATCCGAGCTGCCCAGGCGGCAACAGAAGAGCTGGACAAGTTTGAGGGCGAAGAGCGTCGCCAGATGGCCGAGCGCGTCCAGCGACTCCTCGACGCGTCTGCTGAGCAGCACGAGGCCGGTTGCCGCACTAAGGCGCCTCATCGGCAAAATGACGATCTGCCCCCCCGCCGAGATCAAGGCGCGACATCTCGGATGCCGACTGGTGGCGTCCGCGGAAGAAGAGACAAGGAGCCGGCTGCCAGCCGCAGCCGGACTCGCATCACCATTGAGCGCGACCAAGACAGCCGCCCGAGAGCAGTGGAACGACGGGATGACTGTCCGCCTCCTTCCCCTCACAGGGAAAGATGCGTCTCCCCGCCGCCTGTTGAACACCCGACACTCAGCGACCGCCTTGGCCGCCGAGAGGGAGTCGGAGAGAACGATGCCCGCCACCGGATCGACCGTCTCCACCGATCCCTGGCGCTAGAAGAAGAAGATGAGCTGGGTCCGCCTTGTTTTGGCCCCCGCATTCGAGACGAGCCCTTCCCCAAAGGGTTCACGCTCCCAAGAGATAGGCCCAAGTACACCGGCTCCGTGAAGCCGGAGGACTAGCTGGTCGACTACTCCACAGCCGTCAGCATCGCGAACGGCAACAAGCGCATTGCTGTGAAGTACGTTCCGCTCATGCTCCAGGGCACGGCCCGGACATGGCTGAACAGCCTGAAGCCCCGCAGCATCAATAGCTGGGTCGACTTCACCGAAGCCTTCATCCGCAACTTCACCAGCACGTACAAGCGGCCGCCCAAACCTCGCCAGCTCTCCTTGTGCGTACAAGACCCCAACTAGTCGACTCGCGACTACCTCACGCGCTGGGCCGAGCTCCGCAACTCTTGCGAAGGCGTGCACGAGGTGCAGGCTATTGAGTACTTCACCGCTGGGTGCCGAGAGGGCACCCTCCTCAAGCACCGACTTTTTTGCGACGAGCCGGCGACCCTCGACGAGCTGCTGATCATAGCAGATAAATATGCCACGGCCGACTCCTCCATGAAGGCAGAAATCCAAGTTGATGCATCTGGCAAAGTGGCCCCTCAGGCTCCTCAGACCCCGGCTGGCGACACCAGTCGGCGCCAGCAACCAAGCGACAACAAGCGCAAGGCCATGCAGCCGGCTTCCACAAGCCGGCAGGTGGCGACAGTCGAAGACCAGCAGCCAGAAGGGCAGCCTCCATCCAAGCGTCAGAAGGGCGGCAAGCCCAATTGGCTGCCTGCTTTCTCGTATGAGCAGACTCTTGACGCGCCCTGCAAGTTCCACAGTGGTGCGAAGCCGTCAACCACACCACCCGGAAATGCCATTGGCTCACCAGGATCGCCAAGTGAGACGGCCTTCTGCCTCCTCCGCCTGCTGGGCAGCCGCCTCCTCCTCCCCCCAGCAGCCGGCGGTTCGATCAGTCGGAGCCATACAAGATGAGTATCCTGAAGAGCACGGAGCTTATGTCGTGTTCACCAGCGTGGCCGACGACAAGCACAGCAGACGGCAACGACAGCAAGAAGTGAATGCGGTGGCATCAGAGACCCCCGAGTTCATGCACTGGTCCGAGAAGCCCATCAGCTGGAGCAGAGCCGACCACCCGGAAGTAATGCCCAATCCCGGCTCCTACGCCCTGGTTCTGGATGCCACTTTTGCCACAGATAGGTGAGCTGCTCGTTTTTCCCGAGTTATGATAGATGGCGGCAGCAGCATCAACATCCTGTACAAGGATACCATGGAGAAGTTAGGAATCAAACAAAGGCAACTTCAGTCTAGCCGGACCGTATTTCATGGCATAGTTCCTGGCCTTTCCTGCTCACCAATCGGCAAGATCCAGATAGACGTCCTCTTCGGAGGCAAGGATCATTTCCGCCGAGAGCCAGTTTGGTTTGAGGTGGTGGACCTTGAAAGCCCATACCATGCACTACTTGGCCGGCCTGCTCTGGCCAAGTTCATGGCGGTCCCCCACTATGCTTACCTCAAGATGAAGATGCCGAGTTCCAAGGGAATTCTGACCATAGCAGGGGATTACAAGAAGTCGTCCGCTTGCACAGCAGATAGCAGCCGGCTGGACGAGTCCCTTGTGATCCGGGCTGAAAAGCGGCTCCTTGACCGAGTTGTGGCGATGGCAGGCAAGCAGCCGGAGATGTCACCCAACCCCAAGGAGTCGGAAGCCGAGGGCTCGTTCAAGCCGGCCAAAGAGACAAAGAAGATACCCTTGGACCCGGAGCACCCGGAGAGGTACGCCGTCATAGGTGCAAACCTCGACAGCATAGGAAGGCGAGCTCGTCGATTTCTCCGTGAGAATCGGGACATCTTTGCATGGTCACCTAAGGACATGCCGGGTGTTCCGACGGATTTCGCCGAGCACAAGTTACATGTCCGGTCTGATGCCAAGCCAGTCAGGCAGCCCTTGCGCCGCCTGTCCGAAGAGAAGAGAAGATTCGTTGGAGAAGAAATAGCCCGGCTGCTGGCAGCCAACTTCATCATGGAAGTGTTCTTTCCAGAGTGGCTGGCCAACCCAGTCCTTGTGCTGAAAAAAAACAAGCAGTGGCGCATGTGTATTGATTACACCGGCCTCAACAAAGCCTGCCCCAAAGACCCGTTTGCTTTGCCGAGAATTGACCAAGTGATAGACTCCACAGCTGGATGCGAGCTGTTGAATTTCTTCGATGCATACTCAGGGTGTCACCAGATCAAGCTGAACCCGGCCGACTGACTGAAGACCACCTTCATCACACCATTTGGAGCTTTCTGCTACTTGACCATGACGTTCGGCTTGAGGGATGCCGGCGCCACGTTTCAATGTTGCATGCAGAAGTGCCTCCTCAAACAACTCGGCAGAAACACCCACGTTTATGTGGACGATGTTGTGTTGAAGACGGAGAAGCGTGGAACGCTGCTAGAAGACCTCAAGGAGACCTTTGAGAACTTGCGCCGATTTCAAATCAAGCTCAACCCGGAGAAATGCATCTTCGGAGTACCAGCCGGCCAGCTTCTTGGATTCCTGGTCTCAGAGCGCGGCATAGAATGCAACCCTGTGAAGATCAAGGCCATCGAGAGGATGGAAGTGCCCACCCGACTGCTGGATGTGCAGAAGTTCACCGGCTGTTCGGCGTCCATCAGCCGTTTCATCAGTCGGCTGGGAGAGAAGGCTCTTCCCCTGTACCAGCTCATGAAGAAGACCACTTTTTTCAAGTGGAACGGCAAGGCGGATGAAGCTTTTCTCCAGCTCAAAAAGATGTTGACTACTCCACCTGTCCTGGCGGCTCCGACTCCTAAGGAGCCCATGCTCCTCTACATCGCCGCCACCAGCCGAGTGGTCAGCACAGTCATAGTGGTAGAGCGCAAGGAGGAAGACAAGGCACTACCAGTCCAGAGACCGGTGTATTACCTGAGTGAAGTGCTGTCAGCTTCCAAGCAAAACTACCCCCACTACCAGAAGATGTGCTACGGCGTGCACTTCGCCGCCAAGAAATTGAAGCTGCATTTTCAAGAGCACCCAATCACTGTGGTCTGCACAGCTCCGCTGGCCGAGATCATTGGAAGCCGGGATGCTTCAGGCCGAGTGGCCAAATGGGCCATCGATTTGGCCCCCTACACCATCTACTACCAGCCTCGCACCGCCATCAAGTCACAAGCGCTGGCCGACTTCCTCGTCAACTAGGCCGAGACCCAGTACCTGCCGCCAGCGCCCGACTCCACCCATTGGCGGATGCATTTTGATGGTTCCAAGATGCGCAACGGTTTGGGAGCCGGCATCGTCCTCACCTCTCCCAAAGGCGACAAGCTCAGATATGTGCTGCAAATCCATTTTGCCGCCTCCAACAACATCGCTGAATACGAGGCACTCATTCACGGGCTCCGGCTTGCCAAAGAGCTCGGCATTCGCTGGATCCTGTGCTATGGTGACTCTGACTTGGTGGTCCAGCAGTCGTCAGGCAACTGGGACACCAAAGATGCAAACATGGCGATCTACCGCTCCCTCGTATAGCAACTCAGTGGATATTTTGAAGGGTGCGAATTTCTCCATGTGCCAAGAAATGACAATGAGCAAGCAGATGCCTTGACACGAATCGGCTCCACCCGTCAAGCAATACCGACCGGCGTCGCCCTACAACGCCTCCTCAAGCCGTCTGTCAAGCCTTGCCAGAGTCGGATTCTATCTTCGTGCCGGCTCCTCCCGAAGCAGTCGGATCCGACTTGAGAGCTCCAGCAGCCGGCACGGTAATTCCGGCAGGCGGCCCGGGGGCCGCGGCAGTCGCACCTGGCACGGGGACTTCAGAACCCGGCCCGGGGACTGCAGCGGTCAGCCCGGGGACTTCAGAGCCCGGCCCGGGGACTGCACCAATCGGCCTGGGGACTTCATCAACTCAGCAAACGGCAGCAGCAACTGACTCCAACCCGCCACCTCCCGGCCCAACCGCCCTTGTGCAAGTAGCAGTCCTAGCAGTCGAAGAAATCGCAGCACCTTCTGGGCCCAGCCCATCCTCAACTTCCTGGTGCAGAAAGAGCTGCCGACTGACGAGATCTCGGCCCGGCAAGTGCAACGCCGGGCAGCAGCATACACCATAGTCAACAGAGAGCTTGTGAGGCGCAGTGTCACTGGTGTCTACCAGCGCTGCGTGGAGCCGGAGCAAGGCCAAGCAATCCTCAAAGACATCCATCAAGGCGAATGTGGCCACCATGCGGCTTCAAGAGCACTTGTCGCCAAAGCTTTCCGCCATGGTTTTTTCTGGCCGACTACTCTAGAAGACGCCAAAGACTTGGTCCAGAAATGCAAAGGGTGCCAGAAGTTCCGTTCCAAGCCACATCAGCCGGCTTCTGCACTCAAGACTATCCCCATTGCCTGGCCCTTTGCTATCTGGGGCCTGGACATGGTGGGACCATTCAAAACAACACGAGGTGGCATGACTCATCTGCTCGTCGCGGTGGACAAGTTCACCAAGTGGATAGAAGCAAAACCAATCAAGAAGCTGAACGGTCCGACTGCTGTGACTTTCGTTTCCGACATCACCATCCGGTATGGCATACCACACAGCATCATCACCGACAATGGCACAAACTTTGCCAAAGGCGCCTTGGCCCGTTTCTACGCGACGCAGGGCATCCAACTGGACCTAGCGTCCGTTGCCCATCCGCAGTCAAACGGCCAAGTAGAGCGAGCAAACGGCCTCATCTTGTCCGGCATCAAGCCCCGACTGGTCGAGCCTCTGGAGCGTTCGGCCGGCTGCTGGCTCAACGAGCTGCCAGCCGTCCTCTGGAGCCTGTGCACAACTCCGAACAAGTCAACCGGCTTCACGCCTTTCTTCCTCGTCTACGGTGCCGAAGCCGTCATCCCAACGGACATAGAATTCGACTCCCCTCGAGTCACCATGTACACCGAAGAGGAGGCAGAAGAAGCATGTCAAGACGGCGTCGATCTGCTGGAGGAGGGCCAGTTGTTGGCACTCAGTCGGTCTAGCATCTACCAGCAGAGCCTACGCCGATACTACAATCGGAAGGTCAAGCTGAGATCTTTCCAAGAGGGAGACCTTGTGCTCTGGCTGATCCAGCGAACAGCCGGCCAGCACAAGCTCTCAGCGCCTTGGGAAGGCCCCTTCATCATCAGCAAAGTGTTGGGCAACGACTCCTACTACCTGATCGATGCCCAGAAGCCCCGAGCGCGCAAAAGGGACGACTCTGGCAAGGACACAGAGCGGCCATGGAATGCAAATCTCCTTCGAAGATTTTACAGTTAATGCAGTATGTACCACACTACCTTTTGTATTAAAGTACGAAGACTCCAGGTCCCCCGAGAAGAGCTCGGGGACTGCCCTCTTTTATCTATATGATAAGAATTATGCCTATGAATGTGTCATTTTCTTTATGCCGCTTGGTACCGGGTCCGACTAGTCGGCCCGGGGACTCGCCGCCTTGTACTATGAAATGCTTCCTGCAGTCGGACAAGTAATGTGTTGGCACTTAAGCCGTCTCCTGCCAGAAGCCGCAGCTCGCAGAACGACTGTCTGGTGGGCAGGAGCAAGGTAGAAAGGGTGCCCACATGAAAAATGGCTAAGGACACAAAGCATGTGCATAGTTTAAGCCGGCTTCCCGCCTTCTACGACCGGCTGTTGAGCAGCCGGCCGGCCGGCTTCTACTTAACTTGCTAAAATGTTCTAAAAACGGCTAAGTACTTGCCTCCCCGGAAGTAGCTAAGTGCTTGACCCAGCCGCAGTCCGCAGAGCGGCTGTTCGGCTGGCAAGACGGCAACCAAGGGAAGGTGGCAAAGGAAAAAGCCAAAGAGCAGCAAGCAAGAAAAGATAGAACTCGGAAAAATATTTACATAGCAAAGGCCCTTGGCCGATATTCAACAAAAGTTTGAGATACACCCCGCGGGTGGAATTGTGCAAAATTAACAAGTTCGTCGAGACTGATAGACAGGTGAAGCAAAGATAAACCGGCGGCCTAGGGAGCGGCAGACGGGTTCGGTGGATCGGAAGAGTCGGCAGCGCCGGTTGGTGGAGTGGCCGGCTGGACAGTTTCCGCTTGGTCACCTCCAGTGGTAGCCGGCTCGGTTGGGCGTGGCTCGTTGCTGGAGGTGTGGTCTAGCTGAGGCTGGCCGTCCGCTCGGACCTCTGGCGCCTCCTCTTCGCCTTCCTCCTCCGCCTCGCCTTCTTCCTTGCCGCTGGAGTCGATCACCTCCGCCGAGTCCTCGCCATCTTCCGGGTTCAGCCCGAATCATTCTGGTGGCGCCTCGGCGCCGTTCTCAACCCGCTCCGGGACGAAGATGCTGGTGTCGGTGTACTCGGCAATTGACGCCGCACGCTTGACGAGGTCATCTTCCACGACCGCCAACTCCTCTTGAGCTTCCAGCCGGAACGTGGCTAGCTGGGCTAGACTTAGCCCAGGGTACCACGCCTTGACGAATTCCAGGGCCCGACGCGCTCCAGCCCGGGCCGAGGAGCCCTTCCAGGCTTCAAGACGGCCGGCCGCCACCTCCAGCCAGTCGGTAGTACGACTGGGAGTGCGCGGTGCCGGCATGTCCGGCCACAGGGCGGCGATTGTCTGGGCGCCGGCACGCTGAAGACGGCGCAACATCCGGTGTGCCGGCCGAAGACGGGCCTCGATGCTCAGGATCTGCTCGCTAAGGGTTCGGGGGGCGTCGGCGGCGATCTGTGCGCCGTCCGCCCTCCGTCCTTCACGATCGGCTTCAATGGCCTGATTGGCGGCGTCCGCGTCACCAGGGAAGAAGTCTGCCAAGACAGAAAGCAAAGATCCAAAGTTAGAGACGAGAAGACGGCTCGACCAACAGCCGGCAGATCGAAGAAGGAAAAAGAGGGAAGCTCACCATCGACTATGTCCTCGATCTTGTGAAAGCCGGAAGCCAGCATCGCCTCCTTGTCGGTCCAAGCGGAGCGTTCGGTCGCGAACTCAGCAAGGAGGCCGGTCTCCTTGTACTCTGCCTCCTTCTGGGCCTTCTTGAGAAGCTCCGCCTGTTCCGCCAGTTGCGCGACAAGCCGGTCGCGCTCTTCAGCCAGCTTGCGGCGCTCCTCCTCCTTAGCGCGCAACGCAGTGTTGGCTTCGCCC
Organism: Aegilops tauschii subsp. strangulata; assembly: GCF_002575655.3. NCBI lineage: Eukaryota > Viridiplantae > Streptophyta > Magnoliopsida > Poales > Poaceae > Aegilops > Aegilops tauschii. The sequence continues at coordinate 46,509,216 of NC_053038.3, read as the reverse complement.
AGCTGCTGCTGCAAGAAGAAGGGAAGGCGTCAGTTGCCAACAGAGAAGAGGCAGAGTCGTCGGGGAGATCCGGCCCGACTGTTCAGCAGTCGGCCCGAATCTCAGGGACTACAGCCTGCGGGTGCGCCAGCGCACCCCGCGGAGAAATGAGTCATCAAAATCAACAGAAAGAAGAATAGTCGCCAGGGAGATCCGGCCCAACTGCTCGGCAGACGGCCCGAATCTCGGGGACTACAGCCCGCGGGTGCGCCAGCGCGCCCCCGTAGGAAAAGGAAGAAGACTCACTTCGGCTCTCCGACAAGTCGGCAGCGCGTTGATCCAGCTCCTGGACCTTGGAGTTGAAGGCGGCAACACGAAGGTTATGATAATCCCGCAGCAAGGATATCAGCACTTAGAGCCTGCTAATTAAAGTTCCGAGCCGCCTGCTCAGCAGCCGGCCCGGAACTCGGGGACTACACCCAGTGGGTGCGCTGACGCGCCCCCACGAAGCAGGACAAGAGTTAAAAACGAAGAAGCAAGAGGCATACCCGGATGGCCTCTCGCGATGCCAGATACGCCTTGTTGCAGTTCTTGATGGCGTCGGCTTCAACGCGGAGTTTGGTTTGAACATCCAACATCGCCTTGTTCAGAGGGCCCGTCCCGCCAACCCGCACCCACCCAGTGGGCGCGGCGCTGGTCGCCTTGGTGTCCGGGATCGAGGAGCTCGCGGCGCCAGTCTCCAGCGGGCGTGGCGCCGAAGCCGCCATTGCAAGTCGGCGACGCATTGGTGTGCCGACCTCAAGAGTCAGGCCCGTCGCCACCTCGTTTTCAGTTGGCGGCACCGGTGGGTCCGCCGGCTGCTCGCCTTGCGCGCTCCCAGACGCCGGCGGTCGAGGCACAATCACGTCCGACATAGCGACGTCGCCGCCGTCCCTCTCCATGACCGGGTGCTCGTCGCCGGCCTCCCGAGTCTGCGCCACGAACTCCGGAGGTGGCGGCGAGGAGTTCAGGGGAGTGATGAAAATCGCCGACTGGCGGTGCGCGGCTTCTTCAGCCTGCTTCTTCGCCACATCGGCGGCCTCGGCCTCCGCCAGTTTCTTCAGGGCGGCGGCCTCCGCCTTCTCTGCCTCCACCTTCTCCAGGCGGGCGGCTTAGAAATCAGCCGCCACCTCCATCGTGAGGTCGGCGGAGACCTCCACCACCACTCGGCCGATCGATCCGGCCACCGACCTCCGGGAGGCGAGGGAGCGGAGCCCTAGATCAAGGGAAACAAAGTGAAGAAACTCAGACAAGATCAACAAGGAAAAAACGAAGGTACGAGGTAAAGGCCGAACTTACGCGGAAACCAGCTGCGGCTTCTTCACCTCCTTGCGGAAGCGGATGGCCTTTGCGGCCGCCTCGTCCCGCTTGGTCGCTGCGGCCAAGCCCTTGGGCTTCTTCGGCCGGCTGCCGAACAAGCTCGGCGCGGCCCTGCGCTTCTTCGCGCCGCCTTGGGCATCCGGTGCGGCAGAAGAGCTCGCGCCCGGCTGGCCGGCTCCTGGCTGGTGGCGCGGGGCGACTTCCCCCGCGTCGTCATCAGGTCAGTCCTCGAGGTTGGCTCCGAGCCTCGAGCCGCCTGCGTTGCCGCCTCCTCCCTCGGCGTCGTCCTCCAAGGCCGCCACCCCCAAGTCGGGGTCGTCGACGTCGCTCTCCGCCGGTCGGGAAGGAATTGGCGCTCCGGCCCCGCGGCACCGGCTGTTGGCTGGAGGAGGGGGCTCTGTTCAAAAGCCGATTGGTCAGGCTGGACCAAACGAACTCGGCAACAAAGAGACAGAGAAAAAAGACAGATGACTTACCATAGGCGGGGGGTTGGCGCGTGAATACGGCTCCTTGCCAAACCGCCACTCCTTTGTGAGCTCGCAGTTCGCAAGATAGTTCACCATGAGAGCTACCTCTGCGTGAGGCATCTCCTTGGTGCACAGCCGACTCGGGTCCCGATGTCCGCTCATCTGACAGATCATGTGAGGGCGGCTCTGGAGCGGGAGCACCCGGCGCGCCACGAAGGCGGATAGCAAGTCGGGCCCGGTCAGGGCCTCCTACTGTGTCAGCACTCGGAGCCGCGCGATGGCGGCGGCTCCAGAGGGCGACAGTGTCCTGGCCCGGTACGACCAGTTGGGCCGCCTCCCAGCCGGCGGGCCGGCTTCGTAAGCCGGCAAGTTGACCCAGTCTCCCTCCGCGAATACGCTCTTCACGTAGAAGTATGACCGCTGCCACATCTTCACCAACTTAATCAGCGAGATGGGGGGGGGGGAACAGATTTTCGGCCGCCGGCCTCCGCACCGCGATGAACGCGCCGCATTGAGCCGGCACGCCCGCGACGAGGGTGCCGAGCTTGATGTAAAAGAACTCCCCCCAGAGCTCGATGGTGGGGAGGACGCCGAGGAAGCCTTCACACAAGGTGACGAAGGCGGACAGCAGCACCATCGTGTTCGGAGTGAGGTGGTGCGGCTGAAGACCGTAGAACTCGAGGAAGGACTTGAAAAAGCTGCTCGCCGGCAGGCCGAGGCTGCGCAGGCAGTGCGAACGGAAGACGACCTGCTCGCCCTCCTCCGGCGCCGGCGAGATATCCCTCTTCGGCGCGAGGCGGACCATCACGTAATCCTTGCCGGGCAACCGCCGCGTCTGGCGGAGGAAATCGATGTGGTCGTCATGAACTTCGGAGCTGTCCCATGCTCCGGAACGCGCCATGGGGGGCGTGGGATTGGAGGATGTGCTCATCGGAGACGACCACCGCAGCGCTCAGCGTGGCTTGGGGGCGCTGCGGCAAGAGGAGGAAGAAGGAGGAAAGAATGGGAAGGAGGGACGCGCGCGCTCCGCGGCTCCCCCTCCTCCCCCTACTTATAGGCCTACGGGCTGTGAAGCCGAGGGGGCAATCGTGGGATTTACTGCGCCCACGACCCCACGCCCCCACGTTTATCGCGCGAGTTACTGCGTGTAGTAACTCCGCGGGAAACTCAACCGCCCACCTCGGCCGCAGCGGATCCGCTCGCGTGCCGAGGCGTGGTAGTGGCGGGCCCCGCCAGCAGGCGCGTCCCATCGCGGCATGGGTTGGCAGACTGGCCCGGCCGCTTGACGCCACGTGACATGCCCACAACGGGCGGCGGCCTGGAGGCTTAGCTAGCACGCCACTTGGTTCCCGCCGACGCATTCAAAGTTTGGATAAGTGAGACTGGACAAGGCCGACTCCCACCAGTCGGCCCGACAGAAGTCGGACGAAGCTCCACCTTAAGCACTTGGAGAAAGAAACTGCTGAGGCTTCTGGGCTGCTCAGCCGCGGCACCTCACCAGCTTCGGGGACTACCGTCGGAGTAATGGGCCACGGGTAGGCTAACCCGAGAACCAGAACCTTTAAGGACATCGGGGCAGGCTGCGCCCCTCAAGGCACCAAGACGAAGTGCCGCCTTCTGGTGGCCGGCTGAAGGAATAGCCGGCTGCCCGTAAACGGCGAGTTCCAGAGGCCGACATCAAGACAAGCTGACCCCTAGCGGGTGGCTTCCAGAGAAGCCGGCCCCTAGCAGTCGACCCGAGGCGTCAACGACGCCTGCGCCCCCATCAAGGAAGACAAGACAGGGAGTGGCTACAGTACATCCCATCCCTCCCAAAATCCTGGGATGGGCGTGGCCACAGTGCACCGTACCGGCGGAGATCTCCGCCCGGCGCGGCACTGTTGCCACTCCACCCCTGACGTCACCACAAGCAGGCGGAGCCCTGCTCCCACGACGGCCTGTCGGTACGGCCCAAGGACGACGGGCCCCACCAGTCAGCGAGAGCCCGGATGACGGCCAGAGCCCCACCAGTCGGACCCGAGGGAGGCCGGCCTCCAGTAGTCGGCCCGCCCCTTCCTCGGGCCCCACGCGCCATTAACCAGACGAGACGCAGAGTGGCTACAGTAATCGCCCGCCAGGCAGCGGAGCTGTAACCACACTCCACTGACCGTGCCTGCGTCGTCAGCATCATGGCAATAGTGATCAGCCGCCGACAAGACCCGTGAGCAGCGGGGGCGGCCTGTCGGCCCCGTACCAGACCAGTCGGCGGGGCCCACCAGGCGGCGGGCCCCACCAGACGGTGGAGAAGCCGGCAAATAGAGAGACTGACAGCCGGGTCCTACACCCGGCCGGATTACCATTGTACCCCTGGGGGGTAGGCCTATATAAACCCCCAGGGCACCCATGCAAAGGGTTCCAAACCTGTTAGAACTAGACCAACCCATAGAGAATGGAGAGAGCTAGCCTTGCCTTCTCCTACCCCCAGCATACAGCTCGAGGAGCACCATTGTATTCACTTGTGCCCTAGTGATCATGCGGCAGAGCAGGACTAGGGGTGTTATCTCCTAGGAGAGCCCCGAACCTGGGTAAAGTGCACCGGCGTTCGTGTCTACGCCTTATCCCGCTTCCAGGCACCGGACGTTGTACTCGCTCCCACCATGATAAGCCATCCATTGGCATATGTCGCACCCAACCCCCGACAGCGCCGCCGAGAGCCCAGCGCCCGCCACTGCTTGCCGAGGACCGCCGCCGCGCGCCCCGAGCGGACTCCCACGCACACCAGGGGAAACCGCGAGCGTGAGCCCTGCCGTCGCCCCCAAGCCCGCGCCGGCGCGCCCCGCCTCCAGCGCGCCGCCAACAACTGCCCCGATCCGCCCGCGCCAGATCTAGCGAGCCGTGGGAGAAGAGATCCCGCCGCCGCCGACGCTGACCGGGCTTTGCCCGGCGGCGCGCCCCGGCGGCGGCGGGGAGCAGAGGTCGGGGGAGGGACGAGGACGCGGCGGCGCTAGGGTTCCCCCCGGTCGCCGTGCAGGGGCGACACGGGAGGAGAGTCGGGCTAGGGGGTGAGTCCTTTAACTCCATCCTGGTCCAATCCTAGCTAATTCGTCTACCTCCTCTCTTGTTATTAATTGGAGTGTCTGTTAATTGTGTCGGAACTCAGAGGAACAGATCATTTGTTCTGCAGACATAACAGTTCTTAGTTGGATACAATCATTGAAAAATAGCACACATGGCGAACATTTTTTGTTGGCATTTGTAGTAGTTGTAGTTGCACAGATAACTGTTCTAAGTTGGATACAGTCATTGAAAATTGCACACATGGCGATTTTTTTGTTAGCATCTATAGTAGTTCTAGTTGCACACATAGTTGTTTTCAGTTGGACATGATCATTGAAAAGTTGCACACACGATGATCATTTTTGTTGGCATCTATAGTAGTTCTAATTGCACACATAATCGTTCGTAGTTGGATACGATCATTGGGGATTGCAGACACGACGATCATTTTTTGTTTGTGGTAGTTGCACACTCTTATCGGCATAGTTGGCATGCGCAGTAGTTGTACTTGCACACATAGTTGACTGCGGGAGGTGCACATGCGTGTCGGCATAGTCGCACACGCTCGACCGCAGTGGTGCACAGTTTTGTCGACGTAGTTGCTCACACACGACTGCGTGGCAGTGTGGCATAGTCGCACATGCCGACCACGGTAATGCACATTCTCGTCGGCATAGTAGCTCACGCACGGCCGCAGAGTTGCACATTCTTGTGGGCATAGTCGCATACTTGTGGCCGTGGAGTTGCACACTCTTGTCCGTATAATCGCACACGCATGGCCATGGAGTTGCATACTCTCATCTACATTGTCGCACACACATACCATGGAGCTCGCGTCCGCGTAGTCACATATGCACGAACGCGGGAGGTGCACACGCATGTCTTAGTCGCACACGTGCGACCATGGAGCTGTGTACTCTCGTCAGCGTAGTTGCTCATGCACAACTGCAGGAGTTGCACACGCGTGACGGCATAATCACGCATGCACGACCACAGCGATGCAAACTCTCGTCGGCATAGTGGCTCATGCACTGCCGTGGAGTTGCACACTGTCGTTGGCATAGTCGCACACGTGTGGCCGCGGGGTTGCACACTCTCGTCTGCATAGCCGCACACGCATGACCATGGGGTTGCACACTGTTGTTCGCATAGTCGCACACGTAAGACCACGAAGTTGCACACTTTTGTTCACATAGTCGCACACGCATGGCTGCGGAGGGTGCACATGCGCGTCAACATACTCTCACACGCGTGACGGCGGAGGTTCAAATCCCATCGGCGTAGTAGCTCACACATGACTGCAAGGGTTGCACACGCGCGGTGACTTAGTCGCACGTGCATGACCACAGATTTGCACACTCTCGTCGGAGTAGTAGCTCACGCACGACCACGTAGTTGCACACTCTCGTCAGCATACTCGCACGAGCGAGACTGCGGAGTTGCACACTCTTATCCACATAGTCATACGCGCACGCCACGAAGGTGCACACGTGTGTCGGCCCAGTCGCACACACGCGACCAGAAAGGTGCGCACTCTCGTCGACATAGTAGCTCACGCACAACTGCGGGAGTTGCACACGTGCGGCGCATAGTCAAACATGCAGGATCACGGTGTTGCATGCTCTCGTTGGCATAGTAACTCATGCACAGCCGTGTAGTTGCACACTTTTGTGAGGCAGTTGCACCTTACAGGGCTTGTAGTTGCACATATATAAAGTTTGTCGGAATGTACTCATATGAGATCTTGTTTCGAACAGCTCGCTGTGGGGCCTTCAACCGCGAAAACGGATATCAATTTCGATGTCTGATTTAAAAGTTATGGCTTTTTCAAATTTTCAAAGCAAAAACAAATGACAGACATGAAGAGGACCACAAGATGGTGTAGATGATCGTTTTTTCCGAACGAATGATGAGTGCACGATGCTAGATGCACATGCATGCACATGGGGACCAGCAGGCTAGCCCGTCTGGTGAGAAAGAAGGCTACAGACACCACAAAGAAACAACGCGCTATGGTGTTTTCTAATCCGAGAGAAGGGGACAGAAAATTTCCTAAAAAGTTCGGCCGCCCGGGAGTGCTAGTGGGCACACAGCCGCCCGCTAGACACGTCCTTGATTAATGGTATTTCTTACCGATCCTCTAAAATTTAAGTGCCACCGAATGCATTTCTCTTCTTTCTTTCTTTTGCAAACTTTGTTTTCTTCCGGTCTATTGTTGGCATCTTCGTCAACTTCGTCCTCCTCCTCAATGGATATGCTCAACCTTTACCTCTTTGGAGTGGCCTCCGCAATTATTTGGATCCACTTCTCGTTCTTGCATAGCTCTTTGTAGCAATGATGCAAAGTGACGGACTTGTGGCCGAACTTGGTGTTCCGATGCTTGAATAGCTCTTCTATGTAGGGGCCATACTCCGCCACTTGCACACCACTCGGTGGAGCATGATTCAGTTGGTCGATGCAATCGGTTGCATTGGTAATGAATGGTGCCCAACGATGCCCAAGAGAACCTTGGGTACGGGTTGATCGCACATCCACGGAGTTGTTGTAGTGGTTGGTAATCCTCTCCCAAAACATGGTCTTGGTTTGATCCCTTCCGATCGTTGCACACATGGAGATGGCGCACCAAGCGTCGCAAAGCGTAATGCCCTCCTTTTGGTTGTAGTTTTGGATGCGGCACCTTGGGACCTTGGTGCTTGCTTCGGTCACCTCCACAACCTCCTTATCCTCGGCCACCACCTCTTAGGCGTCCTCCTCCATGTCTTGGGTGGCCGAATGATCCCAAAGCGAGTCATAGTTGAGATCATCAAGGCCAATGACGGCCCAGGACTCCAACGATGTGAGGGACTTTGCCGTGTTCATCTCCGCACTACAATATCAAAGCAAACACTATCAACAATCATTACCGATCACCAACAATCACAATCGGATACCACCACGACGAGAGGTTTTTATTATTATCTTGTTGGCATTTCATCAAGCACTTGGCGGCCGCGATTCTTGTTGCCTACTACGGCCGCCGCTCGGCCGTATGGGCTGCTGGAGTTGAAGGACGAGGCGCCGCTTTGGCCTTCTTCATCTTATTCTTCACGGCCGCCTCCACGAGCGCCGCCGTCGCCGTCGACTTTCGAGCATGTTTGCCTCTGGTAGGTACGGCGGGAAGGCGGCGTGCCGTTGCGGGAGAGGCGGTGGCCTCCCCGGAGACCATTGGAGCAGTTGGAGGAGGAGCTTGGACGCGGTGGGTCTTCTTCATACCTAACCTCTTCTTCTTCGGCCACGGCGCGTGGGTGGTTTCCAGCGGCGAAAAGCCGGCGCCGGTGGCTGGCGGGGTGGGCGAACGGGCCGGGCTATCCATTTCGTCCTGCCCGGCGGTTGTGGGTGGCGGCGGCGGGGCGTGGCGGCTGCGTCGGCAGGAGGCAGTGCGGCGCGGGAGGGGCGAGAGGGAGAGGCGCCACTCTTACTCGACCGCGGCGGGATAGAGTGAATTTAGGGAGATTTCAGGGAGAATAGGAAGGTGGAGTAAAATTGTACTCGGTTAAATTTTTGAAGGGATCGGCTAGGTGCGCCGTAAGGGAGTAGGGATCGGTTAGCAATGCCCTAAGAGCATCTCCAATAGATGGTCCAAATTTTGACGGTCCAAAACCGGAGATGTAAATTTTGGACCGCCAAAAAGTGTGTTTTGGAGCTCCGGAAGAAGGCCAACTCCAACAGATGGTCCAAATTCATGGTCCAAGAGAGCAACTCCAATAGACGGTCCAAATTCATGGTCCAAAACCGGCCAGCAGCCGCCCGGCTGCTGTTCAGCCGCTGTCCAGCCACTGTACAGCCGCACATATTTCAAAATAACATAAAAAAATTCATGTCCACAATATCAAATTATTACATAGTTCTTCAGATCCAGGAGATGCAATGCAACACAAATACAACATAGTTTTGCACAATACAACATAGTTTTGAACAAACAAATAATGAATCTATGCGGATCTTTCGCCATGCCATTTCCAATGCTCTTCCATCAAATCTTTCTGGAGTTGGTCATGCACATCGCTATCTCTAATCTCGCTGTACACCTTCATGAAACGTCTGATGCGCTCCTCTTTGCGCATGGGGTTAACACGAATGCCCATCAACTGATAGAAGTTGTAATCTAAATTTTTTCCACGCTCGTTCTCAACGATCATGTTATGCATGATCACGCAAGCGGTCATGATGTACCAAAGGATCTTTTGATCCCAAAATCTAGATGGTCCACTGTGCTTCGGTTTCTTCCTCTTGTGCATGGCCACTAGCATAGCAATCTCCTCTTCTTCATGCAAATCAAATTCCTCGTCCGACGATGAATCATCCACGAAAGAGGAGTCAACCGAGCTCATCTACAATGCACACAGCCACCGTTAAACATACTATCCAATCCCAAGTTAAATCATCAAGTTTTGTCATTTTTTTACCTTGGGGAATTCCGTCAAACACCTTGTGCGCGCGGTGGAAGAAGATGGCCGCCGGTTAGATTGGTTGCTGCGGACGGCTGCGGTCGGCTCCGGACGGCGGCGGTGATAAGAAATGAGGTTGGAGGCCGGCCAAGAGGAGCTTGGCGGGTGCGAAGACTAGTTCGGCAGCCGGGCAGAGGGCTTGGTGCGGCGATCGTGCGACCGGCGCAACGGCCGTGGACAGGCTAACGGCCGACGGGAGGAGGTCGGCGGCAGGCTAAGCCCCGGCGGAGGCCTACCGCGGCAGCCGGACCGCCGGAGGGGCCGAATCCCACGCCGGCTGCCACCCGATTCGGCGGCGTCCGGGCGGCGGCGGGGAGGCGACTGAGGCGACGGCGGCGGAGGGCGGCGGCAGGGATGTGGGGTGGTGGCGGCGCCAACGGCGAGGTTTTGGGCAGTCGCGACGGCGGATTCCGGCCGGCTGTTCTTCGGGCGGGCGGACGGGAGCGGGCGGGAAAGGAAATGAAGTGGCGGTTGGGCGTTCGCGGGTGGCGGCTGGTTTTGGACCAGATGCATCTCGTGATGTATATTTGCACCGCGAGGTGTTGTATTTTACATCACGAGGAGGCCGCGGTCCAATTTTTTTGGGACAATTGCATTTTTACCCCTAGTTGGTTCCTACCCACGGGTTTTGCCCTTACTTTTCGAGCCTGCTCAGTTTTGCCCTTACCTTTTCCGTCGAGGTCCCTCGAATGCCCTTTGACTGTTTGACCAAAACTTTAAAAATTCATAACTAATTCATATGAACTCAAAAAAATGCAAATAAGATATCCAAATGTTCAGATAAACATTACCTTTATGTGCATATCATTTGCATTCAGGACAAAAGCACCCTTTAAACTACCTGAGCTAATTAATGTTATTAACATTATTAAAAATAAAAAGGTATAAACAATATGTTTTCATGAATAAAAATTACATGCAAATGTAGGTGATGTTTTCTGAACATCCTGATATCTTATTTGCATTTTTCTGAGTTTGTATCAACTTGGTATGAAGTTTCCAAATAATGGTCAAAGTCGTTAGAACATTCTTAACAAGATGATACGGACTCAGAAAAATGCAAATAAGATATCTGGATGTTCAGAAAACATCACCTACATTTGCATGTAATTTTTATTCATGAAAAAAATATTGTTTATACCTTTTTATTTTTAATAATGTTAATAACATTAATTACCTCAGGTAGTTTAAAGGGTGCTTTTGTCCTGAATGCAAATGATATGCACATAAAGGTAATGTTTATCTGAACATTTTGATATCTTATTTTCATTTTTCTGAGTTCATATGAATTAGTTATGAATTTTTAAAGTTTTGGTCAAACGGTTAAAGGGCATTCGAGGGACCACGACGGAAAAAGTAAGGGCAAAACTGAGCAAGCTCGAAAAGTAAGGGCAAAACCCGTGGGTAGGAACCAACTAGGGGTAAAAATGCAATTGTCCTAATTTTTTTTTTGCATATGGACCATCTGTTGGAGCAGCGTTTTTGCCCCAGACGGTCTAAAAGTTAGGTATTTTTATATATGGACCATCTATTGGAGATGCTCTAAGCCAACTACAACGGTTAGATGAGCAATCAAGTATTCTAAAAAAAAAACAGATGAGCAATCAAATATAAAAATGTTTTCTGTTTTATTTGCCTGACAGAGCTCCAGCAGGACCTGGGGTTATTTCAAACTGAAACATGAAGTGCATTAGCTTTAAATTAAGGGCGATGCTAGGCGCCGGCGCACCGGCCGGACGCTTCGGCCGGTCCAACCCTAGCCGTCAGATCGGCCCGTTCCGATCCGTTGGATCATTATCCAACCAGGGCGTCGTCTTCCTGTCGCGAGCGCGGACGGGGAAAGGAACCCCGTCTCGCCGCCCGTCTTCGCCGGCCGCCCCACGCTCCGGCACTCAGCTCGCCCCGCCCGCTCGCCGCCCCGGCCGCCGGTTGGAGCTGACCGCTCGCTGCCTCGGCCGCCCGTCGGAGCGCCATGGATGCAGCTCCGCGACTCAACTCGTCCAAGTCCGCTCGCCGCCCCGACCGCCCGTCGGGGCCGCCCCGCGCTCCGGGACTCAGCTCGCCCCGACCGCTCGCTGCCCCCGCTGCTCGTCAGAGTGCCATGGATGCAGCTCCGCCTCACCGATGATTGGTTCCAGCAAAAAACAAAGATGCCCCGTGGTAGCATTTTCCCGTGTCAGTCGTAGCAAATGAAGACAACCGTTGCAGCAAAAAAAATCCATCGGCGTCGCCATTGTAGCAAACATGTTAATCGGATGTAGCAAAACACATCGCCAATGGTAGCAAAAAACGAGGTTGTTGCAACAAAAAATGTTCGTCCTCGTCGTCGCCGGTCACACCTCAGTCGCAAAAAAGTACCATGGCCGCATGAATGGATGTAGCAAAACACACAGACGGTAGTAGCAAAAAATTGACACGGTTGTAGCTTTCCCCCTCTACGGTGGAAGCTTTTCTGTAAACGATTGAAACTTTTTTCGTTTTGAGCAGCGCCTGGGTGAAAAATTCATCTCTCGTTCGGTTGAAGCTTTTTTCATCGAAGGTTGTAGCATTTTTTTATGTAGACGGTTGTAGCTTTCCTCGATGGCACTGAACGCTTGCAACTTTCTGTATATCCGATGTAGCAAAACTCGGCGCCGGTTGTAGCTGAGTGGTGTGCCGGTTGTAGCAAAATGTGATACAGGTTGTAGCATGTAACAAAAAAGCGTGATGTCTAGTGTTTGCTCGCGATGACGATGACGCCGTTTTGCTGCAACAGTAGTAGATTTTTGCTACCACCGGCGATTGAATTTGCTACAACCGGTTCTAACAAAAAATCATCGTGGGGTGTAGTCTGCCATGGCTGGGGAGGCTCGAGCGCTGCAAGGTCTGGCAAGGGGCGGCCGGGGCGGATTCCAGGGAGAGGCAGAGGGGCGGATTCTGGGAAGAGGCAGAGGGGTAGTAGTCCGGTGAGGGGCGGCCGCAGGCGGACGAGATCCGGCGAGGGGCGGCCGCATGCGAACGAGATCCGGCGAGGGGCGGCCGCACGCGAACGACATCCGGCGAGGGGCGGCCGCACGCGGATGACAAGGCGCTCTTCTCTGGCGGCGGCGATCGAAGGAGCCCGCTGGTCGCTTGGCCGGCGCGTGGTGCCTGCCGGCGCTGGTGCCCTCCTGCGCTGCGCGAGGAGGAGGGAGCAACTAATTGGATTGAGGCCGAACACGTGGCACAACATCTATCCTTGATTCTGAAGAGATCCAACGCGCAGAGCGAGTCCGGCGGAACGGTTCCGCCGGCAGTCCGGATACAAACGTTTCCCTTAAATTAAAGCCTCTGAATTATTTTGCTGCTACTCCACCAGGAAAGTGCAGGGCAGGTGCAGGGCTTCAAGAACCAAAAGACGCCGCCGGAGTCAATGCGATGGCCGTGCTCGTGGCTACCACGTCCTCCTCGAGTACCTCTCCCCGTCCGACCTCGCCCGCGTCCCCGCCTCGGGGAGGCTCGTGACCGCGCTCTTCCAGACCACCAGCCGCGCGGCCTCCGACCTCGGCGTCGTCAACCTCACGGCCGCAGGCTCCGCCATCGTCGTCCGTTCCCCCGCGCTGTCGGCTCCCGGGTCGAACGCCACCGACCTCGGCGCCGTCACCAGGGAGCCGTACAACACCAGCGTGCTCGCCGTGGGCTGCCTCATCGTGCCCTCCGGCTTCGACACCACCGCGTCCGGCTCCGAGAGCCGCCCGTCCCCCGTGGTCAACATCACCGACGCGCGCGGGTTCAACGTGGCCGCCTCCATGCTCGAGGCCTCTGGCGTGGCGGACGACTTCGAGGCCGAAGAGCGGGGCGCCGGCATCACCATCTTCGTCCCCACCGACGACGCGTTCGTGGCCCTCCCCGCCACCGACCGCCTCCAGTCCCTCCCCTCCGACTGCAAGGCCGTGGTGCTGCACTCCTACCACCCGCTCGGGTCCCTCAGTCCATCGTGAACCCCGTCCAGCCCACGCTCGCCACCGAGTGCAATGAGGCCGGCCGCTTCATGCTCAATATCACGCGCTTCAACGGCTCCGTCGCGATCGACACCGGCGTCGTGCAGGCGTCCCACACCTGCACGGTGTTCGACCAAAATCCCGTGGCGATCTTCGCCGTCTCCAAGGTCCTGCTGCCCAAGGAAATGTTCGGCCGCGGGAATACCGCAAGCCCGAGAGCTGCGGCGCCTCCGGCGACCATGACGCCAGACCTCTCCGATGGCCTGCGAACGCCGCCGACGAAGCTGTCGTCCCCGCCGGCCCTGCGTGGCCAGGACAACTAGCCATCGTCGGCAACGGCAAGAGACGCGAACTGGTGGTGTATAGAGTTGGTCTCTGGTATGAGATCCAGGTGGTACCTTTGCTTCCTCAATTTTCCCTTCTTCTTTTACCATTTCCCCTCTTGTTTGATCGAAACTGAATGTGTGCACCGGCATTGGATTTGGCGAGAGAATTCCGTAGAGACCATTGTAGCAGTGGTAGGCATTATTTTTGGTTTCTTCACTTGATTAGGAAAATAATAATATGCATTCCCTTTGTTCAATTCCGTTGATCCTTGCACCAAAGCTGACATTTAGCATACTGGGGATAGAAAGACAGGTGAGCGGGAATGAGCTGGCCAGCTGCGAACGCGGTCTGGCCGTCAACCCGGGTGATAGTTTGTAAGAGTTGATCTTGGGATATAATTCATCCTTTGTTTCCAAAAAGTGCAATACACCCTTGCGATCTTGGATTGCATTTCTGGCTGGATTCACTTATATGTAGCTCATTGCTACTAGGTGTATACACAGTCTGGAGAGTTGCTCTGTTCAGAATTTCAGATACCTCATGACTGACTGACCGAGCCTAACCACCTTATACAATTAGGCTGTAGGTAGGGTGTCAGTATGGTTATTCACTGTTGCTCTGGGAAGTAAGAGCATCTACACCCGGGCGTCCCAAATCCTCCTCAAACGTCCGGGCGGTCCGCCTGGTCACTGACTGGTCACGATTTTTCGACTCAGACATACGCCACAAACGCCCGGGCTGACCGGCATCCCTCATATCCAGCTTAAATATGGGGCGGATATAGGGCGCCCAGGCGCGCCCGTCACGTCGGACCCGCCCATGCTGGCCCACTCGACCCCATATATATTTCTCCCCATCTGCTCGCCGGACCAAACCCTAACCACTTCACTCCCCTCTCCTCCGCCACCCGTGATCACCTTCGGCGGTTTTTGGCCTTCTCCGGCATGGCAGGCAGCGGATATGACTCCGGCCAGTCCGGATCTGTCGACTGGGGTGTCATTCCGTGCGGTGCGGGTTGGATGAGGCAATGACGGTTCGCATTGCACTTAGCCGCTCCAGGAAGGACAGCGCCTGGCCGACTGATGGATCTGTCAGCCGCAACTCCATAGCGTCGGCTCAACGGGCGCTCGGGTCCTCGGGGGCTGGATCCTCGCGGTCTAGGCAGCCGGAACCCTTCTCCTTCCCCATCACCCGCTGGGCAGACTATGAGTCCCATCGGGGACGGGCGGCCCGCCGTCGGAAGGAGAAGATAAGGGCCGTCGAGGCCCGTATCACGGTGGAAAATGGCAGCGGCGAAGGCGGCTGATGCGGCGGCACGGGCGGCCACAGAAGAGGAAGCCATCCGCGCCCGCATTGTGAAGAAACAACAACGGAGGAACACGCGCGCCCTCGCTCGAGAGCAGAATCGCGGTCCGTGCCATGGTCGGACTGCCATCGAAGGAGGAGAAGGGGGACATTGACGGCGAGGACAGCTCCGGCGACAAGCAGATCTGGCTCGATCCGTACAACGTCTTCGACCGGTAGTTCCGCGAGAAGGCCGAGAAGGACAAGGGCAACCGTGGATGAACTCCACCATAGCCTAACATGCCAAATTTTGGTAGTTCGATGTCATGTTTAGTTAGTAGTGATGGAGTAGCCGGACGATGTGTGTCCATCGACGTAGTTGTATGAGTTTGTATGGATTTAAGATATGATAATTGAGTTGTCCGGATGTGGATTAGATTATTTGAGGGGTGCCCGTTCAGTGCCCGCAGACGTGTCCGCGAGCGTTTGAGGGGCCGAATTTGTCCATCGCAGCTATAGATGCTCTAAGTAGTCACAAGTCACAGGCACCTTCTTCAGATCTCATAGTTCCATAAGGTAAATGCACAGCTACTCAACCCTGCAAAGGTGTTGCACTTTGTGCTCTGTGTCATACACATGAGCCATTGTGGCTACTTGCTTGTTCCTTAATATTTTTTGACCAAATAGTGGATTCAACTGTACTATGACATCCTAGTATATGTTTTGCTGTTGTACTCTTTTCTTATTAAGTTTTGGCTTCAAACTTGTGTGCACAGTGTTTTTTGTTTACTTGAAGTCGTAAGTAAACAAAATACTATCATGTTTTGACAGGAACTTGCTGGCATTATCAAACTTTCTGTATATTCCAGTTTTAGTCTTTTTGAGTTATAACTCACCCTTTGTTTCAAAAAATGGTCTAAAAAAATGCAATCATTTCTTGAATAATATCCATGCAAGGATAAACTTATCCATTGTCTCCAAAAGTTGCACCCTTGTGATAGTTTGTACGAGTTGATCCTAGATCATGCATGTTTGTTAAGGAAGATCTACCAAGAAAAAACATTTGGACTTCTACTCAACTCCTTTTGTCAGTAGTACAAAATAACTTACTGGCGAGTTTACTACTCAATAAGGGCATCTTTAGTGAGACCCGCAAAACTCCGGTATATGTTTGATCGGACACGTTTGTTGATTTTTGCAATTTAATGGAGACCTGTATCTGGTTCAAATTCTGGTATTTGATAGACACACATGAGGCGATGTGCAGGGGTCCGGACATCGTGCAAGCCAACGAAAACGCACCAGGTGCCCTCTCTCTCTCTCCAAGCCGCGTCGCCCCGCGCAGCCACCACTGCCTCCAGCCGCCGCTCGAGTGGGCCCTCGTCGTGGATGCGCACAACGTGGCGGTTGCGGCGTCGAAGCCCTCCGGCGAGGTGCGGAAGATGTGGCCGGCGGTCAACGCGTTTGTGGCTGGCCGCCCGGCGCATCTCCCCGGCCACGCCGCGCCCGCGGAGCTCGGCCTCCTGATGCGCGCCTCCGTCGGCGCGCCTAACACCGCCCGGTCGCTCGCTGCTGCGGACGGACATGTCTCCACGCGAAGTGGCGCGAGGTAGAGATGGGCAGAGGAGGAGGAGGCCACCAAGGCGAGCGCGAGCGCGTGCACAGACAACCTGCTCGTGCTCGACCGCAGCCACAGCCAGCAGGACGCGAGCGCGGAGTAGCTCCATCGGCGGGCGGCGTGCGCGCATGGCGGGACTCACGCTGGTGCTCGGCTGCTCCGTGGCTGCTATTTCTATTCGTTGGCATGAAGCTGGCCATCGCGGCAGCCATGTGTGGTCTCTTTTGCTAGTAGGTATTTGCGCAGATCAATCAAGTAGCTTCGTTGCTTGGAAAGCCAGCTTCGTACGTGTAGTCCTGCAGCAAGCTCGGTCGCCGGCGTGTGAGGGGAGGCTCCCCGCGTCCCTCGCTGCGCCAGGGGAGGTCGCCGTGTCCGCGCTGGCTGCGTTGGTGGCCACGCTCGTCGACCTGCGATGCAGCAGCCGTGCCCGGCGCTGCGTCCGTGGCCGCGCCCACCCCTCGCCCGCGGGCGGAGCGATCTTGAGCGTGCCGGCGGCGAGCACGGCAAGCGTGAGGACGACCAGCACTACATGAACCGGATTTATTTTGGGTGCCGCACATTTACTGTTCGATGAAATGCTGGAGAAATACGGAAGTTAGCGTTGGATGGCTACCTCCTACATTCTGTCCGACATAAAAACGAACATATACCGGAGACATTTGCGGGTCGGGCGATGGAGATTCCCCAAGTGAGCACCATCTCTACCTCGGTAAAACAGAAAAGCAAAAACCATGCTCAGACCTGGGACGTACTGTTCAGATTGACGAAGCATTTACCATACAGTTTTGCTATGTCTCAGTCGACTTAGACTTCGTTATGTCTCAGTCGATGTTATATTCCATTGATCTTGCATTAAGATTCGTAAAAAATGTCTTTTCAGTTTTTTCTTTTTCTTCTCATATACTATATCACTTGAGTGAGACTTGGTTAAGTCTCAGTCGACTGAGACCTAGACACACCCCATATCATATGAACCGAGTAATTTCGTGTTAGGTAAAAGAAAAGAAGTGTAGCACTGTGGGGAGTGTATGCGGAGCGTCTAGATCTTCTCTTCTGGTCAAGATATAGTCAAGATCTTGGAACAAACAGGCTTCTGATCAAGTGAAACTAAAAATGGAGCAAAACATTTATCATAATGATGTTGCTTTAAAAAAAATGTACGTAGTTCATATGCCTTGCCAATCTTCAACCCTAAAAGGAGGGCAACAAAATGTTCATGCAAGAATTGACACTAGTAGAAAAAGGGCCATTTGTCCCGGTTTGTAAGGCCGATCTGTCCCGATTGGAGAACCGGGACTAAAGGGTCGTTACTAAAGCCCTAGGCCTTTAGTCCCGGTTCTTACATGAACCGGGACAGATGGGCCTCCACGTGGCCGCTGCGGCGAGCCCAGGCAGGAGGGCCTTTGGTCCCGGTTGGTGGCACCAACTGGGACCAAAAGGCATCCACGCGTCAGCAGCTGGCATGAGCTGAGGTTTTTTTGAAAGGGGGTGGTTTAGGGGTTTTGGGGGTTAATTTAGGTTGTTAGCTAGCTAATAGAGAGAAGTGTCCTCTCTTATCTCCGTGCTTGGTTTACCAACGCTACTGCTATGCCTAAACATGGCTTAGATTGAAGTGAAGGCAACATGTGGTGCATGTCGAAAATAATACTAATCATAACTTGACCAAGTTTGGATTGTACTACTTTCGACATGCACCACATGCATGTTGCCTTCACTTCAATCCAATCCATGTTCATTTCACCCACTGATATATAATAACTCTTCATGCTCGCATCATGGATCATCATAATAACAAGTCCTACTAATCATCATCATACAACTTCTACTCGTTATTAATAACAAGTCATACAAGATCATCATCCTCATAGTCATCGAACCAACCCTACTTAATTGTTCTTATCACATGATCATCAGTATTAGGTAGGACCTAAATACCATCTTTAAGGTAAAATAGCATAAAACAATATAGACCCTGACTCTCCATTATGGAGAATGGAGATCATCCTGTCTTCAATTCTTGCGCTTCGCTTCCTTTTGCTTCGAAGAACCTTCTTACGACTGTCCATACATTTTTTCCATTCTTTGATTTTCATGTCTCCACTTCTTTTAGAAATCCGATACGAACAAGTGAGATTCGTAGGATGACTTGGCTATATGTTCAAAACATCAAGGCGACCATGCTCATAGATCAGATGAGGCACACAATCATTCGGGATTATCTGTTGAAAAAGATAGTAATAACTTCGTAGTTAGCAATGATGTACTAGTTTTAGAAGTATGCAAAAGATGCACGGATGTCGTAATAGTAAAAAATCTTACCAGGGTATCTCCATAGAAGTTACCGTGGTTCAACACGTGCACTAGTGGAACGTATTGACCATAATGTTGAGGAGTTTGATTATAGATATTGTAATTCTCAAGATTAGTACAAAATGCGATCAGATGATTTTTCTCCTGATAAGTTAATTCGCAGCCATCGGTGTAGTAGGTTCTGTCTACCATCTTCCGCACATTCTTTGAAGAATAAAAATAAGCTATCAATGGAAATAAGCTGTCAACTATTTTGAAATAAACAATATAAATTAGTTAATAACTATGTTTGAGAAACTCACATAACAGTAGAATTGGAGGCGTATCAACAAGGACCCAAATGTCCATATTGTCTTGCTCGATTTCAGGATCACCAAGATCCATGGAGACAAGCATATCCTCATAAAAACCATACATCTTGCAAAGTGCTTCCCAATTTTTGCAACCAAAATGGGTTACGCTCTCAGAATTGTACAGATTTACTTCAAAATCCATACCATGATGGTTCCTTAGGTGAATTTTCTTTGTTTCCATACTTTCATGGTCTTCAAAACCCATCTTCTCCAAGACATAACGTCTTGCATAGCATGGGATAAGCTAGTAGAATTGTAAAAGATGAAAAGTACACGTTGAAATAGTTGAAGTCGTGCTTAATTACAAAAAAACACTTATCGTCGTTGCGTACCGTTTCAACATCGAAGGTCTCCTCGAGCTTAATGCTGAAGCGCCGATCTTCGTCCAACTGAAGGAACCTGTCGCACATACCTCGGTCATCGTGGCACCAGTCGCACTCCCCCAGGAGACTTTCGTCGCCCGAGTACGACATTTCCTATGTTCATAATTCAAAGATTAAACTTGTACAATTAAATATATGTACACAAAAACTAAATTAGAACATTATTATTCATCACGGGTTGACTATCGGTCTGTCGATTCTTTTCTTGAAAACTCTCAGCTCACGTCTTGCATAGTTCTCTCCAATTTTAGCATTCAAAGTAGGAGTAGTTTTCCAATTTGAGCATTCAATAAGCAAAACCAAATCGTAAAATAAAGTAGTATTCAAATTAGCATGCATTCAATTATAAGCAAAACTACATCATCTCTTGCGTCCGTACATCGTCGAATATTATCACTAATACACCTTGAATAGTATCATAAATATAGCATCGGTAATACAGCTAGAACCGTAGCGCCCGACGGGTATCGGCGCGGGCGGTGGACACCCAAAGAGAAGGAACCATCACAGGATCATAGCTCCAGTGAGATCCCTGAAGAACCTGCCAGGTATTGTCGAACCTGCCCTCCAACGCAACCATGTAGCGACGGACGTGCTCGTCCTCCTCGCTGACACGGTGACGTACCACCTCCGCGGTGTCC
This sequence comes from Aegilops tauschii subsp. strangulata, assembly GCF_002575655.3. Taxonomy (NCBI): domain Eukaryota; kingdom Viridiplantae; phylum Streptophyta; class Magnoliopsida; order Poales; family Poaceae; genus Aegilops; species Aegilops tauschii. Next base: position 46,489,013 of record NC_053038.3, on the reverse strand, counting down.
GGAAGCCTCGTCACCGTCACTGCCACGCGACCGCCACCAAACAAGGATCGGGTCAACGTGAAGGAAATATGCCCTAGAGGCAATAATAAAGTTATTATTTATTTCCTCATATCATGATAAATGTTTATTATTCATGCTAGAATTGTATTAACCGGAAACATAATACATGTGTGAATACATAGACAAACATAGTGTCACTAGTATGCCTCTACTTGACTAGCTCGTTAATCAAAGATGGTTGTGTTTCCTAGCCATAGACATGAGTTGTCACTTGATTAACGGGATCACATCATTAGGAGAATGATGTGACTGACTTGACCCATTCCGTTAGCTTAGCACTTGATCGTTTAGTTTACTGCTATTGCTCTCTCCATGACTTATACATGTTCCTATGACTATGAGATTATGGAACTCCCGAATACCGGAGGAACACTTTGTGTGCTACCAAACATCACAACGTAACTATGGTACTTGTTGAGTTGGCATAGATCGAGATTAGGATTTGTCACTCTGATTGTCGGAGAGGTATCTCTGGGCCCTCTCGGTAATGCACATCACTATAAGCCTTGCAAACAATGTGACTAATGAGTTAGTTGCGGGATGATGCATTACGGAACGAGTAAAGAGACTTGCCGGTAACGAGATTGAGCTAGGTATTGAGATACCGACGATCGAATCTCGGGCAAGTAACATACTGATGACAAAGGGAACAACGTATGTTGTTATGCGGTTTGACCGATAAAGATCTTCGTAGAATATGTAGGAACCAATATGAGCATCCAGGTTCCGCTATTGGTTATTGACCGGAGACGTGTCTCGGTCATGTCTACATAGTTCTCGAACCCGTAGGGTCCACACGCTTAAAGTTCAGTGACGATCGGTATTATGAGTTTATATGTTTTGATGTACCGAAGGTAGTTCGGAGTCCCGGATAAGATCACGGACATGAGGAGGAGTCTCGAAATATTTGAGACGTAAATATCGATATATTGGACGACTACATTCGGACATTGGAAGTGTTTCGGGAGGTTTCGGACATATACCGGAGTACCGGGGGGTTACCGGAACCCCCCGGGGAGTGTAATGGGCGTATTGGGCCTTAGTGGAGAAGAGGAGGTGCGGCCAGGGCAGGCCGCGCGCCCCCTCTCCCTCTAGTCTAAATTGTACAAGGAGGGAGGGGGGGGGGGGGGCGGCGGCGCCCCCTTTCCTTCCCCTCTCTCTCCTCCTTCCCCCTTCTCCTACTCCTACTAGGAAAGGAGTCCTACTCCTGGTGGGAGTAGGACTCCCCCTTGGCGCGCCCTCCTCCTGGCCGGCCGCCTCCCCCCTAGCTCCTTTATATACGGGGGCAGGGGGCACCCCAAGACACAACAATTGATCATTGATCTCTTAGCCGTGTGCGGTGCCCCCCTCCACCATAATCCACCTTGGTCATATCGTAGCGGTGCTTAGGCGAAGCCCTGCGTCGGTAACTTCATCAACATCATCATCACGCCGTCGTGCTGACGAAACTCTTCCGCGAGCTCTATTGGATCGTGAGTTCGCGGGACGTCACCGAGTTGAACGTGTGCTGAATACGGAGGTGACATACGTTCGGTACTGAGGATCGGTCGATCGTGAAGACGTACGACTACATCAACCGTGTTGTCATAACGCTTCCGCTAATGGTCTATGAGGGTACGTGGACGACACTCTCCCCTCTCGTTGGTATGCATCACCATGATCACGTTCCCCAACAGTGGCATCCGAGCCAGGTTTATGCGTAGATGTTATATGCACGAGTAGAACACACGTGAGTTGTGGGCGATACAAGTCATACTGCTTACCAGCATGTCATAGTTTGCTTCGGCGGTATTGTTGGATGAAGCGGCCCGGACCGAGATTACGCGTACGCTTACGCAAGACTGGTTCTACCGACGTGCTTTGCACACAGGTGGCTGGCGGGTGTCAGTTTCTCCAACTTTAGTTGAACCGAGTGTGGCTACGCCCGGTCCTTGTGAAGGTTAAAACAACACTAACTTGACGAAATATCGTTGTGGTTTTGATGCGTAGGTAAGAACGGTTCTTGCTCAGCCCATAGCAGCCACGTAAAACTTGCAACAACAAAGTAGAGGACGTCTAACTTGTTTTTGCAGGGCATGTTGTGATGTGATATGGTCAAGGCATGATGCTATATTTTATTGTGTGAGATGATCATGTTTTGTAATGAAGTTATCGGCAACTGGCAGGAGCCATATGGTTGTCGCTTTATTGTATGCAATGCAATCGCCCTGTAATTGTTTTTACTTTATCACTAAGCGGTGGCGATAGTCATAGAAACAATAGTTGGCGAGACGACAACGATGCTACGATGGAGATCAAGGTGTCGCGCCGGTGACGATGTTGATCATGACGGTGCTTTGGAGATGGAGATCAAAGGCACAAGATGATGATGGCCATATCATATCACTTATATTGATTGCATGTGATGTTTACCCTTTATGCATCTTATTCTGCTTTGATTGACGGTAGCATTATAAGATGATCTCTCACTAAATTTCAAGGTATAAGTGTTCTCCCCGAGTATGCACCGTTGCAAAAGTTTGTCGTGCTGAGACACCACGTGATGATCGGGTGTGATAACCTCTACGTTCAAATACAACGGGTGTAAGCCAGTTTTGCACACGCAGAATACCCGGGTTAAGCTTGATGAGCCTAGCATATGCAGATATGGCCTCGCAACACTAAGACCGAAAGGTCGAGCGTGAATCATATAGTAGATATGATCAACATAGTGATGTTCACCATTCAAAACTACTCCATCTCACGTGATGATCGGACATGGTTTAGTTGATATGGATCACGTGATCACTTAGACGATTAGAGGGATGTCTATCTAAGTGAGAGTTCTTAAGTAATATGATTAATTGAACTTTAATTTATCATGAACTTAGTACCTGATAGTATTTTGCTTGTCTATGTTGTTGTAGATAGATGTCCCGTGCTGTTGTTCCGTTGAATTTTAATGCGTTCCTTGAGAAAGCAAAGTTGAAAGATGATGGTAGCAATTACACGGACTGGGTCCGTAACTTGAGGATTATCCTCATTGCTGCATAGAAGAATTATGTCCTAGAAGCACAGCTGGGTGCCAGGCCTGCTACAGATGCAACTGACGACGTTAAGAACGTTTGGCAGAGCAAAGCAGATGACTACTCGATAGTTCAGTGTGCCATGCTTTACGGCGTAGAACCGGGACTTCAACGACGTTTTGAACGTCATGGAGCATATGAGATGTTCCAGGAGTTTAAGTTAATATTTCAAGCAAATGCCCGGATTGTGAGATATGAAGTCTCCAATAAGTTCTACAGCTGTAAGATGGAGGAGAATAGTTCTGTCAGTGAACATATACTCAAAATGTCTGGGTATAATAATCACTTGATTCAACTGGGAGTTAATCTTCCGGATGATAGTGTCATTGACAGAATTCTTCAATCACTGCCACCAAGCTACAAGAGCTTTGTGATGAACTATAATATGCAAGGGATGGATAAGACAATTCCCGAGCTCTTCGCGATGCTAAAGGCTGCGGAGGTAGAAATCAAGAAGGAGCATCAAGTGTTGATGGTCAACAAGACCACCAGTTTCAAGAAAAAGGGTAAATGGAAGAAGAAGGGTAACTTCAAGAAGAACAGCAAACAAGTTGCTGCTCAGGAGAAGAAACCCAAGTCTGGACCTAAGCCTGAGACTAAGTGCTTCTACTGCAAAGAGATTGGTCACTAGAAGCGGAACTGCCCCAAGTATTTCACAGATAAGAAGGATGGCAAGGTGAACAAAGGTATATGTGATATACATGTTATTGATGTGTACCTTACTAATGCTCGCAGTAGCACCTGGGTATTTGATACTGGTTCTGTTGCTAATATTTGCAACTCGAAACAAGGACTACACATTAAGCGAAGATTGGCTAAGGACGAGGTGACGATGCGCGTGGGAAATGGTTCCAAAGTCGATGTGATCGCGGTCGGCACGCTACCTCTACATGTACCTTCGGGATTAGTTTTAGACCTGAATAATTGTTATTTGGTGCCAGCGTTGAGCATGAACATTATATCTGGATCTTGTTTGATGCGAGACGGTTATTCATTTAAATTAGAGAATAATGGTTGTTCTATTTATATGAGTAATATCTTTTATGGTCATGCACCCTGGAAGAGTGGTCTATTTATATTAAATCTTGATAGTAGTGATACACATATTCATAATATTGAAGCCAAAAGATGCAGAATTGATAACGATAGTGCAACTTATTTGTGGCACTGTCGTTTAGGTCATATTGGTGTAAAGCGCATGAAGAAACTCCATACTGATGGACTTTTGGAATCACTTGGTACTTGTGAACCATGCCTCGTGGGCAAGATGACTAACGCCATTCTACGGAACAATGGAGCGAGCAACAGATTTGTTGGAGATCATACATACTGATGTATGTGGTCCGATGAATTTTGAGGCTGGCGGCGGGTATCGTTATTTTCTCACCTTCACAGATGATTTGAGCAGATATGGGTATATCTACTTAATGAAACATAGGTCTGAAACATTTGAAAAGTTCAAAGAATTTCAGAGTGAAGTTGAAAATCATCGTAACAAGAAAATTAAGTTTCTACGACCTGATCGTGGAGGAGAATATTTGAGTTATGAGTTTGGTCTTCATTTGAAACAATGCGGAATAGTTTCGCAACTCACGCCACCCGGAACACCACAGCGTAATGGTGTGTCCGAATGTCTTAATCGTACTTTACTTGATATGGTGCGATCTATGATGTCTCTTACTGATTTACCGCTATCGTTTTGCGGTTATGCTTTAGAGACGGCTGCATTCACGTTAAATAAGGCACCATCGAAATCCGTTGAGACAATGCCTTATGAACTGTGGTTTGGCAAGAAACCAAAGTTGTCGTTTCTAAAAGTTTGGGGCTGCGATGCTTATGTGAAAAAGCTTCAACCTGATAAGCTCGAACCCAAATCGGAGAAATGTGTCTTCATAGGATACCTAAAGGAGACTCTTGGGTATACCTTCTATCACAGATCCGAAGGCAAAACATTTGTTGCTAAAAATGGATCCTTTCTAGAGAAGGAGTTTCTCTCGAAAGAAGTGAGTGGGAGGAAAGTAGAACTTGATGAGGTAACTGTACCTGCTCCCTTATTGGAAAGTAGTTCATCACAGAAACCGGTTCCTGTGACACCTACACCAACTAGTGAGGAAGCTAATGATGTTGATCATGAAACTTCAGATCAAGTTACTACCGAACCTCGTAGGTCAACCAGAGTAAGATCCGCACCAGAGTGGTACGGTAATCCTATTCTGGAGGTCATGTTACTTGACCAAGGCAAACCTACGAACTATGAAGAAGCGATGGCGAGCCCAGATTCCGCAAAATGGCTTGAGGCCATGAAATCTGAGATGGGATCCATGTATGAGAACAAAGTGTGGACTTTGGTTGACTTGCCCGATGATCGGCAAGCCATAGAGAATAAATGGATCTTCAGGAAGAAGACTGACGCTGACGGTAATGTTATTGTCTACAAAGCTCGACTTGTTGCGAAAGGTTTTCGACAAGTTCAAGGGGTTGACTACGATCAGACTTTCTCACCTGTAGCGATGCTTAAGTCTGTCCGAATCATGTTAGCAATTGCCGCATTTTATGATTATGAAATTTGGCAAATGGATGTCAAAACTGCATTCCTGAATAGATTTCTGGAAGAAGAGTTGTATATGATGCAACCAGAAGGTTTTGTCGATCCAAAGGGAGCTAACAAAGTGTGCGATCCATTTATGGACTGGTGCGAGCCTCTCGGAGTTGGAATAAATGTTTTGATAGTGTGATCAAAGCATATGGTTTTATACAGACTTTTGGAGAAGCCTGTATTTACAAGAAAGTGAGCGGGAGCTCTATAGCATTTCTCATATTATATGTGGATGACATATTGCTGATTGGAAATGATATAGAATTTCTGGATAGCATAAAAGGATACTTGAATAAGAGCTTTTCAATGAAAGACCTCGGTGAAGCTGCATACATATTGGGCATCAAGATCTATAGAGATAGATCAAGACGCTTAATTGGACTTTCACAAAGCACATACCTGGACAAAGTTTTGAAAAAAACTTCAAAATGGATCAAGCAAAGAAAGGGTTCTTGCCTGTGTTACAAGGTGTGAAGTTGAGTCAGACTCAATGCCCGACCACTGCAGAAGATAGAGAGAAAATGAGAAGTGTTCCCTATGCTTCACCATAGGGTCTATCATGTATGCAATGCTGTGTACCAGACCTGATGTGTGCCTTGCTATTAGCTTAGCAGGGAGGTACCAAAGTAATCCAGGAGTGGATCACTGGACAGCGGTCAAGAACATCCTGAAATACCTGAAAAGGACTAAGGATATGTTTCTCATTTATGGAGGTGACAAAGAGCTCATCGTAAATGGCTACGTCGATGCAAGCTTTGACACTGATCCAGACGATTCTAAATCGCAAAACGGATACGTGTTTATATTGAACGGTGGAGCTGTCAGTTGGTGCAGTCCTAAACAAAGCGTTGTGGCGGGATCTACGTGTGAAGCGGAATACATAGCTGCTTCGGAAGCAGCAAATGAAGGAGTCTGGATGAAGGAGTTCATATCCGATCTAGGTTTCATACCTAGTGCATCGGGTCCAATGAAAATCTTTTGTGACAATACTGGTGCAATTTGCCTTGGCAAAGGAATCCAGATTTCACAAGAGAACCAAGCACATCAAGAGACGCTTCAATTCCATCTGGGATCAAGTCCAGGTGGGAGACATAGAGATTTGCAAGATACATACGGATCTGAATGTTGCAGATCCATTGACTAAGCCTCTTCCACGAGCAAAACATGATCAGCACCAAGACTTCATGGGTGTTAGAATCATTACTATGTAATCTAGATTATTGACTCTAGTGCAAGTGGGAGACTGAAGGAAATATGCCCTAGAGGCAATAATAAAGTTATTATTTATTTCCTCATATCACGATAAATGTTTCTTATTCATGCTAGAATTGTATTAAACGGAAAAATAATCATGTGTGAATACATAGACAAACATAGTGTCACTAGTATGCCTCTACTTGACTAGCTCGTTAATCAAAGATGGTTGAGTTTCCTAGCCATAGACATGAGTTGTCATTTGATTAACGGGATCACATCATTAGGAGAATGATGTGATTGACTTTACCCATTCCGTTAGCTTAGCACTTGATCGTTTAGTTTACTGCTATTGCTTTCTCCATGACTTATACATGTTCCTATGACTATGAGATTATGCAACTCCCGAATACCGGAGGAACACTTTGTGTGCTACCAAACGTTACAACGTAAATGGGTGATTATAAAGGTGCTCTACAAGTGTCTCCGATGGTACTTGTTGAGTTGGCATAGATCGAGATTAGGATTTGTCACTCCGATTGTCGGAGAGGTATCTCTGGGCCCTCTCGGTAATGCACATCACTATAAGCCTTGCAAGCAATGTGACTAATGAGTTAGTTGCGGGATGATGCATTATGGAACGAGTAAAGAGACTTGCCGGTAACAAGATTGAGCTAGGTATCGAGATACCGACGATCAAATCTCGGGCAAGTAACATACCGATGACAAAGGGAACAACGTATGTTGTTATGCGGTTTGTCCGATAAAGATCTTCGTAGAATATGTAGGAACCAATATGAGCATCCAGGTTCCGCTATTGGTTATTGACCGGAGACGTGTCTCGGTCATGTCTACATAGTTCTCAAACCCGTAGGGTCCGCACGCTTAAAGTTCTGTGACGATCGATATTATGAGTTTATATGTTTTGATGTACGGAAGGTAGTTCGGAGTCCCGGATATGATCACAGACATGATGAGGAGTCTCGAAATGGTCAAGACGTAAATATCAATATATTGGACGACTATGTTCGTACACCGGAAGTGTTTCGGGAGGTTTCGGACATATACCGGAGTACTGGGGGGTTACCGGAACCCCCCGGGAGTGTAATGGGCCTATTGGGCCTTAGTAGAGAAGAGGAGGGGCGCCAGGGCACGCCACGCACCCCTCCCCCTCTAGTCCGAATTGGACAAGGAGGGGGGGGGCACCCCCTTTCCTTCCCCTCTCTCTCCTCCTCCCCCCTTCTCCTACTCCTACTAGGAAAGGAGGAGTCATACTCCCTGTGGGAGCAGGACTCCCCCCTTGGCGCGCCCTCCTCCAGGCCAGCCGTCCCCCCTAGCTCCTTTATATACGGGGGCAGGGGCGCACCCCAAGACACAACAATTAATCATTGATCTCTTAGCCGTGTGCGGTGCTCCCCTCCACCATAATCCACCTCCGTCATATCATAGCGGTGCTTAGGCGAAGCCCTGCGTTGGTAACTTCATCAACATCGTCATCACGCCGTCGTGCTAACGAAACTCTTCCCCGAGCTCTACTGGATCATGAGTTCACGGGACTTCACCGAGTTGAACATGTGCTGAACACGGAGGTACCGTACGTTCGGTACTGAGGATCGGTCGATCGTGAAGACGTACGACTACATCAACCGCGTTGTCATAACGCTTCCGCTAATGGTCTACGAGGGTACGTGGACGACACTATCCCCTCTCGTTGCTATGCATCACCATGATCTTGCGTGTGCGTAGGTAAATTTTTGAAATTACTATGTTCCCCAAAACAACGACGGGCTGGCTCCTCACCAACCTACGCCCCCGGAAGGTAGCAACTCCCAATACTAGCCCGGCGGAGCCTAGTCCCGGACATGGTCCCTCTGATCAAGCAGGCCTCCTCCGCCGAGTCGACGACGAGGATGCGGGATAGGCATCATCGACGTCGATGCGGGAATAATTGCTTGAACTAAAAAAATAAACTAGTTCTATTAATTTTCTTGCTAAAAATAAACTACTTCTATAGTAAATTAAAGTAGTTTTATTAAATCAACTAGTTCAACTACTAAGCACTTACTATAAATAAAATAAAGTAGTACTTACTGAAAATAAACTACTTGTATAGTAAAATAAAGTATTTTTATTAAATCAACTAGTTCAACTACTAAGAACTTACTATAAATAAAATAAAGTGGTACTTACTAAAAATAAACTACTTCGATAGTAACATAAAGTAGTTTTATTAAATCAACTAGTTCAACTACTAAGCACTTACTATAAATAAAATAAAGTAGTACTTACTAAAAATAAACTAGTTTAACTAGTTCTATTATTTAGCGACCCTCACTACTAGGGAAAACCGTAGTAGTAGTGCGGGTTTAATGCCCACTAGTAGCGCGGGCTGCCGCGCTACTAATAAGGTGCTACAGCTATTACTTAGCAGTAGCGCGTGCGACACACGCTCCTGCTAAGACACATATCGGCAGCGCTTGTTCTCTCCCGCGCTGCTGCTAATTTAGCTAGTTGCAACGTGTTTTCTATCCATCGCTACTAGTATTCTTGTTTTCATTTTTTATTTTTAGTGTATTTATACGCTGTTATACAAATTTTGGTACAATACCAATTATGACGTTTATATCATTATGTCCATAACAGTGTGTCAAATGAAGGTGGATTAGGTTCAAGTGGAGGCAATTTATGGTGCATGTCAAAAGTATACTACTAATCCAAACATGATCTAGTTTGGACTAGTAGTACTTTCGATGTGCACCACATGTTGCCTCCACTTGAATCTAATCCGCCAGCACAAGCTATTTAATCATCATCATAGTCATTACCACCAACAGTATTTATTTAATCACCATAGTTATAGTGTAGCACATAATCATCTTCAAACTCATTCTAGCTAGCTAATCACCACCAACACTAGATGCGGTAGCTATCTAATCACCACCAACACTAGCTAATAATAATCATCATAGTCATTACCACCAACACTAGCTATTTAATCATCATAGTCATACTGTAGCACATCATCATCTTCAAACTCATTTCTAACTAGCTAAGCACTCCTGCTGCTCTCTCTCAGGTAAAATAACATAAAACATGTGTAGCTCTCCTCCTTCATCAAGTTGGAGCATGCAGATGAACCTGTCTCCTAATCGTGGGCTGCGCTTCTGATTGCTGCCCCCTAGTACTTCTCTGCGCTCCTCCATCACAAATTTGGTCCAGTCTTTCACTATTAAGCATTCGTCGCTTTTAGAAATCCTGAATGCACTAAAGTGCATTGTAGGATATCTTGGTCGTAAGCTAACAATACTCATGGTACCATTAGTCTCGATCCCATGAGGCACAACATTCATCGGGAGTCCCTGTTGAAGAACATCGTATAGTAACATAGTTAGCAATGAAGTTAATTAGCTTAAAAAATAATGTATGCAAAAGATGCACTGAGGACAAATAGTAAAAATCTTACCATCTTTCCTAAATAGATGTGACCGTAGTTCATTACGAACACTATTGGTCGCACGTTTTCAGTACTAACATTTCTAAGTGTAGGAAGAAAATTTGTCTTGACAGTATCAAGACCCTCAAGCCATGAAACATAATGACTTAGCTCCTCGCAGTTTAGTTCTGCCCCGGGACAGTAGTAGGTCCTGTCTACCAAGCGCTGGACATGTTTGCTTGAACGGAAATAAGCTGACAATAGAAATTAGTTGTCAACTATTTTTGAATAAACAATATCAAAGACATAAATATGGTTGAGAAACTCACATAATGGTATAACTGGAGGCGTCTGCACATCGACCCAGATGTCGGTATTACCTTCAATATCATCTTCCGTACGAATATCAAAGGTGATAACTATATCAGGCTCAAATGCATAAGCCTTGCATAGTGCTCGCCAAGTTTTGCATCCAAAATAGGTGTAGTCGTCTGCGTTGTATAATTTTGCGTGAAAACTATAACCATGCTCGGTCTTCAAGTAAACTTTCTTTACCTCCATAGTACGACTGAAACCTATCTTATCCAAGACAAAAACTCTTGCATGGCAGGGGATACGCTAGTAGAATAGTAAAAAATTAAATTATAAGTTGAAGCAAATGAAGCAGATGTCATGCTTAATTACGAGAAAAGACTTGTCGTTGTGACTTACTGTATCCACTTAGAAGTTCACATCCAGCTTGACTGAAGCGCCTATCATCATCTAGGAAGATTCCGTCGCACATGCCGCGCTCGTCTTCGTAGTATTTGCAAATACCAAAATCCTTTTCGTTGTCAGACATTTCCTATGTTCATAGTTGAAACATTAATTGAAAATCGATCGAAGACAACTACTAGGATACTCAAAATATCTTATAGGACTCATATTGACATGAGCATTCAATAAGCAAAACCAAATCGTAAAATAAATAAGTATTCAAATTAGCATGCGTTCAATAAGCAAAAGTACATCATCTCATGCGTCCGTACATCGTCGAATATTATCACTAATACATCCCTAATAGTATCATACATATAACATCACTAATACAACTAAAACCCTAGCGCACGACGGGTATCGGCGCGGGCGGTGGACACCCAAAGAGAAGGAACCATCACAGGATCATAGCTCCAGTGAGATCCCTGGAGAACCTGCCAGGTATTGGAGAACCTGTGCTCCAACGCAAACAAGTAGCGACGGACGTGCGTGTCCTCCTCACTGACACGGTGACGCACCACCTCCGCGGGGTCCTCTTGCCTCTCGACCGTCACTGGCCCACACGACCGCCACCAAAGAAGGTTCGGGTCAACGACAGGCTGGCTCCTCACCAACCTGCGCCCCCCGGCAAGTAGCGCCTCCCAGTACCACCCCGGCGGAGCCCAGTCCCGGACATGGCCCATCTAGTGACGCAGGTGTCCTCCACCGACTTGACGACAAGGATGCGGGATAGGCATCGTCGACGTCGATGCGGGAAAAATTGCTTTAACTAAAAAAATAACAACAAATGTGACATGTTCAACTAGTTCTATTAATACAACTAGTTCTTACAATTAAATCTAGTCAATTAATTCTATACCTAATAAAATGAATAATGACATAAAAAAGGCCTATGCTTTGCAGGAACGTTGACTCTTTCCCGGTGCGGCAAATCCCGGGCACTCGATATGTCCTAGTTTGTAGCACAAGTCATGCCGAATTCACGGAAAATTTCGGCATGACTTTTGCTAAAAAGTGGACAAATCGAGTATCTGAAATTTGCCGGAACGGAAATGAATCAACATTCCGGCAAAACATAGGCCACTCGACTTCATTTCCTGGAAACAACAAAGCCACTCGGCTTCATTTCATCAATGACATATATCATATAAAAATAATATGCAAATGAAATTACTGTTTAGGCATTTTCATAAAAATTTGCCCTAGCTAATTTCCTAAAAACATTGCTAATCATTTTTCCTAAATGCTAGAAAATGCCTACTGCCCTAAACAAATCTAGGGTTCATATGAACACCTAGGGTTCATATGAACACCTAGGGTTCATATGAACACCTAGGGTTCATATGAACATCAACACAGCATCAACACATATATTAATTGCCCTAGTAGAGAGAGAGAGAGGAGGGTAGGGGAGAGGAGAGGCAGAGCCTTACGGTGACTGCGGCGAGGGAGGGGCAGGCGGCGTCGAGGTCGGGGTCGGGGCTCGGGCGCGCGGCGGAGGGCGGCGTCGAGGTCGGGGTCGGGGGCGGCATCGAATGCGGGGTCGGGGGCGGCGTTGAGGCGGGAGAGCGACGGGAGAGCGCGCGGCGGCCGATGGGCGACGGCGACAGCGGAGGAGTTGCGATTTGGGGGAAGTGGCCGTTGGGAAGAACGAATCGAGGGGTTAAGTCAGAAGTAGCAGTAGCGCGTTCCAGGAACTGCGCTACTGCTAACACAGCTACAGCGCGTTCCCGTATACGCGCTACTGCTATACCATTCTCTTTTTCCCCTTTTTCATTTATTTCTATTTACATTTTTTCCTTTCACCTTTTTGTATTTCTTTCATTTTAATTTACTTTTCTATTTGCTTTCCATTTAATTTTATTTACTTTAGCAGTAGCGCCTCTCTGCGTAAACGCGCTGCTACAAAGCAAATAGCGGTAGCGTGGTTCGACGAAGATCGCTACTACTATGTGCAGCCTATTGGCTAAGCCGTGGGAATTTTAGTAGTAGCGCTTTTGTACTCGGGCGCGCTACTGCTATAACTGTATCTGTAGCGCCGTTTACACCACCGCACTACTGCTATAACTGTATCTGTAGCGCCGTTTACACCACCGCGCTACTGCTAATTAGCACCAGCGTGCGTTTTTAACCCGCACTATTGCTAATGTTCTGTGTATAAGGTTTTCCCTAGTAGTGCCCCCCTCATGTTGAAGTTATCGGGGAGGGGGTATATTGACAACGACATACCCGATAAATAATAAGAAGAGGAAGAAGAAGAAAAAAAAGAGGAGAAGAAGAAAGGAATAGAGGAGAAGAAGAAAAAATAGAATATATTATTCTATTTTTCTTCTTGTCCTCAGTTTTTCTTCTTCTTTTTTCCTCTTCTTATTTATTTCTCCACTTCTTCCTCTCCTCTTCTTCTCCTTCTTCTTCTCCTTCTTCCTCTTCTTATTTTCCTTTTCCCTCTCCTTCATTTTCTTCTTCTTCTTCTTCCTTCTTCCTTCTTCCACTTTTCTTCCTTTTCATTATTTTACTTTTTCCTCTCCGATCCACTAACCTAGAATCTACTATCCTAAAATGCACTAACAGTAATAACCTAAAAGGCACTAAATCAACTACCTTAAATGTAACTTTTGCAACACAATTTTTTTCTAAATATGCACATATATATATGAACATATACATAAATTGACCAAAAAAATTCTATGAACAAAAAAAATCATACATCAATGCATACATATCCATGGATCATACATACATCTGCATATATATACATATACATACAACATCCATATATACATACATCAATGAACAAAAAAGTGTATTAAAAAAAAGCACCAGAGAGCAGGCCGGGGTGGCGGCGCGCGGCAAAGCAGAGCAGGCCGGGGCGGTGTGTTGGGGAACGTAGCAGAAATTCAAAATTTTCTATGCATCACCAAGATCAATCTATGGAGTTTACTAGCAACGAGAGGGAAGGAGTGCATCTACATACCCTTGTAGATCGCGAGCGGAAGCGTTCAAGTGAACGAGGTTGATGGAGTCGTACTCGCCGTGATCCATCACCGATGACCGAGTGCCGAACGGACGGCACCTCCGCGTTCAACACACGTACGGAGCAGCAACGTCTCCTCCTTCTTGATCCAGCAAGGGGGAAGGAGAGGTTGATGGAGATCCAGCAGCACGACGGCGTGGTGGTGGAAGTAGCGGGGATCTCGGCAGGGCTTCGCCAAGCTTCTGCGAGAGGGAGAGGTGTTGCAGGGGGAGAGGGAGGCGCCAGGGGCTGTGGTGCTGCTGCCCTCCCTCCCCCACTATATATAGGCCCCCTGGGGGGGCGCCGGCCCTGGATCCCATGTACAAGGGGGGGGGGGGCGGCCAAGGGGGAAACTTGCCCCCCAAGTCAGGTGGGGCGCCCCCCACCCCTAGGGTTTCCAGCCCTAGGCGCAGGGGGAGGCCCATGGGGGGTGCCCCAGCCCACTAGGGGCTGGTTCCCTTCCCACTTCATCCCATGGGGCCCTCCGGGATAGGTGGCCCCACCCGGTGGACCCCCGGGACCCTTCCGGTGGTCCCGGTACAATACCGGTGACCCCCGAAACTTTCCCGGTGGCCGAAACTTGACTTCCTATATATAATTCTTCACCTCCGGACCATTCCGGAACTCCTCGTGACGTCCGCGATCTCACCCGGGACTCCGAACAACTTTCGGGTTTCCGCATACTAATATCTCTACAACCCTAGCGTCACCGAACCTTAAGTGTGTAGACCCTACGGGTTCGGGAGACACGCAGACATGACCGAGACGACTCTCCGGTCAATAACCAACAGCGGGATCTGGATACCCATGTTGGCTCCCACATGCTCCTCGGTGATCTCATCGGATGAACCACGATGTCGAGGATTCAATCAATCCCGTATACAATTCCCTTTGTCAATCGGTATGTTACTTGCCCGAGATTCGATCGTCGGTATCCCGATACCTTGTTCAATCTCGTTACCGGCAAGTCTCTTTACTCGTTCCATAACACATCATCCCGTGATCAACTCCTTGGTCACATTGTGCACATTATGATGATGTCCTACCGAGTGGGCCCAGAGATACCTCTCCGTTTACACGGAGTGACAAATCCCAGTCTCGATTCGTGCCAACCCAACAGACACTTTCGGAGATACCTGTAGTGCACCTTTATAGCCACCCAGTTACGTTGTGACGTTTGGTACACCCAAAGCATTCCTACGGTATCCGGGAGTTGCACAATCTCATGGTCTAAGGAAATGATACTTGACATTAGAAAAGCTCTTAGCAAACGAACTACACGATCTTGTGCTAGGCTTAGGATTGGGTCTTGTCCATCACATCATTCTCCTAATGATGTGATCCCGTTATCAACCACATCCAATGTCCATGGTCAGGAAACCGTAACCATCTATTGATCAACGAGCTAGTCAACTAGAGGCTTACTAGGGACACAGTGTTGTCTATGTATCCACACATGTATCTGAGTTTCCTATCAATACAATTCTAGCATGGATAATAAACGATTATCATGAACAAGGAAATATAATAATAACCAATTTATTATTGCCTCTAGGGCATATTTCCAACACGGTGGCGGCGGCGGGCGGCAAGCAGAGCAGGCAGGGGCAGCGGCGCGGGGGAAGGGAGGGCTCACTGGGGGGCGACGATGAGGCGCGGTAGAGGGCGGCGACGGCGAGGTCGGGGCAGAGGGCGGCCAGGTCGGGGCAGGGGTGGAGCGGGGCGGCGACGGCATCGGGGCGGCGCGGGACGGCGTCAGAGGCAGGGGCGACGACGGCGAGGCAGAGGGGCAGCCTGGCGGCGTCATCGGGTGGGATCGAAGAACTGAAAAAATATTTTCACAAGTGTTGATTATATAGACAGAGCACTGGTCCCGGTTCGTGCCACCAACCGGGACCAATGCCCAAAGGGCGGGAAGCAGAGACCTTTGATCCCGGTTGGTGGCACCAACCGGGACTAAAGGGTGGGCATTGGTTCCGGTTGGTACCATGAACCGGTACCAATGCACACCTTTAGTCCCGGTTGGTGCCACCAACCGGGACTAAAGGCCTTGTGCTGCCCGTGTCGCGGCATGAAAGTTTAGTCCCACCTCGCTAGTTGAGGGAGCTCGAGAGTGGTTTATGAGCCCCAGTCCCGCTGCCCTTTCGAGCTCCTCTCAAATGCAGGCTTACGGGCCTAAACACACTATATGTGCCTGTGGGCCTACTAGCCTTCTACGGGCCTGAATCCTAGCCCATGGGTGGGTTTCTAGTCGTATTCAGGCCATGGTGGCCCACTAGGTGGCATTTTATTATTATTTATTATTTTTTTGTTTTCTTTGTTGCTTTATTTTTTTATTTTGTTTCTATTTACAACAAAATACTTACTGTTGCTATTTTTATTTATTTTATTAAGGTTTATTTATTTTATTTTATTAAGGTTTATTTATTTTATTTTATTTTGTTTCTACTTATTAATTTTATAAAAGTTTATTTTATTTTGTTTCTACTTATTTATTTTATTTTGTTTCTACTTATTTATAAAAGTTTATTTTGCTTATACTTATTTATTTTATTTTATTTTTTGCTTTTTGTATTTATTTTATGAAAATTATTTTTGCTTTTAATGTTTTGAACAGAGAATACTTTGATAATCTTAGTTGCTTAAATTCTATATAATTTTAGTTTCAATAATACTAGAGGTTTATAAAAGCTTTTTAGTTGATTCCTTTAGTACCGGTTCTAAGGCTGTTACAAAGGCATTTCATTTGGTACCGGTTCTAAGGCTGTTACAAAGGCATTTCATTTGGTACCGGTTCTAAGGCTGGGGCCCCACGAGCACCTTTAGTACCGGTTCGTGGCATGAACCGATAAAAGAGTTTTTTAGTTGATTCTTTCTGTAGCTGTTTTTTAGTCCCACCTCGCCAAGCGAGAGGCACTCGTAGCGGTTTACAAGCCCTGAGTGTAGAGACGATAAAGGAGAGGCGCAATGCTCACCTGCACGTTGCTTAGCTTCAGGCCTTGAGGAAGTGGTGTAGACTGCATAGAGCTATCAGGGTTTCGGACGAAAACTACACATAGCTCCGTGCAGTATACACTATTTCCTCAAGGCCTGAAACTAAGCAACGTGCAAGCGAGCATTGCAGCTCTCTTTTATTTTTATTAACTTATTACAACTCCGGACTTCTTGTGTGTTCAAAATGCAACATTCAAAGCCACATCATCAATTTTCAACCCTTTTTGTCCTCATTTGTTATTTTTCATGGATTTACTGATTTTTTGAGCTATAAGACCCTGAAATTGAAAAGCATTTCAAATGAAGTACAAAGAGGTTGAAAGTTGGCATGGTATCATCATTTCACCCACATAGCATGTGCTGAAAAGTTGAGAGGGTTACGGCAAAAACTGGATGCACTTCGTGTACAAAACAGACAATCTGTTTCGAGATATCAGGGTTCGATACGGAAACTCGTTTGTTACAAAGGGCATTTCAAATGAACTACGAAAAGGTTGAAAGTTGGCATAGTATCATCATAATAGTTGTGGAGAGAAAGTATTCTCTTTTTCTTCGCTTGTGTCCTTTGCTTATTGCGCCGTAACCATGGATAATCTTCATCCTTTATCAGGATGCTTGGGCCAGCCTTGACTTTGAAGGTAGGAATTTCATGAAACTTTTCATAATCTTCAGACATGTCTGTCTTGCCCTCCACTCCCCCGATGTCCCTTTTTCCTGAAAGAACTATGTGGCGCTTTGGCTCATCGTACGATGTATTCGCTTCCTTATCTTTTATTTTTCTCGGTTTGGTAGACATGTCCTTCACATAGATAACCTGTGCCACATCATTTGCTAGGACGAACGGTTCGTCAGTGTACCCAAGATTGTTCAAATCCACTGTTGTCATTCCGTACTGTGGGTCTACTTGTACCCCGCCTCCTGACAGATTGACCCATCTGCACTTAAACAAAGGGACCTTAAAATCATGTCCGTAGTCAAGTTCCCATATGTCCACTATGTAACCATAATATGTGTCCTTTCCCCTCTTGGTTGCTGCATCAAAGCGGACACCGCTGTTTTGGTTGGTGCTCTTTTGATCTTGGGCGATCGTGTAAAATGTATTCCCATTTATCTCGTATCCTTTGTAAGTCAATACAGTCGAAGATGGTCCCCTGGACAACGAGTACAACTCATCACAAACAGTGTTGTCACCTCTGAGACGTGTTTCCAACCAACTGCTGAAAGTCCTGATGTGTTCACATGTAATCCAGTCGTCACACTACTCCGGGTGTTTGGAGCACAGACTGTTCTTGTGTTCATCGACATATGGGGTCACCAAGGTAGAGTTCTATAGAACTGTGCAGTGTGCTTCAGACCAAGAATGCCCGTCCCTGCATATTATTGAGTCCCCTCCAAGCGTGCCTTTTCCAGTCAGTCTCCCCTTATACCGCGATTTAGGGAGACCTATCTTCTTAAGGCCAGGAATGAAGTCAACACAAAACCCAATGACATCCTCTGTTTAATGGCCCATGGAGATGCTTCCTTCTGGCCTAGCGCGGTTACAGACATAGTTCTTTAGGACTCCCATGAACCTCTCAAAGGGGTACATATTGTGTAGAAATACGGGGCCCAGAATGACAATCTCGTCGACTAGATGAACTAGGACGTGTGTCATGATATTGAAGAAGGATGGTGGGAACACCAGCTCGAAACTGACAAGACATTGCGCCACATCACTCCTTAGCCTTGGTATGATTTCTGGATTGATCACCTTCTGAGAGATTGCATTGAGGAATGCACATAGCTTCACAATGGCTAATCGGACGTTTTCCGGTAGAAGCCCCCTCAATGCAACCGGAAGCAGTTGCGTCATAATCACGTGGCAGTCATGAGACTTTAGGTTCTGGAACTTTTTCTCTGGCATATTAATTATTCCCTTTATATTCGACGAGAAGCCAGTCGGGACCTTCATACTGAGCAGGCATTCAAAGAAGATTTCCTTCTCTTCTTTGGTAAGAGCGTAGCTGGCAGGACCTTCATACTGCTTTGGAGGCATGCCGTCTTTTTCGTGCAAACGTTGCAGGTCCTCCCGTGCCTCAGGTGTATCTTTTGTCTTCCCATACACGCCCAAGAAGCCTAGCAGGTTCACGCAAAGGTTCTTCGTCACGTGCATCACGTCGATTGAAGAGCGGACCTCTAGGCCTTTCTAGTAGGGTAGGTCCCAAAATATATATTTCTTCTTCCACATGGGTGCGCGTCCCTCAGCGTCATTTAGAACAGCTAGTCCGTGATAACCCACAAGTATAGGGGATCGCAACAGTTTTTGAGGGTAAAGTATTCAACCCAAATTTATTGATTCGACATAATGGGAGCCAAAGGACATTCTCAAGTATTAGCAGTTGAGTTGTCAATTCAACCACACCTGGATAACTTAATATCTGTAGCAAAGTATTTAGTAGCAAAGTAGTATGGAAGTAACGGTAACACTGGCAAAAGTAACAGTAGCAGCTTTGTAGTAATTGTAACAGTGGCAACAGTAAAGTAACTAAGCAAAGGACAATATGTGAAAAGCTCGTAGGCATTGGATCGGTGATGGATAATTATGTCGGATGCGGTTCATCATGTAACAGTTATAACATAGGGTGACACAGAACTAGCTCCAATTCATCAATGTAATGTAGGCATGTATTCTGAATATAATCATACGTGCTTATGGAAAAGAACTTGCATGACATCTTTTGTCCTACCCTCCCGTGGCAGCAGGGTCCTATTGGAAACTAATGGATATGAAGGCCTCCTTTTAATAGAGTACCAGACCAAAGCATTAACACTTAGTGAATACATGAACTCCTCAAACCACGGTCATCACCGGGAGTGGTCCCGATTATTGTCACTTCGGGGTTGCCGGATCATAACACATAGTAGGTGACTATTGACTTGCAAGATAGGATCAAGAACTCACATATATTCATGAAAACATAATAGGTTCAGATCTGAAATCATGGCACTCGGGCCCTAGTGACAAGCATTAAGCATAGCAAAGTCATAGCAACATCAATCTCAGAACATAATTGATACTAGGGATCAAACCCTAACAAAACTAACTCGATTACATGATAAATCTCATCCAACCCATCACCGTCCAGCAAGCCTACGATGGAATTACTCACACACGGCGGTGAGCATCATGAAATTGGTGATGGAGGATGGTTGATGATGACAACGGCGACGGATTCCCCTCTCCGGAGCCCCGAACGGACTCCAGATCAGCCCTCCCGAGAGAGTTTAGGGCTTGGCGGCGGCTCCGTATTGTAAAACGCGATGAATCCTTCTCTCTGATTTTTTTTCTCCCCGAACGTAAATATATAGAGTTGGAGTTGAGGTCGGTGGAGCACCAGGGGGCCCACGAGGCGGGGCGCGCGCCCAGGGGGCAGGCGCGCCTCCCACCCTTGTGGACAGGGTGTGGGCCCCCTGGTCTTGATTCTTTCGCCAGTATTTTTTATAAATTCCAAAAATATTCTCCGTGAAGTTTCAGGTCATTTCGAGAACTTCTATTTCTGCACAAAAATAACACCATAACAATTCTGCTGAAAACAGCGTCAGTCCGGGTTAGTTCCACTCAAGTCATGCAAGTTAGAGTCCAAAACAAGGGCAAAAGTGTTTGGAAAAGTAGATACGACGGAGACATATCAACTCCCCCAAGCTTAAACCTTTGCTTGTCCTCAAGCAATTCAGTTGATAAACTGAAAGTGATAAAGAAAAACTTTTACAAACTCTGTTTGCTCTTGTTGTTGCAAATATGTAAAGCCATCATTCAAGTTTTTAGCAAAGATTATGACTAACCATATTCACAATAACACTTAGGTCTCATGTTTACTCATATCAATGGCATAATCAACTAGCGAGCAATAATATTAAATCTCGGATGCCAACACTTTCTCAAAACAATCATAATATGATATAACAAGATGGTATCTCGCTAGCCCTTTCTGAGACCGCAAAACATAAATGCAGAGCACCTTTAAAGATCAAGGACTGACTAGACATTGTAATTCATGGTAAAAGAGATCCAGTCATAGTCATACCCAATATAAATTAATAGTAATGGATGCAAATGACAACAGTGCTCTCTAACTGGTGCTTTTTAATAAGAGGGTGATGACTCAACATAAAAGTAAATAGATAGGCCCTTCGCAGAGGGAAGCAGGGATTTGTAGAGGTGCCAAAGCTCGATTTTGAAACAGAGATAAATAATATTTTGAGTGGTATACTTTCATTGTCAACATAACAACCGAGAGATCTCGATATCTTCCATGCTACACACATTACAGGCGGTTCCCAAACAGAATGGTAAAGTTTATACTCCCCCACCACCAACAAGCATCAATCCATGGCTTGCTCGAAACAACGAGTGCCTCCAACTAGCAACAACCCTGGGGGAGTTTTGTTTGCTATTATTTTGATTTGATTTGCTTAGAGCATGGGACTGGGCATCCCGGTTACCAGCCATGTTCTCGTGAATGATGAGCGGAGTCCACTCATCTTGAGAATAACCCACCTAGCATGGAAGATATAGACAGCCCTAGTTGATACATGAGCTATTCGAGCATACAAAATAGAATTTCATTTGAAGGTTTAGAGTTTGGCACATACAAATTTACTTGGAACGGCAGGTAGATACCGTATATAGGAAGGTATGGTGGACTCATATGGCATAACTTTGGGGTTTAAGGGATTGGATGCACAAGCAGTATTCCCGCTTAGTACAAGTGAAGGCTAGAAAGAGACTGGGAAGCGACCAACTAGAGAGCGAGAACAGTCATGAACATGCATTAAAATTAATTTACACCGAATGCAAGCATGAGTAGGATATAATCCACCATGAACATAAATATCGTGGAGGCTATGTTGATTTTGTTTCAACTACATGCGTGAACATGTGCCAAGTCAAGCCACTCGAATCATTCAAAGGAGGATACCACCCTACTATACCACATCACAACCATTTTAATAGCATGTTGGCACGCAAGGTAAACCATTATAAACTCCTAGCTAATTAAGCATGGCATAAGCAACTATAATCTCTAATTGTCATTGAAACATGTTTATTCATAATAGGCTGAATCAGGAGCGATGAACTAATCATATTTACAAAAACAAGAGAGGTCGAGTTCATACCAGCTTCTCTTATCTCAATCAGGTCATCATATATCGTCATTATTGCCTTTCACTCGCATGACCGAACGGTGTGGATAATAATAATAGTGCGCGTGCATTGGACTAAGCTGGAATCTGCAAGCATTTAATTCAAGGGAGAAGACAAGGTAATATGGGCTCTTGGTTAAATCAACAATAATGGATATAAGAGCCACTTCAACATTTTTATTATGGTCTTCTGTTCTTGACCCCCAAAGAATGGAAAATAAATAAAACTATTTACACGGGAAAGCTCCCAAACAGCAAAAGAAGAACGAGAAATCTTTTTGGGTTTTCTTTTAATTATTACTACTACAAGCATGGAAAATAATAAACTAGCTAAAAGCTACAACTAATTTTTTTGGTTTTTCTTAAGGTTTTTCAAGCACACAAGAAGAAACCTAGAAAGAGGAAAAATAAACTAGCATGGATAGTACAATGAAAAAGTATGAGCACCGACAACTAGAATGAGTGTGCGAACATGAATGTAATGTCGGTGAGAAATACGTACTCCCCCAAGCTTAGACTTTTGGCCTAAGTTGGTTTATGCCCATGGATGGCCCGACGGATATCCGAAGTTGTAACTGGAGTCGTACTGAGAAGGAGCCTCGGCTTGCCACTGGTTGGCAATCTCCTTCGGATCCCACTGGTAAACAGACTGTCGTGAAGGATCAAATTGTGGTTCCAGCTCTGGCTCTGTAGCTGGTGTGGGGTTTTTGTAGGCGTGAATGGCCTCCGGCGGAACAAGGTACTTGCCTGCAGATAAGTCAAACAAGGAAGGAGCAGGCAAAGTAATAGTCTCAGGGTGATTTTTATCAAATATCAGCTTGTACTTAAGCATATTTTCCTTATTCTTAACGATAAAATCATGTTCTACCATACTCTTATAGTTTAGAAAAACAGGAGGCATCAACTTTTCCTCTTTCTCATAATGGCTAATAGGTATGTTAAAATGTGTAGCAAGGCACGAGGCGAAGATACCTCCCAAGATGGGGCCCTTCGTACGGTTAAGATTTAACCGCTTTGCAACAATAGCGCACATACTAAATGTGTCATCGCGGAAGAAGGCATGGCACAAAATAACAACATCGGGGGCACTAAGGTTGCCACAGTTTCCGCGACCAATTAAGCATCTACTAGCAAATATTGCAAAATAACGTAGAACAGGAAAGTGTATGCTAATAATTCTTGCATCGGAAACCTTCCTCGTTTCCCCTACAGCAATTGTATCAATAAACCCTTCCACATCGTTACGATGTGGTTCCTCTACGCTACCCGTAAAGGGCAGCTTGCAAGCCGCACAAAAATCATAGAGGGTCATCTCCTTATACTCATCATATAAATAAAAATCCACCGAAGGTGGTGACCTCTTAGTATGGAAATGAAAATTTTGCACAAAGATATTAGTGAGTAGGAGATACTGTTCGCGTTGGTCGCGGATGAAGTCGGTGAGGCCTGCATTCTCAGCCAACTCATAAAAATCATCACAAATCCCGGCTGCTCTCAAGAACTCATCACAAGGCCATTCACACGGCCGAACCTCCGTGGTGCAAGGAAGATTATATTTGGGCCTCTTATCTTCTTCACTTTGCTTATCCTTCGAGCTTTGGCGCGAAGAGCCCCTCAAAAATCTCTTCATCATTTTCTGAAATTTTCTGAAATTCTTAGTAACTTCAAAATAAAAGTGAACCAAACTCAACAAAATCGATAGCAACTACTCCCATAAGTGCCTAGAGACTATATGCCTAGAGACTATATCATGCATTAGAACTACTTGGGACCATATAAATTTGACATGCAAGCTCAAGAACAGGATCACCTTAGCAGCAAATTTTTTGCGATGAATAAAGCACTAGAACAAAAACTAATTGGACCATTGGAGGAGTCACATACCAAAGAACAATCCCCCAAAGCAGTTTTGTGAATGGAGCTTTGATCAAGGAGATCAAAAATCGCAGCAAAATGGGCTAGAACTCGTGCTTGAGCTGGTTGGTGATTTTTTTGGGAGGAAGAAAGAGTGTGTGGGTGCTGGAATAAGTGGAGGGGGGCCACCAGGGGCCCACGAGGCAGGGGGCGCGCCCAGGGGGGTGGGCACGCCCTGGACCCTCGTGGCCAGGTGCTTGCTCCCCCTGATGTGTTCTCAGCGCCAGACATTCTCAAATATTCTAGAAAAAATCATATTTCATTTTCGGGGCATTTGGAGAACCTTTATTTTCGGGGTATTTTTATTGCACAGATAATTCAGAAGACAGACAGAAAAATACTATTTTGGATTTATTTAAACTAAATAACAGAAAGTAAAAGGAGGGTACAGAAAGTTGTGCTTTCTAACTTCATCCATCTCATGCTCATCAAAAGGAACCCACTAACAAGGTTGATCAAGTCTTGTTAACAAACTCATTCCGAATCGCATGAAACCGAAGAATTTTCGAATAGCACTAGGTTACCTCAACGGGGATACACCTCGGCCGCGGGAGTTCAAAACCATAAGAATATGATATTTCTTCTTGACAGTAGGAAGAGGAAATTCAAAAGCTCCAATAGTGATAGTTGGAATTTTTCCAATAGAATTGATACTGTGGACTTGAGGTTGTTTCCTCAGAAAGTGTACCGTATGCTCATTACCATTAACATGAAAAGTGACATTGCCTTTGTTGCAATCAATAAGAGCCCCTGCAGTATTCAAAAAGGGTCTACCAAGGATAATCGACATACTATCGTCCTCGGGAATATCAAGAATAACAAAGTCCGTTAAGATAGTAATGTTTGCAACCACAACAGGCACATCCTCACAAATACCGGCATGTATAGCAGTTGATTTATCAGCCATTTGCAAAGATATTTCAGTAGGGTGTCAACTTATTCAATTCAAGTCTACGATATAAAGAGAGAGGCATAACACTAACACTGGCTCCAAGATCACATAAAGCAGTTTTAAAATAGTTTCTTTTAATGGAGCATCGTATAGTTGGTACTTCTGGATCTCCTAGTTTCTTAGGTATTCCACCTTTAAAGTATAATTAGCAAGCATGGTGGAAATTTCAGCTTCCGGTATCTTTCTCTTATTTGTAACAATTTCCTTCATATACTTAGCATAAGGATTCATTTTAAGCATATCAGTCAAACGCATACGCAAAAAGATAGGTCTAATCATTTCAGCAAAGCGCTCAAAATCCTCGTCATCCTTTTTCTTGGATGGTTTAGGAGGAAAAGTGATGGGTTTCTGAACCAATGGTTCTCTTTCTTTACCGTGCTTCCTAGCAACAAAGTCTCTCTCATCATAACGTTGATTCTTTGATTGTGGGTTATCAAGATCAGCAGCAGGTTCAATTTCTACATCATTGTTTTTGCTAGGTTGAGCATCAACATGAACATCATCATTAACATTATCACTAGGTTCATGTTGCGGGACCCCTTCTAACATGTCACGGGTCAACAACGCTAACTGGCCAGCCGGTCAGGTGGGGTCGGACAGATTTGGACCTGAATGACACACTTACTCCACTTCGAGGACCTAGATGCCGATTTTCATAGTTTGTCGACCTACATGACACTCCTGAAATAGTTCAGGGACCTACAATGCACTTCACTCCTGTTTTTGCGTGGATAAGAAGGATGTTGAAGACGGTGTGATCTCACCTGAGAGGACATGCCTCTGTTGCCATGCGCGAAGAAGAGGGGTGCAGATTAAGGAGGCGACTGCGTGTGATGAAGATGGTGCGGGGATGGAGGCGGCAACGCTCGGACTGTCGAACACCACCCCCGCAGCCCCCTTCTGCCAATTTGCGGATGCGGCCGCACCTGTGCTGCCGCTTCACATCAGGAACCTGAGGAAGGAAGACCGGAAGTGGCCGGTGGGCATCGGTGGCAGGGCTGAGCTGTCTTCCTCGCTGGCTCTGTGTTCCCCCATCTTCCTCGACGTTGACCACTCAGCTAGCTCCAAAGAAGAGGAGGTGGAGAGAAGCAAAGGGGAGGAGTAGGGGCATGATGGTGGTCGAAAGCAGGATAGGAGGAGAGATGCGAATGGCCGGTGATCCTCTCTCGTCCTCTGTTGCACCTCCCTCATCTCTCCCTACTGCAGGGACCGGTCCATGGCGCTGGATTGAATCGAGCACCCCCATTATTACCCTTTGCATGCAGGGCCGGTCCATGGCGCTAGATCAATTCAATCCCTGCTACCGCGATGGGGAGCAAGATCTTGAGGTGCTGCCTGGCACTCTGGTACGGGTGCCCCACCCATAGGGTTATACAACTATGTATGGCTCTGTAGCTTTGAGGGCGTGCCGACAGCTATGTATGGAAAAACTATGCCCCGCCCCGTGTCCGCTTCTTCGGGTGGCTGCTCATGCAATCCATGATTCAATCCAGGGTGGCGCTCTGGAAAAATAACATCCTCCCCGCGGGTGATGCAATGTGTCCGATCTGCGGGGTGTCGGTGTCAAAACCGGCAGATCTCGGGTAGGGTGTCCCGAACTGTGCGTCTAAGGATCGAAGGTAACAGGAGACAGGGACACGATGTTTACCCAGGTTCAGGCCCTCTTGATGGAGGTAATACCCTACTTCCTGCTAGATTATCTTGGATGAATATGGGGTTTACAAGAGTTGATCTACCTCGAGATCGTAATGGCTAAACCCTAGATGTCTAGCCTGTATGATTATGATTGCCCCTACGGACTAAACCCTCTGATTTATATAGACACCGGAGGGACCTAGGGTTGTACAGAGTCGGTTTACAGAGGAAGGAATCTTCATATCCGAACGCCAAGCTTGCCTTCCACGTAAAGGAGAGTCCCATCCCGACACGGGAAGAAGTCTTTTGTCTTGTATCTTCATGGCCTATTAGTCCGGCCCACGTCACATAGCCCGGATGCTCGATGACCCCTTAATCCAGGACTCCCTTAGTAGCCCCTGAACCAGGCTTCAATGACGATGTGTCCGGCGCGCAGATTGTCTTCGGCATTGCAAGGCGGGTTCCTCCTCCGCATACTTCAAAGTAGTCCTTGAGCGCATAAAACATGTCCGGCTCTGCAAAACAGGCACCACACACAACCACAAAGAGTATAATATTTAAACAAGTCCCATCTACTGACAACTTTTGTAGCGAGACGTTACGTCCCTACGCGGTTATTATTTCGAACCATTTTTTTAGCTTCCCGCTCCATGTTTCGAGATGCGGTTTTAAGGCGAGTGGGGAGGCGCTTGATATTCACTGCCTTTATAAGAGGATAAGGATCCACTCTTTCACCCATGCCTTCTTCCTCTCTGCCCATCCGTTCTCGAGCTCCAGCGCCCAAGCTTCCATCCTTTCCGCCCCCAAAAAGCACCCCGACCATGTCCGGATCTGGAGCGCAGGGCAAGTGGATGGCCTCCTCCATCACGGGGGAGAACATTACGGAGATCCGGGAAGCAGGGGTACTTGGCCCAGGAAATCGCCCACCAGCTTCCGACCAAGGGGCAGATCGTTCCCACCCCGGAGCCCAACGAGAGGGTGGTATTCATCCCCCACTTCATCCGCGGGCTAGGATTTCCCCTCCACCCCTTCGTCCGCGGACTCATGTTCTACTACGGGCTAGATTTCCACGATCT
Source organism: Aegilops tauschii subsp. strangulata (assembly GCF_002575655.3). Lineage (NCBI taxonomy): Eukaryota > Viridiplantae > Streptophyta > Magnoliopsida > Poales > Poaceae > Aegilops > Aegilops tauschii. The sequence goes on along the minus strand of NC_053038.3, from coordinate 46,461,141 downwards.
AGCCCCAAATTCTTTCCTCAACATCTCGGCATTCATTGTCGTGTGTGAGGCCTTCCTCCGCATCCCACCCCACTTCGGATTATGGCTAAAGATCTTCAATGTGAAGCCAAAAGTGGTGGATGGTCAACATGCTGAGTGCGGAGGCGCCATGGTGAGCAAACTGTCCAACGTCACATGGCCCATAGGCACCTTTGTGGACACCATCAAAGGGTGGCAACAACAGTGGTTCTACGTCACAGAGCCCCGCGACACCACCTGGGCCGCTGAATTCAAGTCCGGGCCCCCATTGCGGCTTACCTCCTGGGTAAACAAGGGCCTGGACTGGGCGTCGTCGAACGAGGTGTCAGCGCTGCAGACGCGCGTCAAGAGCATGGTGGACAAGAACATCAAGCTTGTCAATGTGATCCAGGTGATGCTTTTTCACCGGATCCTTCCCTGCCAAAGCCGGACTTGCCATTTGTGGGAGTTCGATCCGGCCAAGCACCAGACCTTGCAATAGTTCTTCGGCTCCACGCACGAAGGTATCTGGAAGGTGCTTTTCAAGGCCAATCAGTCGTGGCCGAAGACGACCGAGGTCCGCGGCTATGACCTGACTCATCCCTCCAGTTCGGTAAGTTCTTCATATTTCAAGGTGTATCCTCTACCTATGCATTCAAGGAAGATGTCTAAGCTTCTCCATTTGTCTTTTTAGGGCTGGATAAAGAAGGCGGAGCGGATCCAGTGTCCGGCCCCGCTGCGCGAAAACCCAGCTATCCCACTTCTGACGAAGATGCTGGTTCCGACGCCCTATAAGGCGTCGGAGAAGAAGGCCAAGAAGAAGGGCCAGGAGGCAAGAAGCGGCCCTCGCCGCAAAGGCACTTCGGACGCAACGTCCGAAGATGCCAAAAACCACTCCTCCCCCGCCGAGAACGACGAGGAGGAGGAGGAAAGGAATTCTCCCCCCGAGGGGGGAAGGAAGAAAAGGGCGGCCTCCACGGATCTGGAAGCAGAGGCGGAGGCATCCAAGAAAGGGAAGGTCTCCCTTGCGGACAATTCCGAATCGGACACCGATAGCAGCCCCGAGTGGCGTCCCAGGAAGAAGCCCCTGGCCGGATCATAAGTACTCAAAGGCACTTATGCGCATATATATCCAGCTCCTTTACTTCGTGGTTTTAACATGTTGAGTCATGCGCTGCAGATCGGCTCACGCCCACCTCCAGCGATCCTCATCTTCCGGGAATTCACTGGATCCAAATGTGATGGACAACGAGTCGCCTCCGCCGGCCTCCTCCCCCAAGACTATGGACGACGCTGAAGTGTTGTCCCGAAGGAGCCTCCCAGGCCAGGGAGAGGTACAAGAGGCCGTCGAGGTGGTGCCAGAGGGTGATACCTCGACCGCTATCCAACATGCATCTAGAGTATTAAGTTCATAGGAACAGAGTAACGCATTAGGCAAGATGACATGATGTAGAGGGATAAACTGAAGCAATATGATATAAACCCCATCTTTTTATCCTCGATGGCAACAATACAATACGTGCCTTGCTGCCCCTGCTGTCACTGGGAAAGGACACCGCAAGATTGAACCCAAAGCTAAGCACTTCTCCCATTGCAAGAAAGATCAATCTAGCAGGCCAAACCAAACTGATAATTCAAAGAGACTTGCAAAGATAACAAATCATACATAAAAGAATTCAGAGGAGATTCAAATATTGTTCATAGATAATCTTGATCATAAACCCAAAATTCATCGGATCTCGACAAACACACCGCAAAAAGAATTACATCGAATAGATCTGCAAGAAGATCGAGGAGAACTTTGTATTGAGATCCAAAGAGAGAGAAGAAGCCATCTAGCTAATAACTATGGACCCGAATGTCTGAGGTAAACTACTCACACATCATTGGAGAGGCTATGGTGTTGATGTAGAACCCCTTCGTGATCGATTCCCCCTCCGGCGGAGCACCGGAAAAGGCTCCAAGATGGGATCTCATGGGTACAGAAGGTTGCGGCAGTGGAAATAGGGTCTCGTGGTGCTCTCGGATGTTTTCAGGGTATATGAGTATATATAGGCAAAAGAAGTCGGTTGGGGGAGCCACGAGGGGCCCACGAGGGTGGGGGCGCGCCTACCCCCCGGGGGACTGGCTCTATCACATAGACGTCCCTGAGCGCGCGTTTGCACTCCCTCTTGAGGATATGAGTAATGTATATCATGTTCACCGTTTTGACTTTGGGGGGGGGGATTTCTTCTGTCCCCCTGTGTTCGGTTGACAGGGCTCCTTGTCATCGTCCTCACTTGGCGACCCCTTCTCCTTATTCTCGGTATTTAACTTACCGACCTGTTTAAAGACCCAACAACTTCTGTTGGTATGATTGGCAGGTTTATCGGGGGTGCCGTGGATCTGACATGGTCGATCAAGTATTCGGTCCAAGCTGGATGAGCCCGGATTACTTCTTTTAAATGGCTTCTTCCGCTGACCGGACTTGGAGCCACTGAATCCGGCGTTGACCGCCGTGTCATCGGTATTGTCACCGTTGTTCCGACGCTTGTTCCTGTTGCGTCGGGGCTTACCGTTGCTATTTCTGGCTTCAGAGGTGCCAAGTTCACTGGCATTGTTGCTGCTACGGGCTAGCCAACTATCTTCGCCCGCGCAAAAGCGGGTCATAAGTGCCATGAGGACTGCCATGGACTTCGGCTTTTCTTGGCCAAGGTGCAGGGCTAGCCATTTGTCGCGAATGCTATGCTTAAAGGCCGCTAGGGCTTCGGCATCCGGATAGTCGACGATCTGGTTCTTTTTAATTAGGAACCTGGTCCAGAATTTCCTTGCCAACTCTCCGGGCTGTCGAACAATGTGACTTAAGTCATCGGCATCCGGAGGTCGGACGTATGTACCCTGGAAGTTGTCGTGGAAGGTGTCTTCCAAGTCCTCCCAGCTGCCAATGGAGTTTTCTGGCAAGATGTTTAACCAGTGCCGAGCTGGTCCCTTGAGCTTTAGCGGGAGGTATTTGATGGCATGAAGATCATCACCGCGGGCCATATGAATATGGAGGAGAAAGTTCTCAATCCATACTGCGGGATCTGTTATTCCATCATATGATTCGATATTCACGGGTTTAAACCCTTCTGGGAATTCATGCCTCATTACTTCGTTAGTGAAGCAGAGAGGGTGTGCGGTGCCTCTATATTGGGCCAAGTCGCGACGCAGTTCGGATGGAGTCCGTCTGCGGTTTTCGGCCTGGATGTGGTTATGCTTTGTCGCGCCTGGCTAGATAGCCGTCCTCGCGCGTCGGGGCACGCCCCCGCGATACATAGATCGATCTGGTCTGACCTGCTCTATTTTCCAAGTCCCGCCGTAGGTCGTACGTATATTCTCGAGCTGTTGTGTCTCAACTTTTACGGTGAGGTAGTACGGGCTGGTGTTCGGCTTGAGTTGCCGTTTTGCCACGTCCACGTGGTGGTCGGTCGGCCGCGTTATGCACTGATGGTATAGGCTCTAGCGCCTCATCGTCAAATTGAGGTAGGAGCTTACGCTTCGGGTAACTCTTGGTTGGGCGCCCGAGGACGTATTCCTCGGCTGCCAGGACATTAGTCCACCTGTCGTTAAGCAGATCTTGGTCAGCTTGAAGCCGCTGCTGCTTCCTTTTCAGGCTCCTTGCAGTGGCTATTAGCCGGCGCTTAAAGTGCTCCTGCTCAAGGGGTTCCTCAGGCACGATAAAGTCTTCGTCGCCGAGGCTCACCTCATCCTCGGAGAGTGGAAGATAATTACTATCCTTCGAGTCTTCGTTTACAGCCTGTTCATCAGGGCTAATTTGCCCATCTTCCCGATCGTCCTGTTCGGAGGTTGGCTCGATGGGGTCTTCTTGGTCTTCGGTGTCGTCCGGAGTATTGTTGTCTCCGGTGCCGGTGTTGCTGTCTTTTCCACGGCGTGATTTAGAGCGGCGCCGCTAACGTCGGCGCTTTGGTTGTGTCTCAGGAGGTTTATCCTCAACTGGATTTTTCTCGTTATCGCCGTTACCCTCTTTGGGTGTATCTACCATGTACACGTCATATGAAGAGGTGGCCGTCTAGCGTCCGGTAAACGGCGGGTTTTGGGCCTGCTCTTCTCCGGCATCGTCGTCCATACCGTTGATGTCTTCAGAGCCGTAATAGAGCATGTCGGTTAAGTCCTCGACAGTGGCTATGAAGTGGGTGGTGGGTGGGACGTAAAAATTCCCCGCTCTCAGCCCCTAGTCCGGGCCGGGCGTAGTTCGGACGTTGCCCCTCTGTAATCACGAGGGATCACATTAAGTCCAGAGCCTCGCTTAAAGGCGAGGTTTGGCCAGGGAGAAGAGAGTCCGTGGAGTACGGCGGGAAGGAAACTCCTTGGCCGAGCTCACACGATGTTGACTCTGAGGGTTCGGAGCCAGTGTTCGGAGAAGAGTCCGGCTTCATGATGATTGCCGGTGACACTACTTCCTCCGGCTTTCCCGTACTAGGCTCAATAGCCGCAGAGAGTCCGGCGGGCTCGGAAATCCCGTCTTCGGACCTGGTGATGCGCTCCGGATCTAATGCCAGAGCGGAGGTTGGGGTCGCGAACCCTTGGAAGATCTAATCTCCTCGGATATTGGCGACATAATCCAGATTTCTAAAACTAATCTGGTGACCTGGGGCGTAGCTGTTGATCTGCTCTAGATGGCCAAGCGAGTTGGCCCGCAGTGCGAAGCCGCCGAACACAATGATCTGGCCAGGAGAAAGACCTCCCTCAGGGAAGCATTGTTGTAGATGACTGATGGAGCCATCGAACCTTCTGTCGACGACACAGTGGAACTCTAAATGAAAGCACCAATGTCGGTGTCAAAACCGGCAGATCTCGGGTAGGGGGTCCGGAACTGTGCGTCTAAGGATCGAAGGTAACATGAGACAGGGACACGATGTTTACCCAGGTTCGAGCCCTCTTGATGGAGGTAATACCCTACTTCCTGCTAGATTATCTTGGATGAATATGGGGTTTACAAGAGTTGATCTACCTCGAGATCGTAATGGCTAAACCCTAGATGTCTAGCATGTATGATTATAATTGCCCCTACGGAGTAAACCCTCTGGTTTATATAGACACCGGAGGGACCTAGGGTTGTACAGAGTCGGTTTACAGAGGAAGGAATCTTCATATCCGAACGCCAAGCTTGCCTTCCACGTAAAGGAGAGTCCCATCCGGACACGGGAAGAAGTCTTCTGTCTTGTATCTTCATGGCCCATTAGTCCGGCCCACGTCACATAGCCCGGACGCCCGAGCACCCCTTAATCCAGGACTCCCTCTCGAGGCCATTGATGAAACTGCATCGCACACTATGTTTGCGTGCCCCTTCGCCAGATCGTTCTGGGGCTCGATCGGCCATGGCCCTCCGGCCGAAGTCTCTCATCTTGAGCTACCGTCCCTCGAATTCCCTGCCGCGGTCCCCAAAGGGACGGTGTCAATGTTTGATGTGTGCCCTCCTTTGTTAATGGAATCTATGGAAGCACCAGAACAACGTGGTGTTCCGTGGCCTCCATCCGGACCTGCCTCTCTTCAGTGTGTGTGCCGAGAGGACGCGCCGGTGTGGAAGGTGCACCTTCCACCTGTACTTGCTGCGCCTGCCACCTGCTGGGTGACTGTGTTCTCTAACTAAGCCCTAGTCTACCTCATATGTTTGTGTGTGTGCTCTTGAGTAGCTTGGTCAGGGCTCCTAGGTGGTGTCAGTTGTTTACAACCCTTGTATGCACTATTGGTTCTGCTGTAAAACTCTCTCTGGACTTTGGCTCTTTGAATAGAAGATTCAGGTGGGCAACCCACTCCCCCTCCCGATGAAAATTAAAAGAAAACAACACCGGGTCAATAGATCATTTGCTTTTGCTATGCCCCGGCCAAAATGCTCGGTGCATCTCCTACGCAACCGTCCACACCGTGCGGTCCGGATGTGTTTTGCTATCCAACACATACATGTTTTGTGGTCCCTCGATTGGTCCCGACGTGCTTTTTCTTGCAAATTGAATGGAAACTTGGTGGATTTAAAGGAGTTCAGACCGCCGCCATGTAGGACTCCGGCACTCCGGCCCCACTCAAATCCTCCTCTTGGTCCTATTCTCTTCCACTCCGCCCTGCTCCCACTTGCTTAGCATCTGCGCACCCTTTCTCCGCCGTCGCCGATGTACCACTTCGGACGCAGCCCATGTGTTGTTGCACGTCTGCAACCACCACCCACACGCCTGGTCGCCTTGTACTACGACATCGTCCACCCAGGATCTGTCCGCAACCAGGTACCCTTCGCCCATGTCGATGACGTCCATGGTGGACACCACGTGCCGGCAGGTGTTCGGTCAAATTCCATTGAGCTTATTTTCAACTCCATGTCGGGTTTTTTTATAGTAAGAAGGATGGCGGGGTACTCGACCATGTAGGATGAGTTTTTGTGTGATGTGTGGTTGGCCGTATCAACGGACTTCGTAGGCAGGAGCAGATAGGGGCTCTTTTGGTAGCGCGTGCATGGTTCATTTCATGCGTGAAAGCACACTGCACCACGACCTGCACAACATTCATTAACGCAACATGAAGTCTTTGCATATTGATGGTACACCATCCAGAACTTTGCCATGAAGTTTTGTGGCGTGGTTGCTCGGCTGAAGGCAATGTCGCCATTGCACGCGGCAATCATAGAGATTGTAAGTTTTGCTTCTTCTTGCTCAACTTGTTGATTAATTCGTTCATTCACTCAATGTTGTTCTACATGTTGTGTAGCCTTGTTGGATGAAGCTCAAGGGGCAGTATGTGTGGGACAACATGATCCATCCACGCACATACATTGTTGGATGAAACTCAAGGGGCAGTATGTGTGGGACAACATGATCCATCTATGAAAAACTTGTTGAATTTGAACTATTTCTCGTCGAATTTCAACTATGTATTATACGGGAATTATTTGCATGCTATGTATGGATGATTTATGCCATTTTCTATCCGAGCTTGAATGAATTATGTCATGTTTGATGAATTTCGTCCGGACTGTTGAAAGGCGGTTTGAAATGTATGCAGATAGCTTTGGATTGTTGGCTCTCGCATCCGTGTCCGTAGACATATGCGGTGTCCAGTTTGCGGGTCAGTGTTAGAGATGACATTATATTGCAATTGATAAAATGCCCCATCTTTGTTATGCATCTGGATAAAAGTGCCCCACACTTAACTTAATGATGTATCCTTACTGTACTACCGAAATAAGAGGGTGGAAAAGACCAAAATACCCTAAAACGAAAAACCAAATATATTAGCACATGCATCTTTGTTTGAATGCAAAAAAAAAAAAAATCAAAAGCCAACATGCCCAGAAAAATTTGGAAAATTATAGAAATCATGTATATTCATAGTAGTCTACCTTTTAAATTTCAGACAATCCCGGGCAAGGATAAAAGAGAAATCAAAATTTCAAATTTCTGTCCAGATTTGTTTATATTTTGGGCGAAATTTTGAACTGCCCAGCAAAATCTAGAAAATTACAGAATAAGTATATTCATAGTACTCTACCGTTCAAATTTCAACCAATTCAGTATGAGTATCCAAGAGAAAATGAGATTTCAAATTCCTGTCCAGATTTGTTCATATTTTCGGCAAAAAATTGAACCACCCTAAAAAATTCTGAATTTTTTTTTACAGAAAATCAAGTATATTTATAGTAGTCTACTATTCAAAATTCAACCGATTCTAAACAAGTATCAAAGAGAAAATGAGATTTCAATTTTTTGTCCAGATTTGTTCATATTTTGGGCAAAAATTTAAATTGCCCAGAAAAAACTGAAAAAATTACTGAAAAACAAGTATATTCATAGTAGTCTACTATTCAAATTTCAGACAATTATAAGCACCTATAATTGAGAAAATGACATATATACTTGCTGTCCAGCAAGTTTGGCACACTGGTCATACAAATAGATGAAGTTTTCCATTGCATGGGTTCTAATTTTCATTCTACATCACGCAATAGAGCAACACATCACAAAGCAAATCTCAATTTCCAACACATAGAAGAAGGTTTCAAGGTTTGGTGTCTCCCGCGGTTACCTTTTTTTTATCATTGAGTGAAGCTCAATCGTTTCAGATTCTAATTTACACATGAATCGTTTCAATTGTGCTATATATACATGCCTATGCAGGCCTACGCTTCTCTTTTCCTCACTCCTTCACAGTGCACCATTTCTCCCCTGTTCTGCAACATGGATAGCAGTCAACAAGTTGATGGTTCTGATGGTGAAACTGAAGCAAGTACCATCGATCCTTCCTCTACACGCTAGATCACTACCTTGTCCAAATGGACATGTTAGACTCATTCGCCAAGGAGATCGCAACATAAGTGAAGGAAAGCCTCAAAGGTCAAGCAAGATCAAGCAGAAGGTCATGCTGGAAGGTCGCTGAAGCTGCAATACAACACGCGTGCTGCTTCGAGCCGGATCCCGCGCCGCTGGAGCTACAATGTAGCATCATTCGTGGTGGTGACCGCAGGGTTGCAACCTGAAGATCTCGCCAATGACTGCAGATGCTGCAACGCAGCATCACTCGATAGCCTGCACTGCAACCGCAGGATGCCGTCGCCCGTGGGCGCTGCAAAGCAACGAGCGTGGTACTTCAACTCATAGATCTCGCCGGCGACACATGTTTTAATGCAACGGCGGCAAAGCTGGAAAGTAGCACCCATGGAGGCACACCGGCAACAGCGGGGGTGGCCAGCGTCACCCTCTGGCTTGTTTTGCCGTAATCAATCCTGCTGCGTAGCAACTGATGAAATGAACAGTAGCCGGTGTCGTCGCACCTCACCGGCGCTGCGCTCGTCGAGGTGTCGTGCTGCTGCATGTCCGTCGGGCCGGTGCAACGACAGGGCGTCGTGCTGCAAGGCGTCATTCCTCGTCGTGCAGTGTCCGGGCGTCGTGTTGTTGTCTATGCTTGGGAGCGGTGGATTCGAGACTAGGGCAGGAAGGAAGCTGCCTCAGACGAGGATAGAACGACCACAGCACCAGATCAGAGGGCTGGCTAGGCGGATGCGGTTGATTCCTAGCAACCGCCTTAGAAAATTGACATGTACCACGGCGTACGGTACATCTTTCGCAAAAAAAAGGTGGATACAGTACATGCAACGTGATGGAATCGACCAAAGCAGAAGATATCACATCAACAAAATAAATAAAAAGGGTAGCAAAATAAATCTCCGGTCCAAAATAAGTGTTTTGGTATTGGTGACGTATGAATTCGACATAGTTAAGGAATGATAGTAAATGAAATCTGGAAGGAACTCGCACACATAGATGTTCTGATCGACCACGTACGAACTTTGGATCGATCAGCAAACTATCAGCTTAAAAAAATCGACGTGAAATTGGACGAACCTATCTATGAGTCTTCCACGTCCCTGTGCATCTTCGACGTCAAGGATACGGAAGACGAGCGATAACCATGTCCAGGCAACAGCCATGCCTATGATCCCCGCGACAAACGCAACGACGGCGAGCTTGGTCCCAGGATAGGCGTTATCGAAGAGTATGAGCAGGAGGATCGAGATGAATAGTAACGCCAATCCAAAGAAGAGCGCCATGCACATGGCCGCGATCCGGACGAACTTGCTCCGCTCCGCCACCATCACCACGAGGCCGTGGCCGTCCTTCTTGGGAACAGGATTCCCGAACCCGATGCACTCGCTCGGCTCCGCCACCACGAACTCGTCATCGCCCTTGTTGGGACCTGCAGGATTCTCGACGTCGGCCATCGACGTGCCTCCTTCTTTTGCTTTTGCTAGGCAGGGGCGTCGACGATGAGATGAGATGCGATCGTTGAAAAACAGAAGAGGTAGCCTGCGCTGCGTCCTAGGGTTCCTTCGATATACATATATTTATTCCCAAGCGAAGACAAGATGTACGTAAATACGTATATCCCTAACAACGTGTATTTATCTGTTGTTTAAACCGATACCTTTGGGAACACGTAACTAAAACGCCGGAGTTGTTACGGAGATCACGCGAGGGCAGTGTGGTACTCCCGTCCGTTCTCTGCTGCAGCCGCCGAATTTTTTGTCCCAGTTGGAGTCCTCCATTGGATATACTGTACGTACTGGAGTAGTATGTACGGACGAGGCGCAGTCCCTCGATGCATGGTGCACTCGAGTGAGTCGTGTGTTTGCCTCTGGAAGAAACTCGCTAGCTAATTAGCTTACGTACGTACGCTACAGAGGTGTGTTAATTTGCTACTAGGTAGGAAGTGCGGCTTGCCGCACCCAGCAGCGGTGCTGCTACCGGGTACGGTCATATCCAATCTGGTAATATAGTCATAGGAGCATCGCAAATATAAAAAAATAGCAATGATATTGGTTCAGTACAGTGCCATACGCCAAATCATTATCTATAAATAAGATATAAAATTTAATATGAGTTTTTTTCCGGAAAAAACTTCCAATCTATTCATCTTCAATCATGGCAGTACAACGAACACCAGAAATAAAAATTACATCCATATCCGTAGACCACCTAGCGACGACTACAAGCACCGAAGCGAGCCCAAGGCGCGCCGCCGTCATCGCCCCTCCATCGCCGGAGCCGAGCACAACTTGTTGTAGTAGACAGTCCGGAAGTCGTCGTGCTAAGGCCCCATAGGACCAGCACCCCAGTACAGCAACCGTCGCTGATGAAAAATAACGTAGATCGGAAGGATCCAAACCGAAGACACACGAACGTAAACGAACAACGACGAGATCCGAGCAAATCCACCAAAGATAGATCTGCCGGAGACACACCTCCACACGCCCACCAACGATGCTAGACGCACCGCCGGAACGGGGGCTAGGCGGAGAGACCTTTATTCCATCTTCAGGGAGCCGTCGCCGTCTCGCCTTCCTGAGTAGGACACAAACCCTAACAAGATTGCAAAAATGACTAAAAACGGAGCTCTCCCGCCGGCCCTTGCCAGGATCCACCGCGCCTCCATGGCCCTAGGGCCACCGGAGACGAGGCGAACCTGCGCCGGCGCCGGCGAAAGACACGAACCCTATCTTTCTTTGTTGGAGGAGGAGGAGGCGGAACCCTGGCTCTAGATAGGTGCGTAAAATTTAATATGAGTTTTTAGACGTGGATAACATATTGGATAGAATATATTGACAAAGATGATGAACAGTTCAAACATAAGCATCCTCAGAAAGAGAATTGTGGTTTATAACATTGGTAGTCACATGAAAATTTATGTGAAAATGAGTAGATGTGCCAAGTCAAAGAAGAACAGTACACATGATACATTGAGCTTATATAAGCATTTGAAGGCAGGCTATGTAGACATAACTCGACATCATCAATATAATAGTTCATAGATTCAGATATAGAACGGATATGTTCTCCTTATAGACACCACCAGTAAATACATAGTACATGACTTAGTTGTCACGTCATGATCTATTCTCATACGGTATTGGTAGACAAAAGATAGTACTCGGCGTACATAAGGACCTTGATCGCCGTCGTGCCTTCCTGTTGCCTTTGAGCTAATCAAATGCCTGCAAAGAAGCAACAAAGAACCACATTAGTGGCTACACAAGCGAGTAGAATTCTTATTTAACTATAATGCCTCTCAATTTCGACGGGGGTTGACCAAAGGAGTATAACAATTCATCAAATCAAATATGTACCACATTCAAATCATAATATCCGAAGCAGGGTACATTGTAGGACATGTTTTGCGCTTGCAGGTCTATAGGACGAAAGCCATATTCAGTTTCACTTACATATAAACTACACATCTTTCAGATACTCGGGCGCATAGTGCTTCCTGGAGCAATCCTACATCTCAAAATATAACCATTCACCTGCATGGGCAAGTAGACAGGCTTCATTAACAGAATGTAGCATCCGTCTTAAGTCCTATACATAACAAAGATCGTTACTCCTACTTGCCTCATCAAGACCCGCGACTTTAGGAGCTATACCATAAGGTGCTTTTATTGCAAAATATATTACCAAATGAACGAACCCACCCTTCCTTGAGCATACAACATCTTCCACATGAGCGGTTGGAATGTACTCCCTCCGTACCGAAATATAAGTCATTGGGGGAGTGTAAACTGAACTCCCCCAACGCCTTATATTTTGAAACAGAGGTAATAGAACCTTAGATAAACTCATCTTTAAATATCAGTTACAATTAAAAATGTGTGCATAGATGTTTCTATAAGGTCTAACATAGACATACTCTTCTCCACGCAAAGAAACTTAAGAAAACCATAAACCACTGAAGAGAAAAGGCAGTCAAGACCAGGTCACTCACCACTTTCATGTAATTTCTTGAGGACTTGAGAATCAAGGAATAGCGCCATTCTTCTCCTTTCTTTCTTCTCTAAATAAGTGGCACTTCACTCATTCCATTGATGGTTCTGTGAGGATGGGTGCTGAGCTGAATAAGAAAACATATGCCCGAGTATTTCTCGTTAGGTGTGGTATAAGCTTTGAAGTACCAAGAGTTGCAAATTGAACTCAGAAGTCAAAACATGGCATATGAATAAAAGAAAATAAGATGTTAGATATTGGGCGGTGCCTTCGGCCTTACCCTGATCGCCTCGATCTATTTTAAAAGATTGGGAAAAGGGAAGAATGAGGATAACTATGTACGCATGTAACTGTAACCAGAACTCCTATACAAATCAATATGCACTAACCATGGCATGGTGCTATTGCTAAGAAAGGTAAATTACCATCTTAGCATAACCTCTGTCTGGATAAAAACATAAACCTAGATCATATCTTCCTGAAACCATCTAAACTGCCGAGTGGAATCTATTCAAAGTACTCTCTTTGAAAATTTGTTTGTAGAGTCAAAAGATCATGCTATGTTTAGCTAGCTTCAATGGTAAACAAAAGTAAGTTAACTACGTTACAACAGAAGCAAAGAGCGGTGTCTTAAATTATATAAAAAACTAACATACAGACTATATATTAGTCATCAACACGCTTTAAAAAAATCAAGCGAGCACACTAATGCTCTAGTTATCAATGTATAGAAATATAACATGTTTGTGTCTACAGTCAATTTGTAACTTTCTAGCTCATCCAGTCTAACTACATAAGCAGATATCCTCTAAGCAAGTAAAAGCATGTTATCCAAGCCAAGGTGATAAAACTAAATAGTTTCTAGATAAGTCGCAATCGGTAGATAGAACTGAAGCCTCCTAGTGTCTAGTAGAAGTGACCTAGAGCATCCTTTTTGTAAAGCTTGTCTATGACTAAAAGACCTTTATGGTAAAACAAGGATTAAGAGTACAGTCGAGTAAGCTAGTGGGATGGTTATTACCATGTTGGTTTGTGCCGCCGTACGTCACACCCCTGCGCTATGCAAGACAACAAACCTAATAAGCAGCAGCATCGAAGATGGGGAGCAGTAACAACATTGAGAAAAAGGTGAACAAAAACCACCTCTTCCATTGCACAGTGATGAAGAACGGAAGGGAGAACGGCGTGGCGAAGAGCAATCAGACCCCGATTCACCTGTGAAATGACGGGCGGAATTAACCATAAGTCAAGGTCGGCGGCAAAGAGAACAGGGAGGGGAAAGAGAGCTAGTAGGAGGCACCTAAAATCATCAATTTAGTATATTATGAGCATGTTGCAGATTATATATGAAGGAAATATGCCCTAGAGGCAATAATAAAGTTGTTATTTATATTTCCTTATATCATGATAAATGTTTATTATCCATGCTAGAATTGTATTAACCGGAAACTTAGTACATGTGTGAATACATAGACAAACAGAGTGTCACTAGTATGCCTCTACTTGACTAGCTCGTTAAGCAAAGATGGTTAAGTTTCCTGGCCATAGACATGAGTTGTCATTTGATTAACGGGATCACATCATTAGAGAATGATGTGATTGACATGACCCATCCATTAGCTTAGCACGATGATCGTTTAGTTTGCTGCTATTGTTTTCTTCATCACTTATACATGTTCCTATGACTATGAGATTATGCAACTCCCGAATACCGGAGGAACACTTAGTGTGCTATGAAATGTCACAACGTAACTGGGTGATTATAAAGATGCTCTACAGGTGTCTCCGATGGTGTTTGTTGAGTTGGCATAGATCGAGATTAGGATTTGTCACTCCGATTGTCTAAGAGGTATCTCCGGGCCCTCTCGGTAATGCACATCACAATAAGCCTTGCAAGCAATGTGGCTAATGAGTTAGTTGCGGGATGATGCACTACGGAACAAGTAAAGAGACTTGCCGGTAACGAGATTGAACTAGGTATTGAGATATCGACGATCGAATCTCGGGCAAGTAACATACCGATGACAAAGGGAACAATGTATGTTGTTATGCGGTTTGACCGATAAAGATCTTCGTAGAATATGTGGGAGCCAATATGAGCATCCAGGTTCCGCTATTGGTTATTGACCGGAGATGAGTCTCGGTCATGTCTACATAGTTCTCGAACCCGTAGGGTCCGCACGCTTACGTTCGATGATGATCGGTATTATGAGTTTATGTGTTTTGATGTACCGAAGGTTGTTCGGAGTCCCGGATGTGATCACGGACATGACGAGGAGTCTCGAAATGGTCGAGACATAAAGAATGATATATTAGACGATGTTATTTGGACATTGGATGAGTTCCAGAGGTCGCCGGATAAATATCAGAGTGCCGGAAGGGTTATCGGAACCACCGGAGAAGTAGTGGGCCTTATTGGGCATAGGGGAGATAGAGAGAGGGGGGGCTGCCAAGGGCTGGCCGCATCGCCCCCCCCCCCCCTCGTGGGCCTAGTCCGAATTGGACTAGGGGGAGGGCGGCGCCCCCTCCTTCCTTCTCTTTCCCCTCTCCTTCCTTCTTCTCCTAGTAGGACTAGGAAAGGGGGAATCCAACTCCTACTAGGAGTAGGATTGCCCCCCTTGGGGCGCGCCCTATAGGGCCGGCCAGCCTCCCCCTTGCTCCTTTATATACGGGGGCAGGGGGCACCCTAGAACACACAAGTTAACAGTTGTTTTAGCCGTGTGCGGTGCCTCCTCCACAGATTTCCACCTCGGTCACATGGTTGTAGTGCTTAGGTGAAGCCGTCACCACGCCGTCGTGCTGACGAAACTCTCCCTCGGCCTCAGCTGGATCAAGAGTACGAGGGACGTCACCGAGCTGAACGTGTGCAGATCGCGGAGGTGCCGTGCGTTCGGTACTTGATCGGTTGGATCGCGAAGACGTTCGACTACATCAATCGCGTTACATAACGCTTCCGCTTTCGGTCTACGAGGGTACATGGACACACTCCCCGCTCGTTGCTATGCTTCTCCTAGATAGATCTTGCGTGATTGTAGGAATTTTTTTCAAATACTGCGTTCCCCAACAGTGGTATCAGAGCCAGGTCTATGCGTAGATGTTATATGCACGAGTAGAACACAAAGAGTTATGGGCGATAATAGTCATACTGCTTACCAGCATGTCATACTTTGATTCGGCGGTATTGTTGGATGAAGCGGCTCAGACCGACATTACGCGTACGCTTACGCGAGACTGGTTCTACCGACGTGCGTCGCACATAGGTGGCAAGTGGGTTGTGTTTCTCCAACTTTAGTTGAATCGAGTGTGACTACGCCCGTCCTTGTTGAAGGTTAAAACAACACACTTGACAAAAAATCGTTGTGGTTTTGATGCGTAGGTAAGAATGGTTCTTGCTAAGCCCATAGCAGCCACGTAAAACTTACAACAACAAAGTAGAGGATGTCTAACTAGTTTTTGCAGGGCATGTTGTGATGTGATATGGTCAAGACGTGATGATATAAATTATTGTATGAGATGATCATTTTTTGTAACAGAGTTATCGACAACTGGCAGGAGCCATATGGTCGTCACTTTATTGTATGCAATGCAATAGCCATGTAGTTGCTTTACTTTATCACTAAGCGGTAGCGATAGTCGTGATAGCAATTTGATGGAGATCGAGGTTTCAAGCCGGTGAGGATGGTGATCATGACGGTGCTTTGGAGATGGAGATCAAAGGCACAAGATGATGATGGCCATATCATATCACTTATATTGATTGCATATGATGTTTATCCTTTATGCATCTTATTTTTCTTAGTTCGGCGGTAGCATTATAAGATGATCTCTCACTAAATTTCAAGGTATAAGTGTTCTCCCTGAGTATGCACCGTTGCGACAGTTCATCGTGCCGAGACACCACGTGATGATTGGGTGTGATAAGCTCTACGTTCACATACAACGGGTGCAAGCCAGTTTTGCACACGCAGAATACTCGGGTTAAACTTGACGAGCCTAGCATATGCAGATATGGCCTCGGAACACTGAGACCGAAAGGTCGAGCGTGAATCATATAGTAGTTATGATCAACATAGTGATGTTCACCATTGAAAACTACTCCATCTCACGTGATGATCGGACATGGTTTAGTTGATTTGGATCACGTGATCACTTAGATGATTAGAGGGATGTCTATCTAAGTGGGAGTTCTTAAGTAATATGATTAATTGAACTTTAATTTATCATGAACTTAGTACCTGATAGTATTTGCATATCTATGTTGTTGTAGATCAATGGCCCGTGCTAGTGTTCCTTTGAATTTTAATGCGTTCCTAGAGAAAGCTAAGTTGAAAGACGATGGTAGCAACTACACAGACTGGGTCTGTAACTTGAGGATTATCCTCATTGTTGCACAGAAGAATTACATCTTGGAAGAACCGCTAGGTGCAAGACCCGCTGCAGGAGCAACACCGGACGTTGTGAACACCTGGCAGAGCAAAGCTGATGACTACTCGATAGTTCAGTGTGCCATGCTTTACGGCTTAGAACCGGGACTTCAATTACGTTTTGAACGTCATGGAGCATATCAGATGTTCCAAGAGTTCACGTTAATATTTCAAGCAAATGCCCGGATCGAGAGATATGAAGTCTCCAATAAGTTCTATAACTGTAAAATGGAGGAGAATAGTTCTGTCAGTGAACATATATTCAAAATGTCTGGGTATCATAATCACTTGACTCAGCTGGGAGTTAATCTTCCAGTTGATAGTGTCATTGACAGAGTTCTTCAATCACTGCCACCAAGCTACAAAAGCTTCGTGATGAACTATAATATGCAAGGGATGCATAAGACAATTCCCAAGCTCTTCGCGATGCTAAAGGCTGCAGAGGTAGAAATCAAGAAGGAGCACCAAGTGTTGATGGTCCACAAGACCACCAGTTTCAAGAAAAGGGGTAAAGGGAAGAAGGGGAACTTCAAGAAGAACGGCAAGCAAGTTGCTGCTCAAGTGAAGAAGCCCAAGTCTGGACCTAAGCCTGAGACTGGATGCTTCTTCTGCAAAGGGACTGGTCTCTAGAAGCGGAACTGCCCCAAGTATTTGGCGGATAAGAAGGATGGCAAAGTGAACAAAGGTATATGTGATATACATGTTATTGATGTGTACCTTACTAATGCTCACAGTAGTGCCTGGGTATTTGATACTGGTTCTGTTGCTAATATTTGCAACTCGAAACAGGGACTACGGATTAAGCGAAGATTGGCTAAGGACGAGGTGACGATGCGCGTGGGAAATGGTTCCAAAGTCGATGTGGTCGCCGTCGGCACGCTACCTCTAGATCTACCTTCGGGATTAGTTTTAGACCTGAATAATTGTTATTTGGTGCCAGTGTTAAGCATGAACATTATATCTGGATCTTATTTGATGCGAGACGGTTATTCATTTAAATCTGAGAATAATGGTTGTTCAGTTTATATGAGTAATATCTTTTATGGTCATGCACCCTTGAAGAGTGGTCTATTTTTGTTGAATCTCGATAGTAGTGATACACATATTCTTAATATTGAAGCCAAAAGATGCGGAGTTGATAATGATAGTGCAACTTATTTGTGGCACTGCCGTTTGGGTCATATTGGTGTAAAGCGCATGAAGAAACTCCATACTGATGGACTTTTGGAATCACTTGATTATGAATCACTTGGTACTTGCGAACCATGCCTCATGGGCAAGATGACTAAAACTCCGATCTCCGGAACAATGGAGCGAGCAACAGATTTTTTGGAAATAATACATACTGATGTATGCGGTCCGATGAATATTGAGGCTCGCGACGGGTATCGTTATTTTCTGACCTTCACAGATGATTTAAGCAGATATGGGTATATCTACTTGATGAAACATAAGTCTGAAACATTTGAAAAGTTCAAAGAGTTTCAGAGTGAAGTGGAAAATCATCGTAACAAGAAAATAAAGTTTCTGCGATCTGATCGTGAAGGAGAATATTTGAGTTACGAGTTTGGTCTTCATTTGAAACAATGCAGAATAGTTTCGCAACTCACGTCATCCGGAACACCACAGTGTAATGGTGTGTCCGAACGTTGTAAACGCACTTTATTAGATATGGTGCGATCTATGGTGTCTCTTACTGATTTACCGCTATCGTTTTGGGGTTATGCTTTAGAGACGGCTGCATTCACGTTAAATAGGGCACCATCTAAATCCGTTGAGACGACACCTTATGAAGTGTGGTTTGGCAAAACCCAAGTTTTCATTTCTTAAAGTTTGGGGCTGCGATGCTTATGTGAAAAAGCTTCAACCTGATAAGCTCGAACCCAAATCGGAGAAATGTGTCTTCATAGGATACCCAAAATAGACTATTGGGTACACCTTCTATCACATATCCGAAGGCAAGATATTCTTTGCTAAGAATGGATCCTTTCTAGAGAAGGAGTTTCCCTCGAAAGAAGTGAGTGGGAGGAAAGTAGAACTTGATGGGGTAACTGTACCTACTCCCTTATTGGAAAGTAGTTCATCACAGAAATCAGTTTCTGTGAATCCTACACTAATTAGCGAGGAAGCTAATGATGATGATTATATAACTTCACATCAAGTTACTACCGAACCTCATAGCTCACCCAGAGTAAGATCCGCACCGGAGTGGTACGGTAATCCTGTTCTGGAGGTCATGTTACTTGACCATGACAAACCTACGAACTTTGAGGAAGCGATGATGAGCCCAGATTCCGCGAAATGGCTTGAGGCCATGAAACCTGAGATGGGATCCATGTATGAGAACACAGTGTGGACTTTGGTTGACTTGCCCGATGATCAGCAAGCCATAGAGAATAAACGGATCTTCAATAAGAAGACTGACGCCGACGGTAATGTTATTGTCTACAAAGCTCGACTTGTTGCGAAAAGTTTTCGACAAGTTCAAGGAGTGACTACGATGAGACCTTCTCACCCGTAGAGATGCTTAAGTCCGTCCGAATCATGTTAGCAATTGCCGCATTTTATGATTATGGAAATTTGGCAAATGGGTGTAAAAAATTGCATTCCTGAATGGATTTCTGGAAGAAGAGTTGTATATGATGCAACAAGAAGGTTTTATCGATGCAAAGGATGCTAACAAAGTGTGCAAGCTCCAGCGATCCATTTATGGACTGGTGCAAGCATCTTAGAGTTGGAATAAATGTTTTGATAGTGTGATCAAAGCATATGGTTTTATACAGACTTTTGGAGAAGCCTGTATTTACAAGAAAGTGAGTGGGAGCTCTGTAGCATTTCTAATAGATCATTTGCTTTTGCTATGCTCCGGCCAAAATGCTCGGTGCATCTCCTACGCAACCGTCCAGACCGTGCGGTCCGGATGTGTTTTGCTATCCAACACATACGTGTTTTGTGGTCCCTCGATTGGTCCCGACGTGCTTTTTCTTGCAAATTGAATGGAAACTTGGGGGATTTAAAGGAGTTCAGACCGCCGCCATGTAGGACTCCGGCACTCCGGCCCCACTCAAATCCTCCTCTTGGTCCTATTCTCTTCCACTCCGCCCTGCTCCCACTTGCTTAGCATCTGCGCACCCTTTCTCCGCCGTCGCCGATGTACCACTTCGGACGCAGCCCAGGTGTTGTTGCACGTCCGCAACCACCACCCACACGCCTGGTCGCCTTGTACTACGACATCGTCCACCCAGGATCTGTCCGCAACCAGGTACCCTTCGCCCATGTCGATGACGTCCATGGTGGACACCACGTGCCGGCAGGTGTTCGGTCAAATTCCATTGAGCTTATTTTCAACTCCATGTCGGGTTTTTTTATAGTAAGAAGGATGGCGGGGTACTCGACCATGTAGGATGAGTTTTTGTGTGATGTGTGGTTGGCCGTATCAACGGACTTCGTAGGCAGGAGCAGATAGGGGCTCTTTTGGTAGCACGTGCATGGTTCATTTCATGCGTGAAAGCACACTGCACCACGACCTGCACAACATTCATTAACGCAACATGAAGTCTTTGCATATTGATGGTACACCATCCAGAACTTTGCCATGAAGTTTTGTGGCGTGGTTGCTCGGCTGAAGGCAATGTCGCCATTGCACGCGGCAATCATAGAGATTGTAAGTTTTGCTTCTTCTTGCTCAACTTGTTGATTAATTCGTTCATTCACTCAATGTTGTTCTACATGTTGTGTAGCCTTGTTGGATGAAGCTCAAGGGGCAGTATGTGTGGGACAACATGATCCATCCACGCACATACATTGTTGGATGAAACTCAAGGGGCAGTATGTGTGGGACAACATGATCCATCTATGAAAAACTTGTTGAATTTAAACTATTTCTCGTTGAATTTCAACTATGTATTGTACGGGAATTATTTGCATGCTATGTATGGATGATTTATGCCATTTTCTATCCGAGCTTGAATGAATTATGTCATGTTTGATGAATTTCGTCCGGACTGTTGAAAGGCGGTTTGAAATGTATGCAGATAGCTTTGGATTGTTGGCTCTCGCATCCGTGTCCGCAGACGTATGCGGTGTCCAGTTTGCGGCTCAGTGTTAGAGATGACATTACATTGTAATTGATAAAATGCCCCATCTTTGTTATGCATATGGATAAAAGTGCCCCACACTTAACTTAATGATGTATCCTTACTGTACTACCGAAATAAGAGGGTGGAAAAGACCAAAATACCCTAAAACGAAAAACCAAATATATTAGCACATGCATCTTTGTTTGAATGCAAAAAAAATAAATCAAAAGCCAACATGCCCAGAAAAAATTGGAAAATTATAGAAATCAAGTATATTCATAGTAGTCTACCTTTTAAATTTCAGACAATCCCGGGCAAGGATAAAAGAGAAATCAAAATTTCAAATTTCTGTCCAGATTTGTTTATATTTTGGGCGAAATTTTGAACTGCCCAGCAAAATCTAGAAAATTACAAAATAAGTATATTCATAGTACTCTACCGTTCAAATTTCAACCAATTCAGTATGATTATCCAAGAGAAAATGAGATTTCAAATTCCTGTCCAGATTTGTTCATATTTTCGGCAAAAAATTGAACCACCCTAAAAATTTCTGAAAAATTTACAGAAAATCAAGTATATTTATAGTAGTCTACTATTCAAAATTCAACCGATTCTAAACAAGTATCAAAGAGAAAATGAGATTTCAATTTTTTGTCCAGATTTGTTCATATTTTGGGCAAAAATTTAAATTGCCCAGAAAAAACTGAAAAAATTACTGAAAAACAAGTATATTCATAGTAGTCTACTATTCAAATTTCAGACAACTATAAGCACCTATAATTGAGAAAATGACATATATACTTGCTGTCCAGCAAGTTTGGCACACTGGTCATACAAATAGATGAAGTTTTCCATTGCATGGGTTCTAATTTTCATTCTACATCACGCAATAGAGCAACACATCACAAAGCAAATCTCAATTTCCAACACATAGAAGAAGGTTTCAAGGTTTGGTGTCTCCCGCGGTTACCTTTTTTTTATCATTGAGTGAAGCTCAATCGTTTCAGATTCTAATTTACACATGAATCGTTTCAATTGTGCTATATATACATGCCTATGCAGGCCTACGCTTCTCTTTTCCTCACTCCTTCACAGTGCACCATTTCTCCCCTGTTCTGCAACATGGATAGCAGTCAACAAGTTGATGGTTCTGATGGTGAAGCTGAAGCAAGTATCATCGATCCTTCCTCCCTCTACACGCTAGATCACTACCTTGTCCAAATGGACATGTTAGACTCATTCGCCAAGGAGATCGCAACATAAGTGAAGGAAAGCCTCAAAGGTCAAGCAAGATCAAGCAGAAGGTCATGCTGGAAGGTCGCCCAAGCTGCAATGCAACATGCGTGCTGCTTCGAGCCGGATCCCGCGTCGCTGGAGCTACAATGTAGCATCATTCGTGGTGGTGACCGCAGGGTTGCAACCTGAAGATCTCGGCAATGACTGCAGATGCTGCAACGCAGCATCACTCGATAGCCCGCACTGCAACCGCAGGATGCCGTCGCCCGTGGGCGCTGCAAAGCAACGAGCGTGGTACTTCAACTCATAGATCTCGCCGGCGACACATGCTTTAATGCAACGGCGGCAAAGCTGGAAAGTGGCACCCATGGAGGCACACCGGCAACAGCGGGGGTGGCCAGCGTCACCCTCTGGCTTGTTTTGCCGTAATCAATCCTGCAGCGTAGCAACTGATGAAATGAACAGTAGCCGGTGTCGTCGCACCTCACCGGCGCTGCGCTCGTCGAGGTGTCGTGCTGCTGCAAGTCCGTCGGGCCGGTGCAATGACAGGGCGTCGTGCTGCAAGGCGTCATTCCTCGTCGTGCAGTGTCCGGGCGTCGTGTTGTTGTCTATGCTTGGGAGCGGTGGATTCGAGACTAGGGGAGAAAGGAAGCTGCCTCAGACGAGGATAGAACGACCACAGCACCAGATCAGAGGGCTGGCTAGGCGGATGCGGTTGATTCCTAGCAACCGCCTTAGAAAATTGACATGTACCACAGCGTACGGTACATCTTTCGCAAAAAAAAAAGGTGGATACAGTACATGCAACGTGATGGAATCGACCAAAGCAGAAGATATCACATCAACAAAATAAATAAAAAGGGTAGCAAAATAAATCTTCGGTCCAAAATAAGTGTTTTGGTATTGGTGACGTATGAATTCGACACAGTTAAGGAATGATACTAAATGAAATCTGGAAGGAACTCGCACACATAGATGTTCTGATCGACCACGTACGAACTTTGGATCGATCAGCAAACTATCAGCTTAAAAAAATCGACGTGAAATTGGACGAACCTATCTATGAGTCTTCCACGTCCCTGTGCATCTTCGACGTCAAGGATACGGTAGACGAGCGATAACCAAGTCCAGGCAACAGCCATGCCTATGATCCCCGCGACAAACGCAACGACGGCGAGCTTGGTCCCAGGATAGGCGTTATCGAAGAGTATGAGCAGGAGGATCGAGATGAATAGTAACGCCAATCCAAAGAAGAGCGCCATGCACATGGCCGCGATCCGGAGGAACTTGCTCCGCTCCGCCACCATCACCACGAGGCCGTGGCCGTCCTTCTTGGGAACAGGATTCCCGAACCCGATGCACTCGCTCGGCTCCGCCACCACGAACTCGTCATCGCCCTTGTTGGGACCTGCAGGATTCTCGACGTCGGCCATCGACGTGCCTCCTTCTTTTGCTTTTGCTAGGCAGGGGCGTCGATGATGAGATGAGATGCGATCGTTGAAAAACAGAAGAGGTAGCCTGCGCTGCGTCCTAGGGTTCCTTCGATATACATATATTTATTCCCAAGCGAAGACAAGATGTACGTAAATACGTATATCCCTAACAACGTGTATTTATCTGTTGTTTAAACCGATACCTTTGGGAACACGTAACTAAAACGCCGGAGTTGTTACGGAGATCACGCGAGGGCAGTGTGGTACTCCCGTCCGTTCTCTGCTGCAGCCGCCGTATTTTTTGTCCCAGTTGGAGTCCTCCATTGGATATACTGTACGTACTGGAGTAGTATGTACGGACGAGGCGCAGTCCCTCGATGCATGGTGCACTCGAGTGAGTCGTGTGTTTGCCTCTGGAAGAAACTCGCTAGCTAATTAGCTTACGTACGTACGCTACAGAGGTGTGTTAATTTGCTACTAGGTAGGAAGTGCGGCTTGCCGCACCCGGCAGCGGTGCCGCTATCGGGTACGGTCATATCCAATCTGGTAATATAGTCATAAGAGCATCGCAAATATAAAAAAATAGCAATGATATTGGTTCAGTACAGTGCCATACACCAAATCATTATCTATAAATAAGATATAAAATTTAATATGAGTTTTTTTTCGGAAAAAACTTCCAATCTATTCATCTTCAATCATGGCAGTACAACGAACACCAGAAATAAAAATTACATCCATATCCGTAGACCACCTAGCGACGACTACAAGCACCGAAGCGAGCCGAAGGCGCGCCGCCGTCATCGCCCCTCCTGTAGGAGATATGCCCTAGAGGCAATAATAAATGATATTATTTCTCTCCGAGTTCATAATTATGTTTATGTTCCATGCTATAACTGCAATGATTCTCGAGTCTGCAATATCCACGAGGCTTGGAGGAAGACTCATATGCACGTGTGGAATAATAAACGGCAAGAAGTATTCCTAGTCTGGCCTCTAAGACTAGCTCAAGTGTTGCATGATGGTTCTGTTTTCCTGATCATGGGCATGTCTATGCCAGCAATTTTGAGGGCACAATGTTAAGAGAACATTTGTGTTGAATCGACCCAGATTGATGTTATGCTAAGAGATTCATTCGTCACAAGTTAATGGTTTATAACACAGAGATAGTTAATGTTTGCATAATTCCTTAGACCATGAGAGTATCGAGTTTCTTCATGCTTGCTTCATGAACTTTGGGGTTTGTTAAACGTCATCCGTAACTGGATGGCTATTACGGCGGCTTACGGGTTCATGGGAAAGTATGTTAAGTAACTTGATAGCTCGAGATTGGGATTTGCTCCTCCGACGATGGAGAGATATACTCGGGCCCACTCGATGTTACGGTGTCCATCATCGTCTGGCCAGACACTTTGTGATTTGATCACGGGGATGCCGGAACACGAAACGAGAAAAGAGAACAAAACCGGTAACGAGGTAACTTGCATAGTGGACAAAGTGTTGGCGCACGGGGATGCAATAAATCTCACCTCAGGTGTTTGTGATATATCGTGAAGCAACAGGAATAGCTCACCTCAACTGGAGGTTCACTCGAATATTCATTCGTGTGGGTATAGGGGTCAATATGGGTGTCCACGGCTCCGATGTTGATCATTGATCGGAAGGGGTTCCAGGTCATGTCTATACTTCACCGAACCTATAGGGTCACACGCTTAAGGGTCATCTATCTGCTGAATACTAGACAGGGAGTCTGAGAGAAAATCACCGAAAAAGTTTCGGACACCGAAAAGTTTCGGACAGCGGGATCGTACCGCAGAGAGAGGTCACCGGATGAGTATTGGTGAAACCGAAAAAGTTGTTTCGGGGTATGCCATTAAGTCAAAATAGTTTCGGCACATGCCTGATAATTTTTGGAGGGTGCCAGAATCATTCTGGAAACTTTTTGGAATTTTTAGAAATAAAAACCAAAAATGTTTCGGAGCTGCCGGTACCGCTTTGGCTGTTTTTCGCAAATGAAATTCACTAATCTGAAATTGTTTCAGAACAAATCCAAAATCATTTTAGTGGGTACTGGAATTATTCTAAGACCCACAGAAATATTTTCGGATTTAGTGGACGCGAAAAATTGTCTTCATGAATAGTGAAAACACATTCTTGTTTGCTTTTCGCAAATGAAAATCACTAAACCGAAATTGTTTCGGAACGCGTTGAAAATTATTTTAGTGGGTACTGGAAATGTTCTGAGCCCACATAAATATTTTCAGTTCGAACGGACGCTGAAAAATGCCGTCATGAATAGTGAAAGTCCTTTTTGCTTGGCTTCTTGGAGAAGCCACCTTGAGGGCCTTTTTGGTATTTCCCCCCTTGGCTTCTTGGAGAAGCCACCCTTGGGCTTGGCCTATAAATAGGGGTGGAGGGGGCTGCCTAAAGGATGATCCCTTCTCACATACAAGTGCCATGCATGATCTGGCTTCTCTCTCCCTCCCAGCGAAATAGTTTCGTAGAGCCGAAAGGCTGTCTGGGTTCTGGTGGGAACTAGTTCTGGACGGCGAAGCCCTGCCGGATAGATGACACCGTATGTGTGCAACTCTGTAGAGAGATCGTAGTTTCGGTCTTAGTTCGTGAGTGCCTCCCGAAGGGCTGTCCGTGTGACCGTCCGAGTTTCGAAGGTCCTCCCGAAGGGCTGTCCGAGTGACCGTTCGAGTTTCGAAGGTCCTCCCGGAGGGCTGTCTGAGGAGCAGATGAGGGTATACATCCTCGCGGTTGGGAGGTTGTAAATCCTAGCTGCGGGGATCTGCACCGCCGATCGTCATCGACTCTACTTCCCGCTGCGCTACGAGTCGGTAACGAAAAAGATCAAACCTTGTATGCAGTCTCCATAGTGGTCCTGGGATGGTGCGTAGGTCGGAATTTTTTGTTTTCTGCTGCGTTCCCCTACACCTCCATCGCCGGAGCCGAGCACAACTTGTTGTAGTAGACAGTCCAGAAGTCGTCGTGCTAAGGCCCCATAGGACCAGCACCCCAGTACAGCAACCGCCGCTGATGAAAAATAACGTAGATCGGAAGGATCCAAACCGAAGACAAACGAACATAGACGAACAACGACGAGATCCGAGCAAATCCACCAAAGATAGATCTGCCGGAGACACACCTCCACACGCCCACCAACGATGCTAGACGCACCGCCGGAACGGGGGCTAGGCGGAGAGACCTTTATTCCATCTTCAGGGAGCCGTCGCCGTCTCGCCTTCCTGAGTAGGACACAAACCCTAACAAGATTGAAAAAATGACTAAAAACGGAGCTCTCCAGCCGGCCCTTGCCAGGATCCACCGCGCCTCCATGGCCCTAGGGCCACCGGAGACGAGGCGGACCTGCGCCGGCGCCGGCGAAAGACACGAATCCTAACTTTCTTTGTTGGAGGAGGAGGAGGCGGAACCCTGGCTCTAGATAGGTGCGTAAAATTTATTATGAGTTTTTAGACGTGGATAACATATTGGATAGAATATATTAACAAAGATGATGAACAGTTCAGACATAAGCATCCTCAGAAAGAGAATTGTGGTTTATAACATTGGTAGTCACATGAAAATTTATGTGAAAATGAGTAGATGTGCCAAGTCAAAGAAGAACGGTACACATGATACATTGAGCTTATATAAGCATTTGAAGGCAGGCTATGTAGACATAACTCGACATCATCAATATAATAGTTCATAGATTCAGATATAGAACGGATATGTTCTCCTTATAGACACCACCAGTAAATACATAGTACATGACTTAGTTGTCTCGTCATGATCTATTCTCATACGGTATTGGTAGACAAAAGATAGTACTCGGCGTACATAAGGACCTTGATCGCCGTCGTGCCTTCCTGTTGCCTTTGAGTTAATCAAATGCCTGCAAAGAAGCAACAAAGAACCACATTAGTGGCTACACATGCGAGTAGAATTCTTATTTAACTATAATGCCTCTCAATTTCGACGGGGGTTGACCAAAGGAGTATAACAATTCATCAAATCAAATATGTACCACATTCAAATCATAATATCCGAAGCAGGGTACATTGTAGGACATGTTTTGCGCTTGCAGGTCTACAGGACGAAAGCCATATTCAGTTTCACTTACATATAAACTACACATCTTTCAGATACTCGGGCGCATAGTGCTTCCTGGAGCAATCCTACATCTCAAAATATAACCATTCACCTGCATGGGCAAGTAGACAGGCTTCATTAACATAATGTAGCATCCGTCTTAAGTCCTATACATAACAAAGATCGTTACTCCTACTTGCCTCATCAAGACCCGCGACTTTAGGAGCTATACCATAAGGTGCTTTTATTGCAAAATATATTACCAAATGAATGAACCCACCCTTCCTTGAGCATACAACATCTTCCACATGAGCGGTTGGAATGTACTCCCTCCGTACCGAAATATAAGTCAATGGGGGAGTGTAAACTGAACTCCCCCAACGCCTTATATTTTGAAACAGAGGTAATAGAACATTAGATAAACTCATCTTTAAATATCAGTTACAATTAAAAATGTGTGCATAGATGTTTCTATAAGGTCTAACATAGACATACTCTTCTCCACACAAAGAAACTTAAGAAAACCATAAACCACTGAAGAGAAAAGGCAGTCAAGACCAGGTCACTCACCACTTTCATGTAATTTCTTGAGGACTTGAGAATCAAGGAATAGCGCCATTCTTCTCCTTTCTTTCTTCTCTAAAGAAGTGGCACTTCACTCATTCCATTGATGGTTCTGTGAGGATGGGTGCTGAGCTGAATAAGAAAACATATGCCCGAGTATTTCTCGTTAGGTGTGGTATAAGCTTTGAAGTACCAAGAGTTGCAAATTGAACTCAGAAGTCAAAACATGGCATATGAATAAAAGAAAATAAGATGTTAGATATTGGGCGGTGCCCTCGGCCTTACCCTGATCGCCTCGATCTATTTTAAAAGATTGGGAAAAGGGAAGAATGAGGATAACTATGTATGCGTGTAACTGTAACCAGAACTCCTATACAAATCAATATGCACTAACCATGGCATGGTGCTATTGCTAAGAAAGGTAAATTACCATCTTAGCATAACCTCTGTCTGGATAAAAACATAAACCTAGAGCATATCTTCCTGAAACCATCTAAACTGCCGAGTGGAATCTATTCAAAGTACTCTCTTTGAAAATTTGTTTGTAGAGTCAAAAGATCATGCTATGTTTAGCTAGCTTCGATGGTAAACAAAAGTAAGTTAACTATGTTACAACAGAAGCAAAGAGCGGTGTCTTAAATTATATAAAAAAACTAACATACAGACTATATATTAGTCATCAACACGCTTTAAAAAAATCAAGCGAGCACACTAATGCTCTAGTTATCAATGTATAGAAATATAACATGTTTGTGTCTACAGTCAATTTGTAACTTTCTAGCTCATCCAGTCTAACTACATAAGCAGATATCCTCTAAGCAAGTCAAAGCATGTTATCCAAGCCAAGGTGATAAAACTAAATAGTTTCTAGATAAGTCGCAATCGGTAGATAGAACTGAAGCCTCCTAGTGTCTAGTAGAAGTGACCTAGAGCATCCTTTTTGTACAGCTTGTCTATGACAAAAGACCTTTATGCTAAAACAAGGATTAAGAGTACAGTCGAGTAAGCTAGTAGGATGGTTATTACCATGTTGGTTTGTGCCGCCGTACGTCACACCCCTGCGCTATGCAAGACAACAAACCTAATAAGCAGCAGCATCGAAGATGGGGAGCAGTAACAACATTGAGAAAAAGGTGAACAAAAACCACCTCTTCCATTGCACAGTGATGAAGAACGAAAGGGAGAACGGCGTGGCGAAGAGCAATCAGACCCCGATTCACCTGTGAAATGACGGGTGGAATTAACCATAAGTCAAGGTCGGCGGCAAAGAGAACAGGGAGGGGAAAGAGAGCTAGTAGGAGGCACCTAAAATCATCAATTTAGTATATTATGAGCATGTTGCAGATTATATATGAAGGAAATATGCCCTAGAGGCAATAATAAAGTTGTTATTTATATTTCCTTATATCATGATAAATGTTTATTATTCATGCTAGAATTGTATTAACCGGAAAGTTAGTACATGTGTAAATTCATAGACAAACAGAGTGTCACTAGTATGCCTCTACTTGACTAGCTCGTTAAGCAAAGATGGTTAAGTTTCCTGGCCATAGACATGAGTTGTCATTTGATTAATGGGATCACATCATTAGAGAATGATGTGATTGACATGACCCATCCGTTAGCTTAGCACGATGATCGTTTAGTTTGCTGCTATTGTTTTCTTCATCACTTATACATGTTCCTATGACTATGAGATTATGCAACTCCCGAATACCGGAGGAACACTTAGTGTGCTATGAAACGTCACAACGTAACTGGGTGATTATAATGATGCTCTACAGGTGTCTCCGATGGTGTTTGTTGAGTTGGCATAGATCGAGATTAGGATTTGTCACTCCGATTGTCTAAGAGGTATCTCTGGGCCCTCTCGGTAATGCACATCACAATAAGCCTTGCAAGCAATGTGGCTAATGAGTTAGTTGCGGGACGATGCACTACAGAATGAGTAAAGAGACTTGCCGGTAACGAGATTGAACTAGGTATTGAGATATCGACGATCGAATCTCGGGCAAGTAACATACCGATGACAAAGGGAACAATGTATGTTGTTATGCGGTTTGACCGATAAAGATCTTCGTAGAATATGTGGGAGCCAATATGAGCATCCAGGTTCCGCTATTGGTTATTGGCCGGAGATGAGTCTCGGTCATGTCTACATAGTTCTCGAACCCGTAGGGTCCGCACGCTTACGTTCGATGATGATCGGTATTATGAGTTTATGTGTTTTGATGTACCGAAGGTTGTTCGGAGTCCCGGATGTGATCACGGACGTGACAAAGAGTCTCGAAATGGTCGAGACATAAAGAATGTTATATTAGACGATGTTATTCGGACACTGAATGAGTTCCAGAGGTCAGCGGATAAATATCAGAGTGCCGGAAGGGTTATCGGAACCACCGGAGAAGTAATGGGCCTTATTGGGCATAGGGGAGATAGAGAGAGGGGGGGCTGCCAATGGCTGGCCGCATCGCCCCCCCCCCCCCCCCGTGGGCCTAGTCCGAATTGGACTAGGGGGAGGGCAGCGCCCCCTCCTTCCTTCTCTTTCCCCTCTCCTTCCTTCTTCTTCTAGTAGGACTAGGTAAGGGGGAATCCAACTCCTACTAGGAGTAGGATTGCCCCCCTTGGGGCGCGCCCTATAGGGCCGGCAGGCCTCCCCTTTGCTCCTTTATATTCAGGGGCAGGGGGCACCCTAGAACACATAAGTTAATAGTTGTTTCAGCCGTGTGCGGTGCCCCCCTCCATAGATTTCCACCTCGGTCATATCGTTGTAGTGCTTAGGCGAAGCCCTGCGTCGATAACATCATCATCAGCGTCACCATGCCGTCGTGCTGACGAAACTCTCCCTCGGCCTCAGCTGGATCAAGAGTACGAGGGACGTCACCGAGCTAAACGTGTGCAGATTGCGGAGGTGCCGTGCATTCGGTACTTGATCGGTTGGATCGCGAAGACGTTCGACTACATCAATCGCGTTACATAACGCTTCCGCTTTCGGTCTACGAGGGTACGTGGACACACTCCCCACTCGTTGCTATGCTTCTCCTAGATAGATCTTGCGTGATTGTAGGAATTTTTTTGAAATACTGCGTTCCCCAACAGTGGTATCAGAGCCAGGTCTATGCGTAAATGTTATATGGACGAGTAGAACACAAAGAGTTATGGGCGATAATAGTCATACTGCTTACCAGCATGTCATACTTTGATTCGGCGGTATTGTTGGATGAAGCGGCTCAGACCGACATTACGCGTACGCTTACGCGAGACTGGTTCTACCGACGTGCGTCGCACATAGGTGGCAAGTGGGTGTGTTTCTCCAACTTTAGTTGAATCGAGTGTGACTATGCCCGGTCCTTGTTGAAGGTTAAAACAACACACTTGACAAAAAATCATTGTGGTTTTGATGCGTAGGTAAGAACGGTTCTTGCTAAGCCCATAGCAGCCACGTAAAACTTGCAACAACAAAGTAGAGGATGTCTAACTTGTTTTTCCAGGGCATGTTGTGATGTGATATGGTCAAGACGTGATGATATAAATTATTGTATGAGATGATCATTTTTTGTAACAGAGTTATCGACAACTGGCAGGAGCCATATGGTCGTTGCTTTATTGTATACAATGCAATCGCCATGTAGTTGCTTTACTTTATCACTAAGCGGTAGCGATAGTCGTGATAGCAATAGTTGGCGAGACGACAACGATGCTTCGATGGAGATCAAGGTGTCAAGCCGGTGATGATGGTGATCATGACGATGCTTTGGAGATGGAGATCAAAGGCACAAGATGATGATGGCCATATCATATCACTTATATTGATTGCATATGATGTTTATCCTTTATGCATCTTATTTTTCTTAGTTCGGCGGTAGCATTATAAGATGATCTCTCACTAAATTTCAAGGTATAAGTGTTCTCCTTGAGTATGCACCGTTGCGACAGTTCATCGTGCCGAGACACCACGTGATGATTGGGTGTGATAAGCTCTACGTTCACATACAACGGGTGCAAGCCAGTTTTGCACACGCAGAATACTCGGGTTAAACTTGACGAGCCTAGCATATGCAGATATGGCCTCGGAACACTGAGACCGAAAGGTCGAGCGTGAATCATATAGTAGTTATGATCAACATAGTGATGTTCACCATTGAAAACTACTCCATCTCACGTGATGATCGGACATGGTTTAGTTGATTTGGATCACGTAATCACTTAGATGATTAGAGGGATGTCTATCTAAGTGGGAGTTCTTAAGTAATATGATTAATTGAACTTTAATTTATCATGAACTTAGTACCTGATAGTATTTGCATATCTATGTTGTTGTAGATCAATGGCCCGTGCTAGTGTTCCTTTGCATTTTAATTCGTTCCTAGAGAAAGCTAAGTTGAAAGATGATGGTAGCAACTACACGGACTGGGTCCGTAACTTGAGGATTATCCTCATTGTTGCACAGAAGAATTACGTCCTGGAAGAACCGCTAGGTGCAAGACCCGCTGCAGGAGCAACACCGGACGTTGTGAACGCCTGGCAGAGCAAAGCTGATGACTACTCGATAGTTCAGTGTGCCATGCTTTACGGCTTAGAACCGGGACTTCAATTACGTTTTGAACGTCATGGAGCATATCAGATGTTCCAGGAGTTCACGTTAATATTTCAAGCAAATGCCCGGATCGAGAGATATGAAGTCTCCAATAAGTTCTATAACTGTAAAATGGAGGAGAATAGTTCTGTCAGTGAACATATATTCAAAATGTTTGGGTATCATAATCACTTGACTCGGCTGGGAGTTAATCTTCGAGGTGATAGTGTCATTGACAGAGTTCTTCAATCACTGCTACCAAGCTACAAAAGCTTCGTGATGAACTATAATATGCAAGGGATGGATAAGAAAATTCCCAAGCTCTTCGCGATGCTAAAGGCTGCAGAGGTAGAAATCAAGAAGGAGCATCAAGTGTTGATGGTCAACAAGACCACCAGTTTCAAGAAAAGGGGTAAAGGGAAGAAGGGGAACTTCAAGAAGAACGGCAAGCAAGTTGCTGCTCAAGTGAAGAAGCCCAAGCATGGACCTAAGCCTGAGACTGGGTGCTTCTACTTCAAAGGGACTGGTCTCTGGAAGCGGAACTGCCCCAAGTATTTGGCGGATAAGAAGGATGGCAAAGTGAACAAAGGTATGTGTGATATACATGTTATTGATGTGTACCTTACTAATGCTCACAGTAGTGCCTGGGTATTCGATACTGGTTCTGTTGCTAATATTTGCAACTCGAAATAGGGACTACGGATTAAGCGAAGATTGGCTAAGGACGTGGTGACGATGCGCGTGGGAAATGGTTCCAAAGTCGATGTGGTCGCCGTCGGCACGCTACCTCTAGATCTACCTTCGGGATTAGTTTTAGACCTGAATAATTGTTATTTGGTGCCAGTGTTAAGCATGAACATTATATCTGGATCTTATTTGATGCGAGACGGTTATTCATTTAAATCTGAGAATAATGGTTGTTCAGTTTATATGAGTAATATCTTTTATGGTCATGCACCCTTGAAGAGTGGTCTATTTTTGTTGAATCTCGATAGTAGTGATACACATATTCTTAATATTGAAGCCAAAAGATGCGGAGTTGATAATGATAGTGCAACTTATTTGTGGCACTGCCGTTTGGGTCATATTGGTGTAAAGCGCATGAAGAAACTCCATACTGATGGACTTTTGGAATCACTTGATTATGAATCACTTGGTACTTGCGAACCATGCCTCATGGGCAAGATGACTAAAACTCCGATCTCCGGAACAATGGAGCGAGCAACAGATTTTTTGGAAATAATACATACTGATGTATGCGGTCCGATGAATATTGAGGCTCGCGACGGGTATCGTTATTTTCTGACCTTCACAGATGATTTAAGCAGATATGGGTATATCTACTTGATGAAACATAAGTCTGAAACATTTGAAAAGTTCAAAGAGTTTCAGAGTGAAGTGGAAAATCATCGTAACAAGAAAATAAAGTTTCTGCGATCTGATCGTGAACGAGAATATTTGAGTTACGAGTTTGGTCTTCATTTGAAACAATGCAGAATAGTTTCGCAACTCACGTCATCCGGAACACCACAGTGTAATGGTGTGTCCGAACGTTGTAAACGCACTTTATTAGATATGGTGCGATCTATGGTGTCTCTTACTGATTTACCGCTATCGTTTTGGGGTTATGCTTTAGAGACGGCTGCATTCACGTTAAATAGGGCACCATCTAAATCCGTTGAGACGACACCTTATGAAGTGTGGTTTGGCAAAACCCAAGTTTTCATTTCTTAAAGTTTGGGGCTGCGATGCTTATGTGAAAAAGCTTCAACCTGATAAGCTCGAACCCAAATCGGAGAAATGTGTCTTCATAGGATACCCAAAATAGACTATTGGGTACACCTTCTATCACATATCCGAAGGCAAGATATTCTTTGCTAAGAATGGATCCTTTCTAGAGAAGGAGTTTCCCTCGAAAGAAGTGAGTGGGAGGAAAGTAGAACTTGATGGGGTAACTGTACCTACTCCCTTATTGGAAAGTAGTTCATCACAGAAATCAGTTCCTGTGAATCCTACACTAATTAGCGAGGAAGCTAATGATGATGATTATATAACTTCACATCAAGTTACTACCGAACCTCATAGCTCACCCAGAGTAAGATCCGCACCGGAGTGGTACGGTAATCCTGTTCTGGAGGTCATGTTACTTGACCATGACAAACCTACGAACTTTGAGGAAGCGATGATGAGCCCAGATTCCGCGAAATGGCTTGAGGCCATGAAACCTGAGATGGGATCCATGTATGAGAACAAAGTGTGGTCTTTGGTTGACTTGCCCGATGATCAGCAAGCCATAGAGAATAAACGGATCTTCAATAAGAAGACTGACGCCGACGGTAATGTTATTGTCTACAAAGCTCGACTTGTTGCGAAAAGTTTTCGACAAGTTCAAGGAGTGACTACGATGAGACCTTCTCACCCGTAGAGATGCTTAAGTCCGTCCGAATCATGTTAGCAATTGCTGCATTTTATGATTATGGAAATTTGGCAAATGGGTGTAAAAAATTGCATTCCTGAATGGATTTCTGGAAGAAGAGTTGTATATGATGCAACAAGAAGGTTTTATCGATGCAAAGGATGCTAACAAAGTGTGCAAGCTCCAGTGATCCATTTATGGACTGGTGCAAGCATCTCAGAGTTGGAATAAACGTTTTCATAGTGTGATCAAAGCATATGGTTTTATACAGACTTTTGGAGAAGCCTGTATTTACAAGAAAGTGAGTGGGAGCTCTGTAGCATTTCTAATATTATATGTGGATGACATATTGTTGATTGAAAATGATATAGAATTCCTGGATAGCATAAAAGGATACTTGAACAAGAGTTTTTCAATGAAATACCTCGGTGAAGCTGCTTATATATTGGGCATCAAGATCTATAAATATAGATCAAGAGACTTAATTGGACTTTCACAAAGCACATACCTTGATAAATTTTGAAGAAGTTCAAAATGGATCAAGGAAAGAAAGGGTTCTTGCCTGTGTTACAAGGTGTGAAGTTGAGTCAGACTCAATGCCCGGCCACTGCAGAAGATAGAGAGAAAATTAAAGTCATTCCCTATGCATCAGCCATTGGTTCTATCATGTATGCAATGTTGTGTACCAGACCTGATGTGTGCCTTACTATTAGTTTAGCAAGGAGGTACCAAAGTAATCCAGGAGTGGATTACTGGACAGCGGTCAAGAACATCCTGAAATTCCTGAAAAGGACTAAGGATATGTTTCTCGTTTATGGAGGTGACAAAGAGCTCGTCGTAAATGGTTACGTCGATGCAAGCTTTGACACTGATCCGGATGACTCTAAGTCACAAACCGGATACGTATTTATATTGAACGGTGGAGCTGTGAGTTGGTGCAGTTGTAAGCAAAGTGTCGTGGCGGGATCTACGTGTGAAGCGGAGTACATAGCTGCTTCGGAAGCAGCAAATGAAGGAGTTTGATACGTCTCTAACGTATCTATAATTTTTGATTGTTCCATGCTATATTATATTCTGTTTTGGACACTATTGGGCTTTATTATACACTTTTATATTATTTTTGGGACTAACCTATTAATTGGAGGCCCAGCCATGAATTGTTGTTTTTTGCCTATTTCAGAGTTTCGCAGAAAAAGAATACCAAACGGAGTCCAAACGGAATGAAACCTTCGGGAACGTGATTTTCGGAACGAACGTGATCCAGAGGACTTGGACCCTACGTCAAGACATCAACCAGGAGGGCACGAGGTAGGGGGCGCGCCTACCCCCCTGGGCGCGCCCTCCACCCTCGTGGGACCCACGTTGCTCCACCGACGTACTTCTTCCTCCTATATATACCTACGTACCCCCAAACTACCAGATACGGAGCCAAAAACCTAATTCCACCGCCGCAACCTTCTGTACCCGTGAGATCCCATCTTGGGGCCTTTTTCGGAGCTCCGCCTGAGGGGGCATTGATCACAGAGGGCTTCTACATCAACACCATAGCCTCTCCGATGATGTGTGAGTAGTTTACCTCAGACCTTCGGGTCCATAGTTATTAACTAGATGGCTTCTTCTCTCTTTTTGGATCTCAATACAATGTTCTCCCCCTCTCTTGTGGAGATCTATTCGATGTAATCTTCTTTTGCGGTGTGTTTGTTGGGACCGATGAATTGTGGGTAGTTTATCTATGAACAATATTTGAATCTTCTCCGAATTCTTTTATGTATTATTGGTTATCTTTGCAAGTCTCTTCGAATTATCAGTTTGGTTTGGCCTACTAGATTGATCTTTCTTGCAATGGGAGAAATGCTTAGCTTTGGGTTCAATCTTGCGGTGTCCTTTCCCAGTGACAGTAGGGGCAGCAAGGCACGTATTGTATTGTTGCCATCGAGGATAACAATATGGGGTTTATATCATATTGCATGAGTTTATACCTCTAAATCATGTCATCTTGCTTAAAGCGTTACTCTGTTCTTATGAACTTAATACTCTAGATGCATGCTGGATAGCGGTCGATGTGTGGAGTAATAGTAGTAGATGCAGGCAGGAGTCGGTCTACTTGTCTCGGACATGATGCCTATATACATGATCATACATAGATATTCTCATAACTATGCTCAATTCTGTCAATTGCTCAACAGTAATTTGTTCACCCACCGTAATACTTATGCTCTTGAGAGAAGCCACTAGTGAAACCTATGGCCCCCGGGTCTATTTTCCATCATATTAATCTTCCAACACTTAGCTATTTTTATTGCCTTTTATTTTACTTTGCATCTTTACCATAAAAATACCAAAAATATTATCTTATCATATCTATTAGATCTCACTTTCCTAAGTGGCCGTGAAGGGATTGACAACCCCTTTATTGCGTTGGTTGCGAGGATTTTAATTGTTTGTGCAGGTGCGAGGGACTCGTGCGTGGCCTCCTACTGGATTGATACCTTGGTTCTCAAAAACTGAGGGAAATACTTACGCTACTTTACTGCATCACCCTTTCCTCTTCAAGGGAAAACCAACGCAGTGCTCAAGAGGTAGCAAGAAGGATTTCTGGCGCCGTTGCCGGGGAGGCTTACGCAAAGTCAAGTCAAGATTTGAACTTCCGACAACGAGCCATTTCTGGCGCCGTTGTCGGGGAGGCTTACGCAAAGTCAAGTCAAGATTTGGACTCCCGACAATGAGCCATTTCTGGCGCCGTTGCCGGGGAGTCTACGCAAAAGTCAATATACCAAGTACCCATCACAAATCCTTATCTCCCGCATTACTTTATTTTCCATTTGCCTCTCGTTTTCCTCTCCCCCACTTCACCTTTGCCGTTTTATTCGCCCTCTCTTTTCTGTTCGCCTCTTTTTCATTTGCTTCTTGTTTGCTCGTCTGTTGGATTGCTTGCTTGTCACGATGGCTCTACCTAGATTTGGTGATCTTCACCTTAAAAGGTTAGAAGAGATCGAAAGCAACGTCAGGAGTTTTATGGTCTTACAATTTGAGCATAATAATTTCTTTAGAAACGAGCTTAAGGAACAAAAAATCTTTATGGGTTTTATGAATAAAGAGCTCGATGATATGTCTAAAGAATTTGATGGTTTGAATTCTCAGATTGCTCACCTTGAGAAATTAATAGCTGAAGTTTCGGATAAGCAGGCCACCTTAGTTAATAAGATGGCCGCTAAGCCAGAAAAGTTTTGGGAAAATAAAGACGAACATCTAAAAGTTATTGATGTGTCCCCTATTAAATCTTTGTTTTGCAATATGAATCTTGATGGGACTGAATATGATCCACCTTTACCTAGAAGGCGTTCCAAAAATTCGGAGTTTTTAGATCTTGATGCTAAAAGTGATATTGAAGAAGTTAAAACTTTAGATCTTAATGAACCCACTATTTTGGATTTCAAGGAATTTAATTATGAGAATTTCTCTTTGATAGATTGTATTTCCTTGTTGCAATCCGTGCTAAATTCCCCTCATGCTTATAGTCAAAATAAAGCCTTTACCAAACATATTGTTGATGCTTTGATGCAATCTTATGAAGAAAAGCTTGAGTTGGAAGTTTATATCCCTAGAAAACTTTATGATGACTGGGAACCTACTATTAAAATTAAAATTAAAGATCATGAATGCTATGCTTTGTGTGATTGGGGTGCTAGTGTTTCCACGATTCCAAAAACTTTGTGTGATTTGTTAGGTTTCCGCAAATTTGATGATTGTTCTTTAAACTTGCACCTTGCGGATTCCACCATCAAGAAACCTATGGGAAGAATTAATGATGTTCTTATTGTTGCAAATAGGAATTATGTGCCCGTAGATTTTATTGTTCTTGATATAGATTGCAATCCTTCATGTCCTATTATTCTTGGTAGACCTTTCCTTAGAACGATTGGTGCAATTATTGATATGAAGGAAGGGAATATTAGATTGCAATTTCCATTAAGGAAAGGCATGGAACACTTCCCTAGAAAGATAATAAAATTACCTTATGAATCTATTATGAGAGCCACTTATGGATTGCCTACCAAAGATGGCAATACCTAGATCTATCATTGCTATTATGCCTAGCAAGGGGCGTTAAACGATAGCGCTTGTTGGGAGGCAACCCAATTTTATTTTTATTTTTATTTGTTTGCGTCTGTTTAGGAATAAATATTTGATCTAGCCTCTGGTTAGATTTGTTTTTATGTTTTAATTAGTGTTTGTGCCAAGTTTAACCTATAGGATCTTCTTGGATGATAGTTATTTGATCTTGCTGAAAACTCCAGAAACTTTCTGTTCACGAAAACAATTGTTAAAAATTATCAGAACGTTATATGATGTTGATTCCAATTGCAGCAGATCAACAAACAAATTGTTTAGGTCTTCCTATTTTGGCTGAATTTTTAGAGTTCCAGAAGTTTGCGTTAGTTACAGATTACTACAGACTGTTCTGTTTTTGACAGATTCTGTTTTTCGTGTGTTGTTTGCTTATTTTAATGAATCTATGGCTAGTAAAATAGTTTATAAACCATAGAGAAGTTGTAATACAGTAGGTTTAACACCAATATAAACAAATAATGAGTTCATTACAGTACCTTGAAGTGGTATTTTGTTTTCTTTCGCTAACGGAGCTCACGAGATTTTCTGTCAAGTTTTGTGTTGTGAAGTTTTCAAGTTTTGGGTGAAAGATTTGATGGATTATGGAACAAGGAGTGGCAAGAGCCTAAGCTTGGGGATGCCCATGGCACCCCCAAGATAATCTAAGGACACGTAAAAGGAAAAGCTTGGGGATGCCCCGGAAGGCATCCCCTCTTTCGTCTACTTCCATCGGTAACTTTACTTGAAGCTATATTTTTATTCACCACATGATATGTGTTTTGCTTGGAGCGTCTTGTATTATTTGAGTCTTTATTTGTTAGTTTACCACAATCATCCTTGATGTACACACCTTTTGAGAGAGACACACATGATTCGGAAATTGTTAGAATACTCTATGTGCTTCACTTATATCTTTTGAGCTATATAGTTTTGCTCTAGTGCTTCACTTATATCTTTTAGAGCACGGCGGTAGATTTGTTTTATAGAAACTATTGATCTCTCATGCTTCACTTATATTATTTTCAGAGTCTTAAGATAGCACGGCAATTTGCTTTAATCATAATATCATGGGAAATTTGATACTAGATAATTGTTTTGAGATATAAAGGTGGTAATATCATAGTTGTGCTAGTGGAGTAATTGTGGAATTGAAAAATACTTGTGTTGGAGTTTGTGATTTCCGTAGCATGCACGTATGGTGATCCGTTATGTAACGAAGTCGGAGCATGAGGTATTTATTGATTGTCATCCTTTGTGTGGCGGTCGGGATCGCGCGATGGTTAACTCCTACCAACCCTTCCCCTAGGAGCATGCGTAGTAGTACTTTGCTTCGAGGGCTAATAAATTTTTGCAATAAGTATATGAGTTCTTTATGACTAATGTGAGTCCATGGATTATACGCACACCTACCTTTCCGCAATTTTCTAGCCTCTTCGGTACCGTGCATTGCCCTTTCTCACCTTGAGAGTTGGTGCAAACTTCGCCGGTGCATCCAAACCCCGTGATATGATACGATCTATCACACATAAACCTCCTTATATCTTCCTCAAAACAGCCACCATACCTACCTATTATGGCATTTCCATAGCCATTCCGAGATATATTGCCATGCAAATTTCCATCGTTTCGTTTATCATGACACGCTCCATCATTGTCATATTGCCTTGCATGATCATGTAGTTGACATTGTATTTGTGGCAAAGCCACCATTCATAATTCTTTCATACATGACGCTCTTGATTCATTGCATATCCCGGTACACCGCCGGAGGCATCCATATAGATTCATATTTTGTTCTAAGTATTGAGTTGTAATTAATGAGTTGTAAGTAAATAAAAGTGTGATGATCATCATTATTAGAGCATTGTACCAAGTGAGGAAAGGATGATGGAGACTATGATTCCCCCACAAGTCGGGATGAGCTTCGGACTAAAAAAAGAGGCCATAAAAAAAAGAGAAAATGCCCAAATAAAAAAATGAGAGAAAAAGAGAGACGGGACAATGTTACTATCCTTTTACCACACTTGTGCTTCAAAGTAGCACCGTGATCTTCATGATAGAGAGTCTCTCATTTTGTCACTTTCATATACTAGTGGGAAATTTCATTATAGAACTTGGCTTGTATATTCCAATGATGGGCTTCCTCAAAATGCCCGAGGTCTTCGTGAGCAAGCAAGTTGGATGCACATCCACTAGTTTCTTTTTGAGCTTTCATACACTTATAGCTCTAGTGCATCCGTTACATGGCAATCCCTACTCCTTGCATTAACATCAATTGAGATTATGATTTGTCACTCCAATTGTCGGAGAGGTATCTCTGGGCCCACTCGGTAATGCACATCACTATAAGCCTTGCAAGCATTGTGACTAATGAGTTAGTTGCGGGATGATGTGTTACGGAACGAGTAAAGAGACTTGCCAGTAACGAGATTGAACTAGGTATCGAGATACCGACGATCAAATCTCGGGCAAGTAACATACCGGTGACAAAGGGAACAACGTATGTTGTTATGCGGTCTGACCGATAAAGATCTTCGTAGAATATGTGGGAGCCAATATGGGCATCCAGGTCCTGCTATTGCTTATTGACCGGAGACGTGTCTCGGTCATGTCTACATAGTTCTCGAACCCGTAGGGTCCGCACGCTTAACGTTACGATGACAATTTTATTGAGTTTTGATGTACCGAAGGAGTTCGGAATCCCGAATGAGATCGGGGATATGACGAGGAGTCTCGAAATGGTCGAGACGTAAAAATCGATATATTGGACGACTATATTCGGACTTCGGAAAGGTTCCGAGTGATTCGGATATTTTTCGGAGTACCGAAGAGTTACGGGAATTCGTATTGGGCCTTAATGGGCCATACGGGAAAGTAGAAAAAGGCCTCAAAAGGTGGCCGCACCCCTCCCCATGGTCTGGTCCGAATTGGACTAGGGAAGGGGGGCGCACCCTTCCTTCTTTCTCCTTCCCCCTTCCCTTCTCCTACTCCCACAAGGAAAGGAGGAGTCCTACTCCCAGTGGGAGTAGGACTCCCCCCTATGGCGCGCCTCTCCTCTTGGCCGGCTGCCTCCCCCTTGCTCCTTTATATACGGGGGCAGGGGGCACCCCAGAGACACAACAATTGATCCTTGAGATCTCTTAGCCGTGTGCGGTGCCCCCTTCCACCATATTACACCTCGATAATACCGCTGCGGAGTTTAGGCGTAGCCCTGCGTCGGTGAAACATCATCATCGTCACCACGCCGTCGTGCTGACGAAACTCTCCCTCAACACTCGGCTGGATCGGAGTTCGAGGGACGTCATCGAGCTGAACGTGTGTAGACCTCGGAGGTGTCGTACGTTCGGTACTTGATCGGTCGGATCGTGAAGACGTACGACTACATCAACCGCGTTGTGATAACGCTTCCGCTGTCGGTCTACGAGGGTACGTGGACAACACTCTCCCCTCTCGTTGCTATGCATCACCATGATCTTGCGTGTGCGTAGGAATTTTTTTGAAATTACTACGTTCCCCAACAGTGGCATCCGAGCCTGGTTTTATGCGTTGATGCTATGCACGAGTAGAACACAAGTGAGTTGTGGGCGATATAAGTCATACTGCTTACCAGCATGTCATACTTTGGTTCAGCGGTATTGTGAGATGAAGCGGCCCGGACCGACATTACGCGTACGCTTACGCGAGACTGGTTTCACCGTTGCGAGCACTCGTTGCTTAAAGGTGACTGGCGGGTGTCTGTCTCTCTCATTTTAGTTGAACCGAGTGTGGCTACGCCCGGTCCTTGCGAAGGTTAAAACAGCACCAACTTGACAAACTATCGTTGTGGTTTTGATGCGTAGGTAAGAACGGTTCTTGCTAAGCCCGTAGCAGCCACGTAAAACTTGCAACAACAAAGTAGAGGACGTCTAACTTGTTTTTGCAGGGCATGTTGTGATGTGATATGGTCAAGACATGATGTGATATAATTTGTTGTATGAGATGATCATGTTTTGTAACCGAGTTATCGGCAACTGGCAGGAGCCATATGGTTATCGTTTTATTGTATGCAATGCAATCGCCATGTAATGCTTTACTTTATCACTAAGCGGTAGCGATAGTCGTAGAAGCATAAGATTGACGAGACGACAACGATGCTACGATGGAGATCAAGGTGTCGCGCCGGTGACGATGGTGATCATGACGGTGCTTCGGAGATGGAGATCACAAGCACAAGATGATGATGGCCATATCATATCACTTATATTAATTGCATGTGATGTTAATCCTTTATGCATCTTATCTTGCTTTGTTTGACGGTAGCATTATAAGATGATCCTTCACTAAATTATCAAAGTATAAGTGTTCTCCCTGAGTATGCACCGTTGCGAAAGTTCTTCGTGCCGAGACACCACGTGATGATCGGGTGTGATAGGCTCTACATTCAAATACAACGGGTGCAAAACAGTTGCACACGCGGAATACTCAGGTTAAACTTGACGAGCCTAGCATATAACAGATATGGCCTCGGAACACGGAGACCGAAAGGTCGAGCGTGAATCATATAGTAGATATGATCAACATAGTGATGTTCACCATTGAAACTACTCCATCTCACGTGATGATCGGACATGGTTTAGTTGATATGGATCACGTGATCACTTAGAAGATTAGAGGGATGTCTATCTAAGTGGGAGTTCTTAAGTAATATGATTAATTGAACTTGAATTTATCATGAACTTAGTAACTGATAGTATTTTGCTTGTCTATGTTAATTGTAGATAGATGGCCCGTGCTGTTGTTTCGTTGAATTTTAATGCGTTTCTTGAGAAAGCAAAGTTGAAAGATGATGGTAGCAATTACACGGACTGGGTCCGTAACTTGAGGATTATCCTCATTGATGCACAGAAGAATTACGTCCTGGAAGCACCGCTGGGTGCCAGGCCTGCTGCAGGAGCAACACCAGATGTTATGAACGTCTGGCAGAGCAAAGCTGATGACTACTCGATAGTTCAGTGTGCCATGCTTTACGGCTTAGAACCGGGTCTTCAACGACGTTTTGAACGTCATGGAGCATATGAGATGTTCCAGGAGTTGAAGTTAATATTTCAAGCAAATGCCCGAATTGAGAGATATGAAGTCTCCAATAAGTTCTTC
Source organism: Aegilops tauschii subsp. strangulata (assembly GCF_002575655.3). Taxonomy (NCBI): domain Eukaryota; kingdom Viridiplantae; phylum Streptophyta; class Magnoliopsida; order Poales; family Poaceae; genus Aegilops; species Aegilops tauschii. Next base: position 46,416,797 of record NC_053038.3, on the reverse strand, counting down.
AGCTGCAAGATGGAAGAGAATAGTTCTGTCAGTGAGCATATACTCAAAATGTCTGGGTATAACAATCACTTGATTCAACTGGGAGTTAATCTTCCGGATGATAGCGTTATTGATAGAATTCTTCAATCACTGTCACCAAGCTACAAGAGCTTCGTGATGAACTATAATATGCAAGGGATGAGTAAGACAATTCCCGAGCTCTTCGCAATGCTAAAGGCTGCGGAGGTAGAAATCAAAAAGGAGCATCAAGTGTTGATGGTCAATAAGACCACCAGTTTCAAGAAAAAGGGTAAAGGGAAGAAGAAAGGGAACTTCAAGAAGAACAGCAAACAAGTTGCTGTTCAGGAGAAGAAACCCAAGTCTGGACCTAAGCCTCAAACTGAGTGCTTCTACTGCAAGCAAACTGGTCACTGGAAGCGGAACTGCCCAAAGTATTTGGCGGATAAGAAGGATGGCAAGGTGAGCAAAGGTATAAGTGATATACATGTTATTGATGTGTACCTTACTAATGCTCGCAGTAGCACCTGGGTATTTGATACTGGTTCTGTTGCTAATATTTGCAACTCGAAACAGGGGCTACGGATTAAGCGAAGATTGGCTAAGGACGAGGTGACGATGCGCGTGGGAAATGGTTCCAAAGTCGATGTGATCGCGGTCGGCACGCTACCTCTACATCTACCTTCAGGATTAGTTTTAGACCTAAATAATTGTTATTTGGTGCCAGCGTTGAGCATGAACATTATATCTGGATCTTGTTTGATGCGAGACGGTTATTCATTTAAATCGGAGAATAATGGTTGTTCTATTTATATGAGTAATATCTTTTATGGTCATGCACCCTTGAAGAGTGGACTATTTTTGTTGAATCTCGATAGTAGTGATACACATATTCATAATATTGAAACCAAAAGATGCAGAGTTGATAATGATAGTGCAACTTATTTGTGGCACTGTCGTTTAGGTCATATTGGTGTCAAGCGCATGAAGAAACTCCATACTGATGGACTTTTGGAACCACTTGATTATGAATCACTTGGTACTTGCGAACCGTGCCTCATGGGCAAGATGACTAAAACACCGTTCTCCGGAACTATGGAGAGAGCAACAGATTTGTTGGAAATCATACATACAGATGTATGTGGTCCGATGAATGTTGAGGCTCGTGGCGGATACCGTTATTTTCTCACCTTCACAGATGATTTAAGCAGATATGGGTATATCTACTTAATGAAACATAAGTCTGAAACATTTGAAAAGTTCAAAGAATTTCAGAGTGAAGTTGAAAATCATCGTAACAAGAAAATAAAGTTTCTACGATCAGATCATGGAGGAGAATATTTGAGTTACGAGTTTGGTCCACATTTGAAACAATGCGGAATAGTTTCACAACTCACGCCACCCGGAATACCACAGCGTAATGGTGTGTCCGAACGTCGTAATCGCACTTTACTAGATATGGTGCGATCTATTATGTCTCTTACTGATTTACCGCTATTGTTTTGGGGTTATGCTTTAGAGACGGCTGCATTCATGTTAAATAGGGCACCATCAAAATCCGTTGAGACGACGCCTTATGAACTGTGGTTTGGCAAGAAACCAAAGTTGTCGTTTCTTAAAGTTTGGGGCTGCGATGCTTATGTGAAGAAACTTCAACCTGATAAGCTCGAACCCAAATCGGAGAAATGTGTCTTCATAGGATACCCAAAGGAGACTGTTGGGTATACCTTCTATCACAGATCCGAAGGCAAAACTTTTGTTGCTAAATTCAGAAATTTTCTAGAGAAGGAGTTTCTCTCGAAAGAAGTGAGTGGGAGGAAAGTAGAACTTGATGAGGTAACTATACCTGCTCCCTTATTGGAAAGTAGTTCATCACAGAAACCAGTTTCTGAGACACCTACACCAATTAGTGAGGAAGTTAATGATGATGATCATGAAACTTCAGATCAAGTTATTACTAAACCTCGTAGATCAACCAGAGTAAGATCCGCACCAGAGTGGTATGGTAATCCTGTTCTGGAAGTTATGTTACTAGACCATGATGAACCTACGAACTATGAAGAAGCGATGGTGAGCCCAGATTCCGCAAAATGGCTTGAGGCCATGAAATCTGAGATGGGATCCATGTATGAGAACAAAGTATGGACTTTGGTTGACTTGCCCAATGATCGGCAAGCCATTGAAAATAAATGGATCTTCAAGAAGAAGACTGACGCTGATGGTAATGTTACTGTCTATAAAGCTCGACTTGTTGCGAAAGGTTTTCGACAAGTTCAAGGGATTGACTACGATGAGACCTTCTCACCCATAGCGATGCTTAAGTCTGTCCGAATCATGTTAGCAATTGCCGCATTTTATGATTATGAAATTTGGCAAATGGATGTCAAAACTGCATTCCTGAATGGATTTCTGGAAGAAGAGTTGTATATGTTGCAACCAGAAGGTTTTGTCGATCCAAAGGGAGCTAACAAAGTGTGCAAGCTCCAGCGATCCATTTATGGACTAGTGCAAGCCTCTCGGAGTTGGAATAAACGCTTTGATAGTGTGATCAAAGCATTTGGTTTTATACAGACTTTTGGAGAAGCCTGTATTTACAAGAAAGTGAGTGGGAGCTCTGTAGCATTTCTGATATTATATGTGGATGACATATTACTGATTGGAAATGATATAGAATTTCTGGATAGCATAAAGGGATACTTGAATAAGAGTTTTTCAATGAAAGACCTCGGTGAAGCTGCGTATATATTGGGCATCAAGATCTATAGAGATAGATCAAGACGCTTAATTGGACTTTCACAAAGCACATACCTTGACAAAGTTTTGAAGAAGTTCAAAATGGATCAAGCAAAGAAAGGATTCTTGCCTGTGTTGCAAGGTGTGAAGTTGAGTAAGACTCAATGCCCGACCACTGCAGAAGATAGAGAGAAGATGAAAGATATCCCCTATGCTTTAGCCATAGGCTCTATCATGTATGCAATGCTGTGTACCAGACCTGATGTATGCCTTGCTATACGTCTAGCAGGAAGGTACCAAAGTAATCCAGGAGTGGATCACTGGACAGCGGTCAAGAACATCCTGAAATACCTGAAAAGGACTAAGGATATGTTTCTCGTATATGGAGGTGACAAAGAGCTCATCGTAAATGGTTACGTTGATGCAAGCTTTGACACTGATCCGGACGATTCTAAATCGCAAACCGGATACGTATTTACATTGAACGGTGGAGCTGTCAGTTGGTGCAGTTCTAAACAAAGCGTCGTGGCGGGATCTACATGTGAAGCGGAGTACATAGCTGCTTCGGAAGCAGCAAATGAAGGAGTCTGGATGAAGGAGTTCATATCCGATCTAGGTGTCATACCTAGTGCATCGGGTCCTATGAAAATCTTTTGTGACAATACTGGTGCAATTGCCTTGGCAAAGGAATCCAGATTTCACAAGAGAACCAAGCACATCAAAAGACGCTTCAATTCCATCCGGGATTTAGTCCAGGTGGGAGACATAGAAATTTGCAAGATACATACGGATCTGAATGTTGCAGACCCGTTGACTAAGCCTCTTCCACGAGCAAAACATGATCAGCACCAAGGCTCCATGGGCGTAAGAATCATTACTGTGTAATCTAGATTATTGACTCTAGTGCAAGTGGGAGACTGAAGGAAATATGCCCTAGAGGCAATAATAAAGTATTATTTATTTCCTTGTATCATGATAAATGTTTATTATTCATGCTAGAATTGTATTAACCGGAAACATAATACATGTGTGAATATATAGACAAACAGAGTGTCACTAGTATGCCTCTACTTGACTAGCTCGTTAATCAAAGATGGTTATGTTTCTTAGCCATAGACATAAGTTGTCATTTGATTAACGAGATCACTTCATTAGGAGAATGACGTGATTGACTTGACCCATTCCGTTAGCTTAGCACTCGATCGTTTAGTATGTTGCTATTGCTTTCTTCATGACTTATACATGTTCCTATGACTATGAGATTATGCAACTCCCGTTTACCGGAGGAACACTTTGTGTGATACCAAACGTCACAACGTAAATGGGTGATTATAAAGGTGCTCTACAGGTGTCTCCAAAGGTACTTGTTGGGTTGGCGTATTTCGAGATTAGGATTTGTCACTCCAATTGTCGGAGAGGTATCTCTGGGGCCACTCGGTATTGCACATCACTATAAGCCTTGCAAGCATTGTGACTAATGAGTTAGTTGCGGGATGATGTGTTACAGAACGAGTAAAGAGACTTGCCAGTAATGAGATGGAACTAGGTATCGAGATACCGACGATCAAATCTCGGGCAAGTAACATACCGGTGACAAAGGGAACAACGTATGTTGTTATGCGGTCTGACCGATAAAGATCTTCGTAGAATATGTGGGAGCCAATATGGGCATCCAGGTCCCGCTATTGGTTATTGACCGGAGACGTGTCTCGGTCATGTCTACATAGTTCTCGAACCCGTAGGGTCCGCACGCTTAACGTTACGATGACAGTTTTATTGAGTTTTGATGTACCGAAGGAGTTCGAAGTCCCGAATGAGATCGGGGATATGACGAGGAGTCTCGAAATGGTCGAGACGTAAAAATCGATATATTGGACGACTATATTCGGACTTCGGAAAGGTTCCGAGTGATTCGGATATTTTTCGGAGTACCGGAGAGTTACGGGAATTCGTATTGGGCCTTAATGGGCCATACGGGAAAGGAGAAAAAGGCCTCAAAAGGTGGCCGCACCCCTCCCCATGGTCTGGTCCGAATTGGACTAGGGAAGGGGGGCGCACCCTTCCTTCTTTCTCCTTCCCCCTTCCCTTCTCCTACTCCCACAAGGAAAGGAGGAGTCCTACTCCCACTGGGAGTAGGAGTGGGAGTAGGACTCCCCCCTATGGCGCGCCTCTCCTCTTGGCCGGCTGCCTCCCCCTTGCTCCTTTATATACGGGGGCAGGGGCACCCCAGAGACACAACAATTGATCCTTGAGATCTCTTAGCCGTGTGCGGTGCCCCCTTCCACCATATTACACCTCGATAATACCGTTGCGGAGCTTAGGCGAAGCCCTGCGTCGGTGGAACATCATCATCGTCACCACGCTGTCGTGCTGACGAAACTCTCCCTCAACACTCGGCTGGATCGGAGTTTGAGGGACATCATCGAGCTGAACGTGTGTAGAACTCAGAGGTGCCGTATGTTCGGTACTTGATCGGTCGGATCATGAAGACGTACGACTACATCAACCGCGTTGTGATAACGCTTCCGCTGTCGGTCTACGAGGGTACGTGGACAACACTCTCCCCTCTTGTTGGTATGCATCACCATGATCTTGCGTGTGCGTAGGAATTTTTTTGAAATTACTACGTTCTCCAACAGTAATCTTATTTTGCGGTGTGTTTGTTGAGACCGATGAATTGTGGGTTTATGATCAAGTTTACCTATGAACAATATTTGAACTTCTCTGAATTCTTTTATGTATGATTGGTTATCTTTGCAAGTCTCTTCGAATTATCAGTTTGGTTTGGCCTACTAGATTGATCTTTCTTGCAATGGGAGAAGCACTTAGCTTTGGGTTCAATTTTTCGGTGTCCTTTCCCACTGACAGTAGGGGCAGCAAGGCACGTATTGTATTGTTGCCATCGAGGATAACAATATGGGGTTTATATCATATTGCATGAGTTTATACCTCTAAATCATGTCATCTTGCTTAAAGCGTTACTCTGTTCTTATGAACTTAATACTCTAGATGCATGCTGGATAGCGGTCGATGTGTGGAGTAATAGTAGTAGATGCAGGCAGGAGTCGGTCTACTTGTCTCGGACATGATGCCTATATACATGATCATACATAGATATTCTCATAACTATGCTCAATTCTGTCAATTGCTCAACAGTAATTTGTTCACCCACCGTAATACTTATGCTCTTGAGAGAAGCCACTAGTGAAACCTATGGCCCCCGGGTCTATTTTCCATCATATTAATCTTCCAACACTTAGCTATTTTTATTGCCTTTTATTTTACTTTGCATCTTTACCATAAAAATACCAAAAATATTATCTTATCATATCTATTAGATCTCACTTTCCTAAGTGGCCGTGAAGGGATTGACAACCCCTTTATTGCGTTGGTTGCGAGGATTTTAATTGTTTGTGCAGGTGCGAGGGACTCGTGCGTGGCCTCCTACTGGATTGATACCTTGGTTCTCAAAAACTGAGGGAAATACTTACGCTACTTTACTGCATCACCCTTTCCTCTTCAAGGGAAAACCAACGCGGTGCTCAAGAGGTAGTAGAGTTCATATCCGATCTAGGTGCCATACCTAGTGCATCAGGTCCAATGAAAATCTTTTGTGACAATATTGGTGAAATTGCCTTAGCAAAGGATTCCAGATTTCACAAGAAAACCAAGCACATCAACAGACGCTTCAATTCCATCCGCGATCAAGTCAAGGAGGGAGACATAGAGATTTGCAAGATACATACGGATCTGAATGTTGCAGACCCGTTGACTAAGCCTCTCTCACGAGCAAAACATGATCATCACCAAGACTCCATGGGTGTTAGAATCATTACTGTGTAATCTAGATTATTGACTCTAGTGCAAGTGGGAGACTGAAGGAATATGCCCTAGAGGCAATAATAAAGTTGTTATTTATATTTCCTTATATCATGATAAATGTTTATTATTCATGCTAGATTGTATTAACCAGAAACTTAGTACATGTGTGAATACATAGACAAACAGAGTATCACTAGTATGCCTCTACTTACTAGCTCGTTAAACAAAGATGGTTAAGTTTCCTAGCCATAGACATGAGTTGTCATTTGATTAATGTAATCACATCATTATAGAATGATGTGATTGACATGACCCATCTGTTAGCTTAGCATGATGATGGTTTAGTTTGTTGCTATTGCTTTCTTCATGACTTATACATGTTCCTATGACTATGAGATTATGCAACTCCCGAATACCGGAGGAACACTTAGTGTGCTATAAAACATCACAACGTAACTTGGTGATTATAAAGATGCTCTACAGGTGTCTCCGATGGTGTTTGTTGAGTTGGCATAGATCGAGATTAGGATTTGTCACTCCGATTGTCGGAGAAGTATCTCTGGGCCCTCTCGGTAATGCACATCACTATAAGCCTAGCAAGCAATGTGACTAATGAGTTAGTTGCGGGATGATGCACTACGGAACGAGTAAAGAGACTTGCCGGTAACGAGATTGAACTAGGTATTGAGATACCGATGATCGAATCTCGGGCAAGTAACATACCGATGACAAAGGGAACAACGTATGTTGTTATGTCGTTTGACCGATAAATATCTTCGTAGAATATGTGGGAGCCAATATGAGCATCCAGGTTCCGCTATTGGTTATTGACCGGAGATGAGTCTCGGTCATATCTACATAGTTCTCGAACCCGTGGGGTCCGCACGCTTAACATTCGATGACGATCGGTATTATGAGTTTATGTGTTTTGATGTACCGAAGGTTGTTCGGAGTCCCGGATGTGACCACGGACGTGACTAGGAGTCTCGAAATGGTTGAGACATAAAGAATGATATATTAGACGATGTTATTCGGACACCAGATGAGTTCCGGAGGTCACCGGATAAATATCGGAGTGCCGGAAGGGTTATCGGAACCACCGGAGAAGTAATGGGCCTTATTGGTCCTAGGGAGAGAGAGAGGGGCTGCCAAGGGCTGGCCGCGCGCCCCCCCATGGGCCTAGTCCGAATTGGACGAGGGGGAGGGCGGCGCCCCCTCCTTCCTTCTCTTTCCCCTCTCCTTTCTTCTTCTCCTAGTAGGACTAGGAAAGGGGGGAATCCAACTCCTACTAGGAGTAGGATTGCCCCCTTGGGGCGCGCCCTATAGGGCCGGCCAGCCTCCCCCTTGCTCCTTTATATACGGGGGCAGGGGGCACCCTAGAACACACAAGTTAACAGTTGTTTTAGCCGTGTGCGGTGCCCCCTCCACAGATTTCCACCTCGGTCATATCGTTGCAGTTCTTAGGCGAAGCCCTGCGTCGGTAACATCATCATCACCGTCACCACGCCGTCGTGCTGACGAAACTCTCCCTCGGCCTCAACTGGATCAAGAGTACGAGGGACGTCACCGAGCTGAACGTGTGCAGATCGCGGAGGTGCCGTGTGTTCGGTACTTGATCGGTTGGATCACGAAGACGTTCGACTACATCAACTGCATTACATAACGCTTCCGCTTTCGGTCTACGAGGGTACATGGACACACTCTCCCCGCTCGTTGCTATGCTTCTCCTAGATAGATCTTGCGTGATCGTAGGAAACTTTTTGAAATACTGCGTTCCCCAACAATATAATGGTTGGGTGGCAAGAAATCTGCCGCACAACTAAGCGGGTATGTAAGTGAACCTGAATTCTTATGTTTTACCAAGCAAACTAATTGACCATGTATGTATTCACAGATGTACAGACATAAATAGCAAACATGAAACGACATTCCCAGAAATTCACCATGTTCAAATACGCCAGATAGAAATAGAAGCACGTGGTTAATAATGGAATTGCAGCAAGCATGTCAGTGTTCATCTATGTCATGTCTCAAGAACATAGACACTTGAGATTTTTATCTGAGCTGAATACATATTCTAAAGAGACACACAGTTGCATTGGTGCATCTGAAGCTGTCGACCCCGCGGCTTGCCCTAACACCTGCCTTTGGGGCTACTCACTCAAGCCATGGATGAGCTCTACCCAGGAGACTAGCACACCATCATGTGCATAATAGGCCCTGCCGCCCAAGCCTCTCACAGTGCGTTACATAAATCAAAATAGCATTATAGTGTAGTTCAACTCTTGGTTTTATACGGGAGTATACTACTGTTGAATAAAAACAAACAAAAACTACTATTGTGTCCCTTGCTATATCCGAACGTAAAAAACACAACTATTTTAAAACTAACATGAGAAGAAAAAAAGAAGCGGTTGTACATAGGTGCTTGCGGTACCCCATCTAATCTGATATTGAACAAAAACATCCCACATACTTACAGGGAATGACATTGTATCAGAAGACCAAATGAGATAAGATAAGAATGCTTACAACTTCAACAGGTGGTGAGGGGTTGAGGGCTTCAAAAAGAAGAGGTTGTACATAGTCTGCTTGGCCTAGCATGATATACCAAAGGCACGTCATGATAGTTGTACATGGAACATAATAACACCCTAGAGAACCCACATGTATTATGTTTTGGCTGAAGATGATGCAAAAGGATGCAAACAACACATTATGGATAACAATTAGTGGTAGTACATAATATCATCCAAGGATCAAAGCGGGTATGTGGTACTTCACGAAGCATAACAAAAGGAAGTAGACCCCACAAACATACATAAGTGGCCAAAATACATAGCTTCATATAAGAATGCTGGAATCATACTTTAATTTGTTGTATATTGTGACCTTACAAAGAACAGTTAATTTGAAAAGAAATTTCTAATATAGTTGTAATAATAAAATGAATCAAATTCGATATCTGCAGCAGGGTTCTCCACAGTTAGCTCTACTACAATATCACCAACTTATGATCGGCGGCAACCTAGACAATAATTCGCAGTGCAAAACTATCATCCTTTATCTGCTGCCAATTACCGTGCCCATAAGAAGTCTATTAAGCTTATCATCTATTCGTTGCTAGCAGCTTGACTCTGATTGGGACTTACGAAATTCTTCTTTTTTTCTAGCACACCATTTCAATCACATGTGAAACAGAAAGTATTAAGCCGACCATCTATTCTTGCTAGCAGTTTGATTGTGCTTCAAAAAAATTAGTGACTACCGAGTCCGAAACATGGGAATTGCATGCATACACACAACACAGATATCCCATATCCTCTTGTCCTAGAACACACACACGGAGATTAACATGAATGCTGGCCAACTAAACAACTCTCAAAGCTCTGCATAGTACATACCAATGCACCTAACCCACTTTTACTCTATTGGCCATTTGGCAGGTACTGTATGAAACAATATTCAACATGTTAATTGGTGCAATGGAGATTTGTATAAAGGCACTTCCTGGATGTGGCCGAGAAGAAGATGATGGAGTGGAAGACACTAAGGCTGGCTTTGATAACTATATGACCCCTGCCCTCGCTGATGAGCATGAGGTTCTTATATTCTTCCCCACATGTACCTTCTCCATGTATGCTCTGCAAGAAGCAACCTCCTAAGCATTGGATTAGACCTGGATGCAGGGTGGAGTGCTAAAAGGCTAAAACACAAGTTAATTTGCTGTAAGTTTAGGAGGCAATGAGTCCCACCGCAAGGCCTTCACCTACAACAACGACCAAGGCAGCACTCTAATGTATCCAATCGTGGAGCGGCAAAATGTAAATCGGGAAGAGGCAAAAGAAATGTAAATCGGGATTGGACCTAGATGCAGGGTGGATGGAGTGTCTGGTCCTCACCATCGCTAGCGGTGGCGTCCCCAGGAGGTCGTTGGAGAGGATGCGGCCTGGATCCGCTGGTCGGCGAGCGCACCTTGGCCTACCACTCTCCCTGCGCGCGACCTTGCAGTCAGCGACGCGAGAGAGTGAGCAGCGGAGACCGCTAGTGTCTCTGCGGCTGTCACTCCTCCTGCCGACCCGTGAGGACTGGCGACGGCGCCACAGGAAACTCGGCCACCTCGTCGAATTCGTGGCCACCGCTCCTCCTCCTCTGCCCGGTCCCGATGGGGAGAAGGGAGGCCCACAGGAGAGTCGCAGCTTGGCTGGAGATGGCCCAGGCGCAAAGGTGGCCGCCGGCCAAGAAACCGCGGTGAAGCGGGGTGTGCTCGGCGCGCCCCTCGTACGGCCTCGCCCAGTCACCAGCCCTACTCCTCGCGCTGCTGCTCACCCTCGCCGTGTCCGGGGGGAGGCGGGGGCGGCGCGAGGGTGAGCAGAGGAGGTAGGCCGACGGGGCGGTGGAGGAGGAGATAAAGGGAGGAGAAGGCGGCATCGGCGACATCATGGAGAGGGAGCTAGGGTTAGGGGAGGAGAAAAAGGAAGGGGGGAAGTGAGGAGAGGAGGTCGACGCGGTTACACCCTATCGGCACCCATCCACCCATACGTGGAATGGCGAAAGTGCCCTCGGCGGGCCTCCAGATTTACATGCGGTGGCATCATATATTCATCACGAGCAGGCAACACCGGGAGCTCTCCATTCTGCTGTCGCTGACAAGCACGTCCCACCCCGTCTGGGCCCGCCTGTCATGGAGAGCCAAAGCAATGGCGCGGGGTGCAGGAAAATGGGCATTATTCATTGGTTGTCACATCAACTCGATCCAACAGCCAGGATCATCCCATCAAAAAATCCGACGGTTAAAAGTCGTTTGGACACTCAATCCGACGGCTCAGAGGCCAAGTGCCCTGAGAAGGCTCCATTTTAGCTTAGGATGTAACAATGGGATGTTCGTTAACAAATCGATCCACGTTGACTTGACTGATCCAGTCGAGTGATTCGATTCGGTTCCAGCACGCAGGGCCCTCCCTCCTCCTGTTGACTTGACTGATGTTAACTTACGTTTCTTTTGCGGAATGATGTTGACTTACGGTGATTGGGGAGGCAGCCAAACTCACTTACTCCCTCCGTTCGGAATTACTTGTCTCGGAAGTAGATGTATCTAGATGACATATCTCAAGCAAAACAACAAAATCATATCAATCAAGGTTTGTCGCGCACGCGCCCTCAACCAACGTAAATTATTTTTTTCCTCTCTTCTATTTTTTGGCCAACATATAAATGTCTACTGGTTTCTTTTTATTATTAGTTATTACATTATTGATACTCCCTTCATTCTTAAATATAAGACCTTTAGAGATTTCAATATGGACTACATACGAAGCAAAATGAGTGAATCTACACTCTAATATATGTCTATATACATTTGTATGTAGTCTATATTAAAATATCTAAAATGGCTTATATTTAGAAACGGTGGGAGTAGAACGAACGAGAGCGAAAGTGCCTTTCTGCTCCCGAGCTCATTTGAGCTCGGTGAACAGTAAAATCAAAAAAAATTCAAAAAATTCTAATTTTTTTGAGAGAAACATTGACAAAAGTTCTAAGTGCCTGCAAAAATTCATCATGAAATCACATTCCTGTAAGGCGTGGCAAAAAAAAACAAATTCAGTGCTTCAAAATGCTTTTGAAAGTAGCTTTTTCAGAGTACTGTTTTTGTTTTTTTTTGCCATGCCTTCTAGGAATGTGATTTCATGACGAATTTTTGCAAGCACTTAGAATTTTTGTCAATGTTTCTCCCAAAAAATTGGATTTTTTTGAAAATTTTTTGATTTAGTTTTGATTTTACTGTTCACCCGAGCTCATTTGAGCTCGGGTGCAGAAACTCCGCGTCCGAACGAGAGATAGCATCTAGCTCTCGTTTGTGGACGCGCACCTTCTTTCATTCCATTCCATTCCATCGCGGCCTCCTTTTTCTGCCAATCAACCAAACAAAGGGACGTGTCACACTTCTCTCTTCTCTTCTCACCATCATCTTCATCCATAACGAACCGCTTGCTCACAAACCCCATCTTCTCGCCGCCATCGCAATCCCCACCCGTGGCCAACTTTGGCGACCTAGCGCCTCTCTCTCCCTCCCTCTCTCTCTTGCATCGTAAGTATGTCATTCAGGTCTAAAATCTGACCGAGCAGCTGGCGCCATTGACCCATGACATGTCAGACACGAGGCCCCGCAAGGTAATGGTCGGTGATGGAAATATGCAAATAAATTCCAGCGAAGGGTAAATGCACTTTACTCCAAATAAATTCAAATTCATGATTTCAAAAAATGTTTGAGAATATCAAAAAATGTTCGCGACTTTAAAAAATGTTGGCGAACGATAAAGTTTAAAATGTGTTCGTGAACCACAAATTAATGAACATTTAAAATCATGAATAATAAGTTTGAAAATGGTAGCAATATTTGTAAAGTCATGAACAATTTTTCACTATTTGCGATCATTTTTGAAACATTCAATATTTAAATGAATGAAAATTTTGTAAATTCATAAACATATTATAAAATATATGCGCATTTTTTTTAATCCGAACATTTTTGTAAATCTATGAACATTTTTTAATTCACAAAAATAGAAAAACCGCTAATTGAAAAAGAAATAACGAACATTTATTCAATTTGTGCAAAAAAATCAAATTCATCATTGGCAAACATATTTTCCATATACCCGTTCATTTTTTGTGGTTCGTGAACATATTTTCAAATTTATCGTTCGCGAACAATATTGGTGGCTTGCAAACATATTTTCTTTTCTTTTAAAACTTATTATTCGCAGACATTTTTTTATCCTTAATTTTTTCCCGTCACCAGCCGTTACATTGCGAGGCCCCTTCTAACATGTCACGGGTCAACAGTGCTAACTGGCCAGCCGGTCAGGTTGGGTTGGACAGATTTTGGACCTGAATGACACATTTACTCCACTTCGAGGACCTAGATGCTGATTTTCATAGTTTGAGGACCTACATGACACACCTCCACTCCCCTCCACCACCCAAATTCGACTTCGGCTCCTTCCTGTCGTCTTCGGCATGGCTGGCAGCGGACCGAGTCCTTCACCTCTAGATCCATCGACCCCGAGTTCATCCCGCGCGGCCCCGAGGAGAGATGGCCGTCCGGCTTGCGCTCCGCCGCGCCCGGGAGGAGGCCCGTGGACAGTTGTGCTCGGAATCCATCCGTCGGGAATCCATTGCGTCCGACCAAATGGGGCATGGATCCGGCACCTAGAACCTCGCTCCATACGCTGACCTTGTCAGAAACATCCATTCGTCCCCCAAGCCCAGTTTGTGACATCTTCCTCCTCCGGCTGGAGCTCAACCTCGGCTAGGAGGTCCCAAAGGGCCATATATTCCTGTAGCACGATCTCATTAAGCTCCGGCCCCACGTCAACAGCCCAAGCAATGTTCTTCAGGCCTTGGCTAACCGTGCGCGTTAAGCGCATGCTGTGCGGGACTTTCACGTATAGATTTGGGGCGATATCCTCCACACGTGCACCCTGAATCCATCTGTCTTCCCAGAACCATGTGTTGTTGTCGTTGCCTACTATAGTCTTCGTCGCAGCCTTGAAGAGCAGCCTTGATTCATTTGGCACGGCGATATTAAATTGTGCCCATGGCCTTGAGCCACCCACACACTAGAGCCAGGGCCATCGGGCTTGCATGGCCAAATTAAGCCACCTCAGGTTCGGAATGCCCAAGCCACCGGCCCACTTTGGCGAGCACACCCTATCCCAGGCCACCTTACATTGCCCTCCATTGGCTTGTTCTTGGGTGCACCAAAGGAACCCTCTGCATATTTTCTCCATTTGAGTGATCGTCTTGATGGGTATGTCGAGTGTCATATCATTGCATGAAGCGGTATTGCACATAACACAGACTGAATTAGCAGCAGCCTTCCGGTCTTCGATATGTTCACCGCTTTCCATCGTGGTAAGTATCGGGCCACCTGATCCACAAGCCCTCGTAGTTGAGCTGTTGTTTGTTTCCACAAGGTGAGAGGCAACCCTAGATACTTGCATGGGAACGTTCCCACTGGACAGCCCATGATCTCCCCAACTCTCTGCATGATTTCCGGGTGGCATCGTATAGGAAAGGCCGCACTCTTGGCTAGGTTGGTGCGTAATCCGGAGTTGTCGCCAAACTGCCGCAAAAGTGCAGCGCAGGCATGAAGATCACTGTCCCATGGCTTCAAGAAAATCATCACATCATCCGCAAACATGGACAGTTTCTGGGTAATGCTGAAAAGAGACCTTTGGTCCCGGTTGGTGCCACGAACCGGGACCAAAGATCTGGGTATATAAGTAGCACTTGTGAAAATTTTCACTTCATCTCGCAGTTGCCGCCCCGACGACCCCCTCAAAGACATCGACGCCGCCAGGCTGCCCCGACGCCGCCTGACGCCCCCGCCGTCGCTGTCGCCCACGCCCTCGCCCGACGTCGTCGCCGCGCGCCGGCCGCTCCTGCCCCGATGCCATCGCCGCGCCACTCCCCGCGCCCCTGCTCGCCCCGACACCACCCGCCGCACGCTCCTGCCTAACGCGTCCCTCTATGAGCACCGTGCCTCTGCCGGCCCCGCCGCCGCCGTGCTATTTTTTTAGTTATACATGCTGTATTTTACATGTTTTTAGATTTTCATATTTGTATGTATGTATTTTTTATATCTATGTATTTTTTTGATGTATGTTCTGCTAGGGAACGTAGTAATTTCAAAAAAAATCCTACGCGCACACAGGATCATGGTGATGCATAGCAACGAGAGGGGAGAGTGTTGTCCACGTACCCTCGTAGACCGAAAGCGGAAGCGTTAGCACAACGCGGTTGATGTAGTCGTACGTCTTCACGATCCGACCGATCCAAGTACCGAATGTACGGCACCTCCGAGTTCAGCACCCGTTCAGCTCGATGACATCCCGCGAACTCTGATCCAGCAGAGCTTCACGGGAGAGTTCCGCCAGCACGATGGCGTGGTGACGGTGATGATGATGCTACCGATGCAGGGCTTCGCCTAAGCACCACTACGATATGATCGAGGTGGAATATGGTGGAGGGGGGCACCACACACGGCTAAGAGATCAAGAGATCAATTGTTGTGTCTAGAGGTGCCCCCTGCCCCCGTATATAAAGGACCAGGGGGGAGGAGGCGGCCGGCCATGGGAGGGCGCGCCAGGGAGGAGTCCTACTCCCACCGGGAGTAGGACTCCTTCTTTTCCTAGTTGGAGTAGGAGGGGGAAAGGAAGGGAAGGAGAGAGGGGGAAGGAAAGGGGGCGCCACCCCCCTCATTGTCCAATTCGTACTAGAGGGGGAGGGGGCGCGCGGCCAGCTCTAGCCGCCCCTCCTCTTCTCCACTAAGGCCCATCTTAGCCCATTAAACTCCCCGGGGGGTTCCGGTAACCCCCCGATACTCCGGTATATGTCCGAAACTCCCCGAAACCATTCCGGTGTCCGAACATAGTCGTCCAAATATATCGATCTTTACGTCTCGACCATTTCGAGACTCCTCGTCATGTACATGATCACATCCGGGACTCCGAACAACCTTCGGTACATCAAAATACAAAAACTCATAATACAATCGTCATGTGCTCGCCAAATGACCAAGCCAGAGGAGTAACTTAGATATTCCCATTTTTACATGTCTTGTCATCTCAAATCACATCACTGTAGGCATGCAAATGAATTTGTCACATGCATTTTATCAACATCCCTTTTCCTTCTTGACAGATTGGTGCTTGATGTAGTGCCTCTTAATCACTGTCACTTTTAACTTCAATCCTCTGATTGTGCAACATGAACACATGCAAAGTGAAAGCTTTGTTTAAAATCATCGAAATTTTCCCTTGATAGAAGCAGTAGTCATGAGTGCAGCATGTTTCTTCTTTCCTAAGTCTTTCCTGTTGCCAATGTGACAAGTTCTCTCGCCCATCTCCCCCTCTGTTTTTCAGAAGGCTTTTTGAATTGTCGATATCACTTTGCAGCATTGCCGGAGGTAGGCTAACTATGTGGCCCACAATTTAGCTGGACATGCTTTTTGATATAAATTCGAGTGTTTTTTGTGGTTCCGGCCCCACTACCTTTATTATTCTGATGTAATGAACAATGTATCTTTGTTAGTATATATCTACACTTTTGTACCAGGAAACTCACAATAGTTTAATAATTTGGACCTGCATGCCTTTAGAATTGCTGGTTTTTCAAACAATTTCCGGGGATGCAGAATTTGTTCCTTTAGGAAGTGACGCTATTTTAGCACCTAGACCCCGCATTGCTTAATGCTACCCCTTGTCACTTGGCAGATCGTGCTCAGGTCTTTGAGGTGCGACACAACTCTAGTTGTTTCCCTAGGACAGTAGCAGCACAGGCTAAGCTTAAACTTCTTCACTATTAATAACTGCCAAATGTGACAGGGCGAAGCACTGTTGTTGCACTGTTGGGTCTTATCACTAGGAAAATGCTCTCTTCAAAAACATTCTTCTTTCCAACATTAAGCATTCATAGGTGTAAATGTTCCTTCAAACAAGGCATCCCTTCAACATGTTAGATCTTGGGGCACACATAATTTATCAATGTTTCCAAGTGATCGACATCATCAAAAGGAAGGCCTTGGTTAAATAACCGGTTGTTGTTTACTGTGGTGAGTGTGTAGAGCATGCTGTAAAGTGCTCTTGCAACTCCAGAGAAAGTGGGAGTTCATCTATTCCTGTTATTCTATACTAGAAGCTCGCACTCTTTTAGCAACTAGAGAGTGCCTTGCTGAATGGTACTTCTCTCTTGTCCCTTCCAAGGTTGTGTTTTGGCATCAAGTGAGTGAGCTATGAGATAAGTGTAATTGTTTTCCTGGGACAGTAGTAGGATGGGCTGAGCTTTGAACCTTTTTTCACACTTATTATCTACCTAATGCGATTGGTTTAGACGGCATATATTGGATCTTGACATTAGGCTAATGTTCTTTGTGAACAGAATTCTTCTCTCCAAAAATAAGCATGTCTTTAGTTTATGGATGGTTAGGCTTTGACCGATGTTTGACATTTAATTCAACGGATATGCTTCTTGGCCATGCTAGGATTGGCCCTTAGGGTTTTATATTTCCTGTCTAGATGTTTGTTGATCTCGTTTGATAAGATTTCACAAGAACAGATGGGTGTTGTGCTTGGCTATGTGTTGATTAGTCTTAAATACTGTAATGCTATCATTTCTGTGTTGTGTCCATTTGAGAGTGACCTGACCCAGTTATTTGAACACTACAGGAAAGCATATCTAAAGACAAGAAAAACCTGGAAGTCGTGGTTGTCCTAGGACGATTGAAGTTGATCCGCTCTGGAGTCGGTTGTCAAGCTGAAGGGGCTTGCCATTGAGACCAGCCAACAGTCGGTACACGGTGTGATGATCTTGGCTCACATGACTGCCTCCTCGGCTACCACTACATATGTGAGTCCCTGCTCTGTCCTTCCTTTTTTCTCTGCTCTAGGACCTAGCCTTTGAGTTATGGCCATACATGTTGTGCTCTGGCCATAGACTAGATCATGTAGTGCTCGCATGGTCTATGGTGGTGGTCAGTGGCTGATGTTGTTACTGTTGACATGTTCCGGCTTAGTGATATGCTCTTGGTAAATGATCATGGCTTCACTTTGGGGATGGTTAGGCTCTGACTAACTGGATGACATGTCTATCGTCTCTCTTTACTTAGGCTTGCTAAACAATCTCGGTTATAGATATGCAATGGGTGATTCTAAGATTCATATGACGCAGTTCATAGATTCAGATAACTTGGCTTCTTATGTTGGTATTTACAGTATATATTTGATTTATAGCCCTTTTACCAAAGGCATGTGAAGTGTAGGTGTTGTGTAATCTGTATTTCACTCTGGCATGATGATTGCTTGAGCTGTTTATTTTAATAGGTTCTAGAACACAAGTTTTGTTTTCAAATCTGGTCTTGTCAATATTATGATCGCTTGAACTGTTCTGGAATGTGTAGCTCCAATTCATTACCCTGAACATATATACTTTAGAGCCATGGAGCCGTTAAGTTGTGTGTAGAGTTGTTGTAGGATACATTGTTGTGCTCGAATAGTTTCTCAATATGCAGCGACTTGACCCTGTGTTGTTGGAAAAATCTGTTTGCTACAGTGGTTGATGAGCAACCCTGCCCTGCCAAGTTGGCCAAATGAGCAATCCATGGATGGTGTCCACCAGTTGATCCATCCATCTCTAAGAGGAAGAAGCAGAAGAATCAAAGAAGATGTGCTCTTCTTCTCCGACTCCCGCATAGGTAAGCAGCTGGTTTTATCGTGTGCAATCTGTGCCCATGTCCATTGAGCCGTGGCATATGCTGGTATATGTAAATAGGCTTGGCCCTTTTATTGTTATATGCTGGCCATTGTGTTGTGAGCAACTGTTGCTTCTGCTAGCCTCACCCTTTGCAAAGCCATTTATCTGTTGATTGTTGCAGTGGTGCTAATTTATGTCTCCTATGTCCAGAACGATGATGGCGACGATGACGATTGTGGCATGTACGATGGCTTCTAGGCACTGGCTAAGAAGCAGACCCCTTTTGTCCTGGTGCTATCAGGTGAGAATGGCCTAGGATTGGACAAAGAGAGACATATTCTCTAGTTGATATTTTACCTAGTGTTATTGTTGTGCTTTGTGTTGCTGATAAGCGTGGCATACTTGACCTATTCCCATGTGTTGTGCTATGTGCAATGAATATAGAAATATGATCGTTTGATTGACCTGATTGTAACTTGCCATGAATATTTGCCATTGCATGCTTACATTTTCAGTTTGCATCGAGAACAATGACGACGATGGCAATGACTATTGTGGAATGTACGACGGCTTCTAGGCACCGGCCAAGAAGCAGACCCATCTCGTCCTGGTGCTATCAGGTGAGATTAGCCCTTAGTCTATCGAATGTTCACTTTTGATAGGAGTGGACAAGGAGAGGCATATTCTCTACTTGACCTTTTACCAAGTGTTGTTGATGTGCTTTGTGTTGCTGATAAGTGTGGCATACTTGACCTTTTACCAAGTGTTGTGTTGTGCGTATAATAGTTGCCATTTTTAGTTTGTACTTGTTTGAAAAATCAACAACTGGTGTATTATCTTGGGTGATTCAATGACACTAAAATAATATTTAACTATCCTTTTGGTAGTTCATTCATGAAAAATCATCAGCTGGTGTATTTTCTTAAACTGTGCAATATTTAACTAACTGGTACAAGTACAACAACCTCCAGCCTTCCACTAGATAGCTTGTGGAGCTTGCGTTGGCTGTAGTTACTACTACATGAGTGTTGGTCAGGTTGGTTGGGTGCCAATGATTTCTTTTCTTCGCTTTTGGTTTGATTGCTAAACTGTGTGCTTGTTTCTCTATCTGTGATAGTGGAACCTGGAGCAAATTATTGTTGTTGCTTCGTATGGAAGAAAAAACACTATGGCCATGTATTATCTTGGATGGTTCACTGCCACTGAAATAGGATTGGCTCTCTTATTTTTCTATGCTGGCCATCATTATGTGGACAACTGGGGCTCTTATCTGTTGATTGGTGCAGTGGTGCTAATTTGTATCTCTTATGTCCAGAACGATGACGACAACAATGATGATTGTGGCCTGCACGATGGCTTCTAGGCACTGACTAAGAAGCAGGCCCATTTTGTCCTGGTGCTATCAGGTGAGAATAGCCCTTAGTCTATGTGTGTTCACCGTCACACTGTTGATAGACTAGACAAGGAGAGACGTATTCTCTGTTTACTTAGGCTAGGATCTGACTAACTAGATGCCAAGGCTATCGTGTCTATTTACATAGGCTTGCTTAACAATCTTAGGTACATATATGCAATGGGTGTTTCTAAGACTCGTACACAATGGATGCAATGGATTCATATTATACAGTACTAGATAGTAACTTAGCTTCCTGGTATGCTTTTATCTGGCTTCTTTGTGCTCTATCTTATTTTGTGTTTCTAGCCATGGATATACACTCACGCCTCTATTCTCTTTGGTGCAGCATTCTGGAAGTGACTGGTGCTAACGTTGGTTTTCCCTTGAAGAGGAAAAGGTGATGCAGCAAAGTAGCGTAAGTATTTCCCCCAGTTTTTGAGAACCAAGGTATCAATCCAGTAGGAGACTACACGCAAATCCCTAGTACCTGCACAAACAATCAACAACCTTGCAACCAACGCGATAAAGGGGTTGTCAATCCCTTCACGGCCACTTGCAAAAGTGACATCTAATAAAGATAATAAGATAAATATTTTTGGTATTTTTGTTGTATAGATTGAAAAGTAAAGATTTCAAAATAAACGGCGACAGAAATAGCTAATTGACGGGAGATTAATACGATGGAAGATAGACCCGGGGGCCATAGGTTTCACTAGTGGCTTCTCTCAAGATAGCCTATTTTACGATGGCTGAACAAATTACTGTCGAGCAATTGATAGAAAAGCGCATAGTTATGAGAATATCTAGGCATGATCATGTATATAGGCATCATGTCCGTGACAAGTAGACCGAAACGATTCTGCATCTACTACTATTACTCCACACATCAACCGCTATCCAGCATGCATTTAGAGTATTAAGTTCATAAGAACAGAGTAACACATTAGGCAAGATGACATGATGTAGTGGGATAAACTCAAGCAATATGATATAAACCCCATCTTTTTATCCTCGATGGCAACAATACAATACGTGCCTTGCTGCCACTGCTGTCACTGGGAAAGGACACCGCAAGATTGAACCCAAAGCTAAGCACTTATCCCATTGCAAGAAAGATCAATCTAGTAGGCCAAACCAAACTGATAATTCGAAGAGACTTGCAAAGATATTAAATCATGCACATAAGAATTCAGAGAAGAATCAAAAATTGTTCATAGATAATCTTGATCATAAACCCACAATTCATCGGATCTCGACAAACACACCGCAAAAAGAATTACATCGAATAGATCTCCAAGATGATCGAGGAGAACTTTGTATTGAGATCCAAAGAGAGAGAAGAAGCCATCTAGCTAATAACTATGGACCCGAAGGTCTGTGGTAAACTACTCACACATCATCGAAGAGGCCATGGTGTTGATGTAGAGGCCCTCCATGATCGATTCCACTCCGGCGGAGCGCCGGAAAAGGCCCCAAGATGGCATCTCACGGGTACAGAAGGTTGCAGCGGTGGAAAAAGTGTTTTGTGGTGCCCCTGGATGTTTTCAGGGTATAAGAGTATATATAGGCGAAGGAAGTAGGTCGGTGGAGCTACGAGGGGCCCAGGAGGGTGGGGCGTGCCCTCCTACCTCGTGGCCGCCTCGTGGCTTCCTTGACGTCCACTCCAAGTCTCCTGGATTGCGTTTGTTCCCAAAACGATCCGCGCGAAGATTTCATTCCGTTTGGATTCCGTGTGATATTCCTTTTCTGCGAACTACTGAAATAGGCAAAAAAACAACAATTTGGACTGGGCCTCCGGTTAGCAGGTTAGTCCCAAAAATAATATGAAAGTGTATAATAAAGCCCATTAAACATCCAAAACAGATAATATAATAGCATGGAACAATAAAAAATTATAGATACGTTGGAGACGTATCAAGCATCCCCAAGCTTAATTCCTGCTCGTCCTCGAGTAGGTAAATGATAAAAACAGAATTTTTGATGTGGAATGCTACCTAACATAATTTTCAATGTAATTCTCTTTATTGTGGCATCAATGTTCAGATCCAAAAGATTCAAGATAAAAGTTTAATGTTGACATAAAAATAGTAATACTTCAAGCATACTAACCAAGCAATTATGTCTTATCAAAATAACATAGCAAAATAAAGCTTATCCCTACAAAATCATATATTTCGGCCATGCTTCATTTTCGTCACACAAAATGCTCCCATCATGCATAAACCCGGTTTCAGCCAAGCAATTGTTTCATACTTTTTAACGCGCTTTAGCCTTTTCAACCCTCACGCAATAC
The DNA here is from genome assembly GCF_002575655.3 of Aegilops tauschii subsp. strangulata. Lineage (NCBI taxonomy): Eukaryota > Viridiplantae > Streptophyta > Magnoliopsida > Poales > Poaceae > Aegilops > Aegilops tauschii. The sequence continues at coordinate 46,394,301 of NC_053038.3, read as the reverse complement.
ATGAGCGCCAGCCATGGATATAGCACTATGGGTGGAGTAGAGTATGATGATAGGGGTTATTTGAGAAGACAAAAAAAGAAAGTCTTGAGCACTGCGTTGGTTTTCCATTGAAGAGGAAAGGGTGATGCAGTAAAGTACCATAAGTATTTCCCTCAGTTTTTGAGAACCAAGGTATCAATCCAGTAGGAGGCCACGCTCAAGTCCCTCGTACCTACACAAACAAATAAGAACCTTGCAACCAACGCGATAAAGGGGTTGGCAGTCCCTTCACGGCCACTTGCAAAAGTGAGATCTGATAGAGATGATAAGATAATATTTTTGGTATTTTTATGATAAAGACTAAAAGTAAAGAAAGCAAAATAAGCGGTAATAGAAATAACGGTAGATTAATATGATAGAGAATAGACCCGCGGGCCATAGGTTTCACTAGTGGCTTCTCTCAAGATAGCATAAGTATTAAGGGGGGTAAACAAATTACTGTCGAGCAATTGATAGAATTGAGCATAGTTATGAGAATATCTAGGTATGATCATGTATATAGGCATCACGTCCGTGACAAGTAGACCGACTCCTGCCTGCATCTACTACTATTACTCCACACATCGACCGCTATCCAGCATGCATCTAGAGTATTAAGTTCATAAGAACAGGGTAACGCTTTAAGCAAGATGACATGATGTAGAGGGATAAACTCATGCAATATGATATAAACCCTATCTTTTTATCCTCGATGGCAACAATACAATACGTGTCGTTTCCCCTACTGTCACTGGGATCGAGCACCACAAGATTGAACCCAAAGCTAAGCACTTCTCCCGTTGCAAGAAAGATCAATCTAGTAGGCCAAACCAAACTGATAATTCGAAGAGACTTGCAAAGATAACCAATCATACATAAAAGAATTCAGAGAAGATTCAAATATTGTTCATAGATAATCTTGATGATAAACCCACAATTCATCGGATCTCGACAAACACACCGCAAAAGAAGATTACATCGAATAGATCTCCAAGAGAATCGAGGAGAACTTTGTATTGAGATCCAAAGAGAGAGAAGAAACCATATAGCTAATAACTATGGACCCGAAGGTCTGAGGTAAACTACTCACACATCATCGGAGAGGCTATGGTGTTGATGTAGAAGCCCTCCGTGATCGATGCCCCCTCCGGCAGGACACCGGAAAAGGCCCCAAGATGGGATCTCACGGGTACAGAAGGTTGCGGCGGTGGAATTAGGTTTTCATGGTGCTCTTCGATGGTTTGGGGGTACGTAGGTATATATAGGAGGAAGAAGTAGGTCGGTGGAGCCACGAGGGGCCCACGAGGGTGGAGGGCGTGCCTAGGGGGGTAGGCGCTCCCCCTGCCTCGTGGCTTCCTCGTCGGTTGCTTGATGTCCACTCCAAGTCCTCTGGATCATGTTTGTTCCAAAAATCACGTTCCCGAAGGTTTCATTCCGTTTGGACTCTGTTTGATATTCTTTTTCTGTGAAACACTGAAATAGGCAAAAAAAACAGCAATTTGGGCTGGGCCTCCGGTTAATAGGTTAGTCCTAAAAATAATATAAAAGTGTATAAATAAGCCCATTAAACATCCAAAACAGAATATATAATACTCCCTCCGTTCCTAAATATAAGTCTTTTTAGACATTCAAATGGACTACAATATACGGATGCATGTAGACATACTTTAGAGTGTAGATTCACTCATTTTGTTCCGTATGTAGTCACTTGTTGAAATCTCAAGAAAGACTTATATTTAGGAACGGAGGGAGTAGCATGGAACAATCAAAAATTATAGATACGTTGGAGACGTATCAAGCATCCCCAAGCTTAATTCCTGCTCATCCTCGAGTAGGTAAATGATAAAAACAGAATTTTTTATGTGGAAGGCTACCTAGCATATTCCTAAATGTAATTTTATCTATTGTGGCATGAATGTTCAGATCCAAAAGATTCAAGATAAAAGTTTAATATTGACATGAAAATAATAATACTTCAAGCATACTAATAAAACAGTCATGTCTTCTCAAAATAACATGGCCAAAAGAAAGTTATCCCTACAAAATCATATAGTCTGGCTATGCTCTATCTTCATCACACAAAGTATTTAATCATGCACAACCCCGATGACAAGCCAAGCAATTGTTTCATACTTTTGATGTTCTCAAACTTTTCAATCTTCACGCAATACATGAGCGTGAGCCATGGATATAGCACTATAGGTGGAATAGAATGGTGGTTGTGGAGAAGACAAAAAGGAGAAGATAGTCTCACATCAACTAGGCATATCAACGGGCTATGGAGATGCCCATTAATAGATATCAATGTGAGTGAGTAGGGATTGCCATGCAACGGATGCGCTAGAGCTATAAGTGTATGAAAGCTCAATAAAAGAAACTAAGTGGGTGTGCATCCAACTTGCTTGCTCACGAAGACCTAGGGCAATTTGAGGAAGCCCATCATTGGAATATACAAGCCAAGTTCTATAATGTAAAGTTCCCACTAGCATATGAAAGTGACAACACAGGAGACTCTCTATCAATGAAGATCATGGTGCTACTTTGAAGCACAAGTGTGGTAAAAGGATAGTAACATTGTCCCTTCTCTCTTTTTCTCTCATTTTTTTTATTTGGGCCTTTTCTCTTCTTTTTATTTTATTTTTTATGGCCTCTTTTTTCCCCTTTTTTTCTTTCTATTTTTCGTCCGGAGTCTCATCCCGACTTGTGGGGAATCATAGTCTCCATCATCCTTTCCTCACTTGGGACAATGCTCTAATAATGATGATCATCACACTTTTATTTACTTACAACTCAAGTACTACAACTCAATACTTAGAACAAAATATGACTCTATGTGAATGCCTCCGGCGGAGTACCGGGATATGCGATGAATCAAGAGTGACATGTATGAAAGAATTATGAAGGTGGCTTTGCCACAAATACGATGTCAGCTACATGATCATGCAAAGCAATATGACAATGATGGAGCGTGTCATAGTAAACGGAACAGTGGTAAGTTGCATGGCAATATATCTCGGAATGGCTATGGAAATGCCATGATAGGTAGGTATGGTGGTTGTTTTGAGGAAGGTAATGGTGGGTGTATGATACCGGCGAAAGGTGCGCGGTATTAGAGAGGCTAGCAATGGTGGAAGGGTGAGAGTGCGTATAATCCATGGACTCAACATTAGTCATAAAGAACTCACATACTTATTGCAAAAATCTATTAGTTATCGAAACGAAGTATTACGCGCATGCTCCTAGGGGGGTAGATTGGTAGGAAAAGACCATCGCTCGTCCCCGACCGCCACTCATAAGGAAGACAATAAATAAATAAATCATGCTTCGACTTCATCACATAACGGTTGACCATACGTGCATGCTACGGGAATCACAAACTTTAACACAAGTATTTCTCAAATTCACAACTCCTCAACTAGCATGACTCTAATATCACCATCTTCATATCTCAAAACAATTACCAAGTATCAAACTTCTCATAATATTCAATGCACTCTATATGATAGTTTTTATTACACCTATCTTGGATGCTCATAACTTTAGGTCTAAAATTTTAACCAAAGCAACTACCATGCTGTTCTAAAAGACTCTGAAAATAATATAAGTGAAGCATGAGAGGTCAATAATTTCTATAAAATAAAACCACCGCCGTGCTCTAAAAGATATAAGTGAAGCACTAGAGCAAAAACAATATAGCTCAAAAGATACAAGTGAAGCACATAGAGTATTCTAACAAATTCAGAATCATGTGTGTCTCTCTCAAAAGGTGTGTACAGCAAGGATGATTGTGGTAAACTAAAAAGCAAAGACTCAAATCATACAAGACGCTCCAAGCAAAACACATATCATGTGGTGAATAAAAATATAGCCCCAAGTAAAGTTACCGATAGACGAAGACGAAAGAGGGGATGCCTTCCGGGGCATCCCCAAGCTTAGGATTTTGGTTGTCCTTAGATTTTACCTTGGGGTGCCTTGGGCATCCCCAAGCTTAGGCTCTTTCCAATCCTTGTTCCATAATCCATCAAATCTTTACCCAAAACTTGAAAACTTCACAACACAAAACTTAACAGAAAATCTCGTGAGCTCCGTTAGCGAAAGAAAAGAAAACACCACTTCGAGGTACTGTAATGAACTCATTCTTTATCTGTATTGGTGTTAAACCTACTGTATTCCAACTTCTCTATGGTTTATAAACTATTTTACTAACCATAGACTAATCAAAATAAGCAAACAACACACGAAAAACAGAATCTGTCAAAAACAGAACAGTCTGTAGTAATCTGTAACTAACGCAAACTTATGGAACTCAGAAAAATCTACCAAAATAGGAAGACCTAAATAATTTGTTTATTGATCTGCTTCAATTGGAATCAGTATTATATCACGTTCTGATAATTTTAAACAATTGTTTTCGTGAACAGAAAGTTTGTGGAATTTTCAGCAAGATCAAATAACTATCATCCAAGAAGATCCTATAGGTTTTACTTGGCACAAACACTAATTAAAACACAAAGACAAATATAACCAGAGGCTAGATCAAAGATTTATTCCTAAACAGGAGCAAAAAGCAAAAAACTAAAATAAAATTGGGTTGCCTCCCAACAAGCGCTATCGTTTAACGCCCCTAGCTAGGCATAATTTTTATTGATGCTCACAAGGATGATAATAATTGAAACACAAAGAGAGCATCATGAAACATGTGACAAAACACATCTAAGTCTAACATACATCCTATGCATAGGCATCTTATAGGCAAACAAATTATCAAGGCAAGCAAAAACTAGCATATGCAAGGAAGCGGGAAGAAACAATAGCAATCTCAACACAACGAGAGGTAATTTAGTAACATGAAAATTTATACAACCATATTTTCCTCTCTCATAATAATTACATGTGTGATCATATTCAAATTCAACAATATATCTATCACATAAAAAAATCTACATGATCCACATGCATGCAAAGTTGACACTCTTCCAAAATAGTGGGATTAACATTAACTAAAGTCATGACCTCTCCAAACCCACTTTTATCAAAAACTTCATAAGATTGAACATTATCCAAATATGTGGGATCTAAAGTTGACACTCTTCCAAACCCACTTTCAATATTATTGCAAACACTAGTATCAATCTCATCATTATGGGGCTTAAATAAATTTTCAAGATCATAAGAAGAATCACCCCAATCATGATCATTGCAACAAGTAGTAGACATAGCAAAACTAGCATCCCCAAGATTAGGGTTTTGCATATTATTAGCACAATTGACATCAAGAGAATTTATAGTAAAATCATTGCAATCATGCTTTTCATTCAACGATCTACCGTGAATCACTTCATAAATTACTTCATCACATCTTTCAAATTCACGGATTTCAAGCAAAACCTCATAAAGATAATCTAGGGCACACAACTCACTAGCAATTGCTTCATCATAATTGGATCTCTTAAAAAGATTAGCAAGGGGATGAGGATCCATAAACTTTTAGCAAGCGAAGATGCAAGCAAAAAGAAGGCACATGGTAACACAAGATCGAACGGAAGGAGGGCGCAGAAAAGGCAAAGGTGAAGTGGGGGAGAGGAAAACGAGAGGCAAATGGCAAATAATGTAATGCGAGGGATAAGAGTTTGTGATGGGTACTTGGTATGTATTGACTTGTGCGTAGACTCCCCGGCAACGGCGCCAGAAATGGCTCCTTGTCGGGCAATCAAATCTTGACTTGACTTCGAGTAAGCCTCCCTGGCAACGGTGCCAGAAATCCTTCTTGCTACCTCTTGAGCACTGCGTTGGTTTTCCCTTGAAGAGGAAAGGGTGATGCAGTAAAGTAGCGTAAGTATTTCCCTCAGTTTTTGAGAACCAAGGTATCAATCCAGTAGGAGGCCACGCACGAGTCCCTCGCACCTGCACAAACAATTAAAATCCTCGCAACCAACGCAATAAAGGGGTTGTCAATTCCTTCACGGTCACTTACGAAAGTGAGATCTAATAGATATGATAAGATAATATTTTTGGTATTTTTATGATAAAGACTAAAAGTAAAGAAAGCAAAATAAACGGTAATAGAAATAGAGGTAGATTAATATGATAGAGAATAGACTCGGGGGCCACAGGTTTCACTAGTGGCTTCTCTCAGGATAGCATAAGTATTACGGTGGGTAAACAAATTACTGTCGAGCAATTGATAGAATTGAGCATAGTTATGAGAATATCTAGGTATGATCATGTATATAGGCATCACGCCCGTGACAAGTAGACCGACTCCTGCCTGCATCTACTACTATTACTCCACACATCGACCGCTATCCAGCATGCATCTAGAGTATTAAGTTCATAAGAACAGAGTAACGCTTTAAGCAAGATGACATGATGTAGAGGGATAAACTCATGCAATATGATATAAACCCCATGTTTTTATCCTCGATGGCAACAATACAATACGTGTCGTTTCCCCTACTGTCACTGGGATCGAGCACCGCAAGATTGAACCCAAAGCTAAGCACTTCTCCCGTTGCAAGAACGATCAATCTAGTAGGCCAAACCAAACTGATAATTAGAAGAGACTTGCAAAGATAACCAATCATACATAAAAGAATTCAGAGAAGATTCAAATATTGTTCATAGATAATCATGATGATAAACCCACAATTCATCGGATCTCGACAAACACACCGCAAAAGAATATTACATCGAATAGATCTCCAAGAGAATCGAGGAGAACTTTGTATTGAGATCCAAAGAGAGAGAAGAAGCCATCTAGCTAATAACTATGGACCCGAAGGTCTGAGGTAAACTACTCACACATCATCGGAGAGGCTATGGTGTTGATGTAGAAGCCCTCCGTGATCGATGCCCCCTCCGGCAGGACGCCGGAAAAGGCCCCAAGATGGGATCTCACGGGTACAGGAGGTTGCGGCGGTGGAATTAGGTTTTCGTGGTGCTCTTCGATGCTTTGGGGGTACGTAGGTATATATAGGAGGAAGAATTAGGTCGGTGGAGCCACGAGGGGCCCACGAGAGTCGAGGGCACGCCCAGGGGCTAGGCGCGCTCCCCTGCCTCGTGGCTTCCTCGTCAGTTGCTTGATGTCCACTCCAAGTCCTCTGGATCACGTTTGTTCCAAAAATCACGTTCCCGAAGGTTTCATTCCGTTTGGACTCCGTTTGATATTCTTTTTCTGCGAAACACTGAAATAGGCAAGAAAACAACAATTTGGGTTGGGCCTCCGGTTAATAGGTTAGTCCCACAAATAATATAAAAGTGTATAAATAAGCCCATTAAACATCCAAAACAGAATATATAATAGCATGGAACAATCAAAAATTATAGATACGTTGGAGACGTATCAATAGGCATCTTATAGGCAAACAAATTATCATAGCAAGCAAAAACTAGCATATGCAAGGAAGCGGAAAGAAACAATAGCAATCTCAACATAACGAGAGGTAATTTATTATCATGAAAATTCCTACAACCATATTTTCCTCTCTCATAATAATTACATGTGGGATCATAAGCAAATTCAACAAAATAGCTATCACATAAAATATTTTCAACACGATCCACATGCATGCAAAGTTGACACTCTTCTAAAATAGTGGGATTAACATTAACTAAAGTCAGGACCTCTCCAAACCCACTTTCAATAATATTGCAAACACTATTATCAATCTCATATTCATCTTGGGGCTTAAATAATTTTTTAAGATCAAAAGAAGAATCACCCCAATCATGATCATTGCAACAAATAGTAGTCATAGCAAAACTAGCATCCCCAAGCTTGAGGTTTTGCATATCATTAACACAGTTGACATCAATAGAATTTATAATAACATCATTGCAATCGTGCTTTTCATCAAAGGAACTATCAAGTATGGGCGCAATAGCAACGATCTCATGTTTAACATAAGGAACTATAGCAAATTCGTCTTCAAAAATATTGGCATCATGGCCACAAGAATAGCAAGCATCATGTTCATCAAGGGATATTTTAGTCAAATCATCGGAATCACAATTATCTATAGATTCGTGCATATCATTATTTTCTTCCAAAGCAATGGTCATTCTCTCAATAAATTCCTTAACATAGGCATTATGAGCATAGTTTTCATAGCAATATTTAAGTATGTCGGAATTTTCAGATTTGTAGAGAGTAATATCATACTTTTCAATCAAAGAAGCAACTTCATGAGCACCCTTAAAAACGACAAATTCTTCAATTTGTTCGATATCATAGTAACTATAAACACCCTTTCCATAAGAAGATAAGATTTCATTATCGTTAAACTCACATAGGTAGGGAAGGTGTTTTTTAGGGTTCTTAGAGCAACAAGTAAATCATAAATCTCACAAAGATTCCAAGCATAGCATAGCAAATTATTTATTTGATACCATAAGAGCTTCCCCTTTTCAGACAAACGATGACGCACAAAATGAGCATGCTCATCTAAAGATTTTCCCTCAACTAAACTAGTTGGGGTTTCAGCACGAGCACATATAGATCGAAGATGATCCAAGTAGAACACTTTAAGTGGATCCATATCAATAGATTTTTAGCAAGCAAAGATGCAAGCAAATAGAAGGAACATGGAAACACAAACAAAAAGACATACGGGAAGGAGGCGAAGAAAAGGCAAAGGTGAAGTGGGGGAGAGGAAAATGAGAGGCAAATGGCAAATAATGTAATGCGAGGGAGAAGAGTTTGTGATGGGTACTTGGTATGTCTTGACTTGTGCGTAGATCTTCCCGGCAACGGCGCCAGAAATCCTTCTTGCCACCTCTTGAGCATGCGTTGGTTTTCCCTTGAAGAGGAAAGGGTGATGCAGCGAAGTAGCGTAAGTATTTCCCTCAGTTTTTTTGAACCAAGGTATCAATCCAGTAGGAGACTACACGCAAATCCCTAGTACATGCACAAACAATCAAGAATCTTGCAACCAACGCGATAAAGGGGTTGTCAATCCCTTCACAGCCACTTGCCAAAGTGAGATCTAATAAAGATAATAAGATAAATATTTTTGGTATTTTTGTTGTATAGATTGAAAAGTAAAGATTACAAAATAAACGGTGACAGAAATAGCTAATTGACGGGAGATTAATACGATGGAAGATAGACCCGGGGGCCATAGGTTTCACTAGTGGCTTCTCTCAAGATAGCATATTTTATGATGGGTGAACAAATTACTGTCGAGCAATTGATAGAAAAGCGCATAGTTATGAGAATATCTAGGCATGATCATGTATATAGGCATCACGTCCGTGACAAGTAGACCGAAACGATTCTGCATCTACTACTATTACTCCACACATCGACCGCTATCCAGCATGTATCTAGAGTATTAAGTTCATAAGAACAGAGTAAGGCACTAGGCAAGATGACATGATGTAGAGGGATAAACTCAAGCAATATGATATAAACCCCATCTTTTTATCCTCAATGGCAACAATACAATACGTGCCTTGCTGCCCCAGCTGTCACTGGGAAAGGGCACCGCAAGATTGAACCCAAAGCTAAGCACTTCTCCCATTGCAAGAAAGATCAATCTAGTAGGCCAAACCAAACTGATAATTCGAAGAGACTTGCAAAGATATTAAATCATGCATATAAGAATTCAGAGAAGAATCAAATATTGTTCATAGATAATCTTGATCATAAACCCACAATTCATCGGATCTCGACAAACACACCACAAAAATAATTACATCGAATAGATCTCCAAGAAGATCGAGGAGAACTTTGTATTGAGATCCAAATAGAGAGAAGAAGCCATCTAGCTAATAACTATGGACCCGAAGGTTTGTGGTAAACTACTCACACATCATCGAAGAGGCCATGGTGTTGATGTAGAGGCCCTCCATGATCGATTCCCCCTCCGGCGGAGCGCCGGAAAGGGCCCAAGATGGGATCTCACGGGTACAGAAGGTTGCGGCGGTGGAAAAAGTGTTTCGTGGTGCTCCTGGATGTTTTCAGGGTATAAGAGTATATATAGGCGAAGGAAGTAGGTCGGTGGAGCTACGAGGGGCCCACGAGGGTGGGGGCGGGCCTACCCCCCCTGGGCACGCCCTCCTACCTCGTGGCCGCCTCGTGGCTTCCTTGACGTCCACTCCAAGTCTCCTGGATTGCGTTTGTTCCAAAAACGATCCTTGCGAAGGTTTCATACCGTTTGATATTCCTTTTCTGCGAAATACTGAAATAGGAAAAAAAAACAGCAATTTGCACTGGGCCTCCGGTTAGTAGGTTAGTCCCAGAAATAATATAAAAGTGTATAATAAAGCCCATTAAACATCCAAAACAGATAATATAATAGCATGGAACAATCAAAAAATTATAGATACGTTGGAGACGTATCAACTGGCATCCTCAAAGGAAGGCCTTTCAATAAGGAACTAGCTTCCGCAACTCCTTGCCGAGTGAGTAGCGCGCTGTGAAGAGCTCTTGCAACTCCTTGCTGAGTCTGTAGCGTGTTTTCATGAGCTCTTGCAACTCCAAAGAAAGTGGGAGGATTGATATTGGGTGGCGTGAAGTGCTTGATGGGTTGTCATTTTGCTGGGTGCTAGCTCTTAGCTCCTTTTGTATTCAACACAAGGAAGATCCGTCTCAGGTGCGTCGATACCTGTGAGCAGAAGAATGACAACACAATGAAGGGCCAGCGGTGAGTAGTGAGCATTGACATGATTTGGTTTGTGGTGGTGTTGGATTAGCTTCTTTGCTGTGTTGGGAAATGATTGGTGGATGATGATATGTAATGTTTCATTGAGTGTTTTGACTGACTTGAGGTCCATGAATGAAATTTGAAATGAACAACACAGCATCTTTTTTGCTGATTTGGATTCTTCCCAACATGTTATGCTGCCAAAATTTCGAACAAAAAGGAGCACCACCTGTCAAAATCTAGGCCCTTTTTTGTGAGGTTTCCAAACTTTGTGTGGTTTGCAGTAAATAACTAGGGTCTTTCCTGTCAACTTTTCAAACTCTAGGGCCTGACTGGTGGGCCCGACAAGTCAGGTTTTCAATCAACCCGCCGAGCCTCTACTTCCATTCTCCTCCCTTCATCTTCCCTCGGCGGTGAGAGGTCGAGAAGGGGAGAGGATTCTGTGCCGATGGAGGGCGTGCGCTCACTGGCGAGGGAGGGGCCAACTTTTATAGTGGCGGGGGGCGGTGAGCGGGCGGCATGCGTGCGTACGCGTCATGGGAGCGGGCGGGACGCGCGTCACCGCGCCTTCACTGCGCCGCCCGTGAGGCATCAATGGAAGGCTGACCAGCGCGGCAGCCTTGGCATTGATTCCCCGCGGGAAACCGAGGCGATGAGGACGACGAGCGCGCCCGGTCGCTGACTCGGCGGGCCCGCCAGGCTTTCTCGGCAAAACCGTTTCGCCGGCGCACTCCTATAAACTATTAGTATGTGGTGTGAACTTGCGCTCATGTAGGAGGTGTTCATGTCAAATATGATCAATCATAATGAAGATCCTAATTAGTACCAGATCTTTCGGTCTCCACGCAAACCTAACCAGGCCACCTCCTAGTGCATGCATTGGCACTACTTAATTTCGGGTCCCACACGAAAGAGTGGAGCGAGCGATCATTCTTAATAAGTTCCAAAAAGATATGGGTTTTGTCATGTTTATTCGATAGATTCACTTGAAAAGAAAGTGATTTGGGTTGAAGCAAACCCATTTCGAATCAACTCCACCAACCCAGAAGATATCCCATCAACATAATAAAACAAGAGTTACAAAATAAAATTATATGACATGCATTCGACACTGTTAGAGCAGCAAACGCATCCACGTCGCGGAGGCCGGGAGCCCCTCCCTCCGCCCGCTGGTGGACGAACGGCGGAGGCAGCAAGCGCGCGACCGCAGCGCCACCACTCGGGCGTGGACAAACTTCCGCCTCCTCGACCGCATCTTATCCCCGGTGCTCAAGCGTCGCCGGGAGGCGGAGAAGGCGTGGTGGGAGGCCAAGGAGGTCGTCGCCACCGGAGATGAAGCAAGAGCGCGCTGTCCACCGGCGCGTCGGTGCCAGGGCAAGGGATGTTCTTGGCAGTGCCCCAGGAGCTGCTCTTCGGCGACACGCTCATGCTAAGCGTCCGGATTGATCTGATCCGACCTGCCGCTGTCGGCGGCGCTCCCAAGTCCACTACATTGCTGGCTGCCAGGACGCCGAGGAGGATGCAGTCAAGTATCTGATGCTTAGCTTGTTTGATGCAATATCAGTTAGTAGTATGGTGAACAGTTTAATTTAGTACTAGTGCAGCTCAAGTAGTATGAGACTATGAATTGTGTGGGCTTGTTAAGCTACATGGCTTCTCAGGTTCTCCTCAGTAGCAATGCAGCTGAACAAGGGCAGCAGTAATTAATGTAGCTAAGCAGTAGGAATGCTTCACCCTTTGTTCTGAACAAGTGGCCTCAGTAGTAGTAGTAAGTGATAGACCCTCTGGATCACTAGGCTAGATTAGATCCGGTAAACCCACCTTGTGCAGCAGAGGATGAACTCGAGGAGGCCATCGTGGTGCTGGGGCGCACGGCGATGGCGGAGAGTGGGCAAGGTGGAGGTGACGGCGATGTGTAGGCAGTGGCGGCGGCGGAGCTTCCCGTCACTGTCAGCGCTAGACCTAGATCGGGTCGGGGTTTTCGGTGGGGAGACTGGCAACGCGATCAACCTCGTACTGCGTGCCGCCGGCCCCCACCTCTTTATGTAGCGCTGCGTGACAGGGGCCCGTCAACCATATTGTGGTTGGGCGCCCCCGATCAGGGCGCGGATCAGGGGCCCGGTGGGCCGTTGGGCCCACACGGAAAGAGATCAACCTAACATTCTCCCCCTTGATCTCAACTTTACTTTTAACTTTACACTTTCTAGTTTATCTATTTCATCACATATTGGTACATAGAGCATGTTTCATCGTCACGGCTTAATTGCCGTTAGAATCATACAGCTACAACATACTTTATGTTCAGAAACAAATTCTGTTCCTTTTGGGCCTATCCAGGAATCATAAGGCTTTCCCTTAAACCCATGCCGGCTAAGTGTTCCTTGAACACATTGGGTGGTAAGCCTTTCGTTAGCGGATCCGCAAGCATATCCTTTGTCCTTATATGCTCGAGACTTATAGTTTGATCCTGGATTTTATCTTTCACAACATAATACCTTATCTCTATTGTTTTGGCAGCATTACTCGACTTGTTGTTGTGAGCGTAAAATACTGTGGGTTGGTTGTCGCAGTACATCTTTAGTGGTTTGTGAATACAATCTACCACTTTCAAGTCGGGTACAAATTTCTTTAGCCATATCGCCTGCCCCATGGCTTCGAAGCATGCTATGAATTCTGCATACATCATGGATGATGCAACTATCGACTGTTTGGAGCTTTTCCACAAAATAGCTCCCCCAGCGAGGGTGAATATGTATCCTGACGTGGATTTTCTATCATCTCTGTCCCTCGCAAAATCTGCGTCTGAATACCCTTTTATCTCTAGGGAATCACTTCTCCTGTATATTAGCATGTAGTCCTTCGTGCCTTGCGCATAACGCAATGCTTTCTTTACCATCTTCCAGTGCTCTAGGCCTGGATTCTCTTGATATCTACCGAGTACCCCGGTGATAAAAGCTAAGTCAGGGCGAGTGCACACTTGTGCATACTGTAAGCTGCCAACTGCCGAAGCATATGGTACTGCTTTCATTTGATCGATCTCATACTGGTTCTTGGGACATTGAAATTTCCCAAAACTATCGCCCTTAACTATTGGAGCAGGTGTGACTTTACTCGCATGCATATTATACTTTTTAAGAACCTTTTCTAAATATGCTTGCTGAGATAGTCCTAAGACTCCATTGTTCCTATCTCGGTGAATTTCTATGCCCAAAACATATGATGCTTCACTAAGATCTGTTATGTCAAAATTTGAGGATAAGTATTTCTTTGTTTCTTGTAGTAGACTAACATCACTACTAGCAAGCAGGATATCATCCACATACAAGATTAGGAAAATATATTTCCCATTTTTAAACATTGCATAAATGCAATTATCCTCAATATTTTCTTTAAATCCAAAACTTTTAATCGATTGATTAAACTTTAGATACCACTGCCGAGAGGCTTGTCTTAATCCATAAATGGATTTCTTCAGGCGGCACCCCATATTTTCCTTGCCTTCCATGATAAAACCCTTGGGTTGTTTCATGTAGACCTTTTCTTTTAAATCACCATTCAGAAATGCCGTCTTAACATCCATTTGATGTAACTCTAAATCAAAATGAGCAACTAATGCCATTATGATTCTGAAGGAATCCTTACATGAGACTGGAGAAAATGTCTCATTGTAATCTATCCCTTCTCTTTGTGTAAATCCTTTTGCCACGAGTCGTGCTTTATACTTTTCTATATTCCCTTTAGAGTCATACTTAATTTTGTAGACCCATTTACAGCCTACTGTTTTGGCTCCTTTAGGAATTTCCTCTAAGTCCCAAACATCTTTGGAACTCATCGATTTCATCTCGTCTTCCATTGCCTTCATCCACTTCGATGAATGAGGGCTTCTCATGGCTTCTTCATATGAGGTGGGATCTTTTTCCATATGAACCATTTCTGTGTTATAAACTTTAAAGTCAGTAGAAATAGCTGACTTTCTTGGTCTTGTAGACCTTCTAAGGGCCTCAGTTTCTGGCACATTTTGTGCCTCAACTTCTGGCACTTCTTCTAAATTTTGCTGTTGCACCTCCCTTTCATGCTCAACAACGGGTTCAGTCGGCTCCTGACGGACAGGTTCCGGGTCTTTCCCCACAGCTTTCATGGGTGGAGTTGCAACTGGTAGTGAGAAAAATGGCTCCTGAATCATCGGATTAGGTGCATGCACCCTCTTCACCTCAAGATCAATTTTCCGAGCTACCAAGCTCCCCCTCATCATTTCGTCCTCTAAGAAGACTGCATGTCTCGTTTCTACAAACTTTGTATATCTGTCAGGGCAGTAGAAACGAAAACCTTTTGATCTGTCTGGATAGCCAATGAAGTGGCAACTTACTGTTTTGGGATCTAACTTTGCAATGTTTGGATTAAACATTTTGGCCTCAGCAGGGCACCCCCACACCCTGAAGTGTTGTAGGGAGGGCATCCTTCCTTTCCATAGCTCATACGGTGTTTTGGGCACCGACTTGCTTGGTACTCTATTGAGAATGTGAATGGCGGTTTTAAGCGCCTCCATCCATAATCCCAATGGCAAGTTGGAATAACTCATCATGCTGCGCACCATATCCATAAGGGTACGGTTGCGCCTTTCAGCTACTCCATTTTGCTAAGGCTCACCCGGCATTGAATACTGGGCTACTATGCCAGTCTCCTGCAAGAACTTCGCAAAAGGTCCAGGGACTTGGCCATATGGAGTGTGTCGACCGTAGTACTCTCCCCCACGGTCGGACCTTACTATCTTTATTCTTTTATCGTGCTGATTTTCAACTTCAGCTTTGAATATTTTAAATTTATCCAACGCTTCCGATCTTTCTTTGATTGGATAAATATAACCATAGCGAGAGTAATCATCTGTGAATGTTATGAACGAGTCATATCCATCCACACTTTTCACCGGAAATGGTCCACAAATATCAGTGTGAATGATTTCTAGTGTGCCTGTGCTATGGATTGCACCTTTTTTGATTTGTTTTACGTACTTTCCTTTAATGCAATCTATGCATTGTTCTAAGTCTGAAAATTCTAACGGAGGAAGAATTTCACTTTTGACTAATCTTTCTATTCTCCCCTTCGAAATATGGCCCAAGCGACAGAACCATAGTTTCGATGAGTCAAATGTTCTTTTTCTTTTCTTTTGTACTTTATTCGACGCAGAAACATGTTCTTTCACATTGCAAACGGAATAGACTTTTTCACGAAGTGATAACAAATAAAGCTCATCATGGAGTAAAGCATCACCCACATAAGCATTATTTAACCAAATGGCACACTTGCCATGTCCAAAATAACACTCATAATTATCTTTGTCCAAGCAAGAAACACTTATTAAGTTTCTATTACATGATGGAACGAATAAAACATCTCTAAGTAGAAGATTGAATCCATCAGCTAACTCCAAGGAGATATCACCGACAGCTTCAACTTCTGCTTCAACTCCGTTCGCCACTTCAATGCGTCTTTCGCTTCTTAGCGTAGTCCGCGTCGAATGGAATCCCTGTAAAGAATTTGCAACATGAACAGTTGCTCCAGAGTCAATCCACCAAGTGGATTTTGAAAACTGTGAATACAGGGATTCATTTACAAATGAAACTATATTGTTACCTCTTTTTGCCATGATCGACTTTAGCCAAACGGGACAGTCTTTCTTGTAATGCCCGGTCTTTTTACAGTGGAGACAAGTGTCTTTGTCCACTGAGAAAGGCTGTTGCTGACGCTGATGTTGATAGGAAACTTTTCCTTGTGGCTTTGAAGGAGAACTTTTGTTGTTTAGATTGTAATTCTTTCTTTTGTGACCATGCACATAGTTGAGTGTACCACCATGTGAGGCTTTTAGTCTCTCCTCTTCTTGAACACACATTGCTATTGTCTTTTCTACGTCCCATGTTCCAGGTGACATATTATAGTTCACTACAAAAGCTTCAAACTCCTTTGGCAATGAAGCCATGACAAGGTGGACCAGGAGCGCTGGTTTGATCTCCAGATCCGCATCCATTGGTTTGAGCTTTGCAGCCATATTGCTCATCCTGAGGATGTGCTCTCTTATGCCATGACTGCCACCTCTGTATTTTTCTGTCACCAGTTGCTCTAACACCTGGGTGGCATATATCTTTGAAGAGCCAGTGAACTGGCTCTTTATCTTTGAGAGCAACTCCCCTGCGGAAGTGCACTCTGCAATGGAGCCCACAATGGCGCTCTCAATGGTGTTCTTTATAAAGGCCATGCATTTTTTATTTGCATTGACCCACTTTTGATTATCTATGAGGTAGGACTGCTCCAAAGGAGCATAGTCCCCTCTCTTTTTAGCCCATGCAGCATCATCGTCAGTAGCCTCTCTTACTGGCTCTGTGGG
Organism: Aegilops tauschii subsp. strangulata; assembly: GCF_002575655.3. Lineage (NCBI taxonomy): Eukaryota > Viridiplantae > Streptophyta > Magnoliopsida > Poales > Poaceae > Aegilops > Aegilops tauschii. The sequence continues at coordinate 46,377,258 of NC_053038.3, read as the reverse complement.
TCTGACCGGCTGTGGTTTCTCCACAACCCAGTCAAGATCAGCACAAACAAACGCCAGTTCAACTTTCTTCCTCCACTCAGTGTGGTTGTCACCTCTGAGTGTTGGAACTTCTTTTAGGCAACTCATCAAATGAAAGCCTCCTGAAATTACAATTTAAATGACATCAATATAACAATCATATGTATTAATCTAACGTTGGTCAAATTAAACATATAACTGTCTATGCAATTAAATCTATATTACCGTTGGGCAAAAATTAGAAATAAATGCACCTTTAAATAAAACATGATCATGTTATGAACAACGTTGGTCATAAAAATAACATAATCATATTCATTTTAATAATCACTTTAACATGCTGTTAAAAAACTTAATACTATGGAAACTTTTATTTTCTTTGTAAAAGAGCATTATTAATTATTTACGCAGCGGAAAATCATGAATAAAAATTCACGAACTTTTACTCTTTACAGAAACTTTTCTTTGATCAAATAAAAAATCATGAACTTTATTATTTTCTGTGTAAAATTCATGAACATTTCCTTTTCTAGACAAAATTTTCGTTGGAAAAAATTGCATAGGAAAACTATTTAAAATCTGCCCAAAAAATGGACTAGAACTATTAAAAAACGAAAAAAGGAAAACAGCCGGCCTCGGCCCAGCTCGCGCGGCTGCTGGCCTTGGCCCAGCGCGCGGCAGCGCCCGCAGCTGGCGGCCTCGGCCCAGCTCGCGCCTCCCTTTCGGCCCAGTGACCCGCAGCCGCTTTAGGGTTTAGATCGCCGCCGTCCGTCGCGATCCGACGGTGGAGCGTCGTTTGCGCTTGATCAAAACGATCCGACCGGCCTCACCGCCCGAACCCTAGGCGCATTGCGTTTCTCCTCTCGCGCGCCGCACGCCTCTTCTCGTCTCTTTCGCCGGCGGCGGCTCCTCTCGCAGCCCACGGCCTGCTCTCTCCGGCCGCCGACGACGGTGACGAAAGCCACCGCGCCAGGCGTGCCTCCCCTTTCTTCCCCTTCCTTTCCCTTTGCACCCTTTTCTTCATGCGATAGAGAGAGGGAGAGTCGGGCTTGCGAGCCGGCCTCTGTGATGTAGCGGGGTCGGGGCTCTGCCGGCCGCCGGCGGCGACAGCGCGCCACCGCGCCGCGCGAGCACCCTGTTCCCCTTCTTTTCTCTTTCTCTTTCTCTTTTTCACCCATCCACCGCCTCCTTCTGATTAGAGAGAGAGAGGTGAGCTGCCGCACCACGGCGACCTAGATGGACGGAGCGGCTGCGCCCCTGCCGACCCCTTCGCCGGTCGCGCGTTCCCCTTGTGGTGAGCGCGCCGCCGTCGAATGGGTCGGTGGTGGTGTTCTTTGCCCCTGTGGGGTGAGTTCTTCGTCCGACGCCTCGGCTTGCCGATGCGCGTCCGGATCGAGAGGAACAGGTGCGGCCATGACGGCGGCACAACTTTTCTTTGAGCTTTCTTTGCCCTTCTAGGGTTCTTTGGGGGAGAGGGAGTTCTTTTCTTTCTCTGTTTTATCTTTTTACCGAAAATCATCTAGCCAAGATGGCCTGATACCATTGATAGACCCTCTGGATCACTAGGCTAGATTAGATCCGGTAAACCCACCTTGTGCAGCAGAGGATGAACTCGAGGAGGCCATCGTGGTGCTGGGGCGCACGGCGATGGCGGAGAGTGGGCAAGGTGGAGGTGACGGCGATGTGTAGGCAGTGGCGGCGGCGGAGGTTCCCGTCACTGTCAGCGCTAGACCTAGATCGGGTCGGGGTTTTCAGTGGGGAGACTGGCAACGCGATCAACCTCGTACTGCGTGCCGCCGGCCCCCACCTCTTTATGTAGCGCTGCGTGACAGGGGCCCGTCAACCATATTGTGGTTGGGCGCCCCCGATCAGGGCGCGGATCAGGGGCCCGGTGGGCCGTTGGGCCCACACGGAAAGAGATCAACCTAACAGTAAGTTCAGCTATTGCTTTGTAGGAGTATTTGATCTGAGTTAATTTCGGTTGTGCAGCCAATTGATGTTAACTAGAAGAACCTATACCAGAATATGTTCTGTCTTTTACTAACCAGCAGCAGATTATGCAGAGCGAAATACGCATTTGGTGAACCGTTTTGTTCCACTAGCTGTTTTTACTGTACCAGGAAATTTACTATGTGCAGATTCTTCTGTGAGATTTTTTATTATTTTGTCATGAAGAAAAATGTTGTGAATCCTTTTTTTGTCAGATTGGGTTATTGAGGCGATTGTAAACGCGGCCCTTACAAAAAGCAAAAAACCAACATCCATTTTTTATTTCTTGTCTGAGAAAAGCTGGACTTGATGCTCAAAGGACCTTAAGGTTCAAACTAACAGGGTCACATTTCCAGGAGTAGTTTATCTCACCCAGCTACTTGAGAGGTTACAATGTTTGCTCTTCCACACAGGTTTATTCCTTGTGTAGATTCTTTTCATTGCTTGGCCACGGTTTATTCCAGGAAAGCACATCAAAATTTTAGATATTGTTGTAACTATTTGGCTGCATATTAAATTGTTCGGAAACGAATTGCGTTAGAATGTTCAACAGTACATATATAAATAATGAAGGCCATAATTGCAAAAGGTTGTGTTGGTTTGGTTTACACTTTACTGTTATTTGTTGTGTAATGCGCCAAATTTATTTGCAAGTAACTAAAGATAGTTTACTGTCGAGTGAGTCCTTTATATTCTGGAAGAGTTATTGAGAAAGGAGGTAAATGAAGCGCCAACTATTACCAGCAAAAATCAATGTGGAGCTGCAGTTCCATGTTGTCGTCATCATTCAGGGATGGACGACGAGCAGCTGAGTTTGCTGCCATTTGATTCATTAAACGGTAGGTCAATATGGTTGGCTTTCGCACTGTGGACTTTGCCAAGGTATAGTAGATGTACTGATACATTTCTTCAACCTCAGCACTTTACACGTTCGCTGTATTGTATTCATAGCATTTGATATAAACATTTTATAGGCGGTCATGAAACTCCTCCTTTCTCTTTTGCGCTCCATCACACTACGTAGTTTTTGTTTGCGGGTACACTGCGTAGCTGATATATGTATGCTCTAATTGTTTTATTTCACAGACGCACCATCGCCATCGCCGTCTAGCGAGACGCCCGACGGGCGTGGGTGTGGTACTTATTTTCGGTTACATATTCACTGCAGCCATGTACTTATCTCTCATGTAATATCCACATGCTATTTAATTATTATTTATTTTTCCTATAACATGTGTCCATTTAGGTGTTCTTTTCTTATAACTCAATTGTTTTTTGTTGCAGCCCCACGATATGGCACATCTGCAGGGAGGGTAACGTGGGAAACTACAAAGTAGACATGTTTCTGGCGACGGTAACCAGATGCATTGTTTGGACTTTTTATGGGCTGCCGGACCCGATTCGTTGGCCGCTCGTACTGATTAATGCTGTTGGCATAGCTATCGAGATAAATAAACATGGGCTTTGTTCCGGTTATATACAACTTGCTTGGACCGTTTTCAACCTCACTATTAGTGGGGCATGTATAGTAGTACCTCTAAGCATTAAACAAAATTGGCAATTTGAACCTGCTTGTGCGGTTGTGCTGCGTCAGAATGAGAGTCTAGTGCGGTCTAATGCACTTGTATTACCATAATTTTGTTGAGTTGATATACATTTCTGTTCGCAAACACCTTTAACGACAGTTTTCACATGCTCACTTGCATTTAAGGAGGAAGTCCACACCATTTTTTATATTAATATTTTATACTTATTTTAAACTAATTATACCATGCATATTACAATCGGATTTAATCCCATGACAATGGTTTTAATTAATAAATATATTTTTTATGCATTTGTAATATTTAATTGTAATTTTTTATTCTCAAAAATTTAAATTGTATGACGCAACAAACTATCTGTTTGTTGTTAAAAATATATTCTGAATACTTTATAATATTGCCTAAACTATATAGTGTATACACATATATTTGTGTATCTATGTATTCCATATCACACACACTAAAAAATATCTTCATAGTGGTTTCTGTTGTATATTAGATAAATATATTCATAGAAACTTCTAGGGCATGACAATTGTGATTTGTAAGTTGGGTTCAGTAATAGGTTACAACATGTTTATGATGTGTATTTATATTGAAATTTGCACTATTATTATAATCATCAAATAACATAAAATGTTGTTGGCTGTACTTTTGCATATTATTCGATTATCTGACATGCTTCTTTAGATTCACTTGGTTTGATTTGGTGCATATGAGATCTTTTACCCGTTTTTCAAACGAAAAAATGTGCATTGGTTTAAACACAGAAACCTAGTTATCATAAACTATGCTAAATTATCTTGAGGCTCTCTTTTATAGTTTTGATAATCTTTGTGGTGTAATGTATAATATGATAGTGGTAACTAGCAAAAACAATATTCAAGGCACGGGCGATGACCCCTTTTCCCAGGCTATGGGCCGGCCTTGACTCGGATGAGACATGCGTAGACAGTCCAAGTTACCCCATTGAAAAATGATGCGATGGCCACCCATACAGAATATCTTTCGAGTTTCACACAACCATCTGTTCGCAATAGGAAATGTGTTGTGAAATGATCACACAAGTTAGCAAGAGAGAGTCAACCAGGGCCGGTCAGGTCTGGTAACTACATATTCAATGTGTTGGTAGCTATAGCATGGGTTGCTTGGTAACTACATATTCAATGTGTTGGTAGCTATAGCATGGGTTGCTTGGTAACTACATAATCGTCGTGCTGGTAAATTTACAAATATCTACTTAATTGAAGTATTGGTAACTCTGTTGGTAGCTGGCGTTGAAGATGCACTGGAGAAACCCAGGAAAATAACACCATGGAAAAATGTATTGTTGAGCCATCACAAAAAATATATATTTTAACTGCCGCACAAAATTGTTGGAAATATTCCCTAGAGGCAATAATAAATTGGTTATTATCATATTTCCCTATTCATGATAATCGTTTATTATCCATGCTAGAATTGTATTGATCGGAAACTCAGATACATGTGTGGATACATAGACAACAATGTGTCCCTAGTGTGCCTTTACTAGACTAGCTCGTTGATCAAAGATGGTTAAGGTTTCCGAGCCATAGATATGAGTTGTCATTTGATAACGGGATCACATCATTAGGAGAATGATTTGATGGACAAGACCCAAACTATGAGATCGTGTCAAGTTTATTGCTATCGTTTTCTGCATGTCAAGTATATGTTCCTATGACAATGAGATCATGCAACTCACTGATACCGGAGGAGTACGTTGTGTGTATCAAACGTCGCAACGTAACTGGGTGACTATAAAGATGATCTATAGTATCTCCGAGGGTGTCTATTGAGTTGACATGGATCAAGACTGGGATTTGTCACTCCGTATGACGGAAAGGTACCTCAGGGCCCACTCGGTAATACGGTATCACAATGAGCTTGCAACAATTTGACTGATGAGTTAGCCACGGGAACTTGTATTACGGAACGAGTAAAGAGATTTGTCGGTAACGAGATTGAACTAGGTATGGAGATATCGACGATCGAATCTCGGGCAAGTAACATACCGATAGACAAAGGGAACTGCATATGGGATTAGCTGAATCCTTGGCATCGAGGTTCGACCGGTAAGATCTTCGTAGAATATGTAGGAACCAATATGGGCATCCAGGTCCCGCAATTGCTTATTGACCGTAGAGGTGTCCCGGTCATGTCTGCACAGTTCTCGAACCAGCAGGGTCTACACATTTAATGTTTGGTGACGATATAAGTATATTTGAGTTGTTAGGGTGGTTACCGAAGGTTGTTCAGAGTCCCGGATGATATCCCAGACATGACGAGGAACTCCGGAAGGGTCCGGAGGTGAAGATTGATATATTGGACAAAGGGTATTGGAGTCCGGAAGTGTTCCAGGGATACCGGATGATGACCAGCATGACCGAAAGGGGTTTCGGGGGGCCCCGACAAGTGTTGGGGGGCATGGGCCAAGGGGAGGGGGCAAACCAGCCCACTAAGGCCTCATTTGGTTTCACAGTTTCCCCCTGGGATCCCTGCTTGTTCCCCGGGCTGGGAACCCACGAGCCAAGTTGGCCCTGGGTGATCTACCCGGCCATTTGGCGGCCCACGATATCGGGGGAGCCCCGGCCCCTTCCGCGTCTTTTCCCTGGGAGAAACTTCCACGCCTGGAGTGGCCGGGGACGAGGAGGGAGAGGTGTAGGGCTGCGCCAAGAGAGAGATGTTCTCATGTGTATGGCAGCCCCAAAACCCCCACTATATATAGGGGAGGGGGAGGGGCTGCGCCCCCATCTAGGGTTCCCCCCCAAGGGGTGCGGCCAGCCCTAGATGGGACTTGGAGGGGCGGCCAAGGGGGGAGAGAGGGGGGCGCACCACTAGGTGGGCCTTAGGCCCATCTGAGCCTAGGGTTTCCCCCTTCCCCCCCCCCTTCCTGCGCCCTGGGCCCCTTGTGGGAGGCGCACCAGCCCACCTAGGGGCTGGTCCCTTCCCACACTTGGCCCACGCAGCCCTCTGGGGCCGGTGGGCCCACCTGGTGGACCCCCGGGACCCTCCCGGTGGTCCCGGTACGTTACCGATAGCACCCGAAACTTTTCCGGTGACCAAAACAGGACTTCCCATATATAAATCTTTACCTCCAGACCATTCCGGGACTCCTCGTGACGTCCGAGATCTCATCCGGGACTCCGAAAAACATTCGGTAATCACATATATCTATTCCCTATAACCCTAGCGTCATCGAACCTTAAGTGTGTAGACCCTACGGGTTCGGGAACCATGCAGACATGACCGAGACGTTCTCCGGCCAATAACCAACAGCGGGATCTGGATACCCATGTTGGCTCCCACATGTTCCACGATGATCTCATCGGATGAACCACAATGTCGGGGATTCAATCAATCCCGTATACAATTCCCTTTGTCAATCGGTATGTTACTTGCCCGAGAGTCGATCGTCGGTACCCCGATACCTTGTTCAATCTCGTTACAGGCAATTCTCTTTACTCATTCTGTAACACATCATCCCGTGATCAACTCCTTGGTCACATTGTGCACATTATGATGATGTCCTACCGAGTGGGCCCAGAGATACCTCTCCGTTTACACGGAGTGACAAATCCCAGTCTCGATTCGTGCCAACCCAACAGACACTTTCGGAGATACCTGTAGTGCACCTTTATAGCCACCCAGTTACGTTGTGGCGTTTGGTACACCCAAAGCATTCCTACGGTATCCGGGAGTTGCACAATCTCATGGTCTAAGGAAATGATACTTGACATTAGAAAAGCTCTTAGCAAACGAACTACACGATCTTGTGCTAGGCTTAGGATTGGGTCTTGTCCATCACATCATTCTCCTAATGATGTGATCCTGTTATCAACGACATCCAATGTCCATGGTCAGGAAACCGTAACCATCTATTGATCAACGAGCTAGTCAACTAGAGGCTTACTAGGGACATGGTGTTGTCTATGTATCCACACATGTATCTGAGTTTCCTATCAATACAATTCTAGCATGGATAATAAACGATTATCATGAACAAGGAAATATAATAATAACCAATTTATTATTGCCTCTAGGGCATATTTCCAACCGCCGGCGACTCCGGGAAGGGGGTCATCTACATCTCCGACATCGACGAGTAGAATTTGGGTACTTTGCTTTTGAATGTTCTAGTTTGGGTAATTTGGGATTAGTATTTTTTTAGAACGAAGGCTCAAGAAGAGCCCGGATTTGAATTAACAAAGCCATCAACCGGCCAGGCATTACAGGGAACCAACAAAGCTAACAAAGACGAAAAGGATACAAGGGGCTGATGGAGTAGTTTACAACGCAACACACACTAACAAGCATGAAATAGGAATATGGAGCACAACTTGCTAATGTCGCTGCCCACTACACTAAGGGCCAGGGACAACCAAACAAAGTAGATCGCAATGGATCAGCCAACTGCTAAGAGAAGGACCAAGATTGTGTCTGTAACATCGGGCGGAGAAGGGACGGCTCCTACCTCCTCAGATGCCGAAGAGGGCCCCTACCCTCTCGTCCTGGTTCGAGGACGCCGCACCGTCGGCAAGAGAGACGCTCACCCGAGAGCTAGGAAAGGAGCTGGCTTCACGTCCACTTGTAAAGAACACGCCGCCTGATCTGCACGAAGCCAAAAGCACACCACGCCAGCTACAAAGTCGCCGCCCGCGGACACCCAGCACAGAGGGAAAGCCACCTGGGGCAATCGAAGAGGATGAAACAGCACCGAGCCAAGCCACAGCAGCGAGCTACACGAGAGCAAAAACAGACGCCACAGAGAAGAGTTGGGTACTCAACAGCACGGCTACAGCCACGCCGGAGAGAAACCACCAAAGGGGACTCCGGATCTGCAAATCATGGCATCGCTAGCCACTGTAGCAGGGACAAACCAGCTGCCAGACGTCTCCACACCAAGGCGACACTCACCCAAACCTGCAGCATCCCCAGGCGGCGTCTCCAAGGAGAGCACGACGCGCACGGTGACGACGCCACCCAATCCGGAGAGGATTTTGAGCTTTCGCTCGGGAGCAAGGTATAAACATGATCCAATCATATTTATGCAAAATGTGCAAATCTGACCTTGCTAGCTAAGAGTATCTACTATCAAAATGTGCAAATCTGACCTCCTATATGTCCGTGCGGGCAAAAGCCAGTCACCCCCATTTTTCTGGCATTGCAATCACATCCCTCATTTGAAAACCCCTATTTGCATACTAATCCCAGAAGATTATTTTCTCCCTCGAGCCCCCGCGTCGTCTGCTTGGGCGGCTCGGGCGGCGACTAGGGTTTAAATGAATAATCGTATTGCAATAAACATGATCCAATCATATTTATGCTTAACGCAAACACCAAATAACATTTTTAGTTCCAATACTAATCCCGAAGGAAAAGGGAGTGTGCGATGGTGATCTTATCAACCTTGGAATCACTTCCAACACACATCATCACCTTGCCCTTAACTAGTCTCTGTTTATTTTGCAACTCCCGTTTCGAGTTACTACTCTTAGAAACTGAACCAGTATCAAATACTGAAAGAACATGCGGTTCCCCCATGTTTAGTTTTGGTAATTGATGACAATCTCTATGGACTAATGGTTGCCTTGAGTTATATTTGAAGGATTTTTCCATAGGCATTTCTTGAAGTCCATGTGGTGGTTTCAAGGAGTTTATGTGGTGACCAATGTGTTATTAAGGAATTATCCAAAGATTGGTCATGTGAGAGTTGAGCTTATCGCAAGCATGTCTTGAAGAAGAAGATTGTGTGATCATTCATGTTTACCTTCAAGACATCATCCAAATGAAGAGAGTTGGAAAGAGTCAAGGTTGATTAAGACTAAGTCAAGAGTGAATCAAGTTGATCAACACACAAAGCGCACAAGATGTACCGAGGGATCAAGCGATCCCATGGTATGGTAAGCATTGTCAATTACGCTTTGTGTACTAACCCATGGTCTTCGTGAGAGTTCTTTGTGGGGTTAGGTTGCGGTGTGCAAGTTCAAGTGAAGCATCATGAAGAGATCAAATGCTTGAAGCTTGCCATCCATTGTGGTGACAATGGACTTGTGAAGATGTTGCGGTGTGCAAGTTCAAGTGAAGCATCATGAAGAGATCAAATGCTTGAAGCTTGCCGTCCATTGTGGTGACAATGGACTTGTGAAGATGTGCGGAAGAGTGGCTCACCCATAGTGGAGTATGGGGGAGCAATCAACTAGTCTTCATCGAGCCAACGCAACCAAGAAAGGTGGTCCAACTTGAGGGAGGCAAGATCGTCATCATCTAGCTCAAGTGGACCATGTGCAAGGCAAAGGTTTGCTCTTGATAGGTTTTCTATTTTACCGGTCTCATGATGGTAGTTGGGAGACCGGGTTATAGGATCGATTGCCGTACTATCAAGGGGGGCTCTCGATGAGTAGCTTGATCGTATCGTTCATAGAGAGCTCAAACCATTGCATCCTTGCATCATCTTTATTGGTTCTTGTTTGGTTCTTCTCTTTGTGAGTTTTGGAGCTTATGGTCATCTTGATGACAAGCTCGAGTTCATCGAAAACGGAGTTCACTCGCATCTTCTATGATGTTTTCGATGTTGGAGGTTATGTCGGTTCTTCTCGGTTGGAGGTTTCACTCTTCTATTTGTTGGCATACCTCCCCTGCCTCTTCTTACTATAACCGGTTGGAGGTTATGCTGGTTCTTCTCGGTTGGAGGTTTCACTCGGTTGGAGGTTTTGATGCTACTCGTCTTCCTCTATCCAACAAGCTTGAGTTTGCTCAATTCGGAGCTCATATGCAGAAGTTATGGCAGTTTGGTCCCAGCGGTAGTACCGCGGGCCGGAGCGGTAGTACCGCTTGGGTGCTACAAGTGGTAGTACCGCTCCAGAGCGGTAGTACCGCTGGTAGCCCCCAGCCGTAGTACCGCTGCGGTCTCGTGCTAGTACCGCCTCGATTCGAGGGGTCTTTTTTCGTGTCGGGTTTTACGGTACTAGCCGCGGCAGTGGGGGCCGTAGTACCGCTCGTATGCGGTAGTACCACCCTGACCACTGCGGTAGTACCGCTCTGGGCCCAGCGGCAGTACCGCAAGGGGGAGCGGTAGTACCGCTGGCCAAGCGGTAGTACCGCTCTCTGCGGGGCTGGTGTGGGGGTTAATGGTTGGATTGTTCCCCCCACTATATAAGGAGGTCTTCTTCCCCAATGAACCTTATCTCTTGAGCTCGTGTTCTTCCCCCATTGTTGACCTTCTTCGAGCTTGCTAACTCTCAATCCCTCCATGGATTCTTGCTAGTTTTTGAGGGAAAAGAGAGAGGAGATCTAGATCCACATTTCCACCAATCACTTTCTCCTCTATGTGAGGGGAACCCATTGGATCTAGATCTTGGAGTTCTTGGTGTTCTCCTTCTTGTTCTTCCTCTCATTTTCCTCCCTAGCATTAGTTGCTTCGGTGGGATTTGAGAGAGAAGGACTTGGGCACTCCGTGTGCCCTTGCCATTGCATTTGGTGCATCGGTTTGAGTTCTCCACGCCCTAGACGGTTGGTGGTGTTCGGAGCTCAATCATTGTGGTGTAAAGCTCCGGGCAAGCGTCGGGGTCTCCAATTAGGTTGTGGAGATCGCCCCGAGCAATTTGACGGGTACCGGTGACCGCCCCCAAGGGTTGCCAAAGTGTACGGATTCGGTGACCGCCCCCAAGGGTTGCCATTTGTACGGGTTCGGTGACCGCCCTCAAGGGTCCCTTAGTGGAATCACGGCATCTTGCATTGTGCGAGGGCGTGAGGAGATTACGGTGGCCCTAGTGGCTTCTTGGGGAGCATTGTGCCTCCACACCGCTCCAAACGGAGATTAGCATCCGCAAGGGTGTGAACTTCGGGATACATCGTCGTCTCCGCGTGCCTCGGTTATCTCTTACCCGAACCCTTTACTTATGCACTTTACTTTGTGATAGCCATATTGTTTCTTGTCATATATCTTGCTATCACTTAGTTGTTTATCTTGCTATCACCTAAGTAGGTTTTCTTGCTTAGCATAAGTTGTTGGTGCACATAGGTGAGCCTAGTTGTTGTAGGTTTTGTGCTTCACAAATTAACCGCTAGGTTTATTCCGCATTTGTTCAAGCCTAAACCGTAATTATTTTAAAGCGCCTATTCACCCCCCCCCCCCTCTAGGAGACATCCACGATCTTTCAAATACCGAGGGGTTGTTATAAACACTAGTAAAGTACACATCAATAATATGTATATCAAATATACCTTTGTTCACTTTGCCATCCTTCTTATCCGCCAAGTATTTGGGGCAGTTCCGCTTCCAGTGACCATTTCCTTCGCAGTAGAAGCACTCAGTTTCAAGCTTGGGTCTAGCTTTGGGCTTCTTCATGGGAGTGGCAACTTGCTTGCCATTCTTCTTGAATTTCCCTTTCTTTCCCTTGCCCTTTTACTTGAAACTAGTGGTCTTCTCAACCATCAAAATTTGATGCTTTTCTTGATTTCTACCTTCGTCGATTTCAGCATCACGAAGAGTTCGGGAATCGTTTTCGTCATCCCTTGCATATTATAGTTCATCACGAAGTTCCAGTAACTTGGTGATAGTGACTAGAGAACTCTGTCAATCACTATTTTATCTGGAAGATTAACTCCCACTTGATTCAAGCGATTGTAGTACTCAGACAATCAGAGCACATGCTCACTAGTTGAGCTATTCTCCTCCATCTTGTAGGCAAAGTACTTGTAAGAGGTCTCATACCTCTCGACTCAGGCATGAGTCTGAAATACCAATTTCAGCTCTTGGAACATCTTATATGCTCCATGACGTTCAAAACGTTTTTGAAGTCCCGGTACTAAGCCGTAAAGCATGGCGCACTAAACTATCAAGTAGTCATCATACCGAGCTTGTCAAACGTTCATAACGTCTGCATCTGCTCCTGCAACATGTCTGTCACTTAGCGGTGCATCAAGGACATAATTCTTCTGTGCAGCAATGAGGATAATCCTCAGATCACGGACCTAGTCCGCATCATTGCTATTATCATCTTTCAACATAGTTTTTCTCTAGGAACATATCAAAAATAAATGGGGAGCTACATCGCGAGCTATTGATCTACAAGATAGTTATGCAAATACTACCAGGACTAAGTTCATGATAAATTAAAGTTTAATTAATCATATTACTTAAGAACTCCTACTTAGATAGACATCCCTCTAATCATCTAAGTGATCACGTGATCCATATCAACTAAACCATGTCTGATCATCACGTGAGATGGAGTAGTTTTTAATGGTGAACATCACTTTGTTGATCATATCTACTATATGATTCACGCTCGACCTTTCGGTCTCAGTGTTCCGAGGCCGTATCTGCATATGCTAGGCTCGTCAAGTTTAACCCGAGTATTCTGCATGTGCAAAACTGGCTTGGACCCATTGTATGTGAACGTAGAGCTTATTACACCCGATCATCACGTGGTGTCTCGGCACGACGAACTATAGCAACGGTGCATACTCAGGGAGAACACTTATACCTTGAAATTTACTGAGAGATCATCTTATAATGCTACCGCCGTACTAAGCAAAAAAAGATGCATAAAGGATAAACATCACATGCAATCAATATAAGTGATATGATATGGCCATCATCATCTTGTGCCTTTGATCTCCATCTCCAAAGCATCGTCATGATCACCATCGTCACCGGCTTGACACCTTGATCTCCATCGAAGCATCGTTGTCGTCTCGCCAACTATTGCTTCCACGACTATCGCTACCGCTTAGTGATAAAGTAAAGCAATTACATGACGATTGCATTTCATACAATAAAGCGACAACCATATGGCTCCTGCCAGTTGCCGATAACTGTTACAAAACATGATCATCTCATACAACAATTTATATATCATCACGTCTTGACCATATCACATCACAGCATGCCCTGCAAAAACAAGTTAGACGTCCTCTACTTTGTTGTTGCAAATTTTACGTGGCTTCCACGGGCCTAGCAAGAACCGTTCTTACCTACGCATCAAAACCACAACGATTTTTCGTCAAGTTTGTTGTTTTAACCTTCAACAAGGACTGGGCATAGTCACACTACTCGATTCAACTAAAGTTGGAGAAACAGACACCCACTAGCCACCTGTGTGCGAAGCACATCGGTAGAACCAGTCTCGCGTAAGCGTACGCGTAATGTCGGTCTGAGCCGCTTCATCCAACAATATCACTGAATCAAAGTATGACATGCTGGTAAGCAGTATGACTATTATCGCCCACAACTCTTTGTGTTCTACTCGTGCATATAAAACCTACGCATAAACCTGGCTCGGATGCCACTGTTAGGGAACGCAGTAATTTAAAAAAATTCGTACGCACACGCAAGATCCATCTAGGTGATGCATAGCAACGAGAGGGGAGAGTGTTGTCCACGTACCCTCATAGACCGAAAGCGGAAGCGTTATGACAACACGGTTGATGTGGTCGTACGTCTTCACGATCCGACCGATCCTAGCACCAAAGGTACGGCACCTCCACGATCTGCACACGTTCAGCTCGATGACGTCCCACGAACTCTAGATCTAGCTGAGGTCGAGGGAGAGTTTCGTCAGCACGACGGCGTGATGACGGTGATGATGAAGTTACCAACGCAGGGCTTCGCCTAAGCACTACAATGATATGACCGAGGTGGAAATCTATGGTGGGGGGCACCGCACATGGCTAAACAATCAACTTGTGTGTCCTAGGGTTCCCCCCTCCCCACGTATATAAAGGAGGGAGGGGGAGGCCGGCCGGCCCTCATAGGCGCGCCAAGGGGGGAGGAATCCTCCTCCTAGTAGGAGTAAGACTCCCCCCTTTCCTAGTCCTACTAGGATAAGAAGGAAGGAGGGGGGAAGAGAGGGAAGGAGGGGGTGCCGCCCCTCCCCCTAGTCCAATTCGGACTAGGCCCATGGGGGGCGGGGCGCGGCCAGCCCTTGGCAGCCCCTCTCTCTCTCTCTCCCCTAGGCCCAATAAGGCCCATTACTTCTCCGGTGGTTCCGATAACCCTTCCGGCACTCCGATATTTATCCGGTGTCCCCCGGAACTCATCCGGTGTCCGAATAACATTGTCCAATATATCATTCTTTATGTCTCGACCATTTCGAGACTCCTCGTCATGTCCGTGATCACATCCGGGACTCCGAACTACCTTCGGTACATCAAAACACATAAACTCATAATACCGATCGTCATCGAACGTTAAGCGTGCAGACCCTACAGGTTCGAAAACTATGTAGACATGACCGAGACTCATGTCCGGTCAATAACCAATAGCGGAACCTGGATGCTCATATTGGTTCCCACATATTCTATGAAGATCTTTATCGATCAAACTGCATAACAACATACGTTGTTCCCTTTGTCATCGGTATGTTACTTGCCCGAGATTCGATCGTCGGTATCTCAATACCTAGTCCAATCTCGTTACCGGCAAGTCTCTTTACTCGTTCCTTAATGCATCATCCCGTAACTAACTCATTAGTCACATTTCTTGCAAGGCTTATAGTGATGTGCATTACCGAGAGGGCCCAGAGATACCTCTCCGACAATCGGAGTGACAAATCATAATCTCTATCTATGCCAACTCAACAAACACCATCGGAGACACCTGTAGAGCATCTTTATAATCACCCAGTTACGTTGTGACGTTTGATAGCACACTAAGTGTTCCTCCAGTATTCGGGAGTTGCATAATCTCATAGTCATAGGAACATGTATAAGTTATGAAGAAAGCATTACCAATAAACTAAACGATCATAGTGCTAAGCTAACGGATGGGTCAAGTCAATCACATCATTCTCTAATGAGGTGATCGCGTTCATCAAATGACAACTCTTGTCCATGACTAGGAAACTTAACCATCTTTGGTTAACGAGCTACTCAAGTAGAGGCATACTAGCTAGTGACACTCTGTTTGTCGATGTATTCACACATGTACTAAGTTTCCGGTTAATACAATTCTAGCATGAATAATAAACATTTATCATGATGTAAGGAAATATAAATAACAACTTTATTATTGCCTCTAGGGCATATTTCCTTCATGTATCTATAACTAAAATAAGTCTAGATACAATCATTTCTAGGACAAGTATTTCCGGACGGAGGGAGTAGGTCTCACAGTCTCACAAAAAACGGTTTGACGGCATGTCTCGTCACGCCATTCTTCATCTTTAGTAGGCGTTATGCGAGTGTGTGCATGTTGTGATATGTAACATTTACATATCTTTTCTGAAACAAGGCATAAGATTTGCCATTTTCATTAACAATTAATTAAGGAGAGAAGGTTCGAAACAAATAACCCAATAGAGGGTTAAAAAGGAAGTCGGCACTGTCATGGCATTACAATACTCAATTGCTTAGCTCCAGCAAGCACCCACAAACTCACTTCCTCTTTGATATTGCACACAATGACCATGGTGGGAGTCGCAATGTACTCTAGCGTTCGCAAGAGACCAATATCAGCATGGAGGACATGACCTTCCTCGAGTTAGATCTAGTTTGAGTGATCCCAATCCACCTATCATTGACGCTAATCACCGGCCTCCATCCACCAATTATTTTATTTTTAAGGATGAATTTTTGTTAACTGAAAAATTGCATACTTATATTTATTTTTAAAAGATGAACTTTGGTTTACCGGAAAATTGCATAATTGTCGTCATCTTTTAACTTTGCTTCGAGCTTTCTACTAAACACTTCTTTTTAATTTGCCAAATGCGCACAAGATGCGTGTTGAAATTTTTTTGGCATTAGCAACCGAGCTGTTCACCACGGCGGCTCTCCACCGTGGCGGATCTGGCTGGCGTGCTTTGATCCATGCGCAGGCACCGCGTTGCGATGATGCGGCGGCCAGGCTCGGCTTCCGCGTATCGCACGGGCATCCGGCGTGCCCGCTGCTCTCTGCCAGATGCGGGCAGACGTGGTTGCCATGGATCTCGGTTATCGTCCAGATCTGACGTCGGCTTCGTGGCGCGGTTGGGGGCCTGACGACGCCGGGTAGGCATCATGGTGGTGCCGATGGTGGCCGGCCAGGCGGTGGCATGCTGGTTCGGGGCGGCGTGGGGGCCCGTTGCCATGAATAAAGGTGGCGGTCCTCGTGCTTTGCTTGCATCACGACAACGTTCGGCATGATCGGCCCTCCTTGATCTGGTCATCGACGGGTTCTGGAACTGCTGAAGGTGATCTTCCCTAGGAGATCTGGATCAGACAATATCCGGTCGTGCGCGTCCAGATCAACCTACAAGGTTCTGAGGGCGTAGCGCGAAGATCTCGAGTTTGTTGATACCATGGGACATGTCGGCCTCTCGATTCCATGGAATAGACGGCGATGGAGAAAGTCATGGTGGCCGAGATCGGAGGATCAATTAGTCGGACGGGGCCTTGGTGGCGATGGAGTCAGCCAGGTGTTTGATAACTCTCAGAAGTAGCACTGATAAGTTGGGGTGGCAGCATTGCAAGATTTCATTTTTGGTGGTGCTCTTTGGGTGCCGAGTCGTGACTTTCAGGATGAAAACCTAAGGTCTGACCCCCATTGGTTGTGCCTGACAATTACCTTGCTGAAGGAATTGTTTTGAGAGTTCGGACTTCCTTGAGAGTGAAAACCTTAGATCTTGGATCGGGCAACGACGGTTCCCTTCTTAAAGGCTTTGCTTTTGGAGACCTCTTATGTTTTGAGTGTTGTATTTAGTGATGGTTGGTGTGCTAGAGGAGTTGATCGCTGTGACAGGACCTTTGTTTTTTTTTCTTCTTTGGCTGTGTGCATCCTGGATGTCTTGTGACATCTTGCAAGTGCAGAGGCTAGGTGTAATTGGTATCTTCGCGATATTAATATATTTTCTTTAAAAAAAACCAAGCTGTTCAAGCAGGCCACAGTTTCCTGCTTTACAATCTCATATTCTCATAAGCCGTTTCCAGCGGCCAGGCAAACCAATGAACTACTGAACTGAACAATGAAAGTAGTGAATACCTTAAATGTGCAATAATTGTATGTCCATCACAGATCCACAATCATCAGCACTAATAGCAGTAAAGCATGATCTCACGAAGAAAAGGGTTGTCCATATAACTCAGTTCCAGAATTATAAAAAGCAGCCCAGGCAAATTCTAGCCCCCTGACTGAACGTGACGTAACTAGAATTCTCCACCACTTTAGGCACCACAAGATCTCAAAATATGAAAAGAGGAACAGGTTCTTTGCGTACAGAAAATCATCCGATCTGGTATGAAAACAAGGATCCAGCAATACACATAGAGCAGGCGCAAACTGCATGCTCCCGCTTAGTTGAACTTCCCTAGGCTTAGCGACCACAGAAATCACTTTGCGGCTCATACTTGAGGTGATGCTGACGATTCACTCTTGTCGCCTGTTGCCTTCTCTCCTGCGGGTTTGTCTTCGACGTCGTTTGCAGCTCGCTCGTTCGCACGGGCCTCGTCTTCAACCAGGGATCCAGTGCGCATCAGTTCCTTGACCTTGCGGAATTCATCGTAGTGATTGCGGCGATGCTCTTTGAAACTCACTGATGATCTGTCAGCTTCTGAGTCTGCATGAACACCAAACATATCACTGCCTGTTCCAATAACGTCCTGGACTCAGATGGTAAGCTTATTATTGCCCATTACGTTGATGATTAAGTATACACTTGTGCATGACATCAAATACAAATATAAATCATGATATAAGATACCAGCTTAGAAGGAGTTACAAAAGGTTTATCTTAGCTAGCTAATTTAGAAGAGCTATATGAGTAGTCATATAGTTGGATCACTTATGGACCTCATTACAGAAAGCTGATACCATAAATCAAGTCGCATAACTCAGCTAGTCAAATATATTGAACATCAGTAATTACTGATTTACTCTAGCAACTCTAGAAACATAAAATGGTAACTGAGAAAGAAGCTACCAACCACCATCCTGTTCCATGGCATCTGCATCATCATCTGAGGATGCCCACTCATCATCCTTTGAATCATTTTTACTTGAAGAGGCCACACCATTTAAAGCAGTCAATATAGCTTCAGCACTAACAGTCTCATCTAGACACTTGTCGAAAGGGCGTGTTGGTGATAGTGACCCTAGAGAGCAAGCAATGAAAGCAATTATTCAGCGTTGCACATTATGAGCACAAATAGTGGTCAGATATGATGAAATACAAGTAACAAGGCATATACCATCTTCATCCATCATAGGGTGATACGGTGTCTTGGGCTCGGTTATCTTCTGCCTCACTGGCTTGTTTGATTCAATCTCATACAGATTGTCCTCATTCCACTTCACGCGATGGGAGCTGAAGAGAAAAAGGTCAAAATAATGGAAGCAAAATCAAGCAAGTTGAGGTCTAGCTCACACTTATGCAACCAGTTCAGTTGTTTTCATTAGCTCTGGATCATAGCGCAGCATTTGCGCCAAAAAACATGGTTTCGTGTACATGTAAAACCATATAAAAATACAAATGGTACTACAAAATCATACCCATTTTTTCCAATACCACATCCATGTAGAAGTCAATAGCTAGGCCTTATTGTGTTTAAGCAGGCAACATCAATGCTATTTTCTATGCCTTCATAGTACCATAAAATGCAAAAGCCAAATAGAGAATCTTATCTCGAATATAAGCCCTTTGACATATTAGCTCTATCAGTCCTTCCAGTTTCTCAAACAGAGAATACTATTTTGCATAAAACCTGGATTAAGTTCAAGACTTTCTACACACTTGCATTTACCATGTCATGTTGCAATGTAAAAATCAATTGTATTCCTCAGGACACCAAACAAATATGCTGAACCCTTGTTCACAAGTTGGTAAAAAAAAGAGAAATGCTTATGCTCCATCATTATGCTAGCCCAGAGATAAGATTTGAAACAACCCAAGCCAAGTAATGGAGTACTAACTAAGACTCCGAAAAACGTGCATACAAAATAAGTCAGTATGCATCATATCTTTCAAACAGTTTCTTATTGATCTCAAAGGAGGAATTAAGACTACTAACCTCATGCTTTAAGTTTCTGATGAGTGAAGATCAAGAAATGTCTAGACAGCAATTCGAAGCCAGATAACACCACCTATTCTAGGTTTTCCTGCAGAAAAAAACTGTCAAGAGTAAATCGAACAAAGATGCACATATTTTGGGAAGCGGAAGGTGGGCGTGTGCCACTGTGACTACCGAATCCGACATGCACAGACCATCTAATAGTTCACCTGACACATGGGGGGTGGGACAAGCTAATGACCAGACGGCAATTATCAGCAACAATCTATGGCTTTTGTAGTCAATCAAATGTGCAGTTCTCTGACAATTTTGACAGAATGTGCATACCAACAATCTTTCAAAAACATACTTCTTAATAGTACACAAATTGATATATGGAATAGTTGAACACGATAATAAGCAAAATTTGCTACGTGACATTGTAAAATGGGGGCAATTGTGCATCACACCAAAATGGTGGCCCTTTGATACATAACAGTCGAATTGCTATACTACTATTGTAACAACCAGCAAGTGGGCTGCACGAACTGTCTACTTAATTTGCCTTCCATCCTCCTAGCATTACTGCTCAAGAACAAGCACGTACTCCCTCGGCACTGCACCGGCACACACTGCTGCACAATTTCTCTTCGCTGGACTGGCTGCCTTGCTTTCTACAAGGGTGCCCCACAAAGGCCAAACATGCCATCACCAGCCATGATGGTGTGTTCAACAAAGACGGTCTTAGTAGAGTTAGTTCACTGATGGGCATGCTTCAACCTGGCACAACGCGTCCATGAAGGGAGTGTGCCACTGTGTAGTGGCACCGGAGACCATCGCCACAAGGCCGTGGGGTGTGAAAGGCTGAATCTGAGGATTCGACTTACGGTGGTGAACAATCAACCGGGGCTACACGAAATGTTTATTCCCTCTGAAAAAAAGATGGAATGACTGTATTACGATCGCTTCAGTGTGCTGTGGCAGATGGCCGGTCACCATTTCAGAGCCAAACCCCATGATTTTGTACCCATAATTAAAACTAAGAAAAGAGAGATCATCATCTTAGTATTATGCGGGCGCGACAGGGCGGATCTCGATGAGGTCTAGAATGGGAACGGCGGTCCCGGGGAGGCGGGATGGGTTGGTGGGCGGCTGAGGGGTGGGGGACGGGGCGTCGGCGATGACGCGGAGCTAGGGCCCGGCGGCAGCTTTGAGGCGCGGCGGAATCGGGTCGGGTCGGATTGGTAGGGTAGGACCGTAGGAGGTCAGGCGGAGAAGAGGAGGGCGCCGCACGGGATGGTGGCGGTGGAGAGGAAAAGTCGCTGCTACGGGGATCGGCCGCGCGTCGTAACGAAAGGGAGATGGATTTTGACCGGGATCAGGGGGGATTACCTTAGCTGCTCTCGGCAGTGGTTCCGGCGGAGGAACGAGCTCGGCGTCGAGGTGGACGACGAGGGAGCAGCGGCGGAGGAGCGAATCGGGGTCGGGGTCGGGGTCGGGGTCGAGGTGGGCAAGGGGCGGAGGAGCACGCGCCGGAGGTGTGGTGTTTCCGTGGCTTATTTCTTTTCTCACGCTCTTCCCCTCTGCCCCCGGCACTTCCACATAATTACGAGAAAATCCTACCCTTACCGTGAACTGAGCTGCTACCGTAGTGGCTCACAGCATCTACGACCACACATATCAAAAAGAGAAAAATGCAGTTTTAGGTCCTAAAACTATTGAAGGTGTGCCAGCATAGTCATATAACTTTAAAACTGTTTGGGTCCCAGAACTATGTAAGTTTGTTCATCACAGGTCTTAAGCTTGCATGGGCAGCATTGACCCGCCGCCGTGTCGCTTGGAGATGCCTGAATTGTTGCCACGTTCACCCAATATACCCACCAGGTTAACTTCTACACCGGCCCGCAACAGTGACTATTTCCCACCTGTGGTCATGCTCGTGCCCAAACAACAACATGCACGACCAGCTCTACGGCAAGGGTATCGGGGCAAGGACAATGTCATGAGAGAGGGGGGTGGCGTCCTCCATCCCGATTGGCTCGGTGTCTCTCCTCCATGCCGACTGGCTCGGGGTCTCCCTGGCGGCCGCACCAAAACCTCTTAGCGAGGTTGCCTTGTAGCTCATGGGCACGTAGGTGAAGGGCGTGCAGGTTGCAACACACACTGCGACGTTGAAGCGTATGGACCACTTTTGGGGAAGTAAACACATATAAAGTGCTATTTTGAAACAATGCGCCATAGATGCTGCCATGCAAGCTTAGGACCTGAGATGAACAAACTTGCATAGTTTTGGGACCCAAAACTGCAGTTTCGAAGTAATAGGACTAAACTGGCACACCTCCAATAGTTTTGGGACCAAAAACTACAGTTTCGAAGTTATAGGATTAAACTGACACACCTCCAATAGTTCTAGGACCCAGAGCTGCAGTTTCCAAGTTATAGGACTAAGCTGACACATCACCAATAGTTTTAGGACTTATGATTCATTTTACTGTCAAAAATGAGCCTGCAAACATCTTTCCCTCGACCCAAAATAAGTGTCTTAAACTTAGTGCAACTTTGTATTAGAGCTAGTACAAAGTTGAGACGGTTATTTTGGAACGGAGGGAGTAGTATCCCCTCCATAACCGAGAAATATTTCCTTAGTCCTCCTTGGTTGTGCATGAAGCGGAAGTTCATTATGATGCCAGTGCTCATCCAAGGCCCTAAGCAACCCGGCAACGACATTGATGTGTACCTAAGGCCATTAGTTGAAGAACTCTTACAGCTGTGGAATGGAACAGGTGTACGTGCGTGGGATGAGCACATGGGGGAAGAATTTGACCTAAAGGCCTTGCTGTTCGTGACCATCAATGATTGGCCTGCTCTCAGTAACTTTTCAGGACAGACAAACAAGGGATACCGCGCATGCACGCACTGTTTGGATGATACCGATAGTATATATTTGGACAATTGTAAGAAGAATGTGTACCTGGGACATCGTCGATTTCTTCCGAGCAGGCATCCCGTAAGAAAGAAAGGCAAGCATTTCAAAGGTGAGGCGGATCACCGGACGAAGCCTCGCCACCATACTGGTGCTGATGTACATGATATGGTCAAGGATTTGAAGGTAGTCTTTGGAAAGGGTCCTGGCGGACAACCTGTTCCGAATGACGCTGACGGACGCGCACCCATGTGGAAGAAGAAATCTATATTTTGGGACCTGCCCTATTGGAAAGACCTAGAGGTCCGCTCTGCAATCGACGTGATGCACGTGACGAAGAATCTTTGCGTGACCCTGCTTGGCTTCTTGGGCGTGTATGGGAAGACAAAAGATACACCTAAGGCACAGGAGGACCAGCAACGTATGCATGGAAAAGACGGCATACATCAGGGTCATGCCAACTACGCTCTTACCAAAGAAGAGAAGGAAATCTTCTTTGAATGCCTGCTCAGTATTAAGGTACCGTCTGGCTTCTCGTCGAATATAAAGGGAATAATAAACGTGGCAGAGAAAAAGTTCCAGAACCTAAAGTCTCATGACTGCCACATGATTATGACGCAACTGCTTCCAGTTGCATTGAGGGGGCTTCTACCGGATAACGTTCGATTAGCCATTGTGAAGCTATGTGCATTCCTCAATGCAATCTCTCAGAAGAAAATCGATCCAGAAATCATACCAAGGTTAGAGAATGATTTGGTGCAATGTCTTGTCAGTTTCGAGTTGGTGTTCCCACCATCCTTCTTCAACATCATGACGCACGTCCTAGTTCACCTATGCGAAGAGATTAACGTTTTGGGTCCTGTATTTCTACACAATATGTTCCCCTTTGAGAGGTTCATGGGAGTCTTAAAGAAATATGTTCATAACTGTGCTAGGCCAGAAGGAAGCATCTCCAAGGGCCATGAAAATGAGGAGGTCATTGAGTTTTGTATTGACTTTATTCCTGACCTTAAGCCGATTGATGTTCCTGAATCGCGGCATAAGGGCAGACTGGATGGAAAAGGCACGCTAGGAGGGAATCAAAAAATATGTATGGACGGACATTCTCTCACTGAAGCACACTACACAGTTCTACAGAATTCCGCCTTGGTGGCTCCGTATATGGACGAACACAAGAATTTTCTACGCTCCAAACACCCGGAGCGGTCTGATGACTGGATTACACGTGAACAAACCAGGAGTTTCGCCGGCTGGTTGCAGACACGTACCATGCATGACGTCTCTATTGAAGATGACCTGTACTCGTTGTCCCAGTTACCATCTTCGAATATAATGACTTTCAAAGGGTACGAGATAAATGGTAATACATTTTACACGATCGCCCAAGATAAGAAGAGCACCAACCAAAACAGTGGTGTCCGCTTTGATGCAACAACCAAGACGGGAAAGGAAACATATTATGGTTACATAGAGGAGATATGGGAACTTGACTATGGACGTGGTTTGAAGGTCCCTTTGTTTCGGTGCAAATGGGTCAATATGACACGAGGCGGGGTAACGGAAGACCCGCAGTATGGAATGACAACAGTGGATCTCAACAATCTTGCGTATGCAGACGAACCATTCGTCCTAGCTAATGATGTGGCACAGGTTTTCTATGTGAAGGATATGTCTACCAAGCCGAGAAAAAGAAAAGATAAGGAAGCGAATGCATCATACGATGAGCCAAAGCGCCACATAGTTCTTTCTGGGAAGAGAAACATCGTGGGAGTGGATGACAAGACAGACATGTCAGAAGATTATGAAAAGTTTGATGAAATTGCTCCATTCACAGTGAATATTGACCCGAGCATCCGGTTAAATGATGAAGATTTTCCATGGCTACGGCGCAAAGGGACACACGCGAAGAAAAAGTTTCACACCCAAAGATCTGGGATGTGATCGTCTTCACTATCATCACTTTCTTCTGTGTTTCACACCCAGGAGGGAATCTCTGTAATAGTTAGGGTAGTTATGTGTTTTGGCATTTGAAACGCGAAGAAATTTTATGTGCAAACAAATTCTTTCATGCATTTACTGTTTTTTTCAGCTAAATGACCCTGAAATTGAAAAGCATTTCAAATGAACTCAGAAAAGGTTGAAAGTTGGCATGGTATCATAATTTCACCCACATAGCATGTGCAAAAAAGTAGAGAGGGTTACCGCAAAAACTGGATGCACTTCGTGTACAAAATGGACAATCTCTTTCGAAGTATCAGGGTTTCGGACGAAAACTCACCCGTTACAAAGGTATTTCATTTTTTAAATAACCTAAGCATTACCAAATTGAATATAATGATAAAACACACTAATATTAAACATAAGAAAAAAGAATCACTGAAAAATCTATTTTCAAAGTTAAGTTATTCACAAACTAGTGATTCACACAAATTTCAAATAATTCAAAATGTAAACTATTCAAATTTGTAAACTATCGGCACTAATAGAAAGTTTGTAATTTTTTATACCTAAAGCAAAAATATTCACAAAGAAACTCTAAATACAGCAAAAAACAACTCAAAAATAAATAAAACAAAAATAAATAAAGCAAAAAAGAAAAAGAAAATAAAAAAGCCCGCCTACTGCGCCATAGCGGCCTGCATACGACTAGAAACCCAACCTGTTGTTGGGCCAGGATGCAGGCCCGCAAAGGCCCAGTAGGCCCACAGGGCAGCACAGAACATTTAGGCCCAGTAGGCCTGCTTTGGAGAGGAGCTCGAGAGAGCTACCGCACTGGGGCTTATAAACCAGTGCGGACGCCCCTCGGCTAGCGAGGTGGGACTAAACATAATGCACCGCACCTGCGCCAGCGCACCCCCTTTAGTACCGGGTGGTGGCTCAAACCGGTACTAAAGGGGGGGTCTTTAGTACCGGTTGGAGCCACCACCCGGTACTAAAGGGTGTGCGCTTCCCGCCGCTTGGCCTGGCCAAAACAGACCTTTAGTACCGGTTGGTGGCTCCAACCGGTACTAAAGAGGTGTTCTATATAAGAAAGCACTTAAAAAAATCAGTTTCTCATCTCTCCCTCTGCTTCTTTCTCCTCTGCCCCGTCGCTGCCGCCCCTCGTCGCCGCCCCCGTCGCCGTCCGTAGCCGTCCCCGTCGGCGTCCGTCGCCCCGGCCGTCCCCGTCCCCGTCGTCCCCGTCGCCGCGCCCCGCCCCGTCGTCCCGTCGTCCCCGCCCGGCCCGTCCCCGTCCCCGTCGTCGCCGCCCCGTCCCCATCCCCGTTGTCACCGCCCGTCTCCGTCCCCGTCGCCGCCTCCCGTCGCCGCGCCTCGCCGGTGAGCTCCTGCCCCGACCGCCATGTCCACACACACACACATTAGTTTTTTAGTATAAATTTTAGTTATAATTTTTTTTTCTGTTTTTTAGTTATAGAAATATTAGAAATGTTATAGAAATGTTATAATTTTTTTTTGTTTTTTAGTTATAGAAATATTTATAGAAATGTTAGCAATTTTTCTGTTTTTTAGTTATAGAAATATTAGAAATGTTAGTTATATATATAGAAATGTTAGAAATTTTAGAATTAGTTTTAGTTAGATGAATTAGATTAATGCCAAACTGTTAGAATTTGCATATAGAATTTTAGTTATCATAATCCAATCATTTAAAAAATGTTACTTTTTGCGGGCATATAGTATTTGTTCTCGACGATGCCCGGCCCGCATCCTCGCCGTCGACCCGTTCGCGACGACGTCCGGCTGACCCATGTCCGGGATTGGGCTCCGCCGGGCTGGCACTGGGAGGTGCTACCTGGAGGGGCGCGCCGCTTGGTGAGGAACCCGGCCTCGGGTCCCGTCGTCGACCCTGATCTCCTTTGGTGGCGTTCGCGTGGGCCACATTCGGTGCAGAGGGAGCCGGCCCCGCCGGAGGTGGTGCGTCGTCGTGTCAGGGAGGAGGACAAGCACGTCCATCGCTACATGGCTGCTATGGACGTCAGGTTCTCCAATACCTGGCAGGTTCTTTGGGCAGATGACCGGAGATATGATCCTGTGATGGTTCCTTGTCTTTGGGTGTCCACCGCCCGCGCCCCAGGAACCGTGAGTGGCCTAGATTCTTCTATAGTATTCGATCTTTATTAGCTACCTAGCCAGTGATGTATTTGAGATTATATATTATTCGAGACGATGTATTCGAGATTATATATTATTCGAGACGATGCATATTATGTACTATATGATTTAGTTTTTCCTTATTGATTGCATCCATGCATTGTAATTTGAATACTAAATTGTTTTATATTTCTTCTGTATTAGTTAAATAAAAGCTATGGCGGACAATACCGGCAGAGAGGGAGAAGAGGCCCTGTTCAAGATCATACGCAGCCCTAACAGGCCAGATGATCTGAATGAAGCAAATGATGGCTCCCAATATCTGAACAATACCGGGGAGGGTGATGATAAGATATTCGATCTCGACGACCGAGCTGATGAAGTCATGAACTATGATTATGATTATGATGATGCAGACAATGATTATGATGACGAATACAATGTTGATCTTGAAATAACAAAGACTACCGGCGAGGTATATTTATATAAGCAGGCATCTAGTGATCATCACATGTTTTTTTATTTGAAGATATATTAACGAATCGATCTTTCTTCTTTCAACCCTCCGGATCGAGCAAATCTGCTTCTACAGACAGCAGGACAAAGTGGCCCGGGCAAAAAGTTGAAGGAGGGTGTAAAGTACAACATCGATTCCATCAAAGCTAGTGGCGAACCCCTCACGCCTAAGAACATTGCGAACAAGTTCGTTCGTCAGTACGGAGTTCTTGTGAAGGACCAACTCCCGATCTCCATTCAAGAATGGAAAGAGCCAAAAACTAAATGCCCAGATGTTACTTGGGTCGACGACAGAGCAAAACAAAAGCTTTGGGAATCTCTGATGGAACATTTCACCCTACCAGATTATTTCACTGATGCAGATGTGCAGAAAGTCAAGGACGCTGCTCTTAAGAAGATGGCAATTGCACTCAACACCCACAAGAAAACTGCATGGGCCAACTACCTCACTGCAGAAAGGAAGACTCCAGAATTCAAGGGAACACTGGAGAAGCAAAGAGAACACTGGCCCGCTTTCGTGAAATTCAAGGAATCAGAATTATCTAAGGAATGGTCGAGAAAAAACAAGGCCAATGCCGCAAAAAAGACGCAGTTCCATAGGCTGGGTCTAGGTGGCTACGCGGTGGCAATGCCTAAGTGGGATAAGTCTGAGCAAGAGATGGAGGATGCAGGGGTCACTCCGGTTACTAGGAGCTGGCCCCCCAGGTGCAGAACTTGGTTCTATGCGCATGGGGTGGCGTTGGACCCGAAGACAGGCCTGGTTTCGAAGAAGGCAAGTCTAAAAGGAGCAGAACAAAAGTTACTTGACGCAATAGAAGATGCTCGAAAGGGGGTGTTCACGCCCAACAGAGAGAACGATGAGCTTACGGGCGCCCTGGGAAATCCTGAACACCCGGGAAGAACACGAGGCAAGGGCGTTATTCCCTGGTATGAGGGCTTTTCGGAATGGAACGACGACTACAGGACCCGTGCAAGAAAGAAGATGGAGGAGGAGAAGAAGAGGAAGCTGGAGGAGGAGCAGAGGAAGCAGGACGCGGAACGCCTTCAAGGCCAAGAAGCAAGGCACGCGGACTTGGCACTCAAATTCCAGTAGCAGCAGCAGATCGACTCACTTAGCTAGGAAAGGGGGTCTCAACAGCGGCAGCAGCAAGCGGATGATCATCCAACATTGGATAGCACCGTCCCATCCATGCCGAGAAGCAGCGTTGGTTCCACCCCGGGTGACGCACTGATGGATACATACCCTGTGGATGACATCATAGAGAACACTAACTGTGAGCTACACTTCAAAATGAAGAACATATCCATGAAGGTGGCGGACACCGTTGCTTTTACAATTACCCCCGAAGCAACCTTCGATTGCGCCCCGATTCCAGCGGGCTATGCTCGTGTCATGGTTGATGAGGTGGTGGACCCATATTCGGGGCTACAGCTTGACATTCCTGGAGGTGACGACGAGCACACACTGGGAGAGGCCATACATCGTATCATCCTATGGAGAAAGGATTGCATCATCTTTCGAAGTCCACCGACACCGCGTCTGCCGACTCCTCCTCGAAGTCCGCCATCGTGTCAGCAAACTCCTGCTCTTCCAAGTCCACGAACGCGTGAGCAGACTCCTGCTTCAAGTCCGGCACAGCGTCAGGCCACTCCTTCTGTTTCAAGTCCGACACCGTGTCAGGCCACACCTCCTGCTTCAAGTCCGGCACAGCGTCAGGCCAGACCTCCTGCTTCAAGTCCGACACCGTGTCAGGCCACACCTCCTGCTTCAAGTCCGGCATAGCGTCAGGCCACTCCTCCTGCTCCAACTAAGCCACGTCAGCCGTCTCCGCCGCCTAAGCAATCGCAGAAGAGACACGCCGCAACTATGGTGCGTAGCGGTACGAGTCGAGGTAGTACATGAAGTACAGGCGGAGACAAGCGATATAAATATGGTCCAAGCAGCCTCGCTCCTCTTCCTCAGAGGCCTTACAACATGACCGAGGAGAAAAACGATGCAATAGTGCGGGCCGAAGTGGACGCCCATTTTGGACCGAAACTGGCACCGCCGCCGAGGGAGAAAGTGCCTGAGGAAAAGATTGACCACTTCATTCGTATGGCTAGACCACCAGTTCCCAAGCCTGTCGACTCAGACTATGAGCGCCAAATCGGGAAGGCACATCGAGCACGACTACAGAAAGAAGCGAGCTCGAGCTCGATCCAACAAGCAGCTGTCAAAAAATGCGGGAAAACCGTTCCCCAGCTGGGAGAACAGGCGGCGCAATCGATCCCCCCGCTTGTTGTGCCAACAACACATGAGAGTACGCGCGCCCAATATTATTGTGGGCAAACCGTTTACGTTCCCGAGCTGGGCGATGTGGTAATAACCGAGGAGCATATAATGCAGGCTGAAATGCTCAAGATCACTGTTGGACAACTCCTCGATATCGAGCCCATGTCTCCGCTTAGAGAGGAGGAAATAAAACGGAAATATGTCCGGGGCCAACCTTTGGTCGAGCCCGAGGAGGTCAAGAACCTCCCAACGAGAATGTATGAATTGCATGATTGGTACATGAAAATTACCAAGATTTCCAATCGAGAGTCCCTCATGGTGCAAGTCGAGGAAGATCATTACTTCAATAAGAAAGCTCTGTCCATTGAGTATTCAGAACTATTTCAGTTATTCAATCAAGATGCACTCGACAAATCTATCATCAGTTGCTATTGTCTGTAAGTGATTTCTTTCTGTAATTTAAGTCTCAATCTAACTCTAGTGCTCATTGATTGATCATTAATTACCTGTAATTATATATCCTCACTATATATTCTTTTCTGTGGTATTATGCAGGATGAAGATGTATGAAATGAAAAAAGCTGGACGCTATGGCATTGGGTTCATTGACCCAAATACCGGTAATGAATACACATGGAAATTGGAATGGTGTAGACAAGATGTAGAGAAAAACATGCTAGAGTTCTTGAAGCGCCTCAATAGCAATGAAGATATACTATTTCCTTACAACTTCGAGTGAGTCACACTGTCTTGTACTACAAATTCTGTTTTTGCTTACTAGCTAGATGTTAATAAGTGTATAGGGTTTAGGGTTATAGTTGATTAGTGTTATGCACATGCCCGCTTAATTTATACATGCAAACGTATGCGCATGCAGGTTCCACTGGATCTTGTTAGACATTAAAGTTGACGAAGGAAAAGTTGAAGTACTGGACTCACTACTTAAAAAAGATAGTGACTACAGCATCATGAAGGGGATAGTCGACAGGTTATTTCAATCATTATTAACTATATCTCGGCCTATTTAGTTCATCATTTCCTGATATGAACTATTTTTAATAACCCCTTTATTAATTTTCTTTGCCGGCGGGCAGGGCTTGGGCAAAGTACATCAAGGTGACTCCAGGAAAATGGCGACAAAAGCTATGTTGGTATCGACCCAAGGTAAGTAATTAAGTAGTACTAGCTAGCTAGCTACCATCTCTTTAATTCTTGTTTCAATACCATTAATTAATTAACATGCTTGATTAATTATTATCTGATTAAATTCTATTCTCGTAAAGGCCCTGAAGCAGGCGCCGGGGACTGAAGTGTGTGCATACTACGTTTGCGAGAACATTCGCATGATGGTGTCCGAAAGAAGCAGATCTGATAGACAGGACTGGGTACGTTCGCCAGAACACTATTCACAAATCTTACATGATTGTCGATATCTAGTCACACAACTAATACACATGCATATTGATCTCCTTCTTAACAGTTCAAAGAGGCGCGGGACCAACTCCTACCAACAGAGCGCATACGAGCACTTCAAGAGGTAATAGCGGGATTTTTGCTCGACCAGGTCATAGATCCCAAAGGAGAATACTATTACCCGCTACCGCCCCCATGAACCACTTGTCATCGTGCTCCGAAGGCACCAAGGCAACATGTAGGAGAAATTGTATATATACACATGTGTATGTGTGAATAATTAATGGTGGTTGTGAGACATTCGATTATATATATATATATATATGATCGGTTCTACGAGAAAATCTATTTATATATATGCATAACGTGTACAATATGTAGTATCGTAAAATACCAGCAAACAAAAAAGAATTAAATGGAAAACACAAAATTAATGGAAAAAATAAAAATTAAAACAAAACCCCCCAAACATTTAGTACCGGTTGGTGCTACCAACCGGTACTAATGGTCTACCAGCACCCGGGCCTGGCTCGTGCCACGTGGTGGCACTTTAGCGCCGGTTCGTGCCGAACCGGTAGTAAAGGGGGGGGGCATTTAGTCTCCACTCTTTAGTGCCGGTTGCAGAACCGGCACTAAAGGCCCTTACGAACCGGCGCTAAAGCCCGGTTCTGCACTAGTGGGGTGCTAAACGTTCTCGGAATGGACCGAGATTTGCCAAGTGGCCTTGGTACACCACCGGTAGACCACCTGTCAAGTTTCGTTCCATTTGGAGGCCGTTTGATGCTCCAACGGTTAACCGGGTAACCGCAAAGGCCTCTTTTGTGTTGCAGCCCAACACCCCTCCAAAACATCCCAATAACCCATCTAAACCCCTCCATGCTCTCCGTCGTTGGATCACCATCGTGTGGGCGAAAACCGCACCTCATTTGGACTCTCCTACCTCCCTCTACCTATAAAAAGGCCTCCTCCTCCGAAATTTCGGGCGAAACCCTAGATCCACCCTCTCCCTCCGCGCCGGACACGTCCGGACGGCGCCGGACGCGTCCGCCGCCGCACCCCGTCCACTCAGACGCCGCCACGTGGCTCCTCACCGCCCGCCGCCGCCGAAGCCCGCCGGGCCCGTCCATCGCCACCCGCGTCAGCGCGCGCCCGCGCCGCCTCCTCCGCGCGTCCGCCTGCCCGCGCCGCCGCACTCCCTCGCCGCCGCCGCCTTTGCCCGCGCCTCCCGCCGGCCACCGGAGCTCGCCGGAGTCGCCTCCGTCCCAAGCTCCGGCCAGATCCGGTCGAGGAGCGACCGTATCCGGCGCCCCAGCGCTCCGGCCACCTCCTCTCCTCCGGCGGACACCCTCCTTGTCCGCAAGCTCTGGCCACCGCGACCTCCATCTCCGGCGAGTTGCTCCAGCGGACCTCGACATCCGTGCCCGAACCCTAGATCTGGGATTTCGGAGGTGATTTTTCCACCAAGTCTTTCCCCTGTGACATTTTTATGCCCCTGTTCATCGCCTCATATCTCCATGACCGTAGCTCCGTTTCATGCATATGAATATCAAAATGCTCATTGTAATATGCTCTCAATTTCATTCCATTGTGGCATGCTTGTTTGAGTTCATGTTGATGCCCAAATCATTGATGCAAGAGTGCTAGAAAATGTTTACTGCTGCTACTTGTCAGTTTATGATGATTTGTCATTTTTGTTGCATTTGATGTGTGCATCATATGAGCATGAGATCTAAATGTGTTTTGATCTACAACATGCCATATTTAGATAGGTGCTTGCCATGTATTTTTGTGATCTATTTGGTGACTAGCACAAGCATGCAAACTAGGCTTCGTGATGCTGCTGTTTTCAGTGACTTAGGATTTTGCCAAGTCCTTGTTCTGCTGTTATTTTGATGCCATGTAAACCTCATGCTACAGTGAAATCCATGCTTGTTTTGGGATACTTCAGTAAAGATGTTTTGAATATATGGTTATGCTATATCCATCCATACCCCTGTTTGCAATTATGGAGTGCCCTAGCATGTCTTGTTCTTGCTCCACTTTTGCTATAAAATGTTCCTGGCAGAATGTTAACATGTTAATCAATATTGCCATGGTTGTTGCTAGTGATCCATGCATGCTATGCACTTGCTCTTGCCATGGTTAGCTTCATGAACATGTCATCTTGCTGTTAGTATGCTTGTTTTGTCATGAAAGGCTTTGTGATGAGTGGTTTGAGCTCGCAAAGATGCCTTCATAATTCTGTTCATGCCATTCTCTGTTTTTCTGCCAAGTCTGAAACTGTTAATAAATCTTGCTATGTTTACATGGGTGCCATGATACCTTCTGTGCCTTTTTGGCTCATGTTCAGTTAGGAATTTTGTTCTATGCATTTAGTAGAGTCATGAAATGCCTTTAGTTACTATGATATGTTCCTGTAGCATGTTGTTTGCTTGATCTAAACATTGCTTCCTGATGCGGTTTATGCCATGTTAGTATTTTCACACAGTCTGTGATACTGATATCTTTTGCACTTTTGCCATGCTTGTTTGAACCTGCTCTTGTGTGATTTAGCCGTAGCTCAGTGTTCATGTTTTGTCAAGCATCTTGTGTACATCACTGCCATATACTTTGTTGCTATGTTGGAGTGCAGTAGCTTAGTTTTTTGTTGCATTCTAGATGGCATCGTGCTGTTAATCGCAGAATTGTGCCATTCTTGTTTTGCTTGCCATTTGCAAACCATGTGTCGTGGAATTGTCACGACAGATGTCCTCGTGAAAGGACTTAGTCGTGGATCCATCGCAACTAGGAAGCTTAAAGGGGTTAAAGCGGGACAAAGGACACGAGGGTTTATACTGGTTCGGCCCCTTGCGGTGAAGGTAAAAGCCTAATCCAGTTGAGGTGGAATTGCTAGGGTTTCGATGACCAGGGAGCGAATCCGCTATGCCTGGCTCTCGATTTGTTGTTACTTGCCCTAAACCGCCGCCGGGTCGTCCCTTTATATACAGAGGTCGACGCCTAGCGGCTCATAGAGTCCCGGCCGGCTCATAAACAGTGTCCGGCTCGGTGACTAGTTAATTCTGCCTTACAATACAAGTTATGCCCTTATGGCGGTTTATCACTATAGGCCTTAAGCCGCCTTTGGGCCTTGGGCCCTTAACTAAACCGCCATCTTCAAGCTTGATATTGGGCTTCATATGATGAATCGCCATAGCGTAACCCGGCCCCTCCTGGGCAGGTTACACTAGTAGTTTATCCCCAACATTAGGCCCCAGATTGATTTGAACCGGTTCATGTTAATCTTCAATATTTAAGAAAAAAATCTTCTGTCTTCCATCTGTGCGAGAATTTATAACCCGCCATGACGTCATCTTCTGGATTCATGGTAACCCGCCGTGACGTCATCTGCTTATTTAATTCATTTTTTTATTCAATCATATTCCAATGGATCCTTATCTTAATGACCGTCCCGAGAATCGAGGCATCTGAGTAGCTGTATAACCATGTTTGGCCTCCTCATTTTTCGTGCCCGCTTTATCAGTCTTCCCTTATAAATAGGCACGACCTTAGGTCTTTCTTCATTCTCCCCTTTCGTCGTCTTCTTCCTCTCGCTACTCCACTGCTGCTCGAGCTCCGCCGCCACCGCCACCGCAGAGCACCTCGTCTTCGTCGACCTTGGCCGCTGCATCAACCTGAATCGATTAGAGAACGGCGGTGATCCTCCGTAGTAGATCTGCAGCTGTAAGTCCTCGCCGTCCCGCACCTCAGATCCGCATTTAGGGTTTGCGAGTTCCTCTGTGTCTTCCGTTGTTCATCACAAATTTCTCCGTGGCTCCTTCATTGCATCTTCTTTCGATTCAAAAGGAATACTAAACTCATGCGGTAGTTGTTTTGCATCCATTTCAAATGCTAGTAGATCCCTTTTTCCAGTTCAGAGGCCTCATTAGAGTTCACGAGCTCATCTGTACTAGATTTTTAGGTCTAGAATATTTTCTTTTCTGAACAGCCATTTGATCCAAATTAATTGCTGCGTCCCGTGAAACATGTTTTTGTACACTTAGCCGATGCCTGTATCTGGATAGATCCACTTAGCCATGGCGGCTCACACCACTGGCTCTAATTTGAGATGCTCAATAGATAACTTCAAACGCGCATGGCGGCTTAGATAACCTCAACTGCTCATGGCGGCTTAAATAATCTGACATAATTAACCATACACCATTAGGCCCCTTCGTAAGCCGCCATCTTGAATATGAATTGAGGTATTTCTCTCCGGCTTAAATTTGAACCGGAAATTTTTATTTTGTCGTAGGCTTCCATCTCTATAATGCCGCCCAAGGCTCCCAAAGCACATGTTACATGCAACTGGGTTAAATCCATCGTCATAGATAACACCTTTAATGATTTTGTGAAGACTGGTTATCTGCCGAAGAAGGAAGTCATGTCCTATCATGCTCCTAATCCGACAGAAGAAAAGCCTCAACCCAAGGAAAGGGAAGTTATCGTCTTTACTGATCACATGAACCGGGGCTTTTCTCCACCCAGCTCAAAGTTTTTCAGAGACATCTTGCACTTTTTTGACCTGCGACCTCAAGACATCGGGCCCAATTCCATGTCAAATATTTGTAATTTTCAAGTGTTCTGCGAGGTGTACCTTGGAGAAGAACCCAGCTTGCTACTCTTTAGAGAGTTATTTTATCTGAATCGTCAGAATGAACGTGCCAATGGGCCCAGCTTGGAAATTGGTGGAATCTCAATCCAACGACGGAGAGACTGTCTCTTTCCATATGCCGAACCGCCAAGTCACCCTAAAGATTGGAACCAGACGTGGTTCTATTGCCAAGATACTTCTCCGGCTAATGAGAACCCTCTGCCCGGCTTTCGCGCCCTGTGCCTCGAGTCCACTCACCCTTTGCCAGATAAATTGTCTTCGGCTGAACGTCAAACACTTGCCCCCACCATGAGTAAGGTCAAGGCTCTTCTGGGGAATGGTTTAAACGGCATTGATTTGGTCCGGGTTTGGCTTGCCTGGCGGGTTATTCCTTTGAGCCGCCGCCCCGGCTTGATGTGCGATTACACAGGCCAAAAGAATGATCCTCTGCGGCAGAGCCCTGATGACTTAACTGAGGATGTCATTTATGATATGACAAAATCTCTTCTAAATGAGAGCCTGGCAGATTGCGGCAAAGTAGGTTTAAGTCCTTTCTGCAAAGCTAACCCGGCTCCAGCGGTAAGCCTATTGACTTAAGCATTTTTACCTTCAACTTTTACAATTTCATCTTTATTCAAATCCTTGTTGTAATTCACTGGCTGATGACGAATTTTGGAAGGTCAAGTATGACCATGAAGCTGCCAAGAAGGCCAGGAAAACCAAGAAAGCCGTCAGGAAAGCCGCTGCTCGGAAGAAGGGGAATAAGCCTACCGCCTCAGATATGCTTCATTTAGAAGATACCTCCGAGTCAGAGGTAGCTCTTGACTCTTTAGGCTCCTTTTTTTTAACTATCTTATTGACACTGATTATCATCAGGAGGATACAGGAGCGAGTCATGCAGCGGTTGAAGAGGTAACTATAATTTCCTCTGACTCCGAGCCTTTGCCAAGACAGAAAGTCCGAAGAGTAACTTGGAAAGTAAGATTTTCATATCCTTTAGCTTACCAAGATCCTCAATTTCTTTTGAAGCGACAAATTCATGAGAGCTGGAGGCAGACCCGGACCAGTAAAGATGCGGAACTCTCCTCCGGCTTACCCGATGTAACAAGAAAACGCCGGACCGAGGTCATCTCTGATTTACATTCCTTTTATCCTTTGGCGGGTCTCACTCGTCAACCGCTCAATTCTTCTGACTCAAATTATCAGGGAACTTCACCTTCCTCTGGCGAATCAATGCAGTCCAATTTGCCGGCTTTCAAAACCGCTCCAGGGTAATGATAACCTGCTTAATCTGTTCTTAGTTCAACTTGTTGTATTTTTACTGACCTTTTGATTTTATGCAGTGGTCAAGCAAAGCCCAGCAAAAGGGCGAAGAAGAACAAGCCGGCTGAAGAGCCGATCTTAAATGAACCGGAGCTCAGAACGGCTGCTCCTGACACCTCCTCTCATGAGCCGCCGCCTGAACCACCCCACGATATTCCAACACCTATTGCTGACCCGCCTGTCGAGCAAGCCATTGATGGTTCTGAGAACCCCGAGATCCCTAGCCCGGCCAAGACAGATGACCCGGATGTTGAAATCATCAAGACTGCCTTTGTTGAGCCGGGGAGACCGACCGTGCTAGCCAAGTGCTCCGCCAAGGAAGAACTTCTGGAACGCCGCAGGGCTAAACTGGATGTCATTGATTATACTCACATGAGTATTGGAGAAATCTTCTCTGGCTATATGAGTCAAGTGCACACCAGCCGTGATATGGAAATTGACATGGTGAAACACATGCACCAAAAATCTGAGGTATAACTCTTCTTGCTGTACTTTATTTATCCTTACCATACCAGCCCCCAAGTCTATTGCTTATGATGAAATATGCTGTAGACTTAAGACTAGCTTAGCAATATATGTAAGAAGTCCGGCTTATCCTGCAGCCCCCAAGGGCCGGCTTAAACAGTATGTTTAAACTAGTTCTTATCATGTTTAAATCGAAAAGTGCTTGTAACAGCAATATGCATTAGCCCCCAAGTGCCAAGTATCTTTGCTTGCAAAGTGCTTGGGACTTACTTTTATGAACCGCTATTGTAAGTAGATTTCTTCAACACACATTAGCCCCCAAGTGCCAAGTGTCATTGCTTGCAAAGAGGCTTGGGACATAAATGTGGCATTATGATAATCCTAATTTTAAACCGGCATGTGTGCAGGCCACCATTAGTCAATTTGAATCGGAAATATCTGACTTGAAGAATCGCCTGGAAGCACAGGAGATTGAGACCCAAAAAGCCAACTCCAAGTTTGAATTCAGTATATCTGAACAAGAGAAACTGAAAAAAGGCTTTGAATCTGAGAAGAAGGCCTGGGCTGAGGAAAAGATCGCCTTGATCAATCGAGCTGAGAAGGCAGAGGCGGCTCTTGCAGAAACAACCGCCGAATTATCCGGTTTAAAACGCCATGTATCTCAAATGGTCTCAGCAATCTTTGGTAAGTTACTCTGCAAGTGTTAAGTATATAAACCTTCATAACAAGCATATCAATTGTTGTCAACTCATCTGACCTCATAACGCAGGCCCCAGGAGCTCAAACCTTAACCAGAGCATGCTGATAAAACTGAAAGCGGTTTACACATTGGTGGAGCAACTTTACACCGAGTCTCAGCGTGCCTTAGCTGCAGTGGCCCTGTCAAATGAAGTTCCCACCCTCCTGTCAGATGTATTAAAGCGGCTTGCTGTGTTACCTCAGCGGTTCAATGAACTAAGGCGATCTTCTGCGAGAGCCGGAGCCGTAGCTGCATTAAGCCGGGCCAAGGCGTGGCTACCGGAGCTAGACCCGGCCGACCTCGCCATCGGGTATCCAAGCTTAAAAGAGAACGGCACACCGTTTGGACAGGAGGACTTTACCACTTGTGTTAAAGAAATCCGCCCTGTGGCCACGCTGATTGCTAATGACACGGATCTTACCAAGTATCATCCAGGCTATGACGCTGAAAACTGGAGGATTCCAATGCCACATTATGAAGTGATCAGCCTGATCCCTCCAATTCGTAAGCATACCTTCACCCCTGAAGTTGACCCGGCCGGATTAATTGATGATGAAGCTGAATTTGAAGCTTTGAGTGGCATTGACTGGTCATCATCAACCTTCCAGGACAGGGAACAAGATGGAGGAGCGGAAGGGGATGATCCGGAAGCTTCAGGCCAACAACTCAATTGATCCATCAGGCGGCTCATATTTACGCTTTGCTGAAAAACAATGTTTCATCATTTGGACTCGGGGAATCATGTAATAGGGTAGAAAAAACACTTTGTTTTGTCGTGCCATCATGCACGTGTCTGGTGCTCAACTTTGTTTAAGCCGCCATCTTATATCCTTCCATATTGTGCTGATCATTTGTTTTCCTTATGTTTAAAAGAGCTTTTTAACTGCCCTGGATAGAGAAACAAATCACAAGTCCCTTGGCGGCTTACCGCATGACGGGTCATACATCTTACATGTAACCCGGAATATGAACAAGAATCATAGATAAACCGGCTACA
Organism: Aegilops tauschii subsp. strangulata; assembly: GCF_002575655.3. NCBI lineage: Eukaryota > Viridiplantae > Streptophyta > Magnoliopsida > Poales > Poaceae > Aegilops > Aegilops tauschii. Next base: position 46,338,347 of record NC_053038.3, on the reverse strand, counting down.
AATTATATCTTTGAAATATAACCATAACATCATACCTGTGATCCTTTGATTTATGCTGCCAGATTATGTGATCCGAACAGTAAGGGTGACAACCCAATCTTGTATAAGCTGGTTCTTCCATTCATATGATGATTGTTATATACGGGCAATGTATTTACCAAGGCCAAGCCGAGTTAAATAGAAGCCACTCATTGGATGCTTCCCAAGTCACAAGACAAAATCAAAAAGAATTGTGATTGCAAAGAACTTTATAAGAAATAAACAAAGTTTTGAGGCTTCTGATTCGAATACGATCAGGAAACCGTTCCAAAGGGGTTAAGCTAAGATTCGAATACGATCATATAGCCCCCAGTGGCTTTGGCATTGCCAATCAAGAGGGTATCGACAGCTATGTTCTCTTTGGTTCGAATACGACCTATGTTTGAACAGGAAGCCCCCAAATGACCTTGAGAGTTGTTTAATGACGCTGATTCGAATACGATCCACGTCAGACCCAAAAGGGTTGAGCTATGATTCGGATACGATCAAGAAGCCCCCTAGTAGGTTTGGCAGTGTGCCAATCAAGAGGGTATCGACAGCTATGTTCTCTTTGGTTCGAATACGACCTATGTTTGCATAGGAAGCCCCCTAGTGGTCATGATATTTAACGGCTAGATTCGAATACGATCATAAGCCGGACCAAAGGGAAAACCGGATTCAAATATGATCAGCTCCCTGTTGGTTGTTTCAAAGATATAATAATGAAGACATATAAACTTTAAGGATGAAAAAGGAAAAAGGTCCTGCTTTATTACTTTTCATAATATATACATCGTCCAAATATGTACACCGTGAGAGCCGGCGGCTCAAGTATAATAAGGCCGAAGATGAGCAATGTTCCATGGCCGGCGGGTCTCCTCCTCCGACTTACGTGAGTCTTGGCGCTCTCGAACATCGATGAGGTAATATGACCCGTAATTCAGGTTCTTGCTGACCACAAAGGGTCCTTCCCAAGGTGGGGATAACTTGTGCATATCAGACTGATCCTGGATAAGCCGGAGCACTAAGTCGCCTTCTTGAAAGGTTCTGGACTTAACCCGGCGGCTGTGAAAGCGATGCAGGTCCTGTTGGTAAATCGCCGAGCGGGCTGCTGCTAAGTCACGCTTCTCATCCAACAAATCAAGTGCATCCAGACGGGCTTGCTCGTTATTAGCTTCAACGTAAGCCGCCACACGGGACGAGTCATGACGGATGTCACTTGGTAGAACCACCTCTACTCCATAAACCATGAAGAAAGGCGTATAACCCGTAGATCTGTTAAGTGTAGTGTTGATGCTCCAAATCACAGAAGGCAACTCCTCCACCCAACATCCCGGCGTCCGTTGTAAAGGGACCATCAGCCGGGGCTTAATACCTTTCAAGATCTCTTGATTGGCTCTTTCAGCTTGACCATTGGATTGAGGGTGAGCTACTGAGGAAACATCGAGCCGGATATGCTCACATTGACAGAATTCTTCCATGGCACCTTTGGATAGATTAGTACCATTGTCAGTTATGATGCTGTGTGGGAAGCCAAAACGAAAGATCACCTTTTTCATGAATTGAACCGCCATGGCCGCATCACACTTACTGACCGGCTCTGCCTCAACCCACTTCGTGAATTTATCAACCGCCACCAGGAGGTGCGTCTTTTTATCCTTGGACCTTTTGAAAGGCCAAACCATGTCAAGCCCCCAGACTGCAAATGGCCAAGTGATTGGAATCATCCTCAATTCTTGAGCCGGCACATGAGCTCGTTGTGAGAATTTTTGACAACCATCACATTTACTGACCAGATCCTCCGCATCAGCATGAGCCGTCAGCCAATAAAAACCATGACGGAAAGCTTTGGCCACAAGAGATTTTGAGCCGGCATGATGACCGCAATCGCCTTCCTGGATCTCACGAAAGATTTCTTGACCTTCCTCAGGTGACACACAACGTTGAAACGCCCCAGTAACACTGCGATGATGCAACTCACCATGAACAATTGCCATTGTCTTAGACCACCGGACGATTTTTCTAGCCAAGGTCTCGTCCTCAGGCAACTCGCCCCGGGTCATGTAAGCCAAATATGGCACTGTCCAATCTGGGATGACGTGAAGAGCCGCCACCAATTGCGCCTCTGGGTCCGGAACAACTAAGTCTTCCTCTGTGGGTAGCTGAACAGAAGGGTTATGCAGAATATCCAAGAAGGTGTTAGGTGGCACCGGCTTACGCTGAGATCCCAGCCAGCTTAAAGCATCAGCCGCCTCATTCTTTCTTCGATCAATATGCTCCACTTGATAACCTTTGAAGTGTCCAGCGATAGCATCAACTTCACGGCGATAAGCCGGCATGAGAGGATCCTTAGAATCCCACTTGCCTGACACCTGTTGAGCCACTAAATCTGAGTCGCCAAAGCACCTTACCCGGCTTAAGTTCATCTCCTTAGCCATCCGAAGACCATGGAGCAAGGCCTCATATTCAGCTACATTGTTAGTACAGGGCAACATCAACCGGAGCACATAACAAAATTTGTCACCTCGAGGGGAAGCTAAAACAACTCCAGCCCCCGAGCCCTCCAATTGCCTGGACCCATCAAAGTGAATAGTCCAGTATGTGTTGTTCGGCGTTTCTTCAGGCGTCTGCAGCTCTGTCCAATCGTTGATGAAGTCCACCAATGCCTGAGACTTAATAGCAGTACGTGGCATATACTTTAAGCCATGAGGCCCAAGCTCAATGGCCCACTTGGCGACTCGTCTTGTGGCCTCTCTATTCTGAATGATGTCTCCCAAAGGAGCAGAACTTACCACAGTGATGGGGTGACCCTGGAAGTATTGCTTAAGCTTCCGGCTCTCCATGAACACCCCATAAACGAGCTTCTGCCAATGTGGATATCTTTGCTTAGACTCAATAAGCACCTCACTAATGTAGTAAACCGGCCGTTGAACCGGATGTTCCTTGCCAGCCTCCTTGCACTCTCACAATTGCAACACTGACATCACCTGAGTTAGCAGCCACATACAACAATAAGGGCTCCTTATCAATGGGAGCCGCAAGGACCGGTGGCTCAGATAACTGTCTCTTTAAATCTTCAAAGGCAGCGTTAGCGGCATCACTCCAGACAAAGTTGTTTGTTTTCTTCATCATCTGATACAGCGGTATGGCTTTCTCACCTAACCGGCTTATGAACCGGCTTAAAGCAGCGATACGACCCGCCAGTCGCTGAACATCATTGATGCACGCCGGCTTAGCCAAAGAGGTGATTGCCTTGATCTTCTCCGGGTTAGCTTCAATACCTCGGTTAGAGACCAGAAAACCCAAAAGCTTGCCTGCTGGCACGCCAAACACACATTTGGCCGGGTTAAGCATCATTTTGTAGACCCGGAGATTATCAAAGGTTTCCTTCAGATCATCTATCAAGGTCTCCTTCTCTCTGGACTTCACCACAATGTCATCCACATAAGCATGGACATTTCGTCCAATCTGATTATGGAGGCAGTTCTGCACACATCGTTGATAAGTCGCCTGGGCACTCTTAAGCCCAAAAGGCATATACACATAACAGAAGGCTCCAAACGGAGTGATGAAAGTCGTCTTCTCCTGGTCCTTAATTGCCATCTTGATCTGATGATAACCAGAATAAGCATCCAAGAAACTCAAACGCCAACAACCCGCCGTAGCATCAATGATCTGATCTATACGGGGGAGAGCGAAAGGATCAGCCGGACAAGCCTTGTTTAAGTCCGTGTAATCCACACACATACGCTAGGTGCCGTTCTTTTTAAGTACAAGCACCGGGTTAGCCAACCACTCTGGGTGAAAAACTTCAACAATAAACCCGGCCGCCAAAAGCCGGGCCACCTCCTCACCGATAGATTTGCGCCTTTCCTCGTTAAAACGCCGAAGAAACTGTCTGACCGGCTTAAACTTTGGATCGATATTGAGAGTGTGCTCAACGAGTTCTCTCGGTACACCTGGCATGTCAGAAGGTTTCCATGCAAAGATGTCCCGGTTTTCATGGATGAACTCGATGAGCGCGCTTTCCTATTTGGGATCTAGATTGGCACTGATACTGAATTGCTTAGATGAGTCGCCTGGAACAAAATCAACAAGCTTGGTCCCATCGGCCGACTTGAATTTCATCATCGGCTCGTGTTCCGTGGTTGGCTTCTTCAGAGACGTCATGTCTGTCGGGTCAACATTATCTTTATAAAATTTCAACTCCTCCGCTGCACAGACAGATTCAGCATAAGCAGCATCACCTTCCTCACATTCCAGGGCTAGTTCCCAACTCCCATGTACCGTGATGGTGCCCTTGTGACCCGGCATCTTGAGCTGCAAGTAAACATAACACGGCCGCGCCATGAACTTGGCATAAGCCGGTCGTCCAAATAGAGCGTGATACGGGCTCTTGATCTTGACCACTTCAAAGGTTAATTTCTCAGCCCTGGAATCATGCTCATCTCCGAAGGCTACCTCCAGCTCAATCTTACCAACTGGGTATGCCGACTTACCAGGCACCACTCCATGGAAAACAGTGTTGGATGTCTTAAGATTTTTATCAGTCAACCCCATACGACGAAAGGTCTCATAATAGAGGATGTTGATGCTGCTGCCTCCATCCATGAGTACCTTAGTGAATTTATATCCACCAACTTGAGGTGCCACCACCAAAGCCAACTGACCCGGATTGTCGACTCGGAGAGGGTGATCTTCTCTGCTCCATACAATGGGCTGCTCTGACCACCTCAAATAATGAGGGACTGCCGGCTCAACAGCGTTCACAACCCTTTTGTGAAGCTTCTGGTCTCGTTTGCACAGACTAGTGGTGAACACATGATACTGTCCACTATTCAGCTACTTTGGATTGCTCTGATAACCCGATTGCTGCTGTTGCTAACCTCCTTGACCGGACTGTTGATTATAACCACCTTCATTTCCTTGAAAGCCGGAACTTGAGCCGCCGCCCGGGCCATGAAAAATGCCTCCACCTGAACCGCCGCCAGGCCCATGATTGCCGTTGAACATGTTAGAATTTTTTAAAGCCTTCATGATCGCGCAATCTTTCCATAGGTGAGTGGCTGGTCTTTCCCGAGTGCCGTGTCTTGGACAGGGCTCATTGAGCAATTGCTCAAGAGTAGGACCTGAACCGCCAGACCGAGGGGGCGGCCTCCCCTTGCGTCGTTGATTGTTACCCTGTGAATTAGTGTTAGCCACAAACTCCGGGTTACCGTTGGCCTTACGTTTATTGCCTCCCTGACTTGCCGGTTTATGCTGATGACCCTTTCCATTGCCGTTCTTCTTTCCCTTCCCTGTCTTCTCTTCATCAGACGCGGGATCCTTGGTACTATCAGAATCGGCGTATTTGACTAGAGCCGCCATAAGCTGTCCCATGTCATTACAATCTCGCTTGAGCCGCCCCAACTTCTGTTTCAGAGGTTCAAACCGGCAGTTTTTCTCCAACATTAAGACCGCAGAGCCGGCATCCATCTTATCAGATGAACGTATTATCTCCTTGACCCGACGCACCCAATGGGTCGTGGATTCACCTTCCTCTTGCTTGCAATTAGTTAAATCTACAATTGACATGGGCTGCTTGCATGTGTCCTTGAAGTTCTGAATAAACCGGGCTTTTAACTCTGCCCATGAACCAATGGAGTTAGGCGGAAGCCCCTTCAGCCAAGTGCGGGCCGTTCCATCCAACATCATGGTGAAGTACTTGGCCATTGCTGCATCACTGACCTCCAACAATTCCATGGCCATCTCATAGCTTTCAATCCACGCCCCAGGCTGTAAATGGGCTGTATAATTCGGCACCTTACGAGGTCCCTTGAAATCCTTGGGAAGACGGTCATTACACAGAGCCGGTATCAAACAAGGAACACCGCCGGTTCTCGTGGCCACACCTGCCTCAATAGAAGTCGTTGGATAATCCGGGAAGGTTTGGTGAACCGCCTGCTGAGCCGCCTGCTCATCCTCTCGACGTATCCTGTCCTGGACTGGATTATACCCACCTGGCTGGTTACGGCGCTGGGTGTTGCTTGACAAGGCCTCCGAATCCATATGTCTGCTGTAACTCGGGCTCTGGCTTGGGCGAGGAGTCGAATGAATCATGTCTCGACTATAGGAATACGCCTCCTGCTGCGCCATAGCTGTTTGAAGAAGTTCTCTGACCCTTCGTGTCTCAACCGCTGTTGGAGAGTCGCCATCCACTGGGAGAGCCGCCAGACGCGCCGATGCAGCGATCAGGTTCTCCAAAGGGTTGGAAAAATGACCCGGTGGTGTTGGTACGTAGCGAGGCGGGGCAGTATTCACGTGAGGAGGTTCCACCACTCGAGGCTGAACCGGCGCCCCCGCTCCGGGTGTTACAAACCGGTTTGCCTCCGGCGGGTTACTAGGGCCGGCTCCGAGTGTGCAGAAGAGATTCCGAGGATCATAAACCGGAGGCAGTCGGGATTGAGCCTTCTGGTGCCTCCTCCTCATCACCTCATTAGACGCGTTTAGACTCATCGTAAGCTGGAAAGCCTCTGATTGAATCTGTTGGGCTCGAACATCCAAAGCCGCCCGCTCTACGGCCAATCTGGTGTCTTCAGGTGCTAGGGCTTCTTTGGCTCGGGCTATCTCTTCACGCACCTGTGCTACCTCTGCATCGTGCTCAGCTTGATCTGCCAGAATAACTGTCAATTTGTCCATGAGATCAATCAGCACCTGAGCCGACGGGTGCACAGGGCCTCCTGCCCCGGCCGCTCCTGACCCGGGGGTTATTGCTGCCACAGCCGTAGAGTTTTGTCCGGGATGAGTACCAGCCATGAAGATCCCTACCCTGCTCGGCGGCTCAAAGGGGTCTAGAATACAGCTGCCATCGGAACAGCCCCAAGCCCGCCGTCTTGTAGTTGATACAATGAATCCGTCTCACCTGTGGACGACTCACCGTCAGAATAGACGGCCGTCTCACCACCGTCCACGGTTCCTTCAGAAAATTCTCCTCCATGGATGCAACCCACGAAGGCACGCTTCATGGTGGGCTGAGCCCGGGCGGGTCTCGCACGCTGAGCCGTCTCAATGATGTCGGTGCAGATGTCCGGCTCAGGGCCCAGCTCGCCAATCCGGCCGATGAAGACGTGGATTCCGCCAAAGGGGACCCGGTACCCGTACTCAATTGAGCCGGCGTCAGGGCCCCAGCCGGCGTCGTCGATGTAGAGCTTGCCGCGACGACTCCTGGTCATCCGGCCCACAGCGTATCCCTTGAGCCCTTCGAAGCTGCCCTTCAAGAACTCAAATCCACCGTGCGCTGGCCCCACGGTGGGCGCCAACTGTCGTGGAATTGTCACGGCAGATGTCCTCGTGAAAGGACTTAGTCGTGGAGCCATCGCAACTAGGAAGCTTAAAGGGGTTAAAGCAGGACAAAGGACACGAGGGTTTATACTGGTTCGGCCCCTTGCGGTGAAGGTAAAAGCCTAATCCAGTTGAGGTGGAATTGCTAGGGTTTCGATGACCAGGGAGCGAATCCGCTATGCCTGGCTCTCGATTTGTTGTTACTTGCCCTAAACCGCCCCCCGGGTCGTCCCTTTATATACAGAGGTCGACGCCCAGCGGCTCATAGAGTCCCGACCGGCTCATAAACAGTGACCGGCTCGGTGACTAGTTAATTCTGCCTTACAATACAAGTTATGCCCTTATGGCGGTTTATCACTACATGCCTTAAGTCGCCTTTGGGCCTTGGGCCCTTAACTAAACCGCCATCTTCAAGCTTGATATTGGGCTTCATATGATGAATCACCACAGCGTAACCCGGCCCCTTCTGGGCGGGTTACACTAGTAGTTATATCCCCAACACCGTGCATCCGTTTCCGGTGATCTTTATATCGATTTCAACCGATATCGTCTCATCTTTCCAGCGGCATACTTGGTTTGCCAAGTTGATGCCTTGTTCAACCTTTTTCCTTCCGGAGTACTCATATGCATTGCACATCATATCTTGCATTCAATGCCATGTCTTGCATCATGTTGCTTGTGCATTGCACCGTGATTGATTGTTGTTCCGTTGCTTGTGTTCTTGCTTTGGGTAGAGCCGGGAGACGAGTACGTGAACGAGGAACCTGTTGAGAACGCTTACGAGGATCAAGCTTTCGACAACTCTGTGTGCCCTGAGAACGAGATATGTGCAGCTCCTATCGGGATTTGTCAGCACATTCGGGCGGCTTTGCTGGTCTTGTTTTACCATTGGCGAAATGTCTTGTAACTGGGATTCCGAGTCTGATCGGGTCTTCCCGGGAGAAGGAATATCCTTCGTTGACCGTGAGAGCTTGTGATGGGCTAAGTTGGGACAACCCTGCAGGGTATAAACTTTCGAGAGCCATGCCCGCGGTTATGTGGCAGATGGGAATTTGTTAATATCCGGTTGTAGAGAACTTGACACTTGACTTAATTAAAATGCATCAACCGCGTGTGTAGCCGTGATGGTCTCTTTTCGGCGGAGTCCGGGAAGAGAACACGGACTTGTGTTATGCTTGAACGTAAGTAGCTTCAGGATCACTTCTTGATCATTTCTAGCTTCTCGACCGTGCGTTGCTTCTCTTCTCGCTCTCATTTGCATATGTTAGCCACCATATATGCTTAGTGCTTGCTGCAGCTCCACCACATTACCCCTTTTCCTACCCATAAGCTTAAATAGTCTTGATCTCGCGGGTGTGAGATTACTGAGTCCTCGTGATTCGCAGATTCTACCAAAACAGTTGCAGGTGCCGAGGATACCAGTGCAGGTGATGCAACCGAGCTCAAGTGGGAGTTCGACGAGGACCTTGGTCGTTACTATGTTTTATTTCCTGATGATCAGTAGTGGAGCCCAGTTGGGACGATCGGGGATCTAGCATTTGGGGTTGTCTTCTCTTATTTTTGGTGCCGTAGTCGGACCTTGATTGTACTCTGAATGATGTATGTTTAATTTATGTATTGTGTGAAGTGGCGATTGTAAGCGAACTCTTTATCCCATTCTTGTTCATTACATGCGATTGTGTGAAGATGACCCTTCTTGCGACAAAACCACCATGCGGTTATGCCTCCAAGTCGTGCCTCGACACGTGGGAGATATAGCCGCATCGTGGGCGTTACACTTGGGCATCCCCAAGCTTAGGCTCTTTCCACTCCTTATTCCATAGTTCATCGAATCTTTACCCAAAACTTGAAAACTTCACAACACAAAACTCAACAGAAAACTCGTAAGCTCCGTTAGTATAAGAAAATAAATCACCACTTAGGTACTGTTGTGAAATCATTATAAATTCATATTGGTTTAATATCTACTGTATTCCAAATTATCTATGGTTCATACCCTCCGATACTACTCATAGATTCATCAAAATAAGCAAACAACACATAGAAAACAGAATCTGTCAAAAACAGAACAATATGTAGTAATCTATATCAAACGTATACTTATGGAACTCCAAAAATTCTGAAATAAATTGGTGGACGTGAGGAATTTATCTATTAATCATCTGCAAAAAGAATCAACCTAAAAGAACTCTCCAGTAAAAAATGGCAGCACATCTCGTGAGCGCTAAAGTTTCTGTTTTTTTACAGCATGATCATAAAGACTTCACCCAAGTCTTCCCAAAGGTTCTACTTGGCACAAACACTAATTAAAACATAAAACCACATCTAACCAGAGGCTAGATGATTTATTTATGACTAAACATGAACAAAAATAAAATTGGGTTGGCTCCCAACAAGCGCTAACGTTTAACGCCCCTAGCTAGGCATGATGATTTCAATGATGCTCACATAAAAGATAAGAATTGACACATAAAGAGAGCATCATGAAGAATATGACTAGCACATTTAAGTCTAACCCACTTCCTATGCATAGGGATTTTGTGAGCAAACATCTTATGGGAACAATAATTAACTAGCATAGGAAGGCAAAACAAGCATAACTTCAAAACTTTAAGCACATAGAGAGGAAACTTGATATTATTGCAATTCCTACAAGCATATATTCCTCCCTCATAATAATTTTCAGTAGCTTCATGAATGAATTCAACAATATATCTATCACATAAAGCATTCTTTTTCATGATCTACAAGCATAGAAATTTTATTACTCTCCACATAAGCAAAATGCTTCTCATTGAATAGTGGGAGTATCATAAGAGACTCGAATACAATAAATTGTTTCCACACTAAAAGAGTAATGTTCAGAAAAGGGGTAATCATAATCATGACAAGTTTTATAAATATAATCATCATTACTTTTTATAGCATAAGTATCATCACAATAATCATCATAAGTAGCAACTTTGTTCTCATCGTAATTGATTGAAACCTCTTCCAAGATAGTGGAATCATTACTAGATAAAGTCATGACCTCTCCAAGCCCACTTTTATAATTATCACAATAAGATTCAACACCCTCCAAATTGTGGGATCATTACTTCCTAAAGTTGACACTCTTCTAAACCCACTTTTATCAATATAACCATCATAAATAGGAGGCATGCTATCATCATAATAAATTTGCATATCAAAACTTGGGAGGTTAAAAATATCATCTTCGTAAATCATGGCATCCCCAATCTTGGGACAAACATTAATTGCAGCAAACAAATTCTCAAACATATCATTCTCATCAAACATGGCATTCCCAAGCTTGGGCCTTTTCATATCATAAGCATAATCACTCTCATCATTAATAGTATGGATAGCATCAATAGTATAGCAATTATCATCATCACAATGAGTAATAGGAGCAACATCATTTGGGAGGGATACCTTTTTACCTTTGTTTCCCCATCTTTTCTTTTTCTTCTTCACATCATGTGTGGGTTTAATCCTCTTTTTGGAGCTCCTTATTAATGAGATTGGTTGAATAGAAAGCTCCTCCTCGTTACCTGATTCATCATAAGAAAGAATAGGAGGATATTGGGAAATCTCTTCCCTTTCATTAGTATTCTCTTCATCTTCTATTTGTTTTCTTGTCTTTATGTAATTGGCAATATAAGGATTTTCAATGCAATTCACCGCACAATACATATAAATTTCTTCTAGATCAAAATCAAGAAATCTATCAAGATTAAATTTTGGAATACCCTCAGTTATATGTTTCATTTATTCATACCCCAAAAGAAGACTAAGCTCTTTATGATGCTCAAGGGTAATCAAGTTATCACAATTTTTGGACACGATTCGATCATGAAACAAATAGCATTGGAGCTTTAAATGACCATGTTCATTGCAAAGTTCACAAGGATAGCGATAAATATTGAATCTTTCAGCACAATCATCTAGCCTTTCTTGCAACCATTTAGTTTCCAAATACTTATGCCTCTTGCAAGATCTATCTTCCCTATTTGGTGTGTACTTGCAAGCTCTATGTATACCGCAAAAGTTGACATGTTTATAAGAGACATTTTCATCATGACTAGTGCAATCATCATTAGTACTATGGATATTCAAAGAATTCATACTAACAACATTGAAATCATGCTCATCATTCAAATATTTAGTGCCAAACATTCTAATGGATTTTTCTTCTAACACTTTGGCACAATTTTCCTTCCCATCATTTTCACGAAAGACATTAAAAAGATGAAGCATATGAGGTACCCTTAATTCCATTTTTTGTAGTTTTCTTTTATAAACTAAACTAGTGATAAAACAAGAAACTAAAAGATTCGATTGCAAGATCTAAAGATATACCTTCAAGCACTCACCTCCCCGGCAACGGCGCCAGAAACTGCTTGATGTCTACTACGCAACCTTCTTCTTGTAGACGATGTTGGGCCTCCAAGTGCAGAGGTTTGTAGGACAGTAGCAAATTTCCCGCAAGTGGATGACCTAAGGTTTATCAATCCGTGGGAGGCGTAGGTTGAAGATGGTCTCTCTCAAACAACCCTGCAACCAAATAACAAAGAGTCTCTTGTGTCCCCAACACACCCAATACAATGGTAAATTGTATAGGTGCACTAGTTCGGCGAAGAGATGGTGATACAAGTGCAATATGGATGATACATATGAGTATTTGTAATCTGAAAATATAAAAACAGCAAGGTAACTAGTGGTAAACGTGAGCGAAAATGGTATTGCAATGCGTAGAAACAAGGCCTAGGGTTCATACTTTCACTAGTGCAAGTTCTCTCAACAGTAATAACATAATTGGATCATATAAAAATATCCCTCAACATGCAACAAAGAGTCACTCCAAAGTCACTAATAGCGGAGAACAAACGAAGAGATTATTGTAGGGTACGAAACCACCTCAAAGTTATTCTTTCGGATCGATCTATCATAGAGTTCGTACTAGAATAACACCTTAAGACACAAATCAACCAAAACCCTAATGTCACCTAGATACTGCAATGTCACCTCAATTATCCGTGGGTATGATTATACGATATGCATCAAACAATCTCAGATTCATCTATTCCACCAACACATAGAACTTCAAAGAGTGCCCCAAAGTTTCTACCGGAGAGTCAAGACGAAAACGTGTGCCAACACTTATGCATAAGTTCACAATGTTACGAAACCCGCAAGTTGATCACCAAAACATACATCAAGTAGATCACGTGAATATCCCATTGTCACCACAGATAAGCACATGCAAGACATACATCAAGTGTTCTCAAATCCTTAAAGACTCAATCCGATAAGATAACTTCAAAGGGAAAACTCAATCCATTACAAGAGACTAGAGGGGGAGAAACATCATAAGATCCAACTATAATAGCAAAGCTCACGATACATCAAGATCGTACCACCTCAAGAACACGAGAGAGAGATCAAACACATAGCTACTGGTACATACGAGGTTGAACTACTCCCTCCTCGTCATGGAGAGCGCCGAGATGATGAAGATGGCCATCGGTGATGGATCCCCCCTCCGGCAGGGTGCCGGAACAGGGTCCCGATTGGTTTTTGGTGGCTACAGAGGCTTGCGGCGGTGGAACTCCCGATCTATTCTATCCCCCGATGTTTTTAGGGTATATGGATGTATATATATAGGCGAAAGAAGTTGGTCAGGGGAGCCACGAGGGGCAATGAGGGTGGGGGGCGAGCCCAGGGGGGTAGGGCGTGCCTCCCTGCCTCGTGGTTTCCTCGAAGCTTCCCTGATGTCTACTCCAAGTCTCCTGGATTGCTTCCCTTCCAAAAATAACTCTCCCGAAGGTTTCATTCCATTTGGACTCCGTTTGATATTCCTTTTCTTCGAAACACTAAAATAGGCAAGAAAACAGCAATTTGGGCTAGGCCTCCGGTTAATAGGTTAGTCCCAAAAATAATATAAAAGTGTTTAGTAAAGCCCATAAACATCCAAAACAGATAATATAATAGCATGAATACTTCATAAATTATAGATACGTTGGAGACGTATCAATGGGTAAGATGACTAAGACTCCATTCTCCAGAACAATGGAGTGAGCAACTGATTTATTGGAAATAATACATACTGATGTATGCGATCCGATGAGTGTTGAGGCTCGCGGCGGGTATCGTTATTTTCTGAACTTCACAGATGATTTGAGCAGATATGGGTATATCTACTTGATGAAACATAAGTCTGAAACATTTGAAAAGTTCATATAATTTCAGAGTGAAGTGGAAAATCATCGTAACAAGAAAATAAAGTTTCTATGATCTGATCGTGGAGGAGAATATTTGATTTACGAGTTTGGTCTTCATTTGAAACGATGCGAAATAGTTTCACAACTCACGCCACCTGGAACACCACAGCGTAATGGTGTGTCCGAACATCGTAACCGTACTTTATCAGATATGGTGCAATCTATGATGTCTCTTACCGATTTACCACTATCGTTTTGGGGTTATGCATTAGAGACAACTGCATTCACGTTAAATAGGGCACCATCTAAATCCATTGAGACGACACCATATGAACTGTGGTTTGGCAAGAAACCAATGTCATTTCTTAAAGTTTGGGGTTGCGATGCTTATGTGAAAAAGTTTCATCCTGATAAGCTCGAACCCAAATCGGAGAAATGTGTCTTCATAGGATACCCAAAGGAGACAGTTGGGTACACCTTCTATCACAGATCCGAAGGCAAGACATTCGTTGCTGAGAATGGATCATTTCAAGAGAAGGAGTTTCTCTTGAAAGAAGTGAGTGGGAGGAAAGTAGAACTTGATGAGGTAACTGTACCTGCTCCCTTATTGGAAAGTAGTTCATCATAGAAATCTGTTCATGTGACTCCTACACCAAGTAGTGAGGAAGCTAATGATGATTATCATGTAACTTCAGATCAAGTTACTACAGAACCTCGTAGGTCTACCAGAGTGAGATCCGCACCAGAGTGGTACGGTAATCCTGTTCTGGAGGTCATGTTACTTGACCATGACGAACCTACGAACTATGATGAAGCGATGATGAGCCCAGATTCTGCGAAATGGCTTGAGGCCATGAAATCTGAGATGGGGTCCATGTATGAGAACAAAGTTTCGACTTTGGTTGACTTGCCCGATGATCGGCAAGCCATAGAAAATAAATGGATCTTCAAGAGGAAGACGGACGCTGATAGTAGTGTTACTATCTACAAAGCTAGACTTGTCGAAAAAGGTTTTTGACAAAGTTCAAGGTGTTGACTACGATGAGATTTTCTCACTCGTAGCGATGCTTAAGTCTGTCCGAATCATGTTAGCAAATTACCACATTTTATGAAATCTGGCAAATGGATGTCAAAACTACATCCCTTAATGGATTTCTTAAAGAAGAGTTGTATATGATGCAACTAGAAAGTTTTGTCGACCCTAAAGGTGCTAACAAAATGTGCAACCTCCAGCGGTCCATCCATGGACTGGTGCAAAGCATCTCGGAGTTGGAATATATGCTTTTATGAGTTGATCAAAGCATATAGATTTATACAGACTTGCGGTGAAGCCTGTATTTACAAGAAAGTGAGTGGGAGCACTACAGTTTTCTGATAAGTATATGTGGAAGACATATTGTTGACCGGAAATATTGTAGAATTTTCTGGAAAGCATAAAGGAGTGTTTGAAAGGAGTTTTTTCAAAGAAAGACCTCGGTGAAGCTGCTTACATATTGAGCATCAAGATCTATAGAGATAGATCAAGACGCTTGATAAGTTTTTTCAATGAGTACATACCTTGACAAGAATTTGAAGTAGTTCAAAATGGAACAGTCAAAGAAAGAGTTCTTGCCTTTGTTGCAAGGTGTGAAATTGAGTAAGACTCAAAGCCCGACCATGGAAGAAGATAGAAAGAGAATTAAAGTCATTCCCTATGCCTCAGCCATAGGTTCTATAAAGTATGCCATGCTATGTACCAGATCTATTGTATACCCTACACTGAGTTTGGCAAGGGAGTACAATAGTGATCTAGGAGTAGATCACTGGACAATGGTCAAAATTATCCTTAGTGGAATTAGGATATGTTTCTCGATTATGGAGGTGACAAAAGGTTCATCGTAAAGGGTTACGTCGATGCAAGTTTTGACACTGATCCAGATGACTCTAAGTCTCAATCTGGATACATATTGAAAGTGGGAGCAATTAGCTAGAGCAACTCCATGCAGAGCATTGTTGACATAGAAATTTGCAAAATACATACAAATCTGAATATGGCAGACCCGTTGACTAAACTTCTCTCACAAGCAAAACATGATCACACCTTAGTACTCTTTGGGTGTTAATCACATGGCGATGTGAACTAAGGTTACTGACTCTAGTAAACCCTTTGAGTGTTGGTCACATGGCGATGTGAACTATGGGTGTTAATCACATGGTGATGTGAACTATTGGTGTTAAATCACTTGGCGATGTGAACTAGATTATTGACTCTAGTGCAAGTGGGAGACTGAAGGAAATATGCCCTAGAGCCAATAATAAAGTTATTATTTATTTCCTTATTTCATGATAAATGTTTATTATTCATGCTAGAATTGTATTAACCGGAAACTTAGAACATGTGTGGATACATAGACAAACAGAGTGTCACTAGTATACCTCTACTTGACTAGCTCGTTGAATCAAAGATGGTTAAGTTTCCTAGCCATAGACATGAGTTGTCATTTGATTAACGGGATCACATCATTAGAGATTGATCTGATTGACTTTACCCATTCCGTTAGCTTAGCACTTGATCGTTTAGTATATTGCTATTGCTTTCTTCATGACTTATACATGTTCCTATGACTATGAGATTATGCAACTCCCGAATACCGGAGGAACACTTTGTGTGCTACCAAACGTCACAACATAACTGGGTGATTATAAAGGTGCTCTACAGGTGTCTCCGATGGTACTTGTTGAGTTGGCATAGATCAAGATTAGGATTTGTCACTCCGATTGTCGGAGAGGTATCTCTGGGCCCTCTCGGTAATGCACATCACTATAAGCCTTGCAAGCAATGTAACTAGTGAGTTAGTTGCGGGATGATGCATTACGGAACGAGTAAAGAGACTTGCCGGTAACGAGATTGAACTAGGTATTGAGATACCGACGATCGAATCTCGGGCAAGTAACATACCGATGACAAAGGGAACAACATATGTTGTTATGCGGTTTGACCGATAAAGATCTTCGTAGAATATGTAGGAACCAATATGAGCATCCAGGTTCCGCTATTGGTTATTGACCGGAGACGTGTCTCGGTCATGTCTACATAGTTCTCGAACCTGTAGGGTCCGCACGCTTAATGTTCGGTGACGATCAGTAATATGAGTTTATGTGTTTTGATGTACCGAAAGTAGTTCAGAGTCCCGGATATGATCATGAACATGACGAGGAGTCTCGAAATGGTCGAGACATAAAGATCAATATATTGGATGACTATGTTTGGACTTTGGAAGGGTTCCGAGTGGTTCGGGCATTTTTCCGGAGTACCGGGAGGTTACCGGAACCCCCCAGGAGAAGTTATGGGCCTTATGGGCCATAAGAAGGAAGCACACCAGCCCACAAGGGGCTGGTGCGCCCCCCTTGGGTAGGAGGCCGAATTGGAATAGGTTTGGGGGGGGGGCTTTCCTTCTCTCCTACTCCTCCTTCCCTTCCTCTCCTACTCCAACTAGGGAAGGGGGGGGATCCTACTCCCGGTGGGAGTAGGACTCCCCTAGGGCACGCCATAGAGAGGGCCGGCTCCTCCCCTCCTCCACTCCTTTATATACAGGGAGGGGGGCACCCCATAGACACACAAGTTGATCATTGATCTTTTAGCCGTGTGCGGTGCCCCCCTCCACCATAATCCACCTCGGCCATATCGTAGCAATGCTTAGGCGAAGCCCTGCATCGGTAGCTTCATCATCATCGTCATCACGCTACCGTGCTGACGGAACTCTCCCTCGAAGCTCTACTGGATCGTGTGTTCGTTGGACGTCACCGAGCTGAACGTGTGCAGATCGCGGAGGTGCCGTACGTTCGGTACTAGGATCGGTCGATCGTGAAGACGTACGACTACATCAACCGCGTTGTCATAACGCTTCCACTTACGGTCTATGAGGGTACGTGGACGACACTCTCCCCTCTCGTTGCTATGCATCACCATGACTTGCATGTGCATAGGATTTTTTTTTTGAAATTACTACGTTCCCCAACACACTCTGGTGCAGATCTTACTCTGCTTGACCTACGAGGTTCAGTAGTAACTTGATCTGAAGTTACATGATCATCATCATTAGCTTCCTCACTAATTGGTGTAGTAGTCACATGAACTGATTTCTGTGATGAACTACTTTCCAATAAGGGAGCAAGTACAATTACCTCATCAAGTTCTACTTTCCTCCCACTCACTTCTTTCGAGAGAAACTCCTTCTCTAGAAAGGATACATTCTTAGCAACGAATGTCTTGCCTTCAGATCTGTGATAGAAGGTGTACCCAACAGTCTCCTTTGGGTATCCTATGAAGACACATTTCTTCGATTTGGGCTCGAGCTTATCAGGCTGTTGCTTTTTCACATAAGCATCGCAGCCCCAAACTTTAAGAGACGGCAATTTGGGTTTCTTGCCAAACCATAGTTCATAAGGTGTTGTCTCAACGGATTTAGATGGTGCCCTATTTAACGTGAATGCAGCTGTCTCTAAAGCATAACCCCAAAACGATAGCGGTAAATCAGTAAGAGACATCATAGATCACACCATATCTAATAAAGTGCGGTTACGACGTTCGGACACACCATTACGTTGTGGTGTTCCAGGTGGCGTGAGTTGCGAAACTATTCCGCATTGTTTCAAATGAAGACCAAACTCGTAACTCAAATATTCTCCTCCACAATCAGATTGCAGAAACTTTATTTTCTTGTTACGATGATTTTCCACTTCACTATGAAATTCTTTGAACTTTTCAAATGTTTCAGACTTATGTTTCATCAAGTAGATATACCCTTATCTGCTCAAATCATCTGTGAAGGTCAGAAAATAACGATACCCGCCGCGAGCCTCAATATTCATTGGACCACATACATTAGTATGTATGATTTCCAACAAATCTGTTGCTCGCTCCATTGTTCCGGAGAACAATGTTTTAGTCATCTTGCCCATGAGGCATGGTTCGCAAGTACCAAGTGTCGGTGTCAAAACCGGCAGATCTCGGGTAGGGGGTCCCAAGTTGTGTGTCATGGATCGATGGGTAACAGGAGGTAGGGGACACGATGTTTACCTAGGTTCGGGCCCTCTTAATGGAGGTAATACCCTACTTCCTGCTTGATTGATCTTGATGAATATAGAGATTACAAGAGTTGATCTACCTCGAGGTCATATGTTGTGGTCTAAGACCTAAGGGTATGATAAATAATATCATATGATCTAGCATATCCCTATCGACTAGCCCGGCCTCGGCTTATATAATGTACTAGAGGCCTAGGATAACAAGAGTCCTAGTCGAATACGTCGGTGGAGAGGAGTCCTTGTCTTTGATCACCAAGTCTTGTGGAATCTTCCTCGTGTATACATAGGCTATCCGAACTGGCCCATGAGTAAACGGCCATGGGGGTCCTCGGCTCAATCCAACTGATCGGGAGACGACGTGGTGACTACCCCCTAGTCCAGGACATTGTCAGTAGCCCCCTAAACCGGTCTTCAAGTTGGGGACGCTCCTCGGTTCTTTCGAACTGTTCTTCGTCTTCGGTCGTCGGTCTTGAAAACTGGTTCAACAAATCTTCCCATCTTCTATCTTGAGGATTGCCGAGCTAAATCTGAAGATCACACGTCGGGTATCTGAGGAGCCCTTTAAGTCTTCGGCCTTTATCAATGCCTTGTTATTTTTATGCCACACCTCGGGTTTGAAGTGTTTTTCGTGCGGCAGTGCCCTCTTACATCCGAGCTCCAACGCCGGACTGCATTCGAGGTATCTTTTGCAGCCAAGCACCAACGCCGGACTGCTTCCGAGCTCCAACTCCAGAATGTATCCGAGCTCCAACACCGGACTGTATCCAAAGAGTCTTGTTACAGTTGAGCTCCAATGCCGGACTGCATTCGAGCTCCAGCGTCAGACTGTATCCAAGCTCCAACACCGGACTATGTCTAAGCTCCAACGCCGGACTGTATCCGAGGTGTCATAGATCACCTTGGTTCAAAAATGTTGAAGGAGTTTATGTTGGGGAACGCAGTAATTTCAAAAAAATTCCTACACACACGCAAGATCCATCTAGGTGATGCATAGCAACGAGCGGGAGAGTGTGTCCACGTACCCTCGTAGACTGAAAGCGGAAGCGTTTTATCAACGCAGTTGATGTAGTCGTACGTCTTCACGATCCGCCCGATCCTAGCACCGAATGTACGGCACCTCCATGTTCAGCACACGCTCAGCTCGATGACGTCCCTCGTACTCTTGATCCAGTTGAGGTCGAGGGAGAGTTCCGTCAGCACGACGGCGTGGCGACGGTGATGATGAAGTTACCGGCGCAGGGCTTCGCCTAAGCACTACGACGATATGACCGAGGTGTGTAACTATGGAGGGGGGCACCGCACACGGCTAAGAGATTGTCTATTGTGCCTTTGGGATGTCCCCTGCCCACGTATATAAAGGAGGGAGGAGGAGGAGGCCGGCCCTAGAGGGGGCGCGCCAAGTGTGGGGAGTCCTACTAGGACTCCCGAGTCCTAGTAGGATTCCCCTTTTCCTTTCCGGAGTAGGAGAGAAGAAAGAGGGAAAGAGAGAGGGAGTAGGAAAGGGCAAGGGGGGACGCTGTCGTGGATCTAAGACTGACAGTAGAATGGGGGGTAGGTATGAGGAGGCAAGATCCTAGCTATGGAGAAGTTCTACACACGAGTTTTACGAGTTTAGGCCCTTCACAGTGGAAGTAATAGCCCTACGTCTCTGTGCCCGGAGGCGCTCAACTGGATTATGTGTGTGTGTGTGTGTTACAGGGGGTCCGAACCCTTGTGCCAGAAGAGGGGGTGGCTTATATAGAGTGCACCAGGATCCCAGCCACCCTCCATTACCAAGAGTTCAATGTACATAAAGAGGAGGCGTTACTGATAACGCCAGCCTTAAATGCCTTAATGGCCTTAAAGACTACAGAGTGAACGCTTGTCCGTTGCAGTTCTGGATGACTCCTGGTCTTCAATACGTCGAATGGATTCTTGTATGGTCGAGTGGCGAGTGACCTCAGGAAGGAGGGGTCTCCGAGTAGTTGGTAGGTCGAGTGGATTGCACTCGACATCTTTGTTGAGCCCTCCCTGTTGTCTCTTGAGCTTCTTTTCTCCTAGGACGGTGACTTTGGATAGGGCGTATAGGCCAGGCCTATGACCCTACCCTAGGTCTATCTCATCATCATTAGCCCCCGAATGGATTGAGGTCTGAGTGAAAAGAAGGTTGAAGTTGATCTTGCTTCGACTCTCGTGCTTCACGACTATTCATTTTTGAACGGAGGCCAGTGTTGGAACTTCGGCTTCCTTTCAGTCGCCTTGATCAATTCAGAAATCGCCGATTGGATTTATAACGTCATCCGTCGAGTGTTGTTTTTGACGCGAAATCTTTGGCGCAATTGGTTACGGCGTATCCCGGATTTCACGGGATTCAAAATTTCGGGGGAAGCGCGTGGGGCGGAGCGCGCCGTGGTAAGCGGGGTAGATAAACAGGAACGTTTCGATTTCCGTGCCATCTTTTTCGCCACGTATCCCGCGCGCACCTGTTGAGGGATTTGACAGGATCGCCCGGGCCCACGCGTCAGCCACTCGGAAGTGGGCCTTTAAAAGTGACGAGGCCGAGGCGTCTGCACTGTGCGCGTCCATTCTCCTTCTTCTTCTTCTGTTTCTCCACCGCATCCGGCTTCTCCGCTCTCGACGCCACCGCTCCGCCGCCATGGGGAAGGAAAAGACAGCGGCGCTGGAACGCGCGAAGAAGGCGACGGGGGCAGCGAAAGGCAAGAAGACGAATCGGGGATCTTCGTTGCGGTCGGGGCTGCCGTCGGGTTGGATCCAGGGCGATTGGATCCGATCCTCGCTTCGGCAGGAAGACTTGAACGAGCTGGCCGAGTCCGGGCTGATCGTCCACAAAGCTGCACGGTTGCCGGAGGGGGAGTCGGAGCCGCAGCCGCGGCAGGGTGAGTGTGTTCTGCTCGCCACCCATGTCGACCGCGGTTTCTCACTTCCTCCACACCCTTTTTTTCAGGGGCTTCTTGAATTTCTTCGAGGCCCAAGTCCATCATTTTTCTCCCAACACCATCACATATCTTGCCGCGTTCATGTCCATGTGCGAGAATTTCTTGGGGTGTCAACCGCACTGGGGTCTTTTCAAGCACATTTTCACCATCCGCTCCTAGACGGTGAAGAAAGCAAATTCGAATGACGAGAAAACCCACGTTATCCAGATGTGTGGGGGCTTGGGTATCCAGAAGACGAAGAGGAGTTCTTTCCCTTCGATGACTCTTCCTGAGTCGGTCAGGGGCTGGCAGTCGACCTGGTTCTACTGCCAGGATATCGCGACCCCAGGCCAGTCGACTGGACTTCCCCCTTTTTCTTTCGATCGTGTTCAGACTCCCTCTCCATTGAAAGTGACCGCCGAGGAGAAGGCGGAGACAACTATGCTGGTCGAGAGGGTGGTCCAGCTGATCAACCAAGGCGTCACCGGCATGGATTTGTTGGAGGTGTTCCTCAGTCGGCGTATTCAACCGCTCCAGGCCCGTGACCACTCTATGTGGATGTACTCCGGAGCCGGCGACACCGCTCGGGTTCATCCAGAGGAGGTGCTGGCCAAAACAGTGGCCCAATGGCTGAGGAGTATCACCGGAAACAAGGACAACCCCTGGGGTGCCAGGAGAGTCGATCCTTTCAGCGACAGCAATCAGCCAGACAAGGTTCGGCCGCTATAACCGATTGCATTTGGATACATTTTTCGACTATTTGTTAATCCGACTGATTTCCACTCGGCTTCTTGTCTTGTAGATTTATACAGAGATGTACTCAATGCCCAATGGTGAACAAGCTCTGGAGCAAGACCATGAGGGCGAGGACAGCACGGAGGAGAGTGGTGATTGGGAGTCGCCAGACGACGATGATGAAGACGAGAGCGACGAGTCAGACGAGGAGGAGGTAGTCGAGTCACCGCCTCATTCAGAACGTCGATCCAAGCAGCACCATGATCTCGCGGGCAGGTGCGGTAAGGCTGTGGCCTCGAGCGCTCAAGCGCAGAAGCGCGCTCGGTCTTCAACTCCGGAGCTGGCGGAGAAAGTCACCAAGCAGCCCAAGATCAACCCCTCGAAGGCTCGAAAGACCTTGCCTAAGATCAAGATGGATGTTCCTGTTGCTTCCGGGCA
Source organism: Aegilops tauschii subsp. strangulata (assembly GCF_002575655.3). NCBI lineage: Eukaryota > Viridiplantae > Streptophyta > Magnoliopsida > Poales > Poaceae > Aegilops > Aegilops tauschii. The sequence goes on along the minus strand of NC_053038.3, from coordinate 46,315,630 downwards.
AATGTTCTTTCCGTGTTTTCTTGCTCCGACTGATTCTCCTGTCTTGACCGAGTGGATGATGAACTTTTCCAGCCCGGCCTCTGCCGCGACTGATATGGATATCGACAAGGTCCCAGACGACGAGGAAACCGATGATGAACTTTTCCAGCCCGGCCTCTACCTCCAAAGCTAGTAAGTCTGCCCGACTCGAATTTATTCGGTCGATTGGATTGTTCGTCAGTTGCATCTCTGATTTTTTTTTCTGTTTGTTGCAGCTCCACGAGACGTTGTCGTGCTTTCGGACGATGAAGAACAAGTGCCCTGAGGGAAAGGAGGAGGAGGGACAAGGGACTGAGTGGGAAAGCGCCTGAGGTTCAGGTTCCTCAGTCGACACTGATGCCTGGGATGGCGGTCGAGCGATCCACAGATCCGGCTCGCACCAACGTCACTTTCGCTATCCCGCTGTCGACTGATTTCCCATCAGGGTCAGCTGCTCAGACCCCTGCTGCTCCAATACAACTCCACGCATCAGACCCAGCGGCTGCTTTGACTGCCCTGCCATCATCACTTTTCACTGCGTACCAGACTCCAGACGACGCACCGAGTGCCGCCAAGGAAGCTCTTCTTCAGTTGAATTTTGTGATGCGGCAGATGAAAGTGGTGCACGAGGCCAGTCAGGTGGCCTTCAACGCCGGCGTTGCTCTACAAACCAATGTCTAGGTTAGTTGATTTCCGACTGATCTTATTTCTCATCTGATCACCCACTGGGGTTTGTCTGCCTTCAAGTTGTATAGGTCTTCCACTTGAGTCGACTTGGATTAAGTCGATTGAGTTTTTGAACTAGTGGGGGCACGCTGAGTGCACCCACTGGGTATAGTCTCCGAGACCATAGTTGACTGCGGGCTGTCGACTGTGGTCTAAGAACCTGAATTTTCTCACTCGGCGTGGGCGGACCATGCCGAGTGATATCTAAACCAGTGGGAGCACGCTAAGTGCACCCACTGGGTGTAGTCCCCGAAACCGTGGTCGACTGCGGGCAGTCGACTATGGTCTGAGAACAACTTTCTTCGCTCTTTTTTTTACGACTCGAGCTGGGCAGACCATGCCGAGTGTTGAATCAAACCAGCGGGGGCACGCTAAGTGCACCCACTGGGTGTAGTCCCCGAGACTACCGTTGAATGTTTGATTCGGCGGTAGTCTTAGGGTAACTTTCACTGTGATGTTCTATTGCTTCTGTCGACTGATATGTCTTGTATGTTGACTGTAGAAATCTTGTGATCTTGGGGCTCAACTTTCTACACTAAACAAGCAGCAAATCAGCCTCAACCTTGATCTGGAACTGGCCAAGAAGAACCTCAAGACTGCTCGTGACAAAGTAGCTACCATGGGAGGTAACCAATCGTCAATTGTCCATCTTACAGTTAGCACTTTTCCGTGGGTTTTTCCCTTTTTTAGTCACTTTGAACCGGATGACTCCACTCAAACAGATGTGCATAATGAAAACCGTCAACTCCAAGCTCGTCTGAAGAATGTTGTTTCTTTAGAGAAATGAAGCAGGCCCTGGAGAAGAAGGATCTGGATCTTGCTGCTGCCCAGAAGGAGGCGCGAGAGAAAACGGCGCTTGCTGACAAGAAGTTGGCTTCAGTCGGCAAGTTAGAAGAAGAGAACTCCAAACTGAAGACCGCTGTCTCTGATGCCAATCGGGAGGTCGAGCAACTGAAGAAAGACAAGGACAGGTTGACTAACGAGATTGGAAACCTCAAGGCCAAGAAGGGCGAGTTAGAATCTTATCTGGGCCAACTTGCTGCAAAACTGGTCTTAAAGCTTGAATGTACTGATGTTAACCTGACTTGTTGTGGTCGATTGACAGGTCTTATTATATTGTCGACTCACTATTTACTTGACTGTGCAGAACTTTGCCAGGATTTTGAAGCGGAAACTGGGCGGGTCGAGACGGGTCTCGATCCCATAAATTGTCCAGTCAAAGATGACGTCGCAATGAATGTGATGCGGTTGGAATCTCGCGTGGACAGCGCGGTTGCTTATCTTGCCCGTCTGAAGGCGGCGATGACTCGGGTTGATGCTGAACTCTAGCCTCAGGCGGAGCTGTCTCAAGACCTTGAGTCTCTGATGGCTACTGAATCAAATACCTGACCGAGTGCAAGAATGGAAGAAGTCATCTGCTCGCTGCGGCGCTGATGTCGCCCTGTCCCTGATCCGAGTGCACTACAAGGATTTCAAAGAAGAGAAGCTGGCGGAGCTCAAGGTTGCTAACACCAAAAGGAACACTTTAAAGTCCTTCATGGACACTTTCCTTGACGCCGCCACTCGCATCGCAGACAGCATAGACCTTGACAGTTTCTGCGACCCAACCAGTCCTTCTCCTGACGAGTGACCAAAAAACATTATGCTCCACCTTTATTTGCCTCGGAATGCCGAGTGATCGTGTAATCGTTAAACTCCTTCGGGCTTGATGTCCGAGTACTTTAATCCGTGGTCTGGAACTTTGGATTTATCTAAACTTGGTTTATCTCTGAATATGCTTGTGTTTGCCTTCGAGTGGAACTTGTTCTTCACTCGGAATAGTCTTTGTACTTGAGATGCAGCTCTGAGGAGGAGGTCCCAGTCGACCTGCACCTCGTCGACCTTGCGGATCAGGACGGGGCGCACGTTATACTTGTGGCGCAGCTCTAAGGAGAAGGTCGCAGTCGACTTGCACCTCGTCGTCCTTGCAGATAGGGATGGAGCGCACATTGTATTTGTGGCGCAACTCCGAAGAGAAGGTTGCAGTTGGCCTACACCTCGTCGTCCTTGCGGATGAGGATGGAGCGCATGTTGTATTTGTGGCGCAGCTCCGAAGAGAAGGTTGCAGTCGACCTGCACTTCGTCGTCCTTGCGGATGAGGATGGAGCGCATGTTGTATTTATGGCGCAGCTCCGACGAGAAGGTTGCAGTCGACCTGCACCTCGTCGTCCTTGGGGATGGGGATGTGCTTCAAACTTAGGCGAGTGCTGGATTGCAGCTAAGCCCTCGAGTGTGAGGGTTGCTCACCACTCGGTAGGATTTTTTAAACTTAGGCGAGTACGGGACTGCAGCTAAGCCTCCGAGTGTGAGGGTTGCTCACCACTCGGTAGGATTTTTCAAACTTAGGCGAGTGCTGGACTGCAGCTAAGCCTCCGAGTGAGAGGGTTGCTCACCACTCGGTAGGATTTTTCAAACTTAGGCGAGTGCGGGACAGCAGCTAGGCCTCCGAGTGTGAGGGTTACTCACCACTCGGTAGGATTTTTCAAACTTAGGCGAGTGCATGACTGCAGCTAAGCCTCCGAGTGTGAGGGTTGCTCACCACTCGGTAGGATTTTTCAAACTTAGGCGAGTGCTTGACTGCAGCTAAGCCTCCGGGTGAGAGGGTTGCTCACCACTCGGTAGGATTTTTCAAACTTAGGCGAGTGCTGGACTGCAGCTAAGCCTCCGAGTGAGAGGGTTGCTCACCACTCGGTAGGATTTTTCAAACTTAGGCGAGTACTGGACTGCTGCTAAGCCCCCGAGTGAGAGGCTTGCTCACCACTCGGTAGGATTTTTTAAAACTTAGGCGAGTACTGGACTGCAGCTAAGCCCCCGAGTGAGAGGCTTGCTCACCACTCGGTAGGATTTTTCAAACTTAGGCGAGTACTGGACTGCAGCTAAGCCCCCGAGTGAGAGGCTTGCTCACCACTCGGTAGGATTTTTTAAAACTTAGGCGAGTACTGGACTGCAGCTAAGCCCCCGAGTGAGAGGCTTGCTCACCACTCGGTAGGATTTTTTAAAACTTAGGCGAGTACTGGACTGCAGCTAAGCCCCCGAGTGAGAGGCTTGCTCACCACTCGGTAGGATTTTTCAAACTTAGCCGAGTACTGGACTGCAGCTAAACCCCCGAGTGAGAGGCTTGCTCACCACTCGGTAGGATTTTTTTGAAACTTAGGCGAAACGGATTCGCAGCTAAGCTCCCGAGTGAGAGGCTTCCTCACCACTCGGTAGGACTTTTCGAACTTAGGCGAAACGGGTTCGCAGCTAAGCCACCCACTGGGGATTTAGAGAGTAAAAAAGGAACAATTGTTTACGAGACTGTAAAAACTGTGTGTTTAATAATCAAACTAGAAGGTATTTCTTATTACATCTCAACAGTCTGAAAGCTTACGTGTTAAAGGGGCGGAGCAGCTCCGCATTCCAAGCGCGTGGCTCGTCTTTCTTGTGCTTGACGTTGTAAAGGTGGTACACTCCGTTGTGGAGCACTCTGGTGACAATGAAGGGGCCTTCCCAAGCAGGAGCAAGCTTGTGTGGTTTCTCCTGATCCACTCGAAGAACCAAGTCTCCCTCTTGAAATGCTCGACCCCTCACGTTTCTGGCATGGAATCGATGCAGGTCTTGCTGAGAGATGGTCGACCGGATCAGGGCCATCTCTCTTTCCTCTTCCAGGAGATCAACTGCATCTTACCGTGCCTGTTATGCTTCATCTTCTGAAAAAAGCTCGACTCGGGGTGCATTGTGGAGCAAGTCACTCAGAAGTACAGCTTCAGCTCCATAGACCAACAAGAATGGAGTTCGGCCAGTCGACCGATTAGGAGTTGTCCTCAATCCCCAAAGCACTGATGGAAGTTCATCGACCTAGGCGCCTGCTACATGCTTGAGATCGCGCATCAATCGGGGTTTCGGTCCTTTGAGAATCAATCGGTTTGCTCTTTCAGCTTGTCCGTTCGAACTGGGGATGGGCGACTGAGGCATAGTCGACTCGAGTGCCTTGGGAAGCACAGAAGGCTCTGAACTCATCAGAATCAAAGTTCAAACCATTGTCTGTGATGATGCTGTGTGGAACACCATATCTGAATGTTAACTCTCTGATGAAGCTGACAGCAGTACTGGCTTCAATATTTTTGATAGGCTTGGCTTCGATCCATTTAGTAAACTTGTCGGCTGCTACGAGCACATGAGTGAAGCCGCTCCTACCAGTCCTCAGAGGCCCAACCATATCCAATCCCCAAGCAGCCAAGGGCCAGACGAGTGGAATGGTCTTCAGGGCTGATGCAGGCTTGTGAGACATATTGGAGTAAAACTGGCAACCTTCACATTTGTCGACTATTTCTTTTGCCATTTCATTTGCTCGTGGCCAATAAAATCCCGCTCGGTATGCTTTGGCCACAATGGTCCGAGAGGACGCATGGTGACCACAGGTCCCCGAGTGGATGTCGTTGAGGATCACTCGACCTTCTTCTGGTGTTATGCATTTCTGGCTGACTCCAGTTACACTTTCTCTGAACAGTTGTCCTCTTATCACGGCAAAGGCTTTGGATCGACGGACGATCTATCGAGCCTCTTCTTCATCCACTGGGAGCTCCTTCCTAAGAATGTACGCGATGTACGGCATGTCCAGTCGGGAGTGATGACCAAAACCTCCATGATCAAGTCGACCACGGCTGGGACTTCGACTTCAGTCGTATCAGTGGCACTCTTTGGTTGTGGGGGCTCTTCAGTGAAAGGATCTTCCTGAACTGAAGGTGTATGAATATGTTCCAAAAACACATTGCTGGGAATGGCTTCCCTCTTGGAACCTATCTTTGCTAGATCATCAGCTGCTTGATTTTTCAGTCGGGGTATGTGATGGAGCTCTAAACCCTCAAACTTCTTCTCTAACTTTCTCACTGCATTACAATAGCCAGTCATAGCTGGGCTTCTGACGTCCCACTCCTTCATTACTTGATTAACCACTAAATCCGAGTCGCCGTAGACCATGAGGCGATGGACGCCGAGTGAAATGGCCATACGCAGCCCGTACAAAAGTGCCTCATATTCAGCTTCATTGTTGGAGGAATCAAAATGAATCTGGAGAACATAGCTGAGCTTGTCGCCTCGGGGGGATACCAATACCACCCCAGCACCGGAACCATTCAGCATCTTGGATCCATCAAAGAACATGGTCCAATGCTCCGAGTGAATCTGAGTCGGCAGTTGCAGTTTGACCCACTCGGCGAGGAAATCTGCTATTGCTCGGGACTTGATAGCTTTCTTTGCCTCAAACTTGATATGCAAGGGAAGGAGTTCAATCGCCCATTTTGCCACTCGACCAGTTGCATCTCTGTTGTTCAGAATTTCTGACAACGGTGCATCACTGATGACTGTAATGGAGTGATCAGAGAAATAATGTGCAACCTTCTTCGTGGCCATGTAAATCCCGTAAACAAGCTTCTAATAATGAGGATATCTTTGCTTGGATGGAGTCAGAACTTCAAAAACATAGTATACTGGGTGCTGAACTTTATAGGCTTTTCCTTCTTCTTCCCGCTCGACCGTGAGTACTGTACTGATAACTTGTCCAGTGGCTGCAATATAAAGCAGTAAAGGCTCTTTGCGGATTGGGGCAGCGAGCACCGGCTGGGTGGAAAGCAGGGCTTTGAGTTCTGCAAACGCTGCATCAGCTTCAGGAGTCCACTCGAACTTGTCAGATTTCTTCATCAGTCGGTAAAGAGGCAATGCCTTTTCACCGAGGCGAGAAATGAATTGACTCAAGGCGGCCAAACAACCAGTAAGCTTCTGTACATCATGAACACGCACAGGGCGCTTCATCCGGAGTATGGCACCAACTTTCTCTGGGTTCGCGTCGATCCCTCGTTCGGAAACGAGGAAGCCTAGTAACTTTCCGCCAGGAACTCCGAATGTGCACTTTGATGGGTTAAGCTTGATATCATACCTTCTCAGGTTGGCAAAGGTTTCAGCAAGGTCAGCCAGCAGGTCGCAACCTTTACGTGACTTGACCACAATGTCATCCATGTATGCTTCCACATTCCGACTGATTTGAGTGAGCAGACACTTCTGAATCATCCTCATGAATGTGGCTCCAGTGTTCTTCAGGCCGAATGGCATGGTGACATAACAGAAGCACCCGAATGGAGTGATGAAAGCCGTTTTTATCTCGTCGGGTCCATACAGTCGGATCTGATGATACCCGGAATAGGCGTCCAGAAAAGACAAGCGCTCACACCCCACAGTCGAGTCGACGATTTGGTTGATGCGGGGGAGAGGAAAATGATCTTTCGGGCAGGCCCGATTGATATGCTTGAAGTCAATGCACATGCGAAGTGAGTCGTCCTTCTTGGGGACCATGACAACATTGGCGAGCCACTCGGAGTGGAAAATCTCTCGGATGAAGTCAGCCGCCAGGAGCCGAGCCACTTCCTCACCAATCGCTTTTCTCTTCTGTACGGCGGACCGTCGAAGATGTTCCTTGACTGGTTTTATTTTCGGGTCGACTCGCAAACGATGCTCAGCCAGTCCCCTGGGTACACCCGGCATGTCAGAAGGTTTCCATGCAAAGATGTCCCAGTTCTTACGGAGGAACTGGATGAGCGCTTCTTCCTATTTGCTGTTGAGTGATGTTGAGATATGAGTAGGAGCAACATTAGGATCGGTCGGGTGAATATGAATCGGCTTGGTTTCACCAGACGACTGAAATGCAAAATATGTGGCAGGCTTCTTGGAGCGCAGTAAATCACTCGGGTCTGCATTTTTTCAGTATTCTTGCATTTCGACTGCTGCCATTTGTGCATCGGCGATTTTTGAGCCCTTCTGGAAGCACTCTTCTGCCTTCTGCCGATTGCCAGTGATAGTTATCACTCCTCTGCGACCAGGCATTTTCAATTTGAGGTACACGTAACATGGTCGAGCCATGAAACGTGCATAGGCAGGCCTACCCAGAATAGCATGGTAAGCACTCTGGAAATCCACTACTTCAAATGTCAACTTTTCCTTGCGGTAATTCTTGGAATCACCGAAAACCACATCAAGGGCAATCTGGCCGAGTGATTCAGCCTTCTTGCCAGGTATAACACCATGGAAACTCATATTGCTTTCACTGAGCTTGGACATCGGAATGTCCATTCCCTTCAAAGTTTCAGCATAAAGGATATTCAGGCCGCTACCACCATCCATTAGCACTTTAGTCAGTCGAGTGCCTTCAACAACTGGGTCGACCACCAACGCTTGCCTCCCAGGGGTGGCTATATGTGCAGGATGGTCAGACTGGTCGAATGTGATGGCAGTCTGGGACCACTTCAAATAACTTGGTGTTGCCGGAGCAACCATGTTCACTTCTCTGTTGATAACTTTCAATCGACTTTTGCTCTCAACATCAGCAAAAATCATCAGAGTGGGGTTGACGTTGGGAAAACCATCATCATCCTCTTCCTTATCCTCACCCTTGTCCGACTCCTTTTCCTTCTCGTTGGGTTGTTTCTCTCGGAACTGCTGGATCAGGAGTCGACACTGTCGAGTGGTGTGTTTAGGGTAAATCAGATTACCCTCTTCGTCTTTCTTGGTATGAATGTGGCATGGTAAATCCAACACATCATTTCTGGCTTGATCTTTCACTTTCTTGGGGTTCCAGGGCCCTTTGGGATTCCCCTTGAACTTTCCTTGAGCCACAACTAAAGCCTCACCAGGAGCAGCTGGCTCGGCCTTACGCTTCTGTTTTCGATTGGAAGTACCTTTACCGGTTTCCTGGGCGACTGTTTTGTGCTTGCCACTCCGGAGTCGGTCTTCTTCTTCTTCGCCGTTAGCGTATTTGGTGGCAATCTCCATCATCCGAGTCAGGGACATATCCCCAGTCCGACCGAATTTTAGATTCAACTCTCGATACTTAACGCCTTCTTTGAAGGCACAAACTGCTTGGTGATCTGACACATTCTCCACTATATGGTGCAACGTGATCCATCTCTGGATATAGTCTCTCAGGGTTTCATTCGGCTTTTGTACGCAGTGCTGCAATTCTATCAACCCTGCCGGCTGTTTGCAAGTACCCTCAAAACTTCTAACAAACACTCGGGCGAGCTCTTCCCAACTGAATATACTGCCAGGTGCTAGCTGAGTCAACCATGCTCTGGCTGAGCCTTCCAACATCAGAGGAAGGTGCTTCATGGCCACTTCATCATTGCCACCACCAATTTGTACAGCCACTCGGTAGTCTTCAAGCCAAGTGTCAGGCTTAGACTCACCAGTAAACTTGCTGACTCCAGTCGCCAACCTGAAGTTGGGAGGAATCACTGCGGCCTTGATAGCTCTGCTGAAACACTCGGGACCTGAAACATGCACTCTGCTGCCAGTCGGATAATCTCTGTCATGGCCTTCTCTGTGTGCTCTGTTCCTGTCAACCAGACCTTGAACGAGAATAGATCTCGCATCAAATCCCCGCTCCCTTGGGTCGACTGGTACTCTTCGCTCGCCGCTGTGGGGGCGCCTGTCATAACGCCGTCGAGGCACATATGACCCACTCCTTGGAGGAGGCGTGGGCACTCGACGACGGTCATCGTGGCCAAGTCGGTGATCATATTGCTCCTGGTTTCTGTACTGATCTTGCCTGTGCCCACGTCCTTCACGCCGCGGGGGCGATCTTGGGCTGTGAGCCAACTGAACTATGTCTGCCATCACTGATCTGCTATGAATCCTATTCCGCGACTGAGATACTGCTGTGCTCTGCTCTCCGGCCACCCGGAACAAGGCCCAGATTTGCATCAAACCTCTGCCGGCTTCCGACTGGGAAGGCAGAATTGACTCTGCTATTCGGGCTGCAGCTGTGAGATTTTGAATTGGAGTGTGGTATACCTGAGTTTGAGGCGGAAAAAGCTGTCGTCGACTGGACTCATGGATCCGCTGCCGAGCACGCTCGTCGAGTGCATGCTGCAGATTCTCCAGTCGAGTGCGCTCAGCCAAGTTGGCCAGATGCACCTCCTCCAAAGGCTGGGCCTTGGGTGTTTCTCCAACAATAGGAGTATGAAGTGCATCCATATTGCGGCGGCGAAGCTCTTCCCTCAGCTGCGAAGAAAGGGGCTCGGGGCGGTACTCCTCGTGAACGAGCGACGGATCGCCGCCACCATCACCACCGTCGTCGCGGGGGAAGCCAGGAGGACTGTGTGGTCCGTTGACCATCAAGGCTTCCGCTGAGGGATCGCTGCTGTCGCACTCGGATGCGGTCTCGACGGAGCCAGTCGAACAGGCCGTAGAGAGTTTCGTTGGGCTCGATTGCCGCGACTTGTGGGGTGGCCGACTGACGGGCCACCGTGTGTCTCACCCACCGCTAGAGTCGCGACCAACCGGAACGCTTGCGCCAGCGAACAGCGGGGGGCAAGGACATCATAGGAGCCGACCGATACTGGGTCGATGGCTGCCGGAGAAGGACGCCGCGGACGCACGGGCGAAAGTGCGTTGCCCCGCGAACGGGGAGCGCCTCAACGTCGAGTGGAGCTTCCTGAAGCCAAGCGGAGTCGCCGGCAACAAAAATGAGCGCGCCGAGACGGATCTCGCGGCCCTCAGCCAGTCCGCCGGCGGAAACCATGATGATGAGAATCGGAAAAAATTGCAACTCCACCAAAAAGTCGCTAAGACACCTGCCCCATGGTGGGCGCCAACCGTCGTGGCTCTAAGACTGACAGTAGAATGGGGGGGGGGGTAGGTATGAGGAGGCAAGATCCTAGCTATGGAGAAGTTGTACACACGAGTTTTACGAGATCAGGCCCTTCACAGAGGAAGTAACAACCCTACATCTCGGTGCCTGGAGGCGGTCGACTGGATTATGTGTGTGTGTGTGTGTGTTACAGGGGGTGCGAACCCTTGTGCCAGAAGAGGGGTGGCTTATATAGAGTGCGCCAGGACCCCAGCCATCCTCCATTACCAAGAGTTCAATGTACATAAAGAGGAGGCATTACTGATAACGCCAGCCTTAAATGCCTTAATGGCCTTAAAGACTACAGAGTGAACGCTTGTCCGTTGTAGTTCTGGATGACTCCTGGTCTTCAATACGTTGAATGGATTCTTGTATGGTCGAGTGGTCGAGTGACCTCAGGAAGGAGGGGTCTCCGACTAGTTGGTAGGTCGAGTGGATTGCACTCGACATCTTTGTTGAGCCCTCCCTGTTGTCTCTTGAGCTTCTTTGCTCCTAGGACGGTAACTTTGAATAGGGCATATAGGCCAGGCCTATGACCCTATCCTAGGTGTGTAACTATGGAGGGGGCACCGCACACGGCTAAGAGATTGTCTGTTGTGCCTTTGGGGTGTCCCCTGCCCACGTATATAAAGGCGGGAGGAGGAGGAGGCCGGCCCTAGAGGGGGCGCGCCAAGTGTGGGGAGTCCTACTAGGACTCCCAAGTCCTAGTAGGATTCCCCTTTTCCTTTCCGGAGTAGGAGAGAAGAAAGATGGAAAGAGAGAGGGAGTAGGAAAGGGCAAGGGGGGGCGCCGCCCCCTTTCCCCTAGTCCAATTCGGACCCGTGGGGGGCGCGCCTCCTTCCCTTTGGCCTGCCTCCTCTATTCCCGTATGGCCCAATAAGGCCCAATACTTCTCCCGGCGAATTCCCGAACTCTCCGGTACTCCAAAAAATACCTGGATCACTCGAACCCTTTCCGATGTCCGAATATAGCCTTCCAATATATCGATCTTTACCTCTCGACCATTTCGAGACTCCTCGTCATGTTCCCGATCTCATCCGGGACTCCGAACAAACTTCGGTCATCAAGTCACATAACTCATAATACAAATCGTCATCGAACGTTAAGCGTGCGGACCCTACGGGTTCGAGAACTATGTAGACATGACCGAGACACATCTCCAGTCAATAACCAATAGCGAAACCTGGATGCTCATATTGGCTCCTACATATTCTACGAAGATCTTTATCGGTCAAACCGCATAACAACATACGTTGTTCCCTTTGTCATCGGTATGTTACTTGCCCGAGATTCGATTATCGGTATCCTCATACCTAGTTCAATCTCATTATCGGCAAGTCTCTTTACTCGTTCCGTAATGCATCATCCCGCAACTAACTCATTAGTCACAATGCTTGCAAGGCTTATAGTGATGTGCATTACCGAGAGGGCCCAGAGATACCTCTCCGATACACAGAGTGACAAATCCTAATCTCGATCTATGCCAACTCAACAAACACCATCGGAGACACCTGTAGAGCATCTTTATAATCACCCAGTTACGTTGTGACGTTTGATAGCACACAAGGTGTTCCTCCGGTATTCGGGAGTTGCATAATCTCATAGTCTGAGGAACATGTATAAGTCATGAAGAAAGCAGTAGCAATGAAATTGTAACGATCATAATGCTAAGTTAACGAATGGGTCTTGTCCATCACATCATTCTCCTAATGATGTGATCCCGTTCATCAAATGATAACACATGTCTATGGTTAGGAAACATAACTATCTTTGATAAACGAGCTAGTCAAGTAGAGGCATACTAGGGACCCTTTGTTTTGTCTATGTATTCACACATGTACTAAGTTTCCGGTTAATACAATTCTAGCATGAATAATAAACATTTATCATGAAATAATGAAATAAATAATAACTTTATTATTGCCTCTAGGGCATATTTCCTTCAGTCTCCCACTTGCACTAGAGTCAATAATCTAGTTCACATCGCCATGTGATTTAACACCAATAGTTCACATCACCATGTGATTAACACCCATAGTTCACATCGCCATGTGACCAACACTCAAAGGGTTTACTAGAGTCAGTAATCTTAGTTCACATCGCCATGTGATTAACACCCAAAGAGTACTAAGGTGTGATCATGTTTTTCTTGTGAGAGAAGTTTAGTCAACGGGTCTGCCATATTCAGATACGTATGTATTTTGCAAATTTCTATGTCACCAATTCTCTGCACGGAGCTACTCTAGCTAATTGCTCCCACTTTCAATATGTATCCAGATTGAGACTTAGAGTCATCTGGATCAGTGTCAAAACTTGCATCGACGTAACCGTTTACGACGAACCTTTTGTCACCTCCATAATTGAGAAACATATCCTTATTCCACTAAGGATAATTTTGACCGCCGTCCAGTGATCTACTCCTAGATCACTATTGTACTCCTTGCCAAACTCAGTGTAGGGTATAGAATAGATCTGGTACACAGCATTTCATACTTTATAGAACCTATGGCTGAGGCATAGGGAATGACTTTCATTCTCTTTCTATCTTCTGCCGTGGTCGGGCTTTGAGTCTTACTCAATTTCACACCTGGCAATACAGGCAAGAACTCCTTCTTTGACTGTTCCATTTTGAACTACTTCAAAAATTTGTCAAGGTATGTACTCATTGAAAAACCTTATCAAGCGTCTTGATCTATCTCTATAGATCTTGATGCTCAATATGTAAGCAGCTTCATCGAGGTCTTTCTTTGAAAAACTCCATTCAAACACTCCTTTTATGCTTTCCAGAAAATTCTACATCATTTCCGATCAACAATATGTCATTCACATATATTTATCAGAAAGGTTGTAGTGCTCCCACTCACTTTCTTGTAAATACAGGCTTCATCGCAAGTCTATATAAAACTATAAGCTTTGATCAACTCATCAAAGCGTATATTCCAACTCTGAGATGCTTTGCACCAGTCCATGGATGGATCGCTGGAGCTTGCACATTTTGTTAGCACCTTTAGGATCGAAAAAACCTTCTGGTTGCATCATATACAACTCTTCTTTAAGAAATCCATTAAGAAATGTAGTTTTGCATCCATTTGCCAGATTTCATAAAATGTGGCAATTTGCTAACATGATTCGGACAAACTTAAGCATCGCTACGAGTGAGAAAATATCATCGTAGTCAACACCTTGAACTTTGTCAACAACCTTTTTCGACAAGTCTAGCTTTGTAGATAGTAACACTACTATCAGCGTCCGTCTTCCTTTTGAAGATCCATTTATTTTTTATGGCTTGCCTATCATCGGGCAAGTCAACCAAAGTCCACACTTTGTTCTCATACATGGATCCCATCTCAGATTTCATGGCCTCAAGCCATTTCGCGGAATCTAGGCTCATCATCGCTTCCTCATAGTTCGTAGGTTCGTCATGGTCAAGTAAAATGAATTCCAGAATAGGATTACCGTACCACACTGGTGCGGAACGTACTCTGGTAGACCTACGAGGTTCGGTAGTAACTTGATCCGAAGCTTCATGATCATCATCATTAACTTCCTCACTAATTGGTGTAAGCATCACTTGAACTGATTTTAGTGAAGAAATACTTTCCAATTCAGGAGAAGGTACAATTACCTCATCAAGTTCTACCTCCCTCCCACTCACTTCTTTCGAGAGAAACTCCTGATACGTCTCCATCGTATCTACTTTTCCAAACACTTTTACCCTTGTTTTGGACTCTAACTTGCATGATTTGAATGGAACTAACCCGGACTGACGCTGTTTTCAGCAGAATTGCCATGGTGTTATTTTTGTGCAGAAATAGAAGTTCTCGGAATGACCTGGAACTTCACGGAGAATATTTTTGGAATTAATAAAAAATACTGGCGAAAGAATCAAGACCAGGGGCCCACACCCTGTCCACGAGGGTGGGGGCGCGCCTGCCCCCCTGTCTCGTGGCCCCCCGAGGCTCCACCGACCTCAACTCCAACTCTATATATGCACGTTCGGGGAGAAAAAAATCGGAGAGAAGGACTCATCGCGTTTTACGATACAGAGCCACCGCCAAGCCCTAAACTCTCTCGGGAGGGCTGATCTGGAGTCCGTTCGGGGCTCCGGAGAGGGGAATTCGTCGCCATTGTCATCATCAACCTTCCTCCATCACCAATTTCATGATGCTCACCGCCGTGCGTGAGTAATTCCACCGTAGGCTTGCTGGATGGTGATGGGTTGGATGAGATTTATCATGTAATCAAGTTAGTTTTGTTAGGGTTTGATGCCTAGTATCCACTATGTTCTGAGATTGATGTTGCTATGACTTTGCTATGCTTAATGCTTGTCATTCAGGGCCCGAGTGCCATGAATTCAGATCTGAACCTATTATGTTTTCATGAATATATGTGAGTTCTTGATCCTATCTTGCAAGTCATTAGTTACCTATTATGTGTTATGATCCGGTAACCCCGAAGTGACAATAATCGGGACCACTCCCGATGATGACCGTAGTTTGAGGAGTTCATGTATTCACTAAGTGTTAATGCTTTGGTCCGGTACTCTATTAAAAGGAGGCCTTAATATCCCTTATTTTCCAATAGGACCACGCTGCCACAAGAGGGTAGGACAAAAGATGTCATGCAAGTTCTTTTCCATAAGCACATATGACTATATTCGGAATACATGCCTACATTACATTGATGAACTGGAGCTAGTTCTGTGTCACCCTATGTTATAACTGTTGCATGAAGAATCGCATCCGACATAATTATCCATCACTGATCCAATGCCTACGAGCCTTTCACATATTGATCTTTTCTTAGTTACTTTACCGTTGCCACTGTTACAATTACTACAAAACTGCTACTGTTACTTTTGCCACCGCTACCATTACTTCCATACTACTTTTCTACTAAATACTTTGCTGCAGATACTAAGTCTTTTAGGTGTGGTTGAATTGACAACTCAGCTGCTAATACTTGAGAATATTCTTTGGCTCCCCTTGTGGTGAATCAATAAATTTGGGTTGAATACTCTACCCTCGAAAACTGTTGCGATCCCCTATACTTGTGGGTTATCAAGACTATTTTCTGGCACCGTTGCCGGGGAGCATAGCTCTATTATTTGAGTCACTTGGGATCTATATCTGCTGATCACTATGAGAAACTTGAAAGACGAAAAAACCAAGATTTATCCCTCAACTACGAGGGGAGGTAAGGAACTGCCATCTAGCTCTGCAGTTGATTCTCCTTCTGTTTTGAGTAAACTTGCGACACCTAAACCTGCTTCTGCTATTGATTCTGATATGTCGCATGTTATTGATGATGCCACGTCTGCTATGCATGATACTTATGATGAAACTACTTCTATGCTTGATAATACTGTGCCACTAGGTGAATTTCTTGATGAACAACTTGCTAGGGCTAGAGAGAATGAAATTATTGAAACTGATAATATTGATGAAAGTGATGATGAAGATTCTCCCCTTAGATATGAATTGCCTGTTGTGCCTGAGGGTTATGTTATGGATGAAGAAACTGCTAGAGATTTCCTTGCTTTCAATGATAGATATGATCTTAAGAAATTATTAGCTAAGCTTAAAGAAAAGTCTTTGAATGCTAGAATGAAATATGACCCTGCTTTTGCTACTTCACCTATCTGTATTACTAATAAGGATTATGATTTCTCTGTTGATCCTGAGATAATTACTTTGGTTGAATCTGATCCTTTCTATGGCTATGAATCTGAAACTGTCGTGGCACATCTTACTAAATTAAATGATATAGCCACCCTATTCACTCATGAGGAAAAAATTCGTTACTACTATATCCTTAAGTTGTTTCCGTTCTCATTAAAGGGTGATGCTAAAACATGGTTTAATTCTCTTGATCCTGGTTGTGTGCGTAGTCCCTAGGATATGATTTATTACTTCTCTGCTAAATATTTCCCCGCTCATAAGAAACAAGCTGTTTTAAGGGAAATATATAATTTTGTGCAAATTGAAGAAGAGAGTCTCCCACAAGCTTGGCGGAGGCTTCTCCAATTACTTAATGCTTTGCCTGATCATCCTCTCAAGAAAAATGAAATACTTGATATCATTTATAATGGACTAACCGATGCTTCCAGAGACCGCCTGGATAGTTGTGCTGGTTGTGTTTTCAGGGAAAGAACTGTTGATCAAGCTGAATTGCTATTGAATAATATGTTGAGTAATGAAAATAATTGGACACTTCCTGAACCAACTCCTAAGCCAACTCCGAAGAAAAGGGGTATTCTATTTCTCAGTCCTGAAGATATGCAAGAGGCAAAGAAATCTATGAAAGAAAAAGGTATTAAAGCTGAAGATGTTAAGAATTTACCACCTATTGAAGAAATACATGGTCTTGATAACCCGACACAGGTAGTAAAGGTAAATTCTCTCTATAGATATGATAAAGCTGAAATCCCATCTACTAAGTTTGCTAGCCAATGCTTGGATGAGTTTGATGACTTTATGGTTAAACAAGAAAACTTCAATGCTTATGTTGGTAGACAATTGAAATGCAATGCTTATATGATTGAACACTTGAGTGATTATATGTCTAGAGTTAAGGGTGAACTTAAACTTATTAGTAAACATGCTTCTATGGTTACCACTCAAGTAGAACAAGTGCTTAAAGCTCAAAATGATTTGCTCAATGAATTAAATAATCAGAAAAATGATAATGTTGTTAGGTGTGGTTGAATTGACAACTCAGCTGCTAATACTTGAGAATATTATTTGGCTCCCCTTGTGGTGAATCAATAAATTTGGGTTGAATACTCTACCCTCGAAAACTGTTGCGATCCCCTATACTTGTGGGTTATCAAGACTATTTTCTGGCGCCGTTGCCGGGGAGCATAGCTCTATTATTTGAGTCACTTGGGATTTATATCTGCTAATCACTATGAGAAACTTGAAAGACGAAAAAACCAAGATTTATCCCTCAACTACGAGGGGAGGTAAGGAACTGCCATCTAGCTCTGCAGTTGATTCTCCTTCTGTTTTGAGTAAACTTGCGACACCTAAACCTGCTTCTGCTATTGATTCTGATATGTCGCATGTTAGTGATGATGCCACGTCTGCTATGCATGATACTTATGATGAAACTACTTCTATGCTTGATAATACTGTGCCACTAGGTGAATTTCTTGATGAACAACTTGCTAGGGCTAGAGAGAATGAAATTATTGAAACTGATAATATTGATGAAAGTGATGATGAAGATTCTCCCCTTAGATATGAATTGCCTGTTGTGCCTGAGGGTTATGTTATGGATGAAGAAACTGCTAGAGATTTCCTTGCTTTCAATGATAGATATGATCTTAAGAAATTATTAGCTAAGCTTAAAGAAAAGTCTTTGAATGCTAGAATGAAATATGACCCTGCTTTTGCTACTTCACCTATCTGTATTACTAATAAGGATTATGATTTCTCTGTTGATCCTGAGATAATTACTTTGGTTGAATCTGATCCTTTCTATGGCTATGAATCTGAAACTGTCGTGGCACATCTTACTAAATTAAATGATATAGCCACCCTATTCACTCATGAGGAAAAAATTCGTTACTACTATATCCTTAAGTTGTTTCCGTTCTCATTAAAGGGTGATGCTAAAACATGGTTTAATTCTCTTGATCCTGGTTGTGTGCGTAGTCCCTAGGATATGATTTATTACTTCTCTGCTAAATATTTCCCTGCTCATAAGAAACAAGCTGTTTTAAGGGAAATATATAATTTTGTGCAAATTGAAGAAGAGAGTCTCCCACAAGCTTGGGGGAGGCTTCTCCAATTACTTAATGCTTTGCCTGATCATCCTCTCAAGAAAAATGAAATACTTGATATCTTTTATAATGGACTAACCGATGCTTCCAGAGACCGCCTGGATAGTTGTGCTGGTTGTGTTTTCAGGGAAAGAACTGTTGATCAAGCTGAATTGCTATTGAATAATATGTTGAGTAATGAAAATAATTGGACACTTCTTGAACCAACTCCTAAGCCAACTCCGAAGAAAAGGGGTATTCCATTTCTCAGTCCTGAAGATATGCAAGAGGCAAAGAAATCTATGAAAGAAAAAGGTATTAAAGCTGAAGATCTTAAGAATTTACCACCTATTGAAGAAATACATGGTGTTGATAACCCGACACAGGTAGTAGAGGTAAATTCTCTCTATAGATATGATAAAGCTGAAATCCCATCTACTAAGTTTGCTAGCCGATGCTTGGATGAGTTTGATGACTTTATGGTTAAACAAGAAAACTTCAATGCTTATGTTGGTAGACAATTGAAATGCAATGCTTATATGATTGAACACTTGAGTGATTATATGTCTAGAGTTAAGGGTGAACTTAAACTTATTAGTAAACATGCTTCTATGGTTACCACTCAAGTAGAACAAGTGCTTAAAGCTCAAAATGATTTGCTCAATGAATTAAATAATCAGAAAAATGATAATGTTGTTAGGTGTGGTTGAATTGACAACTCAGCTGCTAATACTTGAGAATATTATTTGGCTCCCCTTGTGGTGAATCAATAAATTTGGGTTGAATACTCTACCCTCGAAAACTGTTGCGATCCCCTATACTTGTGGGTTATCAAGACTATTTTCTGGCGCCGTTGCCGGGGAGCATAGCTCTATTATTTGAGTCACTTGGGATTTATATCTGCTAATCACTATGAGAAACTTGAAAGACGAAAAAACCAAGATTTATCCCTCAACTATGAGGGGAGGTAAGGAACTGCCATCTAGCTCTGCAGTTGATTCTCCTTCTGTTTTGAGTAAACTTGCGACACCTAAACCTGCTTCTGCTATTGATTCTGATATGTCGCATGTTATTGATGATGCCATGTCTGCTATGCATGATACTTATGATGAAACTACTTCTATGCTTGATAATACTGTGCCACTAGGTGAATTTCTTGATGAACAACTTGCTAGGGCTAGAGAGAATGAAATTATTGAAACTGATAATATTGATGAAAGTGATGATGAAGATTCTCCCCTTAGATATGAATTGCCTGTTGTGCCTGAGGGTTATGTTATGGATGAAGAAACTGCTAGAGATTTCCTTGCTTTCAATGATAGATATGATCTTAAGAAATTATTAGCTAAGCTTAAAGAAAAGTCTTTGAATGCTAGAATGAAATATGACCCTGCTTTTGCTACTTCACCTATCTGTATTACTAATAAGGATTATGATTTCTCTGTTGATCCTGCGATAATTACTTTGGTTGAATCTGATCCTTTCTATGGCTATGAATCTGAAACTGTCGTGGCACATCTTACTAAATTAAATGATATAGCCACCCTATTCACTCATGAGGAAAAAATTCGTTACTACTATATCCTTAAGTTGTTTCCGTTCTCATTAAAGGGTGATGCTAAAACATGGTTTAATTCTCTTGATCCTGGTTGTGTGCGTAGTCCCTAGGATATGATTTATTACTTCTCTGCTAAATATTTCCCTGCTCATAAGAAACAAGCTGTTTTAAGGGAAATATATAATTTTGTGCAAATTGAAGAAGAGAGTCTCCCACAAGCTTGGGGGAGGCTTCTCCAATTACTTAATGCTTTGCCTGATCATCCTCTCAAGAAAAATGAAATACTTGATATCTTTTATAATGGACTAACCGATGCTTCCAGAGACCGCCTGGATAGTTGTGCTGGTTGTGTTTTCAGGGAAAGAACTGTTGATCAAGCTGAATTGCTATTGAATAATATGTTGAGTAATGAAAATAATTGGACACTTCCTGAACCAACTCCTAAGCCAACTCCGAAGAAAAGGGGTATTCCATTTCTCAGTCCTGAAGATATGCAAGAGGCAAAGAAATCTATGAAAGAAAAAGGTATTAAAGCTGAAGATCTTAAGAATTTACCACCTATTGAAGAAATACATGGTCTTGATAACCCGACACAGGTAGTAGAGGTAAATTCTCTCTATAGATATGATAAAGCTGAAATCCCATCTACTAAGTTTGCTAGCCGATGCTTGGATGAGTTTGATGACTTTATGGTTAAACAAGAAAACTTCAATGCTTATGTTGGTAGACAATTGAAATGCAATGCTTATATGATTGAACACTTGAGTGATTATATGTCTAGAGTTAAGGGTGAACTTAAACTTATTAGTAAACATGCTTCTATGGTTACCACTCAAGTAGAACAAGTGCTTAAAGCTCAAAATGATTTGCTCAATGAATTAAATAATCAGAAAAATGATAATGTTGTTAGAGTTATGACTAGAGGGGGTAAAATGACTCAGGAACCTTTGTATCCTGAGGGCCACCCTAAGATAATTGAGCAATATTCTCAGAGAATTAACGTTGATGCACCTAGTCCTTCTAAGAAGAAGAAAAAGAAAAAATGATAGGACTTTGCATGCTTCTAGTGAACCTGTTGTTGACACACCTGAGAATCCCAATGATATTTCTATTTCTGATGCTGAAACACAATCTGGTGATGAACATGAACCTAGTGATAATATTAATGATGATGTTCATGATGATGCTCAGCCTAGCAATAACAATGATGTAGAGATTGAACCTGCTGTTGGTCTTGATAACCCACAATCAAAGAATCAACGTTATGATAAGAGAGACTTCGTTCCTAGGAAGCACGGTAAAGAAAGAGAACCATGGGTTCAGAAACCCATGCCATTTCCTCCTAAACCATCCAAGAAAAAGGATGATGAGGATTTTGAGCGCTTTGCTGAAATGATTAGACATATCTTCTTGCGTATGCGTTTGACTGATATGCTTAAAATGAATCCTTATGCCAAGTATATGAAAGATAGTGTTACGAATAAAAGAAAGATACCGGAAGCTGAAATTTCCACCATGCTTGCTAATTATACTTTTAAGGGTGGAATACCTAAGAAACTAGGAGATCCAGGAGTACCAACTATACCATGCTCCATTAAAAGAAACTTTGTTAAAACTGCTTTATGTGATCTTGGAGCCGGTGTTAGTGTTATGCCTCTCTCTTTATATCATAGACTTGATTTGAATAAGTTGACACCTACTGAAATATCTTTGCAAATGGCCGAAAAATCAACTACTATACCTGTCGGTATTTGTGAGGATGTGCCTGTTTCGGTTGCAAACGTTACTATCTTAACGGACTTTGTTATTCTTGATATTCCCAAGGACGATAGTATGTCGATTATCCTTGGTAGACCCTTTTTGAATACTGCATGGGCTGTTATTGATTGCAACAAAGGCAATATTACTTTTCATGTTAATGGTAATGAGCATACGGTACACTTTCCGAGGAAACAACCTCAAGTCCACAGTATCAATTCTATTGGAAAAATTCCATCGATTATTATTGGAGGTTTTGAATTTCCTCTTCCTACTATCAAGAAGAAATATGATATTCTTATTATTGGGGATGTGCATATCCCCGTTGAGGTAACCTAGTGCTATTCGAAAATTCCCCGGTTTCATGCGATTCGGAATGAGTTTGTTAACAAGACTTGATCAACCTTGTTAGTGGATTCCTTTTGATGAGCATGAGATGGATGAAGTTAGAAAGCACAACTCTATGTACCCTCCTTTTACTTTCAGTTATTTAGATTAAATAAAGCAAAAATAGTATTTTCTGTCTGTTCTCTGAATTATCCTTGCAATAAAAAATACCCCGAAAATAAAAGTTCTCCAAATGCCCTAAAAATGAAATATGATTTTTTGTAGAATATTTGAGAATATCTGGCACTGAGAACACACCAGAGGGGGCAACCACCTGGCCACGAGGGTGCAGGGCGCGCCCACCCCCTGGGCGCGCCCCCTGCCTCGTGGGCCCCTCATGCCCCCCCTCCACTTATTGCCGCACCCACACACTCCGTCTTCCTCCAGAAAAATCACCACCCAACTCAAGCACGAGTTCTTGCTCGTTTTGCTGCGATTTTCGATCTCCTTGCTCAAAGCTTCACTCACAAAACTGCTTTGGAGGATTGTTCTTTGGTATGTGACTCCTCCAATGGTCCAATTAGTTTTTGTTCTAGTGCTTTATTCATTGCAAATTTTTGCTGCTTAGGTGACCCTGTTCTTGAGCTTGCATGTCAAATTTATTTGGTCCCAAGTAGTTCTAATGCATGATATAGTCTCTAGGCACTTGTGGGAGTAGTTGCTATCAATTTTGTTGAGTTTAGTTCACTTTTATTTTGAGTTACTAAAAATTTCAGAAATTTTCAGAAAATGATGAAGAGATTAGTGAGGGGCTCTTCGAGCCGAAGCTCGAAGGATAAGCAAAGTGAAGAGAATAAGAAGCCCAAATATAATTTTCCTCGCACCGCGGAAGTTCGTCCGTGTGAATGGCCTTGTGATGAATTCTTGAGAGCAGCCGGGATCCATGATGATTTTTATTATTTGGCTGAGAATGCGGGCCTCGTCGACTTCCTCCGCGACCAGCGCGAACAGTATCTCCTCCTCACTAATATTTTCGTGCAAAATTTTCATTTCCATGCTAGGAGATCGCCACCTTCGGTGAATTGTTATTTATATGATGAGTTTAAGGAGATGACACTTTATGATTTTTGTGCGGGTTGCAAGTTACCCTTTGCGGGCAGCATAGAGGAACCACATCGTAATGATGTGGAATGGTTTATTGATATGATTGTTGTAGGGGAAACGAGGAAAGTTTCCGATGCAAGAATCACTAGCATACATTTTCCTGTTCTACGTTACTTTACAATATTTGCTAGTAGATGCTTAATTGGTCGTGGGAACAGTGGAAACCTTAGTGCCCCTGATATTGTTATTTTGCGCCATGCCTTGTTTCATGATACTACCTTCAGTTTAGGCGCTATTGTTGCTAAACGGTTAAATATGAATCGTACAAAGGGTCCCATCTTTGGAGGCATCTTTTCTTCGCGCCTTGCTGCACACTTTAACATACCTATCATGCATTATGAGAAAGAGGAAAAGTTGCTGCCTCCTATTTTTCTAGATTATAAGAGTATGGTAGCACATGATTTTATTGTTAAAGATAAGAAGAAGATGCTTAAGTATAAATTGATATTTGATAAAAATTATTGTGAGATTATTACCTTGCCTGCGCCCTCTTTGTTTAACATATTTTCACGCACGTACCTCATTTTGCCGGAGGCCGTTCATGCATGCTTGAGCGTGACACCTGCTCCAGAGGCTGAGCCGGAGCCACCACTTGACCTTTATCGGCAGTCTGTTTATCACTGGGATCCGGAGGAGATCACCAACCAGTGGCACCCCGAGGATCCTCCTCAGTACACCGGAGAGAGCAGCTTTGATCCTTGGGCATAGACCAACTTAGGCCAAAAGCCTAAGCTTGGGGGAGTACATATTTCTCACCGATATTACATTCATGTTCACACACTCATTCCAGTTATCGGTGCTCATACTTTTTCATTGTACTATCCATGCTAGTTTATTTTCTTTTGAAGCCTTCTTCTTGTGTGTTCGAGAAAACCTTAAGAAAACCAAAAAGATTAGTTGTAGCTTTTAGCTAGTTTACTTTCCATGCCTATGGTAGTAGTAATTAAAGGAAAACCCAAAAAGATTTCTCGTTCTTCTTTTTGTTTGTTGGGAGCTTTCCCGTGTAAATAGTTTTATTTCTTTTCTTTTCTTTGGGGGTCGAGAGGAGAAGACCATAATGAAAATGTTGAGTGGCTCTCATATGATTATTGTTAATTTAACAAAGAGCCCATATTACCTTGTCTTCTCATGTGTATTAAATGCTTGCAGATTCCAGCTTAGTCCAATGCACGTGCACTATTATTATTATCCACACCGATCGGTCGTTCAAGTGAAAGGCAATAATGACGATATATGATGGACTGATTGAGATGAGAGAAGCTGGTATGAACTCGACCTATCTTGTTTTTGTAAATATGATCAGTTCATCGTTCCTGATTCAGCCTATTATTAATGAACATGTTTGCAATCACAATTAGAGATTATAGTTGCTCATGCCATGCTTAATTAGCTAGGAGTTTATAATGGTTTACCTTGCGTGCCAACATACTATTAAAATGGTTGTGATGTGGTATGATAGGGTGGTATCCTCCTTTGAACGATTCGAGTGGCTTGACTTGGCACATGTTCACGCATGTAGTTGAAACAAAATCAACATAGCCTCCACGATATTTATGTTCATGGTGAATTATATCCTACTCATGCTTGCACTCAGTGTTGATTAATTTTAATGCATGTTCATGACTGCTGTCACTCTCTAGTCGGTCGCTTCCCAGTCTCTTTCTAGCCTTCACTTGTACTAAGCGGGAATACTGCTTGTGCATCCACTTCCATAAACCTCAAAGTTATTCCATATGAGTCCACCATACCTTCCTATATGCGGTATCTACCTGCCGTTCTAAGTAAATTTGAATGTGCCAAAATCTAAACCTGCCAGGACCCCGATTCTAAGTCACACCGAACACATCATATCACTTTGCGGCCTCACGCACGGTATTCCCACGGGTGCCACCTTACCTGGACCGGGACCGTTTGCGCCTTTTGGCTCACGTATATGATAGTGTCACTAGCATCCATATGAAAGAGAACCCGGGCCGACATGACTAGTCGTGAACCCAAAGGGGCGCTGACTTACGGGGACAGGCATACATGAACCAGCTTCGAACGTGTCGGTCATCAGCGTGTGAATCCGAGCTGTAGCAACTGGGCTAACAGGACTCCGGGAACCCGGGCTGTAGCAGGCTAGCAGGACTCCGGAAGTCACCACGTGACATTTCCCCGAAGGGGCAGACACAAGAACGAAGTGGATCACATGCCGGCCAGTCTAAGTGTTCCGGAGCAGTAGTAACTGGGCTAGCAGGACTCCGGTAAACCGGGCTGTAGCAGACTACCATGGCTCAGTGGAAGCACTAGACTACATTTCCCCATAAGAGAGGCTACCAAGGATAAACAACTACGTTGTCGGATCCCACACATACCAAGCATTTCAATCATACACACAATATGCCCGATATGTGTAAATACAACATGGCATCACAACAAAACTCTACAACTCAAAGTATTTATTCATTAGGCTTCGAAGAGCCAGATATTACAAACATGGGTCTGATGACCCAGCATTCAAGTCATACAAGCAACAAGCACAGGCGGAAGCTTAAACATGTCTGAGTACAGACAACTACAAATGAAAAAGGCTGAGAAGCCTGACTATCTACAAGACCCTGCCGAGGGCACAAGATCGTAGCTGAGGTAACAAGCTAAACGTCGAAGTCCATGCAGAACTACTAGTGAGACTGAAGTCTCTCTGCAAAAACATAAATTAAGCAAACGTGAGTACAAATGTACCTAGCAAGACTTACATCAGAACTATCTACATATGCATCAGTATCAACAAAGGGGGTGGTGGAGTTTAATTGCAGCAAGCCAGTTTTGACTCGGTGGCTATCCTAAACTACGACTGCAAGTAACTCTTTTGAGGTGGCGCACACGAGTCCACATATTCACCATATCAATACACCACTAAGGATCCGCTCTCGTCTCCCTACGAGTATGCCATCCATAGCACTCACACTTATCTTGCGCATTTTAGAGTATCCACTTTCACTTGTCTATGAACTGTACAGGCAACCCAGAAGTCCTTTACCGCGGACACGACTATTCGAATAGATGATGTTAACCCTGCAGGGGTGTAATTCTTCACACACGCTCTCGCCACTTACCACCATGTACACGTCGTGTATCTCGGCAACCTTCAAGCGGAAGCCTGGCGAGGGAGTCGGCCATGACCTGACTAACCACACAAGTCCCTAGTCCACGTTTATCGCCTATTCGGGTTCCATCCGTAAGGAGATCCGGCCGGGGTGTGATGACCCACAAGTATAGGGGATCTATCGTAGTCCTTTCGATAAGTAAGAGTGCTGAACCCAACGAGGAGCAAAAGGAAATGATAAGCGGTTTTCAGCAAGGTATTCTCTGCAAGCACCGAAATTATAGGTAACAGATAGTTTTCTGATAAGATAATTTGTAACGAGCAACAAGTAACAAAAGTAAGTAAAGTGCAGCAAGGTGGCCCAATCCTTTTTGTAGCAAAGGACAAGCCTGGACAAACTCTTATATAAAGAAAAGCGCTCCCGAGGACACATGGGAATTATCGTCAAGCTAGTTTTCATCACGTTCATATGATTCGCGTTCGGTACTTTGATAATTTGATATGTGGGTGGACCGGTGCTTGGGTGCTGTCCTTACTTGGACAAGCATCCCACTTATGATTAACTCCTATTGCAAGCATCCGCAACTACAAAAGAAGTATTAAGGTAAACCTAACCATAGCATGAAACATATGGATCCAAATCAGCCCCTTACGAAGCAACGCATAAACTAGGGTTTAAGCTTCTGTCACTCTAGCAACCCATCATATACTTATTACTTCCCAATGCCTTCCTCTAGGCCCAAATAATGGTGAAGTGTCATGTAGTCGACATTCACATAACACCGCTAGAGGAGAGACAACATACATCTCATCAAAATATCGAACGGATACCAAATTCACATGACTACTAATAGCAAGACTTCTCCCATGCCCTCAGGAACAAATGTAACTACTCACAAAGCATATTCATGTTCATAATCAGAGGAGTATTAATATGCATATAGGATCTGAACATATGATCTTCAACCAAATAAACCAACTAGCATCAACTACAAGGAGTAATCTGTTGGGGAACGTAGTAATTTCAAAAAAAATTCCTACGCACACGCAAGATCATGGTGATGCATAGCAACGAGAGGGGAGAGTGTTGTCCACGTACCCTCGTAGACCGACAGCGGAAGCGATATTACAACGCGGTTGATGTAGTCGTACGTCTTCACGATCCGACCGATCAAGTACCGAACGCACGGCACCTCCGAGTTCTACACACGTTCAGCTCGATGACGTCCCTCGAACTCCGATCCAGCCGAGTGTTGAGGGAGAGTTTCGTCAGAACGACGGCGTGGTGACGATGATGATGTTCCACCGACGCAGGGCTTCGCCTAAGCTCCGCAACGGTATTATCGAGGTGTAATATGGTGGAGGGGGGCACCACACACGGCTAAAATATTGTATATCAAGTGTGTCTAGAGGTGCCCCCCTGCCCCTGTATATAAAGGAGCAAGGGGGAGGCCGGCTGCCCTAGGCGCGCCAAGGAGAGAGGGGGGAGTCCTCCTCCTAGTAGGAGTATGACTCCCCTTTCCTAGTCCTACTAGGAAAAGAGGGGGGGAAGGAAAGAGAGGGAGAGGGAGAGGGAAAGGGGGCTGCGCCCCCTCTCCTAGTCCAACTAGGATTCCTCTTGGGAGGGGGGCGCACCACCTCCTGGCTGCTGCCCTCTCTCTCCCCTCAAGGCCCACTAAGGCCCAATACTTCCCCGGGGGGTTCCGGTAACCCTCCGGCACTCCGGTTAAATCCGAAACTTCTCCGGAACACTTCCGGTGTCCGAATATAGTCGTCCAATATATCAATCTTTATGTCTCGACCATTTTGAGACTCCTCGTCATGTCCGTGATTACATCCGGGACTCCGAACAACCTTCGGTACATCAAAACATATAAACTCATAATATAACTGTCATCGTAACTTTAAGCGTGCGGACCCTTCGGGTTCGAGAACTATGTAGACATGATCGAGACACCTCTCCGGTCAATAACCAATAGCGGGACCTAGATGCCCATATTGGCTCCCACATATTCTACGAAGATCTTTATCGGTCAGACCGCATAACAACATACGTTGTTCCCTTTGTCATCGGTATGTTACTTGCCCGAGATTCGATCGTCGGTATCTCGATACCTAGTTCAATCTCATTACCGGCAAGTCTCTTTACTCGTTCCCTAATACATCATCCCGCAACTAACTCATTAGTCACAATGCTTGCAAGGCTTATAGTGATGTGCATTACCGAGAGGGCCCAGAGATACCTCTCCGACAATCAGAGTGACAAATCCTAATCTCGAAATACGCCAACCCAACAAGTACCTTTGGAGACACCTGTAGAGGACCTTTATAATCACCCATTTATGTTGTGACGTTTGGTAGCACACAAAGTGTTCCTCCGGTAAACGGGAGTTGCATAATCTCATAGTCATAGGAACATGTATAAGTCATGAAGAAAGCAATAGCAACATACTAAACGATCGGGTGCTAAGCTAACGGAATGGGTCATGTCAATCACGTCATTGTCCTAATGAGGTGATCCCGTTAATCAAATGACAACTCATGTCTATGGCTAGGAAACATAACCATCTTTGATTAACGAGCTAGTCAAGTAGAGGCATACTACTGACACTCTGTTTGTCTATGTATTCACACATGTATTATGTTTCCGGTTAATACAATTCTAATAAATATATAATACTTTATTATTGCTTCTAGGGCATATTTCCTTCAGTCTCCCACTTGCACTAGAGTCAATAATCTAGATTTCATAGTAATGATTCTTACACCCATGGAGTCTTGGTGTTGATCATGTTTTGCTCGTGGAAGAGGCTTAGTCAACGGGTCTGCAACATTCACATCCGTATGTATCTTGCAAATTTCTATGTCTCCCACTTGGACTAAATCCCGGATGGAATTGAAGCGTCTTCTGATGTGCTTGGTTCTCTTGTGAAATCTGGATTCCTTTGCTAAGGCAATTGCACCAATATTGTCACAAAAGATTTTCATTGGTCCCGATGTACTAGGTATGACACCTAGATCGGATATGAACTCCTTCATCCAGACTCCTTCATTTGCTGCTTCCGAAGCAGCTATGTATTCCGCTTCACACATAGATCCCGCCACGACACTTTGCTTAGAACTGCACCAACTGACAGCTCCACCGTTCAATGTAAATACGTATCCGGTTTGCGATTTCGAATCGTCCGGATCAGTGTCAAAGCTTGCATCAACGTAACCACTTACGATGAGCTCTTTGTCACCTCCATAAACGAGAAACATATCCTTAGTCCTTTTCAGGTATTTCAGGATGTTCTTGACCGCTGTCCAGTGATCCACTCCAGGATTACTTTGGTACCTTCCTGCTAAACTTATAGCAAGGGACACATCAGGTCTGGTACACAGCATTGCATACATGATAGAGCCTATGGCTGAAGCATAGGGAACATCTTTCATCTTCTCTCTATCTTCTGCAGTGGTCGGGCATTGAGTCTTACTCAATCTCACACCTTGTAGTACAGGCAAGAACCCTTTCTTTGCTTGATCCATTTTGAACTTCTTCAAAACTTTGTCAAGGTATGTGCTTTGTGAAAGTCCAATTAAGCATCTTGATCTATCTCTATAGATCTTAATGCCTAATATATATGCAGCTTCACCGAGGTCCTTCATTGAAAAACTCTTATTCAAGTATCCCTTTATGCTATCCAGAAATTCTATATCATTTCCAATCAGTAATATGTCATCCACATATAATATCAGAAATGCTATCGAGCTCCCACTCACTTTCTTGTAAATACAGGCTTCTCCAAAAGTCTGTATAAAACCAAATGCTTTGATCACACTATCAAATCGTTTATTCCAACTCCGAGAGGCTTGCACCAGTCCATAAATGGATCGCTGGAGCTTGCACACTTTGTTAGCTCCCTTTGGATCGACAAAACCTTCCGGTTGCATCATATACAACTCTTCTTCCAGAAATCCATTTAGGAATGCAGTTTTGACATCCATTTGCCAAATTTCATAATCATAAATGCGGCAATTGCTAACATGATTCGGACAGACTTAAGCATCGCTACGGGTGAGAAGGTCTCATCGTAGTCAATCCCTTGAACTTGTCGAAAATCTTTCGCAACAAGTCGAGCTTTATAGACAGTAACATTACCATCAGCGTCAGTCTTCTTCTTGAAGATCCATTTATTTTCAATGGCTTGCCGACCATCGGGCAAGTCAACCAAAGTCCATACTTTGTTCTCATACATGGATCCCATCTCGGATTTCATGGCTTCAAGCCATTTTGCGGAATCTGGGCTCACCATCGCTTCTTCATAGTTCGTAGGTTCGTCATGGTCTAGTAACATGACCTCCAGAACAGGATTGCCGTACCACTCTGGTGCGGATCTTGATCTAGTTGACCTACGAGGTTCAGTAATAACTTGATCTGAAGTTTCATGATCATTATCATTAACTTCCTCACTAATTGGTGTAGGTGTCGCAAAAACTGATTTCTGCGATGATCTACTTTCCAATAAGGGAGCAGGTACAGTTACCTCATCAAGTTCTACTTTTCTCCCACTCACATCTTTCGAGAGAAACTCCTTCTCTAGAAAGGATCCATTCTTAGCAACGAATATCTTGCCTTCGGATCTGTGATAGAAGGTGTACCCAACAGTCCCCTTTGGGTATCCTATGAAGACACATTTCTCCGATTTAGGTTCGAGCTTATCAGGTTGAAGTTTCTTCACATAAGCATCGCAACCCCAAACTTTAAGATACGACAACTTTGGTTTCTTGCCAAACCATAGTTCATAAGGCGTTGTCTCAACGGATTTCGATGGTGTCCTATTTAGAGTGAATGCATCCGTCTCTAAAGCATAACCCCAAAACGATAGCGGTAAATCAGTAAGAGACATCATAGATCGCACCATATCTAATAAAGTACGATTACGACGTTCGGACACACCATTACGCTGTGGTGTTCCGGGTGGCGTGAGTTGCGAAACTATTCTGCATTGTTTCAAATGTAGGACAAACTCGTAACTCAAATATTCTCCTCCACGATCAGATCGTAGGAATTTTATTTTCTTGTTACGATGATTTTCAACTTCACTCTGAAATTCTTTGAACTTTTCAAATGTTTCAGACTTATGTTTCATTAAGTAGATATACCCATATCTGCTCAAATCATCTGTGAAGGTGAGAAAATAACGATATCCGCCACGAGCCTCAATATTCATCGGACCACATACATCTGTATGTATGATTCCCAACAAATCTGTTGCTCTCTCCATAGTTCCGGAGAACGGTGTTTTGGTCATCTTGCCCATGAGGCACGGTTCGCAAGTACCAAGTGATTCAAAATCAAGTGATTCCAAAATTCCATCAGTATGGAGTTTCTTCATGCGCTTTACACCGATATGACCCAAACGGCAGTGCCACAAATAAGTTGCACTGTCATTATCAACTCTGCATCTTTTGGCTCCGACATTATGAATATGTGTATCACTACTATCGAGATTCATTAAAAATAGACCACTCTTCAAGGGTGCATGACCATAAAAGATATTATTCATATAAATAGAACAACCATTATTCTCTGGTTTAAATGAATAACCGTCTCGCATTAAACAAGATCCAGATATAATGTTCATGCTCAACGCTGGCACCAAATAACAATTATTTAGGTCTAAAACTAATCCCGAAGGTAGATGTAGAGGTAGCGTGCCGACGGCGATCACATCGACTTTGGAACCATTTCCCACGCGCATCGTCACCTCATCCTTAGCCAATCTTCGCTTAATCCGTAGCCCCTGTTTCGAGTTGCAAATATTAGCAACAGAACCAGTATCAAATACCCAGGTGCTACTGCGAGTATTAGTAAGGTACACATCAATAACATGTATATCACATATACCTTTGTTAACCTTGCCATCCTTCTTATCCGCCAAATACTTGGGGCAGTTCCACTTCCAGTGACCAGTCTGCTTGCAGTAGAAGCACTCAGTTTCAGGCTTAGGTCCAGACTTGGGTTTCTTCTCCTGAACAGCAACTTGCTTGCTGTTCTTCTTGAAGTTCCCCTTCTTCTTTCCATTGCCCTTTTTCTTGAAACTAGTGGTTTTACTGACCATCAACACTTGATGCTCCTTTTTGATTTCTACCTCCGCTGCCTTTAGCATTGCGAAGAGCTCGGGAATTGTCTTATTCATCCCTTGCATGTTATAGTTCATCACGAAGCTCTTGTAGCTTGGTGGCAGTGATTGAAGAATTCTGTCAATGACGCTATCATCCGGAAGATTAACTCCCAGTTGAATCAAGTGATTATGATACCCAGACATTTTGAGTATATGCTCACTGACAGAACTATTCTCTTCCATCTTGCAGCTGTAGAACTTATTGGAGACTTCATATCTCTCAATCCGGGCATTTGCTTGAAATATTAACTTCAACTCCTGGAACATCTCATATGCTCCATGACGTTCAAAACGTCGTTGAAGACCCGGTTCTAAGCCGTAAAGCATGGCACACTGAACTATCGAGTAGTCATCAGCTTTGCTCTGCCAGACGTTCATAACTTCTGGTGTTGGTCTTGCAGGAGGCCTGGCACCTAGCGGTGCTTCCAGGACGTAATTCTTCTGTGCAGCAATGAGGATAATCCTCAAGTTACGGACCCAGTCCGTGTAATTGCTACCATCATCTTTCAACTTAGCTTTCTCAAGGAACGCATTAAAATTCAACGGAACAACAGCACGGGCCATTTATCTACAATTAACATAGACAAGCAAGATACTATCAGGTACTAAGTTCATGATAAATTTAGGTTCAATTAATCATATTACTTAAGAACTCCCACTTAGATAGATATCCCTCTAATCATCTAAGTGATTACGTGATCCAAATCAACTAAACCATATCCGATCATCACGTGAGATGGAGTAGTTTCAATGGTGAACATCACTATGTTGATCATATCTACTATATGATTCACGCTCGACCTTTCGGTCTCCGTGTTCCGAGGCCATATCTGCATATGCTAGGCTCGTCAAGTTTAACCTGAGTATTCCGCGTGTGCAACTGTTTTGCACCCGTTGTATTTGAACGTAGAGCCTATCACACCCGATCATCACGTGGTGTCTCAGCACGAAGAACTTTCGCAACGGTGCATACTCAGGGAGAACACTTTTATCTTCAAATTTTAGTGAGAGATCATCTTATAATGCTACCGTCAATCAAAGCAAGATAAGATGCATAAAGGATTAACATCACATGCAATCAATATAAGTGATATGATATGGCCATCATCATCTTGTGCTTGTGATCTCCATCTTCGAAGCACCGTGTTCGTGATCTCCATCTCCAAAGCACCGTCATGATCACCATCGTCACCGGCACGACACCTTGATCACCATCGTAGTATCGTTGTCGTCTCGCCAACTAATTGCTTTTACGACTATCGCTACCGCTTAGTGATAAAGTAAAACTATTACATGGTGATTGCATCTCATACAATAAAGCGACAACCATATGGCTCCTGCCAGTTGCCGATAACTCGGTTACAAAACATGATCATCTCATACAACAAATTATATCACATCATGTCTTGACCATATCACATCACAACATGCCCTGCAAAAACAAGTTAGACGTCCTCTACTTTGTTGTTGCAAGTTTTACGTGGCTGCTACGGGCTTAGCAAGAACCGTTCTTACCTACGCATCAAAACCACAACGATAGTTTGTCAAGTTGGTGCTGTTTTAACCTTTGCAAGGACCGGGCGTAGCCACACTCGGTTCAACTAAAGTGAGAGAGAGAGACACCCGCCGGTCACCTTTAAGCAACGAGTGCTCGCAACGGTGAAACCAGTCTCACGTAAGCGTACGCGTAATGTCGGTCCGGGCCGCTTCATCTCACAATACCGCTGAACCAAAGTATGACATGCTGGTAAGCAGAATGACTTATATCGCCCACAACTCACTTGTGTTCTACTCGTGCATAGCATCAACGCACAAAAAAATTCCTACGCACACGCAAGATCATGGTGATGCATAGCAACGAGAGGGGAGAGTGTTGTCCACATACCCTCGTAGACCCACAGCGGAAGCGTTATTACAACTCGGTTGATGTAGTCGTACGTCTTTACGATCCGACCGATCAAGTACCGAACGCACGGCACCTCCGAGTTCTACACACGTTCAGCTCGATGACGTCCCTCGAACTCCGATCCAGCCGAGTGTTGAGGGAGAGTTTCGTCAGCACGACGGCGTGGTGACGATGATGATGTTCCACCGACGCAGGGCTTCGCCTAAGCTCCGCAACGGTATTATCGAGGTGAAATATGGTGGAGGGGGCACCGCACACGGCTAAAATATCGTATATCAAGTGTGTCTAGAGGTGCCCCCCTGCCCCTGTATATAAAGGAGCAAGGGGGAGGCCGGCTGCCCTAGGCGCGCCAAGGAGAGAGGGGGGAGTCCTCCTCCTAGTAGGAGTATGACTCCCCTTTCCTAGTCCTACTAGGAAAAGAGGGGGGGAAGGAAAGAGAGGGAGAGGGAGAGGGAAAGGGGGCTGCGCCCCCTCTCCTAGTCCAACTAGGATTCCTCCTGGGAGGGGGCGCACCACCCCCTGGCTGCTGCCCTCTCTCTCCCCTCAAGGCCCACTAAGGCCCAATACTTCCCCGGGGGGTTCCGGTAACCCTCCGGCACTCCGGTTAAATCCGAAACTTCTCCGGAACACTTCCGGTGTCCGAATATAGTCGTCCAATATATCAATCTTTATGTCTCGACCATTTCAAGACTCCTCGTCATGTCCGTGATCACATCCGGGACTCCGAACAACCTTCGGTACATCAAAACATATAAACTCATAATATAACTGTCATCGTAACTTTAAGCGTG
Organism: Aegilops tauschii subsp. strangulata; assembly: GCF_002575655.3. Taxonomy (NCBI): domain Eukaryota; kingdom Viridiplantae; phylum Streptophyta; class Magnoliopsida; order Poales; family Poaceae; genus Aegilops; species Aegilops tauschii. Next base: position 46,280,665 of record NC_053038.3, on the reverse strand, counting down.
CGGACCCTTCGGGTTCGAGAACTATGTAGACATGATCGAGACACCTCTCCGGTCAATAACCAATAGCGGGACCTGGATGCCCATATTGGCTCCCACATATTCTACGAAGATCTTTATCGATCAGACCGCATAACAACATACGTTGTTCCCTTTGTCATCGGTATGTTACTTGCCCGAGATTCGATCGTCGGTATCTCGATACCTAGTTCAATCTCGTTACCGGCAAGTCTCTTTACTCGTTCCGTAATACATCATCCCGCAACAAACTCATTAGTCACAATGCTTGCAAGGCTTATAGTGATGTGCATTACCGAGAGGGCCCAGAGATACCTCTCCGACAATCGGAGTGACAAATCCTAATCTCGAAATACGCCAACCCAACAAGTACCTTTGGAGACACCTGTAGAGGACCTTTATAATCACCCATTTACGTTGTGACGTTTGGTAGCACACAAAGTGTTCCTCCGGTAAACGGAGTTGCATAATCTCATAGTCATAGGAACATGTATAAGTCATGAAGAAAGCAATAGCAACATACTAAACGATCGGGTGCTAAGCTAACGGAATGGGTCATGTCAATCACGTCATTCTCCTAATGAGGTGATCCCATTAATCAAATGACAACTCATGTCTATGGCTAGGAAACATAATCATCTTTGATTAACGAGCTAGTCAAGTAGAGGCATACTAGTGACACTCTGTTTGTCTATGTATTCACACATGTATTATGTTTTCGGTTAATACAATTCTAATAAATATATAATACTTTATTATTGCCTCTAGGGCATATTTCGTTCATAATCAACACTACTAGCAACCTATAGGTACCAATCCCAGACTTAGAGACAAGAATTGGATACAAGAGATGAACTAGGGTTTGAGAGGAGATGGTGCTGGTGATGATGTTGATGGAGATTGGCCCCCTCCCGATGAGAGGAGCGTTGGTGATGACGATGGCGATGATTTCCCCCTCCCGGAGGGAAGTGTCCCCGGCAGAACAGCTCCGCCGGAGCCCTAGATTGGTTCCGCCAAGGTTCCGCCTCGTGGCGGCGGAGTCTCGTCCCGAAAGCTTGCTTATGATTTTTCTTCGGACGAAAGACTTCATATAGCAGAATATGGGCACCGGAGGGCCAACAGGGGGCCCACGAGGCAGGGGGCGCGCCCAGGGGGGTAGGGCGCGCCCCCACCCTTGTGGCCAGGGTGTGGGCCCCCTCTGGTATTTCTTCCGCTCAGTATTTTTTATTATTTCCAAAAATAACTTTAGTGGAGTTTCAGGACTTTTGGAGTTGTGCAGAATAGGTCTCTAATATTGGTCCTTTTCCAGCCCAGAATTCCAGCTGTCGGCACTCTCCCTCCTTATGTAAACCTTGTAAAATAAGAGAGAATAGGCATAAGTATTGTGGCATTATGTGTAATAACAGCCCATAATGCAATAAATATCGATATAAAAGCATGATGCAAAATGGACGTATCAACTCCCCCAAGCTTAGACCTCGCTTGTCCTCAAGAGGAAGCGGATAACGATAAATATGTCCACATGTTTAGAGGTAGAGGTGTCGATAAAATAAAATACGGACATGAGGGCATCATGATTATTCTCATAACAGCAACATATATGGATAATGTCATATGATTTCTTATGCTCAAGTAATAATCTATTCACAATGCAAAGTATGAATCGGAAACTTTATTGAGAACTAACAAACTATCATCTCACTCATTGAAGCAATTGCAATTTATCATAACATCAGAAAGAGTCTATGTCAGAGCTTTTCAGCAAGTCCACATACTCAACTATCATTTAGTCTTTCACAATTGCTAACACTCACGCAATACTTGTGGTTACGGAATTTTAATCGGACACAGAGAAAGATAGGGGCTTATAGTTTCGCCTCCCAACCTTTTACCTCAAGGGTAATGTCAACAATAATAGTTCATGCTAACTTACATCCAATTAGATATATATGTTAGGATCTTTCCAACACACTATGCTTGCCAAAGGATAAAATGTAAAAAGGAAAGGTGAAAATCACCATGACTCTTGCATAAGGTAGAAGATAAAAGTAAAAGATAGGCCCTTCGCAGAGGGAATCAGAGGTTGACATGCGCTTTCAGGGTTGGATGCACAAAATCTTAATGCGAAAGAATGTCACTTTATATATTGCCACTTGTGATATGAACCTTTATTATGCAGTCCGTCACTTTTATTTCTTCCACATCACAAGATCGTATAAACTTATTTCCTCCACACTAATCAATCATACATATTTAGAGAGCAATTTTTATTGCTTGCACCGATGACAACTTACTTGAAGGATCTTACTCAATCCATAGGTAGATATGGTGGACTCTCATGGCAAAACTGGGTTTAAGTGTTTTTTGGAAGCACAAGTAGTATCTCTACTTGGTGCAAAGAATTTGGCTAGCATGAGGGGGAAAGGCAAGCTCAACATGTTGGATGATCCATAACAATATACTTTATTTCAGATATAAGAAAACATAACCCATTACGTTGTCTTCCTTGTCCAACATCAACTCTTTAGCATGTCATATTTTAATGAGTGCTCACAATCATAAAAGATGTCCAAGATAGTATATTTATATGTGAAACCTCTCTTTCTTTATTACTTCCTATTAATTGCAACGATGACCAAAGCTATGTTTATCAACTGTCAGCAACTTTTAATCATCATACTCTTTCTATGTGAAGTCATTACTATCCATAAGATCAATATGATCTCTTTTTATTTCCTTTTATTCTTTCTTTTTTCTTCACTCAAGATCATAGCAAAATAATCAAGCCCTTGACTCAACACTAATCTTTATTATATAGCTCACAGACTCGATTACATAGAGGGATCATAAAGCAAAACTCAAAACTAGATCATACCAAAACTTTATTCTACTAGATCAAGATATTACTAAAAGGATCGAACTAAGAAAAAAACGGTAAAGATAGGAGTGTGATGGTGATACGATACCGGGGCACCTCCCCCAAGCTTGGCAATTGCCAAGGGGAGTGCCCATACCCATGTGATTATACCTCCTTTGCTGGTGAAGAAGATGGTGGAGTTGTTGATGATGGGTAGTCGCACATCGAGCGCAAGCGATCCTCCAACTTGCGGATAATGCCCTTGAGTGCGATGATATGCTCCTTCAACAAAATATTTTCACGTGTGAGATACTTGTTTTGTATATGAGCTAAATCAATCATCTTGAAAGCTTCAATCTCAGTTGGGGTAAGAAGATTGTGATCAAGTTGAAGGGTGTCTTCTGCTGCCGGAACATGGTCCTCCGTGGCCTTCTTGATCCCTTCATCCTTGTTGATCTCCACGGGTTCTTCCCTCTTCAGCTCAATCTTCATTAGCCAAGCATCGTTGTCACCATTGTTGGAGGAGCGGGACGACATGATGCCTGGCCTTGACAACTCTGACAGAAAACAGCTCGAAACAAGAACAGAGGACAACTGCGTGATACGGCAGTCAAAACCTTCGGGAGATTATATAATGAATTTTTACCGACCAAAATACATATCGTGCAAGAAAACGGAGTCCGGAGAGCGCACGAGGTGCCCACGAGGCAGGGGGCGCGTCCAGAGGGGTAGGCGCGCCCTCCACCCTCGTGGAGGCCTCGTGTCCTTCCCGGACTGCTTCTTATTTTTCTATTTTTATAAATATTCCAAAACGGAGAAAAATTGCCATTAGAGCTGTTTTGGAGTCGGTTTACTTACCGTACCACATACCTATTCCTTTTCGGAGTCTGAAACGTTCCGGAAAGTGTCCCTTATGTATTCCTCCGGGGTTACGGTTTCAATAACATTGGTTTCGACATTTATAGGATACCCGAGATATAATGTTTAATTCTTTGACCGTTCACCACCTTCGGATTTGTGCCTTCGAAGTTGTTGATTTTTATGGCACCGGAACGATAGACCTCCTCGATAACGTAAGGACCTTCCCATTTAGAGAGAAGTTTCCCTGCAAAAAATCTTAAACGAGAGTTGTATAGCAATACATAATCACCTACATTAAACTCACGCTTTTGTATTCTTTTGTCATGCCATCTTTTAACTTTTTCTTTAAACAACTTGGCATTCTCATAGGCTTGGGTTCTCCATTCATCAAGTGAGCTAATATCAAATAACCTCTTCTCACCGGCAAGTTTGAAATCATAGTTGAGCTCTTTAATGGCCCAATATGCCTTATGTTCTAGTTTGAGAGGTAAGTGAGATGCTTTTCCATAAACCATTTTATACGGAGACATACCCATAGGATTTTTATATGCAGTTCTATAGGCCCATAATGCATCATCAAGTTTCTTGGACCAATTCTTTCTAGATCAATTAACAGTCTTTTGCAAAATTAATTTGAGTTCTCTATTACTCAATTCTACTTGACCACTAGACTGTGGGTGATATGGAGATGCAATTCTATGATTAACATCATACTTAGCAAGCATTTCACGAAAGGCACCATGAATAAAATGTGAACCACCATCAGTCATTAAATATCTAGGCACTCCAAACCTTGGAAAAATAACTTATTTAAGCATCTTAATAGAAGTGTTATGATCAGCACTACTCGTTGGAATAGCTTCTACCCACCTAGTAACGTAATCAATAGCAACTAAAATATGAGTATACCCATTAGAGGCAGGAAACGGTCCCATATAATCAAAGCCCCAAACATCAAATGGTTCAATAACAAGTGAATAATTCATAGGCATTTCTTGACGTCTACTAATGTTACCAATTCTTTGACATTCATCACAAGATAAGACAAACTTACGGGCATCCTTGAAGAGAGTAGGCCAATAAAAACCGGATTGCAATACCTTATCTGCAGTTCTGTCTCCAGCGTGGTGTCCTCCATAAGCTTTGGAGTGACACTTGCGTAGGATCTGTTCCTGTTCATGCTCAGGTACACAACGTCTAATAACACCATCTACTCCTTCTTTATAAAGATGTGGGTCATCCCAGAAGTAATGTCTTAAATCATAGAAAAACTTTTTCTTTTGCTGGTATGTGAAACTAGGTGGTATAAATTTAGCAACAATGTAACTAGCATAATCAGCATACCATGGAGCAGTACGAGAAGCCTTTATGACATTTAATTGTTCACCAGGAAAGCTATCATCAATAGGTAGTGGGTCATCAAGAACATTCTCTAACCTAGACAAGTTATCTGCAATGGGGTTCTCAGCTAATTTTCTATCAATAATATGCAAATCAAATTCTTGTAGCAAGAGAACCCACCTAATAAGTCTAGGTTTAGCATCTTTCTTTTCCACAAGATATTTAATAGCAGCATGATCAGTGTGAATAGTTACTTTAGAATCAACAATATAAGGTCTGAACTTATCACAAGCAAATACAACTGCTAGAAATTCTTTTTCAGTAGTAGCATAATTTCTCTGAGCATTGTCTAGAGTTTTACTAGCATATTGAATAACATTTAATTTCTTATCAACTCTTTGCCCTAGAACAGCACCTATAATATAATCACTAGCATCACACATAATTTCAAAGGGTAAATTCCAATCAGGTGACTGAACGATAGGTGTAGAAATCAAAGCTTTCTTAAGTATTTCAAATGCTTCTACACAATCGTCATCAAAGACAAATGGTATATCTTTTTGTAATAAATTAGTCAGAGGCCGAGAAATTTTTGAGAAGTCCTTAATGAACCTCCTATAAAATCCGGCGTGACCAAGGAAGCTTCTTGTACCTTTGATGTCCTTGGGACATGGCATCTTTTCAATAGCATCAACCTGGGCTTTATCAACTTCAATACCTCTTTCAGAAATTTTATGCCCCAAGACAATGCCTTCATTAACCATATAAAGTGGCACTTCTCCCAATTCAAGACAAGGTTAGTTTCTTCACATCTCTGCAAAACTTGATCAAGGTTGCTCAAGCAATCATCAAAATAGGATCCATAAACGGAGAAATCATCCATGAAAACCTCACAAATCTTTTCACAAAAGTCAGAGAATATAGCCATCATGCATCTTTGAAAGGTAGCAGGTGCATTACATAAACCAAAAGGCATACGTCTATAAGCAAAAGTACCAAAAGGGCAAGTAAAAGTGGTCTTAGCTTGATCATCAGCTGACACAGGTATTTGAGAGAAACCAGAATAACCATCTAGAAAGCAAAAATGTGTATGTTTGGATAATCTTTCTAGCATTTGATCAATAAAAGGTAAGGGGTAATGATCTTTTTTAGTAGCTTTATTTAATTTGCGGAAATCAATTACCATCCTATAACCTGTAATAATTCTTTGCGGAATCAATTCATCTTTATCATTAGGAACGACAGTAATACCTCCCTTCTTAGGGACACAATGGACAAGACTTACCCACTAACTATCAGCGACGGATAGATTATACCTGCCTCAAGGAGCTTTAGTATTTCCTTTCTTACCACTTCTTTCATCTTAGGATTCAGCCATCATTGGTGATCAATAACTGGTTTGGCATCTTTCTCCAAATTTATTTTATGTTGACATAGAGTGGGACTAATGCCCTTAAGATCATCAAGAGTATATCCAATAGCAGCACGGTGCTTCTTCAGAGTTCTCAATAATTTTTCTTCCTCCTTCTCTGAAAGGTTAGCACTAATAATAACAGGATATATCTTCTTTTCATCAAGATAAGCATATTTAAGAGTATCAGGTAAAGGTTTAAGCTCAAACACGGGATCACCCTTGGGTGGAGGAGGATCCCCTAGGATTTCAACAGGAAAATTGTGTTTCAGAATAGGTCCTTGTTTAAAGAACACTTCATCTATTTCCCTTCTTTCATTCATAAACATATCATTTTCATGGTCTAGCAAATATTGTTCTAAAGGATCACTAGGAGGTACGGCAATAGAAGCAAGACCAATAATTTCATCTTTACTAGGCAATTCCTCTTCACGGTGTTGTCTACGAAATTTAGAAAAATTAAACTCATGAGACATATTACCTAGACCAATGGTAACAACATCCTTTTTGCAGTCTATCCTAGCATTAATAGTGTTTAAGAAGGGTCTACCAAATATAATGGGACAAACGCTATCTTTTGGGGAACCAAGAGAGAGAAAATCAGCAGGATATTTAGTTTTCCCACACAAGACTTCAACATCTCTAACAATTCCAATGGGTGAAATAGTATCTCTATTGGCAAGTTTAATTGTGACATCAATATCTTCTAACTCAGTAGGTGCAATATCATGCATAATTTCTTTGTATAAGTCAATAGTTATTGCACTAGCACTAGCACTAGCACCCATATCACATAAGCCATGATAACAATGATCTCCTATTTTAACAGAAATAACAGGCATGCCTACCACAGGTCTATGTTTATCTTTAGCACAAGGTTTGGCAATTCTAGCAGTTTCATCACAGAAATAAATAACATGCCCATCAATATTATCAGTCAAGAGATCTTTAACAATAGCAATATTAGGTTCAACTTTAACTTGCTCAGGAGGTGTATAAGTTCTAATATGCTTTTACGAACCACAGTTGAAGCTTTAGCATGATCCTTTATTCTAACCGGGAAAGGTGGTTTCTCAACATAGGCAGTAGGAATAGTAGGATAGTTATAAGTGACAGTCTTTTCTTCAAGTTTAATAGGTGCAGCTACTTTTACTTCTATAAAAGATTTAACACAATCAAACTTAGGTGTCATACTTGACTCCTTACCTTCGTCGAGATCCCAATCTTCAGAGTTGTGTTTAATTCTTTCCAATAAATCCCATTTGAATTCAATAGTCTTCATCATAAAAGAGCCAGCACAAGAAGTATCGAGCTTGGTGCGATTGTTATCAGAAAGCCGAGCATAATTTTTTTTAATAATCATCTCTCTTGAGAGCTCATGATTGGGGCATGAATATAACATTGACTTAAGCCTCCCCCAAGCTTGAGCGATGCTTTCTCCTTCGTGAGGCCAAAAATTATATATATAATTGCGATCACGATGAACAAGATGCATAGGATAAAACTTCTGATGAAATTCCAATTTCAATCGTTTGTAGTTCCATGATCCCATATCATCACATAGCCTATACCATGTCAATGCATCTCCCTTCAAAGATAAAGGTAAGACCTTCTTCTTGATAACATCATCGGGCATACCAGCAAGCTTAAATAATCCACAAACTTCATCCACATATATTAGGTGCTCATTAGGATGTAATGTTCCATCTCCTGCAAAAGGATTAGCTAGCAGTTTTTCTACCATACCCGAAGGAATTTCAAAGTAGACATTTTCATTTTTAGTAGGTTCAGTAGGTTGTGGAGCAACTCTTTGCTCTACTGGTCGAGGTGAAGATACCCCGAACAAGCCCCTCAGAGGATTACCTTCCGTAGTAACAAGTGACAATAAATTTCAGCACACTATATAAATTTTTCCTTACCAAATTCGACCTACCAAAGGCGCTTCACTCCCCGGCAACGGCGCCAGAAAAGAGTCTTGATGACCCACAAGTATAGGGGATCTTTCGTAGTCCTGTCGATAAGTAAGAGTGTCGAACCCAACGAGGAGCAGAAGGAAATGATAAGCGGTTTTCAGCAAGGTATTCTCAGCAAGCACTGAAATTATAGGTAATAGATAGTTTTGTGATAAGATAATTTGTAACGAGCAACAAGTAACAAAAGTAAGTAAAGTGAAGCAAGGTGGCCCAATCCTTTTTGTAGCAAAGGACAAGCCTGGACAAACTCTTATATAAATAAAAATGCTCCCGAGGACACATGGGAATTATCGTCAAGCTAGTTTTCATCACGTTCATATGATTCGCGTTCGGTACTTTGATAATTTGATATGTGGGTCGACCGGTGCTTGGGTGCTGTCCTTACTTGGACAAGCATCCCACTTATGATTAACTCCTATTGCAAGCATCTGCAACTACAAAATAAGTATTAAGGTAAACCTAACCATAGCATGAAACATATGGATCCAAATCAGCCCCTTACGAAGCAACGCATAAACTAGGGTTTAAGCTTTTTTCACTCTAGCAACCCATCATGTACTTATTACTTCCCAATGCCTTCCTATAGGCCCAAATAATGGTGAAGTGTCATGTAGTCGACGTTCACATAACACCACTAGAGGAGAGACAACATACATCTCATCAAAATATCCAATGAATACCAAATTCACATGACTACTAATAGCAAGACTTCTCCCGTGCCCTCAGGAACAAACGTAAATACTCACAAAGCATATTCATGTTCATAATCAGATGAGTATTAATATGCATATAGGATCTGAACATACGATCTTCCACCAAATAAACCAACTAGCATCAACTACAAGGAGTAATCAACACTACTAGAAACCTACAGGTACCAATCCCAGACTTAGAGACAAGAATTGGATACAAGAGATGAACTAGGGTTTGAGAGGAGATGGTGCTGGTGAAGATGTTGATGGAGATGGAGATTGGCCCCCTCCCGATGAGAGGAGCGTTGGTGATGACGATGGCGCTGATTTCCCCCTCCCGGAGGGAAGTGACCCCGGCAGAACAGCTCCGCCGGAGCCCTAGATTGGTTCCGCCAAGGTTCCGCCTCGTGGCGGCGGAGTCTCGTCCCGAAAGCTTGCTTATGATTTTTCTTCGGACGAAAGACTTCATATAGCAGAAGATGGGCACCGGAGAGCCAACAGGGGGCCCACGAGGCAGGGGCGCGCCCAGCGGGGTAGGGCGCGCCCCCACCCTCGTGGCCAGGGTGTGGGCCCCCTCTGGTATTTCTTCCGCTCAGTATTTTTTATTATTTCCAAAAATAACATTAGTGGAGTTTCAGGACTTTTGGAGTTGCGCGGAATAGGTCTCTAATATTTGCTCCTTTTCCAGCCCAGAATTCCAGCTGCCGGCATTCTCCCTCCTTATGTAAACCTTGTAAAATAAGAGACAATAGGCATAAGTATAACCGCCCATAATGCAATAAATATCGATATAAAAGCATGATGCAAAACTGACGTATCAGGGTGTCGCTCACGGCCCCAAACGATGTGTGCAGGGTTCCCAAGCCCACCTCGACGGATGGATCTACACTTGGTACACCGTGCCACGGTGCCTAGTCTGTCCCAAGCCCACCTACACCGGGTGCCGCTCAGTAGACTACTAACACAACCTACAAACACCAGAAACTAGTTGCAACTCCTGGACAGAGATCGAGGCGGTTAATAAGCCGAGTGGGGTCGAGTTACCGGAACCCAATGTGTGGTAGTAACTGTTCATGGATCACAAACACAGAACTCAGTTCCTGAGGACAGTTTCAATGAGACAATCCACCATGTACTCCTACATGGCCTCTCACCGCTACCTTTACCAAATCGTGTTCACACACTTAGCTCTCAACAGTAGGACATGTTCACAACTTTCCAACTCATCCCCGATGAATCAGACCTGACACAACTCTAAGCAATAGCAGGCATAACAAACAAGCATGAATGTGTAGGCACATCAGGGCTCAAACAACTCCTACTCATGCTAGTGGGTTTCATCTATTTACTGTGGCAATGACAGGTCATGCAGAGGAAAGGGGTTCAACTACCGCAGCATGTAACAGTTGAAACGTTGTTGTCCTAATGCAGTAAAAGAGAGCAGGAGCGAGAGAGTGGGATTGTATAGGAATGAACAAGGGGGTTTTGCTTGCCTGGCACTTCTGAAGATAGTATAGTTCTTCATCGGTGTCGTCGATCTCATCGTCGGAACCACGTTTACTGAGAGGGGACAAACACCGGCAAACAAGAGGGAACACAATCAATGCAATGCAACAATATGATGCTTGATCATGACATGGCAATATGCTGTGGTTTGAGCTAATGCTGCTAGCAATGATTTAAATGAAGTTGGTTTGAACCCAAGGTTCAAATTCAAACTCCATATGTGAAATTCAAATGCCATTTAATTGGTTTGACCTGATCAGTAGGTATAAGTTGTTCAAACATGCATGAAAATGCCATAAACAGATTCTTTGTATTTTTCTGATAATTTTTCATATATAATTTATTTCATTCTGAGCTAGGGTTGAATTTCTATTATTTTTAGAAGTTTAGGAGATTTTCTGAAAATAAATAAATCGTTTAGATTTATTAAAATCCAGAAAAGTGATTACTGCATCAGCATTACATCATCGTGACATCAGCAAGTCAACAGGGGCCAGTCCAGGTCAAACCTGACGTGTGGGGTCCACACGCGAGTGACAGAGGGCTGGTTTGTGTCGCTGACAGGTGGGCCTGGTCAACGGCCACGTCAGCAGGGTCAATTCTGACGAGTGGGTCCCGCTGGGTTATAAACTAATCTAAGCAGGAAATAAACCCAGGGTTAATTAAGGCATGGGGCCCATATGTCACTGACAGAGGGGGTTAATTAGCGGGGTCATCGGTGCCTAATGACGGTGCCACGCCACCAGCCACCGGGGTTAGACGCCGGCGACCTCAAGTCGCGGCGGAAGGTCGCCGGAGCGGCGCTACGGGCGGCAGTGGGACAAGCCAAAGGCACCAGGGGGTTGCCCTCGCTCGGGCGCATCCAATGGGCCAGACAGGGGGTCACGGGGCGGCCGAAAACTCGCCGACGACGAGTTTTGGCGGCGGCACAGCTACGGGTTTGTGCAGGTTGGCGCTAGAGAGCACTTGGGGAGGAGCTGGTGGTGGCTTTGGGCTTCTGGAGCTGTGTTGAGCGCATTGGTGTTCTTTGCTGCAAGCTTTAGCAGCCGTAGCCATGGCGGCGACAAGGTCAGCGGCGGCCGGAGTTCGGCCGCGACGGTGCTATGGCCTAGAGCTCGCAAATGCGAGGGGAAAGAGAGGGGTTCTGCACGGAGGCTCATAGCGGGTGTGGCAGAAACAACTGCAAGGTCGGGGAGGCGCTGACGATGATGAATCGTGCGACGACGGCCGTCGGTGCAGAGGACGAAGATGGCGTCGAGGACAGTGCTTCGGGGCGTCCGACGTTGCACAACTCGTCGAGGAGGAAGAGGGGGATGAGGCGGAGCTCTTGGGCTGCTCGGGGCGGCACGGAAACGGCGGTGGCTACGCAGGCAGTGAACGGCGGTGACAGACGCGCTTGGCCGGTGAGAGGGAGAGAGCCAGGGGAGGAAAGGGGACGAGGGAGAGCGAGAGAGAGTCGGCGGGGGCAGCGTGGCGTCGTCCAGGGAGGCCAGACCATTGAGGGGGAGGGGCAGGCAGGTAGGTGGCGTGGCGCCCTCGCGGGCGCGACGTGTCCACCTTCGCCTCTGCCTTCTGGCAGAGGTTGGGGACGACTAGGGTGCCAGCTAGGCTGGGCCGCACAGTACTGGGCTGCCAGGTAAGTTAGTGCTTCTTTTTATACTTTCTGTTTTTCTGTTTTCTTTTATTTCTTTTGCCACTGTTTGAATTCAAACAAAAATCAAACATGTGCCAAAACACTTCTCTGAATATTTTATGTCACTCAAAGAACTTCTCCAAATGTACATAAAATATAACAAAGCATTTGAAAATATATTCTTTATAATATGAATATATATTCAAATTCAAATACCATATTGATTTAAATTCAATGCCCCATAATATTCCAGAATTTTGGTTTGATATATAACTCTTGCCAAAATTACCAAAACTATTTTTAGGGCATTTTGGCTTCACTGAATGCATTTTCAGGGTTCTTGCCCTTTATTTTAAAATTTTTGAGGCTTCCACTTTCCTCAATTCAAGTTTCTTGGAAAACTTAACATGATGCATGATGCTCACTCATGTAACTAATTACAAATAAATTCTGGGGCTGTGACAACTCACCCCCACTAAACAAGAATCTTGTCCCGAGATTCAAGCGTAGGGTAAGAGGAAGAGGGTACACAAAAGCTAACACAATCTTCTCGATCCGATTGCCCTCATCGAAGATTTGATTCATTGCTTCAAATTGGTCTTGTCGTCTTTGCTTTCGGGATCTTCATCCAACACGATGACGACAGAAGAAACTCTATAGGAATCGATCTTCTTAAAGATCGAGCAACTCACGATGAACTCACGGAATGAGATGTTGAACATCTCTCGAGCTAAGACACGAAACATACATCCAGAGGGATGGAGTGAAACAGAGAATGAAGATTCAAGTTGATAAGCACAATTCCACGCTGAATAAGATGGTGCATGGTTTCAAGATAACGAGGAGTTATCTGCCATGATTCCAAAATGGCACCTTAGGGAAGGTGACTTGCAGAAATATTCCCTTAAGTGGAAAAAGAATTACTTTCGATTCAGAGATCATTGAAACTCTTATACCAACCTAAGGCAAATCACAACAATCGTTGGGCGGAGTAAGAAGGGATGGCATACCCAAACTAGAATGGATGATGTGGACTACCTTGTTGAAGACAATGCAACGAATGATTTTTGCTTATCAACGGACATGGAAGGGACCCATGGTAGGACCACTTTTGAAGATGATCCTGAACAGCAATTACTAAGAGGAGCAGCCCATGGGAAATTGGCACAATGGCGGTGCAAGCTGGGAACAAAATGCAAATATTGGGAATGTTCCAACCATCATATCTGCCTGAGATTCAGATCTGGTTAGAAACAGGATACCTTGGACTCAACATGTCCGAAAAAAATAGTTGCAACACAAATTGACTAGATGACATTGCGAGATTCTCGGGAGATGAACTACGATAGCAAGCTCCAAAACATGAGCTGGTTCTGCTACATACATGTGAACGGGCTGTCCCAGACAGGCATGACCACATAGTAGTCTTACAACGAAACACTACCAAGTTCTGGTTGGGAACCATCATCGAGGGTAACGAAGTCCTTACATAAGTCCGGATTAGCTCTTAAGAAGGAACTTCTTCTCCTTGAACAAGTCAATCAGTGGCTTGCTATGCTAGGGATACATATGGAATGAAGGTTGCAAGTCTCCAAACCACAGAATACTTCGCACGTATGCATGACTGACTTGGGATGATTCCAGAGGAAGCGAAACAAACTTTATCAAATTTACGGCGGCAACTTGCATCATATGCACGCGAATTAGAGGAAGTCACTTCTTCCATCAAAACATAAACTTCATGAGATAGCACAAAGAAAATGCTTTCAAAAGTTTCCAGCGCTAACTTAGATGTTCAACATGAAACATGGACAAGATGAAAATGTTGTCAATGGGCTCAACAACAAACTATCCAGGCTTCCATATAGATGGAATTCCACAATTAAGTGAACACGGTGATAGCATTGGTCAGACCAAAGGATGTAATGGTGTATGCCCGAGGAATCAACCTCGAGTAAGACAACATTACGAACACCGTTGGTTCTGATTTGATTTGATGATAGCCCACACTCAAATCAAGGTTTGGGCAAGACGATAGATTTAACAACTGATCACAAGGATCAATTGATGAAGATATCATCTTTCTTCAACACACTCACACAGAAGATATCCCTTAGAGATGAACCAAGTCGGACAAACTTTTATCTTCCAACTCTCCAAGTTGTTGTTTAGCTCAACCAACTAGTTCAGGGTATCCAACATAGAATCTTGGAGAATGGGTGGTTTAGAGGAAAACCAACATGATCACGAACTTAACATAGTGATCAGGGAACAACCTGGTAATACTTCCGAGAAGATATTCGGAAAATCACGAACCACCTGTATGTTATTAAGCTCGGGAACAATCTTGCTTTTCAGAGTAAGAAGATATGATCAAATAAGAAAGGGATTGACACAATCCAAACTCTTTGATCGAAGAGTGCACCAGGAAATATGGACTAGGTAGCACGATCAATCTTAGGACGATGATTCAATAACCAACACGCTAAGAATGAAACTATTGTCCATTAGCTACCAAGCAACATAGTTTCTAGGAGTATTGATTTCATGCATCACAGTTCATTTGTCGGCATTCCGATTACAATAACACAGAACCGAGGGGTGAAACAATGATGGCGAGAAGTATCACTGCGTCAAGAATTCATAAGAGATGGTGCAATTCTCATGACAATCCTGACATAAAGGGGGTAATACTCCAAGGTAGAACAGAGCAAAAGCTGGATTGGCATTTGATCTGCAGAGCACAACTACTTTGACCCAATCTTGGATATGGATGAGGTACTCGAGTTTGTTTCCCCTAGTCATTGCAGAATAGAATGGCTTGATGGACCACAAAAAATTAGGCATCGATAACATGAATGCACAACTACTCTTGACCAACAATTGACAGACGAAGGTCAGATAACAACTAAAGAGAGACAACACAAAGGAACATATATCTTTCTGAGTTGTGGATGCATAGATTAGTATGTCGAGCAAAGCTCAACATTCCTTTCGGATAACCCATGCAGAAAGGTAGAACTGGCAGATTCACAATGTAGAATGGAGAACTCGTCAAGAGCACTCTGATTGTGATCTTTTGGTTCAAAAGAACTTCTGCCATAAGCAGTTCACGGTATTTGGAAGAAGGAAATACCATGGACCTCGAGGACTATCGCAAAGGTTACTAATATCCCAAAGGAACTAGCAACACTATCAATATGAAGTAAGTAGGGTGAATCTCAGGTTCAAGAACCCGGAAATAGAATGTCTACTAACTAAGTGGCATCACGGGATGCTTTCGGGAATGATGGCCAGAATCATCACACTGGGAACAAAAAACATGGCTAGATTACTAGGTGATCCTCTACGACACCTAGGGTCTTAATAATAGCTCCAACATATATACTGAGGCAATGGAGTACCTCAACAGACCGATTAGTGTGCTTAATCTGGCCCAAAAGGACATCGAAAACTAGGAGGAAGGATTTGCAAATGCATCAGACTATCTAGAAACCTGGGATGACTCGGACAGCATAACGGCTGTAAATGCTCAAAAATATTTGAGACATCATGCAAAATGGTGGCATAACCACTCAACATCATAATATCAAGGTTCCGAGACCAACTGTTAACACACAGAAGTAGTAGGAACAGAACTGAGGCTTAACCAACAATCATATAAGTCTACGGATTAGTAACACGTGATCCTGATAGAAAGAAGAGAGAGCCTAGTTCCTTAACCCCCGTAGAAAATAAGAGGTTGACTCAGATCAGAAGGCATAAGGTAAAGGAGTAAAAAGAGCCTTACGTTCCCATCCACAATCAATTCCCTTATATAACTAAAGCATTTCTAGACTCAACTTCAACCAGTTTGGCTTGGTAATCCTACAGGCAGTTAGGCTGTGATACCAAAGCTGTCAGGACCCCGATTCTAAGTCACGCCGATCTAGCATGTAACACATCATATCACTTTGCGGCCTCACGCACGGTATTCCCACGGGTGCCACCTTACCTGGCCCGGGACCGTTTGCGCCTTTTGGCTCACGTATATGATAGTGTCGCTAGCATCCATATGATAGAGAACCCAGGACGACATGACTAGTCATGAACCCAAAGTGGCGCTAACTTACGGGGATAGGCATACATGAACCAGCTTCGAACGTGTCGGTCATGAGCGTCTGAATCCGGGCTATAGCAACTGGGCTAACAGGACTCCGGGAACCCGGGCTGTAGCAGGCTAGCAGGACTCCGGAAGTCACCGCGTGACATTTCCCCGAAGGGACAGACACATGAACGAAGTGGATCACATGTTGGCCAGTCTAAGTGTTCCGGAGCAGTAGTAACTGGGCTAGCAGGACTCCGGTAAACCGGGCTGTAGCAGACTACCATGGCTCAGTGGAAGCACTAGACTACATTTCCCCATAAGAGAGGCTACCAAGGATAAACAACTAGGTTGTCGGATCCCACGCATACCAAGCATTTCAATCATACACACAATATGCCCGATATGTGTAAATACAACATGGCATCACAACAAAACTCTACAACTCAAAGTATTTATTCATTAGGCTCCGAAGAGCCAGATATTACAAACATGGGTCTGATGACCCAGCATTCAAGTCATACAAGCAATAAGCACAAGCGGAAGCTTAAACATGTCTGAGTACAGACAACTACAAATGAAAAAGGCTGAGAAGCCTGACTATCTACAAGAACCTGCCGAGGGCACAAGATCGTAGCTGAGGTAACAAGCTAAACGTCGAAGTCCACGCCGAACTACTAGTGAGACTGAAGTCTCTCGGCAAAAACATAAATTAAGCAAACGTGAGTACAAATGTACCCAGCAAGACTTACATCAGAACTATCTACATATGCATCAGTATCAACAAAGGGGGTGTGGAGTTTAACTGCAGCAAGCCAGCTTTGACTCGGTGGCTATCCTAAACTACGACTGCAAGTAACTCTTTTGAGGTGGCGCACACGAGTCCACACATTCAACATATCAATACACCACTAAGGATCCGCTCTCGTCTCCCTACGAGTACGCCATCCATAGCACTCATGCTTATCTTGCGCATTTTAGAGTATCCACTTTCACTTGTCTATGAACTGTACAGGCAACCCAGAAGTCCTTTACCACGGACACGGCTATTCAAATAGATGATGTTAACCCTGCAGGGGTGTACTTCTTCACACACGCTCTCGCCCCTTACCACCATGTACACGTCGTCTATCTCGGCAACCTTCAAGCAGAAGCCTGGCGAGGGAGTCGGCCACGACCTGACTAACCACACAAGTCTCTAGTCCAGGTTTATCGCCTATTCGGGTTCCATCCACAAGGAGATCCGGCTGGGGTGTCGCTCACGGCCCCAAACGATGTGTGCAGGGTTCCCAAGCCCACCACGACGGATGGATCTACGCTTGGTACACCGTGCCACGGTGCCTAGTCTGTCCCAAGCCCACCTATACCGGGTGCCACTCGGTAAACTACTAACACAACCTACAAACACCAGAAACTAGTTGCAACTCCAGGACAGAGATCGAGGCGGTTAATAAGCCGAGAGGGGTCGAGTTACCAAAACCCAATGTGTGGTAGTAACTGTTCATGGATCACAAACACAGAACTCAGTTCCTGAGGACAGTTTCAATGAGACAACCCACCATGTACTCCTACATGGCCTCTCACCGCTACCTTTACCAAATCGTGTTCACACACTTAGCTCTCAACAGACATGTTCACAACTTTTCAACTCATCCCCGATGAATCAGACCTGACACAACTCTAAGAAATAGCAGGCATGACAAACAAGCATGAATGAGTAGGCACATCAGGGCTCAAACAACTCCTACTCATGCTAGTGGGTTTCATCTATTTACTGTGGCAATGACAGGTCATGCAGAGGAAAGGGGTTCAACTATCGCAGCAAGTAACAGTTGAAACGTTGTTGTCCTAATGCAGTAAAAGAGAGCAAGAGCGAGAGAGTGGGATTGTATCGGAATGAACAAGGGGGTTTTGCTTGCCTGGCACTTTTGAAGATACTATAGTTCCTCATCGGTGTCATCGATCTCATCGTCGGAACCACGTTTACTGATAGGGGACAAACACAGGCAAACAAGAGGGAACACAATCAATGCAATTCAACAATATGATGCATGATCATGACATGGCAATATGCTTTGGTTTGAGCTAATGCTGCTAGCAATGATTTAAATAAAGTTGGTTTGAACCCAAGGTTCAAATTCAAACTCCATATGTGAAATTCAAATGCCATTTAATTGGTTTGACCTGATCAGCAGGTATAAGTTGTTCAAACATGCATGAAAATGCCATAAACAGATTCTTTGTATTTTTTCTGATAATTTTTCATATATAATTTATTTCATTCTGAGCTAGGGTTGAATTTCTATGATTTGTAGAAGTTTAGGAGATTTTCTGAAAATAAATAAATCGTTTAGATTTCTTTTAAATCCAGAAAAGTGATTACTGCATCAGCATTATGTCATCATGACATCAGCAAGTCAACAGGGGCCGGTCCAGGTCAAACCTGACGTGTGGGGTCCACACGCCAGTGACACAGGGCTGGTTAGTGTCGCTGACAGGTGGGCCTGGTCAACGGCCATGTCAGTAGGGTCAATTCTGACGCGTGGGTCCCGCTGGGTTATTAACTAATCTAAACAGGAAATAAACCCAGGGTTAATTAAGGCGTGGGGCCCATATGTCAGTGAGAGAGGGGGTTAATTAGTGGGGTCATCAGTGCCTAATGACGGTGCCACGTCACCAGCCACCGGGGTTAGACGCCGACGACCTCAAGTCGCGGCGGAAGGTCGCCGGAGTGGCGCTACGGGCGGCAGTGGGTCAAGCCAAAGGCACCAGGGGGTTGCCCTCGCTCGGGCGCATCCAATGGGCCAGACAGGGGTCGCGGGGCGGCCGAAAACTCACCGGCGACGAGTTTTGGCGGCGGCGCAGCTACGGGTTTGTGCAGGTTGGCGCTAGAGAGCACTTGGGGAGGAGCTGGTGGTGGCTTCGGGCTTCTGGAGCTATGTTGAGCGCATTGGTATGCTCGGCTCCGAGCTTTAGCAGCCGTAGCCACAGCGGCGACAAGGTCAGCGGCGGCCGGAGTTCGGCCGCGACGATGCTATGGCCTAGAGCTCGCAAATACGAGGGGAAACAGAGGGGTTCTGCACGGAGGCTCACAGTGGGTCTGGCAGAAACAACGACAAGGTCGGGGAGGCACTGACGACGACGAATCGTGTGACGGCAGCCGTCAGTGCAGAGGACGAAGATGGCGTCGAGGACGGTGCTTCGGGGCGTCCCACGTTGCACAGCTCGTCGAGGAGGAAGAGGGGGATGAGGCGGAGCTCTTGGGCTGCTCGGGGCGGCACGGAAGCGGCGGTGGCTACGCAGGCAGTGAACGGCGGCGACAGACGCGCTCGGCCGGTGAGAGGGAGAGAGCCAGGGGAGGAAAGGGGACGAGGGAGAGCGAGAGAGAGTCAGCGGGGGCAGCATGGCGTCGTCCAGGGAGGCCAGACCATCGAGGGGGAGGGGCAGGCAGGCAGGTGGCGTGGCGCCCTCGCGCGCGCGACGTGCCCACCTTCGCCTCTGCCTTCTGGCAGAGGTTGGTGACGACTGGCGTGGCAGCTAGGCTGGGCCGCACAGTACTGGGCCGCCAGGTAAGTTAGTGCTTCTTTTTATACTTTCTGTTTTTCTGTTTTCTTTTATTTCTTTTGTCACTGTTTGAATTCAAACAAAAATCAAACATGTGCCAAAACACTTCTCCGAATATTTTATGTCACTCAAAGAACTTCTCAAATGTACATAAAATATAACAAAGCATTTGAAAATATATTCTTTATAATATGAATATATATTCAAATTCAAATACCATAGTGATTTAAATTCAATGCCCCAAAATATTCCATAAAAATGTTCCAGAATTTTGGTTTGATATATAACTCTTGCCAAAATTACCAAAACTATGTTTAGGGCATTTTGGCTTCACTGAATGCATTTTCAGGGTTCTTGCCCTTTATTTTAAAAATTTTGAGGCTTCCACTTTCCTCAATTCAAGTTTCTTGGAAAACTTAACATGATGCATGATGCTCACTCATGTAACTAATTACAAATAAATTCTGGGGCTGTGACAAAACCTTCAAATGAAATTCTGTTTTGTATGCTCAAATAGCTCATGTATCAACTAGGGCTGTCTGTATCTTCCATGCTAGGCGGGTTATTCTCAAGAGGAGTGGACTCCGCTCCTCACTCATGAGAAAATGGTTGGTCACCGGGATGCCCAGTCCCATGCTTAAACCAAATCAAAATAATTGCAAATAAAACTCCCCCAGGACTATTGTTAGTTGGAGGCTCCCGTTGTTTCGGGCAAGCCATGGATTGATGCTTGTTGGTGGTGGAGGAGTATAAACTTTACCATTCTGTTTGGGAACCGCCTATAATGTGTGTAGCATGGAAGATATTGAGATCTCTCGGTTGTTATGTTGACAATGAAAGTATGCCACTCAAAATATTATTTATCTCTGTTTCAAAAATCGAGCTCGGGCACCTCTACAAATCCCTGCTTACCTCTGCGAAGGGCCTATCTATTTACTTTTATGTTGAGTCATCATCCTCTTATTAAAAAGCACCAGTTGGAGAGCACCGCTGTCATTTGCATCCATTACTATTAATTTATATTGAGTATGACTATGATTGGATCTCTTTTACCATGAATTACAATGTTTAGTCAGTCCTTGATCTTCAAAGCTGCTCTGCATTTATGTTTTGTGGTCTCAGAAAGGGCTAACGAGATACCATCTTGTTATATCATATTATGATGTTTTGAGAAAGTGTTGTCATCCGAGATTTATTATTATTGCTCGCTAGTTGATTATGCCATTTATATGAGTAAACATGAGACCTAAATGTTATTGTGAATATGGTTAGTTCATAATCTTTGCTGAAAACTTGAATGCTGGATTTACATAATTGCAACAACAAGAGCAAACAGAGTTTGTAAAAGTTTTTCTTTATCACTTTCAATGGTTTAAGCTTGGGGGAGTTGATACGTCTCCATCGTATCTACTTTTCCAAACACTTTTGCCCTTGTTTTGGACTCTAACTTGCATGATTTGAATGGAACTAACCCGGACTGACGCTGTTTTCAGCAGAATTGCCATGGTGTTATTTTTGTGCAGAAATAAAAGTTCTCGGAATAACCTGAAACTTCACGGAGAATATTTTTGGAATTAATAAAAAATACTGGCGAAAGAATCAAGACCAGGGGCCCCACACCCTGTCCACGAGGGTGGGGGCGTGCCCCCCTGTCTCGTGGCCCCCCTGAGGCTCCACCGACCTGAACTCCAACTCTATATATTCACGTTCGGGGAGAAAAAAATCAGAGAGAAGGATTCATCGCTTTTTACGATACGGAGCCGCCGCCAAGCCCTAAACTCTCTCGGGAGGGTGATCTGGAGTCCGTTCGGGGCTCCGGAGAGGGGAATCCGTCGCCGTCGTCGTCATCAACCTTCCTCCATCACCAGTTTCATGATGCTCACCGCCGTGCGTGAGTATTTCCATCGTAGGCTTGCTGGACGGTGATGGGTTGGATGAGATTTATCATGTAATCGAGTTAGTTTTGTTACGGTTTGATCCCTAGTATCCACTATGTTCTGAGATTGATGTTGCTATGACTTTGCTAAGCTTAATGCTTGTCACTAGGGCCCGAGTGCCATGAATTCAGATCTGAACCTATTATGTTTTCATGAATATATGTGAGTTCTTGATCCTATCTTGCAAGTCATAAGTCACCTATTATGTGTTATGATCCGGTAACCCCGAAGTGACAATAATCGGGACCACTCCCGGTGATGATCGTAGTTTGAGGAGTTCATGTATTCACTAAGTGTTAATGCTTTGGTCCGGTACTCTATTAAAAGGAGGCCTTAATATCCCTTAGTTTCCAATAGGACCCCGCTGCCACGGGAGGGTAGGACAAAAGATGTCATGCAAGTTCTTTTCCATAAGCACGTATGACTATATTCAGAATACATGCCTACGTTACATTCATGAACTGGAGCTAGTTCTGTGTCACCCTATTTTATAACTGTTGCATGAAGAATCGCATCCGACATAATTATCCATCACTGATCCAATGCCTACGAGCTTTTCACATATTGATCTTTGCTTAGTTACTTTACCATTGCCACTGTTACAATTACTACAAAACTGCTACTGTTACTTTTGCCACCGCTACCGTTACTTCCATACTACTTTGCTACTAAATACTTTGCTGCAGATATTAAGTCTTTCAGGAGTGGTTGAATTGACAACTCAGCTGCTAATACTTGAGAATATTCTTTGGCTCCCCTTGTGTCGAATCAATAAATTTGGGTTGAATACTCTACCCTCGAAAACTGTTGCGATCCCCTATAGTTGTGGGTTATCAACTCCTTCTCCAGAAAGGATCCATTCTTAGCAAAAAAGATCTTGCCTTCGGATCTGTGATAGAAGGTGTACCCAACAGTCTCTTTTGGGTATCCTATGAAGACACATTTCTCCGATTTGGGTTCGAGCTTATCAGGTTGAAGCTTTTTCACATAAGCATCGCAGCCTCAAACTTTAAGAAACGACAACTTGGGTTTCTTGCCAAACCATAGTTCATAAGGTGTCGTCTCAACGGATTTAGATGGTGCCCTATTTAACATGAATGCAGCTGTCTCTAATGCATAACCCCAAACTGATACTGGTAAATCGGTAAGAGACATCATAGATTGCACTATATCCAATAAAGTACGGTTATGACGTTCGGACGCACCATTATACTGTGGTGTTCCAGGTGGCATGAGTTTTTGAAACTATTCCACATTGTTTTAATTGAAGGCCAAACTCGTAACTCAAATATTTGCCTCTACGATCAGATCGTAGAAACTTTATTTTCTTGTTATGATGATTCTCTACTTCACTTTGAAAATCTTTGAACTTTTCAAGTGTTTCAGACTTGTGTTTCATCAAGTAGATATACACATATCTGCTCAAATCATCTGTGAAGGTCAGAAAACAATGATACCCATCGTGAGCCTCAACACTCATTGGACCGCATACATCGGTATGTATTATTTCCAATAAGTCAGTGGCTCGCTCCATTGTTCCGAAGAACGGAGTCTCAGTCATCTTGCCCATGAGGCATGGTTCACGAGCATCAAATGATTCATAATCAAGTGATTCCAAAAGTCCGTCAGCATGGAGTTTCTTCATGCGCTTTACACCAATATGACCTAAACGGCAGTGCCACAAATAAGTTGCACTATCATTATTAACTTTGCATCTTTTGGCTTAAATATTTATGAATATGTGTATTACTATGATCGAGATTCAATAAACCATTTACATTGAGTGTACGACCATAAAAGGTTTTTATTCATGTAAATAGAACAACAATTATTCTTTGACTTAAATGAATAACCAAAGTCCCTGCCAGCAATACCAATCCCATGCTCTTCGATGGTTCTTACGCTCTGAAAAGAATCATTCTAAGCTTTCCTCCTAAAAAGAACCTATGTTCCATGGCCTCGCATCCCCAGAGCCTCAGACTGGCCTGCCCTATAAGGAACCAACGATTCTCTCTTCTTAAACAATCTTGGCGGAGGCTTCCCGGATAAATACTTACTTCTTTTATCCATATTGCTCCGTATTGCAATAAACATGATCCAATCATATTCATGCTTAACGAAAACACCAAATAACATTTATTTTAGGTGCAACACTAATCCCGAAGGTAAAAGGAGTGTGCGATGGTGATCTTATCAACCTTGGAATCATTTCCAACACACATCGTCACCTCGCCCTTAACTAGTCTCTGTTTATTTTGCAACTCCCGTTTCGAGTTACTACTCTTAGCAACTGAACTAGTATCAAATACCAAGGGGTTGCTATAAACACTAGTAAAGTACACATCAATAACATGTATATAAAATATACCTTTGTTCATTTTGCCATCCTTCTTATCCGCCAAGTATCTAGGGGCAGTTCCACTTCCAGTGACCATTTCCTTTGTAGTAGAAACACTCAGTTTCAGGCTTGAGTCGAGCTTTGGGTTTCTTCACGGGAGTGACAACTTGTTTGTCATTCTTCTTGAAGTTCCCTTTCTATTCTTTTTCCCTTTTTCTTGAAACTAATGGTCTTGTAAACCATCAACACTTGATGTTTTTTCTTGATTCTACCTTCGCCAATTTCAACATCGCGAAGAACTCGGGAATTACTTTCGTCATCCCTTGCATATTATAGTTCATCACGAAGTTCTAGTAACTTGGTGATAGTGACTAGAGAACTTTGCCAATTACTATCTTATCTGGAAGATTAACTCCCACTTGATTCAAGCAATTGTAGTACCCAGACAATCTGAGCACATGCTCACTGGTTGAGCCATTCTCCTCCATTTTGTAGGCAAAGTACTGTCAAAGGTCTCATACCTCTCGACACGGGCATGAGTATGAAATACCAATTTCAACTCTTGGAACATCTTATATGCTCCATGGCGTTCAAAACATTTTTGAAGTCCCAGTTCTAAGCCATAAAGCATGGTGCACTAAACTATCAAGTAGTCATCATACCGAGCTTTGTCAAATGTTCATAACGTCTGTATCTGCTCCTGCAATAGGTCTGTCATCTAGCGCTGCATGAAGGGCATAATTCTTCTGTGCAGCAATGAGGATAATCCTCCTATCACGGACCAAGTCCTCATCATTGCTACTATCATCTTTCAACTTAGTTTTCTCTTGGAACATATCATAAATAAAACGGGGAAGCTATTTGCGAGCTATTGATCTACAACATAGATATGCAAATACTATCAGGACTAAGTTCATGATAAATTTAAGTTCAATTAATCATATTACTTAAGAACTCCCACTTAGATAGACATCCCTCGAGTCATCTAAATGATCACGTGATCCATATCAACTAAACCATGTCCGGTCATCACGTGAGATGGAGTAGTTTTCAATGGTGAACATCACTATGTTGATCGTATCTACTATATGATTCATGTTCGACCTTTCGGTCTCCAGTGTTCCGAGGCCATATCTGCATATGCTAGGCTCGTCAAGCTTAACCCAAGTATTCTGCATGTGCAAAACTGGCTTGCACCCGTTCTATGTGAACGTATAGCTTATCACACCCGATCATCACATGGTGTCTCAGCACAAAGAACTGTCGCAACGGCGCATACTCAGGGAGAACACTTATACCTTGAAATTTTAGTAAGGGATCATCTTATAAAGCTACCGCCGAACCAAGCAAAATAAGATGTATAAAAGATAAACATCACATGCAATCAAAATATGTGACATGATATGGCCATCATCATCTTGTGCCTTTGATCTCCATCTCCAAACTACCATCATGATTTCTATCGTCACCGGCATGGCACCATGATCTCTATCATCTTGATCTCTATCAACGTGTCGTCATATGGTCGTCTCGCCAACTATTGCTTTTGCAACTATTGCTATCGCATAGCGATAAAGTAAAGCAATTACATGGCACTTGCATCTTATGCAATAAAGAGACAACCATAAGGCTCCTGCCAGTTGCCGATAATTTCAAAAACATGATCATCTCATACAACAATTTATGTCTCATCACATCTTGACCATATCATATCACAACATGCCCTGCAAAAACAAGTTAGACGTCCTCTACTTTGTTGTTGCAAGTTTTACGTGGCTGCTACGGGCTTAGCAAGAACCGTTCTTACCTACGCATCAAAACCACAACGATTTTCCGTCATGTGTGTTGTTCTAACCTTCAACAAGGACCGGGCGTAGTCACACTCGATTCAACTAAAGTTGGAGAAACAGACACCCACTAGCCACCTGTGTGCGAAGCACGGCGGTAGAACCAGTCTCATGAACGCGGTCATGTAATGTCGATCTGGGCCGCTTCATCCAACAATACTGCTGAATCAAAGTATGACATGCTGGTAAGCAGTGTGACTATTATCGCCCACAACTCTTTGTGTTCTACTCGTGCATATAACATCTACGCATAGACCTGGCTCGGATGCCACTGTTGGGGAACACAGTAATTTCAAAAAAAATCCTACGCACACGCATGATCCATCTAGGTGATGCATAGCAACGAGCGGGACAGTGTGTCCACGTACCCTCGTAGACCAAAAGCGGAAGCGTTTTATCAACGCAGTTGATGTAGTCGTACGTCTTCATGATCCGACCGATCCTAGCACCGAACGTACGGCACCTCCGTGTTCAACATATGTTCAGCTTGATGACGTCCCTCATTCTCTTGATCCAGTTGAGGCCGAGGGAGAGTTCCGTCAGCACGACGGCGTGGCGACGGTGATGATGAAGTTACCGGTGCAGGGCTTCGCCTAAGCACTACGACGATATGACCGAGGTGTGTAACTGTGGAGGGGGGCACCGCACACTGCTAAGAGATTGCATGTTTTTCCTTTGGGGTGTCCCCTGCCACGTACATAAAGGAGGGAGGAGGAGGAGGCCGGCCCTAGAGGGGGCGCGCCAAGTGTGGGGAGTCCTACTAGGACTCCCAAGTCCTAGTAGGATCCCCCTTTTCCTTTCCGGAGTAGGAGAGAAGAAAGAGGGAAAGAGAGAGGGAGTAGGAAAGGGCAAGAGGGGGGGCGCCGCCCCCTTTCCCCTAGTCCAATTCAGACCCATGGGGGGCGCGCGCCTCCTTCCCTTTGGCCTGCCTCCTCTATATTCCCGTATGGCCCAATAAGGCCCAATACTTCTTCCGGCGAATTCCCGTAACTCTCCTGTACTCCGAAAAATACCCGAATCACTCAGAACCTTTCCGATGCCCGAATATAGCCTTCCAATATATCGATCTTTACCTATCGACCATTTCGAGACTCCTCTTCATGTCCCCGATCTCATCCGGGACTCCGAACAAACTTCGGTCATCAAATCACATAACTCATAATACAAATCATCATCGAACGTTAAGCGTGCGGACCCTACGGGTTCGAGAACTATGTAGACATAACCGAGACACATCTCTGGTCAATAACCGATAGCGGAACCTGGATGCTCATATGGGCTCCTACATATTCTACGAAGATCTTTATCGGTCAAACCGCATAACAACATACGTTGTTCCCTTTGTCATCGGTATGTTACTTGCCCGAGATTCGATCGTCGGTATCCTCATACCTAGTTCAATCTCGTTATCGGCAAGTCTCTTTACTCGTTCCATAATGCATCATCCCACAACTAACTCATTAGTCACAATGCTTGCAAGGCTTATAGTGATGTGCATTACCGAGAGGGCCCAGGGATACCTCTCTGATACACGGAGTGGCAAATCCTAATCTCGATCTATGCCAACTCAACAAACACCATCGGAGACACCTGTAGAGCATCTTTATAATCACCCAGTTACGTTGTGATGTTTGATAGCACACAAGGTGTTCCTCCGGTATTCGGGAGTTGCATAATCTCATAGTCTGAGGAACATGTATAAGTCATGAAGAAAGCAGTAGCAATGAAACTGTCACGATCATAATGCTAAGCTAACGAATGGGTCTTGTCCATCACATCATTCTCCTAATGATGTGATCCCGTTCATCAAATGATAACACATGTCTATGGTTAGGAAACATAACCATCTTTGATAAACGAGCTAGTCAAGTAGAGGCATACTAGGGACACTTTGTTTTGTCTATGTATTCACACATGTACTAAGTTTCCGGTTAATACAATTCTAGCATGAATAATAAACATTTATCATGAAATAAGGAAATAAATACTTTATTATTGCCTCTAGGGCATATTTCCTTCAGTTTAGCCAAGCTTAATGCCGGAAATGCCCTCTATGGAGCCATCCACTTGCATCCGAGCTATATCCCGAAATGCTTTCCAGGTGGTTCAGCACCTCAGTCATGGGCTGATTGTTTGTGGATTTTATTTCCGATGCATGTAAATTTATTTGCTGTCAATATGTATGACCAGTAGCCCTCAAGGTGTGTGTCGGTCTAAAACCCGAGATGCACCTGAAGGAAAACATGAAACCGCTGATTCTAGTAGCCCCTGAGACTCAGGTCGATTCACGAAATTGGCCTAAGGATCAACTCCTAGCTCGACAGCATACGTAGGAATAGAAACGCAGTGTAATATATTAGAGGTAATAGTGATTGGCATACGGGCCTCTGACAGAGGGTCGTGAGAAGTCACGGTGTGTCGGTGTGGAACGACACCTATGGGATCACAACAATCCCTACTACGGTTGCCGGGGCGGGGGGTTGCGAGAAGAGCAGGGCCAGTAGACAGCACAAGGATCGTTTACCCTGGTTCGGGCCGCGAGGATGCGTAAAACCCTAGTCCTGCTTTGGTGGGTGTATTTCAGAGAGTTCTTGAGCTCTCGAACTAGCTTTGGTGAGTGCGTGGTTCGAAAGAGCCGAATCCTTCTCCAGTATGCCATGGGCCTCCTTTTATAGTCGACAGGGGCTGCCACAGTGGCACATAGGAGGTGGAAAGGCGTACAATGCCCTGAGCTTATCGCTCGTATTACAGGACAAGACGCATTTAATGCATAGCTTAGGTGTCCCCTTGCTTTATCGGGGCCGGGGGCGAGGCACGTCCCGTCCGTCGCCGCTCCTCCTCGCTTCGACACGCGCCTTGGCCAGCGATGCGTGCGGCGCCATGTAGGCAGGCAGGCAGCTGAGGTGGCGCGGTGGTGGAGCCTTCACGAAGATCTGCATGCCGCCATGCAGGCGCTCGATGAGTGGGCCTGGGGGCTGCATGTTGCCACGCAGGTGCCCGCCCAGCTGGTTGGCTGGCAGCTGCATGTGAGCGGTGGTGGAAGCTTGGTTGGCGTGGACCTAGCGGTGGCCCTGTTGGCGTCCTTGGTGAGGGCTTGCCGAGTGCCCCGGCAAGGGTCTTGCCGTGTGGCCCGGCAAGGGTCTTGCCGTGGCGCGCTGTCGTCCCCGGCAAGGGCCTTGCCGGGGGTCTGGTGGCCTTTCCCGGCAAGGATCTTGCCGAGGATCGTCGTCTTCTAATCCTCATCTGATCTTGAATATGTCTTCACAAAGATCTGCATGCCACCACAGAGGTGCCTTCCCGAGCCCTGGCCCCACGTGGATGATGGCGTTGGGGACCGTGGGCTCAAGGGTGGCTCGCTCTGTTGGTGTGGGGCGAGCTGCCCCGGCAAGGGTCCTGCCGGGGCTGCCGAGGCTGCCCCGGCAATGGTCTTGCCGGGGGGACCTGCTTCGTCCCTCTGCTCTTTGTGGTCTTGACCTTGGCGTTGCTCTTATTATCTTGGGCTTCGGTCTTACCTTGGCTCACCTCCCCTGCTCTGCTTGGCGTGACCGTAGGCGCGGCTCTGACTGCCCGTGCACAGGTATAGGGGTACAAAAACGCACCCCTCTCTTTGTACACCGACAGGAGCCCCCGGGCCTGGGCCCCACATAAGCGCGACACGTTGTTGGGCCAGGCCCAAAATGGTGCGCGGGCAGGCGGGGCGGTTTTTACCGCGGTAAAACTTTTCGCGCGCATGCTTCCCACGACCCGCGCGCATGGCGCGGCATGGAGGGGTGTGCGTGACGTGGGCGGCATGCATGGGGCGGTTTCCACACGCATGCGTCACATCGCAGTAAAGAGGCGGCTCGCGCCTTCCTCGTAAAAAGAGGGAGGCGTGGAGGCGCGGCTCATTTACTGAATGGGGCCGGGCCGCGGTCTTCAAGGGATGGGGAGATGTCGCTTCACCCGTCCCCTCAGTTCTGCACGTCCGCAACGCGTGCTTCATGTGCCTGGGGTGGCAAGCGGTGGAGGCAGGAAACCGGGCCATCGCTGGTTGGGGCAGCTGGTCGGTCCTGATTCCCTGCGCCTCCGGTGGCTCGATTGGCCGAGCGGGGCGGCCGAGCCCCGACCCCGCCCCTTTATAAAGAGGGGGATGGGGGGATGGCGTCCCGCATTCTTCTATCATCTATCTCCTCTTGCTTCTGCTTCTTCCTTTCACTCGTCATGGAGAAAGGGAACCCGAGTCCCTCGACAGTGGCGGCGAGGGTCGCCGCTCAACGGCGCGTCCCTCCTCCTCCTGAGCCCGTGGCAGTGGAACCGGCCGCGAGGGGAAGGGGGAGGGGGCGAGGCCGTGGGCGAGGCCATGGCAGAGGTCGTAGTGCTCGGGGAAGAGGAGGACGGGGCGGCGCGCCAGCTTCGCCTCCGCCAATGGTGCCTTTCCTGATGGAAGGCCATGTCGGAGACCAGCCCCGCGAGTTCTTCATCAGGCTGCGCCGGCCTCCGCGTCGCCGTCTCCATCTTCCCGCCCTGTTTGCTCGGGAGATGGAGCGTGACCGGCCCCAATCCCTCAGATTGTACATGAGGGGTTGTGGGAATGGGGGCACGCGGGTCGACGTCGACTTCCCGGCTCCTCGGGTCATGTACCTCCGACGTGGGTGGAAGACGTTCGCTCGCATCCACAGCCTGGCGGCGGGGCTTGTCCTCTACTTCAAATTAATGGAGGACGGCCTGCTCTCCGTCAAGGTCTTCGAGGAGTTCGAAACTCGCCTGAAGTGCTGTGTGGAGAGCTCCTCCGACGGAGATTCCGACGATGGAAGCTCTTCCTCGAGCGAAAGTGATGAGGAGGACAACGGGGTAGATGACGGGGACGAGTCCGACTAGGCGTCGGACGCCCCGCGCCTGGGCGGGTGCGGCAGCAGTAGCATCTAGACCTGGCCGCTCGTCCGGCAGAGGTTTGTCAGGGGCGGGGCCAGCTCCTTGAACTTCTCGGGGCCGTCTCCTTGGGCGGCTGGCGTCGGGAGGCTGCGGAAGAGGAAGAGGGCGGGCGGCAAGGCTGTCAACTCGGAGTAGGCAGGCACCGACGCCTTCATCGCGTATTGCCGGTCCTGCCGCCTCGTCTTCCAGCTCCTTTCCCGGCACCGTCATCACCGGCCCACCGGTGGGCGGCCACCGAGGTGTTCTCTTCGTGCTTTCTGCTGCTCGTAGCTCGCCTAGGTGCCCCTTTTGCCCTTTCGCCTCCTTGACCTGCCTCCTGAGGAGAGGGACAAGAAAGGGATTACTGGCATCTTATCTCTTTTTTTAGTTTGTAAGCCTGCGGGCATTCATTAAATTTAGAACTTGTAATCCCCTTGCTCATGTTTTTCACTCCATACGAACTGTACCTGTATGGGATGTTTTTAATGAAAAAGGGATGCTTGCCGAGTTTTTCGTTCGTGGGTAAATCCCGCGACAAGGAGCGAATCCTTGTTATTGTTTAAGATAAACGTTTTTCGCCCTGCAACAGGCCTTGCCGTCCCCCCACTCCACTCGACCATTCTCACGCTCTTGGCGGAGGCAGGGATGAAGTGAGCTTTAGGCTCCTCGTTCTACCTCCTTGCCGCCGCGGCTACAACCAAATCCGGACCCAGGAAATAATCCTTAGGTATAGGAAAAAGGGGAGCACGGCAGCCTAGAGATAAAAACGAGGTTTCACATGCCCCAGTCCTGTTCCGAAATGCATGATAGAGGATGAAAGACTTATCTAGATCTGCAGCCCCGGGCAACCTAATCTTGCCGCGGTTGGATCCTTGTGCTTGCAGCCCCCGGCAACTCTGGTTTGCCGGGGTCGGGACGTCTGTCCGTTTCCTTATTTTCCAAGTAGCTCAGCAGAAGTGCTCATGTGCCCTGCGAACCAAAGGAGGACAGAAAAGGAACAGATAGATGCACACTCGACCTCTAGGCTAGGGGTTAGTCGCCGCTAAGCACTATCAACCCTAACCAAGGAAGAGACTCGACCTAGCATGCATGCTATAACTTAGGGCGCCAGCGCTTCATTTATTTATGCTCAGGGTCTGCGCCTGGCTTTGTACAAAGGGTCACATGCCTTGCCAGCAAAGCTTGTACAAAAGGTGGCTTGCCGAGAGGCCCGGCAAGCCGTGCCTTACGGGTAAAACTTGCGAAGATGCTCGATGTTCCAGGAGTTGCTCACTGGGACAGCATCTTCGGTCTCCAGGCGGACTGCGCCGGGCCTGGTGACTCGCATTACCCGATAAGGGCCTTCCCACTTCGGTGTCAACTTGTTGGAATTCTTGGCCGACTGAACGCGCCGAAGAACAAGGTCGCCTTCCTCAAAGCTTAGGGCATGAACCTTGTGGCTATGGTAGCCGCGCAAGGCTTGCTGGTAGCGCGCTGCTCTCACAGCCGCCCGAAGACGATCTTCCTCAAGGAGCGTCGCATCATCTTGGCGCAACTGCTCTTGCTCAAGCTCATCATAAGCGAGCACTCGAGGTGACCCGTATATGAGTTCCGTGGGGAGAACTGCTTCTGCCCCGTATACCAGGGCAAAAGGTGTCTAGCCGGTGGCTCAATTTGGCGTCGTCCTGATCGACCAAAGAACCGCCGGCAACTCATCTATCCAGCACCTTCCGCTCTTGTGCAGCTTGTCAAAGGTCTTCGTTCTTAGGCCTCGCAACACTTCAGCATTTTCCCTCTCCGCTTGGCCGTTGCTCTGTGGGTGTGCCACGGAAGCAAAACAGACCTTGCTGCCGAGGTCTTGAATGTATTGCATGAAGGTGTGGCTCGTGAACTGCGTGCCGTTGTCGGTGATGACTCTGTTTGGCACACCAAAACGGCAGACCAGTCCCTTGAAGAACTTGACGGCTGACTGAGCAGACACCTTTCTCACTGCTTCCACCTCCGGCCACTTTGTGAATTTGTCGATTGCAACGTACAAGTACTCAAAGCCCCCGACAGCGCGGGGGAAAGGGCCCAGTATATCGAGCCCCCAGACCGAGAATGGCCAGGAGAGAGGGATTGTTTGAAGGGCTTGAGCTGGTTGATGAAGCTTCTTTGAATGGAACTGGCACGCTTCACACTTGGTTACTAGTGTCGTCGCATCCTGGAGGGCGGTGGGCCAGAAGAAACCTTGCCGAAACGCCTTCCCGGCAAGGGCCCTCGACCCTATGTGGGAGCCACATATGCCTCCGTGTATCTGCACCAACAGCTCCAGTCCTTCCTCCCGGGGGATGCACTTCAATTTCACACCATTTGGCCTTCTCCTGTACAGGACGTCATCGACAAACTGGTACAGGGCGGACCGACGGGCTACTTTTTCTGCTTCTTCCTGCTCCTCAGGAAGCTCCCCTGTTTGGAGGAATTGGACGGTATGTTGCGCCCATGCCAGAGCCTGGGGCTCAACGGCAAGGACCAAAGGCATTTCTTCTGCCATGGGAGCGGCTGTCTCTATGGCCAGGGCTTGACACCCTGCCGGAGCCAGTTGCTCTTGGGCAGGCTCAGCGTCCGCGGCAGCACCCTTGCCGGCAGCCCCAGAGGGCTCGGTAGGAAAGTACTTGCCGGGACCTGACTTCCTCCGCTTGTTCTGCCCCATTGATGGCTCGACGGATGGTTGAGTTAACCGGAGCAAAAAGGTACCTGGTTCCACAGGTAGCTTGAATGCAGCATGCTTTGACAGGTAATCGGCGATGTCGTTTTCCACTCGGGGGATGTGCTCCGCTTGGATACCGTCAAAGCGTTCCTCCAACTTCCTCACCTCATCTACGTAAGCTTCCATCAATGGGCTCTAATAATCCTTGTTGACCTGTCTGACAATGAGTTGCGAGTCACCCCTGACGATGAGCTTCTTAACCCCGAGGTCTGCCGCGATCCTGAGACCGACAAGCAATCCCTTGTACTCAGCAGTGTTGTTGGTGGACAGCTCCCTGGGGAAGTGCATCTGGATCACGTACTTGACGTGCTCTCCGGTGGGTGCGATGAGCAGCACACCGGCACCGGCGCCTTGCAGCGAGAAAGCCCCATCAAAGTACATGATCCAGTCGCAGTCTGCTTCCTTGCCGGGGAGAGTGGTCTCCTCGATTTCTTCGTCAGGCGTCGAGGTCCATTCTGCAATGAACTCCGCCAAGACTCTGCTCTAAATTGTCGAGGTACTTTCAAACTTCAAACCGAAACTTGATATCTCCAAGGCCCATTCCACAATCCTTCCGGTTGCATCTGGGTTATGCAGTATCCGCTACAACGGGAGGCGGGTGACGACAGTGATCTCGTGGGCTTGGAAGTAATGACGCAGCTTCCTCAAGGCCATAAGAAGGCCGAAGAGCAACTTTTGCACACCGGAATACCTCGACCTAGCCCCTGCAAAAGGGAGCTGACAAAGTAAACCGGGTGCTGCAACATCTTCTTCTTCTGCACCACCTCACTCGACTGCGCGGGCACTGCCTTGGTGGCATCAGACTCTGCCGGGGGCCGCGCCTTGCTGGCACCAGGCCCTGCCGGGGGAATCTTTGGCTTGCCATCCGCTGGTTCTGCCGCCGTCACTGCCTCCTCGTCGACCTCCCTCTATGCCACCAGTGCGGCGCTGGCCACTTGATTCGTCGCCGCCAGATATAGCAGCAACGGCACTTGTGGTTTAGGCGCAACCAGTATTGGCGTGGAGGAAAGGTAATTCTTCAGATCCTGCAATGCTGCCTCGGCTTCTGGGGTCCACTCCATTGGGCCCGCCTTCTTCAAGATTTTGAAGAAGGGAAGGGCGTGCTCGGCGGACTTGGAGATGAATCGGCTCATGGCGGCAATGCAGCCGGTGAGCCGACGCACATCTTTGATCCGCTTGGGCGCCTCAATCTGCTCAATAGCCTTGATTTTATCTATGTTTGCCTCGATCCCGCGCTGTGACACAAAGAACCCGAGAAGCTTGCCGGACGGGACGCCGAAGACACACTTCTCAGGGTTCAACTTGAGGTTGATCTTGCGTAGGTTGGCAAATGTCTCTTCCAGATCTTGCACAAGCGTTGGCCCGTCCTTGGTTTTGACCACTATGTCATCCATGTATGCCTCCATATTTCTATGGAGCTGAGGTTGAAAACCAATTTGGACTGCTCTTGCGAATGTTGAGCCAGCACTCTTCAACCCGAAAGGCATCCGTAAAAAGCAATACGTACCACATGGGGTGATGAATGTTGTCTTCTCTTCATCCTCTCTTGTCATGAAGATCTGGTGGTAGCCTGAGTAGGCGTCGAGGAATGATAACAGATCATACCCGGCCGTGGAGTCAACAATCTGGTCGATGCGCGGCAATGGGAAGGGGTCCTTAGGACAAGCCTTATTGATATCTGTGTAATCAATACACAGCCTCCACTTCCCATTCGCCTTGCGCACCACTACCGGATTGGCCAACCACGTCGGGTGGAGCACTCCTCTCACCAAACCTACTGCTTCCAACTTCCTGATCACCTCTGTGATGAACTCCTGCCTCTCCGGAGCTTGCTTTCTGACCTTCTGCTTAACGGGCCATGCGTGGGGGCAGACAGCTAGGTGGTGCTCAATCACCTCCCTGGGAACACCGGGGATGTCGGATGCTTGCCATGCAAACACGTCGACATTCGCCCACAGGAAGGTGATGAGCGCGCCTTCCTATTTGCTGTCGAGGGTGGAGCCTATGGTGAAGGCCCCTCCCGTGCCATCCTCCCTGACGGGCACCTTCTTGGTCTGCGGCGGCTCGGCTCTGGATCTCTTGCTCTTGTCGGTAGAGCTCTCTGGCACGTCCTCGACGGTAGCACAACACACCGAGGAGGTGCGCTTGCCGGTGTGGGTGCGAGAGGTCTTGCCGGGGTTCTTCTTCCCTCCCGGGCCTTCAGCGGCAGGAGCAGGTGCCTTGACGGCAGCTGCTGCAACTGCTTCCCGGTAGAGTTGGTCGGCGCAGATCAGCGCATCCTTCTTGTCGGAGGGGACGGAGATGATGGTCAATGGCCCGGGCATCTTTAGCATGTTGTAGGCGTAGTGTGACGCCGCCATGAACTTGGCTAGTGCCGGGCGGCCGAGGATCCCGTTGTAGGGCAAGGGGATCTCGGCCACGTCGAAGACGATCCTCTCCGTCCTTTAGAACTCTCCTCCAAATGTCACGGGCAGCGTGACCTTCCCTTTTGGCTGGCTCCTCCCCGGACTGACCCCTTGAAACGTGCCCGTTTCCTCGAGGTCTCCATCAGGGATTTGCAACTTTTTGATCACGACAGGCGAGATCAGGTTCAGGCCGGCCCCGTCAACCAACATCTTGTTCACCCTGAGGTTGCGTATCGTTGGTGAGACCAACAATGGAAAACACCCGACCGCGGCAGTGCGGTCAGGGTGGTCCTCGGTGTCAAAGATGAGGGGCGTGCTGGACCACTTCAGCAGCTTTTGAGCGTCGAACGATGGCTCTGCTGCTGTAATCTCACGCGCCCACTGCTTGAGCTGGCGGTGAGAGGTATGCAGCGAGGCGCCGCCATCGACGCACATGGCCTCCGTAGCCTTGTGGAACCCTTGCTCACCAGACTCGTCGTCCTCATCGTCATCATCGTCTTCTTGTTTCTTGTCGCAGCCCCGGGCGGGCCTCTCTTGCTAGTTGTCCTTGCCGGGGCGGCCTCCTTGGCTGCCACGCTTCTTGCCGGATCCCTCAGCACCGTCCTGGTCCTTCTCCTTGTCACGCCTCTTGTACTCAGCCTTTTGCTTCTCAGCAACCAGCTCGACTTGTCGGGAGTTCTGGAGGTCGTGGCCCTTGGTGCGGTGGATCTTGCAGTATTGCTTGCTGGAGCTTCCTGGCTTGTCGGTAGCCGCCAAGGCCCGGCAGGCGGCTCACCCCGCAATCTCCTTACCGGGGGCGTCTGCCTTGACCTTCTTGCTGGCACCGGGATCGTAGGATCCCTCAACGACAAGCACGGCCTTGCCTTTGCGTTTCCTATTGCGACGCTGGCCCTTCTTCGTCGGGGTGGCGGCGTCTTCATCGGTAGAGTCGGTTTTCGCGCCGGCATCTTCGCCGGGGTACTTCCTTCCCTCCTCAGCCCCGGCGCACCTATTGGCCAGAATGTAGAGCTCGGCCACATCCTTAACTTTGGTCATCGCCAGCTCCTCGCGCATTTTGCGATTGCGCACGTTCTGGTGGAACGCGCTAATCACAACGGCGGGATGAACGTCGGGGATGTTGTACTGCACCCGGCTGAATCTCTGGATGTACTTGCGCAGGGTCTCCCCTTCCTTCTAGGGAATGATATGTAGATCACTGGCCTGGCCATGAGCTTGGTGGCCTCCTGTGAAGGCGCCAACAAACTCATGGCACAGATCCAACCAAGAAGAAATGGAATCCATCGGCAAGTGCATCAACCAAGACATCACATTGGGCTTGAGCGCCAGCGGGAAATAGTTGGCAAGCACCTTGTCGTCGCGAGCCCCAGCAGCCCGCATTGCGATGGTGTAGATGCGGAGGAACTCAGATGGATGGGTCTTGCCAGTGTACTTCTCGCCGACGTCGGGCTTGAAAGTGCGGTGGGACGGCCACTGGAACTGCCGCAGCTCACGGGTAATGGACGTGCAGCCTACCTCGTAAGGTAGGCCGTCGGAACCCCTCGGTGCCGGGTGGTCCATAGCGGGTCCCGCCCACTTGTCCGACTGGCGGCGCAATTCGCGTCGGCGCTCGACGGTGGTTCGAGCGTCTTCGTGAGCTCGCTCCCGAAGGACCTGGCGCTGGTCGCGAAGGGTCAGCGGGTCGGATGACGCTAAGGAGATGTTATCACAAGCGTCGTCGCGACAGGCAGACGCCCGCGGCGGCTGGCGAGGAGGGGGAGAGTGCACCGTGGCCGCAGCTCCCCCGGTCCTCCCAGCGCCAGCATGTGGTGGCTCGGTGGAGCGGTGACCCGAGGGCCCCGCCGGTCACGAATCGTCTTTGTTTGCGACGGCGACGAGGATCCGGATGGTGGCCCTCCACTCATCGAGCTTCTCCGCAGCAGGAGGGAAGTCGAAGAGCAGCTGCGCGCGTGCCAAAGCTTCCGCTGGCGTGGGCGGCGGCGACAGCTGCGTGGATCGCGGCGCGCTTCGACTTCTAACTATGTTAGAAGGAGCTCCGTTACGACCCAGCGGCTGAGTGCCATTTTCGCCAGCGCTTCGGCGAGCGTGCTGAACCCCTTCATCTTGCGGATGGCGCACAGGGCTCTTCCCACGGCGGTGCCCAGGGTCACCAACGTGGTGACGCTGCTCGGCGCACGCGCCATGGGAAGAGTGCGCGGTGGTCGCCGGTGTCTGTGTCTTGGAGGTCACTGCGCCGCCCGGAGGTGGCACAACGACACCCCTAGAGGGCCCCGCGCCACCTGCGGGGTGGCCGGCTCCGTCTTTGGATCTGGCGACGTGCGGCCGGTGGTCTGGTGCACGAATTACGCCGCTCACCAGGCTCTGACTGCCTGGGCGATGCTGGTGCTCGCGGACCGCGGCCCGGGTCCTGTCCGCGACCGGTCCACTGCTCGTCCGCACCGGCACGGGCCGTTTGGCTCCCAACGAGCCGATCGCCGTGGCCGTCTTCTTTTTAGGATCCATGGCGACGAAGAACTGCTAGGCTAACTACTAGACCAGATTCTCACAATTGCGCCACCCCTACCCGGCGCGCCAAAGATGTCGGTGTGGAACGACACCTATGGGATCACAAGAATCCCAACTACGGTTGCCGAGGCGTGGGGTTGCGAGAAGAGCAAGGCTAGTAGACAGCACAAGGATCGTTTACCCAGGTTCGGGCCGCGAGGATGCGTAAAACCCTAGTCCTGCTTTGGTGGGTGTATTTCAGAGAGTTCTTGAGCTCTCGAACTAGCTGTGGTGAGTGCGTGGTTTGAAAGAGCAGAATCCTTCTCCAGTATGCCATGGGCCTCCTTTTATAGTCAAAAGGGGCTGCCACAATGGCACACAGGAGGTGGAAAGGCGTACAGTGCCCTGAGCTTATCGCTCGTATTACAGGACAAGACGCATTTAGGTGTCCCCTTGCTTTATCGGGGACGGGGGCGAGGCCCGTCCTGTTCGTCGCCGCTCCTCCTCGCTTCGACACGCGCCTTGGCCAGCAATGCGTGCGGTGCCATGTAGGCAGGCAGGCAATGAGGTGGCGCGGTGGTGGAGCCTTCACGAAGATCTGCATGCCACCACGCAGGCGCTCGATGAGTGGGCCTGGGGGCTGCATGTTGCCACGCAGGTGCCCGCCCAGCTGGTTGGGCTGGCAGCTGCATGTGAGCGGTGGTGGAAGCTTGGTTGGCGTGGACCTGGCGGTGGCCCTGCTGGCGTCCTTGGTGAGGGCCTTGCCGGGTGCCCCGGCAAGGGTCTTGCCATGTGGCCCGGCAAGGGTCTTGCCGTGGCGCGCTGTCGTCCCCGGCAAGGGCCTTGCCGGGGGTCTGGTGGCCTTTCCCAGCAAGGATCTTGCCGAGGATCGTCGTCTTCTAATCCTCATCTGATCTTGAATATGTCTTCACAAAGATCTGCATGCCACCACAGAGGTGCCTTCCCGAGCCCTGGCCACACGTGGATGATGGCGTTGGGGACCGTGGGCTCAAGGGTGGCTCGCTCTGTTGGTGTGGGGCGAGCTGCCCCGGCAAGGGTCCTGCCGGGGCTGCCGAGGCTGCCCCGGCAAGGGTCTTGCCGGGGGAACCTGCTTCGTCCCTCTGCTCTTTGTGGTCTTGACCTTGGCGTTGCTCTTATTATCTTTGGCTTCGGTCTTACCTTGGCTCACCTCCCCTGCTCTGCTTGGCGTGACCGTAGGTGCGGCTCTGACTGCCCGTGCACAGGTATAGGGGTACAAAAACGCACCCCTCTTTTTGTACACCGACACGGTGATATATTAGCTTGATGCCGGATAAGTCCCAGATGGTACTTATTGTTGTCCGAAGACGCGCTTGTCCATAGTTCGGTCATGCCGAACACTAAGCACTTTGAATTTTCTACATTGAATAGGCAATGCAGTAGCACTCGAGCCACTGGTCGGGTGGCAACACCAGATTAGGGGATCGATGTGCCCCTTTAATATTTATAAATAATGAGCGCGAAGCCCAGTAGCCCCCGAGCCTTAATGTGGGCACGGGTGCGGAATTAAGGATTGATATCCGTTTGACACAAAAAATTGTTGTGTTTAACACAAACTTCTCAAAAAGAGAAAAGGATCTCTTAAAGGAGCTTAGAGTTGGTCGAAATCCGAGCTAGCCAAGGTAGGCCCCAAGGGGTTTAAAAGATGGGTTGCAGTAAATGGATTTTACTCGCAATTTTTATGTCTAATGATTCTATGTATCCCAGTACTTTACATCATTAATGCTCGGATCCGCATTGTACTAAACTTTGTTGACCGACCATCGGCTTCAACCTCCTCGGCCAGTAGCCGGGGAGTGTTTGTCCTACTTTATAAAGCCTGTACATGGGCAAAGTTTTACGACAAACAAGGCAATCCGGCCATATGGTTTTATAAACAAAGGTATGCGAAGAGATATGCTATATTGCTATTAAATGTAAAAAAATATCTTCCAAAGAAAATAGTTCCGCTATCGGTTCCTTTCTTTGGGTTGTCATGCTGATCATGATCATGAAACCTCACCTCCGATCAATGTGGGAGGAAAATATTGAGGATTTAGTTTGGGGAAAATTCCCGAACTATGTGGTCTATAGCAAACCTAAATTTTCACTTCCGTCGTTGCCGACCAATTATATCCTTTAAGATCGCTAGCTTTCGGCTTCACCCAGTCTGAGGTACTAAGTCGGATGACCCAGTAGTAACAATCACAGAGGTGCTCCCTTTACCGCCTAGCCGAACAATCGGGAATGTAGGGGTAAGCACAAGAGCCAGGCAACCCAGCTTGGCCAAAATCTTAAGTCAAATTGATGCATATTTATGGCTCTATAACAATGATTACGGAAGGCAGCCCTCGTATATTAAATACAAACGCCGATGATATGTTTATTTTGACTCCGTTGCGACCGTTTATCAATTGAAAGTGGCCCATCGTCGGCTTCCACCCCTTTATAGATGCTACGCAGGATGTTTCCGCAATAACAAAACAACCCTTAGCCGACGTCTCGGTGCCCGAAGGCGATCGTGTTAGCGGAAACGAGGCAATCAGATATGAGGGCTTTATAACTATCACTTAGTCATAAGAGCTTAAAGTTGGGAGGCCAGCTACTAGCCCCTGGTTAGTGTTCGGCGATAGTCGAGGTCAAGCTGTAAACACTTCGGCCAATGTTATGAACGGCCCATCATTTAACACAGTCATCGGATCGCTGACCAGTTTACACTTATTGTGACAGTCAGTTTTCGGCTTTCTCCACTGAGGTGCTTAACCATGCGAGCTAGAAGCACAATCGCAGTGGTTCTCCCTTTGCGCACCTAGCCGAACAAAGCGGAACATAGGAAGCAAGCACAGGAGCCGGGCAACCCAACTATTGAACAAAGACACATTTCAAAACCAATGCATATATAGCAATATCCGAGAATGTTTTTGCAGAATCTCTAAAGGTGTCCGACGTTGCACTATGAGACTTATGCTGGAAACACACCAATAGTTTAAAAGTGTGTAGGATCGAAAGTATGTCTAGAGGGGGGTGATTAGACTACTTGACCAAATAAAAATCTAGCATTTTCCAAATTTTATTTGTTAGCAGATTTTAGCAACTTAGCACAAGTCAAGCAATCAACCTACACATGCAATTCTAAGAGTATAGCAGCGGAATGAAAAACTATTGCATATGAAGGTAAAGGGATGAGTTTGAGGGAGCAAACGCAATGTTGACACGGAGATTTTTTTATCCGTGGTTCCGATAGGTGGTGCTATGGTACATTCACGTTGATGGAGACTTCAACCCATGAAGGGTAACGGTTGCGTGAGTCCACGGAGGGCTCCACCCACGAAGGGTCCATGAAGAAGCAACCTTGTCTATCCCACCATGGCCGTTGCCCACGAAGGACTTGCCTCACTAGGGTAGATCTTCACGAAGTAGGCGATCTCCTTGCCCTTACAAACTCCTTGGTTCAACTCCACAATCTTGACGGAGGCTCCCAAGTGACACCTAGCCAATCTAGGAGACACCACTCTCCAAGAAGTAACAAATGGTGTGTTGATGATGAACTCCTTGCTCTTGTGCTTCAAATGATAGTCTCCCCAACACTCAACTCTCTCTCTCAGGATTTGGATTTGGTGGAAAGAAGATTTGAGTGGAAAGCAACTTGGGGAAGGCTAGAGATCAAGATTTATGTGGTTCGAATGGAATATCCTGACCTCAACACAAGTGTAGGTGGTTCTCTCTCAGAAAATATGTGTTGGAAGTGTAGGCATGTTTTGATGGCTCTCTCCATGAATGAAGAGTGGATGGAGGGGTATATATAGCCTCCACACAAAATCTAACTGTTACACACAAATCACCAAACTCGGTGGGATCGATTCAAAGAACTCGGTCAGACCGATTTGGTTCATAATGTGACCGTTAGGCATTTCGGTGGGACCGACACGTCAACTCGGTGGGACCGATATCATTAGGGTTAGGGCATAACGTAATCTCGGTGAGACCGATTACACAAACTCGGTGAGACCGATTTTGGCAATAGACTAACAGAGAGTTGGTCAGGCAAACTCGGTGGGACCGACTCGCTCATCTCGGTTGGACCGAAACGTTATGAAAAGGAAATAGAGTGTTTGCATTGCAATCTCGATGGGACCGATCGCTCATCTCGGTTTGACCGAAATGTTATGAAGGGAAACAGAGAGATTACTATCCCATCTCGGTGAGACCGAGATCCCTATCGGTGAGACCGAATAGACTAGGGTTTCTGGCAGTGGCTATGTCAACTGAACTCGGTGGCCCCGGATATGAAATTTTGGTGGGGCCGAGTTGGACTTTTTGGTTTGGGACATATGTGGATGTGAGAAAGTAGTGGAGGGTTTTGGAGCATATCACTAAGCATTTTGAGCAAGAACCTCATTAAGCAACACCTCATCCCTTCTTAATAGTATTGGCTTTTCCTATAGACTTAATGTGATCTTGGATCACTAAAATAGAAGATGTAGAGTCTTGTGCTTTGAGCTTGAGCCAATCTTTTGTCCTTAGCATTTTGAAGGGTCCACTTTCTAATCCATGCCATGCCAATCATTGAGCTCTCCTGAAATATTCATCTTGGAATAGCATTAGCTCAATGAGCTATATGTTGTTAGGAATTACCAAAACCACCCAGGGATAGTTGCACTTTCA
The DNA here is from genome assembly GCF_002575655.3 of Aegilops tauschii subsp. strangulata. Lineage (NCBI taxonomy): Eukaryota > Viridiplantae > Streptophyta > Magnoliopsida > Poales > Poaceae > Aegilops > Aegilops tauschii. Next base: position 46,237,419 of record NC_053038.3, on the reverse strand, counting down.
ATCTCCCCCTTTTTTGGTAATTGATGACAACATATAGATCAAAGCTTCGACAAATGATAAGTAAGATTGAAAAACATCGTCGCTTTGAGAAGTATGTGATAAGCAAGAGCTCCCCCTAAATTTGTGCATTATTTGAAATTTGCTTTTGAATGCAAATGCACAATCGATTAGGATCATGGGTTACTCTTCCATGTCACATACATCTTGGTGGAGCGCTCAAAATGATAGAAATTAAAACACATGCACTCATCACCAAGCAAAGTGAATGAACATAAGAGGATATAAAGATAATATCATCCAACAAGCATTAAGGGTAGCATATGATCAAACACATGATCAAACAAGTATCTCACAAGGACACAAAGTAGTATCTGACACAAGCACACAATAAAGTTTCAACCAAAATAGCAAGAGATAATAAAAAGGCAACACTCTCTCTCGAAGCCTATGATCTATACATTTTTCTCCCCCTTTGGCAACAAGTTACCAAAAAGTTCAAAAATGCATAGTGCTAAACGACTCTCAGGCTTGATCTTCGGGAGGTGGTGTTGAGAGGACTCCAAGGAAGAAGGCTTCAGATGAAGTAGCTGGAGCTGCTGGAGGTTGAACTGGAGCTGTTGCTGCTGGTGCTGATGTTGTAGCTCTAGTGTCTGTCACTGGCACTGCAGCAGATCTCTGTCCTCTGGGCACTCTGGCAAAAGCATCTGTGGTAGACTTGCCCTTCTTCTCCTCTGCTTCCTCCTGGAGCTGCTCAACTGCAGTTTGGATCTCTGTCACCTTGACATCATGGTCATAGAATTTTGTCTCAATAATCCTCTCCAGACTCTCATGGTTCTTGGTCAGGGTGGCCAAGCCCTTCTCAATCCTCAGGGTGGATTGGATCAGATATCCAAGCTGGTATTGCTTGCTCTTCAAGAATACCTAAGATGCCTCCTCTACTGTTGGCATCTTTGCAGCCTTCTCTGCCTTAGCCTTCTCTCTCTTCTCATGTGCTTGAGCTGAAGATGGTTCATTCTCATTCATCACCACTGTGTTATCTTCAAATTCAGGGTAGATGGGCAGGTGCTCCTTATCCAAAATGTATTTGCCTTTGCCCATCTTTGAGTTGATGAGCTCCTGAATTTGTGGGGCATACCCACAGCTTCTCTTTTGGTCAGCAGCAGTCCTCTTGATTGTCTCAACAATCAAACTCATGACCTTGAACTTCTGTGGGACATCAAATATATGCAGCAAGCTGATGGCATGTCCTCTGATCATCTTGTGATCACCTGACTTGGGTAGCAGTGTGTGCCTTAAGATCCAGTTGATTGTTGGCAGACCAGACAACAAGTAGTGAACAGATCCAAACTTATGTGTATCCAAGGCAGCATCTGGGATCTCTTTGTACATGTTGGCCATAGTGTTGTGGTCTTTCTTCTTCTCTGTATAGACATCCAAGTCATCCTCATGTTCCCCAGGAGCATTGATAAGCTTGGCCCATTCCTCAACTGTAGACTGGTACCTAGTACCCTCAGACATCCACACTATCCTTCCATCTGGATAGAAGTGGGCAGTGGAGTAAAACTGCATGATGAGCTCATCATTCCACTTGGTGAGCTTCTAGGCAACAAAAGTGTCAACTGCACATGCCTTGAAGCTATCAAGCACACTAGGGAAGTGATCCTCATTCTCCTTGATGAACTCCCAGTCACCCCATCTCATGTCACACACAATGGGCTTCTTATCAAGCAGAATTGTCTCATAGAAGTCATGTTGTTCCTTAGTGTGAAACCTATAGTCCACAGCAGTCCTTCTCCTAATAGCATAAGGATCAGACTGTCTCCATAGTCTCAATCCTGCATCCTTCCTAATTTTCATGTTCTCTGCAACTGGGTGTGCATCAGTGTGGTCAGGGGTCTTGGGTTTCAGTTTCCTCAATACAACAGAGTCATCTTCTTCTTCAGCAGCAGCTTCAGGCACTGGGGCCTTGTTCTTTTCTTCAGCAAGGATGTTCCTAGTGCTTCTCTTGGGTTTAGGCTTTGGAGCTGGAGCAGCAGCCTTGGGAGCAGATTTGGGCTTAGTTGGAGCAGCCCCTGATCTGATTGCATCCCCCATAAGCTTTTGAGCTTTGGGTGCTGGTGCAGCATCCTCTTCCTCTTATTCTTCAGAGTCTTTCCTCATTGAGGGCTTGCCAAGAACTCTGGCCCTAGTGGTTCTGGCCCTCTTCTTCTTCTTATCCTCACCAGCTGCTTCTTCTTCAGATTCAATGGTGAACTTCATAGTTTCACCTGTGGCAACTTTTCTTGGCTTAGACATGGTTTGTCTTCTTGCTGGAGCCTTTGTTTTCAGACCAGGCTTTGTTGCAACAGTTGTGCCATACTCTTTCTTCAGCACCTTTTTCTTTGAGGTGGCTTCATCTTCAACAGCCACATAGTCCTCATCTTCTGAGTGAGAATTCCTCTTCTTCCTTGTCCTGGTGGCAGCCTTTGGCAAATTGCTGGGAGTGCTCCTGCTGCCATCATCATAAGTGCTGGAGGGATCTGAGCCCTCACTCATCTCCACCTGCTGTTCAGACTTGTTCTGGCTGTCACTCTGGTCAGACATCTTTGCAAACTCTCTGACAGCAGACCCTGTGAATAGATTATAGATGAGGTACAGAAGATGAGCATCACAAAGTACAGAAGTTTTGCAAAAAGGATGACTTAATAACTTAGTTTTAGTTCTTCACAGAAAGCATTTCGGATCTACCGATTTGTAAACTCAGTGATACCGAAGCAGCTTTTGGAACCTAAACTAGTGAACTTGGTCAGACCGAGTCACAGTTCGGTGGCACCGAGACTGTTAGGGTTTCACAGAGAATCGAACTCGGTCACACCGATTTGCAATTTTTGGTCGGACCGAAAATGCATGTTCTCTGGCCTAAGCCAAATCGGTGAGACCGATTTCTACAACTTGGTCGGTCCGAGATGAATTCGGCGGCGACCTAACCCTAAATTTTCAAATCAAAACTAATCTACGGGATGTTTTCGCTAGACAGGATGATTTCAATCGTGGCAGGAATGATGGCAAAGCAATGTGCTAAGAATCAGAGTTAAGGATTAGCACAAAGTTTAAGTTCGTACCCTAGTTCGGCGGCGAACTTGCTACGGCGGCAACGGTGGGGCAGATTGTGACACCCAAGTTTTTATTTGGAATTTTCAAAAGATTTTATTTGACTTGAAGGGAGTGATTTAAAAAAAAATTCTTCAAGAGAACTCTCACTCTCAAATATTTTTTCTTTATGGCAAAAGTTTTGTTTGGATCCACCCAAGATCCTCCTTTGGTCTTGGAGGTTCTTGCTTTTCATTGGACTCAAGACAAAATGTTTTTCATTTGAGAAAATAACCTTTGAAATATTTTTGAGAATGCACTATGGCTTTTGGAAAGTCCTTTGCCACTTTCAACTATTCCCTCTTGCCATGGCATAAGTGCAAATCCTCTCTCCTAACCTTTCCCTCACCTCTGGATCATGATTTGCATCAAATCCAGCAAGTTGAACCCCCCCATGTATTTATTTTCCATTCAAATTCTATTCAAATATTTTCTGTCTTCTATTCTACCACTTGGAGATTTACAAAGGAACCCCATTGTCTGTTTTGATTTTTGGCCCCAAACTTCTTTCCCCTCCTAGTCCTTTGAACCCTCAACCTAGAACCATGAAGATCCACTGGTCTCCAGTTCAAAAATTTCAAACTACATCAACTGCAAGTTTGGACCAGATTTGCCAAATTTGGTGAAATTCATTCAAAACCTTCTCCAAAAATTCCAAGTAAATTCATGCAGCCTCTGGGTGCATTGAGTGACCAGCTCACCAAGTTACAGCTCCAGCAAAATTCATCTCTTTACCAAAACCTACTGTCGAACACCTGCAGTGCATGGTCTTTGTCAAATTCAGTAAGTTCAGAGATTCAGTCAAGTGGCGGCTGTCGTTTTCTTCAGAAACGGGCATCGATCTCGCCAGTGCCATCGCGTCGCCTTGCTCCTCGTCCTCGCCCACTTGTTCCTGCACCGCACGAGTGCCTGGCATCTTGCGGGCGTCGGCGACGAGCAGCAGAAGGTGCGCCGCCCCGTGACCGACGCCGGCGGCGGCTTTGCGGGCGCCAGCGGGAGACACGGCGCCGCCGACTCCACCCAGCACCGCCCAAACCACCGGAGACCGCCGCGTGGCCGTCCACTCCCCCGAATGCGCTGCCGCTCTCGTCGTGAACCGCAGGGCGCGGAGCGCGCTCTCTGCCGCCGTTGAGCCCGTGCGGTCACCTCACCGTGGGCAGACGCCATTACGCCAGGGCCAGCTCCGTTTAGCTGCAAAACGAGTCCCGTAACATCCACCGATGCTGCCCGACCGCTCAAACCCTCTGCCAACCCACTGCTCCGCCGTAATCGCTCGCCGGAGATTCTCCGTTCACGGCCACCCCGTCGATCTGCCTATCAATAGAGGTCCCGAGCTTCAACTCGAGCACCCACCAGCCCTGCACTTCCTCTAGAGCACGACTAGCCACTGGAAGAGCCCCGAGGAGGTCTCCTTCCTCGACTCCGGCCGCCGCGATCCGCCACGGGATCCAGCCCGATTCGCCCCCGTGTGTGCTCCGCAGCCTCCATTCTCTTGCCAGTAACTTCACCATGCATCTCTCGTTCTGACCCGCACTTCAATTTGAAGCTTGCAGCCCTCCACCGGAGTTCCCCATCCTCACCCGAGCCGTCGTCCGCCGGAGATAGTGTCGCCGTCGACGTGGTGCTCCCCGTTGGACGAGTCCACCACCCACCGACGCGGAAGAAGACACTGAAGCTCTTGGTACCCTCCGTTTCTCCTAACTCGCCGTGGTTCGACGCCGGCGTCCATCGCCGTCTTCGGGCGCCGGCGAGCTTTCAAACCTGACATGCGGGCCCCGCGTGTCAGCCTCTGTTTTATTTCCCCGAACCGTTTTCTGTTGACGCCTTCGGGCAAAGTACGTCTTCTCTCTTGCGCTTGCGCATTTCCAAACGAACCGTTTTCTGTTTTCTCAGTTAAAACCCTGGAACTTTTCTGTTTCATTACAGAAAGGTCCCTGGACAGAAACCTTTATAACTTTTTAATAAAACGGTATTTTTGAGTGATTCTTTTTCTGACATCCTTAAAATTTTGTCTAGTTTTTTATGGGATTTATTTGGAAAATATTTGGCAAAGTTTCTGTGTGTGTGTTGGTTTTCACGTTAGTACCCGTTTCGTGATTGCCGTAGGTTCCGGGAGAGGCGACGGAGCCGCGAACTTCGCCGAGCTAGACTCCGACTTCTCCGAACCAGGCAAGCATGTTTGAACATTTGATATGGCAGATGTTTTGCATGTTCATGTGAAAGTTTGTGTGTGGCATATGAGTGTCGGTAAATATCTCGTTGCTTGTAAGGCAACGACCCGGTTGTTCCGAAGTTGCGATGACCTCTGATGAGAGGTGGCCTAATCATGTAGTGACATGAAGGGCAGCAAGGTGGTACTGTTGTAGCATGCCAGCCTTGCGTCATCCGACTCTCTTCGACGTTAACGTGGTTGGAGCCACGTTATCGATCTTTTCCCGCATGTTCCAAAGTTGCAATGACCTCTGATGAGAGGTGGCCTAATCATGTGGTGACATGAAGGGCAGCAAGGTGGTACTGTTGTAGCATGTCAGCCTTGTGTCATCCGACTTTTCCGACGTTAACATGGTTGGAGCCGTGTTATCGTCCCTTCCCCTTTCCGTGCTACCACATGTCTCATTGCCAGGATACGGTTTAGTAAGTTGGTAACCTCTTTCCGTGTACACACCAAACAGAGAGGCCGGGATGATGGTACCTTGGCCCAGGATTAAAGCCAGTCATTCGGTCAGGGGGCATGGGTGTTTCCGGTTGGGACCGAGAGGGGGGGCACCCCCTTATAGCGCGCGTATAGAAATTTGATCCCATGCTACGCGAGGTTGTAGCCTCCCCGACTCAAGGTTTTTCTTGAATGTTGCCGAGGGTGATCCCTGGCTTCGGATGGTTAAATTGGGTGTGTACTGGTTAGACGTGTTCCTTCCAGAACACCGTAGACGGAACTAGTCCCCGTGACTACTGAAATCCGTTGGCTGTGGTTAAGTACAAACTCTGCAGAGTCAATTCTTTCCAAATCATCGTACCCATGATCAGTAATGTACACTTTATATCCAAATCTATCCGTGTGAAAAACTTGCCCCCGGTGAACAAGCTCAAGTGGTAAATTCAATTTCATTGTTATCCCTGTGGATGGACTAACATTATATTTGTCTCGTGCTTGTGATAAATTATATTCCCGAACTATTGTATTGTTGTGTTACAAATATAAGCCCTTTATGAGACGTCGCGCAGACGTCCGACTGTGGCGTGTACTCGTTTCTCACTTTCGATATAAGCCCTTTATGTGATGTCACTCAGACGTCCGACTGTGGCATGTACTGTCTTTACTTTCTGTTATAAGCCCTTTATGTGGTGTCGCCCTGACGCCCGACTGTGGCATTATTATTCCGCATTTTCCGCTCGAGGAGTCTTTCAGACACTCGTTTGGCACCGTATTATTATTCCGCATTTTCCGCTCGAGGAGTCTTTCAGACACTCGTTTGGCACCTGTATTATTATTCCGCATTTTCCGCTCGAGGAGTCTTTCAGACACTCGTTTGGCACCTGTATTATTATTCCGCATTTTCCGCTCGAGGAGTCTTTCAGACACTCGTTTGGCACCTGTATTATTATTCCGCATTTTCCGCTCGAGGAGTCTTTCAGACACTCGTTTGGCACCTGTATTATTATTCCGCATTTTCCGCTCGAGGAGTCTTTCAGACACTCGTTTGGCACCAGTATTACTATTCGGCAGTTTCCGCTCGAGGCGTCATTCAGACCCTCGCTTGGCACCCAGTATTTATTATCTCTATGTCTGATCGCACCGGTTAACTTATTCATGTGTTTCATGTTTGCATTTGTTATACCTTATGTCCAAACTGTCTTGCGAGTACTTTCATAGTACTCACCTGGCTTGTTGATTTGGCCAGATATTGACGAAGGCGATCTCTTGGATGAAGAGTTTGATAGCGCGTCCGATGCCTAGAGGAGTCCCAGTCAGTCCTGCGCGATCCCGGACTTTGGTCACTTGTATTATATACGCTTCCGCCACCCGCAATAAGTCTTCTCGAGTCTCACTCCGACGCTCGAAGAGCTGTAGTCTTCTGGAGACATATCACTCGCCTCGCGGTGATATCTCCACCATCGTCATTATCGTGAGTTAGTAGTTTGCCACCCTATCCGCCTTATTGTTTTATCGGCGTGCATGTAATAAATTGTTGGGCAGTCTCTGCTCAACTTTGTATTATATTTAGTACTCCTGGTATTTCTTTTCTTCTGTGACCAATGTATTGTCTATCAGTTAGAAGGAATTCTTCCTCGCTGGTCCGTAACAGGGATTGGTATCTCAATAATTATTTTATTGAAAAACCGGTCGTGACACAGATTGCCGTTGATGGCGGCGGAGACCAGCGGTGGGAGGTTGCTGGCGATCAGAGGATGATCCGGAGACCCGAAGAGGCAGAGGAGGTTATGCACGGGCGAGGAGGTTCGGAAAAATTTCCAAAATTTGGCCCGTCGGTATATATAACCTGACCCTGTTGGTGTGACCGAGTGGAACGACTCGGTGGCACCGAGATGCAAAATTGCAAGCAGTTACTGCAACTCGGTGTGACCGAAAGGTTCTAATCAGTTGCACCGAGATTGAAAACCCTAGATCAACTTAGTGATCTCGGTAGGACCGAAAAGGATGAATCGGTCAGACCGAGATGCACAAAGAGGTTTTGGAGGTTTAAGTCTATGACGAATCGGGAACTCCGAGTGCTCCTCACACAAAGTGGTTCGAATCTGACTTGATCAAACTTTGTGATGTAGCATGAATAGAGTTTGAGACGAGGAAAGCATAGATAGCTAGAGGGAGTTCTTAGGCATTCTTGTCCATCCATTTGGCAACAGAGAAAAAATCCAAACAATCAAAGCAACAAATGGATGTCCTCGAATGAGTAAAATATGCAACCAACATGCTCACACAATAAAATGGCAAATGAAATATGTGACAAAGCATGCACAACCACTCTAGCATCTATCAAGCAATTTGGCGATGACTAGGTCATCTATATATGAGTATATTGACTTAGGAGTCAAATGAGAACATTTCATCATAGGTCATACTCATCGTTTAAGCACAAGTAGGGTTACCACTTTTACATAAAGCATTGTTGTTTTCACACCATTAGAGTTGCTTTAGCTCAATTGATTAGAGTAAAGCTCCCCCTAGATGTGATATCCCCCCTAAGAGGGATGAACTAACCTTGGGTTTTGTCGATGATGACTTCATGTAGGTGTTGAAGATGTAGCTGCTCAATGTTGATGTAGATCATTCGGAGCAATCCTTTGGAGTGAGTTGCACTTTCAATACCTACACGGGTTAGTCCCACAAGGAACAAACAAGGATATCCATAGACATAGAGTGATGCATACACAAGATGATGTCCATGAAATCATTAGATTACCTTGTCCCCTGTCTTACCAACAAGAGGGTTTGTGACTCCTTGAACTAGTGCAAGATATGGAAGTTGTTTGCACTTGTCCTCGCCAAGATGATAAGAGTGAAGTATGTTGGCAGAGTCACCCTCAAGAACTTTCTAGTTCTTCTTTTTCGGGATCCACACCATCTTGATGGGAATCCTTGGAGTCGTAGTCGTACTTGATGAGGTAGAACTTGATGTAGTCTTGGGAACCCACTTGACCAAGGCCTTAGGTGCTTCTTCAAATGCATCAATTTCCTCTTGAAGCTTGTCCTTGCCTTTTTGCTTGTGGTCTTGTGGTGGAAGATCATCATGAGCTTGTGTCCCTTTGAAAGAAGTAGGATCATACTTCTCTTGTTGAGGAACAAACTTCGTCTTGGGGTATTGATCTTCTTCCCACTCAACTCCATTGGCATTGAACTTTCGTTCAAAACCAACACCTTGATTCTTCCGGTGTCTTCCTTGCTTGCGTACAATTTTCTCAAATTGCTTACTTCCGGCAAGGCTCTTGTAAACACCTTTCTCTATAATTCCCTTCAATAAGCTATTTTCTTGCTCAAGTGTAACTTGGCTAAGAGAATCATTAGTGGAATCAAGAGAACTACTAGAAGCAACAACATTAGATTTAGCATGATTGTTGTTACTACTAGATGAAGCATCTTTCTTGTTCTTGTTGCTAGATTTAACTTGTGGCATGTAAGTAGACAAGAGTAAACGCTTGGCAACGCTTGGCAATGTAAGAAGAACTTTTCTTGCGAAGATCATCATTTATTGCCTTTAAAAACTCATGCTCTTGCTCAAGGTTGAGCTTTTCAAAGCGTAGCTTATCGTGAGTCTTTAAAAGTTCTCGATGATCTTCCAAGGTAGTTTCATGAGCTAACTTAAGAGTGTTTAGTTCTTTAGTTAGACGCTTAATCTCCTTCTTATCATCGTCATTCGTTTTATATTGATTAGCATGATTAATTGACGTTTCATCATAGTTTTCATCACTAGAGTTGTCAACAAGTAAATCATCATCACCTAGCAAATCATCTTCATCACTATTGAAATCAACATACTCGGGATGTGTTACCTTTGGACCTTTGGCCATGAAACATCTTCCAATTCCTTCATTTGGTGAGTCAAATATGTCGTAGGAGTTGGTTGACACAAGTGCTAGACCGGCAACACCTTCATCTTGAGTATATTCGGAGTCGGAGTGATAACTTCTTTCGGAGTGATTGTCGGAGTCGGAGCCGGATACCCATTCACCAACATGAGCTTGATGTCTTCTTTTTGTGTAGCTCCTTGATGAGTTTTCCTTCCTTTCCGAGTCCTTGCTTCTCTGAGAGGGTTTTTCATTCATAACAATCATCTCTACTCCTCCTTTCTCTTGATGGTGATTCCTCTCTTCTACTTCTTCTTTTGGGAGAATCTTCTCTTCTTTTGTAAGGAGCCGTACATTCATTGGAGTAGTGTCCGGGTCTTCCACAACTGTAGCAATTACGCTCACGACTAGAAGATCTTTTTTCATTGTAGGACCTTGACTTGGAACTAATTTCTTTGCTTCTACTCTTGTAGAACTTATTGAAGTTCTTCACCATTAGGCTCAATTCTTCATTGAAGGTTTGTTTCTCACTTGATGATGTGGGAGCATCACACGAGGCTTTGTAAGCACCACTTGACTTGTTGTGAAGCTCTTCCTTATCCTTGAGTGACATCTCATGAGCAACAATTATTCCAATGACTTCCGTTGGCTTGAGATCTTTGTAATTGGGCATCATTTGGATCAATGTGCACACGGTATCATATTTTCCATCCAAGGCTCTTAGGATCTTCTTGATGATGAATTTGTCGGTCATCTCTTCACTTCCTAAGCCGAGAATATCATTTGTGATGAGAGCAAGCCTAAAGTACATTCCAGCGACACCTTCACCATCCTTCATTTTGAACTTGTCAAGTTGACTTTGAAGCACATCCAATTTGGATTCCTTGACGGAGTCGGTACCTTCGTGCATATCAATCAAAGTGTCCCAAATTTCCTTTGCATTCTCAAGACGGCTAATTTTGTTGAATTCTTCGGGGCACAATCCGTTGAAGAGAATATCACAAGCTTGAGCATTGTATTGTAGCATATTCAATTCTTTCGCGGTAGCTTCACGGTTTGGTTCTCTCCCATCAAAGAATTCACCTTGCAAGCCAATACACACAATAGCCCAAACGGCGGGGTTATGTCCAAGAATATGCATTTTCATCTTATGCTTCCAACTAGCAAAATTTGTACCATCAAAGTAAGGACCTCTACGGTGGTAATTTCCCTCGCTAGACGCCATACTCTCCTAGGTTGTGAAACCAAGGCTATGACCACCAAAAGCTATGGAAATCAAAGAAAATGAAGACCAAAGCTCTTATACCACTTGTAGGATCGAAAGTATGTCTAGAGGGGGGTGATTAGACTACTTGACCAAATAAAAATCTAGCATTTTCCTAATTATAGTTGTTGGCAGATTTTAGCAACTTAGCACAAGTCAAGCAATCAACCTACACATGCAATTCTGAGAGTATAGCAGCAGAATGAAAAACAATTGCATATGAAGGTAAAGGGATGAGTTTGAGGGAGCAAACGCAATGTTGACACGGAGATTTTTTATCCGTGGTTCCGATAGGTGGTGCTATCGTACATCCATGTTGATGGAGACTTCAACCCACGAAGGGTAACGGTTGCGCGAGTCCACGGAGGGCTCCACCCACGAAGGGTCCACAAAGAAGCAACCTTGTCTATCCCACCATGGCCGTCGCCCACGAAGGACTTGCCTCAGTAGGGTAGATCTTCACGAAGTACGCGATCTCCTTGCCCTTACAAACTCCTTGGTTCAACTCCACAATCTTGACGGAGGCTCCCAAGTGACACCTAGCCAATCTAGGAGACACCACTCTCCAAGAAGTAACAAATGGTGTGTTGATGATGAACCCCTTGCTCTTGTGCTTCAAATGATAGTCTCCCCAACACTCAACTCTCTCTCTCAGGATTTGGATTTGGTGGAAAGAAGATTTGAGTGGAAATCAACTTGGGGAAGGCTAGAGATCAAGATTTATGTGGCTGGAATGGAATATCTTGACCCCAACACAAGTGTAGGTGGTTCTCTCTCAGAAAATATGTGTTGGAAGTGTAGGCATGTTCTGATGGCTCTCTCCATGAATGAAGAGTGGATGGAGGGTATATATAGCCTCCACACAAAATCTAACCGTTGCACACAAATCACCAAACTCGGTGGGACCGATTCAAAGAACTCGATCAGACCGATTTGGTTCATAATGTGACCGTTAGGCATTTCGGTGGGACCGACACGTCAACTCGGTGGGACCTATATCATTAGGGTTAGGGCATAACGTAATCTCGGTGATACCGATTACACAAACTCGGTGAGACCGATTTTGGCAATAGACTAACAGAGAGTTGGTCAGGCAAACTCGGTGGGACCGACTCGCTCATCTCGGTTGGACCGAAACGTTACGAAAAGGAAACAGAGTGTTTGCATTGCAATCTCGGTGGGACCGATCGCTCATCTCGGTTTGACCAAAACGTTACGAAGGGAAACAGAGAGATTACAATCCCATCTCGGTGAGACCGAGATCCCTATCGGTGAGACCGAATAGACTAGGGTTTCTGGCAGTGGCTATGTCAACTGAACTCGGTTGCTCCGGATATGAAATTTCGGTGGGGCCGAGTTGGACTTTTTGGTTTGGGACATATGTGGATGTGAGAAAGTAGTGGAGGGTTTTGGAGCATATCACTAAGCATTTTGAGCAAGAACCTCATTAAGCAACACCTCATCCCTTCTTAATAGTATTGGCTTTTCTATAGACTCAATGTGATCTTGGATCACTAAAATAGAAACTGTAGAGTCTTGTGCTTTGAGCTTGAGCCAATCTTTTGTCCTTAGCATTTTGAAGGGTCCACTTTCTAATCCATGCCATGCCAATCATTGAGCTCTCCTGAAATATTCATCTTGGAATAGCATTAGCTCAATGAGCTATATGTTGTTAGGAATTACCAAAACCACCCAGGGATAGTTGCACTTTCAAAGTGCCATAGGCTCGAAAAGCCAAAAACTTATGTAAAAGCTTGACATCCGGACTAAACCGAGATTTTGGTGCCAATCCAGAAATTGGTCTTTTTTTTAAAAAAAATTGTGCTTCTGTCGTGCTTTAACATGACACATCTGATCTCAAGACTTCAAGCGGGTCAGCCTACGGCTTCAAGCTCCTTATCCCGAAGGCGGAGTGCTTCTCCGAGGCCAGTTTAGCGAACTAAACTCGAGCGGCTTTAGAGAGAAGCTAGGCTATCCGGCTATTGACCATACACTCGAGTCAAAAAAGGAGCGGTAGAAAATGACTTTGCAATGACCAAGAAGGAAACACATTATTATAGAACGGCTCGAGTAAATTTTAAGAGCCCCCAGTTAACATGGGTAAGGGGAGTTTCTTTTAACGAACAACGTATGTGAGCATGGTTGAACCGAACACAAGTTAAAAATTTAAAACTTTGAGCATGAAATCGACTTAGCTGGTTAATTTGTTCGGCATTGATGACACGGTCCGAGTTTGATGCGGGCCAAGGTTCCATCCCCCAAGCCGGTCCCGAGGTGGCGGAGCGAACAGCTCGACATTTCGAAGTGGTGACATAGCATGGCCAATGCAGGCCGGCAGAGTGGCGCCGAAGTCCCGGCGTGGGTTAATGAAGTGTTGACGAAGCCCCCCATCCAGTCGAGGTGACGTGGTATGTCAGTACGCCGAGGTGACAACACTGCCCGACCCGAATCATTTACCTGTGCACAAAAAATAGTGCAAACCGGAGATAATAGTAATAATAATAAATTAAAAATGTTGCATAATAAATAATTTATGCAAAGTGAGTAATAAAAGAAATATGGCCTGTGCGTCGAACGCTCGATGAGGTAGAGATCTATCGGCGATGCCGAAGTCCCCGAGGCAACCGAACACGTCGGTATGGCAACACGGCCAACAAGGTGATCACGCGAGATGATTTACGCCGATTGGGACGACGGCGTCGGCTTGCCAAAGAGACCACGTGACGCAGTCGAAGTCCATTACCTGCACGTGTAAAATAGTGCAGGCCAACAATAATAATATAAATATATAAATATCCTCGCGTAAATAATTTACGCAAGATAATTTATTTAAAAATATGTGGCCTGGTGCTGAAGTCAATGTCGATGCAGGGCGTCGGCGTGATGCGGTAAAGGCGTGGCAAAGCCTGAATTCACATGTCGGTCCGAGTTCCGGATGCGGCGTTCGCCGAACTATGTACGGAAACTGACCGAACCACCACGCGACTGTTGTTAATGCGGCCGCCATTTGATAGACCTGTGTACAGATGATGGAACAAACCAGAGTAATAATTCCTTGGAAAAAATAAACCCAAACAAGCAAAAATTGCTAGGATTAATAACACCTTTTGTTGTAGCAGTCCGAAGAAAAGTGACTCCTAAAATTGGGACTCAATCCGCACACCCATTGCCTGATGGGCGGTGAAGCGACGGCATTGCGATGCTGGTAAAGGTTGGGTCGCCGAGGAAAGCCCCCGGTCCAGCTAACGTGACGAAGCTGGTCGGCTGACGACGCCAAAGTCTCCGGAGTAGGTTGATGAAGGGATGGCGAAGCCCCCCGTCCAGACGAGGTGACGGAGCAGGTTGGTAAGGAGACATTGCAGCTGCCATGTTAGCCGAGGTGTTGAAGTAGTTCGGTGTGATAGACATCGGCTCGAAGAAGCAACGGTGTGGCCATGCCGATGCAGGTCATAACTCGTGACGTGGTCAATGCCGACTTGAAGTGACCGTGCGGCGATGTCGATGTGCCCGCTCCGTGTAATTCATGGGGTGGCGAGGTTGGTGATGATTTATCCTTCGCGATGCCGAACTCTTGTTCGGCTTGCCGAGATGATGATCCGAAGAAGTTGAGCACAGCTCAACAAAGCGACGACGTGTCTAGCGCAAGTCGGCAGCCGCGGAGCAACGTTGTCGGGCTAGTTTGACACCGGCGCGATGCTGAAGATCATATTGGAAAAGACTTTTAAAATTAGTGGGATGTGTTTGGGAACAAAACACAATACCCTATACAAATCTTCCTTCAAAAAAGATGTTCGAAATCCCATTCATAAAAAAGATGAACTCGGGTCGGATTCATTCTCGCGCAGAAAACAGATCTGAAAATTGATGCACTAATCGGAAGGTTTATGGAGTTTGGATTGTCGGATCGAGCTGAAATTTTGAGGGGTGGTAGATATAGGAATTCCGTAGCCGATCAACGGTTGGATCTTCCAAAGGACGTCCGAGCTACGTACTAGACACCACGCTCCAAACTCGTCCAGATTCCCGTCCAGATTCGATGGGGCTCCGGCATATCGGAGACCCGCGGAGATTGCTCCATCGGAACGCGACGAAATTTTACAGTGTTGTTGTTGACTCAATTCCGCACAACTCCACCGAAGGAATCGTCAAAGCGATGCTCGAGGAGGTGGTGGTAGCGGATACAAGTTCGTTGTTCGAAAAAACAGCACGGTCGCCCAAGGGCAATGTTGACGTTGAGCCCCCGAGCTCCATGGATGATTCCTCCATGATCTTGACAGAGATTGGAGTTGATGTTGATGAAGGTCATCGTCCGAACATGACGATCTAACGCAGAGTGCAGTCCTTAGTCGAACCAAGGTGACCAGTCGAGCCGGTGACGAAGATGCCGACGTCGCAGTTAATCTGCAGATGAGCCATCGATCCTTCGTTGATCTCACAGCGGAACTCTCAATGAAAGCACCATTGTCGGTGTCAAAACCGGCAGATCTCGGGTAGGGGGTCACAAGCTGTGTGTCATGGATCGATGGGTAACAGGAGACAGGGGACACGATGTTTACCCAGGTTCGGGCCCTCTTAATGGAGGTAATACCCTACTTCCTGCTTGATTGATCTTGATGAATATAGAGATTACAAGAGTTGATCTACCTCGAGATCATATGTTGTGGTCTAAGACCTAAGGGTATGATGAATAATATCATAATGATCTAGCATATCCCTATCGACTAGCCCGGCCTCGGCTTATATAATGTACCAGAGGCCTAGGATAACAAGAGTCCTAGTCGAATACGTCGGTGGAGAGGAGTCCTTGTCTTTGATCACCAAGTCTTGTGGAATCTTCCTCGTGTATACATCGGCTGTCCGAACTGGCCCATGAGTAAACGGCCATGGGGGTCCTCGACCCAATCCAACTGATCGGGAGACAACGTGGTGGGTACCCCCGAGTCCAGGACACCGTCACCAAGTGATTCATAATCAAGTGATTTCAAAAGTCCATCAGAATGGAGTTTCTTCATGCGCTTTACACAAATATGACCCAAACAGCAGTGCCACAAATAAGTTGCACTATCATTATCAACTCTATATCTTTTGGCTTCAATATTATGAATATGTGTGCCACTACTATCAAGATTCAACAAAAATAAACCACTCTTCAAGGGTGCATGACCATAAAAGATATTATTCATATAAATAGAACAACCATTATTCTCGGATTTAAATGAATAATCGTCTCGCATCAAACAAGATCCAGATATAATGTTCATGCTTAATGCCGGTAGCAAATAACAATCATTCAGGTCTAAAACTAATCCCGAAGGTAGATGTAGAGGTAGCGTGCCGACGGCGATCACATTGACTTTGGAACCATTTCCCACGCGCATCGTCACCTCGTCCTTAGCCAATCTTCGCTTAATCCGTAGTCCCTATTTCAAGTTGCAAATATTAGCAACAGAACCAGTATCAAATACCCAGGTACTACTGCGAGTATTAGTAAGGTACACATCAATAACATGTATATCACATATACCTTTGTTCACCTTGCCATCCTTCTTATCCGCCAAATACTTGGGGCAGTTCCGCTTCCAGTGACCAGTCCCTTTGCAGTAGAAGCACTCAGTCTCACGCTTAAGTCCAGACTTGGGCTTCTTCACTTGAGCAGCAACTTGCTTGCCGTTCTTCTTGAAGTTCCCCTTCTTCCCTTTACCCTTTTTCTTGACACTGGTGGTCTTGTTGACCATCAACACTTGATGCTCCTTCTTGATTTCTACCTCCGCAGCCTTTAGCATTGCAAAGAGCTCGGGAATCGTCTTATCCATCCCTTGCATGTTATAGTTCATCACGAAGCTTTTGTGGCTTGGTGGCAGTGATTGAAGAACTCTGACAATGACACTATCAACTGGAAGATTAACTCCCAGCTGAGTCAAGTGATTATGATACCCAGACATTTTGAGTATATGCTCACTGACAGAACTATTCTCCTCCATTTTGCAGCTATAGAACTTATTGGAGACTTCATATCTCTCAATCCGGGCATTTGCTTGAAATATTAACTTCAACTCCTGGAACATCTCATATGCTCCATGACATTCAAAATGCCGTTGAAGTCCCGGTTCTAAGCCGTAAAGCATGGCACACTGAACTATCGAGTAGTCGTCAGCTTTGCTTTGCCAGGCGTTCACAACGTCCGGCGTTGCTCCTGCAGCGGGTCTTGCACCTAGCGATGCTTCCAAGACGTAATTCTTCTGTGCAGCAATGAGGATAATCCTCAAGTTACGGACCCAGTCCGTGTAGTTGCTACCATCATCTTTCAACATAGCTTTCTCTATAAACGCATTAAAATTCAAAGGAACAGTAGCACGGGCCATTGATCTACAACAACATAGACAGGCAAAATACTATCAGGTAGTAAGTTCATGATAAATTAAAGTTCAATTAATCATATTACTTAAGAACTCGTACTTAGATTGACATCCCTCGAATCATCTAAGTGATCACGTGATCCATCTCAACTAAACCATGTCCGATCATCACGTGAGATGGAGTAGTTTTCAATGGTGAAAATCACTATGTTGATCATATCTACTATATGATTCACGCTCGACCTTTCGGTCTCAGTGTTCCGAGGCCATATCTGCATATGCTAGGCTCGTCAAGTTTAACCCGAGTATTCTGCATGTGCAACACTGGCTTGCACCCGTTGTATGTGAATGTAGAGCTTATCACACCCGATCATCACGTGGTGTCTCGGCACGACGAACTGTAGCAACGGCGCATACTCAGGGAGAACACTTGTACCTTGAAATTTAGTGAGAGATCATCTTATAATGCTACTGCCGAACTAAGCAAAATAAGATGCATAAAGGATAAACATCACATGCAATCAATATAAGTGATATGATATGGCCATCATCATCTTGTGCCTTTGATCTCCATCTCCAAAGCACCGTCATGATCACCATTGTCACCGGTTTGACACCTTGATCTCCATCGAAGCATCGTTGTCGTCTCGCCAACTATTGCTACTACAACTATCGCTACCGCTTAGTGATAAAGTAAAGCAATTACATGGCGATTGCATTTCATACAATAAAGAGACAACCATATGGCTCCTGCCAATTGCCGATAACTGTGTTACAAAACATGATCATCTCATACAACAATTTATATAATCACGTCTTGACCATATCACATCACAACATGCCCTGCAAAAACAAGTTAGACGTCCTCTACTTTGTTGTTGCAAGTTTTACGTGGCTACTATGGGCTGAGCAAGAACCGTTCTTACCTGCGCATCAAAACGGCAACGATTTTTCGTCAAGTGTGTTGTTTTAACCTTCAACAAGGACTGGGCGTAGTCACACTCAATTCAACTAAAGTTGGAGAAACTGACACCCGCCAGCCACCTGTGTGCAAAGCACGTCGGTAGAACCAGTCTCGCGTAAGCGTACGCGTAATGTCAGTCCGGGTTGCTTTATCCAACAATACCGCCGAATCAAAGTATGACATGCTGGTAAGCAGTATGAGTATTATCACCCACAACTCTTTGTGTTCTACTCGTGCATATAACATCTACGCATAGACGTGGCTCGGATGCCACTGTTGGGGAATGCAGTAATTTCAAGAAAAATCCTACGCACACGCAAGATCCATCTAGGTGATGCATAGCAACGAGAGGGGAGAGTGTTGTCCACGTACCCTCATAGACAGAAAGCGGAAGCATTATGACAACGCGGTTGATGTAGTCGCACGTCTTCACGATCCGACCGATCCTAGTATTGAAAGTATGGCACCTCCATGATATGCACACGTTCGGCTCGGTGACGTCCCACGAACTCTCGATCCAGCTGAGTGTCGAGGGAGAGCTTCGTCAGCACGACGGCGTGATGACGGTGATGATGAAGTTACCGATGCAGGGCTTCGCCTAAGCACTACAACGATATGACCGAGGTGGAATCTGTGGAGGGGGGCATCGCACACGGCTAAGACAACTATCAACTTTGTGTCTATGGGGTGCCCCCTCCCCCGTATATAAAGGAGTGGAGGAGGGGGAGGGCCGGCCCTCTATGGCGCGCCCAATGGGCGTCCTACTCCCACCGGGAGTAGGATTCCCCCCTTCCCTGGTTGGATTAGGAGAGGAAGGAAGGGGAGAGAGGGGGAAGGAAAGGGGGGGCCGTCCCCCCACCCAATTCGGATTGGGCTTGGGGTGGCGCCCCCTCCTAGGCTCCCTTCTCCTCTCTTCCACTATGGCCCAATAAGGCCCATATACTTCCCGGGGGTTTCCGGTAACCTCCCGGTACTCCGGTAAATGCCCGAACTCACCCGGAACCATTCCTATGTCCAAACATATTCATCCAATATATCGATCTTTATGTCTCGACCATTTCGAGACTCCTTGTCATGTCCATGATCATATCCGGGACTCCGAACTACCTTCGGTACATCAAAACACATAAACTCATAATACCGATCATCACCGAACGTTAAGTGTGCGGACCCTACGAGTTCGAGAACTATGTAGATATGACCGAGACTCATCTCCAGTCAATAACAAATAGCGGAACCTGGATGCTCATATTGGTTCCTACATATTCTACGAAGATCTTTATCGGTCAAACCGCATAACAACATACATTGTTCCCTTTGTCATCGGTATGTTACTTGCCCGAGATTCAATCGTCGGTATCTCAATACCTAGTTCAATCTCGTTACCGGCAAGTCTCTTTACTCGTTCCATAATGCATCATCCCGCAACTAACTCATTAGTCACATTGCTTGCAAGGCTTATAGTGATGTGCATTACCGAGAGGGCCCAGAGATACCTCTCCGACAATCGGAGTGACAAATCCTAATCTCGATCTATGCCAACTCAACAAACACCATTGGAGACACCTGTAGAGCATCTTTATAATCACCCAGTCACGTTGTGACGTTTGATAGCACTCTAAGTGTTCCTCTGGTATTCGGGAGTTGCATAATCTCATAGTCATAGGAACATGTATAAGTCATGAAGAAAGCAATAGCAACAAACTAAACGATCAAGTGCTAAGCTAACGGAATGGGTCAAGTCAATCACATCGTTCTCTAATGATGTGATCCGGTTAATCAAATGACAACTCGTGTCTATGGCTAGGAAACTTAACCATCTTTGATTCAACGAGCTAGTCAAGTAGAGGCATACTAGTGACACTATGTTTGTCTATGTATTGACACATGTACTAAGTTTCTGGTTAATACAATTCTAGCATGAATAATAAATATTTATCATGATATAAGGAAATATAAATAACAACTTTATTATTGCCTCTAGGGCATATTTCCTTCAAGAAATGCTACAGAGCTCCCACTCACTTTCTTGTAAATACAGGCTTCACCGTAAGTCTGTATAAAACCATATGCTTTGATCACCTCATCAAAGCGTGTATTCCAACTCTGAGATGCTTGCACCAGTCCATAGATGGACCGCCGAAGTTTGCACACTTTGTTAGCACCTTTAGGATCGACAAAACTTTTGGTTGCATCATATACAACTCTTCTTTCAGATATCCATTAAGGAATGCAGTTTTGACATCCATTTGCTAGATTTCATAATCATAAATGTGGCAATGGCTAACATGATTCGGATGGACTTAAGCATCGCTACGGGTGAGAAAGTCTCATCGTAGTCAACCCCTTGAACTTGTCGAAAACCTTTTTGCGACAAGTCGAGCTTTGTAGAAAGTAACATTACCATCAGCATCAGTCTTCTTCTTGAAGATCCCTTAATTCTCTATGGCTTGCTGATCATTGGGAAAGTCCACCAAAGTCCATACTTTGTTCTCATACATGGATCCTATCTCAGATTTCATGGCTTCAAGCCATCTGTCAAAATCTGGGCTCACATAGCTTCTTCATAGTTCGTAGGTTCGCCATGGTCTAGTAACATGACTTCCAGAACAGAATTGCCGTACCACTCTGGTGTGGATCGTGCTCTGGTTGAGCTACGAGGCTCAGTAGTAACTTGATCTAAAGTTTCATGATCATCATCATTAGTTTCCTCTCTAGTTGGTGTAGGCATCACCGGAACAGATTTCACTGATGTGCTACTTTCCAATTCGAGAGAATGTACAATTACCTCATCAAGTTCTACTTTCCTCCCACTCACTTCTTTTGAGAGAAACTCCTTCTCTAGAAAGGTTCCATTCTCGGCAACAAAGATCTTGCCTTAGGGTATCCTATGAAGATGCACTTCTCCGATCTGGGTTCAAGCTTATTAGGCTAAAGCCTTTTGACATAGGTGTCGCAACCCCGAACTTTAAGAAACGACAGCTTAGTTTCTTGCCAAACCATAGTTCATACGGTGTCATCTCAATGGATTTAGACGGTGCCCTATTTAACATGAATGCCGCTGTCTCTAATGCATAACCCCAAAACGATAGTGGTAAATCGGTAAGAGACATCATAGAATGCACCATACCTAATAAAGTACGGTTACGACGTTCGGACACACCATTATGTTGTGGTGTTCCAGGTGGCGTGAGTTGTGAAACTATTCCACTTTGTTTTTAATGAAGGCCAAACTCGTAACTCAAATATTTGCCTCCGCGATTAGATCATAGATATTTTATTTTCTTTTTACGATGATTCTCCACTTCACTCTGAAATTCTTTGAACTTGTCAAATGTTTCAGACTTGTGTTTCATTAAGTAGATATGCCCATATCTGCTCAAATCATCTGTGAAGGTCAGAAAATAACGATACCCGCCGTGAGCCTCAACACTCATCGGACAGCATACATCGATATGTATTATATCCAATAAGTCATCAGTTCGCTCCATTGTTCCAGAGAACGGAGTTTTAGTCATCTTGCCCATGAGGCATGGTTCGCAAGTATCAAATGATTCATAATAAAGTGATTCCAAAAGTCCATCTACATGGAGTTTCTTCATGCGCTTTACACCAATATGACCAAAAATGGCAGTGCCACAAGTATGTTGCACTATCATTATCAACTTCGCATCTTTTGGCATCAATATTATGAATATGTGTATCACTACGATCGAGATTCAATAAACCATTCACATTGGGTGTATGACAATAGAAGGTTTTATTCATGTAAACAGAACAACAATTATTCTCTGACTTAAATGAATAACCTTGTCGCAATAAACATGATCCAATCATATTCATGCTCAACGCAAACACCAAATAACATTTATTTAGGTCCAACACTAATCCCGAAGGTAGAGTGTCACGCCCAAGATGTGACCCTATGCTAAAGGAACTCGAAGGTCCCACCAAGGATAGAAGCGCATCTTGAAGACGCTTTTGCAAGGTGGATACCATTACATCAACATTACATAAAAGATGGGGATACATACAAGGCATACAAATGCCGCAAGAATACATCAATACATCATACACATGATCAACATCCGACTACGGATGAAACACAAACATGAAGCTCAAACGACATCCACCCTGCTAGCCCAGGCTGCCGACCTGGAACCTATCCCCTGATCGAAGAAGAAGCAGGAGAAGAAGTCCAAAACAAGAAACATCGCTCTCGCGTCATGGTCATCGCAAAACCTGTACCTGCAAGTGGTGTTGTAGTAATCTGTGAGCCACGAGGACTCAGCAATCCCATTACCATGGGTATCAAGACTAGCAAAGCTTAAAGGGTAAGGAAGGGGTAAAGTGGTGAGGTTGCAGCAGCGACTAAGCAAGTATGGTGGCTAACTTACGCAAATAAGAGCGAGAAGAGAAGCAACGGAACGGTCGTGAAACTAGCAATGATCAAGAAGTGATCATGAACTCCTACTTACGTCAAACATAACCCATAAACCGTGTTCACTTCCCAGACTCCGCCGAAAAGAGACCATCACGGCTACACACGCGGTTGATGCGTTTTAATTATGGTCAAGTGTCAAGTTCTCTACAATCGGATATTAACAAATTCCCATCTGCCACATAACCGTGGGCACGGCTCTCGAAAGTTTATACCCTGCAGGGGTGTCCCAACTTAGCCCATTATAAGCTCTCACGGTCAACGAAGGATATTCCTTCTCCCGGGAAGACCCGATCAGTCTCGGAATCCCGGTTACAAGACATTTCGACAATGGTAAAACAAGACCAGCAAAGCCGCCCAGATGTGCCGACAAATCCCGATAGGAGCTGCACATATCTCGTTCTCAGGGCACACCAGATGAGCCAGACGTCGGGTTGGCATAGACCCTGGTTGCCCAGGGGGCGCCGGACATCGCTCGGTTTGGACTAGCACTCGAAGGAGCACTGGCCCGGGGGGTAAATAAAGATGACCCTCGGGCTCCGGAAACCCAAGGGAAAAAGGCTAGGTGAGGCAAATGTAAAACCAAGGTTGGGCCTCGCTGGAAGAGTTTTATTCAAAGCGAACTGTCAAGGGGGTCCCATAAATCACCCAACCGCGTAAGGGACGCAAAATCAAGGAACATAACACCGGTATGACGGGAACTAGGGCGGCAAGAGTGGAACAAAACACCAGGCATAAGGCCGAGCCTTCCACCCTTTACCAAGTATATAGATGCATTAATAATATAAGAGATATTGTGATATCCCAACATAAACATAATCCAACATGGAGCAATCTTCATCTTCACCTGCAACTAGCAACGCTATAAGAGGGGCTGAGCAAAGCGGTAACATAGCCAAACAACGGTTTGCTAGGAAGGGTGACAAAGGTTAGAGGTTCATGGCAATTTGGGAGGCTTGAAGAGCAAGTGATGGTAGCGCAGCATAGCGATAGAACGAAGCAACTAGCATAGCAATGATAGTAATGAGATCCAAGGTGACGGTCATCTTGCCTGAAATCCCACTAGGAAGAAGAACGAATCCATGAAGAAGATGAAGCCACGAAGACGAACGAATCCTCACGATCGCAACAACATGGGAACTATCGAGAAGAAGCACACAACATGGTAAACACACCACACATGAACAAGGCATGATGCTCAATAAAGTATGATGCATCACAAGGCTACATGAAGCTACACACGGCAAGAGAGGATGCATACAAGAACAACACATCAAAGCAAGTTTAAATGAGGCCGGAAATGACCTATAACAATTCCTGAAAGTCCTCATATGCAAATTTCGAAATTGGTCCAGATCTGAATAAATCTTATGTTCAAGTTGTTAAACAGAAAGTTAAGATGCACCAAGATGATCTACACGAAATTCTAGTCAAGTTACATATAAATTCATTAGATTCGGAGCTACGGCCTAGAAGATATGAGCAAAACAAGTTAAACACGGCATTGATGCAAAAAGCATTCAAACATCAAGCAAACACACTCAAAACATGGGTGCAACAAGGTAACATGAAACTACATGCAAAACTAAGCAAGTTCCATATAGAGCACACTCCAAACGGAGCAACGGTGCAACACATACACTCCAAACAAGATATAACAACAATCTGTCCAAAACAGCAACTAGGCATCTAGCAAGCATCAAACCAATATGCTACAGCACCTCAACATGAAAACAAAAGGCATGGACATGATGTACAGGTAAAACATGACAAAACATGAACACCGAGCTATCTCCAGAAATCACTAGAACATGCTCAAAAGGACATGGCAAGATTGCAAATAATAACAGATTCACAGACTTAGCAGAAATCACTGGACATGGCAGAAATAACATCAGGTTGCAAAGTTTAGAGCTATCAAACAACATGCTACAGGAACATATCATAGCAAACAAAGCCATGGCATGATTCTACTACTTGCATAGAACAAAAATCCCTTACTGATCACGAGCCAAAAAGGCACAGAAGATATGATGGCACCCATGTAAACATAGCAAGTTTCATAAACAGATTCAGACTTGGAAGAAAAACAGAGCATGGCAGAAATAACGATAAGTAGACATGTTGGTGAGCTTGAATGACTTGTAGAAGCAGGTTTACATGGCATCACAACATAACAGACTCAGACTTAGCAGAAATGACCAAGTCACAGAAATCAGCAACATCACGGAGGCTACTTTGCATGCTTGTGCTAGTCACCATAAGGATCACAAAAATACAAGACAAGCACCACTGTAGAGATGGCATGATGCAGTTCAAAACACATGTAGAGCTCATGCTCATAGGATGCACACACAAAATGCAACGAAAAAGAAAATTCATCAAGGATATTCCTTCTCCCGGGAAGACCCGATCAGTCTCGGAATCCCGGTTACAAGACATTTCGACAATGGTAAAACAAGACCAGCAAAGCCGCCCGGATGTGCCGACAAATCCCAATAGGAGCTGCCGGATGAGCACCGGATGAGCCAGACGTCGGGTTGGCATAGACCCTGGTTGCCTAGGGGGCGCCGAACATCGCTCGGTTTGTGTCGGGGATATACCCCGCGGTATGACCCGGCCGGAAGTATGACCCGGCCGGGCTTGGCGTTTTCATTGGTAACCCGTCGTGGTGGCGACTCACGAGGTGGGCGACTCAAGGATGGCCCTAACGGCGGGTCAGGTAGAAGACTAGGCCCAAGGTCCAAAAGGCCGGCTCATGTTATGGTGGGCCGGTTTACGAGGAAAGGCATAAGGAGTTTTCCCTTAAGGGGGCAGACTAGGATTCCACTTGTAATAGACTAGTCCTAATCCTAATAGGACTCCACATGTAACCCGCCCCTTCAACTTATATAAGGAGGGGCAGGGAGGGACAAGAAACAATCTCTAGGGCTAGACACCGAGAGCCGGTTCCCGGCGACTCTCCCGTGATCATAATGAGACCTAGCCTCAAACAGCATGTAGGGTTGTTACTGGATGATGTTTCCCGGGGCCCGAAGCTGTCTAAATCCTTGTCTTGTGTTGCGTCTCTCGATTCCGATCAACCCCTCTCAAGCTACCGCATAGATGCGTTGGCCTCACGACTAAGTCCTCACACTAGGACATCTGCCGTGACAATTCCACGATAGTTGGCGCCCACCGTGGGGCCGCGCACGGTGGTGTTGAGTTCTTGGAGGGATTTCTCCTAGGGATCGAGAAGCTCGCGATTGCTCAGATGGAGAAGAGTAGGCACAGAACAATCATGCAAGATAACCTAGCAAGGAACAGTTGCTGGACTCTTTTAAGAATTTCGTCGCCGGCCGGATCAGCTAAAATTCGCTGGTTAAACTTTGAAGCTTGGAGTACGAGATTTAAGTTCGGAAAAATATATATAGGATTGCATATTTTCGCCGTCATAGGTGCCATGGCGATCTGTTGATCTGGAGCCAGATCGATTTCGGGAGCGCTACTGCTATCGCTAGAAGTCCGGACCGACAGGGTTTTCCATCGTGTGCAAATCACCAGGGCAGTAGTCTTGTCCGTTGAAGTGGCTGCTGTCAAACCGCAAGCCGCCCCAACCCAGTTGTAGCTGGCACAATCAAGTCCCGAGACGGACTCGTACATCAATCACCAGAAGCAAGTCAACTTGCATGAGAAAGCTGCAAATCAAATAGCAAGTGCTACTTCTGTACGTATGGGCAAGACCATATCAATCAAACAAGTATTACTTTATTTGGTACTCCGTCCCGTGAAAGGAGTCCAAGATGAGATTTTTTAACTTCGATTGCTATGGACACGAGGAAATTACAGAAAGCCAATTCAGGATTCAAAGGAAGGAAAAGTCACAGCTGATACGGGTATCATTGAAAAAAGAAAGAGAGAGGAAGACAACCATGACTCGGATTCGCCGGGACGAGCCGCCATTGCGCCTGGTTTCCTACGAGCTACTCCTCCTCGCTCCCGCGTGAGCTCGCCCATGTGGCCTGGCGTGGCCTCATCTTCTGTAACAGCCGCCATCCGGGCCTTCTGGTGGTCTATGTTTCAGCCGCAGCCCGGTACCTCCAAATCGCACTCTTCCATGCTGAGCCGGGATTTTTATCGCCAACATCTGCAACAGCCGCCATCCGGGTTGTGAATCTGGCCTTCGCCTGCAGCTACACCAATCACCTGATTAGCTCCGCGCATAAGACGCCGCCCTGACGGATTGCCGAGCCGCCGTCGCGCCTGGTTTTCACAGCGAGCCGCCCCTGCTGGCCTCCCTTGCTACTGACAATTGCAACACATGGTAAAAGTAAACCTGACCGGAACCATCTGATCAAAGGAAATAGAGTACAGAGAAGAGGAAGCGGCCAAGCTGGCCATGTGATGTTAAGCAAATCATGCTTCTCACGTCCCATCAAATTGGCATTTACCTATGCTGTTTTTTCATCCGGGATATGTCCAGTATTATCAGACGGCAGCATCCATGGTCATCCGACAAAATATCAGAACAATTACAAAAGTGGTAATTATCGTGCATACGGAGTGCGCGCCAGCATTGTTTTGCCGGGTCGTCCGTGTCGCGCTGTCTGGTGGAAAAGACCAAGGCCTCTCTGCTTCGTTTCATTGTTGAGCCGCCGCTCGAGCGTTGCTTACGATGGACAACTATTATTGGGGGTAATAAAAACAATTCAAGTTACAACAGTACTAGACAAAGGAGGGTCACGTGGATGTTACTGCTACATCCGCTAGACGTACATACAAAGATGTTGCGTTGAGTCGCCGGGAACCGTTCTAAACCGCGGTCACACGATGAGCCGCCGCCTGCCCCGGGTTGACTTGCGTCCGTTTCAAGCTGTTCAAGTCGCCTCTGTTGTGTTGAGCCGCCCAGACTATATTGAGACGTCGGTCTGCCTGAGCCGCCTCTGTTGCGTTGAACGGATCATCCGTCATCTGAACAATCAGGTGATATCTATCCATTTTAAGTTTATTTTATTTAGCATATATTGCTTTTTGTCAAAGAACAATTGCTCTGGATCGCGATGTTTTCTTTGCAGGACAATTACTCACTGCAAGAATGATCGTTATGTCACGGATATAAAAGCTCGCGCCAATATTATCAAGCGTCAGCATCCAACCACACCGCATTGTTCAACTGATGTGTGTGCGCAAGCCGCCGCCTCTGTGGCTCAGTCTACAAAAACAACACGGCAGACGGCTCACCCGTCTGTGCCGGTTTACAACACCACAGACAACTCACCGTCCGCCGCCCGCGGCCGACTCTGCCGCCCGCGCCGGCTTACAACGTCGCGGCCGACTCATCTGTCTGTGCCACCTCTGATGCTGCGGTCATCTTTACTGTCTATTTCTCGCGGCCTGGTCTATATCAACATACCAGGCCACACATGTCTGCCCGTCGTCGGCGCTGGATGGTTCAAATGGGCAGGCGCACAAGTCGCCGCCACTAAAGTTTGGTTAACTTCAAACAGCCAGTTGGAAGGGACCATTGGCCGAGTTGCTGACACGGCTCATACATGATCATTTATAACCCGCCGCAGTCACCTCAACTTTCTATGGATTCACATCGCGCTATACACCTTATGCTATGGTCAATATAGAGAATCTCAAAGCCAACTCCTCGAGTCGTCTTGAGACTCGAGGGCTATAATGATATGACTCGGCAGCATTGGTCGGTTTCAATGCATTCAAGAAGTCCGGGTCATTGGAGGGAAAAATAACCCGGTCCCGGAGGCTACCGCCATATTGGTAAAAAGTTTAAAGGCCGTCAGAAAATTTCCGGCTTAAAAAGAAGGATTCCGGTTTAGATCCGGCTCAAGAGACTTGACATCTCCTACAAAGCACTGAAGCTCTTAAAATATCCGGTTTAAAATCCGGTTCAAGGGAAATTTATCTGCCACAAAGTTTTGAAGCTCTCAAATCCGGTTCAAAATCCGGTTCAAGGTAAATTTGTTTATCATAAAGCTTTGAAACTCTCAATATCCAGTTTTTTCCAGTTTAAAAAGAATTTATCTCTCGCAAAAGTTCGAGTTCTCAGGAAAAATTAAAGGGACCAAAGAGAGTCTGTTACAAAGCACAACTCAAATATTGGTACCCTGCTTTAATGACCATTGGGAGCTGATCATATTCAAATTTAGCTTAACCCTTTGGGTGTGACCCTGATCGTATTCGAATCAGAGTCGTTAAATATTCTCATGATCACTAGGGGGCTTCCTGTTCAAACATAGGTCGTATTCGAACCAAAGAGAACATAGCTGTCGGTACCCTCTTGATCGGCACACTGCCGAGCTCACTAGGGGGCTTCTTGATCGTATTCGAATAATAGCTCAACCCCTTTTGGGAACCGACGTGGATCGTATTCGAATCAGCGTCGTTAAACAACTCTCAAGGTCATTTGGGGGCTTCCTGTTCAAACATAGGTCGTATTCGAACCAAAGAGAACATAGTTGTCGGTACCCTCTTGATCGGAAACGCCAAAGCCACTGGGGGCTATATGATCCTATTCGAATCTTAGCTTAACCCCTTTGGGACGGTTTTCTGATCGTATTCGAATCAGAAGCCTCAAATTTTTTGAAGTCTCTTTTTGCAAACAATTTTTGTATTTTATTTGAAGCTCTTTTGATCATATCTAAAGTGTATATGAGTGGTTGCTATTTAACCCGGTTTGACTTCGGATGATAAGTCGCCATCATATGACAATCATAAACATTTGGAAGTCTTGATTTCTAAAGATTGGGTCATCACCCTTACTGCACAGGTCACATAAACTGGCAGTGAAAATTCAATATCACAGGTATAATATTATTATTATAGTTATGTTTCAAAGTTATGATTCATAACAGGCTTATCTGTGACTCCTTGTTACACATCAATGGTTATATGTGAGATATTATGACCCACCCTGCGGTAAACCGCCAAGGGATCTTGTGATCTAATTATGTGCAGGATAAGACTACATTTGGGTGGTTACCCGCCCTGGTTTTTGACGTTAAGTCGCCAGGGCATATGTTGTTTAAACTCTGCAGGATTTACAGAGTTATGACTTACATAAATGATTAAATTCAAGCCCATCATCAAAGATGGAAATTGATGTCTCAAAAGGGTTATCAATTCTTGATTTTCTCAAAGGCTATAAGCCGCCGGGTTGTACAAATTCCGGCTTACAATGGAGGCGTATTAAATCGCCATCAGCCAAGAGCCGCCGGGTATTTAAACTCCAGAGTTAATTATCAACAGATGAGGTATTCAAAGTCGCTGTGGCGCAATGGCTATTATTTTATCAATGTATATGATTTATTCTACAATGGAAGGAATAGTCCCGAGTCACTGCAGGCTTACGACCCGGCACTTGGGGGCTACATTATTCAATTTGATATTACATCGAATATGCAAGTCCCATGTCACTGCCAGCATGTACCATGGCACTTGGGGGCTAATGCAAAGTCATTTTTTGCTCAACTTATTGAAGACCCGACTCATCACATTCTAAATGAGCCGGCCCTTGGGGGCTACCAATTGGTCCTGTCAAAAGTTCAAGGTACACAAGCATTAATCCATTATATTGAACTGTCCACTATTCAGTTGGTAGAGTACAAAGCTCTTAACCTTGTAGACGTGGGTTCAAGCCCCATGGTGGAGATTGTATTATATGATGTTATTATCAATAAATTATATACAAAGTCCCAGCTCAGTATTATCTTACTAAGCCGGCCCTTGGGGGCTACACATTGCTGTTCAAGTTTACATGGTTATATCTACAAAGTCCCTGCTCATAATTGCATAATGACCCGGCACTTGGGGGCTACAAATGATATGCATATAAGAGGGGAATAACTTCAAGTTCTCAGTTTTGAGCAAATCTGGTATTATATTATTATCGGAGAAATCTACAAAGTTTATGACCCGGCGTCATCTTCAGATTAACCCGGCATCAGCTACATGACCCGGCATCATTTGTTTATAACCCGACAATTTTGGCAGTCATAAATCGGCAAGATCTACATCTTTAAGCCAGTTGAATATCAGTTGAATATTTGAAGACCAATATTTTTGTCAAGTCAGATCATTGAAGGCCGACTCAAAAGGATTATTTCTTATAATATTTCTCTACAAGAGCCAATATCAGCAAATTGGTTATGAAGCTGGCCTATTGACCCGGAATTTTTAGAAGAAGTGCCTGGATTTTTTGCATTGGCAAGGTTTGGACATATCTGTTAAAGGAGATTTGCTATAAGATCTTGAGTAGGCATCCAGGAGGAAATGACAAGGACTTAAAGATGATCAGGTGCCGGTTCAGGAAAATATTTAACCCGGAGCACAACCTATCAAGTTTGTTCTTGTATTTATTTTACAGGATCAGTTTAACATGGATAAATCCAAATTAAACTGGGGGCTAATGTCGGGGATATACCCCGCGGTATGACCCGGCCGGGCTTGGCGTTTTCATTGGTAACCCGTCGTGGTGGCGACTCACGAGGTGGGCGACTCAAGGATGGCCCTAACGGCGGGTCAGGTAGAAGACTAGGCCCAAGGCCCAGAAGGCCGGCTCATGTTATGGTGGGCCGGTTTACGAGGAAAGGCATAAGGAGTTTTCCCTTAAGGGGGCAGACTAGGATTCCACTTGTAATAGACTAGTCCTAATCCTAATAGGACTCCACATGTAACCCGCCCCTTCAACTTATATAAGGAGGGGCAGGGCACCCCAAGAGGGACAAGAAACAATCTCTAGGGCTAGACACCGAGAGCCGGTTCCCGGCGACTCTCCCGTGATCATAATGAGACCTAGCCTCAAACAGCATGTAGGGTTGTTACCGGATGATGTTTCCCGGGGCCCGAAGCTGTCTAAATCCTTGTCTTGTGTTGCGTCTCTCGATTCCGATCAACCCCTCTCAAGCTACCGCATAGATGCGTTGGCCTCACGACTAAGTCCTCACACAAGGACATCTGCCGTGACAATTCCACGACAGTTGGGACCAGCACTCGAAGGAGCACTGGCCCGGGGGGGTAAATAAAGATGACCCTCGGGCTCCGGAAACCCAAGGGAAAAGAGTAAATTGCACAGAAGTACCACAATTGGGGCATTGGAAGCAGATTGATACCAAGATTGGTAATTTTTACGTGTCAGTACCAACTTTGAGGCGAGACGTTGCAAAAGAGGCTAAAAGTGATGTTTATACATATTGACAGGGAAACTGACCGGTTGGGCCCGCCCGTCAGGCGCGCGCGTCGCCTGCGCTGGCTGCGCGCTGACTCGGACGAGGCCGGCTCGGCCCGTTTATGTGCGACCGAGCCAGACCCCGACCCCGACCGCGCTCGCTTCTTCTTTCTTCCTTCCTTTCTCGCCGTCGCCTGCGCCCGCCACCGCCGGCCGCCACAGCACGCCGCCGCAGCCATGGTTCTGGAGGACGAGAGCAGCGACGACAACTCAAGCCTCCCGTACATGCACTCCGAAACCTCCACCGATGGGCTGAACCAGGTAAGTTACTCCATTGGAGCTAGGGTTAGGGTTAGGTTTAGGAAATTTGGGGATTTTTGTGTGTAGGTGGTCTTTGTTGTTAGGATTTTGTTTGATTTGATTTGTCCTCGTCCTCTGCACATGATGGTAACTTGGATTTTGCTTGGGCAGGTGCCTTTCTCTCTTGAGGACCCGGATTACAAGGGTCTTGAGCTAGATCTGATAGTGTTGTGCGAGAAGCATGGGAAGCCATCAGAGAGGCTTGTTGCGTTTGAAGGAACAATGACTGGGAGAAGGTTCTTAGCATGTGCAGAGCCGGTAATTTTCTTGCCTTGGTGATTAAGCACTGGATGTGTTCATTGAAAGTGGCAGAGTCTTGTTTGCCACCTGTGATTCAGTTATGTGCATGCTAAATTTGTTAGGAATGATCATTATTAAGTTCAGTGGAATGCATTTCTGCTAAAATATATGCTCCTGTTGTGTGCACATGCTATTTATTTACACTTCTTTCCAAATGCAGTGTTGCTCAATATTAAGTTCAGTTGAGCCAGTTAGTAACAATTGCTTACTGCTGACAGTAGGTAGTCTCATTAGCTAGTTTGTTGCTGCAGGCTAGTGTAGTGTATTTAGGTGGGCAAAGTAGTTCACATTGTGTTGCTTATTACTGTTAGGATTTCATTATATTAATGGTCAATTCTTAGCAACTGCTGTTGCTTAGCACATGGCTGCTTAGCAACTTCTAAGTTGAATGGAGTGTTACTCTGGTGCCTGGTAAATATATGAGTTGATCATGCATTGTAGGATTACATTAATCTATTTTATAATGTGGTCCTGTTGCTTAGCAAATGGCTGTGCAAATCCAGTTAATGTCAGTGCCAACATTTGGTACTGCCATGAACTAACTGTTGCTTAGTACTCTTAGTAGTTGTATTGTACTAAATTTTGCCCTTCTAATTTTTCCAGGAAGGTCAGAATTGTGGGTTTGTTCAGTGGGTTGATGAGCAGTGGCCCCCAACAATGGAGAATGCATTGCTGAAGCTTTGGTCAATGGTTGAAGTGAGCAAGTCTGCTAGGGTGAATGATAATCTTCAAAGTGCTCTAACTATTCATCAGTTGACAGAAGAAAAGAACAAGCTGGATGCAGACTATGACAAGTTAGTGAAATATGTGCATCAACTTGTGGACTTTCAGCAGGATAGGGTTGTGGATTTCAGTTATCTGCAGTCTGCTGTCACATATCAGCACCAATGCAGAGCTGAATTGGTGGCTGGTATGAATGCAGAAATGGCAAAGAAAGATGCAGCTGCACAGAAGCTTCAACAAAAGTATGAACTCCTGTGCAACCTGACAAGTGCTCAAGCAACTGTCATCCAAAACTTGAAGTTGAAGAATATGAAAGAGAAGGAATTGTTGAGTGAGGGTAGGATGAATTTGGAGTTGAAGAATGCAGAGTTCACAAAGTTTGAGGAGAAGCTCACCCAAGAGAAGCTAGAGTTGAAGCTCCAGGTTGCTGATCTGCTGAAGCTCAAGGAAAACCATAATGAAGAGAAGCAGATGCAAGAGTTTAAGATTACTGAGCTCATCAAGGCAGAGGAGAAGCTGAAGGAGAAGATCAAGGGGATCCAGGCCATCTTGCAGAACTGAACAAGATGACTTGAGATTAGTGGGCATTGCAGACCTTTTGGGAATGATGGTTGTGCAATGACCTAGTAACTTAGAATTATGGTTGTGTAATGTATGGTTCTAGTACTAATTGTGAACTCTGGTTGTAACTCTAGTAGTTATGCTATTCATCCTTTTGTGAGAAAAGGATGGATTGCGCATTTGAACTCCGCTATGTAATGTGATCAATGTGAACAATGGATGTGTATTCTATAATGTGTTGAACTCCAGTGTTACTTATGTTATAGTGATGCTTAAATGCTTAAATGCATTTGCAAAAGTAATGCTTATGTTAGAGTGATGCTTATGTTAGAGTGATGCTTATGTTAGAGTGATGCCTTTAGGTGTTTTCGTCGACCCCGAGCCACCAAAACCCTAGTTGATGCCTTCAGGTGGTTCCCTCGACCCCGAGCCACCCTAGACCCTACATGATGCCTTTAGGTGGTTCCGTCGAACCCGAGCCACCAAAACCCTAGTTGATGCCTTAGGTGTTTTCGTCGACCCCGAGCCACCCTAGAGCCTAGATGATAGGTTTAGGTGGTTCCGTCGACCCCGAGCCATCCTAGACCCTACATGATGCCTTTAGGTGGTTCCGTCGACCCCGAGCCACCCTAGACCCTAAATGATGCCTTTAGGTGGTTCCGTCGACCCCGAGCCACCCTAGAGCCTAGATGATAGGTTTAGGTGGTTCCGTCGACCCCGAGCCACCCTAGAGCCTAGATGATAGGTTTAGGTGGTTCCGTCGACCCCGAGCCACCCTAGAGCCTAGATGATAGGTTTAGGTGGTTCCGTCGACCCCGAGCCACCCTAGACCCTAGATGATAGGTTTAGGTGGTTCCGTCGACCCCGAGCCACCCTAGACCCTACATGATGCCTTTAGGTGGTTCCGTCGACCCCGAGCCACCAAAACCCTAGTTGATGCCTTTAGGTGGTTCCGTCGACCCCGAGCCACCCTAGACCCTACATGATGCCTTTAGGTGGTTCCGTCGACCCCGAGCCACCAAAACCCTAGTTGATGCCTTTAGGTGGTCCCGTCGACCCCGAGCCACCCTAGAGCCTAGATGATAGGTTTAGGTGGTTCCGTCGACCCCGAGCCACCCTAGACCCTAAATGATGCCTTTAGGTGGTTCCATCAACCCCGAGCCACCCTAGAGCCTGGATGATAGGTTTAGGTGGTTCCGTCGACCCCGAGCCACCCTAGAGCCTAGATGATAGGTTTAGGTGGTTCCGTCGACCCCGAGCCACCCTAGAGCCTAGATGATAGGTTTAGGTGGTTCCGTCGACCCCGATCCACCCTAGACCCTAGATGATAGGTTTAGGTGGTTCCGTCGACCCCGAGCCACCCTAGACCCTACATGATGCCTTTAGGTGGTTCCGTCGACCCCGAGCCACCAAAACCCTAGTTGATGCCTTTAGGTGGTTCCGTCGACCCGGAGCCACCCTAGACCCTACATGATGCCTTTAGGTGGTTCCGTCGACCCCGAGCCACCCTAGACCCTAGTTGATGCCTTTAGGTGGTTCCGTCGACCCCGAGCCACCGTAGACCCTAGATGATGCCTTTAGGTGGTTCCGTCGACCCCGAGCCACCCTAGAGCCTAGATGATAGGTTTAGGTGGTTCCGTCGACCCCGAGCCACCCTAGAGCCTAGATGATAGGTTTAGGTGGTTCCGTCGACCCCGAGCCACCAAAACCCTAGTTGATGCCTTTAGGTGGTTCCCTCGACCCCGAGCCACCCTAGACCCTACATGATGCCTTTAGGTGGTTCCGTCGACCCCGAGCCACCAAAACCCTAGTTGATGCCTTAGGTGTTTTCGTCGACCCCGAGCCACCCTAGACCCTAGTTGATGCCTTTAGGTGTTTTCGTTGACCCCGAGCCACCAAAACCCAAAGTGCTTCTTTTTTAGCCTAGACCTTAACAACATATCCAACAATGTATACAACAATATATCCAGCAATATATCCAGCAAAAGAGTTACTCTATCCAATAGTATGCACCATTGTCATGAACATATAAATCATAAAAATATATAAAAAGAACCATCCACATGAACATAGTCCATTCCAGGCATTGATTAACTAATAAATAGCAAGATCACATCCATCCACATGAACAAAAGCCAGCTCCAGAAATGGCATTAACTAATAAATAAATCCATCCATCCACATGAACAAAAGCCATATATGGCATTGATTCTTAAAGTACACCAGCAAAGTACAATAAGAGCACCAGCAAAGTACACTGAGAGCACCAACAAGATCACATTGTACCATAGGATGCAAGAACACACATGAAGTATCTAGTTTTGAACATTACATGGCACATGTGCCATTTAGTGGTTACCACTTGCATAGAAGTAGGCTCTCCATCCTCTGTTTCTACCACCAGAAGGTGGAGTAGCAGTAGATGTAGAGGGAGCAGTAGATGTGGAGGGACCAGATTGCCTTGGGGCAGAGAATGTACCTCTTCCTCTCCCAGCACCTCTCCCAGCACCTGGTGCAGCACCTCTACCAGCACCTCTAGCAGCACCAGTCCCAGCAGCTGCAGCTGCAGCCCCTCTCCCAGCTCCTGTTCCAGCTGTTGGTGTTGTTGTAGGAGTTGGATGAGAAGTTGTTGATGCTTGTGTAGTAGCAGTAGCACCAGCATTGGAATTCCTTGCAAGAGGCTTGCATAAACAAAGGAAAATGAGTTAGTACTTAAAAAAATAGAATGTACAAGAAGGAAAACCTGTTACTACTTATTAGAGGATTACCACATGTTTGTTCTTCCTCAAAGCCAGCTCAGGCTTCAACTGCTTGTTGCAGCTTGTGTACCTATGTCCTTGCAGTCCACAATTGCCACATGTTATAGTCCCCATTCTTGATGTCTCCTTAGGCTTTGGGACTTCAAATTTCCCCTTGATCCTCTTCTCTTTCTTTCTTCCTCTCTTCACTTTAAATGCAGGTGGGTCAATGTCTGGACCAGGTGTCCTTGTCCAGTCATGCTCACCAGGAACTGGATAGATCATTGGTTCATAAGCTGCCAGATAAATTTCTTTCTTGAAGAACTTGCTGACATAATCCTCTGGTTTTCTTTTGGCCTTGTTTATTGCTGAGATGGCATGGTTACATGGGATGCCACTTAGGTCCCATTTTCTGCACCCACATGTGTGCATTTGCAAGTTAACAGCATGGGTTTGCTGCCCACTTGTAACTTGCCACAAGTCCACACCAGCTTGAATTGGTTTGCAATATTTGGCCCTCTCCTTCTCAACCTCTAGCTTCTCACTATAATGGGGTGTTATGTCCCATCTAGCTTTCTTTCCACTCTCCCTATTCCTATGCCACCTCACCATCTGCTTATCCTTTATTCCATCACACATTGTCCTAATTGGTTTCTTCCTAACATCTAGGACATACTTGTTGAACACCTCAGATAAATTGTTAACTACAAGGTCAGTCTTGCAGTTTGTGTCAAATGCATGCCTTGCCCATGTTTTCTTGGGTATTTGACAAAGCCACTCCCAAGCTTGCTCACACTCAGCTCTAAGGTCATTCATTGCAATGTTAAATTTGTGTTCACTATATGCATAGGCAGCATTATCCATACACTTTTTCAGATCTTCCCCCCTAAACCCAGCATTTTGGAAGTTTGCATAGATATGCCTAAGGCAGAACCTTTGGTTGCACTTAGGAAAGACAGCATTCACTGCATTTAGTAGGCCCTGGACACACAATTAAACTAGCTAAGCTACTATCTAGCACAAAACAACCATATAGGAACAATGACATAAGATGCAAGCACATACCTTTTGTCTATCTGACATTATTGTATATGGACCAAACCTTCCCACTTCTCCTCCTAGGCAGATTTTAAGTTGGTGTAGAAACCAACACCAGTTAGGTGTGTCCTCTTGCCCAACAATACCAAATGCTAGTGGGTATATATTGTTGTTGCCATCTCTACCAGTGGCAGCAAGTAGTTGAGCACCAGTAGTTAACTTAATGAAGCACCCATCAACACCTGAGCAAGCAAATTCAGTATTAGAAACATTCAAATGCATTTCTAGATGAAACAATATGTAACTAATGCACAAGGTGAACAAACTAACCAATGAATGGTCTGCACCCCTTGAGAAACCCCTCCCTTGCTCCATTGATGCAATAGAACATAGCATGGAATCTTGGACCTGGATGGGGGATTTTTTCAGTGGGTGTTGGAGTTACAGTAGTGACTACTACTCTACTCCCAGGGTTTGTATCCATCACTGTCTGAGCATAGTCTTTCAACCTAGGGTATTGCTTCTTGTGGTCTCCTAGCACAGCATCAATAGCTAGGTTCTTTGCCCTATATGCCATTGACTTGGGCACATCCACACCATACTTCTCCATGCAGGCATCAATCAAAGTCTGAATGCCAGTTGTTAGATCAGATCTGAACAGTGACTCATACTTCTGTGCAAGCCACTTGGCACTTACCCTTGTTGTCTCTGTACTAATAGGGCAAGTGTGCTTAATTCTCATCTTCTTAATTACAAAAGTAGTTTCACCTTTTATAACTGCTGCCACCATAAAGAAGTTGCAATGTTTTTGGTTGCATTCTACAATTATTCTTTGATCTGAGTTCCTATGATATTTGAAGTTTCTGCCTTGAGTGATGTGTAAGTTCAACAAAGCCTCTATGAATTGGTGTTGATCCTTGAAACACATCTGTAGACATAATTGCTCATGTGGTGCCTCCATTTTCTCATTGTACCATTTTCTAGGAGGCCTCTGCTTTGCCCTGCTCTTCCTTTTCTTTGGCAGCACAAATGCCAATGGCTCATAACCATCATCATCAGCCTCCTTCAACAATCCTTTCTGTTCTTCATCAGATGAAGGTTGGAAATCAGGTTCCTCCTCTTGAACTACACTTGAATGTGTCCTTGTTGTAGGCCCTTTCCTAACTGGAAGCTTCTGTTTCTTCTTCTTCTCTTCATGTACAATTACAGTTTCTTCATCCTGTGAAACAACCTTGTCATCTTCATCCATTTCAAAAGGTTCCTCAACCTCTGTGTCACCAGAGTAATGCACCATTTCTTCCTCCTCAGATTCTTCATCATCTGTTTCTTCCTCTTCTACTTCATCATACTCTCTCTGTTTCTTTCCCTCATCCATCTCTATGTCATCAGCATCACCCATATAAAAAGGGTTTACATCACTGTCCTCTTCACCTTCACAATCAGAACCACCACTGCCATCATATCCCTCTTCTTCTTCTATTTCCAAAACAGCTTTCAGTTTTCCTTTTACATTCTTGCTCTCTTGTGTGCAAACACCAGTACCATGAGCTACTAAACTGCAGCTGCTACTCTGACTTTCAAAGGCAACTCCTTCTTCATCAACAGCATAGATGGGTGGCTCACTGAGATCATATAACACAACAGTGGATAATTCTTGCCTCTGAAACTTGCTGCAAGGAGGTGGACATGCCCTCACTAGCAAATTTAAAACCTTACACTCCTCAACCTGCTTCTTTACTAGTTGCAACTCAGCATTACTCTCTACCATCTCCAATCCTTTCTCCCCTAAATCTGGATTCTCAATGTGAAACAGCAGATCATATTCACTAAATCATTGGGTTTCCATCACTGCAATCATATTCAGGTATGTTACATCTGAACTGCAGAGCTTCAGCTCTAACATTTCTGAAGCATCAAAAAAGAACCTAACATCCAAAATGTCATCATACAAATTGCAAAATGAAATAACAGACAAAATTGGTTAATAAACAATTTAACTTAACATATTGTCTAACATATAAACAAAGATTTGTTTCAGTTAACATATAAACAGAGTTTTGTTTAGGTTAACATATACACAAGTTAACATATAAACAAAGCTTTGTTTAAGTTAACATATAAGCAAAGCTTTTATTTACCCTAGCTAGGTAACACCTAATGCTGCTCTAGTTAGGACTCATGTAATCCACTATACTACTCTGCTCTAGTTAGGCCTAGCAATTAGAGTGCTAAACATGCAGGCAGTACACTCTAACCCTAATCCCCAATTTCAGTGAGCAAGAATGGAGCAAGAATGGAACAGTGGAGCACTTACAGAACACCACCGAAGCCATGAGTCCAGTGATGGGCGGTGCTAGGGTTGTCCACCCAAATTCGCGCCATCCGCAGCCTCTGCTCCATCGACAACGCCGGCTCCGCAAAATCTTCCTCCGCGCTACTGTACTCCGAGCTGGAGTAGCCGCCACTGCCATCAAAGCGGGGGAGGTCGCCGCCGCTAGCATCGCCCAGGCCATCGCCGCCTGCCGGAGTCGCCGAGGCCATCGTCGCCTAGGGCACAGCAGCCGCGGGGGAGAGGAGGGCACAGCGGCCGCGGGGGAGAGGAAGGCACAGCGGCCGCGGGGGAGAGGAGGGCACAGCAGCCGCGGGGGAGAGGAGGGAGGTGACAGCGCCTGAGCTGTTCGATCGATGGCTACGGCGGCGTGGTGCGGCGGCGGTGGGGCGGGCGGGGAGGCAGCCGCCGGCGAGGTGCGAGGAAAAGGACAGGGCAGAGCGGAGTCGGGGTCGGTCGCACCAACGGGCTCGGTCGCACATAAACGGGTCGAGCCGGCCTCGTCCGAGTTAGCGCGCAGCCAGCGCAGGCGACGCGCGCACTGGCCAGCATGGCGCCTGACGGGCGGGACCAACCGGTCAGTTTCCCTGTCAATACGTATAAACATCACTTTTAGCCTCTTTTGCAACGTCTTGCCTCAAAGTTGGTACTGACACATAAAAATTACCAATCTTGGTATCAATCTGCTTCCAATGCCCCAATTGTGGTACTTCTGTGCAATTTACTCAAGGGAAAAAGGCTAGGTGAGGCAAATGTAAAACCAAGGTTGGGCCTTGCTGGAAGAGTTTTATTCAAAGCGAACTGTCAAGGGGGTCCCATAAATCACCCAACCGCGTAAGGGATGCAAAATCAAGGAACATAACACCGGTATGACGGGAACTAGGGCGGCAAGAGTGGAACAAAACACCAGGCATAAGGCCGAGCCTTCCACCCTTTACCAAGTATATAGATGCATTAATAATATAAGAGATATTGTGATATCCCAACATAAACATAATCCAACATGGAGCAATCTTCATCTTCACCTGCAACTAGCAACGCTATAAGAGGGGCTGAGCAAAGCGGTAACATGGCCAAACAACGGTTTGCTAGGAAGGGTGACAAAGGTTAGAGGTTCATGGCAATTTGGGAGGCTTGAAGAGCAAGTGATAGGTAGCGCAGCATAGCGATAGAACGAAGCAACTAGCATAGCAATGATAGTAATGAGATCCAAGGTGACGGTCATCTTGCCTGAAATCCCGCTAGGAAGAAGAACGAGTCCATGAAGAAGATGAAGCCACGAAGACGAACGAATCCTCACGATCGCAACGACATGGGAACTATCGAGAAGAAGCACACAACATGGTAAACACACCATACATGAATAAGGCATGATGCTCAATCAAGTATGATGCATGACAAGGCTACATGAAGCTACACACGGCAAGAGAGGATGCATACAAGAACAACACATCAAAGCAAGTTTAAATGAGGCCAGAAACGACCTATAACAATTCCGGAAAGTCCTCATATGCAAATTTCAAAATTGGTCCAGATCTGAATAAACCTTATGTTCAAGTTGTTAAACAGAAAGTTAAGATGCACCAAGATGATCTACACGAAATTCTAGTCAAGTTACATATAAATTCATTAGATTCGGAGTTACGGCCTAGAAGATATGAGCAAAACAAGTTAAACACGGCATTGATGCAAAAAGCATTCAAACATCAAGCAAACACACTCAAAACATGGGTGCAACAAGGTAACATGAAACTACATGCAAAACTAAGCAAGTTCCATATAGAGCACACTCCAAACGGAGCAACGGTGCAACACATACACTCCAAACAAGATATAACAATCTGTCCAAAACAGCAACTAGGCATCTAGCAAGCATCAAAACAATATGCTACAGCACCTCAACATGAAAACAAAAGGCATGGACATGATGTACAGGTAAAACATGACAAAACATGAACACTGAGCTATCTTCAGAAATCACTAGAACATGCTCAAAAGGACATGGCAAGATTGCAAATAATAACAGATTCACAGACTTAGCAGAAATCACTGGACATGGCAGAAATAACATCAGGTTGCAAAGTTTAGATCTATCAAACAACATGCTACAGGAACATATCATAGCAAACAAAGCCATGGCATGATTCTACTACTTGCATAGAACAAAAATCCCTTACTGATCACGAGCCAAAAAGGCACAGAAGATATGATGGCACCCAGGTAAACATAGCAAGTTTCATAAACAGATTCAGACTTGGAAGAAAAACAGAGCATGGCAGAAATAACGATAAGTAGACATGTTGGTGAGCTTGAAACACTCACTACAGAGCATTGCATGGCATGGCAAGGTAACCAGCAGTAAGAAGGCATACATATGAAGCTAAACATGTCAATAGCGTAGTCATAGGGTGCATGGATCACTAATAACCACCATGGCAAAATTGATTAACATGTAAACAATCTGCCAGGAACATTTTATAGCAAAGGTAGAGCACGATTAAGACAATCTACAGTAGGCTATAAATGCAAACAATGGCATGGATGGATAGAGCATAACATGTATAACAAAACATTCTTAGTGAACATCTCCAGATTATGCATAGAATGACTTGTAGAAACAGGTTTACATGGCATCACAACATAACAGACTCAGACTTAGCAGAAATGACCAAGTCACAGAAATCAGCAACATCACGGAGGCTACTTTGCATGCTTGTGCTAGTAACCTTAAGGATCACAAAAATACAATACAAGCACCACTGTAGAGATGGCATGATGTAGTTCAAAACACATGTAGAGCTCATGCTCATAGGATGCACACACAAAATGCAACGAAAAAGACAATTCATCAAGTTCTGATAAAAGACAGCAGTTAATATCATATAGCACTCTTGCAATGATGATTAGGGCATCAAGATGATCTCAAACAAGCATGGCACAATGTAACAAAATGAAGAGCATCTCATGGCGAACATTTCGATATATTATATGCATGAAACGGAGAAGTATGCAAGAAGTTATGGCATGTCAAAGGGGGCACCAGAATGCAACAATATTCGGGACTTGGAAGAATATATACCCTCCGAAACTGGATTGGGTGATCCCGGGACAACGAGATCCGGGGCGGACATGGACGCGTTTGGATCGGGGGACGGGTGGATCTCATCCACCCCGACCCGATCCGGCGAGGAGGCGGCGCCGGCGAGCTTAGACACCGGCGACGGAGGAGATCCGGCGGCAGGGAAGGCCGGGCGGTGCGGGGACGGCGCGGGGCACGGCGAGGGTCGGCTGACAGGGCGCCGGCGGAGGCGCGCGGCCACAGGCGGAGCGCGCGGCGGCTCCGGTCGCCGACGGGAGGAGCAGGGCGGCGGAGAGGCGCTGGCGGCGGCGGTGGCCGGAGGATGGGACGGCGCGCAGGATCCGGTGGCGCGGGCGCGGGGCACGGCTCGATGGCGGCGGCGGCGTCCCGGGCCGGGGAGGGCCGAGCGCGGGCCGCGGCGGGCCGCGGGTGAGGCGCGGAGGCTGGGGCACCGGCGGTGCCACATGGCGAGAGGCGATTGGGTGGGGGCGGCGGCTGGACGCGTCCGGACGGCGGCGGACATGTCCGGCGGCGCGGAGGGGAAGTTTGCTAGGGTTTGCACCGTGAAATTCGGGGGAGAGGGCATATATATAGCTAGAGGGAGCTAGGAGAGTCCAAATGAGGTGCGGTTTCGCCCACACGATCGTGATCGAACGACCCAGAGCATGGAGGGGGTTTGGATGGGCTAGTGGGCTGTGGTGGAGAGGTGCTGGGCTGCAAAGAGAGAGGGGTTTCGGGCTACGCGGTTAAATGTTGGGGCATCAAACGACCTCCAAATGGAACAAAATTTGACGGGCGGTCTGTCGGTGCTATACCAAGGCCACTCAGCAAATCTTGGTCCATTCCGAGAACGTTTTTCTCCCGCTCACGAAACAAGGTCTGAGAGGGGCGACGGGCGCGTGCGAGAGTGTCGGATCTCGAAACGGACAACGGGGAAA
Source organism: Aegilops tauschii subsp. strangulata (assembly GCF_002575655.3). Lineage (NCBI taxonomy): Eukaryota > Viridiplantae > Streptophyta > Magnoliopsida > Poales > Poaceae > Aegilops > Aegilops tauschii. The sequence goes on along the minus strand of NC_053038.3, from coordinate 46,193,508 downwards.
AGGGCCGGATGCAAGTTTTGAAAGACATGCAGATGAAATGCAGATGATGACATGGCAAAATGCAACACGCAAGCAAAAGACATGGCAACAACGACGAATAACTGGAAGACACCTGGCGCATCGGATCCGGGGCGTTACATAGAGGGGGAGTGTGCGATGGTGATCTTATCAACCTTGGAATCGCTTCCAACACACATCGTCACCTCGCTCTTAACTAGTCTCTGTTCATTTTGCAACTCGTGTTTTGAGTTACTAATCTTAGCAACTGAACCGGTATCAAATACCCTGGGGTAATTATGAACACTAGTAAAGTACACATCAATAACATGTATATCAAATATACCTTTGTTCACTCTGCCATCCTTCTTATCCGCCAATTATTTGGGGTAGTTCCGCGTCCAGTGACCATTTCCTTTGCAGTATAAGCACTCAGTTTCAGGCTTAGGTCTAGCTTTGGGCTTCTTCACGGTAGTGGCAACTTGCGTGTCATTCTTCTTGAAGTTCCCTTTCCATTCCTTTGCCCTTTTTCTTGAAACTAGTGGTCTTGTTAGCCATCAACACTTGATGCTCTTTCTTGATTTCTACCTTCGCCAATTTCAGCATCGCGAAGAGCTCGAGAATCATTTTCGTCATCCCCTACATATTATAGTTCATCACGAAGTTCTAGTAGCTTGGTGATAGTGACTAGAGAACTTTGTCAATCACTATCTTATCTGGAAGACTAACTCCCACTTGATTCAAGCGATTGTAGTACCCATACATTCTGAGAACATGCTCACTGGCTGAGCTATTCTCCTCCATCTTCTCGAACTAAGCAAAATAGGATGCATAAAAGATAAACATCACATGCAATCAAAATATGTGACATGATATGGCCATCATCATCTTGTGCTTTTGATCTCCATCTCCAAAGCATCGTCATGATCTCCATCGTCACTGGCTCGACACCTTGATCTCCATCGTAGCGTCATGGTCGTCTCGCCAACTATTGCTTCTACAACTATCGCTAACGCATAGTGATAAAGTAAAGCAATTACATGGCGTTTGCATTTCATACAATAAAGAGACAACCATAGGGCTCCTACCGGTTGCCGATAACTTTTATAAAACATGATCATCTCATACAATAACATATATCACATCATGTCTTGACCATATCACATCACAACATGCCCTGCAGAAACAAGTTAGACGTCCTCTACTTTATTGTTGCAAGTTTTACATGGCTGCTACGGGCTCCTAGCAAGAACCGTTATTACCTACGCATCAAAACCACAATGGTGTTTCGTCAAGTTTGCTGTTTTAACCTTCAACAAGGACCGGCCGCAGTCAAATTTGATTCAACTAAAGTAGGAGAAACAGACACCCGTGAGCCACCTTTATGCAAAACTAGTTGCATGTCTGTCGGTGGAACCGGTCTCATGAACGTGGTCATGTAAGGTTGGTCCGGGCCGCTTCATCCAACAACACCGTCGAAACAAAATAAGACATTGGTGGTAAGCAGTTTGGCTATCACCGCCCACAACTCTTTGTGTTTTACTCGTGCATATCTACGCATAGACCTGGCTCTCATACCACTGTTGGGAAATGTAGCATGCAATTTTGAAAAAATTCCTACGCACACGCAAGATCTATCTAGGAGATGCATAGCAATGAGAGGGGGAGAGTGTGTCTACGTACCCTCGTAGACCGAAAGCGGAAGCGTTTGACAACGTGGTTGATATAGTCGAACTTCTTCTCGTTCGACCGATCAAGTACCGAACGTACGACACCTCCGAGTTCTGCACACGTTCAGCTCGATGACGTCCCTCGAACTCTTGATCCAGCAAAGTGTCGAGGAAGTCGATGAGTTCCGTCAGCACGACGGCGTGATGACTGTGACGGTGAAGTGATCCACGCAGGGCTTTGCCTAAGCACCGCGAGAATATGACCGAGGGTGTAATCTGTGGAGGGGGGCGCCGCACACGGCTAACAGATGTTGTTGTGTTGTGCTAGGGGCGCCCCCCCCTCATATATATAGGTGGGAGGGGGAGGGGAGGCGGGATGGCGCACCATGTAGGTGGCCGGCCGGCCCTAGGGCTCCTGCCCTGGCCGTGCCCCCCTGCCATGTTTGGACAAGGGGGAAAGGAAGGAGGGGGGAGGGGAAGGAAGTAGGAGTCCTACTTCACACTTTCTTTCTCCTCCTCTCCTTTCCTTTCCTCCCCATATGGCTGGCCCTATAGGGGGCGCACCAGCCCCTTGTGGGCTGGTGTGTTCCCTCACTTGGCCCATTAAGCCCATATCTTTGCCGGTGGATGCCCGGAACCCCTTTCGGTGACCTGATATGTACCCGGTACCCTCCGGAACACTTTCGGTGTCCGAATACCATCGTCCTATATATCAATCTTTACCTCTCGACCATTTCGAGACTCCTCGTCATGTCCGCGATCTCATCCGGGACTCTAAACAACATTTGGTCACCAAATAACATAACTCATAATACTAAATCGTCATCGAACGTTAAGCGTGCGGACCCTACGGGTTCGAGAACTATGTAGACATGACCGAGACACCTCTCCGGTAAATAACCAACAGCGGAACCTGGATGCTCATATTGGCTCCTACATATTCTACAAAGATCTTTATCGATCGAACCGTAATGACAACATACGTTATTCCCTTTGTCATCAGTATGTTACTTGCCCGAGATTCGATCGTCGGTATCTTCATACCTAGTTCAATCTCATTACCGGCAAATCTCTTTACTCGTTCCGTAATACATCATCCTACAACTAACTCATTAGTCACTTTGCTTGCAAGGCTTCTTATTATGTGCATTACCGAGAGGGCCCAAAGATACCTCTCCGATACTCGGAGTGACAAATCCTAATCTCGATCTATGCCAACTCAACAAACACCTTCGGAGATACCAATAGAGCATCTTTATAATCACCCAGTTACGTTGTGACGTTTGATAGCACACAAGGCATTCCTCCGGTATTCGGGAGTTGCATAATCTCATAGTCGAAGGAATATGTATTTGACATGAAGAAAGCAATAGCAATAAAACTGAACGATCATAAACTTTGTCCATAGCTTTCTATACGTGCTACGCCACCTTATTTTTTGGTAAGTCCCATGTAATTTCGAATACCAGACCATAGGATGTTTTAGAGTCTGTGTGTATGGGGGAAAATGACATAGGTTGTGATTTAGTCCCACCTCGCAAGGATGGGAGGGGTGGGAATGGGGACGGACCTAGGGTTGCATCATTGTCCAGGTTAAATACTCAGATTTGGTCCCTTGAGCAGCACGCCGAAAAGGCGACATGAATGCCAAAAATGCATCTAATCTCCAAGGTGGATTTTGGTAATTCATGTGAACACATTCGAAGAACTAATTGCATTTCAAGTATATTCAGAAAAGTTCTTCATAGGAACAACATTGAAAAGGAAGGTGACCCCTAAAATGCTTAAAGACAGGTGTTGGTCGAGCCATGGGATTCTTCATTTTCATTTTAGTGATCCAAGATCATATTGAGTCAATAGGCATGCCGATAATATCAAAAGGGGATAGGATGTGACAATGAGCTCTTTCTTCATGTTCTTAAAGATCAAACTCTAAAAAACTTCTCAAATTCCTGCAAGAATTTCCACTATACCTACCTATTCAAGTTCACCTTGGTGCCACTAAAGCACTCTCTCTCGGAGTCACTGAGCCAGCCAAATATAGTCATTGCTCTAAACCCTAGTTCTATCAGAGCCTCCAACATTCTGTTTGGAGTCACCAAAGCAACGTGGCAAACCTTCTATCATCACGTCATTCCGAGTGAAACCATTTGGAACTTCCGAAGCGATTATAGAGAGTGTGCCAAGTGCTACTCACCTCGAAGCCACCGATCAAAACGTTTGAGATCTACCAATGCAATCTAAAGTTGGCAGTTATGTTCAACTCCAAGCCACCGAGAAAAACCAGTCGAAGCCTCCGAGATGTACGAAAAGGTGTGTAACGATTACATTTTTTGTCTAGCCTGCATATACCCCCACCTATCTCTCCAGCAAAACCGGCCGAACGGGTCGTGCTTAGCTAGGCTAGCCTGGTAGTACGTCTGGCACAACACAGCCCAGGCACAACACCACACGGACTAAATGGGTCGTGCCTGGCATGTGGCACGCCAGGGGCCGTGATTGGGCATGGAGGCTGGGCCACGGGTCGGCACGACCGACCCATTTTTAGGATTTGTTTTGTATATATGGCCTGAAGAACAGCCCAATAGGCCAAATCTGGCCCAAAAACAGCCTAACAGGTCGGTGGCCTAGCAAGTCTGGCGTGCCGTCGTATCGGCCCGTATAGCACTTGGCCCATGCCTGGGCTGGAGGGTGCCGCACGCGGGCCGGCACGTCACGGCACGTTTAGTAAACATGCCCCCGCGGTTCGTGTCGTGCCAAACATGATCACGACGGGTCGGGCCGTGTCGTGTCGTGCCGGTCCGTTTGGCCACTGCCCACCAATTCAATTCAAAGCAAACTCCACTCCTATCATTTGTTCTAAGAGATAACCAAGCCAACTCGTGCTGATTTCAAAGCACAATCCACTCCAACCATCCAATCACTGATCCTTTCGAGATCTAATCCCCTCTTTGCTTTCCACTCCAACATTCTCCAAATCCATAGCCAAATCTTGAGTACCTGGTGCCCCTCCGCTTGTATCGTAGTCTCGTCCCCTTGTAGCGCCGACGACATCGCCTTACAACACAACCTACGTGCCTTTTGCAACACCGCCGGCGCGAGACCAACATAGAGTAGTGGAGCACAATCGGAAAAGAGGAGAAAAGAGAAAGGCGGGCGAGAGGATAACACAGGGACCGAGCGAGCGAGAGGATAAGGTTGTGTGGAAGATTCTTGTTCCTCCCGTCTCACGTCTCGTGTTCAATCAAAATTGATCCAATAGTTCTGCGCCCGGCTACTGCAAGAGCACTATAAACAGGCTGAAAGCGAGGCTTTTTCCTAAAAAAACCCAAATGGGCAGATCCAAACCATCATAGTCATCAAATCACGGGATCTAGTGGTTCAAAACGCTTCAATGTTGATCAAACACGTTTATAGTACCCTAATTGCCCACCTGCCACTGGTTATAAATACGTTTAGATTCAACGCCATCCCATGAAATCTGTCACACAATTAATACTCAACCAAATATCAACGTGCTGAATATCCAACCTAACATCAACAATTCAACATGCATTAATATCTTATTGAATATTAACGTCCATTGCACATATAAGAACTGCCAGGCGTAGATGTAATGCACATCTGTTTTTTTCCTCCTTCTGGAACCATTATTCTGCCTCCAATTTTTTTGAGCCCCAACAATAAAAGTTACTACAAAATAATAGAAACATTATACTCTTACCTCTAGCACTCACATAAAATCGTCAAAATCATGGAACTTGCAGATTAGTTGATACCAGATGTTCGTGGTTCGAATTTTATATACATTTAGGGTCGCATAAATCCCAAAATAGATGATACTCTCTCCGTTCCATAATATAAAAGTGTTTTTTACACTAGTGCTCCTACTACCCAGGCTCGGTTGCTATTACATAGTACTATTTGACGTCTGGTTACTCGATCACTCTAATTTTGGATGCTTGTTAACATTTTGCCATGTTATTTGTGATGCTGCCGTGCACTATTTGTGTGAGAGATATGCAGGGGTATCTTCTATATCTAAATAGCTAGCCCCCACTAACTATTTCTCTCAACATGCAAGCATGTCACATCATCGCACAACATGCATGAGAAAAGATCCACCCGGCCTATCATATATCATATGTCTCTCAACATGCAAACATGCCACTTCATCAGACTATCCACAATGGGAGTAACATAGATAGTAACATCACACATATCTAGATAAAATAGATGATGTGACAAGCAATAAATGAAGAAAGAGAGAAAAATGGTAACATAGCTAGTTACTAGTAATATGAGTAACATCACACATATCAAGGCAAGATGAGTCTATAGCCTAATAAATAAAGTGTTGCATGTTACCACACATATGTTACTCCCCACTATAGAGGTAGTAACATAGACTAGTAACATATGCATGTTACTAGTCTATGTTACTACCCATGTGGCTAGTCTCATGGCATGCATGAAGAAAAGATTCATCTCAACATGCAAACATAAATGAGAATATTCATACTGTTATGCTATATATATTTAGTACTTTTTTACATCAAACATAATAAATTGTATGTATTTTTAATTTTATTTTTTATATTATTACTTCAAATATTCATGTTTCATACAACGAATCACATTGAAATATGTTGAGGATATTCCCGCAACAACGTGCGGGTTATCATGTAGTTTATCAATAACGCATCAGCTGTGTGGCAACGCTACATAATGAGTAAGTAGGCCAAAAACATTATCATCACTTGTCCACCAATGTTCAGGAGAGAACTGAATTCACATCTTAAAATGCTTGAGAAAGGCACCAGTGCAAAACAAGGTTTGTGCTACAACTACCAAAAGCTGATTTGTCGGTAAAGCAGGGCAAAGCTTCAGCTACTGAAAAGTATAGCAAGAAGAAAAGCGCGACAAGGTGTTGGAACAACAAATCTCTCCAGATCTTCACGCATCCTTGTTAGGAGGCCGGGAAATTGAAATTCGTGCACTAGCTTCTTCGACCATTTGACGCCTACAAAAATGGAACAGAAGTACAAAAGGAGATGTCAGATGATTGATTATGCTTACACCAATGTAATCAAATATAAACATGTGCAAAGTATAGCAAAATCTGCAATAATTTCAGTCCAGTTAGCACAATTCACTGCTAGCATAATATCAATTACCTTGTTTCTTCTAGCATAATCATTTAGCTTGCTCCGATAGAAGTACTACTCCTAGCAGACTGTGAGGTCTCTCAACAAGACAGATTTCAGGAAATTATCTTTGCACAAGTTCTTGAGAGATCTATCTAGCAATATTTGTGCCAACAATAGCACACCTTAAAAGAGTACCCCAAAAAACTTGCACATGATAACAACACTAGCATAACGCCCGTGTGTTGCTACGGAATCACAAGATTGATTAAGTTGTATTGAATCAGTAGCACTAGCACTAGCATAACAATCAATGCCCGTGCAACACTGCGGAGAAGAAACTCAATCAAACAGCTAACACTACGCTTGTGTAACTGCCGCATCGATGGGAGCACCCCTACATGATATGATTTTTTTAAATAGAAGGGTCTGGTAGGTTCTAGATTGATGGAAGAGATTGGGGGAATGAACTCACCACCACCAATAACAACAAATCTACAGTAATTTATATGGTACTAGAGAATGTTGGCCCAGATCACGATGCTGCCGAGTACCTTCCGACAATATACGTGTACGAGCTTGTCCGATTAGCTTCCGAGTCGCCGGACGACGGAGACGCAATACGCACGTACTAGCTAAGCTAGCAAGCAGGCAGCCTGGTGGATGCTTTGGATGTCTAGCTAGCTTAGCACAAGAAACAAGCACAGGAGACACGCTTGAGTTGATCGCAAAAGGCTCGTGTCGAGCCTTTGGATTTTTATTGCTTTGTTTGATCTGATGTTACAACGTAGGGGTACACGAGTATTTATATTAGCTGCGAGCCTATTACAAAACCGAGTCGGTGACTGCTCCTAGTCCATACCGGACATGACTTCTACTACGTGGTTGATTCCAACAATCACACCCCCCCCCAATGACAATGTCCTCACTTCACAGCTTGGACGCCGATCCTTCCCCGCATCTCCGTGAACTTCTGTCGTCCCAAAGATTTGGTCAGGATATCTGCAAGCTGATCGTCGGTGCAAATGTAGTTGACTTCAATCTTGCCTTCTTCCACGCAATCCCGTATGTAGTGATACCTTATATCAATGTGCTTACTTCTATCATGATGCACTGGATTCTTACATAGAGCAAGCATGGACTTGTTGTCAACGTAGAGCACCACTCCTTCCGGTTCCTTGTCAGTGAGGTCACCGAGTAGCCTTTCTAGCCACACACCTTGACCTGCCGCGGTTGCAGCTGCAATATACTCCGCTTCACAGGATAATAATGCGACCACCTTCTGCTTTTGTGATAGCCAACTCACTATGCTTCTTCCCAAGAAATATGCCTCTCCTGCCAAGTCGCTATCACTGTAGCCAAGTAGCTCCACCATCTCCTTCCGCTTCTCTCTCAAATAGACACAACCGAAGTTAGTTGTCCCTTTGATGTACCTAAGTATTTGTTTCACAGCTGCCCAATGTTCTGTCGTGGGTGCTTCCATAAAGCGACTCACTACGCCAACAGAATATGCCAAGTCTGGTCGTGTATTCACAAGATACCTTAGGCTTCCAACCACACTTCTATACTCCGTTGCATCAACCGCGGGTGTTTGGCTTTTCTTGCTAAGTTTAAGTCGAGGCTCCATTGGAACATGACTTGGATTGCAGTCCTCCATGCTACAGCTTTCAAGAATCTTCTTTGCATATGCCTCCTGGCATAGTGTGATTCCCTCCGGCTTTTGATGTACCTCGATCCCGAGATAGTAAGTCAAGAGCCCTAGATCACTCATCTTGAAAAGCTCCTTCATTTGTAGCTTGAATCTAGCAATCTCCTCCTCATCTGCTCCAGTTATCAAGAGATCATCAACATAGATGCCCACTAGGAGACGATCCTTGCCTTTACCTCGCTTGTACATAGCATGTTCCAGTGGACTTTTCTCAAAACCAAGAGAAACTAGTGTACGATCAAGCTTGATGCTCCACGCCCGAGGAGCTTGGCATAGCCCGTACAATGCCTTGTGTAGTTTCAACACCTTGTGCTCCTCTCCTTTTTTGATGTAACCCGGTGGTTGCTTCACATATACTTCTTCTTTCAACTCCCCGTTCAAAAAAGCGGATTTTACATCCATGTGATGTAGCTTCCAAGATTCTTGAGCCGCGAGAGCTATAACTAGCCTCACCGATTCCATCCTTGTGACAGGAGCGAACACTTCCTCGAAGTCTACACCTTGCTCTTGCACGTATCCTTTGGCTACGAGCCTTGCCTTATACTTCACCAAGTTTCCTTCGGCATCTTTCTTGACTTTGTACACCCACTTGAGCCCTATGATTTTATGGTCGTTGGGTGGATCCACGAGCTCCCATGTTTTGTTGTCTTGGATCGATCCCAACTCCTCATCCATAGCACGACGCCAACACTCCTCCGTGTTTGCATCTTCAAATTTCGTCGGTTCCTCGACGCTAAGCAGACACCGCCGTCCTCTTCCTTTAATTTTCACGGGATTTACTTTTGGAAGCACTTCCTTTGGATATAAATCCACCACTGGTCGAAGACGTACTGGTGTCGGCGGACGTTCCCTTGTCTCCTGTACAGTCGAAGACGAGGAATCATCATATGAAGTTGCCACACTTCCGTTTTCAGGCGATTGGAGCACCCTTGGGCTGGCTACACGTCCACCGGGTGAACCACGTGAGATTGGTGTACGTACAGGAGAACCAACAATCCCATGCACGTGGCCTTCTGGCCCTCTTGACGCAACGTGAGGGCTACGTCCTGGGCTGACTTCTCTGGACTCTGACTCGAGTCCATCTTCAGGTCCATCAGTTGGGCAACTGGATGGGCCGCTCCCCTCTGACACGTTCTTTTGGCCAGCTGAGCGAGCGCTACCAGGGGCGTTGCGTGCGTTGCTGCCTGGCGTGCCGTACGCAGCTTCGTGCGCGTCGGCCGCCACTGCTTCTGGCGCGTGCCTCGCGCCATCGTTTTCTGCCGCGTCGCTCGCGATGCTTGAAGTCTTCGGTTGATCACCAATGTCTGCATGCTCGTAATCATCGTAAACAACGTTGAAAATTTCATCGGAAGACGGGTATACCGGCTCGGTGGAGTTCCAATTCCATGACCTCGCTTCTTCAAAGACCACGTCACGCGTCACAACCACCTTATTGGTCGAGGGGTTGCACGCACGGTATGCCTTTGTTCCCTTTTCATAGCCAACCAACACCATTGGAGTACTCCGATCCGCCAATTTGCTAGTATGCCCGGTCACTGTCTTCACATGCGCCACGCACCCGAAAGTGCGAAGATGATCAACCGTGGGCTTTGTGTCCGTACCATGCTTCGTACGGCGTCATCCCAACCACACTCTTGGTTGGAGCCCGGTTCAGCAAATAAACGGCCGTATTGACCGCCTCACCCCAAAACTTGCCCGGCATGCCTTTACTCTTCAGCATGCTTCGTGCCATCGCTACCACAGTCTGATTCCTCCGTTCCACAACACCGTTTTGCTGCGGTGAATATGGCGCCGTAAAAAACCTCTTGATCCCTTGAGCTTCGCAAAATTCCGTGAATGCACGAGACTTGAACTCACCCCCCCCCCCCCCGATTGGTACGGAGGGCCTTCAGCTTGGCTTCAGATTCTACTTCAGCCGCCATCTTTATTATCCTGAAGGCTTGCAAAGCTTGGTCCTTTGTCTTCAACAACACGATCCACATGAATCTGCTGAAGTCGTCGACGACGAGCAAGAAGTATCTATTTCCGGCAGGGGTAGCCGGTGTAATCGGTCCGCACAAGTCTCCGTGGACCAACTCAAGAGCTTTACTCACTCTAAAGTTTCCCTCTCTTGGGAACGGGGCTCGCCTTTGTTTCCCAATGAGACAACCGTCGCACACTTGGTCAACATGATTGATGCACGGTAGACCACGTACCATCTCCTTTTGTCCAAGTTGCCGAAGAGCCTGGAAATTTATATGACCGTAGCGCGCGTGCCACTTCCATGCCGAATCGTCCATGCTTGACAAGAGACATACTAGATCCACACGATCTAAGTTGAGGACGTAAAGCCTGTTGTGACCTCTGCACCTTCATAATTAGCATCCTCTGACGGTCATACCCCCATAGATAGCCATCTTCGAGCACAATCTTGCAACCACGCTCCTCGAGCTGACCAAGACTTATGATGCTGCTCTTTAGCTTGGGAATATAGTACACATCCGTGAGTACCTTGTGACCGCCGTTCTTCAACTCAAACAGGACAGTACCTCGCCCTGCGATGTCAACGGTCCGTCCGTCGCCGAACCGAACCGTGCCTCCCACCGAAACACTGAGCTCAGAAAACTGGTCCTTGTCGCCAGTCATGTGGTTGCTAGCGCCCGTGTCGAGGTACCACACGTGCCTCGACGTGTTCATCCTCTTCTTATCGTGAAGATAAACTGCCTCCTCTATGAGCGTGACAACCTCTGTAGCCGGCGCCTTTGGAGCTGGACTGTCCTTGTCCATTAGCTCGCATACTTCGACCATGAGCATCATGTCTCCATCATCGCTTCCTTTGGCCAGGAGAGCTTTCTCCTTCGGTGGTTTCTTGCACTCCGACTTGAAGTGCCCCATGATGCCACAGTTGTGACACTTGATCTTGCGCTTGTCAAACTTCTTCTTCGGAGCGCCGTCGCCGGCGTTCTTCTTACTTTGTTCTTTTGGCGCACGATCTTGGCGAGTGTTGCTGCTAGAGCCCTCGCCTCCTCTCCTTGAGTCCAGCGCCAGCCACTGAGCCCGTGTGAGCATGACATTCTCATCGTTCCTCCCATCCCCGAGACTGTACCACATACGCTCGTCGTGAGCCTTGTAGCGTCCGACGAGATTGTCGATGGAGAGTCTCGAGATCGACGCACTACTCGATCGCCGTGACAATTTGCAGGTACCGGGGAGGGGCTGCGCGCAAGAACCGCCGGACAACCGAGGTCTCCGTGAGGTTTTCACCAAGCGCGCGGATCTGATTGACGAGAGTAGCCACCCGTGAAGCGAACGCATCCACGGACTCATTGTCGCCCATGACCAAAGTCTCATAGTTCCTTAGGAGAGTTTGGAGATTGGCTTGCTTGACGCGGGTGTGTCCCTCGAACATGAGCTTCAAGGTATCCCACGCTTCCTTCGCCGTTTCTTTGGCGATCAGGTGTTGGAGGACATCCATCGGCATCACCGAGTAAATCGCCGACGCCGCCTGCCGATCCTTCCGGTGCTCGGCTCCCTCCTTCTTGAGCGCGTTGCCTCCTGGGTCGACCGCGTCCCATAGCTCGTTGGCGCGGAGACCACACTCCATGAGGGCCTTCCAGACCCCGAAGTTCTCGCGATCAAATCGTGGGTACGACAAACTCGCCGGAGCAGCAAATACTTTAGCCGCACCGGAGTATTCTGCCAGTTGCTTGTTCTTATCGTCGTCCGCCATGATCCTCCGTTACTAGAAGACCAACCTTGCTCTAGATACTAATTGTTGGCCCAGATCACGATGCTGCCGAGTACCTTCCGACAATATACGTGTACGAGCTTGTCCGATTAGCTTCCGAGTCGCCGGACGACGGAGACGCAATACGCACGTACTAGCTAAGCTAGCAAGCAGGCAGCCTGGTGGATGCTTTGGATGTCTAGCTAGCTTAGCACAAGAAACAAGCACAGGAGACACGCTTGAGTTGATCGCAAAAGGCTCGTGTCGAGCCTTTGGATTTTTATTGCTTTGTTTGATCTGATGTTACAACGTAGGGGTACACGAGTATTTATATTAGCTGCTAGCCTATTACAAAACCGAGTCGGTGACTGCTCCTAGTCCATACCGGACAGGACTTCTACTACGTGGTTGATTCCAACAGAGAAGATACACTGCAGCAAGTATTTTTCAGGCACTAATTTGACAATATATTAGACAAATTACATACAAATCTGTAAAATTCCTCTGACATAGAAGTGGATAAACAGCTGATTGGTGCCACAGGAGCAATCTCATAGAGTTGTTTGCGAATTGGAAGATAATAACTGATAGAGTTAATCAAGGCCGCCACACAATAGTAGTATGTTAACAGAGGAATAAGTGGTGAGCAAAATTTACCCAGTGACGGAACTTTTTGTTGACTTTCCAAAGGAGCCATCCACGCTTCATTTGTTCCTTTTCAGAATAAAATAGCCCTTTATTCCTACAGGGGCACAATGAGCACATATTAGCTTGAAAAAACGCATGCTACCTGTGCATCCTCCGCTTCTTTGGAACGGCCCCCGCGTCGTCCGGACGGACGGCACGGGCGGCGCCCCCGATCTCCTCCACCGGCCGCCTCCTCTGTGCTTCTTCCCTTGCCGCCGCCGGATGACGCCGTCGGGCAAAGCCCGCGGCGGTGGGACGTTGTCTTTCTTTTCCGAATCTTCCCTTCTAGCCCGACGGCGACGACTAACTGCCCAAGGCGCTCCTCACCGGCGGCTGGTTGATTCGAGCAGTGTTCATGATGGTTAGCCACATCATCCCATGCCTTGTGAGATGGACTGCATCTCCTCCCGTCCGTGCGTGTGATTTGATTGCAGCGGAAAACGGATCTGAGGCGGACTGCATCGGCTCCATGTCCATGCGTGCTCCTGCTGGACGGCGAACCTTCCACCTCTTGCCACGGTGGCTCAATCATGGGCCTCTGGTGCTGAGGGTGCCTCCTTTACATCGCTGGCTGGCGCACATTAGAGAGCATGTCCGCCATATGTGCTCACTACGGCGCACTGCTAGCCCAGTCAGCTCGGCAATGGGCATTGTCTTCACAGCGACGGCGACGGTTGCCAAAAGGCTCGACCGTGGTTGTGACGCTTGGAGCGCGTGGGCGGTTGCATGGATCCTGGATGGCCTGTGGAGCTCGTGGCCAAGATCGCGGCGCGATCCCGGCGTGGACAGCGGCGTTCGGTCACATTCTGGCGACGCGCGTGCCTCCAGCCGCGGTCGTCCATTGTGATGGAGGTGAGGGGCATGATGCCATCTGCGGATGCCTACAGATGTTCCTTGTCTGGTACCCTTGTGTGGCGTTTCCTGAGATCTTCGGCGCTGTGCACGGTTCACCATGACGAGGTACAAGCGGCGGCGCCACCACATCGCACTATCCGCCTCGTCAGCAGGGATCTAAGGGAGGTGGGCATGTCATTATGGAGCGAAGGCCAGAGGTTCTACGCACTCATATTGTGTGAAACTTCTTGGTAATGGCGGTGATGTATGAAGAAGACTGGATGGGCTAGATCGGAAGAAGTTTGCGTGTCGGACGATTGGAGCTTAGCAGCAGTAATCTCGGCGAGTGGGCGGCGACACTGGCAGACTTTGTTCTTGGTGGTCTCAGTTCCGGGGTGAAAGCCCTAGGTCTTGTACCTGGCAATGGTGGCCTCATAGTCGTTTCCTTGTTGAAGGCATTGTTTGGAGATTGGACCTTCTTCAGGGTGAAAACCCAGGATCTGACTAGGATGGTCGGACGGTGTTTGTGCACTATAACCTTCCTGAAGGCGTCGTTTTTGGAGAATCTTTTTCGGAGTCTAGGTGTTGCCACCATTGATGGTGCTCTTGTTGTTGCGAGTCTCTCTTTGTTTTGACGAGGCTTTCGTTTTTTCTTTTTTTCTTTTTTTTGCTGTGTGCATCCATCATGTCTAGACTTGCTCTGTACATGATGTTGTTGCAGAGGCCGGGTGTAATTGATATCATCTTGATATTAATATATTCCCTTTATAAAAAAATGATGACGGGAGAATAATGTCGAGAAAAACAAAGTAAGGAACATACGTACCAAACACTGCGAAGGAGGCAGGTAATGATATGGTGGATGAGGCTACGAGGACCCGGGTCATAGCCTCTGAGGGCGCATTCGTCGACTGCTTGAGACCAAGTGCCGCTCCTGAGGTGGTACTGAGCAAATTCGCGAGACTTTATCTTTCTGTAGACGATCGAGTCGGCCATGATGGTAGGCAATGCCTTAGAGGAGACATAGAGAGTTCTTTCATCGATGAAGAGGGCATGATCTCCAATGCTCGTCACCGGGATAAACCTTCCCAACATAATGTCCACAAGTTTGTAAACTAGAATGTGAGAAAAGGAAAGGTCGGTATGGCCGACAACCAAGATCTCCGAGTCACATTCTACCAGGTAGGCAGGGTATGAGAGAATGTCTGCCGGGCATGTGGCGATCAACTTAGGTAATGCCGGCTGCCGAGAACCCAATTCCCCTGCCTCATCCTGCAGGGGTGGAGGATCTATCTGGAGAAACTGCGTGGCACCTATTTGCTTGCACACCAAATATAGCTTGCCACGGAATGAGAAGGGTTCGATACAAGGTGGAACTGCCCAGCTTGCCATGGTCCACTGCCGATCCTGGGAGGTAGCAAAGGCCAATTGTCGTAGACGGTGAAACAAAAGCATGACGGTGCAAACTCCAGAACTGAATGAGGCAGCAGCACATATGCCGTATCTGATGTAGTACCAGATATCCTGCTCAGGTAGTCTGTCAAGATTCCTCTCCAGCTGCGTGTGGAGGGTGGACAGCGGCGGGAGCTCGGCGATGTCGCCGGTGAAAGGGTGGAGGAGACGGACGGCGGTGTCTTCGTCCCTCTGGAGGAGGAGCAGGCCGTCGACGGAGTCCAGGGCGCAGTGGTTCTTGAACAGCGGGATCTTGGCGCGGACGAAGGCCCCGTGTCGAGGTTCAGGAAGCGGACGCGCCCGCCGAGCTTGGTGTGGCCGGGGTGGATGCCGTGGCCCTCCGGCAGCATCATCCAGCGGCGCGGGTGGAAGCGCGGGTCGCCGACGCCGCGGCCCCGCGGGCAGACGGTGTCGGATCGCCAGCTTGTGCAGACGGCGCGGAGACGGACGTAGTCCATCACGTCGACGGCCAGAACGCGCCATGATACCAGGCGAAGCAGGTCCCCGGGCAGCGACGGCCAAAGGGGCGAGGATGCGCCCGTGCTGGCGCCAGGAGTTGCCGCCGCGGAGCGGCGGCGGCGTTTCCTTGCAGTCGGCGTTTCATGAAACCTTGATGACATCCTGCGTCTTGCGTCCTCAAGTTCTCACATTTCATTAAATTAAAGAGATCTGATTGACAAATTAAGAGATCCTCAAATTTTAGATCTGATTGACAAATTAAGAGATCCGCAAATTTATATACTGGATATTACACCGGTCAGTCCGTAGGGTGTTTCTCTAGGTTGCAGTCAGTAAGTATAGAATTTTTGTTTCCTGTATTATTTCACGCATTTTGGCAAAGGAAATGATTCCCATCAACCGACCGATCTCGTGCGAACGTCCGCCACCTCCGTGTCCATTGGATGGCTCTTAATCAGACGGTTAGGAGCCAACTCCTCCGTGTTCACGTTCTGCAACTGGTCCATCGTTTCATAAAGGGGTTATGGAACTAGGCCCTTGTTGCAAATCGACCATGGGTTAGATCCTGCAGTGGTTGGGACTATGGAGGGTGTCGGCGGCCGGGACTAGGGAGGGCAGCGGTGCAGGCCTACCGGGTGACCCGGGCAGACCCCCGCGGCGGCGATGATGGTAGGATCTCCGCCGGCGGTGGCCGGCCTCTATACGGATCCAGAGATCCCTTTTTCCATGTTCCTGTAAGCCGGTGTAAGTGGTAGGTGGTGGCAGTGATGGTTGTGGTGCTCCCCGGCGACGATGATTTGTGCTCCCCGGTGTGCTTCTGAAACAGCGAGAGCGGCGGCGTTATTGCTCTGTTGAGGTTGGCGACGCCCTCGACGCTAGCAACGACACCGGTGTTTATGCACATTTTTCAGTTTTAAATTTGGATTTCCTCCACTTAAATTTGAAATTTACCCAGCCTTTTGAGTACTAGGTTCTCCCCCTTATCCTAACAGATCGGTACCCAGACCATATCCTTGGGCAGCTCGGATGTACTATCTTTTCGTTCAGATCACATCATCTCAAGCACGGAATCTTATTAGTGGATCAGAAGACTATGATGACCCGTAGATCTTCAGATGTTGATTTGCAGAGCAGGGCCGGAATGCGAGGATTGCTTTCTTCGAAAAGTATCATATCTTCTTTCCCTATGGAGAAAGCAGAAACCAGAAACGTGTGGAGGTTCGATCTCTCACCCAAAGCAATTGAGGCTGGTGGAATCTTCCCCTATAGACTCTGAAAAAGCAGTGTGTACCTTTCCCCTATAGACCCCGAAAAAGCATCGTGTACCTTTCCCTGCAACATTACATATGTTGCAAAAGTTCTCCCACCACATCACCATTGTTGCAAAAAAAGTGAAGACAAGAAGAAAAAAATCTGCAACACCACCTATGTTGCAAAAAAAATCTGCAACACAATCTATGTTACAAAAAAAAAATACAACATAACCTCTATTGTAAATGTTTCTGTAACAAGACCTCTATTGCAAAGTAAAGTAAGACGTTGGGCCACTTGATTGAGTCAAAAAGATCCGTCGGCCGACGCGTCGGAGCCCCCTTTTGGCAATGTGCGTTCAGTGGAAAACAACAAAGGTGCCCATAAGGTAGGATGTGCATGTGTGCCTTCACGGGTGAGTGTGTGTACATGCATGTGAAATAAAAAAACACAACAAGTCATGTTTTTTTTAAGAAAATGCCATCATGGCGGTTTATATTTCATGTGAAAACAATGACACATCGTATGTCAATACATCAAGCATTAAATCCGGAGGCTCTGATTTCCACACGATAGTTCGAGGGACCTCCAAATTCCTAACCAACAAATCTGCTGCCATATTAGCTTCCCTAGGGCAATGAGAAAAAATTAAAGAAATAAAATTACGAGCTAAGAAAGAGCATTCTTCATAAATTGTTGCTGCCGGTCCAAGCGAATTTCCTTCGTTTTGCATGATTTCAATGACTTCCATGCAATCGCCTTCTACGTATATCTTGTTGCATCCAATTTCACTTGCGAGGAGAAGTCCATCTCTTAAGCCTCGTGCTTCCGCCGTGGCCGCTTCTTCAACAAAAGGGATGTTGTTGCAAGATGCCGCCACAAAGAAACCGGAGTGGTCTTGAAGTATAGCACCTGTAGCGCCAGTGCCACTGTCAATGTCGAAACCAGCGTCCACATTCAGCATGATTGTGCCCTCTGGTGGTTTCTCCAGCCATGTCTCCTAATTCTGCTGTGCTTGAACTTTGCTCTTGAGCAATTTTTTGTGAGTGCCGATATTGCTTGCGCCGATCTGGTAGGCTCGTGCAGTCGCTCGCCGTGTGTATACCTGCGGCGTTCCCACCACTAAGTACCACATAGCCGTGGCAACAAGGTCATTGCGCTGAACATCATTAACCAATGGAAAATGTTGGCAGCCGGTGCGCCGGCCGAATGAAGCGTCGGTCGTGTCCACGCACGAAGCGTTATCCTCTCGTTTAGGCAGCCACGTGGCGCGGTGGCCCACCAAGCTAGTTTTCCTCCCCTTTTTTTCTCTCCGTTCTGCGCCTTATCCCCTAACTCAGCCTCCTTTTCTTCCAGCGAGCCGGTACGCCGGCGTAACCAGCGGAGACAGTGCGCCGCGTACCACTCGATTCCACCGAGCGCATTCGCCATACCCCCTCTGCCTATCTCCCCCCCCCCCCCCCCCCCAATCCTCCTCCACGCCATGGCCGTGCACCACATCCGCCTAGTCCTCCTCTCGCCGTGGTCATGGCGCCCGCCTAGATCCTCCCCGCCTGGCTGTGCTACAACCATCAACCATTCATGCTACAACCGGCCATCGGATATGCTGCATCCGGCGACGGGGAGGTCGCGGCTGCCGCCGCCGACAATGCACTTTTTTCCTACAACCGGCAATGGAAAAGCTACCAGCGGCCGACGGATTTGTTGCAACCGGTGTTGCAATTTGCCAGAACCGGCCACGTTTGCTGGAAGCGACCGTCGCAAGATTGATGAAATGCTGCGACCAGCCTGCTAATTTGCTGGAACCATTGTCACGGTTTGCTGGAACCGGCTTTTCCTCCCTTGATGGTGATCATGGTGACCGTGGTGACAACGGTGCATGCAATGCGTTTTCCCCTCTCTATTTTTTTGCTAGAACCAGTGTCTTTTTTTGCTTGAACCAGACACATTTTTTGCTACCATCACTTTTTGATTTGCTGGAACAGTCCAAATTTTGCTACCACCGTATTTTAATTTTGCTGGAAGCAGCCTTATTTTTTGCTACAACTGTCTTCTGGTTTTGCAATGGCGGTCATGCTGGAAACCGTTGGTAGCGGGAGGGCTGCTACCATTGGCGACCGTTGGTAGCGAGGCGGAGCTGCATCCATGGCAGTTGATTGAAGCTCTCTCTATCATCTGGTTGAAACCTTTTCAATGTAAGGTTGAAGCATTTTGCGCGAGCGGTTGCATCTCTCCCCTGATTCGCAGTGCCGATTGAAGCTTTTCCATATAGGGGTTGAAGCTTTTCCAGCCAGGGGTCGAAGCTTTTTTTCCAGCGTTTGCAACACAGGGGGTTTGCGACGGTTTCAATAGCGTCGACTGACTGGGTGGCCGTCGTGGTTGGCTGCAGCGAGCATCAACGGCAAGGGGCGGCGGCGGAGCTAACCCCGTCGCCATTGAGAGCTCCAACGGCAGGTGTAGCTGTTGCATAGGTCGAGGCGACGACGAAGACGACCGACGAGGATGGGGACTAGGATGGCCAGCTGGCGAGGATGGGGACTAGCGAACGAGGACGAACGGCGAGGGTCGGGACCGGCGACGAGGACGGCCACCAGAGGGGATTGGAGGCGCGGCGACGAGGACGCCGAGCGGGAGCTGCAGATCTAGCCCGAGGTAGAAGAAGGCCGGGACGGATCTTTTTTTTTTGCTGCATCCAATGGCCACGCGGGCTCGCATCCAAGGGCTGGGGCGCGACCGGCCGAAACTTTCGGCCGGCGCGCCGGCGCCTAGCATCGCCCTTAACCAATGCCTTAGTTGGATTCTTGGACAAGAGGAGGTCAACCATCACCGAGACATCCTCTCATTCCACCATGCATACCTCATTCACCACTGCTACCATACCTAGTAAACGTCACACCTTCTGTACTCGAGGGCACAAGAATAAAGCATGCCGGCCGGATGTTCTCACAATCTGAACTGCATAAGGGGCATTGAGAACTCGTAATTATATGTCTGTTCGCTAAGACTCATTGACATGAAAGAGCTCCAAGCAAAGTTTTCCACACATGAATTTTCACTTTTGAAGGCACACCGTAGTTTCTAAATGGTCCTCCAAACTGGACTAGTACTTGAGGCTTGTATCGAATTTGTCATCCTCAACTTTCGCCCGTGTTGGTGTTCTCATTCTTCATGATAGGCCGACCTCACTGTAAAATTTCCACTTCTGTTAAAATGCCAAGAAACAAAATCATCCATCAACCCCAGAGCCAAGGGGATGTGGAGGATACGTTGTGCATCAATTGGCCAAAACAGATCATTAATTAACTGTTCATCCCAAGCTCTATTATCCGCATCAATGAGTTCCGGCACGTGTTTAGTTTGCACAAAGCTAGTCTTTTATCAAAAAGAGATGTGCATGTGCGGTGATTTTTTTTGAACTATAACCACAACACTTATTTTGAACGGAGGGAGTAGCATACAGGAGTATGTGATGCATCTGAATTTGGCATTAGGAGTCTTTGGGATAAATGCGAAGGATACAAAGGGTGACTGACAATCATCAAGCCAGCCTTGTATCATTCTCCCAAGACAAAAAATAGCATATCCTTCAATGTTGTCTCCCCATGTGCCGGAGAACTAAGGGCCTGTTCGGTTCCAATAAGTCATAAGCCAGGTGACTTAAAACCAGTGACTTATAAGTCACGCCTGTTTGATTGTCACCTGACTTATAAGTCATCTGACCACACCTTCCCACCTTGTTTTTTAATGTAAAGGTGGTGGGACCCACGCAAAAGGGGGTGACTTATAAGTTTTAAGTTGGGGTAGAGCAACTTATGACTTATAAGTTGGGGTGACTTATAAGTTGGGTCTGTTTGGCAAAATAAGTCATTTTTTCATTTTTCGACTTATAAGTTGGTGACTTATTTGAAACCAAACAGGCCCTAAGTTACTCTAGTAATAATGTTTTACACCTCAAAGTTTCTCTCCCCTCGCGCCCAAGATTTAAGCCTCCCTAATAATAAAATTATTGAGTTACAAAAAGCACAGCACTCGCTGGCGCAGGACGTGCAAGGTTACAGTAAGGCGCCTCATCCGAAAACTGTCTGTCCTTAGCCAAGACTTAGGCTGGTGAGGAGATCCGCTCAGCATCACTGATCCGATGGCTGGATAAAGTCGGAATTGAAATCGCATCAATCGAAGAGCTTGAGTAGAACTTGGTTGCATGATAAAGCAGCTAACGCGCCTAGCACAGTACAAGTCCTTGCCACCAACTGCACGATTTCTTACACAGCACAGCTGTCCAGCTGCACGATTTCTAGCTGTTGCTGCGGAGAAGGATTATGCGGCATCAATTCAGATGCAAGAACTGGAAAGAACATCGTCAAACATGTGTGTTGGTGTGCAAGCTACTTACAGCTGGGCATCACTGGCAGTCCTTTTCGATTTGTGCTTTGACTTCTTTTCTTTCTTCTTGTGGCTGTAGAAGTTTTCAGATAGCAAGTATGAGTACATGATGAGGGTAACAATCATGGAGGGCATGCAGGCTTGTGGAGTTGAGAGAACTTACTCATCATGAGAGCTTGAGCTTGGATCCAAACAATGCTTCAGCTTGCGATCAGCATGCCTCATTTCTTTCGTACCAGGTAGTTGAAGCTGGCTAACCTGCATATTTACATACACAGATAATAGAGGCAACGCCAAAGGTACTGTTAAGGGCATCAATGTTCAAATACCCTCCTAAACAGTGGCATATGTTCAACCAAGAACCATCTTGGTTAATCCTTTTCTGTTAACACAAAGTGTTCATGCAGACCGGTGAAATGAAACACACAGTTCAAGAACAACTATTGGTGGGAGTTTACATGATTGTGTTATAAACTGTATCTGTGCCAAGCCAGGTGAACATTCTTACCAGGTGATTGATTGAACTGATTATCTGAATAAATTGTTCGACAGGACAATCAAAGTGTTGCCTTGAAAAAACACTTTCCAAGTATCTGTGAACAATCAATGAATTTACCAAGATCAACAATGAGTAAATGTAAGATAAAATATTGCATCATGAAACGCAGAGTTCTGACAAATTAAGGTCATAATAAACAAAGATAAGTTTACGACCTTTCAAAATCGAGGACACTGAGTGCACTGTTGGACTTGTACAGAGCAGCCAAAGCCAACTGTAAAAGTTGGAACATACTATCCAATCAGATCGCATAAGAAATTGGTTGAAACTCTGGGGTCTGAATACCCTAAGCTTGATGCTGAGGATTAAGCTTTCTTAATCGATGCACATTAACACACTAACTGAAGATTAACCATAGAATTTATAGTTTAAGACTACCTGTCCAGGAGTATAGAGAAGAGGTGCATCAGTCAACATCATTGTGTCAACCTCAGAATTCGCAGTTTGATGCAAATCCTACAATACAAACATCTGATGCATAAGCAGGGCAGTCATAAAGCTTGCATGTTTTGTTATTCATATTAGCTTTCTTTCCTTCCATGTAAGAAATAAGGTGAAAGAGCTTCTTTTACATTAAACTGGTTTTATAAATTTGGCAATGGATGCTTTAGTTATTGTTTGAGAAAGTCACACAAATTAGTTCACAATATTTATTTGCCTTATTTGCTTATGTGGCGAATTGGTGTATGATGTGTCTTACTATCTAGTAGAAAGAAGTGAAAAAAGTTAATGTTCAGCACTAGCCATAGTGTGACATTGTAAAATCGATAAGACTTGATGGTTCATGTTTTCTGTATCCTTCTGTTGATGCAATTCCAAAAGCCAATGTGGCACCAACTCAATTTTCACAACTAACATTCATGCATTATCCTATCAATGTTTTGACGGTCACCTAGGAAACCCAATGTTGTAGATAAATAGTTCATTATTTTCCTTATTCTGATATCACAGCATTTTAAACTAATGCTTAACTCAGAAGTTTATGCTGGGATCTTGGTATTATCAATTAGTAAAAACCCCAGTATTCTCAGTTAACCTTCATCTACAAGTTTAGGATTAAGCAAACCAGACTTCTATCTTGAACTCACATTATTTTCTCAGTGATTGGGACATAGAATTTGTGACTGCCATTCATAAGATACTATGGTTATGCAAGTGATTGTCGAGAAACATCGGGTAAAATATAGAAGATAATTTACGTAGACATGTCAGACAAGGCTAAAACAGTAAACATTTTATTAATTTGTTCTTGAACAGTATGGCAAAAGGGTGAAAGGAATGTATGACCTTCAACCGTTGGTGTGCACCATTACAAAAATCCTTCGTAGAACAAAAAAGAAGAATGTCATTAGCCAATGCAGCCATAGGATAAGCTAAAATACGATGGACTTATAATGCTGAATATAACGGAATGTTCACACAGAACTTACATCCATGTCATCAATAAATCCTTCGATAGAACGATATGGAGCATAAACGATCAAATCAAAATCTAAAGACTGCAAGAAAGCAAGAAATTTAGTGTCACATTCTGTTTGCTTGGAGGTGCTATAAAACTTGAATATGGAAATGGCATACTTTCAGAACAATCATCTCATTATTTAGAATAATCTGGTGGTCCTGCTGAATCCCTTTGCCAAGTTCCTCAGCAGAAACATGATTTTCTTCCACTTTGCAAGAAGCATATACACAAGTTAACCTGTCAAAATAAAATTGTTAACTTGGCCACTGGCAAATACTAGGGTCAGGAAATAACATGATAGGAATATAAGACACTAAAGACGCTCATACTTTTATCTTTGATTAGGATACACATATTCACTTTGCACAGAACTATGAAGGGTCCCATTCGTTTGCCTAGTTTTCTAGTTACATTTGAGAGGGAAGTAAACCCATAGCTGAGTATTCATAGACCAGGATTTTATGTGTTCTGAACCACGAAACTATTCAAGTTATCACCGCTGCTTACATAATATGCTTTGGGTGGTGCTCCATTACAGACCACTGTAGATAGAATCTCTTGAAATATATGATCGCTGTAGCCTGCAAAGCACAACTGACTGTCAGCACTCGATCACTAAGCTAGCAAAGGCACGGTATCTTGGAAGAGAAATGTTTTACCTGAATTTTATGGGGGAATTTGAATGCTCTGCACACTTCTTGAATCTTTTGCTCGTAAAATATCCGCATCACTTGCTCCTCTTCGCAGGATAGAGGCTTCACACTCGAGCTCCCAACAACTGAATTCAAAAGAGTGGTTTATAACACTATAATACATCTAAATGCGAGTAGTCGAACAAACTCTGCAAAAACTTACTATGAACATTCGCCAACAAAGAAACAAGCACAACTATGAAAGAACAAAACTTTTAAGTGAAATCAGTGCATAGACAGCGCTTCTGATGCTCATGGCTACTCATAGAAACATATGGGCAGCATATAAATCATCAAAGGCGTGTACCATGGTCGGGCACGGGTTCTGGGTTCGATATCGAGCCATCAACAGGGTCCACCTTCAATCGCGTCGTCCCATACTTCACAAAGAAAACGAAGGGAACACAAAATGAGCAGCCACACATAAGCTAAATAAACAAGTGAAGGAATGCAATGGCGCTGGGAGAAGCCAACTTGGGCGAGGATCTCCGCTGAACGCCGGTTCGCCGTCGTCCACTTATTCACCTGCAAAGTAGAATCGCAGGCATCAGCATACCATTAACATGTGATGTCCAGAGCATATGCTATAGTATAGGGTAGCCGTCCCAGGCCAAAGCAAACCCTGGGCACCAAGCAGGGAAGAAGAATGAATGGACCGGAGAGGGAGGGCTACCAGGTCCTGCGGCTGGAAGATCCACCGCTCCCGGTGCGTGGAGGTCTGGAAATCCGACATCTTGGCCGCTCCTCCCTCAGCTCTCAGCAGCCGAATCGAGCCCCCCTCCCCCCTGCTGGTGAACACCGCGAGATGCCCACCGCCTGATGGAAGCGGGTGTGAAGGGGATGCCGTAATACTATGGAGTCCTGCCGGTGGACGCCGAGGAGGGGCGCGGCGACGGGCGGCAGCGGCAGCGGCAGCGGCGGTCCGGCCGTCAAGGGGTTTCGGTGGCGCCGGTTGGGGAGCAGAACCCTCCCGGTCTGGTGTTATGGAGCCCGAGTGGTGCGGGCCTGACCGGCCCGGACACGGCGACGAACACGAAGAGCCCGGCTCGCTCGATTGGACCGGCCCGGTAGAGATTACCGGGACGGGATGGGCCTGGCCGTCTGGTGTTTTCACCACCATCCTCCACGCGTTTTGATCTCGTCGTCGGCATATCCTTTCTTTTTACCTGCCCCAGCCGAGCGCCGTTGAACCGGGCGACCAATCCCTCCCTGCCGCCGGCGAGCAATCTCCGCCACGGCCGCCGCAGCAGCAGCGAGGAGAGGAGGAGGGGTCCGGCCGTCCGGGATGGGCGACGAGCGCGTGAAGGCGGAGGCGCTGCAGATCCTGGGCCTGTTCCAGGTGCTCCCCCGCCTCGTCGTCTTCGACCTCGACTACACCCTGTGGCCCTTCTACTGGTACGCCCCGCTCCTCGGCCCCGATTCCGCTGGGTTCCGCCGGTGATCTGACGCTCGATTGGGCTTTTCCGTTCGCCAGCGAGTGCCGCTCGAAGAGGGAGTCGCCCAGCCTGTACCGCCACGCCAAGGGCATCATGTGCGCGCTCAAGGAGAAGGGGGTCGACATGGCCATTGCGTCGCGCTCGCCCACCTCCGACATCGCCAGGGTCTTCATTGACAAGCTCGAGCTCCAGCCCATGTTCGTCGCACAGGTAAACCTCGCCCAGCAGCTGGTTTTAGTACATCCTCGGCGCACCGGAATTCAGTCAGCTTGTTAGCAATCAGCCCAGTGATGTAAAAGTAGCTAAAATTGGGCATGTGCATGCGTGCAGAATGGTTCTTCGATGCACAAAGCATGGAGCACATTCGAAACGGATAATGTTTTCCTTCCTTTGATTTGACCATGAAAGCCTTGAGCTGAATGAGACCAGAATCAAGAATGGGCAGGCCCTTGAGAATGTTGGATGCTGATCTTGTTATTTCATCTTAAGCTTAGTACACAACGAACATGTCTCATTAAATCACAGAAAGACTCACAGAATATAGATACAAACTGCATACAGATTTAAGGTATGTTGATGAGAAAGTTGACATGCCAATATAATTTTGTTAACATCTTAACTTTAGACTTAGTACACAATAAACACCACATATAATTAATCTAGTAGAAGAGCACTGCGGAATTACTCATGCTCTTCTTTGTACAAAGTCCCAGAAAAAACATCATTTGAAATATCTCTTATGTGCGATCATCTATGACAATGCATGGTATGCACCTTTGTCTTCAACTCATAGATCCTAGTTAAGCATGTGCACATTTTTGTAACAAGAACTGGACGTATTGCTTACTCTTGGACTCTTGGTCTGTATGAAGGAAATATTCTCCAGCTGGACTCACAAGACGGAGCATTTCCAAAAGATCCACAGAAAAACTGGGGTTCCGTACAAGTCCATGCTGTTCTTTGACGACGAGGACAGGAATATTCAATCGGTAATGTCCTAATTCTTAGTGCAGTCATCTTTATCCACAAGTACTATAGATAAATGTTGAACGTCTTAATACAGAATATTCAGTATCTGGTCTACAGTGGAGTTTTATTCAACTTGCCAGGTTTTGCATTAAATTTGTGGTGCATATATATTGTTGGCTCTTAGTCTGTTGATTTAGTATTTGCTACAAGGTTCAAAGTTCTTACGCTGTCTGTTTTCAGGGGCTAGGTTATTGTGGTTTTGTCTTACCATTGCTCTTAGGCTCAGCTGCGGTTGCTGAACTGTGTTTTGTCCTGCTTATTTTATAATTTACTTTGGAAAATTAGCCAGAAAAGTAAAGTGGGTCATACAAACACTAAAATAGGGAAGAGTGGGTGGGGCAAACAGGATTGTGAGAACCCACCTCAATGCCGAACACAGCCTTAGTGTGTAGAATAAATATTTTCAGTAAGCTTTATAATTTTTTCTCATTGTTCACGGTCTAGCTGAAGCTTGTTTGGTAAACTAGATTATTGTGGTTTCATCTTGTAACTGCATGCCCCAATCTGAGTTTCTGAGTAATATACAAGAATACTTTTGTAAAAAATAAAAAAAAACATGACCCAAGGGTCAACTGCTGTTTTTCAAAATTTCAGTTTATATGGGACCTCTAGTGGAAGGTATCCTTCAAAAGAAGCCATGTGATCTAGCTTTAAGATTACATACGCATGTAAGCTGAGACTGTGTTGGTTCTTTCTTCCAAGGGAGACATCTCTCCCACACTCATGTACTGTGGTTGGTTTTCCTTGAACAATGTTTTCATTCAGTAAGACTGGTTCCTTGATTTGAACCTTTGTAGCTTAGTCCTGTGCCAGATTTTTATGCTCCTTTTATTGTTCAGTTCTAGCTAATGGTCCTTCGGTGTGATATCCAGTCTGTGATTATTATGCACGTGTAAATAGTTTTTTTACAAATCAGGAGCATGTTTTCGAGCGGCCTTAACTAATTTCTGTACCTCTTGCTTTCAGGTATCGAAAATGGGAGTTACTAGTGTTCTGGTAAACAACGGGTTGAATCTCGACATGTTTAAGTTGGGCCTCAGTAATTTTGCTACTACTGCTGCTGCACCTGAACCCGCACCTGCACCAGAGGACAAGTAACCTTATATTGTACAAGTAAAAACAGCAGACAGGGAAAACGCCCATGATTTACGGATACTTGTGAAAAATAAGCCTGTATTTCTTGTAGTTGATTGCCCTTGCTCATGGGCAGTAAAGCAAGGATGACTACTACTGAAACCATTCTGTGTGTAAGCTTGTGTTACTTGTGAAAGTGCGTTCCTTGTGAAAGGAAATGAATTTGGAACCATTTGGTTGACGATGTTAAAGATTGTTTGGCCAACTTTTGCTGAATGCTCATTAATCGTTACATTTTGAATATATCGCCTTCCTATCGTGTACGGTTAGCCCAGCGTTTAAATACAGTAGGACTTAATCGTTTTGAATCACCTTTGTCCTTCCTTAGGTTCACGCCAAGCTTCGCTTCATTTCTGTAGTCAGTATGGGAATGGGCTGGCCTGCTCCGGCCGTACGTGGTTCCTGCTGTCCCCTCTGTTCTGTTCAGGGACATGGAGTTGAGTGGCCTCATCGTTGGGCAACATGGTCCGACCTATTTTTAAGACTAGATTGCACAAAGAATAAGAGCATTTATCCAACCCCATTATTTTAACTAGCATCATTTTAGCTGTTGTGAATTTTAGTAAGCTAAGATATTTAGAATTTTTTTGTTGAAATAAAAAAAGAAATATGCAGCTCCGTTTTGATTTCTACCATGAATAGTTTGCATTATAAGGTTGATCAATAGTTTGGAAGTTTTCATATAAACACAAGGGCAACAACTTTGCAAATGCATCTGCATTGTAACGGCGGACTAAACCTTGGGCAACTAAATTTAGGTCGACCCGCTTGTCTCGATGGGAAGATGGTGACCGGATCCCCCTGGCGCATTTTTCTTATGAAGCCGACCCAAAGGACCCAGAGGCCATGAAAATATGGGTCGGACAAATGTCCCAATGGGTAACATCGACCATTCCCATCATGACTTCCTAGCTCCAGCTTGGATTAGCTCCATTGAAACTGAGTTTCAAACTTCCAATAGGATACTTTGTCGGGCTCGGTGTTGTCATGGCGCCTTCTCTGCCACCGCACGGTTTAAGAGATATTGAAAAAACAAATCTATAAAAAAG
Source organism: Aegilops tauschii subsp. strangulata (assembly GCF_002575655.3). NCBI lineage: Eukaryota > Viridiplantae > Streptophyta > Magnoliopsida > Poales > Poaceae > Aegilops > Aegilops tauschii. The sequence continues at coordinate 46,164,853 of NC_053038.3, read as the reverse complement.
GAAACTCTCAGGTTTCGATAAATGATGCACATGCAGCGCACCATCGGAGAACCAATTTGCAATGGTACACCTTTTTTTAGAAACACCTATAACTTTATTCATACTCATAACAATTATAGATACACTGATTTGGACCTAAAATCAAAGAAAATACAAAGTAACTCCTATGACTAAGAATTACAATGAAATCTCTCGAAATCACCTTCTTCGTGGTATCAATCTCTACTCGAAGAAATACTCCAAAGACTTTGGTAAAGAAGCTGTAATTGGACTGGAGTAACGGTGTTGTCACTGTTGGGTTCTACGGTAGGGTGCGTCGACTGCCAATTAAAATTTTCCTACGCGCAGAACAACCAGGAACATGCTATGGGAATGGATCACAGATTGTTACCACTAGACGCGCAGTGCCGTGCAGCGGAAGAAGATTTGGGGCAGCGCGTCCGCGTGGATCGTCTCCTCCTCGTCCGATCTCCCTCAAACAGCCGGTCGTCCGATCCCACGTACAAGTTCGCCGGAGCGGCGCAGGTGCATCGCCTCTAACGGTATCCGCGCGTGCAGGAGGAACACCGTGCGACGGACTGCTAGGTCCGATCACACAGTCGGCGGCGAGCGGAGGTGGCTATTCGCAACACATGCAAACCCTAGTGACAATGCCGAAGTGATCCACCAAATGAGTGTGCCGCACCTCCACTTTATATAGGCGTCCGTCGCGGGCTCAACACTTGGGCCTCGCACGGACCCTAAAGCCCAAAATCTGTTCGGCTGGGATCCGAGTCTGAGTAGGATCACATCTGACTCGTGGAGTCCGATCCGGCCTCACGGGTTCCTTCCGTTAAGCGCGCGACCCCTTAGGTTCAAGTCGGCTTGGTCGCAGGTCAGATCACCTCTGACCTGCTCGGCTGGTAGCGGCCTCTAGCAAGGCGTGCCAACCACCAAGTAGACAATGAAGCTGGTTAGGCGAACCTGTACATCACACTTCTATTCCTTTTGCCACACGATATATGTTGTCGGGCTCAAGGCGAGTCTGTCATCTTTGTGCTAGCCCGACCTCTTTCTCGTTCCAATGATGCCGACCACAAACCGGATTATCTCACAATCCTTGTCGTATGGCCATGCTTATCCTGATCTGATCACACGAGGGACCCAGAGTATATCTCTCCTGATCGGAGGGGAAAATCTCATCTTGCTCGACCATGTCTCGCAGCATGGGTCTGGACAAGCCCGAAACCTACCTTTGTAACTACCCAATCACGGAGTAGCGTTTGGTCGGCCCAAAGCAGGTCTGTCACCATTCTGAGTACATGTGCCAGCTCAGGTCATAGAACGTATGTTGTACTAGAGACTCACAGATGACATATCGCTGCGTCTCATAGTTGGGTCTGTCCAACTCGGACCTTATCTCGACTCGGATCCGACTACGTCGAATCCGACCAGATCCTTCCAAGTCCATATTATCCGGTTAGCATCCAATGCTCCATGGCTAGTGAGACCAAGCCATCGACCGTGTCATATGCTAGTCTAGTCGGTTGCGCGTCCAGATAGCCCTTTCAACTAGGGACCTTTTAGGACAGTCGTCATACAATGCATAGTCCCACAAACAAGTCACGTACTTGCTGATACACATCATTGATAATGTCCAAGGACTATCTTTATTCATAAACACATAGGAAATATCATCATACATGATTGCCTCTAGGGCATATCTCCAACAGTCTCCCACTTGCACTAGAGTCAATCAAATAGACATCGAATGCCCATAGCTCTAACGTGCCCCTCATGCTTGGGTTGTGGAAGCGGCTTAGTCAACAGATCTGCAACATTTGCATCCGTGTGAATTTTGCATAACTCTACATCACCATTCTTTATGATCTTTCGTATCAGGTGATATTTCCGATCTATGTGTCTAACCTTGTGGTGATTCCTTGGCTCCTTGACTAGTGCGATGGCACCAAAATTATCACAATAAAGGTCCAACGGTTTTACCGAGGCTGGGAAAATACCAAGATCATCCAGAAAATGCCGGATCCAAACACCTTCCTTTGCAGCTTCACAAGCCGCAATGTATTCGGCTTCTGTGGTAGAATCGGCCACCGTATCTTGCTTGGAACTCATCCAGCTCACTGCCCCTCCGTTCATGACATACACGAATCCGGACTGTGATCGACAATCATCTCTGTCAGTTTGGAAACTAGCATCGGCGTAACCCCTTACGACGAGCTCTTCCTCACCTCCATAAACTAGGAACATCTCTTTAGTCCTTTTCAGGTACTTCAAAATAGTCTTTACCGCTGCCCAGTGACTCTCACCTGGGTTGCCTTGGTATATGCTTGTTAGGCTTATTACAAAAGCAACATCAGGCCTTGTACATATCATGGCATACATGATGGATCCGATTGCCGAGACATACGGAATCCTACTCATCCTGCTTCGCTCATTAGATGTCGAAGGACTCTGAGTCTCGCTTAGCCTTATACCATGTGAGAGTGGCAAGAACCCTTTTGATAGCGGCTTGAAGCTACGTCGGTATTTCCTCAAAGAGGAAGGGATGATGCAGCACAGCGGCGGTAGGTATTTCCCTTAGATATGAAACCAAGGTTATCGAACCAGTACGAGAACCAAGCAACACAACGTAAACAACCCCTGCACACAGATAACAAATCCTCGCAACTCGACATGTAAAAGGGGTTGTCAGTCCCTTTCGGGTAGCGGCGCCCCAAGATGGGCAAATGGACGCGAATAAAATTGGAGTAGATTGATAGATCGAACGCCAAACAAATAAATAAGAATAAATTGTAGCAAGGTATTTTTGTATTTTTTTGGTTTAATAGATCTGAAAATAAATGCAAAGAAAAAGTAGATCACAAAGGCACATATATGAGAAAGAAGACCCGGGGCCGTAGGTTTCACTAGTGGCTTTCTCTCGAGAAAAATAGCAAACGGTGGGTAAACAAATTACTGTTGGGCAATTGATAGAACTTCAAATAATCATGACGATATCCAGGCAATGATCATTATATAGACATCACGTCCAAGATTATTAGACCAACTCCTGCCTGCATCTACTACTATTACTCCACACATCTGAAGGAAATATGCCCTAGAGGCAATAATAAAGTTATTATTTATTTCCTTATTTCATGATAAATGTTTATTATTCATGCTAGAATTGTATTAACCGGAAACTTAGTACATGTGTGAATACATAAACAAAACAAAGTGTCCCTAGTATGCCTCTACTTGACTAGCTCGTTTATCAAAGATGGTTATGTTTCCTAACCATAGACATGTGTTATCATTTGATGAACGGGATCACATCATTAGGAGAATGATGTGATGGACAAGACCCATTCGTTAGCTTAGCATTATGATCGTTACAGTTTCATTGCTACTGCTTTCTTCATGACTTATACATGTTCCTCGGACTATGAGATTATGTAACTCCCAAATACAGGAGGAACACCTTGTGTGCTATCAAACGTCACAACGTAACTGGGTGATTATAAAGATGCTCTACAGGTGTCTCCGATGGTGTTTGTTGAGTTGGCATAAATCGAGATTAGGATTTGTCACTCCAAGTTTCGGAGAGGTATCTCTGGGCCCTCTCGATAATGCACATCACTATAAACCTTGAAAGCAATGTGACTAATGAGTTAGTTGCGGGATGATGCATTACAGAACGAGTAAAGAGACTTGCCGGTAACGAGATTGAACTAGGTATGATGATAGCGACGATCGAATCTCGGGTAAGTAACATACCGATGACAAAGGGAACAACGTATGTTGTTATGCGGTTTGACCAATAAAGATCTTCGTAGAATATGTAGGAGCCAATATGAGCATCCAGGTTCCGCTATTGGTTATTGACCAGATATGTGTCTCGGTCATGTCTACATAGTTCTCGAACCCGTAGGATCCGCACGCTTAACATTCGATGACGATCGGTATTATGAGTTTATGTGTTTTGATGTACCGAAGGTAGTACGAAGTCCCGGATATGATCACGGACATGACGAGGAGTCTCGAAATGGTCGAGACATAAAGATTGATATATTGGAAGGTTATGTTTGGACATCAGAATGGCTTCGGGTGAGTTCGGGCATTTACCGGAGTACCGGGGGGTTACTGGAACCCCCCGAGGAGTGTATGGGCCTTATTGGGCCTTAGTGTGAAAGAGGAGGAGGCGGCCAAGGTGGGAGCGCCCCCCTCCCCCCAAGCCCAATCCGAATTGGGGTGGGGGGCGGCCCCCACTTTCCTTCTCCCTCTCTCCTCCTTCCTTCCTCTCCTACTCCAACTAGGGAAGGGGAATCCTACTCCCACCGGGAGTAGGACTCCCCCCTTGGGCGCGCCATGAGAGGTGTCGGCCCTCCCCCTCCTCCACTCCTTTATATACGGGGGAGGGGGGCACCCCATAGACACACAAGTTGATTGTTTAGCCGTGTGCGGTGCCCCCCTCCACAGATTTCCACCTCGGTCATATCGTTGCAGTGCTTAGGCGAAGCCCTGCGCCGGTAGCTTCATCATCACCGTCATCATGCCATCGTGCTGACGAAACTCTCCCTCGACCTCAGCTGGATCTAGAGTTCGTGGGACGTCACCAAGCTGAACGTGTGCAGATCGCGGAGGTGCTGTACCTTCGGTGCTAGGATCGGCGGATCGTGAAGACGTACGACTACATCAACCGCGTTGTCATGACGCTTTCGCTTACGATCTACGAGGGTACGTGGACAACACTCTCCCCTCTCGTTGCTATGCATCACCTAGATGGATTTTGCATGTGTGTATGAATTTTTTTGAAATTACTGCGTTCCCCAACAGTGGTATCAGAGCCAGGTTTATGCGTAGATGTTATATGCATGAGTAGAACACAAAGAGTTGTGGGCGATAATGGTCATACTGCTTACCAGCATGTCATACTTTGATTCGGCGGTATTGTTGGATGAAGCGGCCCAGACCGACATTACGCGTACGCTTACGCGAGACTGGTTCTACCGACGTGCTTCAGACACAGGTGGCTAGTGGGTGTCTGTTTCTCCAACTTTAGTTGAATCGAGTGTGGCTACGCCCGGTCCTTGTTGAAGGTTAAAACAACACACTTGACGAAAAATCGTTGTGGTTTTTGATGCGTAGGTAAGAACGGTTCTTGCTAAGCCCGTAGCAGCCACGTAAAACTTGCAACAACAAAGTAGAGGATGTCTAACTTGTTTTTGCAGGGCATGTTGTGATGTGATATGGTCAAGACGTGATTATATAAATTGTTGTATGAGATGATCATGTTTTGTAACACAGTTATCGGCAATTGGCAGGAGCCATATGGTTGTCGCTTTATTGTATGAAATGCAATCGCCATGTAATTGCTTTACTTTATCACTAAGCGGTAGCGATAGTCGTAGTAGCAATAGTTGGCGAGACGACAACGATGCTTCGATGGAGATCAAGGTGTCAAACCGGTGACAATGGTGATCATGACGGTGCTTTGGAGATGGAGATCAAAGGCACAAGATGATGATGGCCATATCATATCACTTATATTGATTGCATGTGATGTTTATCCTTTATGCATCTTATTTTGCTTAGTTCGGCGGTAGCATTATAAGATGATCTCTCACTAAATTTCAAGGTATAAGTGTTCTCCCTGAGTATGCACCGTTGCTACAGTTTGTCGTGCCAAGACACCACGTATTGATCGGGTGTGATAAGCTCTACGTTCACATACAACGGGTGCAAGCCAGTTTTGCACTGCAGAATACTTGGGTTAAACTTGACGATCCTAGCATATGCAGATATGGCCTCGAAACACTGAGACCGAAAGGTCGAGCGTGAATCATATAGTAGATATGATCAACATAGTGATGTTCACCATTGAAAACTACTCCATCTCACGTGATGATCGGACATGGTTTAGTTGATTTGGATCACGTGATCACTTAGATGATTAGAGGGATGTCTATCTAAGTGGGAGTTCTTAAGTAATATGATTAATTGAATTTTAATTTATCATGAACTTAGTCCTGGTAGTATTAGCATATCTATGTTGTAGATCAATAGCTCGCGATGTAGCTTCCCGTTTATTTTTTTATATGTTCCTAGAGAAATATAAGTTGAAAGATGATAGTAGCAATGATGCGGACTTGGTCTGTGATCTAAGGATTTTCCTCATTGTTGCACAGAAAAATTATGTCCTTGATGCACCGCTAGGTGACAGACCTATTGCAGGAGCAGATGCAGACATTACGAACGTTTTGACAAGAGCTCGGTATGATGACTACTTGATAGTTTAGTGCACCATGCTTTACGACTTAGAACCGGGACTTCAAAAATGTTTTGAACGCCACAGAGCATATAAGATGTTCCAAGAGTTGAAATTGGTATTTGATACTCATGCCCGTATCAAGAGGTATGAGACCTCTGACAGTACTTTGCCTACAAGATGGAGGAGAATAGCTCAACCAGTGAGCATGTTGTAACGCCCACGATGCGGCTATATCTCCCACGTGTCGAGGCACGACTTAGAGACATATCCGCATTGTAGGTTTTGTCGCAAGAAGGGTCATCTTCACACAATCCCATGTAATGAACAAGAATGGGATAAAGAGAGTTGGCTTACAATCGCCACTTCACACAATACTTAAATAAATCATACATCATTCAGAGTACAGACGTAGACCGACTACGGTCAAAAACAAATGAAAAGGAAGATAACCCCAAATGCTAGATCCCCGATCGTCCCAACTCGGCTCCACTACTGATCGCCAGGAAACGAAACATAGTAACGACCAAGGTCCTCGTTGAACTCCCACTTGAGCTCGGTTGTGTCACCTGCACTGGTATCAACAACACCTGCAACTGTTTTGGTAGAATCTGTGAGTCACGAGGACTCAGCAATCTCACACCCGCGAGATCAAGACTATTTAAGCTTATGGGTAGGAAAGGGGTAATGAGGTGGAGCTGCAGCAAGCGCTAAGCATATATGGTGGCTAACATACGCAAATAAGAGCGAGAAGAGGAGCAACGCAACGGTCGAGAAGCTAGAAGTGATCAAGAAGTGATCCTGACACTACTTACGTTCATACATAACCCAAAACCGTGTTCACTTCCCGGACTCCATCGAGAAGAGACCATCACGGCTACACACGCGGTTGATGTATTTTAATTAAGTCAAGTGTCAAGTTCTCCACAACCGGGCATTAACAAATTCCCATCTGCCACATAACCGCGGGCACGGCTTTCGAAAGTTTATACCCTGCAGGGGTGTCCCAACTTAGCCCATCACAAGCTCTCACGGTCAACGAAGGATATTCCTTCTCCCGGAAGACCCGATCAGGCTCAGAATCCCGGTTACAAGACGTTTCGACAATGGTAAAACAAGACCAGCAAGACCACCCGACTATGCCGACAAATCCCGATAGGAGCTGCACATATCTCGTTCCCAGGGCACACAAGATGAGACATCCTACGAGTAAAACCAAGCCTCAAGTTTCCCCGAGGTGGCACCGCAGTCTACTCGGTTCGGACCAACACTCAGAGGAGCACTGGCCCGGGGGGTTAAATAAAGATGACCCTCAGGCTCGCGAAAACCCAAGGGAAAAGGCTTAGGTAGGCAAATGTAAAACCAAGGTTGGGCCTTGCTGGAGGAGTTTTATTCAAAGCGAACCGTCAAGGGGGTCCCATAAATCCCCAACCGCGTAAGGAACGCAAAATCAAGGAACATAACACCGGTATGACGGAAACTAGGGGGGCAAGAGTGGAACAAACACCAGGCATAAGGCCGAGCCTTCCACCCTTTACCAAGTATATAGATGCATTAAATATATAAGAGATATTGTGATATCCCAACATATCCATGTTCCAACATGGAACAAACTTCAGCTTCACCTGCAACTATCAACGCTATAAGAGGGGCTGAGCAAAAGCGGTAACATAGCCAAACAACGGTTTGCTAGGAAAGGTGGGTTAGAGGCTTGACATGGCAATATGGGAGGCATGATATAGCAAGTGGTAGGTAGCGCGGCATAGCAATAGAGTGAACAACTAGCAAGCAAAGATAGAAGTGATTTCGAGGGTATGGTCATCTTGCCTGAAAGAACGAGCCCATGTAGAAGGCAAACGGACGTAGTCGAACGAATCCTCACAATCGCTACGTTACCGGAACTATCAACAAGAAGGAACACCGGAAAGAAACAAACAACATGGTAAACAACCATCACATACACATGGCATAATGCACAATCAAGTATGATGCATGCCCGGTTTAATGAGGCATGACATGGCAAAGTGCAACAAACAACACTACAAATTAAGTGGAGCTCAATATGCAACGAGTTGCATATTGACGAGACACCACATCAATTATTTAGTTCCCTCTCAGTTATGTACCCAACAATATTAAACGTTATTAAACATGGCAAGGGGTGAAGCATAAGTAAACTAATTATTTAGACAAGTTGAAATGAGGCCGGAACAACCAACAACAATTCCGGAAAATCCCCATGTGCATATTTTAGATTTGGTACTGTTCTGCCCTAAACCATATTTTAGAGTTGTTAAACATGCAAAGTAATGCTACCATGTTAATCTATGCATTTTTCCACCCAATTTACATATAAAGAACATTTAAAACCGAGCTACGGTTATTTAGTTATGAAATAAAGCATTTTAGCATGGCATTTATACAAATTTAAACAAACAGCAAGTTTAAACATTTTAAACATGGATGAAAGCGGCATATTATTAAACTACGCAAATTTCTGAGCATTTTACATATTTAAGACATTTTAATATGATGCATGGTTGTGGAGTTATTATATGCATGATCTAGAGGGACTTTTCTGTAAAACAGTAAAACTCTGGATAATTAGCAAATCGTCTAGAACTGGAGAAAAACGTCCACGGGCTGAAACTTGCTGACCCATTAGTGCAAGGCGGGGCGCTGGATCTGGGCTTCTCACCAGAGGGCTTGGGGCGCTGTTGGGCAGCGGCCTGGCGCGCTGGAGGCGCGGTCAACGCGAGCGAGGCAGGGTCAAGGCGCTCGTGCGGGACGAGCGAAGCTACTCTGCTCGAAGCAGAGCAAGCAGAGGCCGGCGACGGTGGACTTGGGGAAGGGCGGCGCGCCGGCGTGGGGTAGCGGAAGCAGACGCGAAAGCTGGTGGCATGAGAGGCACGGATCCGGACGATGGAGGTAGCAGGCCGGCGGGGACGACTGCTGTTACAGAGAACCAGAGAGAGAGAGATTGGGAGTGAGTAGCGGCAGGGGGACGAAAAAGAAAGAAGAACGGAGGTGGGGCATGGCAAGGACCTGGCGGCGGTGGACCTTGCGGGCACGCAGGGGAAGGTCGAAGATGGTGGGGCAGCGCCGGATCTGGTGCACGGGTGCAGGTGACGAAGCTTCAGGCAGAGAAGGTTCCATGGGGCGGCGGCGTCCTTGTTCGTCCCTGAGAGAGAAAGAGAGCGAGAGCGATTGAGATAGGGGGAACAGAGGAGGACCGGAGGACGGCAAGAAAGGGCCGGCGACCTGCGGGGAGGTCCGACCACGGAGACGCGCCGACGTCAAGGTGCGGCGGCGACGGCGAGATCTGGCGAGGACGCGACTTGGACGAGGCAGCGGCTGTCCATGGAGGTTCTCTGTCCGAGAAAAAAAACAAGACAGAGATGTGAGAGGGAGAAGAGAGGAGCGGGAAAGGAAGGAAAGGGCGGCGCGGGGCTCATCTGCTGGTGATGCTCGACGACGGAGGGAGCTCCGGTGGCCTGACTGGCCGGAGGGCTGCTCTCCTGCTCGGGAACGAGCAAGGAGGAGACTACAGGGATCGAGGGAGGGGGATCCCGAGGGGATTTGGTGGAGTGGCGGGGGGATGGGACATCTCCCTAGAATTTAGGGTTTGTCCATATTTGGATTAGGGGTCTTTATATAGAGGAAGGAAGGGGTATTTGGATCATTCGATTAAAATCGGACGGCTGAGAAAATATAGGTTAGGAAGTCCAATTAAGAAAATGAAGATGTTTTATGGATGTCTGGGGATGATCCGAATCCAACGGTGATGACTGAGCGGGTCGGGTTCGGGGAAGTTTCGGACACGGGCGAGGGGTCGATGCACTGTGCAAAGAGACTTTGGTTTGGCAAGAGGGAAAAACGAAGAACAAGCTTGGTCTCGAAACGGTCAACAAAAGCAAGGGGACGCGGCAACTACGAGCGGATGCAAGTTTTAAAAACAATGACGGCAACGATGCAATGCGGATGATGCTATGAGATGAGATGCAACTAACAAATAAATAACACAACTGACTCGCAAAACAAGGAAGGCATCTGGAGCATCGGTCTTGGGGCGTTACAACACTCCACCACTACAAGAGATCTCGTCCCGAGATCTAGGGATGGCACCGGAGAGAAACAAAAGAGGAAGAGGTAAAACAAAGTTGCTTCTTCGACAAATGAGTGAAACCAAAGAACCTTGGGAGGTTAAACAATTTGAAAAAAAGAATACAACGGAGATGAACGAAATTAAGAGCACTCCGGTAGAAAAGAGAAAACAAGGAACACCATGTGAACCTTGGAGGTTGCAAAGCTATGAATGACGAGCACAATGGAAAAGAAGGAATTGAAACCACTCTGGTTGAAACGAGATAAACAAGGGACAAGGAAGAACAAATTCAAACAACACTCCGGTTAAATGGATAAGCAAGGACAAGATCATGAACTTGACACAACGAGACGATGGGTCAAAGAGAGCAACATCACCATGCCTCCAGAATGAAAGAATAGAAGCTGGATTGATGGAAAGAAAAGAACGGAAAATAAAATGACAACTTCTGCCACAAATGAGCTAGGAAAGCCTCCTTGCAAGAAGGTTAGAACGGAGTTGTTGGAAAACTAGCAACGAAAAGAATAAGCTTGAAGTGGGCTTATGGAAACAACTCAAAACTTAGAGGTGTATACATGCCACTACGGAAAACAATTGATTGCTTGAGAGCAACACGGAGATGAAAACTTGATTCGCCGAGAGAATAGGAGAAAAACTTGGATCATTGATAAGCACCACGAATAGCAACATTCCCAATGGAAGGCTTTAGGTGAAATATAACCCAAGATAACTCCAATGAAGAAACGATGGGTTTAAATATCTCATTCTTGACAACATGTGAATCATGAACCACGAAGAGAAGTTGTCAAGAATGATATAACACCACTTCAAAAGATAGGTAGAAAGAATTGCATTTCGGTATGCAAGATGAAGAATGCTTGAACTCCTCAAAACAAGACATGTGTTGAACACCATGTTTTTTTAGAGTATAGCTTGGCGGATCTTAACTCCGAGAGAAAATCTTGAAGAACAATTGAAGAATGAAAAGAATCCTTGACGAACTACCATGTAGAGCCTCCATGAAGAACTCCGGTAATAAAAGGATGATAAAAAGAAAGAGAAGTTGAAAACACAAAGTGAAGCCTTGCAATGATTTAGATGGAGCTTTAGGATGATATAATTGAGAGCTTGGAACTCCGGAAACAAAAGATGAAGCATCTCGAACCGAGAAATGTGACATGATGGGCAACTCTAGAACGGAGAAACTAGATCACTTGGATGAAAGAATAATAAGAATTACGATATGCATATCCTTCACCAATTTAAATTGATGATAAGCAACGGATTTGGCATACTACTTATTCTCGTAGAAAGGATTAAGAGAGATATAGCGTAAACTTGAAGAAGGTGTTGATGGAACCACCGGTGGGATTTGGAAACAATGAATGAATTGATATGAGAACAAAGAAAGAGGAATCTTAGACGGACCACCGTAAGAATTGAAAACAATTGAAGAGAAGAGGACGAAACACCGTAAGAATTAAAGAACGAGCGAAGATACTAGAGGGAATTTAGATACATGAGAACGAATAGATCATGAGCTGACTAGAGGATACTTGAACGATGCACCGGAAGAATATGGAGATGAACGAAGAGACATCAATTTATAATAATTGGAGAACGAAGCTGAAAACTTAGAATGAAGAAATCTTCTGAAATGATGGCCTTTGGATGATCAAGAAACGAAAACAACTCATGAAATGCTCCGGATGGGTAAGAAAAGAATTGCGCGATTGGATACAATTTGAGAGGATGGCAACAAGTTAGAACCCTGCATCTTTGAGAGAACGGATAAGATTGAAGAGAAACTCTTCTTCGGTCTTCAAATGTTGAGAATGATGACGAGAAACACCACCATGAATTGTTGAGGCACTCCGGAATGAAAATTAGAAAGGTTGAACTAACGATGGAAAGAATTTGAAAGATCTTGGAGAAAGACATTTGACTGATGATAATTCATTCTTACGTGAAACTTTGCAATGAATTTGAGAATAAGTCCGGAAAGAATTAGAAGAGTCAGGTAAGATCCTGAAAAAGACCTGTGGGTTAGGGCCCACTCAAAAGATACACCGTTGAACGATTTAAAAGAGAGATTGCGCCGGTTCAATTAAATGGCTTGAATAAGGTAAGACCTCGAAATAGCTAGAAAGGATTAAGAATAGAAACATGAATCCTCTAGGATACCTTCAGCACTCCAGATAAACATGAATAGCAAGAGGTGGATGATTAAGAGGTGCATCGGCATGATAAAAAATTTGAAACGAGGAAAGGATATGATCGACAAAGCTTGAATTGAATCCATCGGAGAAGAAAAAGAACGAAGAATAATAAACTTGAAGCTCCGTTAGTATCTTCATGGGAAATCACCGGATAAGAACATTGAAAGAAAAGAATGAAGAGACTTCGCATCAATAAAAAGTATACTTGATTAAGAAATCTGAGTCCTTGAAGAAAAGGGTGGGAGGGTGGGAAAACAAAGGCAACTTGGGTCGGATGAAACGAACACCGTTGAGAAAAAGCTTAGAATTGATCTTGCGAATGTTGGAATGATCGGATTTACTTGGAGAGAAGCACACCGGTTGGAAATGATTGAAAAGACAACCTTGATGAACAAGAAGGATTAGCATTCACATAGAAATATGAGAACACCGCTTAGAATAAGGTATGGAATCAACACTTGGCATTGAAGCAACTCGAATACCACAAAACAAAACAAAAACAAAGGATTTGGCTTGCAGAATAAGCCGGAAACAAACATATGATAGATCCCATATTGTATCATGTGTCTGTTGGAAAGATAATCTAGGAGCTACTTGAATTCCCACTTATAAACTCCCGAAACTTTCTGGTTATGCAATCAGGTGTTGGGGATACAGGGGACGCAATATATCTCACCCAAACTAACAATCCCTAGATCCAGTTGTATCCATCCGTCAACACATAACCAAGAAAACTCCGGAAATCATGTACCTCAACCTTCGAAAAGCATCCGTTATACGAGTTATGGCAATACTCCCGAACTCCCGCCCCAGTACTGGGTGGCGTCGAGGTGATCTCACCAACAACTGCATAAAAGAGATTTTCGATGTCGGCGAAACTCAGGTATTCCAGAACTGCAACGATAAAATTGTGACGACAACACCTCGAAGCTCAACTCTCCGGGACACTGCCACAACCCCTAAATGTCAGAAGGCACCAAGAACAACGTTCTCGTCACAAAACCATCGGAACGATTCCAAGATACCCGCGTGATCCTAAAAAAAATTTAGTGAAATTTTGAGGAGAGGAAAGTCAAAACATCTACGTCAAGAGACCTCACCAGAGCAATGAAGGGACTGAGGAGTAAAAAGAATCCTACACTCTGATATATATAATCCTAAGACTCAAAACAATTTTTGTTCTAGACTCAACAACGCCAGTGATTCGATCAAGCAGGGGGCTCCTAAGTCGGGGATGGCTCTGATTACCAACTTGTAACGCCCACGATGCGCCTATATCTCCCACGTGTCGAGGCACGACTTAGAGGCATAACCGCATTGTAGGTTTTGTCGCAAGAAGGGTCATCTTCACACAATCCCATGTAATGAACAAGAATGGGATAAAGAGAGTTGGCTTACAATCGCCACTTCACACAATACTTAAATAAATCATACATCATTCAGAGTACACACATAGACCGACTACGGTCAAAAAATGAAAAGGAAGATAACCCCAAATGCTAGATCCCCGATTGTCCCAACTGGGCTCCACTACTGATCGTCAGGAAACGAAACATAGTAACGACCAAGGTCCTCGTCGAACTCCCACTTGAGCTCGGTTGCGTCACCTGCATTGGTATCAACGACACCTGCAACTGTTTTGGTAGAATCTGTGAGTCACAAGGACTCAGCAATCTCACACCCGCGAGATCAAGACTATTTAAGCTTATGGGTAGGAAAGGGGTAATGAGGTGGAGCTGCAGCAAGCGCTAAGCATATATAGTAGCTAACATACGCAAATAAGAGCAAGAAGAGGAGCAACGCAACGGTCGAGAAGCTCGAAGTGATCAAGAAGTAATCCTGACACTACCTACGTTCATACATAACCCAAAACCGTGTTCACTTCCCGGACTCCGCCGAGAAGAGACCATCACGGCTACACACGCGGTGGATGTATTTTAATTAAGTCAAGTGTCAAGTTCTCCACAACCGGACATTAACAAATTCCCATCTGCCACATAACCGTGGGCACGGCTTTCGAAAGTTTATACCCTGCAGGGGTGTCCCAACTTAGCCCATCACAAGCTCTCACGGTCAACGAAGGATATTCCTTCTCCCGGGAAGACCCGATCAGTCTCGGAATCCCGGTTTACAAGACATTTTGACAATGGTAAAACAAGACCAGCAAAGCCGCCCGCTGTGCCGACAAATCCCGATAGGAGCTGCACATATCTCATTCTCAGGGCACACCGGATGAGCCAGACGTCGGGTTGGCATAGACCCTGGTTGCCCAGGGGGCGCCGGACATCACTCGGAATCCCGGTTACAAGACGTTTCGACAATGGTAAAACAAGACCAGCAAGACCACCTGACTGTGCCGACAAATTCCGATAGGAGCTGCACATATCTCGTTCTCAGGGCACACCGGATGAGACATCCTACAAGTAAAACCAAGCCTCAAGTTTACCCGAGGTGGCCCCGCAGTCTACTCGGTTCGGACCAACACTCAGAGGAGCACTGGCCCGGGGGGTTAAATAAAGATGACCCTCGGGCTCGCGAAAACCCAAGGGAAAAGGCTTAGGTAGGCAAATGTAAAACCAAGGTTGGGCCTTGCTGGAGGAGTTTTATTCAAAGCGAACCGTCAAGGGGGTCCCATAAATCCCCAACGGCGTAAGGAACACAAAATCAAGGAACATAACACCGGTATGATGGAAACTAGGGGGGCAAGAGTGGAACAAAACACCAGGCATAAGGCCGAGCCTTCCACCCTTTACCAAGTATATAGATGCATTAAATATATAAGAGATATTGTGATATCCCAACATATCCATGTTCCAACATGGAACAAACTTCAGCTTCACCTACAACTATCAACGCTATAAGAGGGGCTGAGCAAAAGCGGTAACATAGCCAAAAAACGGTTTGCTAGGAAAGGTGGGTTAGAGGCTTGACATGGCAATATGGGAGGCATGATATAGCAAGTGGTAGGTAGCGCGGCATAGCAATAGAGCGAACAACTAGCAAGAAAAGATAGAAGTGATTTCGAGGGTATGGTCATCTTGCCTGAAAGAACGAGTCCATGAAGAAGGCAAACGGACGTAGTCGAACGAATCCTCACAATCGCTACGTTACCGGAACTATCAAGAAGAAGGAACACCGAAAAGAAACAAACAACATGGTGAACAACCATCACATACACATGGCATAATGCACAATCAAGTATGATGCATGCCCGGTTTAATGAGGCATGACATGGCAAAGTGCAACAAACAACACTACAAATTAAGTGGAGTTCAATATGCAACGAGTTGCATATTGACGAGACACCACATCAATTATTTAGTTCTCTCTCGGCTATGTACCCAACAATATTAAATGTTATTAAACCTGGCAAGGAGTGAAGCATAAGTAAACTAACTATTTAGGCAAGTTTAAATGAGGCCGGAACAATCAACAACAATTCCGGAAAATCCCCATGTGCATATTTTAGATTTGGTACTGTTCTGCCCTAAACCATATTTTTAGAGTTGTTAAACATGCAAAGTAATGCTACCATGTTAATCTATGCATTTTTTCACCCAATTTACATATAAAGAACATTTAAAACCGAGCTACGGTTATTTAGTTATGAAATAAAGCATTTTAGCATGGCATTTATACAAATTTAAACAAACAAGAAGTTTAAACATTTTAAACATGGATGAAAGTGGCATATTATTAAACTACGCAAATTTCTGAGCATTTTACATATTTAAGACATTTTAATATGATGCATGGTTGTGGAGTTATTATATGCATGATCTAGAGGGACTTTTCTGTAAAACTGTAAAACTCTGGATAATTAGCAAATCGTCCAGAACTGAAAATAACGTCCACGGGCTGAAACTGGCTGGCCCATTAGTGCAAGGCAGGGTGCTGGATCTGGGCTTCTCACTAGAGGGCTTGGGGCGCTGCTGGGCAGCGGCCTGGCGCGCTGGAGGCGCGGTCAACGCGAGCGAGGCAGGGTCAAGGCGCTCATGCGGGACGAGCGAAGCTACTCTGCTCGAAGCAGAGCGAGTAGAGGCCGGCGACGGTGGACTTGGCGAAGGGTGGCACACCGGCGTGGGGTAGCGGAAGCAGACGCGAAAGCTAGTGGCATGAGAGGCACGGATCCGGGCGGTGGAGGTAGCAGGCCGGCAGCGATGACTGCTGTTACAGAGAACCAGAGAGAGAGAGAGATCGGGAGTGAGTAGCGGCAGGGGGAGGAAAAAGAAAGAAGAACGGAGGCGGGGCATGGCAAGGACCTGGCGGCGGTGGACCTTGCGGGCACGCAGAGGAAGGTCGAAGACGGTGGGGCAGCGCCGGATCTGGTGCACGGGTGCAGGTGACGAAGCTCCAGGCGGAGAAGGTTCCATGGGGCGGCGGCGTCCTTGTTCGTCCCTGAGAGAGAAAGAGAGCGAGAGCGATTGAGATAGGGGGAACAGAGGAGCCGGAGGGCAGAAAGAAAGGGTCGGCGACCTGCGGGGAAGTCCGACCACGGAGACGCGCCGGCGTTAAGGTGCGGCGGCGACGGCGAGATCTGGCGAGGACGCGACTTGGACAAGGCAGCGGCTGTCCATGGAGGTTCTCTGTCCGAGAAAAAAACAAGGCAGAGATGTGAGAGGGAGAAGAGAGGAGCGGGAAAGGAAGGAAGGGGCGGCGCGGGGCTCATATGCTGGTGATGCTCGACGGCGGAGGGAGCTCCGGTGGCCTGATTGGCCGGAGGGCTGCTCTCCTGCTCGGGAACGATCAAGGAGGAGACTACAGGGATCGAGGGAGGGGGATCCCGAGGGGATTTGGTGGAGTGGCGGCGGGATGGGACATCTCCCTAGAAGTTAGGGTTTGTCCATATTTGTATTAGGGGTCTTTATATAGAGGAAGGAAGGGGTATTTGGATCATTTGATTAAAATCGGACGGCTGAGAAAATATAGGTTAGGAAGTCCAATTAAGAAAATGAAGATGTTTTATGGATGTTTGGGGATGATCCGAATCTAACGCTGATGACTGAGCGGGTCGGGTTCGGGGAAGTTTCGGACACGGGCGAGGGGTCGATGCACTGTGCAAAGAGACTTTGGTTTGGCAAGAGGGAAAAACGAAGAACAAGCTTGGTCTCGAAACGGTCAACAAAAGCAAGGGGACGCGGCAACTACGAGCGGATGCAAGTTTTAAAAACAATGACGGCAACGATGCAATGCGGATGATGCTATGAGATGAGATGCAACAAACAAATAAATAACACAGCTGACTCGCAAAACAAGGAAGGCATCTGGAGCGTCGGTCTTGGGGCGTTACACATGTATTCAGATTGTCTGGATACTACAATTGCTTGAATCAAGTGGGAGTTAATCTTCCAGATAAGATAGTAATTGACAAAGTTCTCTAGTCACTATCTCCAAGTTACTAGAACTTGATGATGAACTATGATATGCAAGGGATGACGAAAGTAATTCCCGAGCTCTTCGCGATGCTAAAATCGGTGAAGGTAGAAATCAAGAAAAGCATCAAGTGTTGATGGTTGACAAGACCAGTAGTTTCAAGTAAAAGGGCAAAGGAAAAGAGAGGGAACTTCAATAAGAATGGCAAGCAAGTTGCCACTCCCATGAAGAAACCCAAAGCTAGACCCAAGCCTGAAACTGAGTGCTTCTACTGCAAAGGAAATGGTCGCTGGAAGTGGAACTACCCTAGATACTTGGTGATAAGAAGGATGGCAAAGTGAACAAAGCTATATTTGATATACATTGATGTGTACTTCACTAGTGTTTATAGCAACCCCTCGGTATTTGATACTGGTTCAGTTGCTAAGAGTAGTAACTCGAAACGGAAGTTGCAGAATGAACTGAGACTAGTTAAGGGTGAAGTGACGATGTGTGTTGGAAGTGGTTCCAAGATTGATATGATCATCATCGCACACTCCCTATACTTTCGGGATTAGTGTTGAACCTAAATAAATGTTATTTGGTGTTTGCGTTGAGCATGAATATGAGTTGATCATGTTTATTGCAATACGTTTATTCATTTAAAGCCAGACAATAATTGTTGTTCTGTTTACATGAATAAAACCTTCGATGGTCATACACCCAATGAAAATAGTTTGTTGGATCTCGATCGTAGTGATACACATATTCATAATATTGAATCCAAAAGATGCAAAGTTAATAATGATAGTGCAACTTATTTGTGGCACTGCCGTTTAGGTCATATTGGTGTAAAGCGCATGAAGAAACTCCATGCTGATGGGCTTTTGGAATCACTTGATTATGAATCATTCGATGCTTGTGAACCATGCCTCATGGGCAAGATGACTAAAACTCCGTTCTCCGGAACAATGTAGCGAGCTACTGACTTATTGGAAATAATACATACCGATGTATGTGGTCCGATGAGTGTTGAGGCTCGCGGCGGGTATCATTATTTTCTGACCTTCACAGATGATTTGAGCAGATATGGGTATATCTACTTAATGAAACATAAGTCTAAAACATTTGAAAAGTTCAAAGAATTTCATAGTGAAGTAGAAAATCATCGTAACAAGAAAATAAAGTTTCTACGATCTGATCATGGAGGAGAATATTCGAGTTACGAGTTTGGTCTTCATTTGAAACAATGCGGAATAGTTTCGCAACTCACGCCACCCGGAACACCACAGTGTAATGGTGTGTCCGAATGTCGTAACCGCACTTTATTAGATATGGTGCGATCTATGATGTCTCTTACTGATTTACCGCTATCGTTTTGGGGTTATGCATTAGAGACAACTACATTCACGTTAAATAGGGCACCATCTAAATCCGTTGAGACGACACCATATGAACCATGGTTTGGCAAGAAACCTAAGCTATCGTTTCTTAAAGTTTGGGGCGGCGATGCTTATGTGAAAAAGTTTCAACCTGATAAGCTCGAACCCAAATCGGAGAAATGTGTCTTCATATGATACCCAAAGGAAACTGTTGGGTACACCTTCTATCATAGATCCGAAGGCAAGATATTCGTTGCTAAAAATGGATACTTTCTAGAGAAGGAGTTTCTCTTGAAAGAAGTGAGTGGGAGGAAAGTATAACTTGATGAGGTAATTGTACCTTCTCCCAAATTGGAAAGTAGTTCATCACAGAAATCAGTTCCAGTGATGCCTACACCAATTAGTGAGGAAGTTAATGATGATGATCATGAAACTTCAGATCAAGTTACTACTGAACCTAGTAGGTCAACCAGAGTACGTTCCACACCAGAGTGGTATGGTAAACCAGTTCTGGAAGTGATGTTACTAGACCATGACGAACCTACGAACTATGAGGAAGCGATGATGAGCCCAGATTCCGCAAAATGGTTTAAGGCCATGAAATCTGAGATAGGATCCATGTATGAAAACAAAGTATGGACTTTGGTGGAATTGCCCGATGATCGGCAAGCCATTGAGAATAAATAGATCTTCAAGGGGAAGACAGACGTTGATGGTAGTGTTACTATCTACAAAGCTCGACTTGTTGCGAAATGTTTTTGACAAGTTCAAGGTGTTGACTACGATGAGATTTTCTCACTCGTATCGATGCTTAAAGTATGTCCGAATCATGTTAGCAATTGCCACATTTGATGAAATCTGGCAAATGGATGTCAAAACTGCATTCCTTAATGGATTTCTTAAAGAAGAATTGTATATGGTGCAACAAGAAGGTTTTGCCAATCCTAAAGGTGCTAACAAAGTGTGCAAGCTCCAGCGATCCATCTATGGACTGGTGCAATCATCTCGGAGTTGGAATATACGCTTTGATGAGTTGATCAAAGCATATAGTTTTATACAGACTTGTGGTGAAGCCTGTATTTACAAGAATGTGAGTGGGAGCACTACAGCATTTCTGATAAGTATATGTGTATGACATATTGTTGATCAGAAATAATGTAGAATTTTTTGGAAAGCATAAAGGAGTTTTTGAAGAAAGATCTCGGTGAAGCTACTTACATATTAAGCATCAAGATCTATAGAGATAGATCAAGACGCTTGATAATTTTTTTCAATGAGTACATACCTTGACAAGTTTTTGAAGTGGTTCAAAATGGAACAGTCAAAGAAGGAGTTCTTGCCTGTGTTGCAAGGTATGAAGTTGAGTAAAGACTCAAAACCCAACCACGGCAGAAAATAGAAAGAGAATGAAAAGTCATTCCCTATGCCTCTGTCATAGGTTCTATAAAGTATGCTATGCTGTGTACCAGACCTATTGTATACCTCACCATGAGTTTGGCAAGAGGGTACAATAGTGATCCAGGAATGGATCACTGGACAGCGGTCAAAATTATCCTTAGTGGAATAAGGAAATGTTTCTCGGTTATGGAGGTGACAAAGAGTTCGTCGTAAAGAGTTGCGTCGATGCAAGCTTTGACACCGATCTAGATGACTCTAAGTCTCAATCTAGATACATATTGAAAGTGGGAGCAATTAGCTAGAGTTGCTCCGTGCAGAGTATTGTAGACATAGAAATTTGCAAAATACATACGGATCTGAATGTTGCGAACCCGTAGACTAAAATTTCTCTCACAAGCAAAACATGATCACTCTTTGGGTGTTAATCACATAGCGATGTGAACTAGATTATTGACTCTAGTAAAACCCTTTGGGTATTAGTCACATGGCGATGTGAACTAATCACATGGTGATGTGAACTATTGGTGTTAAATCACATGGCGATGTGAACTAGATTATTGACTCTAGTGCAAGTGGGAGACTGAAGGAAATATGCCCTAGAGGCAATAATAAAGTTATTATTTATTTCCTTATTTCATGATAAATGTTTATTATTCATGCTAGAATTGTATTAACCGAAAACTTAGTACATGTGTGAATACATAGACAAAACAAAGTGTCCCTAGTATGCCTCTACTTGACTAGCTCGTTTATCAAAGATGGTTATGTTTCCTAACCATAGACATGTGTTGTCATTTGATGAATGGGATCACATCATTAGGAGAATGATGTGATGGACAAGACCATTCGTTAGCTTAGCATTATGATCGTTACAGTTTCATTGCTACTGCTTTCTTCATGACTTATACATGTTCCTCGGACTATGAGATTATGCAACTCCCGAATACCGGAGGAACACCTTGTGTGCTATCAAATGTCACAACATAACTGGGTGATTATAAAGATGCTCTACAGGTGTCTCCGATGGTGTTTGTTGAGTTGGCATAGATCGAGATTAGGATTTTTCACTCCGAGTTTCGGAGAGGTATCTCTGGGCCCTCTCGGTAATGCACATCACTATAAGCCTTGCAAGCAATGTGACTAATGAGTTAGTTGCGGGATGATGCATTACGGAAAGTAAAGAGACTTGCCGGTAACGAGATTGAACTAGGTATGATGATACCGACGGTCAAATCTCGGGCAAATAACATACCGATGACAAAGGGAACAACGTATGTTGTTATGTGCAATTGCTAGAAAAGCGCATAGTTATGAGAATATCTAGGCATGATCATGAACATAGGCATCACGTCCGTGTCAAGTAGACCGAAACGATTCTGCATCTACTACTATTACTCCACACATCGACCGCTATCCAGCATGCATCTAGAGTATTAAGTTCATAAGAACAGAGTAACGCATTAGGCAAGATGACATGATGTAGAGGGATAAACTCAAGCAACATGATATAAACCCCATCCTTTTATCCTCGATGGCAACAATACAATACGTGCCTTGCTGCCCCTGCTGTCACTGGGAAAGGACACCGCAAGATTGAACCCAAAGCTAAGCACTTCTCCCATTGCAAGAAAGATCAATCTAGTAGGCCAAACTAAACCGATAATTCGAAGAGACTTGCAAAGATATCTGTAGGATCGAAAGTATGTCTAGAGTGGGTGATTAGACTACTTGACCAAATAAAAATCTAGCCTTTTCCCAATTTTAAGTCTTGGCAGATTTTTAGTAACTTAGCACAAATCAAGTAATCAACCTACACATGCAATTCTAAGAGTATAGTAGCGGAATGTAAAACAATTGCATATAAAGGTAAAAGGAGGAGTTTGGAGGGAGCAAACGCAATGTAGACACGGAGATTTTTTATCCGTGGTTCCGATAGGTGGTGCTATCATACATCCACGTTGATGGAGACTTCAACCCATGAAGGGTAACGGTTGCGCGAGTCCACGGAGGGCTCCACCCACGAAGGGTCCACGAAGAAGCAACCTTGTCTATCCCACCATGGCCATAGCCCACGAAGGACTTGCCTCACTAGGGTAGATCTTCAAGAAGTAGGTGATCTCCTTGCCCGTACAAACTCCTTGGTTCAAGTCCACAATCTTGACGGAGGCTCCCAAGTGACACCTAGCCAATCTAGGAGACACCACTTTCCAAAAGGTAATAGATGGTGTGTTGATGATGAACTCCTTGCTCTTGTGCTTCAAATGATAGTCTCCCCAACACTCAACTCTCTCTCATAGGATTGGATTTGGTAGAAAGATGATTTGAGTGGAAAGCAACTTGGGGAAGGCTAGAGATCAAGATTTATGTGGTTGGAATGGAATATCTTGACCTCAACACAAGTGTAGGTGGTTCTCTCTCAGAAAATGTATGTTGGAAGTGTAGGCATGTTCTGATGGCTCTCTCCACGAATGAAGAGTGGGTGGAGGGGTATATATAGCCTCCACGCAAAATCTAACCGTTACACACAATTTACCAAATGACCGAATCAGAAAACTCGGTCAGACCGATTTAGTTCATAATGTGACCATTAGGCATTTCGGTGGGACCGACATGGCAACTCGGTGGGACCGATGTCGTTAGGGTTAGGGCATAACGTAATCTCGGTGAGACCGATTACACAAACTTGGTGGGACCGAATTTGGTAATAGACAAACAGAGAGTTGGTCAGGCAAACTCAGTGGGACCGATTCGCTCATGTCGGTTAGACCAAAACGTTACGAGGGGAAACCGAGAGTTTGAATTGCAATCTCGGTGGGACCGATCGCTCATCTCGGTTGGACCGAAACGTTACGAAGGGAAACAGAGAGGTTGCAATCCCATATCGGTGAGACCGAGATCCCTATCGGTGAGACCGAAGTGACTAGGGTTTGTGGCAGTGGCTATGTCAAGTGAACTCGGTGGCGCCGGATAGAAGATTTCGGTGGGGCCGAGTTTGACTTTTGGTTTGGGACATATGTGGATATGAGAAAGTAGTTGAGGGTTTTTGGAGCATATCACTAAGCATTTTGAGCAAGTAACTCATTAAGCAACACCTCACCCCCTTTTAATAGTATTGGCTTTTCCTATGGACTCAATGTGATCTTGGATCACTAAAAGTAAAATGTAGAGTCTTGTGCTTTGAGCTTGAGCCAATCTTTTGTCCTTAGCATTTTGAGCGGCCCACTTTCTAATCCATGCCAATCATTGAGCTTTCCTGAAATATTTATCTTAAAATATTTTAAGATAAATGAGCTATATGTTGTTAGGAATTACCAAAACCACCCAGGGATAGTTGCACTTTCAATCTCCCCCTTTTTGGTAATTGATGACAACATATAGATCAAAGCTTCGACAAATGATCATAAGATTGAAAAACATTGTCGCTTTGAGAAGTATGTGATAAGCAAGAGCTCCCCCTAAATTTGTGCATTATTTAAAATTTGCTTTTGAATGCAAATGCACAATCGATTAGGATCATGGGTTACTCTTCCATGTCACATACATCTTGGTGGAGCGCTCAAAGTGATAGAAATTAAAAGCATGCACTCATCACCAAGCAAGTGAATGATCATATATGAGATATAAAAGATAGTATCATCCAAACAAGCATTAAGGTAGCAAATGATCAACCACATGATCATACAAGTATCTCACACAAGCACACAATCAAAAAGTTCAACCAAAGGCAAAGAAGCAAAACACTCTCTCGAAGCCTATGATCTATACATATTTCTCCCCCTTTGGCAACAAGTTACCAAAAAGTTCAAATATGCATAGTGCTATGCGTCTCTCAGGCTTGGTCTTCGGGAGGTGTTGTAGAGAGAACTCCAAGGACGAAGGCATTTGTTGATGTAGTTGGAGCTGGTGGAGTGGCTGCTGGAGCTGGCACTGGAGCTGTAGCTGCTGGTGCTGATGCTGTAGCTCTAGAATCTCTCACTGGCACTGCAGCAGACCTTTGTCCTCTAGGCACTCGCTCAAATGCATTAGTAGTTGCCTTGCCTCTCTTCTCTTTTGCTTCCTCCTGAAGCTGCTCAACTGCTGTTTGAATCTCAGTTACCTTCAGATCAAGATCATAAAATTTGGTTTCTATGATCCTCTCCAAGCTCTCCTGGTTTGGAGTCAGGGTGGCCAAGCCCTTCTCAATCCTCAGTGTCGACTGGGTCAGATATGCAAGTTGATCTTGCTTGCTCTTCAGGAAAACTTGAGATGCCTCTTCAACACTGGGCATCTTGGCAGCTTTCTCAGCCTTTGCTTTGGCTCTCTTCTCGTGTGCTTGAACTGATGATGGTTCCTCCTCATTCATCACTACAGTGTTGTCAAAATCAGGATGTAAGGGTAGATGCTCCTTATCCAACAGATATGTTCCTATGCCCATCTTGGAGTTGATGAGCTCCTGAATGTGTGGAGCATACCCACAGCTTCTCTTCTGGTCAGCAGCAGTGCTCTTGATTGTTTCTACAATCAAACTCATAACCTTGAACTTCTAAGGGACATAAAAAAGCTGGAGCAGGTTGATAGAATGCCCTCTGATCATCTTGTGATCTCCTGACTTGGGTAACAGAGTGTGCCTAAGGATTGTGTTGATTGTAGGTAGACCAGACAACAAGAAATGTACAGATCCAAGCTTGTGAGTCTCCAAAGCCTTATCTGGGATCTCCTTGTACATGTTTGCCATTGTGTTGTGGTCCTTCTTCTTGGTGGCATACACATCCAAGTCATCTTCATGTTCTTTAGGGGCATTTATCAGCTTGGCCCACTCCTCAACTGTGGATTGGTACCTTGTACCCTCAGACATCCATACTATCCTTCCATCTAGATAGAAGTGGGCAGTGGAGTAAAACTGCATGATCAGCTCATGATTCCATTTGGTGAGCTTCTGCCCAACAAATTTGTCAACTCCACATGCCTTGAAGCTGTCATAAACACCTGGATAGTGATCTTCTTCTTCTTTGACGTATTCCCAATCCACCCATTTCATGTCACATACAATGGGCTTCTTGTCAAGCAAAATAGTCTCATAGAAGTATTGTTGTTCCTTTGTGTGAAACCTGTAATCAACTGTTGTCCTTCTCCTTACAGCATAAGGATCAGACTGTCTCCACAATCTCAGTCCAGCATCCTTTCTGATACGCATGTCTTCAGCTACTGGATGGGCATCATTATGGTCAGGAATCTTGGGCTTCAACTTCCTCAAAACAAGTGAATCATCTTCCTCTTCTTCAGCTTGAGGCACTGGGGCCTTGTTCTTTTCTTCAGCAGGTATACTTCTGGTGTTCCTCTTGGGTTTTGGGGGCTTCTGAGCTGGAGCTTTGGGAGCAGACTTGGGCTTTGATGGAGCAGCCCCTGCCTTTATAGCATCTCCCATAAGCTTCTGAGCTTTGGGTGCTGGTGCAGCATCCTCTTCCTCTTCCTCTTCTTCTTCAGATAGATCTCTCATCATGGAGGGCTTGCCAATGACTCTGGCAATGGTCTTCTTGACCCTTTCCTTCCTCTTCTTGCCTTCACCACCTTCTTTGGGTTCAAGAGTGAACTCCATTGTCTCTTGAGTAGAGGCTCTGGCCTTAGACATAGGAATTCTTCTTGCTGGTGCCATCTTATTCAGCCTTGGCTTATTTGCAGTAGCTATGCCATACTCCTTTTTCAGCACCTTCTTTTTGGAGCTTACTTCCTCCTCAGTGGCAACATAATCCTCATCCTCAGATTCTGAGGTTCTCTTCTTCCTAGATCTGGTGGCTGCCTTTGGCAAGTTGCTTGGAGTGCTCCTGCTACCATCATCAGAAGTGCTTGAGGGATCTGAACCCTCACTCATCTACACCTGTTCCTCTGACCTGTTCTGACTGTCACTTTGATCAGACATCTCTGCAAACTTACTGACAGCAGACCCTATGTATAGATATAGATGAGGTAGAGTGGATGAGCATCACAAAGTGCAGAGTTTTTGCAAAACAGATGACTTAAAAACTTAGTTTTAGTTCTTCACAGAAAGCATTTCGGATCTACCGATTTGTAAACTCGGTGATACCGAAGCAGCTTTTGGAACCTAAACTAGTGAACTTGGTCAAACCGAGTCACAGTTTGGTGGCACCGAGACTGCTAGGGTTTCACAGAGAATCAAACTCGGTCACACCGATTTGCAGTTTTCGGACAGACCGAAAGTGCAAGTGCAATGGCCTAAGCCAAATCGGTGAGACCGATTTCTACAACTCGGTCGGTCCGAGATGAGTTCTGCGGAGACCTAACCCTAAATTTTCAAATGAAACCTAACCTAAGGGATGTTTTCAGTGGATAGAGTGTTTGCATACGTGGTGATGATCATGGCAGAACAATGTGCTATGAATCAGAGGTAAAAGAATAGCACAAAGGATCGAACTTGTACCCTAGTTCGGCGGAGTTTGCTATGGCGGCAATGAAGGGGCAGAATTCCATTGACGGCGATGGAAACCAGCGGCGGGAGGTCGCTGGCGGCGAGAAGACGATCCAGAGACCCGAGGCGGCAGAGCAGGATACGCGCGGGCTGAGAGGTTTCAAAGAAATTTCCAAAATCTCACCCGTGGGTTTATATATCCCGACCATGTCGGTGTGACCGAGTGGAACAACTCGGTGGCACCGAGATGCAGAATCGCAAGCGATTACTGCAACTCGGTGTGACCGAAAAGTTCAAATCGGTTGCACCGAGATTGAAAACCTAGATCAACTTAGTGGTCTCGGTATGACCGAAATGGATGACTCGGTCATACCGAAATGCACAAAGAGGTTTTGGAAGTTTAAGTCTATGACGAATCGGGGACTCCAAGTGCTCCTCACACAGAGTGGTTCGAATCTGACTTGATCAAACTTTGTGATGTAGCATGAATAGAGTTTGAGACGAGAAAAGCATAGATAGCTAGAGGGAGTTCTTAGGCATTCTTGTCCATCCATTTGGCAAAAGAGAAAAAGCCAAACAATCAAAGCAACAAATGGATGTTCTCGAATGAGTAAAATATGCATCAACATGCTCACACAATAAAATGACAAATGAAATATGTGACAAAGCATGCACAAACACTCTAGCATCTATCAAGCAATTTGGCGATGACTAGGTCATCTATATATGAGTATATTGACTTAGGAGTCAAATGAGAACATTTGATCATAGGTCATACTCATCGTTTAAGCACAAGTGGGGTTGCCACTTTTACATAAAGCATTGTTGTGCTCACATCATTAGAGTTGCTTTAGCTCAATTGATTAGAGTAAAGCTCCCCTTAGATGTGATATCCCCCCTAAGAGGGATGAACTAACCTTGGGTTTTGTCGATGATGACTTCATGTAGGTGTTGAAGATGTGGGTGCTCAATGTTGATGTAGATCATTCGGAGCAATCCTTTAGAGTGAGTTGCACTTTCAATACCTACACGGGTTAGTCCCACAAGGAACAAACAAGGATATCCATAGACGTAGAGTGATGTTCACATAGGATGATGTCCATGAAAGCATTAGGTTACCTTGTCCCTTGTCTTACCAACAAGAGGGTTTGTGACTCCTTGAACTAGTGCATGATGTGAAAGTTGTTTGCACTTGTCCTTGCCAAAATGATATGAGTGAAGTTTGTTGGCGGAGTCACCCTCAAGAACTCTTCTAGTTCTTCTTCTTCGGGATCCACATCATCTTGATGGGAATCCTTGGGGTTGTAGTCGTACTTGATGAAGTGGAACTTGATGTAGTCTTGGGAACCCACTTGACCAAGGCCTTAGGTGCTTCTTCAAATGCGTCAATCTCATCTTGAAGCTTGTCCTTGCCTTTTAGCTTGTGGTCTTGTGGTGGAAGATCATCTTGAGCTTGTGTTCCTTGGAAAGAAGTAGGATCATACTTCTCTTGTTGAGGAAAAAACTTTCTCTTGGGGTATTGATCTTCTTCCCACTCAACTCCATTGGCATTGAACTTTCGTTCAAAACCAACACCTTGATTCTTCCGGTGTCTTCCTTGCTTGCGTACAATATCCTCAAATTGCTTACTTCCGGCAAGACTCTTGTAAACACCTTTCTCTATAATTCCCTTCAATAAGCTATTTTATTGCTCAAGTGTAACTTGGCTAAGAGAATCATTAGTGGAATCAAGAGAACTACTAGAAGCAACAATATTGGATTTAGCATGATTATTGTTAATACTAGAAGAAGAATCTTTCTTATTCTTGTTGCTAGATTTGACTTGAGGCATGTAAGTAGACAAGAGTAAACGCTTGGCAATGTAAGAAGAACTTTTCTTGCGAAGATCATCATTGATTGCTTTTAAGAACTCATGCTCTTGCTCAAGGTTGAGCTTTTCAAAGCGTAGCTTCTCATGAGTCTTTAAAAGTTCTCGATGATCTTCGAAGGTAGTTTCATGAGCTAACTTAAGAGTGTTTAGTTCTTTAGTTAGACGCTCAATCTCCGTCTTATCATCGTCATTCGTTTTATCTTGATTGTCATGATTAATAGCAAGTTCATCATAGTTTTCGTAACTAGAGTTGTCGACAAGTAAATCATCATCTCCTAGCAAATCATCTTCATCACTATTAAAATCAACATACTCGGGGTGTGTTACCTTTGACCTTTAGCCATGAAGCATCTTCCAATTCCTTCATTTGGTGAGTCAAATATGTCGTAGGAGTTGGTTGACACAAGTGCTAGACCGGCAACACCTTCATCTTGAGTATATTCGGAGTCGGAGTGATAACTTCTTTCGGAGTGATGGTCGGAGTCGGAGCCGGATACCCATTCACCAACATGAGCTTGATGTCTTCTTTTTGTGTAGCTCTTTGATGATTTGTCCTTCCTCTCTGAATCCTTGGTTCTCCGAGAGGGTCTTCGTTCATAACGATCATCTCTACTCCTTCTCTCTCTTGGTGGTGATTCTTCTCTTCTACTTCTTCTTTTGGGAGAATCTTCTCTTCTTTTGTAGGGAGCCATACACTCATTGGAGTAGTGTCCGGGTCTTCCACAATTGTAGAAATTTCGTTCACGACTTGAAGATCTCTTGTCATTGTAGGACCTTGACTGGGAGCTTCTTTCCTTGCTTCTACTCTTGTAGAATTTGTTGAAGTTCTTCACCATTAGGCTCAATTATTCATTGAAGGTTTGTTTCTCACTTGATGATGTGGGAGCTTCACATGAGGCTTTGTAAGCACCACTTGACTTGTTGTGGAGCTCTTCCTTATCCTTAAGTGACATCTCATGAGCAACAATTCTTCCAATGACTTTTGTTGGCTTGAGATCTTTGTAATTGGGCATCATTTGGATCAATGTGCACACGGTATCATATTTTCCATCTAAGGCTCTTAGGATCTTCTTGATGATGAATCTATCGGTCATCTCTTCACTTCCTAAGCCGGCAATCTCATTTGTGATGAGAGCAAGCCTAGAGTACATTTCAGCGACACCTTCACCATCCTTCATTTTGAACTTGTCAAGTTGACTTTGAAGCACATCCAATTTGGATTCCTTGACGGAGTCGGTACCTTCGTGCATAGCAATCAAAGTATCCCAAATTTCCTTTGCATTCTCAAGACGGCTGATTTTGTTGAATTCTTCGGGGCACAATCCGTTGAAGAGAATATCACAAGCTTGAGCATTGTATTGCAGCATCTTTAGCTCTTCCGCGGTAGCTTCACGGTTCGGTTCTCTCCCATCAAAGAATTTACCTTGCAAGCCAATACACACAATAGCCCAAACGGCGGGGTTATGTCCAAGAATATGCATTTTCATCTTATGTTTCCAACTAGCCAAATTAGTACCATCAAAGTAAGGACCTCTACGGTGGTAATTTCCCTCGCTAGACGCCATACTCTCCTAGGCTGTGAAACCAAGGCTATGATCACCAAAAGCTATGGAAATCAAAGCAAATGGAGACCAAAGCTTTGATACCACTTGTAGGATCGAAAGTATGTCTAGAGGGGGGTGATTAGACTACTTGACCAAATAAAAATCTAGACTTTTCCCAATTTTAAGTCTTGGCATATTTTTAGCAACTTAGCACAAATCAAGTAATCAACCTACACATGCAATTCTAAGAGTATAGCAGTGGAATGTAAAACAATTGCATATGAAGGTAAAGGGAGGAGTTTGGAGGGAGCAAACGCAATGTAGACACGGAGATTTTTTATCCGTGGTTCTGATAGGTGGTGCTATCGTACATCCACGTTGATGGAGACTTCAACCCACGAAGGGTAACGGTTGCGCGAGTCCACGGAGGGCTCCAACCACGAAGGGTCCAGGAAGAAGCAACCTTGTCTATCCCACCATGGCCATTGCCCACGAAGGACTTGCCTCATTAGGGTAGATCTTCACGAAGTAGGTGATCTCCTTGCCCGTACAAACTCCTTGGTTCAACTCCACAATCTTGACAGAGGCTCCCAAGTGACAACTAGCCAATCTAGGATACACCACTCTCCAAAAGGTAATAGATGGTGTGTTGATGATGAACTCATTGCTCTTGTGTTTCAAATGATAGTCTCCCCAACACTCAACTCTCTCTCATAGGATTGGATTTGGTAGAAAGATGATTTGAGTGGAAAGCAAATTGGGGAAGGCTAGAGATCAAGATTTATGTGGTTGGAATGGAATATCTTGACCTCAACACAAGTGTAGGTGGTTCACTCTCAGAAAATGTATGTTGGAAGTGTAGGCATGTTTTGATGGCTCTCTCCACGAATGAAGAGTGGGTGGAGGGGTATATATAGCCTCCACACAAAATATAACCTTTACACACAATTTACCAAACTCGGTGGGACCGAATCAGAAAACCCGGTCAGACCGATTTAGTTCATAATGTGACCGTTAGGCATTTCGATGGAACCGACATGTCAACTCGGTGGGACCGATGTCGTTAGGGTTAGGGCATAACGTAATCTCGGTGAGACCGATTACACAAACTCGATGGGACCGATTTTGGTAATAGACAAACAGAGAGTTGGTCAGGCAAACTCGGTGGGACCGATTCGCTCATCTCGGTTAGACCGAAACGTTACAAAGGGGAATCAGAGAGTTTGCATTGCAATCTCGGTGGGACCGATCGCTCATCTCGGTTGGACCGAAACATTACAAAGGGAAATAGAGAGGTTGCAATCCCATCTCAGTGAGACCGAGATACCTATCGGTGAGACCGAAGTGACTAGGGTTTGTGGCAGTGGCTATGTCAAGTGAACTCGGTGGCGCCGGATAGAAGATTTCAGTGGGGCCGAGTTTGACTTTTGGTTTGGGACATATGTGGATATGAGAAAGTAGTTGAGGGTTTTTGGAGCATATCACTAAGCATTTTGAGCAAATAACTCATTAAGCAACACCTCACCCCCTTTTAATAGTATTGGCTTTTCCTATGGACTCAATGTGATCTTGGATCACTAAAAGTAAAATGTAGAGTCTTGCGCTTTGAGCTTGAGCCAATCTTTTGTCCTTAGCATTTTGAGGGGTCCACTTTCTAATCCGTGCCATGCCAATCATTGAGCTTTCCTGAAATATTTATCTTAAAATAGCATTAGCTCAATGAGCTACATGTTGTTAGGAATTACCAAAACCACCCAGGGATAGTTGCACTTTCAATATGAAATCATGCATATAAGAATTCAGAGAAGAATCAAATATTGTTCATAGATAATCTTGATCATAAACCCACAATTCATCGGATCTCGACAAACGCACCGCAAAAAGTATTACATCGAATAGATCTCCAAGAACATCGAGGAGAACTTTGTATTGAGAACCAAAGAGAGAGAAGAAACCATCTAGCTAATAACTATGGACCCGAAGGTCTGTGGTAAACTACTCACACATCATCAGAGAGGCTATGGTGTTGATGTAGAATCCCTCCATGATCGAATCCCCCTCCGGCAGATCACCGGAAAAGGCCCCAAGATGGGATCTCACGGGTACAGAAGGTTGCGACGGTGGAAAAGTGGTTTCGTGGCTCCCCTGGATGTTTTCAGGGTATAAGAGTATATATTGGCGAAAGAAGTAGGTCGGTGGAGCTACGAGGGGCCCACGAGGGTGGGGGCGCGCCCTCCTGCCTCGTAGTCGCCTCGATGCGTCTCTGACTTCCCCTCCAAGTCTCCTGGATTGCGTTTGTTCCAAGAAAGATCCTCGCGAAGGTTTCCTTCCGTTTGATATTCCTTTTCTGCGAAACACTGAAATAGGCAAAAAAACAGCAATTTGCATTGGGCCTTCAGTTAATAGGTTAGTCCCAAAAATAATATAAAAGTGCATATTAAAGCCCATTAAACATCCAAAACAGATAATATAATATCATGGAACAATAAAAAATTATAGATACGTTGGAGACGTATCATTATGCGGTTTGACCGATATAGATCTTCGTAGAATATGTAGGAGCCAATATGAGCATCTAGGTTCCGCTATTGGTTATTGACCGGAGATGTGTTTCGGTCATGTCTACATAGTTCTTGAACCCGTAGGGTCCGCACGCTTAACGTTCGATGACGATCGGTATTATGAGTTTATGTGTTCTGATGTACCGAAGGTAGTTCGGAGTCCTGTATATGATCACGGACATGACGAGGAGTCTCGAAATGGTCGAGACATAAAGATCGATATATTGGAAGGTTATGTTTGGACATCGGAATGGTTCCGGGTGAGTTCGGGCATTTACCGGAGTACCGGGGGGTTACCGGAACCCCCCGGGGAATGTATGTGCCTTATTGGGCCTTAGTGGGAAAGAGGAGGAGGCGGCCAATGTGGGGACGCCCCCCCCCCAGCCCAATCCGAATTGGGGTGGGGGCCGGCCCCCTTTCCTTCTCCCTCTCTCCTCCTTCCTTCCTCTCCTACTCCAACTAGGGAAGGGGGAATCCTACTCCCACGTGGAGTAGGACTCCCCCCTTGGGTGCGCCATGAGAGGGCCGGCCCTCCCCCTCCTCCACTCCTTTATATACGGGGGAGGGGGGCACCCCATAGACACACAAGTTGATTGTATAGCCGTGTGCGGTGCCCCCCTCCATAGATTTCCACCTCGGTCATATCGTTGCAGTGCTTAGGCGAAGCCCTGCGCCGGTAGCTTCATCATCACCATCATCACGCCGTCGTGCTGACAAAACTCTCCCTCGACCTCAGCTGGATCTAGAGTTCGTGGGACGTCACCGAGCTGAACGTGTGCAGATCGCGCAGGTGTCGTACCTTCGGTGCTAGGATCGGTCGGATCGTGAAGACGTACGACTACATCAACCGCGTTGTCATAACGCTTCCGCTTACGGTGTACGAGGGTACGTGGACAACACTCTCCCCTCTCGTTGCTATGCATCACCTAGATGGATCTTGCGTGTGCGTAGGAATTTTTTGAAATTAGTGCGTTCCCCAACAACATCGACCGCTATCCAGCATGCATCTAGTGTATTAAGTTCATGGAAAAACGGAGTAATGCAATAAGAACGATGACATGATGTAGACAAGATCTATCTATGTAGAGATAGACCCCATCGTTTTATCCTTAGTAGCAATGATACATACGTGTTGGTTCCCTTTCTGTCACTGAGATCAAGCACCGTAAGATCGAACCCACTACAACGCACCTCTTCCCATTGCAAGATAAATAGATAAAGTTGGCCAAACAAAACCCAAATATCAGAGAAGAAATACGAGGCTAGAAGCAATCATGCATAAGAGAGATCAAAGAAACTCAAATACTTTCATGGATATAAAAAGATATAACTGATTATAAAATCAAAGCTCATCAGATCCCAACAAACACACCGCAAAAGAGTTACATCATATGGATCTCCAAGAGACCATTGTATTGAGAATTCAGCGAGAGAGAGGAAGCCATCTAGCTACTAACCACGGACTCGTAGGTCTACAAAGAACTACTCACGCATCATCGGAGAGGCACCAATGGAGGTGGTGAACCCCATCCGAGATGGTGTCTAGATTGGATCTGGTGGTTCTGGACTCTGCGGCGGCTGGATCAATATTTCATCGACTCCCCTAGGGTTTCCGAAATATTGGGGTATTTATAGAGCAAAGAGGCGGTCAGGGGGGCACCCGAGGTGGGCACAACCCACCAGGGTGCGCCTGGGTCTCCTAGCGTGCCCTGGTGGGTTGTGCTCTCCTCGGAGCACCCCCCAGGCGCAGTAGGTCCCATTACGTGTCTTCTGGTCCATAAAAAATCTCCGTAAAGTTTCGTGGCATTTGGACTCCGTCTGATATTGATTTCCTGCGATGTAAAAAAACATGCAGAAAACAACAACTGGCACTTGGCACTATGTCAATAGGTTAGTACCAAAAAGTGATATAAAATGACTATAAAATGTTATAAAACATCCAAGATTGATAATATAACAGCATGGAACAATCAAAAATTATAGATACGTTGGAGACGTATCAGCATCCGCAAGCTTAACTCCTACTCATCCTCGAGTAGGTAAGTGATAAAAACAGAATTTTTGATGTGGAATGCTGCCTAACATGTCATATCATATTCTTTTCTTTATAGCATGGACATTTGGACTTTTATTTGATTCAAAGCAATAGTCTAGTTTTAACATGATAATTTAAATACTCAAGCATATCAACAAGCAACCATGTCTTTCAAAATATCAATGCTAAAATAAGTTATCTGTAGCCCATCATGCTCAACCATTGATCCATTCATGAAACACACTCGCATATTAGCTACACCCAATACTCAAGTACGATCATATTGCCTCCTAGTTGGTGCTTTTGTAAGAGAATATGGAGACTCAAATTCAAAATAAAAATTGCATAAAGTAAAAGAAAGGCCCTTCGCAGAGGGAAGTAGGGATTTGTAGAGGTGCAAGAGCTCAAAGTGAAAATTGAGAGATAAAAACATTTTGAGAGGCATACTTTTCCCACCAACGAAAACGACTTAGAGCTCCCAACACTTTCCATGCTAGATATATCATAGGCGGTTCCGAAACAGAAAATAAAGTTTATTCGTTTTTCCACCATACTTTCACTTTCCCTGGCTAGCCGTATCCACGGTTGCCCTCCATACCAACACTTTCCAAGGAATTTATTATTTGACAACATAAAGTAAATTCATTTTTGCATTTCGGGACGGGGCATCCCTAAAACCTTTGCCTTACTCTCGTGCAATGACAAGTGAATAAACACTCATCGTGAGAATAACACATCCAGCATGGAAAATATTAGCCACCCCTCACCGCTCCGCGAGCGAAACGGACACACAAAAGGGAAGTTTATTTTGAAAATTAGAGATGGCACATGCAAATTTGCTTAGAACGGCAAAAGAATACCGCATATAGGTAGATATAGTGGACTCATGTGGCAAAACTGGTTTAAAGGATTTTGGATGCACAAGTAGATATCATACTTAGTGCAAAATGAAGGCTGGCAAAAAGATTGAGAAGCGACCAACCAAGAAATGAATAATCTCATAAGCAAGCATTAAGCATAACTAACACCGAATAATGCACCATAAGTAGGATATAATTTCATTGCATGACTATTGGCTTTCGTGCTTGCATAGGGAATCACAAACCTTAACACCAATATTCTTACTGAAGCATAATTACTCATCAACACAACTCACATATCACATCATCATATCTCAAAACTATTACTAAGAATCAAGTTTATTTTGTCCAGTGATCTTCATGAAAGTTTTTATTATATCCTTCTTGGATATCTATCACTTTGGGGCTAATTTTCATGTGTTGCTTTTCATAAGCTCAAACAAATATAAGTGAAGATCACGAGCATAATATTTCTTTCTCTCAAAATAATTTAAGTGAAGCAAGAGAGAATTTCTTGAAAGGTTTACTTACTCTCAAATAAATCTAAGTGAAGCAAGAGAGCATTTCTTCAAAAATACTAAGCACACCGTGATCAAAAAGATATAAGTGAAGCACTAGAGCAAGTCCATAGCTCATAAAAATTTAAGTGAAGCATAGAGAGCAATTCTAACAAGTCATGACATAATTTTGGCTCTCTCAAATAGGTGTGTCCAGCAAGGCATCAAGACTAAAAACACAAAGTAAAACAAGCAAAGACTCATATCATACAAGACGCTCCAAGCAAAACACATAGTATGTGACGAATAAAAATATAGCTTCGAGTAAAATACCAATGGTCGTTAGAAGAAAGAGGGGATGCCACTCGGGGGCATCCCCAAGCTTAGTTGGTTGCTCATTTTTGGATAATAGCTTGGGATGCCGGGGCATCCCCAAGCTTAGGCTCTTCTATCCTTCCTTCATCCATCGTAAGATAACCCAAAACTTGAAAACTTCAATCACACAAAACTCAACAAAACCTTCGTGAGATCCGTTAGTATAAGAAAGCAAACCACTACTATAAGTACTATATCAAACCAATTCATATTTTATTTTTGCATTATATCTACTGTATTCCAACTTTTCTATAGCAAAAACTCATCAAAGAAAACCATAGAGCCATCAAAATAAGCACACAACATAAAGAAAATAGAATCTGTCAAAACAGAACAGTCTGTAGCAATCTGACTATTTTGAATACTTGTGTAACTCCAAAAATTCTGAAAATTTAGGAAGACCAGGGTAATTTGTATATTAATCTTCTGCAAAAATAATTAGGGCAAAAGCACCTTTCCGTGAATTATGAAAATTATTTTCGTGAGTTCATAAGTTTCTGTTTTTCAGCAAGATCAAACAACCATCACCCAACACTACAAAAAAATACACTTCCGTGATGATACGTGTTTGTCACAGTAGGTCACCTGTCATGCATGTACATCCATGACAAATTTATGACAGAATCAAGATAGTCATACTTGTGCTGTCGTAGAAGTGTTCCATGACATTACCTAAATTATCATCACGGAAGTGTCCACTTCCATGACGATAAATCGCGCGTCACAGAAGTGCTTTCGTCAAGGGTGACCGACACGTGGCATCCACTGTAACGGAACGCCGTTAAGCTATCGGGTCCGGTTTTGGATCCGATAACCCGTTAACAGCCCCGACCAATGGGGATTTTCCACGTGTAAAATCATCATTGGCTGGAGGAAACATGTGTCGGCTCACCGTTGGGACAGATGTCATCCACTCATTGGACCCAAAGCGCCTATGATACGTCGACACGTGGCACGGCCCAACAGAGGCCCATTCCTGTGAAAAGACCGGCCCGTTTGACTTGGTCAAAAGGTGGCGGGCCTGCCCACGGCAAGCCTGCTAACGGCCTGTTCGCATATAGCCATTTACAGCCCGCTAACCTAGGGCCCATTTACGGCCTATCCGAATTAGGCCCAGTAGCGTCATCTAGGCCGTCCAATATAATTCCAGCCCATTTTAACTTCTGGCCCATGTATGGCCCATATGAGGCCCTTAGTAACTCTCGGCCCATTAACGGCCCGTGGTAAAACTGGCCCGTAATGAACAGTGTATCACTTTATACCCATTAACGGCCCATTATTCCATTGGGCCGTTTCCAGCCCATGTTATCTTTCGGCCTTCTCAAGGCCCATTTATTCTTGGGCTCATTTCCATCATTCTTTTACTTTCGGCCCATTACTGTCATTTTCTGCTTGTGGGCCAAATACAGCCCGTGGTTATAGTCGGCCCGTTTGTGGCCCGTTAATACGTTGGGTCGTTTTCATAGCGTCATCAAATACGGCCTATTAACGACGGCCCATTATGGTCGACCCATGAATGGACGATTTCAACTCTAGCCCATTTACGGCCATAATGTGGTCTGTTATTGGCCCATGTTTGGCCAACCGATCATACGACCCGTAGAAGGCCCATTGATGATACGGCCCGTAGAAGGCCCATTGTGTCTACGCCCCATAGAAGGCCCATTGTTTCTACAGCCCTTAGAAGGCACATTGTTTCTACAGCCCGTAGGAGGCCCATGTTAACTACAGTAAATATGTAGCCCATTGTTAATGTGGCCTAGTTTAAAAAAAAGGTTATTCCGGCCACTAGCAAACCGCGGAAAAAGAACTGCACTGACTACAAGAAAACAAATAAACAAGACAACGGAAATAAATAAGCAAGCAACTTACGCTAGGCTATCATGACTATTACACATATTACATCCACTGGGCATCAAAGTTCGCCACAAGTGCAAATATAGGGAACAAAGCAGCATATAAACGCCGCAGCAAAACAAGTCCAGAACTGAAACCACTTCAGAAGAGCACAAGAAACAATATCATGGGTACCCATAATGCTGGCAAGATGCTTAGCAAGCTTATTAACTTTCTCTTGTTTGGCGCTTAAATCCTCCAGCACTTGCTGTTGCACCAGAAAGTATGCATATGAATTCTGCAGGGACTTCCTCAGTCCTTCGGCTTCCTATCGCATAACATCTGATCGATGTCTTTCAACTTGAAGTTGAGACTCAAGAAGCCGAATTGATTCAGGCAGCGAGTTCGAAGAGCTGGTGCCAGCAGTAGTAGCCAGT
Organism: Aegilops tauschii subsp. strangulata; assembly: GCF_002575655.3. Classification (NCBI taxonomy): domain Eukaryota; kingdom Viridiplantae; phylum Streptophyta; class Magnoliopsida; order Poales; family Poaceae; genus Aegilops; species Aegilops tauschii. The sequence goes on along the minus strand of NC_053038.3, from coordinate 46,125,732 downwards.
AACTCGAACACTACATGAAGACAGGACTCTGGGGTTGTCTCGGTGTCTTCAATATAGTTTTTATCAGCTTTCTTGGAGAACAACAGGGATGTCTCACTATCTTGAACCTGATCTGCATTACTCCCTTTACCATTGCATAACGGGGTACTCTTCTCCAATATTTTATCCGCGTTCTAAAGGAGAAACAAACAAACACATCACAGGTTTACAATGTAGTATATGAAACTCATTTTGGTAAACCAGTTCAGTAGTAAGGTGGACATGATAACAACATGAAACAAACATATATTTATGTAGTATGGTCTATATCATTCTAGTTTATGTTGCCAAATCAAGATAGATACAATTCGAATCATATCTATTTAAGACAAAGCAGCATAGATAGAATATAAGTGTGGGAAACTACACAGCAATAACAACACTTGTAATGTGCATGGCATGAGAACATAACTGCTTATTCAATTGAAACTGAAATCAACATAGAGCAAGTTACAACAGCAAACACGTTAAATAAATAGGTTTAAAACATACCTGTTGCGCCATTGGAGTTTCAATTGCATCCTTCAAATTTGAAATTAGTTGGTATGAGTAAATACAGTGATGCAAGAGCAAAGTAGTATGAACCATAGCTACGGAACCTGACCTGAGAACAATTCTTCTTCTGCTTTAAGCGTTGACTTGGGGTCCGGAGTGGTGGTCCTCGTGCTTTGGGCACTGTAGTTGCCTTACTAACTGCTCGTGTTTGGGTGCTCTGTGGTGGAGACAGTGTTGTGTCAACGGGAACTGGGTTACTATCTGCTGGGGTTGGGGTTAGAAGGGGTGTAGTTGGTTCTCTGTCCAACTGGGTAGGGGTACAATCTACGTGAGTCTGGGTTATGTGTGGTGGGGCTGGTTCTTGGGCAAGTACAACAGTGGTTCTATCTCCATCGACAGGTAGCACGATCTTTTTTGAAGACCGTGTTTTTACTCCCACAGATACTGCCATCACCCCCTCCAATTGAAATGGTTGATAAACAAGAAAAGTAATTGAATGTACAGACATTGTAAGATAGACAAGTGCAATGGATAGTAGGGAAGAAAACAGGGCATGAAATAATTCACATTTATGTTGTCTAACCAAACAGAATAGCAAGGCATAATTTCAAATATATGATGGCTAATTAAACAGGATAGCATGACACAATTTCACATGTATGATGGCTAACTAAACATGATAGAATGACATACTTCAAAATATGATGACTATGTAAGCAGGATGACATGATATAACTATACAATGTGTCTATTAAAGTGGTTGACATGCCATAAATCACAAACATGTCGTCGATGGAAACATGATGGCATGATATAATTCATGGATAGAATGACATAATTCAAAATATGATGACTATGTGAACAGGATGAGATGATATAACTATATTATGTCTTTAGAAAATGGGTTGGCATGCCATAATTCAGATACATGTTGTCCATGTAAACATCATGGCATGATATAATTCAAATATATGATTTATATACTAAGGAAGTGAGCAGAGGGCAATCGCATATATGATGTGTCAACTAAGGAGATGGCATTCAATATCGTGTATATGATGTAAAAACTAAGCATTGCAATACAACATATGCATGATATGAGTAATATAACCCTGCCAAGTTTGAGCATACACCTCAGGGGGATAATAGGACTGGTCATCTGCCTCTGAATCCCCCTCTGAAGAGCTATCTGTAACCAGCAACATATCTGCTTCAGCAGGTAGCATTGTCTGCTCTGAAGACCTTGTTTTCGCTCCAGATTTCTCCATCACCAATTCAAATGGCTGATGCACAGGAAGAGCAGTTGAATATACAAACATTGTCGACAAAAGCAATGAGAAATACAAAAAAAGGACGGCATGATATAATTCACATATATGACGCTTGGCTAAACAGCATGGCATTGCATAATTCACATATATAATGCCTTGCAACAAGATAGCATTGCATAATTCACATATATAATGTCTTGCAACAAGATGGCATTGCATAATTCACATATATGGTAATTAGACACTAAACAGGTGGCATTCACACAAATCATGTCTAAACTAAGCAAATGACATAGCAATGCAAGATACCACACGCACGATATGAGCAACATAACCCTGCCAAGTTAGAGCATGCACCTCGGGGGGGATAGGACTGGTCATCTGTCTCTGAATCCTCCTCTGAGGGGCTATCTATAAACAGCAAGACATGCGCTTCGTCAGATAGCATTGTCTGCTCTGAAGACCTTGTTTCCACTCCAGATTTTTTCCATGACCGTGCCGAATGGCTGATGCACAGGAAGAGTAATTGAATGTACTAAAATTGTTGACAAATTTAACACGTAATAAAAAAATGATGTCATGATATAATTCACATATAAGATGACTGGCTAACCAGGGTGGCATTGCAAAATTCACATATATGATGCCTGGCTAAACAAGATGGCATTGCATGATTCACATATACGATAAAGAAACTAAACAGATGGCATTGACACAAAGCATGTCTAAACTAAGTAGATGACATCTTTGATGTATACAGTAAGCAATGCAAGGCACCATATGCATGATATTACCAACATCAGCATGCCAAGTTAGAGCGAAGACCTCATGGGGTAAATAGGAGTGGTCTTCTGCTTCTGAATCCCCCTCAGAACAGTTATCTTCCTCTTGATTACGATCCGAAATGGGTGGAGGGGGGCTGCCTTTGCGCCCACCAAGGAGCGACGTCTACATGAAATTTTATTGCCACACAATGCTCGTCTCTTTTTCTCTACATGTTCAGTTCCATTGTGTACAATAACTGACATGCATAGGAATAAAACATAGTGAGATTATGTAAGGAGTGCATGCACAAATCCAGAGTGAAGGTAGCAAACTGTGGATAGATCCAAAACCAATGATAGCAGGCAGATAATAGCTTTAGTTCAAAAATACAGATAATGGCTCCTTTAATGTTTGTTTGCACCCAACATGAAACTCATAGTAGACACCCAAGATTAACCAGATAGTAGACAGATAGTACTGATTGCTGCCCCAATATGTACCCCACAACCATTTAAAAACTCAAGTTTCAGCATAAGTTTGGACCTGAGTCAGAGTCTAATAGGTGAACACGACGATAAAGTAGCATGTCATCATATTAAGCGATGCATAACGTAAGCAGACACGGAAGAGTGCGACCTCTCTTGCGGACCCATGTAGTCCTCAAGGTCAGCTGCTCAGTTGATGATGGTAATGCAGTTGTCGTGGCTGCCGGCAGCGGGGAAGAAGATCTGAGGCGGTGAAAGACAGTCTGGAGAGCGGATCCCTGCTGTGGTGAACCCTTCCGCCATTGTAGCAGCTGAGCTGGGGTGGAACACAGCACCGCAGGAGCAGGACAAACCACACAAGGTTTTATTTGACACATATCTGTAATAGAAATAATTGTGTAAGGGCTTGTTTGAATTTGAGGATTCTAACAATGCAGGGATAGGAAATAGATAGGAATAGGATAGGAATGCACGTGCAAAACAGAGAATTTAAAAACACAGGATTTCCGCCAATCTGGGTGTTTGGTTCACAAGAATTGGAAGATCACAGGATCCAAAGAAGCATGGTGAGATTAAGTCAAACCACAAGAAGTGTACAACCTCTTTGGCGAAGCCATTTCGATCTCAGCGTGATTGGGTTGGCTGGTGAGGATGCTCCGGCTGACTTGGCTATCGGAGGAGGGGAAGAAGATCTTAGGCGTCTGGAGATGGAGCCCGAGGTACTTCTCCGCTGTGATGGAGGGTTTCGTCGTTGGAGCAGCTCCGGTGAGTTGTACGACGCCGAGGCTGAAGCGGGACAAGAGAGACAACGTTAACCTGAGTGGAATTCTAATAGCATCTCCAATAGATGACGTAAAATACATAACCACAAAGTGCTAGATGTATACATCAGCCACTCATTTATGAACTTAACTGTCGAAACTGAATTTAACTGTCGAAACTGAACTTAACTGTCAAAACTGAATTTTGCTGTCGAAACTGAATTTTACTGTCGAAACTGAACGCACTAGAGGTGAGGCTACAAGTCAGTCGACTGGCTTTTTCATCTCTGGTCAGTCGATTTTGCAGCCGTTGGATACGAAATCAAGGGCTTGCACTTCATCTTCAACCTCCACCCCCCTGAGCCGCCAGCCACCACCGGCCAAACAGCCGCCCACGCCGCCCACGGCCGCCGGTGCGCCGCCCCGCCCGCCCCGAAAACACTCCCCACTGCCGGTCCGCCGCCACCCCGGCCATCCCTGTAGGCCCCCCCGTGCTGAGCTTTTTCTCCGACGATCCCCACGCCACCGCCCCACCACCGCCGGCGACCACCGCCCCCACCCTGAACCCTAAGATAGATAGTGGGGTACCTCTCCGGCAAGCCCCCCTCCCCGCTGCGGCTGGTTCTTCCTTAACTCCGGCGAGCCCCCCCCCCCACCCCCTGAAAATCGACTGACCCAAAAGTCGATTCAGTCGACTGAAGTGTAGCTAAATCGGAGCAGCATCGCAAGCAAGAGCAAGAGCGAGAGCAACAGCACGAGCAAGAGCAAGAGTAGACATGGCAGGGGACCGAGAGCAAGAGCAGAGCAGCAGCGCGAACGAGAGCTAAAGCAGCAGCAACTCCTACTGATGTGGACGTCACCGCCGAGGGAGCGACGCCGTGGAGGAAGTGGCCGGCGACGCCGCCGTGGATTGAGCCGCTCCGTGTCGGCTCGGGACCGAGCGCCGGCAGCACTGTGAGATCGAATCAAGAAGAAAATGCGGCGAATAATGTACAACCTCTTTGGTGGCGCCGATTAGGCCGCAGCTTCATCCAAGGAAACGGTGATGATGATGCTCTTCCGGTGGTCCAGGTGAAGACGACGGTGTGGGAATGGAGGTGGCGCGAAAGACAAGGGGAACGTCGGGGCAGCTCCTTGGAGGTGGAGGACGGGGTGGCTGAACCGGCGGGACGACCAGATCGACGACGGATCCTCATCCGGTACGGTGGATGAGGGACGTCGAGGTGTTGCTGTGGACGACGTCGTCGGGGAAGAGGCTCCGGCTTGGTGGCGGACGGAGGAGGGTGTGGGGCTTCACGGGTTTTGCCGGCCTCGGTGTACGAATGGGTGGGCATATGGGATGGGAGTGGGGAACCATGGCTTAGGGACGCGCTTGTCCGAAATGTGGGGTAAGTTATGAAAGTACCCCCACCGATTTGAGGCAGTTCTTTCGGTTCAGGGGTATCACGGGCATTTCGCGTGTCGGGATTTCACAGGAGGTGGGAGTTTTTGCGCGCGTTGTAATTTTGGAATATCAAGGCGCGGGTTGAGATGGAGGGAGTTGTCGGAGCACAACGAGACAAAGATATATCTTAAATATTTCGGGCTAACAAGGCGCGGGTTGAAATTTCCGGACAAGCGTAACGTGTACTGTACCAAATCAATTCGCACTACAAATGTCATTCAAAACTTTGAATTCATGTTATGTTCAATTAAAATATTTTGCTACGTGTATAATGCATGCAACCTAGTACTCAAATGAACGTTTTAGTGCATTCCAAACGTATATACTACTGCTTCAATATGAACTAAATTTGAATTCGTTTCTCTATTTGAATAAGATTTACAATAATGATTGTTGTGAAGTCAAAGCATTTGAATTTGTTTCTCTGTTTTAATAAGATCTACAATCGTCATTATTGTCAAGTTAAACCATTGTTTGTGTATTATCTTCACAGCACACCACATGATTAGTCTCGAGTTACATATGAACTATGTGTACTATATGAACTCGAACTCGATTTTTTGAATCCACTTTATATTGATTTCAAATCATAGTACATTTCAATCTCTAGCTAGATCTTCACAAACTAAACCATGTCTCATATGTATAATGTGTTTATCGCATTATGTATGGTGCCCAGCCCCCTACGCCTACAAGTATTTAGATGTGAGTTGCAAACACCACACATTACCACAAATTCAAATAAAATGTGAGAATGTTCGATATATAGCATTGTTTAGATTGTTCGACATTTAGTTGTAAGCTACAAACGCCACACATTATCACAAAATTCAAATAAAATGTGAGAATGTTCGATATATAGCATTGTTTAGATTGTTCGACATTTAGTTGTAAGCTACAAACGCCACACATTATCACAAAATTCAAATAAAATGTGAGATTGTTCGATGTATAGTATGGTTTAGATTGTTCGACATTTAGCTGTGAGTTGCAAACGCCATGCATTATCACATTATGGTATAGCATGTGCAAAACCACAACACGCGTATCACCACTATATTCATGCATGCATATGTTTAAAACACTATGATCTCCTATTCAAATATATGAATCCACTTTCATATCAAATTATGATCTTTGTTAGTCTCTTACACCCACACAATCCTCTAACCTTTGTAGCTACCACTAACTTTCTCTCGTGCATGCACACGCCCTCCTCGCCCTCCCCCTCCCTCAGCATTCTATCCATCGCGCACTATCAGATGTGGGGTTCCAGCAAACCCTTAAGGTTCGAACACTGGGGTGCGCGCAAAGTCTCTCCCTCCTACCGATCTACGCTCTAGCTCGCTAAGATCTCGCGGATGAACTCGACGAACTTGCAACACAGAAAGACACGGGGTTTATACTGGTTCGGGCCACCGTTGTGGTGTAATACCCTACTTCAGTGTAGTGGTGGTGGATTGCCTCTTGGGATGATGATGAACAGTACAAGGGAAGAACAGCCTCCTGAGGTTGAGGTGTTCTTGTGCTTGTGTAGTTGAGGATGATCTGAACTAATTCGGGATCAGTTGCCTCCTACTGTGGTGGCTAGTCCTATTTATAGAGGCCCTGGTCCTCTTCCCAAATATCGAGCGGGAAGGGAGCCAACAACGACGGGCAAATTTGAAGGGGGACAGCTAGTACAAGCTATCCTGACAAAAGCGGTCTCCGCCTCCGAAAAGCTCTGGGGTGACGCCGTCTTGGGCTCCATGATGACCTCCGCCTTGCCGTCCTCCGATCTTGGTCTCGTTGCACCAATATGGCAACCTTTGCCTGATGCCTCGGTACTCTTCGCCTGCGCTGGCCTCCTTAGCACCAAAGAGGAAACAGAGATGCTGCACGCACTGGCGCCCGCCTGGCACCCGCCTGGTACCGTTCGTCATGGCTCACGTCACGAGAGCCTCGTGAGGTTTGCCTTGCCTTGATATCTCCGCTCCTCGTGAGCCTGCTTGGCTAGTCCACTCCAGAGGAGGTCTTGCGTCGTCCGCCTCGCGAGGCTTGGAACCTCGCGAGGGTCTTAGGTGCCTTGTTGACGAAGATGGGCCGTATGGCCTGCTGCTTGGCCACGGTGTGGGCTGCAGGCAGGCAAGTCTTCGGACCCCCGTTCCCAGAACACCGACAGTAGCCCCCGGGCCCAAGGTGCGCTCGGGCTTGGCTTCGTGGCGAAGCCAAGGGTCAAGTTCGGAGCACCGCGGGCCCCAAAAGCCCGCGGCCTCGGTCGACGCGTGGCGGTTGATTGGACATGGGCGTCTCCGCTTCCCCAAGCTACCTCGGCAACTGCACGACTTGACAAGTCCCTGCGACGTGCAACGAAAACCATCATTACCTGCGATCGTGGGAGACGCCGGTTGACCTTCTCTTGCTATAAATGCGGAGGGGGCGGAGCCCCCGTTGCCCATCTCTTCCTCGCTTGCTTGCTTCTTCGTCCTTGCTCCACTGCTGACAACAATGGCGCCCATCAGAAGGTTTTCCGCCGAAGAGAAAGGAAAAGCTCCCCGTAACAATCCGGGGCCACTTCCACCGAAGAAGAGGTCGATCCATCACCGTGATGAAGCGGCGATGTAGGTGGTGACGAGGCCTTGGTGCGAGCGGCCTCCTCTAGGGTACCCGTTACCCTTGTACGCCCGAGCCAAGGGCTCGGGAGGTTTGAGCAGCGAGCAGCACGTGCCCTCGCCCCTGGGGTCCATGCCGCGGATTCCTCGCGCGAGTTGGTGCTGTGGGCGCCGATGCCTCCAAGCTCCTAGATCCGCTTCCTGCGGTTCTTCTCCGACGTGATGCCGCCGAGGGGGCCTCTCGAGCTCTGGCTGCAGCACGCCGACTGCGGCGCTCCGGCGATCGGAGCGGAGATCGAAGCGGTCCCCACCGGCAAGATCTTCATGACTCGCGGTTGGGGCGAGATCGCACGGGTCTGCCGTGCGAGAGGAGCCCTTGCGATCCACTTCGAGTACGACGGCGCCTCCATGCTCTTCTTCAAGGTCTTCGACGCCGAGGGCCGCCGCCTTGAGTGCTGCCCTGGGGAGGAGCGCCAGACCGACGCGCGCTCCGCCCGCACCTACTCCAACAGAAGTAGCCCCTGGGAGTCCAGCAGCTCTCCTGAGCTTTACGAGACTCCGGAGACGAGCGACGACAGCTACGTGCCCCCGAGCTCTCGTCGCGCTCGGAGCAGGGCTGCGGTGTCCGGCCGTCGCCGTCGCTGATCTGGATGGGGTTGGCGCCGGCCTCCCGTGGCCCACTGTTGATGATGGCATCTGCCACGGAAGGGTGTAGATAGGATTCCCCTTAGTATCAGCTTTTGTTTCCTGCGAAGGATCATGAATCACCCCGTGGGGGCATGTAAGGGTCTGCAATGCCTTTGGTGCTTATCTTCCTTGTTATGAAAACTTGGTGAGTGCATGTCCCGTTAAGGCTTGGTCCCCTCTTTCTTTCCTCGCGATGGCTTGTTGCTCTATGCTGACAGGTCCCGGTCCCCAGGCAGGCTACACCCGTTGCTGGTATGCCAGGTCGCGTGCCGTGGTCAAGGCCAGGAGGTGTGCGGCCCGAGGTCCAGTAAGAGCCCCTGAGGCACGATGCTCAGGAGGTCCCCCTTAGCGCTCAAGCAGCCATGGTAAGGGAAGAAAGGAAAATGACTTGGCCGCAACGGGGCTGCGGAATGGCGTGAGTGACCATCAGGCCTAGATATTTAGCCGATCCTAGGGCAAAACTTATCTTGCTGACTTCGCGGCGATTCCTGATGTCGCGCTAAGGCTGTGCGCCAACTCGTGCGGTATAGCCAGATCGGCCCATACGAGTTCCCCCCCCCCCTTCATGCTCTCCTTAGTGCTCTACGTCCTCAGGTCCCGGCCCTCGAGCGAGCTCAGCCGCCGCTGGTATGCCAGGTCGCGATGCTGTGGTCAAGGCCAGGGGGTGAGGGCTGGAGAGCCAGTAAGAGCTCCTGAGTGGCGATGCTCAGGAGCCCCCCTTTTAATGCACAAGCGAATTGCACGAGGGAAAAAGGGACTCGCGGGGCCGCCTGCTATCCTTCCCTCGGGATCCCTGTGAGCAGGCATAAGAAGAAACATGGTTTGCCGTTACAACTGTTAGCTTGCCGCCGGTTGCTCTGGGTGAGGTGAAGGCACTGAGGGCCTGGTGAGGTGACGTGCGCGGCGCGTGCCGTGAGCCAGAGCTCGACCACTCAGATTTGTCGGTGTGGCAGGGACGGACCCATGCACCAGCGTCGTGCCTATGTGAAGGCCCCGGGGGAGGCGATGGTCGAGCAGGTGATACCCGTTGGCAGGTTATGCATGGAGAGCAGATCAACTTGGATAAATGCAGGAAGATACATGCCACTGGGTCCGGCCCGAGCGGCTTGGGGATGATGTAGCCCGAGGGGCGCCCCCAGCAAAGTAAGCTAAAGACATAAGCAAAAGGGGTACATGCCACAGGGACGGACCCATGTGGCCTGGGAATAATGCAGCCCGAGGGGCGCTCCCAGCTTAAACGAGCTTGGAAGATGTCACCTGGTTCTGTAGACGAAGTAGAGTTGGTGCAGCTGAAGCCGCGCGTTGAAGGAATGGCTCCTCATGAGCCACCGGGACCCTGAGCCTCGGGGGGCTCTGGAGGTTCAGGAGGTTCCCTGAAGACCGTCTCCATCTCCTCCAGGACGGCGTGGTACCTGGCCTCCTAAGCCGCCAGGATACGCCGTAGGTTGCGCTGATAGGCTGACGCCACGCTCGGTAAGCCGAAGGGCATACGAACGTAGCTGTGTGGTGTGCCCTCGCAGCGACCCACACGCGATGGCCAGAAGCGCTCCTGAGGTGCGGCCCTGTTGAGCCCTGGGACGTCGACGCAGACACGCAGCCCGGCATCCTCGCCTGGATGGGGAGTTGCGCCTTATGAGCAGCTGTGGCCACGCATGGCTCTTGCTTCTTGCAGTTCCTGGGTGGTCTTGGCGATGAACTCCTGGGTGGTGGGCACTCCTTGCCATGTGCTCTCCTGAGGAAGGTGTGTCGTGAGGCACGCTTCCAAGTGGTGCCCAAGCGCCTCCCTCGTGAGGTTGGCAAGGTCTGAGGCCCTCCAGAAGAGAGCCCCCGAGCCCTGCCTGAGGAGGGCGCCAGGCGCGCCTTCCTATGCGATGGAGGGAGGCGCCCCTGGAGCGGGCGCTGATCCTGACGAGGCTCCTGCCGCGACGCCATCCTCCCGAGGTCCTGCGCGGTGCGGCTTCTTCTTCTTGGGGATGGCCTCCGGAGGGCCTTCACTTCTGCTGTCGGGGTCGTCGATTGCTGTGGCTTGAAAGGCGCGCTCAAGGGAGCACACGGCATCCCTCTCTTCACATGGAACCGTGATGATTCCTCCGCTTCCTGGCATCTTGAGAACGTTGTAGCCGTGATGAGTGACTGCCATGAACTTGGCCAAGGCTGGATACCCGAGGATGGCATTGTACGGCAGGCGGATGTGCGCAACATCAAAGTCGATGAGCTCGGTGCGATAGTTCTTGCGCTCCCCGAAGGTGACAGGCAGGCGGACCTGCCCTATTGGTGTGGTGGAACCGTCGGTCACTCCTGAGAAAGGCTTGGTTGGCTAGAGCTGCTCATATGGCACTTGGAGGTTGTCGAACGTGTCGACGGATAAGACGTTGAGCCCTGCGCCGCCGTCGATGAGAGTTTTGGTGATTTGCACATTGCTGATGACTGGGGAGCACAACATAGGGAGGGCGCCTGTGGTGGCCGCTCACTTGAGCTGGTCTGCCGAGTTGAAGGTGAAGGCACATTGGGACCACCTGAGCGGGCGCGTGGCCTCGAGCTTGGGGAGCACCGCGTTCACCTCGCGAGCGAACTGTTTGAAGATGCGCTGAGAGGCTGGGGCCTGGGCACCGCCCAAGATGCAGGTGATCGCACGTGGCTCCTGGAAGCCCCCAGCCCCCTCGTCCTGGTGGTGGTCGTCATTCCTTCTTGGTGGCGGCAGCGGGGGAAGACCGGCGTTGCCCTGGGGGCGATCCTCATGAGGCGGGTCCCTCCAGGCGCCCTCGCGAGGTTGGTCCTGCCAGTGGTCCTCACGAGGTCGGTCACGCCACTCCTGGCGCGGGCCACGGTCGTCCCAGCGTCCGCCCCCGCGGCCGTAGCCCCGGTCGTTGTGCTCGGGGCATCGACCGTAGTGTCCTTCCCGTATGGCTCTGAGCTCTTGGCAATCGCTGGTGTTGTGGGTGTTCAGGTTGTGGAAGGCGCAGAATGGTCGACCGTTCTTGGATGACTTGGGCTGATCTCTGCCTCGCTTGGTGTCGGGCTCCACTGCGAGCACTACTGCCTCTTTGCGCTTCACGTCCTTGGCCTTGGCCTTCTTCTCCTCCGCTCCTGCAGCTGGTAGCTCAAGGAGAGAGAGAGGCGCCCCTCCTCAGCTCTTGCGCACTTGGTCGCCAGGTTAACAGCTCCTGAGATGTGCAAAGCTCCTCGTGGATAGCGAGCTCTTCCTTCATCTTGACATCACGGACGCCGTCCGAGAAAGCGGAGATGATGGCTTCGTCCGTGACCTTGGGGATCTTGAGGCGGGTGTTGTTGAAGCGCTGGATGTTCTTCTGGAGGGTTTCTCCTGGCTGTTGCTTGATGCGGCGCAAATCACCTGCGGCCGGTGGGCGGTCGCGAGTGCCCTGGAAGTTGGCGACGAAGCGGTCGTGCATCTCGTCCTAGGAGGAGATCGAGCCGTGCTGCAGGTTTAGGAGCCAGGAGCGGGCCCCATCCTTGAGAGCCATGGGAAACCAGTTCGCCATGACTTTTTCGTCGCCGTTGGCCGCTTTGATGCTCAGCTCATAGAGCTGCAGGAACTCCGCGGGGTCGGCGGTGCCGTCGTAGCGAGGAGGCAGATCTGGCTTGAACTTGCCTGGCCAGGCGACGCTACGCAGTTCGGGGGTGGAGGCGCGGCAGCCGGCCGTGGTCGTCGGGGCCCGCTTCTGAGGTGGAGCTTGGTCTTGGCGAGGTCCACGCTGCGCCACTGCAGGCGGCACGCGGTCTTGACGAGGCGGCACGGGGAGCGCAGGTGCAGCTTCTCGCGGCCGCGGGATTTCCTGACAACTTCTTTCTTCACGCGCGGGCGCCGGGCGCGGTGGATCACGCCGCGGAGGCGCGCGCCTTGGTGCCAAGGCACCGTCTTGGGGTTGAGGTGGTGGAGGCATGCCATGAGCCCCGTCGCCAACGCTGCCACTCCTCATAGAGGTCGTCGACGGGGTGGTAGCGCAGGAGCTTGTTCGCCGCGATGAGCGCGGTGCGCGTGAGACGAAGAACCGGCAGGGGTCAGCGACAGAGTAGCGGTGCGGCCATCCTGCCGCATCGAAGGATGGAGCGAGGACACCTGCTGCTCGTTCCCCGCCGGGCCAGTGGCAGCGTTGGCGGCGGGAGACGAAGAACGACGAAGTGGCCCGCCTACGGGAGTCGTCTGAGCGACGCGGGCGGAGAGGGCAGCCCGACGCTCAGCTCGAGCACGACGAGCGTCCGCCATGGAAACGACGGAGCGATGGAGCAACGAACTAATGGAAGGGAAACTACGACGCACCCCTACTTGGCGCGCCAAATGTCGGATGTGGGGTTCTGGCAAACCCTTAAGGTTCGAACACTGGGGTGCGCGCGAAGTCTCTCCCTCCTACCGATCTACGCTCTAGCTCGCTAAGATCTCGCGGATGAACTCGACGAACTTGCAACACAGAAAGACACGGGGTTTATACTGGTTCAGGCCACCGTTGTGGTGTAATTGTCGGGTGGTAGGTGCGACATATGCCAACGGGTGGCTTATCATTGTGGGAGCCAGTAAGACGTCGCCGGTGCCTGGAAACGGGAGGAGGCGAAGACATGCACGCCAGCGGATCTTACCCAGGTTCGGGGCTCTCCGTGGAGATAACACCCCTAGTCCTGCTCTGCGGGGTCTCCGCATGATCACTAGATCAATACAAGTAGCTACAAGTGCTCCTTGAGCTGTCTGGCTAGAGGAAGAAGGGCAAGGCTAGCTCTCCTTTTCTCTCTATGTGGTGTGTGTAACTCTATGAGATCAACCTTTTGCATGGGTGTCCCGGGGGGTTTATATAGGCCTACCCCCCAGGGGTACAATGGTAATCCAGCTGGGCGCGGGTCCCAGCCGTTAGTGTCTATGCTCGCCGGCTTCTCCGCCGGTCATTGGGGCCCTCCGACTGGTGGGTCCCGCCGGCTGCCGGCTTCTTGGCCGGCACGCCAGCCTCACCGCTTGGGGGCTTTGTTGGCGGCTGGTTACTGTTGCCTCGCCTTTGATGACGAGGGCTTTGTCAAGGTAAGCGTGGCTACAGTGTCGCCGCCTTGCGAGCTCTCACTGTAGCCTTACCTCGTCTTGTCTCCTTAATGGGGCGCATGCTTCGAGGGAGGGAGGTAGCCGGCTATTAGGAGCCGGCCACATCCCTGGCCGACTAGAGGAGGCCGGGCCGTCTTCGGATGTCTCTCTGGCAAAGGGGCCCGCCGCCCACGGGCCGTACTGGCACCTGTCGTGGGTGACATCGAGGCCAACATGGCTACAGTGCCGCGCCGGACGGGGGATGGCTGGCCCGTACGGCGCCCTGTGGCCATACCTGTTCCGGGATTCGGGGGTAGTGGGTTGTACTGCGGCCATGCCCCATCCTATCACCGTTATGTGGGTACAGTCTTTGTGGGTGCAGTCTTGGCCGGCTTCTGGGAGCCGACTTTCTTCATGGCCGGCTTCCGGGAGTCGGCTTTCTTCATGGCCGGCTTCTGGGAGTCGGTCCTCTTGGGGCCGGCTCCCTGGAGTCGGCTATCTCGTATCTTTCTTGGGGGAGGTTTCTGAGACTGGGTCGCCTTCTAGGAGTCGGCCCAGGGGATAGCCGGCCGGGGGAAGGCGGCCCTATGCTTTGTATGCTTGAAGGCTTGAATGGCCTGGTAATTTTTCGAAGAGCCAGGGGGAGTCTGTTAGGCTACCCGTGGCCATTTACTCCGACAGTAGTCCCCGAAGCTGGTTGGGCTTCGAGGCTGAGTGGAGGTCGAGAAGCTCGGTCAGCTTCTTATCTTGACGAGCTAGCAGCTAGGAGCCGGCTTCGGATGGGCGCGCCATCTTGGCGAAATTTTTGAAGTCGGAAGGCGGGAGTCTGTTGGCGCGTGCGCCGGGCTGCGGGCCAGCTGTTCGCCGCCTGCGAACCACATGGCGTCCCTTGGCTGAAGAGAACCTGCCAACCCACGCGCGCGACAAGACGTCGCCGCAGGCTGTGGGCCCACCACTCCTACGCCTAGGCCCAGGCGCGGATTCTTTGTGGCCCAAAGCCGTCCGCACGTCTTCCGGCGGCGGCTTCCGCACGCCGTTAGGGCGCAATAATCGCGGGACGTGGGGGAGTGGGCGCAGTTAATCCCACGTTCCTCCCCACGCCTCGTCTCCTCGGCTTCGCCGCACGAGGCTATAAGTAGGGGGAGGAGGGGAAGCGGCAGACGCTCGCACGCTCCTCCCCTCTCTGCCATCTTCTTCCTCCTGCTTTCCCTCGCAACAACGCCTCGCCGCCGCGCCGTCCCACCCTTCTTCACTCCGCCCCGCAGCTCTGCCGCCGCAGGGCCGTGCTCTCTCCGCCGCCGCACTCTTCCTCGCTAGCTTCTCGCCACCATGCAGTACGGCGGGGACTAGGACGGCTCCAACGTCCACATGGACCACATCGAGTTCCTCCGCAAGACGCGGCGGTTGCCCGACGCGGACCAGGTGCGGGTCCGTCTTGTGCCTGCGAGGGAGATCATGCCGGAGCCGGAGGAAGGCGAGCGGGTAGTCTTCCGCTCGCATTTCCTGCGCGGCATCGGCTTGCCGGCGAGCGCTTTCTTCCGCTCCTTCCTCGACTTCTATCAGCTCCAGCCGCACCACCTCACCCCGAACACGATGGTGCTTCTGTCCGCCTTCGTCACCTTGTGCGAAGGCTACCTTGGCGTTCTCCCCACCCTCGAGCTCTGGGGGGAGTTCTTCCAATCTAAGCTGGGCACCCGCATGCAGGGCGTGCCGGCCCAGAGCGGTGCCTTCATCGCGATGCGGAGGCCGGCGGCCGACAACCCCTTCCCCATCATCACGTTAATCCAGTCGGTGAAGCACTGGCAGAAGTCCTATTTCTACGTGAAGAACGTCACCCCGCAAGGCGACTACGTCAACTTGCCGACTTACGTAGCCAGCCCGTCGGCTGGGAGGCGGCACCACTGGTCCTATCGGGCCGCGTCGCTGACGCCGGCTGGAGCCGCGGCCGTCACCCGACTGCGGGTGATGATCCAGTCGGAGGGCCTGACTGGGCCCGACTTGCTGGCCGCCTTCGTCGTGCGCCGGGTGCTTCCGCTTCAGAGCCGCCCTCACCTGATCTGTCAGATGAGCGGCCAGCTCGATCCGAGCCGGATGTGCACCAAGGACATGCTGCATGACGAGGTGGCCCACATGGTGAATTACCTTGCGAACTGCAAGCTCTCCGCAGAGTGGTGGTTTGGCAAGGAGCCATATTCCCGTGCGCATCCTCCGCCCACGGTATGTTTTCTCTTTCCTTTTCTTTCCTTAGTTTTGTTGCCGAATTCCTTCTGGCCGTCTCTGACCAGTCGGGGTGCCATGGTAGAGCTCTCTCCTTCGACCTGCAGCCGGGTCGGAGACGGAGCGCCGATTCCGCCCCGACCGGTCGGAACATGACCTGGAGGACTACGACTTGGGGGCGGCAGGCATGGAGGACAACACCGAGATGGGTGGCGGCGAAGCTGGCGGCTCCGGTGTTGGAGCCAGCTTCGACGACTGGCCGGATGACGACGAGGCGGAAGTCGTCCCGCGCCGCCAGCCGGCGTCTGGCCACGGCGCGGGTTCCTTCGCTGCGCCGCCTGCTCGGGGCGGCGGGTAGAAGCGTCATGCCGCGTCGGGCTTGTTCAGCAGTCGGCCGAAGAAGCCCAAGGGCGGGGCGGCGGCGACCAGGCGGGATGAGGCAGCCGCGAAGGCGGCCCGCTTCCGCAAGGTGGTGAAGCAGCTGCAGACGGTGTCGACGTAAGTGTATACTCCTTTGTGCATTCTTTCTTCTTTTCTTTGGTAGTTTCTGAATCCTTGTCCTTTCTCAAAAAATCAGGGCTCCGCTGTCGCTCGAGTGGGTTGCTGCCGCCTCCGTCGTTGGATCGCCGGGAGGATCCGGGAGCACCCGTCGCGTGGACCCCCGCGCCGAGCTTCAGGCGGCGACGGAGCGAAACGCGCGGGAGGCGCGGGAGGAGCGGGAGGCGGAGGAGTTGAGGGCGGATGCCGCCAAGGTGGCACAGGAGGAGGAGGCGGCGAAGGCGCGCGCCGACGCAGCGGCCAAGGCCCAAGCGGAGGCTGCGGCCGCAGCGATGGCGGAGGGGGCCTTGCTCGTCACCCCTCTGCGCATCGCGGTGCCTGAGGCCCCAGAGCCCCCGCCAGAGGGAGCCGGCGGCGATCAGCCGGGATTGGAGAGGGAGGACGACGTCGTCGTCCTGGAGAGGGAGGCGGCACCGGCCCCGCCGACTGGGGCGACCCAAGGCGGCCGGCCTAACTTGCCGCCTGCGCAATCGGCCGGGGGCGAGCCGGCCGCAAGGACGGATCTGGTGGTCCAGTCGCCCTTGCGCCAGCGCACGGGGAAGGCCGCATCGGAGCCGCAGAAGGCCGCGGGCTCCAGCTCGTCGACCCAGGACATGGAGGCGGCCAGCGCCAGCTCGGGGTGGACGCCGGGTGGAGGGACGGCTGTGGTGAACGTGGCAGCGCAGGACGTCCGGAACCTACTTCAGTCCCAGGCTGCGGCGCTGACGAAATATAACGACGAGTTCCTTGTGACGCGGGCGGCCATTCGGGTTAGTCTTCTTATTTTTGCTTTTTTTATCTTGGTTTCTTCCGTGGGGGTGCGTCAGCGCACCCACTGGGTGTAGTCCCCGAGTTCCGAGTCGACTGCAGAGCAGGCGGCTTGGAACTTCCTAGCGGGCCTTGTTTTGCTATTCTTGTTCTCATTCGCTCCTCTGCCTGACTTGCAGGACTACCACAACCTCCGCGCAGCTGCCTTCAACTCCCAGGCTCGGGAGCTGACCCAGAAGACTGTTGACCTATCTGAGAGCCAGGGTAAGTGCTTCGTCTTTTATCTCACGTGGGGGCGCGTCAGCGCACCCACTGGGTGTAGTCCCCGAGATTCGGGCCGACTGCTGAGCAGTCGGGTCGGATCTTCCTTGACGACTTCTTCCTTATTACTTCTTTCTTTTCTGCCATCCCTGCAGCGGCCAATGCTAGTCTGAGGGAACAGCTGGGCGGGGCTCAGGCCGCCCTCCGCGCTAAGGAGGCCGAGCTTGCCGCCTTGGCACAGGAGCGTGACCGCCTGGCCAAGAGGTTGGCCGACCAGGAGAAGAGCCACAAGGCGGCCCTGAAGGCGGTGCAGGACAGCGAGGCCGCCCTCCAAGCCGAGTATGAGACAGAGGCGGCCAGCTGGGCCGAAGCAAAGCAGACGCTGATCAACGGCTATGGCCAGATCAAAGACTTGGTTGACGGTAGGCCGCCTTCCTCTTCGTCCTTGCTTGCCGCTTGCTGTTTTAGCTCATTTTCTGACTTGGTGTTTTTCTCTTCTTTCTCTTTCTTCTTTGCACAGAGTACTTCCCTGGCTACTCTACCGTCGCCAACCAGGTCGTCGAGGCCCACCGCGAGGCACGGAGGCAGGTTGGCGCCGAGATCGTGCCAAACGCTCGCCGGTCGCTGGAGAAGCAGCTCTTGGCGATTCAAGCCTGTCTTCAGCCGGCTCACCGCATGCTCCGCCGGCTTCAGCGTGTTGGGGCGCAGGTGTTAGCCGCCCTCTGGCCTGGTGAGGTGATTCCCCGCACCCCCAGTCGGACTGCCGACTGGCTGGAGGTGGCGGTCGGCCGCTTTGAGGCCTGGAAGGCTTCGGCGGCTCGGTCCGGCGCCAGGCGGGCGCTGGCGTTCGCCAAAGCCTGGTATCCCGAGCTGAGTCTGGACCAGTTGGCCACCTGGCGGCAGGAGGCCGACACGGAGCTGGAGCCGGCGCGGCCGGCTATCATCCAGCGGGCTTTGGCGATCGCCGACTACACCGACACCAGCGTCTTCGCCCCTGAGGTGGACGACAATGGTGTTGCCCAGCCAGAGGAGTGGTTCGGGCTGAACCCGGCAGACGGCGAGGACTCGGCGGAGGAGATCGACTCCAGCGATGAGGGCGAGGAGGAGGAGGAGGGTGAAGACGCCGGGCCAGATGGTGGAGCGGCCGGTCAGTCTCAGCTTGACCGTGCCTCCAGCAACAAGGCACGCGCGGGTGCACCGCCTGCAGCCGACGATGATCAAGCCGAGACCCGCCAGCCGGCCACTCCTCTAGCCGGTGGCGCCGTCTCCACCGACCAACCCGGCTCCCACACTGCGCCCTTAGTCTAGTCTGCTGCCTCTATTTTCCTGTTTTACCACTCTTGGAACAGTATTTTGTTAAGTTTGCACAATTCCACCCACTGGGTGTATTTGAACTATATTGACTGCCGGCCGGTTTGGGGCCTTATGTGTAAATATAATTATGCATGCGTTTGGCTTTCCCTTGTTCTTTGCTTTTCATCCTTCTGTTGTTTCCTTTGCCGCCCCCCCTTGGTTGCCGCCTTCCCAGCCGGACAGCTACTCTGCAATCTGTGGCTGGGGAAGTGCTTGGGAGGGCAAGTACTCTAGCTTTGTTGGATTATAGCGAAGTGATTGGGAGGCCGTCCAGCCGGCTGTTTTGACAGCCGGCAAGCGTGGTTGGAGGCCGTCTTTGCGTTATACAAGTTCGTTAGTCCTTAGCCATTTTTCGTGTGGGCATCCTTTCTGCCTTTGGCTCTTGCCAGTCGGACAGTCGGTTCTTCGAGCTGCGACTTTCAACAAGAGAGGGCTCGGGTGCCGGCACACTACTTGTCTGACTTCAGGTAGAACTTTTAATATAACTTAAGGCGGCCAGTCCCCGGGCCGACTAGTCGAACCCGGTGCCGGACAGAAAATCAAATGTAATAATACATTCATGAGTATGACACTCGTCATTCATAGATAAAGGAGGGCAGTCCCCGAGTGCTCCTCGGGGGGTCCGTTGTTTTGTACTTAATACAAAAAGGTAGCATGATACATACTGCTTTCAACTGTAAAATCTTCTCAGGAGGTTCGCGTTCCATGGTCGCTTCGACTCCTTGCCGGAATCATCCCTCTTGCGTGCTCTTGGTTTTTGTGCATCGATCAGGTAGTAGGAGTCGTTGCCTAGTGCTTTGCTGATGACGAAAGGGCCTTCCCAAGGGGCCGAGAGCTTGTGCTGGCCGGCTGTTCGCTGGATCAGCCGAAGCACAAGGTCGCCCTCTTGGAGAGATCTTGGCTTGACCTTTCGGTTGTGGTAACGGCGCAAACCCTGCTGGTAGATGGCGGACCGGCTGAGTGCTAACAGCCGGCCTTCTTCCACCAGGCCGACGCCATCTTCTCGCGCTTCCTTGGCCTCCGCCTCCGTGTACATGGTGACCCGAGGCGAGTCGAACTCGATGTCAGTTGGGATGACAGCCTCGGCACCATATACAAGGAAGAACGGAGTGAAGCCGGTTGACTTGTTTGGAGTAGTACGCAGACTCCAGAGGACAGCCGGCAGCTCATCGAGCCAGCAGCCGGCCGATCGCTCCAGTGGTACAACCAGTCGGGGCTTGATGCCGGAGAGGATGAGTCCATTTGCTTGCTCGACCTGGCCGTTTGACTGCGGGTGGGCAACGGACGCTAAGTCCAGTCGGATGCCCTGCATCGTGCAGAAACGTGCCAGTGCTCCTTTGGCAAAGTTTGTGCCGTTGTCGGTGATGATGCTGTGCGGCGCGCCGTGCCGAGTAGTGATGTCGGCAATGAATGTCACGGCAGTTGGCTCGTTCAGCTTCTTGATCGGCTTCGCTTCGATCCACTTGGTAAATTTGTCCACGGCGACAAGCAGATGTGTCAAGCCGCCGCGGGCTGTCTTGAATGGGCCCACCATGTCCAGCCCCCAGACGGCAAAGGACCAGGTGAGGGGGATGGTCTTGAGTGCGGAAGCTGGCAGGTGTTGCTTGGAACTGAAGACTTGGCATCCTTTGCAGCTTTTGACTATCTCTTTGGCATCTTCCAAAGCAGTCGGCCAAAAGAAACCATGGCGGAAAGCTTTGGCCACAAGTGATCTTGAGGCTGCTTGGTGGCCGCATTCGCCTTGGTGGATATCCTTGAGGATTGCCACACCTTTCTCTGGCTCGACGCAGCGCTGGAAGACTCCAGTGACGCTGCGCTTGACAAGTTCTCTGTTTATTATTGCATATGCTCCGGCTCGGCGTTGCACTAGTCTTGCCGAGGTCTCATCAGTCGGCAGCTCTCTTTTGACTAGGAAGTTGAGGATGGGCTGGGCCCATGATGGAGCTGTGACTTCTTCTACTGTCAGTACGGCCACTGTGACTCGGGTGGGCGGGTTGGGTGGTGGAGAGTTGGAGTCGGCCACCGCTTCTTGTGTCCCTGGTATCCCCGGGCCGACTGCTGCAGTCCCCGGGCCGGGTTCTGAAGTCCCCGAGCCGGGTGCGACTACGGCAGTCCCCGGGTTGCTTGTCGAAGTCCTCGAGCCGCCTGCTGGGCTCCTCCAGTCGGATCCGGCTGCATCAGGGGCGGGCGGTACAAAGATAGGTCCGACTCTGGAGACGGCTTGATGGATGGTTTGAGGAGGCGCTGGAGAGAGACACCGGTTGGTATAGCCTGTCGGGTGGAGCCGATCCGTGCCAGGGCATCTGCTTGGTCGTTGTCGGCCTGTGGCACGTGAAGGAACTCGCACCCTTCGAAGTACCCACTGATCTGCTGGACAAGGAATTGATAGCTTGCCATGTTTGCATCCTTGGCGTCCCGGTCGCCAGATGACTGCTGGATCACCAAGTCTGAGTCGCCATAACTCAGGATCCGGCGTATGCCGAGCTCTTTGGCTAGCCGGAGCCCGTGTATGAGCGCCTCGTACTCGGCCACGTTGTTGGAGGCGGCAAAGTGGATTTGCAGCGTGTATCTGAGCTTGTCGCCTTTGGGAGAGGTGAGGACGATGCCGGCTCCCAAGCCGGTGCGCATCTTGGACCCGTCGAAGTGCATCCGCCAATGAGTAGAGTCGGGAGCCGGCGGTAGGTACTGGGTCTCGGCCCAGTTGACGAGGAAGTCGGCCAACGCTTGGGACTTGATGGCGGTGCGGGGCTGATAGAAGATTGTGTAAGGTGCAAGCGCAATGGCCCATTTAGCCACCCGGTCGGATGCATCCCGGCTGCCTATGATCTCGGCAAGCGGGGCGGTGCACACGACCGTGATGGGATGCTCTTGAAAGTAGGGCTTCAGTTTCTTGGCGGCGAAGTGTACTCCATAGCACATCTTCTGGTAGTGTGGGTAGTTTTGCTTTGAGCTGGATAGTACTTCGCTTAGATAATATACCGGCCTCTGGACTAGCTGGGCTCGGCCTTCTTCTGGGCGCTGGACCACGACGACTGTACTGACCACTCGGCTAGTTGCGGCAATGTAGAGGAGCATGGGTTCCTTCTCAGTCGGCGCCACCAGGACAGGTGGAGTGGTTAGCATCTTCTTCAACTCATGGAAGGCTTGGTCTGCTTAGTCATTCCACTCGAAATGAGTGGATTTCTTCATGAGTCGGTACAGGGGGAGAGCCTTCTCTCCTAGCCGGCTGATAAAGCGGTTTAGGGAGGCCAGGCACCCAGTGAACTTCTGCACGTCTCGCAACTTGGTGGGAATCTCCATTCTCTCAATGGCCTTGATCTTCACAGGGTTGCACTCAATGCCGCGTCCGGAGACCAGAAAGCCTAGAAGCTGGCCGGCTGGTACTCCGAACACGCATTTCTCGGGGTTGAGCTTGATCTGGAATCAGCGCAAGTTGGCAAATGTTTCTTTGAGGTCTTCCAGCAGGGTGCCGCGCTTTTCTGTCTTCACCACAATATCGTCTACGTAGACGTGGGCATTTCTGCCGAGTTGCTTGAGGAGGCATTTCTGCATGCAACGCTAAAAAGTGGCACCGGCATTCCTCAGGACGAATGTCATAGTCAGGTAACAGAAAGTTCCGAATGGTGTGATGAAGGCGGTCTTCAGGCGGTCTGCTGGGTCCAACGTAATCTGGTGGTATCCTGAGTAGGCATCCAAAAAACTCAACAGCTCGCATCCGGCTATGGAGTCTATTACTTGATCAATCCGTGGCAGAGCAAACGGATCTTTGGGGCAGGCCTTGTTGAGGCTAGTGTAGTCTATACACATACGCCATTTGTTATTCTTCTTCAACACCAAGACTGGGTTGGCAAGCCACTCTGGAGAAAACACTTCCATAATAAAGTCGGCGGCAAGGAGCCGGGCTATCTCTTCTCCTACGATTCTTCTCTTCTCTTCTGACAGTCGGCGGAGAGGCTGCTTGACCGGCTTCGCGTCGGCTCGGACGTGTAACTTGTGCTCGGCGAAATCCTTCGGAACACCCGGCATGTCCTTTGGGGACCATGCAAAGATATCCCGATTCTCACGAAGGAAGTCGACAAGCTCGCCTTCCTATTTACTGTCCAGGTTTGCACTGATGACTGCAAACCTCTCCGGGTTCTCCAGGTCCAGAGGTATCTTCTTCGTCTCCTTGGCCGGCTGGAAGGAGCCCTGCGCATCATTCTCCTTGGGGTTGGGGGACAAGGCCGACTGCTTGCCGGCCATGGCCACAACTCAATCCAGCATCTTCTTCTCTTCTGCCACTACGAGGGACTTGGCCAGTCGGCTGCTGGCTGCAACGCACTCGATGGACTTCTTGTAGTCACCGGCCACAGTGATGATCCCCTTCGAGCTCGGCGTCTTCATCTTCAGGTAGGCGTAGTGGGGCACAGCCATGAACTTGGCCAGAGCAGGTCGGCCAAGCAAGGTGTGGTAAGGGCTTTCTAGATCCACTACCTCGAACCAGATTGCTTCTCGGCGAAAGTGATCCTTGTCTCCGAAGAGGACATCCATCTTGATCTTGCCGTTTGGGGAACAGGACAGGCCGGGTACGATGCCATGGAAAACGGTCCGGCTTGGCATGAGCTGCTTCGCCTTGAGGTTCAACTTCTCCATGGTGTCGCGGTACAGTATGTTGATACTGCTTCCGCCATCAATCAGAACGCGGGAGAATCGGGCAGCCCGCCTCTCTATTGCGAGGGTGACATCCAGCACCAATGCGTAGGAGCCAGGGGACGGCATCACCTCTGGGTGATCGGCCCGGCTCCAGCTGATAGGCCTTTCGGACCAATGCATGAACTCGGGGTTGCTGGAGGCGACTGCGTTGACCTCTTGGTGTTGTCGGCGCCGGCTGCGCTTGTCTTCAACCTGGCTTGTGAAGACGACATAGGCGGCATGCTCATCAGGGAACTCATCTTGGATGGCTTCGACTGCTGGTCGAGCAGCCGGCTGCTGGGGGGCTGGAGGCGGCGGGCCGGGAGGCGGAGGCGGCACCAGCCCCTCGCCCTTGGAGATCCGGGTGAGCCAGTGGCACTTTCGGGTCGTGTGGTTGGATGGCTTCGCGCCGCTGTGGAACTTGCAGGGGGCATCGAGAGTCTGCTCGTAGGAGAAGGCCGGCTGCCAAGCCGGCCTGCCACCCTTCTTCTTGGGAGCGGGCCGCTCTTCGGGCTGCTCGTCTTCGACCGTGGCCACCTGCCGACTGGTGGAAGGCGGCATTGGGGCCTTGCGCTTGTGGTCGTTTTGGTAGGGGTGCCGATTGGAGTCGCCAGCCGGCGTCTTAGGAGCCGGAGCGAGCACCTTCCCAGAGGCGCCTACTCGGAGCATGGTCTTCATCGAGGAGTCAGCTGTGGCGTACTTGTCTGCAATGACCAGCAGCTCGTCGAGGGTAGCCGGCTCGTCACAGAGGAGTCGGTGCTTGAGGAGGGTGCCCTCTCGGCACCCGGCGGTGAAGTATTCGATGGCCTGGACCTCGTGCACCCCCTCGCAGGAGTTGCGGAGCTCGGCCCACCGCGTGAGGTAGTCGCGGGTTGACTCGTCGGGCCCTTGGACGCATAGGGAGAGCTGGCGGGGCTTGGGAGGCCGCTTGTACGTGCTGGTGAAGTTGCGGACGAAGACTTCCGTGAAGTCCAGCCAGCTGTTGACGCTGTAGGGCTTGAGGCTGTTGAGGCAGGTGCGTGCTGTGCCTTGCAGCATGAGAGGGACGTACTTCCACGGCTACGCGCCTGTTGCCGTTCGCTATGCTGACGGCGGTGGAGTAATCGATGAGCCAATCTTCCGGCTTCACAGAGCCGTTGTACTTGGGCGTGTCTTTGGGGAGCGAAAACCCTTTGGGGAAGGGCTCGTCGCGGATGCGGGGGCCAAAGCATGGCGGGCCGACATTGTCTTCTTCTTCTAGCGCCAGGGATCGAGCTAGGCGGTCGATCCGGTGGCGGGCATCGTTCTGGCCGACTCCTTCGCGGTGGCCTAGCCGGCCACCAAGAGTCAGATGTGTGACAGGCGGCGGGGTGGGATATCTCTCCCCCCGAGACGGGGGAGGGGCGGATTGCCTTGGCGCTCCACCGCTCGAGGGCGGCCTTCCGCGTCGCGCTCGATGGTGATCCGAGTCCGGCTGTGGCTAGTAGCCGGCTCCTTGTCATTTATTGCACGGGCGCCGCTCGCAGTCGGCGACCGGGATGTCGCGGCGTGCTCTCGGCGTGGGGGAGGACTCTCAGCACGGGCGCCGGCTTCATGCCGTTCTGCGGCTGCGTCGATCAGCTGCTGGATGCGCCTTGTCATGTAGGGGAGCTAATCAGCCCCCAGCCCATTTAGCTCTTCAGCGGCCGCCTGAGCAGCTCGCAGATTCTCGAGCGGGGTGGCGTAGACGGGGCGGTCTGCCCCCAGCATGCTGGCGATGGCCGCGCCGCGCTTTTTGACGAAGCCGGCTCGGCTCGGCCCGCCATGAGGCGGCGTACCGAAGGCGGCGCGGTCGACTTCGCGCTTGTGGGCCTCGGTGAGGCGTCTCATGTAGGCTATCTTCTGGCCCTCCGCGACGAGGGCCAGGCGGCGTGCCTCCAGGGTCTCGGCGTCGGCGTCGGCCGGGATGGGGACGGACAAGTCATGCATCGCCGTTTGCAGGGCGTCGTGGGCGTTCTCGTCCGAGTCGGCGACGTGGCTGATGACCAGCACCTCAGTGACAGCGCTGCTGCCGCTGTCAGCTCGAGGGAGAGGGTCGTTGAAGACTACCACGTCGGAGGGGTAGGCGTCGAGCGATGCCGTGTCGGAGTCGACAAGCATCGGGTCGGTGGACCCGACCGACTCCAAGTCAACAGCAAGCTCGCTGGAGACGTGAAGTTGGTCGAGGAGGCTGACAAGGCGACTCTCGGGGTAGTCCGTGCCCGTGTCGGACGCGGGCTCGTCGGAGATGCAAGTCTCGCCAAGAAGATCGGCGAGGCAGCTCGCAGCGTAGGCATCGTCAACGCCTTGCAACGCGTCGGGGCAAGCGCCATCGGGTGCAGCAGGCTGGCTGCGCTCGCGGGGGAGAAAAAGGGTTCCCGTCCAGAACAGGTCTCCGGACGACGGTGCACCTGGCCCCACGGTGGGCGCCAAATGTCGGGTGGTAGGTGCGACATATGCTAACGGGTGGCTTATCATTGTGGGAGCCAGTAAGACGTCGCCGGTGCCTGGAAACGGGATGAGGCGAAGACATGCACACCGGCAGATCTTACCCAGGTTCAGGGCTCTCCGTGGAGATAACACCCCTAGTCCTGCTCTACGGGGTCTCCGCATGATCACTAGATCAATACAAGTAGCTACAAGTGCTCCTTGAGCTGTCTGGCTAGAGGAAGAAGAAGGGCAAGGCTAGCTCTCCTTTTCTCTCTATGTGGTGTGTGTAACTCTATGAGATCAACCTTTTGCATGGGTGTCCCGGGGGGTTTATATAGGCCTCCCCCAGGGGTACAATGGTAATCCAGCTGGGCGCGGGTCCTAGCCGTCAGTGTCTATGCTCGCCGGCTTCTCCGCCGGTCATTGGGGCCCGCCGACTGGTGGGTCCCGTCGGCGCCGGCTTCTTGGCCGGCACGCCGGCCCCACCGCTTGGGGGCTTTGTCGGCGGCTGGTTACTGTTGCCTCGCCTTTGATGACGAGGGCTTTGTCGAGGTAAGCGTGGCTACAGTGTCGCCGCCTTGCGAGCTCTCACTGTAGCCTTACCTCGTCTTGTCTCCTTAATGGGGCGCATGCTTCGAGGGAGGGAGGTAGCCGGCTATTGGGAGCCGGCCACATCCCTGGCCGACTAGAGGAGGTCGGGCCGTCTTCAGATGTCTCTCTGGCAAAGGGGCCCGCCACCCACGGGCCGTACTGGCACCTGTCGTGGGTGACATCGAGGCCAACATGGCTACAGTGCCGCGCCGGACGGGGGATGGCTGGCCCGTACGGCGCCCTGTGGCCATACCTGTTCCGGGATTCGGGGGTAGTGGGCTGTACTGCGGCCACGCCCGGTACAGTCTTTGTGGGTGCAGTCTTGGCCGGCTTCTGGGAGCCGACTTTCTTCATGGCCGGCTTCCGAGAGTCGGCTTTCTTCATGGCCGGCTTCTGGGAGTCGGTCCTCTTGGGGCCGGCTCCCTGGAGTCGGCTATCTTGTATCTTTCTTGGGGGAGGTTTCTGAGACTGGATCGCGTTCTGGGAGTCGGCCCAGGGGATAGCCGGCCGGGGGAAGGCGGCCCTATGCTTTGTATGCTTGAAGGCTTGAATGGCCTGGTAATTTTTCGAAGAGCCAGGGGGAGTCGGTTAGGCTACCCGTGGCCATTTACTCCAACAGTAATACCCTACTCCAGTGTAGTGGTGGTGGATTGCCTCTTGGGCTGATGATGAACAGTACAAGGAAAGAACAGCCTCCTGAGGTTGAGGTGTTCTTGTGCTTGTGTAGTTGAGGATGATCTGAACTAATTCGGGATCAGTTGCCTCCTACTGTGGTGGCTAGTCCTATTTATAGAGGCCCTGGTCCTCTTCCCAAATATCGAGCGGGAAGGGAGCCAACAACGGCGGGCAAATTTGAAGGGGGAGAGCTAGTACAAGCTATCCTGACAAAAGCGGACTCCGCCTGCGAAAAGCTCTGGGGTGACGCCGTCTTGGGCTCCACTATGACCTCCGCCTTGCCATGCTCCGGTCTTGGTATCGTTGCACCAATATGGCAACCTTTGCCTGATGCCTCGGTACTCTTCGCTTGCGCTGGCCTCCTTAGCACCAAAGAGGAAACAGAGACGCTGCGCGCACTGGCGTCCGCCTGGCACCCGCCTGGTACCGTTCGTCATGGCTCACGTCACGAGAGCCTCGTGAGGTTTGCCTTGCCTTGATATCTCTGCTCCTCGTGAGCCTGCTTGGCTAGGCCACTCCAGAGGAGGTCTTGCGTCGTCCGCCTCATGAGGCTTGGACCCTCGCGAGGGTCTTGGGTGCCTTGTTGATGAAGATGGGCCGTATGGCCTGCTGCTTGGCCACGCTGTGGGCCGCGGGCAGGCAAGTCTGGGGACCCCCGTTCCCAGAACGCCGACACGCACATTCATTTTTTTAGGTTGTTCTCCTACAGTCTCCACAACTCCTTTCCGACACACACCGATCGATAAACCTCTCCAGCGATGTCTGCCTACAACATACCATGCACCTTCAATCTCCTCCTTTATGTGTCCTTGCCTCGTGTCTCTCATACGGTCCCACACACGTGTAAACTCTCGCCCCTCTTTTCATCGATCTCACAGCCGCACACTCCTCCTCCTATCTAGCTAGTAGCTGGGCCTCTCGCACCACCTCCTAGCTCCATTATCTCTGTCTATCCGTCTCGTCGGGCCTTATTTGCCTCTAACAAATGGACGTACACCGACCGATCTCCCGCTGTACATATAGCTAGCTAGGTCCTTATAACTCGTTTTTTCCCACGCGTCGATCGATCTACCTCATTAGTTATGTCTCTCCCTTCCTCCGACAAACAACAATTGATCTACCGATCTAGTTAGGTTTGCTTACCAAACACATGGTTCCCCTTCATCATCCATGGATGTGTCCCAACAGATCTATCACGCACAGGCACACACAGAAACACATCCCCACTCTTATTGATAATATTGCAATTCCACCCTCAGTTTGTCTAGTAGGCCTCTCCCACCATCTTCAAGAAGCAACTCCATCACCCATCCAGCACTCTACCCCTCTCCCTCCCTCTCTCTCTCCTCTCTCTCTCTCTCTGCCCCATCCTATTTCCCGTCCTTCAGTTATGTATGGATGTCGACCGATCTCCCTCAAGACATAGCTGGGTCTCTCCTTCTCAACACATATACGAGTCATTCTACCTCTATAGTTAGGCCTCTGCCTACCCCTCCCCCACCCCCTCCCACACACACACACCGATACATCGAGCGCTCTAGTCATGTCTCCCTGCCACACACAAACTTGACCTGTGCCCTCTGACGTTCCAGTAGCTAGGTCAGTCGCCCTATATCTTTGACTTGCACACACACAATTTCGATGGCTCTCTTCATCGATCTCGCACCCACCCACTTTATCCTCTCTTCGACTCTATCGATATCTATGACCCCTCCCTCTCTTCTTGTGGATCGCCCGACCCTCTATATATGATATGGATAGGCCTCCATTTCACACACATTGCATGCAAAAAATTGTTTGAGATGTCATCGACACATATTCCCACAAATATATTCACGAAATCAACCTCCCCCCAAAACAAAAAACACTCACGAACGCACAAGGCATTTGTCTAGGTTTGTATCTCTCACACACACCAACGTAGGTGGGGGACGTGCACGAAGAGAAGAGGTGCACGCACGACACACGTACTCCCGTCTCTTTCCCAACCACACCCGTGCGGGTACACGGTGGAGCTCATTTCTGTACGAAAAGGCAGCCCACGTGGTAATTTGACACGTGTACTTGTTGTCCACTAGATGGAGGGAGGATCGTCTACCACGGGTGAACAAACAAATTGCGACTTGACGCGTTATGTTAAAAAAGAGGCAAACCATGTGGGGCCTACCTTAGAGGCAAGCCTCTATACACTGGAGTACTTTTGATGTGTCCCGTCAACTCGCAGAACGAGGAGAAGCTTGCTTAGTACACCGTCTCCCCCGCCCACGGGCGCGGTGGCTCGCGGGATGAGGTGAAGCTTGCTTACTACGCCTTACGCCCGCTCCCTCGCCCACGCGCGCGGTGGCTCGCAGGACGAGGAGAAAATTTTGCTAGTACTCCCTCCGTTTACTCCTCGTCCGTACCTTGGTTAGAGAGATTATCATATTGTTTGGAATATATGTCCTTTAGTAGATTTCAATATGAACTACTAGTACATACTCCAAATACTGATGTATATAGACATATTTTAGAGTGTAGATTCACTCATTTTGCTCCGTATGTAGTCCATATTGAAACGGACGTAATAGTACGCACTCTCCCTCGCCCCTCGACCCTCGCCATGTGGTGGACGTGCAGCAATTCATTCGGTCTCATATAGCCAGAACGATATATACTGCAGTACCATTATTGCTCGACTTCCCGAAGAGGCGAAGAGCCAATCGCAAGGTTAATAGTTTGGAGATGCCAAGCGCAAGGTTTATAGGAGAACGAGTAGTAGGTGCCGCGTCATTTATAAATAAAGTTTTTTTCTTCGGTGGCACGTACGCAATATAAATAGGTTCATATGGAGAGAAAAGGAAACCGCTCCACTATATACATAGGCAGGACGAGCCTACACGGTTGCTTGGCTGGGGTTGCTCTCTTCAGTTTTCACACTCTCTCGCACAAAACCACTGTGGCCACATCTCTAACATCCCGGCGGATCACGTCCGCCGGGGGAAGGGGTGGATGCTTAGTGTAGATGCGGTCGCCGTCGTCGAAGGTGAAAACCCACTGTCGGCACGTCCCGATCAGGGGTCCCTGCCATTCTCCCTCACAAAGCCGGTGAGGTTGCCTTCGTCCATTGCTCACTGCCGCGACGTGGGTAGTTGCCTCCTCCCGCCGCCCTCCTGTAGGTTGAGCTACGTCCCGACATCCCTCAGGTATAACTCCCTTTACAGCCGGCTTGCACCACTGCTCCAGCTGCCCACATCACTCCATGTGGATATTTCTCTACTTCTTTGCCCCGCACATACCTCTACTGGCTTCTACGTACTGTATTTGTGATGAGTTTATGTCTCATCAACTAGTCCCAGTAATCTTATTCTAATCACGCTTCTTCAATTTCTTTGCCACAGGGATGCTCATCTCGATTTTGGTGAAACTGCACAAAATGATCCGATGGTCAAAGGGTTGCAAACTTCATTTCTTAGGAAGCGCCGATGTTGCCAGCAAATTAAAGCCTGGTTAGGGTTTACGGTTCAAGGGCTAGGGACTGCATGGATCGTTTTTTTCTTTAGCTGTCTCTGTTTCAATGGCTAGGGACTGCATGAATAGTAATAGTATTATACGCCTTACGCCCGTTCCCTCGCCCACGCGCGCGGTGGCTCGCAGGACGAGGAGAAAATTTTACTACTCCCTCCATTTACTCCTCGTCCCTACTACCTTGGTTAGAGAGATTATCATATTGTTTGGAATATATATGTCCTTTAGTAGATTTCAATATGAACTACTAGTACATACTCCAAACACTGATGTATATAGACGTATTTTAGAGTGTAGATTCACTCATTTTGCTCCGTATGTAGCATAAAGTTGAGACACTTATGTTGGAATGGAGGGAGTACATATTTGCTATGATCTGTCAATCATTGAGATGCAATAGCATGCATGTTAGTCTCCTTTGTATTTGATGAAATGTTGCAACGGGCAACCTTGCACGCAAGATACATGTAACAGAAGCTGGAAGCTTCATAGCATTGTACTATCTCGCTGATAAATTACAGTACGTACTATACAAGTACTTCCTCCGTTCCTAAATATAAGTCTTTGTAGAGATTTCACCATGAACCACATACAGATGTATATAGTTTATTTTAAGTGTAGATTCATTCATTTTGTTCCGTATGTAGTCCACCTAGTGGAATCTCTACAAAGACTTATATTTAGGAACGGAGGGAGTACTATGTAAAGAGTTAGGTGTCGCACAGTGTCCAGAAAATATGGTGATAGTGTGAGGTGGGCCATGTAATCACTGAGCCTGCGTGTTTTCACTGCTCTTGCACTCCTCCGCCATAAGAATGGAGAAAATTGTAATCTAGTAGTACCTCCTTTCGCCGAAAGCGTGGGACATCCAGCAGTCCTACCACCTCAGTAATAATGACCAATGAGCCATCAAATCACATAGACCCAGCAGTAAGTTGGACGGACGAAGCAACCATCACTCTTGAATCCGCTTCTCCCTTCAACGTAGGCGCCAGTGAGAGGTCGCGTCCGCTCTGCCTGGGCATGAATGCGGCACTGATTCTTTGGAGCGGCGCTGACCATTTCGGGCGGGAAGCCTGCGCGGGCGATGGAGGGGCTTTGGGTGGGCCAGGCTGGTCAGGAGCGGGCGTGGCAACTGTCCGCCTGTCCCTACCGGACGCCCGGAAACGAGAGGATGCACCGACTCTCGCGGCTAAAATCGTACACTACACACCATCTCTCTGTAGGAGTAGGTCGATCTGTCGCTCTCTCTAACACACACATGTTAAAAACACACATGCACATGCACACGCACATACAGGTTCATAGAATAGGAAAATCGTGCGAGTGCGAAGCCACAGGAAGTGAGATACAAATGGAGTACGTACAAGAAGAGAAGAGGTGACGAATATTCCATCAAACCAGGGCTGAGGAGTAGTACTCCCTCTGTCTAGGTGCTAAGTCATCCTACGGAAATCAGATATTCCCAAAATGTTTAGGCGCCGTCCATTAACTTCGCATCTCAATCCCCTCCTGGCCTCGTTGCTAGCGAGCGTTGTTACTTAGGGAGCGTTTGGATCCTTAGCAAGAACAACTTATAGCATAGCCAGGCAAGGTTAGGCGTTTGGAACTATTAAAATATTTTAGCTTTTGTGGGCCAACTAGCTTGGGTGGGCTAGAAAAACCTTGCTAGCTCAGGAGAGCCAGATCGGCTCGCTTCCGACGGCAAACTTCGCGTAGTAGTAACATAGACTAGTAACATATGCATGTTGTACTAGTCCAAGTTACTCACCACTATGACCAGCCTAAGCAATGTAACCAAACGCTCCTTACTCTGCCTTGTTATCTCCCCCGGAAACCCAATGCATGGAGCACAATTACGCGTTGATCAGTCAAGAAATCAAAGTCGGCTTGCATGCGAGTTAATACGTGGCCCTGCATGGTAGCTAAAACGGCATCTCTTAGTTGTTTGGATTAATTGTTGCATTTAGAGATAGAAATCAGGGCTTTGATTGGAGGAATGACCGGTCAAGTTTCTCCTTCTCCAATCTGCTTGCACCTTGGTCCCGCTGCACCTTCTAACGTGACTTATTACACCTAGACGGAGGGAGTCGTACGAGATACGGTGGCACACTGACTTAGGTCGAATACAAGTGCCCAAAATTGTGTGCATGTTATAATAAGGATTCACTTAAAATAGTACGTGAGCGAATAGAGGGATCAATTGGACAGTGTTCCCGAGCAGTAGCGAGATGTGTGAGGTAAGATACACCGCTGGCGCTTTTAATTTTTCTTATTAATTTGTTTGTTTCACCCTCTGACTGGTGGGACCCAATGTACTACGTGGAGAGAGGTAAGGTAACTAAGGCTGCATTATTTCTGCACCACTGTGGATAGTCTTACCACCAAAGCCACATGACACGATTATGATTTAAATCCCAATGACTCCCACACACACAAAAATACGGCATGCTTGTCACACGAATGCAGGAATGTATAAAGGTTATTTTCCTCTCGTTGAACATAACGGGAGGGTTGTGTAGCTGGTTAGCCTGTTCGTTCATCAAACTTGAGGTCTCGGGTTCGATAACTACACTTGAGCATAATTCGTGGCAGGAGGATTCTTTGACTGGTCAAAATGGATGGATACGGAGCTATACGATCTCGTAGTGACCGTATAATCACCTCATCACGTATAAGCTGCAGCCTCGGCACTTGTTTTCTAGGGTTTGCACTCTTCACACTCTCTCCAGTATATATATATACACGCTGGAGCCTCAGCGCTTGTAGTTGCTCTCTTCACACTCTCTCACCCTCTCCAGATCTAAACAAGACTTCGTTGGCCTCTCTCTCTTCCCTCACTGTTGGTCTGCTTGTAGTTGCTCTCTTCACACTCTCTCACCCTCTCCAGATCGAAACAAGACTTCGTTGGCCTCTCTCTCTCTCCCCTCACTGCTGGTCAAAGAGCCGGCAGGATCCGTCCGCCGGGAAGGGAAGGAGGCTTAACGCTGTCGCCGTCAGCGAGGGAGGGAATCCACTACCGGCGCACCTGTTCCCTTTAACCCAGCGGCGGCGCGGGAGGGCCTCCGACCCCTTCTTCTTCTTCGCCGTACATAGTGTGGGTCGAATGGCCTCCGGTCGCCCACCGAACCACACCCCAAGAACCTTAAGGTATAATTTACTTATTCCACATGCATTGCTCTAGCTGCATGTGGGCTTTTTCCACTTCTGCACTCGAATCTAGGTGTTGGATCAAACAGGAAAGTAGTGGGGAAAGTTGTATACCATGAATCTAGGACGTGGTTCAAAGAGGAAAGGAATGGGGAAAGTAGTGGGAAAAGTTGTATAGCATGAATCTAGGATGTGGCTCAAAAAGGAAAGGAAGGGGGAAAGTAGTGGGGAAAGTTGTATCGCATGAATCTAAGACGTGGTTCAAAGAGGACAGGAATGGGGGAAAGTAGTGGGGAAAGTTGTATAGCATAAATCTAGGACGTGGTTCATAGAGGAAAGGAAGTGCGGAAAGTACTAGTATAGACTAGCTATCTAGGACCTACGTTGGTCGAAAAGGGAAAACAATGACAAATGCAGTACGCACAACTGTAACAAACTGATCTTTTGTTTTGGGGGACAAGGCTGTAGAGTTTGAGCAGGACTAGATTTGCTGCGCTCACATAGGGAAAGGTGTCTAAAGATAACAAAACTGGGACCAACACAAATATGCTCCTTGGTTGTTTGTTCTTTGTTGCAACAGACTATGCATCACCCCAGTACATCGGTAGATGCACATGGTGCTGGTGCGTCCATTGTCCCGTGCAACTCTTTAGCTGTTGTTAATCTAAGGCCCTGTTTGGTTAAAAACTCCCTAGTCCCTACCTGCTTGGTTCCAGGGACTAAACATGGACTAGAGGTTATTAAATGACATGCTAAAAGACCATGTTACCCCTAGTAATGAACTAACAGAGACAAGGTGCGATGCGTGGCAGGTGCAACTATTGGAAAAAGTCCCAAAAAGACTCTCCCTCGGGGTCTTCTTTCTTTAGTCCCAAATGCCCACTTTTAGTCCCTAAAAGTCCCTCCTGTTTGGTTTAGATGGGACTGACACGGAGTTTTTTTAGTCCCTCCACCAAAATGTCCCTGTAAACAAGCACCCTCTAATAATGCCACTGGAAAATTGATGCAATGCCACAGTTAAAAGCAAATTGCATGTTTAACGAATTTTATTGTTAATATAATCTCTCTGTTAATATTAATCGATGCCACTGTTTGATAAATGCTACTGTCTAGCTTTCTTTCCCATTTAGAAGGTAGATGCTTCTTTTTGTTGGCTTCTGTGTCATCCACCGTTATTGACCACTAGTTGTTTCCTTTACACCTCTGTGTAAACAGGGTTATCTACTTCACCTCGTTGCCATTGTCTTTTGTTGCACTGCACAAAACACTTTTGTTTTAAGAGTGTTTTGTGCAATTCAACCAAAATGTCACACCGACAACGTTGCTTGATTGCTTGATCTTAGTGGAACTGCACAAGAGGAGATCTTACTTCCTATCCGTGTTGGCAAATTTGGTTCAGATCTTCCTCTTGTGAGTTGTTTGAATTCCGCATCATGAGAGGTCAGTACTAGCCTTCTTTCACATGATTCTGCAGTGTGCTTTCATATGTTGTGCTACTTGTAAGGTAATGTTGCTTGATTTTAGTGAACTGCACAAATGGAGACAAGACTTCCAATCTGTATGTGCACTGCAATATCCCATTGAGGTAAGATAAGGATATTTCACAACTGTTGGCCTGTATTTTGCCACTTTCATCAGAAAATTAATGTCATTGTTTAGTGCTATACTTGTGCAACCTAATTGACATGCCAAATCTTACATTGAAGGCGTAGCTTGTCTGTTATTGAACCAAGTGATGAAGGGGAAGAACAAGCGGAAGAAAAACAAAAATCAACTCCTGGTGCTGTAAAGAAGCACTGGAACTGTGATGACACAAGTAATGATATAGTTTTGCATCTTAATTTATTGCTATGGCTGGAACGAGCAATTGTTTTGCCACTGATTTGATGCCACTCTTAATGTAATATGTAATTATCTCTACTTGTGCAAACAGGGATCTTCTTTGAAGATACCATATATTTTAGTGGAACTGCACAAGAAGATGTTGGAAACATTAATCTAATCGAGGAGTATATAGTAAGCATGGCCACCACAGTAGATAGCAACAGATGGTTCCGGAGAAGTGCTTCATCTGTATGCTCTACACAATAAGCCTCCTGACAAAGGTTGGTACTCGCCCACTAATTTCATCCATATGATTGAGCTTTGTCATCTCTATTGGTGTTGTGCTACTGTTTAGATACTGTCATCAAAAAGTGGTATTGTCCTTGAGAAGTGCTTCATCTATGCTGTTTTAAATATTTCCTTTCCTTTTTTTCGAGCAAACAGGGATGCTAGCATTTAGTTATCCTCTTGTCTTTGCACAACAGGATCATTCTCCTCTGAAGAAGAATATGGAGTACGTGAAGTGACTAGTTCCGATTATGCCAGGATGAAGAAGCCCTGTCTATCTTCTCATCAGAAGGAGCAGTTGAAGGATGGTTACATTACCCCCCACAAGACCAAACTAACTTCAGCTCAGAAGGACTGACAAATCTCCATTTTCTTGCTGTGATGCGCGAGTACAATGTTGTTCTAGGATTCTTTCCGGTGAGTTTCATTTTTCTAAAAGTGTGCTCTACATGGACCATGTAGGTGCCTGTTTAAACTGTCAATTCATAGTACAGTTTGCTTTATACTAATCACTTTTTTTGTATTTGTGCAAACAGGGGTGCTCAGCTTGATTTCAATGGGAACTGCACAAAATGTTCATGAATACATCAAATCATTCATTTCCACCACAAGAAAGGAGGTGCAGATAAGTTCAAGGCGTTGCAACATATAAGGGCGAAATCATACAATCTACGCGCGAATTTGGTTGATTTTGGTGGAACTGCACAAAAAGAACAGCTGGTTTATTTAGCACGAGGTGCCATGTCAATGTCCCAACTGATGGCAAACCCTGCCCATTCCACAATCATAGGCATTTGATATTTTGGAATGGGAAAACCTTGTCAAATTTTGCTCATTGATTTTAGCAAGAAGACATGCGTTTGATATTTTTGAATGGGACGCCCTTTGTTGTCAGCAGCGTCGATCCATTTTTTCTTTATTCTTTAGTTGTGAAGTAAATATTGGCTCTGACATGTGAATCGCTGAGATGCATAATCATTGATTGTTTTGAATGTTCTCTATGAATTGCCAGGTCTGTGTGTTTGATTGCAATGTACAGGAACGCTAAAAAGCTGCTCAAACTCTTTGTACTCCTTCTGTTCCTTTTTACTTTGCACATTGTGAAAGTGCATACTTTTTTCTATAAGATTGGTCAAAGTAGAGATACTTTGACTGCAGACAAAACTTGTATGCAGACTAGAAAGGACCGGAGGGAGTACATGTGAAACTGCTGCAAACGAGGTGATCACCCTGGGAATAATGCTAGTACGTATTGTTTTGCATGTTCATCCAATGCCAGTGATACAAGAATTCGAACTAATCAGAATAAATTCATTCATACACGGTCGGATTTCATATAAACATGCCGGATTTCATTACATTTCATACCTTCTTCAACTAAAAAGGGGTGCGCTGGAGGTATAATTAATTAACCGAAGCTACCCACCTGTGTCCGGCTGAGCCGAATAGAAGCTTCAGTGACTTAACTGCAGGTGCAGTTGCGTAACTGACATGTGGCCCAGATGCCTGTTGGGCCCACGTGTCAGTCAGCCAACTGCACCAGCAGTTAAGTAGAAGCAACGTCCTTCTCCAGCATAGCTCTCCGACTCCACGTCGCCGCCAAGAAGCTAACCGGCCGTCACTGGTCAACCCGCCTAGCTTGTCATAGCGATTAGGACAACTAGGAGCCCAATGATCAGGATCCCCACATGACAAACACCTTTCTTCTTGTCATTCTTCTTCTTGAAGTTCGTGTGTTGCACAGCCTTGTTCTTCCCATCAAACTTTGCTTTACCATCAAACTTGCCCTTGTTCTTGAACTTGTGGGGCTGGAAGTTCTTCTTCTGTACCAGATTGGCACTAGATCCTCCCTCAATTCCTCGAGCACGTGTGTCCTTTGCTCTCGCCTTTTCTTCCACATCAAGAGTGCCAATGAGATCCACGAAGGAGGAAGCTTAGTGATGATACCTCTGGCAACAAACTTGTCCGGTAGCATACAACTAAAGTGCACAAGTTCTCTAGCAAATGACTGTATCTCATGAGCTTGCTCAACCACAGAGCGCTCTTCAATCATCCTGTAATCATAGAATTGCTCCATGATGTACAGCTCAGTGCCAGCAACCGGAGGGTAGAAGCGGTGGCCTTACTTGGACCCGAGCGGCGGCGACCTACCGTGTTCTACTCTTCCTCGTTTTCTGTGTGGCGCGACCTCATTGGCAGCGGGGCAGGGCCTCGGCGGAGCCGGCGATGTCCTCTGTCTCGTTGCCGGCGGGCGGCACCTCGGCGGAGCGCGGGAAATCCTCCCCCTCGTTGCCGGCAGGGTGGGGCCTCGGCAGGGCCGGCGGTGTCCTCTACCTCATTGTTGGCGCCGCGGGGCCTCGGCGGAGCAGGGCCTCGTCGACGCCAGCGGAGCGAGGACTCGTCAGAGCCGGCATTGTCCTCCGCCTCGTCCTCGGTCTCGCCAAACAGCGCCTCGCCCGCTTCATCGCCCTCTTTGTAGGCGGCCTCAGCCTCCGCCACCCGCATGCGGTACCGCCAGTGCTCGAGGCGGCCCTCGCGGGCGGAGCGGTACGAGCCTCCTTCGCCTGCAGGTGCTCCTGGAGGAGATGGTGGTTGTAGGCGGCGTCGGCCTGCGCCTCCCAGAACTGCACCTCACGCTTCTGCCTCACCGTGTCCATATATTGGGCACGAGCCTCGCCGATGGTCATGGTGCAATGCACCGGCGAGGATGGCACGGAGGAGGGGGTTGGCGCCGGATCATCGACTACCATGTTCTCCATTGGGACGTCGTCGTCCTCCGGCTGCCTGCCGGCCAGCCAGTCGGCAGCAATGGCTGCCATCTCCTTGTGGTCCATCGTCCGCCCGTCCCGAAGAGCGTTGGAGCGCGAGGAAGCCATGGTGGGCAGTAGTGGTGTGGACAGGAGAATAGGAACGGATGCGGATGACTGCGGCTATGGCCAGCGCAGCAGTTTATATAGCAATGGTGGGCGGCGGAGGGACGGACGTGTGGTGCCGGAGTAGCTGCCTCGACAACCGCGTATCATTAATGTGGGCAGCAGAAGGACGGACGGACGGCACTTGTGTCGTTTGAAGGCGGAGCAATCGCATGCACCGGGAAGCGGGGCGGGCGGTGCTGACCATTTTGGGCGGAAAGCGCGCGCGGGCGAGGGAGGCGGTCTGGGTGGGCTAGGGCAGTCAGACTCGTGCTTGGCAGTGGGTCGGTCCAGCAGCCGGACATGCTGGCTCACCAGCTACCTCGCCGAGTTGAGCGACGACAATCAGACGATGGACGTAGCTTCCAACCAGGAGCCGGCGCCACTGTCCAAGCCGGTTCATGTCGTGTTCACCATAGAGCAGGTGCGGCCACACTTTGACGCCCTAATGGCGGAAGAGCTACCAGCGCAGGAGGACCTACGCTGCAACCTCCGTCTCCTCAACGAGCACCAGTGAACAAGCGAACAACAATGCCGTCGTGGACATGTGGCCCTATGATCCTGGCTTCCCGAATGAGCAGCGGGCGCTCTATCAGACCATCCGTAGGGCCCGCGAGGCCCTCTCCGTCGTCCTTCGAGTTGTTGCGCTCGCCGTGGCGCCGCCGTCTCGCGTTGTCAACATGGTCAATGAACATGAGGATGAGGAGATGACTTTACTTGGAGAGGATGACAGTGGGGACCCACCAGGGCCATAGCCGCACGTACGCAAGTGCCTCCTTATTAGTATATAAAACTATAAATTTTTTTGCTTCCTCCTGGTTTCCTGACATCACGGTCCCACACCATTGTCAACCTATGTAGTCAATAAACGAGAGAATTGCACAAGAAGCGGCCGATAGCTGGGACCAAGCAGCTCGAGCAGTATTTGTGTTTTTGAGGTGTGAGCACTGCAGAGTTTTTCTTGAGCGATGTTTAGCCCAGATATTAATTTTTCTTCTCTGAACAACAACAAAAACATCACTGCAGCTATTAACTGGGCGGGCTCTGGCCCGTCTAGCCCAGGCCAGATATCCAGCCCAGATATTAATTTTTTTCAAGCTAAAAATGGCTAGCCCAGCTATACTTTTTTTTAGGAATACCCAGGCAAGGTCAAGTTGTTATTCTCCGCCCCGCTGGGCTGCAAATCTTTCCTAGGAGGGATGCATTAGGCTTAACAAGAAAATGGGCTTTAAGAAATAATAAATGGGATGTAATTATAAAAACTGGGCAGTAACTATAAAAAATGCACCAAACACGTAACTACTTTATAAAATATTATTTTTGGATATTGAAAATTTTAATTTCATTAATTGTTGCGAGCGCAATGTTTCGTTGGATTTTTACGTAATATAAATTTATATTGAAATTGTATTTAATCTGACTAGAAATTTCGGGATACAAATATTTCGGATCCCATCAAAATGTGGGAAATTTTATTGAATTCTGTTTTGAACGGTTGGTTGAAATGGGTTGTACTTTTAACAAACTGTAAATGGGTTGTAGTAAATTCCATTAATTCAAAAATTGGCTGCACATTCTTACAAATCTCAAATGGGCTATAAGTTCTCTGCCACACACTTGTGGCCTTACTAAGTTGACGCGTCCCCTCAAAAAAAAGAGAGTTGACGCGTATGCAAGGCTTTGTCAACTTATAGTCAACACACGGTTCTAGCAGCGGTGGCTGTTGGATGTC
This sequence comes from Aegilops tauschii subsp. strangulata, assembly GCF_002575655.3. Classification (NCBI taxonomy): domain Eukaryota; kingdom Viridiplantae; phylum Streptophyta; class Magnoliopsida; order Poales; family Poaceae; genus Aegilops; species Aegilops tauschii. The sequence continues at coordinate 46,085,264 of NC_053038.3, read as the reverse complement.
CATCCAACGGATGCCGTGCTTCTTCTTCAATCTCAGATATTCTAGCTTCACCCGCCCAAAAAATGATTCCTCCCCTGACATCTGGGGCGCACCGTTTCGGAAGCTGGCCTGTGGGCCTACTAAGTTGACGCATACCAAGGGCTTTGTCAACTTAGTCAATATAAACGATTCTAGCTGCAGTGACCGTACGATGTCCATCCAACGGCCATCGTGCTTCTTCAACCTCTGGTCTTCTTGCTCCAGCCGCCCAAAGCAGCGCCGGTCGTGCCGCCTGCTCCTGCCTCCCGTGGCCGGCTGTGCTGTCGCACAGACCTCACCGCCCCCTACTACTCCCACCGTTGGCCAGGCCATCCCTCTACTCACCCACACCCCCCTGTTATTCCGCGGCGACGGCAGCCTCACACCGCAACCGAACCAGTGAACCCTCGTACTCCTCTCCGCACGGGCTTCCGCTGTCGCGTCTTCCCCGGCTCCGCGCCGTCCCCTTCCTAGGCCTCGCCGTCGTCCACCGCCCTGGTGCTCTCGGCGCGGCGTGGTCAACATGGTCAAGGAACGGCTTCCATCGGACGTGGCCTGTACGTGGAGAGGCTGACAGCTGGGTCCATGACGGCAGCAAGGAAGTTGAGGGAGTCCTGGATTAAGGGGTCCTCGGGCGTCCGGCCTGTTATCCATGGGCCGGACTGATGGGTTGCGAAGACACGAAGACCGAAGACCATACCCGTGTCCGGACTAGACTCTACTTGGCGTGGAAGGCAAGCTTGGCGACCAATTATGAAGATTCCTTCTTATGTAACCGACTCCATGTAAACCATAGATCCCCTCGGTGTCTATATAAACCGAAGGGGATAGTCCGGAAAGGGCAACACATATACGCATTACCATAATCATAGGCTAGACTTCTAGGGTTTAGCCATTACGATCTCGTGGTAGATCAACTCTTGTAATACTCATATTCATCAAGATCAATCAAGCAGGAAGTAGGGTATTACCTCCATAGAGAGGGCCCGAACCTGGGTAAACATCGTGTCCCCCGCTCCTGTTACTGTCGATCCTAGACGCACAGTTCGGTACCCCCTACCCGAGATCCGCCGGTTTTGACACTGACATTGGTGCTTTCATTGAGAGTTCCACTGTGCCGTCGGCAAAGGGCTCGATGGCCCCTTTGATCGTCAGTAATGATGTTGTCCAGGGAGAAACCTTCCTCCCCGGACACATCTTCATATTCGGCGGCTTCGTACTGCGGGCCAACTCACTTGGCCATCTGGAGCAGATCGACAGCTACGCCCCTGGCCATCAGGTCAGATTCAGGAGCTTGAATTACGTTGCGTACATCCGTGGAGACTTGATATTTGACGGATTCAAGACCGCGGCAACTGCTCCCCATCGCCCCGATGAACATGGCTTAAACCTGTCATCAGGACGCATCCAGGAGATAGCTCCCGTATCGGCTCCGGCCTTAAATCCGGAGAAGTTCAAGTCATCCGAGGATGGGAAGCTCAACCCCATCACGGGGGCTACCGATTCCGCGGCGATGGAGCCGCACCGAGATTCCACTTCATACGGAATCTGCATCAACGGAACCTTGGACTCGCCCCCGATGACGAGCTCCGAACCCTACGAGCTCGCATACACCAAACTCGGCCAGTTATCGATCTTCAAGTTCAGCGCTGCAGATGTCTTCCAACACTTGCCCATGGGCAACATACTAAACTTGCTAAAAAAACCTGTCCCTGGCGGACGACCCGTCTTCGAACTATGTTCGGTTCGAACTTACGGTGGACGACGGAGAATTTTGCTTCCCACCTGCCACCCACTTCATAGCCACTGTTGAAGATATAACCAACACGCCCGATCCCCGCTCCGAAGACGTCGACGGTGTGGACGACGATGAGGGGCAAGGCCAGAGCCTACTACCCGCTAGACACGGGATGAGCACTTCTTGGTATGACGTGTGTATGATAGACACACCTTACGTCGCTCTCGACGATGAGAAGGAGGATCCGGTCGAGGATAAACCGCCGGGTACACAGCCCAGACACCGGCGCTCTGGGCCTCATCACCCAAAAGAAAACACTGCCAGCACCAGAGAAGACGATACTCCGGACAATGAAGACCCTGTTGAGGTAGAATCCAAGCAGGAGGAGCAGGAAGGCGGGCAAGACAGCCCTGACGAACAGGCCACATGTGGGGACTCGGAGGGCAGCAATTATCTCCCCCTCTCCGAAGAGGAGGAGATCCTCGGCAACGAGGATTTTATTGTGCTAAAGGAACCTCTCGAGCAGCAGCGCTTTAAACGCCGGCTTATAGCCACTGCAAGGAGCCTAAGAAAGAAGCAGCTACAGCTCCAAGCAAGCCAAGATTTGCTCAATGATAGATGGACCGAGGTCTTGGTCGCTGAAGAATACGGCCTTACCAGCCCAGTCAAAAGCCACCCCAAGAATAGGTGGCTCCAGCAATACGATGGCAGGGCAATGGTGCCCATGCCACCATCGAACAACGCGGCGGGCCGACTAGAGTTCGGTCCAGATAAAGCAGCAGCCCAAGCAGAGCACCATACCAACCCATCCGGCCATCAAAGCAAAAACAAAATAGCTCGGGGAAATACCCGCGATATCAACCAAGACACGGAGGGTAGAGTAGGACGCACAAGATCGATGCACAGATCACGAAGATATACCCCGACCAACGATGACGGTCGCCTATTCGGACGCTATAAAGCCGACCATGCCCGGCCCGAGCACCTTAAACGGAGCCCACCTAAGGTGCTTCATAGTGTGGCCTAGCATAGAGGAGCCGCACACCCTCTCTGCTTCACCAACGAAGTAATGGAGCATGAATTTCCAGACGGGTTTAAACCCATTAACATCGAATCATACGATGGGACAACAGATCCCATAGTATGGATCGAGGATTAACTTCTCCATATTCACATGGCCTGCGGAGACGACCTCCACGCCATCAAATACCTACCTCTCAAGCTGAAAGGGCCAGCTTGATACTGGCTAAACAGCTTGCCAGAAAATTCTATTGGCAACTGGGAAGATTTGGAAGACGCCTTTCGAGACAACTTCCAGGGAACATATGTCCGGCCATTATGCGCCGATGACTTAAGTCACATTGTCCAAAAGCCCGGCGAATCAGCCAGGAGCTCTGGACCAGGTTCTTAGTCAAAAGAACCAAATTGTCGACTGTCCGGACGCAGAAGCCCTTGCGGCCTTCAAACACAGCGTTCGGGATGAATGGCTAGCGCGTCACCTTGGACAGGAAGGACCCAAATCCATGACAGCCCTTACCGCTCTAATGAACCGCTTTTGCGCGGGAGAAGACAACTGGCTTGCTCATAAAAGCAACAACGATAGCGGCCCAGGCACTTCCGAAATCCGAGATGGCAACGGCAAGCCACGACGAACCGAACACAATAGTCGCAGTAATATACGCGATACAGCGGTGAACGCCGGATTTCACAATCCGAAGCCCGGTCAACGGAAGAAGCCACTAAAGGCAAACCAGGATGGACCATCCACCCTGGACAGGATATTGGACCGACCTTGTCAGATTCACGGTCACCCTGATAGGCCAGCTAATCATACCAACCGTAACTGTTGGGTCTTCAAGCAGGCAGGCAAGCTTAACGCTGACCACAAGGGGAGGAGACCACCGGGCGATAAAGATGACGGATCGGCTCGCGAGCAGAACACCAGGGGGCAGAAACAATTCCCCTCCGATGTTCGACCACTCCCGGAACGCAAATAGCAGTTCGGCTTCCGCCACCCACCTACTGTACTGGCGAAATTTGCACCCCGCGCACATCACTACGCACTCAAGATAGCATGGGCATCGGCGGAAGCACAATACGAACAACCCTACAAGCATTCCCATAACGTTTTTTATATGTTTTTCTCATTTTTCTGTATCATCCTTAAAGAACAGGTGACTAACTGGACAGCATTTACAACGGACTCTATCGGAGTTCGGATCCGTACACTCACCTAAGGGGCTACTTCCGTTAAGGATCCCCCTCCGCGAGGATGGGCGACGCAGACGTGCGACAGGAGGTCCAAAATTACTTTTTGTAGACCGCACTCTTTATTCCGAGCCTGTACTATGCCCTCTCTCCCTCTGATCCCGACCACGAGCAAGTCAAATAGCCGGGTCTGTGGTTTCTCTTTATATATATATATATATATATATATATATAAATTTATCATTGGCGCATCGCTCCGTTCTCAGTAAGGCTTACCCGAGCTGATCTCTCATACTTTTTCAGCAATAAGAACGGCCTCAACGGCCGCTTTGCAGATGCACCTCGGCACACCCTGCCAGGGGCTCGGCATGGGAACGAATGAGCCACCAGTAAAAGTCCGAACAGCTCTAAAGCGTACTTCGGCGTCGCAAGTTTGGCCTTATATGCATCAGCTCCGAATCATTGTCTTGGGTCAATAGTTGGGTTGCCCGGCTCCTGTGCTTTCTACCCTACGTTCCGCTCTATCGGCTAGGGTAGTAAAGGGAGAACTACTGTGATTGTGCCCTGGCCTAGACCGGATGAGCACCTCAGTAGAGAAAGCCGAAAACTGGCCGTCATGATGCGGCGAGAGCTGGTCAACCACTTGATGACTTATAGGAATCCTTAGCGATTCTCCATGTAACACGAGGGATCTTTTTCAGATCAGATATGTAAGGCACGACACGCCGCATACATACCAGGGGCTATGTCGTAGCCCCACCATAAAACTCCTATGGCCAAGTGAAAGTGTTAACGCCTTATAGTCCCGTTGCCTGGTTCGCCGCATTATCACCTCCTTCATGGACAAAGACATTGGTTAAATAGTGATTAAATGCTTTTCCGAACACCCCCGTACTTTCTACGAGGGGGCTGAAGCCGACGACTGGAAAACTTTCAGATTATATTAAAACGGTCGCACAGGAGGAATTCAAGCTTTTCCAGCAAAACATAAATAGATTAACTATAAAGTTGTCTTTTGCAATCATTATACACCTCACTCGAACATTATGTTTTTCGAGCATTGACCCTCAATCAAGCGGGCGGCCTCCAAGGCGTCTTCAAATTAATGCTCCGGTTTCGGACGGTCCTCGCCTTTGGGCGGACCCCTCGTAGCGACGTCGATGGCCTTCATCTTCCCCCAGAATGTCTTGACTCGGGCAAGGGCCATTCGTGCACCTTCAATGCACGCCGATCGCTTCGCAGCATCGATTCGCGGCACCGCATCGACAAGCTTCTGCACCAAACCAAAATAGCTATTCGGCGCAGGCTGGGTCGGCCACAGCCGGATTATGACATCCTTCATGGCAGCCGCCGATACCCTATGAAGTTCGGCCCATTGGGACATCTGATCATTGAGCAGCAGCGGGCGCTTTGACGCGCCAAACTGTGACCAAAAAAGCTTCTCCGTTGCATATCCATCTTGCGCTTGGTAATACCGCGCTGCATCGGCAGAACTCTTCGGCAAGTCCAAATACTCGTCCGGAGAACTCCACACATGGTTCAGCTGAGCATAGTCCCGGTCGCCGAATTTAGTCTGCAGCAAAAAGGGCTTTCCAGCCACTATCTCCTTCGTCTGCCGAACCTCCTCACGGAGGGCTTTGGATTCTGATCGCGCTTCTCTCGCCTCCTGTCGGGCCTTGTCCAGTTCGGCCGTTAAGGCTTTATTCTCCTTCTCAAGAAATTCACAGCGGCCGGTAGCATTCTCCAAAGCAAGTGTCATCGTGGATATTTTCTCCTCGCCCTGGCATCGCGCAGCTTGTTCGGCCTTAAATTCAGCCGATGCCCTCTCAGCAGCAGCTTCACTAAACCGGGCCCGCTCCTTGGCACGGACCAGCTCCGCCCGAAGAGCCTCCACGGCGGCAGCACCATCTGCATTTTATGCACATTTCATATAAAGCTCTTTTCCGCGTCAAGCACGCCGGGGTAAAGAATGCTCGAAATACATACCTTGCGAGTCGTCAAGACGCCTGTTGATCAATGCAATGTCATCCTCCGTGATATCCAGCTTTCGCTGCAGTTCGGCTACTTCCGTACTCCGAGCAGCCACAGGAGGGGAAGCAGCCTGTATTTCAAATTAAATCAGGGTTAAAACCTGAGCACATCTCTTTGATCCTCGGATCTCTTCCTTCGGAAGACAATCCGAGTCTCAGGGGCTACTGCATATACAACAGGTGCATTCTGTCAAATAAAATTCAATTGACAAAACTACATCACAAACCTCAAAATCTCTTAGGAGGCTCGTGAAGGCCTCGTTCAATCCACTCTTCGCGGATAGAACCCTTTCGACCACCGTAACCATCAAGGAACGGTGCTCTTCTGAAATGGACGCTCATCGTAGCATGCCCATCAGCATCCCCGGCGCTCCTGGGTCTTCGGAAACCGCCACCGGAGTACGGCATTCCTGTAAAGGAACCCGTTTACTTGCCTCCAAAACCATCTCCGGCTGTAAACCGGACGGTTCGGGGACGCCAGTCTCGATCCCAGAACCCCGGGTGACGGAGGCACCGCCTTCGGGTAACGCCTTCTTCGTTTCCTGTACTACTTGGTGTTCGGGAGGAGCCCTTCGGGACGATACCTCGGTATCATCCCCCCTATGGGTCGATGAGGCCGGAGAAGGCGTGTCACTCTCCATCATCTCCGGAAGAAGATCTCCCGAGGAGGAGGAGGATCGAGAAGCACCTGGCATTAACCTGCGTGGATGAACATATATCGGATGATCACTTCACTAATAGGAAAAGAATGAGGTGCGTTTAAAGTACCTCAGCCTCACTTACGGTTTGCCTTGAGGTTCGTCCTCGTCATCAAGCTCTACGGAAGCCTCGCTCGCCCGGCCCAAGCCGCTCGACGATGGCGTCTTTCCTCTCTTGGAAGGTTTCCCCTCCTGATCTTCAGAGGCGGCCCTCTTCTTGCCATGGAGGGCTCCCTCTGCACCCTTACCCTTGGGCAAAGGGATTTCGGTTTCCCCGAACGCAGCCACCTGGTACGGTACCGGAATCAACATTCGCGTCAGCAGGGCGGTCGCAGGGTCTTCGGGAAGGGGCGCCGGACACCAGATTAGCACCGCTTTCTTTATCCAGTCCTGTACAAGGATGGATTGTTCAGTATCTTGTCAAGAGGCGCTCGAACGGAAGGTGTTCGGATATCGAGTACTTACCGAAGTGTCCGGATGGTTGCAGTCAAGGCCAACGTCTTCGGTGGTGTCCGGCCATTGCTCTCGTTCCCCGAAATACAATTTCCACATTCCTTCGTGCGTAGTGCCGAAGAAGTGATGTAGGGTCCGCCGCCCCTCTAGGTTAAATTCCCACATACGGAGAGGCCGCCGCTGACATGGCAGGATCCGGCGGACCAGCATTACTTGAACGACGTTCACAAGATCAATGTCGTTCTCGGTAAGGCTTCGGATGCGACTTTGCAGAGTCTGCACCTCATTGACGGATCCCCAGTCCAATCCCTTGTTGGTCCAGGAAGCGAGCTGAGTTGGAGGGCCGGGTTGGAACGCAGGTGTGGCCGCCCACTTGGAGCCTCGCGGCTCGTTGATATAAAACCACCCCTGCTGCCATAAGTCAGAAGAATTGGTGAAAGACCCTTCGGGCCAAACCACGCCGGCCAGCTTGCCTATTATGACGCTGCCGCACTCTGCTTGCTCCTCCTCTGCCACCTGCGGCCTCACGTCAAAGGTCTTGAGCCACAAACCAAAGTGTGGAGGAGTCCGGAGGAAGGCCTCACACATGACGATAAACGTCGAGATGAGGAGAATAGAGTCCGGGGCCAGATCATGAAAGTCTAGCCCGTAATAGAACATGAGCCCCCGGAAGAAGGGGTTAAGCGCGAACCCTAGCCCGTGAAGGAAGTGGGATACAAATACTACCCTCTCGCCAGATCTGGGGGTCGGTATAATTTTCCCTTGTGCTGGAAGCCGATGAAGGATTTCTGGAGTCAGATACCTCGCTACGCGGAGCTTCGCAATATCCTCCTCTATGACAGAAGAAGCCACCCACCGGCCCTGACGGTTGGATTCGGGCATGGTTAGGGCTGGTGGCGATTGGAACCCGAGGGTTGGAACTTGGGGTGGCTGGGGTTGAGGAAGGAGCAAACGCAAGAGAAGAAGACGAGACTGGGTCTCTATATAAAGGCCCCTAATTCTGGGCGTCTCCCCCTGGGTCTCTAAACTTACCTATCATCAAGGAGTTGTACCCAGGGGACGGTTGGGTTACTCACGCCTTCCTTAATGAAGATCCCGTAAATAAAGGGACACGATCTCTGCCTTGACAAGACGTGCCAATAAAACCGCGCCCCGAGACATGGGGCGGCCCACTGGCCAACGGTTGGAAAAAGTGACCAGGCAGGCATGATATGATGTCATGAACAGTTATCAACAAGTTGGGTTTGTGAGATATAATATTCTCCGTGGTTATATACACAAGTCCGAATCCATTTACTTCATCCGAAGACAATTTTGGAGTTCGGAAGGAGGGAACCCGCCTTGCAATGCCGAAGACAAATCTACGCGCCGGACTCCTCGTCATTGAAGCCAGGTTTAGGGGCTACTGAGGGAGTCCTGGACTAAGGGGTCCTCGGGCGTCCGGCCTGTTATCCATGGGTCGGACTGATGGGCTGCGAAGACACGAAGACCGAAGCCAATACCTGTCGGGGGGATGGACCCCGGGCAGGCAACGGAACCCGGATCCTCTTCAAAAATAACAGGGCTGGCACCGCCCCTCAATACCGGCGCGCGCTTGGCCGGGTCGCTCGACCCGGCCAAACCCCGCAAGACGGCCAGACTAGCCGACCCGGCAAGACGCGTCGACTCGGCCTCAACAACTGGCGCAAGACAGCCGAACCCGGCACGGCCAAAGCCTCCTCAACAAGCCAGCGCCACCCATGGCGTGCAACGCAATCCAGCCACGGGTCAACTCTCGTCCCATCCAGGCCGTATGATGGGGACGAGACTTCAATCAACGATGACCGAGGCAACAGTGCCCCGCCCATGCCTTTGGTCAGCAGGAATGAGGCAACAGTGCCCCTCACCTACCCGCTGACCGGGGCCGGCGTGGCTACAGTGCCCCCACCCTCACCGCTGACGAGAGCAAGCGGCAACCTGACGGAGAGCACTGTACTCGACTCAGCCACGCCCAGACGATCGACAAGATGGCGCACAGTCCCCCTAGGCATGCGGGGCCCACACCTAGGGGAACCCGACGAACCACAAGCCCTCGGCGGGACCCAGCCCGGGACCCCGGACACCGACAATACGGACCCATCGACTTGTAACATTACCATTGTACCCCGGGGGGTTGGACTATAAAACCCCCCCGGAGCCCTCATGCATACGGGCAACTCTTTCAGAGGAGAAAGCGAGAGTCTAGCCACAAAACAGCAACACCGGAGAGAAGGAGCAGCCCAAGCCTTGGCCAGCTTCCTTCCTCTTCCATACAGCTCCAGGAGCAACCTTGTACTATCGATCATCCAACTACACTCGACAGGACTAGGTGTATTATCTCTCCGGAGAGCCCCGAACCTGGGTATGTCCGGCGTCCCGCGCCCGCTCATGCCAACCTCGCCTCTGGAGCCCACCAGTGCCCTCGAGCCTCCTCCTCTCTTTAGCCATCCCTTGGTATCTGCCGTGCGCCCACCACGACAGTTGGCGCCCACCATGGGGCAGCTCGAGGAGCTGGCCGGGAGCATGCTTCAGACGGGGCTCTTCTCCTACACCGACGAGTCCGTCGCGCTGGCGGACGACGTCATCGGCGCGCTTGCCGCCTCCTTCGCCGCGCTGCGCATCTCCGATGCGCTCGCGGCCGACGAGTACCCCAGCGAGGTGCTCAGCTACTCCGACTCTCCCCTCTCCCTCGACGGCGGCGTTTCCGCCGGGGCAATGGACGTCCTTGTGGAGGTTTTCGTCACCGGCGACGGCGCCTCCTCCTCGTCGAGCAAGGCAAGGAAGGCTGCCGAAGCCAGGGCCGCAGCGGATTGGATTGAGCCGTCCGATTCATTGCGCGCCGCGATGCAGAGCCTCCGCATCCCCATCGGCACGAACGTCGACGCCACCAACGTCACTGAGGCCTAGACCCAGCTCGAGGAAAGACACCAGCAGATGCTGGACCTATCTGAGACGCTCGCCGCCACTCAGTGTCGCCTAGACGCCGCTCAGCTGGAGCGCGACGCCGCCTACGGATTCACGCCCGCCGTGGCCGAGCCAAGCCGGGTCGCCGATGTGCGAGCCCGGGGAGGAGCGATCGGCCAGGCCCTCGGCGCCGTCCCGATCGTCTACGAGACCCCAGCGAAGAACTTGCGCGCTGCCCAGGCAGCCGCAGTCGGCCTGGACCAGCTCGCGGGTGAGGAGCTGAAAGAGCGCATCGGGCGGATGCGTGAACTCCTCCACGCCGCCAACACCCAGCAGGACCGCTTCAACCAGCTCGCCAAGCCGGCGGGATCCGGCTCCGCCCGCCTTGGCGGGCCCGGTGAACTTCTGCACACCGCTTCCTCGCCACCCGGCGAGGCGCACTCCGGCCGAGCCCGGACTCGGCGCTACCCGGCCGCTACAGCCGCCGGCGGATTGGGCGACGAGCCCGTCCCAGGGACTCAGCGCGGACCCGGCCAGCATGGCCGGCGTCCGGCTCCAACCGACCCGGCCCCCCGTGGCCTGGCCGCAAGTCGACTCGGCCCGCGCGCCATCGACGATGCTGCCGCTCGCCACCGCCTCGATCAGCTTGCTCACTCCCTGGAGGTGGAGGAGAGCGGCGCTATCGGGCTAGCATGCTTCGGCCCGCGCATCCGGGAGGAGCCCTTCCCCAAAGGATTCATGCTCCCCCGCGACACCCCCAAGTACAACAGGACGGTGAAGCCAGAAGACTGGCTCACCGACTACACCACGGCCATTGGCATCACCGGTGCCAATTGTCGTCTCGCCGTGCGCTACGCACCGCTCATGCTCCAGGGGTCGGCCCGCACGTGGTTGAACAGCCTGTCGATGGGCAGCATCAACACGTGGGTGGACTTCGAGGAAGCCTTCGGCCGCAACTTCACGGGGACCTACAAGCGACCTGGCCGCCCTAGCCAACTCGCCATGTGCGTGCAAGGGCCTACGGAGACCGGTCGTGAGTACCTCGCACACTGGACCGAGCTCCGGAACAGCTGCGAGGGCGTCCATGAAGTCCAGGCGATCCAGTACTTCGTCAGCGGGTGCCGAGACGGCACCCTCCTCAAGCACAAGCTCTTACGCTCCGAGCCGGCCACCATGGCCGCGCTCATGGTGACGGCGGACAAGTACGCCAACGCCGACTCCGCCATGAAGATCCAGGTGGCGCTGGATGAAGCCGGCAAGGCGAAGCCGGTTTCCCCTCCGAAGCCGGCCGGCGAAAGCAGCCGGCAGCAGCATCACCAGAACAACAAGCGCAAGGCCGACCAACCGGCGCCGCGTCACGACAACCGACTCGTCGCGGCCACCGAGCCTGCGGCGGACACGGCGGTGAAGCGCCGGCAAACTGGCAAGACGGCATGGCAACCCGCCATGAGCTTCGAGCAGATGCTCAACGCCCCCTGCGAGCACCACAGCGGCACAAGACCCTCCACGCACACGCTTCGGCAGTGCGCCATCACCAAGCGCATCATGAGGGGCGACGTCCCGCCCCCTCCGGCTCCGGCTCCAGGCGGGGGACAGCCGCCTCCGCCTCCACCGCCGCCTCCAGCTGGCGGCGCGATGCGCGACAATGCCTACCCAGACCAGAGCGCAGCCTACGTCGTCTTCACCAACCTCGGCGGCGACAAGCGCAACGAGCACCTCCTTCGGCAGGAGGTGAACACCGTCGTCCCGGCCAGGCCGGAGTTCATGCATTGGTCGGATCGCCCGATCACCTGGACCCGGGAGGATCACCCGGCAGTCATGCCGAGTCCGGGTGGTTACGCCCTTGTCCTCAACCCCACCATCGTCGTGCGATGCACATGCAAGTTCTCCTGAGTCCTCATCGACGGCGGCAGCAGCATCAAAATCCTCTACCGCGACACGATAACCAAGCTCGGCCTCAAGGCCGAGGACCTGGAGCCAACCCGAACGATCTTCCACGGCATCGTGACCGGCCTCTCCTGCTCCCCCATTGGCCAGGTCCGGCTAGATGTCCTGTTCGGTGACAGCAGCCACTTCCGGCGCGAACCGATCTGGTTCGAGGTGGTGGACCTGTCCAGCGCGTATCACACGTTGCTGGGCCGGCCCGCGCTCGCCAAGTTCATGGCGGTTCCCCACTACGCGTACCTGAAGATGAAGATGCCGGGTCCCAAGGACCTCATCACCATCACCGGCGATTACCACAAGTCCCTGGAGTGCACCCGAGACGTTGCCAAGTTGGCCGAGTCGCTGGTCATTGCCGAGGAGCGGCGCCAGCTCGACCGGATGGTCGCCCTGGCAGGCAAGGCCTCCGCCGCGTCGATCCCGACCCCGGACCCGACCGAAGAGGCCGCCTTCAGGCCCTCCAAGGAGACCAAGAAAGTGAAGCTCAACCCAGAAGACCCCAGCTGCAGCAAGTACGTTGTCATAGGCGCCCGCCTCGACAGCAAATAGGAAGGCGAGCTCGTCGACTTCCTCCGTGAGAATCGGGATATCTTCGCATGGACCCCCAAGGACATGCCGGGTATCCCAAGGAAGTACGTCGATCACAAACTTCACGTCCGCAAGGACGCCAAGCCTGTCCATCAACCCCTACGACGATTTTCCGAAGAGAAGAGAAGAACCATTGGTGAAGAGGTCGCCAAGCTTTTGGCGGCCGGCTTCATAATGGAAGTGTTTCACCCCGAGTGGCTGGCCAATCCAGTCCTCGTCCTGAAGAAGAACAAGACCTGGCGCATGTGTATCGACTACACCAGCCTCAACAAAGCCTGTCCCAAGGATCCGTTCGCCCTCCCGCGGATCGACCAAGTCATCGACTCGACCGCCGGAAGTGAGCTCCTGTCCTTCCTGGACGCTTACTCCGGCTACCACCAGATCAAGTTGGACCCGGCCGACGCCCTGAAGACGTCCTTCATCACGCATTTTGGGGCGTATTGCTACATCACCATGTCGTTCGGCTTGAAGAACGCCGGCGCCACCTTCCAGCGTTGCATGCAGAAATGCCTGCTGGCGCAACTCGGCCGCAATATGCACGTGTACGTGGACGACATCGTGGTGAAGACCAAGCAGCACCTCACGCTCCTCGACGATTTGAAGGAAACCTTCGCCAACCTCCGCGAGTACAAGGTCAAGCTTAACCCGGAAAAATGCGTCTTCGGCGTCCCGGCCGGAAAGCTACTCGGCTTCCTCGTCTCGGAACGCGGCATTGAGGCGAACCCAGAGAAGATCAAGGCCATCGAGCGCATGCGCAAGCCGGCTCGGCAGCGCGATGTCCAGAAGTTCACCGGATGCTTGGCCTCGGTCAGCCGGTTTCTAAGCCGGCTGGGCGAGAGGGCGCTACCCCTGTACCAGCTAATGAAGAAGACGAGCCCGTTCGAATGGAACGGCAAGGCAGACGAGGCCTTCCAAGACCTCAAGCGCATGCTCTCCACCACACCAGTCCTAGCTGCGCCGACTGACAAGGAGCCGTTGTTGCTCTACATAGCCGTGACCTTGCGGGCGGTCAGCACGGTGCTGGTGGTCGAGCGACCAGAGAAGGGCAAGATCCAAGCCGTCCAGCGCCCAGTCTACTACCTGAGTGAGGTGCTCTCCATCTCCAAGCAGAACTACCCGCACTACCAGAAGATGTGCTACGGCATGTACTTCACCGCCAAGAAGCTGAAGCAGTATTTCCAAGAGCACGTTGTCACCGTGGTCAGCACGGCGCCTATCGGAGAAATCATCGGGTGTCGGGATGCCTTTGGGCGGGTTGCCAAGTGGGCGATCCAGCTAGCCGGCCACACCATCCTCTACGAGCCCCGCACCACGATCAAGTCTCAAGCCCTGGCCGACTTCCTCGTCGACTGGACCGAGACCCAGTACTTGCCGCCGCCTCCCGACTCGACGCATTGGCGCGTGCACTTCGACGGGTCCAAGATGCGACTCGGCTTGGGGGCCGACATCGTACTGTCATCCCCGAAGGGCGACCGGCTCCGCTACGCGCTCCAGATCCACTTCGCCGCCTCCAACAACGTCGCCGAGTACGAAGCCCTTGTGCACGGCCTCCGGCTTGCCAAGGAACTCGGCATCCGGCGCATCCTGTGCTACGGCGACTCGGACCTGGTGGTGCAGCAATGCTCCGGTGAATGGGACGCCCGTGACTCCAACATGGCAAGCTACCGCTTCCTCGTCCAGAAGCAGTCCGGATCCTTCGAGGGCTGCGAGTTCCTCCACGTCCCGCGCACGGAGAACGAAGCAGCCGACACGCTTGCCAAGATCGCCTCGTCACGACAAGCCATCGCCGAACTCCGAGTCCATCCACGTTCCAGACGACCCGGCCGCACCTCAACCCGGCCCGGGGACTGCTGAACCCGACCCGGGGGCTGCTCAGCTCGACCCGGCCACCATCGTCCCGGACCCAGCCGTCGCCAACCCCGACCCGGGGGCTTCTCAACCCGGCTCGGGGGCTGCCGACTCGGAACCCACCCTGGTGGCCGTCTTCGCCGTGGTCACGGCTCCATCTTGGGCCCTCCCAATATCAGAATTTTTGGAGAACGGGGTTCTCCCCATGGACGAGACCGAAGCTCGGCAAGTGCAACGCCGGGCGTCCGCCTACAGCATCATCAACAACGAGCTCGTGAAGCGCAGCTCCACCGGCGTGTTCCAGCGCTGCGTTGAGCAGGAACGGGGCATCGACATCCTCCTCGACATACATCAGGGCGAGTGTGGGCACCACGCCGCATCACGATCCCTGGTGGCCAAGGCGTTCAGCCACGGTTTCTACTGGCCCACGGCCCTCCAAGATGCCGAGTCGCTCGTCCTCAAATGTGAGGGATGCCAGCGCTTCAGTAAACGCAGCCACCAGCCGGCGTCAGCACTCCGCACCATACCGATCGCCTGGCCCTTCGCGGTCTGGGGACTCGACATGGTGGGACCCTTCAAAACCGCTCGAGGCGGCATGACGCACTTGCTGGTGGCAGTGGACAAATTCACCAAGTGGATCGAGGCAAGACCAATCAAGAAACTGGATGGGCCAACAGCCGTCCGGTTCATCAAGGACATAGCGGTGCGCTACGGCATGTCGAACAGCATCATCACCGACAACGGCACCAACTTCGCCAAGGGCGCGCTCGAGCAATATTGCTCCGTCTCCAGCATCCGCCTCGACCGGGCCTCCGTTGCGCATCCGCAGTCCAACGGGCAGGTTGAGCGGGCCAATGGACTCATCCTGTCTGGCGTCAAGCCACGACTCATCGAGCCACTCATCTGCTCACCCGGCAGCTGGCTTGATGAGTTGCCAACCGTTCTCTGGAGTCTACGCACCACGCCGAATCGGTCGACCGGGTTCACCCTGTTCTTCCTCGTCTACGGAGCCGAAGTTGTCATCCTGACCGACGTCGAGTTCGACTCGCCGCGCGTCGCGATGTACACCGAAGCCGAAGCCAGAGAGGCCCGCGAAGATGGCGTCGACCTGCTCGAAGAAGCACGCCTCCTGGCGCTCAGTCGCTCGGCCATCTACCAGCAAGGCCTGAGGCACTACCACAGCAAGAAGATCAAGCCCCTCGCGTTCCGCAAGGGCGTCCTCGTCCTCCGACTCGTCCAAGAGCAGGCAGGCCAGCACAAGCTGTCCCCTCCATGGGAGGGCCCATTCATCATGAGATGGACCTTGCGCGACCGCAACGCCTACTACCTTAGACGCACGCAAGACAAGGAAGCGCAAGAAGGACACCACCGGTGAAGAAACGACCCGGCCGTGGAATGCGGAACTCCTCCGCCCGTTTTACAGTTAGTCGCACGAGCGTATGTATCGTCGCCTTTTGTAAACGCATGAAACTATGGGGTCCCCGAACGAGACTCAGGGGCTGCCTTTTGTCGACCAATTTATTGTGTCCATATTTTCTTGCATCACTATACCACTGAACCCGGCCACCGGTCCGACTCACTCGACCCGGGGGCTCGGGGGCTGGCCGGCTCGGTCGCCACCCCGCCACCTTACTTGGTGATTCCTGATAAAGTTAGGATGCCACGGTCCCCCACTTTGCCCTAAAGCCACAGATCCAGCTTTGGCTGTCGGCTGGCAAGCACCACGGGCCAAAACTCCTTTACGCTTCATACACTAAGTCAAAGGCTGTTGGGTCGATCGACCCAGCCCACCATTCATCAAATGAATAGCCGCACGACCGGCTGCTCGCCAACCGGCTTCGCCGGATCGCCGCCAGCCGGCCCAGTGGGTGTTTCACTCGCGCTCAATGTTTTGAGGGACCCAAGTCCTGCGCGCTCCTCTCAAAGAACTGAACTCCTTGTCACGGACCGGAGCCTCGGCCGTCTGACTCGCGGGGGGGAGGTTTAAGAAAGGAAAAGCGCATGAAATCGGTCCAAAAACGGAAGGCAAAAAGCAAAAGCACCCACGACATCTACACAAGTACTTAAGAAAAGGCCCACGGCCCGAGTTCATTACACCCTAAAAAAACCAGTGGGTGGGTGGACCTGCTATTTAACAAATTCTACACAAAGTGTCTCAGGCATCTCCAGCGCCGCGTCGTGACGTCGACGGCCCTCCCCTGGCGGCCTCCGGGTCCAGCGAGGTGCCGGTGTCCTCCTCAGCACCCGCGTCGTGGTAGACGCCCGTCTTCTCCGAGCTCCCCTCCGGATCATGGAAGAGGAAGCCGTAGTCGTCGCCGTCCACGACCCCGCCGTCTTCCGTCCGCTCCGGATGGAACTCGTCGTGGAAGGCGAACTCGGCGATGTAGCTGGCCCGGGAGGTGATCCGGCCGGCTTGCTCCTGGAAGAGCTGCTCCGAACCGGCCCGCTGGCCCATCAACGTGTCCAGCTGCAGGTCCGGATGCCAGGACAGCGTGAACCGGAGCGCCATCTCAGCACCGGCACGAGCGGCGGAGACGCGCCACTCGCCAAGACGGTCCGGCCCCATCTCCAACCAACGCGCCAGGCGCGAGAAGCTGCTCGGCTGGACGGAGTCCGGCCATAAGGCCGCCGTCATCGCGGTGCCGGCCTGGGACAGCCGCCCCAGCTGCGTTCCCAGGACCTACAGGCGGGCCTCAGCGGCGGCGATGATCTCCGGGAAGGTCCAGGCCACCCGCGGATCCGTCCCGGACCCAACGACGCCGGTCGGGTCGCGCTGATAGTGGACGGCTTCCTCCGCCAGCCGCTGCGTCTCGGGGAAGGCCCCTGCCGCAAAGGAAGAAGCAAGTTAGAAGAAGAACAACAAGGAAGAAAAGCCGGGTCCCGACCCGGCAAACGACAAGAAAAAGCACTTACTGGAGAAGGACTCTTCCAGGTGCTGCGCCTCAAGCAACATACAACGCCGCTCCCGCTCGATGGCGCGGTCGCGCTCCTCGAGCACCTTCTCCAGATCGGCCGCCTTGGCAAGGGCCGCCTTCAGCTCGGCGTCCTTGGCTTCGGCCGCCTTCTCGGCCGCCTCACGGCGACGGGCCTCGTCCTGACGGGCCCCCTCAGCCGTGCTGACCTGCCCCCGCAGGCGATCCACCTCGGCCTGGAGCCGGCCCTTGTCGTCGGCCAGCTGGCCGCGCTGCTGGTCTGCCTCCACTAGGGCCTGCTGCGCCTCGGCCACCTTGGCGGTTTCTGCCTTAAGGAGCCCCACCTCGGCCTCGAGGCGGCTCTTGTGACCCGCCAGCTACTCGTGCAGCCGGTTGGCCTCGTCGAGAGACCGCCGAGCCGCGGCCGCCTCCGCCCTCGCCTGCGCCGCCTCGACGCCAAGACGGCCGGTGTCGGCAACGAGCCGGTCGTAGTGTTGACCGGCCCGGAGCAGACGAGTCCGCCAGGACAACACCTCGGCTGCGAAAAAGGACTCAATAGAAGAAAAAAAGCAAGACTTCAGATTTGGCCCAACTGTTACACAGTTGGCCCGAATCTCGGGGGCTACACCCAGTGGGTGCGCTAGTGCGCCCCCACTAGAAAAGAGCACAAGAATACCTGCGGCGACGCGGAGCTCCTCCTCCTTGATGGCAAGCTGCTCCGTGAGCTCCCGATGCTTGCTTAGGAGATGATTGAAGGCGGCGACCCGGAAGACGTCGAGATGCTGAAGATAGCAGAAATCAGAACAAGGCCAACACTCTAAATATTCGACCCAACTACTACGTTGTTGGCCCGAACCTCGGGGGCTACACCCAGTGGGTGCGCTGGCGCGCCCCCACAAAGAAGAAATTACAAGAAGACTTACCAGAACGGCGCGCTCCAGGTCGCGCGTCTGCTCCACCTCGGCCTGGGCGAAGGCCTCGAGCCGTTCCGTCCGGCCTCGCAGGCGGCGACTGATGGCGTCCAACGCCGCCTGCTCCTGGGTCTGAGGCCCGAAGACAATGGCGCCCCCGCTCCGCGCCGGCTGCAGCACGGCAGCTCCGCGCCCTCCCTGCCGGGGCACCAAGGCGTACTCCCCGCTGGCCGCTCGCGACGCGGCCAGCACCTCCTCCGACGACCCGGGCGTCGGGACGCCCTGCGTCGCGGACTCTGACCCAGACGCCGGGACGCCCTGCGTCGCCGTCTCCGACCCAGCTGCCGGGGTGGCCTCCGGCACCGCCGCCGCGGTGCCTCCTCCAAAACCGGCGGCGCCTCCGACGCCGCCGCCCGTAACGTCTCTTCCAAGACGCCGCCGCCTCCACCACCATCAGCCCCCGCTCGCTCGACCACGTCGGCCCGCGGCGGGGTGTCATCCTCCACCTCCACGACCTGCCGGTCGGGGATCACCACCTCAGCCCGGCCTCCACGGCCGCGCTCCCTCACCGACGACGTCTCAAAGACCGTCGCCTCCACCACCGTGCCCTCCGGCATCTCGCGCCAGCCCGGCTCCGCGCCGGGTCGCGCCCATGCCGCCGCCGCGTCGGTCCAAGCCTGGACCGATACCGCCTCCAGCTCCGCCTCGGCCCGGTTCCTGTCTCGCTAGGCCAAGGCTTCGGCGTTGTTCGGATCCAGGCCGAGGTCCGAGTCGGCCCGTCACTCCACCTCGGCCTAGTCAGCGAGGTCGGACCGGGTCCTGCGGAACGCGGCCCCTTCGGCGGTCGCGGCTTCCGCTGCCGCCCTCGCCAGCGCGATTGGCGACCTGGAGAAGAAGACAGAGTGAGCAGAAAAGAAACAAGACTAGCTCAAGAAAAAAATCTGAGCGCAAACGAGAGACGAAGCTTACCCCGCCAAGACCGGGACCGGGGTTGGCCTCCCGTGCCCGCCGCCGCGCTTCCTCTTGGCCGGCCTCCCGGCCCCTGCTGGGTCCGCCGTGCGCTTCGGGGCCCGGGGTCGCGGCCCGACGCTGTCTTTCCCGTGAGGCGGCTCGGCGCCGCCCCGTGCTAGGACCCGGCTCCGCCCGCGTCGCCGCCTCCCCCGCCCAACGCCACTACACCGACAATTGGCATCATCACCGACCGTTCCGTGCCACGATCAGCAATTCAAGACACATGAAGAAAAACACGAGACTTACCCGTGCGACGCCCAGCGCCGGCGTCGGACTCGGCCACCTCCTCCCCTCCGTGAGCCGCGGGCTCCTCTGGCGCTACCAGCGCCACCTGCGACGGGGCCCGGGCGTAAGGATGTCGAATCACGTTCAGAAGTACCCCCCGCATCGCGTCAGGACGGATGAGAAGGTGCGCGGCAGCAAAGTAAGGAGACCAGACACTCACCTGTGGCGCCGGGTTCAACTGGCTGTACGGCGCCTTGCCGAACCGCTAGTCCTCCCCAAGGTTGGCCTTGGAGATGTCATTTACGCCGCGCACGACCTGCTCCGCGGACAGCCGTGTCGACCCCATGCGGTTGGGGTCTTGAAGGCCGACCATTTCGCCAATGAGGCAGGAGCGCCCCTGAAGCGGAAGGACCCGGCGCATGATGAACGCAGCAAGGAGGTCGGTGCCGGTGAGCCCCTCCTGCGTCCTCATCACCGTCACCCGCTCGCAGAGATTGACGATCTCCTGTGACGGGCGCCTGGGCGAGTAGCCCCAGTTCGTCTTCGCCCACGGCGGTGCGATGGCGAAGGCCGGAAGGTTGATGCGGTCCGCGCCAAGGTTGCGGACGTAGAAGAAGGAGTTCTGCCACTTCTTGGCAGAATCCTCCAGCGGGATCTTGGGGAAATCCGCCCCCGACCGCTTCGAGATGACGGCGGCGCCGCAATCGGCGAACTCCCTGGCCGACGGGCCTTGCTGCTTCAAGGAGAAGAAGCGCGCCCAGAGGTCGATCATCGGCTCGACCCCCAGGTACCCCTCGCAGAGGGTGACGAAGCCGGAGAGCTGGACGATGGCGCCAGCGCCAAGATGATGCGGCTGGAGCCTGAAGAACTCCAGGAACGCGCGGAAGAAGGCGCTCGCCGGCAGCCCGAACCCGCGCTCGACGTGCGTGAGGAAGACCACGCGCTCCTGCCCCTCGGGCCGAGGCCTCTGCTCGCCGCGCGGCAGGCGGACGCCAACGTCCATCTCCCGCGACAGGCGCCGCGTCGCCCGGAGTTGGGTGATGTCCTCGGAGGTGACGTTCGAACCCATCCAGGAGCCCGATGGCAGCGACATGATCGAAGAAGAAGAAGGAAGATGGACGGCAAAGGAGTTCCGCTCGGAGCAGAGGGCGTCGCGGTGCGTCAGTTGCAAAGAGCGGAGCAAGAGCAAAGGGACAGGAGGGCGCGAGCGAGAATAATGTCCGCCGCCCCCTGCCCCCCAATTTATAACCCTCGGTTTGAACGTGGGGAAGTGGGATCGTCTGCATGCGCCCGTCCCACTACCCCGCAATAAGTGCACACATACACGCGCATTAACTGCCCAGGGAAGAGCAATCGGCCCCCGGACGCCGCAATAAATCTGCGCGCTTGGGCCGAGGGTGCGCGGCGGTGGGCCCCGGCCCGTCGCCAGGTCCCGTCACGCGCGTGGCCTGTCAGGCCCCTCCGACTTCCGGGCGCCACGTGGCGGCCGCGCAGAGCCCGAGGGATTGCCCCAAGATTCGGCGGACTTCTCGGTTCCCGCCACGGCCGGGATGCCACGATCCGATTTCCGAGAAAACCGGCACACAGTGGGTGTTGCAGGACCCGGCGCTCGCAGAATCCACCTTGCTTAAGGGGGAAACTGCGAAGGCCCACTCATCCGAAGACGGCGGACCTTCACAGCTTCGGGGACTACCGTCGGGGGGATGGACCCCGGGCAGGCAACGGAACCCGGATCCTCTTCAAAAATAACGGGGCTGGCACCGCCCCTCAATACCGGTGCGCGCTTGGCCGGGTCGCTCGACCCGGCCAAACCCCGCAAGATGGCCAGACTAGCCGACCCGGCAAGACGCGTCGACTCGGCCTCAACAACTGGCGCAAGACAGCCGAACCCGCCACGGCCAAAGCCTCCTCAACAAGCTAGCGCCACCCATGGCGTGTAACGCAATCCAGCCACGGGTCAACTCCCGTCCCATCCAGGCCGTATGATGGGGACGAGACTTCAATCAACGATGACCGAGGAAACAGTGCCCCGCCCATGCCTCTGGTCAGCAGGAATGAGGCAACAGTGCCCCTCACCTACCCGCTGACCGGGGCCGGCGTGGCTACAGTGCCCCCGCCCTCACCGCTGACGAGAGCAAGCGGCAACCTGACGGAGAGCACTGTACTCGACTCAGCCACGCCCTGACGATCGACAAGACGGCGCACAGTCCCCCTAGGCATGCGGGGCCTGCACCTAGGGGAACCCGGCGAACCACAAGTCCTCGGTGGGACCCAGCCCGGGACCCCGGACACCGACAATACGGACCCACCGACTTGTAACATTACCATTGTACCCCGGGGGGTTGGACTATAAAACCCCCCCGGAGCCCTCATGCATACGGGCAACTCTTTCAGAGGAGAAAGCGAGAGGTCCAGCCACAAAACAGCAACACCGGAGAGAAGGAGCAGCCCAAGCCTTGGCCAGCTTCCTTCCTCTTCCATACAGCTCCAGGAGCAACCTTGTACTATCGATCATCCAAGTACACTCGGCAGGACTAGGGGTATTATCTCTCCGGAGAGCCCCGAACCTGGGTATGTCCGGCGTCCCGCGCCCGCTCATGCCAACCTCGCCTCTGGAGACCAACAGTGCCCTCGAGCCTCCTCCTCTCTTTAGCCATCCCTTGGCATCTGCCATGCGCCCACCATGACAATACCCGTGTCCGGACTGGACTCTACTTGGCGTGGAAGGCAAGCTTGGCGACCAATTATGAAGATTCCTTATTATGTAACCGACTCCATGTAAACCCTAGATCCCCTTGGTGTCTATATAAACCGAAGGGGATAGTCCGGAAATGGCAACACATATACACATTACCATAGTCATAGGCTAGACTTCTAGGGTTTAGCCATTACGATCTCGTGGTAGATCAACTCTTGTAATGCTCATATTCATCAAGATCAATCAAGCAGGAAGTAGGGTATTACCTCCATAGAGAGGGCCCGAACCTGGGTAAACATCGTGTCCCCCGTCTCCTATTACCATCGATCCTAGACGCACAGTTCGGGACCCCCTACCCGAGATCCACCGGTTTTGACACCGACAGAAGTGCCTCCTTATTACGCGGAAAATAATGATTCCTCCACCTGACAGCAGGGACCCATCGGACGGGCCACCGTATTTCGTGAAAAAAATGTTTCCCCCCTATCAACTCGGACCCACCGGAAGTGCCTCCTTATTACGCACAAAAAAATGAATACTCCCCCTGCTGGTTGGGACCCACCTTGGTGGGAGGCTGACTTGTGGGCCTACTAAGTTGACAGGGATGGAGTGCTTTGTCAACTTAGTCAATATGAACGATTCTAGCTCCAGTGACCGTACGATGTCCATCCAACGGTCGTAGTGCTTCTTCAACCTCAGGTCTTGTTGCTCCAGCCGCCCAAAGCAGCGCCGGTCGTGCCGCATGCTCCTGCCTCCCGTGGTCGGCTGTGCTGCCGCGGAGGCCTCACCACCCCCTACTATTCCCACCGCTGGCCAGGCCATCCCTCTACTCACCCACACCCCCTGTTATTCTGCGGCGACGGCAGCCTCACATCGCAGCGAACCAGTGAACCCTCGTACTCCTCTACGCGTGGGCATCCACTGCCGCGTCTTCCCCGGCTCCGCGTTGCCCCCTTCCTAGGCCTCGCCGTCGTCCACCGCCCTGGTGCTCTCGGCGCGGCATGGTCAACATGGTCAAGGAACAGCTTCCATCGGACATGGACTGTACGTGGATAGGCTGACAGCTGGGTCCACGACCGCAGCAAGGAAGTGCCTCCTTATTACGCACAAAATAATTATTCCTCCACCTGACAGCGGGGACCCACCGGACGGGCCACCGTATTTTGCGAAAAAGACGTTTCCCCCTGACTGTTGGGACCCACCAGCTATATCTTCGCATGCAAGGAAGTGCGTCTGGGCAAAAAAAAAACAATTCACCCCCTGAATGCTGGGACCCACCAGCTACATCTTCGCACGCAAGGAAGTGCCTGACAGTCGGGACCCACCTGGTCGAAGCGTAGGTAGCGTTGTCATTCTGGTCGCGAACGTGTACTGTTGGGGAACGTAGTAATTTCAAAAAAAATCCTACGCACACGCAAGATCATGGTGATGCATAGCAACGAGAGGGGAGAGTGTGTCCACGTACCCTCGTAGACCGAAAGCGGAAGCGTTAGCACAACGCGGTTGATGTAGTCGTACGTCTTCATGATCCGACCGATCAAGTACCGAACGCATGACACCTCCGAGTTCTGCACACGTTCAACTCGATGACGTCCCTCAAACTCCGATCCAGCCGAGCTTTGAGGGAGAGTTCCGTCAGCACGACGGTGTGGTGACGATGATGATGTTCTACCGACGCAGGGCTTCGCCTAAGCACCGCTACGATATTATCGAGGTGGATTATGGTGGAGGGGGGCACCGCACACGGCTAAGAGATCAAGAGATCAATTGTTGTGTCTCCAAGGGGTGCCCCCCTCCCCGTATATAAAGGAGTGGAGGAGGGGGAGGGCCGGCCCTCTCTATGGCGCGCCCTAGGAGGAGTCCTACTCCCACCGGGAGTAGGATTCCCCCCTTCCAAGTAGTAGGAGTAGGAGTCAAGGAAAGGAGAGAGAAGAGAAGGAAGGAGGGGGTGCAGCCCCTCCCCCTAGTCCAATTCGGACTAGGCCTTGGGGGGCGTGCAGCCTCTCCTCTCTCTTTCCCCTAAAGCCCAATAAGGCCCATATACTCCCAGGCGAATTCCCGTGACTCTCCGGTACTCCCAAAAATACCCGAATCACTCGGAACCTTTCCGATGTCCGAATATAGTCGTCCAATATATCGATCTTTACGTCTCGACCATTTCGAGACTCCTCGTCATGTCCCCGATCTCATCCGGGACTCCGAACTACCTTAGGTACATCAAAACACATAAACTCATAATATAACCGTCATCGAACTTTAAGCGTGCGGACCCTACGGGTTCGAGAACAATGTAGACATGACCGAGACATGTCTCCGGTCAATAACCAATAGCGGAACCTGGATGCTCATATTGGCTCCCACATATTCTACGAAGATCTTTATCGGTCAAACCGCATAACAACATACGTTGTTCCCTTTGTCATCGGTATGTTACTTGCCCGAGATTCGATCGTCGGTATCTCAATACCTAGTTCAATCTCGTTACCGGAAAGTCTCTTTACTCGTTTTGTAATACATCATCCTGTAACTAACTCATTAGTTACAATGCTTGCAAGGCTTATAGTGATGTGCATTACAGAGTGGGCCTAGAGATACCTCTCCGACAATCAGAGTGACAAATCCTAATCTCAAAATACGCCAACCCAACAAGTACCTTTGGAGACACCTGTATAGCACCTTTATAATCACCCAGTTACGTTGTGACGTTTGGTAGCACACAAAGTGTTCCTCCGGTAAACGGGAGTTGCATAATCTCATAGCCATAGGAACATGTATAAGTCATGAAGAAAGCAATAGCAAAATACTAAACGATCGTGTGCTAAGCTAACGGAATGGGTCAAGTAAAGCACATCATTCTCCAAATGATGTGATCCCGTTAATCAAATGACAACTGATGTCAATGGCTAGGAAACATAACCATCTTTGATCAACGAGCTAGTCAAGTAGAGGCATACTAGTGACACTTTGTTTGTCTATGTATTCACACAAGTATTATGTTTCCGGTTAATACAATTCTAGCATGAATAATAAACATTTATCATGATATAAGGAAATAAATAATAACTTTATTATTGCCTCTAGGGCATATTTCCTTCAGTCTCCCACTTGCACTAGAGTCAATAATCTAGTTCACATCGCCATGTGATTTAACACCAATAGTTCACATCACCATGTGATTAACACCCATAGTTCACATCGTTATGTGACCAACACCCAAAATGTTTACTAGAGTCAATAATCTAGTTCTCATCGCTATGTGATTAACTGTCACATCCCAGCTAGTTCATGCATTAGAGTGTTGCATCATGTTTACCTTTTACAGAAAGTTGAAATGGAGATGCCAGAAACCCCCAGCACCCCCCTGAACACAACTAGGGTTTACTAAAATCCTTTTCAATGAACCTGAAATGCCCTCCATAAATGTTCACCATCTTTGGTCCTGGCTAAACCCTCTGCCAAAAATGGTTTCATATTTTTGGAGGCTATCCTGGATTTTTGCACCAAGTCATAAGTATTTGCATTTGGGCAATTTAAATCCTATAAATATTTTAAAATGCCCAAATAATCTTGAAGGTATTTTTAGGCTGTTGAGAATATTTTCAAATGTGCCTCTGAATATTTTCAGGTTTTTCCTAAATGGAATAGTATTTCTACTATTTCAAAACACAGAACAAAAAATAAAAAGGAAAACAGAAAGCAGAGAAGGAACTTACCTGGCAGCCCACCTGGCGGCCCAGCACTGTGCTGGCCCATGGCCAGTCAGCTGCTTGCTCCCGCCAGAGCAGGCACAGAGGTGACGCCGGCGTGCGCGAGCTCGCCACGGCGCCACCTGCTTGCCGCCTCGCCCGTGGACGAGCTGGACGACCCCACGTCGCGCCCCCGAGCCCCTGGACACCTCCTTTCTCCCCCATCGCCTCTCCCTCGCCTCCCTCCACCATGGCCGACGCAGCCGCTGCCACCTCGCTGGAGTAGCCGTAGCCACCGCCGTCTCCGCGTCACCTGACCGTGTCCAGCAGCTCCGCCGTCGTCTTCTCCTTCGAGCAAGTCGGGCCCCGAGCGCTCGCTTGCCCCGAAGCCACCGCTCCGACCTCGCCTTCACCGCCCACCGCCGGAGATGCCCTTCGCCGTCACCACCGTAGCAGTTCGTCCCCGACAGCGCCGCCTAGCTCATCGCCTCTGCCGTGAGCTTCTGCCCCTTCCCCTTCCTCTCATTCTTGCTGCCGCCTTTTGCTTCGACCATAACCAGCAGCACCGCACACGCCGCCGCACGAGCTCGTCACCGACGAGGCTCCGATGACCAAATGGTCCAGTGCATATGTCTGTCATCTTCGTGAGCACATGCAGCACCCGTAGAGACTAACCATTGATCCTCCCGTGCACCGTGTCGTCGTTTTCGTCGGCACCCGAACTCCGGCGGCCGCAAAAGAGCTCGCCGCCGTCGACTCCGGCCACCCCAGGCCCAACCACGGCCACCAACGGACGCGTCGTTGCGTCAGCTAACCGTAGAGCCCAACGGCGCCTCGAACGGTGCCCCGTAGAGCAAACCCGAGGCACAGGAGCGCCGCTGACCTCGCCGGCGGCTAACCGCCGGCGTGTTAGGCCCGTTGACGAGGGGTTTGACCTCCCCTGGGTCGTTGACATGTGGGGCCAGCCCCTGTTAATTTCCTAGTTTAGATTAATTAAAATAGGATTAGCCCTGTGACACTGACAGACGGGTCCCACCGTTCAGGTTTGACCTGGACCGCCCAGTTGACTTGCTGACGTCATCATGACACACTGCTGACGCAATAAGTAACTTAATTACTGGAATTATTCTTATACGGGAAATTCCAGAAAATATCATAAACTTCAAAAAATCATAGAAAATAATCTATAGCTCAGAATGGAAAGATTTATATATGAAAAATGATCAGAAAAATCCATTCTATCCATCTGTACTGGTTTCATGCATGTTTAAGCAAATTAACCTGCTGTTTAATGCAGAACAAGATAAAGCACTAACATGGGCCATTTATGAACTTGGAATTTGAATCTTTGATTCAAAATAGTCCAAACCCATCTGGTCTTAGTTGCATTAACCCAATACACCCATTTTGCCTTGTCTCATGCATGCATCATATTGTTGCACTTTGCTTGGTGTTGATTGTGCTTTGATGTGTTCTTCGTGGTAGGTTCTGCCTCCGAGGATATTCACGGGTATCCAACTGAAGGGCAGTATCCCACCACCACTCCGTCAGGCAAGCAACCCATTGATCATTTCGATACAAACCCATCTTCTCGCTTCTGCTCTCATTTACTGCATTAAGACAACGCGATTCAAATTGTTGTGTGTTGCGGTAGTTGAACCCACTTTCCTTTGCATGACCTGTCATTGCCACAGTAACTAGATGAAACCCACTAGCATGTGTAGGAGTTGATTGAGCCATGTTGTGTTCCTACAATGCTATGCTTGCTACGCTTAGAGTCGTGTCAGGTCTGGCTCATCAAGGTGATGAACTAGAGTGAAAGCATGTGTCGGTAATGAGAGTGGGGTGTTGTAACGCCCCGAGACCGACACTTCAGATGACTTCCTTATTTTCGTGATCACCGTGTGTTTCTTTTGTGCTTGCTCTTTTATTTTTGCATTGCATCATGTCATCATGCCATCATCTCATTTAATTTTTAAAAAACTCAACCAAGTAAATTGCATGGATCTTCGATCCATTTAAATCGAGGGAGATGCACATGGTGATTTCTCTTTATAACATATATCCTCCCAATATTATTAGGGAGCTATATTAAAATATTCCATTAGTTGGAGTTCACCATAACACACTTGCAAATATCCCAATGCCTTTGTTATCTTAATTCTTGGTCTCCAACCTCGCATTATATTTTTTCATCTTATTCCGGAGCCCCACCAAAAATCCAAACATTTTTGGACCTTCCCAACCCTCACTTCCTTCAAATCATTTGAATTAAATTCAAATGCATTTGAATTTATATCGTCCAATAAGGCCACTTCTATTTTTCCTGGATCAAGCGCATTTTTTGTGAGTCCGGGGAAATTGTCCGCATGCGCAAATTCTTTCCCTAACCCTATCTTTCTTTTTATTCTCTCTAATTTTTTCTGCTAAAAAGAAATAAGGGAGAGAGAAGAGAGAGAGCCCAGCCAGCCTCCCAGGCCGGCCCATCCTGTAGCCGCAGCTCGAAGGCCCATCCCCGCGGCCCACCTAAGCCAAACCCTAGCCCGATCTATTCCCATCTCTCCCTCTGCCATCGCCTCCTGCCCGATCCCCTCTCCCCTCGTCCTCCTCCAAACACCGACGCCCTCCTGGTCAGCCGTGCCCCTCCATGGCGCTGCCTTGCTGCTCCCTCCAGCGCCCGAGCCTCCTCCTCTGCTTCGCCCCCTCCTCTGCTTCCTCAGCCATGGCGCTCCGCCGCCCCTCGCCTGGACCCGTCAAGCCCCACCACCGGCTTGTTGCTCTGCTCGACCCCGACCTCGCCGGCTTCGCGCACCTGCTCGCGTCCAGCCCAGTGGCCCGGGAGCTGGCCGTCGCGCCGTTCCCCGACCTCCACCATCCCGCTTCGAGCTCCGCCATCACCGCGTCCTCCCTCTGCCTCCTCGCGAGCTTCCTCCCGCGCCGCCACTGGAGGCCAACTCCGGCGCCCCTGCCTCGCGAACTTCCTCACCGCCGTCGTCACGCCTCTCCGCCTCCGCGCCGACTGGAGCCCCCGCTACCACCTCGCCAACCCACGCCGCTCCTGCCCCGGCCTCCTTCTGCCTCAACGGAGCAGGCCCCCGCGCCCCCACGACTTCGTCTACGCCGTCTCCTGCTCCTCGCCCTCTCACCGACTTCGTCTACGCCGTCTCCTGCAGCCTGTTGTTGCCGGAGCTCCCCACCACCACCACCATGCGTCGCGCGCCAGCTCCCTCTGGCCGACGCCACGCTCGGCCCCCACCGCGCCAGTAGCCGCCGCTGCCGTGGCCTTCTGCATCCGCCTCCAGCAGCTCTCCCTGCGACCTCCTCTTCATCACCGTCTCGTGCCAGGGCCCTTCCACCTCACGGCCATGTTGTCCGACTGCCGGCTCGTTGTTGCTGTTTCGTCGCCCGCCTCCCTTCGTTGGCCACCAAGACCGGAGGCCCTTTTGTGTTGCTTCGTTTTGGATGCGCCAAGATCCTCCCGAACATGTACGACTACACCTGCTGATGCGTCAAGTACCTTGGAACGTCTACGACTACGCGGACTCGCCAAGTACCACGACGACCGTGTACCACTACCGTCGCCATGTACCACTACTTCCACTACGACCGTTTCGAGAACGTCTACTTCCTCTACACCGCACCGGAACGCTGAGTTCCTCGCCGTGACCCCGAACATCTACGGAAACTTGTGCGACTATGAACGTGAACGACTACCGTCGACCCTAAGTTACTCGGATTCGTCAAGTACCTCTCCGAAAATGAACGTGCGCCACTACTTCCACTACCGTCGCCGAAGAACCATGTAACGGAACCGTCAAGTTCGACATACCCTCGTGTGTACCACTACTTCCCCTACGACACGAACGCGTTCCGCCCCGAATGCACGCTTCGAAGGTATAACCTCGAGATGACACCGTGAACGAATGCTTGTGTTGTATGAGATGCTCGTGTTTGCACCATCTCCGAATTGGTCCTTGCACGATCCTCGTTTCCTTGCCACCGTCATGTGGGAACCCGGTAACCGGGATCACCCCACCATCTTTTGCATGTTCCGCACATCCACATCTTCGTTTGCACCGGTCGCTCAACGAGTTATCGGAACCGGGACGTTTGTCATTCGCATCATGATAACAACATTTAAAATGTCTAAAATTGATGTTTGCATTAAAATTGCTAAATGACATATGGGGATTTTTCCGGAATTGTTGTTTATTATTTCCGGCCTCATTTAACTTGCTTAAATAGATAGTTTATTATGCTTCACCTCTTGCCATGGTAATCAACATTTAATATTGTTGGGTCCATAAACGAGAGAGAACTAAATAATTGATGTGGTGTTCCGTCAATATGCAAATCGTTGCATATGGAGCTCCACTTAATTTGTAGTGTTGTTTGTTGCACTTTGCCATGCCATGCCTCATTAAACCGGACATGCATCATATTTGTTTTTGCATCTTGCCATGTGTATGTGGTGGTTGTTTATTATGTTGTTTGTTTCTTTCCGGTTTGCTTCTCCCGTTAGCTTCGGTTTCGTTCCGGAGTTGTGAGGATTCGTTCGACTACGTCCGTTTGTCTTCTTCATGGACTCGCTCTTCTTCCTAGCGGGATCTCAGGCAAGATGACCACCCTTCGAAATCACTTCTATCTTTTCTTTGCTAGCTGTTCGTTCTGTTGCCATGCTGCGCTACCTGTCACTTGCCATATCATGCCTCCCATACTGCCATGTCAGCCCCTAACCTTTTCACCCTTCCTAGCAAACCGTTGTTTGGCTATGTTACCGCTTTTGCTCAGCCCCTCTTATAGCGTTGTTAGTTGCAGGTGAAGTTGAAGATTGCTCCATGTTGGAACATGTTTATGTTGGGATATCACAATATCTCTTATCTTAATTAATGCATCTATATACTTGGTAAAGGGTGGAAGGCTCAGCCTTATGCCTGGTGTTTTGTTCCACTCTTGCCGTCCTAGTTTCCGTCATACCGGTGTTATGTTCCTTGATTTTTTCGTTCCTTACGCGGTTGGGTGATTTATGGGACCCCCTTGACAGTTCGCTTTGAATAAAACTCCTCCAGCAAGGCCCAACCTTGGTTTTACCATTTGACTACCTAAGCCTTTTTCCCTTGGGTTCTGCAGACTCAAGGGTCATCTTTATTTTAACCCCCGGGCCAGTTCTCCTTCGAGTGCTGGTCCAAACCGAGCGATGTCCGGCGCCCCCTGGGCAACCAGGGTCTATGCCAACCCGACGTCTGGCTCATCCGGTGTGCCCTGAGAATGAGATATGTGCAGCTCCTATCGGGATTTGTCGGCACAGCGGGCGGCTTTGCTGGTCTTGTTTTACCATTGTCGAAATGTCTTGTAAACCGGGATTCCGAGACTGATCGGGTCTTCCCGGGAGAAGCTATATCCTTCGTTGACCGTGAGGGCTTATAATGGGCTAAGTTGGGACACCCCTGCAGGGTATTATCTTTTGAAAGCTGTGCCCGCGGTTATGTGGCAGATGGGAATTTGTTAACGTCCGGTTGTAGAGAACTTGACACTTGACCTTAATTAAAACACATCAACCGCGTGTGTAGCCGTGATGGTCTCTTCTTGGCGGAGTCCGGGAAGTGAACACGGTTCCTGGGTTATGTTTGACGTAAGTAGGAGTTCAGGATCACTTCTTGATCATTGCTAGTTCACGACCGTTCCGTTGCTTCTCTTCTCGCTCTATTTGCGTATGTTAGCCACCATATATGCTAGTGCTTGCTGCAGCTCCACCTCATTACACCATCCTTTCCTTTAAGCTTAAATAGTCTTGATCTCGCGGGTGTGAGATTGCTGAGTCCTCGTGACTCACAGATACTTCCAAAATAGTTGCAGGTGCCGATGATACCAGTGCAGGTGACGCAACTGAGCTCAAGTGGGAGCTTGATGAAGACCTTGTTCGTTGTGTTGTTTCTTTTCATGTTGATCAGTAGTGGTGCCCAGTTGGGACGATCAGGGATCTAGCAGTTGGGTTGTCTTCTTTTATTTTTGGTTCCGTAGTCGGACCTATGTGTGTACTCTGAATGATGTATGATTTATTTATGTATTGTGTGAAGTGGCGATTGTAAGCCAACTCTTTATCCCATTCTTGTTCATTACATGGGATTGTGTGAAGATGACCCTTCTTGCGACAAAACCACAATGCGGTTAGCCTCTAAGTCGTGCCTCGACACGTGGGAGATATAGCCGCATCGTGGGTGTTACAAGTTGGTAATCAGAGCCATCCCCGACTTAGGAGCCCCCTGCTTGATCGAATCGCTGGCGTTGTTGAGTCTAGAACAAAAATGTTTTGAGTCTTAGGATTATATATATCGGAGAGTAGGATTCTTTTTACTCCTCAGTCCCTTCGTCGCTCTGGTGAGGTCTCCTGACGTAGAAGTTTTGACTTTTCTCTCCTCAAATTTCACTAAATTTTTTTAGGATCACGCGGGTATCTTGGAATCGTTCCGATGGTTTTGTGACGAGAACATTGTTCTTGGTGCCTCCTGACATTTAGGGGTTGTGGCAGTGTCCCGGGGAGTTGAGCTCCGAGGTGTTGTCGTCACAATTTTATCGTTGCAGTTCTGGAATACCTGAGTTTCGCCGACATCGAAATCTCTTTTATGCAGTTGTTGGTGAGATCACCTCGACGCCACCCAGTACTGGGGCGGGAGTTCGGGAGTATTGCCATAACTAGTATAACGGATGCTTTTCGAAGGTTGAGGTAAATGATTTCCGAAGGTTTCTTGGTTATGTGTTGACGGATGGATACAGCTGGATCTAGGTATTGTCAGTTTGGGTGATATATATTTTGTGTCCCCTGTATCCCCAACACCTGATTGCATAACCAGAAAGTTTCGGGAGTTTATAAGTGGGAATTCAAGTAGCCTTAGGATATCTTTCCGACAGACACATGATATGAGATTGGGGTTCGACGTCTAGTGGTCCGCCTGTACACGGTTGGTTCTACAGTGGTCTCGTAGTGTCTTAAAGAGTCCTTGGCTATGCCGACTCAGGGACGCTTCGTATGTCATGTGCACTGCCTTGTACATGATGGTGCTGTACGATCGAGCCCGTGTGGGCCCCACCACGAAAACTTCGGACGAAATCTCTATCATATGTTTGTTCCGGCTTATTCTGCGAGCCAATCCTTTGTTTTGTTTTTATTTGTGGTATTCGAGTTGCTTCGAAGTCAAATGTTGAATCCATACCTTTTCTAAATGGTGTTCTCATATTCCTATGTGGATACTAATCCTTCTTGACCATCGAGATTGCCATCTTAATTCTATTTCCAACGGGTGTGTTTTCTCTTCAAGATGATCCCATCATTCTCCCCATCCGCAAGATCAATTCTAAGCTTTTTCTCAACGGTGTTCATTTCATCCGACCCAAGTTGCCTTTGTTTTTCCCGCCCTCCCACCCTTTTCTTCAAGGAATCAGATGTCTTAACCAAGTATCCATTTTATTCATGTGAATTCTCTTCATTCTTTTCCGTCAATGTTCTTATCCGGTGATTTCTCTTGAAGATGTTCTTCAAGTTTTTCATTCTTCATTCTTTTCTTCTCCGGTGGACTAAATTCAAGCCTTCAATGTTGGTCACATTCCTTTCCCTGTTTCAAATGTTTTCTCATGCCGGTATATCTCTTAATCATCCACCTCTTGCTATTCATGTTTTTTTTGGAGTGCTGAAGATATCTCAGGAGACTCGCATTTCCATTCCCAATCCGTTCAAGCTATCTCGAGGTTGTTATCTCTTTTGAGCCATTTAATTCAACCGGTGCAATCTCCTTTTTCAAGTAATCATTTCAGCGGTGTTTCTTTTGAGTGGGCCCTAACCCACAGAGTTTTTCCCAGGATCTTACCTGACTCTTATAATTTTTCCGGAGTTATTCTCAAATTTATTGCAAAGTTTGACGTAAGAATGAATTATCATCAGTCATATGTCTTTCTCCAAGATGTTTTAAATTCTTTCATCGTTGGTTCATCATTTTTATTATCCATTGTTCCGGAGTGCCTCAATAATTCATGGTGTTGTTTCTCATCGTCATTCTCAACATTTGAAGACCGAAGAAGAGTTCCTCTTAAATCTTGCTCTATTCTCTTCAAGATTCATGGTTATAGCTGGATGCCATCCTCTCATAATTGTTTTCGATTGTGAGAATTCTTTTCATACCCATCCGGAGCATTTCATGAGTCTTTTTAGTTTGATTCTCCGAAGGCCATCATTTCAGAAGATTTCTTCGTCTAAGTTTTCAGCTTCGTTCTCCAATTATTCTAAATTGATGAAGCTCTCGTTCTTCAAATCTCACCGGTGCATCATCCAAATATCCTCTAATCAGTTCATGATCTATTCGTTCTCATGTATCTAAATTCTGTCAAGTATCTTTATTCGTTTTCTAATTCTTCCCGGTGAATTGTGCCTTTGCTACTTTCATTTCCAATTCTTACGGTGGTTCGTTTAAGATTCCTTTTCCTATGTCCGCATATTAATTTATTCGTTGTTTCAATCCTACTGGTGGTTCATTGAAGATTTTTCTCAAGTTTGCGCAATATCCATCTTAATCTTTTCTACGAGAATAAGTAGTATGCCAAATCCATTGCTTGTCATCAATGTAATTGGTGAAGGATGAGCATAACGTAATTCTTATTCTTGTTTCCTCCAAGTGGTTAATTCCTTCTTCCGGAGTTCGTTCATGATATCAAATTCTCGGTTCCAAGTTGTTCATCTCTTCGTTGATCTCAAGCAATCATTTGTTTCCGTTAGTGGCGGGTTGTCACCTCATAATTTTGAGAAGTTTTCCATAAGCCCACTACAAGCTAATTATTTTCGTTGTTGGTTTTCCAGCAATTCCGTTCTAACCTTCTTGGAAGGATGCTTTCCAAGCTCATTTGTGGCGGAAGTTGTCATTTTCTTCTCCATTCCTTTATTCCAATGATCTATCTTCCATTTTTCTTCCGGAGGCATTGTGATGTTGCTCTCTTCGACCAATCATCTTGTTTTGTCAAGATCATGTAATTTCTCCTTTCTTATCCGTTTAGCCGGAGTGTCGTGTTTTCATTCGAGTTCTCTCATCTTATCAAGTTTTGTCTCCTTCCTCAACCGGAGTGCTGTCTGAAATCTTTCTTACCCCTTGTGCCATTCTTTCTTTAGTTCCGGAGGCAATGTGTTGTTAATTTCATCGAGTATCCTCTCATCTTGTCAAGATCATGTTCAATTCCTTCCATTTACAGTCGGAGTGCTGCCCAAATTATATCATTCTTATTCCTTCCTATCTTGTTTTAACCGGAGTGGTTTTAAATATCTATCGTGTCAATTAACTCCAAAGTTCTCATGGTGTTCCTTGTTTTCCGTTTACTACGAAGTGCTCTCAATTCGCTTATCTTCGTTGTGTCTTTTCTTTCGATTTGTTCAACCCCGCAAGGTTCTTTGGTTTCATTCAATTGTCGGAGAAGCAATTTGTTTTACCTCTTCCTCTTCCGCTTTTCTCCGGTGCCATCCTAGATCTCGGGACAAGATCCTCTCGTAGTGGTGGAGTGGTGTAACGCCCCGAGACCGACGCTTCAGATGACTTCCTTATTTTCGTGATCACCGTGTGTTTCTTTTGTGCTTGCTCTTTTATTTTTGCATTGCATCATGTCATCATGCCATCATCTCATTTAATTTTTAAAAAACTCAACCAAGTAAATTGCATGGATCTTCGATCCATTTAAATCGAGGGAGATGCACATGGTGATTTCTCTTTATAACATATATCCTCCCAATATTATTAGGGAGCTATATTAAAATATTCCATTAGTTGGAGTTCACCATAACACACTTGCAAATATCCCAATGCCTTTGTTATCTTAATTCTTGGTCTCCGACCTCGCATTATATTTTTTCATCTTATTCCGGAGCCCCACCAAAAATCCGAACATTTTTGGACCTTCCCAACCCTCACTTCCTTCGAATCATTTGAATTAAATTCAAATGCATTTGAATTTATATCGTCCAATCAGGCCACTTCTATTTTTCCTGGATCAAGCGCATTTTTTGTGAGTCCGGGGAAATTGTCCGCATGCGCAAATTCTTTCCCTAACCCTATCTTTCTTTTTCTTCTCTCTAATTTTTTCTGCTAAAAAGAAATAAGGGAGAGAGAAGAGAGAGAGCCCAGCCAGCCTCCCAGGCCGGCCCATCCTGTAGCCGCAGCTCGAAGGCCCATCCCCGCGGCCCACCTAAGCCAAACCCTAGCCCGATCTATTCCCATCTCTCCCTCTGCCGTCGCCTCCTGCCTGATCCCCTCTCCCCTCGTCCTCCTCCAAACACCGACGCCCTCCTGGTCAGCCGTGCCCCTCCATGGCGCTGCCTTGCTGCTCCCTCCAGCGCCCGAGCCTCCTCCTCTGCTTCGCCCCCTCCTCTACTTCCTCAGCCATGGCGCTCCGCCGCCCCTCGCCTGGACCCGTCAAGCCCGGCCACCGGCTTGTTGCTCTGCTCGACCCTGACCTCGCCGGCTTCGCGCGCCTGCTCGCGTCCAGCCCAGTGGCCCGGGAGCTGGCCGTCGCGCCGTTCCCCGACCTCCACCATCCCGCTTCGAGCTCCGCCATCACCGCGTCCTCCCTCTGCCTCCTCGCGAGCTTCCTCCCGTGCCGCCACTGGAGGCCAACTCCGGCGCCCTGCCTCGCAAACTTCCTCACCGCCGTCATCACGCCTCTCCGCCTCCGCGCCGTCTGGAGCCCCCGCTACCACCTCGCCAACCCACGCCGCTCCTGCCCCGGCCTCCTTCTGCCTCAACGGAGCAGGCCCCCGCGCCCCCACGACTTCGTCTACGCCGTCTCCTGCTCCTCGCCCTCTCACCGACGCTCCAAGGCGGGCCTCCTGCAGCCTGTTGTTGCCGGAGCTCCCCACCACCACCACCATGCGTCGCGCGCCAGCTCCCTCTCGCCGACGCTGCGCTCGGCCCCCACCGCGCCAGTAGCCGCCGCTGCCGTGGCCTTCTGCATCCGCCTCCAGCAGCTCTCCCTGCGACCTCCTCTTCATCACCGTCTCGTGCCAGGGCCCTTCCACCTCACGGCCATGTTGTCCGACTGCCGGCTCGTTGTTGCTGTTTCGTCGCCCGCCTCCCTTCGTTGGCCACCAAGACCGGAGGCCCTTTTGTGTTGCTTCGTTTTGGATGCGCCAAGATCCTCTCCGAACATGTACGACTACACCTGCTGATGCGTCAAGTACCTTGGAACGTCTATGACTACGCGGACTCGCCAAGTACCACGACGACCGTGTACCACTACCGTCGCCGTGTACCACTACTTCCACTACGACCGTTTCGAGAACGTCTACTTCCTCTACACCGCACCGGAACGCCGAGTTCCTCGCCGTGACCCCGAACATCTACGGAAACTTGTGCGACTATGAACGTGAACGACTACCGTCGACCCTAAGTTACTCGGATTCGTCAAGTACCTCTCCGAAAACGAACGTGCGCCACTACTTCCACTACCGTCGCCGAAGAACCGTGTAACGGAACCGTCAAGTTCGACCTACCCTCGTGTGTACCACTACTTCCCCTACGACACGAACGCGTTCCGCCCTGAATGCACGCTTCGAAGGTATAACCCCGAGACGACACCGTGAACGAATGCTTGTGTTGTATGAGATGCTCGTGTTTGCACCATGTCCGAATTGGTCCTTGCACGTTCCTCGTTTCCTTGCCACCGTCATGTGGGAACCCGGTAACCGGGATCACCCCACCATCTTTTGCATGTTCCGCACATCCACATCTTCGTTTGCGCCGGTCGCTCAACGAGTTATCGGAACCGGGACGTTGCCATGGCATCGTTTTCGTTTTCATCGCCGTGGCACCCAATTCTTTCTGCCATGGTGACCAAATGCTCCTAATCATCTTCATGTCAACATTTTCATAAATTTCATATAACTTACATCTGTCATTCGCATCATGATAACAACATTTAAAATGTCTAAAATTGATGTTTGCATTAAAATTGCTAAATGACATATGGGGATTTTTCCGGAATTGTTGTTTATTATTTCGGCCTCATTTAACTTGCTTAAATAGATAGTTTATTATGCTTCACCTCTTGCAATGGTAATCAACATTTAATATTGTTGGGTCCATAAACGAGAGAGAACTAAATAATTGATGTGGTGTTCCGTCAATATGCAACTCATTGCATATTGAGCTCCACTTAATTTGTAGTGTTGTTTGTTGCACTTTGCCATGCCATGCCTCATTAAACCGGACATGCATCATATTTGTTTTTGCATCTTGCCATGTGTATGTGGTGGTTGTTTATTATGTTGTTTGTTTCTTTCCGGTTTGCTTCTCCCGTTAGCTTCGGTTTCGTTCCGGAGTTGTGAGGATTCGTTTGACTACGTCTGTTTGTCTTCTTCATGGACTCGCTCTTCTTCCTAGCGGGATCTCAGGCAAGATGACCACCCCTCGAAATCACTTCTATCTTTGCTTTGCTAGCTGTTCGTTCTTTTGCCATGCTGCGCTACCTATCACTTGCCATATCATGCCTCCCATACTGCCATGTCAGCCCCTAACCTTTTCACCCTTCCTAGCAAACCGTTGTTTGGCTATGTTACCGCTTTTGCTCAGCTCCTCTTATAGCGTTGTTAGTTGCAGGTGAAGTTGAAGATTGCTCCATGTTGGAACATGTTTATGTTGGGATATCACAATATCTCTTATCTTAATTAATGCATCTATATACTTGGTAAAGGGTGGAAGGCTCGGCCTTATGCCTGGTGTTTTGTTCCACTCTTGCCGTCCTAGTTTCCGTCATACCGGTGTTATGTTCCTTGATTTTTGCGTTCCTTACGCGGTTGGGTGATTTATGGGACCCCCTTGACAGTTCGCTTTGAATAAAACTCCTCCAGCAAGGCCCAACCTTGGTTTTACCATTTGACTACCTAAGCCTTTTTCCCTTGGGTTCTGCAGACTCAAGGGTCATCTTTATTTTAACCCCCGGGCCAGTTCTCCTTCGAGTGCTGGTCCAAACCGAGCGATGTCCGGCGCCCCCTGGGCAACCAGGGTCTATGCCAACCCGACGTCTGGCTCATCCGGTGTGCCCTGAGAATGAGATATGTGCAGCTCCTATCGGGATTTGTCGGCACAGCGGGCGGCTTTGCTGGTCTTGTTTTACCATTGTTGAAATGTCTTGTAAACCGGGATTCCGAGACTGATCGGGTCTTCCCGGAAGAAGGAATATCCTTCGTTGACCGTGAGAGCTTATAATGGGCTAAGTTGGGACACCCCTGCAGGGTATTATCTTTCGAAAGCCGTGCCCGCGGTTATGTGGCAGATGGGAATTTGTTAACGTCCGGTTGTAGAGAACTTGACACTTGACCTTAATTAAAACACATCAACCGCGTGTGTAGCCGTGTTGGTCTCTTCTCGGCGGAGTCCGGGAAGTGAACACGGTTCCTGGGTTATGTTTGATGTAAGTAGGAGTTCAGGATCACTTCTTGATCATTGCTAGTTCACGACCGTTCCGTTGCTTCTCTTCTCGCTCTATTTGCGTATGTTAGCCACCATATATGCTGGTGCTTGCTGCAGCTCCACCTCATTACACCATCCTTTCCTTTAAGCTTAAATAGTCTTGATCTCGCGGGTGTGAGATTGCTGAGTCCTCGTGACTCACAGATACTTCCAAAACAGTTGCAGGTGCCGATGATACCAGTGCAGGTGACGCAACTGAGCTCAAGTGGGAGCTCGATGAAGACCTTGTTCGTTGTGTTGTTTCTTTTCATGTTGATCAGTAGTGGTGCCCAGTTGGGACGATCAGGGATCTAGCAGTTGGGTTGTCTTCTTTTATTTTTGGTTCCGTAGTCGGACCTATGTGTGTACTCTGAATGATGTATGATTTATTTATGTATTGTGTGAAGTGGCGATTGTAAGCCAACTCTTTATCCCATTCTTGTTCATTACATGGGATTGTGTGAAGATGACCCTTCTTGCAACAAAACCACAATGCGGTTATGCCTCTAAGTCGTGCCTCGACACGTGGGAGATATAGCCGCATCGTGGGTGTTACAGGTGTTGAATACGATTTGGTAAAGGTATCGATGAGAGGCCATGTAGGAGTACATGGTGGGTTGTTTCATTGAGGCCGTCCCTAAGAACTGAGATCTATATGCGTGATTTAAGATTCAGCTACTACCACGCATTGGGCCCGAAACCAATGGACCCCCTCGGCTTCTTAATCACCCTTGTCCTCTGTCCAGGAGTTGCACGTAGTTTCTGGTGTTTGTAGTAAGCTGGAGGCCGTGGACAGCGCTGACCAAGGGGTGGGCTGTGATGCGGTAGGCTCGTGGCCCGGTGTACCGAGTCGCCCATTTGGTGTCTCGGGAACCCTGCACACATCGTTCGGGGCCGTATGTGGAAACCTCGGCCAGACTCCCTGCGGATGGAACCTGAATAGGCGATAAACCTGGACTAGAGACTCGAGTGTTTAGGTAGGTTGTGGCCGACACCCTCGCTGGGCTTCCGCTTGAAGGTTGCTGAGTACATACTGTGTAAACGGTGGTAAGTGGTGAGAGCGTGTGTGACGAAGTACACCCCTGCAGGGTATAAAACTTTTCGAATAGCCGCGTCCGCGGTAAAGGACTACTTGGTCGCTTATGCAGTTCATAGACAAGCAAAAGGATACTACTAAAAGTCTCAAGATAAGTGTGAGTACCGCGGATGGCCCTCTCGTAGGTTGATGAGGGAGGATCCACGGTGGAGTATTGTGATGGTGATTAGTGGACTCGTGTGCGAAAACTATTTTACAAGTGGTGTCTCGTAGGATATCTTAGCCAAGAGTCAAAGCTGGCTTGCTGCAATAGCTCCACTACCTTCTTGAGAATGTACATGTATAGTAGGATTCTGTCGTAAGACTTGCTGAGTACCTTTGTACTCATGTTGCTACAATTACTGTTTTCAGACGACAACACCGCCCCTTCCGATGGGTTCTATGTAGAACTCGACGACGACGAGTGACTTGCCACCCAGGTGGTGATCTAGGCTTGTGAAGGGCCTACGTAGATAGACAGGCTTCGTCAAGCCTTCTTTCTTTCTAGTGTCTGTACCCAGACAAGTTGCTTCCGCATGTGCTTGTATGATTGTATAACTTGAGTGTCGGGTCATGTGACCCCTATCTGTATGAACATGTTATGTAAGGCTCTCCGGAGCCCCTTTAAATAAAGTACTTGAGTTGTAGAGTTTTGTTGTGATGCCATGTTGTATTTACACATATCGAGCATATTGTGTGTATGATTGAAATGCTTGGTATGTGTGGGATCCGACAATCTAGTTGTTTATCCTTGGCAGCCTCTCTTATGGGTAAATGTAGTCTAGTGCCTCCTTGAGCCATAGTAGTCCGCTACAGCCCGGTTCACCGGAGTCCTGCTAGCCCAGCACTACTGCTCCGGACACTTGACTGGCCGGCATGTGTTTCACATCGTTCTTGTGTCTGTCCCTTCGGGGAAATGTCACGCGGTGACATCCGGAGTCCTGCCTAGCCTGCTACAGCCCGGGTTCCCGGAGTCCTGTTAGCCCAGTGCTACAGCCCGGATTCACACGCTGCTGACCGACACGTTCGATGTTGATTCATGTATGCCTGTCCCCATACGTTAGTGCCGCTTTGGGTTCACGACTAGCCATGTCGGCCCGGGTTCTCTGTCATATGGATGCTAGCGACATTGTCATATACGTGAGCCAAAAGGCGCAAACGGTCCCGGGCCATGGTAAGGCGACACCCGTGGGAGTACCGTGCGTGAGGCCGCAATGTGATATGAGGTGTTACCGGCTAGATCGGTGTGACTTAGAATCGGGGTCCTGACAGCGTTGGTATCAGAGCCGGACTGCCTGTAGGTGCGTTAAGCCAAACTGGTCGATGTCGAGTCTAGAAATGCTTTAGTTATATGTAGGGGAATTGATTGTGGGAGGGAACGTAAGGCGCTTTTACTCCTTAACCTTATGCCCTCTGATCTGAGTCATTCTCTTCTCATTCTACGTGGGTTAAGGACTAGGCTCTCTTCTCTCTATCAGGTTCACGTGTTACTAATCCGTAGTAACTTATAGGATTGTTGGTTCCATGCTTCGGTTCAGTTTCTACTACCTTTAGTATGTTGTCGGTTGAACCAGAACCTTGATATGGTGTTGTTGAGTGGTTTTGCAAACTGTTGCGAATGTCTCAAATCTTTTTCCGAGCATTTACAGCCGTTATGCTGTCCGAATTCTCCTAGAAATTCTAATGCCTTGCATTATTTCGTGCTTTCAGATGGCCACCCGTTCCCAGAATCAAGTGGTTCGTCTGACCTGGTGCCTCGATGTACCTGGTCACACGGCCATGCTGGTCCGAGTGATGGTTGAGACAGGCTATCGTTGGTATCCCGAGTATACCGTCGAGGAGCAGTTTCGAGACTTTAATCAAAGTCAATATCTTTGCACAGTCAGGATTTACCCTTCCTATCCTGGATCCACTGAACCCCTCCATTGCTCTTATGGACTTGGGGTTACCATCGAGATGTCCGTGCAGGACGAAGCTTACTCAATGATGACTATCATACGAGCCAGAACTGCCTTGCTTCAGAACACTGATTTCCGCTATATGCCAGCATCACTCCCTGGGGCACAAGGGTACTATCAGGCTATTTACTGTGATCCTACCCATGAGGATTCACTACTCCGCACCACCACCGAGATGCTTGAGGACAAGGACCGTGAGAATCGTGCCTTGCGAATGGAGCTCTTTAATGCCCGTTCTGATCACTGGGCCACTCTGACACGGTTTGCACCTGCCGTGCAGGCTGGGTATATGGACATGAGGGACTTGTACCCCGTGCAGTCTGGTCTGCCAGATTGTATGGAATGGCGTGATGTAGGAGGCATCACCCCTCCTCGTGGACCCCGTCTGCCACCGTTTGTTGGACCAAGGCCACACCCGAGTCCTTATGGACCGCAAGCTCCACAGGACCGACTGTTTCCAGATGATCATGTTCAGCTCCCAGGACATGGCGGTGATTTCTATGAAGATTACTACGGAGACGTCTGAGTTGGTGGTAGTTCCACTAGTATTATAATAGTTGTATTCCCCACAGTCCTGCGTGTCTTGTGGGATACGACTTGGTGTGTATCACGTTCCGGAGGTGTAGGAAAATAATGTATAGGAGCTTGGAATGCCTCTGATGAGATGTATCGTCTTTCATCGTAGCTGTACTCCAGCCTGGACTTGTACTAAACTATGTATGGTGTGTATGACCGTTGGTATATGTATGTCAGCTGCTATATTACCATGTCATACTGATGATCATCTCTGCATTCCGTGTTATCCATTACATTCCGCATTTCCTTGCCAAGATTAGCCATCCTTGTCTAAACCGTTGTCTTGTTTCTCCTAGGATGGTCAACACCCGCAACAACCCTGCTGTCCAGGCGCAGGGTGAAGCCAATGCAGTTAGGGGGAGAATCTTCCTCAACCGCCTTCTCTGGCCGAAGTCATGCTGGAGGCAGAAAGAAACAAGCGTGAGACTAACCGCTTGTTAGAGCGAATTGAGCAGAATACTGCACGTCATCAGAGGAACAACTTGGTGTCCATCAATGACTTTATCAAGTTGTACCCACCGAAGTTTAACCATTCCGTCGAGCCCCTCAATGCGGATGATTGGCTTCGCAGCATCACCCATAAGCTACGTTCTGCCAACGTAGCCGAAGCTGATAAGGTTACCTTCGCTGCCTATCACCTCGAAGGCCCTGCTAGCCTTTGGTGGGAAAACTTTGAGGCTATGCGCCCAGCCGGCCAAATCACTACTTGGGCTGAATTCAGTGAGGCTTTCCGTGAGCATCACATTCCGGAGGGTCT
Organism: Aegilops tauschii subsp. strangulata; assembly: GCF_002575655.3. Taxonomy (NCBI): domain Eukaryota; kingdom Viridiplantae; phylum Streptophyta; class Magnoliopsida; order Poales; family Poaceae; genus Aegilops; species Aegilops tauschii. The sequence goes on along the minus strand of NC_053038.3, from coordinate 46,041,536 downwards.
CATAGATCGTAAGCGGGAAGAATTCTGCAACTTCACCCAAGGCAGACTGACTGTGGATGCATACAGCCGTGAGTTTGGAAATTTAGCACGCTATGCTCCTGAAGAGGTATCCACCAACGCCAAGAAGCAGGCAAGGTTCCGCAAGGGACTTAGCCCCGAGCTTCGCCGTGATCTTCGTCTGCACGAGTGCACCTCCTTCCAGAAGTTGGTCAATAAGGCCATCAGTGCTGAGACAGGTCAGACTGACTATGACGCTTCACGCAAGCACCCTCGCGATTTTGGTTCCTCATCCGGCTCCGGATCTCAGAAGCGCCGGGTCTGGATTCCAAACACTGCTCTGCCACCTAGGTTCACTCCGAGGCCATCCTTTGAGGCGCCTCGCCCCAACCAGCAGTATGCACCGCCCAAGGTCTATGGTGGCCCCGCTGCTAATGCTGCTCCACGCCCCAATGTTGTGACATGCTTCAAGTGTGGAGAAACGGGTCACTATTTGCGCGAGTGCCCCCGAAACAACCCCAATCAACCTGGACAGTCCGTTGGCCGTGGTAAGCCAGCAGGAAAGACTTACTACGCCATGCCAGCCACCACTGCACGTGGCCATGTCAACTATGTTTCAGCTGAAGAAACTCATGAGGATCCCAACGTCGTCCTTGGTACGCTCCTTGTTAATTGCCATCCGGCAACTGTTCTTTTCGATACTGGAGCATCTCATTCATTTATCTCTGAGAGCTATGCTCGATTGCACAACACCACATTTTGTGACATGCCCACCTCCATGGAAATTCAAACTCCTGGTTCTAGATGGCAAACCTCTAGGATAAGCCATGGAAATGAAATTCTTGTCGACAGATTGGTCTTCCTTGCATCACTAATAGCTCTCAAGTCCTCGGACATAAACATCATCTTGGGTATGGACTGGATGTCAGCCCATTATGCTAAGATTGATTGCTCTACTAGAACTTTTCAACTCACCCATCCGTCGGGCAAGACAGTCAATGTTTTGACCCGAGTGTCTAAGCGTCAGCTTTACTCATTAAATGCCAACCCTCTTCCAGACCTTGAAGATGTTCCGGTAGTCCGTGACTTCCCGGATGTCTTCCCAGAAGAACTGCCATGTATTCCACCTGACAGGGATGTCGAGTTCGTGATAGACCTTGTTCCAGGAACCGTCCCAATCTCTAGAAGACCCTATAAGATGGCACCCCTAGAGCTAGCCGAGCTTAAGAAACAACTCGATGAGTCCTTGGAAAAGGGTTTCATCCGTCCTAGTTCTTCTCCGTGGGCTTGCCCCGTCCTCTTCGTCAAGAACAAGGATGGTACGGATCGGATGGTTGTAGATTACCGACCTGTCAACCTAGTCACCATCAAGAACAAGTATCCGCTCCCCAGGATCAATGATCTGTATGACCAGCTCGCTGGATCCTCAGTCTTCTCTAAAATGGATTTGAGGTTGGGCTACCATCAAATCAAAATCAAGAACGGGGACATCCCTAAAACGGCCTTTGTTACTCGTTATGTCCAATACGAGTACACCGTCATGTCTTTCGGTCTAACCAATGCTCCAGCCACCTTCTCTCGGTTAATGAACTCGATCTTCATGGAGTATTTGGATAAATTCGTTGTAGTATACCTCGATGATATACTCATCTACTCCAAGAATGAGGAAGAACATGCCGAGCATCTAAGGCTAGTATTGATGAAACTTCGAGAGCATCGCCTTTATGCTAAATTCTCTAAGTGTGAATTCTGGTTGCCAGAAGTGACCTATCTAGGCCATGTAATCTCTGGTAAGGGTATCGCTGTCAATCCCGAGCGAGTTCAAGCCGTCCTTGACTGGACTCCACCTGAATCGGTCAAGCAAGTTCGGAGTTTCCTTGGCTTAGCGAGCTACTGTCGCCGCTTCGTCGAGAATTTCTCCAAGGTTGCTAAACCTCTAACCGAACTCCTCAAGAAAGATAAAAGGTTCGAGTGGACCCCACAGTGCGAGTTCAGCTTTCAGGAACTGAAAAGACGCCTGACATCTGCTCCCGTACTCATACCACCAGATTTTTCTAAGGACTTTGTTATCTATTGCGACGCCTCGCGACAAGGACTAGGTTGCATACTCATGCAAGATCGTCATGTGATTGCCTACGCTTCTCGACAGTTGCGTCCACATGAGGATAATTATCCCACACATGATCTAGAGCTTGCAGCCGTAGTCCATGCACTCAAAACATGGTGACATTACCTTCTCGGTAACCGTTGCGAGATCTTCACCGATCACCAAAGCCTAAAATACATTTTCACCCAACCGGATTTGAATCTCAGGCAAAGACGTTGGATCGAGTTGATCAAAGATTACGACTTAGGAATAACTTACACCCCGGGCAAAGCCAACGTCATGGCTGATGCGCTAAGTCGTAAATCTTATTGTAACAACTTGATGTTACAACAAAGTCAACCACTTCTCCACGAGGAATTTTGTAAGCTTAACCTTCACATTATTCCTCGAGGGTTCCTATCCACCCTGGTGGCGAAACCTACCCTTACGGATCAGATCATCAAAGCTCAGAAGGTAGATCCGGGAATCTCCCGTATTAAGAGAAACATCAAGAAAGGAGTTGCGGATCGTTTCTCCGTTGATGACCAAGGTGTTGTGTTCTTTGGAGACCGTCTAGTGGTTCCCAAGGTACGCAACCTGAGGCGATTGATCCTTAAGGAAGCTCATAAATCTCCTCTCACCATTCATCCCGGTAGTACTAAAATGTATCAAGACCTACGCCAGAGGTTTTGGTGGACTAGGATGAAGAGAGAAATTGCTCAATACATTGCTAATTGCGACGTCTGTCGTCGTGTTAAAGCAGAGCATCAACGGCCTGCTGGCACCCTTCAACCTTTGGCTATTCCTGAATGGAAATGGGATAAAGTCGGTATGGATTTCATTACCGGGTTTCCCAGGACCAAGAGAGGGAATAATGCTATCTTCGTTGTTGTCGATCGTCTTTCCAAAGTAGCCCACTTCCTACCTGTTCGTGAGAGTATAACCGCGAGCCAGCTAGCTGACTTGTACCTCTCCTGAATAGTGTCTCTTCATGGTGTTCCATTGGAAATTAATTCAGACCGTGGAAGTCTCTTCACCTCTCGATTTTGGGAAAGTTTCCAAAATGCTATGGGAACTCGTCTCTCCTTTAGCACCGCCTTCCACCCTCAATCAAGTGGTCAGGTAGAACGAGTTAACCAAATTCTGGAGGATATGCTCCGAGCTTCTGTCATCTCTTTCGGCATGGATTGGGAGAAATGCCTCCCATTCGCCGAGTTCGCTTATAACAATAGTTATCAAGCTAGCTTGGGCAAAGCTCCTTTCGAGGTTCTCTATGGACGAAAATGTCGAACGCCTCTTAACTGGTCAGAAACCGGGGAAAGACAACTCTTTGGCCCGGATATGCTTCAGGAAGCAGAAGAGCAGGTTAGCATTATTCGTGAGAAATTGAAAACAGCCCAATCTCGCCAAAAGAGCCATTATGACCGCAAACATAAGGCTATGACTTTTGAGGTTGACGAGAAGGCTTACCTTCGGGTTACTCCTTTAAAGGGAACCCATCGATTCGGTATCAAAGGCAAATTGGCTCCTCGTTACATTGGACCCTTTCGCATTCTTGCCAAGCGAGGAGAAGTTGCCTACCAATTGGAACTACCTCCGCATCTTTCCAAGGTTCATGATGTCTTCCACGTTTCTCAACTCAGGCGTTGCTTCTCGGATCCTATCCGTGGAGTGGACCACGAAACGCTTGATCTCCAAGATAATCTCACATATCGGGAATATCCCGTTCGAATCCTTGATCAAGCCGAGCGTACCACTCGACGCCAAAACATCAAGTTTCTCAAGGTTCAATGGTCACACCATTCCGAGAAAGAAGCTACTTGGGAAAGGGAGGATCGTCTTCGACTTGAGTACCCCACCTTCTTTCCAACGGATCCTAAATCTCGGGACGAGATTCTTTTGAGTGGGGGTGAGTTGTCACATCCCAGCTAGTTCATGCATTAGAGTGTTGCATCATGTTTACCTTTTACAGAAAGTTGAAATGGGGATGCCAGAAACCCCCAGCACCCCCCTGAACACAACTAGGGTTTACTAAAATCCTTTTCAATGAACCTGAAATGCCCTCCATAAATGTTCACCATCTTTGGTCCTGGCTAAACCCTCTGCCAAAAATGGTTTCATATTTTTGGAGGCTATCCTGGATTTTTGCACCAAGTCATAAGTATTTGCATTTGGGCAATTTAAATCCTATAAATATTTTAAAATGCCCAAATAATCTTGAAGGTATTTTTAGGCTGTTGAGAATATTTTCAAATGTGCCTCTGAATATTTTCAGGTTTTTCCTAAATGGAATAGTATTTCTACTATTTCAAAACACAGAACAAAAAATAAAAAGGAAAACAGAAAGCAGAGAAGGAACTTACCTGGCAGCCCACCTGGCGGCCCAGCACTGTGCTGGCCCATGGCCAGTCAGCTGCTTGCTCCCGCCAGAGCAGGCACAGAGGTGACGCCGGCGTGCGCGAGCTCGCCACGGCGCCACCTGCTTGCCGCCTCGCCCGTGGACGAGCTGGACGACCCCACGTCGCGCCCCCGAGCCCCTGGACACCTCCTTTCTCCCCCATCGCCTCTCCCTCGCCTCCCTCCACCATGGCCGACGCAGCCGCTGCCACCTCGCTGGAGTAGCCGTAGCCACCGCCGTCTCCGCGTCACCTGACCGTGTCCAGCAGCTCCGCCGTCGTCTTCTCCTTCGAGCAAGTCGGGCCCCGAGCGCTCGCTTGCCCCGAAGCCACCGCTCTGACCTCGCCTTCACCGCCCACCGCCGGAGATGCCCTTCGCCGTCACCACCGTAGCAGTTCGTCCCCGACAGCGCCGCCTAGCTCATCGCCTCTGCCGTGAGCTTCTGCCCCTTCCCCTTCCTCTCATTCTTGCTGCCGCCTTTTGCTTCGACCATAACCAGCAGCACCGCACACGCCGCCGCACGAGCTCGTCACCGACGAGGCTCCGATGACCAAATGGTCCAGTGCATATGTCTGTCATCTTCGTGAGCACATGCAGCACCCGTAGAGACTAACCATTGATCCTCCCGTGCACCGTGTCGTCGTTTTCGTCGGCACCCGAACTCCGGCGGCCGCAAAAGAGCTCGCCGCCGTCGACTCCGGCCACCCCAGGCCCAACCACGGCCACCAACGGACGCGCCGTTGCGTCAGCTAACCGTAGAGCCCAACGGCGCCTCGAACGGTGCCCCGTAGAGCAAACCCGAGGCACAGGAGCGCCGCTGACCTCGCCGGCGGCTAACCGCCGGCGTGTTAGGCCCGTTGACGAGGGGTTTGACCTCCCCTGGGTCGTTGACATGTGGGGCCAGCCCCTGTTAATTTCCTAGTTTAGATTAATCAAAATAGGATTAGCCCTGTGACACTGACAGACGGGTCCCACCATTCAGGTTTGACCTGGACCGCCCAGTTGACTTGCTGACGTCATCATGACACACTGCTGACGCAATAAGTAACTTAATTACTGGAATTATGCTTATACAGGAAATTCCATAAAATATCATAAACTTCAAAAAATCATAGAAAATAATCTATAGCTTAGAATGGAAAGATTTATATATGAAAAATGATCAGAAAAATCCATTCTATCCATCTGTACTGGTTTCATGCATGTTTAAGCAAATTAACCTGCTGTTTAATGCAGAACAAGATAAAGCACTAACATGGGCCATTTATGAACTTGGAATTTGAATCTTTGATTCAAAATAGTCCAAACTCATCTGGTCTTAGTTGCATTAGCCCAATACACCCATTTTGCCTTGTCTCATGCATGCATCATATTGTTGCACTTTGCTTGGTGTTGATTGTGCTTCGATGTGTTCTTCGTGGTAGGTTCTGCCTCCGAGGATATTCACGGGTATCCAACTGAAGGGCAGTATCCCACCACCACTCCGTCAGGCAAGCAACCCATTGATCATTTCGATACAAACCCATCTTCTCGCTTCTGCTCTCATTTACTACATTAAGACAACGCGATTCAAACTGCTGTGTGTTGCGGTAGTTGAACCCACTTTCCTTTGCATGACCTGTCATTGCCACAGTAACTAGATGAAACCCACTAGCATGTGTAGGAGTTGATTGAGCCATGTTGTGTTCCTACAATGCTATGCTTGCTACGCTTAGAGTCGTGTCAGGTCTGGCTCATCAGGGTGATGAACTAGAGTGAAAGCATGTGTCGGTAATGAGAGTGGGGTGTTGAATACGATTTGGTAAAGGTATCGATGAGAGGCCATGTAGGAGTACATGGTGGGTTGTTTCATTGAGGCCGTCCCTAAGAACTGAGATCTGTATGCGTGATTTAAGATTCAGCTACTACCACGCATTGGGCCCAAAACCAATGGACCCCCTCGGCTTCTTAATCACCCTTGTCCTCTGTCCAGGAGTTGCACGTAGTTTCTGGTGTTTGTAGTAAGCTGGAGGCCGTGGACAGCGTTGACCAAGGGGTGGGCTGTGATGCGGTAGGCTCGTGGCCCGGTGTACCGAGTCGCCCGTTTGGTGTCTCGGGAACCCTGCACACATCGTTCGGGGCCGTATGTGGAAACCTTGGCCGGACTCCCTGCGGATGGAACCTGACTAGGCGATAAACCTGGAATAGAGACTCGAGTGTTTAGGTAGGCTGTGGCCAACACCCTCGCCGGGCATCCGCTTGAAGGTTGCCGAGTACATACTTTGTAAATGGTGGTAAGTGGTGAGAGCGTGTGTGACGAAGTACACCCCTGCAGGGTATAAAACTATTCGAATAGCCGCGTCCGCGGTAAAGGACTACTTGGTCGCTTATGCAGTTCATAGACAAGCAAAAGGATACTACCAAAAGTCTCAAGATAAGTGTGAGTACCGCGGATGGCCCTCTCGTAGGTTGACGAGGGAGGATCCACGGTGGAGTATTGTGATGGTGATTAGTGGACTCGTGTGCGAAAACTATTTTACAAGTGGTGTCTCGTAGGATAGCTTAGCCAAGAGTCAAAGCTGGCTTGCTGCAATAGCTCCACTACCTTCTTGAGAATGTACATGTATAGTAGGATTCTGTCGTAAGACTTGCTGAGTACCTTTGTACTCATGTTGCTACAATTACTGTTTTCAGACGACAACACCGCCCCTTCCGATGGGTTCTATGTAGAACTCGACGACGACGAGTGACTTGCCACCCAGGTGGTGATCTAGGCTTGTGAAGGGCCTACGTAGATAGACAGGCTTCGTCAAGCCTTCTTTCTTTCTAGTGTCTGTACCCAGACAAGTTGCTTCCGCATGTGCTTGTATGATTGTATGACTTGAGTGTCGGGTCATGTGACCCCTATCTGTATGAACATGTTATGTAAGGCTCTCCGGAGCCCCTTTAAATAAAGTACTTGAGTTGTAGAGTTTTGTTGTGATGCCATGTTGTATTTACACATATCGAGCATATTGTGTGTATGATTGAAATGCTTGGTATGTGTGGGATCCGACAATCTAGTTGTTTATCCTTGGCAGCCTCTCTTATGGGGAAATGTAGTCTAGTGCCTCCTTGAGCCATAGTAGTCCGCTACAGCCCGGTTCACCGGAGTCCTGCTAGCCCAGCACTACTGCTCTGGACACTTGACTGGCCGGCATGTGTTTCACATCGTTCCTGTGTCTGTCCCTTCGGGGAAATGTCACGCGGTGACATCCGAAGTCCTGCCTAGCCTGCTACAGCCCGGGTTCCCAGAGTCCTGTTAGCCCAGTGCTATAGCCCGGATTCACACGCTGCTGACCGACACGTTCGATGTTGATTCATGTATGCCTGTCCCCATACGTTAGTGCCGCTTTGGGTTCACGACTAGCCATGTCGGCCCGGGTTCTCTGTCATATGGATGCTAGCGACATTGTCATATACGTGAGCCAAAAGGCGCAAACGGTCCCGGGCCATGGTAAGGCGACACCCGTGGGAGTACCGTGCGTGAGGCCGCAATGTGATATGAGGTGTTACCGGCTAGATCGGTGTGACTTAGAATCGGGGTCCTAACATTAACACCCAAAGAGTACTAAGGTGTGATCATGTTTTGCTTGTGAGAGAAATTTAGTCAACGGGTCTGCCACATTCAGATCCGTATGTATTTTGCAAATTTCTATGTCAACAATGCTCTGCACGGAGCTACTCTAGCTAATTGCTCCCACTTTCAATATGTATCTAGATCGAGACTTAGAGTCATCCAGATCTGTGTCAAAACTTGCATCGACGTAACTCTTTACGATGAACCTTTTGTCACCTCCATAACCGAGAAATATTTCCTTATTCCACTAAGGATAATTTTGACCGCTGTCCAGTGATCTACTCCTAGATCACTATTGTACCCTCTTGCCAAAATCATGGTGAGGTACACAATAGGTCTGGTACACATCATAGCATACTTTATAGAACCTATGACTGAGGCATAGGAAATGACTTTCATTCTCTTTTCTATTTTCTGCTGTGGTCGGGTTTTGAGTCTTTACTCAACTTTATACTTTGCAATACAGGCAAGAACTCTTTCTTTGACTGTTCCATTTTGAACTACTTCAAAATCTTGTAAAGGTATGTACTCATTGAAAAAACTTATCAAGCGTCTTGATTTATCTCTATAAATCTTGATGCTCAATATGTAAGCAGCTTCACCGAGGCCTTTCTTTGAAAAACTCCTTTCAAACACTCCTTTATTGCGTTGCAGAATAATTCTACATTATTTCTGATCAACAATATGTCATTCACATATACTTATCAGAAATGTTGTTGTGCTCCCACTCACTTTCTTGTAAATACAGGCTTCACCGCAAGTCTGTATAAAACTATATGCTTTGATCAACTTATCAAAGCGTATATTCCAACTCCGAGATGCTTGCACCAGTCCATAGATGGATCGCTGGAGCTTGCATATTTTGTTAGCACTTTTAGGATTGACAAAACCTTCTGGTTGCATCATATACAACTCTTCTTTAATAAATCCATTAAAGAATGCGGTTTTGTTTATCCATTTGCCAGATTTCATAAAATGCGACAATTGCTAACATGATTCGGACAGACTTCAGCATAGATACGAGTGAGAAACTCTCATCATAGTCAACACCTTGAACTTGTCAAAAACCTTTTGCGACAATTCTAGCTTTGTAGATAGTAACACTACTATCAGCGTCCGTCTTCCTCTTGAAGATCCATTTAATCTCAATGGCTCGCCGAACATTGGGCAAGTCAATCAAAGTCCATACTTTGTTCTCATACATGGATCTCATCTCAGATTTCATGGCCTCAAGCCATTTTGCGGAATCTGGGCTCATCATTGCTTCCTCATAGTTCGTAGGTTCGTCATGGTCAAGTAACATGACCTCCAGAACAGGATTACCATACCACTCTGGTGCGGATCTTACTCTGCTTGACCTACGAGGTTCGGTAGTAACTTGATCTGAAGTTTCATGATCATCATCATTAGCTTCCTCATTAATTGGTGTAGGTGTCACAGGAACCGGTTTGTGTGATGAACTACTTTCCAATAAGGGAGCAGGTACAGTTACCTCATCAAGTTCTACTTTCCTCCCACTCACTTCTTTCGAGAGAAACTCCTTCTCTAGAAAGGATCCATTTTCAGCAACGAATATCTTGCCTTCGGATCTGTGATAGAAGGTGTACCCAACATTTTCTTTTGGGTATCCTATGAAGACGCATTTCTCCGATTTGGGTTCGAGCTTATCAGGTTGAAACTTTTTCACATAAGCATTGCAACCTCAAACTTTAAGAAACGACAGCTTAGGTTTCTTGCCAAACCATAGTTCATACGGTGTCGTCTCAACGGATTTAGATGGTGCCCTATTTAACGTGAATGTAGCTGTCTCTAATGCATAACCCTAAAACGATAGTGGTAGATCAGTAAGAGACATCATAGATCGCACCATATCTAATAAAGTACGGTCACGACGTTCGGACACACCATTACACTGTGGTGTTCCAGGTGGCGTGAGTAGTGAAACTATTTCACATTGTTTTAACTGAAGGCCAAACTCGTAACTCAAATATTTTACCTCTGCGATCATATCGTAGAAACTTTTATTTTTGTTATGATGATTCTCCACTTCACTCTGAAATTCTTTGAACTTTTCAAATGTTTCAGACTTGTGTTTCATCAAGTAGATATACCCATATCTACTCAAATCATCTGTGAATGTCAGAAAATAATGATACCCGCCGCAAACCTTAATATTCATCGGACCACATACATCAGTATGTATGATTTCCAACAAATCTATTGCTTGCTCCATTGTTCCGTAGAACGGCGTTTTAGTCATCTTGCCCAAGAGGCATGGTTCGCAAGCATCAAGTGATTCATAATCAAGTGATTCCAAAATCCCATCAGCATGGAGTTTCTTCATGCGCTTTACACCAATATGACCTAAACGGCAGTACCACAAATAAGTTGCACTATCATTATTAACTTTGCATCTTTTGGCTTCATTATTATGAATATGTGTATCACTACGATCGAGATCCAATAAACCATTTTGTTGGGTGTATGACCATAGAAGGTTTTATTCATGTAAACAGAACAACAATTATTCTCTAATTTAAATGAATAACCGTATTGCAACAAACATGATCAAATCATATTCATGCTCAACGCAAACACCAAATAACACTTATTTAGTTTCAACACTAATCCCGAAAGTATAGGGAGTGTGCGATGATGATCATATCAATCTTGGAACTACTTCCAACACACATCGTCAGCTCGCCTTTTACTAGTTTCTGTTTATTCTGCAACTCCCGTTTCGAGTTACTACTCTTAGCAACTGAACCAGTATCAAATGCCGAGGGGTTGCTATAAACACTAGTAAAGTACACATCAATAAAATGTATATCCAATATACCTTTGTACACATCAATCAAATTACTTAAGAACTCCCACTTAGATAGACATCCCTCTAGTCATCTAAGTGATCACGTGATCCAAATCAACTAAACCATGTCCGATCATCACGTGAGATCGAGTATTTTTCAATGGTGAACATCACTATGATGATCATATCTACTATATGATTCACGCTCGACCTTTCGGTCTCAGTGTTCTGAGGCCATATCTGTTATATGCTAGGCTCGTCAAGTTTAACCTGAGTATTCCGCGTGTGCAACTGTTTTGCACCCGTTGTATTTGAACGTAGAGCCTATCACACCCGATCATCACGTGGTGTCTCAGCACGAAGAACTTTCGCAATGGTGCATACTCAGGGGGAACACTTGTACCTTGATAATTTAGTGAGAGATCATCTTATAATGCTACCGTCAATCAAAGCAAGATAAGATGTATAAAAGATAAACATCACATGCAATCATAATATGTGACATGATATGGCCATCATCATCTTGTGCCTTTGATCTCCATCTCCAAAGCATCGTCATGATCTCCATCGTCACCGGCATGACACCATGATCTCCATCATCTTGATCTATATCAATGTGTCGTTACATGGTCATCTCGCCAACTATTGCTCTTGCAACTATTGCTATCGCATAGCGATAAAGTAAAGCAATTATTTGGCGCTTGCATCTTATGCAATAAAGAGACAACCATAAGGCTTCTGCCGGTTGCCGATAACTTCAACAAAACATGATCATCTCATACAACAACTTATATCTCATCACGTCTTGACCATATCACATCACAACATGCCCTGCAAAAACAAGTTAGACGTCCTCTACTTTGTTGTTGCAAGTTTTACGTGGCTACTACGGGCTGAGCAAGAACCGTTCTTACCTACGCATCAAAACTACAACGATAGTTCGTCAAGTTAGTGATGTTTTAACCTTCTCAAGGACCGGGCGTTGCCACACTCGGTTCAACTAAAGTTGGAGAAACTGACACCCGCCAGCCACCTGTGTGCAAAGCACGTGGGTAGAACCAGTCTCGCGTAAGCGTACGCGTAATGTCGGTTCGGGCCGCTTCATCCAACAATACCGCCGAACCAAAGTATGACATGCTGGTAAGCAGTATGACTTATATCGCCCACAACTCACTTATGTTCTACTCGTGCATATGACATCTACGCATAAAACCTGGCTCAGATGCCACTATTGGGGAACGTAGTAATTTCAAAAAAAATCCTACGCACACGCAAGATCATGGTGATGCATAGCAACGAGAGGGGAGAGTGTGTCCACGTACCCTCGTAGACCGAAAGCGGAAGCGTTAGCACAACGCGGTTGATGTAGTCGTACGTCTTCACGATCCGACCGATCAAGTACCGAACGCACGGCACCTCCGAGTTCTGCACACGTTCAACTCGATGACATCCCTCGAACTCCGATCCAGCCAAGCTTTGAGGGAGAGTTCCGTCAGCACGACGGCATGGTGACGATGATGATGTTCTACCGACGCAGGGCTTCGCCTAAGCACCGCTACAATATTATCGAGGTGGATTATGGTGGAGGGGGGCACCGCACACGGCTAAGAGATCAAGAGATCAATTATTGTGTCTCCAAGGGGTGCCCCCTCCCCGTATATAAAGGAGTGGAGGAGGGGGAGGGCCGGCCCTCTCTATGGCGCGCCCTAGGAGGAGTCCTACTCCCACCGGGAGTAGGATTCCCCCCTTCCAAGTAGTAGGAGTAGGAGTCAAGGAAAGGAGAGAGAAGAGAAGGAAGGAGGGGGCGCAGCCCCTCCCCCTAGTCCAATTCGGACTAGGCCTTGGGGGCGCGCAGCCTCTCCTCTCTCTTTCCCCTAAAGCCCAATAAGGCCCATATACTCCCCGGTGAATTCCCGTAACTCTCCGGTACTCCGACAAATACCCGAATCACTCGGAACCTTTCCGATGTCCGAATATAGTCGTCCAATATATCGATCTTTACGCCTCGACCATTTCGAGACTCCTCGTCATGTCCCCGATATCATCCGGGACTCCGAACTACCTTCGGTACATCAAAACACATAAACTCATAATATAACCGTCATCGAACTTTAAGCGTGCGGACCCTACGGGTTCGAGAACAATGTAGACATGACCGAGACACGTCTCCGGTCAATAACCAATAGCGGAACCTGGATGCTCATATTGGCTCCCACATATTCTACGAAGATCTTTATCGGTCAAACCGCATAACAACATACGTTGTTCCCTTTGTCATCGGTATGTTACTTGCCCGAGATTCGATCGTCGGTATCTCAATACCTAGTTCAATCTCGTTACCGGCAAGTATCTTTACTCGTTCCATAATACATCATCCTGCAACTAACTCATTAGTTACAATGCGTGCAAGGCTTATAGTGATGTGCATTACCGAGTGGGCCCAGAGATACCTCTCCGACAATCGGAGTGACAAATCCTAATCTCGAAATACGCCAACCCAACAAGTACCTTTGTAGACACCTGTATAGCACCTTTATAATCACTCAGTTACGTTGTGACGTTTGGTAGCACACAAAGTGTTCCTCCGGTAAACGGGAGTTGCATAATCTCACAGTCATAGGAACATGTATAAGTCATGAAGAAAGCAATAGCAGAATACTAAACGATCGTGTGCTAAGCTAACGGAATGGGTCAAGTCAATCACATCATTCTCCAAATGATGTGTTCCCGTTAATCAAATGACAACTCATGTCAATGGCTAGGAAACATAACCATCTTTGATCAACGATCTAGTCAAGTAGAGGCATACTAGTGACACTTTGTTTGTCTATGTATTCACACAAGTATTATGTTTCCGGTTAATACAATTCTAGCATGAATAATAAACATTTATCATGATATAAGGAAATAAATAATAACTTTATTATTGCCTCTAGGGCATATTTCCTTCATGTACGTACATACTGGTCGATGTAGAGGCGCGCACGTGTCGTAGTAGAGGCGCGCACGTAGCATGTACACATACGTACAGCGGCCAGTGTGCAAGAAAGAAAATAGAGCCACGTACGTACGTACGGGCAAGGTCTCGAACGCCTACTCGCGCATACGTACGGCCATGGCTCGTGTACATGGTTGGGTCGAAACGGAGAAATAGTGTTGTCTTCGTGTTCATGGGGAGCCAACCGGCTGGGTCGGAACGGAATGCGTCGTCGTGTTCATCAGGAGGGCTTGGACGGAACAGCCGATGGAAACGAGGCCTAGCGTACCGCAAAACGGAGGAAATGGCCTTGTGTTCGACCGGCCACGTTCGAAACGGGATCCTGTTCATCGGGAGGGGTCTGGCATACCGCAAAACAGAGGAAACTGACCTCCTACGGTCGAAACGGGGGTCCTATTGATCGGGAGGGGTGTGGCATACCGCAAAACGGAGGAAACGGACTTGTGTTGGAGTGCTACGGTCGAAACAGGGGTCCTGTTCATCGGGAGGGGTGTGGCGTACCGCAAAACGGGACTCAACGAGATACTGTTCATCTCCATCGTCGACCCCCTCCAGCCTCCATGGGCTACTGTTCATCCACCGTCGACATCGTCCAGCCTCCACCTGCGACTATTCATCCACGGGCTCCTGTTCATCCAGCCTCCACCGCGCGCTACTCCACCGGCTACTGTTCAACCAGCCCTCTCCACGGGCTCCTGTTCAACCACCCCTCCACGGGCTACTGTTCATCCAGCCCTCCACCGTCTACTGTTCATCCAGCCCTCCACGGGGTGGTCCTGTTCATCCTGCCCTCCACGGGGTCCTGTTCATCCAGCCCCAACCTCGATCGATCGGGGTCCTATTCATCCAGAGGCAACACCACGAGGTCCTGTTCATCCACCCCCACCGGGAACTGTTCATCCAACCCCCCCCCCCCCCCCCCCCGCAACACTCACTGTTCATCCAGAGGCAGCATCGATCGGCTTCAGTTAGCAGCAGTAGCGAAGGAATCGCTCGATCAGGTTCAGTTAACAGCCATCGATCGATCGCTCGGGTTCAGTAACGCGTAGCCTTCAGTGCAATCGCTCGGGTTCAGTTAGAGCCCAACGCCTCGCTCGAGTTCAGTTAGAGCCCAACGCCTCACACCCACGCGCGTGTGTGTACGAGAGAAACGCGCATCGCTCGGCCCCGACCACCCACCGTAACCGGGAACACCCCGATATTTTCCTCGACCTCGCTTCTACCACGGCTTTTTCCGTCATGGACGGCCCAAAGAATGTCATGCAGCTGCGTCTCCGGCCCGCCCAGGACGAAAAGCCCATTTTTTGTCATGATTTTTTGTCATAGAAGTAGGACCCCACCACATCTATGATGATACCGGGTTTTGTCACAATTATCGTCATAGAAGTGTCATATGTATGACAGAAAAAAATTTCATTCGGCCCAAAATGTCACGGATGTGTCTTTTTTTTGTAGTGCAAGAAGATCCTAAAGGCTTTACTTGGCAGAAACACTAATTAAAACACAAAAAACACAATCATAACAGTAGCATAATTGTGCAAACACACAAGAACAGAAAGCAAAAAAGCAAAGATAAATTTTATTCATTGGGCTGCCTCCCAACAAGCGCTATAGTTTTACGCCCTTAGCTAGGCATAAAGCAAGGATCTAAGTTTTGTCGTCCTTGTCTAACTCTTCAATCAAACACTTAGAATCCTTAAAAGATTTAGCATAAAGATCTCCAATAACAACACTCCTAGGAATAAAGTTAAAGAATTTGTTCTTGCAAAAAGGATCTCTTATCACTTCAACAAAATCCGGGTGAATACTAATCATCTTAAGATCTCCTTTATTACCATTACTAGAAGTTGCACCTTTGTTCCTGGTTACTTGAGTAACTTTGCCACTCTTTACGAGAGTTTGTTTGATAGTTTTAGCGGAAGCAAAAGCCGTGCTTAGATTATTAAAGATTTCTTATAATTTATCAATCCGAGACGGGCTTTCTTCTATTCTTTCATGGATTACGGTACCCTTTTCTTTTAACAACTTAAAAATATCCCCCGCTTTTGACCCAATATTGGTGGCAAAATTATGCATCTTTTTATCTATAATTTCCATATGATCTTCGGTGAGCATTTTCTTTTCAATAGCGTCTAGTCTTTCCATAACATGCTCAAGAGTCAAAGTTGTTTCATTAATCATGAGAGGTGGTGAGCCCACTAAGTTTCCCATAGCATTAAAAGCATCAAGAGAAGGACACATCAAGAAATTTCCATCGGTAATCGTATCAAGGATGAATCTATACCAAGTGGTGATGCCAACATAAAAACAATGAAGAAGAACAACGGTAGATTGCTTACGGATGGATCTATTATGAGCATTGCAAATTCTATACCAAGCATCTTTTAAACTTTCTCCTCCCCTTTTTTAAAGTTGAGAACCTCGTTCTAGGGAGTGCAAGCAATAGAGGAGGAACTATCCATAACGATAATAATGGCAAACAAAATTGCACACAAAAACAGATCCGGCAAGAAAACGGTGAACGGAAAAAGAGAGGCGAATAAAATGGCAAACTTTTGTGAAGTGGGGGAGAGGAAAACGAGAGGCAAATGGCAAATAATGTAAAGTGCGAGGAGATGAGATTTGTGATTAGGAACCTGGTATATGTTGAAGATCCTCCCCAGCAACGGCGCCAGAAATTCCTTTTCATAGCGGCTTGAAGCTATGTCGGTATTTCCCCAAAGAGGAAGGGATGATGCAGCACAACGGCGGTAGGTATTTCCCTCAGATATGAAACCAAGGTTATCGAACCAGTAGGAGAACCAAGTAACACAACATAAACAACCCCTGCACACAGATAACAAATCCTCGCAACCCGACGTGTAAAAGGGGTTGTCAATCCCTTTCGGGTAGCGGCGCCCCAAGATGGGCAAACGGACCTGAATAAAATTGTAGTAGATTGATAGATCGAACGTCAAACAAAATAAATAAGAATAAATTGCAGCAAGGTATTTTTGTATTTTTTGGTTTAATAGATCTAAAAATAAATGCAAAGGAAAAGTAGATCGCAAAGGCAAATATATGAGAAAGAAGACCCCGGGGCCGTAGGTTTCACTAGTGGCTTTCTCTCGAGAAAAATAGCAAACGGTGGGTAAACAAATTACTGTTGGGCAATTGATAGAACTTCAAATAATCATGACGATATCCAGGCAATGATCATTATATAGGCATCACGTCCAAGATTAGTAGACCGACTCCTACCTGCATCTACTACTATTACTCCACACATCGACCGCTATCCATCATGCATCTAGTGTATTAAGTTCATGGAAAAATGGAGTAATGCAATAAGAACGATGACATGATGTAGACAAGATCTATCTATGTAGAGATAGACCCCATCGTTTTATCCTTAGTAGCAACGATACATACGTGTCGGTTCCCTTTCTATCACTGGGATCAAGCACCGTAAGATCGGACCCACTACAAAGCACCTCTTCCCATTGCAAGATAAATAGATCAAGTTGGCCAAAGAAAACCCAAATATCGGAGAAGAAATACGAGGCTATAAGCAATCATGCATAAGAGAGATCAAAGAAACTCAAATACTTCCATGGATATAAAAAGATATAACTGATCATAAACTCGAAGTTCATCAGATCCCAACAAACACACCGCAAAAGAGTTACATCATGTGGATCTCCAAGAGACCATTGTATTGAGAATTCAGTGAGAGAGAGGAAGCCATCTAGCTACTAACTACGGACCTGTAGGTCTACAAAGAACTACTCACGCATCATCGGAGAGGCACCAATGGAGGTGGTGAACCCCATCCGAAATGGTGTCTTGATTGGATCTGGTGGTTCTGGACTCTGCGGCGGCTAGATCAATATTTCGTCGACTCCCCTAGGGTTTCTGGAATATTGGGGTATTTATAGATCAAAGAGGCGGTTCCGGTGGCACCCGAGGTGGGCACAACCCACCAGGGCGTGCCTGGGCCTCCTGGCGCGCCCTGGTGGGTTGTGCTCTCCTCGGAGCACCCCCAGGCGCAGCCAGGGCCCATTACATGTCTTCTGGTCCATAAAAAATCTCCGTAAAGTTTCGTGGCATTTGGACTCCGTCTGATATTGATTTCCCGCGATGTAAAAAAACATGCAGAAAACAACAACTCGCACTTGGCACTATGTCAATAGGTTAGTACCAAAAAGTGATATAAAATGACTATAAAATGATTATAAAACATCCAAGATTGATAATATAATAGCATGAAACAATAAAAAATTATAGATACGTTGGAGACGCATCACCTTTCTTCACCTCACTCATGTTGAACCGCTTCAACGCTTTATCTATGTGCGTGCTCTGGCTTAAGCCGAGCAGCCTCCTCGATCTATCTCTATAGATCTTAATGCCTAAAATATACACTGCCTCACCAAGGTCTTTCATCGAAAACCTGCCATTCAATGACTCCTTGACCGAGTTTAGCATCGAAACATCGTTCCCGATCAATAAAATGTCATCCACATACAAGATCAAAAACACTATCGAGCTCCCACTTAACTTCTTGTATAAACAAGCATCCTCTTTGCTTTTGATGAAACCGAGACCAATGACGACCTCATCAAAACGAATGTTCCAACTCCGAGATGCTTGCCTCAACCCATAAATGGATCTCTTGAGCTTTCATACCTTACTAGCGCTAGTCAGATCGACAAAACCCTCGGGTTGTATCATATACACGTCCTCGGTTAAATTTCCGTGAGGAAAGCCGTCTTGACATCCATCTGCCATATCTCGTAATCGAAATATGCAGCTATAGATAGTACGATCCTCACCGACTTCAGCATCACTACCGACGAGTAAGTCTCGTCGTAGTCAATTCCTTGAACTTGTCCATAACCCTTAGCGACAAGCCGAGCTTTGTGGATCTGAACATTTCCATCCACATCGGTTTTCTTCTTAAAGACCCATTTGCAACCAATGGCTGTTACGCTAGGCGGCGGATCAACCAAGTGCCAGACTTGATTCTCATCCATGGACTTTAACTCGAATCTCATGGCCTTCAGCCATGCCTCGTAATCTGGGCTCACCATCACTTCTGCATACGTGGCCGGCTCGTCGCTTTCTAGCAACAATACATCACGCACTTTGCGCAATCTTTCCTACCTCCGTGGTTCCGGTGCTGCTTCCACTATGGGTTCCCTGACTGACTCCGGTATGATCTCATCACCAGCCAAGCCGTCCCCGGGTGGTCCTCTAATTTCTTTGAGTCGGACCATCCTCCCACTGGCCTCCCGACTGAGAAACTCTTTCTCAAGGAGAACCCCGTTCCGAGCAACAAAAACTTTGTTCTCTTACCGGTTGTAGAAGCTATATCCCAAGGTTTTTCTCGGATATCCCAAGAATATGCATTTATCCGACTTGGGTGTAAGCTTGTGTGACATAAGTCACTTGACAAATGCTTCACAACCCCAAATATTTAGAAAAGACAAACTGGGACTCTTCTTGTCTATGGATTTTGATGGTACCCTGTTAAGTGTGAAAGCTGCAGTTTCTAGAGCGTATCCCCAGAATGACAAGGGTAAATCTGATTTGCTCATCATAGACTGGACCATGTCCAACAAGGTCCTATTCCTCCGTTCCGACATGCCGTTTCTCTGTGGCGTACACGGATGTGTGAGCTGAGGTACTATACCTCGGCTTTTCAGATGATCATCAAACTCTTGGCTCATGTACTCACCACCACGATCAGATCGTAGAAGCTTTATAGTCTTGTTGAGCAGATTCTCAACCTCGTTCTGAAACTCTTTGAACTTTTCAAAAGTTTTCGACTTGTGCCTCATCAAATAGATATATCCATATCTACTCAAGTCGTCGGTAAAAGTCACGAAGTACTGATAGCCACCTCTGGCAGTTGTATTCATTGGTCCACACACATCACTGTGTATCAGTTCCAACAACTCGGATGCCCTCTCGCAACTCTTTGCGAAAGGTGACTTAGTTCATCTTGCCGAGCAAGCATGATTCTCATGTCTTGAACGACCCGAAGTCGGACGAAGTTAGGAGCCCATCATCATGGAGCTTCTTCATGCGTTTCAGACTAATGTGTCCAAGTCGGCAATGCCATAAGTATGTCAGATTTATCTCATTAGGCTTATGCCTCTTGACATTCACATTATAGACCGGTTCCTGTTCCAAATTCAATATAAAAAGCCCATCAACAATGGGTGCATAGCCGTGGAACATACCATTCAAATAAAATGAACAACCATTGTCCTTTAAATTGAATTCATAACCTTGACTCATCAAACATGAGGCAGAAATAATGTTCCGACTAAGTGCAGGAATGTAATAACAATTATTCAATTCCAAAATAAATCCAGAAGGAAGCTGGAGCTGCATCGTGCCGACCTCCAACGCAGCAACTCTTGCTTTGTTGCCGACCCTGATGTCAATCTCCCCTTGTGCACTACAAAAAAAATACACTTCCGTGATGATACGTGTTTATCATAGTAGGTCGCGTTTTTTGTCATGCATGTACATCCATGACGATTTTATGATAGAATCAAGATAGTCATACCTGTGTTGTCGTAGGAGTGTTCCATGACATTACCAAAATTATCATCACGGAAGTGTGCACTTCCATGACGATAAATCGCGCGTCACAGAAGTGCTTTCGTCAAGGGTGACCGACACGTGGCATCCACCGTAACGGAACGTCGTTAAGCTATCGGGTCGGGTTTTGGATCCGATAACGCGTTAACAGCCCCCGACCAATGGGGATTTTCCACGTGTAAAATCATCATTGGCTGGAGGAAACACGTGTCGGCTCATCGTTGGGACAGATGTCATCCACTCATTGGACAGAAGGCGCCTATGATACGTCAACAAGTGGCACGGCCCAACAGAGGCCCATTCCTGTGAAAAGGCCGGCCCGTTTGACTTGGTCAAAAGGTGGCGGGCCGGCCCATGGAAAGCCTGTTAACGGCCTGTTCGCATATAGCCCATTTACAGCCCGCTAACCCAAGGCCCATTACGCCCTATCCGAATTAGGCCCAGTAGCGTCATCTGGGCCATCCAATATGATTCCAGCCCGTTTTCACTTCTGGCCCATGTATGGCCCATGACGTCTTCCGGCCCATATGAGGCCCTATGTAACTCTTGGCCTATTAACGGCTCGTGGTGAAACTGGCCCGTAATGAACAGTGTATCACTTTACACCCATTAACGGCCCATGGTGAAACTGGCCCGTAATGAACAGTGTATCACTTTATACCCATTAACGGCCCGTTATTCCGTTGGGCCGTTTCCAGCCCATGTTATCTTTCGGCCTTCTCAGAGCCCATTTATTCTTGGGCTCATTTCCAGCATTTGTTTACTTACGGCCCGTTACTGTCATTTTCTGCTTGTGGGCCAAATTCAGCCCGTGGTTACAGTCGGCCCGTTTGTGGTCCGTTAATACGTTAGGCCGTTTTCATAGCGTCATCAAATACGGCCTATTAACGATGGCCCGTTATGGTCGGCCCATGAACGGACGATTCCAACTCTAGCCCGTTTACGGCCATAACGCGGCCTGTTATTGGCCCATGTTTGGCCAATCGATCATACGGCCCGTATAAGGCCCATTGATGATACGGCCCGTAGAAGGCCCATTGTTTCTACGGCCCATAGAAGGCCTACTGTTTCTACGGCCCGTAGAAGGCCCACTGTTTCTATGGCCCGTAGAAGGCCCACTGTTTCTACGGCCCGTAGGAGGCCCAGTGTCACTACAGTAAATATTAGCCCATGGTTATTGTGGCCTAGTTTTAAAAAATAGGTCATTGCAGCCACTAGCAAACAGTGGAAAAAAAACTGCACTGACTACAAGCAAACAAATAAACAAGACAACAAGGAAATAAATAAGCAAGCAACTTATGCTAGGCTATCACGGCTATTACACATATTACATCCACTGGGCATCAAAGTTCGCCACTAGTGCAAATATAGGGAACAAAGCAGCATATAAACGCCGCAGCAAAACAAGTCCAGAACTGAAACCACTTCAGAAGAGTTCAAGAAACAATATCCTGGGTACCCGTAATGCTGGCAAGATGCTTAGCAAGCTTATTAACTTTCTCTTGTTTGGCGCTTAAATCCTCTAGCGCTTGCTGTTGCACAAGAAAGTACGCATCTGAATTCTGAAGGGACTTCCTCAGTCCTTCGGCTTCTTGCCACAGCACAGCTGACTGATGCCTTTCAGCTTGTAGCTGAGACTGAAGAAGCCGAAGTGATCAGGCAGCGAGTTTGAAGAGCTTGTGCCAGCGGTATTGTCCAGTAACTCGAACACTACATCAACGCAGGACTGTGGGGTTTTCTCACTGTCTACAAGATCGTTTTTATCACCTTTCTTGTAGACCAACATGGTTGTCTCACTATCTTGAACCTTATCTGCATTACTTTCTCTACCATTGCATAGTGGGGTGCTCTTCTCCAATATTCTATTTGCATACTACAAGAGAAACAAGCAGACACATCACATGTTTAGCTTGTAGTATACGAAACTCATTTTGGTAAACCAGTTCAGTAGTAAGGTGGACAGGATAACAGCATGAAACAAACATATATCTATGTACTATGGTCACTATATTGTCCATATCATTCTAGTTTATGTTCCCTAATCAAGATAGAGACACAGTTCAACTCATATATTTTTAAGACACAGCAGCATAGACAGAATATAAGTGTGAGAAACTACACAGCATTGGCAGCACTTGTAATGTGCATCACATGAGAACATAACTGTTTATACAACTTAAACTGAAATCAACATAGAGCAAGAAGTTAGAACAGCAATCCAGTTAAACAAATAGGTTTAAAACATACCTGTTGCGCCATTGGAGTTTCAATTGGATCCTTCAAATTCGGAAGTAGTTGGTATGAGTAAATACAGTGATGCAACAGCAAAGGAGTATGGACCATAGCTGCGGAATCTGGCCTGAGAACAGTTGCTCTTCTGCTTTAAACGTGGAGTTTGGGTTAGCTGTGGTGGTCTTCGTGCTTTGGGCACTACAGTAGCTTTACAAACTGCTCGTGTGGGGGTACTCTGTGGTGGACATGGTGCTTTGTCAACTATAAGTGGGTTACTATCCGCTGGGGTTGTGGTTAGATGGGTTGTAGCTGGTTCTCTGCCCAACGGTGTAAGTGTGCAATCTGGAAGAGTCTCGATTATGTGTGGTGGGGCTAGTTTGTGGGCCAGTACAACCATGGTTCTATCTGCATCGACGGGTAGCACTGTCTTTTGTGAAGAACGGGATTTTGCTCCCTTAGATACTGCCATCACCCCCTCCAATTCAAATGGCTGATAAACAAGAAAAGAAATTGAACGTACAGACATTGTATGATAGACAGATGTGGTAATTCACATATATGTTGTCTAACCAAACAGGACAGCACGACACAATTTCACATATATGATGCCTAACTAAACAGGATAGCATGACACAGTTTCACATATATGATGGATAACTTAACAGGATATAATGGCATAATTCAACATATGATGAGTACCTAAACAGGATGACATGACAAAACTATATGATGTTTTTCTAAAATAGGTTGGGATGAAATAATTCACATACATGTTGTCTAAGTATACAGGATGGCGTGATATAATTGACATAATTGATTCATATACTAAGCAGTTGACACTCGCATGTATGATCTCTAAACTAAGCAGATAGAATTCAATATTGTGCATATGATGTCTAAACTAAGCAATGCAAGACACCATATGCATCATATGAGAAATATAAACATTGCAACTTAGAGCATACACCTCAGGTGGGATATAGGACTGGTCATCTGTCTCTGAATCCTCCTCTGAGGAGCTCCCTGTAACCATCGAGATATATGCTTCAACAGGTACCATTGCCTACTCTGAAGACCTTGTTTTCACTCCAGATTTTTCCATAACCGGCTCAACTGGCTGATACACATGAAGAGTAGTTCAATATACATAGATTGTCGACAAATGGAATACGTAATGAAAAAAAAAAGATGGCATGAGATAATTCACATATATGATGCCTGGCTCCATGGCGGTGCATAATTCACATATATGATAACTGGCTGAAAAACATGGCATTGCATAATTCACATATCTGATATAGAAAGCAAACAGGAGGCATTCACACAAAGCATGTCTAATCTAAGCAGATGGCATGGCAATGCAAGACACCATATGCATGATATGAGCAATATAACCCAGCCAAGTTAGAGCATGCACCTCGGGGGGAATACGACTAGTCATCTCTCTATGAATCCTCCTTTGAGGAGCTATCTGTAACCAGCAAGAAATCTGCATCGACAGGTAGCACTGACTGCTCAGAAGACCTTGTTTTCACTCCAGATTTTCCCATGACCGACTCAAATGGCTGATGCACAGGAAGAGTAGATGAATGTATAAACATTGTTGACAAATGGAATACATTATGGAAAAAAATATGGCACAATACAATTCACATATACGATGACTGGCTAAATAGGATGGCATTGCATGATTCACGTATATGATGCCTGGCTAAAGAAGATGGCATTGCATAATTCCCATATACTCCCTCCGTTCCTAAATATTTGTCCTTTTAGAGATTTCAAATGGACTACCACATACGGATGTATATAGACATATTTTAGAGTGTAGATTCACTCATTTTGTTCCGTATGTAGTCACTTGTTGAAATCTCTAAAAAGACAAATATTTAGGAATGGTGGGAGTATGATATAGAAACCAAACAGGTGGCATTCACACAAAGCAAATCTAAACTAAGCTGATGACATATAAGATGTATAATGTAAGCAATGCAAGGCGCCATATGCATGATATGACCAACATCAGCATGCCAGGTTAGAGCAAACACCTCGGGTGGTAAACAGGCATGGTCGGCTCCTTCTGAATCTCCATCTGAACAGTTATCTTCCTCTGGAATACAATCTGGAAATGCAGGAGGGGGGCACTTCGCCCACCATGGAGCGGCGTCTGCATGACATTATATTCGCACGCAATGGTCTTCTCTTTTTCTCTACATGTTCAGTACGATTGTGTACAATATCTGACATGCATAATAAAAAAAATAGTTAGATTTTGTAAGGCCTAAGGGGTGCATGCAAAAATCAAGACTGATGGTAGCAAACGAGTGGATGGATCCAAAACTAATGATAGAAGGTAGATTATAGCTTCAGTTTAAAAAGATAGACAATGGATCATCTATTGTTTGTTGCCCACCCAACATGAACCACATAGAAGACCCTAGATGAACCAGATAGTAGACAGATACTATTCGTTGCTGGCTCCATGTGAGACCCATGGGCAATTCAAAACTCAAGATTGAACGATAAAGTAGCAGGTAATAATAACCGATGTATAACGTAAGCAAACACGAAAGACTGCGACCTCTCTTCCGGAACTGTGTAGTCCTCAGGTTCATCTGCTCAGTCGATGATGGTAATGCAGTTGGCGTGGCTGCCGGCAACGGGGAAGATGATCTGAGGCGGCGAAAGGAAGTCTGCAGGGGGATCTCTGCTGCAGTGAAGGCTTCTGTCGATGGTGCACCTCAGGTGGGGTGGATGACAGCACGGCAAGAGCAGGACATAACACACAGAGTTTTCTTTGACGCCTATCTGAAAATGAAGTAAATCTGTAAGGGCTCCTTAGAATTGGAGGATTCTATAAACGCAGGGATAGGAAAAACACAGGAATAGGATAGGAATGCACGTGCAAAACAGAGCATTTGGAAACATAGGATTTCAGTCAACCTGGGTGTTTGGCTCACATGAATTGGAAGAACAGAGGAATGGAGAAACAAAGTGATGCGACGAGTGTACAACCTCTTTGGCATAGCCTTGTGGACCTCAGCATCATTGGGTTGGACGTGGAGGATGGTGATGATGCTGGTATGACTGTCGGAGGCGGGGAAGAAGATCCAAGGTCTCTGGAAACGACGCCGAGGGTACTGCTCCGCTGTGATGGACGGTTCCGTCGTTGGAGCAGCTCCGCTAAGGTGTACGGCGACGAGGCTGAAGCATGACAAGACAGACAACGTTAATCTGAAGTGGGACCCTAATATCATCTGCAATAGATGATGTAAAATACATCACCAAAAAGTTCTAGATGTAAAACGCATCAGCCGCGCCACGGCCGCTCCGACAGATGCTGTAAGTACTGTTCACTCTGAACTTAACTGAAGAAAATGAACTTCACAGTCAAAACTGAATTTTACTGTCGAAACTGATTGAACTAGTAACAGAGCATTGCAATAGATGTTCAGGGCGTTCGAGCACTAGTAGCAGAGAAGCAGTGATCTAAATCAGCAGACGCTCGAGCAGGGAACACACTAGCAGAGAGCAAGTCGTGCAGTAGCACCGCGAGCGAGTGCTAAAGCAGCAACTCCTGTAGCTGCCGGAGGTCGTGCAGCAGCAGCAGCAGCGCAAGCGAGAGCAAGAGCAGAGCAGCAGCACGAACGAAAGCAGGAGTAGTGCAGCAGCGCGACCGACAGCAAGAACAGAGCCGCAGCGCGAGCGAGAGCCGGAGCAGCTGCAGCTAGTGCCGTTGTGGAAGTCACCGCTGAGGAAGCAACGACATGGGGGAGAGACGCCGTGGATGATGTGGCCGGCGACGGCACCGTCGATGGAGACACGCCATGTCTGCTCGGTATCGAGCACCGGCAGCCCCGTGAGATCGAATAAAAGATAAAATGCAGCGGTGAGTGCAGAACCTCCTTGGTGGCGCCGAGTTGGCCTCGGCTTCATCGGAGGAATTGGTGAGGGTGCTACGGTTCCGGTGGGGCAGGTCAAGACGACGCTGTGGGGATTGAGGTGGCGCGATAGACGAGGCGAACATCGGGGCAGCTCCTTGGAGGTGGAGGACGGGGCGGCTGATCCGGCGGGACAACGAGATCGACAACGGATCCTCATCCGGTGCGGTGGATGAGGGACGGCGAGCTGTTGCGGTGGACGACGTAGTCGGGGAAGAGTCTCCGGCTGGGCGACGGTCGGGAGGCCGACGGAGGAGCGTGGGGTTTCGCGGGTTTTGGCGGCCTGGGTGTACGAATGGGGGGCAAAGGGGGAGGGGGAGCCAAGCTTAGGGACGCGCTTGTCCGAAATGTAGGGTAAGTTACCAGCGTAACCCCACCGGTTTTGACACCGCGACGTGGAGCTTCATTTCCGGCTGAGGGGTAGAAGGGGGATTTTGCGTGTCTGGGCTGCGGGAGCGATTTCGGATGAGGAGGGAGTTCTCGCGCGCGTCCAAATTTCGGGATAACAAGGCGCGGCGCGGGTTGAAGAAGCGGGAGTTTCAAAGCAGGTGAGACAAAAGATACTCGAGCTTGAAAATTTCGGGATAACAAGGTGCGGATTCCTTGTTCGGCAGAACAAACTTAATGTGTAAAAAAACAATTCATACAAGACACAAGAGAGCCATGTCCCCTTTTACTATATTGCTATAGATGCCATTGAAAAAACTACAAGAAAAATGTAAAAAAAATCGGGAGAACAAGATTACCCTGCACAGTACCAAATCGATTCGCACTTCCCTCAACAACAACAAAAAACAAATCAATTCCCACCAAAGAAAGAGTAATGTCCCTTTTTATATGATTACAGATGCCATGATCTCGAACTTCAATTTTTGAATCCACGTTATGTTGAATTCGAATATATCGTTAGGTGACCTTGCGGTTTATAATTGATGTAGTCGTACATTTTGATCTTCCATCATATATGAACATTTTACTCCACCATGTGAACATATATATTGTCGTCTACCATATGGACTAAATTTGAATCAATTTTCCTTATTTGAATACGATTGTTGTCAAGTTATACAATAATTTAAATATTATCTTGATAACAAAAAACATACATATAGCAGTAATCATATTTCACTATGAACTACATGTACCATACGCTCTCCAATTCAAATATTTGTATCCATTTTATGTTGAATTCAAATCATAGTACATTATTGGTCTAGGTAGCGAGATGTTTGGGATAATCTAAACCCTGTTTTCATACGTATAATTTTTGGCTGAATTGGGACAAGTTTTGGTATAAGCCTCTTGCAAAACCGGAGATTCTCTCAACAAGCCTCGTGGTTCCGAGAGGGAACGTGTCACCTTTGTGTGCGAAACGATATACGCTGCCTCCCCCCTGATTTTATTTATAGAGGCAACATAGAACTATATGAGTGCCCTGTTAAATTTTAGAATTATTTCGGGTTCATTTGGCCTTTTTATACATTAATTGAGTTTCTGGACTTTTAATGTGCATAATCTAAATATGAATTGCATGCACATGCTCCGGTGCACCAAAGTGGGTTGAAAAATCACATGTGTGTCCTTGGTTGAATTTCTAGGTCCCATGGAAGAAATGAGAATGAAATTCAAACATCTGGGCGTCATGACTCGGCCGAGAACATCGAGAAACTTTGATTTTAAATTCATGTAAATCCAAAACTCGCCTGGAAATCATGAAACTTGGCATGGTGTCATGTCATGGCACTAACATGTTGTGGTAAAAAATTGGGCCGATTTGGAAGCTCGTGGTTCTAAGAGGGAACGTGCCACCTTTGAGTGTGAAACGATATACACTGCCCCCCCCCCCTTGAGTTTCTTAACAAAGGCAACATAGAACTACATTAGTGCCCTGTTAAATTTTGGAATTATTCCGGGTTTGTTTGTCATTTTTTATACATTAATTGAGTTTCTGGTCATTTAATGTGCATAAGTCAAATTTGAACTACAAGCACATGCTCTCGTGCACCAAAGTTGGTTGAAAAATCACATTTGTGTCCTCGGGTGAATTTCTAGGTCCCATGCAAGAAATGAGAATAAAATTAAAACATTTGGGACCAACCTAATACAACGCAAGTCACAAGCTTGACACAGCGAGAATGGCTGCAACTGACAACTCCTGCATCTGAGATTGACAACTCTAGTAACAGAGAATGACAACTCCTGCAACAGATATTGACAAAGCATGACACTCTCAACTGAGCTCAATCCAGCTGTGAACAATAAACAACACTAAAAGTAAACAACACGGGGCATCGTGGCTCGACCGAGAACATTGAGAAACTTGGTTTTAAAATTCTTGTAAATCCAAAACATGTCTGAAAATCATGAAACTTGGCATGGATGTCATGTCATGGTACTACCATGTTGTGGTAAAAAAATTGGCCGAATAGGAACATATTTTGGTATAAGCTTCTTGCAAATCGAAGCTTCTCTCAAGAAGGCTCGTGGTTCTGAGAGGGAACGTGCCACCTTTGAGTGCGAAACGATATACGTTGTCCCTCTTGAGTTTATTTACAAAGGCAACATAGAACTACATGAGTGCCCTGTTAAATTTTGGAATTATTCCGGCTTCGTTTGGCCTTATTTACACATTAATTGAGTTTTTGGTCATTTAATGTGCATAATACAAATTTGAACTACAAGCACATGCTCCCGTGCACCAAAGTTGGTTGAAAATCACATTTGTGTCCTCGGGTGAATTTCTACTCCCTCCTTCCATCTATATAGGTCCTAATGCATTTTTCGAGGCTAACTTTGACCAAACGTTAGAGCAGTAATATATGACATGCAACTTACACAAAGCATACCTTCAAATTTGTATGTCAAAGGAGCTTCCATAATATAATTTTCATAGTATACATCTCATGTGCTATTAATCTTGTCAATAGTCAAAGGCTGTCTTGAAAAACACATTAGGCCCTATATAGATGGAAGGAGGGAGTAGGTCCCATGCAAAAAATGAGAATAAAATTCAAACATCTGGGCATCGTGGCTCGGTCGAGAACATTGAGAAACTTGGTTTTAAAATCATGAAACTTGGCATGGTGTCATGTCATGGTAGTACCATGCCGTGGTAAAAAAATTGGCCGAATAGGAACAAATTTTGGTATAAGCTTCTTGCAAATCGGAGCTTCTCTCAAGAAGGCTCGTGGTTCTGGGAGGGAACGTGTCACCTTTGTGTGCATAATTCAAATTTGAAATACAAGCACATGTTCCAGTGCACCAAAGTTGGTTGAAAAATCACATGTGTGTCCTCGGGTAAATTTCTAGGTTCCATGCAAGAAATGGGAATGAAATTCAAAATTCTGGGCGTCGTGGCTGGGTTGGAAACATTGAGAAACTTAGTTTTTTAATTCATGTAAATCCAAAACACGCATGAAAATAATGAAACTTGGCTTGGTGCCATGACATGGCACCAACATGCTGTGGTAAATTTGCAGTCCGATTTGCGAAGGCGCACACATTAACAATCAACAAAGTCATTTTGGAACAAGTGTTGTCATGTTACAATCGGAAACACAAGTATTATTGAAACCGTGGGCGTTCTACTTACTAGTACCATTTACGTGCCACCACGTGTCCCCATTTTTTATTAGCTAGGAGGCGCCGTGCAGGGTAGCTATTTGAGTACGAGAGGCGTGCGATCAGACCCCTGCCCGTGCTTATCGGGAGGAGAGCCCTTTGACCTCCATCTGCCGTCCACCTCTCTCCCAAGGTCTCCATTAATGGCGCCCGAGCCTCTGTTTAATGGCTTGGCTATGTCTCACTCGACTGAGATTTAAGAGAGAAAAAAGAAAATCTGAAAGCACGGATCTTGATGTAAGATCCGACGGACCTATATAGCATCTATTGCGACTTATAGCAAGACTGATGAATATATAAAGACGGTTAATTTTTTTTTATCAAAGAAGGGCTTGCCCCTTCCAATTTTCATTACTGAAAACCACCACAATGCACAAGAAGTTCAGCACAACTCCAGCCTAACACGAAGGACTAAAAGCTACCAGATTGAAATCGCAACATCCCAAGAGGCCAACAAAGGCCAAACATCCGCTCTAGAACCCAACATTTTACAACCGACGACACAATCCACATCCTAAACCGATTATTACATCAAAAGAAACCAGGAAACTGAAGGAAGCCCAGCAGCAACTAGAAGAACTGCAACGCCAGGGTCGCCACAGCAAGAGTTTTCTTCATTCCAGCCTCGCAACATTGATCTTCCACAGAAAGATAAGGACGGTTAATTGTCTTACATAATTAGAAAGATAATTAAAAAGCCACATGCGGCTACGCCTGAAATACACAAGGGCAAAAGAAGAAGGAAGACAAGGATCTGGCTCGCTGATCTCTACTTTCTTGATGCGTTGCTGCAGGCCGCGGGAACTAGTCTCCACGGCGAGCGGCGACGACCGACACAGCGATAGGCGCGCCGATGTCGAGCACACCGCCGACCAAGAAAAACGCGCGGCGGTCCTCCTCCGCGAACAGCAAGAGCCGTGGCTCTGACAGTGGCACTTGCAGCTGGAGCACCTTGCCGTACTGGATCCTGTGCACGGGCATGGGATGCGCGGTGTTGATGTGGTGGTAGAGCGCCGGCGGCAGGCCTTCGTAGCCGCAGACGGGCACGGGGCATTTGCAGGGCGCGAGCGGACACACACTCTGGTGATCGGTGAGCTTGTGGTAAGTGACGTAGAGCCTATAGCCTTCGTGCGGGCACTCCACCCTCACCGACGAAAGGATGGAGTCCACCGTCGTGTTCCGCACGTCAAAGCCACCGCCGCGCTCGCACTTCTGGCACTGCCGCTGGTTCCCGGGGCGCTCGACGCGGCAGTCCGCGCAGGCCAGGTGCCCTCCCTTGTACTGCAGAAATCATTCGAACAGCACATCAATCAAGAAACCTGCACCTTGCTCAATCAGCCGAACGGACGAGGTGTATTCGAACCTCATACACTAGAGGCGTCAAGGGGCGGAGGCACAAGGGGCAGTGGAGCACGGTGAGGTCCATCGAGACCTTAGAGAGCTCCATCGTCGGGTCCTGTTCGGTCTGCATGATCTCGCCCTCCTCGTGCACAACCATCTCTCGACTTGGGCCGGGGTATTACAAAGCTTTACCGTCACATATTTTATACTACTTCAAGGTGCATTAAATCAACACATGCAAGTATCAAAAGGAGAGTCACGGCATGCATGCATGCGTTGTAATTAATGCATCGGTAAATGCAAATTATTGAAATATATCGAGTGCAGTGCTTTGATGTGTCGCGTCAACTCGTACATCAATGAGAAGTTTGATTATCCTCTCCCTCACGGACTTAACTGCACCTGCCTTTGGCTGTATGACAGGTTGGCCACACACCTGTCGGGCCCACCTGTCATACACGCAAAGGCAGGAGCGTCCCTCCCTCGCCCATGAGCGTGGTGGCTGGCAAGACTAGGAGAAGCTTTCGCTACACGCTCTCCCTCCCGCACGCGGTGGACATGCAGCAGTTCAATCGGTGTCAGATGGCCAGAAGCGTACTGTAGTACTCCTCCAGTGCAGTAGTACTCCATCATTGTTCGACTTTCCGAAGAGGCGAAGAGCCAAGCGCAGCCCGGACGCTCGTGTGGCAGTTTCATGTGTAGAGTAGTCTAGGATAGCGTGTACCGTGCCTGTAAGCTTAAAATCGTTGGGGTCGGCTCCATGCTATGTGGCCGTCTCGAAGTTTAAAAAAAAAGTCTTCTGGCCCTACCTGACACCCTGGTGATTGTAGTTTGCACGCTCATCTGGTCAAGAAAGGAATATATATTTTAATTTGTTTTTTTTCGAAAAGGGGGGACTCCCCGGCCTCTGCATCAGAACGATGCATGCGGCCACATATATTTTAATTTGTGGTGTGTAAATGTTAGAGGTTGCAGCAAATATATTGTACACTGCGGGTCTTTCAGCCAAGTTTAGAGGCAAGCATGTGGGGCCAGTGCTATGATGTGTCGCGTCAACTCGTACAACAAGGAAAAGCTTGATTTTACTACACGCCTTCTCCCTCACCCATGCGCGCGGTTGCTCGCAAACGAGGACATGCTTTTGCTTAGTAGTACTTCTACAACAAGCTATCTGTCCCGCTCGTGGTGGACGGACATGCAGCAGTGGATTCGACACTGTAGAAGCAGTAGTAGTAACATCATTGTTCGTCTTCTCGAAGAGGCGAAGAGCCAAGCGCAAACCGAATGTTGCAGTTACGAACATTGGAGCACGCATATAGCCAGGCTCTTGCATGAGACAAAATTGCTATGTGAGCCCACTATTGTACTAGTACGTACAACTACTTGCTAGTATAGCCATGTAAACCAGAAAGGATTATTTGCCCTTCTAGAGATTTCAACAAGTGACTAGACTACACCGAGACGGAGTACATATGGAGCAAAATGAGTGAATCTGCACCGTAAATAAATACGTACTAGTTCTATCGTTTTCCTCTCCGAGGTGCACAATATTGAGTATACTGACTAGTCTCTTTTTGACACGCATTTACGTTTTTTTACATAGTACAGACGCAAGCGCTCATATACACGCGC
The DNA here is from genome assembly GCF_002575655.3 of Aegilops tauschii subsp. strangulata. Taxonomy (NCBI): domain Eukaryota; kingdom Viridiplantae; phylum Streptophyta; class Magnoliopsida; order Poales; family Poaceae; genus Aegilops; species Aegilops tauschii. The sequence goes on along the minus strand of NC_053038.3, from coordinate 46,008,290 downwards.
ATACACTCACCCCTATGAACGCACACACGCACGGCACTATCATCTTGAAATTTACGAAGTCACCATAGGCACCTCGTCGTCGACGGGTCCATAGGTGCTTGAATGCCAAGGAGGGAGAGGGTAGCGGTTCCCGAGACGTTGAACGGTCAATGATGCATCCTCAATTACATGCAGAGGGAATTAATTGGAGAAGCAGAATAAGCCAGCACGATGTGAATGCAACAGAGTTTGGACTCTCATATAATAAAGGCGCCCCACCACTCCAATCCATCTACTCCCAAGTCTCTGCGCAACACTGCTCACTCCAATCCAAGACCAAGTGACCAGAAGCCAAAAGCACCTATGGAGGCGATGGACGCGAGCGGCAGTCGGCTGTGCCAAATCATCCAAGGCACCGGCCTGCGGCCCCGTACCGCGCAGCGTTTCCAGACGGTGCTGGCGACCGCAGGCATCGTAGCCCTTGCCGACGCCGGCTTCGCCTCTCACATGGATGACATGATGGTCAACTCCATCCGCAAGTTCACCGCCGTCAAGAAGCGCGCGGCGACCTTGCCGTACTGCTCCAGCCCGCGTGCCCAGGCTCCTCATTGCCTGCCACCCTCATCGGCCTCCATGGTGACGAACTCTTTCAAGCCCTGGTGGCCCTGCAGGTGCCGGAGGTCGCGACGAAGAATGTGCACCTCGAGGCCGCGCTCGCCGTGCAGCGCCTCACCATGCAAGAAACCGTCGACCTGCACATCCACGTCTACGAGGAAATCGTCTACATAGGCCACTACAAGGCAAGCGAGGACAGAAAGACGTTGGCCTTCTTCCAGCGGCTGGAATCTTTGGACGCCATTGTTCAGAAGCACGTCGACCTGGCCACGAAAGCCGCTGCTACTTAGGCGCCATTCGGTGGGCCGGCGCCCTGAGTCGAGGAGGTGGACGTCGTCGATGGATGCATGTCTTCTTGCCTCCTGTAACCAGCACTGCATCGCCTCGTGGCCTTAATGTTTTATTAGTATAGTACTCCCTCCGTTCCCAAATATAAGTATTTCTAAAGATTCCAGCAAGTGACTACTACATATGGAGCAAAATGAGTGAATCTACACTCTAAACTATGTCTACATACATCTGTATGTTGTATTCCATTTGAAATAGTATCCAAAAAGGCTTATATTTATGAACGTAGGGAGTATATGGCATTTTTATTCCAGTCATAACATTTTCACTGTGAGGTGGGGCCGCAGTTGAGCAAACCCACCCCGCTCACCGGGCGTCGGCCGAGTTTAGAATTAGAAGAGAGAAACGAGGGAGGAGAGCTAGCTGTAGCACAGACGCTGTTGTCAGATGGGACTCGTGTTTATAGAATAGGAGTACTGAGCACTCGTGTCTCTTTTTTTTTGAGGGAAAAATTAGTCGTATGTCTAGTACCACTAGTTGGGTGCGTGCGACCTATAGCTGTCATTACTTTAGGTCTCCTTTTCGAACCGCGGCTACGCTTCACAGTACATATTATTTCACGCATTTATCCTCCTATATGTACTCCTAGGCTATTTCCACGTGCTCCATTCGCCGACATGTGGGACATAGAGCATCTGGGTCGTAGTGCATGCACGACTCGGAGCATATGCCGGGGTACTTTACATTTCAGACCTCACGAATTATATGCAAACCCCCCGCAGAAGAATAAATAAATGAATGAATTACTACATGAAACCGGATTATTTTTGTGGAAACCAGAGCACGTTCATTAAATTTTGGACATAACACGTTTATAAAAAATGACCGGACCGAAACCAGTCTAAGGGCCTCTTTGATTTTTCCCGCAAAAAAAAGGGACAATTCCATTTATCCCCCTAACTTGAGCCACCAGCTGGCATTTGCCCCTAATTTTCAGGTATGCTCAAAAATACCCCTTTTCTGTCAAGACACCTTACAGAAATGCCCTTGCCGTCCGGTCAAAGGGGTTTGACCGTCTGATGAATAGTAACATGGGGAACAGTAAATTCGAAAAAACAGCAAAAAAATCTGAAATTTTGTGGGATCCAAGATACTTAAGGGCGCAAGGTGTGTGCAAATTTTCGCGTTGTTTGGACATTCCAGGAACTCATGGGAAAGGAAAAAATTTAAATCTATATGCTGTGAACAGTAAATTAAAAAATAGCAAGAAAATTTTAAAAAATATGATTTTTTTGGCATCAAAGAGGCTTGGGTGCGCAAGGCGCTTGCAAATTTTTGTGATCAAATTACATGCGAGGTGCTCTAGCAAAAAAAACAAAATAGTGCATTTTTCAAAGTTTTTTTCTGCGCCAAATTTTGTTTTTTTCTTCACGAGCTCCTACAGTGTCGAAACGCAAAAAAAATTGCACTCACCTTTCGCACCCCAGCCTCTTTGGTGCCAAAAAAATTTCATGTTTTTTTCAATTTTCTTGCTATTTTTTTTAATTCACTGCTCACAGCGTACATTTTAAAGTTTTTCGTTTGACACGGGCTGCTGGAATGTCCAAACTGTGCCAAAATTTGCACGCGCCTTGCTCCCTTGAGTATCTTCGATCCCACAAAATTTCAGTTTTTTTTTGAATTTTTTTGCTATTTTTTTCGAATTTACTGTTCCCCATTTACTATTCACCAGACGGTCAAACCTCTTTGACCGGACGGTAACGGCACAGAAGGGCATTTCTGTAAGGTGACTTGACGGAAGAGGAGTATTTTTGAGCATACCTGAAAATTAGGGGCAAATGCCAGGTGGTGGCTCAAGTTAGGGAGATAAATGGAATTGTCCCCAAAAAAAGGGCCTCTTTGATTCGCAGGATACTGAAAACACAGGAATGGGGAAAGTATGATGGCGATGAACCGAGACGAGGAGAACTCTAACTCAGTTAGAGGTTAGAGTTAGATTCTAACCTTGAACTAACTCTAAACCAAAGAGGTGTATGGATGGCAGGGTTAGATTGACAATAAATGCTCTATCTCAATCATTTGACTACTTTGGACCCTATTTCCTGCCGGATTTGGAGGGTGCTTGGATACGTTTTAGTTCCATGACTAAAAGTAGTGGGACTAAAACTTGCTAGCCTCACCCATGCTTGGATCCAAATACTAAAGAGACTAAAATCAAGTTAATGAGCATTTATTATCCTCCAAACCCTCCAATCCAGAACTCGCCTGTGTTAAAGGAGAGGAGTTAAATGAGGAGAGAGAGGACTAATCCACATTTTAGTAGGGGTACCCCTGACTAAATTTTTTTAGTCTCAAGACTAGTTTTAGCCCCTCTTTAGTCAGGGGTGCTTGGAACTTTAGCCTCTTAAAGAGACTATTTTTAGTCAAACTAAAATAAGTCCCTTGGATCCAAGCACCCTCTTGGTGTGGCCGGCTCTTCTGTGGCCTCCTCCCGCTCACAATTGACATAAACGAACCATCTATACAAATCAAGCATGCAAAACATGATAATTTTTACTTTGTCCATACAAATGAGATATCCCACTTAAACATACAAGTCGTCAATCAAGCTTCACAAAATAAAAAAACACTTCATGAAACAAAGAATGAGCTAACTCATCACGGAAGTCATTCACGATAGGGAGGGAGCCCGGAGCCCCTCACGCACCGAGGGAGGAGCTCGCCATCGTCGCTCTGGGGGAAGGCTCTGTAGAGCCCAAGCCCCGGGAACCCCTCCGACGCCGGCCCTTGCGAGTTGAGGTCGACACCGGCATGGGTAGCAGGGCCACTTGCCGCCGACTGGGAACTTAATCTTTGGGCCTCTAGAAATAATGCAAGCCTGTAACTAAAATACCTAGAAAGGTGAACTGAATCTTTGGGCCTCTAGAAATAATGCAAGCCTGAAACTGAAATACCTAGAAAGGTGAACTGAATCTTTGGGCCTCTAGAAATAATGCAAGCCTGAAAGTGAAATACCTAGAAAGGTGAACTGAATCTTTGGGCCTCTAGAAATAATGCAAGCCTGAAACTGAAATACCTAGAAAGGTGAACTGAATCTTTGGGCCTCTAGAAATAATGCAAGCCTGAAATTGAAATACTTAGAAAGGTGAATTGAATCTTTGGGTTTCTAGAAATAATGCAAGCCTGAAATTGAAATACCTAGAAAGGTGACCTGAATCTTTGGGCCTCTAGAAAGATTTATTACCTCCTCAAGCAGCATCAAACAATTCCATGCGTGCACCACAAATCTATACCAAGTTTGATCAGGATCTACTTTTCCAAATCAGAATTAGCGCTAGAGCAAGCAAGATCAATGATATGGCCGTGAGACAGAGAAGGAACGAACAAACCCACCCCTCTCGCGACCTCCCTGGTAGATGCACCGCCGCCGCGCACGACAGAGGGAGAAAAACGACTGGTGAAGGGGGAGCGGGGCGACCTTCGAAGGCCGGAGGGAGAGGGCGGCCGGAGTAGGGCGGCGGAGGCCGGAAGGAGAGGGCGGTCGGAGGAGAGAGAGGGCGAGCGGCCCTATGGGGAACAGAGAGGAGTCGTGCGAGAGGGGGGAGCGATCTGGTGCGGGCAGGGGAGATTTTTTTAGTTCTCTTTTAGTGGGCCCGAGGATAACTAACCCAATTAGAACCTCTCCACCGGGCTAGTTTTTTTAGCTGGGTTAGAGCAAACTAGCTCAAACTAACCCCTCTTGTTTCGATAATTTGAGGCTATTTCAACCCAAACTAGCTCTAACTCAGGGATCCAAACAAAGAGGAGTGTTACTGTACATGCTACAGTGTGGACCGTAGCACATTGTTTTTTATGGCCATATCACCACATTGTTTTCTACTGCTGGTTCACTGGGCTACCATGGTTCGCACTGCTGGTTCACTGGGCTGCCGTGGTTCGCGCTCCTCCGACCTGAGTAGTACTCCCTCCGTTCCTAAATATAAGTCTTCGTACATATTTCACTGTGGACCACATACGGATGTATATAGATGCATTTTATGTGTAGATTCACTCATTTTTCTCCGTATGTGGTCCATAGTGAAATCTTTCCAAAGACTTATATTTAGGAACGGAGGGAGTAGTATAGTACTAGTATATACCGCATCATTCTTTGCTCCTTACTACTCCGACATGTGGGAGAGCCAGCATCCGGGTCGACGTGTCATGCACCAGATTAGAGCGCGGAACGGAAGGGGGGCATCACCCCGGTCGGAGTGCCAGTAATTCATGACTATAGTGAGTGGTCATATCACAAGTCTTTCCATCAGTAACGCGCCGTCAAATCGCACAGCCCCACTCGCTCACCCTCCTCGCCTCTCTGTCAAACCGCCTACCCGGAAACTGCCGCGCGTACTGCCCGGGAAAAGCCCCGCCCTCAACTTTTAACTATGCGAAAATAGTTCGAGCTTGTTCGTTCTATATAAATACAGTACTTACTGTATGTTTATTCACCCGTGGGGTTGCTCAATGAATGGAGGGGCGAGGAGCACAAGTGAACAATACTGTAGTACTACTAGTAGTAAGTAGGAGTCGTACAGTAGTCACCTTAAATAGAGAGTTTCTTTTCTTTAATGCCACGTACACAAATTGAAACGCTTGTTGTGGAGAGAAAAAAGATAATCACTCCACTATATATGGACGCAGGGGCCTGAGCGCTTGCTTTACTAGGGTTGCTCTCTTCATTCACTCATCCTCTCCAGATATAAACAAGACAGCGGTAGCGACATTTTCTCTCTGCTCACCGCTGGTCACAGAGGACGTGCATCGTTCACGCGGTCATCGCCGCCGAGGGAGGAAACCCACAGCTGCCGGAGGGGCCCGATCCTCTGCCCGTGTCGTTCTCTCCGACGCAGCGCCGGCTCGGAAGGTCCTCCGACCCTTCTTCCTCCCTGCCGTATTGTCCACAGATCCGACCTGCCGCCGCCGACATCCCGGCGACCCTCAGGTATAAGTTCTTCGAAAGCGGCCTTGCTCTACTGCCCCAGCTCCCCACGTGTCTGCATGTGCATCTTTTTCTACTCCCATCAGCTCTTCCAAAGCCACCTAAATTTTTAGTATTATTAGAGGTAAAGCTACTTCATGCATTCGAATCTAGGGCTTTGTTCAAACAACGAAGAAAGGGGGGAAAGTTGTAGCATGAATCTAGGACTTGATTCAAAGAGGAAATAATATGGTGAAAGTAGTAGAGACCGGATACCCAACTGGTCTCTTGGTTGAAAAGGGAAATGATGGGAAAACGCAGTACAAACTGGATAAGGAACAGATCTATTATTGGTTGAAAAAAGGATAGAAAGTGGCGGCTGGTGGACAAGTCAACAGAGTATGTCCAGGATTAGATTTGCTGCCATCACATAGTAAAAGGTCTCCAGGATTAGATTTGCTGCCCTCACATAGTAAAAGGCCTCGGGATTAGATTTGCTGCCCTCACATAGTAAAAGGTCTCAGGATTAGATTTGCTGCCCTCACATAGTAAAAGGTCTCCAGGATTAGATTTGCTGCCCTCACATAGTAAAAGGTCTCCAGGATTAGATTTGCTGCCCTCACATAGTAAAAGGTCTCCAGGATTAGATTTGTTGCCCTCACATAGTACAAGGTCTCCAGGATTAGGTTTGCTGCCCTCACATAGCATGAACAAACTCGGCATCACCACTTTATGCCTCCTTGTAGGTACATTGTGCTGATGCGTCCACTGTCGCATGTCCTTATACCAACCTTTTGCTGTTGTTAATGTAAGGGCGCATGTAAAATGAAGCGATCACACTGTTACCTTAGGGACATGTCTAACCAGTGTTATTGTTAATCTAATGCCTCCAGTGATAAGATGCAATTAAACTGTGTTACAAATGGCACTCCTGCTGTTTTCCCCAGTATGATAAGTAAGTTGCTCCTTTACGCTGCTGAGTGTCCTAGTGTCCCCATGGTCCCATGCCCTTAAACCAACTCTTTAGCTGCTGTTGATTTACTGTTTCTGGTAAACAAGCAATGCCGCCATTAAAGTAATCCCATATTTGAGGAATCTCATTGTTGATCGTAATGCTTCTGGTAACATGAAGCATTGCTGACGTTTTAAAATTTCTACTGTCCTTGCGTGATTGCCATGAACATAATTAAGATGCTTCTTTTCATTTTGTATATGTTTCGTATATTCTTATTGACCAACAACTATTTACTTTCTATCTTTTTGTGCAGATAGGGATATCCATTTCACCTTGTTGCTATTGTGACCTATTGGTGAACTACACAAAACACTTTTTTGGAATGAGTGTCTTGTGCAGTTCAACTAAAATGTTACATGGGCAACATCTCTCAATTTTGGTGGAACTGCATAAAATGGTGATTGGAGTTTCCAAAATCTCCGTCAAATTCTGCTGGTAATCTCGTGCAACATTTTATTAGCCTTTGCAAGATGAGTCGTAGCTGAATGATGCAATCTTTGCTTCATTTCAGGTGAACTGCAGAAAAAGTGGCATGAATTGAATCATCGAGTGGAGCTGCAGGTTGACTTCCACTAGTGCCAGTATTATAGTAATCATGCTCTTTATTATCTGCGCTATGCAAACAGGAATACTCAACTACAGATGTTGTGACGGTCAAGAGCATTCGCCAAGTTCTTCGATTGTATGACATGGCTAGCCAAGACGGATTTAATCCCGATATTCACTTTATCAAAAGGCTCTAATGGGTTGGTTCTGAATCTTGCAAGCTGGGAATCAGTGAGATGTGTAGGCATCTTTGTTGTACTTATTATTTGAATCTTATTTGTTGGTTTTGAATCTTGCAAGCTGGGAATCAATGAGATGTGTAGGCATCTTTGTTGTACTTATTATTTGGATCTTATTTGTTGGTTTTGAATCTTGCAAGCTGGGAATCAATGAGATGTGTAGGCATCTTTGTTGTACTTATTATTTGGATCTTATTTGTTGGTTCTGAATCTTGCAAGCTGGGAAACACGACATGATGATGCATAGGACAACAACCATAACAAACAGTTCAAACTTGGTAGTATTATCTTTGTGAAAGTGCGACAAATGTGCTGATCGTGTGCGTCCTGAGAATAATAATTCTAATTGTTATGCATGTTGATCCTGTGGCACTGATAGAACGAGCGAATGCATTGCTTGTTTTAAGTATAAATTTCTATTAAAGCTAATTAAATTTAAGTAAAGTGACCACTAACTCCTGTTATTACAGTACCAATACAGACCCGCTCGTGAACCGACGTGTGGCCGAGGGTGCATCTTCTGTCGGGCGTGCAGCGGACGAGGGAGGGGTAGTAACTGTTGTCGCCTGTACACACTCAGCTTACTGTTGAATCCAGTTCCCCAAGAGCTGAAAAACGAACTGCTGCCGCCGCCTACACACTCTTTCACTCGAAGAGACTCCAATGGCGATCCGAGGGGTGAGCCTGCTGGATATGGACTTCAGCAAGGAGTTCCCCTTTGAGTTCGCCGTTCAGTCCTATGGCTGCACCAAGTTGAATGTGATGTACACCAACGATACGGACTCGGTGAAGCTCTGCCTCGCCTCAGTCCTATGGCTGCACCAGGTTCTGGAGCATTCGCCCGTTTCATCGGCAGCGCCGACTGCACCTTCGCTACGATGGAGAGAAGGAAGAACGCGACGATTCGGCCATCTGGTGCAACAAGCTTGTCGACATCCAGAAGCAATACAAGATCATCAGCAACGGGCAGGAGAAGGACTCCGTGGTTGACCTCGCTGAGACCATCATCGACCCCTGATACGCCAACATGAAAGAAGACGACCTGAACACGTGGGAGGTACCTCTGAATCTAGCCTACATAACCTACGCGGCCAAGGACGCATACGCATGCTACGACATGTACAAGCAGATCTTGGACATGAGGGCGTGTCTGCTTCCCGTAACCGACGAGTACACGGACAACCGCAGCGTCATGATCAAGCGTGCCAGGAAGGTCTAGATGTTGTACTTTATCTGTTTATAAGCACATTTATCATCTGAGTGTTTCATGCATTAGCCTATGTGTCGTAATTATCTGTTTTGTCTGAAATATTTTTTTTAAGAACCCATTAACCTGATTGCTTTTTTTAGTGGCTATTTGCTTATGTATGTAAACTAGTTCACTTGTCCGTAAAAAAAACTAGTTCACTCAGCTGTCGTGCTTTGAATCTCCTTCCTCCCAACATATTCCCCTCCTCAGGTGGACCCAACAGGTCTCTGAATTTTCTCCCTCTTTCTTTTTTGATGTAAACTGAGTTTTCTCCCAATACTTTCCCCTAGAACCAACTCAACTGTCCCACGTCTAGCCTAAAAAATAATAATACCCCACGTACTATTAACTCATCAAATTAAAATGATATTTTATTTCGTAAGTTGAAAGTTCTTACAAAATAATAATAATAATTGTTTATATATAACTTGGCAAGTTAACTCCTAGTGATTGCGTACATAAGCTTGCAAAGATTTTACTGACGTGCAATCATGTGTTTATGTTTTTATAACATTTCTCCGTCTAGCCCAACATGATATTTTCACCCAGCCCAGCAAGTCCGCGGATTTCGAGAAAAATGCAAATGGGATTTAAACGGGCTGCATAGATGCTACATCATTGTTTCACCCAGCCCACCAAATGGACTAAAAAACAAATGGACTGGCTGACATGTGGGCCAGTAGGTCGAAGCCTAAGAAGACGTTGGATTTACATCCAACAACCGGCATTCTTCTTCAATCTCTCGTCTTCTTCCCCCAGCGCTGCCAGAACCGCCTGCTCCAGCCTTCGGCGTCCAGCGGCGTTGTTTTGCGCTCCTCAGCAAAACGCTACCCCGCCGACGGCCAGGCCATCCCTCCACTCCGCACCTCCTATTATTCTCTGCCGAGTGTAGGCCCACCCCGCACCCGAACCAGTCAAGTTTCCCACTCCTCTCCGTCTGTGACTCCACTGCCGCGTCTTCCCCATCTCCGGGTCGTTCCAATCTGGGGCCTCGCCGTCGTCCATCGCCTCGGTGCGCTCGGCGTGGCGTGGTCAACATACGAGAGTCATCGGAAGAGGACTGTACGTGGAGAGCCTGACGGCTGGGACCCACGAGGTCCATGGTCGCACGCAAGGAAAGTTCCTCCTTATTACGCACTGTACGTGCACTATACGTGGGAAGGGCTTCTGTATTTTGCGAAAAAATGCCCCCCCCCGCTGACAGGTCGGACCCACCAGCTATATCTTCGCACGCAAGGAAGTGCCTCCTTATTACGCACCAAAAAATGAATACCCCCTGCTAGCTGGGACCCACCATAGTGGGTGGCTGACTTGTGGGCCTACTAAGTTGACGAGGACGGAGGGCTTTGTCAACTTAGTCAATATGAACGATTCTAGCTCCAGTGACCATACGATGTCCATCCAATGGCCATAGTGCTTCTTCAACCTCTGGTCTTCTTGCTCCAGCCGCCCAAAGCAGCGCTGGTCGTGCCGCATGCTCCTGCCTCTCGTGGCCGGCTGTGATACCGCGGAGGCCTCACCGCCCCCTACTACTCCCACCGCTGGCCCAGGGTATCCCTCTACTCACCCACACCCCCTGTTATTCTGCGGCGACGGCAGCCTCACGCCGCAGCTGAACCAGTGAACCCTCGTACTCCTCTCCGCGTGGGCATCCACTGCCGCGTCTTCCCCGGCTCCGCGTCGTCCCCTTCCTAGGCCTCGCTGTCGTCCACCGCCTTGGTGCTCTCGGCGCGGCGTGGTCAATGTGGTCAACGACCGACTTCCATCGGAAGAGTACTGTACGTGGAGAGGCTGGCAGCTAAGTCCACGGCCACAACCCAGTTTTTTTGTGATTTGCCAAGTAAGTCGCTTTGTCAGGCCTGTTGGGCTGCAAATCTTTCAAGACGAGGAGAGCTTCATTCGGCTGGCCGAGAAAATGGCCTATCAGTAATGAGAAATGGGATGTACATTTTTAAAACACATCAAACCGGCAATTAGTTTCAAATATCTTTTTTTCATTTTGAGATTTTAAATTACATTAATTTTTATGCCTGGAGAATTTGTTGGATTTTATATTGATATACATTTATTTTTAAAATCAGTTTGAATGTGAGTCGAAATTTCGGGATTAAAAACAGTTCGGACCGCACCGAAATATGCAAAATTTCGTATAATTTTTTAACCGTGGCCACAATATGGGCTGTATGCTAACAAAAAGAATATGGGATCCAAAAAAACCTTAAGAATTAGCAAATGGGCTGTAAATTATTAGAAATAATGGCAGATGGGATGTATGCTGTTTTCCACAAATTTGAGGCTTTCCTAAAAAAAAGGTTGACGCACAAACAGTGACTGTTGGATGTCCATCGAACGGCCGTCGTGCTTCTTCAATCTCTGCTCTTCCTGCTCCAGCCGCTCAAACAAGTGCCAGCGGGACTGCCTGCTCCCTCCTCCCTGCGGCCGGTTGTGCTGCCGCGCAGGCCTCACCGCTCCACCGTACTCCCATCGCTGGCCTAGCCATCCCTCTACTCACCCACACCTGTTGTTATTCTCCGGCGACGGCAGACGAACCAGTAAACCCTCGTACAGTCGTACTCCCCTTCGCGTGGGAAACAACTGCCGAGTCTTCCCTGCCTCCGTGTCGTTCCCTTCCTAGGCCTCGCTGTCGTCCACCGCCCTGGTGCTCTCGGCGCGGCCTGGTCAACGTGGTCAACGACCGACATGCATCTGAAGTGGACTGTACGTGGAGAGGCCGACAGCTGGGTCCACGGCCGCACGCAAGGAAATGCCTCCTTATTACGCGCAAAATAATGATTCCTCCACCTGACATCAGGGACCCACCGAAAGGGCCTCTGTATTTCGCGAAGAAAACGTTACCGCCGCTGACAGCTCGTACCCACCAGCTATATCTTCGCACGCAAGGAAGTGCCTCCTTATTACGCACAAAAAAATGAATACTCCCCCTGTTAGTTGGGACCCAGTATAGTGGCAGGCTGGCTTGTGGGCCTACTAAGTTGACGGGGACGGATGGCTTTGTCAACTTAGTCAATATGCACGATTCTAGCTCCAGTGACCGTACGATGTCCATCCAACGGCCGTAGTGCTTCTTCAACCTCTGGTCTTCTTGCTCCAGCCGCCCAAACCAGCACCGGTCCTGCCTCGTTCTCCTGCCTCCCGTGGCCGGCTGCGATGCGGCAGAGGCCTCACCGCCCCCTACTACTCCCACCGCTGGCCAGGCCATCCCTCTACTCACCCAGACCCCCTATTATTCTGCGGCGACGGCAGCCTCACACCGCAGCGAACCAGTGAACCCTCGTACTCCTCTACGTGTGGGCATCCACTGCCGCGTCTTCCCCGGCTCCGCGTCGTCCCCTTCCTATGCCTCGCCGTCGTCCACCGCCCTGGTGCTCTCGGCGCGGCGTGGTCAACATGGTCAAGGAACGGCTTCCATCGGACGTGGACTATACGTGGAGAGGCTGACAGCTGGGTCCACGGCCGCAGCAAGGAATTGCCTCCTTATTACGTGCAAAATAATTATTCCTCCACCTGACAGCGGGGACCCACCGGACGGGCCACCGTATTTCGCGAAAAAAACGTTTGCCCCTGATTGCTGGGACCCACCAGCTACATCTTCGCACGCAAGGAAGTGCGTCCGGGCAAAAAAAAAACGATTCGCCCCCCTGACTGCTGGGACCCACCAGCTACATCTTCGCTGGCAAGGAAGTGCCTGACAGTCGGGACCCACCTGGTCGAAGCGTACGTAGCGTTGTCATTCTGGTCGCGAACGTGTACGTACATATATACTGGTGGATGTAGAGGCGCGCACGTGTCGTAGTAGAGGCGCGTACGTGTCATAGTAGAGGCGCGCACGTAGCATGTATACGTACTTACAGCGGCCAGGGTGCAAGAAAGAAAATACGGCCACGTATGTGTACATACGGGCGGGGTCTTGAACGCCTACTCGCGCATACATACGGCCAGGGCTCGTGTACATGGCTGGGTCGGAACGGAGAAACAGCGTCGTCGTCGTGTTCATGGGGAGGCAACGGAATGCGTCGTGTTCATCGGGAGGCAACGGAATGCGTCGTGTTCATCGGGAGGCAACGGAACGCGTGGGAGCCAACCGCTGGGTCGGAACGGAATGCGTGGTCGTGTTCATCGGGAGGGCTTGGACGGAACAGGCGATGGAAACGAGGCCTGGCGTACCGCACAACGGAGGAAATAGACCTCCTACGTTCGGAACGGGGTCCTGTTGATCGGGAGGGGTCTGGCGTACCGCAAAACGGAGGAAACGGACCTCCTACGGTCGAAACGGGGGTCCTGTTGATCGGGAGGGGTGTGGCGTACCGCAAAACGGACGAAACGGACCTCCTACGGTCGAAACGGGGGTCCTGTTGATCGGGAGGGGTGTGGCGTACCGCAAAACGAACGAAACGGACCTCCTACGGTCGAAACGGGGGTCTTGTTCATCGGGAGGGGTGTGGCGTACCGCAAAACGGGACTCCACGAGATACTGTTCATCTCCACCGTCGACCTCCTCCAGCCTCCACAGGCTACCGTCGACCTCCTCCAGCCTCCACGGACTCCTGTTCATCCAGCCTCCACCGCGCACTACTCCACCGGCTACTGTTCAACCACCCCTCCACGGGCATCCCTCCATCATCTATTGTTCATCCAGCCCTCCACACCACGGGGTCCTGTTCAACCACCCCTCCATGGGCACCCCTCCACCGTCTACTGTTCATCCAGCCCTCCACCACACCACGGGGTCCTGTTCATCCAGAGGCAACGCCACCGCTCACTGTTCATCCAAACCCCCTCGCAACGCTCACTGTTCATCCCAGAGGCAGCATCGATCGGCTTCAGTTAGCAGCAGTAGCGAAGGAATCGCTCGATCGGGTTCAGTTAACAGCCATCGATCGATCGCTCGGGTTCAGTAACGCGTAGCCTGCAGTGCAATCGCTCGGGTTCAGTTAGAGCCCAACGACTCGCCCGGGTTCAGTTAGAGCCAACGCCTCGCACACACGCGCGTACGTGTACGAGAGAAATGTGCATCGCTCGGCCCCCGACCTCCCACCGTAACCGGGAACTCGCCAAAATTTTCCTCGCCCTCTCTTCTACCATGGTTTTTTCCGTCATGGACGGCCCAAAGAATGTCATGCAGTTGCGTCTTCGGCCCGCCCAGGACGAAAAGCCCATTTTCTGTCATGATTTTTTGTCATAGAAGTAGGAGCCCACCACATCTATGATGATACCGGGTTTTGTCACAATTATCGTCATAGAAGTGTCATATGTATGACAGAAAAAAAATCGTTCGGCCCAAAATGTCATGGATGTGTCTTTTTTTTGTAGTGGTGCCACACGCCTAGTTCTTACCAGCCCCTGCATCGAGTTGCAAATATGAACAACCGACCCGGTATCAAATACCCAAGAGCTACTACGTATGTCAGCAAGGTAAATGTCTATAACATATGCAACAAGTGTGCCTTTGCCTGAAGAAGCATTTCCGGCCTTCTTGCCATGCTCTACAAGCCACTTGCTACAGTTCCTCTTCCAGTGTCCGGTCTCCTTGCAATGATAGCAAATGGTCTTCGAGTCCGGTCCAGACTTCGGCACAATGGTGGAGTTTACCGTCTCCGTACCCTTTGCCTTAGCCTTTTTCTTGGACCAACCCTTCTTGAACTTAGCCGATTTCTGCACCATCAACACTTGGTGCGTGCCTTTCTTAATATCCTGCCCTGCCACTTTGAGCATCCCATGCAATTCAGTGAGCTTCTTATCCAAGCCATGCATATGATAGTTCGAGATGAACGTCCCATAGCTGGGCGGAAGAGAACCCAGAACCGCATCAGTAGCCAGCTCATCCAATAGCGGGAAGTCCAACCGATCCAAAGCTTGCACGTATCCGATCATCTTGATCACATGTGGGCTTAGTGGATCACCTTCCTCCAGCTTGCCATCCATCAAGGATCGCCAGACGTTGAACCTTTCGGTCCTAGCCTGTGTCTGAAACATGCTCTTGAGACTCTCGATCATATTGTAAGCCTCAAAATTTTCGAAATGCTGTTGCAAATCGGGCTCCATACAAGCCAGCATCAGACAAATGATCTCCGTTGATTCATCAACGAGTTTCTGGTAGGCATTCTTAGTTGTGGCATTAGCATTTTCGGCAGGTTCCTCTAGAAGTGGATCCTCTAGAACATGTTCCTTTTTATTGTGCTTGAGAATAATTCTCAGATTTCTATACCAGGTGGTAAAGTTCGTTCCATTCAGTTTATCCTTCTCCAGAATTGATTTCAATGCAAAGTTGGGTTGAGCAGGTGGTGCCATTGATCTACAACAGAAAATATGCAATCACTAAGCAATGTGTTTATGTAGAGTAATTCAAGCCTAAACAGAAATACTCCCACTGAAGTTAGCATCCCTCCGCAAACTCTCCGTGATTCAGGATCCGACTAGCACATGCGACTAGTGAGCTTTAGCATCACTGCTAGACAACATGCCTATCCGGTAAGAAACTCCTTGCTAATCGTATCTCTATATGACTCTTGTCGATCGGGAAGGTATCTCATACCCCGGCTCCCAACCTTCTTTGCCACAAGGCTCAAAACCGTTTTGATAGCCTTGTCAAGTTAACCTGAATGCAGTGCATGGCCGTGTCCGACACGAACCCTTCAGTTCAAGGACACCTAGTAGCACCCCAATTTTATGAGCCCACTACTAGACGTACTTGACGTGCGAAGGTGCAACATCGGGGATGGAAATTCGCTTGATATTTATGAGGGATCTTTCCACCATTTTAACATGCATAGAAACAAAGAAGCATAACAATCACAAATAAACACATATTGTGAAATGGTATGGCTCCTTCATGGATGTTCTTCCAGGTCGGCTCCGACTCCGATGACCATCTAGGAACTCCATCTTGTTTGTCACGCCAGGACGCCAAGCCACCAACCCGATCTCTATTATCCAACTACTAGAACTAGTAATGAATTTTACATAGAGAATCACAAGTCGACACGCAGGTCGTTATACATTATAATGACAACACTTTGGCTCCTGCCGGCTGACAAACATGACACGCAGGCCATGTATAAATTACACACATGCATCACATACACATGAGCCATACTATTCACATCAAACCTGCAAAACAAAGTTACGCATAGAATCGCATTCTACCGGTTTGAGTGATCGTGTACGAAATACAAGGCGCTACGCACACGGCAGTCCCGCTAGTCGGTTAGCGGGCAGGGTTCGAAGGGGCAGCGCCCGATGTTTTCGGAAATCACAGATCATATCTGAACTCCGATCACGCCGAATTTTCCGATCTGGCCGATCTTATCGATCATCGCGAATCCTATTCGGATTTACGTTTCACTATTAACCCCGATGGCGGATACCGACCGGTAGGGTAGGTTGTGTCACGACCTCATCGATTCTGATCATCAGAAAACATAGCCACGTCGATCCCCATGTGCAGTTGATCTCATCAATCGTGCACATAGCCGATCTGATAAATGACGACAGATCTCATCTGCGCCTCCACATATCTAATATGCTTACGATCTGAATCTCAATTCTATAGCAGATGCTCTGATACCACTGTTGGTTTCTACGGTAGGGTGCGTCGACTGCAAATTAAAATTTTCCTACGCGCAGAACAACCAGGAACATGCTACGGGAATGGATCACAGATCGTTACCACTAGACGCGCAGTGTCGTGCAGCGGAAGAAGATTTGGGGCAGCGCGTCCGCGTGGATCGTCTCCTCCTCGTCCGATCTCCCTCGAACAACCGGTCGTCCGATCCCACGTACAAGTTCGCCGGAGCGGCGCAGGTGCACCGCCTCTAACGGTATCCGTGCGTGCAGGAGGAACACCGTGCGATGGACTGCTAGGTCCGATCACACAGTCGGCGGCGAGTGGAGGTGGCTATTCGCAACACATGCAAACCCTAGTGACAATGGCGAAACGATCCACCAAATGAGTGTGCCGCACCTCCACTTTATATAGGCGTCCGTCGCGGGCTCAACACTTGGGCCTCGCACGGACCCTAAAGCCCAAAATCTGTTCGGCCGGGATCCGAGTCCGAGTAGGATCACATCTGACATGTGGAGTCTGATCCGGCCTCACAGGTTCGTTCCCTTAAGCGCGCGACCCCTTAGGTTCAAGTCGTCTTGGTCGCAGGTTAGATCACCTCTGACCTGCTCGGCTGGTAGCGGCCTCTAGCAAGGCGTGCCAACTACCAAGTAGACAATGAAGCTGGTTAGGCGAACCTGTACATCACACTTCTATTCCTTTTTCCACACGATATACGTTGTCGGGCTCAAGGCGAGTCTGTCATCCTTGTGCTAGCCCGACCTCTTTCTCGTTCCAGTGATGCCGACCACAAACATGATTATCTCATAATCCTTATCGCATGGCCATGCTTATCCTGATCGGATCACACGAGGGGCCCATAGTATATCTCTCATGATCGGAGGGGTAAATCCCATCTTGCTCGACCATGTCTCGCAGCATGGGTTTGGACAAGCCCGAAACCTACCTTTGTAACTATCCAATCACGGAGTAGCGTTTGGTCGGCCCAAAACAGGTCTGTCACCACCCCGAGTACATGTGCCAGCTCAGGTCTTAGGACATAGAACGTATGTTGTACTAGAGACTCACAGATGACATATCGCTGCGTCTCATAGTTGGGTCTGTCCGACTCAGACCTTATCTCGACTCGGATCCGACTACGTCGAATCCGACCAGATCCTTCCAAGTCCATATTATCCGGTTAGTATCCAATGCTCCATGGCTAGTGATACCAAGCCATCGACCATGTCACATGCTAGTCTAGTCGGCTGCGCGTCCACACAGCCCTTTCGACTAAGGACCTTTTAGGACAGTCATCATACATCCATAGTCCCACAAATAAGTCACGTACTTGCTGATACACATCATTGATAATGTCCAAGGACTATCTTTATTCATAAACACATAGGAAATATCATCATACATGATTGCCTCTAGGGCATATCTCCAACAGTCACCCTTTCACCCGCGCGAACATTACCAATAATGGTTTTTGAAAGCGCTTTGAGTCGCCCATCCAAAAAGATGGGAAGTCTTGATCGGCGAACGTACTTGGGCCGGGGATGATCCCCTAGAAGTGCAGGCTGTCGAATCACTATATATTCACCATGGCGTCGATGCAAGATTTCACCCCCACAAAAGAATCAAACCAACAAAAAAAGCTTCACACGGCAACATAAGCTCATCAGATCCGAATAATCGGATCAGCGAGGACAAAAAACTCTCAAACCTCATGACACCGCCAAAAGAACGAGAGGAAATTTCTTCTCGCAAAACTATGATGGTCACTAGACGTTGACGAAGAACATAAAGATCTTGAAGATCCGAGGTCCCCTCACCTCTCATAACCAAGATGGCAGCCGGAGGCGAGGAGACCTAAATTTCTTAGATGGTGATGACGACAGCGGCAAGGGTACACCTTAACTAGTGATTTCGGCAGTTCTCGGAAAAAGAAAGAAACGCCGGCCGGTCTATAATTGGGCCAGCTAGGCCGCTTCCTTGGGCCGGCCAGCTCCGTCAAAAAGAAAAACAGCAAGCAGGCCAGGGCGACGAGGGCATCCTGCGGGCCTGACCGGGCTGGAGCGCAGGAGCCGATCCAGTTGCTCGCGAAATGCCTGTTCGTCTGGTCGAGACCGCGAGACGGCGACTCCGTGCCCTAGGTCGCCTTTGACAGATTGCTTAGCTCCGCCACTGCTGCCAGCCGCCTCCCCCCGGACCGGCCGCACTGCCGCCGCGCCTCCCCCTTCCCGGCTCCTCCATCTCCCTCGCCGGGCGCCACTCTCTCCCCCGCGAGCCGCGCCGCCCGGAGCCACGGTTGATGCGGTAGCAAGCCGTGGGTGCTGGAGAGGGTTCGCGGATGGAGGCGCTCCCTTCGTCGCCGAGGCACCCTCCCAAGTACGGCAGCGCCGCCGTCCAGGTCCGTGCTTCTGTAGCAACGCCCCCTCGCTAGTGGAATTTGGTTACCTACAGCTTCGAGCCAGCCGTTAGCACCCGTATCTGAATCCCGCCCCATGGTAGAATAGCTACCGTCTGCAGATGTCGGTTTCGGTTCGACTCACCTGCCAGGGCGCTGGGTTGGTCAAGAGTAAAAGGTTGTGGTCACCACTCTTGCATGTTGTCATCGTCCTTAGTTGGTAAATGTAGTTACCAGTTAGTAGTACAAGAGGGTAACACTTGAAATGGGCCGATTCGGTACGGAGTCAGCTGTAAACACATGAATATATTGCTAGCATTGCAGAGCACATCCCTTGTAGCAATCACATGGTGGTTATGCAACGCAGTAGCTACACCACCTGCTAAGCTCAGTTTCTTCGCGACTAGTTGTTACAAAGGAATTGGCTTGTCTGAGTCGCTGTGAGTATCTTTCAGTTGTAGGGATAGTTTTTGATTTGTTCTGAATAAACTATTGCACATGATCCATTCGCATGTCAAGCTGCTTAACTGTTTGGCTGCACATGTGACTTCAACATTTTTTTGTTTCTTATATTTCTCATAATGCTCATTTAGTAAATCTGTATGGTGTAAATTAATTAAGTGAATACAAATACCAAGTTCTACTGATTTATATGTTTGTCTTTTGAACGAGCACGGTATATAGGGTTTAGGAAATAAAAGCATATTTCTATGTGGTAAAGTGTTGTGGCTAGTTACTGAAAAATGAAGTTTATGTTGGCAGAATGCTTTGGAGCAGTTGGCGTCCATTGATCTCATTGAGCTGAGCAAGGAGGCTAGAATTGAGCACTGCCGTGCAACTAGGGACTTGAGTAGCTGCGGCCGCTATGTGCAGCATGTGCTTAACTCATGTGGGCATGCATCGTTATGTGCCGAGTGTAGCCAGAGATGTGATGTCTGCCCAATTTGCAGAAGTCCAATACCTGATAATGGAAAAAGAGTGCGGCTCCGCCTTTACCACAAGTGCTTGGAGGTCGGCCTTATCTCTAAGCAGCATGATGAAAGGTTTCAGGAAAAGGAAGGCCATGGTGATCCTGTTAACATGGACGTCCAGCGGCTGCATTCCTTGTTTGATGTTGCGCTTCAGAATAATCTAGTTTCCCTGATTTGCCACTGTATCCTCTTTAGAAGGCTACTTTCGCTTTAGGCTGATAGACACAGTTTCATCTTAATTGTTTACATAGTGTCTTCTCTTTTCCTTCTGTTACCTTGACATTTAGACCAGATATAACAGATGTTTGTTTGGATGAGAATGCTGTGTCAAGTGATCCACTTCTGGCTTTTCTTTTGGACGAGGTGGTCATCAAGGACTGGTGCAAGAGGGCTGTTAAGGCACTCATATCAGAGATATGCACGATTTGTATCCACCAATGTTTAACCAGTTCCAGTCACAGAATTTATATATTTTTGACTAGCCTTTCATCTCTTCGTGCAAGCACAGCCATGCATGTTGAGGGAGAGGCAAGATTATATTGTTAAATAACACCTTAACCACATCTTAGATAGATCTGGATTAGAGACGATGAAGTCTAAGTTATCCCAGATGCAAAAGTTTGCAGTGCAGCTGTCAGGGATATCCACTGTTGTTGAAGCTATGATCGCATCTTTCAGAGAGGCAGCTCATGTAAATGACCTGCATCATCTCATCGAGAACACAATGAAGGCAAAGCAGGTCTTATTTCTTAAATCCATGGCTATTAGGGCTTTTATGTCACTGTCAACAATCTAAATATTAAGTTCTGCTATGCATGGTAGTTGGGTTTTGCTATGAGTTGATTATGCTGGGAGGTGTAGATTCATTCAACAGCTTACTTTCTATTCATGGGTTGCGTGAATCGATTTGGATACATAGCTCAAGTAAGACTGGAATATGGACAACTACAACTACATTTATCCATCTTTATCTTCTCTTTCCCTTTTTGTTTCTCTTATCTTTTTCATGTATGTTGATCATCAATTGTTCTTCACTGAAATGCTTTAGAAGAAAAGTAATCAGATGTTTCTTACACCATCATTATTTCTTCCTGAAGTGTTAATTTTGGAGTTTTTCCTACAGCATTTGGAAGCCATGATATGGTGCACCAGGCATGAATTTCTTGAGAAAATTTGCTCACGCCATGCTAGTTTTGCTACTTGGAGTGCTGATGTGATTGAAAGGAAAAAGTCTGCAGAGGAACGACAATGGCCTGAATTCTCTGGTAAATCATCAGGTCACAACGAAGTCAACCAGGGTATACTTTTCATCGAGCAGGCACTACAAAACCTTGGGGGTCAACAAAGTTATAGGGATAATGAGGAAGAAGCAGAAATCACATGTCTGCAGAATGAACAATCAGCATTTGAGTTCTCTTATACAATTGATCAGTTTAGTGTCAATAGTTACCCATTTAAAAACTTGCGTGAGGCAGTTGATGTACTGTTTCTTCACGGAGGATCTGACATGGTGATTGCAAAGCAAGCAATTGTATCCTTTTTTGTTATCTGATAGTGAATTCAACATTTACAATGCTACTCACAAACATTGAAACATGCTACTTTTTTGGTTTCCTTGACATTCTTTAGTTCTTATACTACATATTTGATCGGCATTGGACCAGACCAGATTCAGAATGGAGGTATCTGGTGGATGATTTTGCTGCTACATTTGGGATCTCCTGTAGAACGTTGCTCGAATGCCTAGTATTCTATCTTCTGGACGACCACTCTTCACAGGCTCTGGAGGTAACTGATTAACACCTGTCTTCTGTCGACATGATGTTCTCAGCTATGGTGCATGGGTTGTGCATATATCTGATTCCTTAAATGTTTTCTTTGTCCAAGTCAAATAGTTAATTATATTTTCCTATTTTGCCTGTGAAGTTGAGTTTGACATTTATTTGAGTGATCTGCACCGCTTTTTGAATTACCTGTCTTTCATATTTGATCAAAGCTATTCACATTATATGGTGACAATTGCTTCAAACTTACTTATTGTAGAAGACCCTTTTGGGGTGATTGGGCTGCCTAGTCTTTGGGTGCTGAAGTAAAGTAGAGCTATTTCTCATCATATCTTTATTTTATTGTTCTGTTCAGTTGCTTTGGAGGACAATATTTTGAAAAGGAGAGGGAG
This sequence comes from Aegilops tauschii subsp. strangulata, assembly GCF_002575655.3. Classification (NCBI taxonomy): domain Eukaryota; kingdom Viridiplantae; phylum Streptophyta; class Magnoliopsida; order Poales; family Poaceae; genus Aegilops; species Aegilops tauschii. Next base: position 45,986,278 of record NC_053038.3, on the reverse strand, counting down.
AGTGCTTTCAGTAGTTCAGCTGTTAGGGTGCCATTTTAGCATTTATCTAGGGAGTCTGTTAGTCTATTGGGTTTGTTTTCTGCAAGTCCTGTACAGTTTTGCACTCACTTTTGGACTGTAATCCCATGAAACAAAACTTGCTTATTTGTACAAAATACATTTGAACTTCAAGCTATGTGGGGTCTAATCCCTTGGAACCAGTTTTGCACCCCCTATTAATTTAGCTACTCATACAGAATTTATATTGTTACCGTACTGAATAAGCATGTAAATGGAGATGTGTATTGTGTTGAAACTGTCCCTTTAGTTTCTGCCTTTTACTTGCCCTCCACTGAATTGTTATTTCCAATATATGCTGCTTAAGGGTTAAAACTATCATTTATTTTATGAATTCCAGTGAAGTGTCCCTTTCCCCTTTTATGGTGTGAGTGACATCAGAGCTTGAGTTCTACTTGTATATACTAAACCTGCTTATTCACTAGCAATTTGCTTAAAACAATCATTTGTTCTATGAATTCTAGTGAAGTCCCCCTTTCCCCATTTATGGTGCAAGTGACATCGGAGCTTGAGTTCTACTTGTATATAGTGAACATGCTTATTCAGTAAATACTCTTCTTTTAGTCAATTAACTTTCATTGTGATGCACATCTACTCTTTGTGCAGGAGGCATGCTCTCTTCTTCCTAAGATTTCTAGCAAGGAAACACATCCAAAGATAGCACAAGTTCTTCTGGAACGTCAGAAACCTGACGTGGCACTGGTCGTGTTGAAGTGCACAGGGTGTGATAGCTTCTCCGCTACTGCAAACATTGAGAAAGATGGACTGTTATGTCTTAGTGAGGCAGTGACTGCAATCCGTGTAAGAATTGAATATGGCCAAGTAACAGAAGCATTTATGTTCCATAGGAGCTACTGCTCTAGGATAAAAGAGCAAAGACCAGCAGATATGATGCATCATGTGGAGGTGATGATGGTTGAGTTTTGTGAGATCTGCATTGAACGAAATATTGTTGATAGAATAATTGATCTGCCTTGGGATTCTGAGGAAGAGAAATATCTTCATAAGTCCCTCTTTGATTCTGCTCGTGAGGCGCCCACAGGGCCATGTGGTAGTCTGCTTGTTGTTTTCTACCTCCAGGTAAATTTTCTGTATGCTTGCATATTCTTTTTATCATTTCAGTGTACTAAGGTCATCAGGGATTCAGGGTCACGAGGAAATGATACTGTAGGTTTATGAAATCTAGTGTAATGAAATTTCATTAAATCTCTTCTGTTTACTCACATGCTACTTCATATATTAATAGCCATGCACATCTTTCAGACATGGAACAGATACATATAACAGTTAGAATCCAAAGCGGTTAAGCCTAGCTAGTGCAGCATTTTTTCATGAACACAGAAGTTCATGTATACTACTATTAGAGATTGGATATTGTACATGCAAGGGTGGGTGCTACTTTATGTTTTAGTTACTTGTGCCTATCGAAAATTTCTCAAAATATGAAAATGTTCATATTAGAATAGTGCACCTGCATTAAATCATGCGGAAGTGTGATCAATGTGCCCTGAAAAAGCACACAAAAGATTCTAGTTATTTTTTAGAACATCGCTGGTAGAACCACCTGTCTTTCTTGAACAGTGCACAATGCATTGTATTTTTGCTGAATTTTTGGCTGGTGCACTTGTTCCAACATAGTGAATCAATGAATTTTGTAAGAATGTTCCGAGATGCGGAAGTACCTAAACCGTAAATTCAAGCATCCATCCTTGCATGTAGGTTTTCATTTTCCTATTATTAATGTACATAAATCATGGTAGCAAAGAGATAATATGTATATTTATAAAAAATATAATGAGAAGAGATTAATCAGTGGTGTTTGATGTTACTGTTAGAAGAAATGATAAATGGGAAGTTCGTCCCCACGTTGTCTCTTGTCTGTAGGATACTTTTCTTGCTTCATACATGTGTTGTTATAATGCTTCATGGATATTTTCACTTTTGGTGCCTAAAAGCAACTTTTACTTTGTTAAACTCATATATGATTTTGATGTTATGGTCTCTGTAGATGGCACTACCCTTGAGATTTTTGTATGTTGCATTTGACTGGACTGTTATTTACCAAATTTACCCTACACTTCTAATTATTGTAGTCTAGTTGAATTTGGACTAATGGAGAATTAAATAGTGCTATTGTCAGTTCAGTTTGAAATACTACCATGGGCTACTGACATATGCATATATTTCCAACTTTTCATCATAAGGAAACATATCAGTAGCTAATTTGCAGAGGACTTTCTGTATTTTTTTCTGGTTGCTCTTTTAGCGTTATCGGTACTTGGAAGCATATGATGTCCATCGTAGTCTTCAGAACTTTGAGCAAAACACACTGGAAACTGCCAGTGAAGAGATTGCATCCAAAATCAGTACAATTGCTCGGTGGAGAGAAGGTTTGGTGGTAAGTACTTCCATACTTTGGTTTTGTCTCGGCATGCATGTCTTGTTTTTATTTTATTTTATCAGGAAAGTGTTTTTTGATTTATTCTCTTCGTAATAATATGCATCGCAGTTGCTGAACTTGATTTAATGACTACTCCCATATTCTTTTCAGATGTCGTTTTAGAATGTGTGTCCTATTAAAAGCTTGATAGCCAATGTACTGGAAACTATATTTGGAATTGGCATGTGCACATGTTACTAGATTGGTCATAAAAATATTCTTATTAAACATAATTAGGAACTGCTGGAGCTCTTTATGACTCTGCCGGACCACTCTGAACCTCCAAACATGATATAGTGCTACTAACACGCTACCGCCTACATCTGTAAATACAAAGCATTTTAAAAGGTGTACTATCAAACATCCCTGACCTAGATTGATTATGTCAAAATAGTATCAACATATTTGTTATGAAAAGTATTTTATGATATAGCTATTTCATGCCAACATATTTATTACAAAAAGTTCTGAAGACCGTGCCAGTCACAAGCGTTATGTATTGTTGAGTAGAGCAAGTATAATTTCATTTTGGATGGATGAAAGACGCCTATTTTCTTCAAGACATAATCTGCTGCACAATATGAATTCTTTAGATGTATACACAACACTCAGTATGTTGTACGTGTCTTTACAGGCTAAATGCCTTGAAATGCTTCCTGAGGTCCAGAGGGAGGATGTGAGGTCCATCAGCAGCGGGGACCAAAGTCAGTTTGCCATCCGAACCATGCAAATGTCTTCTCCAGTTAATCCTGTTGTCAAATCAGCCAGTCCTACCATTGGATTGAGCTCGTCCTTCACCCCTGCTCTTCAGAATAAATCAAACCCTCTCCACTCCAGGAATATCCATGGGCTGACTGATTCTGGTGCTCTTATCGGTAGTGTCTGTTCAGAGTTTGGCAGAAAGGTTCCATCTATCCTCCAATGTAGGCCAGTTCCCCCAGCGACACCTGCATCCAATATGAGATCCACTGCAGGGAGTATATTCCCCTCTCTGGGTCAAAATGGTGAGAATCCATATTTAAAGGGGACAAGAGAACTCGGCTTTATGAAAGGAGAGCCAGGTTTTAAAGAAGGAACCAAACCTGCTGGTCATGATTCAATTCCTATGTATTTCAACTTGGGTGCTGGCGATACACCTAAGAAAACCCACGGAACAAGTTTGGTGAGGACTGAGCGCAACAAAAACACTTTCTTTCAAGGAAAAGATTCTGTCAGAAAGGGAGAGTTTGACTTTGGTGTACGTGCTGAGAAGCCTTTCATCTTAAGTGGGACTGGGGCTGGTCAAAATGGCCAAACAAAGGTATCTGATAGTGCTGGATTTCGTCGTGAGAATCATATGGAGAAGACAAAAGTTCTAATGACACCGAATATTTTGAGGTAATCTTTGTTGTGTACAGTTGCAATATGTTTATTGTTTTACTTGATGTTGCTTATTTAGTTACTACCTTTTGACAATTTGCACAGTAATTTCTGAGGGTTGATACGATTTAAAAGCATAGTCCCATAGGGCAAGGGTTTAGAGTAACTGGTACTTTATTTGGTAACCCTGGTTGGTCAATTGAGAAGTTCTGTATGAAATTTTAAGCTCATAACATTATGTGTTGGGTAGTGCCAGTTTTACTGTTTGTCCATTTGATTTTAAAATTTAAAATATGTGTACAGTTTTACTTTTAACTATCCTGGAGCTGACTGCTGTTTCCTGGTGTGGTGTTGATCTTTGTTGCTGACTGTACTAGGTCTGTCCCTTCTGTCAAGGTGGCCAATTTGGTACTCCTTCCGTTCACAAATATAAGATGTTCTAACCATTTTCTGAATTGAATGTGTGTAGACATGTTTTAGTATGCTTGTTCACTCATTTGAGTCCGTATGTAGTCCATATTGAAAATATCCAAAACATATTTGTGAACGGAGGGAGTACATCATACCTGGTAGATAACGTGGAAATTTTTCAGGCAGACAATGTAGTGCTGGCCTGATTTAAAAGAAATAAGTTTTACATAGGAAGAGTAAGGGCTTGTTTGGTCACTTGTCATACTTTGCCACACTTCTTTGCTGATTTTTGTGGCTGACAGATCAGTGGGCACACTCCTTGCAAAAGTTTGCAGTGAACCAAATAGGCCCTAGCACAGAATCAGATTGCATCATGAAACTTCAAACAGCCTAACATGCTGAGTCAAAGTTTGCAGTGAACCAAATAGGCCCCTAGCACAGAAATTGGGCGGAATCGATGTAAATCACAATGTAGATTCGTAGTTCTAATGATTGCAATGGATTGTAGCCTGGACTGGCACGGCCTATCGTTTGTTGTAAGGTTGCCTTCACCGGTGGTTACTTGAAAGACTTGAACCTTGTGGTGGGCACAGTAATTAACACTGAAGTGTTATTCTTTCTCTGTTGTTTGAAGCTTGGGCAAGAAACCCCCGGTTGGTGAAGGAGCAGCCGGCCAAGGCGGGTCAAGGTGGAGGTCCGACGAGTCGAGTGAAGACGAAGATGAGACAAGAACTGGCGGGTACATGGAGAGCGGCGCTTCCCTTATTACCCGAAGGCGGCCGAGATTTCCCAGAAGATGATGTATCCTCTCAACTGTATTCCGATTTTCCAGTCTCCCTTTGAATGTGGACATTAATTTGTGTTGGCCGTGAGCGAGAATCGGAAATAACCTTGGAAATATTGCACCGCCATGGCCGCAGTGATATGCAAGGGAGCTAGAGAATGAAGAGGTGCGTGCGTGCTTGGAGTATGGCGTAAGGCGCTGCTTTGTGCGCGAATTTTGTGGCACACACTTCGTTTGTACAGTACTATATTCATTTCCAGCGAAGAAAACGCCACTGGTGGTTTCTAGGGGCATCCGGTAGACGATGACGCGTGCCAACTTGGAACCAGACGGAACGGATGTATATTGTATGACGGTTAGTGGCAACATGGAACGCGACAGAAAAACGGGTAATATCTCTCTGGGTGGACCACTCGTTCCAAGATGGACATGGCGGTAACAGACGATGGGATCGAAACGTCGGGCCGGCTCGTGCCCCTGCTGATTGGTACTAACAGACAAGGCGTCGGCGTCCTTTGATGTTGCTCATTAGTTAGCTGCATTTGGTGAAGGTTTATCTGTACTCGTTGTTTGATTTCGGTGTGCTGAGCCGATGGTTTTTCTTCTTCTTTGAGGGCGTGGCAACCTAGTGCCTAATTCTAATAATATAGTGGCTAGTGTCTGGGCCGCTGTACGACAGTTCATCATTTGAAATACTGGCAGTAGACTAGCTAGGACGAATCGTAGTACGAAAAAAGGTAGTAGTTTAGAGCAACTCCAACGGGCCGACCCAAACGGACGGCGCATTTGTCCGCTTTTTGTCCGTTTGGGTCGGCCGCCCGTCCGGTGTCCGTCCAGTTTTGCATTTGGGTTGGCAGCGCGCCCAACGCGCTGACCCATTTCATGTCCGCATTCAACTTCTAAATAAAAAGGCCCGCGGCCGATCATGCCAGCGGCCATATCTCATGCCGGCACCATGCCAGCGCCGGCATACAATGCCGGCTTCAGAAAATACCACAGTTCATGCTGGCGCACTCGCCAGCCGGTCGGCACACATGCCAGCACACAAAAAAGGTGGGACTTGAGTTCGACCACGCCATTGTGGCTCCCGTGGTCATGCCGGCACACCTGCTGGCATACAAAAAAGATGGCCCTCGCCGCCATAGATCACTCGTCGTCGAACTTGAGCATGTCGCCCTGCATCTTCTCGAACCACGGCCTCTTCCTTGGCGACACGGCGTTGAGATCCACCTTCATGATCTCCACCCCGGTCATCATGCTCGCAAGAGCCACTTCTTTCGCCTTTGTCTTGGCGTTGGCGGCCTCGATCTCTAGCATCTTGGCTTGCTTCTCCGCCTCAAGCTCGAGCATCTTGGCTTGCTTCTCGGCGTCAAGATCAAGCCTCCTCCTTTGGATCTCCATGAAAGCATCCATTTGCTCCGCCTTGAAACGGCGGCGCTCCTCCTACCTTGATTCCTTCTTATTCATCATGTCGTCCATGCTTTGCGATCAAGGCGTTGGTGGCCGCATCTCGCTTGTCCTCCTTCTTGGAGTTGGTCTTCCCCCTCGGCCGTGCCGGCTCGCCCTCCCCAACATCCTCCACGGCTTTCTTCCCTCCACGTGCCTTGAGGGCGGCATATTGTGCCTTGAACTTCTCTTCCCCCTCGGCCGTGCCGGCTCGCCCTCTCCCATCTAGCAATGGGAGAGGTTGAAGCACTTACCATTGTGTTGAACCTTGAATGCCCCCAAAGCTTGAAATGCCTACAAAATGTTTCCATGCAACCATATGGGCAAGTGATAGCAAATGAAGACGTAAAAGGATGATCTTGATGACACAAAAGAGGGCGGTTTGCTTGCTATCATACCATGTCTTGCATGCCGATGCCGCTCACGGGGCGGGCCTTGACGCTCTCAAGGGTGGCGCAAAACTTGTTGCACTCTTGTTGGATCACCCTCCACCGCTTGGAAATGGAGACCCACCCGCGCGTGCTCACAAATTGGTAAGGTGAAAACTTCTTGCGCTCATGAAACTTGCGGTGCACACGAGTCCAAAAGGTCGAATGCTTTTGCTCGGCGTCCGTCTTTGGGTCTTGTCCAATGTCTCGCCAACACTCGCAAAGAAGCTTGTCCTCGGCAGCTGTGTACGCCTTCGTGCGCTTGCTCTTGCACTTCAGCTTAGGACCGGCGGCTTGGTTGGCGAGCTCGTCCTCGAACAAAGGCTCCACTGCGATGTCACACTCGTCCTCTTCCTCTAGCCCATAGTCCTCCGGGAACTCGTGGTCAAGGGGGAAGCCGTCCAGGTCGACGCCGACCTGATCACGCATGAAGGCCGCCTGATCGGGATCATAGCCAGCGGCCGGCGTGAACGCCCCGCGGCCGTCCTGGCTTTGTGTCTCGTCGGGATCGTAGCCAGCGCCCGACGCACCACCCTCGAAGATGAGGTTTTGCATGTAGTCCTCGTCGACGGCGGACGACATTTCCTTGAACAGGTTACGGGCATCCGGGAGCCCGCCGGCCGGCGTCTGTCGCGCGCGTTTCCTCGTGCCGCCGGACGACGAGCCACCAACCACCGGGGTGGCGTTGAGGTCGATGGGTGCGGGCGTGGAAGGCGCGACCACGCTCACGTCGGGTGAGCACTCCCCGGAGAGGCGGGAGGCCTGTGGGTAGACGTGGAAGCTGGGACCGGGTTGCAAGCCGACGCGCGGGGTGAGTCGGGCAGCACCATCCGAGGAAACGCCGACGAGCCGGTGCTGGCCGCGGCGACGGCGGCTTGGAGGACGCTGTGCTGGCTAGGGTTTACCCCTAGCATGTAGAGCGCCTCCCTCGTTGCCGCCGCGACGCGGGCGTTGGTGAACTCCTGCTGCGCGGCGGCGACGGCGGCGGCCTGCGCGGCGGCCTCATCCCTCGCGTCCGCGGCGTGCCTCCGGCCCTTCCTCTTGGCCGACTCCCTTGCCCGCTGTTCGGGCGTCAGCACCTTCTTCGGCTTGGTCGCGGCGGCGGTCTTGCGCGGGGCACAAGGCTTGCCTTTCCCGGAGGGGGCGACGGCGCCGGACGAGGCGAGGGAGGCGAGGCCGGCGGCGGCGTCGAGGTCGACGCCGTCCTCCATGGCTGGTTGGGGGGCCGGGGCGCGCGCGGGCGGGAGTGTTTTGGGGAAAATGGGGGAAAATGATGGTGGCTGCCACCGACCAGCGGGCCCGGGGAGAGGAGTAGGCGCGTGCGCGTCCGTCTCGTGTCCGCGCCAATGCAAATCCGGCTCAAAATTGGGCCGGGAATGGGTCGCCCGCGGACGAAAAACGGACGCGCGTCCGTTTGAGTCGGCGCGTTGGGCCACCATTTTTGTCCGTGCCGACCCAAACGGACGCGGGCGGACGAAATGGGTCGCCCCATTGGAGTTGCTCTTAGCTACGACTCCCTGTTGAGAAATAAATGCTTTGATGCAGTGGTCAGCTTTTATTTTTTTTGGAGGGGATGCAGTGATCAGCTGATCATCAGCAGGCTCCACCGCGCAGAACCGCCAAAAACGACAAAATTGACCTAAGGATGAAAAGATTTCACAAACTGAATTGCTTTGAATTTTTTTCCCTCAGCTGACCCTTAGCGAGACGTCACACTACATTGTGCAGCGCGCTCCCAGGCGCTGCACATCTGCCCAACGTGGCACAGTTGAGCCCGCAACGAGCAGTGCAGCGCCTTAGAGCTAGAAGCCACACATGTAATGTGCAACACCTAGCTCTTAGGTGATGCACATTCTGTTAGTAGTTGGTCGGCTCGCGTTGAACAACTACCTTACATGGTATCTTGCAAGTACCCGTGTGGAGATATGCAAATCAGCGTATAATGAGAAGATTTTGGAAGATACCATGCGAGCCGACCAACTACTAACAGAATGTGCAAGCCTAAGAACTAGAAGTTGCACATTACATGTTTGCGTCTAACTCCAAGACGTTGCATTGCTCGGTGCGGGGCACAACTGTACCACGCTGGCCAGACTACAATGCCCGGGAGCTAGGCATTGCAGAGTGTAGTGTGGTGCCTGTCTGTCGGGCGCCACACGAAAGGGTCAGCTTAGCAATTTTTGTTAAGCAGTTCAGTTAGTGAAATCTTTTCGTGCTTAGGTCAATTTTGTCGTTTTTACCGCGATAGTGAGCAGCGGGCCATGAGCCGAGGAAGCAACCAACTTGGCTCGAAAAGATGCAGGAATCAATCCCAGAGAATCCGTGACATGGCCCCACCCAGCCACCCTCCTATCCGATCCGCTCCCACCGATCCAACACGCCGCAAGAAAATGTCCATTTTCCCTCAAAAAGAAAATGTCCATTTCCATACCCATTTTTAACAAGGTCAGTTAATAAAACGTCGGCGTCAGGTTCAGACGTTACTCACACATCACACTTGCGCTGGCGCCCTCTCTCTCCCCCCGCTTTCTCGGCCTCTCGGAATTCCCCGGGCGGCCGGGCCGACGATGCGACGGGGCAACGGGGGCATCGGGACGGCGACGCCAGTTTTGTTTGTTTACGTGCGCCCGTGACGCCGACCCGGCCACCCGGGCGCTGCACCTGCACTCACCGGTGGCGCTCAGGCGGTCACCACCACCCTGTGTTGCTTCCTCTGCAATCATGCTCTCGCAATTATTGCCAAAACTAGCAGCACCAGCACCCAGTTTCGTCCGGCAACCTGAGATCTGCCGTTACTGGGTTTGCTCGTGCACGCGCGGGCATATGCGCGCGCTGGCGAGCAATTCGAGAATATGTGCATTCTTTTCTAATACTTCGGTGCACGAGCTCCAACTATGGTCGGTGAGACCACATGCAGCTGACGTGCCATATATCTCGGTTATTTCACCAGAACTGTTAACTTTTAAGAAAAAGAAGATGTTCCTCGTAATGTGATATGCACGCTTGTAAAATTTGACCACATTTTTCAGTGGTAAAAAATACCCAAATGATAAGTGTCACACGTGTGGTACGAGGCAATCCGGTCTTCACATATTTTCACAACTAAAGTTGCCATCCGAAAAGAAAAGCAAACCTCAAAAGAAACTGGAACTTGTCATCTGAAAAGAAAGTTGTCATCGTCGCGTCACTAAATTTACCATAAAAAAGTTCGAAGCTGCCATGTGTTTGTGCCACACATGTGGCACTTATTAGGGTCAAAAAGTATACTATCACATGCACAATTGTCCTTTGTATGAAACCCATGTAATCCCTTTTCTGTAAAAAATAATTGCACATGATATGATAAATATATAGGCCGGCCATATGGTACGGACCCAGGTGGAAGGGACCGGTAGCGAGCGCTGCCGATGGAAGCCAATAACCTCTGGCAAAGGAGGTGAAACCTTCCTTCCCTTAATCTTCAACGATGAGTGGGTGGATTCGTCTCCTATCTGTGTACCATCCTAATGGCATATGAACCGAAGGAGAATCCCGGTGTCTCGAATCCGGCTAATATGTAGGATAGGGTTCTAATCCTCGCAGGGGAGGCGCTTGGGAAGATGTTGGCGCTTCATCTTCGAGTCGGTTTTTCGGGCTCAGGTCCTCCTCGAGTTCATCCATCGGGGTGGATTCGATGGAGCTCCCGCGGTCGGCTCCTGGAGGAGACAAGGTTAGGGGTTCAATGACGATGTCGTGGTGAAATCACGACAGATGCCATGAGATGGCTAAAAGTGGGGGGTTGCGTGAGGACGCTGGTGGGTTCCGGAGGCGAGGTCGGCACACACGAGTGTGAGGCACAAGACGTACCCAGGTTCGCCCCCCGAGAGGTAACACCCCTAGTCCTGCCAAAATGGTATGATATGCACAAGGACTACAATGGTGCTCCTGGAGCTGTATGGTGGTCGAGGAAGAAGGAGCTAGCTTTTCGTTCTCGCCTCGCGTGCGTGTGTATGTGTAGCTTGCCCAAAGACTTTCATGGAGGGCTCCTGGGGGGGGGGGTCTTATAGGCCGACCCCCAGGGATACAAGAGTAAAGTTACATGGGCGCGGGGCCCTACTGTCATCATCTGAAGCCGCCGGTGGGACACGCAGGTTGCCGGGCCCGTCGTGAAGGAAATATGCCCTAGAGGCAATAAAAAAGTTGTTATTTTATATTTCCTTATTCGTGATAAATGTTTATTATTCATGCTAGAATTGTATTAACCGGAAACTTGATACATGTGTGGATACATAGACAAAACACCGTGTCCCTAGTAAGCCTCTACTAGACTAGCTCGTTAATCAAAGATGGTTAAGTTTCCTAACCATAGACATGTGTTGTCATTTGATGAACTGGATCACATCATTAGGAGAATGATGTGATGGACAAGACCCATCTGTTAGCTTAGCATATTGATAGTTCAGTTTTATTGCTATTGATTTCTTCATGTCAAATACATATTCCTTCGACTATGAGATTATGCAACTCCTGGATACCGGAGGAATACCTTGTGTGCTATCAAACGTCACAACGTAACTGGTTGATTATAAAGATTCTCTACAGATATCTCTGAAAGTGTATGTTGGGTTGGCATAGATCGAGATTAGGATTTGTCACTCCGAGTATCGGAGAGGTATCTTTGGGCCCTCTCGGTAATGCACATCATAAGAAGCCTTGCAAGCAATGTGACTAATGAGTTAGTTGCGGAATGATGTATTACGGAACGAGTAAACAGACTTGCCGGTAACGAGATTGAACTAGGTATGCAGATACCTACGATCGAATCTCGGGCAAGTAACATACCGATGACAAAGGGAATAACGTATGTTGTCATTATGGTTCGATCGATAAAGATCTTCGTAGAATATGTAGGAACCAACATGAGCATCCACGTTCCGCTATTGGTTATTGACCGGAGAAGTGTCTCGGTCATGTCTACATAGTTCTCGAACCCGTAGGGTCCGCACGCTTAATGTTTGATGACGATTTTGTATTATATGAGTTATGTGATTTGGTGACCGAATGTTGTTAGGAGCCCCGTATGAGATTACGGACATGACGAGGAGTCTCGAAATGGTCGAGAGATAAAGATTGATATATAGGACGATAGTATTCGGACACCAGAAGTGTTCTGGAGGGTACCGGGTACTTATCGGGTCACCGGAAGGGGTTCCGGGCACCCCCGGCAAAGATATGGGCCTAATGGGCCAAGAGGGGAAATGCAACAGCCAGCAGGGGCTGCCTCACCCCCCATATGGGACGCACCTAAGGGGAAGGAAAGAGGGGAAGAGAGAAGGAAGGGGAGGGATTCGGCCTCCCCCTTCCTTCCCTCCTCCCTCCTCCTTCCTTTCCCCTCCGGAAAACATGGTAAGGAGGGGGGTAGGGGCGAATTGGACTAGGGCCCCAAGTAGGATTCCTCCTACTTGGGGCGCCCCAAGGCTGTCCCCTCCCCCTCCCACCTATATATACATGGGGAGGCGGCGCCTAGAACACACTCTAACAATTGTTAGCCGTGTGTAGCGCCCCCTCCACAGTTTATGCCTCCGGTCATATCTTCGTAGTGCTTAGGCGAAGCCCTGCATGGATCACTTCACCATCACCGTCACCACACCGTCACCACACCGTCACCACACCGTCGTGCTGACGGAACTCATCTACTTCGTCGACACTTTGCTGGATCAAGAGTTCGAGGGACGTCATCGAGCTGAACGTGTGCAGAACTCGGAGGTGCCGTACATTCGGTGCTTGATCGGTTGGAACGAGAAGAAGTTTGACTACATCAACCGCGTTGTCAAACGCTTCCGCTTTCGGTCTATGAGGGTACGTGGACACACTCTCTCCCTCTCGTCGCTATGAATCTCCTAGATAGATCTTGCGTGAGCGTAGGATTTTTTTTGAAAATGCATGCTACGTTTCCCAACACGTCGGGTGCGGGTCTCACGGGCTGCACGACACTTTAGGGCGTCGCCTCCTGCATTATGAAGTGGTTGGCGTCGTGGGGCTACAGTGGCGGGCAGCGCTGATGTCGGTAGCCCAGGTCAGCGGGTACAATCGCACTATAGCCACACTCCCCTGTCGTGGGAGGGTTGTCTTGTCGTACGGCTGGATGGGACGGCTGCTGACCCTCTGCTAGCCGGCTTGCCGTGTCACTGCGCCCAGCCGGCCTGCACCGAGAAGCTGGATGGAGAGTCAACCGAACCGAGGGGTGCCAGCCGGCTTGATGTTTTAAAAAGATGCTTGAGCTTGATTCTGGCTCCGGTGCCTACACGGGGGTCATCCCCCCAATAGGCGATGACTGGGCTTTGAGAGGATGGTCCTTAGGGGCACATGCATGAATATTTCCCAATTGTCATCAACATGGTCAAGCCTACTCCAGTATGGAAGCGACCACAACGGCGTGTCGACGACAAGAATAGTCGTCCAGTGGTCTGAGAGACCTCTATGTATTTTTTATTATGTTTGGGGTGCTTTGTATTTCTTGTGAACCTTTATGCTAGATCTTAGCCCTTCTCCAAAAAAACATGATAAATATATATTCTGGTTTTAAAAATCAACCTATTTTGAAAAAACGGATAAGAGAGAACAAAGGTTGTGTGCACATCTACCTGCACAAAATTCATACTTTTCCTCCCACATGGACTGATCATCTATAGCATGAGCGAGTTAAAGATGGATGATCCTAACGGAAGAGGATTTGTAGCACGCAAGGTTGGGGGCATGCAGATTTGCGGGCTCCCAATTGCCTAGTGATTCAGAAATTGGTTACTCTTTGCATGTGGTTTATCCTTATTTACTTTGGATGGAGTCCATGTGCGTAGCTTTTCGCAGCTACACCCATCCCACAGCCCAGCCTTTTGAGCGAAGTCCAATTTAATTTTGGTCTTCTGATTCATGTTGCTTATGACGAGGGCTTTCAAATAAGATCCATTTTAAATATGCTTTGTTGAGTTCTTTAAAATTTGCTGAGTTTCAACTACTGAAACTTGGTACGAGCGAATGACGAAATCGCAAGTTTCAGAAATTGAGACATAAACTTGGTGTGCCCTCGTGCGGAATCTAATGACTTTGCAGATCGTGAGGCAAATGGGACAACCAGGCAAGTTTCAAGTTTTCAACTACTAAAAATTTATAGGAACAATCGTAAATTTAGTAAGTTTCAAAACCTAAAAATTAAACACTAAATCTTAAAACCGTAAACCCTAAGCCCTAAGACCAGAACTCTAAAACCCAAAAAGCATATGAAACTTGGTAAAACTTGGCAAAACTTAATGTTATGCATGTCAAGTTTCAATATTTGAAACTTACAATTATTTTTAAAAGTTATCAAAGTGCACTAGATTGGTCTTGTTCAAAAGTTCTCGTCGCGACAAACAAAAACATGCAAACGAAACTTAATTCGGACTTTCCATTCAAAGATATAGTATATTGAAATTAAAAGATGAAATGAAAAAGACATAAGAGGTGGGATGGATGGTGCGTGCACCTATGGAAAAGTTGCATGGATGGACCCGAGCCTATATTAATCAAATGGTTAAGACTCATACGTCCATTTTGCATCATGTTTTCCTACTATTTTGTTTCATTATTTCACTTCATGATGCAATTCTAATTGTTTTTCTCTCTTATTTTGCAAGTTTCACATGAAGGAGGAAATTGCCGGCAGCTGGAATTCTAGACCTAGAAAAGCTGCAGTAGAGATGGGTATTCTCCAAAGCTCCAAATGACCTAAAAGTTTATGAAGAATTATTTTGGAATTAATAAAAAATAGTGGAATAAGAATCATCGGAGGGCCCCACCAGAGAGCCACGAGCTCAGGTGGCGCCCCCTAGGGCGCGCAAGGTGAGCTCGTGGCTCCAGCAGCAGGCTTCCGTGGCCCCGCTTCTCCTATAAGATGCTATTTGCCCTAGAAAAAATTAGAAGAAGACATTCGGGACGAAGCGCCGCCGTCTCGAGGTGGAACCTGGGCAGGAGCACTTTTACTCTCCGGCTGAGCGATTCCGCTGGGGATACTTCCCTCCGGGAGGAGGAAATCGAAGCCATCGACATCACCAATGATCCTCTCATCGTGGGAGGACCAATCTTGATCAACATCTTCACCAGCACCATATCATCTCAAACCCTAGTTCATCTCTTGTATCCAATCTTTGTCTCAAAACCTCATATTGATACCTGTGGGTTGCTACTGCTAGTAGTGTTGATTACACCTTTTAGTTGAAACTAATTGGTTTATTTGGTAAAAGATTATATGTTTAGATCCTTAAGCATATTCAATACACCTTTGATCTTGAACATGAATATGCTTTGTGAGTAGTTACTTTTGTTCTTGAGGACATGGGAGAAGTCTTGTTGTAAGTAATCATGTGAAGTTGGTATTCGTTCGATATTTTGATGATATGTATGTTGCTCTTCCTTTAGTGGTGTCACGTGAGCGTCGGCTACATGAAACTTCATCGTACTTTGGCATAAGGGAAGGCATTGGGGAATAATAAGTAGATGATTGGTTGCTAGAGTAACAGAAGCTTAAACCCTGGTTTATGTGTTATTCCGTAAGGGACAGATTTGGATCCATATGTTTCATGCTATGGTTAGATTTAAATTAATTCTTATTTCGTAGTTGTGGATGCTTGCGAGAGGGGGTAATCATAAGAGGGTTCTTGTTCAAGTAAGAACAACACCCTAGCAATGGTCCACCCATATATCGAATTATCAAAGTAGTGAAGGTGAATCAACTAAACATGATGAACGTGATGAAGGAAATATGCCCTAGAGGCAATAATAAAGTTGTTATTTATATTTCCTTATATCATGATAAATGGTTATTATTCATACTAGAATTGTATTAACCGGAAACTTGATAAATGTGTGAATACATAGACAAAACAAAGTGTCCCTAGTATGCCTCTACTTGACTAGCTCGTTAATCAAAGATGGTTAAGTTTCCTGACCATAGACATGTGTTGTCATTTGATGAACGGGATCACATCATTAGGAGAATGATGTGATGGACAAGACCCATCTGTTAGCATAGCATAATGATCGTTAAGTTTTATTGTTGTTGCTTTCGTCATGACTTATACATATTCCTTTGACTATGAGATTATGCAACTCCCGAATACCGGAGAAACACCTTGTGTGCTATCAAATGTCACAATGTAACTGGGTGATTATAAAGATGCTCTATAGATGTCTCCGAAGGTGTTTGTTGGGTTGGCATAGATCGAGATTAGGATTTGTCACTTCGAGTATCGGAGAGGTATCTCTGGGCCCTCTCGGTAATGCACATCACGATAAGCCTTGCAAGCAATGTGATTAATGAGTTAGTTGCGGGATGATGCATTACGGAACGAGTAAAGAGACTTGCCAGTAACGAGATTGAACTAGGTATGAGGATACTGACGATGGAATCTCGGGCAAGTAACATACCGATGACAAAGGGAATGATGTATGTTGTCATTGCGATTTTGACCGATAAAGATCGTCGTAGAATATGTAGGAACCAATATGAGCATCCAGGTTCCACTGTTGGTTATTGACCGGAGATGTGTCTCGGTCATGTCTACATAGTTCTCGAACCCGTAGGGTCTGCACGCTTAACATTCGATGACAATTTGTATTATGAGTTATGTGTTTTGGTGACCGAAGATTGTTCGGAGTCCCGGATGAGATCACGGACATGACGAGGAGTCTCTAAATGGTCGAGAGGTAAAGATTGATATATTGAACTATAGCATTTTATGAAAAGCACCATGAATAAAATGTGAACCACCATCAGTCATGAAATATCTAGGGACTCCAAACCTCAGAAAAATAACTTCTTTAAGCGTCTTAATAGAAGTGTTATGATCAACACTACTAGTTGGAATAGCTTCTACCCACTTAGTAACGTAATCAACAGCAACTAAAATATGTGTATATCCATTAGAGGCAGGAAACGGTCCCATATAATCAAAGCCCCAAACATCAAATGGTGCAATAACAAGTGAATAATTCATAGGCATTTCTTAACGTCTACTAATATTACCAATTCTTTGATATTCATCACAAGATAAGACAAACTTATGGGCATCCTTGAAGAGAGTAGGCCAATAAAAACCGGATTGCAATACCTTATGTGCAGTTCTATCTCCAGCGTGGTGTCCTCCATAAGCTTCGGAGTGACACTTGCGTAGGATTTGTTCCTGTTCATGCTCAGGTACACAACGTCTAATTACACCATCTACTCCTTCTTTATAAAGATGTGGGTCATCCCAAAAGTAAGGTCTTAAATCATAGAAAAACTTTTTCTTTTGCTGGTATGTGAAACCAGGTGGTATAAATTTAGCAACAATGTAATTAGCATAATCAGCATACCATGGAGCAGTATGAGAAGCATTTATGACATTAAATTGTTCATCAGGAAAGCTATCATCAATAGGTAGTGGGTCATCAAGAACATTTTGTAACCTAGACAAGTTATCTGCAACGGGGTTCTCAACTCCCTTTCTATCAATAATATGCAAATCAAATTCTTGTAGCAAGAGAACCCATCTAATAATTCTAGGTTTAGCATCTTTCTTTTCCATAAGATATTTAATAGCAGCATGATCCGTGTGAATAGTTACTTTAGAATCAACAATATAAGGTCTGAACTTATCACAAGCAAATACAACTGCTAAGAATTCTTTTTCAGTAGTAGCATAATTTCTCTGGGCATTGTCTAGAGTTTTACTAGCATATTGAATAACATTTAATTTCTTATCAACTCTTTGCCCTAGAACAGCACCTACAGCATAATCACTAGCATCACACATAATTTCAAAAGGTAAATTCCAATCAGGTGGCTGAACAATAGGTGCAGAAATCAATGCTTTCTTAAGTATTTCAAATGCTTCTACACAATCATCATCAAAGAAAAATGGTACATCTTTTTGTAATAGATTAGTCAGAGACCGAGAAATTTTTGAGAAGTCCTTAATGAACCTCCTATAAAACCCAGCGTGACCAAGGAAACTTCTTATACCTTTGATGTCCTTGGGACATGGCATCTTTTCAATAGCATCAACTTTAGCTTTATCAACTTCAATACCTCTTTCAGAAATTTTATGCCCCAAGACAGTGCCTTCGTTAACCATAAAGTGGCACTTTTCCCAGTCCAAGACAAGATTAGTTTCTTCACATCTCTGCAAAACTCGATCAAGGTTGCTCAAGCAATCATCAAAAGAGGATCCATAGACGGAGAAGTCGTCCATGAAAACCTCGCAAATCTTTTCACAAAAATCAGAGAATATAGCCATCATGCATCTTTGAAAGGTAGTAGGTGCATTACATAAACCAAAAGGCATACATCTATAAGCAAAGTACCGAAAGGGCAAGTAAAAGTGGTCTTAGCTTGATCATCAGCTGACACATGTATTTGAGAGAAACCAGAATAACCATCTAGAAAGCAAAAATGTGTATGTTTGGATAATCTTTCTAGCATTTGATCAATAAAAGGTAAGGGGTAATGATCATTTTTAGTAGCTTTATTTAATTTGCAGAAATCAATTACCATCCTATAACCTGTAATAATTCTTTGCGGAATCAATTCATCTTTATCATTAGGAACGATAGTAATACCTCCCTTCTTAGGGACACAATGGATAGGACTTACCCACTGACTATCAGCAATGGGATAGATTATACCTGCCTCAAGGAGCTTTAGTATTTCATGTCTTACCAGTTCTTTCATTTTAGGATTCAGCCGTCGTTGATGATCAATAACTGGTTTGGCATCTTTCTCCAAATTTATTTTTTGTTGGCATAGAGTGGGACTAATGCCCTTAAGATCATCAAAGAGTATATCCAATAGCAGCACGGTGCTTCTTCAGAGTTTTCAATAATTTTTCTTCCTCCTTCTCTGAAAGGTTAGCACTAATAATAACATGGTATATCTTCTTTTCATCAAGATAAGCATATTTAAGAGTATCAGGCAATGGTTTAAGCTCAAACACGGGATCACCCTTGGGTGGAGGAGGATCCCCTAGGATTTCAACAGGCAAGTTGTGTTCCAGAATAGGTCCCTGTTTAAAGAACACTTCATCTATTTCCCTTCTTTCATTCATAAACATATCATTTTCATGGTCTAGCAAATATTGTTCTAAAGGATCACTAGGAGGTACGGCAATAGAAGCAAGACTAATAATTTCATCTTTACTAGGCAGTTCCTCTTCACGGTGTTGTCTACGAAATTTAGAGAAGTTGAACTCATGAGACATATCACCTAAACCAATAGTAACAACATCCTTTTCGCAGTCTATCCTAGCATTAACAGTGTTTAAGAAGGGTCTACCAAATATAATGGGACAAAAGCTATCTTGTGGGGAACCAAGAACGAGAAAATCAGCCGGATATTTAGTTTTCCCACATAAGACTTCAACATCTCTAACAATTCCCATGGGTGATATAGTATCTCTATTGGCAAGTTTAATTGTGACATCAATATCTTCTAACTCAGTAGGTGCAATATCATGCATAATTTCTTTGTATAAGTCAATAGGTATTGCACTAGCACTAGCACCCATATCACACAAGCCATGATAACAATGATCTCCTATTTTAACAGAAATAACAAGCATGCCTACCACATGTCTATGTTTATCTTTAGCACAAGCTTTAGCAATTCTAGCAGTCTCATCACAGAAATAAATAACCTGCCCATCAATATTATCAGCCAAGAGATCTTTAACAATAGCAATATTAGGTTCAACTTTAACTTGCTCAGGAGGTGTATAAGTTCTAATATTGCTTTTACGAACCACAGTTGAAGCTTTAGCATGATCCTTTATTCTAACAGGGAAAGGTGGTTTCTCAACATAGGCAGTAGGAACTATAGGATCGTTATAAGTGATAGTCTTTTCTTCAACTTTAATAGGTGAAGCTACTTTTACTTCTATGGGAGGATGATATTTAAACCACTTCTCCTTAGGGAGATCAACATGAGTAGCAAAAGATTCACAGAAAGAAGCTACTATCTCAGAGTCAAGTCCATATTTAGTGCTAAAATTAACGGAAAACATCGGTATCCATAAAAGATTTAACACAATCAAACTTAGGTGTCATACCCGACTCCTTACCTTCGTCGAGGTCCCAATCTTCAGAGTTGCATTTAATTCTTTCCAATAAATCCCATTTGAATTCAATAGTCTTCATCATAAAAGAGCCAGCACAAGAAGTATTGAGCATGGTGCGATTGTTATCAGAAAGCCAAGCATAAATTTTTTGAATAATCATTTCTCTTGAGAGCTCATGATTGGGGCATGAATATAACATTGACTTAAGCCTCCCCCAAGCTTGAGCGATGCTTTCTCCTTCGCGAGGCCAAAAATTATATATATATATATATATATATATATATATATATATATATATATATATAACTGCGGTCACGATGAACAAGATGCATAGGATAAAACTTCTGATGAAATTCCAATTTCAATCGTTTGTAGTTCCATGATCCCATATCATCACATAGCCTATACCATGTCAATGCATCTCCCTTCAAAGATAAAGGGAAGACCTTCTTCTTGATAACATCATCGGGCATACCTGCAAGCTTAAATAATCCACAAACTTCATCCACATATATTAGGTGCTCATCAGGATGTAATGTTCCATCTCCTGCAAAAGGATTAGCTAGCAGTTTTTCTATCATACCCGAAGGAATTTCAAAGTAGACATTTTCATTTTCAGTAGGTTCAGTAGGTTCAATAGGTTGAGGAGCAACTCTTTGCTCTACTGGTCGGGGTGAAGATACCCCGAACAAGCTCCTCAGAGGATTACTTTCCATAGTAACAAGTGACAGTAAATTTCAGCACACTATATAAATTTTTCCTTACCAAATTCAACCTACCAAAGGCGCTTCACTCCCTGGCAACGGCGCCAGAAAAGAGTCTTGATGATCCACAAGTATAGAGGATCTATCGTAGTCCTTTCAATATGTAAGAGTGTCGAACCCAACGAGGAGCAGAAGGAAATGATAAGCGGTTTTCAGCAAGGTATTCTCTGCAAGCACTGAAATTATAGGTAATAGATAGTTTTGTGATAAGATAATTTGTAACGAGAAACAAGTAACAAAAGTAAATAAAGTGCAGCAAGGTGGCCCAATCCTTTATGTAGCAAAGGACAAGCCTGGACAATTTCTTATATAGAGAAAAGCGCTCCCGAGGACACATGGGAATTATCGTCAAGCTAGTTTTCATCACGTTCATATGATTCGCGTTTGGTACTTTGATAATTTGATATGTGCGTGGACCGGTGCTTGGGTGCTGTCCTTACTTGGACAAGCATCCCACTTATGATTAACCCCTCTTGCAAGCATCCGCAACTACAAAAGAAGTATTAAGGTAAACCTAACCATAGCATGAAACATATGGATCCAAATCAGCCCCTTATGAAGCAACGCATAAACTAGGGTTTAAGCTTCTGTCACTCTAGCAACCCATCATCTACTTATTACTTCCCAATGCCTTCCTCTAGGCCCAAATAACGGTGAAGTGCCATGTAGTCGACGTTCACATAACACCACTAGAGGAGAGACAACATACATCTCATCAAAATATCGAACGAATACCAAATTCACATGACTACTAATAGCAAGACTTCTCCCATGTCCTCATGAACAAACGTAACTACTCACAAAGCATATTCATGTTCATAATCAGAGGAGTATTAATATGCATATAGGATCTGAACATATGATCTTCCACCAAATAAACCAACTAGCATCAACTACAAGGAGTAATCAACACTACTAGCAACCTACAGGTACCAATCCCAGACTTAGAGACAAGAATTGGATACAAGAGATGAACTAGGGTTTGAGAGGAGATGGTGCTAGTGAAGATGTTGATGGAGATTGGCCCCCTCCCGATGAGAGGAGCGTTGGTGATGACGATGGCGATGATTTCCCCCTCCCGGAGGGAAGTGTCCCCGGCAAAACAGCTCCGCCGGAGCCCTAGATTGGTTCCGCCTCGTGGCGGCGGAGTCTCGTCCCGAAAGCTTGCTTATGAATTTTTTCGGACGAAAGACTTCATATAGAAGAAGATGGGCACCGGAGGGCCAATAGGGGGCCCACGAGGCAGGGGGGCGCGCCCCCACCCTTGTGGCCAGGGTGTGGGCCGCCTCTGGTATTTCTTCCGCTTAGTATTTTTCATTATTTCCAAAAACAACTTCCGTGGAGTTTCAGGACTTTTGGAGTTGTGTAGAGTAGGTCTCCAATATTTGCTCCTTTTCCAGCCCAGAATTCCAGCTGCCGGCATTCTCCCTCTTTATGTAAACCTTGTAAAATAAGAGAGAATAGGCATAAGTATTGTGACATAATGTGTAATAACAGCCCATAATGCAATAAATATCGATATAAAAGCATAATGCAAAATGGACGTATCAGTACAACGGCTCTGTGAAGCCGGAGGACTAGCTGGTCGATTACTCCACGGTCGTCAGCATAGCGAACGACAACAAACACGTTGCCGTAAAGTACGTTTCGCTCATGCTCCAGGGCATGGCCCGGACATGGCTGAACAGCCTGAAGCCCCCCAGCATCAACAACTAGGTAGATTTCACTAAAGTCTTCGTCCGCAACTTCATCAGCACCTACAAGCGGCCGCCCAAGCCTCACCAGCTCTCATTGTGCGTCCAAGGCCCCAACGAGTCCACCCGCGACTACCTGACGCGGTGGGCTGAACTGCGCAACTCATGCGAAGGGGTGCACGAGTTCCAAGCAATCTAGTACTTCATTGCCGGGTGTCGAGAGGGCACCTTACTCAAGCACCGACTCCTCTGCGATGAGCCGGCCACACTCGATGAGCTGCTGATCATAGCGGACAAGTACGCCACTGCCGACTCTTCCATGAAGTCGGAGCTCCGCGTGGATACTTCTAGGAAGGTGCTCCCTCCGGCTCCTCGGACGCTGGCTGGAGACAGCAGTCGGCGCCAGCAGCCAAACCACAACAAGCGCAAGGCCCAGCTGCCGGCTTCCACCAGCCGGCAGGTGGCGATAGTCGAGGACCAGCAACCTGAAGGACAACCCCTCCCCAAGCGCCAGAAGGGCGGCAAGCCTGCTTGGTTGCCTGCTTTCTCCTTTGAGCAAACCCTCGATGCCCCTTGCAAGTTCCACAGCGGGGCGAAGCCGTCCAACCATACAACTCGGAAATGCCACTGGCTCGTCCACATCGCCAAGAGAGAAGGACTCCCCCACCGCCTGCTGGCCCGCCGGCTCTGCCTCCCTAGCAGCCGGCCGCCCGTCCAGCAGTCGGCGCAATCCAAGATGATTACCCTGAAGAGCATGGCGCTTACGTTGTCTTCACCAGCGTTGCCAAATGACAGACACACCCGATGTCAGCAGCACTGAGAAGTGAACGCAGTCGCCTCAACTGCTCCAGAGTGCATGCACTGGTCTGAGAAGCCTATCAGTTGGAGCCGAGCTGACCACCCGGAAGTGATGCCTTCCCTAGGTTCTTATGCCCTGGTATTGGATGCCACCCTTGCAACAGAGAGGCGAGCTGCTCTTTTCTCCTGGGTTCTGATAGATGGCGGTAGCAGCATCAACATCCTTTACCGCGACACCATGGAGAAGTTGAAGATCAAAGAGAAGCAGCTGCTACCCAGTCGGACTGTGTTTCATGGCATTGTGCCCGACTTGTCCTTCTCACCAATCGGCAAAGTCAAGATAGATGTCCTCTTTGGAGACAAGGATCATTTCCACCGAGAAGCGATTTGGTTTGAGGTGGTTGACCTAGAGAGTCCTTACCATGTGCTCCTAGGCTGGCCTGCCCCAGCCAAGTTCATGGCGGTGCGTTATTACGCCTACCTCAAGATGAAGATGCCAGGAACCAAGGGCATTATCATGATCAATGGAGACTATGAGAAGTCGTCCGCCTGTGCTGCAGCCAGCAGCCGGCTGGCCGAGTCCCTCGTGATTGCGGATGAGAAGAAGCTCCTGGACCGGGTGGCGGCCATGGCCGGCAAACAGCCAGACCTATCACCAGAGCCCAAAGAGTCAGAGACTGAGGGCTCCTTCAAGCCGGCTAAAGAAACGAAGAAGATTCCCTTGGACCCTGAGCACCCAGAGAGGCACGCTGTCATATGTGCCAACCTTGACAGCAAATAGGAAAGCGAGCTCGTCGATTTCCTCCGTGAGAGTCGAGACATCTTTGCATGGTCTCCCAAAGACATGCCGGGTGTTCCGACGGATTTCGCCGAGCACAAACTACATGTTAGAGTAGACGCCAAACCAGTCAGACAGCCCCTCTGCCGACTGTCGAAGGAGAAGAGAAGAATTGTTGGTGAAGAGATCGCCCGCCTGTTGGCAGCCGACTTTATCATGGAAGTTTTCTTTCCAGAATGGCTTGCCAACCCAATCCTTGTACTGAAGAAGAACAACAAGTGGCGCATGTGCATTGATTACACTAGTCTCAACAAAGCCTGCCCCAAGGATTCGTTTGCGTTGCCCCGGATTGACCAAGTGATAGACTCCACGGCCGGATGCGAGCTGTTGAGTTTCTTGGATGCCTACTCAGGTTACCACCAGATCAAGTTGAACCCGGCAGACCGCCTGAAGACCGCCTTCATCACGCCATTCGGAGCCTTCTGCTACCTGACCATGACATTCGGCTTGAGAAATGCTGGTGCCACGTTTCAGCGTTGCACGCAGAAGTGCCTCCTCAAGCAACTCGGCAGAAATGCCCACGTCTATGTAGACGATATCGTGGTGAAGACGGAGAAGCGCGGTACCCTCTTGGAGGATCTCAAGGAAACTTTTGAAAATCTGTGCCGGTTTCAGATCAAGCTCAACCCAAAAAAATGCGTCTTTGGAGTACCAGCCGACAGATCCTTGGCTTCCTAGTTTCAGAGCACGGCATCGAGCGCAACCCTGTGAAGATCAAGGCCATCGAGAGGATGGAGAAACCCACCTGACTAAGAGACGTCCAGAAGTTCACCGGCTGTTTGGCATCCATCAGCCGCTTTATCAGCCGGCTGGGCGAGAAGGCTCTTCCCCTGTATCAGCTCATGAAGAAGACCACTCATTTTGAGTGGAATGACAAGGCGGATGAAGCTTTTCTCCAGATGAAGAAGATGTTGACCACGCCACCTGTCCCGGCGGCTCCGGCTGCTAAAGAACCTATGTACCTTTACATCGCCGCCACCAGCCGGGTGGTCAGCACTGTTATGGTGGTAGAGCACCTAGAAGACGGCAGAGCACAGCCGGTCTAGAGGCCCGTGTACTATTTGAGCGAGGTGTTGTCAACCTCGAAGCAGAACTACCCACACTACCAGAAGATGTGCTACGGCGTGCACTTTGCCGCCAAAAAGCTGAAGCCATACTTTTAAGAGCACCCAATCACGGTTGTCTGCACTGCCCCACTTGCCGAGATCATTGGCAACAGAGATGCATCTGGCCGGGTGGCCAAATGGCCCATCGAGTTGGCCCCATACACCATCTTTTACCAGCCACGCACCGCCGTCAAGTCCCAAGCACTGGCCGACTTCCTTGTTGACTGGGCCGAGACCCAGTACCTAATGCCAGCTCCAGACTCCACTCATTGGAAGATGCACTTTGATGGCTCAAAGATGCGCACCGGCTTGAGAGCCGGCATTGTTCTCACTTCTCCCAAAGGTGACAAGCTTAGATACACATTGCAAATCCATTTCGCTGCCTCCAACAATGTAGCCGAATATGAAGCATTGATACACGGCCTCCGGCTGGCCAAAGAGATCGGCATCCGCTGGATCCTGTGCTACGGCGACTCAGACTTGGTGGTCCAACAGTCGTCTGGTGACTGGGACGCCAAGGATGTAAACATGGTGAGCTACAGTTTCCTCGTCCAGCAACTCAGCGGATATTTTGAAGGGTGTGAGTTCCTCCACGTGCCACAAAACGACAACGAGCAGGCAAACGCCTTGGCACGAATCAGCTCCACCCGTCAAGCAATACCAGCCGGCGTTTCCCTTCAGTGCCTCCGCAAGCCGTCGATCAAGCCTGCTCCAGAATCTGAGTCCATCTTCGCACCGGCTCCTCCCGAAGCAGTCGGATCCGACTCGGGGGCTGCAGCAACCAGCCCGGGGAGTTTAGCAGGCGGCACGGGGACTGCGGCAGTCGCACCCGGCTCGGGGACTTCACAACTCGGCCCGGGGGCTGCAGCAGTCGGCCCGGGGACTTCACCAAGCGGCTCGGGGACTGCAGCAGTGGCACCCGGCCCGAGGACTTCACAACCCGGCCTGGGGGCTGCAGCAGTCGGCCCGGGGACTTCAGCAACGCAGCAAGCGGCAATCTGTTCCAACCCGCCGCCTCCCAACCCAACTGCCCTCGTACAAGTGGCCATAGTGGCAGCAGAAGAAATTCAAGCACCGTCATGGGCAGAGCCCATCCTCAAGTTTCTGGTGAATAGAGAGCTGCCGGCCGATGAGATCTCGACCCGGCAAGTGCAGCGCTGAGCAGGAGCCTACACGATAGTAAACAGGGAGCTCGTCAGGCGCAGCGTGACCGGAGTCTTCCAGCGCTGCGTAGAATCAGAGAAAGGCCAAGCAATCCTCAAAGATATCCACCAAGGCGAATGCGGCCACCACGTGGCCTCCAGATCCCTTGTTGCCAAGGCTTTCCGCCATGGTTTCTTTTGGCCGACTGCATTGGAAGACTCCAAGGAATTGGTCAAGCATTGCAAAGGGTGTCAAAAGTTCAGCTCCCAGCAACATCTACTGGCTTCTGCACTCAAAACCATCCCCCTGGCTTGGCCCTTTGCCGTCTGGGGGTTGGATATGGTGGGACCATTCAAGACAGCACGTAGCGGCATGACCCATCTGCTCGTTGCCGTGGACAAGTTCACCAAGTGGATTGAAGCAAAGCCAATCAAGAAGTTGAATGGTCCAACTGCTGTGACCTTCATTGCAGACATCACCACCCGATACGGAGTACCACACGGCATCATCACCGACAATGGCACAAATTTTGCCAAAGGAGCCTTGGCCCGTTTCTGCGCGACGCAGGGCATCCGACTGGACTTAGCGCCCGTTGCCCACCCGCAGTCAAACGGCCAAGTCGAGCGAGCAAACGGCCTCATCCTCTCCGGCATCAAGCCCCGACTGGTCGAGCCTCTAGAGCAGTCGGCCAGCTGCTGGATCGATGAGCTGCCGGCCGTCCTTTGGAGCCTCCGCACCACTCCGAACAAATCAACCGGCTTCACTCCATTCTTTCTCGTGTATGGTGCCGAGGCTGTCATCCCAACTGACATTGAGTTTGACTCACCTCGCTTCACCATGTACACGGAAGCGGAGGCGAAGGAAGCACGAGAAGACGGTGTCGATCTACTAGAAGAGGGCCAGCTGTTGGCACTCAGCCGGTCCGCTATCTACCAGCAGAGTCTACGCCGCTACCACAGTCGGAAGGTCAAGCCAAGATCCTTCCAAGAGCGCGACCTTGTGCTCTGACCGATCCAGTGAACAGCCCACTAGCACAAGCTCTCGGCCCCTTGGGAAGGCCCCTTCATCATCAACAAAGCATTGGACAATGACTCCTACTACCTCATCGATGCGCAGAAGCCAAGAGCACGCAAGAGAGACGATTCGGGCAAGGAAACAGAGCGCCCATGGAACGCGAATCTCCTTCGAAGATTTTACAGCTGATACAGTATGTACCACGCTACCTTTTGTATTAAGTACAAGACATCGGGCCCCTCGAGGAGCACTCGTGGGCTTCCCTTTATTTATCTATATGATAAGTTCTATGCCTATGAATGTGTTATTTCATTATTCTGCCTGGCACCGGGTTCGGCCAGTCGGCCCGGGGGCTTGTCGCCTTGTACTATGTCAAATGCTACCTGCAGTCGGACAAGTAGTGTGCCGGCACCTAGGCCCTCTCTTGCCACAAGCTGCAGCTCGCAGAGCGACTGTCCGGCCGGCAAGAGATAAAGGCAGGAAACGGTGCCCACATGAAAAATGGCTAAGGACTACAACATTTGCATAGGCCAATTCGGCCCTTCACTTCGCCGACCGGCCACTGAACAGCCGGCCGGCCGGTTTCTAACTTAAATTGCTACACTCTACCAAACGGATAAAGTACTTGCCTTCCCAAAACGGCCAAGTACTTGACCCAGCCACAGACCGCAGAGCGGCTGTCTGGCTGGCAAGGCGGCAAAAGAAAAGGCCAAAGGAGTAGAAGAGAAAGACAAGTCGGAAATCGGAAAAAAGATAATTTTTTACAGCAAAAGGACCTTGGCGAGCATTCAACGGAGTTTGTATACACCCCCAGCGGGTGGAACTGCGCGGACTTAACAATTTTTGTTCAAGCAGTTACAAACAGGAAAAGAAAAGATAACTTGGCCGCCTAGGCCAGAGGAGCAGCAGCCGAATCAGAGGGGTCGGCGGAGGTAGAGGCTCCGGGTGGTGGAGCACCCGCCTGGTGGGTCTCGGCCTGGTTAGCGCCGGCAGCAGTCGGCTCGCCGGCGCTTCGTCCGTTGGTCGAGACTTTGTCAGGCTGAGGCCAGTCGTCGTCTCCACCGTCTGGCGTGTCATCTTCACCGTCCTCCTCCTCCCCTCCCTCATCGCTGGAGGCGATCTCCTCCACCGAGTCCTCACCGTCTTCCGGGTTCAGCCCGAACCAGTTGGGCGGCACCTCGGCGCCCGCTTCATCTAGCTTAGGGAGGAAGGCGCTGGTGTCCGTGTACTCAGCGATCGCCACGGCGCGGTGATAGAGCTGGGGCGCCACCGCCTCCATCTCCTCGCTGGCTTCAGCACGAAGAGTGGCCAGCTGGTCCAAGTTCAGCCTAGGGTACCACCCTTTGACGAACTCCAGGGCTCGCCGTGCACCTGCCCGGGCGGAGGAGCC
Organism: Aegilops tauschii subsp. strangulata; assembly: GCF_002575655.3. Taxonomy (NCBI): domain Eukaryota; kingdom Viridiplantae; phylum Streptophyta; class Magnoliopsida; order Poales; family Poaceae; genus Aegilops; species Aegilops tauschii. Next base: position 45,957,500 of record NC_053038.3, on the reverse strand, counting down.
TTTCCATGCCTCGAAGCGGCCAACGGCCACCTCCAACCAGTCGGAGGTCCGGCTGGCGGTGCGCAGAATGGGAGTGCCCGGCCAGAGGGCGGAGACCACCTGGGCTCCAGCGCGCTGAAGACAGCGGAGAGCCTGATGCGCCGGCTGGAGACGAGCCTGGATGGCGAGCATCTGCTCGGCAAGGGTCCGAGGGGCGTTGGGTGCGATTGTCGCGCCAGCCAGCCTCCGCTCGTCGCGATGAGCCTCGACGGCTTGGCTGGCGGCAACGGAGTAGCCAGGGAAATACTCTTCTTAAGGGAAGAAGAAAAAAGTGATAAGTCGGAGGCCGGCTTGCAGGGCAAACCGGCAGGAAGAAGAAGGAAAAGAGCAACTTACCATCGAGCATGTCCTCGATCGCACTGTAGCCGGCTGACAGGGCCTTCTCCTTGTCAACCCAGTTCGAGCGATGAGTCTCGAACTCGGCCTGGAGAGCCTCCTCCGCGTCTTTGAGCTTCTGCAGCTCCGCCTAGTGCTTGTCCGCCTGGTCAGCCAGCTGCTTGGCCAGGCGGTCTCGCTCTTGCTCCATCTTGAGGTGCTCCTCCTCCTTGGTGTGCAACGCGGTTTGAGCTTCGCCCATTTGCTGCCGCAAGGTGGCCTTGGCTCCTGCAGAAGACAAGGGTGAGAAGAGGTCAGCAAATCAACAAGGAAAGAAGTAGTTGCCGGAAGATCCGACCCGACTGCTCAGCAGTCGGCCCGAATCTCAGGGGCTACACCCCGCGGGTGCGCTGACGCGCCCCAACGAAGGATCGAACAATTCAATAAAAGAAAGAAGAAAAGGTGGTTGCCGGAAGATCTGACACGACTGATCAGCAGTCGGCCCGAATCTCGGGGGCTACACCCCGCGGGTGCGCTAGCGCGCCCCCGTGAGAATGAAGAATGGAGTGTTACTCCGGCTGTCTGTCAGCTCGGCGGTCCGCTTGGACAGCTCACGGACTTGGGAGTTGTAGGCGGCCACACAAATGTTGTGGTAGTCCTGCCACAAAATCAATGGTCAGCACTTGGAACTTGCCTTTAAGTTCCGAGCCGCCTGCTCAGCAGCCGGCCCGAAACTCGGGGGCTACACCCAGTGGGTGTGCTGGCGCGCCCCCACAGAAGATTGCAAATATTGAAAGCAAAAGCATAAGGAGCATACCCGGACGGCGGCTCGCGACGCTAAGAACTTCTTCGTATAGTCCTGGAGAGCGTCGCCTTGGGCCTGAAGCAGGGAGTGGACTTCCTGTGCAGACTTGTTCAGGACGCCCGTCCCGCCCCCAGACGTCCACTCCCGCGGGACGGCACTAGTGGCCCCTACTTCTGGGGCCGACGAGCTAGAGGCTCCGACTTCTTGAGACCGCGGCGCTGAAGTCGCTTTCATCACACGTTGGCGCGTCGGAGTGTGGACGACGGGAGTCGCCCTCACCACCAGCTCGCCGCTGACTCGAGGTGCCGACGGCGCGTCAGCCCGACTGCCCTGAGCCTCGGCAGCCGGCATTTGCTGGCACACCTCCGTCCTCGGGATGACAGCGTCGCCTCCCTCCCTCTCCATGACCGGCTGGTCGTTGCCGACCCCTCCAGTCGGTGCCAGGATTCCTGTCGCCGGTGGCATGCAGCGTAGCGGAATTACCAGCTGTGGAGCCTGGCCACCCGAGGCTGCTCCCGCTTATGCTTTGGCGGCCACGTTCGCCTAGGCCTTGGTCGCCTCCTCCTCCTGGGCCTTGGCCGCGACATCGGCCTGGGCCTTGGCCGCCGCGTCCGCCTCCTCCTGCGCCGCCTTGGCCGCGTCCGCCTTCGCCTGCTCCGCCCTCTCCTTCTCCTGGCGCGCCTCCCGCGCGTTCTTCTCCGTCACCTCCCGGAGGTCGGCGAGCGGGTCTATGCAGCGGGTGTTGGTAGAGCCCTCCATCCCCCCGATGATGGAGGCGGAGGCCGACCGCTCAAGAGAGAGCGGGGCTCTGTTCACACAAGACAAAAAGAATTCAGAGAAGGTTTACGAAAAAGACACAGAAAGGACAAAGGAAACACAAAGAAAGATATGCTCTTACGCGGACACCGTCGGCGGCTGCTTTGGGGCCCTTTGGAACCGGGCTGCCTTCGCGGCGGCCTCCTCCTATCTGGTCACTGCGGCCGAGCCCTTGGGCTTCTTCAGCCGACCGCCTTGCAGCTGCTCGCCGGCTCGGCGCTTTGGTGTGCCGCCTGGTGCGGGCGGCGCCGCTGAGGAGCTCGCCCCCGCCCTGTGGGCAACCGGCTGGCGGCACGGCTCGGCCTCCTCCTCGTCGTCATCTGGCCACGTCTCGAGGCCGCCTCCCCCACCGGAGCCGCCCGCCCCGTCGCCACCACCGGTGGCGTCGTCTTCCAAGGCGGCCGCCCCCAAGTCGGGGTCGTCCGTGTCACTCACCGCTCGGTCCAGCAGGTACTCCTAGCCTTGCGCCAGGGCGTCGGCTGCCTGCTGGGTTGTGAGGAACTGTGATACGTCCGACTGATCAGTCGGCAAAGCAGAACCCGGCAGAAGAAGAAAAGACCAAGAAAGAGAGGAGAGTCGGGAGCTTACGGCCGAAGGCGGATGCGCACGGGAGTACGGCCGCTTGCTGAACTGCCAGTCCGACTCCGAGAGCTTGAGGTTCATGATCTCGTTCACCATGCGGGCCACCTCCGTGGCCAGCATCTCCCGGGTGGACAGCCGACACGGGTCTCGATGCCCACTCAACTGACTGATCATATGAGGCCGGCCTTGGAGAGGGAGAACCCGGCGCACAATGAAGGCGGTCAACAAGTCGGATGCCTGGAGGCCCTCCAAGTCTATCATCTCCTTGAGCCTGGCGACGGCGGCGGTGGAGGCGGGCGACAGATGCTTCAGCTTGAAGGTCCAGTTGGTGCGCGGCTCGGCCAGTGGGCCGGCTTCGTAGGCCGGCAGGGTGACGAAGTCCAGCGCCGGGTTGACGTTCTTCACATAGAAGTACGACTTCTGCCACAGCTTGACGGACTGGGTCAAGGTGATGGACGGGAAGCAGTTGCCGGCTCCTGGGCGCCGTACCGCGACGGAGGCGCCACAGTGAGCCGCCTCGTCCTTGGCAGAGATGCCAAGTTTGGTGTAGAAGAACTCCTGCCATAGCTCGAGTGCGGGGAGAACGCCGAGGTAGCCCTCACACAGCATGACGAAGGCCGAAAATAGCACCACCATATTCGGTGTGAGGTGGTGCGGCTGGAGATGGTAAAACTGGAGAAAGGAGCGGAGGAAGCCGCTCGCCGGTAGGCCAAAGCCCCGGAGGAAATGCGAGCAGAAGATGATGCGCTCACCTTCTTCCGGCGCCGGCGAGATCTCCTTCGCAGGCGGGATGCGTGCCTCGACGTAGCCCTCACCGGGCAACCGCCGCGTGTTGTGGAGGTAGGTGATGTGGTCTTCGATGACATTTGAGCCATCCCAGTCGCCGGCTCGCGCTCGCGCCATGGAAGCTTGAGATTGACGGAGCAACAGCGCGGCAGAAAGGCTGGTCTTGGGGACAACGGGCCGCGGCAGCACTTCGGCGAGTTGCGGGAGTGCGGCGGCGGTGGCGGAAAGAGAGAAGAGGAAGAGCAAGGCAGAGGGACAGGAGGGTGTGCGTGCTAATGCCGCCCCTCCTCCCCCTATTTATAGCCCTAGGCTGCGAAGCCGAGGGGGCGGGGCGTGGGGATCGTGGGATTAACTGTGCCCACGACCCCACGACCCCGCGTTAACCGCGCAGTAAGGGCGTGGAGTAAAAACGCCACGGAATCCCAACCATTTGCCTCGACCACAGCGGATCCGTGCGTGTGCCGAGGCCTGGTAGTGGTGGGCCCCGGCCTGCGGCGAGGTCCCATCGCGCGCGTGGGCTGGCAGGCGGCCTGGCCGGCTGGCGACACGTGGCGTGCAGCTGACAGGCGGCAGGACTGGCGCTAGGATGGCGCACCACCGAGCTCCCGCCAAGACAATTCAAAAACCACCAGACGGCCTGCCTGGACATATCCGTCTCCTAGCAGTTGGTACGCCGGAGGACGGACGGAGCAAGATGAAATGAAGCACTTGGAGTAGGAAGCTGCCGAGGCTCCTTCCTCCCACCAGCCGTGGAGCCTCATCAGCTTCGGGGACTACTGTCGGAGTAATTGGCCACGGGTAGCCTCATCGGCCCCCCATGGCACTTCAAGACATCGGGGCCGGCTGCTCCCTCAAGATTCAAAGAGCCAAGCGCCACCTCCTCGCGGCCGGCTGGTCCGAGCGGCCGGCGGCCAGGAGACGGCAGAGCCCAGCAGGCAGCCACGAGGTGGGCCGGCTTCTAGCAGGCGGCCTCCGGAGAGGCCGGCTCCTCGCAGGCGGCCCTAGGCGTCCTCAAAGTTTGCACCCACTGATACGTCTCCAACGTATCTATAATTTTTGATTGTTCCATGCTATTATATTATCTGTTTTGGATGTTTATGGGCTTTACGAAGCACTTTTAGATGATTTTTGGGATTAACCTATTAACCTAGAGCCCAGTGCCAGTTTCTGTTTTTTGCCTATTTCAGTGTTTCGCAGAAAAGGAATATCAAATAGAGTCCAAACGGAATGAAACCTTCGGGAGAGTTATTTTTGGAATGAAAGCAATCCAGGAGACTTGGAGTGCACGTCAGGGAATCAACGAGGAGAGCACAAGGCAGGGGGGCGCGCCCTCCACCCTCATGGGCCCCTCGTGGCTCCCCTGACCGACTTATTTCGCCTATATATATCCATATACCCTAAAACCATCGAGGAATAGAATAGATCAGGAGTTCCGCCGCCGCAAGCCTCTGTAGCCACCAAAAACCAATCGGGGCCCTGTTCCGACACCCTGCCCGTGAGGGGGATCCCTCACCGGTGGCCATCTTCATCATCCCGGCGCTCTCCATGACGAGGAGGGAGTAGTTCACCCTCGGGGCTAAGGGTATGTACCAGTAGCTATGTGTTTGATCTCTCTATCGTGTTCTTGAGGTGATACGATCTTGATGTATCGTGAGCTTTGCTATTATAGTTGGATCTTATGTTTCTCCCCCTCCACTCTCTTGTAATGGATTGATTTTTCCCTTTGAGGTTATCTTATCGGATTGAGTCTTTAAGGATTTGAGAACACTTGATGTATGTCTTGCCGTGCTTATCTGTGGTGACAATGGGATATCACGTGATCCACTTGATGTATGTTTTGGTGATCAACTTGCGGGTTCCTCCCATGAACCTATGCATAGGGGTTGGCACACGTTTTCGTCTTGACTCTCCGGTAGAAACTTTGGGGCACTCTTTGAAGTTCTTTGTGTTGGTTGAATAGATGAATCTGAGATTGTGTGATGCATATCGTATAATCATACCCACGGATACTTGAGGTGACATTGGAGAATCTAGGTGACATTAGGGTTTTGGTTGATTTGTGTCTTAAGGTGTTATTCTAGTACGAACTCTTTGATAGATCAATCAAATAGAATAACTTTGAGGTGGTTTCATGCCCTACCATAATCTCTTTGTTTGTTCTCCGCTATTAGTGACTTTGGAGTGACTCTTTGTTGCATGTTGAGGGATAGTTATATGATCCAATTATGTTATTATTGTTGAGGGAACTTGCACTAGTGAAAGTATGAACCCTAGGCCTTGTTTCAACACATTGCAATACCGTTTACGCTCACTTTTATCGCTTGCTACCTTGCTGTTTTTATATTTTCAGATTACAAAAACCTATACCTACCATCTATATTGCACTTGTATCACCATCTCTTCGCCGACCTAGTGCACCTATACAATTTACCATTGTATTGGATGTGTTGGGGACACAAGAGACTCTTTGTTATTTGGTTGCAGGGTTGCTTGAGAGCGACCATCTTCATCCTACGCCTCCCACGGATTGATAAACCTTAGGTCATCCACTTGAGGGAAATTTGCTAATGTCCTACAAACCTCTGCACTTGGAGGCCCAACAACGTCTACAAGAAGAAGGTTGCGTAGTAGACATCAAGCTCTTTTCTGGCGCCGTTGCCGGGGAGGTGAGTGCTTGAAGGTATATCTTTAGATCTTGCAATCGAATCTTTTAGTTTCTTGTTTTATCACTAGTTTAGTCTATAAAAGAAAACTGTCGGATGTGGGGTTCCGGCAAAAACCTTAAGGTTCGAACTCTGGGGTGCGCGCGAAGTCTTTTCCTCCTACCGATCCACGCCCTAGCTCACTAAGATCTCGCGGACGAACTCGACGAACTCGCAACACAGAAAGACACGAGATTTATACTGGTTCGGGCCACCGTTGTGGTGTAATACCCTACTCCAGTGTGGTGGTGGTGGATTGTCTCTTGGGCTGATGATGAACAGTACAAGGGGAAGAACAGCCTCCTGAGGTTGAGGTGTTCTTGTGGCTAAGGTAGGCTCTCGATCAGATCAGATCAAGCTGAGATGCCCCTACTGTGGTGGCTACTTCTACTTATATAGGCCCTGGTCCTCTCCCCAAATATTGAGCGGGAAGGGAGCCAACAACGGTGGGAAAATTTGAAGGGGGACAACTAGTACAAGCTATCCCGACAAAAGTGGTCTTCGCCTACGAAAGGCTCTGGTGGTGACGCCGTCTTGGGCTCCATGATGACCTCCGTCCTGCTGTCCTTCTGGTCTTGGTCTCGTTGCACCGATATGGCAACCTTTGCATGATGCCTCGGTACTCCTCGCCTGCGCTTGCCTCGGCCCGCTGAATTAGCCACGCCGTGGGCCGCAGGCAGGCAAGTCTGGGGACCCCCGTTCCCAGAACGCCGACAGTAGCCCCCAGGCCCAAGGTGCGCTCGGGCTTGGCTTCGTGGCGAAGCCAAGGGTCAAGTACGGAGCGCCACGGGCCCTAAAAGCCTGCGACCTCGGTTGAAGCGTGGCGGTTGATTGGGCGTGGGCGTCTCCGCTTCCCCACGCTACCTCTGAATCCACCTGGCTATGCGGCCCCCGCAGCTCACATAGCTATTCCTCCGTCGTTTTCGTCTCGCTTCCTCAATCTCCCTGCTTCCTCGAGACTCTGTTTCTCTTCTCCAATCTTACCTGCCCTCTGCCCGCTCCGTTGCCATGGCGCCGAAACAAGCAGATAAGGGAAAGAAGCCCTTGTCTCCGCTAAGCGCTCCTCCGGCCGTCGAGCTGGCGCTAGGTCGATCCCGAGTGCTCAACGATGAGGCCATGGACAAGGTGCGTCCGATGCTTGCTTCTAGCTTCAACGAGTGGGGAGAGACGGTGGCTTGGCCTGCGTCTCACACTCGCATGGCTCAGGCAGCCACTGAAGTCCCAATCTTCATAGATGCCCTCTGAGCTGGCCTGATTACTCCCTTCTCCGCCTTCTTCAACGTGGTGCTCGAGCATTATCAGATGCACATGCTACATCTTGACCCTCAATCGGTGACTCTTCTTGCTGTCTTCGCCTTCGTGTGCGAAGCCATGGTGAGCATCGCTCCTTCGGTGGCCCTCCTTCGTCATTTCTTCTCACTACATCTGATCGCCCCCCAGCAATGCTCGGGGTGCGTGAGCTTCCAGGCCGTGGCCGCGAGCTTCCTCCGTCCGCGAGCGAGTTCGGACACGGTGGGTGTTTGTCGATGCTGGCGTGCTCAGCCCTCTGCTTCATGCTCCGCCAGGGCCAGCTATTCCCAACTCCAGTTGGGGCCATGAGAAGCTCACGAGCCCCCGTCTTGCTCCCGTCTGGTTCCAGTTGAGGAGGCTGAAGGACCGCGGCGTGACCGCGCCCATGGTGGTGAAGGAATTCGTCAAGCGCCGGGTAGCCCCGCTTCAGCGCCATTCCCGCCCGATGTGGACCTTGCTCAGCAGTCAGGACCATATGAGGATTCAGGAGTCTGGGCTCCCTCTTGAGATGCGGCAAACGGTGCTTAAGGTCCTCACGGGTGTCCCTTTGCCGGATGAGTTGCCTGGGAAGAACTGCCTGCTGTACCGTTGCAAGAACAAGGATGAATTTGCCGTGAGCATGCCCTCCTTTGATGAGTGGGGGCTGCGGCCGATCGGCATGGTGGGGCCCCGCGAGAACCCCGTCGGCGTGGTTCCCTTCCTTACTGCCGGTGCTGAGCTCGCCCCAGGTGAGGGTGCAGGAGGGCGAGCCTCGGCGGAGGCTGGTGGCTCAAGTGCTGAGGAGCACATGCCGTGTAGTGATCCTGGGGCGTCGTCCTCGGGAGCTTGCGTCCCCTCTCCCGAGACGTTGGGCGCACCGGAGGCGCGGCATGCGGTTCCCGAGGCCAAGGCTCTGGGAGCCTCGGGAGGTTGTGGTGAGGCGGCGCCCAACTGTTCACCGCAGCCGGGCACCCCTGAAGTAGGCCATCCGAGCTCGTCCTCGGCCTCGCCACGCGCAGGCCGCCACGTCCAGCGCTTCGGTCGGCTCTGTGTGGACTTCGAGGAGCTCCGCAAGAGGAAAGGATCCTCGAGCGGCAACAACATCTTCGGGCCGTTGAAGCGGAGGAAGTACATCGCCGTCGACGTGTAAGTACCGTATCACTGTGACTCCTTGTGTGCTGCTTCCATTTCCTGACGTTAGTTCTTCAGGGATCCTTCCGTCGAGGCGGTTGCGCCTTATGAGAAACGACCTCCTCCTTCCTCGACTCCCCCGTCGGCCTTGAGCGCTCCGAGTCCGCTTGCTGCCCCTGGAGCAGGGTCGGTTGAAGGAGCACTCTTGCCTTCATGGCGCGCTGAACCCGTGGCTTTGTTGCCCCTCCCCCGCGGTCTAGTGTGGAGCTTGGCGGGCGTGCCCAAGACCCCTCCTTTGGTCATGGACAATAGCTGGTTGGCTTCGATCTTCGGTTCCTCTTCAAGCAGCGAGCCCCGATTTGCTTGGGCTCCTCACGAGGACTGATTGACGTCAGGTGCAGCGCCAACCCCCAGCCCCCTGCCGAGAGGTGATGCGCCGCTCGATACCCCATCCGCAGCCCCCGAGGCGATGGACGAGGTGGGCCGTGCGTTCGAGTACGAGCGCGGGCGGAGCGTCGTTCGCCATGAGCTTTTCCAGGAGGCGATGGGCGCGATGAGCCGGCTTGGTGAAGAGCTCGCAGGAGTCGACTCGCGCCTTGAGGCTGAAGGTCTCCGGTTGGCGGAGGAACGGCGCAAGCTGAGGGTGGCTATCAACCTTGGCCGCTACCAGCGTGATCTTGACAATGCGAAGGCTGAAGCGTCCCTCAAGATTTCTCGCGAGGCTTGCTCCCGAGCCTTGGAGGAGGCTCGTGAGGCCGACCGCCTTCGCGAGGCCACGGAGAAGCATGCGTGGGAGCTCCACGCCTGGAGCACGTCCCTAGAGCAGCAGGTGGAGGCACGCAGAGCCGCCCTTGCGTCGCTGAGGGGGACGCCCGCCGAGGAGGAAGAGGTCCGGAAGCGCGGGGAGGCGTTGGCGCTGGAGGCCGTGGAACGCAGCCTTGAGCTTGAGCAATTGGAGACAAGGGAGCGTCAAGTTACCCAAGCAGAAGATGTCGTCGGGGTTCGCGAGGCCAGGGTCCAGGAGGAGGTGGACCGCCAGGTGGCCGAGATTCGCGCAGACCTGGAGGGAAGGTATGGCTTGAAGGTGAAGCTCGCAGGTACGGAGGGTGCGGGCAGGGCTGCTGCCCTCAGGCCCAGGTTGGACGAGGCTGAGAGACATGCGGAGGCCACGGCTGCCGCCCTGGTCATGGCGCAGGCGGACTTGGCCTCCGCCCGCGCCAAGCTGCTTTCTCTTCAGGAGCGGGTTGATGACGCCGAGGCCGTCGCACGACAAAATAGGGAGGACGTGCTCCAACGTCGGACACTGGAGCGCGAGCATGCCCCTATGCTTCAGGATCTCCGAAACAGGGCCAATACCGCCCTGGGATTCATCTGCGATGAGACTGCACCTGCCCCCCACTCGAATGACTATGCCAGCCACCTGACCTTCTTCACCGACGTGGTGACGCGCTTGGAAACCCGGTCTGAGAGGGCTCGCCGGCTCATGGAGGAGAGAAGTCGGGGCCTGCTCGGGCGCGCGTTCTCCCGTGTCTTCAGCCACCTCAGGAACACCTTCCCCGACTTCGACTTCGACGCCAGCATTGCCCCCGTACCGCAGGCCGTCCGGGGCAATCTGGCGCGGTGGGTGGAGGACAACATGGACGCGCTGGTCAGAGCCTTTGCCTCTGACGACGACGTGGTGGTGGTCGCCACAGACGAAGGCGACGTCACTACAAAAAAATATACTTCCGTGATGATACGTGTTTGTCACAGTAGGTCGCGTTTTTTGTCATGCATGTACATCCATGACAAATTTATGACAGAATCAAGATAGTCATACCTGTGCTGTCGTAGAAGTGTTCCATGACATTACGAAAATTATCATCACGGAAGTGTCCACTTCCATGACAATAAATCGCGCGTCACAGAAGTGCTTTCGTCAAGGGTGACCGACACGTGGCATCCACCGTAACGGAACGCCGTTAAGCTATCAGGTCGGGTTTTGGATCCGATAACCCGTTAACAGCCCCGACCAATGGGGATTTTCCACGTGTAAAATCATCATTGGCTGGAGGAAACACGTGTCGGCTCATCGTTGGGACAGATGTCATCCACTCATTGGACAGAAGGCGCCTATGATACGTCGACACATGGCACGGCCCAACAGAGGCCCATTCCTATGAAAAGGCCGGCCCGTTTGACTTGGTCAAAAGGTGGCGGGCCGGCCCATGGAAAGCCTGTTAACGGCCTGTTCGCATATAGCCCATTTATAGCCCGCTAACCCAAGGCCCATTACGCCCTATCCGAATTAGGCCCAGTAGCGTTATCTGGGCCATCCAATATGATTCCAGCCCGTTTTCACTTCTGGCCCATGTATGGCCCATGACGTCTTTCGGCCCATATGAGGCCCTATGTAACTCTTGGCCTATTAACGACCCGTGGTGAAACTGGCCCGTAATGAACAGTGTATCACTTTACACCCATTAACGGCCCGTGGTGAAACTGGCCCGTAATGAACAGTGTATCACTTTATACCCATTAACGGCCCATTATTCCGTTGGGCCGTTTCCAGCCCATGTTATCTTTCGGCCTTCTCAGAGCCCATTTATTCTTGGGCTCATTTCCAGCATTCGTTTACTTACGGCCCGTTACTGTCATTTTCTGCTTGTGGGCCAAATTCAGCCCGTGGTTACAGTCGGCCCGTTTGTGGTCCGTTAATACGTTGGGCCGTTTTCATAGCATCATCAAATAGGACCTATTAATGATGGCCCATTATGGTCGGCCCATGAACGGATGATTCCAACTCTAGCCCGTTTACGGCCATAATGCGGCCTGTTATTGGCCCATGTTTGGCCAATCGATCGTACGGCCCGTATAAGGCCCATTGATGATACGACCCGTAGAAGGCGCATTGTTTCTACGGCCCGTAGAAGGCCTACTGTTTCTACGGCCCGTAGAAGGCCCACTGTTTCTACGGCCCGTAGGAGGCCCAGTGTCACTATAGTAAATATTAGCCCATGGTTATTGTGGCCTAGTTTTAAAAAATAGGTTATTGCAACCACTAGCAAACCGCGGAAAAAGAACTGCACTGACTACAAGCAAACAAATAAACAAGACAACAAGGAAATAAATAAGCAAGCAACTTATGCTAGGCTATCACGGCTATTACACATATTACATCCACTGGGCATCAAAGTTCACCACCAGTGATCATAAAGCGCAACGAAGAAGCAGATTACAAAAACTGGGCACCATTGCAGCGTAAAAAAATACTGAATCGAGACCCCTTCCAAGACAGTTCAAGAAAGGTTAGCCTTGCTGGGGAACTGCTGCGCAAGCTGCTGAGCAAGGCTGTGAGACCGGCCTAGCATGTCGGTCATAGCTTCCAGGTGTAGCTGTTTAGCGATGAGGTTCTCATTGGTGTTCTCCGCAATCTTTCTTAGAGATAGGACTTCAAGTCGAAGTTGAGTTGCAGAATGCCTTTCTGCTAGAACTTGGGACTGAAGAAGTCGAACTGATTCAGACAACGAATTCTGTGAGCTTGTCTGACTGTTAGTCTCAAGTAACTTGAACACTGCATCAAGACAAGACTTTGGGGTTGTCTCGCTATCTTCAAGATGTTTTGCCTTCTTTGCTGCAATATATGTTGGGTTTGTCTCACAGCCTTCAGCAGACTTGTGCATGCCATCAGGCATATCACCCTGAAACAAAGTAGAGAGATGACAGGTTTTGCACGTGTATAAACAAAGATGATAACTGTTCTGTCAATTCTATCCAATTTCAAATTAGAAAGTAAAGAGTAAGTTCAAAATATCAATAACATGATTTGGCATTGTTCATAATGCGGGGAACTTCACCACACTACTGGACTACCATGTCAACATAACAAGCATAGATGAAGGGCAAAGAAAATCATTGTATCTATTTTGGATAATGTGCATGGCATGTTGTTCATATCATCAGCCACATCAGTAAGATAAAACAGGAGATGACAAGGTGCAAACGTGGGCTGCTTCACCACACACTGGATTATAGATCCACAAAAACAAGCATACATATAGGGAGTATTAAGTAATGTGCATGGTATTAATAAGGAATTTGGTTTTACAAGTAAAACTTAGAACCTACGGTTCTTACGAACATGCATTTTGGTAGAAACAACAAACTAAACAGCAGTAAACGATAGGGAGTATGAGCAAATTAAATAGCAGTTGAGGATAAAGGCTTTAGAAGGACTGACTTACATTAACAGTTAACACCGGCTTTATAATGCCCTTCTCCATGTCAAGGGAAGGATAACTCAAGAATTTCACCACAGAATCTTCTTCATAAGCATTGCCTGTACTCTACATTTTGTAGAGAGTAATTATAGATATGATAATACTGGAAGGGATAGAGGATAATGAAGATAAGATGCAGATTGATGCTACATAATCAACTACCAATCCCTGGAAGTACAAGCGTTACAGGACAAAATGTACTGACAAGAGCAATGGGCTACACTTCTGCACTGACATTGTCTGTGTATTCTACTTGTTGGTAAGATTAAATATAGATCTGATCTTTTTTAGTAAATGGTGGGTGAGGGAGATAAGATGCAGAATGCTACAAAATGAACCAATCCCTCTTCCCATAATACAAGAGTGTTTTGAACATCGGTGTACTGTACAAAACGTTCTTATATTATGGGACGGAGGGAGTAGCTATTAATGTAATTACAGTGATAGACCACGTTCAGTCCTTAGAAGAGGACTGCAGAGCTAAACCTCTTCAAAAGCATTGGGTTGATTCTAAATTTATGTAAGAGTCCATATGGATCTTATAATGTCCACCAAATGGACGATTACAAGGCTAACATGTGCAGTGATGCTACATAATCAAACAGCTATGAAAGTAAGTATGGTCATACAGGGCAAGAGGTACTCACAAGAGCAATGCAGTGTGCAGTATAGTTGCGAGATTCTGTGGTCCGTTGAGAACGAATGTTCTTCTGCTAACAGTTTTCGTACAAGTGAGACATTAAGGCAAATGCAGAAATGTAGTTCAAATTGTGATGTGATATCATAGACAGTACCTTACGCTGCAGCCGGGACCAATGTGTAACAAGATTATTCCAGTCACCGTCAGATAAATGTAGCACCGGAGACTTTACAGAATTTTGTTCAGAGGTTTGCCATCGAAGTGCGCTTGCATCAGGTAGAAACGATACTTCATCAACGAGTGCTTGAAAAGCGCAACCAACCCTTGCTCGTCATCACAATCCAGTTTGCTCCTCGCCTATTTAAAAGAATGAAATCTTGTGTCTTCTGTCAGCAGAAACATATGCAGTAATGACCATGAATAACATTAGTACATTACTTACGCATAAGTTGCGGAGGAAGACTGGAAATGGTTCTGTGTCTGCGGTATAATCTTTCCATGAAGGAAAGATGCGCACAAAGTTTCTGACAACAACATAAGCTTCATCTTCTAAACTGGGAAGAAATGGAACATGGGTCCTATTTGCTGCAATTGGGGCTCTCTCTGGTTCGAAAAGGGATTTGGCAACTGGATTTGGTGTACTCTTTGCTGGAATGGGGGTTTTGCGTCGTACAGCTGGTGCTATGTCAACTGGCATAATCATACTGTTTGCTGCAGTTGGGGTCTGCTGAGTTGGGGCATCAGAAATGACCAGTGTAGTAGGGCTAGAGTCTGCTAGAGTTGGGGTATTTTGTGGGTCAGGTGATATTGCAACTACACCTAATGGGCTATTTGATTTATCAGGTGCCACTACCTTTTCCAAATACTTTGCTTGTGCTCCTCCATGATCAGCAATCGCCCTCTTCCTTTTGAACGTCTGATACACAAGAACAACATTTGAATGGATAAATATGGTATGATGACAGATGGAATATGTACTGAAAATGGATAGGCAGGGCGTATTCACATACACGATGTGTAAACTAAGCTAATGGCAGTTCAACAAAGTAGAAGCAATGCAAAGCATCAGTTGCAAGATATGTGCGAGCAATGTAACCTTGGAAAGTTAGAGCAAGTACCTTGATGTGTGAATAAGATAGGGCATCTTCCTCTGACTCCTCCACTAGGGAGCTACATTGACTTAGGTCTCCCTCTAGCTCAGAATCACTGTTAGGATCATATTCTGAGCATGAATCTGTAGGTGGAGAGCGTTTGCATTGCATTGCATCCAGACTTGATTTCAGTCCCTTAATGCCAAGTTTGACAGCCATGGCATTGTTCTGCTTTATTCTTTTCATGCGCGCAAGCTCATAATCATTATGATGCTGTTCAGAATCTGAGATTCATTAAAACATAAAAAGTAGCCAGATTATCTATGGAATGCATTGCGGATTCAACTCGGAGAGTGTCTCCCTATGTAACATCCCAAAATTCTAATTTTTGGAATGTTATAATAATTAAAATATATGATTCTTGAGTGATTGATTGAGTGAAATTGATTGGAATTTTAAACTTTTGAAGTTTTGTTGAGAGGGAATAAAAGGACTTTCCAAAAAAAATGTTTTTGTTTGAAAATATTTGAATTTGGAAATATTTCAAACTTCATGCCACTCAATGATCCTCATGATTTCTTCAATGAAAGAGAGTGGGAAGTAAAGAAAAAATTCATTTTGAATTTGTGATTTAAATTTTGTTTTTAACTCAAAGTGGCATTTGAGTTTTATTCAAAAACTTTTCTGACAAAGAACACTTGAACAAAAGTGTTGATAGGGAGTAACATGACACCCCAAAAATGTTGGAATAAATTTTCCATAGAGTTTTGAAAGTCATTTTGATATTTGTTTGAATTAAAAAAATGATTTTTCAAAAAGTATTTTATTTGCCCCTAGAAAATATCCCATTAAATTGGGCTTATTTTTATGATCATTTTGATATATAATACTCCTATATTTTATTTTCATTTTATTTTCTAAAATGATTGTTTCTTCGCGGGTTGTTCAAAAAAAGGAAGGTACTGTTTTTTGGGCCAAATCCGGCCCGATCCGTACCGAATCATCTCTTTCCTCCTCCCGACGAGATGCTCCAGATCTCCAGCCACCACCGGAGCATCGCCGGAATCGCGGGATTCGCGAAATCCCACGCCCCCTCCTCCAAGCCGACCTCCCTCCTATAAATGGACACCTCCCGCACCCATTCCCGCCCTAGTCCCTCCTCTCCTCGCCCCACGTCGCCGCGCCGCCCCGCCAGAGTTCGCCGGAGCCGCCGCCGCCGTTTGCTCCGCCCCACCCACCGCCGGCCCTCCCCGCCACCAACCGCCGCCACCAGCCGCTCCGCCCCGCTCCGCCGCCCCCGCCCGTCCCCTCGCCTCGCCCGGAGGACCACCGGGGGAGCCACTCCGCTCGAGCCCCTCGCCGAAACAGCTACAATTTCATCAGAGAGTGACGACTAGTTTATCAAGTTTTTGAGAGCAATAATATCTTCACCAACTGACCAGGCAAGTTCACTTTGACCATGCTTTCATACCTATGTTTTACTGCATTTAGTGGCATCTTTGCAACAACCCTCCAGTAGTGATATTGAATTCTTGTAGTTGAGTAGTATGCATGAGGTAGGAACCCATCACCCTGTTACCAAGCCCGGGACGTTATTTATTTTAATGCTACGCTATAGTAGACGGGGTTTGGTATGAGTGCACGAGAGTGGTGTGAAGAAGGAGGACTCTACGTCAATGACGACAACTCCATGATGGCATATGCGAGGACTGCATCTTCAAGGCCTCAAGACTTCAAGACTCGAGACAAGAATTCAATACACACTACTGGGTGAAGGACGGTTGACGGGCACCCTGGAGAAACCAGTGGATGGCCGGGATGCATGGAGAAGCGCCATGACATCTTGCGGAAAGCTTCACCCAGACTCAAAGAGACGGAAGAATACTTCATGCCCGGAAGCTTACCTGTGCAACCGCAAGTCACTATGGGCTCTGGCTTGGTTGACCTTAGTGTGACTCTGGCTGGGACGGTGCTAGCAGATGTAGAACTACGGTAGGATTGGATGAGCACCGGACAGTGGTCAGAGGAACTCTTTGGAAGACCATGTTTCGGTCATCTTGTTCTCAAACACCCTGAAGTGCGAGAACGTAAAAAGAGGGATCGAATCTTGCGGGTAAAGTGTACAAACCTCTGCAGAGGGTTTAAACCTAATCGATTAGCCGTGTTCCCGGTTACGGACAATTTGAGCCTCTGGACTTGGATCTATCTCGGAACTCTCAACACCGGACTGATAACATAATTGTGGGCAACTTATGATGATTTGGGCCATGAGACATCGGTTGGCGGAACCATGTTATGATAGGAAACTCCGTAGTATAGACTCCTGAATTTCTTTGATGTAGGGAAAATAAAACCAGCTTTTATGCAAAACAAAACTCAGACACAGAGCCACAAAGCCAAATTGCATATAGTATAGTTTTATCATGTGTTTTCTCATGTTGTGATCTTGCCGGTACATTCAATGTACTGACCTACACGGCTGCAACGTATCATGTTGTAGATACTTTCTTCCAACGAGTAAGAGTACGGTACAGGGTTACGGTCTACACTCAACCTGCCGATGGCGTTGATGGGACTCCACACCCGACTATTTGTTTCCGCTGTGACTTATGAGGTATATATCAGTTTTACGTTATTTTTACATGTGATTGCACTTTGATATATACATTGATGTACTGTGTGTGCCAGCATACTGATCCAGGGATGGCACAGAAACACAAAGACTTGACCGTCTGAGTCGGGTCGCTACACCCTATAAACCCTTGCATATGCAAAGTTCACCTCCCCAACCGTGATGACCAGACCACACACAGAAATACAAACCCCTTATGTCTCTATAACAGGCAGGCACACATTTCAAAACTGAAGTAGGAACATTAGAATCATATGAAATTCGTATTTGAACAAATAAACTAAGCAATTATGAGTGGCGTAATGTTTAGCTTCAAGGGTGGAGTGTTGGTAGTGCGACACAAAGCAAGTAGGCAGATTGTATTCCATGTAAAAGATCGAAACCTATGTAAAAGCTGGAAATGACACTTTCTTTCTATACAATGCAGTGTTCGTTACCCACACATGATGGAAGAGATCACATAGAGAAATACTATTCACTCATGTCTACGGTTCCAGTATTTAGAAACAGGGTGGTCCACCCTAAAAGAATATTGACAACAAATATGACAAGGCAAGCATAGATGTAGTGAATCAATCATTTACTTGTGAGTTTACTAGGACAAGTATGCAGAATGGTAACTGCAGTAAGAGACCGTCCAAAATCTGAATGAAGAAGTTTGTCTAGCACTTATTGTTTGCAACTAATCGACATGAATAATTGGATATTATATCGAATGAGTAAGAAAGACAAGTAAAATTGTCAACAAACCTTGCTTGCAGTAGTAATCTGGGTCAATGTCACTATGACCAATAATCCAAAATGACTAGTTTCTGTTCCGAGGGCCGGAATTTTGAAAACCCTGTGAACTTTAGAGGTACTAAAGATTACCGAAATACATCTGAACCATTAAGTGTAGGTAGCACTGAGCACACAACAAACCCTAATGGCAGTCCTGCCTAATGAGTAATGAATCAATTAGAAAATGGGTGATGAGGAGTGGCTGCTAAGTGTTGAGGAAGTATCTCAGGATAAATCGGGTTGGCTTGGTGGGTGCTGCACGCCGGAGCCCTGAACAGACTGGGAAGGTAGGCACGGCGGTGCGCCCGGGCAGCGGTGACGCTGTTGGGCGAGCGGCTCCTGGCCTCCTGTTAGTCCGGCGTCTCCTCCTAGAGTCATGCCGTCCGGGGACGGCAAGTCGCCGGCGAGGCAGGCGGCTGGGGGCGAGTAGAGATCGGAAGCGCGCAGCAAAACAGAGGGGACTCGGGGCCTGGGACGACCCAAAATCCCAGGGTGGGCCGGCCCACCGTGAACACCCTGTAGAGATACACACCCGAGCGGTGAACATGCATTTTCAAAACTAATTTAGGAACATTTAGCTGACCAATTAAACAACTCTGTTTTAATAATATCAGATTCGTATTTGAACAACTAAGCTTGTTTAGCTTGATGGGTGGAGCAGTGTTATTATGACACGAAGCACGTATTCTGATCGTATAGTGATCATAAAAGGGGGAAACTCTAAGCATATTTTTTTAGCAAAAGAGGGTTTCCCCTCCGATTTCTATTAAAGAAACCACCACGGAACCAACATGATCAATTAAACCCTAAGCATGATCAATTAAACCGTATTATGGCTGTGCCATGGCAGATTTGATGCTGCAAACCGGAGAAATGATATTTAGCATCCATTGTTTGCTTTGAACTAAGAACTAAATTCTAAGAGCTGAAAAGAAAGTAGAGTAACCAAGTTAAGATCTATTTTCTGGTTGAGATCAAAAAGTTGAGGAGATATGAAGTACCACCTCTCTGGCGGCGCCGTGTAGGCATCGAGGGTGCGATGGCTGTCGGTGGCATTGAAGCAGATCTGCGACGGTAGACGGGTGCATCGGGGGATAAGTCCCGTTGCGGTGGAAGAGAAGGTCGTGTGAGCGGCCCCGGCAAAGAGGACGATGGCGCCGATGAAGCGAGAGGACACGATGCAAGGCTATTGGTCCGTCGCCGTGGATGAGAAACGTCCATCTCCAGCAGTGGACGACGCGGTCTTGGTAGGCGGTCCGGCATGGTGGAGGACGGTGGCGATGGATGTGGTGGAGGACGGCTGCGATGGATGGGGTGGCGGACGGAGGCTGGTGTGGGGATGGGGTGTTCTAGCGCGGACGGTGTATGAATGGGAAAATGGAGGGAGAGGTACGGGGAACCATGTTTTTGGGATGCGCCTGTCTGAAATATGGGAAAGTTACGAACTGAGCCCCCGTTTAAAATTTGGACGTCTCCTCGGTTGGGGATAGGACGGTAATCTTGCATCTCGCCAATATTTGCCCAGAGCGATTTCGAGCGAGGAGAGGGTGGTTGGCGCCCATGATTGGCGCCCACGATGTATGAACGGGGCTGACAGGTAGGGCGGTTGTGTCATGTCTAAGTGAAGTTACAAACCTGCCCCTATTGAAAATATTTGCCTACATCGATTTTGGCCGAGTCGAGTTTGTTTTGCCACCCACCGAGTATGAATGGGGAATGGAGGGAGAAACAGAGGTCTTTCAGACGAGCTTGAATCAAATGAGTTTTGCCGCCCATGTTTGACGCCCACCGTGTCGGAATGGTCTTAGAGGCGGTCGTGTCACGTCTAATTGAAGTTACTGACCTACGCCTATTTAGAGCAGTGGAAATCGGGCCGATGGATTGTCCGTGTAATGGGTAGACAGTAATTTCCATCTCCCAAACACTTGGCTTCGGGCAGCCGACGTGGGAGTGGACATTTTGCTGCTTCTTTTGAATTTTGGGACAATAAGCATCCACGTTTACCCTGGCAACTAATTCGAATCCATTTTGTATTCCTATACGAATCTTTATAAATCATTCTATGTGTTTTTATATATCTTCAAAAGGACGACAAAGATGTATTCCACTGTCATATATGAATATGGTTTACAAATGCCGATACTCAAATTCGGAAACTAGAATCCAGTTTATGGTGAATTCGAATATTTGGAACACTTCATGTCCAACTCAAATGTCACACGCAGCATAATGTGTACTCCCATTTAGATATGTACACAAGCGATGTATCAAGATTCAAATACCGAGTCAATCAACCAAGAATGTACAGAACTAACAGACATATAAACACTTATAGAGTATATGGATCAATAATATCAACTAATATACATAAGACAGGCCGCTGTACTTTTTTTGGCTACAACATCATCCTTTTTTTAGCCAGCATCTTGGCCCTTTCCGATGCGTGCCACTTATGGTCCATCTATACTACTACTATTGCTGAATGCACATTCAGCCCGATTGGCATATTTGTAGGTCTGGGATAGCAATCCAAATGAAATGTCTCCGAGTCTTATCAATTAATACAGACTTGTGCTCAAATAAAATTACAAACCAAAAAACAAAAAAAACAATTATTACATGATCTCTAAAACAAATGGTTTGATTGATTACATGAACAGACAACACAAAGGTTATTCAACTATGGAAAGAACATTTCACCTATGATTTACCAAGTAGGAATTTAATTTCCTTTTTTCCTTCAGGACCTTAACAATCTGGTCAGTCTCAGCTTGCTTCATTTTGAAATCCACCAAATATTTAATGTTTGTCTTGAGTACTGCTTGTGATTGTGCTGTTTGCTTCCTCAACATGTCAACTTCATCTCTAAGTGCAGAAGCAGAATCTCTTTCTACCACTAGTTTAGCCTCTAGAGCATCAGCAGTTGGCAATTCATAATGCACGATTGGGCCGGTGCCACTGTTGTGGGATGATGCAATGTCCATGGGGACGTCGCTCTTTGATCTTGGGCTAACCTGTTTTGCCATTAAAGTTCTGATTGGATTCAGAAAAGTTGAATTTAGCAAAACATCTCAACTGGGAGTTATAACAGCAAACCAGTTAAACAAACAAGGAATTAAAGAGTTTCAATTGGATGCTGAAAAGTAGTTATTAACATCATTGTAACCCGCTGTTGCAGCAGCAAAGCAGTTAAACAAACAAGTAGATATTTAAGTTAAGGCAAATAGGTAATTCTTAACAGTAAGTATCAAACACATAGATAGGCGCAGTCTACAATATGATTAACAGGCTGTGCCATTATGTAATCAGTAGCAAACTAAATTAAGCCAAGCAACGTAATTGAACAATTTTGCAATAAGTGGCTAACTAAAATTCCGAGAAGCAGGTAACTGAACTTACGCTAGTTCTTTGTACAGGCACACTGCAACTTCTTTTTCGCTTACAAGGTTGTATGAAGGAGTCCATGGCATCAATTGCTTGGATACGCAGTCCCAATACTTCTTTCTTCCCACACTACATGGGTAAGTCGAATGGTTAATCTGGTAAGATGGTGCGTCCTTGATATGTTATATGAGGACGTGTAGTCAGACTAGTTGTAGCCAAACACATCACACTGGCTTTTACTGTATATTTCATGTGATTACTTTTGGCATATCGAGATCTAAGCAATCTACAATAGGATGAAAAGACTGGCATCCTTCACATTATTGGCGAAGTCAGTTCATAGAAACAAGCAATTCAACCATTCTGTGGGTAAATCAAAAGCGCCACTGGCCATCTACCAGAAAGTCCCCGTATCATGACAACATAGCATAAATACTTTTCTAATCTGTTGTTTGAAACTATTGCCATACTTGTGCAGGATAGATATATTGATATGCAGTTTGCGCACTGGTTATACATGCAATTACACTTCGATATTTTCAGCCAGAGAACGAATAATTCAAGCAGGTACAGACCATGTTTGTAGTCCTTGTACACCATGTTGCATTTTGTGTTTTTTGGTGCTTGCATCATTTAGTGTTTATAATCTGAACTACTTTGGATCATTACCTGGTTTTCAAAGTGCATGTAGCTTCACATTTCTCAAGTTATGCTGATTTCCGGAGTGCAAGTGCCTTTGTATTTTTTAAGTTAAATGTTCGCCCCTGGTAACTTGAATTCATGGATCAACCACTGCACACAAATCATACATGAATGCCAGTATGAATTAAATGAAATGCAGGGACTTACGCTAGCTCGTTGTATAGGCTCACTGCAACTCTGCTTGCGCTTGGGATGTTCCATGTACAAGTCCATGTTACCACTTGCTTGGATGTGCAGGCCTTGTGCTCCTTGCATCCCCCTCTGCATTTTCGACACGGCGAATGGTTGATCAAATAAGAGGAATCGACCTTGATGTTGTACCGGAGGACAGATACTTACAAGGTTATACGGGTGTGCAGGATGTGTACCAGATCCCGTAGCGCCGTCATGCTTCGCTAAAAAATGGATTTGCTTGTTTCAGATGATATCTCCAGAAGAAATAAGAGTTAAAGTCAGAGTTGCATAGGCGTGTAAGCTAAGAGAGCAGTGAAAGGATATCCAAACATCGTCGGAACAGTGCACAAGGGAGTGATGTGTGGATACCTAGTTCGGGCCGGCGTTTGGGCATGCTCGCCTAGCTAGAGTGCGGGGTCACTTCAGAGCCGTTGAGGGTGATGCGCTGGCGTTGGCTGGCCGCGCACGGATGCAGATCTTGAGTGGTAGCGGAGCACTACGATGCGGTGGACGAGACCGTTGGTGAAGCCCAACCGGCCTCGGGGGGCGGAGGTGCGACGATGTGCTCGGTGAAGTAGCCCCGGTGAGCTAGGAGACGGCGTCGGTGAAGCGCACCTGATGCGGTGGAACTCGGTGTCTGTGAGGCTCGTCGGTTGCGGCGGCCGACGTTGTCGGTGGACCACCCAGTGCGGTGGACGAGGGCGTAGATGAGGTAGCTCCGGTGCGGTGGTGAAGCGCGACCGTTGTCTTCGTTGTCGTCGTCCGGCACAGAGGTGGGGAACGGTGGGGAAAGAGATGAGACAAGGGGCGATTCGAGGGTTGGCGACGAATTAGGGATTTGAGCAATCTGGGCGTGGAAGGGGACGGTGGAGAAGAGAGATTTTGCAGGGCTGGAATTGGGGCCGCCAGATATTTCAATCCGAAACGTGGAAGCGCGAACTTATATTGTCGTCGTCCTTTTTTGGGGGCGAGGGGGGTGGGTGGCTGGGTGCTACGCGTCCGTCCGACACACGCGACCACCCCGACAGGACTATGCTTCGGTGCCTTAAGGCACCTGCCTTTGTGTCCATGACATGTGGGCCCAACAGGTGGCTGGCCGACATGTCAGTGACCCAAAGGCAGTTGCCTTTAAGGCACCGAAGCAGCGTCCACCCCGACACGACCCTGGTCTGCCTGGTGCGCCTACATTTGAGAATGCAAACGAATCTTCTTTCATTTGAAATGAATCTGTATGTATTACCATGCCCGTGTTTTCCTTGCAATAATTAGTCATTCGAAACGAGATACTCCATCTGTTCACTTTTGTAAGTCGTTTCAGACAACTTAAAATGAACTGTTTTGCACATTGTCTGAAATGTCTTCAAGGTCTTATAAAAGTGAACAGAGGGAGTACTATAAATTAATTAATGAGGAATTATTTGAAAAAAAATCGAAACGGTACCCACGCTAACGTGGATTAGAGTGTGTGTCACGTAATTAGTTATTTGAATTAGAGTGTGTGTCACGTAGTTAGTTATTTGAATTAGAGTGTGTGTCACGTAGCGATCTCCAATTCTAACGTGGATTTCGCATTTCACTGTATCCAGGCTACTTTTTAATACAAATTCATATGTATATGATGAACACCATGGTAGTGAGAAAACTTTTGGATGGATTCAAACATATGACCTACAAAATAGCACAACAAACTGAGTCAATGTCAACTTTTCGAAACTTAGTATGGCACGAATTCGAAATAATTACCCGTATGCCTGGTCCTTAGTTCAAATCTTACAATGTACTCCAAATTGAAACATCGATATTAAGTCTCGTACTATGTACATTCAAATGTTGTTTTTAGCCCCCCCCCCCCGCACAAACGCTACAGACTTCCTGTATCGGTCAATCTTCCTCTCCTAACCACCTTAGGAAGCTATCGGTTTCCAACACACGTTCATTCTTTCTCTCCATGTTTCGATCTCTAAGTCTCTCAACTACACAACCCCTTTTTCCACTCTGTTACCAAATGTATTTACCTCACACACCCGCCATTGCACCCCATGCCGAGCTCTCTCTCTCCCCCTCTCCCTCTCACCCTCTCGCGCTAAATACATGCATTGCCTATCTAGCCCCCCAACCTCTCGTGCGCACGCACGCACGTTGTATATCTAGGTCACTCCCTCGAGACTGTCTCACTCTTTCTTCCGCACGGCAGGCCACACTCGCTCAATCTCGCTCTCTTTATCTGAGTCTCGTTTAACCTCGTTTTCTTTCACACACAAATGATATATCTCCCTGTTCGGGCCTCGATCGACACACTTTATACTCTCTCACGCAGATTGTCTATCTAGGTCAGTCCATCCAAGCCGCCGCCACTCTTTCGACCTCATGGTGGGCCATGCTCACTCAATCTCTCTCTCTCTCTCTCTCTCTCTCCGTATGTCTTGATTGACCTCACTCTTTCTCAGACAAAAACGATATATCACCATGTTTGAGCCCAATTCGACCTATTCACATTGTATACTCTCTCACGCACATCGTCTATCTAGGTCACTCTCTCCAACCCGTCTCACTCTTTCGATCACACGACGACCCTATGTGATCGGTTGACCTTGCTTCCTCCCACGCACAAAATATATCTACACGTCTGTGACTGGATCATCTCTCAAGCTCTATCTTACAGCCCTCACCCTTGCCAAAAAGCTCAATCGGACAATATCTCTCCAGAGCATATATATTAGTTCAATGAATGTCGGACCACACTCACTTTGTCTCTCTATCTATATGTCTCTCGATTGACCTCGCTTTCTCACACCGTATCTTCCACGCGTTGAAGCTACTACCTCTCCATCCCTCGCAAAGCCGGAGCTATTTACATTGTGAGGGGCACTCCAACCTTGGATTAATTTGTGTAGGCATTTATTCCAGTCGGTTTAAATTATATTTTCGTAGCATTTGGCCCACAACTACTCCAAACACCGTTGCAACCCACGCAACTCCCCTAGTTGATTTCCCTCTGGCTCAGTCATCGCTCTCTCGCACGTCCTTTCTCGCCTTCAACGTTGCACCATGGTATTATTGAAAAAACTATGTTGTTCTCTTTAATTATTATAAATAAGCTACAAAACTACACACCGATAGTCCACTTGGAATGGAACAAATTTCGACCCACAAATTAAAGTGCTACAAACTACACACTGAGGGGCCCACATGTCATGAAACAAATTTGGACCCATATACAAATTAAAAAATAAAGGACGAGGATCGAACATGCGACCGGGCCTTCAAGCCGCACGTCAATAGGCAACATACGTAGAATAGCAATGTTTGTTGTACCCCCTTTGTTCACATAATGTTTTTATATTACCACAACCTAATTAATGGATAACATGTAATATTATTTTAGTACTATTCGCCTTCACTTACTGGTGGGTTCCATGTGTGCTCTCTCTCTCCTCCCCTTCTGCGTTTAGACGCACGGGCAAACAGGAAAAACTCGCGGGCGATGTTGCCGTTGACCATATCTGGACGCGTTCACAAGTCACGACACCAGTTTCACGTACTAGCAGCACTAGTCAGTGTGTACGTGCAATGCACGTTAATTTGGATGTATATTAAGTGCATGCGGATATTAACTACTAGGATATTATTTGCGTGTTGTCATGTGATTAGCACTATTTTTGGCATGAAATTAACTGCATGCTAAACGTGTTGAGCGCTCGACATTGAAGCAGTCTAGGTCGTTGGATGACAAGGAATACATGTGGCTTGATGACGTTTTATATTTATTTTGATACGGCTCTAGCAGAACATTCAATCGATCAAACCATACATTTTGTTCAGTCTGACTCTGACTTTAAATTATACGATGATTGATATAAAATAAACGGAAATGATAAACGTTTGGATTTTAAGCATGGCAATCCGAATGTTTTTCATGGCAAATTTAGATTACGCGGCGGCGGCGGGGGCGTCTCGCGGTGGGAAGCGGCTCCTCTGCCGTGCTCTGTGTGTCGTCGGGTCACTGACCGACGGCGACGGCGGCGTCTTGCGCCATTGTTGGTGTACTCCTGGACGTTGGCCTAGCTTCAAGGAAGGCCAAAATATTCTGGACTTCGGAGCGAATCAACTGGCGGGAGGAGGCGACTGGCGTTGGTGCAAGGAAGCGGTCGACGACGGCCATCCATGCCGCTGAGGGGGGCACTGGCACCCGCACGGGGACAGGCGCTGTCAACGGTGCGGGGAGACATTCGTGTGCACGGGCACCGGCACGGGCGCACACGTCAGTGCACGCGCAGGCGCTGGCAGGTGCACGGGCACCGGCACGGGCGTGCGCGTCAGTGCACGCGCAGGCGCATGCGCTGGCAGGTGCACGGGCGCGTGAAAGTTGGCGGGGACCTCGTGGAACCCCGTGGGATCAAGTTCGGCGATAATGTGCGGCTCCCAGCCCATCAATGCCACGGGGATGGGCGCTGGCGCAGTCGGGGCGACAGGAGCCGGAACGGGAGCGGGGACAGGCGCGACGTCTTCCCGCAAGGCCAGTTCAAGCTCGTCCCAAAGCGCCTTATGTTCTTGAGACTCCGACTGGGTGTCTTCCTCAGGAAACTGGAACACTAAGGGCAGACCATCGTGATGTGGCATGGCATACATTTAGGTCAGGCTAGTTGGAGGTAGACGACAGGAGAATCGAAGAGGAAGAGAGAGGATTGTAGCGATACCGGGTAGTGCGGGGTTGATTTTAAACTGCGGCGCCGACGCATTAAAAGTGGGAGCAGTTGGGACGATAGTGGGCGGCGGAGCCTGGTCAAAGGGCTCGCCTCCCGGTGAGCCTGTACAGCGGTCTGCTCGCACGCCTCCCTGACAGCCGGCGCAGCGGTCTGCTCGCACACCTCCCGTCGACTCACACGCTTGCTCGGACGGCACCTGCTGATGAGAAGCGGGGACTCGTGGCGACACGTAAATGCCCACGGTTTCAATAGTGAAAGCGTTCGCCTTAACGTGACAGGTCTTTGTTCCAAAATACCTTGGCTCTTCATTTTTGCAACTTGTCATAAGCAGCTTGTCTCAAATTGAAGAAAAAACTTACGAAGTAATATTTGTGCCATATCACGTGACCATGCTTAGTTTCAAGAATTTATGCTCACTTTTGGATTTTCTGAAATTTAAGATCCAGGATTCGAAACAATATCATAACCTGCATCATGCAATAAATTTTCAAGCCGTACATCTGTCCTGTTGTATTTCTTAAGAAAGGATTTGGTCAAACATTTTGCTTAGTTAGACTTCAGACAAGTTATATATGCAGAGTAAAAGGATAATCCCTCCGTACCAGTGCATTGCCTGATATATTAACTCAAGTACTAGGCACGAACAAACGGGCTCAATTCTGTGCTCATCCTGGTGTAGTAGTAGTAGTACTAGGCAATGCAGTTGACGGGTGCCCTTGACGAGCGGCGACCGAGGGAATTGAACCGTGCTTGGCACGGTAGGTAACGTTGTCTAGTTACTAAAGCATCCCTCCGTTGTTCATCGGTAGTCATTATGGACCGGGGCATGAGGGGAATTTCCTAGGGCTGGAATTCTGGCCGCCAGATATTTCGACTTGAAACGCTAAGGCTCGACTGGTTGGGGTTGCCTAATGTGCGTACCACACACGCCACCGAAGGACACGGGCCCGTTTTTTTAGGATCAACACGAGCCAAGGTCTGGCTGGTACACCATTGGGTCCTACCATTCGAGAATACGAAAGGAAACTTTTAAAGTGCTGAACGAATCTATGTGTATTACAATACCCGTATTTTCCTTGCAAATACTAATCTCAACATGGTAATTGATTTATGACGAGTTGTTGAATTAGAGTGAGTTTGTGATATAGTGATCTCAACGTGGATTTCACATTTCATGGTATCCCTAGTAAGTTTTCCAATGCAAATTCAAATTTAAAAGATGAACAATATGGAGGTGAGAAAACTTTGTATGTATCAAGCATATGACCACACACACAGAGAGACACACACGCACGAACACAACAACAATCCAATAAGTATAGTGCCTCTATTTTTCCAAACCATGCATGTATGACACGAATTCAAAAATACTCATTCTATTCCTAAATATTAGTCTTTTAGAGAGTTCAACAAGTGACTACATACGGAGCAAAATGAGTGAATCTAGACTCTAAAATATTTCTATATACAATCGTATGTGCCAGTCCATTTGAAGCCTCTAAAAAGACTAATATTTAGGAATGAAGGGAGTAAAATGTAAGACATCCATGGTCCTCAGTTCAATATTTAAAATGAACATGAATATTAAGTCTAGTACTACAGTGCATGCAAATGTTGTGTTTAGGCGGAGCTATGATTGTCGGGGGTCAACCCCTCAACCTTAGATAAAATTGTGGAGCTCTGTTTAGGGTTGTTTAGATTATATTTATCCCCACCCTCCCAACCACCGATTGGTTGTGCACCCCCCACCCCTCCTCCCCGGGAGAATATCATGTCCCCCCATACCTTAGATGCTATATGCCGATACGAGTTGCTTGGAGCTTGTAGATCTGAGATATAAGAGCTCACATGATGTGTCTTAATATTTTTGCAGGAAACCTTGATGAGTTTGAGAATTGCACACAATTTGTACAAAAACTACTTAGATGCCCTTTGATCCCATATCCAACGACCTCGAAGCTCGTATCACCGTAGCATCTAAGATGAAGGAGGACATCATATTCTCTTGTATGTAAGAATATCATGTGCTACCACACCTTAGATGCTTTGGTGATACAAGCTCTTCGGAGGCGTTGGATTTGTGACCCAACACCTCCTTGGTGGTTTGAATGGTTTTTTTGCAGAAAAGCCCCAAAAGAGTTCGGCCACTGGTTACAAGCACAAAGACTGCTCAGATGCCATTGGATCTCAGATCAAACGACCTCCAAGCTCGTATCACTGTAGCATCCAAGCTGCGATAGCACCTTATGTTTTCTCGCACGGGAGAGTATGAGGTGCTCCCGCACCGTAGATTCTATGGTGATACGAGTTCACTGAGATCTAACGGCCCATAGTAGGAGGTTTGAATGTTTTTGCAATATACGACTGATAGAGTTTGGGAAATGCGCAAAAAGTACAAGTTCTACGCATGTGCCATCTGATCACTGATCATACGACCTAGATGCTCATATCACCGTAGCGGGTAATTAAGCTACGGGGAGCACCTAATATGAGCACCGGGGAGCCGTTGGATTGAAGATGCAGCGGCACACACGAGGCCTGAATGTTTTATTTGCAAAAAAAACCTTTGGAGAGTTTGGAAATTGCGCATAATTACAAAGACTACTTCCAAGCCATTGGATCTCACTTCCAACGGTGTAAAAACTCGTATCACCATAGTATCTAAGCTGCATGGTGGATGTGATATTCTATGCCGCTATCATTTTTGTTTGTAAACTTGCAAAATATGTGTAACTCGTGCCGTTACTTGTCTAACCGCGCAAAGTGTTTGTTCAAAAAAACCATCCTACACTGAAATATCGGAACAACACACGGGGTCCCACTTGTCATTAATCAAATTTGGACCTAAAACTAACAAATCTGAAAGACGAGATTCGAACTGGCAACCTGGACCACAAAGCGTAAGTCGATAGCCTGAAAAAACGAACGGTTGTTGGCTTTGTCCCATAACTTGGTTTTATACAGTACTTGCATTGAGTAGAGTAGAGGGAGTGCCTCGTCAACACATGCATGACCGTTGTCTCACTTACTGGTGGGTCCCAGGTCTGCGATCTCAATCTCTCTTCTCTCCATCATCTAACCTTTGCACGGGCACACACGAAGAGCGGCGCTAGCTTGCCGTGGTGTTATTACAACTAAAAAAAAGCTTGGAAAATAGAAGAATCGCCTAGAACAAGAGACGTTGTGGCTGGTCGAGACGGAGCTAACCACATCTATCCTCCGTGCCACGTTTGCATGATGAAGCTGTGTAGCTAGTGGGGTGTTTTCGACCGTCTGGCTGGGTCCCAAGGTCGAACCATAGGTACTACGTCTGATATAGTATATTTTTACACGCACATTTTTCCTCCGTGACGAGATGTGGCACACCCTATCGCACGGTTTCGGGGTCCTCCCGGGTGGTGCACGCATATATTCTTCCTGGCGTAGGACGCCCTACCGTGCGTTTTCTGTGTCCTCCTCGGTCGTAGCGCCGAAGCAAGTAAATGAGTCGTCAAATCATGAAAGACCACCTTTCCCGCCGAGTACATCAGTGAAGCACAGTGGCTAGCTAGTTGGGCTAGTTCGACCGATTACTAGGCCGCTGCCACATTTCTTTTTTCACCCCTTTTTTTATCTACTTGCCGGCAGGTAAATTTAAATATCCACCGCGGCGTTGCTCTGGTGTTTGGGTGCGGCAGGATTTTTATATTTTGATTGGTGGGAGCAGGCACGGTAGGATTTTTAATTTTTTGATTGACGGGAGCAGGCGCGGCAGCAATTAGTCACGATGACTCCGCCTGTAAAAACCCACTGCTCCCTGATGTAAGAAGTCGTCGACTGGTGTTTTACCGTGGTGAAAACCAAAAGATTCCCCGCTCCCTCTGCCTTCCCGTAGATTGTATTGCCTTTCAGCCGTTTCGCCCCCTTTGCTTCCTCTCCCCATTGCTTCTACCTGGTGCCATGGCGGCGCAGCAGATCACGGAATCCGAGGTGAGGCGCCTGACACAGGAGCTCCATGTCAAGGATGCGGAGCTCAGGGCCAAGGACATGGAGCTCCGTGAGCTCAAGGAGGAGAGGAGTGCCATGCTCCTCCGTTATGTGCGGGAGTTCATGGAGCTTCAAAAGCGGCAGGCGTCCACCACAAAGATGCTCGAGGCATCGGCGGTGTTGCTGCAGAAAGCGGGAGATACGATAGGCCGTCAGGGGAGCCGGCTGGAGCGCGAGCGGGCCGATCGTGACGAGGTCCAGGATCGCCTCAGCCACTTGGTGAACCAAGTTGCCATGCATGTGTTGCGGCCGCGCGATGCCTACCGTCGTGCCAGCGCGACGATGCCGGCCGTCGGGCTAAACCCGTTCGACCACCCGGTCGACCTCAATGAGCTGCCGCTTCCTGACCTATATCTCCGAGGAGTTGATCCGTCTCCGCGCGATGGTGGGGGCTGAGCTGGACAAGGAGGGGTTGCAGGCTGCCGTCGCCGTTGCCGGGCGAATCCTTTCAGGGCTCCGTCACCGGAATCCATTCGTGCCATTGGACGCCGTCTTTGACGAGCTGGCTCCCGTCGACCGGGAGCGGGCTCTGCGGGTGGTTGCACCCTGCATCACCAACGTCATGCGCCTCGAGAAGTAGAGGGACTTCAGTGGTGTTTAGGCGCCCTCTGCATGGGCATGTCCATGTCTCGGCGCAACACGACCGTTGGATCAAACTCAGACGGTGCAGATCAGTCACTGTAGCACAAAGCGTGTGGGTGTGTTTGGTTGCATTCTCATCTCAATATAGTTGTTTCCTCTTCGTGTATTTTTGTCAACCTACTAGTGTGGACTCATGCACCCTTCATGCACTCTGCCAAACACCCAAAAGTGGGTCGAGAAGGGAAATTTTGCTCCCATCCCGTGCAGCCTTCATACACCCTGCCTAACACTATTCGTGCTTCATATGGTTCATGTTTCGTGGAGTACTGTAGCACCGTACTCTTCGTGCGCTGTGGACCTAGTTCTGTTAACATTGATCTCACCGTTCATTCTCGACCGAACAGTCGAAAAAGCGGTACTATGTTACATATAGGAGTAGTTGACATGCGCACAACATCATTTGTTATCCTCATATCTTACTACACTAGCAACAAGATTGTGTAGTACTAACGTATGAACCACTGCACATGCCTAGTAGTAGGAGCACCGTGTATGTTCAAGTGGCTGCCGTGTTTTGCACTCCTCCGTCGTAAAGAGTGGAAACGCTTGCTGTAATCATTTTTTTCTTCAGAAAAACAGTGGACACGCTCTACCGTGCGGATCCTCCTCCAGCCATGCACTAAATTACTCACTTTCGCCGACGTGTGGGACAGCCAGCACCTGGGTCCACCAGCCATGCACTAAATTACTCCGTAGTAGAGAGACGGTAGACTACCCCAATCGAACCGCCGCAGTAATGCCCAATGAGCCATCAAATCACAGAACCCCCTCCTTTCCAACAGTAAGTTGGATGGACGAAGCAACCATCATTTTACTCTTCTCTCTCAGCTTCCACTCTTGAAGAAAACTCCCACTCGCTTCGCTTCTCCCTCATCTCGTTCCTCCTTTCACTCTTCTCTCTCATCTTCCTCTCTTGGATGGACGCCAGAGCACCGGCCGATGTGATGTCTATGGCTCTGGCCAAAACAGTCAAGGCTCATGGTATGAAGAAGCGCAAGCACCCCGCCGAGACTACCGCAGACAAGCTCAAAGCCATCGCCCTGTCCAAGCCCCCCTCTCCGGGATCCCTCATTAAGAAAGTCCAGGTAATGTCTCTTGTTGACGATCTTTTTCTCGATCTTGATCGTGTTTTTTCATCTAACACGCAGTACTAGTACTGGTAGTACAACTTTCTGGGTGATCTTGCATGTGATTTTAGTGTGCCAATTGACGGTTCTAAATTCCTCTTTTGACCAAAACATGCGAGAGGTTGACACTGATTTCTTATAGATTACTTTCAACTACTCCCTCTGTCCCAAATTTCTTGTCTTAGATTTGTCTAGATACAGATGTATCTAATACTAAAATGTGACTTGATACATCCATATCTAGACAAATCTAAGACAAGAATTTTGGGACGGAGGGAGTACTTTATGAACATCAATGCTACCTTTTAAGAGGGTATATTTGCCTCAGTAACTTGTGTTATGGATATTGCATGTAATCCCTCTGCTCTCATGCCTTTGAAGACATGTTCTAGTGTCTATGTTCACTCATTTCTGTGCATATATGTAGTCATATATGGAGTATAATATCGAAAATAATCTTATATTTCTGAACGGAGGTAGTAATAAAATATGGTTTCTGTTTGAATTAGAACCAGGTCCGCGGTGGAGATGAAGTTCTCAAAGTCATGCCGTGTGTCATGGAATCGTCACGGCAGATGTCCTAGTGTGAGGACTTAGTCGTGAGGCCAACGCATCTATGCGGTAGCTTGAGAGGGGTTGGGCGGAATCGAGAGACGCAACACACGACAAGGATTTAGACAGCTTCGGCCCCCGGGAAACATCATCCGGTAATAGCCCTACATGCTGTTTGTGGCTAGGTCTCATTATGATCATGAGAGAGTCGCCGGTAAGCCGGCACTTTGTGTCTAGCCCTAGAGATTGTTTCTTGTTTCTTGTCCCTCTTTGGGGTGCCCTGCCCCTCCTTATATAAGTTAGAGGGGCGGGTTACATGTGGAGTCCTAGTAGGACTAGGACTAGTCTATCTTCTCTTACAAGTTAATTACAAGTCCGGGTCTTGCTTCCTCGTAAAGGAAATATTCGTCAT
Organism: Aegilops tauschii subsp. strangulata; assembly: GCF_002575655.3. Taxonomy (NCBI): domain Eukaryota; kingdom Viridiplantae; phylum Streptophyta; class Magnoliopsida; order Poales; family Poaceae; genus Aegilops; species Aegilops tauschii. The sequence goes on along the minus strand of NC_053038.3, from coordinate 45,923,928 downwards.
CCCTTTCCTTTTAATCTGGCCCATCATAACGTGAGCCGGCCTTCTGGGCTTTAGGCCTTGTTGTCCATCTGACCCACCCGCCGGGTTACTAATGAGTCGCCAAGATCGGCCAGGTTATCTGTGAATCGCCAAGCTCCGGGCGGGTCACCAGTGAGTCGCCAATTCCGGCCGGGTCATACCGCGGGGTATATCCCCGACATTAGCCCCCAGTTTAATTTTGATTTATCCATGTTAAACTGATCCTGTAAAATAAACACAAGAACAAACTTGATAGGTTGTGCTCCGGGTTAAATTTTTGTAAGCCGACACCTGATCATCTTTAAATCCTTGTCATTTCCTTCTTGATACATGCCCATGAACTCATAGCAAATCTCCTGGATATCCGGGTCAATAGGCCAGCTTCATAATCCATTTGCTGATATTGGCTCTTATAAAGAAATATTATACGAAATAACCCATTTGAGTTGGTTTCCAAAACTCCGGCTTAATAAACATCTTAGACTCAAGATTCATCTGGTGATCCGCCAGTTTAAAGATGTAGAGGCTGGCTAGTTATAATTGCCAAAATTGTCGGGTTATAAACAAATGATGCCGGGTCATGATTGTTGCAGACACCGGGTTAATCTGGTCTACTCCAAACTGAGAATTTGAAGATTTTTTCTCCCTTATATACATATCACCTGTAGCCCCCAAGTCTTAAGAGGAGAACATAGTGATAACTTAAGACTTGCTACAATATAAGTGTTGCAACCTTGAAGAAATCCGAGTTATTCATCTCAATCATTAGTCACAAACTGAATATTCCACATATGTAGCCCCCAAGTGCCGGGTTGTCATGCTTGCAGCAACCTGGGACTTGTAATTGCCTTATGCTCATAAAAACTTCAACCAGTGTAGCCCCCAAGGGCCGGGTCATTATATAATAATGAGCAAGGACTTTGTAAATATGATCATGTAAACTTGACTAGCAACGTGTAGCCCCCAAGGGCCGGGTCAGTAAGATATTACCGAGCTGGGACTTTGTATATGATTCATTGATAATAACAGCATATGATGTAATCTCCACCATGGGGCTTGAACCCACGTCCACAAGGTTAAGAGCTTTGTACTCTACCAACTGAGTAGTGGATCTTTCAATATAATAGATTAAGGCTTGTGTACCTTGAATTTTTGACAGGAGCAATTGGTAATCCCCAAGGGTCGGCTCATTACAATGTGATGAGTCGGGTCTTCAATAAGTTGATCAAAAAATGACTTTACATTAGCCCCCACGTGCCATGGTGCATGCTGGCAGTGACATGGGACTTGCATATTTGATGTAACATTAATTTGAATAATGTAGCCCCCAAGTGTCGGGTCGTAAGCTTGCAGCGACTCGGGACTATTCTTTCCATTGTAGAATAAATCATATCCATTGATAAAATAATAGCCATTGCGCCAAAGCGACTTTGAATACCTCATCTGCTGATAAATCAATCCGGAGTTTAAATAACCGGCGGCTCTTGACCGATAGCGATTTAATACGCCTCTCTTGTAAGCCAGACTTTTTATAACCCGGCGGCTTACAGCCTTTGAGAAAATCCAGAACGGATAATCATTTTGAAGCATCAATTTTAATGATGAGCTTGGACTTTAAGCATTTATATAAGCCATAGTTCTGCAAATCCTGCACAGAGCTTAAACAACATATGCCCTGGCGACTTAACGTCAAAATCCAGGGCCGGTTTAAACATAATCATGTATAAACAATATCATACATGTGATACTGAATCATACTGCCGGCTTATGATACCTGTGCAGTAAGGGTGATAACCCAATCTTTAGAAGCAAAAACTTCCAAATGTTTATGATTGTCACATGCTGGCGAGTTATCGTCCAAAGTCAAGCCGGGTTAAATAGAAGTTACTTATATATGCTTCAGATATGAACAAAAAGTCTCAAAACCCAAAAGACTGCGTTCAAAAAACTTAATCCAGACAAAAAGAAAATCAAGGCTTCTAATTCGAATACGATCAGTAAACCGTTCCAAAGGGGTTAATCTAGGATTCGAATACGATCATGTAGCCCCCAGTGGCTTTGGCGTTGCCGATCAAGAGGGTACCGACAGCTATGTTCTCTTTGGTTCGCATACGACCTATGTTTGAACAGGAAGCCCCCAAATGACCTTGAGAGTTGTTTAACGACGCTGATTCGAATATGATCCACGTCGGACCCAAAAGGGGTTGAGCTATGATTCGAATACGATCAAGAAGCCCCCTCGTGAGTTTGGCAGTGTGCCGGTCAAAAGGGTACCGACAGCTATGTTCTCTTTGGTTCGAATACGACCTATGTTTGAACAGGAAGCCCCCAAGTGACCATATAAGTTTTGGCATTGCATCGATCAAGAGGGTATTGACAGCTATACTCGATGAGCAGGAAGTCCCCAAGTGACCATAATAAGATAAGCCGTAAAGCGGATACCCATGTTTGAACCGTGCATCATGGCAGCAAGCCCTTTTTGGCACCCTTTAATCTTTCTGAGAACTCGAACTTGTGAGAGATTAATTCTTTTTAAACCGGAACTTTAAACCAGATTTGAAAGTTTAAAATTTTGTGAGAGACAAATTTACCTTGAGCCGGATTTTGAACCGGATTTGAGAGCTTCAAAGCTTTGTGGTAAATAAATTTTCCTTGAACCAGTTTTTAAACCGGATATTAAGAGCTTCAGTGCTTTGTGGGAGATGTCAAGTCTCTTGAGCCGGATCTAAACCGGAATCCTTCTTTTTAAGCCGGAAATTTTCTGACGGCCTTTAAACTTTTTCACCAATATGGCGGTAGCCTCCGGGACCGAATTATTTCTCCCTCCAATGACCCGGAATTCTTGAATGCATTGAAACCGACCAATGCTGCCGAGTCATATCATTGTAGCCCCTGAGTCTCAAGACGACTCGAGGAGTTGGCTTTGAGATTCTCCATATTGACTATAGCATAAGGTGTATGTCATTGGTGTTGATAGCGCGATGTGAATCCACAGAAGGTTGAGGTGATTGCGGTGGGTTATAAATGATCCTGTATGAGCCGTGTCAGCAACTCGGCCAATGGTCCCTTCCAACTGGCTGTTTGAAGTTAACCAAACTGTAGTGGCGGCGACTTGTGCGCCTGCCCATTTGAACCATCCAGTGCAGACGGCGGCTGATAATACATGATAATTTGCCTCCAATTTTGTTGCAAGAAAAACCGGGCTTCCCAAGAAGTGACTTGCTCATACTCAATAATCAGCTCACGCAGACGGGTGTGGCCCGGTATGTTGATATAGACCAGGCGGCGAGAAACGGATGGTAAAGACGACAGTTGCATCAGAGGCGGCACAGACAGATGAGCCGGCCGTGGCGTTGTAAGCCGGTGCGGATGGGCGAGTTAACCACATCGTTTTGATGTAGTGAACAATTGTCCTGCATCAACAATATTGCAGACCAAGACAAAGATAAACTGCTCTTTGATAAAAAATAATATGCACCAATAAAATATATTTTAGATGGATATCACCTGATGTGCCAGGCCGGAAATAATCCGCCATGAAATTAATGATTGCTAGGTGAAGTTGAAGTCGCTCACGGGTGAACCGGCCGCGGCGTGGTAAACCGGTGCAGACGGGTGAGTCGACCGTGGCGTTGTAAGGCGGCTCGAACGAGCGAATCGGCTGGCGCGTTGATGTAGACCGGACCGCAAGGGCGACGGCTTATACGCGTGTCCGTGAAGTTGCGCAACACAGATGAATGCCAACAAAAAAGATGCTGGCGCATGCTCCATACCCGCAGTATATCAACACTTTTGTAATGAATAATTTACCTGTGTATAATAACACTATAGGGCAGAGTGATTGTTTTCACAAAAAATTAACAAGTACTGATAAAAAAGTAAATGGATGGACATCACCTGATATATTCAGATGATATATGATCCTTGGGCCGACCAGAATTTTACTGGAACAGATGAAGGCCCAACAGCAGTGTGGATGCTCATCATACAATCAGCTTTTTTTTAATCTGATTTTCTTCAGACGTCTTATCGCGTCTACTGTTGATCTGTCGTGGTAATCCTTTGCCCAAACATGCATGCTCACGTGAAGCAGCTTCACCAAGCAACATTTCTTCTTTGTACAAATTGCCTCCTCAAAGTTTGAGCTTGAATTTGACTCGGTCCTGACACCAGAAAAAGTAACAACAGGGGCGTAACCCGGCGACTCTGAAGGGGCGTCGGCAAGGCGGGGCGCGGGGTGAGGTGAAGCAGGGCGGAGGCAGCAGCTCAGGTGCATCGCGGCGGCCCACTTGAAAAACGGAGCTCCTGCAACACGGCGGCTCAGGTGTCCGATTGATTTGCTGGATGTCCGATTGATGGGGCTTGTACCCGTGATGTTTTTTAGGCCGTCTTGCTGACCGTAGTACTGCTTTTGTTGGCCACATCTTTGAACAGAGCAAAAATACTAGTATTGTGTAATACCTCCGTAAGCTTCTTCATCTTCAACCTGGGAATATGTGCCCAAGTCACTTTACGTAAGTGGTAATAACCTTTGAACCTTCTCCGTGGGATTTTTGTCTATCCCTGTAGTCTCCACATGATGAACAGGAGTACTAATTGAAAGTATTTGATGACTGGGTTGACCTTGGCTCTGAGTAGAATGTTTTGGATCAAACTGGGTCACCCCTGCTGTGTTCTCGGCTCTGAAAGGTGAGCGGCGGCTCAGCAGCTGACGGCAGCGACTCTGTAGCAGGCAGATGCGATGGAAAAAACCCGAAGGCGGGTCACGGCCGGCGAAGCTGAGGCGGAGACCAGTGCGGCCTCGAGGCGGATGGAGCATGAGGCAGAGGCAGCCGGCTCCAAGGCGAGGTCGTGGCGCGACGGAGACGGCGACTCGGAGCAGGTGACTCAGGCGGTAGGTCGCTGCGGCAAAATCAACTTGTCGGCCGAGGTGGTTCGACGACGGAGGAAACCATACCAAACCCCGCCGGAGATAGGGCAACTGAGGCCTGTCGCAGCCGTGGAGAGGCGCTCGTGAGGTGAGGCCGCAACGATGGAGATGCGCCCATGCCCACTTCTGAGTCGTGGCCAGTTGGATCAATCCCCGTTTAAGTCGTGGTCTTCCCTTCTTTTTTTTACGCTGAGCAATCCGGCTTAGATCAGTTTATTCTGTTATGTATAGAAACCTTCAACCAGTAATATGTCTCGGTGGACGTGGCATCTGATGGTAAAAACAAAGGCCGGACTAACTCTGTACTAGTGCCTCCACACGTCATAGTGGATAGTGGCATAGTAGTTGATGATTTGTTTTTGGTCTCCCTGAGAAGGAATCAATGACCGGTCACATCTGCAATTACGGCCGAAGAATCAAACAGCTGCCTTAGACTTTGACGCCACCCCATGTGTTGCAGTTTGGAATAGAAGCAGCAGCAGCGCCGGCGCACAGGACGACGTGTACGTACTCATCTCGGATTCGACGACTGGATAGATGCCTCGGCCTCTGACCCGGATACGAGTAGCGGCTTTTGGGTCGAATCTGCAGCGAAAACTTCCGTTATCTTGACGACTTGCGGCAGCGTACAGACGCATAACCCGTCTCGCCTCAATATTGCTCCCGCTGCTCAAACCGGCTTTCTTCATGTGGAAACTTACGAACTTCTCGAACCTTAAAAAGATCCCTTCAAGAACTCAACACCACCGTGCACATGCCCCACGGTGGGCGCCAACTGTCGTGGAATCGTCACGGCAGATGTCCAATTGTGAGGACTTAGTCGTGAGGCCAACGCATCTATGCGGTAGCTTGAGAGGGGTTGGGCGGAATCGAGAGACGCAACACACGACAAGGATTTAGACAGCTTCGGGCCCCGGGAAACATCATCCGGTAATAGCCCTACATGCTGTTTGTGGCTAGGTCTCATTATGATCATGAGAGAGTCGCCGGTAAGCCGGCTCTTTGTGTCTAGCCCTAGAGATTGTTTCTTGTCCCTCTTTGGGGTGCCCTGCCCCTCCTTATATAAGTTAGAGGGGCGGGTTACATGTGGAGTCCTAGTAGGACTAGGACTAGTCTATCTTCTCTTACAAGTTAATTACAAGTCCAGGTCTTGCTTCCTCGTAAAGGAAATATTCGTCATCCCTTTCCTTTTAATCCATCCCATCATAACGTGAGCCGGCCTTCTGGGCTTTAGGCCTTGTTGTCCATCTGACCCACCCACCGGGTTACTAATGAGTCGCCAAGATTGGCCAGGTTATCTATGAATCGCCAAGCTCCGGGCGGGTCACCAGTGAGTCGCCAATTCCGGCCGGGTCATACCGCGGGGTATATCCCCGACACGTGTGAACTGGAAGACCTGATGATGAGTTCTACTGCTGAACTATCCAGCTGCTGTGTCCTTGTCGCCACGTGTCCTGAACTAGTGTTTTCCTGTAGCATTGTTGTCAGGCGTGTTCTCGAGGCTGTACTTGACCACAACAATTTCCTGGCTGTGCCTTCGATTACGAAGGGTGTGGTTCTTGTAAAACTTCCCAACAAATCTGATGCGGCCTGTCTTCATCATCATGTTTATGAGTGGAAAGACCACTCTGTTAGGTTCTCCAAGGTTGACAAGATGGTGATGGTGCATGTAGACATCTCACACGAAGTCCATGGCCTAGTCAGTTATGCGGGGTTCATCCCGTAGGTTGGTGGGAAGAAATAGTCTGCAGAGTTTAGTTAGTGCAACTTTGCTTGTCTGTAGTAAGTACTATTGTTCAGTACTTGATTTGTGTTTGTGAACCCTGTATTGTTTATTAGTACTGCCGCTTTTGGTGTGTGAACGGTCTATGTTAATGTCTATCCACTCAATTCAGTCTGTATATTTTGAAGTATCCAGATCATATTTTTCGTGAGGACGGTTTATCAATGATGGTTACACTCCAATATCTGTATGCATTGCAGGGTTTGTCGCACCCACCAGGATTTCCAGTCCCATGGATGTTCGGTCCATACGATTTGTCACGACCTTTGGACTGTCCTGCTTGTGGGAGTAGGCAAGGCCCCTGCATGCCACCCGTAGTTGGACGATCAATCTTTTGTTTAGTACTTCAACATAGTGATTTCCTGGTAAGGATTCACTCATGTCACATCAAGTAAATCTTATTGATTTACTGTCTAAATCTTATTGATTTAATGTCATGTTTTCTTTCTTTTCCTGCAATTTTACGATGCAGGTTTTGCCATGTGACATTCATCACAGAATAAACCATTTGGTTTGCTCTACGATGGCTATTTTTGCAGGTTTCACTTCTTATGTCATGTCGGTAACGAAGGCACTGTCCATCACTTATATTACTGGAAAAAATTGGATCAGTCTGTTGTCTGAGTACAAGCTGAATCCCTATGATGAACTGCAGTTTGGTTAACAAAAACGCCACAATTAGTCCTTCTCGCGTTTAAAAGAAATGAAGAAAAAAACTGGATCACGGTCACGGATCCTAGTCAAGTTAGAAAGCTGATCATAGCAGACCAGACACGATCGCCGCTGTCTCGCACAGATCGAGCACCGGCAGTTGCTCTAGCACTGACAGCGGCAGCAGCTCAGTCTGATCCAGCTGAGGATTGGGCACCGACGGCGTCAGCGGATCAGTCTGATCTACCGGAGGATCGGGCATCGACCCCGGCACCTGCTCCGACACCGGCACCAGCTCTACAAGGAGCACCATCTCCGGCAGCAGCAGCGGCTTCGGCACCTGCACCAACACTTGCACTTGCATCAGTTCTGGTCCGTGCAGTTGCACCGGCAACAGACTGGGCTGCAATTCGCACTTCATATACCAAAGTCCTTACAAAAACCGACATGTCCACCTTCTTGGTAAGCATTGGCCGCCCATGTGCTTTGTTCTTTTTTTTCCATGTTGTTTCACATGATTCATTGTGTTGATCTAACTGTTTGGGTATGTCTTCTTGTTTGCAAACATAGAATTCCTAGAGCAACGAGGGAGTCGTTCAACATTTCGGGCGACCGCGGCCAAGTTTCTCTTACCATGCGCAGCCTTGGTGTGAATGAACCTGCTCAATATACCGTAAGTACAAAGGATGGTCGCATGATGATTGATGCTAAAGGATGGTCAAGGTTCAAATCTAAATCATATCTTGCGGTAGGGATGATGTCAAAATCGAACTTTCTCGGCAAGGAGAGCTGGTCCAAATCAACTTTGAAATTCTTCAGTAGCAGCACGCAACTGCCGAACTGATCTATTCTGTGACAGATTTTGATGTAATAATCTGGCATGGTGAAACAAGTGTCCTGTGTGTATAAGTAGTACGACAGTATTATTTATCACATGGTATATCGTTGATAGAATTGCAACTCTGATTGCTGGTTAGGAACTGTCGTTCGATTTCATTCCAACAGTTGCCGTGCTTTATTCAATTTTCTGTATTCGCCTTGCGACAGCATCTAAAACCAGCGCCATACCGATCGCTTGCAATATGAAAAGCGCTGAGGTAGAACACATGGGCCCCCAAACATGCAGGGTCGGCCTGTGGCCCAAAGTCTAGAACCGTGAGCCTATCTGAGTATTATATTCTCAGCTGAACCCCCATAAAAAAAGCTGAACCCCCATAATGCCCGTGCGTTGCAGAGGGAGTATATTTCTCGGCAAGGTGAGCCTGTGATATAAAAGATTTGTATATTTCTTTACAGAGGGAGTATCTCTCTGTCAAAATATATATTTATGTGTAACTAGTTACTCCTGTCTTTCTACTTCCTTTCGCTGATATGTGGGGCAACCGGCAACGGGGTGCACGTGCCATATGCACAAATTAGAGTGCACAACTTCACGGTAGACACACCCCGGTCGTAGCGCCGCAGTAATGCCCAATGAGCCGTCAGATCACAACCCCCCTTTCCAGCTTTAGCAGTAAGCTGGACGGATGAAGCGACAATATTTCACTGGGCCTGAATCCCCTTCTCCCTCGTCTGCTTGTTCAGGGAAAACCCCCTCTCGGCGATTGCATGGGGTTTTCTCATGGAGAACCAGGTACGAATTCTTCATCCATCCCCGATAAATCCAAGTCCCTTGGTCGCAGGTAATCCTAGGATGGCAGCCGCCGCCGTTGATGCATTTTTCTTCCTACTGAATCTAGTGTGTTTCATTTGCAGTGCCCAAAGTGTGAGTACCCTACAGGTTTCCGCGCCCTCGGCGAGACGCCACACTTGTTCCTTCTCATCCTAACACAGCATTTTGAAACGCGCACAGTATGTTCCTAGAATCCTCTTTTCTATCCGGGAGGGTGGGGTTTTTTGAACATGCTGTGTTCTCATATTATTTTTCCTGCAGTGTACTATTTGCTCTGCCAGAACACATGTACTCAAGATGCTCGGCCTTGCCATAACTGAATACACTAGTTTAATGGTCACAGTGAAGACAAGCCATGGATATAAGTTCCGAGTTGGGTTCATGAACCAAGAAGATCACTGCTTTTTTTATGGCCGAACTTGGATAAACTTTCTCAAGTGTTACGGACTGAAAGTTGGCGCACGAATGTTGATGGAAATAGCAGAACCTGGTCTCATCTTCACTGCGATCTTCCACCCCGACGTCGTTCCAAATGTTCATCCATGTTAGTTTTGTATCTGGTTCTTGCTTGTTGCCTCGATTACTTCTTAATCCATCTATTCTGTCTAACTAATCACAATTTAACTTTAGAAGTAGCAACGAATCTCTCATGAAGATGCTACTTCTAACTAATATTTTCTTATAATTGGTGGCACGTGTAGGTTTTTTCAGAGTTAAGCAGTCTGCTCGTTTGTTACTCTGTAATAACTCGGCTGTTACTAATGGCACTGAAGTTGACTGGATCGACATCCACAAGTTCCTACACTTTATTGATCGTCTTGAGGTCCTTGTGGGGCGTTTCAATGGTGGAAGGCCACGTGGGATATGTGTGCCACTGCTGCACTTGTTGAACAGGTCCAACTGTGTCGAGAAACTTATGGTACGAGCTGTTTTCTGTTATATATGTTGTTCATAAACTATTGCTTATACACAGTTTTACAGCTGTGATCTTCTTGAAACAGGAACTGCCGAGTTCTATTGTTCCTATACAGATGCCTGACCGTGGTCGGGTCAGACTTGCGCTTGGTCACAACATGATGTTTATGTCGACCTACTCAATTCCCCTTGGAGGTGAAAAGATACTTATTCATGGGTGGTCTCAAATAATGAAGGCCCGTCCATCTTGGAGAATAGGACAGAAGATTATGTTCATGCTTTTCCATGGCTCTAAAGCGAATATCCTGTTTATTGACCACGTTGCGAGATGAAGCCGCTTTCAGAAGGTTGTGGATGCGTGGGGTGGCGCCTGGGCCTTGTCCTGGGGCTTGGCGGCCTCACCCTTGGTTAACTGTAGGCAAAGTAGCACTGTTCGAGGCGTGCTTTGTACGGTTGAACCTATATAAGTACTCATACTGCTTTCAGCTTTGGTTGTTAAGTGCCCCTGCTGGTTTCAGTTAAGGTTGTTAAGTACTCCTGCTGCTTTTACAGTCTGTCGTGTTTCTTCAGTCCTGTCTTCCTCCAGCCGCCAAAACCAAACCAGCGCCGGCGGGGCCGCCTGCTTCCGCCTCCCATGGCTGGCTGCACCTCAGCGCACGCATCGCCGCCCCACCGTCTCCTAAATCGTTAACGCCGACGTCCTCCGCGCGCTTTGGTGCGCTCGCCGCGGCGCCGCCCTCTCGCGTTGTCAACTTGGTCAACAAACAACAGGAATCGGCAGAAGTACGTGGAGAGGATGACAGTAGGGGCCCACCACGTCAGCGTATGGAAAAATAAAATGCTTCCTCCTAGTGTTTTCCTGACATCTGGGACCCACGACATTGTGAGCGTATATAGTCAATAGACAAGAGAACAACACAAGATCGGCTGACACCTGGGACGTAGCTACTCGAGCAGTATTTTTTTGTTTGGTATTGTTGAGACGGAGCAGGGTTTGAACTGGGCTGTGGCCCGTCAGGCTTATATTTTATGTTCACCATGTGACCAGCCCAGCTATTTTTTCTTTGTGAAAATGAGCCCAGTTTATTTTTTCTGAAGAATACCCAATCCAGGCCTACTTATTTTTCTACGCCCTGATGGGCTGCAACTCTTTCAAGACGCCTGCAAATCTTGAAAGTAATATGAAATGGGTTGTAAATATAAAAACAGATGACAAATTGGCAATTACTTTATAATTTCTGATTTTTTTTCACATTTTCAGATTCCTATTTCACTGGGCATTAACCTAATTCAAATATATCTTCAAAGTACTTTAAATCTGGCTCGACATTTCGGTATTAAAAATAGTTTGGAACCCACAGAAATATGCGAAATTGGCCCTGGCCAACCAAAAAAAAAACGACTGCAATAAATTGCATAAGAAGTTGCCATGAGCTATATATAAATTATTAAAAAAAAGAGGGAGTGGTCTGACTTGTGGGCCTGTTTAGTTGACGCGTATGCAAGATTTTCTTAGCTATTATATACGTCAACAAACGATTATAGCAGGCGTAACCATTGGATGTCAATCCAACGGCCGTCGTGTTTCTTCAATCTCTGATCTTCTTGCTCCAGCCGCCAAAGCAGCGCCGGCGGGACCGCCTACTCCCACCTCCCTTGGCCGGCTGTGCTGCCGCGCAGGCCTCAGCGCCCCTACTACTCCCACTGCTGGCCAGGGCATCCCTCTACTCACCCACACCCCCTATTATTCTGCGGCAACGGCAGCCTCACACCGCAGCCGAACCGGTGAACCCTCGTACTCCTCTCCGCGCGGGCTTCCACTACCGCGTCTTCCCCGGCTCTGCGTCGTCCCCCTCCTAGGCCTCGCCGTCGTCCACCGCCGTGGTTCTCTCGGCGCGGCGTGGTCAATGTGGTCAATGACCGACTTTCATCGGAAGAGTACTGTACGTGGAGAGGCTGACAGCTGGGTCCACGGCAGCCGCAAGGAAGTGCCTCCTTATTACGCAGGAAATAATTATTCCTCCACCTGACAGCAGGGACCCACTAGACGGGCCACCAGTATTTCGCGAAAAAAACATTTCCCCCTGACTGATGGGACCCACAGGACGGGCCACCGTATTTCGCGAAAAAAACGTTCCCCCCGTTGTCAGCTCGGACCCATCGGAAGTGCCTCCTTATTACGCACAAAAAAATGAATACCCCCTGCTAGCTGGGACCCACCTTGGTGGGAGGCTAACTTGTGGGCCTACTAAGTTGACTGGGATGGAGGCCTTTGTCAACTTTAGTCAATATATGAATGATTCTAGCTCCAGTGACCGTATGATGTCCATCCAACGGCCGTAGTGCTTCTTCAACCACTGGTCTTCTTGCTCCAGCCGCCCAAAGCAGCGCCGGTCGTGCCGCCTGCTCCTGCCGCCCGTGGCCGGCTGTGATGCCGCGGAGGCCTCACCGCCCCCTACTACTCCCACCGCTGGCCAGGCCATCCCTCTACGCACCCAGACCCCCTGTTATTCTGCGGCGACGGCAGCCTCACACCGCAGCCGAACGAGTGAACCCTCATACTCCTCTATGTGTGGGCATCCACTGCCGTGTCTTCCCCGGCTTTGCGTCGTCCCCTTCCTAGGCCTCGCCGTTGTCCACCGCCCTGGTGCTCTCGGCGCGGCGTGGTCAACGTGGTCAAGGAATGGCTTCCATCAGACGTGGACTGTACGTGGAGAGGCTGACAGCTGGGTCCACGGCCGCAGCAATGAAGTGCCTCCTTATTACGCGCAAAATAATTATTCCTCCACCTGACAGCGGGGACCCACCGGACGGGCCACCGTATTTCATAAAAAAACGTTCCCCCCTCACTACTGGGACCCACCAGCTACATCTTCGCATGCAAGGAAGTGCGTCCGAAAAAAATGATTCGCCCGCCTGACTGCTGGGACCCACCAGCTACATCTTCGCACGCAAGGAAGTGCGTCCGGGCAAAAAAAACAAACTGATTCCCCCCTGACTGCTGGGACCGAGCAGCTACACCTTCACACGCAAAGAAGTGCGTCCGGGCAAAAAAAAAAACGATTCGTCCCCAGACTACTGGGACCCACCAGCTACATCTTCGCAGGCAAGGAAGTGCCTGACAGTCGGGACCCACCTGGTCAAAGCGTACGTAGCGTTGTCATTCTGGTCGCGAACGTGTACGTACATATATACTGGTGGATGTAGAGGCGCGCACGTGTCGTAGTAGAGGCGCGTACGTGTCGTAGTAGAGGCGCGTATGTAGCATGTACACGCACGTACAGCGACCAGCGTGCAAGAAAGAAAATACGGCCACGTACGTACATACGGGCAGGGTCTCATACGCCTACTCGCGCATACGTACGGCCAAGGCTCGTGTACATGGCTGGGTCGGAACGGAGAAACAGCGCCATCGTCGTGTTCATGGGGAGGCAACGGAATGCGTCGTGTTCATGGGGAGGCAACGGAATGCGTCGTGTTTATCGGGAGGCAACGGAACACGTGGGAGCCAACCGGCTGGGTCAGAATGGAATGCGTGGTCGTGTTCATCGGGAGGGCTTGGACAGAACAGGCGATGGAAACGAGGCCTGGCGTACCGCAAAACGGAGGAAACGGCCTTGTGTTCGACCAGCCACGTTCGAAACGGGATCCTGTTCATCGGGAGGGGTCTGGCGTACCGGAAAACGGAGGAAATGGACCTCCTACGGTCGAAACGGGGGTCTTGTTGATCGGGAGGGGTGTGGCGTACCGCAAAACGGAGGAAACGGACTTGTGTTGGAGCGCTACGGTCGAAACGGGGGTCCTGTTGATTAGGAGGGGTGTGGCGTACCGCAAAACGGGACTCCACGGGATACTGTTCATCTCCACCGTCGACCTCCTCCAGCCTCCACAGGCTACCGTTGACCTCCTCCAGCCTCCACGGGCTCCTGTTCATCCAGCCTCCACCGCGTGCTACTCCACCGGCTACTGTTCAACCACCCCTCCACCGTCTACTGTTCATCCAGCCCTCCACACCACGGGGTCCTGTTCAACCACCCCTCCACGGGCACCCCTCCATCGTCTACTGTTCATCCAGCCCTCCACACCACGGGGTCCTGTTCAACCACCCCTCCACGGGCACCCCTCCACCGTCTACTGTTCATCCAGCCCTCCACACCACGGGGGCCTGTTCATCAAGAGGCAACGCCACCGCTCACTGTTCATCCAACCCCCCCTCCCGCAACATTCACTGTTCATCCAATCGATCGGCTTCAGTTAGCAGCAGTAGCGAAGGAATCGCTCGATCGGGTTCAGTTAACAGCCATCGATCGATCGCTCGGGTTCAGTAACGCGTAGCCTGTAGTGCAATCGCTCGGGTTCAGTTAGAGCCCAACGCCTCGCTCGAGTTCAGTTAGAGCCAACGCCTCGCACACACGTGCGTACGTGTATGAGAGAAACGCGCATCGCTCGGCCCCCGACCTCCCACCGTAACCGGGAACTCCCCGAAATTTTCCTCGCCCTCGCTTCTACCACGGTTTTTTTCCGTCATGGACGGCCCAAAGAATGTGATGCAACTGCGTCTCCGGCCCGCCCAGGACGAAAAGCCCATTTTCTGTCATGATTTATTGTCATAGAAGTAGGAGCCCACCACATCTATGATGATACCGGGTTTTGTCACAATTATCGTCATAGAAGTGTCATATGTATGACAGAAAAAAATTTCATTCGGCCCAAAATGTCACGGATGTGTCTTTTTTTTTGTAGTGCGTGGTTGACGACGGCGACGGAGGCGTAGCCGAAGGCGGCGACGATGCCGGCGAAGATGACGACGACGCGAGTGACGCGTCCGAGGGCGATGTAGCGAGTGACATATCTGGTTGATCCCATGTTCTCCTGTCGTTTTATCCTATACGCAAAAAACTCGGGCATGGCCCTTGGAAAACTTGTAAGAGCATTTTGAGAGGGGGAGCCCCTCATGTAAGCAAGCTGCAGCCTTTACTTTCCTATGCGGTATTGAATTTGTGCCCTCGTGGACTCATGAGTCCAGGGGCGAGTTTCCCGTTGTGGTTTACCTTAGTCAGCGCCAGCCTCGAGCTGGGTCACGAGGCTACGAGTTTCTGAATATCCTGCAGAGCTTGTCGACCTGTCAGAAGGGGCCCCGCAAGAGGCAAGCGCCAGTTGCAGCGTTAGCGCGTGCTTGGCGCGCGTGTGCTTCGCGCAGTCCCGCTCGCGAGGGGCTCGTGAGGGGAAGGCGTCGGACATGAGTCCCAGACAAAACGAAATGCAGAAAGCAAGAAACTGCTCGAACGAGAAGAGGCACCCCCCCGCGCGCATCAAAAAACTCGGCTTCAACTTAAATCCAGATCCAGAAAGCAAAGCTACTGAAAGAGAGATCCAAAGCAAATGGCCGTGTCCGGCACCTAGTCTAGTCTTCTGGTCTTCAAGTCTTCTCACCAGCGCAGAGCTAAGTGCTGCCACTAGGCGTGGGAGGGAGCCCCAGGGCCTGAGGCCGGCACCCCTGAGACTCGGGGGCGTGTACAGCCCCAACTCATTATTACGTGAGAGTGTCACGGGCGGCGAGCTTCATAGGCACCGGGCCTTCTTCACAGGTACCGGCCTTGCTTCATGTCGCCAGACGAGGGCCCCGCCTTGCGCCACCCTTGACCACCTTTGAGCCGGCCGGCTACCAGGACGACACAAAGGGGGGAAAGGGGACGCCAGCGGTGCCCTCGGCGACCACGGGTCCTCTGCCGGGGGAAGGCTCGCCGACACCTTCCCGGCAGAGGGCCTACCTCCGGGTGTCCCCTGGCTTCGCGCGCCGTGGGGAGGGGTCTGGCTCTCGACCCCTCTCCTACAGCCCCCAACGCGACCCCCCTGCTGGCAAGGAGGCCGCCGAGCTGGGGCCGCCAGCCGTTGTGGTGATCTGTTCCTCCTGCGACTCATGGTTAGCGTAAGCTTGCTCCTGTGGGATTAGGGGTACCCTATAGTTGTCGTTGCACATGCGGTCGTGGTGGTTCCCCGGCGGCTCCTGGAAGGCCTCAACTCCCAGCGCCTCTTCTTCCCAACCTTCTCCGATGAACGAGCCAGGATCGTCCTCCTGTGCGTAATCCTGGTCCATCATGCGGGGCACGTAGGCTTCCGGGGCCGTCACCCCGAACACCTCACCGTAGTGCCCCACACTCCATGTCGCCCGGCCCAGCGTGGCGTCCTGAGGATGGTAGCAGGGCATCCCACTTGGGCCATGGGAGGCGACGCTTGTGCTCATGCTTGTCACGGGCGGCATGGGGGCGGCAGAGCCCCCGGCGCCGCCGGCAGTCCTGGTGTTGTCGAAGCCCCCTGGCACACCTGATGGCGCGTGGTTGCGGCGGGGCCCGCCGTGAGACCCTGTAGTGGGCTGAGGAGGAAGCTGATGACAGAAGGGCGGTGCTCTCGACGCCGCTGCATCCAGCAGCTCAGCAACGCGCTCCAGCAGTGCATCCCAGCCGCTCTCCATCAGCCGGCACCGCAGCAGCTCTCGCGCCACCGTGAGCGCTGCTCGCATGTTTGCCTGCTCCCGCCGTGAATGCGGCATCGTCGCCGTGGCGTGGCTTGACGCCCTTGCAGCGGCTCGCACTTGCCGCGGGGTGAGGGTGGACGACGCTTGGCCACGCCGCCCGCGCCCCGCAGCGTTGGACGGCGCTCGTGCTGCCTAGAGCGCGGCGTCAAGGGCTTCATGGGCAGGTGGCGCCGCCCGGGCTGGCCAGGCTGCCCAGCGGTCGGAGTCAGCCCTTGGGTCGCCGGACATCATGGCCACGGAGGGTCGGCAGGTCGATTGGCGAAGAAGAAGCTCTGGCGCACCCCTACCTGGCGCGCCAAATGTCGGATGTGGGGTTCCGGCAAAACCCTTAAGGTTCAAACTCTGGGGTGCGCGCGAAGTCTTTTCCTCCTACCGATCCACGCCCTAGCTCACTAATATCTCGCGGACGAACTCGACGACCTCGCAACACAAAAAGACACGAGATTTATACTGGTTCGGGCCACCGTTGTGGTGTAATACCCTACTCCAGTGTGGTGGTGGTGGATTGCCTCTTGGGCTGATGATGAACAATACAAGGGGAAGAACAACCTCCTGAGGTGTAGGTGTTCTTGTGACTAAGGTAGGCTCTCGATCAGATCAGATCAAGCTGAGATGCCCCTACTGTGGTGGCTAGTTCTACTTATATAGGCCCTGGTCCTCTCCCCAAATATTGAGCGGGAAGGGAGCCAACAACGCCGGGCAAATTTGAAGGGGGACAGCTAGTACAAGCTATCCTGACAAAAGTGGTCTTCGCCTGCGAAAGGCTCTGGTGGTGACGCCGTCTTGGGCTCCACGATGACCTCCGTCTTGCCGTCTTTCTGGTCTTGGTCTCGTTGCACCCATATGGCAACCTTTGCCTGATGCCTCGGTACTCCTCGCCTGCGCTTGCCTCCTTAGCACCAAAGAGGAAACAAGGACGCTGCGCGTGCTGGCGCCCGCCTGGCCTCGATCGTCATGGCTCACGTCACGAGAGCCTCGTGAGGTTTGCCCCGCCTTGATATCTCCGCTCCTCATGAGCCTGCCTGGCTAGGCCACTCCTGAGGAGGTCTTGCATCGTCCGCCTCGCGAGGCTTGGCCCCTCGTGAGGGTCTTGGATTCCTTGTTGATGAAGATGGGCCGTACGGCCCGCTGACTTAGCCACACCATGGGCCGCATGCAGGCAAGTCTGGGGACCCCCGTTCCCAGAACGCCGACAAAAACTACAAAAAAATGGAATTGAGTTTGTCTCATACGCTTCATCTTTTTAATATGTTTCGTAAGTATGATGGGAAGGAAAAATGTGCTCAAGTACTAGAAGAAGAAGTCTATAAAATGTTTGGCACTAAATCTTTGTATGATGAGCAAGATTGCAATGTTGTTAGTATGAATTCTATGAATATCCATGATGCTTATGATGTGAAAAGGCCCAAGCTTGGGGATGCTATGTTTGATGAAGATGATGTTTTTGAGAATATATTTGCTACAATTAATGTTTGTCCCAAGCTTGGGGATGCTACGTTTAATGAAGATGATATTTTTAGCCTCCCAAGTTTTGATATGCAAAGTTGTTATAATGATAGCATGCCTTCTATCTATGATGATTATAGTGATGAAAGTGGGTTTGGAAAAGTGTCAACTTTAGGAAGTAATGATCCCACTATTTTGGAGGATTTTGAATCTTATAATATTTATGAAAGTGGATTTGGAGAGGTCATGACTTTATTTAGTGATGATTCCACAATCTTGGAAGAGGTTTCAATCGATTATGATGAGAACAAAGTTGCCACTTATGATGATTATTGTGATGAAACTTATGCTATAAAAAGTAGTGATGATTATATTTATAAAACTTGTCATGATTATGATTACCCTTTTTCTGAACATTACTCTTTTAATGTGGAAACAATTTGTAGTATTCAAGTATCTTATGATACTCCCACTATTCCGAATGAGAAGAATTTTGCTTATGTGGAGAGTAATAAAATTTCTATGCTTGTAGATCATGAAAGGAATGCTTTAGGTGCTGGTTATATTGTTGAATTCATTCATGATGCTACTGAAAATTATTATGAGGGAGGAATGTATGCTTGTAGGAGTTGCAATAATATCAAGTTTCCTCTCTATGTGCTTAAAGTTTTAAAGTTATGCTTGTTTTACCTTCCTATGCTAGTTGATTATTGTTCCCATAAGTTGTTTGCTCACAAAATCCCTATGCATAGGAGGTGGGTTAGACTTAAATGTGCTAGTCATATTCTTCATGATGCTCTCTTTATGTTTCAATTCTTATCTTTTATGTGAGCATCATTGAAATCATCGTGCCTAGCTAGGGGCGTTAAACGTTAGCGCTTGTTGGGAGGCAACCCAACTTTATTTTAGTTTCTTGCTTTTTGGTTCTGTTTAGGAATAAATAATCCATCTAGCTTCTGGTTAGATGTGGTTTTATGTTTTAGTTAGTGTTTGTGCCAAGTTAAACCTATAGGATCTTCTTGGATGATAGTTATTTGATCTTGCTGAAAATTCCAGAAACTTTCTGTTCACGAAAACAATTGTTAAAAATCACCAAAACGTGATAAAATATTTATTCAATTGCATAAGATCAATAAACAAATTGTTTAGGTCGTCCTATTTTGGCTGAATTTTTGGAGTTCCAGAAGTTTGCGTTAGTTACAGATTACTACAGACTGTTCTGTTTTTGACAGATTCTGTTTTTCGTGTTTTTTTGCTTATTTTGATGACTCTATGGCTAGTAAAATAGTTTATAAACCATACAGAAGTTGGAATACAGTAGGTTTAACACCAATATAAATAAAGAATGAGTTCAATACAGTACCTTGAAGTGGTGTTTTGTTTTCTTTCGCTAACGGAGCTCACGAGATTTTCTGTTAAGTTCCGTGTTGTGAAGTTTTCAAGTTTTGGGTAAAGATTCGATGGACTATGGAATAAGGAGTGGAAAGAGCCTAAGTTTGGGGATGCCCAAGGCACCCCAAGATAATATTCAAGGACAACCAAGAGCCTAAGCTTGGGGATGCCCCGGATGGCATCCCCTCTTTCGTCCTCGTTCATCGGTAGTTCATCTTCATCATCCGGGCGCTCTCCATGACGAGGAGGGAGTAGTTCACCCTTGGGGCTAAGGGTATGTACCAGTAGCTATGTGTTTGATCTCTCTCTGTCTCTCTCGTGTTCTTAAGGTGATACGATCTTGATGTATCGCGAGCTTTGCTATTATAGTTGGATCTTATGTTTCTCCCCCTCTACTCTCTTGTAATGGATTGGGTTTTCCCTTTGAGGTTATCTTATCGGATTGAGTCTTTAAGGATTTGAGAACACTTGATGTATGTCTTGCCGTGCTTATCTGTGGTGACAATGGGATATCACGTGATCCACTTGATGTATGTTTTGGCGATCAACTTGCGGGTTCCGCCCATGAACCTATGCATAGGGGTTGGCACACGTTTTCGTCTTGACTCTCCGGTGGAAACTTTGGGGCACTCTTTGAAGTTCCTTTTGTTGGTTGAATAGATGAATCTGAGATTGTGTGATGCATATCGTATAATCATACCCACGGATACTTGAGGTGACATTGGAGTTCTAGGTGACATTAGGGTTTTGGTTGATTTGTGTCTTAAGGTGTTATTCTAGTACGAACTCTTTGATAGATCGATCAAAAAGATAACTTTGAGGTGGTTTCGTACCCTACCATAATCTCTTCGTTTGTTCTCTGCTATTAGTGACTTTGGAGTGACTCTTTGTTGCATGTTGAGGGATAGTTATATGATCCAATTATGTTATTATTGTTGAGAGAACTTGCACTAGTGAAAGTATGAACCCTAGGCCTTGTTTCAACACATTGCAATACCATTTACCCTCACTTTTATCGCTTGCTACCTTGCTGTTTTTATATTTTCAGATTACAAAAACCTATACCTACCATCCATATTGCACTTGTATCACCATCTCTTCGCCGAACTAGTGCACCTATACAATTTACCATTGTATTGGGTGTGTTGTGGACACAAGAGACTCTTTGTTATTTGGTTGCAGGGTTGCTTGAGAGAGACCATCTTCATCCTACGCCTCCCACGGATTGATAAACCTTAGGTCATCCACTTGAGAGAAATTTGCTACTGTCCTACAAACTTCTGCACTTGGAGGCCCAACAACGTCTACAAGAAGAAGGTTGCGTAGTAGACATCACCCACATAAATGCGAGGAGACAGTAGCAAGCGGCGGGTGCGGCCTGTCGGCCAAGTACGAGACCGCCAGCGGGGCCCCCCGGCTGGTGGGCCCCAGCGGCCGGCGGAGAAGCCGGCGACCATAGACACCGACAGCCGGGGCCTACACCCGGCTAGATTACCTTTGTACCCCTGGGGGGTAGGCCTATGTAAACCCCCCAGGGCACCCATGCAAAGGGTTCTGACTCTAGTTCATCCACATACCCATATAGAGAGAGGAAGCTAGGTCTAGTCTAGTTCTTCTTCGCTGTCGGAGTAAGTGGACACGGGTATCCCGAAGACGGCGAGACAATATTTCAAGACATCGGGGCTAGCAAAGCCCCTCAGTCCGACTGCCCGGCCGCTCCTGCCGGCTCCCCGTCCGACTGCTCCACCCGGCCGGCTGCCAGCTGACCGACTGCACCGACTAGCCGGCTGCCGACTGCAGTCCGACCCGGCATCGACAAGACCCCGACGAGACGGCCATACCGCGGACTAAAAAACCGTACCGCAACACCATCATGTATAGTGTCACTTGTCCCCTGGCACTATTCATGAAGTGACCTAGGGGACAAGCATGACATGCACCATGCCTTGCTCCCATACCTCCACATAGCTTAGATACAAAGCTACCCTCTCCTATAAAAGGAGACACACATCCATCCATCCATGGATGGACTCACACGTACACACACAAGCAAGCTAGCTAGCAAGAGAGCTAGCTAGCCATCCATCCATCCATTCCCACGGGCAAGCATGCCCAAGCACACATACGGCCATGCTCATGGCCGGCCACTAAAGCGTGCCTTGTGCACACATATATGGAGTCAGATGCCCATGGCACTGTCCCAGAGACAGCTCTAGGAGCGCTTTGTAACGCCCGATGTACACCCCAGATATATATGCTCGGACATGCAGGAGTAGGGGTATTATCTCTCCGGAGAGCCCCAAACCTGGGTAAACTAGCGCGTGCTACTCGCATACCCGCTCCCGGGCCTATCAGCAGCAGTCTTACCCTCACACCAAGCCCTTGTGGCATCAGTCGCCTCACACCCCCCCGTGAGAATACCACGACAGTTGGCGCCCACCGTGGGGCGGTACTATGCTACCGCGCTGCTGCTGGTTTCGTAGTCCGGGCGGGACCATCTTCGCCATCACCATCGCGGTGTCGCGCCGTCCCTCCGATAGCGGCCGAGGGCTCGATATCGACACACCCTCGGAGTGGCCGCGAGGGGCGGCGCGTCCTCGCCGTAGGCCTCGCCTTCGTCATCATCACCGCGGCGTCGCGCCGTCCCTCCGATAGCGGTCGAGGGCTCGATATCGACACGCCCTCGGAATGGCCGCGAGGGGCGGCGCGTCCTCGCCACCGGGACCATCTTCGCCATCACCGCCGCGACGTCGCGCCGTCTCTCCGGTAGCACTCGGGGGCTCGACTTCGACCCGCTCCCGGAGCGGCCGCGCGGGACGGCGCGTCCTCGTCGTCGGTCTCGCCGCCTTCGTCATCACCACCGTTGCAGCGCTGGCAGTCCGTCCGCGTGTGCGCCGCGTCGCCTCGCTTCGGTCGGCCACGTCGCTCCGTCCGCTACCCTCCGCGCCGCGTCTCGCTCCAGCCGGAGCGTGCGGCCGCTCCTCCATACATGGCTTGTACAATGCTCAGATACACCATCTGTACGAGATGTGAGATGACCATATCCCAGATACAAGCCAGATAATCGCCATATACCAAACCATGCGTGCTCGACTCCACTCGCGGCCGCTGCTCCTCGTACTGCTGCCGCCATGCTACTGCGGTTCAGCTGAGCACCCCACCATGCCCGCCCTCCAGCTCGCCCTCGGCCACACCCGCGTGCTCGTCATGCCTGCTGCTCGGGCGCGGTTGCTCCCTCAACCGTCGCAGCTCCAGCCTCTGATGCACACCGGCCTCCTCAGCCTACGCGCGCCCACGCCCGTCCTGGCTCGGCGTCCGCGTGCCCGCGGGCTCTGGCTCAGTCTTGCGGCTCAGCCTCGCCACACGGTCCGCCTGCGTCGCGCCGCCTATTCAGCGCAAGAAGCTCCGATTTCCGCCCAGCCCACTCCGCTGGCTCGTCGGCCTCCTCCAACGCCTGCCGGGTCGTCCTCGCGCACCGGCTCCCGTGCCTGCCGGGTCGTCCTGACACGCCGGCTCCTGCGCCCGCCGGCCCGTCCTCGCGTCTCGGTCGCTCCGCCATCGACCACGCCGGGCGTCGCGCCCGGCCGCCCGGCCTCCACGCCAGTCGGCCTCCGTGTGCAGAGGCCGGCTGCTCCGTCCGTTCGCCCGCATCGCCCTGGGCCGGCTGCTGCTCCGCGCCGGCATCGCCCAGCGCATCTGCCTTGCTCTACTACGCGCGCCGACTCCCGAGCTCGGCCTCCCGTCGCCGGCGCCGCTTGGCCTCGCTTCCGACCTCTTCGCGCCGGCTCCTCCCCGCCGGGTGCTCCGCGCCGGGTCCCCTGCACCGGCTCCGGCTTCCCGCAACCCGGCCGGCGGCTCCGCCCCCAGCCTTCTCCGCTAACCCGGACGGCAGGCTGGGCCGCCTCCGCCTCCTCCACGAACAGCGCCGGCTCGCCCACTCCGCCGGGCCGCCTCCCCGCGCCACCTCCCAGGACCGGCTCCGCCTGCTCCGCCGGGCCGCCTCCTCGCACCGGCTCGGCCGCGCGCGCGCTTGCCCCACCTCGAGCCTGGCCGCGTCCGCCTCCCCGGTGCCGCCCCGCGCCCAGCTGGGTCCGGTGAGCACCGCCTCCACCTGCGACCGGGTCGCCTCCTGCGCGCCCCCACGCTGGCTCCGCCCCGCACGCGCGTCCCTCTGCCGCCTTGTGCCGGCCCGACCGCCTGCCGCCCGCGCCGGCTCCCCTCGCTCACTGCCTGCCGGCTCCCTCCCAACACGGACGACCGGCTCCGCCGCCTGCCGTCTCCGCCGCAACCCGGCCGCCGGCTTCGCCGCGACCCGGCCGCCGACTGCCGCCGTCCCGCTCCTGCCGACTGGAGAAAAAGAAAGGGCCGACTGCCCCACACGAGAAGCAAAAACAAAAAAAAGGGGGAGGGGGGCCGGGTGAGAGAAGTCAGGGGCCGGCTGCCCAGGTCGGCTGAGAAAGAAGTGGCCGAGTCCTGAAAAAAAAGAGAGAGAAGGAAAGAAAGAGGTCGGCTGGGACAAAGAAAAGGAAAAACTCCGTCTATCCGTCCGCCTGCTTCGTCACTCGGACGATCGGACGCGACCTGGCCTGCCTGTCCACCTCGACGCCTGGATGGTCGAACCTCGGCCCGAATCTCGGGGGCTACACCCAGCCGGTGCGCTGACGCGCCCCCGCGAGGAGAGAAGACAAAGTAGTCGCCGGGAGATCCGGCCCGACTACTCAGCAGTCGGCCCGAATCTCGGGGCTACACCCAGCGGGTGCGCTGACGCGCCCCCGCGAGGAGAGAAGACAAAGTAGTCGCCGGGAGATCCGGCCCGACTGCTCAGCAGTCGGCCCGAATCTCGGGGGCTACACCCAGCGGGTGCGCTGACGCGCCCCCGCGAGGAGAGAAGACAAAGTAGTCGCCGAGAGATCCGGCCCGACTGCTCAGCAGTCGGCCCGAATCTCGGGGGCTACACCCAGCGGGTGCGCTGACGCGCCCCCGCGAGGAAAGAAGACAAAGTCGTTGCCGGAAGATCCGGCCCGACTGCTCAGCAGTCGGCCCGAATCTCGGGGGCTACACCCAGTGGGTGCGCTGGCGCGCCCCCACGGAGACAAGAGAAGAGTTTCGTCCGGCTGCCAGCAGCCGGCAGAAGAGGAAAAAGGACGCTGCAAGACGCCTCGCCGCCTGGCCGGTCGAGCCTGACCGGCCGGGACCCTCCTTCGAGCGACTGGGGGCTCGAAGGTTACACCCAGCGGGTGCGCCGGCTCTCTCCAGCAAACCCCGCCTCGGCTACACGAAAACCAATGTGAGCTCCTCACTCGCAGATTTTTTCACCGCGAGAGCACGGATAACCCCGAGCGATGCTCGGGGGCTATCTCCGCATTCCATTATAGTCGCATCACTGTTCGCCTCGGCGCCAGCCAGAGTTGGCCCGGGGACTGGCCGCTTGGCCTGAGACGTTAGTTCCCGCAGACGGCTTAGTAGCGTGCGCGGTATGAAAAGCCCACTCTTAGTCACAGACCGCAGAGCGGCTGTCCGACTGGCAAGAGTGAACGCTGAAGGCCACCCACGCGAAAAACGTCCGGGAAGAAAAACGCTTCGGGCGACCCGACCGTTTTCTTTATGAGTATCTACTCGGTTAAATTCGCTCCCAGAGTCTGAGTATTGTACACTCCACTCCGCGGCCCACTCTCAGCCACAGACCGCAGAGCGGCTGTCCGGCAAGCGAGAGCACAGGCCAAAGAGCGGAGGGAACATGAAAAAGATTGAAGGGGGCTCGGACGAAACCGAGTCGGCACCCTCCGCATAAAACTTGCAGTGCTAAAAAGCAATCATTTGATATATCTGCATGGACTAACTTTGTCTTTTGCATGATCATTTCCATGAACACTCGCGAAAAAACCTCCGCCCGACTTTGCCAAGTTGCCCGGAGGCTTGGGGGCTACTGTCGGAGTAAGTGGACACGGGTATCCCGAAGACGGCGAGACAATATTTCAAGACATCGGGGCTAGCAAAGCCCCTCAGTCCGACTGCCCGGCCGCTCCTGCCGGCTCCCGGTCCGACTGCTCCACCCGGCCGGCTGCCAGCTGACCGACTGCACCGACTAGCCGGCTACCGACTGCAGTCCGACCCGGCATCGACAAGACCCCGACGAGACGGCCATACCGCGGACAAGACAACCGTACCGCAACACCATCATGTATAGTGTCACTTGTCCCCTGGCACTATTCATGAAGTGACCTAGGGGACAAGCATGACATGCACCATGCCTTGCTCCCATACCTCCACATAGCTTAGATACAAAGCTACCCTCTCCTATAAAAGGAGACACACATCCATCCATCCATGGATGGACTCACACGTACACACACAAGCAAGCTAGCTAGCAAGAGAGCTAGCTAGCCATCCATCCATCCATTCCCACGGGCAAGCATGCCCAAGCACACATACGACCATGCTCATGGCCGGCCACTAAAGCGTGCCTTGTGCACACATATATGGAGTCAGATGCCCATGGCACTGTCCCCAGAGACAGCTCTAGGAGCGCTTTGTACTGCCCGATGTACACCCCAGATATATATGCTCGGACATGCAGGAGTAGGGGTATTATCTCTCCGGAGAGCCCCGAACCTGGGTAAACTAGCGCGTGCTACTCGCATACCCGCTCCCGGGCCTATCAGCAGCAGTCTTACCCTCACACCAAGCCCTTGTGGCATCTGTCGCCTCACACCCCCCCGTGAGAATACCACGACATTTGCCCTCTAGAGAAACAACTCAAGGAGCAAGCTTGTAACCATCGTTGTTGCTTGAGTGATCATGCGGAGACCCCGCAGAGTAGGAGTAGGGGTGTTATCTCCTAGGAGACCCCCGAACCTGGGTAAGATTTGCCGGCCTGCATGTCTACGCCTCATCCCGTTTCCTGGCACCGGCGACGTCTTATTAGCCCCCTCCATGATAAGCCATCCTTTGGCATATGTCGCACGACACCCCCAACAACTTGATTATGAATCACTTGGTACTTGCGAACCATGCCTAATGGGCAAGATGACTAAAACTTCGTTCTCCGGAACAATGGAGCGAGCAACAGATTTATTGGAAATAATACATACTGATGTATGCGGTCCAATGAATGTTGAGGCTCGCGGCGGGTATCGTTATTTTCTGACCTTCACAGATGATTTGAGCAGATATGGGTATATGTACTTGATGAAACATAAGTCTGAAACATTTGAAAAATTCAAAGAATTTCAGAGTGAAGTGGAAAATCATCGTAACAAGAAAATAAAGTTTCTGCGATCTGATCGTGGAGGAGAATATTTGAGTTACGAGTTTGGTCTTCATTTGAAACAATGCGGAATAGTTTCACAACTCACGCCACCCGGAACACCACAACGTAATGGTGTGTCCGAACGTCGTAACCGCAATTTATTGGATATGGTGCGATCTATGATGTCTCTTGCTGATTTACCGCTATCGGTTTGGGGTTATGCTTTAAAGACGGCCGCATTCACGTTAAATAGGGCACCATCTAAATCCGTCGAGACGACACCTTATGAACTGTGGTTTGGCAAGAAACCCAAGTTGTCATTTCTGAAAGTTTGGGGCTGCGATGCTTATGTGAAAAAGCTTCAACCTGATAAGCTCGAACCCAAATCGAAGAAATGTGTCTTCATAGGATATCCGAAAGAGACTGTTGGGTACACCTTCTATCACAGATCCGAAGGCAAGATATATGTTGCTAAGAATGGATCCTTTCTAGAGAAGGAGTTTCTCTTGAAAGAAGTGAGTGGGAGGAAAGTAGAACTTGATGAGGTAACTGTACCTGCTCCCTTATTGGAAAGTAGTTCATCACAGTAATCAGTTCCTATGACTCCTACACCAATTAGTGAGGAAGCTAATGATGATGATCATGTAACTTCAGATCAAGTTACAAACGAACCTCGTAGGTCAACCAGAGTAAGATCCGCACCCGAGTGGTATGGTAATCCTGTTCTGGAGGTCATGTTACTTGACCATGACAAACCTACGAACTATGAGGAAGTGATGATGAGCCCAGATTTCGCGAAATGGCTTGAGGCCTTGAAATCTGAGATGAGATCCATGTATGAGAACAAAGTGTGGACTTTGGTTGACTTGCCCGATGATCGGCAAGCCATAGAGAATAAATGGGTCTTCAAGAAGAAGACTGACGCTGACGGTAATGTTACTGTCTACAAAGCTCGACTTGTTGCAAAAGGTTTTCAACAAGTTCAAGGAGTTGACTACGATGAGGCCTTCTCACCCGAAGCGATGCTTAAGTCTGTCCGAATCATATTAGCAATTGCCACATCTATGATTATGAAATTTGGCAAATGGATGTAAAAACTGCATTCCTGAATGGATTTCTGGAAGAAGAGTTGTATATGATGCAACCAGAAGGTTTTATCGATCCGAAGGATGCTAACAAAGTGTGCAAGCTCCAGCGATCCATTTATGGACTGGTGCAAGCATCTCGGAGTTGGAATAAACGTTTTGATAGTGTGATCAAAGCGTATGGTTTTAT
This sequence comes from Aegilops tauschii subsp. strangulata, assembly GCF_002575655.3. NCBI lineage: Eukaryota > Viridiplantae > Streptophyta > Magnoliopsida > Poales > Poaceae > Aegilops > Aegilops tauschii. Next base: position 45,896,062 of record NC_053038.3, on the reverse strand, counting down.
ACATACTTTTGGAGAAGCATGTATTTACAAGAAAGTGAGTGGGAGCTTTGTAGCATTTCAAATATTATATATGGATGACATATTGTTGATTGGAAATGATATAGAATTTCTGGATAGCATAAAAGGATAATTGAACAAGAGTTTTTCAATGAAAGCCCTCTGTAAAGCTGCTTATATATTGGGCATCAAGATCTATAGAGATACTTCAAGACGCTTAATTGGACTTCCACAAAGCACATACCTTGATAAAGTTTTGAAGATGTTCAAAATGGATCAACCAAAGAAAGGGTTCTTGCCTGTGTTACAACATGTGAAGTTGAGTAAGACTCAATGCCCGACCACTATAGAAGATAGAGAGAAAATGAAAAGTGTTCCCTATGCTTCAGCCATAGGCTCTATCATGTATGCAATGCTGTGTACCAGACCTGATGTGTGCCTTGCTATTAGTTTAGCAGGGAGGTACCAAAGTTATCCAGGAGTGGATACTGGACAGTGGTCCAGAACATCCTGAAATACCTGAAAAGGACTAAGGATATGTATCTCGTTTATGGAGGTGACAAAGAGCTCATCGTAAATGGTTACGTCGGTGCAAACTTTGACACTAATCCGGACAATTCTAAATCACAAACCGGATACGTATTTATATTGAACGGTGGAGCTGTCAGTTGGAGCAGTTCTAAACAAAGCGTCGTGGCGGGATCTACGTGTGAAGCGGAGTACATAGCAGCTTCGGAAGCAGCAAATGAAGGAGTCTGGATGAAGGAGTTCATATCCAATCTAGGTGTCATACCTAGTGCATCGGGTCCAATGAAAATCTTTTGTGACAATACTGCTGCAATTGCCTTGGCAAAGGAATCCAGATTTCACAAGAGAACCAAGCACATCAAGAGATGCTTCAATTCCATCTGCGGTCAAGTCAAGGAGGGAGACATAGGGATTTGCAAGATACATACGGATCTGAATGTTGCAGACCCGTTGACTAAGCCTCTTTCACGAGCAAAACATGATCAACACCAAGACTCCATCGGTGTTAGAATCATTAGTGTGTAATCTAGATTATTGACTCTAGTGCAAGTGGGAGACCGAAGGAAATATGCCCTAGAGGCAATAATAAAGTTGTTATTTATATTTCCTTATATCATGATAAATGTTTATTATTCATGCTAGAATTGTATTAACCGGAAACTTAGTGCATGTGTGAATACATAGACAAACAGAGTGTCACTAGTATGCCTCTACTTGACTAGCTCGTTAATCAAAGATGGTTAAGTTTCCTAGCCATAGACATGAGTTGACATTTGATTAACGGGATCACATCATTAGAGAATAATGTGATTGACAAGGCCCATCCGTTAGCTTAGCACTATGATCGTTTAGTTTGTTGCTAGTGCTTTCTTCATGACTTATACATGTTCCTATGACTATGAGATTATGCAACTCCCGAATACCAGAGGAACACTTAGTGTGCTATCAAACGTCACAACGTAACTGGGTGATTATAAAGAAGATTTACAAGTGTCTCCGATGGTGTTTGTTGAGTTGGCATAGATCGAGATTAGGATTGGTCACTCCGATTGTCGGAGAGGTATCTCTGGGCCTGTGGGCGTTCTCGGAACGGGGGTCACCAGACTTGCCTGCTTGCGGCCCACGGCGTGGCTCTACCAGCGGGCCCATACGACCCGTCTTCACCAAAAAACACTCAAGACCCTCGCGAGGCGGACGACACAAGACCTTCTCAAGAGCGGCCTCACCAGGCTGGCTCGCGAGGGGCAAAGAGATCAAGGCAAGGCAAACCTCGCAAGGTTCCAATGACGCAAGCCATGACGACCACACCAGGCAGACGCCAAGCAGGCGCCCGCGCGCGCAGTGTCCTTGTTTCCTCTTCGGTGCTAAAGAGGCAAGCGCAGGCATGGAGTCCCGAGGCATCAGGCAAAGGTTTCCCTATCGGTGCAACGAGACCAAGACCAGCAGGACGGCAGGACGGAGGTCACTGTGGAGCCCAAGACGGCGTCACCACCAGAGCCTTTGGCAGGGGAAGACCGCTTTTGTCAGGATAAGCTGTACTAGTTGTTCCCCTTCAAACTTGGCCGTTGTGGGATCCCTTCCCGCTCAATATTTGGGAAGAGGACCCGGGCCTCTATAAATAGGACTAGCCACCACAGAGGGAGAGGACGGATCAAACCCTTCTCCAGCTCGTCGAGCACAAGAACACCTCACCTCAGGAGGCTGTTCTTCCCATTCTACTGTTCATCCCCAGCCCAAGAGGCAATCCACCACCACCACACTGGAGTTGGGTATTACACCACAACAGTGGCCCGAACCAGTATAAATCTTGCGTCCTCGTGTTCTTTGGGTTCGGCGAGCTAATCTGTGAGATCGTGGAGTGCGAGAGCGTGGGAGAGGAGAGATCTTCGTGCACACCCTAGTGTTCGAACCTCAAGGGTTTTGCCGGAACTCGAAATCCGACATTTGGCGTGCCAGGTAGGGGTGCGCTGGAGCTTTCCTTCCAACGATCTGCGCTTTGCCGCCACCGTGCTCCGCCCCCATGGCAAGCGCAGCGCTTTCTGCTTCGATGACCGATGCCAGTGGCGGGGCCAGGGGGCTCTGAGCCTTGGCCCCCGCCTTACGACAGGTGCAGTGGCCGCCCAAGTTCAAGCCGGAGATGCCACCACGCTACGACGGCGCAGCGGATCCGGTGGCTTTCCTGCTGGCGTACGAGGAGGCCGTCCTCAAAGATGGGGGCGACAACAGGGTCATGGCCAACTGGCTTCCCATGGCCCTTACGAGCGCACTGCGTGCCTGGCTGCTCACCCTCCCAGGATCTTCCGTGGCATCTTGGGAGGAGTTGCGCGACTTCTTCACCGCGCGCTTCGCGGCGCCGGCACCCCACGCTGTAGCGGCCTTCCTCGGTGGCTCGCAAGCACCGCCCTCAGACAGCCACCCCAAGCCGTTCCTTCGCCAGATCGGCGCCGCTTCCACGCGCCAGGGGGCTCCCCCGGGCTGGGTGGCGCCCGAGGCCGACCTCACCTTCGACTCAGGGGACCACCCCGTCACCACCACCGGCTCGGGTGTGCTCCCAATGCTTTGCACGCCCACCATCTGCAACGTGTCCGTCACCAAGACCCTCATCGACGGCGGCACCGGCCTCAACGTGCTCTCTCTGGAGGCCTTCAGCCTTCTTCACGTACCACTCGAGCGGCTCCTCCTCAGCAAGCCTTTCTCAGGAGTTGGCGGCGGCACCGCCCACTCCCTGGTGCAGATCCGCCTTCCTCTCACCTTCGACACGCGCGACAGCTACCGCACTGAGCTGGTCGACTTCGACATCGCCCGCATCGGTCTCTCGTACAACGCCATCCTCGGGTACCCAGCTCTGGCCCAGTTTATGGCAGCAACCCATCCGGCTTACAACCTCATGAAGATGCCTGGGAGCAAGGGCGTCCTCACCGTCGAGGGGGACACCAAGGAGGATCTGGTGGCACTCAAGCTTGCCCTCAAGACCGCCGCGGCGGCGCAGCCCGCCGACGCGGGCGCCTCCGGGGCCAAGAGAGCCGCACCAACCAAGAAGAAGCAGTTGTTCACCCAAGACAAGGCTGAAACCAAGCAGGTGCCAGTTGATGAAGATGGGTCCTCAGGAGCCACCTTTACCATAGGTGCAGACCTCGACCCTGATCAAGAGGAAGCGTTGGTGAAGTTCTTGCGCGCGAACAAGGAGATATTCGCATGGGAACCCAAACAGCTGGTGGGGGTACCGAGAGAGGTGATTGAGCATCACTTAAAGGTGTGCCCCAATGTACGCCCTGTGAAGCAGCGGGCGAGACAACAGTCCACGGAGAAGCAGGCCTTCATCATCCAAGAAACCCGCAAGCTGGAGGCGGCGAGTGCCATTCGCGAGGTTCGGTACCCCGAGTGGCTGGCGAACCCCGTTGTTGTGCCGAAGAAAGGCAGGAAGGAGCGCATGTGTGTTGACTTCACCAACCTCAACAAGGCCTGCCCCCAAGATTCGTTCCCGCTTCCACGCATCGACCAGATCATCGACTCCACCGCCAAGTGTGATTTGCTGTGCTTCCTGGATGCGTTCTAAGTCTATCATCAGATCAAGATGGCGGTAGAAGATGTGGAGAAGACCGCCTTCCTGACCCCATGTGGGGTGTACCGCTATACTTGCATGCCTTTTGGACTGCGCAACGCGGGAGCGACCTTCCAGCGGCTGATGCACATTGCCTTAGGGCGGCAGCTCGGGAGAAACGCAGAGGCCTACATCGACGACATTGTGGTGAAGCCTCGGGAGGCGAGAACTTTGATCCAAGACCCGGAGGAGACCTTCGCGAGCGTACGCCAGGTGAACTTGCGGCTCAACCCGGAGAAGTGCGTGTTCGGTGTCCCTTCTGGAAAGCTGCTGGGATTTCTCATGTCCCACAGAGGGATCGAGGCGAACCCAAAAAAGGTCAAGGCAATCGAAGACATGAGTCCACCACAGACCCTCAAGGAGATGCAGAAGCTTGCCGGCCGTGTGACTGCGTTGGGGCGCTTTATCTCCAAGCTGGGAGAGTGTGCCCTACTGTTCTTCAAGCTGATGAAGAAGAAGGGCCCATTCGAGTGGACTCCGGAGGCCGACCAAGCGTTTCAAGACCTTAAGAGATACCTGACCAGCCCGCCAGTGATGGTGGCGCCTCGACCCTTCAAGCCGTTGGTGCTCTACCTGTCTGCCACACCCCACTCTGCCAGCGCAGCGCTGGTGGCCCTCAGAGAAGAGCGCCAGGTCAAGGGCCCACCAAGTGGAACCACCAGGCCGGACGAGGCGGCGCGTCACCAAGGGGAAGCTCCTGAAGCAGCGGCTGCTTCGGCAGACCACCAAGCCCCTGAAGCCGAAGACCCCGAAGAGATACCTCGACCCCTGGAAGCCGAAGACTCCGTCAGCTCTCCCGCCCTCGTAGAGCACCCGGTGTACTTCGTCAGCACAGTGCTGCGGGATGCGAGGGCACGATACCCCATTCCTCAGAAGATCCTACTCGCGCTCCTGGTGGCCTCGCGCAAGCTGCACCACTACTTCCAGGGTCACCCCATCAAGGTCGTCTCGGCTTACCCGCTGGAGAGAGTGCTCAGGAGCCCTAATGCTGCCGGGCGAGTCGCTGAATGGAACATCGAGCCGCAAGTGTTTGACTTGGAGTTCAGCACGACCAGGGTCATCAAGGGGGCTACGCTCACAGACTTTGTGGCAGAATGGACCGATGCCCCAGAGCTCGAAGCAGGCGAGAACCAATCCCTATCTCCAAGGAGCGAAGCTCCGGACGGCTGGGTCATGTACTTCGACGGCGCGTTCTCACGCCAGGGCGCGGGGGCTGGAGCGATGCTTATCTCACTCACCCAGGAAAAGCTCTGCTACGCTGTGCAGCTCTGCTTCCAGCAGGGCGAGAAGGTCTCCAACAACAAAGCAGAGTACGAGGGCCTCATAGCTGGCCTCAGGGCTGCAGTGGCCCTGGGGGTGAGGCGTCTCACCATCAAGGGCGACTCGCAGCTCCTCGTCAACTTCTCCAACAAAGTATATGAGCCGAAGGACGAGCACATGGAGGCGTACCTTGCGGAGGTGCGCAAGATGGAGAAACAGTTCTCGGTTCTGGAATTGCAGCATGTGCCCCGTGGAACCAACAAGGAAGCCGACGACGTCGCCAGAAGGGCATCCAAGCGGCTACCCCAAGAGCCTGGCGTCTTTGAGGAGCGGCTCTTCAAACCATCAGCAACACCGCCGCTCTCAACAACAGCGCTGCCTCGGGAGGAGCTCCCTCAACCACCTGCCTCAGGAGCCCCGGCCTGCGGCCCGACCTCGGGAGCGCGCTTGCTCTTAGCGCTCGAACCTTAGGAGGGGTGCTGGATCAAGGAATTCAAGGAATACCTGACGAAAGGGACGCTGCCGGAAGAGGAGGAGGACCTGGAGCGTGTGGCCCGACAAGCCATGGCGTACTGCATCCGGGACGGTGAGTTATACAGGAAGCGGCCAAATGACGTTTCCTGCGTTGCATCTCCAGGGAGCAAGGAAGAGAGCTGCTGGCCGACATACACGGCGGGGAGTGCGAGCACCACTCGTCGTCACGGACCCTCGTTGGCAAGGTGTCTCGCAGAGGATTCTACTGGCCCACGGCGCTCAACGACGCGACTGAGTTGGTGAGGTCCTGCGAGGCCTGCCAGTTCCACGCCAAGCAGATTCATCGGCCGGCTCAGAGCCTCCAGACCATCCCACTCTCATGGCCATTCGCGGTCTGGGGGCTGGATATCTTGGGCTCGTTCCCTCGAGCGCCTGGGGGCTACCGCTACCTCTACGTCGCCATCGACAAGTTCACCAAGTGGGCGGAGGTAGAAGCCGTCCGCACCATCCCAGCTGGCTTCGCGGTCAAGTTCATCAAGGGTCTCGTGAGCCGTTTCAGGTCCCCAACTGCATCATCACCGATAACGGCTCGCAGTTCACTAGTAATCTCTTCAAGACATATTGTTCTAACCTTGGAACACAGATCTGCTACGCTTCGGTGGAGCACCCCAGGAGCAATGGACAGGCTGAACGCGCCAACACGAAGGTCCTGAGGGTCCTCAAGACCAGGACCTTCAAGAAAAAGCTCGAGGCCTGCGACAGGGGCTGGCACGACGAGCTCCAGTCTGTGCTGTGGTCCATCCGCACCACTGCCACCAAGCCGACGGGTGAGACCCCATTCTTCCTCGTCTACGGAGCAGAAGCGGTTCTCCCTCACGAGGTCAAACATCGCTCCGCACGGGTCCTGGCATTTGATGAGGCGCAGCAGGACGCCATGCGGGGGATGGACCTCGTGCTGGGGGAGGAGCGCCGCTGTGAAGCCACGCTACGAGCGGCAAGATATCAATGGGCACTGCGGCGGTACCACTGCCGCAACATCCGCTCCAGGACGCTCGAGGTGGGTGACCTCGTCCTAAGGCGGCTGCTCTCCAGGGAAGGGCTGCATAAGCTCTCACCCATGTGGGAGGGCCCGTTTAGGGTTGCCCACATCTCCAGGCCTGGCGCCGTGCGCCTGGAGATGCAGGACGGGGTACCCATCCAGAACGCCTGGAACATCCAGCACCTCCAGAAGTTCTACCCATGAAGAAAGGCCCAGCGCCTGTGAAGAAGGCCCAATGCCTGTGAAGGTCTCCACTCGTGACACTCTCACGTAATAATGAGTGGGGCTGTACATGCCACGGAGTCTCAGGAGTGCCGCCCTCGGGCCTCTGGGGCTCCCTCCCACATCCTAGTGGCAGCACTTAGCTCCGCGTTGGTGAGAAGACAAGAAGACTAGACTAGGCGCCGGACGCGACTTTTCATTTGCTTTCCTAGTTGGCTCGCCCCTCTTTAATCGAAATTTGCTTTCTGGTGTTCTCTTGTTGGTTTCGTCCTGTCGCTTTCTGCCTCTGTTCTGCCTTCGTTTCTTTTTTTGGCCTGTATTCTCTCTCTCTCGTGTCCCTCGCGAGGGGGCTGGACAGGTGCCCTCATGAGCGTCTAGTTTTTTCACGAGGCACCCTCGTTCGAGCCGCAAGCTGGCACTCCTCCCCTAATTCATGCCCCATGGGTACCGCGATGCGAGGCGTTGAGTCATGGCTGACGGTGCCTGCGATCAGGGCTCGGAATTCCCTAACTAACAAATTTTTGTAGTTCCCAAAAAGCCTTGCCAGGTGCTGAGGAATGCGCGCCTCGTAAGGCGGAAACTACTTCAAACACGGCAAGCTAAGTTATTCCTACACGCCTATATAAGACATTTATGCTGCGACACGACACAGGAACGATAAACATAGCATAACAACTCGGAAACCACAGTTTTGTTGCGCCCCCCTGCGGGACCCCATACTCGTCTCTCTAGATGCAGGAAGAAAAGGAAGAACAAAGCAAAAGCGGCGCGTGCCTCTGCAGCGGTTCATGAGGTCGGACCCGTGGCGCTCTCTTGAGCTCAGTCGGACCCTTCCTCATGCTTCACTGAGGCGCGACGGCGAGATGACCCGCTGCCACCTTCAAAGCGGGCGCGGCGACTGGTCGTACCCGCTGCTGTTGGAGCTTTCGCCGGAGGGAGAGTCACCGTAGCTGGGCGCGAGGTCGTCCTCGCCCTCATCTCGACCGTCGCCAAGGCCGAGCACCTCGTCGCCGTTGCTGACCTCGGGGAAGCACCCGGCGCGGCGACCATCTTCCCCAAACACCGTCACATAGAGGGTCGCGTCGCCGTCGTACTTGAAATGGAGGGTGCACCGCCTGCCCAGGCCGCGTGCGCGGGCAAACGTCTGCCAGCCACGGGCTAGGGCTATGTTGCCCGCGACGGAGACCTCAATCGCAACCCAGGAAGCCCTGCTGCAGCAGCTGTCCGCCTGCAGCCAGAGCCCGCTTGGACCCGCGGCCGGCAGCTCGTCGGCGAAGAAGCATGGGAGCTTAAGCCAATTGCCTGCCGGGTTCTCCGACTAGACGACGAACTCCGGTAGCACCTCCGCCGAGTGGAAGCGCGGCCAGGGAGGCCGCGTGACCACGACATGTCTCTCTTCAGCGACAGGGCTGCCACGACCGGGGCGACCCCCACCACGCGAAGCGGCACCGCCGCGGCTGCGGGGGGCCGCGGCGGGAGTCACGGCGTGCTTGCGGGGACGACCGCGTCCATGCTTGGGCACCGGAGATCCGGGCCCCTCCTGACGGGCCTTCCCCTTCTCCGCGGCGGAGAACCTCTTCGACGGCGCCATTGGTGTCGCTACTGGCAATGGAGCGAGGAAGAAGAAGCGAGCAGAGCGAGAAGGGATGAGCGATGGGGGCTCCGCCGCCCTCCTCATTTATAGCAAGAGAATGCCAACCGGCGACCCCCACGATCGCAGGTAATGATAACCCTTTTTGCATGCAGCATGGACTTGTCAAATCGAGCAGTTGCCGAGGCAGCGTGGGGAAGCAGAGATGCCCACGTCCAATCAACCGCCACGCGTCGACCAAGGCCGCAGGCTGATGGGGCCCGCGGCACTCCGTGCTTGCCCTTTGGCTTCGCCTCGAAGCCAAGCCCGAGCGCGCCTTGGGCCCGGTGGCTACTGTCAGCGTTCTAGGAACGGGGGTCCCCAGACTTGCCTGCCTGCGGCCCACGGCGTGGCTCTACCAGCGGGCCCGTATGGCCCGTCTTCACCAACAAACACTCAAGACCCTCGCGAGGGGCCAAGCCTCGCGAGGCGGACGACACAAGACCTCCTCAAGAGCGTCCTCACCAGGCTGGCTCGCGAGGGGCGGAGAGATCAAGGCAAGGCGAACCTCGCGAGGTTCCAATGATGCAAGCCATGACGACCACACCAGGCAGGCGCCAGGTGGGCGCCCGCGCGTGCAGTGTCCTTGTTTCCTCTTCGGTGCTAAAGAGGCAAGCGCAGGCGTGGAGTCCCGAGGCATCAGGCAAAGGTTTCCATATTGGTGCAACGAGACCAAGACCAGCAGGACGACAGGACGGAGGTCACTGTGCAGCCCAAGACGGCGTCACCACCAGAGCCTTTGGCAGGCGAAGACCGCTTTTGTCAGGATAAGTTGTAGTAGTAGTTCCCCTTCAAACTTGGCCGTTGTGGGATCCCTTCCCGCTCAATATTTGGGAAGAGGACCCGGGCCTCTATAAATAGGACTAGCCACCACAGAGGGAGAGGACGGATCAAACCCTTCTCCAGCTCATCGAGCATAAGAACACCTCACCTCAGGAGGCTGTTCTTCCCCTTGTACTGTTCACCCCCAGCCCAAGAGGCAATCCACCACCACCACACTGGAGTAGGGTATTACACCACAACGGTGGCCTGAACCAGTATAAATCTTGTGTCCTCGTGTTCTTTGGGTTCGGCGAGCTAATCCGTGAGATAGTGGAGTGCGAGAGCATGGGAGAGGAGAGATATTCATGCGCACCCCAGTGTTCGAACCTCAAGGGTTTTGCCGGAACCCGAAATACGACAGGGCCCTCTAGGTAATGCACATCACTATAAGCCTAGCAAGAAATGTGGGAGCCAATATGAGGATCCAGGTTCCGCTATTTGTTATTGACCGGAGATGAGTCTCGGTCATGCCTACATAGTTCTCGAACCCGTAGGGTTCGCACGCTTAACGTTCGATGATGATTGGTATTATGAGTTTATGTGTTTTGATGTACCGAAGGTTGTTTGGAGTCCCGGATGAGATCACAGAATTGACGAGGAGTCTCGAAATGGTCGAGACATAAAGATTGATATATTGGAAGGCTATGTTTGGACACCAAAAAGGTTTCGGATGAGTTCGGGCATTTCCCGGAGTACCAGGAGGTTACTGGAACCCCCCATGGGCTTAATGGGCCTACATGGGCTTTAGTGGAAGAGAGAGGAGAAGGCCAAGAGGAGGGGCACGCCCCCAAGCCCAATCCGAATTGGGAAGGGGCCCGGCCCCCTTTCCTTCTCTCCCTCTTCTCCTTCCTCCCCCCTCCTAGTTGTACTAGGAAAGGCGGGAACATATTCCTAGTTGGAGTAGGATTCCCCCCTTGGGGCGCACCCCTTGAGACCGGCCGGCCCCCTCCTCCACTCCTTTATATATGGGCGAGGGGGCACCCCATAGACACACAAGTTGATTGTTTAGCCGTGTGCGGTGCCCCCTCCACAGATTTCCATCTCGGTCATATCGTTGTAGTGCTTAGGCGAAGCCCTGCGTCGGTAACTTCATCATCACCTTCATCACGCCGTCGTACTGATGAAACTCTCCCTCGGCCTTAGCTGGATCAAGACTTCGAGGGACGTTACCGAGCTGAACGTGTGCAAATCGCGGAGGTGCCGTCCGTTTGGTACTTGATCGGTTGGATCACGAAGACGTTCGACTACATCAACCGCGTGACTTAACGCTTCCAATTTCGGTCTACGAGGGTACGTGGACATACTCTCCCGCTCGTTGCTATGCATCTCCTAGATAGATCTTGCCTGATCGTAGGAATTTTTTTGAAATACAGCGTTCCCCAATAAATACTTGGGGCAGTTCCGCTTCCAGTGACCAGTCCCTTTGCAGTAGAAGCACTCAGTCTCAGGCTTAGGTCCAGACTTGGGCTTCTTCACTTGAGCAACAACCTGCTTGCCATTCTTCTTGAAGTTCCCCTTCTTCCCTTTGCCCTTTTTCTTGAAACTAGTGGTCTTGTTAACCATCAACACTTGATGCTCCTTCTTGATTTCTACCTCCGCAGCCTTTAGAATTGCGAAGAGCTCGGGAATAGTCTTTTCCATCCCTTGCATATTATAGTTCATCACGAAGCCTTTATAGCTTGGTGGCTGTGATTGAAGAACTCTGTCAATGACACTATCCTCAGGAAGATTAACTCCCAGCTGAGTCAAGTGGTTGTGGTACCCAAACATTCTGAGTATGTGTTGCTGGAATTTTGTCTATTTTGGGCCTAGCCCAATAGCAGTTTTCAGAACTTCCTAATAAATCCTAGAGGCCCACGCAGCCCATTCGTGCAAGGCAAGAGATGGAACTAAAGTTTAGCCCCACATTGCTAGTTTAGAGGGAGTTGGACCTCTTTATAAGGGAGGCTCTTTCTCCACATGTATGAGGATGAGAACAAGAGGGACATCCACGCGCGCTCCTCCTCCGCCGCCCGCCTTGCCATGCCACACCTTGTCACGACGTTCCGCGGGTTGCGGGAATGAGCCGAGCCGATGTCTAAATTTTTGCCACGCACGACGGGTATACGAAAGGTCACGCGGAAGCTGAAACGGTTTTGCTGTAGTGGAGATTGAATACGAACGGTGCACCTCTTCGCCTGCTACCTGTTCGTTTCGTCTCCCTCGTTCTCTTCAGCTCCCGACGCAGCCTCTCGCCTCCTTCTCTCACGCCTATAAAAGGGAGGTCGCTCCTCTCAGAGAGGCGCACCAGAACCTCTTCTTCCTCTCGCCACAAGTTCCTAAGCACTGCGCTGCTGCTACGTTCTTCCCCATCCCGGCTTGCGGTGTGCACCGCAGGTCGGGACAGTAGGCCTCCAGAACCGCACCTTTTGAGTCCTGTACAGGAGAAGGGTGATAAGGTTTTTGGGGAGCGCTCAGCGCGACTACTGACTTCTTCGTCACGGACGCCCTGGACTCCGACGACTACTTCCCCGACGATGACTTCTTCCCCGACGTCGACAACCTCCTCGACGACATGGCTGGCGAGGACACCGACCCAAGACCGGTGCATCTGCTCCCATTCCGTACGTTCTCATACTCTTCCTGTTAGAGGTTCTGTCACAACTTCTTGCTCTAGTGTCTGTTCTAGATGTGTTCGGTTCTAGTTCATATATACAGATGTTGTTTACCTTCTCTTTGTCAAATCGCATGATTTGTTTTATCACTGCTATACTAGTCGTGCTTTATCTAGTAATTCTGTTAATAAAACCATTCGGTAAATTGCTCATATTTCCAACAATTCAAAAACCTTGTTATAGGCAATTTACCCCAAGTGGTTTTGCTGCTTCCGTGAGAACTCCTATGTTTGAGGGTATCCACTATAAGAGGTGGCGCGTGAGAGCAGTCTTATGGTTTCAAACCATGAGTTTCTATGATGCCACTCTTGGCAAACCTGAAGGGGTGCTTGATGCTCAACAGGCACAAGCGTTTCAGAAAATGGATACTCTGTTTAAGGCTGCTCTCTTAAGTGTTCTTGGTAAGAACATAGTTGATGCTTATGTGTCAATTGATAATGGAAAAGATACGTGGGATGCACTCGAGGCCAAGTTTGGGGTCTCGGATGCTGGCACCGAGCTGTACATCATGGAGCAATTCTATGATTATAGGATGACTGAACAGCGCTCCGTGGTTGAGCAAGCTCATGAGATACAGTCATTTGCTAGAGAACTTGAGCACTTTAGTTGTATGCTACCAGACAAGTTTGTTGCCGAAGGTATCACCACTAAGCTTCCTCCTTCGTGGAGGAACTTTGCTACCTTACAGAAACATAAGAGACAGGAGTTTTCCGTCCCGGATCTCATTGGCACTCTTGATGTGGAAGAAAAGGCGAGAGCAAAGGACACACGTGCTCGAGGTATTGAGGGAGGATCTAGTGCCAATCTGGTACATAAGAAGAACTTCCAGCCCCACAAGTTCAAGAACAAGGGCAAGTTTGATGGTAAGGCAAAGTTTGACGGGAAGAACAAGGCTGTGCAACACACGAACTTCAAGAAGAAGAATGACAAGAAGAAAGGTGTTTGTCATGTGTGTGGGGATCCTGATCATTGGACTCCTAGTTGCCCTAATCGCTATGACAAGCGTCATCCTGGGAAAGGCGGCAAGACCGCTAATGTTGTCATTGGAGACACTGACATGAAGGATGTTGGGTATGGTATATTTCCCACTATTCTTTCAGTATGTCATTCTCCTGATTGGTTGATTGACACGGGTGCTAATGTGCATGTATGCGGTGATATTTCCATGTTTTCGTCTTATCAGACCGCAGGGACTTCAACCGTGTTGATGGGCAACAGTTCAAGTGCTTCTGTTTGTGGTGTTGGCACGGTCGATCTGAAGTTTACTTCGGGGAAGATCGTGCGGCTGAAGAACGTGCATTATGTCCCCTCCGTCAATAAAAATCTTGTTAGCGGATCTCTTCTGTGTAGAGATGGGTATAAGATTGTCTTTGAGTCGAATAAATTTGTAATATCCAAGTATGGAACCTTTGTCGGTAAAGGCTATGAGTCAGGAGGCCTGTTTCCTTTATCCTTATCAGACGTTTGCAATAAAGTTGTTAATCATGTTTGCAATAATAGTGAATCGAATGTGTGGCATTCACGTCTTTGTCATGTTAACTTTGGTTGCATGTCGTGACTAGCGAAGTTGAACTTAATCCCTAGTTTCACCACTGTCAAGGGATCTAAGTGTCAAGTTTGTGTGCAAGCTAAGCAACCTCGTAAGTCTCACACAACTGCGGAAACGAGAAATCTTGCACCACTAGAGCTCATACATTCAGATTTATGTGAAATGAATGGTGTGTTGACAAAAGGTGGAAAGAAATATTTCATGACGTTAATTGATGACTCCACTAGATACTGTTGTGTGTATCTTCTGAAATCTAAGGATGAGGCTTTGAACTTTTTCAAGATCTATAAAGCTGAAGTGGAAAACCAACTTGATCGGAAAATCAAGAGGCTTAGGTCCGACCGTGGTGGAGAGTATTTTTCCAATGAATTTGATGCTTTTTGTGTGGAACATGGTATAATCCATCAGAGGACGCCTCCCTATTCACCTCAATCAAATGGGGTGGCCGAAAGAAAGAACCGTACTCTAACTGATTTGGTTAACGCCATGTTAGACACATCGGGTCTCTCCAAGGCATGGTGGGGGGAGGCAATATTGACTGCATGTCATGTCCTAAACCGAGTCCCCACAAAGAATAAAGAGATAACTCCATTCAAGGAATGGGAGAAGAAAAGATTAAAACTCTCTTATCTACGAACCTGGAGTTGTTTGGCGAAAGTCAATGTGCCAATTCCAAAGAAGCGCAAGCTTGGACCAAAGACCGTGGATTGTGTTTTCCTGGGATATGCTTTTCATAGCATTGGTTATAGATTCTTGGTTGTAATATTTGAGGTACCTGACATGCATGTCGGTACGATCATGGAGTAGAATGATGCGACTTTCTTTGAAGATATCTTTCCCATGAAGGATATGGCTACCTCATCTAATCAGGAGATGCCTAGTTCATCGAATCAGGAACCAGTTACAATTACCGAACCTGCCATTTCGATGGAACACTTTGAAAGTCCTGTGGAGGAGAACAATGAAGTTCCTACTAGGAGCAAGAGACAGAGGACTGCAAAGTCCTTTGGTAATGATTTTCTTGTGTATCTCATAGATGACACTCCTAGTTCTATTTCAAAGGCCTATGCATCTAAAGATGCTGACTACTCGAAGGAAGCAGTTCGTAGAGAGATGGATTCCATCTTGGCGAATGAAACTTGGGAGATAACTGATCGTCCTTATGGGTGCAAACCTATAGGATACAAATGGGTATTCAGGAAGAAGCTTAGGCCGGATGGTACTATTTAAAAGTACAAGGCTCGGCTCGTGGCTAAGGGTTATACCCAAAAGGAAGGTGAAGCCTTCTTTGATACTTACTCACCTGTGGCTCGACTGACCACTATTCGAGTTCTACTTTAACTAGCTGCCTCACATGGTCTTCTCGTCCATCAAATGGATGTTAAGACTGCTTTCCTAAATGGAGAGTTGGACGAGGAAATTTATATGGAACAACCAGATGGGTTTGTTCTAGATAGTCAGGAAGGAAATGCGTGCAAGTTGCTGAAGTCTTTGTATGGACTCAAGCAAGCACCTAAACAGTGGCATGAGAAGTTTGAAAGAACTTTAACAGCTGCAGGCTTTGTTGTAAACGAAGCTGACAAATGTGTGTACTATCGCCATGGTGGGGGCGAGGGAGTTATCCTTTGCTTGTATGTTGATGACATACTGATTTTCGGAACAAATCTGAATGTTATTAAGGAGGTCAAGGATTTCCTATCTCGCTATTTTGAGATGAAGGATTTAGGAGTGGCTGATGTCATTCTGAACATCAAGTTGTTGAGAGACGATGATGGTGGGATTACATTGCTTCAATCTCACTATCTAGAAAAGATCTTGAGTCGCTTTGGCTATAGTGACTGCAAGCCCTCTCCAACACCATATGATGCAAGTGTGTTACTTTGAAAGAATCGAAGAGTTGGTAGAGATCAATTGAAATATTCTCAGATTATTGGCTCGCTTATGTACTTAGCCAGTGCTACAAGAGCTGACATCTCTTTTGCAGTTAGCAAACTGAGTCGGTTTGTCTCAAAACCAGGAGATGTGCATTGGAAAGCTCTAGAGAGAGTTTTGCGTTATTTGAAAGGCAATGCGAATTATGGAATTCACTACACCGGGCACCCAAAGGTGCTTGAAGGGTATAGTGACTCAAACTGGATCTCAAATGCTGATGAGATAAAGGCCACGAGCGGTTATGTATTCACTCATGGAGGTGGCACTGTTTCTTGGAAATCTTGCAAGCAGACCATCTTAACGAGGTCAACAACGGAAGCAGAACTCACAGCACTAGATACAGCTACAGTCGAAGCAGATTGGCTTCACAGGCTCTTGAATGACTTGCCGGTTGTTGAGAAACCTGTACCGGGTATCCTTATGAACTGCGACAATCAAACTGTGATCACGAAAGTGAGCAGCTCAAAGGATAACATGAAGTCATCAAGACACGTTCAGAGAAGGTTGAAGTCTGTCAGGAAAATGAGAAACTCCGTAGTTATTGCATTGGATTATATCCAAACGTCTAAAAATCTGGCAGATCCTTTTACTAAGGGTCTATCACGTATGTGATAGATGGGTATGAGACCCACAATATGAGTTGTTCATAGTGGTAACCTATTCTTTGTAATCGGAGATCCCGTGAATTAGATGTGGAAGACAAGCTATTGATCAACTGAGAGGAGAGTATCCGTACTATTAACAATACCTCTCCATGAAGATGCAATACTCTCCTAAAACTGCATGGCAGGTTGATGTATATCTTAATGTGTTCTAAGTGGCTCATTTAACCAGAGATGTTGTCCTGCAGAACATCTTTTGAAGAACACACCTATATGAGTCTGATTGTTAAACGTCGCAATCAATGAGAGTCGGGTTCTCTCTAGTAAACTCATGAAAGGTCTCGGAGTATGACGTATAAGCTCCACCCACGGGGAAGACCCACGGTAGCCACGTATCGGTCAAGGCTTTATGTGAAGCTAGATTCGCAAAAAACTTGCAGTTCAAGGCCCAGTCCACTGTTCAAGTTGCTTACTAGTGTAGCATAGAGTTCTATGTGGAAGTTCAACTTAACATCTCCACTGCAGTACCGGTATATAAAATAGTGTTTTGGAACCAAAGGCAAATTTCGTGTGCCTCTGGGATCTGGTGGTTGATTGCTGGAATTTTGTCTATCTTGGGACTAGCCCAATAGCAGTTTTCAGAAATTCCTAATAAATCCTAGAGGCCCAAGCAGCCCATTCGTGCAAGGCAAGAGATGGAACTAAAGTTTAGTCCCACATTGCTAGTTTAGAGGGAGTTGGACCTCTTTATAAGGGAGGCTCTTTCTCCACATGTATGAGGATGAGAACAAGAGGGACATCCACGCGCGCTCCTCCTCCGCCGCCCACCTCGCCACGCAAGGCCTCTTCATGATGCGCCGCGGGTTGCGGGAATGAGCCGAGCCGATGTCTAAATTTTTGCCACGCACGACGGGTATACGAAAGGTCATGCGGAAGCTGAAACGTTTTTCCTGTAGTGGAGATTGAATACGAACGGTGCGCCTCTTCGCCTGCTGCCTGTTCGTTTCATCTCCCTCGTTCTCTATAGCTCCCGGTGCAGGCTCTCACCTCCTTCTCTTGCGCCGATAAAAGGGAGGTCGCTCCTCTCAGAGAGGCGCACCAGAACCTCTTCTTCCTCTCGCCACAAGTTCCTGAGCACTGCGCTGCTGCTACGTTCTTCGCCATCCCGGCTTGCGGCGTGCACCGCAGGTCGGGACAGTAGGCCTCCGGAACCGCACCTTTTGAGTCCTGTACGGGAGAAGGGTGATAAGGTTTTTGGGGAGTGCTCAGCGCGACTACTGACTTCTTCGTCTCGGACGCCCCGGACTCCGACGACTAGTTCCCCGATGACGATTTCTTCCCCGACGTCAACAACCTCCTCGACGACATGGCTAGCGAGGACACCGACCCCAAGACTGGTGCATCTGCTCCCGTTCCGTACGTTCTCATACTCTTCCTGTTAGAGGTTCTGTCACAACTTCTTGCTCTAGTGTCTGTTCTAGATGTGTTCGGTTCTAGTTCATATATACAGATGTTGTTTACCTTCTCTTTGTCAAATCGCATGATTTGTTTTATCACTGCTATACTAGTCGTGCTTTATCTAGTATTTCTGTTAATAAAATCATTCGGTAAATTACTCATATTTCCAACATGTGTTCACTGACAGAACTATTCTCCTCCATTTTGCAGCTATAGAACTTGTTGGAGACTTCATATCTCTCAACTCAGGAATTTGCTTGAAATATGAACTTCAACTCTTGGAACATCTCATATGCTCCATGATGTTCAAAACGTCTATGAAGTCCCGATTCTAAGCCGTAAAGCATGGCACACTGAACTATCGAGTAGTCATCAGCTTTGCTCTGCCAGACGTTCATAACGTCCGGAGTTGCTCCTGCAGCGAGTCTTGCACCTAGCGGTGCTTCAGGGACGTAATTCTTCTATGCAGCAATGAGGATAATCCTCAAGTTACGGACCCAGTTCGTGTAATTTCTACCATCATCTTTCAACTTAGCTTTCTCTAGGAACGCATTAAAATTCAAAGGAATGGTAGCATGGGCCATTGATCGACAACAACATAGAGATGCAAAAACTATCAGGTACTAAGTTCATGATAAATTAAAGTTTAGTTAATCATATTACTTAAGAACTCCCACTTAGATAGACATCCCTCTAGTGATCTAAATGATCACGTGATCCATATCAACTAAACCATGTTCGATCATCACGTGAGATGGAGTAGTTTTCAATGGTGAACATCACTATGTTGATCATATCTACTATATGATTCACGTTCGACGTTTCGGTCTCAGTGTTCTGAGGCCATATCTGCATATGCTAGGCTCTTCAAGTTTAACCCAAGTATTCTGCACGTGCAAAACTGGCTTGCACCCATTGTATGTGAACATAGAGCTTATCACACCTGATCATCACGTGCTGTCTCAGCACGACGAACTGTAGCAACGGCACATACTCAGGGAGAACACTTATACCTTGAAATTAAAGTGAGGGATCATCTTATAATTCTACCGCCGAACTAAGCAAAATAAGATGCATATAGGATAAACATCACATGCAATAAAAATATGTGACATGATATGGACATCATCATCTTGTGCCTTTGATCTCCATCTGCAAAGCACCATCATGATCTCCATCGTCACTGGCTTGACACCTTGATCTCCATCGTAGCATCATTGTCGTCTCACCAACTATTGCTTCTACGACTATCGCTACCTCTTAGTGATAAAGTAAAGCAATTACATGGCGATTGGATTTCATACAATAAAGCGACAACCATAAGGCTCCTGGCAGTTGCCGATAACTTTTACAAAACATGATCATCTCGTACAACAATTTATATCTCATCACGTCTTGACCATATCACATCACAACATATGCCCTGGAAAAACAAGTTAGACGTCCTCTACTTTGTTGTTGCAAGTTTTATGTGGCTGCTACGGGCTTCTAGCAAGACCCGTTCTTACCTACGCATCAAAACCACAACGATTTTTCGTCAAGTGTGTTGTTTTAACCTTCCACAAGGACCGGCTGTTGGGGATATACCCCGCGGTATGACCCGGCCAGAATTGGCGACTCACTGGTGACCCGCTCGGAGCTTGGCGATTCACAGATAACCTGGCCGATCTTGGCGACTCATTATTAACCCGGCGGGCGGGTCAGATGGACAACAAGGCCTAAAGCCCAGAAGGCTGACTCACGTTATGATGGGCCGGATTAAAAGGAAAGGGATGAAGAATATTTCCTTTACGAGGAAGCAAGACCCGGACTTGTAATTAACTTGTAAGAGAAGATAGACTAGTCCTAGTCCTACTAGGACTCCACATGTAACCCGCCCCTCTAACTTATATAAGGAGGGGCAGGGCACCCCAAAGAGGGACAAGAAACAAGAAACAATCTCTAGGGCTAGACACAAAGAACGGCTTACCGGCGACTCTTAATGAGACCTAGCCACAAACAGCATGTAGGGCTATTACCGGATGATGTTTCCCGGGGCCCGAAGCTGTCTAAATCCTTGTCGTGTGTTGCGTCTCTCGATTCCGCCCAACCCCTCTCAAGGTACCGCATAGATGCGTTGGCCTCATGACTAAGTCCTCACACTAGGACATCTGCCGTGACGATTCCACGACAGTTGGCGCCAACCGTGGGGCGTGCGCACGGTGGTGTTGAGTTCTTGAAGGGATCTTTTTAGGGTTCGAGAAGTTCACAAGTTTCCACATGAAGAAAGCCGGTTTGAGCAGCGCGAGCAATATTGAGGCGAGACGGGTTATGCGTCTGTACGCTGCCGCAAGTCGTCAAGATAACGGAAGTTTTCGCTGCAGATTCGACCCAAAAGCCGCTACTCGTATCCGGGTCAGAGGCCGAGGCATCTATCCAAGCCGTTGAATCCGAGATGAGTACGTACGCGTCGTCCTGTGCGCCGGCGCTACTGCTGCTTCTATTCCAAACTGCAACACATGGGGTGGCGTCAAAGTCTAAGGCAGCTGTTTGATTCTTCGGCCGTAATTGCAGATGTGACCGGTCATTGATTCCTTCTGAGGGAGACCAAAAACAAATCATCAACTACTATGCCACTATCCACTATGACGTGTGGAGGCACTAGTACAGAGTTAGTCCGGCCTTTGTTTTTACCATCAGATGCCACGTCCACCGAGACATATTACTGGTTGAAGGTTGCTATACATAACAGAATAAACTGATCTAAGCCGGATTGTTCAGCGTAAAAAAAAGAAGGGAAGACCACGACTTGAACAGGGATTGATCCAACTGGCCACGACTCAGAAGTGGGCATGGGCGCATCTCCGTCGTTGCGGCCTCACCTCACGAGCGCCTCTCCGCGGCTGCGTTAGGCCTCAGTTGCCCTGTCTCCGGCAGGGTTTCGTATGGTTTCCTCCGTCGTCGAACCACCCCGGCCGACAAGTTGATTTTGCCGCAGCGACCTACCGCCTGAGTCACCTACTCCGAGCCGCCGTCTCCGTCGCGCCACGACCTCGCCTTTGAGTCGGCTGCCTCTGCCTCATGCTCCATCCGCCTCGAGGCCGCACTGGTCTCCGCCTCAGCTTCGCCGGCCGTGACCCGCCTTCGGGTTTTTTTTCCATCGCATCTGCCTGCTACAGAGTCGCTGCCGTCTGCTGCTGAGCCGCTGCTCACCTTTCAGAGCCGAGAACACAGCAGGGGTGACCCAGTTTGATCCAAAACTTTCTACTTAGAGCCAAGGTCAACCCAGTCATCAAATACTTTCAATTAGTACTCCTATTCATCATGTGGAGACTACAGGGATAGACAAAAATCCCACGGAGAAGGTTCAAAGGTTATTACCACTTACCTTAAGTGACTTGGGCACATATTCCCAGGTTGAAGATGAAGAAGCTTACGGCGGTATTACACAATACTAGTATTTTTGCTCTGTTCAAAGATGTGGCCAACAAAAGCAGTACTACGGTCAGCAAGACGGCCTAAAAAAACCATCACGGGTACAAGCCCCATCAATCGGACATCCAGCGAATCAATCGGACACCTGAGCCGCCGCGTTGCAGGAGCTCCATTGTTCAAGTGGGCCGCCGCGATGCACCTGAGCTGCTGCCTCCGCCCTACTTCACCTCGCCCTGCGGCCCGCCTTGCCGACGCCCCTTCAGAGTCGCCGGGTTACGCCCCTGTTGTTACTTTTTCTGGTGTCAGGACAGAGTCAAATTCAAGCTCAAACTTTGAGGAGGCAATTTGTACAAAGAAGAAATGTTGCTTGGTGAAGCTGTTTCACGTGAGCATGCATGTTTGGGCAAAGGATTACCACGACAGTCAACAGTAGACGCGATAAGACGTCTGAAGAAAATCAGATTACAAAAAAGCTGATTGTATGATGAGCATCCACACTGCTGTTGGGCCTTCATCTGTTCCAGTAAAATTCTGGTCGGCCCAAGGATCATATATCATCTGAATATATCAGGTGATGTCCATCCATTTACTTTTTTATCAGTACTTGTTAATTTTTTGTGAAAACAATCACTCTGCCCTATAGTGTTATTATACTCAGGTAAATTATTCATTACAAAAGTGTTGATATACTGCGGGTATGGAGCATGCGCCAGCATCTATTTTGTTGGCATTCATCTGTGTTGCGCAACTTCACGGACACGCGTATAAGCCGCCGCCCTTGCGGTCCGGTCTACATCAACGCGCCAGCCGATTCGCTCGTTCGAGCCGCATTACAACGCCACGGTCGACTCACCCGTCTGCACCGGTTTACGACGCCGCAGCCGGTTCACCCGTGAGCCGCATTACAATGCCACGGTAGAACTTTAATATAACTCAAGGCGCAAGTCCCCGGGCCGACTGGTCGAACCCGGTGCCAGACAGAAAATCAAATGTAACGATACATTCATAGGTATGACACTTGTCATACATAGATAAAAGAGGGTAGTCCCCGAGTACACCTCGGGGGGGGGGGGCGTTGTCTTGTACTTAATACAAAAGGTAGCGTGGTACATACTGCTTTTAACTGTAAAATCTTCTAAGGAGATTGGCGTTCCATGGTCGTTTCGACTCCTTGCCGGAATCATCTCTCTTGCGTGCCTTCAGCTTCTGTGCGTCGATCAGGTAGTAGGAGTCGTTGCCTAGGGCCTTGCTGATGACGAAGGGGCCTTCCCAAGGGGTCGAGAGCTTGTGTTGTCCGGCTGTTCGCTGGATCAGCCGGAGCACAAGATCGCCCTCTTGGAAGGATCTTGGCTTGACCTTCCGGTTGTGGTAACGGCGCAAACCCTGCTGGTAGATGGTGGACCCGCTGAGTGCTAACAGTCGGCCCTCTTCCAGCAGGTCAACGCCGTCTTCTCGCGCTTCCTTGGCCTCCGCCTCCGTGTACATGGTGACCCGAGGTGAGTCGAACTCGATGTCAGTTGGGATGACAGCCTCGGCACCCTATACAAGGAAGAAAGGAGTGAAGCCGGTTGACTTGTTCGGGGTAGTACGCAGACTCCAGAGGACAGCCGGCAGCTCATCGAGCCAGCAGCCAGCCGAACGATCTAGTGGTACGACCAGTCGGGGCTTGATGCTGGAGAGGATGAGGCCGTTTGCTCGCTCAACTTGGCCTTTTGACTGCGGGTGGGCAATGGACGCTAAGTCCAGTCGGATGCCCTATGTCGCGCAGAAACGTGCCAGTGCTCCTTTGGCAAAATTCGTGCCATTATCGGTGATGATGCTATGTGGTATGCCATACCGAGTGGTGATATCTGCGATGAATGTCATGGTAGTCGGCCCATTCAGCTTCTTGATTGGCTTCGCTTAAATCCACTTGGTGAATTTGTCCACAGCGACAAGCAGATGTGTCATGCCGCCACGCGCCGTCTTGAATGGGCCCACCATGTCCAACCCCCAGACGGCAAAGGGCCAGGTAAGGGGGATGGTCTTGAGTGCAGAAGCCGGCAGGTGCTGCTTGGAGCTGAAGACTTAGCACCCTTTGCAGCATTTGACTAATTCCTTAGCGTCTTCCAAAGCAGTTGGCCAGAAGAAACCATGGCGGAAAGCTTTGGCGACAAGTGATCTTGAGGCCGCGTGGTGGCCGCATTTGCCTTGGTGGATGTCCTTGAGGATTGCTATGCCCTTCTCTGGCTCGACGCAGCGCTGGAAGACTCCAGTGACGCTACACTTAACGAGTTCTCTGTTAATTATTGTGTATGCTCCGGCTCGGGGTTGAACTTGTGTTGCCGAGATCTCATCAGTCGGCAGCTCTCTGTTTACTAGGAAGTTGAGGATGGGTTGGGACCATGATGGAGCTGCGACTTCTTCTATCGCCAATACGGCTACTGCGACCAGGGTGGGTCGGTTGGGTGCTGAAGAGTTGGAGTCGGCCACCGCCTGTTGTGTCGTTGCAGTCCCTGGGCCGACTGCTGCAGTCCCCAGGCCGGGTTCTGAAGTCCCCGAGCCGGGTGCGACTCCGGCAGTCCCCGGGCCGCCTGTCAAAGTCCTCGAGCCGCCTGCTGGGTTCCCCAAGTCGATTCCGACTGCATCAGGGGCAGGCGGTATGAAGATGGAGTCTGATTTTGGAGACGGCTTGACAGACGGTTTGAGGAGGCGTTGAAGAGAGACGCCGACTGGTATAGCGTGTCAGGTGGAGCCGATCCGTGCCAGGGCATCTGCTTGCTCATTGTCGGCCCATGGCACGTGGAGGAACTCGCATCCTTCAAAGTATTCGCTGATTTGCTGGACGAGGAATCAGTAACTCGCCATGTTTGCGTCCTTGGCGTCCCAGTCGCCGGATGATTGTTGGACTACCAGATCCGAGTCGCCATAGCACAGGATCCGGCATATGCCGAGCTCTTTGGCTAGCCGGAGCCCATGTATGAGCGCCTCGTACTCAGCCACATTGTTGGAGGCGGCAAAATGAATTTCCAGTGTGTATCTGAGTTTGTCGCCCTTGGGAGAGGTGAGGACGATGCCGGCTCTCAAGCTGGTGCGCATCTTGGATCCATCGAAGTGCATCCGCCAATGAGTGGAGTCAGGAGCCGGCGGTAGGTACTGGGTCTCGGCCCAGTCGACAAGGAAGTCGGCCAATGCTTGGGACTTGATGGCGGTGCGGGGCTGGTAGAAGATTGTGTAAGGAGCCAGCGCAATGGCCCACTTAGCCAGCCGGCCGGATGCATCCTGACTGCCTATGATCTCGGCAAGCGGGGTAGTGCATACGACCGTGATGGGGTGCTCTTGAAAGTAGGGCTTCAGCTTCTTGGCGGCAAAGTATACTCCATAGCACATCTTCTAGTAGTGCGGGTAGTTTTGCTTCGACGTGGACAATACTTCGCTCAAATAATATACCGGCCTCAGGACTAACTGAGCCCGGCCTTCTTCTGGGCGGTGGACCACAATAACTGTACTGACCGCTCGGCTAGTCGCGGCAATGTAAAGGAACATGGGCTCTTTCTTAGTCGGCGCTGCCAAGACAGGCGGCGTGGTCAGCATCTTCTTCAACTCGTGGATAGCTTGGTCTGCTTGGTCGTTCCACTCGAAGTGGGTGGACTTCTTCATGAGTCGGTACAGGGGGAGAGCCTTCTCTCCTAGGCGGCTGATGAAGCGGTTTAGGGAGGCCAGGCACCCGGTAAACTTCTGGACGTCTCGCAACTTGGTAGGAATCTCCATTCTCTCTATGGCCTTGATCTTCACTGGGTTGCACTCGATGCCGCGTTCGGAGACCAAAAAGCCTAGAAGCTGGCCGGCTGGTAGTCCGAACACGCATTTCTCAGGGTTGAGCTTGATCTGAAATCGGCGCAAGTTGGCAAATGTTTCTCGGAGGTCTTCCAGCAGGGTGCCACACTTCTCCGTCTTCACCACAATATCGTCTACATATACGTGGGCATTTCTGCCGAGTTGCTTGAGGAGGCATTTCTGCATGCAACGCTGAAAAGTGGCACCGGCATTTCTCAAGCCGAATGTCATAGTCAGGTAGCAGAAAGCTCTGAATGGTGTGATGAGGGCGGTCTTCAGGCGGTCGGCTGGATCCAACTTGATCTGATGGTAGCCTTAGTATGCATCCAAGAAACTCAACAGCTCGCATCCGGCTATGGAGTCTATCACTTGATCAATTCGGGGTAGGGCAAACGGATGTTTGGGGCAGGCTTTGTTGAGGCTGGTGTAATCTATACACATGCGCCATTTGTTGTTTTTCTTCAATACAAGGACCGGGTTGGCAAGCCATTCTAGAAAGAACACCTCCATAATGAAGCCGGCTGCCAGGAGCCAGGATATCTCTTCTCCTACAATCCTTCTCTTCTCCTCCAACAGTCGGCGGAGAGGTTGCTTGACTGGTTTTGCGTCTACTCGAACGTGTAGCTTGTGCTCGGCGAAATCCTTCCGAACACCCGGCATGTCCTTTGGGGACCATGCAAAGATGTCCCGATTCTCACGGAGGAAGTTGACGAGCTCGCCTTCCTATTTGCTGTCCAGGTTTGCTCCAATGACAGCAAACCTCTCCGGGTTCTCCGGGTCCAGCGGTATCTTCTTGGTTTCCTTGGCTGGCTGGAAGGAGCCTTGAGCATCATACTCCTTGGGGTCGGGGGATAGGGCTGGCTGCTTGCCGGCCATGGCCACAACTCGGTCCAGCATCTTCTTCTCTTCAGCAATCACGAGGGACTCAGCCAGCCGGCTGCTGGCTGCAGCACATTCGGAGGATTTCTTGTAGTCTCCGGCTATGGTGATGATCCCCTTCGAACTCGGCATCTTCATCTTGAGGTAGGCATAGTATGGCATAGCCATGAACTTGGCCAGGGCAGGTCGGCCAAGCAATGCGTGGTAAGGGCTCTCTAGATCCACCACTTCAAACCAGATCGCTTCTCGGCGGAAGTGATCCTTGTCTCCTAAGAGAACATCCATCTTGATCTTGCCGATTGGGGAACAGGACAGGCCGGGTACGATGCCATGGAACACAGTCCGGCTTGGCATGAGTTGCCTCGTCTTGAGGTTCAGCTTCTCCATGGTGTCACGGTACAGTATATTGATGCTGCTTCCACTGTAAATCAGTACACGAGAGAAACGGGCAGCTCGCCTTTCTGTCGCGAGGGTGGCGTACAACACCAATGCATAAGAGCCGGCCGACGGCATCACCTCTGGGTGATCGGCCCGGCTCCAGCTGATAGGCTTCTCAGACCAATGCATAAACTCGGGGTTGTTGGAGGCGATCGCGTTGACTTCTTGGTGCTGATGGCGCCGACTGCACCTGTCTTCAATTTGGCTTGTGAAGATGACGTAGGCGGCGTGCTCATCTGGGATCTCATCTTGAATGGCTCCGACTGCCGGTCGAACAGCCGGCTGCTGAGGGGCTGGAGGCGGCGGGCCAGCAGGTGGAGGCGGCACCAGCCCCTCGCCTTTGGAGATCCGTGTGAGCCAATGGCATTTCCGTGTCGTGTGGTTGGACGGCTTCGCGCCGCTGTGGAACTTGCAGGGGGCATCAAGGGTTTGCTCGTAGGAGAAAGCCGGCTGCCAAGCCGGCTTGCCACCCTTCTGCTTCTTGGGAGCGGGCCGCTCTTCGGGCTATTCGTCTTCGACTGTGGCTACTTGCCGACTGGTGGAAGGCGGCATGGGAGCCTTGCGCTTGTTGTTGTTCTGGTAAGGGCGTCGGTTGGAGTCGCCAGCCGACGTCTTGGGAGCCGGAGCGAGCACCTTCCCAGAGGCATCCATTCGAAGCTCGGTCTTCATCGAGGAGTCGGCAGTGGCGTACTTGTCTGCTATGATCAGCAGCTCGTCGAGGGTAGTCGACTCCTCACAGAGGAGTCGGTGCTTGCGGAGGGTGCCCTCTCGGCACCCGGCGGTGAGTACTCTAGGCTTGAACCTCGTGCACCCCCTCGTAGGAGTTGCGGAGCTCGGCCCAACGCGTGAGGTAGTCGCGAGTTGATTTGCTGGGCCCTTGGACGCACAAGGAGAGCTGGCGGGGCTTGGGAGGCCGCTTGTACGTGCTGGTGAAGTTGAAGATGAAGACTTCCGTGAAGTCTAGCCAGCTGTTGATGCTGTAGGGCTTGAGGCTGTTCAGCCAAGTGCGTGCCGTGCCTTGAAGCATGAGCGGGACGTACTTCACGGCAACGCGCCGGTTGCCGTTTGCTATGCGGACTGTGGTGGAGTAGTCGATTAACCAGTCTTCCGGCTTCACGGAGCCGTTGTATTTCGGCATGTCTCTTGGGAGTGAGAACCCTTTGGGGAAGGGCTTGTCGCAGATGCGGGGGCCAAAGCAAGGAGGGCCGACATCATCTTCTTCTTCTAGCGCCAGGGATCGTGCTAGGCGGTCGATCCGGTGGCGGGCGTCACTCTCGCCGACTCCTTCGCGGTGGCCCAGTCGGCCGCCGAGAGTCGGATGCGTGACAGGCGGCGGGGTGGGATATCTCTCCCCAGGAGGCGGGGGAGGAGGCGGATCGCCTCGTCGTTCCGCAGCTCGGGGGCGGCCTTCTGCGTCATGCTCGATGGTGAGCCGAGTCCAACTGCGGCTAGCATCCGGCTCCTTGTCTTTTCTTGCGCGGGCGTCGTCTGCAGTCGGCGTCCGGGATGTCGTGCCGTGCTCTCGGCGTGGGTGAGGACTTTCAGCGCGGGCGCTGGCTTCATGCTGCCCTGCGGTAGCGTCGATCAGCTGCTGGATGCGTCTAGTCATGTAGGGGAGCTCGTCAGCCCCCAGCCCATTCAGCTCATCAGCGGCCGCCTGAGCGGCACGCAGGTTCTCGAGCGGCATGGCATAGACTGGGCGGTCTGCTCCCAGCATGCTGGCGATGGCTGCACCGCGCTTCTTGACGAAGCCGGCTCGGCTCGGCCCGCCAGGAGGCGGTGTACCGAAGGCGGCACGGTCGACTTCGCGCTGGTGAGCCTCAGTAAGGCGTCTCATGGATGCTATCTTCTGGCCTTCCGCGACGATGGCGAGGCGGCGTGCCTCCAGAGTCTCGGCATCGGCGTCGGCCGGGATGGGGACGGATAAGTCGTGCAGCGCCGCTTGTAGGGCGTCGTGGGTGTTCTCACCTGAGACGGCGCCGTGGCTGATGACCAGCACCTCAGTGACAGCGCTGCTGCCACTGTCGGCTCGAGGGAGAGGGTCGTCGATGATCACCACGTTGGTGGGGAAGGCGTCAAGCGATGCCGTGTCGGAGTCGACCAGCATCGGGTCGGTGGAGCCGACCGACTCCAAGTCCACAGCAAGCTCGCTGGAGACATGGAGCTGGTCGAGGAGGCTGATGAGGCTGATGAGACACGGAGATGCGAGCCTCGCCAAGAAGATCGGCGAGGCAGCTCACCGCGCAGGCGTCGTCGACGCCTTGCAGCGCGTTGGGGCAAGCGCCATCGGGCGTGGCGGGCTGGCTACGCTCGCGCGGGAGGAAAAGGGTTCCCGTCCAGAATAGGTCTTTGGACGACGGTGCACCTGGCCCCACGGTGGGCACCAAATGTCGGGTGGTAGGTGCGACATATCCCAACGGGTGGCTTATCATTGTGGGAGCCAGTAAGACATCGCCGGTGCCTGGAAACGGGATGAGGCGAAGACATGCACGCCGGCGAATCTTACCCAGGTTCAGGGCTCTCCGTGGAGATAACACCCCTAGTCCTGCTCAGCGGGGTCTCCGCATGATCACTAGATCAACACAAGTGGCTACAAGAGGCTCCTTGAGCTGTTTGGCTAGAGGAAGAAGAAGGGCAAGGCTAGCTCTCCTTTTCTCTCTATGTGGTGTCTAAAACTCTAAGAGATCAACCCTTTGCATGGGTGGCCTGGGGGGTTTATATAGGCCTACCCCCCAGGGGTACAATGGTAATCCGGCTGGACACGGGTCCTAGCCGTCAGTGTCTGTATTCGCCGGCTTCTCCGCCGACCGTTGGGGCCCACCGACTGGTGGGTCCCGCCGGCTGCCGGCCTCTTGGCCGACAGGCCGGCCCCACCGCCTGGGGTCTTGTCGGTGGCTGGTTACTGTAGCCTCGCCTCTGATGACGAGGGCTTTGTCGAGGTAAGCATGGCCACAGTGCCGCCGCCTTGCGCGCTCTCACTGTAGCCTTACCTCGTCTTGTCTCCTTATTGATGCACATACTTCGAGGATGGGGGGTAGCCGGCTATTGGGAGCCGGCTATGCCCCAGGCCGACTGGGGGAGGCTTGGCCGCCTTCGAGCATCTCTCTGGCTGAAGGGGCCCGCCGCCCGCGGGCCATACTGGCGCCTGTCATGGGTGGTGTCATGGTCAACATGGCAACAGTGCCGCGCCGGACGGGGGATGGCCGACCCGTACGGCGCTCTGTGGCCACGCGTGCTCCGGGATTCGGGGGTGGCAGGTTGTACTGTAGCCACGTCCCGTCTCATCACCGTTATGTGGGTGCAGCCCTTGAGGGTGCAGTCTTGGCCGGCTTCTGGGAGTCGGCCTTCTTCGTCGCCGGCTTCTGGGAGTCGGTCTTCTTCGTGGCCAGCTTCTGGGAGTCGGTCCTCTTGGGGCCGGCTTCCTGGAGTCGGCCATCTTGTGGTTCTCTTCGGGAAGGTTTTTGAGGCCGGGTCGCCTTCCAGGAGTCGGCTCGGGAGATAGCCGGCCAGGGGAAGGCGGCCCTGTGCTTTGGATGCTTGAAGGCTCGATCGACCTGATAATTTTTGAAGAGCCAGGGGGAGTCGGTTAGGCTACCCGTGGCCATTTACTCCAACATTATGCAAGATACGCGCAATCAGTAAAACCTTGCCAAATTAGAACAAACACCTTGATGGGTGAATAGGACAGGCCATCTGCCTTCAACTCCTCGAGGTCAGAATAGTCATTAGGATCATATTCTGAACGAGAATCTGCAGGTGGGG
Source organism: Aegilops tauschii subsp. strangulata (assembly GCF_002575655.3). Taxonomy (NCBI): domain Eukaryota; kingdom Viridiplantae; phylum Streptophyta; class Magnoliopsida; order Poales; family Poaceae; genus Aegilops; species Aegilops tauschii. The sequence continues at coordinate 45,865,985 of NC_053038.3, read as the reverse complement.
AGCATATGCGTTTCATTGCATCCAGAATGGCACTCAATGCCTTGGTGCCAATTTTGTTAGTCGTTGGAGTGTTCCACAATATTCTTCTGATGTGCGCATTCTGATATCCACTGTGATTACATAAATATCTGAGAAGCATGAAAACATAAATAGTAGTGAGATTATCTTTGTAATGCAGAGGATATTCTAATATAGGGGTTCCTTGTAAACCCATGTGTGCTATCACTGGATTCAGATGAGAGAGCCCATGTGTGCTGTAATATGGTGCATGCATTAATATAATCTGGCACAAGTACACACAAAAATAGGATCCAGAAGTAAGGATAGTTGGCAGATGATAGGTTCATAATATACTGTATAGAGAGTTTATTGTCAAACCATGATAACAAGAGCACACAACAACTAGGCAGATCGTAGTGAACATAAAAGTGGTACACCATAACTAGGATATATAAATCGGGAAAGTGGAACTGGCTGGAAAATACCGTGTTGTATTGCCGCTACTACTTGAAAGCCTATCGATCACGTATAGGCCAGCTCTATCAGCTGTTGACTGCAGATGTCCCTGCTCCCCTTCCTGACAAGGAACATACTATACATACTAAATACCGAATAACAAAAGAGGAACATGTTAATGAACAGAAGAGGAAGCATATTCTTGAGGTTTCGCTTCTTTGCATACAATGTTGGTTGCCCACTCATGATGAATCACAGCGCCCAAAGAAATGCAATTCCATGTTGTCTCTCTATATGTGGCCACATGCATTTGGAAAATCAAGTGGGAGCATTAGCTGACTAATTAAATGTGTGTCTGTTAACTAATATCACAATTTGTATTTGAAGAAGTAAGCTTTGGACTTATGATTGGTGTGTTGTTTAGCTTCAAGAGTGGACTGCTGCTAGTGCGACACAAAGCAGCTACACAGATCATAGTGTAGATATAACGGGAAAACCGTAAGCATCACAAGTAAAATTAGGAAAGTGGAACTTGCTGGAAAACATGGGCTACTATTGCCGGTACGGCTAGAAAGGCTTCGGATACCAGCTCTCTTCAACTGAAGGTGCGGTACTGTTAATATCAGTGTAACTCTCAAAGGCGACACAACTCCCCACATTTTCTTGCTAATCTTATAGGATTCAAGTGGGCAGGCCACTACAATTCCTATTCCTATGTTTACAAAATCCTACGAATCAATGAGGCCCGAAGAGTTGAAAGTGTCCATCACAACCGACCGAATAGACCTCTACACTGCAAATGTCCCTGCTCCTCTTCATTACAAGGAACATACTATACTACTATCATACTCCCTCCGTTCCAAAATATAAGTCTTTGTAAAGATTTCCACTATGGATCACATACAGATGTATACAGATACATTTTAGAGCGTAGATTCACTCATTTTGCTCCATATGTAGTCCATGGTGGAATATATACAAAGACTTGTATTTAGGAACGGAGAGAGTACTTATTAAAGAAGAGAAGAAGAGGAACATGCTAAAGAAGAGAAAGCAGCTTTTGGATAATTAAATGTTCGTTGTGTAGTGCCCATACATGATGAACCAGAGCACATTAAGAATGCAACTCCCTGTTGTCTCTCTATATGTGGTGCACATGCTTTTCGAAAGTAAAGTAGGAACATTAGCTGACTAATTAAACGTTATCTGTTTTAGTAATATCAGCATCATATCAGATTCATATTTGAGCAACAAGTTTGGAATTATGAGTGGCACATTGTTTAGCTTGATGGATTGAGGAGCAGTGCTAAGCAGCTACGATGATGGTACTAAATATAAAGGAATGTCTGCATGCAAGTCGCGTGACTTTCGTCATTTGGGTCAGTCGACCATTTCAGGCGGTCTCCTAACCTTTCTTGTTCCTCGTCTCTGATTCTTCCCCTACAGAACACCGCAGGGGCCGTCGGCCGAACCACCGTCCCTGACCCCCCCCGCCCTCCCCTGGACCGCCCTCACCGCCTGTGTTCTTCCGCCACCCCACCCCCGCCCCGCCCGCATCGAGTTTTCTTCATTCGGCGAGGCCCCACCACCGCCCCCCCCACAACCACCGTCCCCACCCGAGCCCCTTCCTTCCCTCTGGCGAACTCCGGCGAGCTCTCAAAAATTGACTGGCCCAATTTTGAAATTTAGTCTACTATCATTTAACTTGTGTGGAATATAAAAGGGGAAAACCATAAGCATTGCGAGTATAGTGTTGAGCATGCCATGGCAGATCTGAAGGTGCAAATCGGACAAAGGCAACTTTGCAACCAATGTTTGCTTTCAACTAACAAGTAAGATCCTAAGTGATGGACAAGAAATCACAGTAAAGTAGTGGCGATCTATTTTCTTGCTGCGATAAATAAGTTGAGGAGATATGAAAGAGTACCACCTCTGGTGCGGCGTCGTGTATGCATCTGCTGAGAATTTGATGGTGCTGCGGTAGCGATGGCTGTCGGCGGCGTGGAAGCAGATCTAGGAGGGTAGACGGTGGCGGCGGGGGAAATATCTCAGCGCGGTGGACGAGACAGTCATAGGAGCAGCACCGGCAAGGTGGACGCCGGCGGGGATGAAACGAGAGAACGGGATGCAAGGATCCTGGTCCGAAGTCGTGGATGAGAGAGGTCGATCTCTTGTAATGGACGACGGTGTCGGGGTATCAACTCAGGCATGGTGGAGGAGGACGGCGGTGGATTGGGTGGCAGACGGAGGAGGCTGGGGTGGAGAGGGTGTTTTGGCGCCCACGGAGTACGAATGGGGAAATGGAGGGAGAGAGGAAGGGGGAACCATGTCTTCAGGGCGCGCTTGTCTCAAATGCGAGGAAATTTCCAAACTTAGCTTCCGTTTAAAATTTCCTACATCACAACAATATTAGTCGGTTGGGGATAGGACGGTAATCTCGCATACACCAAATATTTGCCGACGGAGATTTCAGTCGACGAGAGTTTGTTTTGGCGCCCACCGTGTATGAATCGGGGAGGGAGGCGATTTCGGCCGAGGCAACACTGTGTTTTGGCGCCAACCGTGTATGAATCCGAGGAAGTGAGAGGCGGAGGTGGTTATGATGTTTGAGTGAAATTACAAACCTGCCCCTATCAAGACCTATTGAAATCGAGCCGACATGTGTTGCATGCCAGGGACATGCAGTAATTTCCATCTCCCATATTTTGGTTTCGGGTGGTTACTGCGAGTTTGGCCGCTTCGTTCAATTTTTTGAGAAAAAGCTTGCACGTTTACCGTGCCAACTCAATTCCAATCCATTTTGTATTCTATTTTTCTTCAGGCAGGATCCATTTTCGATTGGAATAAAATTATATATACATCACTTTTTTATATATACTTTCAAAAGCACAACAAAGAATTCTGCTCCTTTATATATATAATATGATTTCCAAATACAATGATCTCAAAATCATAAGGTTGAATTCTAAATTTTTAAACCAAATTATGTTCTACTAAAATGTAGGGATCAGTAATATCTACATATTAAATAACATAGATGCGCGTGAATTCATATGAGTATGCATGTTTGATAGATCAATTTTGGTTCGAGTATGAATTATATGTATCATCATCTCGAATTCAAATATTTGAATCCCTTTTATGTTGACATTTTCTACACACGCAACTAAATATTTGAATCTCCTTTCACGCCCATCTCTCTCGCATGCTCCTTCATGTAGCTATCACTCTCTTTTCTCCAGCTCACCCACACGCTCAATTCATATTTCTCCTATTTTCGCAAACATGGTCTCTCGACATCTCCCTTGAGAAGTGTCACACTCTCCCTATCATTATACATTACACGGTTTTCATTATCTCACACGTCTCTATCGTTCTCCAGTATCACTAGGTACCTAAGCTTTTCTTTTTCACCGCCACACACACACTCTCACTCGTCTTTCACTTTGTCTTTCTCTCTAGGGTTCTCTAACGCACCCTATATCTCTCTAGATATGACTCCTACCACTAAAATTACTCTCTCCCACACACACAACATTTTTTGCGGTCTCCTTTCCGTCTCCATCTCAGTTAGAAAACTGACATTATTCATTTGTTTACCGATCAGACAAACTCCCCCCTCTCTCTCTCACACACACAACTCTTTGATTTTTTGTCCCTTCTTGAGACACGCCCTCTCGATCGTGCACACACAGTATCGCCTCATTTTATGGTGATACCTCTCGCACACACACTCTTTGTGTCTTTGTCACACACGCACTCCGTCCTCCTCCTCTCTCCCTCTCTCACACACACACCACCCACACACACATGCATGGGCTTTTTGCAACAACTAGCAAGACGCACATGCGTTGCACGGAACATCAAGATGCATTTGTATGAGTAGTTTATCTTGTGGGAGAAAAGGATGTACGAGGGAAGGCCTTATTTGCAAATGTGGAGAGGGGTGTGGGTATCTTTTTGCAAAATTTCCATAGTTTCCTTCCTATCCGTCAGATATAAATCGGATAGCCTATATTGCAGGATGGCAGGCACACCATCATCACCAACTCTGTTTTTTATAAGAGTAGAGATTAGAGATATACCACTTCTCGAATCTTGAAACCAACCACATTCCTCCCTTATCTCATCAAAACCGCCAAAGGAATATACTTTGACTGAAACATAACATATTTTTAGCGATATACATATTTCAAAACTAGACTTTTTTCTATCAAATCGGTGAATATGTATTAATCTACTTTGATCGTGTGGAAACACATTGGCACATTGCTAGTTATTACTACTGTATAACTTTTTGGACACCAGACAAACGGTGGAGTACATATACAAAGAGAAGAGGCGCACACATGTTGTCGGTCTCTCGCTGTCTCGCACACATGACAGTTACGTAAAGGCACCATAAACAAATAAACCCTAAAACCCTAGGAGCACGATTGTTGCATGCGCGGGTACTGGGTACGTGGTGAAGCGCACCTTTGTAGGAATAGTCAGCCCGCGTAATAATTTGATCCGTAGGAGTTGACGGTCGGGACCACAGGTGTACGACCTGGAGGCGATGGCTCGCCAGTCGCCACTGATCGAGTAGCCACGTTTAAATTATCATTTTTTTAGCGGGGTAAGAGTTCTGATTTTCAATGGTACGTTATAAGTACTAGTTTTAAGAACGATTGGTATGGAGCGAAAATGTAAATCATAACTACTACCCTGTCCTGGTTTACTAGTCCCCATTGTATTTTAGGTCAAAGTTTGTCCATAAATTTTACTTGTAAAATGTGAATGGAAAACGAGATTTTGTTATACCCAAACAAAAAAGGACTGGAGGGAGTGACTGCTCTGACATGGACGCGACCTCTCATAGCGCAGGCATTGAACCGGCACGCCTGTTGTCGGTGTCAAAACCAGCAGATCTCGGGTAAGGGGTCCAGAACTGTGCGTCTAAGGATCAAAGGTAACAGGAGACATGTAACACCCCGCATGTAACTTTCCATATTTGTAACTCCAACTCTTGCCATTTTCGGCTATGTGTTATGATATTCCCTCCGTGGTCGGGTTTTGTCTTTCGTTTTGCATTTTGTTCATGTCATGCATTTCATATCATGTCATCATGTGCGTTGCTTTTGCATACGTGTTCGTCTCATGCATCCGAACATTTTCCCCGTTGTCCGTTTTGCAATCCGGCGCTCCTATCTCCTCCGGCGCACCCCTCTTGTTTTCTTTCATGAGCGGGTGTCTAACGTTCTCGGAATGAACCGAGGCTTGTCAAGTGGCCTTAGTATACCACCCGGAGACCACCGGTCAAGTTTCGTTCCATTTGGAGGTCGTTTGGTACTCCAACGGTTAACCGGGCATCCGCAATGTCCATTTGTGTGTAGCAGAAAAAACCGCTCTCTAAACAACCCAAAACCCACCAAACTCTCTTCCATGCTGTAGGTCGTTCGATCACGATCGTGTGGCTGAAAACCGCGCCTCATTTGGATTCTCCTAACTCCCTCTAGCTATATAAGTGCTTCCCTCCCGAATAACGAACGCAGACTAAACCCTAGACCCGCTCCCTCTCCGCCGCCGGACACGTCCGGGTGGAGCCGGACGTGTCCACTCCCATTGCCGCCGCCACGTGTCACAGCCACCTTCGCCGTCGCCGCCGGCCCGCCCGAGCCCGCGGGGAGCCCTCCCGGCCCGCGAGCCCGAGCCGGCGACCTCCTCCTCGCGCCGCCGCGGCCTCCCCGCCGCCGTCGACCGGCCGCCACCGCCGCCTCGCCGCCGCGCCGCCGCCGCCGGCCATCACCGCCGCCACGCGCCGCGCCCGTCACCGCGCCTTGGCGTCCGTGCCGCGGGTCCCCGTCGGCCGGCCTCCTCCACCTCGTCCCCGAGCGGCGCCCGGCAGCCTCGACCTCCTCTCCGGCCACCGCCTGTCGAGCTCGATCCCCAATCGCCAGATCTCGATCCAGCCCGAGTGCGTTGACTTTTCCCGAGCCCCCCAAAATTCGTGTCTTCGAATTTTTACGATATGTGCACATTTTCATCATTGCATAACTCTCCGCATATAGCTCCGTTTCGTGCGTGTAATATGTCAAATTGTTCGTCTCGTGATGCTCCACATTTTGTTCAATTGCACCATGTTCATTAGAGGTCATATTGATGCCCAAATCTCTGTTGCAAAAGGGCTAGTTGCTGTTATCTGCTGGTTCTTAACAGAACTTGGAGATTTGTCATTTTTGTATCATTTAATCTGTGCATCTTATGGGCATGAGCTATACATGTGTTTTGTTATATGACATGCCATCTTCCCAGTGGTGTATGACATGTATTTTTGTGATCTCTGTGGTGACTCGAACAAGCATGCAAACTAGGCTCCATAATGTTTCTGATTTCAGGGACTTAGTAATTTCTCTGAGTCTGTCTGCTGTTATTTTGTTGCCATGTAAACTTGATGCTACAGAGAGATCCATGCATATTTTGGTGATGTACAGTGAAGATGTTTTGTATATATTGTTGTAATGGATCCATTCCTGCCCTTGTTTGCAATTATGGAGTGCCATAGCATGACTCAATCTTGCTCTACTTTTGCTATAAAATATTTCTGGCAGATTCTTAACATGATATTCATTTTTGCCAAGCTTGTTGTAGTTGATCCATACATGCTATGTATTTGGTCTTGCCATGGTTAGCTTCATAAACATGCCATCTTGCTGTAGGTATGCTTGTTTTGTCAGGCATTGTTTTGTGGTGAGTGCATCGAGCTCACCAAGATGCCTTCATATTATTGTTTCTGCCATGCTCTGTTTTCTGCTAAGTTTACATGCTTGTCATCATATCTTCTGGTCCTTTTTGGCATATGGTCAGTAAGGGACTTTTGTCATATGCATTTAGTAGAATACTGACATGCCTTGTCTTGCCATGTTAAGTTCATGTAGCATGTTGTTTTCGTGCTCTGAACATTGCTACCTGATGCTGTTTCAGTCATGTCCAGTAATTTCACCAAGTCTGTGATCCTGCTATCTTTTGCACTTTTGCCATGCTTGTTTGAGCTTGTTATGTTGTGAACTAGCCGTAGCTCATTGTTCATCTTTTGTCAAGCATCTCCTGTAGTTTGCTTCCATATGCTTTATTGCTACGTTGGAGTGCTGTAGCATTGTTACTTGTTGCATTTTAAGTGCTATCATGCTGTTAATCGCATATTCGTGTCATTCTTGTTTTGCTTGCCATTTGCAAACCGTGCATCCGTTTCCGGTGATCTTTATATCGATTTTGACTGAAATCATCTCATGTTTCCAGTGGCAAGCTTGGTTTGCCAAGTTACTGCATTGTTCATCTTTTTTCCTTCCGGAGCACGCATATGCATCGCATATCATATCTTGCATATCATACATGTTCTACATCATGTTGCTTGTGCATTTCTCGTGGTTGATTGTGGTTCCGTTTGTTTGTGTTCTTGTCTTGGGTAGAGCCGGGAGACGAGTTTTCCTGAATGAGGAACCTGTTGAGTACGCTTACGAGGATCAAGCTTTCGACAACTCTGAGAACCTTCCAGGCAAGATGACCACCCCTCGAAATCACTTCTATCTTTGCTTTGCTAGTTGTTCGCTCTATTGCCATGATGCGCTACCTATCACTTGCTATATCATGCCTCCCATATTGCCATGTCAGCCCCTAACCATCCTTTCCTAGCAAACCGTTGTTTGGCTAAGTTACCGCTTTTGCTCAGCCCTTCTTATAGCGTTGCTAGTTGCAGGTGAAGTTGAAGTTGTTCCATGTCGGAACATGGATATGTTGGGATATCACAATATCTCTTATTTAATTAATGCATCTATATATATTTGGTAAAGGGTGGAAGGCTCGGCCTTATGCCTGGTGTTTTGTTCCACTCTTGCCGCCCTAGTTTCTGTCATACCGGGATTATGTTCCTTGAGTTTGCGTTCCTTACGCGGTCGGGTGATTTATGGGACCCCCTTGACAGTTCGCCTTGAATAAAACTCCTCCAGCAAGGCCCAACCTTGGTTTTACCATTTGCCACCTAAGCCTTTTTCCCCCGGGTTTTCTAGAGCCCGAGGGTCATCTTTATTTTAAACCCCCGGGCCAGTGTTCCTCTGAGTGCTGGTCCAAACTAGAGCCCTTTGCAGCGCCACCTTGGGGAAACTCGAGGATTGGTTTTAGTTGTACGGACTGCTCATTCGGTGTGCCCTGAGAACGAGATATGTGCAGCTCCTATCGGGATTTGTTGGCACATTCGGGCGGCTTTGCTGGTCTTGTTTTACCATTGTCGAAATGTCTTGTAAACCGGGATTCCAAGACTGATCGGGTCTTTCCGGGAGAAGGTTTATCCTTTGTTGACCGTGAGAGCTTATGATGGGCTAAGTTGGGACACCCCTGCAGGGTATTATCTTTCGAAAGCCGTGCCCGCGGTTATGAGGCAGATGGGAATTTGTTAATGTCCGGTTGTAGAGAACTTGTCACTTGACCCAATTAAAATACATCAACTGCGTGTGTAGCCGTGATGGTCTCTTCTCGGCGGAGTCCGGGAAGTGAACACGGTCTGAGTTATGTATGATGTAAGTAGGAGTTCAGGATCACTTCTTGGTCATTGTTAGATGACGACCGTTCCGTTGCTTCTCTTCTCGCTCTCTTTTGCGTATGTTAGCCACCATATATGCTTATTGCCGCTGCAGCTCCACCTCATTACACCATCCTTTCCTATAAGCTAAAATAGTCTTGATCTCGCGGGTGTGAGATTGCTGAGTCCTCGTGACTCACAGATTCTACCAAAACAGTTGCAGGTGCCGACGATGCCAGTGCAGATGATGGGGTCGATCTCAAGTGGGAGTTCGACGAGGAACGTGGTCGTTACTATGTGTCTTTTCCTGATGATCAGTAGTGGAGCCCAGTTGGGACGATCGGGGATCTAGCATTTGGGGTTGTCTTATTTTCATCTGGTTTTTGACCGTAGTCGGTCTATATGGTTGTATTTTGGATGATGTATGAATTATATTTATGTATTGTGTGAAGTGGCGATTGTAAGCCAACTCTTTATCCCATTCTTGTTCATTACATGGGATTGTGTGAAGATGACCCTTCTTGCGACAAAACCACTATGCGGTTATGCCTCTAAGTCGTGCCTCGACACGTGGGAGATATAGCCGCATCGTGGGCGTTACAAGTTGGTAATCAGAGCCATCCCCGACTTAGGAGCCCCCTGCTTGATCGAATCGCTGGCGTTGTTGAGTCTAGAGCAAAAATGTTTTGAGTCTTAGGATTATATATATCGGAGAGTAGGATTCTTTTTACCCCTCAGTCCCTTCGTCGCTCTGGTGAGGTCTCCTGACGTAGAAGTTTTGACTTTTCTCTCCTCAAATTTCACTAATTTTTTTTAGGATCACGCGGGTATCTTGGAATCGTTCCGATGGTTTTGTGACGAGAACATTGTTCTTGGTGCCTCCTGACATTTAGGGGTTGTGGCAGATTCCCGGGGAGTTGAGCTCCGAGGTGTTGTCGTCACAATTTTATCGTTGCAGTTCTGGAATACCTGAGTTTCGCCGACATCGAAATCTCTTTTATGCTGTTGTTGGTGAGATCACCTCGACACCACCCAGTACTGGGGCGGGAGTTCGGGAGTATTGGCATAACTCGTATAACGGATGTTTTTCGAAGGTTGAGGTAAACGATTTCCGAAGGTTTCTTGGTTATGTGTTGACGGATGGATACAGCTGGATCTAGGGATTGCTAGTTTGGGTGATATATTTTGTGTCCCCTGTATCCCCAACACCAGATTGCATAACCAGAAAGTTTCGGGAGTTTATAAGTGGGAATTCAAGTAGCCTTAGGATATCTTTCCGACAGACGCATGATATGAGATTGGGGTTCGACGTCTAGTGGTTCGCCTGTACACGGTTGGTTTTACAGTGGTCTCGTAGTGTCTTAAAGAGTCCTTGGCTATGCCGACTCGGGGACGCTTCGTATGTCATGTGCACAGCCTTGTACATGATGGTGCTGTACGATTGAGCCCGTGTGGGCCCCACCACGAAAACTTCGGACGAAATCTCTATCATATGTTTGTTCCAGCTTATTCTGCAAGCCAATACTTTGTGTTGTTTTGAATTGTGATATTCGAGTTGCTTCGAAGTCATATGTTGATTCCATATCTTTTTCAAGTGGCTTCTCAACTTATGGAAGTGTGATGATTTACTATGGAATTCATTCGTTCATCTTTGTTCGAATGTTTATTGTGAAGACTATATGTTGCAATTTCTATCCGTTGATTCTACTTGTCTATTTGTCTATCAAGATGCTAACGGATGTCACCCTCTTCAGGATGGCTCCGCCAACGCGTCAGAATCCGGATCGCAATGAAGGGAGTTAGGCGAACCCTCCGCCACCACCCGCCTCCGGAGGCATGGCAAGCTATCATGGCAGCCACCAACGCCAATGCTCAGATGATTCTGCAACTCTTGCAAGAACGCACCCAAGGGCAAGGCAATCAAGGCAATCAAGGTCAAGGCAACAATCAACCTCATTTTGCTACTCTCAACCAATTTCTCGCAAATCAGCCCAAGTCTTTCAGCTACTGTGCCGAGGCCACGGATGCCGATGATTGGCTCGTGGACATCAACAAGCATTTTGAATGTAGCAATGTCAGGCCTGAGGACTATGTCAAGTTCGCTTCTTTCCAGCTCAAGGACCAAGCTGCTGATTGGTATCAACAATACAAAGATTCCATAGGAGGTCGTGTGATCACTTGGACTGACTTCTGTCGGGACTTCAAAGCGCACCACATTCCACAAACTGTTGTTGAGAGCAAGCGTGAGGAGTTCCGCAATCTCAAGCAAGGCAACATGTCTGTGTATCAACTCAACATCCAGTTTCAGAAACTTGCTCGCTTCGCTAAACAAGACGTTCCTAATGAAAAGAGTATGATCTATCACTTGAGAGGTGGCCTTAGAGAGGATCTGCAGTTAGCTGTCGTTCTTGTTGAGCCTACTCAGTTTGATCAATTCTACAATATGGCACTGAAGCAAGAGGCTGCTCAGATCAAGTGTGAGGCTTCTAAGAAGAGAGTCAGAGACGCAGTTCAGTCTTCTTCTTCCTCACTTGTGGCAGCTAAGCAACAGAAGTTCTGGTTGCCTCCTCCTCCTCCATTTCGTCAGTCTTACCAGCAGAAGAACAAAGGTGGCCATGGTTCTTCCAACTCTTCCAACTCTGGCTATCAGAACAAGTCTCAGAATCAAGCTCCAAAGTCCAATGCTCCTTATCACCGTCCACTCTCAGAGGTGACTTGCAACAAGTGTCAGCAGAAAGGTCACTATGCTAACAAATGCTTCAACCAAAGGCGTCTTCCGCCTCCTCCTCCTGTCAGATCTTCCAGCAATGCAGTGGTCAAGCATAATCCAAAGTTTGCAAAGGTGAACATGATGAATGCAGCTCAAGCGGAGGAATCTACTGATGTGATAATGGGTAATCTTCCTGTTAATGATATTCCTGCAAAAGTTCTTTTTGATACTGGTGCATCGCATTCTTTCATTTCTAGACCTTTTGTGGCTATGCATGATCTGGTTACTGAAGTATTGCCGAGTCCTCTATCTATTGTTTCTCCGGCTCGACAACTGACTTCTCGGGCATTCGTTCGGGATTCCGCAATCAAGATGGGCGACTATGAATTTCTGTCTTCTCCAATTGTCCTTGGTGACTCGGATATTGATCTAATTCTCGGGATGGACTGGCTTTCTAAGCACAAGGCTCAGCTTGATTGTGCTGACAGGGAAATTCAATTGACACACTCTTCTGAGGATGTGATTATTTATGCCGCTCGTGATGAAACCATTCGGTTGTTTTCTCTCAATGAGAAGGGCGAATTGAATGCCATCTCTCAGATTCCAATCGTTTGTGAGTATCAAGAAGTCTTCCCAGAAGAGCTTCCGGGTATGCCTCCTCATCGGCCAGTTGAGTTCATTATCGAACTAGAGCCTGGCACTGAACCCGTTTGCAAGCGTCCATACAAGCTTGGACCCAACGAGCTGAAGGAATTGAAGAAACAGCTCGATGAACAAGAGCGTCTGGGTTTGATCAGACCGAGTTCATCTCCATGGGGTTGTGGTGTTCTTTTTGTCAAGAAGAAGGATGGCACGGACCGACTTTGTGTCGACTACCGCCCATTGAACAAGAAGACAATCAAGAACAAGTATCCACTTCCCAACATCAATGAGCTATTCGAGCAACTCAAAGGTGCTAAAGTATTCTCCAAGCTTGATCTTCGTATGGGTTATCATCAGTTTCGCATTCATGAAGATGATATTCCCAAGACAGCATTCAGACAAGTTTTGGTTCTTATGAATATACTGTCGTGTCTTTCGGCCTTGTCAATGCTCCTCCAGTATTCTCTCAGATGATGAATTTCATTTTCAACCCCTATACCAATGAATTCGTTCTGGTGTATCTCGATGATATATTGGTCTTCTCCAAGAATAAGAAGGATCATGCCAAACATTTGCGATTGGTGCTCGACAAGCTCAGAGAGTATCAATTCTATGCGAAGTTCTCTAAATGTGAGTTTTGTCTCGATGAAGTTCTTTTCCTTGGTCACATCATCTCTGCCAAGGGCATCGCTATTAACCCCGAGAAGGTGTCCGCAATTGTGAATTGGGAACCTCCTCAGAATGTCAAGCAGCTCCGCAGTTTTCTTGGTCTTGCAAGCTATTGCCGAAGATTCGTTGAGAATTTCTCTAAGATTGCAAAGCCTCTTTCCAACCTCCTCCAGAAGCATGTGAAGTATGTCTGGTCTCCTGAGTGTGACGTTGCTTTCAACACTCTCAAAGAGAAACTAGTCACAGCTCCTGTCTTGACTCCTCCTGACGAATCCAAGCCATTTGAAGTTTTCTGTGATGCTTCTCTCCAAGGTCTCGGTGCTGTGTTAATGCAAGGGAAGAAAGTTCTGGCCTATACCTCTCGTCAGTTGAAGCCCAATGAGAAGAACTACCCCACTCACGATCTTGAGTTGGCGGCAGTTGTCCATGCATTGATAACGTGGAGACATCTCTTGTTGGGAAGACAAGTGGACATTTTCACCGATCACAAGAGTCTCAAGTACATCTTCACTCAGCCCAACCTCAACCTCAGGCAGACTCGATGGGTCGAAATGATTCAAGAGTACAATCCGAGTATTGAATATACTCCAGGCAAGGCCAATGTCATTGCAGATGCTTTAAGCAGGAAGGCTTATTGCAACAGCTTAATTCTCAAACCATTCCAACCGAATCTTTGTGAAGCTTTCCGCAAGCTGAATCTCTAAGTTGTTCCTCAAGGATTTCTTGCCAACCTCATAGTCTCTCCTACTTTGGAAGATCAAATTCGTGAGGCACAACTTCTTGATGCCATGGTGAAGAAGGTGAAACGTGGTATCGACAAGGGTCTTTCCAAATACAAGTGCTATCGCATTGATGACAGAGACACTTTATTCTTCGAGGACCGGATTGTGGTTCCTAAAGGTGATCTAAGGAAAGTCATAATGAACGAGGCGCACAATTCTCTCCTTTCCATTCATCCTGGAAGTACGAAGATGTCCCATGATCTCAAGCAGTCGTATTGGTGGACTCGAATGAAGCGAGAAATTGCCCAATTCGTGAATGAATGTGATGTCTGTCGAAGAGTGAAAGCAGAACACCAACGACCAACTGGTCTCCTTCAACCTCTTGCTATCCCAGAATGGAAGTTTGATCATATCGAAATGGACTTCGTGACTGGATTTCCAAAGTCCAAGCGCAGAAATGATGCTATCTTCGTTGTCATCGACAAGCTTTCGAAAGTGGCTCATTTCCTTCCAATCAAAGAATCCATCACAGCAGCTCAGTTGGCAGAGCTATACACCTCCAGAATTGTCTCCTAGCACGGCATTCCATAATTGATTTCTTCTGATCGTGGAAGCATCTTCACCTCTAAGTTCTGCGACTCCTTCCAGAAGGCCATGGGCACAAAACATTCGCTTCAGCACAGCTTTCCATCCTCAAACTAGTGGCCAAGTCGAGCGAGTCAATCAAATTCTTGAAGATATGCTCAGGGCTTGTGTCATTTCCTTTGGCATGAAATGGGAAGATTGTCTTCCATATGCCGAATTCTCCTACAACAACAGCTTCCAAGCAAGTTCGGGCAAGGCCCCATTCGAGATTCTCTATGGCAGAAAGTGCCGTACTCCTCTCAATTGGTCAGAGACTGGTGAACGCCAACTTCTTGGAAATGACTTAATCACAGAAGCTGAAGAAATGTGTAAATTCATCCGTGATAATCTCAAAGCCGCGCAATCGCGCCAGAAGAGTTACTATGATAGTAAGCACCGTGATGTGGCTTTCGAGATCGGAGACCATGTCTACCTCCGCGTCTCTCCAATGAAAGGTACTCGTCGCTTCGGTATCAAAGGGAAGCTTGCCCCTAGATACGTGGGTCCTTTCAAGATCATTGGCAAAAGAGGCGACCTCGCCTATCAACTTGAGCTTCCTTCCAACTTCGCGAATATGCACGATGAGCTCCATGTGTCACAGCTTCGCAAGTGCTTCAAGACGCCTGAGCGCACTATCAACTTCGAAGAAATTGACCTCCAAGAAGATTTGTCTTAACATGAGCACCCCGTTGCTATTCTTGAAGAAACTGAGCGCAAGACTCGCAACAAGTCAATCAAATTCCTGAAAGTGAAGTGGTCGCACCATTCCGACCGGGAAGCCACCTGGGAACGTGAGGACCATCTCCGTTCTGAATATCTGGAGTTCTTTCAGTCCTAGATCTCGGGACGAGATCCTCTCGTAGTGGTGGAGTGTTGTAACACCCCGCATGTAACTTTCTATATTTGTAACTCCAACTCTTGCCATTTTCGGCTATGTGTTATGATATTCCCTCCGTGGTCGGGTTTTGTCTTTCGTTTTGCATTTTGGTCATGTCATGCATTTCATATCATGTCATCATGTGCATTGCTTTTGCATACGTGTTCGTCTCATGCATCCGAACATTTTCCCCGTTGTCTGTTTTGCAATCCGGCGCTCCTATCTCCTCTGGTGCACCCCTCTTGTTTTCTTTCGTGAGCGGGTGTCTAACGTTCTCGGAATGAACCGAGGCTTGTCAAGTGGCCTTAGTATACCACCCGGAGACCACCGGTCAAGTTTCGTTCCATTTGGATGTCGTTTGGTACTCCAACGGTTAACTGGGCATCCGCAATGTCCATTTGTGTGTTGCAGCAAAACCCCCTCTCTAAACAGCCCAAAACCCACCAAACTCTCTTCCATGCTGTAGGTCGTTCGATCATGATCGTGTGGGCGAAAACCGCGCCTCATTTGAACTCTCCTAGCTCCCTCTACCTATATAAGTGCTTCCCTCCCGAATAACGAACGCAGACTAAACCCTAGACCCGCTCCCTCTCCGCCGCCGGACACGTCCGGGCGGAGCCGGACGTGTCCACTCCCACCGCCGCCGCCACGAGTCACCGCCACCTTCGCCGTCGCCGCTGGCCCGCCCGAGCCCGAGCCGGCGCCCTCCTCCTCGCGCCGCTGCGGCCTCCCCGCCGCCGTCGACCGGCCGCCGCCGCCGCCGCGCCGCCGGCCATCGCCGCCGCCTCGCGCCGCGCTCGTCGCCGCGCCTTGGCGTCCGCGCCGCGGGTCCCTGTCGGCCGGCCTCTTCCACCTCCTCCCCGAACGGCGCCCGACCGCCTCGACCTCCTCTCCGGCCACCGCCCGTCGAGCTCGAGCCCCCATCGCCAGATCTCGATCCAGCCCGAGTGCGTTGACTTTTCCCGAGCCCCCCAAAATTCCTAAGTCTTCGAATTTTTACGATATGTGCACATTTTCATCATTGCATAACTCTCCGCATATAGCTCCGTTTCGTATGTGTAATATGTCAAATTGTTCGTCTCGTGATGCTCTACATTTTGTTCAATTGCACCATGTCCATTAGAGGTCATCTTGATGCCCAAATCTCTGTTGCAAGAGGACTAGTTGCTGTTATCTGCTGGTTCTTAACAGAACTTGGAGATTTGTCATTTTTGTATCATTTAATCTGTGCATCTGATGGGCATGAGCTCTACATGTGTTTTGTTGTATGCCATGCCATCTTTCCAGTGGTGTATGACATGTATTTTTGTGATCTCTGTGGTGACTAGAACAAGCATGCAAACTATGCTCCGTAATGTTTCTGATTTCAGGGACTTAGTAATTTCTCTAAGTCTTTGTCTGCTGTTATTTTGTTGCCATGTAAACTTGATGCTACAGAGAGATCCATGCATATTTTGGTGATGTACAGTGAAGATGTTTTGTATATATTGTTGTAATTCAGCCATTCCTGCCCTTGTTTGCAATTATGGAGTGCCATAGCATGACTCAATATTGCTCTACTTTTGCTATAAAATATTTCTGACAGATTCTTAACATGATATTCATTTTTGCCAAGCTTGTTGTAGTTGATCCATACATGCTATGTATTTGTTCTTGCCATGGTTAGCTCATAAACATGCCATCTTGCTGTAGGTATGCTTGTTTTGTCAGGCATTGCTTTGTGGTGAGTGCATCAAGCTCACCAAGATGCCTTCATATTATTGTTTCTGCCATGCTCTGTTTTCTGCTAAGTTTACATGCTTGTCATCATATCTTCTGGTCCTTTTTGGCATATGGTCAGTAAGGGACTTTTGTCATATGCATTTAGTAGAATACTGACATGCCTTGTCTTGCCATGTTAAGTTCATGTAGCATGTTGTTTTCGTGCTCTGAACATTGCTACCTGATGCTGTTTCAGTCATGTCCAGTAATTTCACCAAGTCTGTGATCCTGCTATCTTTTGCACTTTTGCCATGCTTGTTTGAGCTTGTTATGTTGTGAACTAGCTGTAGCTCAGTGTTCATATTTTGTCAAGCATCTCCTGTAGTTTACTGCCATATGCTTTGTTGCTACGTTGGAGTTCTGTAGCATTGTTACTTGTTGCATTTTAAGTGCTATCATGCTGTTAATCGCAGATTCGTGTCATTCTTATTTTGCTTGCCATTTGCAAACCGTGCATCCGTTTCCGGTGATCTTTATATCGATTTCGACTGAAATCATCTCGTCTGTCCAGTGGCATGCTTGGTTTGCCAAGTTACTTCCTTGTTCATCTTTTTCCTTCCGGAGCACGCATATGCATCGCATATCATATCTTGCATATCATACATGTTTTGCATCATGTTGCTTGTGCATTTCTCGTGGTTGATTGTGGTTTCGTTTGTTTGTGTTCTTGTCTTGGGTAGAGCCAGGAGACGAGTTCGTGAACGAGGAACCTGTTGAGTATCCTTACGAGGATCAAGCTTTCGACAACTCTGAGAACCTTGGAGGCAAGATGACCACCCCTCGAAATCACTTCTATCTTTGCTTTGCTAGTTGTTCGCTCTATTGCCATGATGCGCTACCTATCACTTGCTATATCATGCCTCCCATATTGCCATGTCAGCCCCTAACCATCCTTTCCTAGCAAACCGTTGTTTGGCTAAGTTACCGCTTTTGCTCAGCCCTTCTTATAGCGTTGCTAGTTGCAGGTGAAGTTGAAGTTGTTCCATGTCGGAACATGGATATGTTGGGATATCACAATATCTCTTATTTAATTAATGCATCTATATATATATTTGGTAAAGGGTGGAAGGCTCGGCCTTATGCCTGGTGTTTTGTTCCACTCTTGCCTCCCTAGTTTCTGTCATACCGGGATTATGTTCCTTGAGTTTGCGTTCCTTACGCGGTCGGGTGATTTATGGGACCCCCTTGACAGTTCGCCTTGAATAAAACTCCTCCAGCAAGGCCCAACCTTGGTTTTACCATTTGCCACCTAAGCCTTTTTCCCCCGGGTTTTCTAGAGCCCGAGGGTCATCTTTATTTTAAACCCCCGGGCCAGTGTTCCTCTGAGTGCTGGTCCAAACTAGAGCCCTTTGCAGCGCCACCTTGGGGAAACTCGAGGATTGGTTTTAGTTGTACGGACTGCTCATCCGGTGTGCCCTGAGAACGAGATATGTGCAGCTCCTATCAGGATTTGTCGGCACATTCGGGCGGCTTTGCTGGTCTTGTTTTACCATTGTCGAAATGTCTTGTAAACCGGGATTCCGAGACTGATCGGGTCTTTCCGGGAGAAGGTTTATCCTTTGTTGACCGTGAGAGCTTATGATGGGCTAAGTTGGGACACCCCTGCAGGGTATTATCTTTCGAAAGCCGTGCCCGCGGTTATGAGGCAGATGGGAATTTGTTAATGTCCGGTTGTAGAGAACTTGTCACTTGACCCAATTAAAATACATCAACTGCGTGTGTAGCCGTGATGGTCTCTTCTCGACGGAGTCCGGGAAGTGAACACGTTCTGAGTTATGTATGACGTAAGTAGGAGTTCAGGATCACTTCTTGGTCATTGTTAGATGACGACCGTTCCGTTGCTTCTCTTCTCGCTCTCTTTTGCGTATGTTAGCCACCATATATGCTTATTGCCGCTGCAGCTCCACCTCATTACACCATCCTTTCCTATAAGCTAAAATAGTCTTGATCTCGCGGGTGTGAGATTGCTGAGTCCTCGTGACTCACAGATTCTACCAAAACAGTTGCAGGTGCCGACGATGCCAGTGCAGATGATGGGGTCGATCTCAAGTGGGAGTTCGACGAGGAACGTGGTCGTTACTATGTGTCTTTTCCTGATGATCAGTAGTGGAGCCCAGTTGGGACGATCGGGGATCTAGCATTTGGGGTTATCTTATTTTCATCTGGTTTTTGACCGTAGTCGGTCTATATGGTTGTATTTTGGATGATGTATGAATTATATTTATGTATTGTGTGAAGTGGCGATTGTAAGCCAACTCTTTATCCCATTCTTGTTCATTACATGGGATTGTGTGAAGATGACCCTTCTTGCGACAAAACCACTATGCGGTTATGCCTCTAAGTCGTGCCTCGACACGTGGGAGATATAGCCGCATCGTGGGCGTTACAAGACAGGGGCACGATGTTTACCCAGGTTCGGGCCCTCTCGATGGAGGTAATACCCTACTTCCTGCTTGATTGACTTTGAAGAATATAGGGGTTACAAGAGTTGATCTACCTCGACATCGTAATGGCTAAACCCTAGATGTCTAGCCTGTATGGTTGTGATCGCCTCTATGGCCTAATCCCACTGGTTTATATAGACACTTGAGGGGCCTAGGGTTGTACAGAGTCGGTTTACAGAGAAAGGAATCTTCATATCCGAACGCCAACCTTGCCATACACGCAAAGGACAGTCCCATCCAGATATGGGGGAAAGTCTTCTATCTTGTATCTTCACGGCCCATTAGTCCGGCCCATGTCACATAGCTCGGACGCCCGAGGACCCTCTAATCCAGGACTCCCTCAGTAGCCCCCTGATACGTCTCCGTCGTATCTATAATTTTTTATTGTTCCATGCCAATATTCTACAACTTTTACATACTTTTGGCAACTTTTTATACTACTTTTGGGACTAACATATTGATCCAGTGCCCAGTGCCAGTTCCTGTTTGTTGCATGTTTTTTGTTTCGCAGAAAGTCCATATCAAACAGAGTCCAAACAGGATAAAAACTGACGGGGATTTTTTCGAATATATGTGATGTTTGGAAGAAGAATCAACATGAGACGATGCCCGAGGGGGCCACGAGGCAGGGGGCGCACCCCAGGGGGGTGGGCGCGCCCCTGACCCTCGTGGCCACCCCGTAAGGCGGTTGGTGCCCTTCTTTCGCCGCAAGAAAGAAAATATCCAGATAAAAATCATGTCCAAATTTGAATCCAATCGGAGTTACGGATCTTCGGGAATATAAGAAATGGTGAAAGGCCAGAATCAGGGAGTGCCGAAACAGAGAGTGACAGAGAGACAAATCCAATCTCGAAGGGGCTCTCGCCCCTCCCATGCCATGTAAGCCAAGGACCAGAGGGGAAACCCTTCTCCCATCTAGGGAGAAGGTCAAGGAAGAAGAAGAAGAAGAAGGGGGGCCCTCTCCCCCTCTCTCCCGGTGGAGCAGGAACGTTGCCGGGGCCATCATCGTGTGACGACGGTCTACACCAACACCTCCGTCATCTTCACCAACATCTTCATCACCTTCCCCCATCTATCTACAGCGGTCCACTCTCCCACAACCCGATGTACCCTCTACTTGAACATGGTGCTTTATGCTTCATATTATTATCCAATGATGTGTTGCTATCCTATGATGTCTGAGTAGATATTCGTTGTCCTATCGGTAATTGGTGAATTGCTACGATTGGTTTAATTTTCTTGTGGTTATGTTGCTGTCCTTTGGTGCCCATCATATGAGCGCGCGCGTGGATCACACCATAGGGTTAGTTGTATGTTGATAAGACTATGTATTGGAGGGCAAGAGTGACAGAAGCTTCAACCTAGCATAGTAATTGATGCATACGGGATTGAAGGGGGACCAATATATCTTAATGCTATGGTTGGGTTTTACCTTAATGAACGTTAGTAGTTGCGGATGCTTGCTAATAGTTCCAATCATAAGTGCATAGAATTCCAAGTCAGGGATGACATGCTAGCAGCGGCCTCTCCACCAAAACTTGCTATCGGTCTAGTAAAGTAGTCAATTGCTTAGGGACAATTTCGCAGCTCCTACCACCACTTTTCCACACTCGCTATACTAACTTTATTGCTTCGTTACCTAAACAGCCCCTAGTTTTTATTTACATGCTCTTTATATTCTTGCAAACCTATCCAACAACACCTACAAAGTACTTCTAGTTTCATACTTGTTCTAGGTAAAGCGAACGTTAAGCGTGCGTAGAGTTGTATCGGTGGTCGATAGAACTTGAGGGAATATTTGTTCTACCTTTAGCTCCTCATTGGGTTCGACACTCTTACTTATCGAAAGAGGCTACAATTGATCCCCTATACTTGTGGGTTATCACCCCCGAACCAGACTTCAATGACGATGTGTCCGGCGAGCAGGTTGTCTTCGGCATTGCAAGGCGGGTTCCTCCTCTGAGTACTTCAAAGCATCTGGACCAAAGGACTGTATTCGGCCTTCACATCTTCGGTCCTGGTAAAGTGAGTTCTATGAACAACTCGGCCTTTCATTAAATGTTATGCTCTTCTGCTTCTGCGCCATCGTCGCCTCGGCTTCCACGTGTCAGATGAATATGAAGGGTCCAAGTATTTTTACACAAAACACCCCGGCCATGTAGGGAAGGCGTCTATTTAAAGAGACTGAATCTCATATGCCATTCCACACCAAGCGGAAAATCCTTAGCACTTGCCACAAGAAACCACGCAAACATGGCTAGCGCTCCCAGTTCTTCCTCCCGCCCTCACGGCCCTAAAATGGCGATTGGGAGAGCTGCTCAGTATCCCACGCCCAGTTGACCAAGCTTCAGATGCAGGGATATCTTCCGCCCGCCGATCTAGTCCTCGTTCGGGCAGGATTAACCTTCCTCAATGGCGAAGCCCTGGCAGAAAATTTCCCCAATCCTGCTAAGGGGTAGCGAGTGTGCTTTGTTTCCTCCTTATTAAGAGGCGTTTGATTTCCAATCCACCCGTTCCTCCGAGGTCTCCTCGAGTATTACGGTCTCCAACTGCACAATCTTACGCCGGGCTCCATCCTACGTATCGCGGGCTTCGTCGCTCTTTGCAAACTGTTCCTAGGCTATGAGGCCCATTTCACGTTATGGAGGAAACTTTTCTGCCTCGTCCCCCGCCCCCAAAAGGGATCTATATTCGACGTGGGTGTCGGTGTCAGAACCGGCGGATCTCGGGTAGGGGGTCCCGAGCTGTGCATCTAGGATCGATGGTAACAGGAAACGGGAGACACGATGTTCACCCAGGTTCGGGCCCTCTCTATGGAGGTAATACCCTACTTCCTGCTTGATTGATCTTTATGAATATGAGTGTTACAAGAGTTGATCTACCATGAGATCGTAATGGCTAAACCCTAGAAGTCTAGCCTGTATGACTATGGTAATGTCTATATGTCTATCCAGACTACGCTCTCCGGTTTATATAGACACCGGAGAGATCTAGGTTTACATGGATTCCGTTACATCAGAGGGAATCTACATAGTCCGTTGCCAAGCTTGCCTTCCACGCCAAGTAGAGTCCAGTCCGGACACAGGTACAGTCTTCGGTCTTCATGTCTTCACAGCCCATCAGTCCAGCCCAAAGGATAACAGGCCGGACGCTCGAGGACCCTTTAGTCTAGGACTCCCTCAGTAGCCCCTGAACCTGGCTTCAATGACCAGGAGTCCGGCGCGCCGATTTGTCTTCGGCATTGCAAGGCGGGTTCCCTCCTTCCGAACTCCAGAATAGTCTTCGGATGTGGTAAGTATATCCGGACCTGTGCATATAATTGCAGAGAATACAATATTCCACGAGTCCAATTTGCTGATAACTGTTTATGACATCATATCACGCCTGCCCGGTTACTATTTCCAACCGTTGGCTAGCACGTCGCCCCACGTCTCGGGGCACGGTTTTACTGGCACGTCTTGTCAAGGCAGAGATCATGTCCCCTTTATTCACGGGATTTTATTAATGCAGGCGTGGGTAGCCCAACCGTCCCCTGGGCACAACTCTTTGGGGATAGGTAAGTTTCAAGACCCAGGTGGAGACGCTCAGTATTTGGGGTCTTTATATAGGGACCCAGTCTCGTCTTTTTCTTTTGCGCTTGTTTCTTCCTCAACCCCTGCCACCTCGAGTTCCAACCCTCGGGTTCCAATCTCGACCAGCCCCAATCATGTCCGGATCCAGCCGTCCAGGCCGGTGGGTGGCTTCTTCTGTCACGGAGGAGGATATCGCAAAGCTCCGCGCGGTGAGGTATCTGACTCCAGAAATCCTTCATCGGCTTCCTGCAAAGGGGCAGGTTATTCCTACCCCCAAATCCGGTGAGAGGGTAATATATGTGTCCCATTTCCTCCACGGGTTAGGGTTCGCGCTTAACCCCTTCGTCCGGGGGCTCATGTTCTACTATGGGCTAGATTTTCACGATCTGGCCCGGGACTCTATTCTCCTCATCTCAACATTTATCGTCACGTGTGAGGCCTTCCTCCGGACTCCTCCGCACTTTGGTTTGTGGCTCAATACCTTTGATGTGAGGCCGTAGGTGACAGAGGTGTGGCAGGCAGAGTGCGGCAGCGTCATAATAGGCAGGCTTGCCAGCGCGGTTTGGTTTGAAGGATCTTTCGCCAAGTCTTCCGACCTATGGCAACAGGGGTGGTTTTACATCAACGAGCTGCGAGGCTCCAAGTGGGCGGCTACGCCTGCGTTCCGACCCGGCCCTCCAATTCAGCTTGCTTCATGGATCAATAAGGGATTGGACTGGGGATCTGTCAATGAAGTGCAAACTCTGCAAAGTCGCATCCGAAGCCTTACCGAGAAGGGCATCGATCTTGTCAACGTCGTTCAAGTAATGCTAGTCCGCCGGACCCTGCCATGTCAGCGGCGGCCTCTCCGTATGTGCACGTTTAATCCAGAAGGGCGGCGGACTCTTCAGCACTTCTTCGGCACCACACACGAAGGAATGTGGAAATTGTATTTCGGGGAAAGAGATCAATGGCCGGACACCACCGAAGACGTTGGCCTTGGCTGCAATCATCCGGACACTGCGGTAAGTATTCAATCTCCGAACACCTTCCATTCAAGCATCTCTTGACAAAATACTAAACAATCCGTCCCTATACAGGACTGGATAAAGAAAGCGGTGTTAATCTGGTGTCCGACACCCCTTCCCGAAGACTCTGCGACCGCCCTGCTGACGAGAATGCTGATTCCGACACCGTACCAGGTGTCCGCAGAGGGGCGCGAGAGCAGGGAGCCCAGAGGTGATACCCGCCCTGAGGATGAATTAGACGCTGTGTTCGGGGAAACCGAAACCCCTTTGTCCAAGGGCAAAGGTGCAGAGGAAACCCTCCATGGCAAAAAGAGGGCCGCTTCCGAAGATTAGGAGGGGAAGCCTTCCAAGAGAGGAAAAATGCCATCGTCGGGGGGCTCGGGCCGGTTGAGTGCTGCTGCCGTAGGGCTTTATGACGAGGACGAACCTCTGGCCAAACCGTAAGTGAAGCTGGGGCACTTTTAAATGTACCTCATTCTTTTCCTATTAGTGAAGTAATCATCCGACATATGTACATCCACGCAGGTTAACGCCTGGTGTTTCTCAATCGTCCTCCTCCTCGGGAGACCTTCTTCCAGAGATGATGGAGAGTGACACGTCTTCTCCAGCCTCCTCGCCCAACAGGGGGGATGATACCGAGGTGTTGTCCCGAAGGGCTCCTCCCGATCGTCAAGTAGTGCAGGAAACGAAGAAGGCGCTACCCGAAGGTGGTGCCTCTGTCACTCAGGGTTCGGGAATCAAGAATGACGGCCCCGAACCGTCCGGTTTATAGCCGGAGACGATTCTGGAGGCGAGTAAATGGATTCCTTCAAAGGATTGCCGCACTTCGGCGGCGGTTTCCGAAGACCCCGGAGTGCCAGAAATGCTGACGGACATGCTGCGACAAGCGCCCATTTCAGAGGAGCACCGTGGCTTGATGGTTACGGTGGTCGAAAGGGTTCTATCCGCGAAGAGCGGATTGAATGAGGCCTTCTCGAGCCTTCTAAGAGGTTTTGAGGTTTGTGATGTAGTTTTGCCAATTGAATAATATTGATAGAATGCACCTGTTGTATATGCAGTAGCCCCTGAGACTCGGGTTGCCTTCTGAAGGAAGCGATCGGAGGATCAAAAAGATGTGCTCAGGTACTAACCTTGATTTAACTTGGAGTACAGGTTGTCTCTCCTCCCGCGGCTACCCGAAATACGGAAGTGGCCGAACTGCAGCGAAAGCTGGATATTGCGAAAGATGACATTGCATTGATCAACAGGCGTCTTGACGACTCGCAAGGTATGTATTTCGAGCATTCCTTACACCAATGTGTTTGTTATTTAGGCATGACGCCGAAAAGAGTTTTATATGAGATGTGCATGAGTGCTGATGGTGCTGCCGCCGTTGAAGCTCTTCGGGCAGAGCTAGCACGGGCCAAGGAGCAGGCCCGGTGTAGTGATGCGGCTGCCGAGAAGGCATCGGCTGAGCTAAGAGCCGAACAAGCAGCTCGGCGCCAAAATGAGGAGAAAGTATCCGCACTGGCGCTTGAATTAAAGAATACTGTCAGCCGCTGTGAATACCTTGAGAAGGAGAATAAAGCCAAAATGGCTAAACTTGATAAGGTCGTATGAGATGCGAGTGAAGCTCGGTCTGAATCTAGGGTAGCTCGTGAAGAGATTCGACAGGCTAAGGATATAGCGGCCGGTAAGCCCTTTTTGCTTCAGACTAAGTTTGGCGATCTGGACTATGCTCAGCTGAACCAGGTCTGGAGTTCTCCGGCTGAATTTTTGGACTTGCCGAAGAGTTCTTTCAATGCAGCACAATTTTACCAAGCACAAGAGGGGTATGCCACGGAGAAGCTTTTCTGGTCACAATTTGGCGCATCAAAGCGCCCTCTATTGCTGAATGAACAGATGTCCCAATGGGCCGAGCTTCATAGGATATCCGGCGACGCCATGAAGAATGTCATAATCCGGTTGTGGCCGAATGAGCCTGTTCCAAAGAGCTACTTTGGCCTGGTGCGGCGTCTTGTTAATGCGGTGCCGCGTATCGATGCTGCGAAGCAATCAGCATGCATTGAAGGTGCATGGATGGCCTTTGCTCGAGCCAAGACATTCTGGGGTAAGATGAAGGCCGTCGATGTTGCGGCGAAGAGTCCGCCCAAGGGCAAGGAACGTAGTGAGCCAGAGCATTATTTTGAAGACGTCCTGGAAGCCGCCCGCCTGATAGAGGGTCAATGCTCGTTTCAGCCCCCTCGTAGGAAGTACGGTGGTGTTCAGAAAAGCATTTAATCACTCTTTATCCAACGTCTTGGTCCGCGAAGGAGGTGATAATGCAGCGAACCAGGCAATCAGACTATAAGGCGTTAACACTTTCACTTAGCCATAGGAGTTTTATGGTGGGACTACGACATAGCCCCTGGTATGTATGCGGCGTATAGTGCCTTACATATTTGATCTAAAAAAGATCCCTCGTGTGACACGGAGAATCGCCAAGGATTCCAAGAAGTCGTCAAATGGTTGACCAGCTCTCACCGCATCATGACAGTCAGTTTTCGGCTTTCTCTACCGAGGTGCTCATCCGGTTTAGACCAGGGCACAATTGCAGTAGTTCTCCCTTTACTACCCTAGCTGATAGAGCAAAACATAGGGTAGCAAGCATAGGAGTCGGGCAAGCCAACTATTGACCCAAGACAATGATTCGGAGCTGATGCATATAAGGCCAAACTTGCGACGCCGAAGTACGCTATAGAGCTGTTCGGACTTTTGCTGGCAACTCATTCGTTCCCATACCGAGCCCCTGGCAGGGTATGCCGAGGTGCATCTGTAAAGCAGCCGTTGAGGCCGTACTCATTGTTGAAAGAGTATGAAAGATTAGTTCGGACGAGGTTTACTGGGAGCGGAGCAATATGCCAATGATAAATTTATGTATATATAAAAAAAGAAACCACAAACCCAGCTATTTGACATGCTCGGGGTCGGGAACAGAGGAAAAAGGGCATAGTACAGGCTCGGAATAAAGAGTGCGGTCTACAAAAAGTTATTTTGGACCTCCTGTCACACGTCTGCGTCGCCCGTCCTCGGGGAGGGGAATCCTTAACGGAAGTAGCCCCTTAGGTGAGTGTACGGATCCGAACTCCGATAGAGTCTGTTGTAGATGTTGTCCTGTTGGTCACCTGTTCTTAAGAGATGATACAGAAAAATAAGAAAAACAGATAAAAACGTTACGGGAATGCTTGCAGGGTTGTCCGTATTGTGCTTCCGCCGATGCCCATGGTATCTTGAGTGCGTAGTGATGATCGCGTGGTGTAAATCTTGCCAGTATGTTAGGTGGGTGGCGGAAACCGAACTGCTATTTCCGTTCCGGGAGTGATCGAACTTCCGAGGGAAACTGTTTCTGGCCCCTAGTGTTCGGCTGGCGAGCCGCTCCGTCGTCTTTATCGTCTGGTGGCCTCCTCCCCTTGTGATCGGCGTTAAGCTTGTCTGCCTGCTTGAGGACCCAACAGTTTCTGTTGGTATGATTAGCTGGCTTATCGGCGTGACCGGGAATCTGACAAGGTCGGTCCAATATCCTGTCAAGGGTGGATGGTCCATCCTAGTTTTCCTTTAGTGGCTTCTTCCATTGACCGGGTTCGGATTGTAAAATCCGGCGTTGACCACTGTGTCGTGTAATCTTTCAGTATTATTGCGACTGTTGTGTTCAGTTCGTCGTGGCTTACCGTTGCCGTCTCGGATTTCGGAAGTGCCCGGGTCGCTGGCATTGTTGCTTTTATGAGCGAGCCAGTTATCTTCTCCCACACAAAAGCGAGTCATTAGAGCGGTAATGGCTGTCATGGATTTGGGTCCTTCCTGGCCGAGGTGACGCGCTAGCCATTCATCCCGGACGTTATGTTTGAAGGTCGCGAGGGCTTCTGCGTCCGGACAGTCGACAATTTGGTTCTTTTTGACCAAGAACCTAGCCCAGAGCTCCCTGGCTGACTCGTCGGGCTCCTGGACAATATGACTTAAGTCATCGACATCTAGTGGCCGGACATATGTTCCTTGGAAGTTGTCTCGAAAGGCGTCTTCCAAATCTTCCCAGTTGCCAATAGAATTTCTGGCAAACTGTTTAGCCAGTACCGAGCTGGCCCTTTAAGCTTGAGAGGTAGGTATTTAATGGCATGAAGGTTGTCTCCGCGAGCCATGTGAATATGGAGGAGGTAATCCTCAATCCATACCGCGGGATCTGTTGTTCCATCGTATGATTCGATGTTAATGGGTTTAAACCCGTCTGGAAATTCATGCTCCATTACCTCGTCAGTGAAGCAGAGGGTGTGCGGCTCCTCTATGTTGGGCCACACTATGAAGCACCTCCGGCGGACTCCGTTTACGGTGTTGATACCGGGTGTGGTCGGCTCTGTTGTGTCCGAATAGGTAACCCTCATCACCGGTCGGGGCATGTCCCCATGATCTGTATACTGATTTTGTGTGTCCTGTTCTACCCTCAGGTCTTGTTGGATGTCGCGAGTATTCCCCCGAGCTGTTTTGTTCTTGTTTTGACGGCCGGATGGGTTGGTATGGTGCTCTGCTTGGGCTCCTGCTTTATCCAGACCGAACTGTGGTCGGCCTACCGCATTATTCGATGGTGGTGTGGGCTCCAACGCCCTGCCATCGTATTGAGGGAGCCACCTACTCTTGGGGTGGCTTATTTCTGGGCTGCTAAGGCCGCATTCTTCGGCGGCCAGGACCTTGGTCCATCTATCATTGAGCAAATCTTGGCTCGCTTGAAGCTGCAGCTGCTTCTTCCTTAGGCTCCTTGCAGTAGCTATGAGCCAGCATTTAAAGCGCTCCTATTTGAGAGGTTCCTTAGGCATGATAAAATCTTCGTTGCCGAGGGTCTCTTCTTCACCGGAGAGTGGGAGATAATTGTTATCCTCCGAGTCGCCATATGTGGCCTGTTCATCAGGGCTGTCTTGCCCTCCTTCCTGTTCCTCCTGTTCGGATCCTACCTCGACAGGGTTTTCATTGTCCGGAGTGTTATCTTCTCCGGTGCTAGTATTGTTTTCTTTTAAGCGAAGTGACTTAGAGCGGCGCCGGGCGCGCCGATGTTCGGACTGTGTACCAGGAGGTTTATCTTTGACTGGGTCCTCCTTGTCATCGTCGAGAGCGTCGTTGGGTGTGTCTACCATACACACGTCATACCATGAAGTGGCCATCCCGCATCTAGCGGGTAGTGAGTTCTGGCCTAGCCCCTCATCGTCGTCCATACCGTCGATGTCTTCGGAGCTGGGGCCAAGCAGTTGGTTGGGTCTTCGACAGTGGCTATGAAGTGGGTGGCGGGTGGGAAGCAAAATTCTCCATCATCCGCCGCAAGTTTGAACCGAACATAGTTCAGCGGCGAGTCGCCTGCCAGGGATAGGTTTTTTAGTGAATTTAGTACGTCGCCCATGGGCGTGTGTTGGAAGACGTTTGCGGCACTGAACTTGAAGATCGATAACCGATTAAGTTCGGCATCCGCGGACTCGCAGGGTTCGGAACTTGTCGCCGGAGACGAGTCCGGGGTTCCGTTGATGCAGATATCATATGAAGTAGAATCAGTGTGCGGCTCCAACGCCGCTAGATCAGTAGCCTCCGTGACGGGGTTGAGCTTCCTATCTTTGGATGACTCAATCTGATTCAGATCTAAGGCCGGAGTTGTTGCAGGAGCTATCTCCTGGATGGGGCCCGATGACAGGTTTAGGCCATGCTCATCGGGGCGAAGGGGCGCGGTGGCCGCTGTTTCGGATCCGTTGAAGATCAAGTCCCCACGGATGTCCGCGATGTAGTTCAAGCTCCCAAATCTGACCTGACGGCCAGGGGCATAGCTGTCGATCTGCTCCAGATGGCCAAGGGAGTTGGCCCGCAGTACGAAGCGGCCGAATACGAAGATCTGTCCGGGGAGGAAGGTTCCTCCTTGGACAGCGTCATTGCCGATGATTGAAGGGGCCATCGAACCTTTCATCGACGGCACAGTGGAACTCTCAATGAAAGCACCAATTTCGGTGTCAGAACCGGTGGATCTCAGGTAGGGGGTCCCGAACTGTGCGTCTAGGATCGATGGTAACAGGAGACAGGGGACACAATGTTTACCCAGGTTCGGTCCCTCTCTATGGAGGTAATACCCTACTTCCTGCTTGATTGATCTTGATGAATATGAGTGTTACAAGAGTTGATCTACCACAAGATCGTAATGGCTAAACCCTAGAAGTCTAGCCTGTACGACTATGGTAATGTCTATATGTCTATCCGGACTACGCTCTCCTGTTTATATTGACACCAAAGAGATCTAGGTTTACATGGAGTCGGTTACATCAGAGGGAATCTACATAGTCGGTTGTCAAGCTTGCCTTCCACGCCAAGTAGAGTCCAATCCGGACACAGGTACAGTCTTCGCTCTTCATGTCTTCACAGCCCATCAGTCTGGCCCAAAGGATAACAGGCCGGACGCCCGAGGACCCCTTAGTCCAGGACTCCCTCAGTGGGCGGCGCCAAAGTATGGTGTATAGCGGGGACAGGATACCTGTCCGGCACCCCGAAGAAGGTATCCGAAGAGCGGCCCTCGGAGTGGTTTTATATTAAAGATGTTGTTCTCCCAGACCGAATCACACGGGGCCTTCCTGGATTCTCCAATGCCCCGTTAAAGAAGCACAGCAGCTGGCGTCCCCGGAGCCTCGAGGAGTAGGATAGTGCGGAGGTCAAAAAACTGATGAGCAAGATAAAAATACTCGCCCGATCCGGACTGTCCATAGTTGAAGTGATGGCGATTTCAATAACGCGAGGCGTCCAGCCACTCCAATCCCGAGGACTCACCGTGTGGCATTGCAACGGGGAAGATGACGCTTCACGATGCGGGCGCAAGGGTTCAAACAACTTTGCCGCTTTGGCCGCCATGTTGGCCGGTCTTTTCAAAGGGGAGAAGCAAGACTGCACTCGCCTTAAATGCTGAGAAGGTCTTTCCATGTACAACACTGCTGAATGGGTGAGTTTTCGATCATAAGCCGTACTCCATCCTTTCCCTGAGTCGAGCTTTGTCGAACTTAATCCGACTATTCTTAACATGAATGGAGAAAGGTCGTGGCAGGGATCTACAGCCCTGCTCCGCAGCCGGAGGACCACCCGCGAGACCTGGATCCCGGATTCGAAGAAGATCCAGACATATTTATAGAGTTTAAGGAGGGGGTCTTTTACCAGGCGTGCTACAATGGCACAAAAGTAGCCATCATAGCCGATTATCCCGGCATTCTCCCCTCTTCCCACGTAAGTATTCAGGAGACGTCCCCTCCGAAAGAGTTTCCGCACTGCGCCTCACCCACCGCACTGTCTCATGCTCCAAAGGGGCAGCGCTCGTCTCGCCACGCCGTATCAGAGGCATCCCTTAAGAGGGTGGTACCTGCACCGGGCGGGTTTTCGAAGAGAAAGGCGGATGGCAATACTGCCGAGCCTTCATCAAAGAGGTATGATTTTTAATATGCCCCACGGTAGTCATATCGAATTGTGACGTTTCCTGTTGTGCCATATTTCAGGAAGAGCATTCGGCGGACTGTGTATGGAGACCTTGCTGGACACGCATCCACCAATCCGTCCCCGGACCCCGCCTCCAGGGCTAGGGTTGACGAGGGTGCAATGCCGGATTGCCCTCTCTCCGGAGACTCGGATAATGTATCCGTCACCAACTCCGAAGTGGAGAGTGCAATGAACCATCAGCGCTGGAGAGTGGCTATGCGTGACCCCAACTTTACTGAAGAGCCATTCAATGCCTTCAGCTTGCCGGATGCATACATCCGAGCTGCTCGGCATGGGCTTGCCGGAGCCACTCGCCAACTTTCCAAGGATATGCGGGTAAGGACTATTGTGCAGATTTAATAATCATATGCCAGTAGCCCCCGAGACTTGAAACAGTTGAAGCAACTGATTTAAGGATCGTTATATAATTAGGTACTCACGGAGAGGAACAACATGCCGTCTCAGGAGCTGGAAAAGTGTCGGACCCAGCTAACTCCATCCGAATTATAAAACGATTTGTCGACAAACGTATCTCCATCCGAATTATAAAACGATTGTCATGGCAGACCTTCTGCTTTAACCTCCGAAATTGAAAGTTTTGGAGTGTTTCCGAATACTGTACCGGTGGTAAACACCGAAGTATGTTCGAAAACTAGGCAATCCGGTCATAGTTTCTTGAACAGACAAGTTGTATTAGGGGAGTTATGTCATATTATATTTGATCGTAAGAAACATCTTCGAGAGAGAATAGTTCCGTTAAGGGTTCCTTTCCCTGGGCCAGCATGCATTGTTATGCATGCCTAAACTATGATTTCGAAAAATCGCAGTATACGTAATATCTGGGGGCTTATATTGCAACGAGGCTAGTTCATCTTTTGTCCGCCAACCAATTATTCCCTTAAGAACGCTAGCTTTTGGCTTCACCCTTCTGAGGTACACGTCCGGATGACCCGGCTGTAACAATCGCAGAGGTGCTCCCTTTATGCCCTAGCTGAACAAGTGGGAACGCAGGGCATAAGCACAGGAGCCATGCAACCCGGCTTGGCAAAAACTTAAGTCATAAATGTGCATATAATGGCGAAGAAAAGGCATATATGAGGAGGCGACACACATATATGGTGAGCTTGATGCTTGAAAATAATAATAATAAGCTTCTGTAAAAGAAGCCCCTAGGGGTTGTGGGGATGTACATTTAAGGATGTGTACCCCGTAAGTGTGCGGTTTATCCGAACAAGAGCTGAAAATCCATAAAAAATTGAAAGAGAGGAAAGAGGAAAAAAGAGAAAAAGAAGACGAACAACGTGTCCGGATTTAGGCGTAGAATCTTCGAAGTCTGGCAGCATTTCATGGGTTCGGCTCTAAGCGATTATCTGAGGCATCACAAAGGCGGTAAGATCCTCCAGTGAGAACTTCATCTATAATGAAGGGACCCTCCCATTTGGGCTTGAGCTTGTCCTTTTTCTTCTCTGGTAAGCATAGAACGAGTTCACCAACATTATAAGTCTTGGCCCGCACTTATCTGCTTTGGTATCTTCGATATTGTTGTTGATAGAATGATGAACAAGCCTTTGCGACATTGCGCTCCTCCTCCAGGCCATCTAAATAATCTTGCCGATCGAGCTCGGCCTCTCTCTCTCTCTTCGTACATGCGCACTCGAGGTGAGTCATGAATGATATCGCAGGGCAAGATGGCCTCTACACCGTACACCATGAAGAACGGTGTGTATCCGGTCGTGCGATTGGGTGTGGTCTGTAGTCCCCAGAGTATGGAGTTGAGCTCCTCCACCTAGTGCTTATCTGACTCCTTTAAGGATCGCACTAGTCTAGGTTTAATGCCGCTCATTATCAGTCCATTGGCCCGTTCGACTTGACCATTTGTTTGTGGGTGATACACGGAGGCGTAATCGAGTTTAATGCACAGATTAGCACACCAAGTTTTTACCTCGTCTGCTATAAAATTAGAGCCGTTATCGGTAATGATGCTGTGTGGGACACCATAATGGTGTACAACAACGGATATGAAATCTATCACTGGTCCAGCTTCGGCCGTTTTAACTGGTTTGGCTTCTATCCACTTAGTGAATTTGTCTACCATGACCAGCAGGTATTTTTCTTGTGGCTTCCCCCTTTAAGGGGTCCGGCCATGTCCAGCCCCCAGACCGCAAAGAGCCAGGTAATGGGGATGGTTCGCTGGGCAGTAGGCGGCATATTGCTTTGATTGGCGAAAAGCAGGCATCCAACACAACACTGTACGAGGTCCTGTGCGTCTGCTTGGGCCGTGGGCCAAAAGAAACCTGTACGGAAGGCCTTGCTTACGAGGGCCCGAGCCGTGGCGTGATGGCCACCCAGACCGGCGTGTATTTCGGCCAAGTGTTGCCGTCCTTCATCCTCGGAGATGCATCTTTGAAGGACTCTGGTAGTGCTTTTCTTGTAGAGTTCTCCCTCATGAACTTTGTAGGCTTTAGAATGTCGAACAATACGACGGGCCTCAATCTGATCCTCCAGGAGTTCTTTCCTAGTGAGGTAGGCGAGGAGAGGTTTGGTCCACGGGGCAATGACAGCCAAAATTTCATGAGCCGATGGTGTTATTTCGGTATCTGAGCCTCCGATGATATCAGGACTTTGTTCGGAATCTGGGGGTATGATCGGATCCGGACTGGTGTTGCCGTTCTCGTCCTGCCACACCATGGATGGCTTGAAGAGCCTTTCCACAAAGGTGTTAGGCGGGACGGGGTCGCGCTTGGCACCCATGTGAGCAAGGATGTCCGCCGCTTCATTACTCTCTCGAGCCATGTGATGGAACTCGAGCCCCTCGAACCGAGCTGATATTTTGAGTACGGTGTTGCGGTAAGCCGCCATCTTCGGATCTTTGGCATCAAACTCTCCATTTATTTGGGATATTGCGAGGTTTGAATCCCCGTGCACCTCGAGGTGTAGTATGCCCATAGAGACGGCCATCCGAAGACCATGGAGTAGAGCCTCATATTCGGCTGCGCTATTGGAGTATGTGTACAGTATCTGGAGCACATAGCAGACTGTGTCTCCTGTGGGGGATGTTAAGACGACACCAACCCACAGTCCGGCTAGCATTTTAGAGCCGTCGAAGTGCATCACCCAGTTGGAGTATGTACCATACTCTTTAGGGAGTTCGGCCTCTGAGCATTCTGCGACGAAGTCGGCCAATACCTGTGATTTAATAGCTCAGCGTGGCTTGTATGTTATTTCAAATGGTAGGAGCTCAATAGCCCATTTGGCAATTCGGCTAGTGGCGTCGCGATTGTTTATGATGTCATTGAGCGGTACTTCGGAGGCCACCGTGATCGAGCACTCTTGAAAGTAGTGCCTGAGCTTTCGGGATGCCATAAAGACCGCATACGCTATCTTTTGATAATGTGGCTATCGGGATTTACATGGTGTAAGGACCGCCGATACATAGTATAATGGTTTTTGCAGTGGGAATTTATGTCCCTCTTCTTCTCGTTCAACGACGAGCACCGCACTCACCACCTGGTGGGTTGCGGATAGGTAGAGCAGCATAGGTTCGCCGACGTTTGGCACGACCAGGATCGGGTTACTTGCTAGCAAAGTTTTTATTTCTTCCAGTCAGGCCGTTGCAGCGTCCGTCCATGCGAAGTGGTCGGTGCGTCGGAGAAGGTGATACAATGGCAATGCCTTTTCTCCTAATCTGGAGATAAAACAGCTTAAAGCTGCCACGCACCCTGCCAGTTTTTGGACCTGCTTGAGGTCTGTTGGTATAGCCAATTGTGACAGGGCTCAGATTTTGGCTGGGTTTGCTTCAATTCCTCTATTGGAAACAATGAACCCGAGTAGTTTTCCGGCGGGAACACTGAAAACACACTTTTCCGGATTGATCCGTATGCCGTATGTGCGGAGGTTGTCAAATGTAAGGCGCAGGTCGTCCACCAATGACTCGACGTGCTTAGTTTTGATGACTACGTCATCTAGATATGCTTCGACTGTCTTGCCGATTTGCTTTTCTAGGCATGTTTGATTCATGCGCTGGTAAGTGGCGCCGGTGTTTTTGAGCCCGAAAAGCATAGTGTTGAAGTAGAACGGCCCATATAGGGTGATGAATGTCGTGGCAGCTTGGTCGGATTCCTTCATCTTAATTTGACGGTATCCGGAGTATGTGTCGAGAAACACAATGAAACGTGTCCTGCGATTGCATCAATGATCTGGTCAATACGAGGAAGGGGGAAGGGATCCTTAGGGTAGGCCTTATTGAGGTCCTTCAAAAAATCGACACACAGGCGCCAGGATTTGTCCTTCTTCGATACCATCACGAGGTTTGCTAGCCAGTCTGGATGTTTAATTTCTCTGATAAACCCGGCTTCAAGTAGCTTGGCTAGCTCCTCCCCCATAGCTTGTCGTTTGGGTTCGGAAAAGCGCTGCAGTGTTTGCTTGACCGGTTTGTACCCCTTCAGTATGTTGAGACTGTGTTCGGCCAACCTGCGTGGGATTCCTGGCATATCTTAAGGATGCCAGGCGAAGATGTCCCAATTCTCACGCAGGAATGCGCGTAATGCAGCATCGACCGTTGGATCCAGCTGTGCCCCAATGGAAGCGGTCTTCTTGGGGTCCATCGGGTGGACTTGGAATTTGACTATTTCATCTGCTGGCTTGAAGGAGGTGGACTTGGGTCTCTTATCGAGGATTACGTCGTCCCTATCCACCGTGGAGCATAGTGCAGTCAATTCCTCGGACGCGAGGGCCTCGGATACTGCCTCAAGGGCCAAGGATGCGGTTTTATTTTCGGCGAGGAGTGCTATGTCCGGATCACTGGCGATAGTGATAACACCGTTGGGCCCGGGCATCTTGAGCTTCATGTAACCGTAATGAGGTATGTCTTGAAAGCGCGTAAATGCGTCTCGCCCCAACAGGGCATGATATCCGCTGTTGACAGGGCCAGTTGGAAGACTATCTCTTCGGACCGATAGTCTCTGGCGTGCTGAATACCACGTCAAGTTTAATTTTCCCCGCGCATCTTGCTTCCTGTCTGGGGATAATTCCCCGAAAAGTTGTATTACTTTGCTTGATGCGACTCCTGTCCCTTTGCATTTTATTGAGCGTGTCCTCGTAGATGAGGTTCAGTCCGCTGCCGCCGTCCATGAGCACTTTAGTGAGCCGAAAACCATCCATAATTGGGTTAAGGACCAAGGCGGCTGGTGCCTGGACTGATCGGGATCTTGGTTCGTCATCGGCATTGAAAGTTATCGCCGTATCGTTCCAAGGATTTATTGATGCGACTTGGCAGACTTCGGTGAGGTCGCGAAGCGCCCTTTTACGCCGATTATTTGAAGAAAAGGTCTCGAAGACCATGAATACTTTAAGATCTTCATCCTCCGAAGAGTACTTCTCTGAGATAGTGTTGGTGAGGATGCCCTCGCCGCTCTTGGCCACTTGCCAGAGTATCCAACATGCTCGGAGGCTGTGGGTTGGTTCGGTATCCGGCATCATGTTTGTTTTACATGGCCTATCGAGCCATCCTTTGAGGACAATTCTATGCCCCGTAATGGGCTTGATTTTCTTACCTACAGGATGAGGATCGGGTGCCCCGCGAGGGTGCATCCTTTTTGCCCAACTGGGGGATGGCTTAAAGGCCCGTGGTTCCCAGCGGGCTGTCTGGGTTTTCCAAGCGCTTTCCATTGCGCAGTACTTCTGTACATTATTTGCCAAGTCGGCGAAGTGTAGTACGCGATGGCGGTTGAGGGTGTTAAGGATTCCCTCATCCATACAGTTATTGCAGAATATTGAAATTGCGTCGTCGTCGCAGCAATCTTTGATCTTATTTTTAACAAGGAGGAATCTGGCCCAAAAGTGATGGACTGTTTCCTGAGGCTGCTGCCGTACATACATTTGGTCGCATATATCCGGGGGACCAGAATTGCTTGGATAATATTGCTTATGGTGGGTGGGCGGCGTTAAATCCAGACCCTGACCCAATGTGGAGTCCGGAGTTTGAAGAATTTCCGAGCTTACCAGCCCGGGCTCCGGGATGTCTAGTGAGTTTTCAGCCTCGACGCCCGGTTCTATGTTCGGAGGACAGGGAGTGTCCCCCCGAAGATGGGTATCCGCTCACCGGGCTCGGAAATCCGAAAATAGTTTGTTTATAACGTAGGGGAAGAGTTACTGTTGGCATGCTCCTCCACGACCGCTACCTGATGGGCGATCGGTGGAGATTTGATTTCTCTTTGATCGGGTTTAAGACCAATCAGATCATAGTCTAAAGCGACCCCCAGGGCGGCGATGCGATCCAGGAGTTCATTCAAAGACGATAAATCCGCCAGATCCATCCGTTCGGAGTATTCGGGGCCAACACGGAGATGATTTTTGATGACTTGGGAAGTCGTCTTCGGCTTAATGGCCGAACGGGCAGTCATGGTAAAGCTGCCAAGCCGGAGGGTTTGGCCTGAGACTAGGGCTCCTCCGGAAGTGATACTGTCCTTGATAACAAGACGAGCCATCAATCCTTCTGTCGACGCCACCGAGGAACTCTCAATGAAAGCACCAATGTCGGTGTCAAAACCGGCGGATCTCGGGTAGGGGGTCCCGAACTGTGCGTCTAAGGATCGAAGGTAACAGGAGTTAGGGGCACAATGTTTACCCATGTTCGGGCCCTCTCGATGGAGGTAATACCCTACTTCCTGCTTGATTTACTTTGATGAATATAGGGGTTACAAGAGTTGATCTACCTCAAGATCATAATGGCTAAACCCTAGATGTCTAGCCTGTATGGTTGTGATCGCCTCAACGGCCTAACCCCTCTGGTTTATATAGACACTGGAGGGGCCTAGGGTTGTACAGAGTCGGTTTGAAGAGAAAGGAATCTTCATATCCGAACTCCAAGCTTGCCATACACGCAAAGGAGAGTCCCATCCAGACATGGGGGAAAGTCTTCCATCTTGTATCTTCACGGCCCATTAGTCCAGCCCATGTAACATAGCCCGGACGCCCGAGGACCCCCTAATCCAGGACTCCCTCACTTGCCAAGAGGGCCCCACTCGCTGTAGGCCAGGCTGAACACGCCTCCTCGCGGCATGCAACCGGCTTTAGACTGCCCCGCCAGCCTCCATTGAATCCGCGCGTGTGCCGGCAACACGTCCTTCCGCGAGCCGGTCAGCATTTTAGAACACAACGCCGGTTGGCTCCTCTCGTCCGCCCGCTATTTAAACGAGGCCAGACGCCTGGCAAGAACTGCACCACACCACCACTCCCCATATCCTCCTTGCACCATTTTCTCCACACTCTCCATAGCATCTGGTGAGCAGGAAGACGAGTTCTCCAGCATAAAAGCCAGTTGGGTGCCCCGACGAGCCAGGAAACTCGCTGCCCCACCTCCCTCCCCGCCCCAGGCCGTCAGTACCATGGGCGAGGCTGCAGGTGGGCAAGCGGAGGAGCAAGCCGCCGCTCCAAGCTGGCCCCTGGTTCATCAACTCGATGCTCCAAGCCTACTCGCAGAAGAGTCGCCAGTTGCTGCACACCGACACATGGAGGACCACGGCGTCCAGTGCATCATGGTTGGCCACACCATCCGACCCAAATGTTGGCAGAACCGCGGCATGCTGTCAGAGGTGGCCAACACGTCTTCTGCGGCCACTGCCAACACCGAGGAATAGTACACCACAGGAGCCGCCGCCGCTCGGAACCCATGAATGCTACGACCACCACGTCGCCGGTAGACACCCGGTGTGTTGCCCGGTTTGGCTCAAAACATCATGGCCCAG
This sequence comes from Aegilops tauschii subsp. strangulata, assembly GCF_002575655.3. Taxonomy (NCBI): domain Eukaryota; kingdom Viridiplantae; phylum Streptophyta; class Magnoliopsida; order Poales; family Poaceae; genus Aegilops; species Aegilops tauschii. Next base: position 45,826,714 of record NC_053038.3, on the reverse strand, counting down.
CCGCGGCCGGCATTAGATATTATACCTGCCTCCAGAAGTTATTCACGTTTAGTCAAAAAATCTCCAAAATATAATTAATTATGTATGGTCTTGACTTGTTCTGCTCGCACTGGTAGTAGGAACTAGAGATTTTTCTTTATTTATAACTCTCCTCACAGTTTTTTTGGCTTTGAAGTGAATCATGGTTGTGGACATTATCTATGAATGTGCAGATATCTGTGAACATGAGTTTGATGTGGAAGTTGAACTTGGAATGTTGGGCTTGCGTGTGAACTATACCATGTCCAATGCTTCTTCTGTTATTGTTTGGAAAGTGATTGTTGTTATTACATGACCCCAAAAAAATTATTTTGTGCCACATTAGTAGATGCACAGACATCACAACAGGCATGCTGACTGGATAAACATTTGAACCTAGCTATTATGAAGGAAAATTTGTATTGACAACAATTTTAGATAGCAGGAGACGCCTAGCCTGCTCTGCCTCTGCTAGCTTCTTTCTGGCTTCTTCCATCTCTGCTTTGGCTTAGGTGAAGAGAGCATCTGTTTGCTCTTTTCGCTTCTTCAGGAACTCAGCTACATTCTCAAGGGGTTCTACATGCTTTCTTTCAGCCTTTACTAGAGCCACGAGAACACGAACAGTTGACAACTCCACCTGGCTTGTGTGTAATCCAGCATCATCTGGGAATTTGCACCTTGTGTCTAATACAGTATCATTAGGGAACGGGCACCTTGTGTGTAATCCAGCCTCATTTTGGGAACATGATCTCGAGGTTGACCATACTTACCTCCTCGCAGGAACTGCATCCTGACATGAAGTTACTTCTTTTTTAGATCAATACTCAGAGCAACCCAGATCCATATAGTAGAAGCCAGATAAACATGACTCGGAGAAGTGAATTCAAAAGGAGAAATATAAAAACAGACTCCAAGGTGAGAACACCCACTTCCTACATAAAGAAAAATGAAAGCATTAGGACAATTAAGACTCTTCTTATTACACATCGAAGAACACGAGGCTAAGAGAAACAGAAACTACAACATATACACATCGAAGAACACGAGGCTAAACAAAAGTCATTGAAAGGTTGTTACTTTCCAAAGCTTGTTTTACAGGTTTGGCGTAGCTCCTCTTTAACTTGCCATGTTCCTTGAAGATGTCCTTTATATCCCGTGTTTGGTCTTCATTGCTCCTCTGCATGTTCGCACTCGTGGTTTTAAAATCTCAACATGGCAAGAAAAATATAGTAATACTCATGCATCTTGTGGGCAACATTAAAGGACTCATGTAAGTGCATCTAGTGCCCCTTAGTGATTTTGGTGTATTGAAGACTTATAGGTTAAGGGACTAATGTGTTTAATTGTGAGTGTACACAGGTCTATAAGTCTATGAGGAGTTTGATATCTACAGAGAAAGTCGACCCCTAAAAATGAAAGTCTTCAACTAAAGACTTTCGCTTTCTGAAGACTTTGAAAGTGAAGAAATTGGTGTGACCGTGAAGACTTGATATTCATGCGAGGAACATGAAGTGTGAAGAATTTTGTTTTCGTAGTTTCATTTTCTCTTTCTTGAGTCATAGGAAACACCGTACTGTTAAAGGGGGTTGATGAAAAACTAAGGAAAAGTTTCCAAGTGATGCTCATCTCAAAATCCTACACCTACCAATCCCTTTGAGTGAAGCCATTGGAAATCTCATATAGTTCAGTCAATTTCTTCAGTGACAGAGACGAAGATCTTCTGGTCTCTGAGGAATTTGTTCTGACTGAAGAGTTAGGAATTTGCCAGTGCGGATTGCCTACAAGTGAGGAACATGATAGCCCTGAGGGATTTCAACCTCAAATTTACGACCGTTGCTGTGCTATGCGCCAACTGTCCCAAAATATCTACCCACCTAGCGGTCATATCATTGAAGGGCATTTACGTCTTATCATGTCGGGCTACTCCCTAGGCTATAAATAGCCTCCCCCTACAACCACTAGCTGGTTGGCTGCTCCGAGAGAAACCAACACTTTTCATTGAGAGCATCCCATCCTCCGAGGACTTTGAGCAAAAATTATTAAGTGAGGAAAACCCAAACACCTACAAACCCAAAGTGATTGAGCATCACTGAAGAGATTGTTCCTGTGTGTATCCGACGCTTGTTACCTTTGAAGAGTGTGCATCTTCCAGACGGTTAGGCGTCATGGTGTAGAGCATCCAAGAGGAAATTGTGGATCGCCGAGTGACCAAGTTTGTGAAGGTTTGGAAGTCACCTGAAGACTTACCACGAGTGATTGGGCCAGGTTTGTGCGGCCTTAGCTCAAGGAGAATATGGTGAGGACTGTGTGTCCTCAGGTTTAAATACCTAGCCGCTCCAACCAGACGTACGACTGTCACAGCTGTTGGAACTGGTCTACCAAATCACTGCCTTCACCGAGCTAACTGGTTCTATTTCCTCAACCCTTTCATTTCCTCATTCTGTGTTGGTGTACCTGATCGTTACTGTTTTAAGACTTTGACTGAAGACTTTCTCTATTTCCTCAGTTCAATTTCTTCAGTCAGTTTGTCTTCAGCCTGCTTATCCTGTGTTTATGCTTCCTATACTCTTTGCTTGTCTTCATTTCATCATGTTGACTGGGCTACTGCTTTGTTATGCTTATTTCTGAGTACTTATTCCGCTGCTAGTTGTTTGTGACTTAGGAATTTCCTCACCCTGAAATTCCTCAGTGACAAATTTGTAAAAAATCGCTTGTTCACCCCCCTCTAGTCGATATAACACACTTTCAATTGGTATCAGAGCAAGGTACTCCCTTGTTCTGTGTGATTTTGGTTTAACCGCCTGGAGTTTTAGTTATGTCGACCGCAGGAATGAAGACTGTGTCATGCCCCATCTTTGACGGTCACGACTATCCCAAGTGGAAGGCCATGATGAAGAAGCGCCTCATGGTGATGAACAACGAGCTATGGACCGTCAATGAGATTGGTCTTACTGATCTATGCAAGATGGTGGAGGCTGATTAACGATCCCTGGTTTGAGGATTTCAAGGAATCGCTTAAAGCAATGACTTTTGATCGGGAATCATCATCCTCTGCACCATGCCTTATGGCAAAAGGTGCCAAGGTAACTAAATGCTACCTATTTGAGTCTAGTGATGATGAATTTGGTGATGAATTTGGACCCAGCTATACCAAACTTGCTTCCCTTCCCACTAAACAACAAAGAGCTTTGGAAAAAATTCAAAATATGCTTAATGAGAGCGATGATATGTTGGGTGAAGAAATGGATCGCACTCAAACCTTGACTGATAATCTTCAGAGACTTCAGTCCAAGTTTGATAACCTTCAGAGTCATCATAACACTCTCTTATCTGATCATGAGAAGCTTTCTTATGAATTTCTTCAAAGAAAGCAAGATTTTGAGAAGCTAAGGGAGAGTTATGAAGATATTCAGAAGGAGTGTGATTCATTGCTTGCTCAACAGATCAGTGCCGCTCAGGAAGAATTCATTCCACCATGTTTGAAGAGCATTGAAAGTGAATCTGCTAATTCTTCACCTGAAAGTTCAACTGCTTCTATTGCTGCAAATTCTTCAACTGTCTCTGCTATCACTAATTCCTCATCTGAGGATGCTGCTAGTATCACTGACAATGCAGGGCTGAAGGAATTGTATGTGACAGGCATGTACAAAAGCCTTAAAGGGCATCAAGCTCTCTGTGATGTGCTTAAAAAGCAGATTCTCAAAAGGAACCCTAGGAAAGAGGGTATTGCCTTTGAGAGGAAACTCACTGCTGATGGGACATACTGGAAGCCTAAGAAGTATCCCAAAACCTCATGCGATTGCTGCAAAGGGACCTCCAATAGATCCATCTACTCTATCTGGCTTTACATGTGAATCTTCATATTCTTCTGACGAGTCATTTGATTCCAACTATAAGCTGTTCAAAAATCAGAATGGTGAAGTATTTGCTAGATATGTAGGCACTAACTGCAGGAACGGTCCCCCTATGAAGAAAATCTGGGTTCCCAAAAGGTTCCTTGAAAGTCTTGAGGTGAATGTCATCATGACACCACCTGTGAAGAATAGGAACCCCAGATCAAATTATTCATATGGACCAAAGTCTTCATATGGACCATGTTCCTTACGTGGATAAAATTCCTCATATGGATCAAAGTCCAAATATGAACATCATCGTGCTAACACTTCTGTTTCGCAGGGAAAGACTAAGGGTTATGAATATGTGCATTATTCTTCAAATCATTATGTTCATAAGTCCTCGAAGAATTTCTCTGTTTATTCATATGCTTACCCTAACCACTCTTATGTGAAACGAAGTGGATTGGCCTCTATGCCACCTTTCTCTTATGGAACTTGCAGAATAATGAACTCTTTGCCACCCCTCCAGATGTGGGTGGTGAAGAAACAGAACTAATCTCTTATGCAGGGTCAGGTCTCCAGACGAACTTAAACGTCTAAAGAATTTGCTGGAGACCTGAATATGCTTGATAGGACGCAAGCTAATCATGAAGAAATGAGTTTTCATTTCTCACGTCCTCATACTGCTATCTGTTCTACTGTTTGATGAAATTGATCTGATGAATTTGATTTCATATTCTTCACTGATGAAGTATATGAGTTCGTAAGCTGCGCTAATTCATCTGCAGGATGATCAGCCCAAAGCCACTGAGTGGGTCCTCAACAATGGATGTACAAATCACATGACTGGTGACAAGAACTTATTGATGGACACTGCCTTATCTCCATCGCATCTGAAGCATATCACCTATGCTGACAAAGACAAAAGCAAGGTATTGGGTCTAGGTAAGGTTGCGATCTCAAAGAATCAACACATGGACAAAGTCATGCTTGTCGAGTCCTTAGGATTCAACCTCATGTCTGTCTCAATGCTTTGTGATCTTGATATGGTTGTCATCTTTGGCAAGTATCGTTGTGCTGTGATCATGGAAGCTGACCATTCCAAAGTCTCCGAAGGCTTTAGGAGAGGAGATCTGTATATTGTTGATTTCTCTACAGGACCACAACCTGCTACATGCCTACTTGCAAAAGCTTCAGAAGGCTGGCTATGTCATCGACGACTGGGTCATGCTGGCATGAGGAACTTGCACACTCTCGCGAATAAGAAGCATGTCATTGGCATCGAGGATGTCAAATTCCTCAAGGATCACCTGTGCGGAGCTTGTGAAGCTGGAAAGATGACCAAGGCCAAGCATCCCTCAAAGACTATCATGACTACCACTCGTCCATTTGAATTGCTTCACATGTATCTCTTTGGCCCCAATCATTATTCCTCATTCACCAATGAAGCATCTTTATATGGCTTTGTTATTGTTGATGACTATTCTCGTTATACATGGGTGCATATCGTCACTTACAAACGTGAAGTGCAGGAAGTCTTCAAACGATTTTCCTCAAGGGCTTCAACGAACTTTGGTGTGAAGATCAAGCACATCAGAAGTGACAATGGGACTGAGTTCAAGAATACTGGTCTTGATGACTATCTTGATGAACTTGGTATTACTCATGAGTTATCTGCTCCTTATACTCCTCAGCAGAATGGCGTCGTGGAGCGCAAGAACAGGACTCTTGTTGAGATGGCTCGCACTATGCTTCATGAATACAAGACGCCTTGTCACTTCTGGATTGAGGCAATTGATACTGTGTGCCACATCATCAATAGGGTAATCTTCACAAATTCTTCAAAAAGACCTCATATGAACTCCTCACTGACAAGAAACCCAATGTGAGTTATTTCAAAGTCTTCGGTGCTAAATGTTGGATTAGAGATCCTCATCACAATTCTAAATTTGCACCGAAAGCACATGAAGGTTTTATGCTTGGTTATGGAAAGGACTCGCACACCTACAGAGTCTTCAACTCCTTTCACCACAAGGTGGTTGAAACTGTAGATGTGCGGTTCGATGAAACTAATTGCTCGCAAAGAGAGCACCTACCTCCTGTGCTAGATGAAAAGTCACCTGAGGAAACCATCAAGTTCAAGGCTACTGAGGATGTCATTCCTACTGAAGAATCTGCTGAAGAAGTTATTCCAGAATGTGAAGAACAGCAAGCTGGCGCACCTGAAGAAAATGGCTTTGAAGAAAATGTTGAGACAACTCAACGTCGCCAACCTGCTCATCCTCGCGTTGCAAATGAAGTGCAGATCGAGAAAATCATCAGCGACATCGACGCACCAGGTCCTCTCACACGCTCAAAGGCTTCACATTTGTCTAAATTTTGTGGGCACTTTGCTTTTGTCTCTATCACAGAGCCCACCAAAGTAGATGAGGCATTTCTGGAGCCTGAGTGGATTCAAGCGATGCAAGAGGAATTACATCAGTTCGAGCTCAACAATGTGTGGGAACTTGTCAAGCGACCAGACCCACGCAAGCACAATATCATCGGCACCAAATGGATCTACCACAACAAGCAAGATGAAAATGGCCTTGTAGTGAGGAATAAGGCACAGCTTGTAGCTCAAGGTTGAAGGAATTTATTTCGATGAAACTTTTGCACCTGTTGCTAGACTTGAGGCTATTTCGCATATTGCTTGCTTATGCTAACCATCATAACACCATCTTATATCAAATGGATGTGAAAAGTGCATTCCTCAATGGTAAGCTTGAGGAAGAAGTATATGTTGCTCAACCCCCAGGTTTTGAAGATCCAAAGCATCCTGACAAAGTCTTCAGACTCAATAAGGCCCTCTATGGCCTCAAGCAGGCCCCTCGGGCGTGGTATGATATTTTGAAGGAATTTCTCATGAAGAAAGGCTTCAAACCCGGTTCACTTGACCCAACTCTTTTGACCAAAACCTATGATGATGAATTATTCGTGTGCCAAATATATGTTGATGATATCATCTTTGGTTGTACTGACCAATGTTACAGTGATGAATTTGCCTATATGGTGAGTGAAGAATATCAAATGTCTATGATGGGTGAATTGAAATTCTTCTTAGGTCTTAAAATACGTCAACAACACAATGACATCTTCATATCTCAGGAGAAATACCACAAGGATGTATTGAGGAAATTCGGCATGCAAGATTGCAAAGGCGTCAAAATCCCTATGCCCACAAATGGCCATCTATGCACTGATGAAAATGGTATTGACTTCGATCAAAAGTTATACTGCTCCATGATTGGCTCTTTATTGTATTTATGTGCATATAGGCCAGATATTATGCTTAGTGTTTGCATGTGTGCCTGTTTCCAAGCTACACCGAAGGAATCACACCATAAGGCCGTGAAGCATATTCTTCGATATCTAGCTCACACTCCAACACTTGGATTATGGTATCCCAAGGGCTCGGCTTTTGATACCATTGGATATTCAGACTCTGACTATGCTAGTGATCATGTGGACCGCAAGTCAACATCAGGCACATGCCATTTCCTGGGACGTTCCTTGGTATGTTGGTCCTCGAAGAAACAAAACTGCATATCACTTTCTACTGCTGAAGCTGAGTACATTGCTGCTGGTTCGTGTTGTGCCCAATTACTATGGATGAAGCAAGCCCTCAAGGACTACGACATCAACGTGAAGAATGTGCATCTCTACTGTGACAATGAGAGTGCCATCAAGATTGCTCATAACCCAGTTCAGCACTCGAAGACAAAGCACATTCAGATTCGTCATCATTTTCTTTCTGGTCATGTGTTGAAGGGCGACATCTCTATAAAGCATGTGAAGACTGAAGAATAGCTAGCCGATATCTTCACAAAGCCCTTGGATGAGAAGAGATTTAGCAAGTTGCGGTGTCGTGGTTTTGTCACGGCAGATGTCCTAGAGAAAGGACTTAGTCGTGGAGCCATCGCGACGGGTTAGCTTAAAGGGGTTAAAGCTGACAAGGGACACAGAGAGTTTATACTGGTTCGGCCCCTTGCGGTGAAGGTAAAAGACTAATCCAATTGTTGTGGAATTGCTAGGGTTTCGATGACTAGGGAGCGAATACGCTTTGCCTGAGTCTCGAGTTGTTGTCTATTGTCCCTAAACCGCCGCCGGGTCATCCCCTTATATACATGGGTTGACGCCCGTCGGTTTACAGGGTTCCGAGGCCGGCTCATAAACGTGTCCGGCCCGGTCTCTACTATTTCTGCCTTATAGTACAAGCATACATATCAAGGTCAGTTTATGACTACAGGCCTTAATCTGTCTTTGGGCCCTGGGCCTTCATAAAGTGCCATCGTCTTTGTCTTCATGGGCTTCAGATATAGTGAACCATTATGGGGTTAACCCGGCCTCTCCTGGCCGGTTTATGCCCAGTAGTAATATCCCCAACATTAGGCCCCAGATTGATTTGAACTGGTTCATGTCAATCCTCAATACTTAAGAAAATTTCTTCTTCAGCACCTTGGCATAATCTTGTAAACCGCTGTGACGTCACCTTCCAGGACCATGATAAATCGCCATGACATCATTCATTAAAAACTGCACATAACCCACCTTCATTAATGGGCCTCCGACAATCGAGGCAACAACTGTCACATATCCCATTTTTCGGGCTCCTCGATTCTCGCGCCTGCCTCTTATCCATTCACCTTATAAATAAGGCCGAGGAGTCCTTTTTACTCTTCCCCCCCCGTGCCTCTTCATATCGTCTTCGTCCTCATGGCGACCGAACCTTCGAGCTCTGCCGCCGCCGTCGATCTTCGCATCTACCTCACCAAGGGCCGCTGCATCAACCTGTTCGTACCAGAAATCCGCGGCGTCTCTTCGCTGTTCCTCTGTCATTGGTAAGCCTTCTCTTCTTCCACCCTAGATCCTACCATTAGGGTTTGTACTCATCAGAGTTCTTCGAAGTTCTTGTAGCTGTTCTTCCTTGTTCCTCTTCAGTAGTACCCATGGCGAGTTAGATCTGATATTTTCCAGTGCCCTTGTAGTTTAAACTCCTTTTTCCTCATTAGGGTATCTACTTTATATAAAACTCCTCTGAACTTGCTGAACTGTTCGAGCACTTGAAATTAGATCAGAATATATTTTGATTTTCTGTCATACCACAGATCTGAAATTTATCACCTCAATCTGCGAAACCTATTTTTCCCTTACTTAAGTACTTCAGATCTGTACCTTTCATACCAGTATAGACGGTTTAGCTTTGAAAAAATGATAATCCGGTAGGTACCATTAGTCCCCTCGTAAACCGCCGATGCATTTATCTTTGCACTTTCTCCATTGTCAGACTCCGGTTTACCAATAACAAATTCCGGTTTAACAACATGCATATATCCTTGCACTGCTTTATAGTTATCCATTGCGAATCCTAAACCGTCAATAATCATGTTTCAGCTTCCCATTGAAATGGCCAAGCAAGTTTATGAATGCAACTGGGTTCCGTCTTGGGTCACTGAAGATCAGTTAAACAGATGTGTCGCAACCGGCGCTTTAGCCAAGAAAGAGGTCATTCATTGGAGGGCCCCTGGTACGGAAAATCCTCCTGAACCCAAGGACGGAGAAGTAGTTGTTTTTGTTGACCATCTGGGTCGAGGCTTTAGCCCTCCTGGTTCAAAATTCTTCTGAGATGTGCATGCCAGTTTTCAGTTTCACCCTCAGGACATCGGTCCAAACTCTGTGTCCAACATCTGCCATTTCCAAATCTTTTGTGAGGCTTATCTTCAGGAGGAACCCACAGTTGAATTGTTTAGGGATTTCTTCCATTTAAACCATCGCACAGAGTTCACAGATGGACCCAATACTAAACTTGGCGGAATGGCGGTTCAGAAAAGGAAGGAAGTCAGCTTCCCCCACGCCAAGCTTCATAGTCACCCCAAGGAGTGGAACCAGACTTGGTTTTATTGCAAAGACACATCTCCAACTGATGAAAACCCTTTGCCGGGTTACCGCCCTCACCGTCTTAGCAATACACATCCCTTTCCTCAGAGGTTAACTGCAAAGGAAAGAGCCAATTATGCCCCACAACTATCAAAGCTTAGAGCCTTCATGGCGAACGGGTTAACAGGTGTTGACTTTACTCGTTGTTGGATAAACTGGAGCATTCTGCCCTTAAGCCGGCACCCCGGTTTGATGTGTGAATACACAGGGAGCTTGACCGATCCTCAATGACATATCAATATTCAGCTAACAGAGGCTGAAGTTACAGAGGATGTCAAGAAAATATTGAATGAACCGGAGGCCGTCTGCGGCCAGACCGTATTAAGTCCTTTCTGCACCTCCAACAAACCGCCATCTATAAGAATCATATGACTTCTTTGTTTTCAGCTTAATCCTTTAAAACATTCTCTCAAAATGTTGTTTATCTTTGCCAGGGTGATGATCTGTTCTGGAAGAAAAAACCACAGGATAAACCGGCGAAACCGCAAGATAAACCGGCAAAGCCACTTCGCCCGAAGACCAAGGTTGTTAAAAAATCTGCCAAGAAAAGGACCACTGCGTCTTCCGAGCCAAACGCATATGCCAATGAGGCTAATCCGGACTCAGAGGTAGAACTTGACTCTCTTGGTTCATTTTTCATACACCTCATTGACAATGATTATTGTCAGGACGACGCTGTAGGCAGTCAAGCTGATGATGTTGAGGTAATTATTCTTTCCTCCGATTCAGATCCTCTACCAACATAAAAAATCCGTCGAGCAAACCGAAAAGTAAAATTTTCTCACCCCTTGCTCACTTGAACCCAAACTTTCTTTTGAAGACGCAGCAACACGAACTCGCCGCACAACCCGGCACAGCGGCCAGGTAGTTACCTCCGCCAGTCTACCGAACAGTCCGGTTTGGAAACGCCGATCAGAGGTCTCTTATACCCTTGACACTTCTTGCCCCAAGGCGGGTTGTTTCCGACAGCCTCTTAATCCGTCTGATTCGAATTATCAGGGAACGCCTCACTCATCTTCTGGCGAGTCAACAACTACACAACTTCCTGCCCTCAAGACAGTTTCTGGGTGAGTTATGCCTTAAACCGACTCTTAATACCTTATATTCACCTGATATATTTACCTTTTATATTTGTTCTATTAAGTGCCAAGCCTCGACCCAGCAAAAAGTCTCGGCTAAATAAACCGACTAACGAAAATGTGGTTGTTGAACCTGAAAAGACTCCGGATCCGGAAGAAACCGATGCGGATGTCATGCTTAATGATCCGCCGCCTCAAGATCATGATTTGTTTACTCAACAAGTAGAAATTGCCACCACAAGCCATGCTGACAAACCGACCAGCCCGGTCCGACCTGATGATAAATCAGCCAGTCCAGCTAAGGCTACTGACAAACCGCCAACTCCCATGAAGGCTGCTGATGATAAAGAGGATGATGTTATGATTACCGGTGTGAGCCACACCGCTCCTGGCAACCCGGTCGCTTTATCCAAACATAGCGCCAAGGATGAACTTTCTGCTATGGGCAAAGGCAAATGGAGCACCGATTTGTCCATCTACGCCCATCTCAACGCCCAAGACATTCACTCTGGCTTCTTGAACCGTCTGTACACCAGTCGTGATTACGAAGCCGGTTTAGTAAACTTGATGAAGGAGCGATGCGACGTAACTAATGCTCAACTCTACATCTGTTTCACTTTTTAATTCCAAATATCAACTCTAGTAGCCCCCAAGTGACGGTTTATGATATCAATCTAGATCGGGACTTAGTAATAACTTAACTTTTTATGCTTAGCCTCCAGGGACCGGGTTATCTCTTTAAGATGAACCGGTATTGTAGAATTGCAATACTGTATCTTTCACTGGTGTAGCCCCCAAGGGCCGGTTTAACTTTGTAAAGATGAATCGGGACTTTTTAAAAGACTTCCCAGATCAGTACTTTGAGCAAACATACATTAGCCCCCAAGTGCCAAGAGTAATACTTGTATTGTGCTTGGGACTTGTAGAAATTTCCGAGAACAAGCAAATATGCATTAGCCCCCAAGTATCAGGTGCATAACTTGTTATGTGCTTGGTACTTTGAAACATATATTACCAACTCAATATACTTCTGTCTGTTACAGGCTGAGCTGAGCAAAAAGGAAGCCCAAACTGCTGATCTGCAAGAGAACATCAAATCCCAGCAAGCCGAAACCTCCAAGGCCAAGGAAGAGTTGACCAGCGCTTTAGACGCTATGGAGAAACTGAAAGAGAGCTTCAACAAGGAGCGGGTGGATTGGGAGACAAAAAATCTGCTTTGCGAAAAAGAGCCGAGGACGCAGAAACAACTCTTAAACCTGTGGTAGATGAACTGACTGGCGTAAAGCTGCAGATACATGCCATGACGGCTGCTGTATTCGGTAAACATCCTTGCTTTACACTTTCAACATATCTTCCCATACGTTGCCGGTTTACTGATGTTTGTAATGATGCAGGAACTCACATTAGTCATCTATTCTCTGATGTACAGAAGAAGCTGAAGGCTGCCTACACGCTGATAGAGCAGTTGTATACCGGCGCGCAACGAATCATCTGCACCGCTTCACACAATAAACCGCCCCCAACGTTAATCAAGGATACCTTAGAAAGGCTGTCTATGTTGCCTGCCCGCGTAGAAGAACTAAAGAGATCTGCTACAAGGGCTAGTGCTCTGACCACACTAACCCGGGCAAAGGCGTGGGTGCCTGATCTTGATCCTAAGGATGTCAGCAAAGGCTATTCGAGCTTAAAAGAAGACGGATCAGAATTCGGGAATGATGACCTCCGAGCAATAAACCGGGAAGTACGTCCGCTAGCTTGCCAATTAGCTGAAGAAGCTGATCTTTCACATTACCAGGCAAGTTATGACGTTAACAACAAACGGGTGGCCGCACCAACTCCTAAGGTTCAAAATCTCATCCCGCCAATTCGTAACCACACTTATGCCTCTGCCATTGAACCGTCCACCCTTATAAGCGACGAGGCCGTGTTCCAAGCCCTAACTGGGATCGACTGAACAACTATTGACTTCCAGCCGCTGGGTAGAGACGAAGAGGATGAACCGGTGCAAGATGATCCGCAGCCGTCAGGTCAAGCTGGAGACGAATCATGATCCGAAGGCCGGTTTAATCTTCCACGTGCTGCAATGCTTATTGAGAAACAGTTATCCGTTTGGGCACTGAAACACCTTGTAATAGGCTAGTTAAAACACTTGGTCTGTTATGCCTTCATGCATATTTATTTGTGCCTGATGCTTGTTAATCCGCCATGCTTAACACATGATGTTCATAATCCATATCCAGTTATGCAAGCTATCCCTGCAGACAAGAAGCTGAAAGTGCCCTGGCGGTTTACCGCCGGACGGGTCATGATGCCCAGATATATAGCCAGGGTTCATAACCAAGGCTGTAAAAAGATATTCAAATATGAAAGTAATTGATACGTGTGACCTTGAATCACAACGTTGGCTGACCAACGTTGGTAGTCAGGGTGATAACCCCAATCTTGAGTAATTATAACTCCTTTTATACCGTGCCGGTTTATGATAAAACCGTGCCAGGTTGTGGTAAACACCAGTTATTCAATGTTGGTGACTTAAAGTCGAAACCAGACCGGGTTAAGAAACTCCGGGTTGTAAGTGATTACGTACTGACAACTTGTAGTTGACAGCCTAACCGGGTTGATGAACACCGGTTTATCAAAAACATCATAAGCCTTGTCAAAAGAGAGAAAAACTTGGCAAAAAGCAAATGAAAACTTGTAGTCGAGGCTTTTCACGGGCTGCCAGGCCCCGAATTCGAGGCTTTTCATGGGCTGCCAGGCCACCGAGTTAAACCATTTTACGAAGGCTTTTAAGATGGTCCTCAATCCTTAACCAATCATCGTTTTAACTTGACAAGTTCAGGGTCTTATCAGAGTAACTTGTCAATGTTCGACGGGTCATACCAGGTTTACCTAGGCGGAGTGACTTACTTAAGAAGGCAGGCTAACCCGGGGTTTTAGGTGTATACACCAGGCTTCCAAGCCGTGGCTTGATAGCCTATTACAAGTGTAGATTCTTTGTTCATTGCGACAGCAAAGAATCCCCAAGTAACATTTTGAGCTGTGCTCAGTGGGTGCCTATGTTTGAGTTGTTGTTTTGCAACACTCTCTTTGGCCCCGGAGGAATTTGGCTTTGAGCCGATCAAGAGGTGTAGCTATGGTTCAAATGCAACCAAGCCCCAAGTGATTTTTATATAAAGCTTTAATAAGCTGAATCAAGGGGTAAACCGGACGCCGCTTTATGAACAGAAGCCCCCATGTAACCACACATGATATAAGAAAAACAACAGATACCCCGCTTTAGCTAAGGCTCTGGTTTATATTAATCATAATATATACATTGTCATAACTATGTACATGAGTAGAGCCTGTGGCTCAAGTATAATAAGGCCAAAGATGAGCAATATTCCACGACCGGTGGGTCTCCTCCTCCGATTTACGTGAGTCCTTGCGCTCTCGAACATCTATAAGGTAGTATGACCCGTTGTGCAGATTCTTGCTGACCACAAAAGGTCCTTCCCAAGGTGGGGATAACTTGTGCATATCTGTCTGATCCTGGATGAGTCGGAGCACGAGATCGCCTTCTTGAAAAGTTCTGGTTCTAACTCGGCGACTGTGATAACGCCGCAGATCTTGCTGATAAATCGCCGAACGGGCTGCTCCAATGTCACGCTCCTCATCTAACAGATCAAGTGCTTCTTGTCGTGCCTTCTCATTGTCAGCTTCAACATACGCCGCTACACGAGGTGAGTCATGACGGATATCACTAGGAAGAACCGCCTCTGCTCCATAAACCATGAAAAAAGGCGTGTAACCCGTCGATCTGTTGGGGGTGGTATTGATGCTCCATAACACAGAAGGTAACTCCTCTACCCAAAAACCCGGCGTCTGTTGCAGAGGAACCATAAGCCGGGGTTTGATGCCTCTCAAGATCTCTTGATTGGCCCTCTCCGCTTGACCATTGGACTGGGGGTGAGCCACTGATGATACGTCAAGCCGGATGTGCTCACGTTGACAGAACTCTTTCATGGCACCTTTTGACACATTGGTACCATTGTCCGTTATAATGCTGTGTGGAAAACCAAACCGGAAAATCACCTTTTTGATAAATTGAACCGCCGTGGCCGCATCACACTTACTGTACATGAGCCGGTACATGAGCTTTGTGAACTTATCAACCGCCACCCACTTTGTGAACTTATCAACCGCCACCAAAAGGTGGGTCTTCTTGTCCTTGGATCTCTTAAAGTGGCAACCATATCTAGCCCCCAAGTTGCAAACGGCCAAGTGATTGGAATCATCCTCAATTCTTGAGCCGGTACATGAGCGCGTCGTGAGAATTTTTGACATCCATCACACCTTTTGACCAAGTCCTCGGCATCAGCATGAGCCGTCAACCAATAGAAACCATGACGAAACACCTTGGCTAGCAGAGATTTTGAACCGGCGTGGTGACCACAATCTCCTTCGTGGATCTCACGCAAAATTTCACGGCCTTCTTCCGGAGACACGCAGCGTTGAAACGCCCCTGTTACACTGCAATGATGTAACTCTCCATTGATAATAGTCATGGACTTGGACCGCCGGATTATCTGCCTGGCCGAAGTTTCATCTTCTGGTAAATCGCCCCGGTTCATATACGCCAAATATGGAACCGTCCAATCCGGGATAACATGAAGAGCCGCCACCAACTGAGCTTCCGGATCAGGAACAGCCAAATCCTCTTCACCAGGGACTTTGACGGACGGATTATGCAGCACATCCAGGAAAACATTGGGTGGAACCGGTTTACGCTGGGAACCCAAGCGGCTTAAAGCGTCTGCCGCTTCATTCTTCCGCCGGTCCACATGATCGACCTGATAACCTTTGAAGTGACCTGCAAGAATATCCACCTCTCGACGATACGCTGCCATGAGTGGGTCCTTGGAATCCCAAGTACCGGACACTTGTTGAGCCACCAGGTCCGAGTGACCGAAGCACTTAACTCGGCTTAGATTCATCTCTTTAGCCATCCGAAGACCATGGAGTAGAGCCTCATATTCAGCTGCATTGTTAGTGCAAGGGAACATTAAACGGAGAACATAACAAAACTTATCACCTCGTGGGGAAGTTAATACGACTCCAGCCCCCGAGCCCTGCAATTGCCTGGACCCATCAAAATGAATAGTCCAATAAGTATGATCCGGCTTCTCTTCCGGCGCCTGTAGTTCTGTCCAATCATTGATGAGTGCCTGAGATTTGATCGCCGTCCGGGGTATATATTTTAACCCGTGAGGCCCAAGCTCAATAGCCCACTTAGCAATCCGGCTAGTTGCTTCCCTGTTCTGGATTATATCCCCCAAAGGAGCAGAGCTGACCACCGTGATGGGATGACCTTGGAAATATTGCTTACGCTTCCAGCTTGCCATGAAAACTCCATACACCAGCTTCTGCCAATGCGGGTACCTTTGCTTGGATTCAGTAAGTACCTCACTGATATAATAAACCGGCCGTTGAACCGGGTACTCCTTTCCGGCCTCCTTGTGCTCCACCACAATAGCCAAGCTAACAGCCCGGGCGTTAGCTGCCACATATAGCAACAATGGCTCTTTATCAACAGGAGCAGCAAGAACCGGTGGATTAGCCAGCTGCTGCTTTAAGTCCTCAAATGATTCATTGGCGGCGTCACTCCAGACGAAGTTATCCGTTTTCTTCAGCATCTGATATAAAGGGATGGCCTTCTCCCCAAGGCGACTGATAAACCGGCTCAACGCGGCAATCCGGCCTGCCAGGCGTTGAACATCATTAATACACTTCGGTTTAGCCAAAGAAGTTACAGCCTTGATTTTCTCCGGATTAGCTTCAATGCCTCTGTTAGATAACAAAAACCCAAGAGCTTGCCTGCCGGCACACCAAAAATACACTTGGCCGGATTAAGCATCATTTTATAAACCTGCAGGTTATCAAAGGTCTCCTTCAAGTCATCTATCAATGTCTCCTTCTGTCTAGATTTTACCACAATATCATCCACATAAGCATGAACATTGCGGCCGATCTGATCATGAAGACAATTCTGCACACAGCGCTGATAAGTCGCCTGGGCACTCTTGAGCCCAAAGGGCATAGACACATAGCAGAAGGCTCCAAAAGAAGTTATGAAGGCTGTCTTCTCCTGGTCCTTAACTGCCATTTTGATCTGGTGATAACCAGAATACGCATCCAGAAAGCTCAATCGCTCGCAACCCGCTGTAGCATCAATGATTTGATCAATACGCGGGAGGGCAAAAGGATCTGCTGGGCAAGCCTTGTTGAGATCTGTATAGTCCACACACATACGCCAAGTGTCGTTCTTCTTAAGTACTAGCACCGGATTAGCCAACCACTCAGGATGAACACTTCGATGATAAACCCAGCCGACAAGAGCCTGGATACCTCCTCACCAATAGCTTTCCGTCTTTCTTCATTGAACCGGCGAAGAAACTGCTTGACCGGTTTAATCTTCGGATCAACATTAAGTGTGTGCTCAGCGAGTTCCATCGGTACACCTAGCATGTCAGAAGGTTTCCACGCAAAGATGTCCCGGTTCTCACGGATGAACTCGATGAGCGAGCTTTCCTATTTCGGATCCAAGTTAGCGCTGATGCTAAACTGCTTGGATGAATCGCCAGGAACGAAATCAACAAGCTTAGTATCATCAGCCAATTTAAACTTCAAGGCCAGTTGATGCTCTGTAGTTGGCTTTTTCAAAGAAGTCATATCTGCCGGATCAACATTGTCCTTGTAGAACTTCAACTCCTCTGTTGCACAAATCGATTCAGCGTATGCCGCATCAGCTTCTTCACATTCCAAAGCGATCTTGTGGCTCCCATGCACTGTGATAGTCCCCTTATGGCCCGGCATCTTGAGCTGCAGATAGACATAACAGGGCCTTGCCATAAACTTAGCATAAGCCGGCCGTCCAAACAGGGCATGATATGGGCTCCTGATTTTCACCACCTCGAAGATCAACGTCTCTGATCTTGAATCGTGCTCATCACCGAAAGCAACCTCTAGAGCTATCTTACCAAGTGGATACGCCGATTTACCAGGCACCACACCATGGAAGACCGTGTTGGACGGTTTAAGATTTTTATCTGTTAACCCCATGCGACGGAAAGTTTCATAGTAGAGGATGTTGATACTACTCCCCCCGTCCATGAGTACTTTGGTGAACTTATAACCTCCTACCTGAGGTGCCACCACCAACGCCAGATGACCCGGATTATCAACCCGGGGTGGATGATCCTCTCGACTCCACACAATGGGTTGTTCAAACCAACGTAAATAATGGGGCACCGCTGGTTCAACGGAATTCACTGCCCTTTTATGAAGCTTCTGATCGCACTTGTCCAAGCTAGTGGTGAAGACATGATACTGTCCGCTATTCAACTACTTCGGGTTGCTCTGGTAACCCGGCTGGTGCTGCTGCTACTGATTTCCTTGATGATTATAACCACCTTGGTTGCCCTGATTGCCTTGATTGCCATGCCCACTATGATTACCGTGAAAACACAAACTGGAACTACCTCCACCATAACCCGCCCATGAGATCCGGGGCCTGAACCGCCACCCGGTCCATGATCATACCGAAAAAATCAGAATTTTTGAACTCCTGCATGATATAACAATCCTTCCAGAGGTGCATGGCCGGTTTCTCCTGAGACCCGTGCTTTGGGCAAGGCTGGTTTAACAGATAAGACAGGCGCTCCGGGTTAGGGCTTGGTCCTCCACTACGCGGGGCGGTTTACCCTTACACCGCTGGCCCTTGTCCTACGCGTTGGTATTAGCCACAAAATCCAAACTGCTATCCGTTTTACGCTTACCATTGTTTCCATGACCCGCCGGGTTGTGCTACTGCCCCTTGGTATTGCCGCTCTTCTTTCCCTTCCCTATCTTGTCATCGTCAGACTCGGGATCCTTGGTACTATCAGAGTCGGCATACTTCACCAGAGTAGCCATAAGAGTCCCCATGTCATTGCGGTGACGTTTGAGTCGTCACAATTTCAACTTTAGAGGTGTAAACCGGCAATTGCCTTCCAACGTCAAAACTGCTATGTCAGCGTTGAAGCGGTCTGATGAATGCAAGATTTGCGAAACCCGACGCACCCAATGGGTTGTTGATTCTCCTTCCTCCGGAACACAGGCAGCCATGTCCACAATCGACATGGGCTGCTTGCACGTGTCTTTGAAATTCTGAATAAACCGGGCCCTCAACTCGGCCCATGACCCAATCGAGTTAGCTGGCAAGTTTTTCAACCAAGTGCGAGCCGTTCCTTCCAACATCATGGTAAAGTATTTAGCGCACGCCGCATCATCCACATCCAGCATCTCCATTGCCATATCATAGCTTTCAACCCATGACTCGGGGGATAAATCGTCGGTGTAATTTGGCACTTTACGTGGGCCTTTGAAATCCTTGGGCAGGTGCACGTTGCGCAGCGCCGGGACGAGACACAGCACTCCCAAAGAGCTAGAAGTAACCCCTGGTTCCACCGACGTGGTTGGACGAACCGGAGTAAGTTGGCGGGCCTAGCCCGTCGCATCTCGACCGCTACCGGGGACTCGCCTTCGATCGGGAGGGCCGCCAGTTGTGAAGCGGCAGTGACAATGTTAACCATCGGGTTAGAATAGTGACCCGGCGGCGTTGGGACGTGTTGCGACGGATCATTGTTCTGACGGGGCGGATTTGTTGGACACGGCTGAACCGGCGCTCCCGTTTCAGGTGCCTCTGCCCGGTTTACCGCCGGCGGATTACTGGTCCCTGCTCCTGGGGTATTAAAGAGGTTCCTGGCCTCATAAACCGGCGGCATGAAAGTGCGTTATATCAACTAGAGGGGGGTGAATAGGCGATTTTTATGAATTCTTCACTGAGGAATTTGCGGGTGAGGAAATTCCTTAGCGAAGAACTACTTGCAGCGGAATAACTACTCAAGAGTAAGCATAGCAGAACATAGGCATGGTCATCATGATGAAATGAAGACAAACACAGAGAAAGCGTAAACACAGGATAGCACAGGATGAAGACAAACAGACTGAAGAAATTGAACTGAGGAAATGGACAAAGTCTTCTGTCAAAGTCTTCAAACACATATATGACAAGCACACAACACAGTAATGAGGAAATGAAAGAGTTGAGGAAATAGAACCAGTAAGCTTGGTGAAGACAATAATTTGGTAGACCAGTTCTAACTGCTGTCTCAGTTGTACATCTGGTTGGAGCGGCTAGGTATTTACACCTGAGGACACACAATCCCGGACACACAGTCCTCACCGTATTCTCCTTGAACTAAGGTCACACAGACCTCGTCCAATCACTCATGGTAAGTCTTCAGGTGACTTCCGAACCTTCACAAACTCGGTCACTCGGCGATCCACAATTCCTCTTGGATGCTCTAGACCATGACGCCTAACCGTCTGGAAGAAGCACTGTCTTCAAAGGTAACAAGTGTCGGATCCACGCAGGATCAATCTCTTCAGTGATGCTCAATCACTTTGGGTTTGTAGGTGTTTGGGTTTGGGTTTTCATCACTTGATGATTTTCGCTCAAAATCCTCGGAGGATGGGATGCTCTCAAATGACAAATGTCAGTTTCTCTCGGAGCAGCCAACTAGCTAGTGGTTGTAGGGGGCAACTATTTATAGCCTAGGGAGCAGCCCGACATGATAAGACATGAATGCCCTTCAATGATATGACCGTTAGGTGGGTAGATATTTTGGGACAGCTGGCGCATAGCACAGCAACGGTCGGAAATTTGAGTATCAAATTCCTCAGGGCTATCATGTTCCTCACTGTGTAGGCAATCTGCACTGGCGAATTCCTAACTCCTCAGTCAGAACAAATTCCTCAGAGACCAGAAGAACTTCGTCTCTGTCACTGAAGAATATGACTGACCTGTATGAGATTTCCAATGGCTTCACTCGAAGGGATTGGTAGGTGTAGGATTTTGAGTTGAGCATCACATGGAAATTTTTCCTTAGAATTTCCTCGACCCCCTTTAACAGTACGGTGTTTCCTATGACTCAAGAAAGAGAAAATGAAACTACGAAAACAAAAATCTTCACGCTTCATGTTCCTCAAATTTATACCAAGTCTTCAAGGTCACACCAATTTCTTCACTTTCAAAGTCTTCAGAAAGTCTTCAGAAATCCAAAGTCTTCAGTCGAAGAACTTCATTTTTAGGGGTCGACTTTCTCTGTAAATATCAAACTCCTCATAGACTTATAGACCTGTGTACACTCATAAACGCATTAGTCTCTTAACCTATAAGTCTTCAATACACCAAAATCACTAAGGGGCACTAGATGCACTTACAATCTCCCCCTTTTTGGTGATTGATGACAATATAGGTTAAGTTTTCAACAGGGATAAACATATGAAATGTAAATACTGATATTGAGGAATTTGATTGCAAGATATAGAAGAACTCCCCCTGAAGATGTGCATAGTTAGGAATTTGCTTTTGAAGCAATGGACACTTGAAGAGTTGAATCATGGAGATCTCCCCCTATATCTTGTAATTCATACACGCATTTGACATAATATATGAAGAATTTGAAATGCATGATGAAATATGGTGACTGATGTAATTCAGCATGCGTGCAATAACATTAACGAGGAATAAGCATGCAGAAGAAACAGCAAAAGTATCAGGCCACCATAGAGTTTTAAGTTTACAACACGATCAAACAAAGTCATCAGAAGAACGAGAGTTGTAACTTAGAAAAAAACCGCCCATATAAGATAGACCCGCTGAAGACTAACTCAAATTTCTTCCCCTTTGTCATTGAATGACCAAAAGGTTCGAAAATGAGGACTAACGCGCCCTGAAGAATATCAAGTTGATGAAGGAGTGCTAGCGTTGTTGGGGTCGTTTGTTGATGTAGGGCTTGCCGCAATGTCGTCCAAGTCTTCATGCTCATTAGTTTCGCGCGATGAAGAATAGGAGCTGGCCACCAAGGAAGGAACCTTGACCTTCTTGTATTTCTTCGATGGAGGTGCAGACCGGTCAAAGTCCTCCTTGAGACCCATGTTCTTCAGATCTTCTTCGCTGTGAATGTGAGACAGAACAGCCTAGGTGCGACCGAAGACTTCATGGAGGTAGTAATGGTTTTTCTTCACTGCATTATGTGTAGCAGTCATGTTGTGAAGAATTGAACCAAACTGACGCTTAACCCATTTATGGTTTCGATCCACCTTCTGGTGAAGACTTAGCATAAGTTCACGGTCAGTCATCAGACGAGGAGCAGTAGGTTGAGGATTTGGCTTGGAGGCATGGGCAGCAGAATCATGAGTGGCAGAGTCATCATTGGTGGAATAAGATGCAGCCTTGCGACAATGATCATCTAATGGACGAATGCCTTCATCTATAACAGCTGGTGCCTTGCCCTTTTCGTTAGCTGAGGAATAGGTCTGCTTGAGGACTTCAATCAGGGGCAAGTAGCTGAGGTGATTCTGAAAATCAGCTTTGTAGTTGAGTGAAGACCTTGTTCTGATGAATATCATAATCCACGGTGCATAAGGCTTCAACTCAAACGGTGAAAGTGCAACATTTGCCAGAGTCCTCATGAAGAAATCGTGATAATTGACAGGAATGCCATGAATGATGTTGAAAACCAGATTCTTCATGATGCCAACAATTTCCTCATCATATGAGTCGTGGCCTTTGATTGGACTCATAGTCTTCGTCAAAATGCGATAGACTGTCCTTGGTACATACTGCAATTCCTTCACGAGGAATTTTGTCCTTGAGGCTTGACCTGGTTTTAATGGCTTCATCAGCACTTACATATAGTGATCAGTAAGCTCAGGTTCTTGGTACATGCAATGAGCTCCTTCAGGTGGAGAACTGCTGGGCAGGGGGTGAAGTAATTCAGTGGCCGGTGCCTTATAGTGAGTATTTTCAGTCATCCAGTCCAAAACCCAGGAGTTCACATCGTCAGGATCTCCTGTGATGTGCAAAGTTGCGTAGAATTGAAGAATGAAGAAGGCATGTGTCATGAGTTCTTCATTCCAATCAACTATGTCTGTGCAAAAGTTGAGGAGGCCTGTGTCATGAAGCACACTAAGGACAGGAGTGAAGCATGGCAGTGATTCCATGTCCACATGAGGAATATGCTTGTGGTCGAGGACTTTGTCCTTGTTGAAGAGCAGTGAAGAATAGAAGTTGGCCTGGCTGGTGGTCCAGAAGCGCTTCCTTCTAAGACGAGCCGAATCATAGGGACTGTAGTCAGTGAAGAACACGTGCTCGCCAAAGAAATCATCAGCCTTGAATTTCTGCTTCTTTGAGAATGGATCATTTGGCTTGGGCTGAGGAGTGTCAGTCAATTGCATTATCACCTCAGGAATCGCAATCTCAGGTTCTTCAGGCTAAGGAATTTCAGCTTCTACCCCAGTGACAGCCTGGGTCTTCAATTCTTCATGTACATTTTCTTCAGCACTAGTGGATGGAATTTCTTCATGGACAGATGGGGTTGCACGAGGTTCTTCAGATCCCATTTGTACTTCAGTAGCAACAGGGGACTGAGGAATTTTCTGTAAAGGTGTGAAGAGTGGAGAGTTGGGGTGCTGACTTTCCCAAAAGTCATCATTCATCACTGGTGTGGTACAGCCAATGTCCACGTCTTCATCTTCTATTTCTTCAATGCCAGCCTCTTCAGCAGTAAACTGAGGCATAGGCGAGGAAACAGCTGGAGTTGAAGGGATTTCATCCACTTCAATTTCTTCAACCATCTGCTCTGACGAAGCAGCAGAAGGATTTTCTTCATCAGATTCGCTAGGGATCACATATTCTTCATCAAAAGGAACAAGGTCCTTTGATGGCATGGTTGAGATCGGAACAACATCAATGGGGTTTCCAACTGAGCTGGTCAATTTCTTCATCTTCTTCGGAGCTGAAGAATCTGATGAAGCTGATGCTTTCCTTTTCTTCACTGTTGCATGCTCTGCAGCCTTGATCTTCTTCACATCTGATGCAGATGGAAGAATTGGAGTTGGGTTAGGCGCAGGAGGAGCAGAGGAATGTGGTTGATTTTCTTCAGGCACAACTGATGCAGTTGCCCTGACCTCTTCATTTTCTTCAGGCACACCACTAGTGGATGCCCTGGCAATTTCATCAGCGGCTGGAATGCAGTCATCAACCCTGGAACTCACATTTTCTTCAGCAGCCTGAATGTCATCAGCGGTGCTGGCATGTTCTTCAGTTGGCTGAGCAGATGCTTCAGTCTGAGGAATTTCTTGTTGCGATGGGGCTGCAACATTGGAGGTGAACTTCTCAGTCAGTTTAACAAACCTGACCTTGGCTCCTTGCCATCAGCATAGTAAGCATTGAAATCATCACTGAGGACTTTGATTTCAGACTGGATCTTCACAAGATCATCAGTTGTCATAGAGACAACATTGTTCTTCAGGAATTTCTCCTTCCTGTACTGCGCTTTCTTGATCTGCCTGGCCTTCTCAAATTTCCATTTCTCTTCTTGGATGAAGGTAGTCAGCATATGATTTTGGCCAGGAGTCGGCTTGAAGTCAGGCATAGGAGTGTTTGGGTCCTTATGCCAGAGATCAATCTAGTCGAGGATCAACTTTGGATCCAAAAGCAGAGGCACATTTGTGCCCTTGGCTCTAGCGGCCCTGACTTGCCTATCTCTGATGATTTCAGTAAGTTCATCATCATCAGCTTCGTCTTCTTCAAACGGCACTTGGAAGGCGACCTGCTTCTTGTGAGGACTTGGGCGAGAGCCTCGTCCAGCAGTGGTCTTTGTCTTCAGCAGAGAGGGTCCCGTTGAAGAATTTGGTGCAGCTGAGGAACTAACAGAAGCTCCTGAGGCAATAGAGATCCCTGTAGTCCTTTGGCACGTGGCAAGATGCATAGGTGCTGAGGATTTGGTCGGAGCAGCTGAGGACTTATGCGGAGGAGTTGAGAATTTTGGAGGAGCAGGAGCAGCGTGAGAAATTGGCCGTGAGGGCTTTGAGGATTCTGGTCGTGAGGGCATTGCTGAGGAACTTGGCCTTGAGGGCATTGAAGGTGAAGCACTTGGCTTACGCGCAGGCTTCTTTGCCATGGATTTCTTCGGCTTGACATAGGCCTCAGTGGCAGCAGCAGCAGTAGAGTCTTCATTGAATTTCCTCACTACTTCTCTGGCTTGTCTTGCCAGCTTGGCCTATTCATCAGGATAATCCTCACCACGCTTGAGGCTGGTGGGATCAGCTTCTTGGCCAGGTTCCAACGGAGGTCTTGGGCATGGAGGATTGAGTGCGAATTTCTTCATGTATTTGGGAGTCACATACCTGTACTCCCTCCACTCTCTTGCCCATCTCCTCTCTATCTTCTGAATGCGCACCTTGCGCTGATTTTTATCTTCCTCAGGGGGTGTGCAGTACCCAGCATAGATGTCCTCAGGGATTTCAAATGCAGTGTTGACTTCAAGCCTCTTTCCTCCTTTCTGTGGCTTCTTTCCATCGGCCATTTTCTTCAGATGAGGAATTTGAACAATTGAATTCTCTGAAGAAGTATGCAACTTTTCTTCGAGGAACGCTGCAAATGAGTTAAGTTGATGAGAACCTAGAGATTCAGCAGCGGACATGAGTACCTGTGAACGGAGTATAGTTGCGAGGAATTTGGAGAGGTCATATGCGTTCTTAGAAGGTTTTTCAAAAAGAACAAGTTTGAGGAATTTGATTAGATGAGTCTTGAAGAATTTCACTAAGCGTTCTTTGTCTTAGGTTCCAGAGTTGTATAGACCGAAGATCCACACACTTGAGGAATCTTGAAGAAAAATTATTGCTTAGAGAAACGAATCAAGAACAGATGACATGTGAGGTGTTTAGTGTGTGAAGAATTTGAAGAATAAACACCTTTGAAGATTTTGTAGAAATCATTTGAATCAAAGAGGGCAGTAAAAGTAACTTTTAATTACCCTGGACGAAGAACACGACGAACTGTGAGGTAGAGATGAGAAGTTCGTCTATGTAGATCTTCCACGCCCTAACTCGGCGGACGAAGACGGCTACGGCGGCGGCGGAGTGAAGATTTCCGTGGCCGGCGCGAGGACGGCGGCGACGAGGTCGAGGCACTAAAGCTCTTCCTCACTGGCGATGATGAAGTAGCGGCGGCGCTAGGGTTTGAGAAGCTCGAGCTGGAGAGAGGTCGAGCGGAGTAAAGGAAGCGACGAAGGGGAGAGGGGGTATTTATAGCCACGGTGAAAAACTGTTCGCCCGAAGATTTTGGACGAACGTGCTCCTGACCCTTCTCATTCGCTTGACATGTGTCACCCACGTACTGAGAAGTGGAGATCGTGTTAGATCGTGGGTGAATAGATAAGTATTTCATGGGATGCGGAACGGTTTGAGCGGCAAAGCCGAAAATTTGGATAAGATAAGTTAAAAGTTCCGTTTGAAATTCTTCAGCTGACAAGGACACAGTGAAGATTTTGAACGATTTTCAAATAGAACGCACATGAAGAATTTGTGAATAGATTGGGTTGAGTATAGCATAGAGGGCGAAGGGTCCGATCAGATTCACTTAGCAGAAAAACTAACTTGAAGAATTAACCATAAGTGAATGCTGTAGAGGACATAAACATATATATATATAGCCAATGAAGAAAAACGACGGAAACAGTGAAGACAATGCAAAGTTGAAGAAAATGAACAACTGAGGAAAAACTCAACTTGAAGATTTTCAACTTTTGGTGGTGGCGTGACCCACCGTATAAGAATGATGATTTCAGACACCGCGTACAATTGTCGTAGGGTTCTGAGAATCAAGTTCTTCGTTAATTTCTTCACACTTAGATTGTTATTGTTCATTGATTGAAGAAAAACGTTTCTTCATGTGTTGCACATCTAAGTCATCAATTTTGCATAAGTGTTAGGATGAGTGTCCTTTTCAAAGAACATTCGAAGATTCTAAGATATTTAGCTCACACCGCAACTTGCTAAATCTCTTCTCATCCAAGGGCCTTTTGAAGATATCGGCTAGCTGTTCTTCAGTCTTCACATGCTCAATAGAAATGTCGCCCTTCAACACATGATCACGAAGAAAATGATGACGAATCTGAATGTGCTTTGTCTTCGAGTGCCGAACTGGGTTGTGAGCAATCTTGATGGCACTCTCATTGTCACAGTAGAGAGGCACATTCTTCATGTTGATGCCATAGTCCTTGAGAGTTTGCTTCATCCATAGCAATTGAGCACAACAAGAACCAGCAGCAAAGCTTCAGCAGTAGACAGTGATACGCAGTTCTATTTCTTCGAGGACCAACAGACTAAAGATCGTCCGAGGAAATGACATGTACCAGATGTTGACTTGCGGTCCACATGATCAGGAGCATAGTCAGAGTCAGAATATCCAATGAGATCAAGAGCCGAGCCCTTGGGGTATTGTCGTGGAATTAACACGTCAGATGTCCTAGGTGTAAGGACTTAGTCGTGAGGCCAGCGCATCTATGTAGTAGCTTGAGAGGGGTTGATTGGAATGAGAGACGTAGGGCGGATCAACGCACAAGACAAGGGTTTAGACAGCTTCGGGCCCCGGGAAACATCATCCGGTAACAACCCTACATGCTGTTTGTGGCTAGGTCTCATTATGCTCATGAGAGAGTCGCCGGTAAGCCGGCTCTTTGTGTCTAGCCCTAGAGATTGTTTCTTGTTGCTTGTCCCTCTTCGGGGTGCCCTGCCCCTCCTTATCTATGTTAGAAGGGCGGGTTACATGTGGAGTCCTAGTAGGACTAGGACTAGTCTATCTTCTCTTACAAGTTAATTACAAGTCCGGGTCTTGCTTCCTCGTAAAGGAAATATTCGTCATCCCTTTCCTTTTAAGCCGGCCCACCATAACATGAGCCGGCCTTCTAGGCCTTGGGCCTAGTCTTCTATCTGACCCACCGTTGGGGTCATCCGTGAATCGTCAGGCTCGTGAGTCGTCTGACAGTGAGCCGCCAGACCCGTGAGTCGCCAATCCTCCGGCGGGTCACGGTGAACCGCCAAGTCCGGCCGGGTCATACTTCTGGCCGGGTCATACCGCGGGGTATATCCCCGACATTAGCCCCCAGTTTAATTTGGATTTATCCATGTTAAACTAATCTGCAATATAAACACAAGAACAAATTTGACAGGTTGTGTTCCGGGTTAAATATTCTTGGTAAGCCGGCACTTGATCATCCTTAAGTCCTTGTCATCTTCCTTCTTGATATGTATCCATAATCTCTTAGCAAATCTCTTTAGTAGATATGTTCAAATTTTGCCAATGCAAAAAATCCAGATACTTCCTTTGAAAAATCCGGGTCAATAGGCCAGCTTCAGAGTCAATTTGCTGACATTAGTCTCTTGTTGAAAAGTATTGTAAGAGATAATCCACTTGAGTCGGCTTTCAATGCTCTAACTTGACAAAAATATTGGTCTTCAAATATTCAACTTATATTCAGCCGGCTTAAAGATATAAAACTTGCCGGTTTATGAGTACCAAAATTGCCGGGTTATAAAAGCTGATACTTCCGGGTCATAATTGTTGCCAACGCTGGTTCATGATTATTGATGACGCCGGGTTGTAGACACAGGGTCATAATGATTGGTGACGCCGGGTCAATCTGGTTTGCTCAAAACAAAGAATTTGAAAATATTTCTTCGATAATAATATAATACCTGTAGCCCCCAAGTCTTGAGGAGAACAAAGTGATGGCTTAAGACTTGCTTCAATATAAATGCTGCCACTTTGAAGAAATCCATATTGTTCATCTCAGTCACTAGTAAAAACTGAATACTCCATATTATGTAGCCCCCAAGTGCCGGGTTGTCATGCTTGCAGCAACCTGGGACTTGTAATTGCCTTATGCTCATATAAACTTCAACCAGCGTAGCCCCCAAGGGCCGGGTCATTATGCAATAATGAGCAGGGACTTTGTAAATATGATCATTGATA
The DNA here is from genome assembly GCF_002575655.3 of Aegilops tauschii subsp. strangulata. Lineage (NCBI taxonomy): Eukaryota > Viridiplantae > Streptophyta > Magnoliopsida > Poales > Poaceae > Aegilops > Aegilops tauschii. The sequence goes on along the minus strand of NC_053038.3, from coordinate 45,797,897 downwards.
ATAACAGTATATAATGTAATCTCCATCATGGGGCTTGAACCCATGTCCACAAGGTTAAGAGCTTTGTACTCTACCAACTGAATAGTGGATCTTTCAATATAATGGATTAAGGCTTGTGTACCTTGAATTTTCGACAGGAGCAACTGGTAGCCCCTAAGGGCGGCTCATTTAGAATGTGATGAGTCGGGTCTTCAATAAGTTGAGCCAAAAAAATAACTTTGCATTAGGCCCCAAGTGCCATGGTGCATGCTGGCAGTGACATGGGACTTGTATATTCGATGTAATCTCGATTTGAACAATGTAGCCCCCAAGTGCCGGGTCGTAAGCCTGCAGCGACTCGGGACTATTTCCTCCATTGTAAAATAAATCATGCCCATTGATAAAAATAATAGCCGTTGCGCTAAAGAGACTTTGAAAACCTCAATCATAACACTGGTTATTGATAATCACAATAGAAATCCAGCCATGTTGGCTATTCAAGATTTGAATAATATAATCCGGTATAAAAACCTCAATCATTCAATATCATCATGAAAATTCAGCCAGTTTTGGCTATTAAAGATTTGAATACCTCATCGATTGACAAGTAAACCCGGAGTTTAAATACCTGGCGGCTCTTGGCCAATGACGACTTAATGGGCCTTCATTGTAAGCCGGAATTTTTGTAACCCGGTGGCCTATAGCCCTTGAGAAAACCAATAATTGATAACCCTTTTGAGACACCAATTTCAGTGATGAGCTTGGACTGAAGCATTTATATAAGTCATAGTTCTGCAAATCCTGCACAGAGTTTAAACAACATATGCCCTGGCGACTTAACGTCAAAAGCCAGGGCGGGTAACCACCCAAATGTAGTCTTACCCTGCACACAAGTAGATCACAAGAACCCTTGGCGGTTTGCCGCAGGGCGGGTCATATAAAAACCCGAAAAGAATCATAAATAGACAAGCCGGTTATCAATCATGATGTTAAAACACAATTGATGTTATCATACTTATGATCCTTTGGATGATACCACCGGTTTACGTGACCCGGAGGGTGAAGTTGATAATGTAACCCTGTAAAAGCCGGCACATATGATATTTGTGACGACTCAAATACTTGTGATTGTATAAAAACAGATAAAAAATTTTGAGGCTTCTAATTCGAATACGATCAGTAAACCGTTCCAAAGGGGTTAAGCTAAGATTCGAATACGATCATATAGCCCCCAGTGGCGTTGGCGTTGCCGATCAAAGTGGGTATCGACAGCTATGTTCTCTTTGGTTCGAATACGACCTATGTTTGAACAGGAAGCCCCCAAATGACCTTAAGAGTTGTTTAGCAACGCTGATTCGAATACGATCCACGTCGAATCCCAAAGGGGTTGAGCTATGATTCGGATACGATCAAGAAGCCCCCAAGTAGGTTCAGCAGTTTGCTAATCAAAAGGGTATCGACATCTATGTTCTCTTTGGTTCGAATACGACCTATGTTTGAACAGGAAGCCCCCAAGTGATCATAATAAGATAAGCCGTAAGGCAGGATACCCAAGTTTGAACCACGCATCATGGCAGCAAGTTCTTTGGCAACCTTTAATTTTTCTGAGAACTCGAACTTGCGAGAGATTAATTCTTTTTGAAACGGAAGTTTAAACCGGATGTGAAAGCTTCAAAACTTTGTGAGAGATAAATTTACCTTGAGCCGGATTTTAAACCGGAATCCTTCTTTTTAAACCGGAAATTTTCTGACGGCCTTTAAATTTTTCACCAATATAGCGGTAGCCTCCGGAACCGGGTTACCTTCCCTCCAATGACCCGGAGTTCTTGAATTCACTAACACCGGCCAATTTTGCCGAGTCATGTCATTGTAGCCCCCGAGTCTCAAGACGACTCGAGGAGTTGGCTTGAGATTCTCCATATTGGACCAGAGCAGAAGGTGTATATCATCAGCGCATTGATAGCGTGATGTGAACCCACAGAAGGTTGAAGTGACTGCGGCGGGTTATAAATGATCCCGTATGAGCCGTGTCAGCAACTCGGCCAATGGCTCCTTCCAACTGGTTGTTCGAAGTTAACCAAACTGTAGTGGCGGTGACTCGTGCGCCTGCCCATTGAACCATCCAGTGCAGACGACGGCTGATAATATATGATAATTTGCCTCCAGTTTATTGGAAGAAAACCGGGCTTCCCAAGTAGTGACTTGCTCATAATCAATAAACAACTCATCCAGACAAGTGCGGCCTGATATGTTGATGTAGACCAGGCTGCGAGAGACGGACGTCAAGGACGACCGCAACATCAGAGGTGGCACAGATAAATGAATCGGCCGTGACATTGTAAGCCAGTGCGGACGCGTAAATCGACCGTATATTAATATAGACCGGACTGCGGGGGACGGCGGCCTGTGCATGCTTTATTGGGTAATTTGCACGGTCTTGACGAGTTGATGCGGATTGGATTGCGATATAAACCGGCATGGGTTATCCAATAGCTCAGCGATATAATAATCCCTTTTTACAATAGACAATTTGTCCTGCATTGGAAAACTTGCAAGCCAGAGTATTTGCTTTTTTTTAAGAAAGCAATATATAATGTAAAAATATAATGGATGGATTGCACCTGATATGTTAGCCAGAAAATATCCACCGCGGAGTTCATGATCGCCACGGTGAAACTGAAATCAATCACGGGCGAGTCGGCCATGCGAGCAGACGGATGAATCGGCCTCGGCGTTCTAAACCGGTGCGGACGAGCAAGTTGTCCTCCGCGTTGTAAACCGGCGCGGACGCATGAACCGGCGGCGAGGGCGGACGGGCGAGTCGTCTATGGCGCTGTAATGCGGTGCGGACGGGCGAGTCGGTCGGCGCGTTGATGTAAACCGGACCATGACACGCCTGTCGGTGAAGCCGCCCGGCACAGCCGAACGTGCATCCGTGGTATAACACCACCCCTGTTCTTTTTAATAGTCGCCCTGCATAAAAAATATTACAGGCCAGAGTAATTGTTGCTTGAGGAAAACAACGTGTTAATTAAAATGGACTTAGATGGATATCACCTGATTTGTCCGTATGTGGCATCCATAGATAACCTTTCAGTACTGTTGCTTTGGCCCTTATATTTACCCAAAGGATTTTTTGTTGATCACCTCGAAGACCTCATAAGATGCTGTCATAGCTCTTCTCCTTTATATCTTGCTGATCTTTAAGAAATACCTTATCCAGATGACCTCATGCATCAATACTGGTCTTCATCTCTAGATGTCAGTTCTCCACAAGTAGTAATATCTGATGATGTGGTGACTCAGCATGACCCTAATGCATGCGTTCTTGTGATCCATTGTGTGTTCAACACTTTTCCTGCTTGTTTTTTCTTCCTTGGCGAACTGTTGAATCAGGGGCGTCGCGGCTTCAAACGCGTCGGCGGGTTGCTGCAGCGGATAGCATGGACGAAGCGAGCACCCCGATGGTGACCGTGGGCGGCGACTCGAAGTGAGACAGCATGCGGCTCACAACAGAAGCGAGTCCAGCTTGAGGCTGCAGCGGTAAGTTTGCGTGGACGACAGAGTCCGGGTCGTAGCAGAAACCGTGCAGAGTCCGGGTCGTAGAAACGGTGGCTCGAACAGCAGAAACGAACCGGAACCGGAATACAGCAGCAAAGGCGTACTGGCGGGTCGATGGCCGAGGCAAACCGGGCGGCTCAGCAGCAGATGGGAAGCCGGGTCAGGTGAGGCTTGATCAGCTGTAAACAAGATCGCCACTGCAACAGGCGGGCGGCTACGGTCAAAGCAGTGGAGGCGAATCCAGCAGCAGTGCCGGGTCGTAGCAGCGGGTCGGAGGCCACGGCTAGGTGCCTTGCGACCGGCTCGAAAATAAAGACCGAGGCGGAGACCAATCCTTCCAGTTGCTGTTCGTAGTAACTTTCAACCGCTGGTAATATGCTTTGGCTGGATGTAGAAAAACAAATCCGATCTAATGCTTATCTAGTACGGGTCTTCTGTCCTTCATAGCAATAGCCATCAATAACTCTGTCCTTGTCTTCACATGAGGAGTATTCCTGTTTGAATCAATTGACATGAAGTAGCGGCAATACTCATTGCAACGAATCTTTGTTGCTTCGGGACCCACACACCTCGGTACCTGGCGGCTTCGTAGGTGGCGCAGCAGCGAAAATCTATTGATGTCGGATTAAACAGATCACGGATGCAACCCTAACTTTTGATCTCAATTTCACACACGCCAATACGACTGTTTGTCGAGCCCGCAGATCCTTCTGCGAGTTCTCTTCTTTTTCCGATATATCACGAGTTTCTCGATCCCTGAGATAGATCCCTCCAAGAACTCAACACCACCGTGCGCAGGCCCCACGTTGGGCGCCAACTGTCGTGGAATTAACACGTCAGATGTCCTACGTGTAAGGACTTAGTCGTGAGGCCAGCACATCTATGTAGTAGCTTGAGAGGGGTTGATTGGAATCAGAGACGTAGGGCAGATCAACGCACAAGACAAGGGTTTAGACAGCTTTGGGCCCCGGGAAACATCATCCGGTAACAACCCTACATGTTGTTTGTGGCTAGGTCTCATTATGCTCATGAGAGAGTCGCCAGTAAGCCGGCTCTTTGTGTCTAGCCCTAGAGATTGTTTCTTGTTGCTTGTCCCTCTTCAGGGTGCCCTGCCCCTCCTTATCTAAGTTAGAGGGGCGGGTTACATGTGGAGTCCTAGTAGTACTAGGACTAGTCTATCTTCTCTTACAAGTTAATTACAAGTCCGGGTCTTGCTTCCTCGTAAAGGAAATATTCGTCATCCCTTTCCTTTTAAGCCGGCCCACATTAACATGAGCCGGCCTTCTGGGCCTTGGGCCTAGTCTTTTATCTGACCCGCCGTTGGGGTCATCCGTGAATCGTCAGGCTCGTGAGTCGTCTGACAGTGAGCCGCAAGACCCGTGAGTCGCCAATCCTCCGGCGGGTCACGGTGAAGCGCCAAGTCCGGCCGGGTCATACTTCCGGCCGGGTCATACCGCGGGGTATATCCCCGACAGGTACCATAATCCAAGTGTTGGTGTGTGAGCTAGATATCGAAGAATATGCTTCACAGCCTTATGGTGTGATTCCTTCGGTGTAGCTTGAAATCAGGCACACATGCAAACACTAAGCATAAATCTGGCCTAGATGCACATAAATACAATAAAGAACCAATCATGGAGCGGTATACCTTTTGATCGAAGTCAATACCATTTTCATCAGTGCACAGATGGCCATTTGTGGGCATCGGAATTTTGATGCCTTTGCAATCTTGCATGCCGAACTTCCTCAGTACATCCATGAGGTATTTCTCCTGAGATATGAATATGCCATTGCGCTGTTGATGAATTTGAAGACCTAAGAAGAATTTCAATTCTCCCATCATAGACATTTGATATTCTTCACTCACCATATAGGCAAATTCATCACTATAACGTTGGTCAGTACAGCCAAAGATAATATCATCAACATATATTTGGCACACAAACAATTCACCATCGTAAGATTTAGTGAAAAGAGTAGGGTCGAGTGAACCGGGTTTGAAGCCTTTCTTCATGAGGAATTCCTACAAAGTATCAAAACATGCCAGAGGGGCCTGCTTGAGGCCATAGAGGTCCTTATTGAGTCTGAAGACTTTGTCAGGATGCTTTGGATCTTCAAAACCTGGGGGTTGAGCAACATATACTTCTTCCTCAAGCTTACCAGTGAGGAATGCACTTTTCACATCCATTTGATATAAAGTGATATCATGATGGTTAGCATAAGCAAGTAATATGCGAATAGCTTCAAGTCTAGCAACAGGTGCAAAAGTTTCATCGAAATTAATTCCTTCAACATGTGTGTAGCCTTGAGCTACAAGCCATGCCTTATTCCTCACCACAAGGCCATTTTCATCTTGCTTGTTGCGGTAGATCCACTTTGTGCCAATGATATTGTGCTAGCGAGGATCTGGACGTTTCACCAGTTCCTAGACGTTGTTGAGCTCGAATTGATGTAATTCTTCTTGCATGGCCTGAATCCACTCAGGCTCTAGAAATGCTTCATCTACCTTAGTGGGCTCTGTGATAGAGACAAAAGCATAGTGCCCACAAAAGTTAGATATATGTGAAGCTTTTGAGCGTGTGAGAGGACCTAGTGCTTCAATGTCATCGATGATCTTTTCAACTTGCACTTCTTTTGCAACGCGAGGATGAGCTGGTTGTCGTCGAGGAATTTGATCAGCATTTTCTTCAGCACCATTTTCTTCAGGTGCATTAGCTCGACGTTCTTCATGTTCTGGAATGAATTCTTCAGCAGACTCTTCGGTAGGAATGACATCCTCAGTAGCCTTGAACTTGATAGTTTCCTCAGGTGCTGGTTCATCTATCACAGAGGGTAGGTGCTCTCTTTGCGAGCCATTAGTTTCATCGAACCGCACATCTACAGTTTCAACAACCTTGTGAAGAACGTTGTTGAAGACTCTGTAGGTGTGCGAGTCCTTTCCGTAACCAAGCATAAAACCTTCATGTGCTTTTTTTGCAAATTTAGCATTGTGATGAGGATCTCTAATCCAACATTTAGCACAGAAGACTTTGAAATAACTCACATTGGGTTTCTTGTTAGTGAGGAGTTCATAGGCAGTCTTCTTGAAGAATTTGTGAAGATATACCCTATTGATGATGTGGCACGCAGTATAAATTGCCTCAATCCAGAAGTGACGAGGCGTCTTGTACTCATCATGCATAGTGCAATCCATCTCAACAAGAGTTCTGTTCTTGTGCTCCACGACGCCATTTTGCTGAGTAGTGTAAGGAGCAGATAACTCATGAGTAATACCAAGTTCATCAAGATAGTCATCAAGACCAGAATTCTTGAACTCAGTTCCATTGTCACTTCTGATGTCTTGATTTTCACACCGAAGTTGGTTGAAGCCCTTGAGGAAAATCGTTTGAAGACTTCCTGCACTTCATGTTTGTAAGTGACAATATGTACCCAAGTGTAAGGAGAGTAATCATCAACAATAACAAAGCCATAGAGAGATGCATCATTTGTGACTGCTGAGTAATGGTTAGAACCGAAGAGATCCATATGAAGCAATTCAAATGGTCGAGTAGTGGTCATGATAGTCTTTGCTGGATGCTTAGCCTTGGTCATCTTTCCAGCTTCACAGGCTCCGCATAAGTGATCCTTGAGGAATTTGACATTCTCAATGCCAATGACGTGCTTCTTCTTCGCAAGCGTGTGCAAATTCCTCATGCCTGCATGACCAAGTCATTGATGCCATAGCCAGCCTTCTGAAGCTTTAGCAAGTAGGCACACGGCTGGTTGCGGTCCTGTAGAGAAATCAACAATATACAAGTCTCCTCTCCTAAAGCCTTCGAAGACTTTGGAATTGTCAGCTTCCATAACCACAACACAACGATACTTGCCAAAGACAACAACCATATCAAGATCACAAAGCATTGAGACAGACATAAGGTTGTATCCTAAGGACTCGACAAGCATGACTTGGTCCATGTGTCGATCCTTTGTGATCGCAACCTTACCTAGACCCAATACCTGACTTTTGCCTTTGTCAGCGAAGATGATATGCTTCAGATGCGATGGTGATAAGGGAGAATCCATCAATAGATTCTTGTCACCAGTCATGTGATTTGTACATCCACTATCAAGGGCCCACTCAGTGGCTTTGGGTTGATCATCCTGCAGATGAATTAGTGCAGCTTACGAACTTCATATACTTCATCAGTGAAGAATATGACATCACAAATCATCAGACCAATTTCATCAAGCAATGCAATAGTTAAAACAGTATGAGCACATGAGAAATGAAAGTTCATTTGATTAGCCTGCGTCCTTTCAGGCACTTTTCAGGTCTCCAGCAAATTCTTCAGATGTTTGAGCACGTCTGGAGACCTGACCCTGCATAAGAGATTAGTCCTTTTTCTTCACCACCCACATCTGAAGGGGTGGCAAAGACTTCATCACTCTGCGAGCTCCATACGAGAAAGGTGGCATAGAAGCCAATCCATTTCGTTTCACATAAGAGGAGTTAGGGTAAGCATATGAATAAGCAGAGAAATTCTTCGAGGACTTATGAACATAATGATTAGAAGAATAATGCTCATATTCATAGCCCTTAGCTCTTCCCTGCGAAACAGAGTTGTTAGCACGATGATGTTCATATGAGGACTTTGATCCTTTTGAGGAATATGATCCACGTGAGGAATTCGATCCGTATGAGGACTTGGATCAATATGAAGAATTTGGTCCATATGAAGAATTTGATCTGGGGTTCCTATTCTTCACAGGTGGTGTCATGAGGACATTCACCTGAAGACTTTCAAGGCACCTTTTGGGAACCCAGATTTTCTTCATAGGAGAACCGTTCCTGCAGTTAGTGCCACCATATCTAGCAAATACTTCACCATTTTGATCTTTAAACAGTTTATAGTTGGAGTCAAATGACTCATCAGAAGAATGAGAAGATTCACATGTAAAGCCAGATAAATTAGATGGATCAACTAGAGGTCCCTTTGCAGCAACCCATGAGGTTTTGGGGTACTGCTCAGGCTTCCAATATGTACCATCAGCATTGAGTTTCCTCTCAAAGGCAATACCCTCTTTCCTAGGGTTCCTGTTGAGGATCTGCTTTTTAAGCACATCACAAAGAGTCTGATGCCCTTTGAGGCTTTTGTACATGCCTGTCATGTACAATTCCTTCAGCCCTGCATCGTCAGTGATACTAGCAATGTCCTCAGATGAGGAATTAGTGATAGCATAGACAGTTGAATAATTTGTAGCATTAGAAGCATTTGAACATTCAGGTGAAGAATTAGCAGATTCACGTTCAATGCATTTCAAACATGGAGGAAAAAATTCTTCCTGAGCAACGTTGATTTGTTGAGCAAGTAATGAATCGCGCTCCTTATGAAGATCTTCATGACTCACTCTTAGCTTCTCAAGATCTTGCTTTCTTTGAAGAAATTCATAAGAAAGCTTCTCATGATCAGATAAGAGAGTGTTATGATGACCTTGAAGGTTGTCAAATCTAGAATGAAGTCTCTGAAGATTTTCAGTCAAGGTTTTAGTGCGATCCATTTCTTCACCCAACATATCATCACTTTTATCTAGCATGTTTTGAACCTTTTCCAAGGCCTTTTGTTGTTTAGTGGCAATACAAACAAGCTTGGTATAGCTAGGTCCAAAATCATCATCAGATTCATCATCACTAGACTCGGATGAGGAACATTCGGTTACCTTGGCACCTTTTGCCATGAGGCATGGTGCAGAAGATGATGGTGCAGGTTCGAAAGTCATCGTTTTGAGTGATTCCTTTAAATCCTCAAACCAGGGATCATGACAAGTTCGATGACCTTCATAGACGTCAGAGATTCGGTCCCAGATAAGCTTCTCATTGCAAAGATGCATAATGCGCCTGAATTCATCTCTGGATAGGCAGGAACAGATGATATCCTTCGCCATGATGTCAAGTCGAGTGTACTTGCGAATATCATCAGTGTCCACCATCTTGCATAGATCGGTAAGACCAATCTCAGTGACGGTCCACAGCTCGCTGTTCAGTGACATGAGGCGCTTCCTCATCATGGCCTTCCACTTCGGATAATCATGACCGTCAAAGATGGGGCATGTCACTTTCTTCATACCCGCGGTCGACATAACTAAAACTCCAGGCGGTTAAACCAAAATCACACAGAACAAGGGAGTACCTTGCTCTGATACCAATTGAAAGTGCGTTATATCGACTAGAGGGGGGGTGAATAGGCGATTTTTATGAATTCTTCACTGGGAATTTGTGGGTGAGGAAATTCCTTAGCGAAGAACAGTCTTCAAAGGTAACAAGTGTCGGATCCACGCAGGATCAATCTCTTCAGTGATGCTCAATCACTTTGGGTTTGTAGGTGTTTGGGTTTGGGTTTTCCTCACTTGATGATTTTCGCTCAAAGTCCTCGGAGGATGGGATGCTCTCAAATGACAAATGTCAGTTTCTCTCGGAGCAGCCAACCAGCTAGTGGTTGTAGGGGGCAGCTATTTATAGCCTAGGGAGCAGCCCGACATGATAAGACATGAATGCCCTTCAATGATATGACCGTTAGGTGGGTAGATATTTTGGGACAGCTGGCGCATAGCACAACAACGGTCGGAAATTTGAGTATCAAATTCCTCAGGGCTATCATGTTCCTAACTGTGTAGGCAATCTGCACTGGCGAATTCCTAGCTCCTCAGTCAGAACAAATTCCTCAGAGACCAGAAGAACTTCGTCTCTGTCACTGAAGAATATGACTGACCTGTATGATATTTCCAATGGCTTCACGAGAAGGGATTGGTAGGTGTAGGATTTTGAGTTGAGCATCACATGGAAATTTTTCCTTAGTATTTCCTCGACCCCTTTAACAGTACGGTGTTTCCTATGACTCAAGAAAGAGAAAATGAAACTACGAAAACAAAAATCTTCACGCTTCATGTTCCTCAAATGAATACCAAGTCTTCAAGGTCACACCAATTTCTTCACTTTCAACGTCTTCAGAAAGTCTTCAGAAATCCAAAGTCTTCAGTCGAAGAACTTCATTTTTAGGGGTCGACTTTCTCTGTAAATATCAAACTCCTCATAGACTTATAGACCTGTGTACACTCATAAACGCATTAGTCTCTTAACCTATAAGTCTTCAATACACAAAAATCACTAAGGGACACTAGATGCACTTACACGGCACGTGAGACCGGTATCTTCTCCTCATGACATTATTTGACGCACTCTGATCCAACATAAGCCGGTAAACCTGTGCATCCAATGCGGCTCGTTCCGCAGTCATCCTAGCATCCTCAGCTGCCAGGTCGGCCTTGGCCTGAGTTATCTGATCTTTCACCTTTGCAATTTCCGCATCATGCTCATCCCGATTGGCCGGGTTAACCTCCGCCATCAATGTTGCCAAAGCGTCGAACAAATCAGATAAAACCTGCGCTGGTGGTCGCACGGGGCCTCCTGCCCCAGCCACTGTTGCTGCTACTGATCCGGAAATCATCGCCGCTGTTGTCGAAGAGTGGAGCGCTGGCTGTGTACCGGCCATGAAGATCGCGACCCGGTTTGGCGGATCAAAGGGGTCCAGAATACTGTCGCCATCGGAACAGCCCCCGATCCGGCCATCTTGCAACTGGTACAATGACTCGGTCTCCCCGGTCGATGACTCGTCGCCGGAATAAACGACGGTGTCACCACCAGATTCCGATCTATCCTTAGATTCCACTCCGTGGATGACTCCCACGAAGGCACGCTTCATGACAGGCTTAACCTGGGCAGATCTCGCACACTGAGCCGTTTTGACGATGTCGGTGCAGATGTCCGACTCAGGGCCCGGTTCGACGATCTTGCCAATGAAAACGTGTATGCCGCCGAAGGGGACCCGGTACCCGTACTTGATTGAGCCAGCCTCGGTGCCCCAGCCTGCGTCGTCGATGTAGAGCTTGCCGTGACGACTCTTGGTCATCCGGCCCACAGCGTAACCCTTGAGTCCTTCGAAGCTGCCCTCTAAGAACTCGAAACCATGTTGCGATAGCCCCACGGTGGGCGCCAACTGTCGTGGTTTTGTCACGGCAGATGTCCTAGAGAAAGGACATAGTCGTGGAGCCATCGCGACGGGTTAGCTTAAAGGGGTTAAAGCGGACAAGGGACGCAGAGAGTTTATACTGGTTCGGCCCCTTGCGGTGAAGGTAAAAGCCTAATCCAGTTGTTGTGGAATTGCTAGGGTTTCGATGACTAGGGAGCGAATACGCTTTGCCTGAGTCTCGAGTTGTTGTCTGTTGTCCCTAAACCGCCGCTGGGTCATCCCCTTATATACATGGGTTGACGCCCGTCGGTTTACAGGGTTCCGAGGCTGGCTCATAAACGTGTCCAGCCCGGTCTCTACTATTTCTGCCTTATAGTACAAGCATAAATATCAAGGTCGGTTTATGACTACAGGCCTTAATCTGTCTTTGGGCCCTGGGCCTTCATAAAGCACCATCGTCTTTGTCTTCATGGGCTTCAGATATAGTGAACCATTATGGGGTTAACCCGGCCTCTGCTGGCCGGTTTAGGCCCAGTAGTAATATCCCCAACATGCGGTGTGAGCTAAATATCTTAGAATCTTCGAATGTCCTTTGAAAAGGACACACATCCTAACACTTATGCAAAATTAACTTAGATGTGCAACACACGAAGTAACATTTTTCTTCAATCAATGAAGACTAACCCCCTAAGTGTGAAGAAATTAACAAAGAATCTGATTCTCAGAGCCCTACGACAATTGTACGCGGCGTCTGAAATCATCATTCTTATACGGTGGGTCACGCCACCAACAAAAGTTGAAATTCTTCAATTTGAGTTCTTCTTCTATTTTTGAATTTCCTCCGTTGTTAAATTTCTTCAACTTTGCAATGTCCTCAGTCTTTCTGTCGTTGTTCTTCATTGACTATATATATATTTGAGTTTTTAGTCCTCTACATCATTCACTTATTGTTAATTCTTCAAGTTGTCTTTTCTGCTAAGTGAATGTGATCAGACCCTTCCCCGTCTATGCCAAACTCAACCCAATCTGTTCATGAATTCTTCATGTGCGTTCTATTTAAAACCCATTCAAAATCTTCACTGTATCCTTGTCAGCTGAAGAATCTGTGAACAAAATGTTAAAATATTATTATCTGAATTTTCGGCTTTTGCCGCTCAAACCGTTCCACATCCCATGATAGGATTTATCTATTCACCCACGATCTCACATGATCGCCACCGCTCTGTACATGGGTGACACATGTCGCTAGGATGAGAAGGGTCAGGGGCATGTCCGTCCATTTTCCTCGGGCAAGCGGGTTTTCACCTCCATTCTCATCAACTTAACTCATTTGCAGCGTTCCTCGAAGACAAATTGCATACCTCTTCAGAGAGCTCAATTGTTAATAATCCTCAGCTGAAATAAATGGCTGATGGCAAGAAACCTTAGAAGGGAGGCAAGAAACTGGAAGTAAACACTGCCTTTGAAATCCCTAATGACATCTATGCAGGGTATTGCACTCCAGATGAGGCAACTCATGGAAAGAAAACGAAGAATGAGCGCAAGGTGCACATTCAGAGGATTGAGAGAAGATGGGCACGGGAATGGAGGGAATACCGATATGTTACTCCCAAGTAGATGAAGAAATTCGCTATACACCCTCCTTGCCAAGACCTCCACTGGCACCTGGCCAAGAAGCTGATTCCACTAGCCTCAAGCGCGGTGAGGACTATCCTGATGAATGGGCCAAGCGGCAAGCAAAACTGGCCAAAATGGCTAAGGATGCAGTGAGGAAATTCAACGAAGACTCTGCTGCTGCCGCTGCTGAGGCCTCTGCTAGCAAGCCCAAGAGGGCTATGCCTAAGAAGCCAGCTTGCAAACCACCAAGTTCCTCAGCAATGCCCTCACGGCCAAGCTCATCTATGCCCTCACGACAAATTCCTCAAGCTGCTCCAGTTCCTCCAATTGCAAAGCCCTCAGCTCCTCCGGCAAAGTCCTCGGCACCTCTGCATCTCGCATCTTGCCAAAGGACCGCAAGCATCTCAATTGCCTCAGGAGCCTCTGCAAGTTCTTCAGCTCCTCCTCAGTCAGGCCCCACATTGCTGAAGACCAAGGCTACTGCTGGACGAGGCTCTAGACCAAGTCCTCACAAGAAGAAGGTTGCCTTTCATGTGCCGTCCAGTGAAGACGAAGCTGATGATGAAGAACTTGTTGAAATCATCAGAGACGGACAACAATGGGCTGCTAGAGCCGAAGGAACAGATGTGCCTCTTCTGTTGGATCCCAAGCTAATCCTGGACTTCATTTATCTGTGGCACAAGGACCCCAACACTCCTGTGCCTGAATTCAAGCTCACCCTTGGCAAAAGTCACATGTTGACCACCTTCATAGGCGAAGAAAAATGGAAATTTGAGAAGGCCAGGCAGCTGAAGAAAGCTCAGTACAAGAAGGAGCGTTTTCTGAAGAAGAATGTTGGTAAAATGGCAACTGATGAACTTGTGGCTGCACAAGCTGAGATCAAAGGACTCGGTGATGAATTTGATGCTTACTGTGCAGATTGGTTGGGAGCCAAAGTCAGATTCGTCAAGATGGCAAAGAGATTCACCTTAAATGTTAACGCAACATGAATCTCCTCAGGCTGAAGCTTCTGCACAGCCAACTGAAGAACATGGCAACACCGCTGATGAAAATCAGGCTGCTGAAGAAAATGAAAGCGCCAGGGCTGATGAAAAAATTCTAGCCACTGATGAAATTGCCAGGGCAACCATTAGTGTTGCGTCTAAAGATCAAGACAGGCCAGTTGAAGCATCTGTTGCTGAGCCTGAAGACACTGAACAAGCTAGGGCAAATGCATTAGTTGCGCCTGATGAAACTGCACCAATTTCCTCTGCTCCTCCTGCACCAACGCCAAGTCCTATTCTTCCTTCTGCATCAGAAGCGAAGAAAACCAAAGCTGCGGAGCGAGCAACTATGAATAAAAGGAAAGCATCCTCTGCCTCAGAGTCTTCAGCACCAAAGAAAGTGAAGACTTTGACGAGCTCTTTTGAAAATCTAATAGATGTTGTTCCTGTTTCTAGCATGCCATCAAAGGAGATTGTTCCCTTTGGTGAGGACTAAGAAATCCCAAGTGGATCAGATGAAGAAGATCCTTCTGTTGCTTCGCCAGAGCAGATGGATGAGGAAATTGAAGTGGACAACATCACGTCCACTCCATTGGTATCATCGCACATGCCTTAGTTTACAGCTAAAGAGGCAGGCGTTCAGGAAATAGATGAAGAACATGAAGACGTGGACATTGGGTGCACCACTCCAATACTAAATGATGACTATTGGGAAAGCCATCACCCCAATTCATCAATATTCACCCCTTTGCAACAAATTCCTTAGTCCCCAGTCCAAACTAAAGAAATTTGTACGGTCTCTAATGAACCTCAAGCTTCTCTTCTTACCATCCCTGAAGAAATTCCATCCACTAGTGCTGATGTACATGCTGCTGAAGAAATGGAGACCCAGGCTGCTACTGAAGATGTTGAAACTGAAATTCCTCAGCCTGTGGCTCCCGAGACTGTGATTCCAGAGGCTGTGAAGACATTGACTGATACTCCTCAGCCCAAGCCAAAGAATCCCTTCTCAAAGAAATAGAAGTTCAAAGCTGATGAGAAGGGAAAGGCCACTATTATTGATGAAGGCATACGTCCATTGGATGGACAGTTTCGCAAAGCAGCATCCTACTCCACCAATGATGACTCTGCCACTCATGACTCTGTCGCTAATGCCTCAAAGCCAAATCCTCAAGCCACTGCTCCAAGAGTGATGAATGATCGTGAGCTTCTCCTTAGTCTTCATCAGAAGGTCGATCGCAACCTCAAATGGGTCAAAAGGCAGTTTGGTTCAATTCTTCAGAACATGACAATCACTCAGAATTCTGTGAAGAAGAACCATTACTACCTCCATGAAGTTTTTGATCGCACATGGGCTTTACTGTCTCATCTCTACGGTGAAGAAGATCTCAAGCAGATGGGCTTCAAGTAGGACTTTGACTGGTCTCAGCCACCTTCGAAGAAATTCAAGAAGGTCAGAGTTCCTCACTTGGTGGCCAGCTCTTATTCTTCATCGCGCAAGACTTATGAAAATGAAGACTTGGACGACACTGCGGCAGGCCCTACTTCAGCAACCGACCCCAACAATTCTGGCGCTCCTCCATCGACTTCGTGATATTCTTCAGGGGCGTTAGTCCTCATTTGTCGTCCCTTTTGGTCATTCGATGACAAAGGGGGAGAAATTTGAGTTAGTCTTCAAGCGGGTCTATATATGGGTGATTTTTTTGCTAAGTTACGACTCTCATTCTTTTGAAGTCTTTATTGGATCGAGTTGTAAACTTAAACCCGATGGTGATCTGATACTTTTTCTATGTTCTTCTGCATGCTATTTCCTCATATATATTAATGCACGCATGCTGAATTACATTAGTTACCATATTTCATCACGCATTTCAAATTCTTCATATCATATGTCAAATGCGTGTATGAATTACAAGATATAGGGGGAGATCTCCATGATTCTACTCTTCAATGTGCATTGCTTCTCAAAAGCAAATTCCTCACATATGCACATCTTAATGGGGACTTCTTCTATATCTTGGAATCAAATTCCTCAATATCAGTATTTACACATCATATGTTTATCCCCGTTGAAAACTTAACCTATATTGTCATCAATCACCAAAAAGGGGGAGATTGTAAGTGCATCTAGTGCCCCTTAGTGATTTTGGTGTATTGAAGACTTATAGGTTAAGGGACTGATGTGTTTGTGAGTGAACACAGGTCTATAAGTCTATGAGAGTTTGATATTTACAGAGAAAGTCGACCCCTAAAAATGACTGAAGACTTTGAAAGTGAAGAAATTGGTGTGACCATGAAGACTTGATATTCATGCGAGGAACATGAAGCGTGAAGACTTTTGTTTTCTTAATTTCATTTTCTCTTTCTTGAGTCATAGGAAACACCGTAGTGTTAAAGGGGGTTGAGGAAAAACTAAGGAAAAGTTTACAAGTGATGCTCATCTCAAAATCCTACACCTACCAATCCCTTCGAGTGAAGCCATTGGAAATCTCATACAGTTCAGTCAATTTCTTCAGTGACAGAGACGAAGATCTTCTGGTCTCTGAGGAATTTATTCTGAATGAGGAGTTAGGAATTCTCCAGTGCGGACTGCCTAGAAGTGAGGAACACTATAGCCCTGAGGGATTTGAGCCTCAAATTTACGATCGTTGATGTGCTATGCGCCAGCTGTCCCAAAATATCTACCCACCTACCAGTCATATCATTGAAGGGCATTTATGTCTTATCATGCCGGGCTGCTCCCTAGGCTATAAATATCCGCCACCTACAACCACTAGCTGGTTGGCTGCTCCGAGAGGAACTGGCACTTGTCATTGAGAGCATCCCATCCTCCGAGGACTTTGAGCAAAAATCATCAAGTGAAAAAAACCCAAACCCAAACACCTACAAACCCAAAGCGATTGAGCATCACTGAAGAGATTGTTCATGTGTGGATCCGATGCTTGTTACCTTTGAAGACTATGCATCTTCAGACGGTTAGGCATCATGGTCTAGAGCATCCAAGAGGAAATTGTGGATCGCCGAGTGACCGAGTTTGTGAAGGTTTGGAAGTCACCTGAAGACTTACCACGAGTGATTGGGACAGGTCTGTGTGACCTTAGCTCAAGGAGAATATGGTGAGGACTGTGTGTCCTCAGGTTTAAATACCTAGCCGCTCCAACCAGACGTACAACTATCACAGCAGTTGGAACTGGTCTACCAAATCACTGTCTTCACCGAGCTAACTGGTTCTATTTCCTCAACCCTTTCATTTCCTCATTTTGTGTTGTTGTACCTGATCATTACTATTTGAAGACTTTGATTGAAGACTTTCTCTATTTCCTCAGTTCAATTTCTTCAGTCAGTTTGTCTTCATCCTGCTTATCCTATGTTTACACTTCCTATACTCTTTTCTTGTCTTCATTTCATCATGTTGATAGTGCTATTGCTTTGTTATGCTTATTTCTGAGTAATTATTCCGCTGCTAGTTGTTCGTGACTTAGGAATTTCCTCACCCTGAAATTCCTTAGTGACAAATTTGTAAAAATCGCCTATTCACCCCCCTCTAGTCGATATAACACACTTTCAACTCATGTGCCATGTTAGAGCATCTCCAACAGAAGCGCAACGCGCGACGCGTTAAAAAAGCATTTACAGCGCCGGAATAGCCAGTTTCTGCGGGCCGCGTAGTGCTGGCTCCAGCGGCTGCTGCAAAAAATTGCGCGCGTGCGCGGCTCCAGTAGACGCGCCATAGTTTTTTCTCCTTTCTACTATGACTCGGTACACATTCGACTCCGAGTCGATACTGGCATAGATAGATACATAGATAGTTCTCAGCATATATATAGCATAGATAGATAGAAAAATAGATAGTTCAACTACTCCTCGTCGTCCGACTCCGCCTCGGAGATGTCCTCCTCCGACGTCTGAATGTAGGCGTCAAGATACCGTTCATCGTCTGAGTCCCAGGGCGATGCTGCTCCTAGCTTGATGTTAAATTGAGCGGCCGCCTTTGCGTACGCCTGTCCTCGCGATAGATGGCTCGCTCCGCCCTCCTCTTCTCCCTCTCCGCCCTCCTTTGAGCATAGAACTCACGCTCATTGATGATGTACTGCAGGAAGCATTGGCGCCACCACGCCTTGGCTTCCTCGTCCGTCTCGGCATCTCCCTTCTTCGGTTGTCGCGACGATCCTCATCGGTAATAAGCCGCGGCGGAGGCGCAAGCTCCTGCGCCTGCTCCCGCGTCGGCACGTTGGGGAAGTTCATCTCCCTACGAGGCCGCCACAGGTGCCACGCCACCGTGTCGTACGCGCGGGCGGCCTCATGGGCGGTGTCGAAAGTGCCGAGGCCGAGGCGCATCTCGCGGAACCGGATCTCGGCGAAGAAGCCGCTGGAGGGGCGCGCGGACGCCATGGTAGCCCCAAGTTTCCCGACGGCACGGCGGCATGGTGGCGCGCCGGCGGCGAGGCGAGAAAGAGCAGGGAGAAAGCGGTGGCGAGGCATAGAGCGGTGGGTGTGCATTGGATTTTATAAAGCGCGTCGGACACCGCGCGCCAAAACTAGCGCCCGCCCGGCCGCTTTTCATCCCGCGCGCGTGATCCTTTTCGGACGTCCCTGCTATCTCTACACTCTTCTCTACTCTTATATTATATATATATATTATATTTATTTTTATCACTACTTCTTATATCTTATATATCTCTTATATATCTCTTATATATATTATATATACATACTACTCTTATAAAAAACAGAATTGGTGATGATGGTGTGCCTGCCATCCTGCAATATAGGCCGTCCGATTTATATCTGACGGATAAGAAGGAAACTATGGCAATTTTGCAAAAAGATACCCACACCCCTATCCACATTTGCAAATAAGTCCTTCCCTCGTTCATCCTTTTTCTCCAACAAGATAAACTACTCATACAAATGCATCTTGATGTTCCATGCAACGCATGTGCATCTTGATGTTCCATGCAACGCATGTGCATCTTGATGTTCCATGCAACGCATGTGCATCTTGCTAGTTCTCAAAACTTTCCATCATATGCCACACTACTAGTTGTAGATGAAGAACCTACCCAAGCACGGCACAATACAGGAGCGACTCACAATTACAAGGTGATATTCTGTTGGACAATGCAAGCTATAACCAATTACTTTACAAGAACAATAGCAACCAGGAAATTTGAAGGGTAGGTGTGAACAAAATTGGAACTGCACATGTACTGCTAAGAGATTCAATACACACATTACCTATCAAGGAGGAGTACGATGGTCGCGGCGGCCTCTGTGCATCATGGTCATGGCGGCCTCTCTGCATCATGGTCAGCAACGGGAGTCAGTTCATTGTCCACGATGGTGGTGCTTCTGCGTTTGGCGTCACACTACAAAAAAAATACACTTCCGTGATGATACGTGTTTGTCACAGTAGGTCGTGTTTTTTGTCATGCATGTACATCCATGACAAATTTATGACAGAAGCAAGATAGTCATACCTGTGCTGTCGTAGAAGTGTTCCATGACATTACCAAAATTATCATCACGGAAGTGTCCACTTCCATGATGATAAATCGCGCGTCACAGAAGTGCTTTCGTCAAGGGTGACCGACACGTGGCATCCACCGTAACGGAACGCCGTTAACCTATCGGGTCGGGTTTTGGATCCGATAACCCGTTAACAGCCCCGACCAATGGGGATTTTCCACGTGTAAAATCATCATTGGCTGGAGGAGACACGTGTCAGGTCCGCGTTGGCACAGGTGTCACTCATCCAATGGGCGAGACGCGCCTATGATATGTTGACACGTGGATCGGCCCATCAAGTTTAAATGGGCCGGCCCAACTGAAGGTCCACAAGATTTTGCGGACCATAATGGGCCGGCCAGCTAAAGGCCCACGAGATTTTGCGGCCATAATGGGCTGGCCCAACTAAAGGCCCACAAGATTTTGCGGGCCATAATGGGCCGGCCCAGGTAAAGGCCCACAAGATTCTTGCGGATCATAATGGGCCGGCCCACCTAAAGGTCCACGAGATTTCGCCGACATTAATGGGCCGGCCCAGCTGTAGGCCCACAAGATTTTGAGGACCCTAGTAGGCCGGCCCATTAACTGGCTGCCATGTTTTGGGCCAAATGCCGGCCCATATTTGATCCGGTCCATTAATGGCCTGCCACGCTAAAAGCCTACCACGTTAAAAGCCTAATAGTGGCCCATATGAGATCCGGCCCGTTAAAAGCCTACCACGTTCTGGGCCAAATTACGGCCCAGATCAGGTCCGGCCCTTTAAGAGGCTTTGGGCTCAATTATGGCCCATATCAGATTCGGCCCGTCAACTGGACACTATGCTTTTGGGCCCACTTGCTAAAGGCCCACTTAGTAATTCAGCCTGATATTAGTTTTGGCCTGTTAAGGGCCCGTTTAACATTTCGGCCCTATATTAATTTCGGCCTGTTAAAAGCCCGTCATATAGTTGGGCCTAACTACGGCCCGGTTTGCATCCGACCTGGTCGCAGCCGATATCTGATTGGGCCGAACAAGGACCGAGACAATTTTGGCCTGTTAAAAGCCCGTGATTTGATTTGCACAATCATGGGCCGGGGTTCATTTCGGGCTGCTGCCGGCCCGTGAGCTGTTCGGCACGTTTCAGGCCCAACCTACATCGTGATTGCATGACGGCCCGATTATGTACCGTAATTTTACGGTTTGGCCGGTTTACTGCGAAGACAGGATATATATACAGTAAAATAACTGCAGCATCGTGAATAAGAAAAAACCTAGACTATACAATAAAGAAATTACGGCATATTACATCCACTGGGCATCAAAGTTCGCCACTATGATAATAAAGCACAAGCAGACAGCAGATTACATACACTGGGCATCAAAGATCGCCACCAGTGCAAATAAACACGCCGACAAAATAATATACAAAACCGACAACACTTCAATAGAGTTCAAGAAAGGTTAGCCCTGCTGGGGAGCTGCAGCGCAAGCAGTTGAGCAAGATGATGAGACTATGCTTGTTCAACACTTATATCTTCCTCACTCTGAAAGATAAACAAGCAGACAGATGACAGGTTTTGCACATAAAAGTATCAGTGCTGACAATTCATCACATTTCTTACTGACGAATAAAGTGACATAGTTTAAAATTGCATTAACACAATATGGTATTGTTCAGGTCAAGAAATGGCAGGAAATGACATTGTGAAGGAGTTGGCAGCTTCACGACACCACTGGATTACAGATCAAGAACTCATACGTATCAATGGTTAGTGTGCTATCAATTTATACCATTTCAGATTGGCAAATAAAGAGACGGTTTAAATAATAGTAGAATGATATGACATTGTTCATAGTTAAGACATTGCAGAATATGACATTGTGCTGTAGTGGGTAGGTTCACCACATCACTGGATTACGGATGAAGAACAGAAGCATACATGCAGTGCAAAAGAAGATCACTTGCTCTGTATAGTTTAATTTACATGGTATGAAGAAGGAACTTGGTTGTACAACTGAAAACTTAAATTGAGAAAGGACAAACTTTTGTTTATGAACTACATAATAAACTTTAAACAAGCAATTTGATGCAAACACCAAAAATAAACAGCTGTTGCAGTCATGCCTAACCAAATATATACAACAAATTTTGAAGGCTTGAGGTGGACAAACTTACATTATTGGTGAAGACAGGCTCTATAAAGGCCTTGTCCATGCTGATGGGGGGGCAATTCAAGAAGTTTACCACAGAATCTTCTTGAAAAGCATTGCCTTTATTCTACATTTTGTTAAGAGTAAATATAGATGTGATAATATACGAAAAAATGGAGAATATTTAAGATAAGATGAAGAGTGATGCTACATAACCAAGTAGCTATAAATGTAAGTGCAGCGATACAGGCAAAAGGTACAGCCAAGAGGAATGCACAGCTAAACTTCTTCAGTACCAACCTTATGGTAAGAGTAAATATAGATCTGATGTGTAGAAAATGGAGGGCAAAGGAAAATAAGCTGCAGAGTGATGGTACATGAACAACTACCTGTCATTATAAGTACACTGATAAAGGACAGCATGTACTTACAAGAACAATGCAGAGCTAAAAAAATGGCATTGGATATATTCTACACTAATGTAACCATTCATACAGATCAGATAATTTGGAGCGAACAATTGATAAGCAAGCTATCATGCATACTGCTGTCACATAATGAACCAGGTATGTATGCAAGTACAGTGATACAGGACAACAGGTACTAACAAGAGCAAAGCAGCGGGCAGCATATTTGCGATATCCTGTCGTTCTTGTCAAACCGGAATTCTTCTTCGAGAAGATTTCCTGCAAAAAAGATCCGTAAGGCACATGCGGAAAAGTAGAAGTTCAAATTGTCATGTGATTTCATAGACAGTACCTCATCCTGGGAACGAGACCAGTGCATAACAAGGTTTTTCCATTCAATGTCTTCTAAATTTAGCACATGAGACTTCACCGGAAATTCGTTTATAGACTTGCCATCAAAGTGTGATTTCCTCAGGTAACACCGATACTGCTGCAATGCTTCCTTGAAAAGCACAAGCAAGCTTTGCTCGTCATGACTATCCAGATTGACCCTGGCCTAGTTACAACAATGTAATGTAAATCATTGATGTGTTCAATCAGTAGAAAACAGGAAAATAATAACCATGAATAATAGCACTTACACGTAACTTGTTCAGGAAGATGTGAAAATGGTGTTTGTCTTCACAATAATCTTCCCATGATGGGAATATATGCACGTAGTCCCTAACAACATTGAAAGCATTGTCTTTTAAACTGGGAATAAATGGAATGGGGTTCCAATCTGCAGGAATTTGGCCGTCTCTGCAGTTGGGATAGGTCTTCGGCCGGTGGACTTGCTGTACTTTTTGCTGGAGTGGGATTTTTCTGTGGTACAGCTGGTGTTATGGCAAATGAAATCGGTATACCTTTTGCTGGAGTGCAGGTCCTGTGTAGTGGGGTTAGTTGTGTGGCCAGTGAAGTATGGGTACAGTCTGCTGGAGTCGGTCCTACGTTTTGTGTCACTGGTTGTACAACCAATATAAGTGGGGTGCTGTCTGATTTCTCCGGCACCACCACGTTTTTCAAGGACTTTATTGGTGCTCCTTCAGGTTCGGCAATCACCCTCTTCCTTTTTGATGTCTGATGCACAAGAACGACATTTGAGTGGAAAAAACATGGTATGATGACAGATGGAATATGTATTGATAATGGATGGGCATGGCATCTTGACATATATGATGAGTAAACTAAGCAGATGGCGGTGCAACAAAGTAGAAGAAATGCAAGACAACATATGCAAGATACCCGCAATCAATAAAACATTGCCAAATTAGAACAGGCACCTTGATGGGTGAACAGGACAGGCCATCTGCCTTTGACTCCTCATGGTTAGAATAGTCATTAGGATCATATTCTGAACAAGAATCAACAGGTGGGAGCGTATGAGTTTCATTGCATCCAGAATGGCACTCAATGCCTTGGTGCCAATTTTGTAAGTCATCAGAGTAAAATCAGCAAAGTGGAACTTGCTGGAATATATGTGCTAGTATTGCCGGTACGGCTAGAAAGGCTTCGGATACCAGCTCTCTTCAAGTGAAGGTGCGGTACTGTTAATATCAGTGTAACTCTCAAAGGCGACACAACTCCCCGCATTTCCTTCCTATTCTTATAGGATTCAAGTGGGTAGGCCACTACAAATCCTATTCCTATGTTTACAAGATCCTACGAATCAAAGAGGCTCAAAGTGTCCATCACAATCGACCGTATAGACCTCTACACTACAAATGTCCCTACTCATCTTCAGTACAAGGAACATACTGTACTACTATCATACTCCCTCCGTTCCAAAATATAAGTCTCGGTAGAGATTTCCCCTATGGATCACATACAGAAGTATCCAGATACATTTTAGAGTGTAGATTCACTCATTTTGCTCCATATGTCGTCCATGGTGGAATCTATACAAAGACTTGTATTTAGGAATGGAGAGAGTACATATTAAAGAAGAACGGAACAGGAACATGGTAAAGAAGAGCAAGCAGATTTTTGATAATAAAATGTTGGTTGCGCAGTGCCCACACATGATGAACCAGAGCGCATTAAGAATGCAACTCCCAGCTGTCTCTCGACCATTTCAGGCGGTTGGATGAAGATCCTACGTCTCCTAACCCTTCTTCTTCCTCGTCTCTGATTCTTCCCATACAGAACACCGCACGGGCCGCCGGCCGGACCACCGGCCCCCACCGCCTATGTTCCTCCGCCACCCCCACCCCCCACCCCCGCCCCAACCTCCACCCGCATCGAGTTTTCTTCGTTCGGTGAGGCCCCACAACCACCCGAGCCCCTTCGATCGCACCGGCAAACTCCGGCGAGCTCTGAAAAATCGACTGACCCAATTTTGAAATTTAGTCTACTGTGATTTAACTAGTGTGGAATATAAAAGGGGAAAACCATAAGCATTGGGAGTATAGTGTTGAGCGTGCGATAGTGGATCTGAAGGTGCAAACCGGACAAAGGCAACTTCGCAACCAAGACAAGAAATCAGAGTAAAGCAGTGGCGATCTATTTTCTTGCTGCGATAAATAAGTTGAGCAGATACAAAAGAGTACCGCCTCTCGTGCAGCGCCGTGTACGCATCTGCTGAGAATTTGACGGTGCTGCGGTAGCGATGGCTGTCGGCGGCGTGGAAGCAGATCTAGGAGGGTAGAAGGTGGCGGCGGGGCGCGGTTGTAACGCCCATGATGCGGCTATATCTCCCACGTGTCGAGGCACGACTTAGAGGCATAACCGCATTGTGGTTTTGTCGCAAGAAGGGTTATCTTCACACAACCCCATGTAATGAACAAGAATGGGATAACGAGAGTTGGCTTACAATCGCCACTTCACACAATACATAAATATAATTCATACATCATCCAAAATCCACACATAGACCGACTACGGTCAAATCCAAATGAAAATAAGATAACCCCAAATGCTAGATCCCCGATCGTCCCAACTGGGCTCCACTACTGATCATCAGGAAAAGAAACATAGTAACGACCACGTTCCTCATCGAACTTCCACTTGAGCTCGGTTGCGTCATCTGCACTGGCATCGTCGGCACCTGCAACTGTTTTGGTAGAATCTGTGAGTCACGAGGACTCAGCAATCTCACACCCGCGAGATCAAGACTATTTAAGCTTATAGGAAAGGATGGTGTAATGAGGTGGAGCTGCAGCAGGCACTAAGCATATATGGTGGCTAACATACGCAAGTGAGAGCGAGAAGAGAAGCAACGCAACGGTCGCGAAGCTAGAAATGATCAAGAAGTGATCCTGAAACTACTTACGTTCATGCATAACTCAAACCGTGTTCACTTCCCGGACTCCGCCGAGAAGAGACCATTACGGCTACACACACGGTTGATGTATTTTAATTAAGTCAAGTGACAAGTTCTCTACAACCGTTCATTAACAAATTCCCATCTGCCTCATAACAGCGAGCACGGCTTTCGAAAGGTAATACCATGCAGGGGTGTCCCAACTTAGCCCATTATAAGCTCTCACGGTCAACGAAGGATAAACCTTCTCCCGGAAAGACCTGATCGGTCTCGGAATCCCAGTTTACAAGACATTTCAACAATGGTAAAACAAGACCAGCAAAGCCGCCCGATGTGCCGACAAATCCCGATAGGAGCTGCACATATCTCGTTCTCAGGGCACACCGGATAAGTCAAGCTACGAGTAAAACCAGGGCTCGAGTTTCCCCGAGGTGGCCCCGCAGGCTGCTCGGTTCGGACCAACACTCGAAGGAGCACTGGCTCGGGGGGGGGGGGGGTTAAATAAAGATGACCCTCGGGCTCGGGAAAACCCAATGGAAAAGGCTTAGGTGGCAAATGGTAAAACCAAGGTTGGGCCTTGCTGGAGGAGTTTTATTCAAGGAGAACTATCAAGGGGGTCCCATAAATCACCCAACCGCGTAAGGAACGCAAACTCAAGGAACATAATACCGGTATGACGGAAACTAGGGCGGCAAGAGTGGAACAAAACACCAGGCCTAAGGCCGAGCCTTCCACCCTTTACCAAATATATAGATGCATTAATATAATAAGAGATATTGTGATAATCCAAAATATCCATGTTCCAACATGGAACCAACTTCAACTTCAGCTGCAACTAGCAACGCTATAAGAAGGGCTGAGCAAAAGCAGTAACTTAGCCAAACAATGGTTTGCTAGGAAAGGATGGTTAGAGGCTTGACATGGCAATATGGGAGGCATGATATAGCAAGTGGTAGGTAGCGCAGCATGGCAATCGAACGAACAACTAGCAAGCAAAGATAGAAGTGATTTCGAGGGTATGGTCATCTTGCCTGCAAGGTTCTCAGAGTTGTTGAAAGCTTGATCCTCGTAAGCGTACTCAACAGGTTCCTCGTTCACGAACTCGTCTCCCGGCTCTACCCACAGCAAGAACACAAGCAATGGAACCACAATCAATCACGGGAAAAGCACAAACAACATGATGCAAAACATGAATGATATGTGTTGAGGATATAAACCTTAGAGTCACCCGCCAGGAGGGGCCGGGTTACTCATAATGGTCATCACGCGAAGCCCAGTCCGAGCTTGAAGACGGCGGGTCAATGATGGGCCTAAGACCCGGAGATGGCTTAAGGCCCGTAGTGATAACCGCCATTATGGTAGAACTTGTAGTGTAAGGCAAGAATAGTTGAGAGTCTGAGCCGGACACTCTTATGAGCCGGCCGGGACTCTGAGAGCCGCTGGGCGTCAACCTGTCTATATAAAGGGGCGACCCGGCGGCGGTTTAGGGACAAGTAAGATCTCGTCGAGAGCCAGGCATAGCAATCAAGCTCCCTGGTCATCGGAACCATAATCAATACCACCTCAACTGGACGTAGGCTTTTACCTTCACCGTAAGGGGCCGAACCAGTATAACCCCCGTGTTCCTTGTCCCGTTTAACCCCTTTAAGCTTCCTAGCTGCGATGGCTCCATGACTAAGTCCTAGTTCGAGGACATCTGCCATGACAATTCCACGACAGTTGGCGCCCACCGTGGGGCCAGCGCACGATGGATTTGAGTTCTTGAAGGGCAGCTTCGAAGGGCTCAAGGGATACGCTGTGGGCCGGATGACCAAGAGTCGTCGCGGCAAGCTCTACATCGACGATGGAAACTGGGGCCCCGACGCCGGCTCAATTGAGTACGGGTACCGGGTCCCCTTTGGCGGAATTCATGTCTTCATTGGCAAGATTGGTGAGCCGGGCCCTGAGCCGGATCTCTGCGCCGATCTCATCGAGACGGCTCAGCGTGCACGACCCGCCCGGGCTCTACCCGCCTTGAAGCACGCTTTTGTGGGATGTGTTCGTGGAGGACTCTCTGAAGGGTCTGGATCTGGCGATGAGACGGCTGCCGGCTCTGACGGCGAGTCGACTACGGACGAGTCAAATTCGTTGTATCAACTTCAGGAGGGCAGGCTCGAGGGTTGTTCCGACGGCGACAGCATTCTGGACCCTTTTGAACCGCCGAGCCGGGTTGGAATCTTCATGGCCGGCGCGCAACCTGTTCAAAACCCCGCCTCCGGGTCAGGAAGCCCGGTGCCTTCACCAGCTCAGGTGCTGATGGATCTCACAGACAAGCTAACGGTCCTGTTGACCGCTACGGTGGCTCCGGCGGATCAAGTTCAGCATGACGCGGAGGTGGCACAGTTAAAGTTGGATCTAGCAAAGGCCAAGGAGGATCTGGCGGCGGAGGGGATCAGGATGGCTGTAGAGAGGGCGGCTCTCGACGCCCAGACTCAGCTGATTCAGGCACAGTCCTTCCGGCTCACGATGGATCAAAACGCATCCAATGAGGTCATGAGAAGGAGGCATCAAAAGGCCCAATCTCGACTCCCTCCGGTTTACGATCCTCGAAATCTCTTCAACACGCCGGGTGCAGGGTCTAGTAACCCGCCAGAGATCATAGTGCCCGGGGCTGGGACACCCGTTCAGCCCCAAGTGATGGGGCCTCCCCGGGTGAACCCTGCCCCGCCTTAGTACGTGCTAATACCACCGGGTCATTATGCCAACCCGCTGGAAAACATGGTTGCCGCGGCGGCACGGCTGGTGGCTCTCCCAATTGATGGCGACTCTCCAACGGCTGTTGAAACCCGCCGGGTCAGAGAACTCCTTCAGACAGCTCTGGCGCAGCAAGAGGCGTACTCTTATAGCCGCGACAGGATCCATTCAACCCCTCGTCCAGGTCGGAGCCCGAGTTATAGCAGACACATGGTCTCAGCGACCGGCTCAAGTAATGTCCGACTCCGTGACTTGCCACCTGGCCACGGCCTGGCTCATAACGGGGCCTTTCACGCAGCAGATCAAGACAGAGCACGGCAAGAGGCGGAGCAGGTGCCTCAATTGACGGCTTACCAGACACCCCCGGCTTATCCGATGGCTTCCATCGATGTGGGTATCCCTACGAGGACTGGATGTGTCCCTTGTTTAGTGCCGGCTCTCCGCAATGAACGTCTACCCAAGGACTTCAAAGGGCCTAGGAAGGTGCCTAATTACACGGCTGATTTACAACCTGGAGCCTGGATCGAGAGTTACGAGATGGCCATGGAATTGCTGGAGGTCAGCGAAGCGGCGATGGCCAAGTACTTCACCATGATGTTAGATGGGACTGCCCGCACTTGGTTGAAAGGGCTGCCACTGAATTCTATCGGGTCTTGGGCCGAGCTGAAAGCCTGGTTCATCCAAAACTTCAAAGATACCTGTAGGCAGTCTATGTCAATTGTGGACTTGACTAACTGTAAACAGCAAGAGGGTGAGTCTACGACACATTGGGTTCGCCGGGTCAAAGAGATAATACATTCATCAGATAAGATGGATGCCGGCTCTGCAGTCTTGATGTTGGAGCGGAATTGTCGTTTCCTGCCCCTAAAAATGAAACTCGGGCGGCTCAAGCGCGACTGCAATGATATGGGTACGCTGATGGTGGCTCTCGTCAACTACGCCGACTCCGATAGTACCAAGGACCCCGCGTCAGATGATGAAAGGACAGGGAAGGGAAAGAAGAAAGGCAATGGCAAGGGCCCTCAGCATAACCCGGCAAATCAAGGAGGTAACAAGCGTAAGGCTGATGGCAGCATGGAGTTTGTGGCTAATGCCAGCTCACAGGGTAACAACCAGCGACGTAAAGGGAGGCCACCTCCCCGAGCCGGCGGTTCAGGCCCAACGCTTGAGCAGTTGTTGAATGAGCCTTGTCCAAGGCATGGTTCTAGGGAGAAGCCAGCTACTCATCTATGGAAAGATTGCGCAATCATGAAAGCCTTTAAGAATTCCAATGCCTTTAATGGCAACAATGGCCCGGGCGGCGGCTCAGGCGCCGGCGGCTTTCATGGCCCGGGCGGCGGCTCAAATTCCAATCCTCAGAATGTTCAAGGGGGATTTAATCAGCAGTCCGGCCAGGGTCATCAACAGCAGCAGGGGGGTTACCAGACCAATCCAAAGAAGCTTAACAGTGGACTGTGTAAGCGAGATCAGAAGCTTCATAAGAGGGCTGTGAATGCTGTTGAGCCGGCGGTTCCACGCTATTTAAGATGGTCTGAGCAGCCCATTGTGTGGAGTAGGGAGGATCACCCTCCCCGGGTTGACAATCCGGGTCACTTGGCCCTGGTGGTGGCTCCTCAGGTGGGAGGATATAAGTTCACTAAAGTGCTCATGGGCGGAGGCAGCAGCATCAACATCCTCTATTATGAGACCTTCCGTCGTATGGGGTTGATTGATAAGAACCTCAGCCAGTCCAATACTGTTTTCCATGGTGTGGTGCCAGGTAAGTCGGCTTATCCAGTTGGTAAGATCGAATTGGAAGTGGCCTTTGGAGATGAGTACAACTACAGGGTGGAAAAATTGACCTTTGAGGTGGTCAAGATAAGAAGTCCGTATCATGCCATATTTGGGCGGCCGGCTTACGCCAAGTTCATGGCACGGCCGTGTTACATATACCTACAGCTCAAGATGCCGGGTCACAATGGGACCATTACGGTTCATGGTAGCCGAAAGATAGCCTTGGAATGTGAGGAAGGTGACGCGGCTTATGCAGAATCTGTTTGTGCAACAGAGGAGCTGAAGTTTTACAAGGATAATGTTGACCCAACAGATATGACATCTCTGAAAAAGCCGACCACGGAGCATGAGCCAGCAATGAAATTTAAGTCAGCTGATGAGACTAAACTTGTTGATTTCGTTCCAGGTGACTCATCTCAGCAGTTTAGCATCAGTGCCAATTTGGATTCGAAATAGGAAAGCGCGCTCATCGAGTTCATCCGTGAGAATAGGGACATCTTCGCATGGAAACCTTCTGACATGCCAGGTGTACCTAGAGAACTTGCTGAGCACACTCTCAATGTTGATCCGAAATTTAAGCTGGTCAGGCAATTCCTTCGGCGGTGTAATGAAGAGAGGCGGAAAGCCATTGGTGAGGAGGTGGCCCGGCTCTTGGCGGCCGGGTTTATTGTCGAAGTTTTTCATCCAGAATGGTTAGCTAACCCGGTGCTCGTGCTCAAGAAGAATGGCACCTGGCGGATGTGTGTAGACTACACGGACTTAAACAAGGCGTGTCCGGCTGATCCTTTTGCTCTCCCCCGTATTGATCAAATCATTGATGCCACGGCGGGTTGTGAGCGTTTAAGTTTCTTGGATGCGTATTCTGGATACCATCAGATTAAAATGGCAGTTAAGGACCAGGAGAAGACGGTGTTCATCACTCCCTTTGGAGCCTTCTGTTATGTGTCTATGCCTTTTGGACTCAAGAGTGCACAGGCGACTTATCAGCGTTGCATGCAGAACTGTCTTCATAGCCAGATTGGGCGCAATGTTCATGCCTATGTGGATGATATTATGGTTAAGTCCAGGAGAAGGAAACCTTGATAGATGATCTGAGGGAAACCTTTGATAATCTCCGGGTCTACAAGATGATGCTTAACCCGGCCGAGTGTGTTTTTGTTGTTCCTGCAGGCAAGCTCTTGGGTTTTCTGGTTTCTCATAGAGGCATTGAAGCTAACCCGGAGAAGATTAAGGCAATCACCTCTCTGGCTAAGCCGGCGTGTATAAACGACGTCCAGCGCCTGGCGGGTCGTATCGCTGCTTTAAGCCGGTTTATAAGACGTTTGGGTGAGAAGGCCATGCCATTTACCAGTTGATGAAGAAAACTGATGATTTTGTATGGAATGATGCTGCTAATACTGCTTTTGAGGATTTCAAGAGACAGCTGGCTGAGCCCCCAGTCCTTGCTGCTCCGGTTGACAAGGAGCCCTTATTACTGTATGTAGCTGCTAACACACGAGCCGTCAGTGTGGCTGTGGTGGTGGAGCGCAAGGAAGAGGGTAAGGAGTATCCGGTTCAGCGGCCGGTTTATTACGTCAGCGAAGTGCTCATCGAGTCCAAACAGCGGTATCCACATTGGCAGAAGCTTGTTTACGGTGTGTTCATGGCAAGCCGGAAGCTTAAGCATTATTTCCAGGGTCACCCTATCACTGTGGTTAGTTCTCCTCCGCTTGGAGATATCATCCAAAACAGAGAAGCCACAGGAAGAGTGGCTAAGTGGGCTATAGAGCTCGGGCCACATGGTCTGAAATACGTACCACGCACTGCTGTTAAATCTCAAGCTTTGGTGGATTTCATCAACGATTGGACAGAGCTACAAGTGCCCGAGGAAAAGCCGGATAATACATATTGGACTATTCACTTCGATGGGTCCAGGCAATTGGAGGGCTCGGGGGCTGAGTTGTATTGGCTTCCCCTAAAGGTGACAAGTTTCATTATGTGCTACGGTTGATATTTCCTTGCACTAACAATGCGGCTGAGTACGAGGCCTTGCTCCATGGTCTTCGGATGGCTATGGAGATGACCTTGAGCCGGGTAAGGTGCTTCGGCGACTCAGACTTAGTGGCTCAACAAGTATCAGGCAAGTGGGATTCCAAGGACCCTCTCATGGCGGCTTATCGCCGTGAAGTTGATGCCATTGCTGGACATCGATCGCAGGAAGAACGAGGCGGCTGATGCATTAAGCCGGCTGGGCTCTCAGCGAAAACCGGTGCCGCCTAATACTTTCCTGGACATCTTGCATAACCCTTCTGTTAAGGTACCTACAGAGGAAGATTTGGCTGTCCCTGACCCGGAGGTACAGTTGGTGGCGGCTCTCCACATCACCCCGGACTGGACGGTGCCATACTTGGCTTACATGACCCGGGGAGATTTGCCTGAGGATGAAACTTTGGCCAGACAAATAACCCGGCGGTCTAAGTCAATGGTTGTTATCAATGGTGAGCTGCATCGCCGCAGTGTTACGGGAGCGTTCCAGCGTTGTGTTTCCCCTGAGGAGGGTCAAGAAATCTTGCGTGAGATTGACGAACGGGATTGTGGCCATGATGCCGGCTCAAAATCCCTTGTGGCCAAGGCTTTTCGTCATGGTTTTTATTGGCTGACGGCTCATGCTGATGCGGAGGACTTGGTCAGTAAATGTGATGGTTGCCAGAGGTTCTCGCGACGGTCTCATGTGCCGGCTCAGGAGCTGAGGATGATTCCAATTACTTGGCCATTTACGGTCTGGGGGCTTGACATGGTTGGGCCTTTTAAAAGGTCCAAGGATAAAAATACCCACCTCTTGGTGGCAGTTGACAAGTTCACAAAGTGGGTTGAAGTAGAGCCAGTTAGTAGGTGTGACGCAGCCACGGCAGTTCAGTTCATGAAAAGGGTGATATTTTGCTTTGGCTTTCCACACAGCATTATAACTGACAATGGCACCAATCTATCTAAGGGCGCTATGGAGGAGTTTTGTCAACGAAAGCATATTCGACTTGATGTTTCATCAGTGGCTCATCCTCAATCCAATGGTCAAGCTGATAGAGCTAATCAGGAGATCTTGAAGGGCATTAAGCCCCGGCTTTTAGTCCCTTTGCAACGGACGCCGGGTTGTTGGGTGGAGGAGTTACCCTCCGTGTTATGGAGCATCAATACTACTCCTAACAGGTCTACAGGTTACACGCCTTTCTTCATGGTTTATGGAGCGGAAGCAGTCCTCCCCAGTGACATCCGTCATGACTCGCCTCGAGTGGCGGCTTATGTTGAGGCGGATAATGAACAGGCGCGCCAAGATGCTCTTGACTTGTTGGACGAGCAGCGTGACGTGGCAGCAGCTCGCTCAGCAATTTACCAACAAGACCTGCGCCATTATCACAGTTGCCGGGTTAAGTCCCGGGTCTTCCAGGAAGGTGATCTGGTGCTCCGGCTCATCCAAGATCAAACAGATGCACACAAGCTATCCCCGCCTTGGGAAGGACCCTTTGTGGTCAGCAAGAACTTGCACAACGGGTCATACTACCTTATTGACGTTCGGGAGCATAAAGATTCACGCAAGTCGGAAGAGGAGACCCGTTGGCCGTGGAACATAGCTCAGCTTCGGCCTTATTACACTTGAGCCACCGGCTCTCATAATGTACATATTTCTATAGCCATGCATATATTATGTTAAATAATAAAGCAGGACCTCTGTCCTTTTCTCCTCCAAAGGTAAAAGTGTTGTTTCCATTACACCATCACATGGTCACTTGGAGGTGGATCCGGCTTATGATCGTATTCGAATCTAGCCGTACGCAATATAATCACCTGGGGGCTTCCTGTTCAAACATAGGTCGTATTCGAACCAAAGAGAACATAGCTGTCGATACCCACTTGATTGGCAAAGTGCCGAGCTCATTGGGGAGTTTTCTTTGATCATATTTGAATCATAGCTCAACCCACTTTGGGAACCGACGTGGATCGTATTCGAATCAGCGTCGTTAAACAACTCTTAAGGTCATTTGGGGGCTTCCTGTTCAAACATGGGTCGTATTCGAACCAAAGAGAACATAGCTGTCGATACGCTCTTGATTGGCATCGCCAAAGCCACTGGGGGCTATATGATCGCATTCGAATCTTAGCTTAACCCCTTTGGATGGTTCTCTGGTCGTATTCGAACCGGAAGCCCCTAAGTTTTGATCTTCTCACTTACAACAAGTTCTTTCGGTCACATCAGCAGTGTGCAAGGGCGGTTTTTTGGTTTCGCCGGTTTAACTTTGGTAACACGCAATAAGCCTTATTGATACTGGTGAACCGGCGTTGAGATTTTAACCATACTATTCGGGTTACATGAACCGAAAGTATGCTTGAAGGTTTGTAAGTATGCTATTATGGTTACATCAAAGATATAATTGAGGGCCAGTCTTTGGTGACTTTGTTCATATTCCGGGTTATATATATATGGTTTATGATTCTCAGTGCGGTAAGCCGCCCAGAGACTTGTGACTTGTTTTCTGTGCAGGATGGTTCAATACAGCTATTCGAGCTTAAGGAAAATAATTGATCAATTATAACCCGGAGGAATAAGAAGAAGCAGTTTCAATGGAGCTAAGCATTCAACACATACTCGATGGCACGACAAAATTAAGTATTTGTCCTACTCTATTACAAGACTGCCCGAGTCCAAAAGATGAGGCATTGTTTTAAGATGTAGTCATGAGCCGCCTACAAGTCAAGATGCTTGTTGAGTTGAAGCTTCCGGCTCATCCCTCTTCGCTCCTCCTGCTGTTCCCATGACCTGGAAGGTTGACGATTTCCAGTCAATGCCGCTCAAAGCTTCAAATTGAGCCTCCTCGTCAATTAACACGGCCGGGTCAATTTCTGGGGCAAAGGTGTGCTTACGAGTCGGCGGGACCAAGCTGATGGCTTCATAACGCGGAGTGGGGATCCTCTGATTCTCTGCGTCGTAGCCCGACTGATACTTGGTAAGGTCGGTATCATTCCCAATCAGGGTGGCCACCGGGCGCACGATCTTCACACAGGCAGCAAAGTCTTTTTGGTCGAAGGGGGTGCCGTCTTCCTTCAGGCTGGGGTATCCAAGTGCAATGTCAGCCGGGTCTAGCTCTGGAAGGAAAGCCTTGGCCCGGCTCAGTGCAGCTATTGCTCCGGCTCTTGCATAGGCCCGTCGCAGCTCTTGGAAACGCTGAGGAAGAACGGCAAGCCGCCGAAGTACGTCCGCCAGGTGAGTCGGAACCTCATTGGACAGGCTTCGGCGATGTCCAGCCAGGTCTCTTCGATCTCTAGGTCCCGGCTGTTGTGCACCTGATTGACATAGCCGGAGATGATATCTCCAATGCTCAGGTTAGCGTAGTTGGTGATGTCCAGCTTGGCCCTGCGGCGCTCTAGCAACTCTTCCTTGGCAGAGCACTTAGCCAGCGTAGTGGGTCTCCCCGGTTCGACAAATTCCGTCCGGTTGATTACCACGTCCGGGTCATCGGCCGGCTGAGCTGGGCTGGAGATCTCCGGGTTAGCAGAAATCTCTGTGATTGGCTCGTCGGTTGGAGCGGTGGCTTCAGGAGCAGAGGCAGCTGGCGGTTCTTGAGCTGAAACCTCCGGCCCAGTCAAGACCGGCTCTTCGACCGGTTTATTCTTCTTCGCCCTCTTGTTGAGCTTTGCCTGGGCACTGAAAGGACAAAAGGTTAGTACAAAGGCATGAGTAAAGATAAGTACAACATAAGATGATCAATGTTACCCGGGTGCGGTCTTGAAAGCCGGCAGGTTAGATTGCATAGAATCACCAGAGGAAGGTGAAGTTTCCTGATAATTTGAATCAGAAGAATTGAGCGGTTGACGAGTAACGCCCGCCAAAGGGTGAAAAGGATATAAGTTGGAGATAACCTCGGTCCGGCGCTTCCTCGATGCTTCAGGTAAGCCGGAGGAGAGGTCTGCATCCTTGTTGGTCCGGGTGTGCTGCCGGTTCTCATGAATCTGTTGCTTCAAAAGAAATTGAGGATCTTGATAAGCTAAAGGATGTGAAAATCTTACTTTCCGGGTCACTCTTCGGACTTTCGGCCTTGCCAAGGGCTCCGAGTCGGAGGAAAGTATAGTTACCTCTTCAGTCACTGGGTTACTTGCTCCGGTATCATCCTGCGAATAATCAAGTCAGTGAGATAGTTAAAAACAGATGAAAAGCAGAGTAAGAGCCTGAGGAATCAAGGGTTACCTCTGACTCGGAGCTATCACTTAGCTGAAGCAGCTCTGAGGCAGTAGGCCTGCTTCCCTTCTTGCGAGGGGCGGCTCTCCTGGCGGCTTTCTTAGCCTTCCTGGCTTTTTTGGCCGCCTCATGGTCATATTTGACCTTCCAGAACTTGTCATTAGCCTGAAACATACAACAAAGATTTCTTAAAGTTCAGATGGAAACTATTCAAAGGAAAACCAAGGTGTTAAGGTCAGTGGCTTATCGCCGGAGCCAGGTTAGCTAGGCAGAAGGGGTTCAGTCCGGTTCTCCCACAGTCGGCTAAGCTCTCATTCAGGAGAGACTTGGTCATGTCGTCCACAACGTCCTCAGGAAGATCATTGGGGCTGTGCCGCAGAGGGTCATCCTTCCGGCCCGTGTAAGCACACATTAAGCCGGGGCGGCGGCTCAAGGGGATCACCCGCCAAGAGATCCAAACCCGGACCAGATCAATGCCATTGAGGCCATTTCCCAGGAGAGCCTTGATCTTATTGATGGTGGGGATCAGAGGTTGACGCTCAGCTTGAGAAAGTTTGTCTAGCAGAGGGTGATTTGGCTCCAGACGCAGGGCACGAAAGCCGGGCAGAG
Source organism: Aegilops tauschii subsp. strangulata (assembly GCF_002575655.3). Taxonomy (NCBI): domain Eukaryota; kingdom Viridiplantae; phylum Streptophyta; class Magnoliopsida; order Poales; family Poaceae; genus Aegilops; species Aegilops tauschii. Next base: position 45,761,088 of record NC_053038.3, on the reverse strand, counting down.
GGCTCTCGTCAGCCAGAGAAGTGTCCTGGCAGTAGAACCACGTCTGGTTCCAGTCCTTTGGATGGCTTGGCGGTTCAGCGTAAGGAAAAAGGCAATCTCTCCGTCGTTGAATGGAGATTCCACCAAGTTCCAAGCTCAGCCCATTGGCGCACTCGTTCTGGCAGTTCAGATAGAACAGCTCCCTAAAAAGCAGTAGGCTGGGCTCTTCTCCAAGATAGACTTCGCAGAATACTTGGAAGTTGCATATATTTGACACGGAATTGGGTCCTATGTCTTGCGGCTGCAGATCGAAGAAGTTCAGAACATCCCTAAATAATTTTGAGCCGGGCGGTGTGAAGCCCCGGCTCATGTGATCATTAAATATCACCACCTCACCATCTCTAGGTTGAGGTCTCTCCTCCGACGGGTCAGGGGCACGATAAGACATGATTTCCTTCTTGGGCAAGTAACCCGTCTTTACGAAATCAGCTAAAGTGTCGTCGGTGACATTGGATCTCATCCAGTTGCACGTGATGGGTGCCTTGGGAGCTTTGGGAGGCATTATGAAAGATGAAGCCTATGACAAAAGGAAAATTTCCGGTTCAATTATAAGCCGGCAGACGTCTACAGTTTAATACTCAAATGGCGGCTTATGAGAGGGGCCTAATGACATATGGTTAAGTGCATCGGGTTATCTAAGCCGCTGAAGGTATCGTGAGTAATTCAAATTGTCTACAGCTTTATCATAAATGAGCCAGAAATTTTACAGCGCGTGGCTTCTGTTGAGGATATAGACCTTAGAGTCACCCGCCAGGAGGGGCCGGGTTACTCTAATGGTCATTGCCAGAAGCCCGACGCCAGGCTTAAAGACGGTGGGCCGAAGATGGGCTTAAGACCCGGATATGGTTTAAAAGCCCGTAGTTACAATCATTATTATGGTAGAACTTGTAGTGTAAGGCAAGAATAGTTGAGAGTCCGAGCCGGACACTCTTATGAGCCGGCCGGGACTCTGAGAGCTGCGGGGCGTCAGCCTTCCTATATAAAGGGAGGACCCGGCAGCGGTTTAGGGACAAGAACAATCTCATCGAGAGCCAGGCATAGGAGTTAAGCTCCCTGGTCATCAAAACCCTAATCAATACCACCGCAAACTGGACGTAGGCTTTTACCTTCACCGTAAGGGGCCGAACCAGTATAAACCCTCGTGTTCCTTGTCCCGTTTAACCCCTTCAAGCTTCCTAGTAGCGATGGCTCCACGACTAAGTCCTAGCTCGAGGACATCTGCCGTGACAATTCCACGACAGTTGGCGCCCACCATGGGGCCAGCGCACGGTGGATTTGAGTTCTTGAAGGGCAGCTTCTAAGGGCTCAAGGGATACGCTGTGGGCCGGATGAGCAAGAGTCGTCGCGGCAAGCTCTACATCGACGATACAAACTGGGGTCCCGACGCCGGCTCAATTGAGTACGGGCACCGGGTCCCCTTCGGCGGAATTCACGTGTTCATCGGCAAGATTGGTGAGCCGGGCCCTGAGCCGGATCTCTGCGCCGATCTCATCGAGACGGCTCAACGTGCACGACCCACCCGGGCCCGGCCTGCCGTAAGGCATGCTTTTGTGGGATGCATCCATGGAGGGATCTCTGATCGATCTGTGTCTGGTGATGAGACGGCCGCTGGCTCTGACGGCGAGTCGTCCACCGATGAGTCAAACTCGTTGTATCAACTTCAAGATGGCCGGCTCATGGGATATTCCGATGGTGACAGTGTGCCGGACCCGTTTGAGCCGCCAAGTCAGGTTGGGGTCTTTATGACCGGTGCACAGCCTATTCAGGACCCTGCTGCTGGAGCGGGGAACCCGGTGCCCTCGCCGGCTCAGGTGCTAATGGATCTCACGGACAAGATAACGGCCCTGTTAACCGCCACGGTTGACCCGGCGGATCAAGCTCAGCATGATGCAAGTGGTGGCACAGTTAAAATTGGATCTAGTGAAAGCTAAGGAGGACCTCGCAGCGGAAGGGATCAGGATGGCTGCGGAGAGGACGGCTCTCGATGCCCAAACCCAGTTGATTCAAGCACAATCCTTCCGGCTCACGATGGATCAAAACGCGTCCAATGAGGTCCTGAGAAGGAGGCATCAAAAGGCCCAATCTCGACTCCCTCCGGTTTACGATCCACGCAACCTCTTCAACACGCCAGGTGCAGGGTCTAGTAACCCGCCTGGGGTCATAGTGCCCGGGTCGGGGACCCCTATTCAGCCACAAGTAATGGGGCCTCCCCAGATGCCCCTGCCCCGCCTCAGTACGTACCAATACCACCGGGTCATTATAACAACCCACCAATACCACCGGGGCTTCCTGTTCAAACATGGGTCGTATTCGAACCAAAGAGAACATAGCTGTCGATACCCATTTGATTGGAAAAGTTCCGAGCTCATTGGGGAGTTTTCCTTGATCATATTTGAATCATGGTTTCACCCCTTTGGGGACCGACGTGGATCGTATTCGAATCAGCGTCGTTAAACAATTCTTAAAATCACTTGGGGGCTTCCTGTTCAAACATGGGTCGTATTCGAACCAAAGAGAACATAGCTGTCGATACCCTCTTGATTGGCATCGCCACACCCACTGGGGGCTGTATGATCGTATTCGAATCTTAGCATAACCCCTTTGGGCCGGGTCTCTGGTCGTATTCGAACCGGAAGCTCCTAAGTTCTTTTGTTTCATTATAGGGTTCTTCTGATCATTTCAAGGTGTGTATGGCCGGGTCTTACTTGGCCTGTTTAAACTTTGATTTCCAGTGATAGTTGGACACAATGGGTGTTATTAAGATAGGTAAACCGGAATTGAGGTGCCAACCTTATTACTCGGGTTATCTAAACCAGAAGTATGCTTGTAGGCCGCTAAGTATGATATTACGGCTGCATTAAGGATATAATTGGAGCTCAGTCCTTTTTGATTCATATTCCGGGTTATATATCTAAGACTTATGATTCTCAGGGCGGTAAGCCGCCTCGAGACTTGTGATTTGCCCTTCTATGCAGGATAATTAAAGACAGCTATTTTGAGATTAAGGAAAACAAAGGATTGATTATGACCCGGAGAAACATAAAGGAGACAACTTCATCAGACTTTAACATTCAAGGCGTGCACGATGGCACGGCAAGGATAAAAGTATTGGTCCTACTCTATTACAAAGACTCATTGAGTCCAAAAGGGGGGAACATTGTTTGGTAAGCCGGCTGCAGAAGCTAAGACGCTTGCTGGGTGGAAGTCTCCGGCTCATTCCTTTCTTCTCCTCCGGCTGTCCCCAAGGTCTGGAAAGTCGACGACTTCCAGTCGATGCCGCTCAGCGCCTCGAATTGGGCTTCCTCGTCAATTAACCCGGCCGGGTCAATCTCTGGGGCAAAGGTGTGCTGACGAGCCGGCGGAATTAAACTCAGAGCTTCATAGCGAGGGGTTGGAATCCTCTGATTTTCTGCGTTATAACCCGGCTGGTACTTGGTCAGATCCGTGTCGTTGCCAATAAGAGTCGCCACTGGGCGCACGATCTTCACGCAGGCGGCGAAGTCTTTTTGGTCGAAAGCCGTGCCATCTTCCTTCAGACTTGGATAGCCGAGGGCGATGTCTGCCGGGTCTAGCTCCGGCAGGAAAGCCTTGGCCCGGCTCAGCACGGCGATCGCTCCGGATCTCGCAGAGGCCCGTCGCAGCTCTTGGATACGTTGCGGCAGGACGGCCGACGAAGAACCTCCGCCAAGTGAGTCGGCACCTCGTTGGATAAGGCTACCACAGCTAAGGCATGTTGTGACCCGGTGTAGAGTTGCTCCACCAAGGTGTACACGGCCTTTAGCTTGGTTACCACGCTTTGGTTGAGGTTGGCACTTCTGGAACCTGATTCATAGAGCAGGACAAGCCGCCGACCAGGGTGAGATATGAGGCGTTAAAATTTTAAACTGGATGAAAGCCGGCGGGTGACTTACCGAAGATTGTAGCAACCATTTGAGACACTTGGCGCTTTAAGCCGGAGAGTTCGGCCGTCTTCTCTAACAGGGCCCTCTCCGCTTGATCAGCCCGGTTCACCAATGCGGCCTTTTCTTCGGCCCACGCTTTTCGTTCAGCGTCAAACTCTGTCTTCAGCTTCTCTTGTGAGGCGATGCTGGACACGAACTTGGCATTTGCCTTCCGGGTCTCCATCTCTTGCATCTTCAGCCGGTTCTTAAGATCGGCAAGGTCAGCCTCAAGCTTCTTGCCAACAGCCTGTATAAATGTCCGGGTTATGGCATGAACAATTGCTATACAAATTTCAAGTCCCAAGTGTTTTCCAAGCAAAGACTCTTGGCACTTGGGGGCTAATGCATGTTCAATGTTTCTATTTACAACTTTCCGGTTCATGCGAGTAAGCCGGAAGATAAGTCCCAAGTATTTTCCAAGCAAAGACACTTTTCACTTGGGGGCTAATGTGTATAGAAGGTTCTTATCTACAAATTACCGGTTTAATTGGCTAAGCCGGAACTTCAGTCTACAGCATATTCAATCCTAAGTCGTTGGCTTGAGGGCTAGCATGGAAAAAGTAACTAAGAGGACAGAAGGATAATACCTCAGATTTCTGCTGGATCTGGGTCACCATGGCAACCTCCACGTCCCGGCTCTTGTGCACTTGGTTGACGTTGCCGGAGACGAGCTCTCCGATGCTCAGATTGGCGTAGTCAGTTAGATCCAGACTGACCCGGTGGGGCTGCGGTACTTCCCCCTTGGCAGAATACTTGGCCAGTGCCGTAGGCCTCCCCGGCTCAACAAATTCGGTCCGGGTGATTTCCACGTCCGGGTCATTTGTTGGTTGAGCCGAGCCGGAGGCCTCCGGGTCAGCAGAAGCTTCTACAGGTGCCGTGTCCATTGGAGTGGTGGCTTCAAGGGCGGAGGCAGCTGGCGGTTCTTGGACCGTCACCTCCGACTCAGGCAAATCCGGCTCTCCGGCCGACTTGGTTTTCTTCGCCCTCTTGGTGAGCTTTGCCTGGGCACTGAAAGAACAACAAAGGTTAGTATAAAAAGTATGAGCAAAGACCAGAACAAATATAAGAGGGTTATCATTACCCGGGCACGGTCTTGAAAGTTGGCAAATTCGACTGCATAGAGTCGCCGGAAGAAGGGGGAGTCTCCTGATAATTTGAATCAGAGGAATTAAGCGGTTGGCGTATAACACCCGCAAAAGGATGAAAAGGGTACAATTTTGTGGTCACCTCGGTCCGACGTTTCCTTGATGCATCAGGTAACCCGGAGGAGAGGTCAGCGTCCTTGTTGGTCCGGGTATGCCGCCGGCTTTCATGAACTTGTCGTTTCAAAATAAATTGAGGATCTTGGTAAGCTAAAGGATGGGAAAAGCTTACTTTCCGGGTTACTCTTCGGGTTTTCAGCCGTGGCAAGGGCTCCGAGTCGGAGGAAAATATTGTTACCTCTTCAACCACCGGGTTACTGGCTCCGGTGTCCTCCTGTTGATAAACAGCATTGATAAGGCGGATAGAACTAAAGCAACAAGTATAACAAGAGCTTACAGGTTTAGGAATTACGTCAGACTCGGAGGTGTCACTCAGCTGCAACAGCTCCGAAGCAGTGGGCCTACTTCCCTTCTTACGGGGAGCGGCTTTCTTGGCGGCTTTCTTTGCCTTTCTGGCCTTTTTGGCGGCGTCATGGTCATACTTGACCCGCCAGAACTTGTCATCAGCCTGAAAAATACAATGATGAATTCTTAAAACGGTTCAGATGAAGGTTATATGCCGAAGAAGATAAAATGTTAAAGTCAACGGCTTACCGCTGGGGCTGGGTTGGTCTTGCAGAAGGGGGCTAACCCGGTCCTCCCGCAGTCTGCCAGGCTCTCGTTCAGAAGAGCCTTGGTCATATCTTCTGCAACGTCTTCTGGAAGATCATTGCGGCTGTGTCTCTGGGGGTGATCCTTTCGTCCTGTGTACTCACACATTAAGCTGGGGCGGCGGCTCAATGGGATCACCCGCCACGATATCCAGACCCGGACCAGATCGATTCCATTCAGACCATTGCCCAGGAGAGCCTTGATCTTGTTGATGGTGGGGAGCAGAGGTTGGCGCTCCGCTTGAGTCAGCTTGTCTGACAGTGGGTGAGTCAGCTCCAGACGCGAGGGGAGAAAGCCGGGCAACGGACTCTCGTCAGCCGGCGACGTGTCTTGGCAGTAAAACCACGTCAGATTCCAGTCCTTGGGGTGCTGGGCGGCTCTGGGTAAGGGAAAAGGCAGTCCCTACGCCGCTGGATGGAGATGCCACCTAACTCCAGACTTGGCCCATTGGCGCACTCATTCTGACGGTTCAAGTAAAAAGCTCTCTGAAGAGCAGCAGACTCGGTTCTTCTCCAAGGTAAACTTCGCAGAATACTTGGAAGTTGCAGATGTTGGACACTGAGTTGGGTCCTATGTCCTGAGGCCGCAAGTCGAAGAAGTTTAGAACGTCTCTAAAAAACTTTGAGCCGGGCGGTGCGAAGCACCGGCTCATGTGATCCGCAAAAATCACTACCTCCCCGTCCTTTGGCTGTGGTCTCTCTTCTAACGGGTCGGGGGCACGGTAGGACATGACGTCCTTCTTGGGCAGGTATCCGGACTTAACAAAATCTGCTAGTGTCTCACTGGTGACATTGGACCTCATCCAATTGCAAGTGATGGAGGCTTTGGGTGCTTTGGGAGGCATGGTGAAAGTCGGCAGTCTATGACAAAAAGGAAAACGTCCAGATTAATTATAAGCCGGAGGAAATCTACAGCTCAAAGTCAAGGTGGCGGCTTATGAAGGGGACTAATGGTATATACCTAAGTACAGCGGGTTATTTAAGCCGCAGGGGCATTCAGAATAAATTGATTATCTACGGCCTTATCACAGCTAAGCCGGAGGATTCTACGAAGCATGATTTTCTTTAACCCGGAAAGTTCTATAGCGTGTGGTTTCTTTAAACCGGAAATGTAAACCGCCGTGATTCAATGGTTGTCGTTTTTTACTAAGTGTGGTAAAACAGGTTTCACATATTGCAGTAACTATTTCGGATCAAAATGGTCGGGCAAAAGAAAAGTTGCTAGACCTAGAAACAGAAGCGAGGGAGTTCTTGGGCTCGAACAAAGTTCTTATGCAGTAAAAAGAGAGCTGCTTGCATGTAAAATGGGTGCTAAACAGTCACCGCAATAGTTCTATGCAGGTCTAAGATCAAAAGGAGGCAGTAAAAATCAAATCTACTGAGGCCCGCGAAGAACTACGAAGAACAGAGGGATAACGATGAAACCCTAGTGCGGATCTGCCCCATGGAGTAGCAAGGACTCACTGATGCTGAAGAGGAGCGGAGGTTGCCGCCGTTTGTCTGGACCAAGTCAGGATGATGCAGCGGCCGAGGTTGACGAAGACCGGGGGCGAGGCGATGGCGGCAGAGTTCGAGCTCGGGTAGAGGAGCAGTGGCGCGAGGAGGAAGAAGGGTGGCATAGAAGCCCGTCGGGCCGGCCTATTTATAAGGGTGAGCTCATAAGTGGGCGCGAGGATCAAGGAGTCCACCGCGTGGTTATCTCCGCATGAAACGCCTCGATTTTCGGGATGACAGTAAATGTAAAGATCCGTTACAGATCTGGCGGAGTAAAGAACGGGCTTAATGGAAGATGATGTCACGGCGGATTATCCGGAGTCCAGAGGATGACGTCACGCCGGGTTACGGTCTTCACACAATTGTAAGCCGGCGATTTTCTGTCGAAGGAATTGAAGATTGACATGAGCCGGCTCAAATCAATCTGGGGCCTAATGTTGAGGATATAGACCTTAGAGTCACCCGCCAGGAGGGGCCGGGTTACTCTAATGGTCATTGCCAGAAGCCCGACGCCAGGCTTAAAGACGGTGGGCCGAAGATGGGCTTAAGACCCGGATATGGTTTAAAAGCCCGTAGTTACAATCATTATTATGGTAGAACTTGTAGTGTAAGGCAAGAATAGTTGAGAGTCCGAGCCGGACACTCTTATGAGCCGGCCGGGACTCTGAGAGCTGCGGGGCGTCAGCCTCCCTATATAAAGGGAGGACCCGGCAGCGGTTTAGGGACAAGAACAATCTCATCGAGAGCCAGGCATAGGAGTTAAGCTCCCTGGTCATCGAAACCCTAATCAATACCACCGCAAACTGGACGTAGGCTTTTACCTTCACCGTAAGGGGCCGAACCAGTATAAACCCTCGTGTTCCATGTCCCGTTTAACCCCTTCAAGCTTCCTAGTAGCGATGGCTCCACGACTAAGTCCTAGCTCAAGGACATCTGCCGTGACAATTCCACGACAGCTTCTTTTAAGCCGGAAATGTGAGCCGCCATAGCTCAGCATATGCAATTTTTGACTAAGTGTGGTGAAAACAAGTTTCACAGATCGCAGTAATTATTTTGGATCAAACGGTTGGCTAAAAGGAAAAATTTCTAGACCTAGAACTGACGCAGAAGAAGTTCATGCATTCAGAGTGGGATCTTATTTCAAACAAAGGGGATCTACTAGTGGAAAAATGGATGTGCAACAACTACCGCAGGAGCTCTGTACTACTCTTGGATCAACCATGACTATAGTGGCAGAACTACAGAGAATTCGAGAAGAACAGCGAAGAACAGAGGAAGAACAGTGGAACCCTAATGCGGATCTACGGTGGAGAGGTGCAGGGACTTACAGGTGCGGAGTTACGGCGGGGGTTCGTCACGTTTCTCTGGTCACGTCAGGTTGATGCAGCGGCCTGAGTTGGTGAAGACGAGGAAACCCGCGGCGGCGGCGGCGGAGCTAGGGCAGCAGCACAGTGGCGAGAGGAGGAAGAAGATGGAGGCGACGAGTAACTGGAGCCTCATGGGCTGGGCTATTTATAAGGTGAGGCTCATAACTGGGCGTGAGAAACGAGGAGGTCACGGCATGATTATCTCACCACAAAAATGCCTCGATTTTCGGGATGGCCTTTAAAGATAAGATCCGTTGAGGATATGGTGGGATAAAAAAATGGACTTAATGGAAGATGACGTCATGGCGGGTTACCAAGAATCCAGAAGATGACGTCACGGCGGGTTATAAACTTCGCACGACCATAAGCCGGAAGATCCTTTCTCTCAAAAGAATTGAAGATTGACATGAACCGGTTCAAATCAATCTGGGCCTAATGTTGAGGATATAAACCTTAGAGTCACCCGCCAGGAGGGGCCGGGTTACTGATAATGGTCATCACGCGAAGCCCAGTACCGAGCTTGAAGATGACGGGTCAATGATGGGCCTAAGACACGGAGATGGCTTAAGGCCCGTAGTGATAACCGCCATTATGGTAGAACTTGTAGTGTAAGGCAAGAATAGTTGAGAGTCCGAGCCGGACATTCTTATGAGCCGGCCGGGACTCTGAGAGCCTCTGGGCGTCAACCTCTCTATATAAAGGGGCGACCCGGCGGCGGTTTAGGGACAAGTAAGATCTCGTCGAGAGCCAGGCATAGCAATCAAGCTCCCTGGTCATCGAAACCATAATCAATACCACCTCAACTGGACGTTGGCTTTTACCTTCACCGTAAGGAGTCGAACCAGTATAACCCCCGTGTTCCTTGTCCTGTTTAACCCCTTTAAGCTTCCTAGCTGCGATGGCTCCACGACTAAGTCCTAGTTCGAGGACATCTGCCGTGACAATTCCACGACAATATGCAAGATATGATATGCGATGCATATGCGTGCTTCGGAAGAAAAATGATGAAAAGGCAGTAACTTGGCAAACCAAGTATGCCACTGGAAAGGTGAGATGATTTTGGTCAAAATCGATATAAAGATCACCGAAAACGGATGCACGGTTTGCAAATGGCAAGCAAAACAAGAATGACACGCTTCTGCGATTAACAGCATGATAGCACTTAGAATACATCAAGTAACAATGCTACATCACCCCAACATAGCGACAAAGCATATGGCAGTAATCCACAGGAGTTGCTTGACAAAAGATGAACACTGAGCTACGGCTAGGTCACAACATAACAGGTTCACACAAGCAGGGCAAAAGTGCAAAAGATAACAGGTTCATAGACTTGGTGAAATTACTGGACATGGCAGAAACAGCATCAGGTAGCAATGTTCAGATCAAGAAATCAACATGCTACAGGAACTTAACATAACAAAACAAGGCATGGCATTAATCTACTAAATGCATAGAACAAAAGTCCCTTACTGATTATAAGCCAAAAAGGATCAGAAGATATGATGGCACCCATGTAAACATAGCAAGTTTCGTTAACAGGTTTCAGACTTGCCAGAAAACAGAGCATGGCAGAAACAGTAATATGAAGGCATCTTGGCGAGCTTGATTCACTCACCACAAAGCAATGCATGACAAAACAAGCATACCTACAGCAAGATGGCATGTTTATGAAGCTATCCATGGCAAGAGCAAGATCATAGCTATGAAACAACTACAACAACCTTGGCAAAATTGAATATCATGTTAAGAATCTGCCAGGAATATTTTATAACAAAAGTATAGCAAGATTGAGTCATGCTATGGCACTCCATAATTTCAAACAAGGGCATGGATGGATATAGTACAACTATATCTACAAAACACCCTTACTGAAGATCACCAAAAGAATCATGGATCTCTCTGTAGACACATGGATACATGGTAACAAAATAACATCAGACAAAGACTTGGTAAAATTACTAAGTCCCTGAAATCAGAAACATCATGAAGCCTAGTTTGCATGCTTGTGCTAGTCACCACAGATATCACAAAAATACATGGCATACACCTCTGTAAAGATGGCATGGCATACATCAAAACACATGTAGAGCTCATGCCCATAAGATGCACACCTTAAATGCAACAAAAATAAAAAATCGTCAAGTTCTGATAAGTAACAGCAGTTAACAGCATATAGCACTCTTGCATCAGAGATTTGGGCATCAAGATGGACTCAAATGAACCTGGCATAATGGAACAAAATGAAGAGCATCTCGTAACGAACATTTCGATATATTATACGCACGAAACGGAGCTACGTCCAGAGTGTTATGATGCGTCAAAGTATGCCACAAAATGCAAAATATTAGGACAGCAGAAAATCGAGGAGGGAGAGAGTCAACCCTGGGGTTCCAGATCGGATCTGGCTCGGGCCGGCTCGGGCTCCCCGGAGCTCGGGGCGCACGGCGGCCGGAGTTGGAGGGCGGGGCGGCCGGAGCTCGGCGGAGACGGCGGCTCGGGCGGAGAGGAGGAGGCACCAGGGTCGGGGAAGACAGAGGAGGCGGCGACGAGGCGGGGTCCGCGCGGGCGGAGGACGGCGGCGGCGCCGGTCGGCGAGGCGCGGCGGCGCCGGCGACGATGGCGGCGGAGGACAGGCGGCGACCGGCGTCGGGCGTGGAGGAGGAAGGAGGCGGGGCGCGCGGGCGAGGAGACGGGCTCGGGGGGCCTCCCGCGGGCTTCGCGGGCCGGCGGTGGCGCGGCGTACGGGCGCCACGTGGCGCGCCGTGAGTGGGCGGGGGCGGCGGCGCAGTTGTGTCCGGCCCCGGGCGGACACGTCCGGCGGCGCGGAGGAGTGGGCTAGGGTTTCGGGGATCCGGAATTTCGGAGGGGGAACACATATTTATAGGTAGAGGGAGCTAGGAGGCTCCAAATGGAGTGCGGTTTTCGCCCACACGATCGTGATCGAACGACCGAGAGCATGGAGGTGAGTTTGCTGGGTTAGTGGGCTGTTTGAAGGGGGGTTTTGCTGCAAAACACAAAAGGACTTTGCGGTTACCCGGTTAACCGTTGGAGCATCAAACGACCTCCAAATGGCACGAAACTTGATAGGTGGTCTACCGGTGGTATACCAAGGCCACTTGGCAAGACTCGTTCCATTCCGAGAACGTTCAACACCCGCTCACGAAAAGAAACAAGAGGGGTGCGCCGGAGGAGGTGGGAGTGCCGGATTGCAAAACGGACAACGGGGAAAATGCTTGGATGCATGAGACGAAAACGTATGCAAATGAGATGCACATGATGACATGATATGAGATGCATGACATGAACAAAATGCAAAACGAAAAACAAAACCCAACCACGGAGGGAATATCTTAACACGTAGCCGAAAATGGCAAGAGTTGGAGTTACAAATATGGAAAGTTACATCCGGGGTGTTACAACACTCCACCACTATGAGAGGATCTCGTCCCGAGATCTAGGACTGAAATAACTCCGGATATTCGGAACGGAGGAGGTCCTCGCGTTCCCAGGTGGCTTCTCGGTCGGAATGGTGCGACCACTTCACTTTCAGGAATTTGATTGACTTGTTGCGAGTCTTGCGCTCAGTTTCTTCAAGAATAGCAACGGGGTGCTCATGATAGGACAGATTTTTTGAAGGTCAATCTCTTCGAAGTTGATGGTGCGCTCAGGAGTCTTGAAGCACTTGCGGAGCTGTGACACGTGGAACACTTCATGCACGTTCGCGAAGTTGGAAGGAAGCTCAAGTTGATAGGCGAGGTCGCCTCTTTTGCTAATGATCTTGAAAGGACCCACGTATCTAGGGGCAAGCTTCCCTTTGATACCGAAGTGACGAGTGCCTTTCATTGGAGAGACGCGGAGGTAGACATGGTCTCCGATCTCGAAAGCCACATCACGGTGTTTGCTATCATAGTAACTCATCTGGCGCGATTGCGCGGCTTTGAGATTTTCACAGATGACTTTACACATTTCTTCAGCCTCTGTGATTAAGTCATTGCCAAGAAGTTGGCGTTCACCAGTCTCTGACCAATTGAGAGGAGTATGGCACTTTCTTCCATAGAGAATCTCGAATGGGGCCTTGCCCGAACTCGCTTGGAAACTATTGTTGTAGGAGAATTCGGCATATGGAAGACAATCTTCCCATTTCATGCCAAAGGAAATGACACAAGCCCTGAGCATATCTTCAAGAATTTGATTGACTCGCTCGACTTGGCCACTAGTTTGAGGATGGAAAGCTGTGCTGAAGCGAATGTTGGTGCCCATGGCCTTCTGGAAGGAGTCCCAGAATTTAGAAGTGAAGATGCTTCCACGATCTGAAGATATAAATTTTGGAATGCCGTGCAAAGAGACAATCCTGGAGGTGTATAGCTTTGCCAACTGAGCTGCTGTGATAGATTCTTTGATTGGAAGGAAATGAGCCACTTTAGTAAGCTTGTCGATGACAACGAAGATAGCATCATTTCCACGCTTGGACTTGGGAAATCCAGTCACAAAGTCCATTTCGATATGATCAAACTTCCATTCTGGGATGGCAAGAGGTTGGAGGAGACCAGCTGGTCGTTGGTGTTCTGCTTTCACCCTTCGACAGACATCACATTCATTCACGAACTGAGTGATTTCTCGCTTCATTCGAGTCCACCAATACGACTGCTTGAGGTTATGGTACATCTTCGTACTTCCAGGATGAATGGAAAGAAGAGAATTGTGCACCTCGTTCATTATGACTTTCCTTAGATCACCTTTAGGAACCACAATCCGGTCCTCGAAGAATAAAGTGTCTGTGTCATCAATGCGATAGCACTTGTATTTGGAAAGACCCTTGTCGATACCACGTTTCACCTTCTTCACCATGGTATCTAGGAGTTGTGCCTCACGAATTTGATCTTCCAAAGTAGGAGAGACTATGAGGTTATCAAGAAAGCCTTGAGGAACAACTTGGAGATTCAGCTTGCGGAAAGCTTCACAAAGATCCGGTTGGAATGGCTTGAGAATTAAGCTGTTGCAATAAGCCTTCCTGCTCAAAGCATCTGCAATGACATTGGCTTTGCCTGGAGTATATTCAATACTCGGATTGTACTCTTGAATCATTTCGACCCATCGAGTCTGCGTGAGATTGAGGTTGGGCTGAGTGAAGATGTACTTGAGACTCTTGTGATCGGTGAACATGTCCACTTTTCTTCCCAACAAGAGATGTCTCCACGTTATTAATGCATGGACAACTGTCGCCAACTCAAGATCGTGAGCGGGGTAGTTCTTTTCGTTGGGCTTCAACTGACGAGAGGTATAGGCCACAACTTTCTTCTCTTGCATTAACACAACACCGGGACCATGAAGAGAAGCATCACAGAAAACTTCAAATGGCTTGGATTCGTCAGGAGGAGTCAAGACAGGAGCTGTGACGAGTTTCTCTTTGAGAGAGTTGAAAGCAACGTCACACTCAGGAGACCAGACATACTTCACATGCTTCTAGAGGAGGTTGGAAAGAGGCTTTGCAATCTTAGAGAAATTCTCAACGAATCTTCGGCAATAGCTTGCAAGACCAAGAAAACTGCGGAGCTGCTTGACATTCTGAGGAGGTTCCCAATTCACAATTGCAGACACCTTCTCGGGATTAACAGCGATGCCCTTGGCAGAGATGATGTGACCAAGGTAAAGAACTTCATCAAGCCAAAACTCACATTTGGAAAACTTCGCATAAAATTGATACTCTCTGAGCTTGTCGAGCACCAATCGCAAATGTTTGGCATGATCCTTCTTATTCTTGGAGAAGACCAAGATATCATCGAGATACACCAAGACGAATTCATTGGTATAGGGGTTGAAGATGAAATTCATCATCCGAGAGAATGTTGGAGGAGCATTGACTAGGCTGAAAGACATGACAGTATATTCATAAGAACCAAAGCTTGTTCTGAATGCTGTCTTGGGAATATCTTCTTCATGAATGCGAATCTGATGATAACCCATTCGAAGGTCAAGATTGGAGAAAACTTTAGCACCTTTAAGTTGCTCGAATATCTCATTGATGTTGGGAAGTGGATACTTGTTCTTGATTGTCTTCTTGTTCAATGGACGGTAGTCGACACAAAGTCGGTCCGTGCCATCCTTCTTCTGGACAAAAAGAACACCACAACCCCATGGAGATGAAATCGGTCTGATCAAACCCAGACGCTCTTGTTCATCGAGTTGTTTCTTCAATTCCTTCAGCTCCTTGGGTCCAAGCTTGTATGGACGCTTGCAAACGGGTTCAGTGCCAGGCTCAAGATCGATAACGAACTCAACTGGCCGGTGAGGAGGCATACCCGGAAGTTCTTCTGGAAAGACATCTTGGTACTCACAAACGACTGGAATATGAGAAATAGCATTCAATTCGCCCTTCTCATTGAGAGAAAACAACCGAATGGTTTCATCACGAGCGGCATAGATAATCACATCCTCAGAAAAGTGTGTCAATTGAATTTCCCTGGCAGCACAATCAAGTTGAGCCTTGTGCTTAGAAAGCTAGTCCATCCCGAGAATAAGATCAATATCCGAGTCACCAAGAACAATTGGAGAAGACAGAAATTTATAGTTTCCCATCTTGATGGAAACATCTGGAACCACCAAACTAAACTCAAACGTTTACCCGGAGAAACGGCATCCATGGGTTTACCCAAATGTGAACAAGTGAATTCATGCTTGGCAAAAAACGGTCTTGACATGAAACAAAGCGAAGCACCAGTATCAAATAAGACTTTTGCAGGAATATCATTAACTGAGAGATTACCCATTATCACATCAGTAGATTCCTCCGCTTGAGCTGCATTCATCATGTTCACCTTTGCAGACTTGAGATTATGCTTGACCACTGCATTGCTGGAAGATCTCACAGGAGGAGGAGGCGGAAGGCGCCTTTGGTTGAAGCATTTGTTAGCATAGTGACATTTCTGCTGACACTTGTTGCAAGTCACCTCTGAGAGTGGACGGTGATAAGGAGCATTCGACTTTGGAGCTTGATTATGAGACTTGTTCTGATAGCCAGGGTTGGAAGAGTGGGAAGATCCATGGCCACCTTTGTTCTTCTGCTCGTAAGGCTGACGAAACGGAGGAGGAGGAGGCAACCAGAACTTCTGTTGCTTAGCAGCCACTAGTGAGGAAGAAGAAGACTGAACTGCGTCCCTGACTCTCTTCTTAGAAGCCTCACACTTGAGCTGAGCAGCCTCTTGCTTCAGAGCCATAATGTAGAAATCATCATACTTGGTCGGCTCAAAAAGCACGAGAGGTAATTGCAGATCTTCTCTGAGGCCACTTCTGAATTGATAGATCATGCTCTTTTCAATAGGAACGTCTTGCTTAGCGAAGCGAGCGAGTTTCTGAAACTGAGTATTGTATTGATACACGGACATGCTGCCTTGCTTGAGATTGCGGAACTCCTAACGCTTGCTCTCAACAACACTTTGTGGAATGTGGTGAGCTTTGAAATCTCGGCGGAAATCATCCTAGGTAATCACACGATCTCCTCTGGAATCTTTGTATTTCTGATACCACTTGGCAGCTTGATCCTTGAGTTGAAAAGAAGCGAACTTAACAAAGTCCTCAGGCCTGACATTGCTACATTCAAAATGCTTGTTGATGTCCATGAGCCAATCATCAGCATCTGTGGCCTCGGCACAGTAGCTGAAAGACTTGGGCTGATTTGCGAGGAACTGGTTGAGGGTAGCGAAGTGAGGCTGATTGTTGCCTTGGCCTTGATTTCCTTGATTGCCTTGCCCTTGGGTGCGTTCTTGCAAGAGTTGCGGAATCATCTGAGCATTGGCGTTGGTGGCTGCCATGATAGCTTGCCATGCCTCTGGAGGCGGAGGTGGTGGTGGAGGGTTCGCCTGACTCCCTTCATTGCGTTCCGGATTCTGACGCGTTGGCGGAGCCATCCTGAAGAGGGTGACATCCGTTAGCATCTTGATAGGCAGATAGACAAATTGAATCAACAGATAGAAATTGCAACATATAGTCTTCACAATAAACATTCGAACGAGGATGAACGAATGAATTCCATAGTAAATCATCACACTTCCATTAAGTTGAGAAGCCACTTAGAAAAAGGTATGGAATCAACATTTGACTTCGAAGCAACTTGAATACCACAATTCAAAACAAAACAAAGTATTGGCTTGCAGAATAAGCCGGAACAAACATATGATAGAGATTTCGTCCGAAGTTTTCGTGGTGGGGCCCACAGGGGCTCGATCGTACAGCACCATCACGTACAAGGCAGTGCACATGACATACGAAGCGTCCCCGAGTCGGCATAGCCAAGGACTCTTTAAGACACTACGAGACCACTGTAAACCAACCGTGGAAAGGCGGACCACTAGACGTCGAACCCCAATCTCATATCATGCGTCTATCGGAAAGATATCCTAGGAGCTACTTGAATTCCCACTTATAAACTCCCGAAACTTTCTGGTTATGCAATCTGGTGTTGGGGATAGAGGGGACACAAAAATATATCACCCAAACTAGCAATCCCTAGATCCAGCTGTATCCATCTGTCAACACATAACCAAGAAACCTTCGGAAATCGTGTACCTCAACCTTCGAAAAGCATCCGTTATACGAGTTATGGCAATACTCCCGAACTCCCGCCCCAGTACTAGGTGGCGTCGAGGTGATCTCACCAACAACTGCATAAAAGCGATTTTCGATGTCGGCGAAACTCAGGTATTCCAGAACTGCAACGATAAAATTGTGACGACAACACCTCGGAGCTCAACTCCCCGGGACACTGCCACAACCCCTAAATGTTAGGAGGCACCAAGAACAATGTTCTCGTCACAAAACCATCGGAACGATTCTAAGATACCCGCGTGATCCTAATTTTTTTTAGTGAAATTTGAGGAGAGAAGAGTCAAAACTTCTACGTCAGGAGGCCTCACCAGAGCGACGAAGGGACTGAGGAGTAAAAGGAATCCTACTCTCCGATATATATAATCCTAAGACTCAAAACAATTTTTTTCTAGACTCAACAACGCCAGCGATTCGATCAAGCAGGGGGCTCCTAAGTCGGGGATGGCTCTGATTACCAACTTGTAACGCCCACGATGCGGCTATATCTCCCACGTGTCGAGGCACGACTTAGAGGCATAACCGCATTGTGGTTTTGTCGCAAGAAGGGTTATCTTTACACAATTCCATGTAATGAACAAGAATGGGATAACAAGAGTTGGCTTACAATTGCCACTTCACACAATACATAAATATAATTCATACATCATCCAAAATCCACACATAGACCAACTACGGTCAAATCCAAATGAAAATAAGATAACCCCAAATGCTAGATCCCCGATCGTCCCAACTGGGCTCCACTACTGATCATCGGGAAAAGAAACATAGTAACAACCACGTTCCTCATCGAACTCCCACTTGAGCTCGGTTGCGTCATCTGCACTGGCATCGTCGGCACCTGCAACTGTTTTGGTAGAATCTGTGAGTCACGAGGACTCGGCAATCTCACACCCGCGAGATCAAGACTATTTAAGCTTATAGGAAAGGATGGTGTAATGAGGTGGAGCTGCAGCAGGCACTAAGCATATATGGTGGCTAACATACGCAAGTGAGAGCGAGAAGAGAAGCAACGCAACGGTCGCGAAGCTAGAAATGATCAAGAAGTGATCCTGAAACTACTTACGTTCAAGCATAATTCAAACCGTGTTCACTTCCCGGACTCCGCCGAGAAGAGACCATCACGGCTACACACACGGTTGATGTATTTTAATTAAGTCAAGTGACAAGTTCTCTACAACCGGACATTAACAAATTCCCATCTGCCTCATAACCGCGGGCACGGCTTTCGAAAGATAATACCCTGTAGGGGTGTCCCAACTTAGCCCATTATAAGCTCTCACGGTCAACGAAGGATAAACCTTCTCCTGGAAAGACCCGATCAATCTCGGAATCCCGGTTTACAAGACATTTCGACAATGGTAAAACAAGACCAGCAAAGCCGCCCGATGTGCCGACAAATCCCGATAGGAGCTGCACATATCTCGTTCTCAGGGCACACCGGATAAGTCAAGCTACGAGTAAAACCAGGCCTCGAGTTTCCCCGAGGTGGCCCCGCAGGCTGCTCGGTTCGGACCAACACTCGAAGGAGCACTGGCCCAGGGGGGGTTAAATAAAGATGACCCTCGGGCTCGCGAAAACCCAAGGGAAAAGGCTTAGGTGGCAAATGGTAAAACCAAGGTTGGGCCTTGCTGGAGGAGTTTTATTCAAGGAGAACTGTCAAGGGGGTCCCATAAATCACCCAACCGCGTAAGGAAGGCAAACTCAAGGAACATAATACCGGTATGACGGAAACTAGGGCCGCAAGAGTGGAACAAAACACCAGGCCTAAGGCCAAGCCTTCCACCCTTTACCAAATATATAGATGCATTAATATAATAAGAGATATTGTGATAATCCAAAATATCCATGTTCCAACATGGAACCAACTTCAACTTCACCTGCAACTAGCAACGCTATAAGAAGGGCTGAGCAAAAGCGGTAACTTAGCCAAACAACGGTTTGCTACGAAAGGATGGTTAGAGGCTTGACATGGCAATATGGGAGGCATGATATAGCAAGTGGTAGGTAGCGCAGCATGGCAATAGAATGAACAACTAGCAAACAAAGACAGAAGTGATTTCGAGGGTATGGTCATCTTGCCTGCAAGGTTCTCAGAGTTATCGAAAGCTTGATCCTCGTAAGCGTACTCAACAGGTTCCTCGTTCACGAACTCGTCTCCCGGCTCTACCCACAGCAAGAACACAAGCAATGGAACCACAATCAATCACGGGAAAAGCACAAACAACATGATGCAAAACATGAATGATATGCAAGATATGATATGCGATGCATATGCGTGCTTCGGAAGAAAAATGATGAACAAGGCAGTAACTGGGCAAACCAAGTATGCCACTGGAAAGGTGAGATGATTTCGGTCGAAATCGATATAAAGATCACCGGAAACGGATGCACGGTTTGCAAATGGCAAGCAAAACATGAATGACACGCTTCTGCGATTAACAGCATGATAGCACTTAGAATACATCAAGTAACAATGCTACAACACCCCAACATAGCGACAAAGCATATGGCAGTAATCTACATGAGATGCTTGACAAAAGATGAACTCTGAGTTACGGTTAGATCACAACATAACACGTTCAAACAAGCAGGGCAAAACTGCAAAAGATAACAGGTTCACAGACTTGGTGAAATTACTGGAGATGGCAGAAACAACATCAGGTAGCAATGTTCAGATCAAGAAATCAACATGCTAAGGGAAGTTAACATAACAAAACAAGGCATGGCATTAATCTACTAAATGCATACAAAAAACGTCCCTTACTGACCATAAGCCAAAAGGGACCAGAAGATATGATGTCACCCATGTAAACATAGGAAGTTTCGTTAACAGGTTTCAGACAGCAGAAAACAGAGCATGGCAGAAACAGTAATATGAAGGCATCTTGGTGAGCTTGATTCACTCACCACAAAGCAACGCATGACAAATAAAGCATACCTACAGCAAGATGGCATGTTTATGAAGCTATCCATGGCAAGATCAAGATCATAGCATGTATGAAAACAATTACAACAACCTTGGCAAAATTGAATATCATGTTAAGAATCTGCCAGGAATATTTTATAGCAAAAGTAGAGCAAGATTGAGTCATACTATATCACTCTATAATTTCAAAAAAGGGCATGGATGGATAGAGTACAACTATATCTACAAAACACCCTTACTGAAGATCACCAAAAGGATCATGGATCTCTCTGTAGACACATGGATACATGGTAACAAAATAACAGCAGACAAAGACTTGGTAAAATTACTAAGATGCACACCTTAAATGCAACAAAAATAACAAATCGTCAAGTTCAGATAAGTAACAATAGTTAACAGCATATAGCACTCTTGCATCAGAGATTTGGGCATCAAGATGGACTCAAATGAACCTGGCATAATGGAACAAAATGAAGAGCATCTCGTAACGAACATTTCGATATATTATACGCACGAAATGGAGCTGCGTGCAGAGTGTTATGATGCGTCAAAGTATGCCACAAAATGCAAAATATTAGGACAGCAGAAAATCGAGGAGGGAGAGAGTCAACCCTGGGGTTCCAGATCGGATCTGGCTCGGGCCGGCTCGGGCTCCCCGGAGCTCGGGGCGCACGGCGGCCGGAGTTGGAGGGCGGGGCGGCCGGAGCTCGGCGGAGACGGCGGCTCGGGCGGAGAGGAGGAGGAGGCGCCGGGGTCGAGGAAGACGGAGGAGGCGGCGACGAGGCGGGGTCCGCGCGGGCGGAGGATGGCGGCGGCGCCGGTCGGCGAGGCGCGGCGGCGCCGGCGACGATGGCGGCGGAGGACGGGCGGCGACTGGCGTCGGGCGTGGAGGAGGAAGGAGGCGGGGCGCGCGGGCGAGGAGACGGGCTCGGGGGGCCTCCCGCGGGCTTCGCGGGCCGGCGGCGGCGCGCCGTGAGTGGGCGGGGGCGGCGGCGCAGTTGTGTCCAGCCCCGGGCGGACACGTCCGGCGGCGCGGAGGAGCGGGCTAGGGTTTCGGGGATCCGGAATTTCGGAGGGGGAACACATATTTATAGGTAGAGGGAGCTAGGAGGCTCCAAATGGAGTGCGGTTTTCGCCCACACGATCGTGATCGAACGACCGAGAGCATGGAGGTGAGTTTGCTGGGTTAATGGCTTGTTTGAAGGGGGGTTTTGCTGCAACACACAAAAGGACTTTGCGGTTACCCGGTTAACCGTTGGAGCATCAAACGACCTCCAAATGGCACGAAACTTGACAGGTGGTCTACCGGTGGTATACCAAGGCCACTTGGCAAGACTCGGTCCATTCCGAGAATGTTCAACACCCGCTCATGAAAAGAAACAAGAGGGGTGCGCCGGAGGAGGTGGGAGTGCCGGATTGCAAAACGGACAACGGGGAAAATGCTCGGATGCATGAGACGAACACGTATGCAAATGAGATGCACATGATGACATGATATGAGATGCATGACATGAACAAAATGCAAAACGAAAAACAAATCCCAACCATGGAGGGAATATCATAACACACAGCCGAAAATGGCAAGAGTTGGAGTTACAAATATGGAAAGTTACATCCGGGGTGTTACAGCGGTGGACGAGACGGTCGTAGGAGCGGCGCCGGCAAGGTGGACGACGGCGGGGATGAAGCGAGAGGACGGGATGCAAGGATCCCGGTCTGAAGCCGTGGATGAGAGAGGTCGATCTCTTGTAATGGACGGTGGTGTCGGGGTATCAGCTCCGGCATGGTGGAGGAGGACGGCGGTGGATGGGGTGGCGGACGGCGGCAGACGGAGGAGGGTGGGGTGGAGAGGGTGTTTTGGCGCCCACGGAGTACGAATGGGGAAAAGGGAGGTAGAGAGGAAGGGGGGAACCATGTATTCAGGGCGCGCTTGTCTCAAATGTGAGGAAATTTACAAACTTAGCCCCCGTTTCAAATTTCTACTACATCACAACAACATTAGTCGGTTGGGGATAGGACGGTAATCTCGCATACACCGAATATTTGCCGACGAGAGTTTGTTTTTGGCACCCACCGTGTATGAATATGAATCGGGGAGGGAGTCGATTTCGGCCGAGGACACACTGTGTTTTGGCGCCCACCGTGTATGAATCCGGGTGAGAGGCGGTTACGTCACGTTTGGGTGAAATTACAAACCTACCCCTATCGAAACCTATAGAAATCCAGCAGATAGGCTTTGCATGGCAGGGATAGGCAGTAGTGATTTCCATCTCGCAGATTTTGGTTTCGGGCGGTTACTGCGACTTTCCCCGCTTCGTTCAAATTTTGCAGAGTTCATGTTTACCGTGCCAACTCAATTCGAATCCCGTTTGTATTCTATTTTTTTCGGGCGGAATCCATTTTCAATTGGAATTACATTCTATATACATCATTTTTTATATATACTTTCAAAAGCACAACAAAGAATTCTGCTCCTTTATATGTATAATATGATTTACAAATACAACGATCTCGAAATCTTAAGGTTGAATTCGAAAAAATTTAACCAAATTATGTTCTACTAAAATGTATGGATCAGTAATATCTACAAATTAAATAACATAGATGTGCGTGAATTCATATGAGTATGCATGTTTGATAGATCAATTTTGGTTCGAGTATGGATTACATGTATCATCATCTCGAATTCAAATATTTGAATCCCTTTTTTGTTCACTCCTTTCACGCCCATCTCTCTCGCATGCATGCTCCTTCAGGTAGCTATCACTCTCTTTTCTCCAGCTCACCCGCACGCTCACTTCATGTTTCTCCTATCCTCGCAAACATGGTCTCTCGACGTCTCCCTTGAGAAGTGTCACACTCTCCCTATCATTATACATTACACGGTTTTCATTATCTCTCATGTCTCTACTGTTCTCTGGTATAACTCGGTACCTAAGCTTTCTTTTTCACCGCCACACACACAGTTTCCACTCGTCTTTCACTTTGTCTTTCTCTCTATGGGATTCTCTCACACACCCTATATGTCTCTACATATGACTCATACCACTAAAATTACTCTCTCTCTCTCTCCTGTAGACACAACATTTGTTGCGGTCTCCTTTTCGTCTCCATCCCAGACTGACTTTATTCATTTGTTTACCGATCAGACAACCCCGACTACCGTCTCCTCTCTCTCTCTCTCACAGACACACACACACAACTCCTGCTTCCACTCCCCTTCCCGACTATCGTCTCTCTCTCACACACACAAAACTCTCGCTTTCGCACCCCGACTCGTATTTCTCTCACAAACATTTATCGACTAACGCACACTCGTGCTTCCACCAACGCATACATGTCTCTCTCCCGCTCCTTGTATCTATGTAGATTTTTCTTCCCTTCTTGAGACACGCCCTCTCGATCATGCACACACACACTATCGCCTCATTTTAAGCTGATACCTATCGCACACACACTCCTTGTGTCTTTGTCACACATGCACTCCGTCCTCCTCCACTCTCCCTCTCTCTCACACACACATGGGCTTTTTGCAACAACTAGCAAGATGCCCATGCGTTGCATGGAACATCAAGATGCATTTGTATGAGTAGTTTATCTTGTGGGGGAAAAGGATGAACGTTATTTGCAAATCTGGAGAGGGGTGTGGGTATCTTTTTGCAAATTTGCCATAGTTTCCTTCCTATCCGTCAGATATAGATCGGACAGCCTATATTGTAGGATGGCAGGCACACTATCATCACCGACAATGCCTTTTATAAGAGTAGGGGTAAAAAATAGAGTTGGTGATGATGGTGGGCCTGCCATCCTGCAATGTAGGTCGTCCGATTTATATCTGACGGATAGGAAGGAAAATATGGCAATTTACCCGCACTCTTCACCACATTTGCAGATAATGCCTTCCCTCGTTCATCCTTTTCTCCCACAAGATCTTGATGTTCCGTGCAACGCACGGGCATCTTGCTAGTAAGAGTAGAAATTAGACATATACCACTTCTCGAATCTTGAAACCAACAACATTCCTCCCTTATCTCATCAAAACCGCCAAAGGAATATATTTTGAGTGAAACATAACATATTTTTATTGATATACGTATTTCAAAACTAGACTTTTTTTCTATCAAATCGGTGAATATGTATTAATCTACTTTGATCATGTGGCAATGCATTAGCACATTGCTAGTAGTTATTATAATTTTTTGGAAACCAGACAAACGGTGGAGTACATATACGAAGAGAAGAGGCGCACGCACGCAGTCGGCCTCTCGCTGTCTCGCACACATGAGTGTTATGTAAAGGCGACATTAACAAATAAACCCTAAAACCCTAGGTGCACGATTGCTGCATTCGCGGGTACCGGGTACGTGGTGGAGCGCCTTTGTAGGAATAGTCAGCTCGAGTGATAATTTGATCCGTAGGAGTTGATGGTCGGGACCACAGGTGAACGACTTGGAGCGCGGTGGCTCGCCAGTTGCCACAGATCGAGTAGCCACGTTTAAAATATCGGTTTTCAGCGGGGCTAAGAGTTCCGATTTTCAATGGCGCGTTATAAGTAGTAAGTAGTTTTTAGAACGATTGGTATGGAGCGAAAATGGAATTCATAGTACTACATACCTCTTTGGCGTATGGTTGTATGTTTTTCTTGCGATGGAGGTTGTATGGGTTTATGTTGCGAGATGTTGAACCTGGTAGTTCTAGGGCAAATACTATGGTTTAGATTTAGATGCTGGTTTTCAGTAATGAAAATCGAAAGGGGAAACCCTTCTTTGATTAAAAAAAATACTACCTCCATTCTGGTTTACTAGTCCCCATCGTACTTTGGGTCAAAGTTTGTCCATGAATTTTACTTGTAAAATATGAATGGAAAACGAGATTTTGTTATACCCAAACAAAAAAGGACTGGAGGGAGTGATTGCTCTGAGACGGACACGACCTCTCATAGCGCAGGCATTGAACCGGCGCGCCGGCCAAGAGGGCCGCACTCGCTGCAGGCCCGGCTGAGCACGCCTCCTCGTCGCGTGCAACCAGCTTAAGACGGCCCCGCCTGCCTTCATTGAATCCGCGCGTGTGCCGGCAACACGTCCTTCCACGAGCCGGCAGGCATTTTAGAACACAAAAAATGACTAAAATATAATTAATTTACGCATGGTCTTGACTTGTTGTGCTCGCACTGGTAGCAGGAACTAGTAGAGGATTTTCTTTATTTATAACTCTCCTCACATTTTTTGGCTTTAAAGTGAATCATGGTTGTGGACATTATGTATGAATGTGCAGATATCTGTGAACATGAGTTTGATGTGGAAGTTGAACTTGGAATGTCGGGCTTGCACATGAACTATACCATGTCCAATGCTTCGTCTGTTATTGTTTGGAAAGTAATTGATGTTATTACATGACCCGAAAAAAAACATTTTGTGCCACATCAGTAGATGCACGGACATCACAACAGGCATGCTGACTGGATAAACATTTGAACCTATCTATTATGAAGGAAATTTGGTATTGACAATAGTTTTAGATAGCAGGAGACGCCTAGCCTGCTCTGCCTTTGCTAG
This sequence comes from Aegilops tauschii subsp. strangulata, assembly GCF_002575655.3. Taxonomy (NCBI): domain Eukaryota; kingdom Viridiplantae; phylum Streptophyta; class Magnoliopsida; order Poales; family Poaceae; genus Aegilops; species Aegilops tauschii. The sequence continues at coordinate 45,735,310 of NC_053038.3, read as the reverse complement.
CTTATTTCTGGCTTCTTCCATCTCTTCTTTGGCTTGGGTGAAGAGAGCATTTGATTGCTCTTTTCGCTTCTTCAGGAATTCAGCTACATTCTGAAGGGCTGTTGCACGCTTTCTTTCAGCCTTTACTAATGCCACGAGGACACGAACAGCTGACAACTCCACCTAGCTTGTGTGTAATCCAGTATCATCTGGGAATTTGCACCTTGTGTCTAATCCAGCATCATTAGGGAACTGGCACCTTGTGTGTAATCCAGCCTCATTCTGGAAACATGATCTCGAGGTTGACCATACTTCCCTCCTCGCAGGAACTACATCCTGACATGAAGTTACTTCTTTTTTAGATAATTACTCAGAGCAACCCAGATCCATTTAGTAGAAGCCAGATAAACAGAACTGGGAGAAGTGAATTCAAAAGGAAAAAATATAAAAACAGACTACAAGGTGAGAACACCCACTTCCTACATCAAGCTAAAAACGAAAGCATTAGGACGATTAAGACTCTTCTTATGACACATCGAAGAACACGAGGCTTAAGAGAAACAGAAACTACAACATATACACATCGAAGAACACGAGGCTAAACGAAAGTAATTGAAAGGGTGTTACTTACCAAAGCTCATTTTACAGGTTCGGTGCAGCTCCTCTTTAACTTGCCACGCTCCTTGAAGATGTCCCGAATATCCTGTGTTTGGTCTTCATTGCTCCTTTGCATGTTCGCACTCATGGTTTTAAAATCTCAACATGGCAAGAAAAATATACTACTACTAATACTCGCGCATCTTGTGGGCAACATTAAAGCACTCGTCTGCCATCTTAGAGCATCTCCAACAGAATCGCAACGCGCGGCGCTTTAAAAAAGCGTTTACAGTGCTGAGATCGAGAAGTAGATACTACAGAGTAGAGGATAGTTCTAAGCATAGATAGATAAAAAAAGATAATTCAACTACTCCTCGTCGTCCGACTCCTCCTCGGTGATGTCCTCCTCCGACGTCTGACTGTAGGCGTGAAGATACCGATCGTCGTCGGATTCCCAGGGCGACGCTGCTCCTAGCCTCATGTTGAATTGAGCGTCCGCTTTTCACCTACGCTTGTCCTCGCGATAGGCGGATCGCTCCGCCCTCCTCTTATCCCTCTCCGCGCTCCTTTGCGCGTAGAACTCGCGCTCTTTGATGATGTCCTGCGGGAAGTGTTGGCACCACATCGCCATGGCTTCCTCGTCCATCTCGGCGATGCCGAGACGGTGCTCCCGCCTCCGGTTGTCGCGACGATCCTTGTCGGTGCTAAGCCGCGGCAGAGGCGCGAGCTCCTCCGCCCGCTCCCGCGTCGGCACGTTGGGGAAGTTCAATGTTCTATGAGGCCCCCGGAGGCGCCACACCGCCGCGTCGTACGCGCGGGCGGCCTTGTTGGCGGTGTCGAAATTGCCGAGGCCGAGGCGCATCCCGCGGAACCGGATCTCGGCGGAGAAGCCGCCGGAGGGGCGCGCGTGGACGCCGCGGTATCCCCAAGTTTCCCGGCGATGTGGCGGCATGGTGGCGCGGCGGCGGCGAGGCGAAAAAGAGCGAGGAGAAAGCGGTGGCGAGGCACAGAGCGGGGAGAGAGCGGTGGCAAGGCACAGAGCGGTGGGAGGGCGTTGGATTTTATAAAGCGCGCCGGACGCCGCGCGCCAAAACTAGCGCACGCCCGGCCGCTTTTTCCCGCGCTCGCGCGATCCTTTCCCGACGTCTCTGCTATCTCTACTCTCTTCTCTACTGTTATATTTATTTTATATTTTATATTTAATATTTATCTCTACTTCCTTTAATGTCTACTTTTTTTCTCTATACTTTTTTTCTTGCAATATAGGCCGTCCGATTTATATCTGACGGATAGGAAGGAAACAAATGGGAATTTTACAAAAAGATACCCATACCCCTCTCCAGATTTGCAAATAAGGCCTTCCCTCGTTCATCCTTTTCTCCCACAAGATAAATTACTCATACAAATGCATCTTGATGCGTGCAACGCATGGGCATCTTGCTAGTTCTAAAAACCTTTCCATCATTTGCCGCACTACTGGTTGCAGATGAAAAACCTACCCAAGCACAGCACGATACAGGAGCGACGCACAATTACAAGCTGATATTCTGTTGGACAATGGAGGCTATAACCAATTACTTTTACGGGAACAATAGCACCCAGGAAATTTGAAGGGTAGGTATGAACAAAATTGGAACTGCACATGTACTGCTAAGTGATTCAATACACACATTACCAATCGAGGAGGAGAACGATGGTCGCGGCGGCCTCTGTGAGTCATGGTTGGCAACGGGAGTCAGTAAATTGTCCACGACGGTGGTACTTCTGCGCTTGGCGTCGGCTTCCGAGAAGCAGATCCGAGACCGTGGAAGACGATGCCGGGGTGGGGTTGGCTCCGTGTACGACGACGACGGTGGACCGGCTCCAGTGCGGCGTACGAGGTCGTCGATGAGGCAGATGCGCTGCGGTGGACGAGTGCGCCGATGTAAAGGGGAGGAGCACGAAGGCTGCGGTGCCGTGGAGAAGTCTATTTTGCGGTGGGGATAGAAAATGGGGAGTATTCAGGTGTACTACTCTGGGTGCCGGGTTGGGGTTGGCTGGGTAGGGTGAACCTGAAGTTACGAAAACAGCCCCCTACCAAGTGTCATCCGTAGGCCTGTTCCGAAGGCTATGATGGTAACTTCCCACTGCTCGAATCAGGGTCGCGGGAGATTTTCCCGCCGACCTCAAAATTTTGTGACACTGGACTCCCCGTGTGGCGTGTTGAGTGATTCGGGTAAGCAACTAGCGAGTAGTAGTAGTAAACTCTGCATATTAGGTTTGACCAAAGTCAAACTTCCTAAAGTTTGACCAAGTTTATAGAAAAATATAAACATTTACCATAACAAATATGTATGATGTGAAAGTACATTCAATAATGAATCTAATGGTATTTATTTGTTATTGTATATGTTAATATTTTTTGTTATAAGCTTTCTGAGAGTTTACAAAACTTGACTTTGACCAATGCTAATACGCGGAGTTATATAAAAACGGAGGGAGTACACATTTGTTTTCTTAGTTTGTAGTGAACTAATCATTTGTTGAAATTGTGAAATAAATATATTAGGCTTTTGACTTCGAATGTAATGGTCTATACAATTCAATAGTTACAATCATTGTCGAATCCCAAGATGTATACAAGGTTATAGTACTTCACAACATGCTCAAACTCACATAATCCCAGTCAAATGAGAATCTAAATGCATTCATAGTTATTACTTTGTAGGATGCAACAAAAAACGACCATAACTCTACATCAGCCATTATAGAAGCAACATTTTGACATATCCCAATGTGTGAATGAAACGTGCAGAGAGAGCTTTTGAAGATGGAGCAGATAGGGCGGGAAAGATTGTATGTATGTGGACGAGAGAGTAGGAGACAAACCTAACGAGACAGAGAGAGATAGAGAGAGAAAGAGAGAGGAAGAAGTTAGGTCTGTGAGAAAGATGGATACATGTAATATACATGAGATGCGTGTGCATCTTGATTCTGTATACGTGGAAGGAGAAGAGACAACATGTTTGATGAGAGAGCTGGAAAAACATGGATGAGAGGGGAAGGATCTCGTGGGTTGAGGGATTGACAATTCTATGCGTGGGAGAGAGGGATTGGTAATTTTGTGCAAGAGAGAGAGAGGGTGGGGGGAGGAGTCAGTCAGCCGTCGTCACATCACCCTGCTTCCAAATGACCCCGCATTCTCTTGCGCGGTGTGGTCGCCGTCTTCGATCTGCTCGATGCCCTCTTTGAAGAGTGAGGTGTTGTGCATGTTGGGGTGCAAAGAAGCACAAGCGAGAGTGGTCGCCGTATAACCTTGGATGGGGATGAATTGTGTGCTCGGGGGAGTGTGTGTGTGTGTGTGTTGTGCTGCGTGTTTCTCTCTCTCTGTATGTGTGTGTGTGTGTGTCAGATATTGAGAGAAAACAAACCTAAGGAGAGAATGGGTATTCACGAAGAGATTGTGCGGGCCTTGAGGTGGGCAGGGGCCGGGTGAGGGTGTCAAAATGTGCGCGTTGATGCATGTGTTGCATGCGACCGTGCGAGGGACGGACGAATCGAGAGAGATGGTTGTTGTGTTACGGATGCTCCTCTCTCTGTCTCTCTCTCCCTCTCTCTCTCTCTCTCTCTCTGTCTCTCTCTCACACACACACACAAGTAAACTAGAAGACCGTTCTCTCATGTATACACAACGTATCGGCATCTGTCTATGTCTCACTCATGCATGCTCATTTGCACATTCACACCTCTCTATGTCTGTATCACATGCACACCATCTCCACATTGCCCTTCCGCCACAACACCCATATGGACACATACACATGTTCTCTCTCAGTCACACACACAAAATCAGTATTAAAAAAACTAGGGGGCACCTAAAATGTCCAAATCCAAATAAACACGAACTGGAGCTAAATTCAAATATATGGAAATATTGCAGTGTCAAGAATTTTCACAGGAAAAAAAAGTTGAGTAATATTCGAGGATTGTTTTCACACACACAAAAAGGTTCGGTGGATGTCCTTCGAGCGCGACACGGTGACGCACCGTTCGATCGACCGCGCGGCCACGGTTCACGCGCTTGCACAGGATTCCGCATCGTGGCTGTGGTACTAACTAAAAAAAGCACCGCCTAAGTCTAATGTTTACATGTACTAGTACGGTTTTCTTTTAAGTTTGACCAACCTTATATATAAAACTAAAGTAAGCTCCCACACGCGCACTCATCAATATGCCGCCGCCGCCGTTGCGCATGCCGGCGCCCGCCTGCTCCGGCCAACAATTTCTCGCCCATCACCGCCGTGTCGCCGCCATCCCTGTGGCATGAAGCCGAAGGCTCGCCCGCTCACGTCGTCTGCAGTCCCTCCTCGCGATGCCGCCGCGCTGCCAAGCACGTGAGCAGCTGGTGGAGCCGCGTCTATGCACGCAGCGTACGAAGAGGAGGACGAGCGCGTGCTCCAGCACGCCGGCGAGGAGGAACTAGCGTGTCATTGTCGTCTCCACCCGCGCGGAGGAGGCGCGCATGGTGGCTGTCGCGGCGGAAGCCGGTTGCGCGCGTGTCAGGCCCGCAAACCGGGTGCGGACACGGAATCTACCTTCGAGACCTTGAATGCCACATGGATCCTGCAATCTGAAGGAGCAATTTGGGTCAGTCGACTCATGTGAGCCATTTGATGCAACATGGATGGCTAGAAGGGCTTCTTCCACCTCTTCTGCCGTCTTCTTCCTTCGCTTCGTCGAACTTCTTTCACAAATCGACTGACCGAAATTATACTACTAGTACGAACGTATTAATTATAGTAGGAACATGAAGATACGAGCAGTAGTACCAACTGCAAGAAGAACAGTAGTAAGACATAGTACTAGTACTACTGTACGTACTAAAGAGTTCAAATAATGAGAAAGAACATAAACATAGTTCTGCTGGGGCCTCGGCACAACACACCCTTGAAAATAAACTAAGCAACTAGTCCGCTTGACACTGCAGTAGAACAAGCATGAGCGACGGCATTGCCACCTACTCGGAGTCCGAGTCCACGTCCTCGACTTCATCCTCGTCCCTCTTCCTCTTCCTCTTCGCCGACACTTCTTTGCTTGAACCGGACACTGGGCTCTGCTTCTTCATCCAACCCTTGTAGATATTTAAACAAAGGTAGGCATCCATTGCTGCGTACAGGATGTGATCTTCATCTAATGTCTTCGACTCCCATGCATGATGAAACTCGTGATGAAGTTTCTTCAGTTTAGCGTACGAAGGATCAATCATGGCTGCTGCCAGGGTCAGCATTGAAGGTTGAGAGGAGGACACCAGGCTTGCCTTCTGGAGATCGAAGGGCTAGCCTACAACGAGACCTATCTGACGCAGGACATCCCTGTCATTCTTAAAGCCTACAGTAACGAATTTCACTCTTTTGTCCTTGAGGAAGTTCTTAAAATCCTGGCATTCAACGTCGGCATGGCATATGTGGTAGACCAAGCAAACATTATGTACGCAAACCTGGATCACGGCGGGCTTCTTCCTCTCTTCGTCCTTTAGATCCTTCTCTCGTCCCAGGACTGTGGTGTACTCAACATCTAGCCCAGGGACCCACTCATCTGTTGAACTGTTGAACATGCGTAGGAAGCGAGCAAGCCATGCTTTCACCGTCTCGGATCCACGTGTGTAGATGACGATGAACTGATCGCCGATGATGGCTCTAACCTGGTACTCAGCGGCGACCATGGAGATTTGGGAGGCCATGGATTTTGGAGGAGGGTTAGGAGAAGTTGAACTGTTGTACCCCACAAAAAAAACTGGGAGCGAACTAATGTGAAAGGACGGGACGACTGGGAGCAAACTATTGTAAGGTAGAAGACGGGGACGAGTAGGGCGTGCGAACGGCGTGGGGTTGTTGGCTTGCCCGGTGGATAAACGGCTGCAAGCCCCCAAAGAGTTCTCGAGAACTATGCGGGCCCACTAGATGTCATGTCTACTAGACCCATATCGTAGGCCTGACGGTATAGCTTCTGCCTGTTCGCACGCCATGCCGGCGCGTGGATGTAACTTCACTTAATTCCGTCAAACGTCACGCCTCCCACGACCTTCGCCTCCCTCGCGCGGTCGCGCCCTTTGAGACTTCGACCAGCTATAAATGAGCAATTTTTTTGCCTTTTTTTAGACAACCAATTTTTTTGCCTACTCCGCATGCGTGATACTCCCTCTGGCCTTTTTACTCCTGTCAACCGTTTGCAAAGTGTTTGACCAAATTTACACTTTTTTTGAACACCACCTTATATTAATTAACCAGCCACACCAGTACACTCATTCGATACAATATTCACCACACTGGGCGGTACGTTATTTACAAGAATACCATCTAATCTATTGTCAAAGCTATACTTAGCGATTAAGTGTGCCACCTTATTGGCCGAACGGCTAATCTTTGACAATTGAAGATTGTTGATCAACTTCGAGATGCTCAACGCTTTCATCTTTAGGTCACGCATAGCAGACCTGTCATAGTCCCCCGATGCAAGAGACGCTACCACAAAAGCGCAATCAGTCTCTAAAATTACAGGATTATGAAGAGAAATACCTATGTAGAGACCGGCAATGCAAGCCCTAAGCTCCGCTTCCTCCACGCTTTCACAGGCATCAATGAAATCCCACGACCAAATTTATACTAAAAATATCAATATCTACAATACTGATTATAATGAGTATAAGAACTACGTTTTATAACGAGTGTAAAAATATTGATTTGACATTGTGAATGTTGACACATTTTTCTATAAGTCTGGTGAAAGTAGAGGTACATTGACTTCAGCCAAAACTTAAATTCACAATGCAGACTAGCTCCTCCGTCCAGGTGCGTGCCATGTCCTATCTTGTCATCACAACAAGGTTAGCTATTAGGCTGGCCATAGTGGGGGTAACATAAGTAGTATCATGCACTTGGGACTCGCAAACATGCTAATGTGGTAGGCAATTAAAGAAGAGACAGATGGTTATAGTAACATAGGTAGATACCGTAACATAATACTCCCTCCGTTCCCAAATATAAGTCTTTCTAGAGATTTCAACAGGTGACTACATACGGAGCAAAATGAGTGAATCTACACACTAAAATATGTCTACATGCATCCGTATATTGTATTCCATTTGAAATGTCTACAAAGACTTATATTTAGGAACAGAGGGAGTAAATGTGATGCTACTATGTGTCATACATGGCAACAAATGAGACCACCTATGATACTAATCTATGATACTATGCACTATAGAGGTAGTAACATAGACTAGTAACATATGCATGTTACTAGTCTAAGTTACTCCCCACTATGACCAGCCTTAGAGTACCACTACCTCCCTTCTAGTTTAAAGGGCTCGATTCAAAAATTTCACCTACTCTTAGCAAGATAGTAGAGGCGGTGGAATAGTTTTTGAAGTCTGCAAAAGTACTCAACTAGTGCTGTCATTCTTCACAAAAAAATGTGTTTACCAATGCATGCATGAACACTAGTTACTCTAACCCCCCTCTCTTCTTTAATTCTTTGCCACATCAGCATGTTTGCTATTCCCGTGTGCATGATACCAGCTAAGATACCACCATTATGGCCAGCCTTAATCATCGCATGCAATAATTTAGTGCACCCTGAAATATGAACATGTGTGGGGCGTGTATGTTTTTAATGACTTGAGACTATACCTAGCCCGGCATGCAAGATGACTTATTATGCACCGTTCCCCATACCTGCAGGAAGCCCGTTCGTCTCCAAATCTTTTCCTCTCCATGTGTGGAAACAATATGCCTGCCAAACTCTCCTTCTCCCTCCGGCGGTCCCACCACTCCACCCCGTGTGAAAAAAATCTGCATGCATGACTCTCCTCCCCCCACGCTCGTCCAATCCGTTGTGACCAGGAATATTTCCACCCCTTCGCTCCCCCGTAATTTACTCCAACAAATATGCCCACGTAGCTATTCCTTAACTGCAGGTGCATTGGGTCACTGACATATGGGCCCAACAGGGGTCTGGCCCACATGTCAGTGACGCAATTGGACCTGCAGTTAAGTCAGTGCAGCTCAGTCCATATCTTACGTAGGTGTGCCATTGCTCGCTATAAATACTGCGACTCCCACGACATCGCTATCTCCTCCCCCTCACGTTCACATTCATCGCTATCTCCTCCCCCTCCCTCTCACGTCGACCACCATGGCATCGCCCCTCCCAAGCCCTAGGAGCCCCTCGCTGCACCGCGCGGACGGTCACGCGTCGCCGTTCGGTTCCTCGCCGCCACTAGTCGAGGAGGACGCGTCGGTGTTCCGCTCCTCGCCGCTACGCGATGCGTCGCCGTTCCGTTCCTCGCCGCCACTTGTCGAGGAGGACGCGTCGGTGTTCCGCTTCTCGCCGTGATGCGACGCGTCGCCATTCCGTTCCTCGCCGCCACTAGTAGAGGAGGACGCGTCGGCGTTCCGCTCCTCGCCGCGACGCGTCGAGGTGGACGCGTCGGCGTTCCCAATCTCGAAAGCACGCGCGCCGGAGGACGCGTCAGCTCCCCGCTACGAGGAGAACGCCGCGCCGCCCGCCGAGCCCCCCAGCCTTGAGGAGCTTTGGAAAGAAATGGATGTCGCCTTGTGGGAGGCTTTGCCTCCAGCAGAGCGCGCCAAAATAGAGGCGGAGAAGAAGGCCGAGGAAGAGAAGCGCACCACGGAACAAGCTGCCTGGGAGGCCTATGTCGCGTCCGAGAGAGTCAGGCAATTGGCTCTATGGCAGAAGGCTCGTGCGAGGGCCGTGACGGTGGCGGAGGACGCCCGTGCCGACGCCCTGAGTGCAGTCGGGCCCAAGCGCCTCATCTACGCTTGGCGGTAGGTGGACCGGGTGCACGCTTCCAGCGAGGAGGAGTACCTGTTGGCACCGGATCACCACACCGGTGAGATTGCGCTCGCCCGCCGGCAAGCCGCCAATCAGCACCTCGCGAGTTGCGAGGCTGAGGAAGAGGCATTGTGTCGGCGCGCTGGGAAACGGCCGCGCACCAGGGCACTCATGGCGCGCCGCAAGCGCTCCTGCGAGCGCCGTGGCTTTTAGGAGGAGTATAATTTTTGTTTCGTAAGGCGATCTCATTAGTTTTGGGACGCCAATGATAAATCCCGAACGTTCAGGAATTTTTAGCGTCCTTAATTAAGTATGTAAAACGGAAAGTTTGGAAACCTTGTGTATTCGTACGCATTTTGCAAATACGTGCATATAGCACAAACTTTACTATATACTATCGCACTACACGTCTCTCTCGATATATGCTTCAGACTGTGCTACTCCCTCCGTCCAGGTCAATAAGTCATCTTTGGTTGTGCACCGTGACCAAGAAGGAGGGAACACTTATACACCTAGACAGAGGGAGTACTACTATTACTTATGTACGCGCAAATGCACATTTTAACATTACGATGCGGTTTTTGTAAAATTAGAAAAACAGCACTAGTCAAGCTTGTGAAACGATTCAATGCAAAACAAATGCAAAAATGCTCGTTGGGTTGTTGACTTTTAGCTTCCTCCTCTGTGGTTATTTCTCTGTCGTACTTTGTACGGAGTATCTCACTGGTTGGAAAGGCATGCAAATTCCCAAACAGCTTCCTACACCCTGTATCGAATTTTTTGCCTAACAAGTTGTGCCGTGCAATTGGAATTCCAACTTGAGTACTACTACTAGTAGGAGTACCATGGGCCAGTTCTTTTAGGCTTCTAGATTAGTAATCCCATAACTACTACCTCCGTCCAGGTTTATTGGTCCCCATTGTAATCTGTGTCAAATTTTGATAATAAATTTAACTAATGAAATGTTAGTGAATGTCACATGTACTAATATTTTATCAGTTAAATCTTTGGTCAAAATTTAGCACAAATTACAATGGTGAGGAATAAACCAGGACGGAGGTACTACTAGTAGTAGTTTAGAAGCCCAAATAAATGAGTGAGGCGCCTTAATGTTACTCTCCACTGTGACTAGTCTTATGGGAAAAGCTGGGGAAGCCACCAAAAGAACTGGCCCTGGGAGTAGTAGCTAGGGATACTAGGAGTAGTAGCTAGGGATCGAGTGTGCGAGATGAACCGGAGAAAGTAAATGCAGAGAGATGAAATGCAAAAAAGACGGAGGGATGTGATGGTTGCTTGTCCGTTTATTTTACCAGGCCACTTATTACTTGGAGTGGTTGGGTTTTGTGATATGACGGCTTTACTGCCGCGCCACGAGCGGGGCGAGACTCCCGTGCAGCGCCGCCCTCTACACTAGTACTACATCGGTCATGGTTTATCCCCCATTGAATTTGACTGAAGAATTAACTGACAAAATGTTAGTGCATGTCAACAAAAACAATATCGTTGGATTCATATTTGAACATAGTTTTCAATGATATAATTTTAGGTGACATGCATCATCATTTATCGTACTATATATAATGTTAGTTCAATTTTTGGTCATACTAATCTATAGTTAGGTGCCCGTGCGTTGCACGGAAGAGTGAAATGCATTGATCGGGGAGTTGTTTATTTTGACAAAGGATGTGGGGGTCATCTCATGTGTAACGGGTATCGATAGGTTTGTTTGGATATTATTTCATCTCTAGAGCTCACAAACATCCGGGTGAAATAGATTAAAAAGTATCTTTTGCTAACAAAAGCGTTCAACTGTTCAACCTACATCCAAAACTTGTGAAGAAATAACTCTTATTGTGCTTTGCAAGAAATGATCTTCAAGAATTAGTTTTTGAGTGTCCGTTGTTATACATGTTGGCTACAGATGACACGGCACTTTCTTATAGTCAACAGTTGGCTATACTATTCAAGTATTAACCGCGGTCTCGCCTATCTGACAGGTCACTGCGGTAAGTGGATAAATCTGCACGTCCATCGCAAGATCATACATCCTCCATGGTTCTCTGATGCCATTGAACACAAGGGCTTCATTTACGCTGTCGAGTCCTTCTATGGCTGGACGTATTGCTGGCCTACTCCAGTCATCGCTACAAACGGCTGTTACAGCAGTATGTTACTTTCCTATGATATCATGATGGCTTGCTTATATTACTGTCAACATTTGCGGAAAAAAATTTCATGCTCATAACATGCTGTTCTTAAGATTGACTAAATCAAGAGCCCTTTTTTATTTGACTCCAACTTGATATGATGTTGTTGTTGGAAATATGCCCTAGAGGCAATGATAAAATGGTTATTATTATATTTCCTTGTTCATGATAATAGTCTATTGTTCATGCTATAATTGTGTTATCCGGAAATCGTAATACATGTGTGAACACATAGACCATAACATGTCCCTAGTGAGCCTCTAGTTGACTAGCTCGTTGATCAATAGATGGTTACGGTTTCCTGACCATGGACATTGGATGTCATTGATAACGGGATCACATCATTAGGAGAATGATGTGATGGACAAGACCCAATCCTAAACATAGCACTAGATCATGTAGTTCATTTGCTGAAGCTTTTCTAATGTCAAGTATCATTTCCTTAGACCATGAGATCGTGCAACTCCCGGATACCATAGGAATGCTTTGGGTGTACCAAACGTCATAACGTAACTGGGTGGCTATAAAGGTGCACTATAGGTATCTCCGAAAGTGTCTGTTGGGTTGGCATAGATCGAGACTGGGATTTGTCACTCCGTATGACGGAGAGGTATCTCTGAGCCCACTCGGTAATGCATCATCATAATGAGCTCAACGTGACCAAGTGATTGGTCACGGGATCATGCATTACGGTACGAGTAAAGTGACTTGTCGGTAAGGAGATTGAAGGAGGTATTGGGATACCGACGATTGAATCTCGGGCAAGTAACGTACCGATTGACAAAGGGAATTGTATACTGGATTACTTGAATCCTCGACATCGTGGTTCATCCGATGAGATCATCGAGGAGCATGCGGGAGCCAACATGGGTATCCAGATCCCGCTGTTGGTTATTTACCGGAGAGTCGTCTCGGTCTTGTCTGCGTGTCTCCCGAACCCGTAGGGTCTACACACTTAAGGTTCGGTGACGCTAGGGTTGTAGAGATATTAGTATGCGGTAACCCGAAAGTTGTTCGAAGTCCCGGATGAGATCCCGAACATCACGAGGAGTTCCGGAATGGTCCGGAGGTAAAGATTTATATATAGGAAGTCCAGTTTCGGCCACCGGGAAAGTTTCGGGGGTCACCGGTATTGTACCGGGACCACCGGAAGGGTCCCGGGGGTCCATCGGGTGGGGCCACCTATCCCGGAGGGCACCATGGGCTGAAGTGGGAAGGGAACCAGCCCCTGGTCGGCTGGTGCGCCCCCCATGGGCCTCCCCCTGCGCCTAGCGTTGGAAACCCTGGGGGTGGGGGCGCCCCACCTGACTTGGGGGGCAAGTCCCCCCTTGGCCGCCGCCCCCCTTGAGATGGGATCTCTAGGGGCCGGCGCCCCCCAGGGCCCCTATATAAAGGGGGGAGGGAGGGCTGCGCACCCAAGCCCCTGGCGCCTCCCTCTCCCCCCGTAACACCTCTCCCTCTCGCTGAGCTTGGCGAAGCCCTGCCGAGATCCCCGCTGCTTCCACCACCACGCCGTCGTGCTGCTGGATCTCCATCAACCTCTCCTTCCCCTTGCTGGATCAAGAAGGAGGAGACGTCTCTCCCAACCGTACGTGTGTTGAACGCGGAGGTGCCGTCCGTTCGGCACTAGGATCATCGGTGATTTGGATCACGACGAGTACGACTCCATCAACCCCGTTCTCTTGAACGCTTCCGCTCGCGATCTACAAGGGTATGTAGATGCACTCATCTCTCTCGTTGCTAGATGACTCCACAGATTGATCTTGGTGATGCGTAGAAAATTTTAAATTTCTGCTACGATCCCCATCAGTGGCATCATGAGCTAGGTCTATGCGTAGTTTCTATGCACGAGTAGAACACAAGTTGTTGTGGCCGTTGATTTTGTCAATTTACTTGCCGTTACTAGTCTTATCTTGATTTGGCGGCATCGTGGGATGAAGCGGCCCGGACCGACCTTACACATACGCTTACGTGAGACAGGTTCCACCGACTGACATGCACTAGTTGCATAAGGTGGCTAGCGGGTGTCTGTCTCTCCCACTTTAGTCGGATCGGATTCGATGAAAAGGGTCCTTATGAAGGGTAAATAGAAATTGGCATATCACGTTGTGGTTTTGGCGTAGGTAAGAATCGTTCTTGCTAGAAACCTATAGCAGCCACGTAAAAAGTTTGCAACAACAATTAGAGGACGTCTAACTTGTTTTTGCAGCAAGTGTCATGTGATGTGATATGGCCAGAAGGATGTGATGAATGATATATGTGATGTATGAGATTGATCATGTTCTTGTAATAGGAATACGACTTGCATGTCGATGAGTATGACAACCGGCAGGAGCCTAGGAGTTGTCTTAATTTATTTATGACCTGCGTGTCATCTGAAACGTCATGTAATTACTTTACTTTATTGCTAACCGTCAGCCATAGTAGTAGAAGTAATAATTGGCGAGACAACTTCATGAAGACACGATGATGGAGATCATGGTGTCATGCCGGTGACGATGATGAACATGGCGCCCCAAAGATGGAGATCAAAAGGAGCAAAATGATATTGGCCATATCATGTCACTATTTGATTGCATGTGATGTTTATCATGTTTTACATCTTATTTTCTTAGAACGACAGTAGCATAAATAAGATGATCCCTCGCTAAAATTTCAAGAAAGTGTTCCCCCTAAATGTGCACCGTTGCGAAAGTTTGTTGTTCCGAAGCACCACGTGATGATCGGGTGTGATAGGTTCTAACGTTCGCATACAACGGGTGTAAGCCAGATTTACACACGCAATACACTTAGGTTGACTTGACGAGCCTAGCATGTACAGACATGGCCTCGGAACACAAGAGACCAAAAGGTCGAACATGAGTCGTATAGAAGATACGATCAACATGAAGATGTTCACCGATGATGACCAGTCCGTCTCACGTGATGATCGGACACGGCCTAGTTGACTCGGATCATGTATCACTTAGATGACTAGAGGGATGTCTGTCTGAGTGGGAGTTCGTTAATAATTTGATTAGATGAACTTTATTATCATGAACTTAGTCTAAAATATCTTTACAATATGTCTTGTAGATCAAATGGCCCACGCTAATGTTGCCCTCAACTTCAACGCGTTCCTAGAGAAAACCAAGCTGAAAGACGATGGTAGCAACTACACGGACTGGGTCCGTAACCTGAGGATTATCCTCATAGCTGCCAAGAAAGCATATGTCCTTAAAGCACCGCTAGGTGATGCACCTGTTTTCCCAGCAACTCAAGACGTTCTGAACGCCTGGCAGTCGCGTAGTGATGATTACTCCCTGGTTCAGTGCGGCATGCTTTACAGCTTAGAACCGGGGCTCCAAAAGCGTTTTGAGCAGCACGGAACATATGAGATGTTCCGAGAGCTGAAATTGGTTTTCCAAGCTCATGCCCGGGACGAGAGAAATGAAGTCTCCGACAAGTTCTACAGTTGTAAGATGGAGGAGAATAGTTCTGTCAGCGAACACATACTCAAAATGTCTGGGTTGCACAACCGCGTGTCTCAGCTGGGAGTTAATCTCCCGGATGACGCGGTCGTTGACAGAATGCTTCAGTCGCTCCCACCTAGCTACAAGAGCTTTGTGATGAACTTCAATATGCAGGGGATGGAAAAGACCATTCCTGAGGTATATTCAATGTTGAAATCAGCAGAGGTGGAGATCAAAAAGGAACATCAATTGTTGATGGTGAATAAATCCACTAAGTTCAAGAAAGGCAATGGTAAGAAGAACTTCAAGAAAGACGGCAAGGGAGTTGCCGCGCCCAGTAAGCAAGCTGCCGGGAAGAAGACAAAGAATGGACCTGAGCCTGAGACTGAGTGCTTTTATTGCAAGGGAAACGGTCACTGGAAGCGGAACTGCCCCAAATACTTAGCGGATAAGAAGGCCGGCAATACCAAAGGTATATGTGATATACATGTTATTGATGTGTACCTAACCAGCGCTCGTAGTAGCTCCTGGGTATTTGATACCGGTGCAGTTGCTCATATTTGTAACTCAAAGCAGGAGCTGCGGAATAAGCGGAGACTGGCGAAGGATGAGGTGACGATGCGCGTCGGGAATGGTTCCAAGGTCGATGTGATTGCCGTCGGCACGCTACCTCTACATTTACCTACGGGATTAGTTTTAAACCTCAATAATTGTTATTTAGTGCCAGCTTTGAGCATGAACATTGTATCTGGATCTCGTTTAATGCGAGATGGCTACTCATTTAAATCCGAGAATAATGGTTGTTCTATTTATATGAGAGATATGTTTTATGTTTATGCCCCGCTGGTCAATGGTTTATTCTTAATGAATCTCGAACGTGACGTTACACATATTCATAGTGTGAATGCCAAGAAATGTAAGGTTGATAATGATAGTCCCACATACTTGTGGCACTGCCGCCTTGGTCACATTGGTGTCAAATGCATGAAGAAACTCCATGCAGATGGACTTTTGGAGTCTCTTGATTATGAATCATTTGACACGTGCGAACCATGCCTCATGGGCAAAATTACCAAGACTCCGTTCTCCGGAACAATGGAGCGAGCAACCAACTTATTGGAAATCATACATACTGATGTGTGCGGTCCAATGAGCGTTGAGGCTCGCGGTGGCTATCGTTATGTTCTCACCTCACTGATGACTTGAGTAGATATGGGTATGTCTACTTAATGAAACACAAGTCTGAGACCTTTGAAAAGTTCAAGGAATTTCAAAGTGAGGTTGAGAATCAACGTGACAGGAAAATAAAGTTCTTACGATCAGATCATGGAGGGGAATATTTGAGTCACGAATTTGGCACACACTTAAGGAAATGTGGAATTGTTTCACCACTCACGATGCCTGGAACACCTTAGCGTAATGGTGTGTCCGAACGTCGTAATCGCACTCTATTGGATATGGTGCGATCTATGATGTCTCTTACCGATCTACCACTATCATTCTGGGGTTATGCTTTAGAGACTGCTGCATTCACTTTAAATAGGGCTCCGTCGAAATCTGTTGAGACGACACCGTATGAATTAAGGTTTGGAAAGAAACCTAAGCTGTCGTTTCTTAAAGTTTGGGGATGCGATGCTTATGTCAAGAAACTTCAACCTGAAAATCTCGAACCCAAGTCGGAAAAATGCGTCTTCATAGGATACCCTAAGGAAACCATTGGGTATACCTTCTACCTCAGATCCGAAGGCAAGATCTTCGTTGCCAAGAACGGGTCCTTTCTGGAGAAAGAGTTTCTCTCGAAAGAAGTAAGTGGGAGTAAAGTGGAACTTGATGAGATGACCCCTCTCGAACCGGAAAGTTGCGCAGCACAAGAAAATGTTTCTGTGGTGCCTGCACCGACTAGAGAGGAAGTTAATGATGACGATCATGATCAAGTTGCCACTGAACTTCGTAGGTCCACAAGGACATGTTCCGCACCAGAGTGGTACGGCAACCCTGTATTGGAAATCATGTTGTTGGACAACGGTGAACCTTCGAACTATGAAGAAGCAATGGCGGGTCCAGATTCCAACAAATGGCTTGAAGCCATGCAATCCGAGATAGGATCCATGTATGAAAACAAAGTGTGGACTTTGACAGACTTGCCCGATGATCGGCGAGCAATAGAAAATAAATGGATCTTTAAGAAGAAGACGGACGCAGATTTAAATGTTACCATCTATAAAGCTCGACTTGTCGCTAAGGGTTATCGACAAGTTCAAGGAGTTGACTACGATGAGACCTTCTCACCCGTAGCGAAGCTGAAGTCCGTCCGAATCATGTTAGCAATTGCCGCATTCTACGATTATGAAATATGGCAAATGGACGTCAAAACGGCATTCCTTAACGGCTTCCTTAAGGAAGAATTGTATATGATGCAGCCGGAAGGTTTTGTCGATCCTAAGAATGCTGACAAAGTATGCAAGCTCCAGCGCTCAATCTATGGGTTGGTGCAGGCATCTCGGAGTTGGAACATTCGCTTTGATGAGATGATCAAAGCGTTTGGGTTTACACAGACTTATGGAGAAGCCTGTGTTTACAAGAAAGTGAGTGGGAGCTCTGTAGCATTTCTCATATTATATGTGAATGACATACTATTGATGGGAAATGATATAGAAATCTTGGAAAGTATAAAGGCCTACTTGAATAATTGTTTTTCAATGAAGGACCTTGGAGAAGCTGCTTACATATTAGGCATCAAGATCTATAGAGATAGATCGAGACGCCTCATAGGTCTTTCACAAAGCACATACCTTGACAAGATATTGAAGAAGTTCAATATGGATCAGTCCAAGAAGGGGTTCTTTCCTGTATTGCAAGGTGTGAGATTGAGCACGGCTCAATGCCCGACCACGGCAGAAGATAGAGAAAAGATGAGTGTCGTCCCCTATGCCTTGGCCATAGGGTCTATTATGTATGCCATGCTGTGTACCAGACCTGATGTAAACCTTGCCGTGAGTTTGGTAGGAAGGTACCAAAGTAATCCCGGCATGGAACACTGGACAGCGGTCAAGAACATTCTGAAGTACCTGAAAAGGACTAAGGATATGTTTCTCGTTTATGGAGGTGACGAAGAGCTCGTCGTAAAGGGTTACGTCGATGCTAGCTTCGACACAGATCTGGATGACTCTAAGTCACAAACCGGATACATGTATATTTTGAATGGTGGGGCAGTCAGCAGGTGCAGTTGCAAGCAAAGCGTCGTGGCAGGATCTACATGTGAAGCGGAGTACATGGCAGCCTCGGAGGCAGCACATGAAGCAATCTGGATGAAGGAGTTCATTGCCGACCTAGGAGTTATTCCCAATGCATCGGGGCCGATGACTCTCTTCTGTGACAACACTGGAGCTATTGCCCTTGCCAAGGAGCCCAGGTTTCACAAGAAGACCAGGCACATCAAGCGTCGCTTCAACTCCATTCGTGAAAATGTTCAAAATGGAGACATAGATATTTGTAAAGTACATATGGATTTGAATGTCGCAGATCCGTTGACTAAACCTCTTCCACGGGCAAAACATGATCAACACCAGAACTCTATGGGTGTACGATTCATCACAATGTAACTAGATTATTGACTCTAGGGCAAGTGGGAGACTATTGGAAATATGCCCTAGAGGCAATAATAAAATGGTTATTATTATATTTCGTTGTTCATGATAATAGTCTATTGTTCATGCTATAATTGTGTTATCCGGAAATCGTAATACATGTGTGAACACATAGACCATAACATGTCCCTAGTGAGCCTCTAGTTGACTAGCTTGTTGATCAATAGATGGTTACGGTTTCCTGACCATGGACATTGGATGTCATTGATAACGGGATCACATCATTAGGAGAATGATGCGATGGACAAGACCCAATCCTAAGCATAGCACTAGATCGTGTAGTTCGTTTGCTGAAGCTTTTCTAATGTCAAGTATCATTTCCTTAGACCATGAGATCGTGCAACTCCCAGATACCGTAGGAATGCTTTGGGTGTACCAAACGTCACAACGTAACTGGGTGGCTATAAAGGTGCACTACAGGTATCTCCGAAAGTGTCTGTTGGGTTGGCACAGATCGGGACTGGGATTTGTCACTCCGTATGACGGAGAGGTATCTCTGGGCCCACTCGGTAATGCATCATCATAATGAGCTCAATGTGACCAAGTGATTGGTCACGGAATCATGCATTATGGTACGAGTAAAGTGACTTGTCGGTAACGAGATTGAACGAGGTATTGGGATACCGACGATCGAATCTCGGGCAAGTAACGTACCGATTGACAAAGGGAATTGTATACGGGATTACTTGAATCCTCGACATCGTGGTTCATCCGATGAGATCATCGAGGAGCATGTGGGAGCCAACATGGGTATCTAGATCCCGCTGTTGGTTATTGACCGGAGAGTCGTCTCGGTCATGTCTGCGTGTCTCCCGAACCCGTAGGGTCTACACACTTAAGGTTCGGTGACGCTAGGGTTGTAGAGATATTAGTATGCGGTAACCCGAAAGTTGTTCGGAGTCCCGGATGAGATCCCGGACATCACGAGGAGTTCCAGAATGGTCCGGAGGTAAAGATTTATATATAGGAAGTCCAGTTTCGGCCACCGAGAAAGTTTCGGGGGTCACCGGTATTGTACCGGGACCACCGGAAGGGTCCCGGGGGTCCATCGGGTGGGGCCACTTATCCCGGAGGGCCCCATGGGTTGAAGTGGGAAGGGAACCAGCCCCTGGTGGGCTGCTGAGCCCCCCATGGGCCTCCCCCTGCGCCTAGCGTTGGAAACCCTGGGGGTGGGGGCGCCCCACCTGACTTGGGGGGCAAGTCCCCCCTTGGCCGCCGCCCCCCTTGAGATGGGATCTCCAGGGGCCAGTGCCCCCCAGGGCCCCTATATAAAGGGGGGGAGGGAGGGCTGCGCACCCAAGCCCCTAGCGCCTCCCTCTCCCCCCGTAACACCTCTCCCTCTCGCTGAGCTTGGCGAAGCCCTGCCGAGATCCGCGCTGCTTCCACCACCACGCCGTCGTGCTGCTGGATCTCCATCAACCTCTCCTTCCCCTTGCTGGATCAAGAAGGAGGAGACGTCTCTCCCAACCGTACGTGTGTTGAACGCGGAGGTGCCGTCCGTTCGGCGCTAGGATCATCGGTGATTTCGATCACGACGAGTACGACTCCATCAACCCCGTTCTCTTGAACGCTTCCGCTCGCGATCTACAAGGGTATGTAGATGCACTCATCTCTCTCGTTGCTAGATGACTCCATAGATTGATCTTGGTGATGCGTAGAAAATTTTAAATTTCTGCTACGATCCCCATCAGTTGTAGGCCGCCTGGTGTCCCTACCCTTCCTAGTCCCAGAACCTTTCAAAGAAAAGCGGCATGGCAGTTGCAGGTGGTTCCTGGCTCGATCAGACAACGGCGAAAGATTGATGATCGTTCGCACGTACCGGACATGTTGTTTCGCGGAATACAATCACAGTCACTGCAAGGTCTTTGAGCAGGATCCCAGCTTCTGTCGGCCTTCAGGAATTTTTGACTGGAGGCTGGTAAGTAGCCTTGGTACATGCTCTCTGTTTGTCGGACTGAATTATCTAATTAACCAGGAGATAACCAACGGCAAGGATCATGATGGCAGCGTAGTTTCGTTCATCAGGCAAAACTGTGTGTACACAGCGTACCATGCGTCTCTGCATGCACCATACCCTGATATGTGCCGCCATGCTCTGCAGCCCAAAGTAGGAGAGAGGGTCGCAAGTATTAGACTTCGACCTGCTGGCTAGAGTTTCCCCCGTCAGGCACCCATCTGGTTCAAGCCGTCAGCCAATCTCCACAGCTTAATAAATAGTAACGTCTAACTGAGCCAGTTAGTTAGATGCGTACACTTGGTGTGGTAGGATCTTTATTTAGTTTGATGCATACACTTGTTATTTTTTGGTAGCCCTTTTGTAATGATGGTTGATGTTTGGTTTGGAAGAGAGAGCTGCGTCTTCACTCTTCTGGCGTGCCTACTGCTTCTGTTGCACCCCCAGCCCTGGTTGCTGCTGCTGCTATTTTCAATGTACAATCAGTAGTATATTTCGTCTCTTGGTTGAATAAATGTGTTGTTAGAATGACAAACACAATGTTTTGGAAGTCGTTGCACGGTTCGATCCTTTACTGCCCCGTACCGTACGTAGCGCATACTATTTTTCGTACGGAACACATTTTCCACTTGTTGATAACATGCAGCCCACTGATGAAGGCCTAATAGAGAAGCCCATAATTAACTGGAAGGGAGGCTCTCACATGAATCCGGCCCAGTTACATGCTCATGGTCCCCTAAAAATAAATAAGTAAATAAATAAAGCTAAATGCTCATGCACCAGTTCTTTGGGAAAATAGGTAGCCCAGTATTTCTTTTCGAAGAATAACCAAGCTAGGCCTATTTGTTTTCTCTGAATTACTAGGCTTCAAATCTTTCAAGACGAGGAGGGATGCATTCTGGCCTGGCTTAAGAGTATGGTCAATGTTTGTTAAAAGTAACATCAAAAGTGGTTGAAAATTCTAAAAAAAAATATAGCAAATGGGATATAAGTTTCTTTTTTTGTTTTTGTTCTTCACTGATATCTTATATGTATTTCATTGGATTTAACATGACATAGTACTAATTTATTTTTAAATTTGTTTTAGTATGGCTATTAATTTTTGGATTAAGAATATTTCGTTCCCCAGCAAAAATTTGTGAATTTTCAAAATTTCCCACATATTTAGTTAATTTTTTGACCCTGGTACTGACCAGAAAATGGCCAGCAATTCTAAAAATGGAAAACGGGCTGCAATTAATTCCATATAAATTAGAAAATGAGTAAACATTATAAAAATAATAGCAAATGGGCTGTACACGCCACAAATTTCGAGGCTGACTTGTTTACGCAAGGCTTTGTCAGTGAACACACGATTCTAGCAGCAGTGACTGTTGGATGTCCATCCAACGGCCGACGTGCTTCTTCAATCTCTGATCTTCCTGCTCCAGCCGCCTAAACTAGCGCCGGCGGGACTGCCTGCTCCCTCCTCTTGTGGCCCGCTGTGATGCCGCGCAGGCTTCCCCGGCCCACCCTACTCCCTCCGTTGGCCTGGCCGCACGCAATCAACTGCCTCATTATTACGCGAAAAAATGATTCCTCCCACTAACATCTGGGGCGCACCGGTTGGGAGGCTGACCTGTGGGCCTACTAAGTTGACGCGTACGCAGGGCTTGTCAACTTAGTCAACAAACGATTCTAGCAGCAGTAACCGTTGGATTCGAATCGAACGGTGCTGCTGCTTCTTCAATCGCTGCTCTTCTTGCACCAGCCGCCAAAACCAGCGCCGAGGAGACCGCCTGCTCCTGCCTCCAGTGGCCGGCTGTGCTGCCGTTGAGGCCACATCGCCCCCTACTACTCCCACCACTAGCCAGGACCTGCGACGACGGCAGCCTCACACCGCAGCCGAACCAGTGAACCCTCATACTCCTCTCCGCGTGGGCATCCACTGCCACGTCTTCCCCGGCTCCGCGTCGTCCCCTTCCTAGGCCTCGCCGTCGTCCACCGCCCTGGTGCTCTCGGCGCGGCGTGGTCAACGACATTCCATCGGAAGAGTACTGTACGTGGAGAGGCTGACAGCTGGGTCCACGGCCACAACCCAGTTTTTTTTGTGATTTGCCAAGTAAGTCGCTTTGTCAGGCCTGTTGGGTGGCAAATCTTTCAAGACGAGGAGAGCTTTCATTCGGCTGGCCAAGAAAATGGCCCATCAGTAATGAGAAATGGGCTGTACATTTTTAAAACACATCAAACCGGCAATTAGTTTCAAACATCTTTTTATTCATTTCGAGATTTTAAATTACATTAATTTTTATGCGTGGAGAATTTGTTGGATTTTATATTGATATACATTTATTTTTAAAATCATTTTGAATTTGAGTCGAAATTTCAGGATTAAAAACTGTTCGGACCGCACCGAAATATGCAAAATTTCGTATAATTTTTTAACCATGGCCACAATATGGGATGTAATGCTAACAAAAAGAATATGGGCTCCAAAAAAACCTTAATATTTAGCAAATGGGCTGTAAATTATTAGAAATAATGGGCCGTACGATGTCCATCCAATGGTCGTAGTGCTTCTTCAACCTCTGGTCTTCTTACTCCAGCAGCCCAAACCAGCGCCGGTCGTGCCTCGTGCTCCTGCCTGCCGCGGCCAACTGCGATGCGGCGGAGGCCTCCCCGCCCCCTACTACTCCCACCGTTGGCCAGGCCATCCCTCTACTCACCCACACCCCCTATTATTCTGCGGCGACGGCAGCCTCACACCGCAACGAACCAGTGAACCCTCATACTCCTCTACGCGTGGGCATCCACTGCCGCGTCTTCCCCGGCTCCGCGTCGTCCCCTTCCTAGGCCTCGCCGTTGTCCACCGCCCTGGTGCTCTCGGCGCGGCGTGGTCAACGTGGTCAAGGAACGGCTTCCATCGGACGTGGACTGTACGTGGAGAAGCTGACAGCTGAGTCCACGGCTGCAGCAAGGAAGTGCCTCCTTATTACGTTCAAAATAATTATTCCTCCACCTGACAGCGGGGACCCACCGGACGGGCCACCGTATTTCGCAAAAAAAACGTTTGCCCCTGACTGCTGGGACCCACCAGCTACATCTTCGCACGCAAGGAAGTGCGCCTGGGCAAAAAAAAAACGATTCGCCCCCCTGACTGCTAGGACCCACCAGCTACATCTTTGTAGGCAAGGAAGTGCCTAACAGTCGGGACCCACCTGGTCGAAGCGTACGTAGCGTTGTCATTCTGGTCACCAACGTGTACGTACATATATACTGGTGGATGTAGAGGCGCGCACATGTCGTAGTAGAGGCGCGTACGTGTCGTAGTAGAGGTGCGCACGTAGCATGTACACGTACGTACAGCGGCCAGGGTGCAAGAAAGAAAATACGACCATGTATGTGTACATACGAGCGGGGTCTCGAACGCCTACTCGCGCATACATACGGCCAGGGCTCGTGTACATGGTTGGGTCGGAACGGAGAAACAACTTCGTCGTCGTGTTCATGGGGAGGCAACGGAATGCGTCATGTTCATGGGGAGGCAACGGAATGCGTCGTGTTCATCGGGAGGCAACGGAACGCGTGGGAGCCAACTGGCTGGGTCGGAACGGAATGCGTGGTCGTGTTCATCGGGAGGGCTTGGACGAAACAGGCGATGGAAACGAGGCCTGGCGTACCGCACAACAGAGGAAACGGACCTCTTACATTCGGAACGGGGTCCTGTTGATCGGGAGGGGTGTGGCGTACCGCAAAACGGAGGAAACGGACCTCCTACGGTCGAAACGGGGGTCCTGTTGATCGGGAGGGGTGTGGCGTACCACAAAACGGACGAAACGGACCTCCTACGGTCGAGGGGTCCTGTTGATCGGGAGGGGTGTGCATACCGCAAAACGGATGAAACGGACCTCCTACGGTCGAAACGGGGGGTCCTGTTCATCGGGAGGGGTGTGGCGTACCGCAAAACGGGACTCCACGGGATACTGTTCATCTCCACCGTCGACCTCCTCCAAGCTCCACGGGCTCCTGTTCATCCAGCCTCCACCGCGCGCTACTCCACCGGCTACTGTTCAACCACCCCTCCACGGGCACCCCTCCACCGTCTACTATTCATCCAGCCCTCCACACCACGGGGTCCTGTTCAACCACCCCTCCGCGGGTACCCCTCCAACTTCTACTGTTCATCCAGCCCTCCACACCACGGGGTCCTGTTCAACCACCCCTCCACGGGCACCCCTCCACCGTCTACTGTTCATCTAGCCCTCCACACCACGGGGTCCTGTTCATCTAGAGGCAAAGCAACCGCTCACTGTTCATCCAGAGTCAGCATCGATCGGCTTCAGTTAACAGCCATCATCGATCGCTCGGGTTCAGTAACGCGTAGCCTGCAGTGCAATCGCTCGGGTTCAGTTAGAGCCCAACGCCTCGCTCGGGTTCAGTTAGAGCCAACGCCTCGCACACACGCGCGTACGTGTATGAGAGAAACGCGCATCGCTCGGCCCCCGACCTCCCACCGTAACCGGGAACTCCCCGAAATTTTCCTCGCCCTCGCTTCTACCACGGTTTTTTCCGTCATGGACGGCCCAAAGAATGTCATGCAGCTGCGTCTCCGGCCCGCCCAGGACAAAAAGCCCATTTTCTGTCATGATTTTTTGTCATAGAAGTAGGAGCCCACCACATCTATGATGATACCGGGTTTTGTCACAATTATCGTCATAGAAGTGTCATATGTATGACAGAAAAAATTTCGTTCGGCCCAAAATGTCACGGATGTGTCTTTTTTTGTAGTGTCAGCTTCCGAGAAGCAGATCCAAGACCGTGGAAGACAGTGCCGGGGAAGAGGCTCCGTGTACGACGACGACGGTGGACCAGCTCGAGTGCAGCATACGACATCATCGATGAGGCAGATGCGCTGCGGTGGACGAGTGCGTCGATGTAGAAGGGGAGGAGCACGAAGGTGACGATGAACTACTTTGGGTTCAGTGCCGTGGAGAAGTCTATTGTGCGGTGGGGATAGAAAATGGGGAGTATTCAGGTGTACTACTTTGGGTTCTGGGTTGGGGTTGGCTGGGTAGGGTGAACTTGAAGTTACCAAAACAACCCCCTATCAACCATCATCCGTAGGCCTGTTCCGAAGGGTATGATGGTAACTTCGCACTGCTCGAATCAGGGTCGCGGGAGATTTTCCCGCCGACCTCAAAATTTTGTGACACTGAACTCCTCGTTTGGCGTGTTGGGTGATTGGGCCAAGCAACTCGCGTGAAGGAGTAGTAACTACTAGTACTCCCTCCATTTTTATTAACTCTGCATATTAGGTTTAACCGAAGTCAAACTTCCTAAAGTTTGACCAAGTTTATAGAAAAATATAAACATTTACCATAACAAATATGTATGATGTGAAAGTACATTCAATAATGAACCTAATGGTATTTATTTGTTATTGTATATGTTAATATTTTTTGTTATAAACTTTGTGAGAGTTTACAAAACTTGACTTCGACCAATGCTAATACACGGACTTAAATAAAAATAGGGAGAGTACACATTTGCTTTCTTAGTTTGTAGTGGAATTGATCATTTGTTGTAATCGTGAAATAAATATATTAGGCTACTGACTTCGAACGTAATGGTTTATACAATTCAATAGTTAGAATCATTGTTGAATTCCAAGATGTATACGAGGTCTATAGTACTTCACAATATGCTCAAACTCACGTAATCCCAGTCAAATGAAAATCTAAATGCATTTCATAGTTATTACTTTGTAGGATGCAACAAAACCAACCATAACTCTACATGATCCATTATAAAAGCAACATTTTGAACACATACCAATGTGTGAATGAAACATGTAGAGAGAGCTTGCGAAGATGGAGTATATAGGGCGGGAAAGATTATATGTATGTGGGCGAGAGAGTAGGAGACAAACCTAACAAGAGAGAGAGAGAGAGAGGAGGAAGTTAGGTCTGTGAGAAAGATGGAGACATATAATATACGTGAGATGCGTGTGCATCCGGGTTTTGTACACATGGAAGTAGAATAGACATCAGGTTTGATGAGAGAGCTGGAAAAATATGGATGAGAGGGGAAGGATCTCGTGGGTTGAGGGGTTGATTATTTTGTGCGGGAGAGAGAGGGGGAGGAGTCAGTTAGCCATTGTCACATCATCCTGCTTCCAAATGGCCCCCCATTCTCTAGTGCAGTGTGGTCGCCGTCTTCGATCTCCTCGATGCCCTCTTTGAAGATTGAGGTGGTGTGCATGCTGGGGTGCAGAGAAGCACAAGCGAGAGTGGTCGCCATATAACCTTGGATGGGGATGAATTGTGTGCTCGGGGAAGGGGGAGTGTGTGTGTGTGTGTCAGATATTGAGAGAAATCAAACCTATGGAGAGAATGTGTGTGTATGTGACGGAAAGCTACATGCTAAATAGGGTTTTCACGAAGAGATTGTGCGTGTGAGATAGAGAGCGATGTGCGGGTCTTGAGGTGGGTAGGGGCCGGGTGAGGGTGTCAAAATGTGTGCGTTGATGCATGTGTTACATGTGATCGTGCGAGGGACGGACGAATCCAGAGAAATGGTTGTTGTGTTACACATGCTCCTCTCTCTCTCTCCCGCACACACACAAGTACAAATAGAAGACCATTCTCTCATGTATACACAACGTATCGACATCTCTCTATGTCTCACTCATGAATGATCATTTGCACATTCACACCTCTCTATGTCTCTATCACACGCATACCGTCTCCACATTGCCCTTCCGCCACAACACACATATGGACACATCCATGCGTTCTCTCTCAGTCACACACACAGAATCAGTATTAAGAAAAACTTGGGCGCACCTAAAGCATCCAAATCCAAATAAGCGCGAACGAAGCGAAATTCAAATATATGGAAATATTGTAGCGTGAAGAACTTTTCCAGGAAAAAAAGTAGAGTAATATTCGGGGATTGTTTTCACATAGATAAAAAGGTTCGGTGAATGTCCTTCGAGCGCGACACGGTGACGCACCGTTCAATCGACCACGCGGATGCGGTGCACACACTTGCACAGGATTCCGTATCAATGTTGTGCTCACTAATATGGTAGTATAAGCGCTGCCTCAGTCTAATGTTTACGTGTACTAGTACGGTGTTCTTTTAAGTTTGACCAACCCTGTATAAAACAAAACTAAGCTCCCATATGCACACTCATCAATATGCCGCCGCCGCAGTTGCGCATGCTGGCGCCCGCCTACTCCGGCTGACCATTTCTCGCCCATCACCACCGTGTCCCCGCCATCCATGTGCCATGAAGCCAAAGGCTCGCCCGCTCACGTCGTCTGCAGTCCCTCCTCGCGATGTCGCCGCGCTGCCAAGCACGCGAGCAGCTGGTGGAGCCAGGTCTATGCCCGCAGCGTACAAAGAGGAGGACAAGCACGTGTTCCAGCACGCCGGTTAGGAGGAGCTAGCATGTCATTGTCGTCTCCGCCCGCGCGGAGGAGGCGTGTATGGTGGCTGTCGCAGCGGAAGCCGGTCGCGCCCGCGCCAAGCCCGCAAACCGGGTGCGGACGCGGAATATACCTTTGAGACCTTGAATACCACATGGATCCTGCAATCTGAAGGAACAATTTGGGTCAGTCGACTCTTGTGAGCCGTTAGATGCAACATGGACGACCAGAAGGGCTTCTTCAACCTCCAAAATTGATGCACTGTTCATCTTCTCTCTCTGGCATCGAGCCGCCAGCCCGCCACATGCCTAACGCTTGCCGTCGCCTCCCCGCCCTCCCCTGAACCACCTGCCACCGCCATGCTCCCCCACCCCCGCCATCCGTTTAACCCCGGGCATGATCCATTTTTTCCGGCGAACTGCATTCCACACCCAACACTCATAAGATAGATCATGGGCACCCTGCCACCCTAATATAAATACTGGGGTAGCTTCTCTGCCGTCTTCTTCCTTCGCTCCATCGAACATCTTTCACAAATCGACTGACCCAAATTATACTACTAGTACATACTAAGTACAGTAGGAATGCGAAGATACGAGCAATAGTACCAACTACAAGAAGAGCAGTAGTAAGACATACTAGTACTATTGTACGTACGAAAGAGTTCAAATAATGAAAAAGAACATAAACATAGTTCTGCTGGGGGCTCTGCAAAACACAACCCTGAAATGAAACTAAGCAACTAGTCCGCTTAACACTGCAGTAGAACCAACATGAGCGACGGCACCGCCACCTTATTCGGAGTTCGAGTCCACGTCCTCAACTTCGTCCTCGTCCTTCTTCCTCTTCCTCTTTGCCGACACTTCTTTGCTTGAATCAGACACTGGGCTCTGCTTCTTCATCCAACCCTTGTAGATATTTAAACAAAGGTAGGCATCTGTTGCTGCGTATAGGATGTGATCTTCATCTATTGTCTTGGACTCCCATGCATGATGAAACCCCTAGTGAGGTTTCTTCAGTTGAGCGTACAAAGGATCAATCATGGTTGCTGCCAGGGTCAGCACTGAAGGCTGAGAGGAGGACACCAGGCTTGCCTTCTGGAGATCGAAGGTCTGGCCTACAACGAGGCCTATCCAACCCAGGACTCTCCGATCGTTCGTAAAGTCTACAGTAATGAATTTCACTCTTTTGTCCTTGAGGAAGAACTCAAATTCCTGGCACCTAACGTCGGAAAGGCATATGTGGAAGACCAAGCACACGTTATGTACACAAACCTGGATCACGGCGGGCTTCTTCTTCTCTGCCTCCTTTAGAAGCTTCTCGCTTTCCAGGAATGTGGTGTACTCAACATCTAGCCTAGCGACCCACTCATCCTTTGAACTTTGGAACATGCGTAGGAAGCGAGCAAGGCATGCTTCCACCGTCGCGGATTTACGGGTGTAGGTGACGATGAACTCATCGCCGGTGATGGTTTTAACCTGGTACTCAGCAGCGATCATGGAGATTTGGGAGGCCATGGATTTTGGAGGTGGGTTAAGAGAAGTTGAACTGGTGTAATGTGAAAGGACGCGACGACTGGGAGCGAACTATTGTAAGGTAGAAAAAGGGGACGAGTAGGGCGTGCTAACGGCATGGGGTGGTTGGCTTGCCCGGTGGATAAACAGCTACATGCCCCCATAGAGTTCTCGAGTACTATGTGGGACCCACTAGATTTCATGCATACTAGACCCATATCGTACGCCTGACGGTATAGCTTTTGCGTGTTCGCACGCCATGCCGGCGCGTGCATGTAACTTCACTTAATTCCGTCAACCATCGCGCCTCCCACGACCTTCGCCTCCCTCGCGCGACCGCGCCCTTTGAGACTTCGGACGGCTATAAATGAGCAATTTTTTACCTACTCCGCATGCATGATACTCCCTCTGGTCCTTTTTACTCCACGTAAGATTTGTGTCAAGTCAAAGTATGCAAAGTTTTTACCAAATTTATACTAAAAATATCAATATCTACAATACCAAATCTATATTTGATGAAACTAAATTTCATAATGAGTATAAAAATATTGATTTGACATTGTGGACGTTGATATATTTTTCTATAAGTTTGATCAAAGTAGAGGTACATTGACTTCGGACAAAACTTATATGCACAATGCAGACTAGTTCCTCCGTCCAGGTGCGTGCCATGTCCTATCTAGTCATCACAACAAGGTTAGCTATTAGAGTACTGATACGTCTCCAACGTATCTATACTTTTTAATTGTTCCATGCTATTATAGTATCTGTTTTGGATGTTTAATGGGCTTTATTATACATTTTTATATTATTTTTGGGACTAACCTACTAACTGAAGGCCCAGTGCAAATTATTGTTTTTTGCCTATTTCAGTGTTTCGCAGAAAAGGAATATCAAACGGAGTCCAAACGGAATGAAACCTTCGGGAGAGTTATTTTTGAAACAAACGTGATCCAAGGGACTTGGAGTGGACGTCAAGAAAGAAGCGAGGAGGCCACAAGGCTGGGAGGCGCACCTGCCCCCCTGGGAGCGCCCCCACCCTCGTGGGCCCCTCGCAGCTCCACCGACCTACTTCTTCCTCCTATATATATCCATATACCCCGAAAACATCCAGGAGCACCATGAAACCCTATTTCCACCGCCGCAACCTTCTGTACCCGTGAGATCCCATCTTGGGGCCTTTTCCAGCGCTCCGCCGGAGGGGGAAACGATCACGGAGGGCTTCTACATCAACACCATAGCCTCTCCGATGATGTGTGAGTAGGTTACCACAGACCTTCGGGTCCATAGTTATTAGCTAGATGGCTTCTTCTCTCGCTTTGGATCTCAATACAAAGTTCTCGATCTTCTTGGAGATCTATTCGATGTAATTCTTTTTGCGGTGTGTTTGTCGAGATCCAATGAATTGTGGGTTTATGATCAACATTATCCATGAACAATATTTGAATCTCCTTTGAATTCTTTTATGTATGATTTAATATCTTTGCAAGTCTCTTCGAATTATCAGTTTGGTTTGGCCTACTAGATTGATATTTCTTGCAATGGGAGAAGTGCTTAGCTTTGGGTTCAATCTTGCATTGCTCGATCCCAGTGACAGTAGGGGAAACGACACGTATTGTATTGTTGGCATCGAAGATAAAAAATGGGGTTTATATCATATTGCTTGAGTTTATCCCTCTACATCATGTCATCTTGCCTAATGTTTTACTCTGTTCTTATGAACTTAATACTCTAGATGCATGCTGGATAGCGGTCGATGTGTGGAGTAATAGTAGTAGATGCAGAATCATTTCGGTCTACTTGTCGCGGACGTGATGCCTATATACATGATCATGCCTAGATATTCTCATAACTATGCACTTTTCTATCAATTGCTCGACAGTAATTTGTTCACCCACCGTAATACTTATGCTATCTTGAGAGAAGCCACTAGTGAAGCCTATGGCCCCCGGGTCAATTCTCCATCATATAAGTTTCCAATCTATTTTACTTTGCAATCTTTACTTTCGATCTATACACCAAAAATATTTATCTTATTATCTCTATCAGATCTCACTTTTGCAAGTGGTCGTGAAGGGATTGACAACACCTTTATCGTGTTGGTTGCAAGGTTCTTATTTGTTTGTGTAGGTACGAGGCGACTTGCGTGTAACCTCCTACTGGATTGATACCTTGGTTCTTGAAAACTGAGGGGAATACTTACGCTACTTTGCTGCAGCACCCTTTCCTCTTCAACGGAAAAACCAACGCAGTGCTCATGAGGTAGCAAGACGGATTTCTGGCGCCGTTGCCGGGGAGGCTTATGCCAAGTCAAGTCAAGATTCGATCTCCCAGCAACTAGCCATTTCTAGCGCCGTTGCCGGGGAGATCTACGCACAAGTCGAGACATACCAAGTACCCATCACAAACTTTTATCCCTCGCATTACATTATTTGCCATTTCCCTCTCGGTTTCCTCTCCCCCACTTCACTCTTGCCATTTTGTTCGCCCTCTTTTTCCTTTCGCATCTTTTTTTGCTTGTTCCTTGTGGTATTTGCTGCCATTATGTCTGAATCTGGGGAGGTTATCGTTGATATGGACAATAGTAATAACATGGGAAACTTTGATGCTTTTGATGATCCTCCTGAAGAGCCCACTATCTTACATACTAAAAAGTTTTGAATCGGTAGTGGTAATATTATTGGAAAAGGAGTTATTCAAGATTTCTTTACTTGTGTCGGTACTTTGCCCACTATGGGTGGATCTATCCTTCATAGAACTAGTAGCCTTGCGGATGCTATATCTTTGCTCGTAGTTGAACTTGAAAGACAGTTTATTCATATGCATCCTTGCATTCAAAGGATTTTTCTAGAACTTTCCAATATTGAGCACTCTTCTGTTAAGCGAGCAGCTACTATCTTTTTGGCACATGAGTTTAGATTTATAATGAAAGAAGCCAATGAAATTTTTGCGCATTATAGGGTGGACCCTAGTCGTCCTCCCATAGAAGCTATCCTTTTTAACCAAGAAGACTTAATGCATCTACGATCTTTAGATCATGTCGCCTACAATGAAAACCTCAGAAAGAAGGTTCCTACCGATGTTCTAGTCGATAGAATTTCCGAACTCAATGATGATTTTGCTATTCAGAATAATGGGTTAGGATTTTTTCTTGAGCGTAGGCTCATGACTTTTTGCCAAAAGAACGCTTATAATGATGAATTGGTTGTGCAATATAATGGGCCAAAGGAGGAACCCATACCTCCTGAGCTTGATCTAGGGGACTTTTGTCCCATTAAATTTAGCCCTTTTGATTATTTTTGCATGCCACAAAGAAAACTTGCTGCTGAACGTAGGGAATATGAGAGGAGTTTTCGCGATTTGTCTTACCATTATTATGATAATACCAAGATCTATCACTACAAAAAAAGACACATCCGTGACATTTTGGGCCGAACGAAAAAAAATTATGTCATACTTATGACACTTCTATGACGATAATTGTGACAAAACCCGGTATCGTCATAGATGTGGTGGGGTCCTACTTCTATGACAAAAAATCGTGACATAAAATGGGCTTTTCGTCTTGGGCGGGCCAGAGACACAGCTGCATGACATTCTTTGGGCCGTCCATGACGGAAAAAACCATGGTAGAAGCGAGGGTGAGGAAAATTTCGGGGAGTTCCCGGTTACGGTGGGAGGTCGGGGGCCGAGCGATGCGCGTTTCTCTCGTACACGTACGCGCGTGTGTGCGAGGCGTTGGCTCTAACTGAACCCGAGTGATTGTACTGCAGGCTACGCGTTACTGAACCCGAGCGATCGATCGATGGCTGTTAACTGAACCCGATCAAGCGATTCCTTCGCTTCTGCTGCTAACTAAAGCCGATCGATTGGATGAACAGTGAGTGTTGGGGGGGGGGGGTTGGATGAACAGTGAGCGGTGGCGTTGCCTCTGGATGAACAGGACCCCGTGGTGTGGAGGGCTGGATGAACAGTAGAAGGTGGAGGGGTGTCCGTGGAGGGGTGGTTGAACAGGACCCCGTGGCGACGAAAAAACCGTGGTAGAAGCGAGGGCGAGGAAAATATCGGGGTGTTCCCTGTTACGGTGGTTGTCGGGGCCGAGCGATGTGCATTTCTTTCGTACACGCACGCGTGTGGGTGCAAGGCGTTGGGCTCTAACTGAACCCGAGCGAGGCGTTGGGCTATAACTAAACCCGAGCGATTGCATTGCAGGCTACGCGTTACTGAACCCGAGCGATCGATCGATGGCTGTTAACTGAACCCGATCGAGCGATTCCTTCGCTACTACTGCTAACTGAAGCCGATCGATGCTGCCTCTGGATGAACAGTGAGCGTTGCTAGGGGGGTTTGGATGAACAGTTCCCGGTGGGGGTGGATGAACAGGACCCCCTGGTGTTGCCTCAGGATGAACAGGACCCTGATCGATCGAGCCGGTTGGGGCTGGATGAACAGGACCCCGTGGAGGGCTGGATGAACAGGACCACCCCGTGGAGGGCAGGATGAACAGTAGACGGTGGAGGGCTGGATGAACAGTAGCCCGTGGAGGGGTGGTTGAACAGGAGCCCGTGGAGTAGCGCGCGGTGGAGGCTGGATGAACAGGAGCCCGTGGATGAACAGTCGTAGGTGGAGGCTGGAGGAGGTCGACGGTGGATGAACAGTAGCCCGTGGAGGCTGGAGGGGGTCGACGGTGGAGATGAACAGTATCCCGTGGAGTCCCGTTTTGCAGTACGCCACACCCCTCCCGATGAACAGGACCCCCGTTTCGACCGTACCGCTCCAACACAAGTCCGTTTCCTCCGTTTTGCGGTACGCCACACCCCTCCCGATCAATAGGACCTCCGTTTCGACCGTAGGAGGTCCATTTCCTCCGTTTAGCGGTACGCCAGACTCCTCCGATGAATAGGATCCCGTTTCAACCGTGGCCGGTCGAACACAAGGCCGTTTCCTCCGTTCTGCAGTACGCCAGGCCTCGTTTCCATTGGCTGTTCCGTCCAAGCCCTCCGATGAACACGACGACGCATTCCATTCCGACCCAGCCGGTTGGCTCCCCATGAACACGGCGACGACGTTGTTTCTCCGTTCCGACCCAGACATGTACACGAGCCCTGGCCGTACGTACGCGCGAGTAGGCGTTTGAGACCCCGCCCGTATGTACGTACGTGGCCGTATTTACTTTCTTGCACCCTGGCCGCTGTACGTACGTGTACATGCTACGTGCGCGCCTCTACTACGACCCGTGCGCGCTTCTACATCGACCAGTATGTACATACACGTTCGCGACCAGAATGACAACGCTACATACGCTTCGACCAGGTGGGTCCCGACTGTCAGGCACTTCCTTGCGTGCGAAGATGTAGCTGGTGGGTCCCAGCAGTCTGGGGGGCGAATCGTTTTTTTTTGCCCGGACGCACTTCCTTGCATGGGAAGATGTAGCTGGTGGGTCCCGGCAGTCAGGGGGAAACGTTTTTTTCGTGAAATACGGTGGCCCGTCTGGTGAGTCCCCGCTGTCAGGTTTAGGAATAATTATTTTGCGCGTAATAAGGAGGCACTTCCTTGCTACGGCCGTGGACCCAGCTGTCAGCCTCTCCACATACAGTACTCTTCTGATGGAAGTCGTTCCTTGACCACGTTGACCACGCCGCGCCGAGAGCACCAGGGCGATGGACGACGGCGAGGCCTAGGAAGGGGACGACGCGGAGCCGGGGAAGACGCGGCAGTGGAAGCCCGCGCGGAGAGGAGTATGAGGGTTCACTGGTTCGGCTGTGGTGTGAGGCTGCCGTCGCCGCAGGGCCTGGCCAGCGGTGGGAATAGTAGGGGGCGGTGAGGCCTCGGCGGCAGCACAGCCGGCCACGGGAGGCAAGAGCATGCGGCACGACCGGCGCTGCTTTGGGCGGCTGGAGCAAGAAGACCAGAGGTTGAAGAAGCACTACGGCCGTTGGATGGACATCGTACGGTCACTGGAGCTAGAATCGTTCATATTGACTAAGTTGACAAAGCACTCCGTCCCTGTCAACTTAGTAGTCCCACAAGTCAGCCTCCCACCAAGGTGGGTCCAAACTAGCAGGGGGAGTATTCATTTTTTGTGTGTAATAAGGAGGCACTTCCGGTGGGTCCGAGCTGACAGCGGGGGGAACGTTTTTTGCGCGAAATACATTGGCCCGTCCGGTGGGTCCCAGCAGTCTGGGGGGAACATTTTTTCGCCAAATACGGTGGCCCGTCCGGTGGGTCCCTGCTGTCAGGTGGAGGAATAATTATTTTTCGCGTAATAAGGAGGTACTTCCTTGCGGCTGCCGTGGACCCAGCTGTCAGCCTCTCCACGTACAGTACTCTTCCGATGGAAGTCGTTCCTTGACCACGTTGACCACGCCATGCCGAGAGCACTAGGGCGCTGGATGACGACGAGGCCTAGGAAGGGGACGACACGGAGCCGGGGAAGACGCGGCAGTGGATGCCCACGCGAAGAGGAGTACAAGGGTTCGCTGGTTCGTCTGCGGTGTGAGGCTGCCGTCGCCGCAGAATAACAGGGGGTGTGGGTGAGTGGAGGGATGCCCTGGCCAACGGTGGGAGTAGTAGGGGCGGTGAGGCCTGCGCGGCAGCACAGCCGGCCACGGGAGGCAGGAGCAGGCGGCACGACTGGCGCTGCTTTGGGCGGCTGGAGCAAGAAGACCAGAGGTTGAAGAAGCACAACGGCCATTGGATGGACATCGTACGGTCACTGCAGCTAGAATCATTTATATTTACTAAGTTGACAAAGCCCTTGGTACGCGTCAACTTAGTAGGCCCACAGGTCAGCTTCCGAAACTCTGCGCCCCAGATGTTAGGGGGAGGAATCATTTTTTGGGCAGGTGAAGCTAGAATATCCAAGATTGAACAAGAAGCACGGCATCCGTTGGATGGACATCCAACGGCCACTGCTGCTAGAACCGTGTGTTGAGTATAAGTTGACAAAGCCTTGCATACGCGTCAACTCTCTTTTTTTAGGGGACACGTCAACTTAGTAAGGCCACAAGTGTGTGGTAGAGAACTTATAGCCCATTTGAGATTTGTAAGAATGTTCAGCCAATTTTTGAATTCTAATGGAATTTACTACAGCCCATTTACAGTTTGCTAAAAGTACAGCCCATTTCAACCAACCGTTCAAAACAGAATTCAATAAAATTTCCCACATTTTGATGGGATCTGAAATATTATTATCCCAAAATGTCTAGTCAGATTAAATACAATTTCAATACCACTACTGCCCACATCCGGTCCTATTCTCCTGTCCACACCACTACTGCCCACCATGGCTTCCTCGCGCTCCAGCGCTCTTCGGGACGGGCGGACGACAGACCACAAGGAGATGGCAGCCATTGCTGCCGACTGGCTGGCCGACAGGCAGCCGGAGGACGATGACGTCCCAATGGAGAACATGGTAGTCGACGATCCGGCGCCAACCCCCTCCTCTGCGTCATCCTCGTTGGTGCATTGCCCCATGACCATCGGCGAGGCCCGTGCCCAATATATGGACACGGTGAGGATGAAGCCTGAGGAGCAGTTCCGGGAGGCACAGGCCGACGCCGCCTACAACCACTATCTCCTCCAGGAGCACCTGCAGGCGGAGGAGCAGATCACCGCGGAGCGGGCGGAGCAGGAGGCGCTGCTCGACTCGTCCCGCTCCGCCCGCGAGGGCCGCTTCGAGCGCTGGCAGTACCGCATGCGGGTGGCGGAGGCTGCGGCCGCCTACAAAGAGGGCGACGAAGCGGGCGAGGCGCTGTTTGGCGAGACCGAGGACAAGGCAGAGGACAATGCCGGCTCCGATGAGTCCCCGCTCCGCTGGCATCGACGAGGCCCTGCTCCGCCGAGGCCCCGTGGCACCAACAACAAGGCAGAGGACACCGCCGGCTCCGCCGAGGCCCCACCCTGCCGGCAACGAAGGGGATGATTTCCCCCGCTCCGCCGTGGCGCCGCCCGCCGGCAACGAGACAGAGGTCATCACCGGCTCCGCCGAGGCCCCGCCCCGCTGCCAGCGAGGCCGCGCCACACAGAAAACGAGGAAGAGTAGAACACGGTAGGTCGCCGTCGCTTGGGTCCAAGTAAGGCCACCGCTGCTACCCTCTGGTTGCTGGCACTGAGCTGTACATCATGGAGCAATTCTATGATTACAGGATGATTGAAGAGCGCTCCATGGTTGAGCAAGCTCATGAGATACAGTCATTTGCTAGAGAACTTGAGCACTTCAGTTGTATGCTACCGGACAAGTTTGTTGCCGGAGGTATCATCACTAAGCTTCCTCCTTCGTGGATCTCGTTGGCACTCTTGATGTGGAAGAAAAGGCGAGAGCAAAGGACACACGTGCTCGAGGAATTGAGGGAGGATCTAGTGCCAATCTGGTACAGAAGAAGAACTTCCAGCCCCACAAGTTGAAGAACAAGGGCTAGTTTGATGGTCAAGCAAAGTTTGATGGGAAGAACAAGGCTGTGCAACACAGGAACTTCAAGAAGAAGAATGACAAGAAGAAAGGTGTTTGTCATGTGGGGATCCTGATCATTGGGCTCCTAGTTGCCCTAATCGCTATGACAAGCTAGGCGGGTTGACCACTGACGGCCGGTTAGCTTCTTGGCGGCGACGTGGAGTCGGAGAGCTATGTTGGAGAAGGACGCTGCTTCTACTTAACTGCTGGTGCAGTTAGCTGACTGACACGTGGGCCCAACAGGCATCTAGGCCACATGTCAGTTATGCAACTGCACCTGCAGTTAAGTCACCGAAGCTTCTGTTCGGCTCAGCCGGACACAGGTGGGTAGCTTCAGTTAATTAATTATACCTCCAGCGCACCCCTTTTTACTTGAAGAATGTATGAAATGTAATGATATCCGGCATGTTTATATGAAATCCGACCGTGTATGAATGAATTTATCTCGATTAGTTCATATTCTTGTATCACTGGCATTGGATGAACATGCAAAACAATACGTACTAGCATTATTCCCAGGGTGATCGCCTCGTTTGCAGCAGTTTCACATGTACTCCCTCCGGTCCTTTCTAGTCTGCATACAAGTTTTGTCTGCAGTCAAAGTATCTCCACTTTGACCAATCTTATAGAAAAAAGTATGCACTTTCACAATGTGCAAAGTAAAAAGGAACAAAAGGAGTACAAAGAGTTTGAGCAGCTTTTTAGCGTTCCTATACATTGCAATCAAACACACGGGCCTGGCAATTCATGAGAACATTCAAAACAATCGATGATTATGCATCTCAGCAATTCACATGTCAGAGCCAATATTTACTTCACAACTAAAGAATAAAGAAAAATGGATCGACGCTGCTGACAGCAAAGGGCGTCCCATTCGAAAATATCAAACGCATGTCTTCTTGCTAAAATCAATGAGCAAAATTTGACAAGGTTTTCCCATTCCAAAATATCAAATGCCTATGATTGTGGAATGGGAGGGGTTTGTCATCAGTTCGGACATTGACATGGCACCTCGTGCTAAATAAACCAGCTGTTCTTTTTGTGCAGTTCCACCAAAATCAACCAAATTCGCGCGTAGCTTGTATGATTTCACCCTTATATGTTGCAACGCCTTGAACTTATCGGCACCTCCTTTCTTGTGGTGGAAATGAATGATTTGATGTATTCATGAACATTTTGTGCAGTTCCCATTGAAATCAAGCTGAGCACCCCTGTTTGCACAAATACAAAAAAGTGATTAGTATAAAGCAAACTGTACTATGAATTGACAGTTTAAACAGGCACCTACATGGTCCATGTAGAGCACACTTTTAGAAAAATGGAACTCACCGGAAAGAATCCTAGAACAACATTGTACTCGCGCATCACAGCAAGAAAATGGAGATTTGTCAGGCCTTCTGAGCTGAAGTTAGTTTGGTCTTGTGGGGGGTAATGTAACCATCCTTCAACTGCTCCTTCTGATGAGAAGATAGACAGGGCTTCTTCATCCTGGCATAATCGGAACTAGTCACTTCACGTACTCCATATTCTTCTTCAGAAGAGGATGATCCTGTTGTGCAAAGACAAGAGGATAACTAAATGCTAGCATCCCTGTTTGCTTGAAAAACAGGAAAGGAAATATTTAAAACATCACAGATGAAGCACTTCTCAAAGACAATACCACTTTTTGATGACAGTATCTAAACAGTAGCACAACACCAATAGAGATGACAAAGCTCAATCATATGGATGAAATCAGTGGGCGAGTACCAACCTTTGTCAGGAGGCTTATTGTGTAGAGCATACAGATGAAGCACTTCTCCGGAACCATTTGTTGCTATCTACTGTGGTGGCCATGCTTACTATATACTCCTTGATTAGATTAATGTTTCCAACATCTTCTTGTGCAGTTCCACTAAAATATATGGTATCTTCAAAGAAGATCCCTGTTTGCACAAGTAGAGATAATTACGTATTACATTAAGAGTGGCATCAAATCAGTGGCAAAACAATTGCTCGTTCCAGCCATAGCAATAAATTAAGATGCAAAACTATATCATTACTTGTGTCATCACATTTCCAGTGCTTCATTACAGCACCAGGAGTTGATTTTTGCTTTTCTTCCGCTTGTTCTTCCCCTTCATCACTTGGTTCAATAACAGACAAGCTTCACCTTCAATGTAAGATTTGGCATGTCAATTAGGTTTCACAAGTATAGCATTAAGCAATGACATTAATTTTCTGATGAAAGTGGCAAAATACAGGCCAACAGTTGTGAAATATCCTTATCTTACCTCAATGGGATATTGCGGTGCACATACAGATTGGAAGTCTTGTCTCCATCTGTGCAGTTCACTAAAATCAAGCAACATTACCGTACAAGTAGCACAGCATATGAAAGCACACTGCAGAATCATGTGAAAGAAGGATAGTACTGACCTCTCATGACGCGGAATTCAAACAACTCACAAGAAGAAGATCTGAACCAAATTTGCCAACACGGATAGGAAGTAAGATCTCCTCTTGTGCAGTTCCACTAAGATCAAGCAATCAAGCAATGTTGTCGGTGTGACATTTTGGTTGAATTGCAGAAAACACTCTTAAAACAAAAGTGTTTGGTGCAGTGCAACAAAAGGTCACAATGGCAACGAGGTGAAGTAGATAACCCTATTTACAGAGAGGTGCAACGGAAACAACTAGTGGTCAATAACGGTGGATGACACAGAAGCCAACAAAAAGAAGCATATACCTTCTCTAAATGGGAAAGAAAGCAGGACAATAACATTTCTCAAATGGTGGCATTGATTAATATTAACAGAGATATTATATTAACAATAAAATTTGTTAAATATGTAATTTGCTTTTAACTGTGGCATTGCATCAATTTTCCAGCGGCATTATTACAGGGTGCTTGTTTACAGGGACATTTTGGTGGAGGGACTAAAAAACTCCGTGTCAGTCCCATCTAAACCAAACAGGAGGGACTTTTAGGGACTAAAAGTGGGCATTTGGGACTAAAGAAAGAAGACCCCGAGGGAGAGTCTTTTTGGGACTTTTTCCAATAGTTGCCCCTACCACGCATTGCACCTTGTCTCTATTAGTTCATTACTAGGGGTAACATGGTCTTTTAGCATGTCATTTAATAACCTATAGTCCATGTTTAGTCCCTGGATTCAAGCAGTTAGGGACTAGGGAGTTTTTAACCAAACAGGGCCTTAGATTAAAAACAGCAAAAGAGTTGCACGGGACAGTGGACGCACCAGCACCATATGCATCCACCGATGTACTGGGGTGATGCACAGTCTGTTGCAACAAAGAACAAACAACCAAGGAGCATATTTGTGGTTGTCCCAGTTTTGTTATCTTTAGACACCTTTCCCTATGTGAGCGTAGCAAATCTAGTCCTGCCCAAACTCTACAGCCTTGTCCCCCAAAACAAAAGATCAGTTTGTTACAGATGTGCGTACTGCGTTTGTCATTGTTTTCCCTTTTCGACCAACGTAGGTGCTGGATAGCCAGTCTGTACTAGTACTTTCCCCACTTCCTTTCCTCTGTGAACCACCTCCTAGATTTATGCTATACAACTTTCCCCACTACTTTCCCCCATTCCTGTCCTCTTTGAACCACGTCTTAGATTCATGCGATACAACTTTCCCCACTACTTTCCCCCTTCCTTTCCTTTTTGAGCCACGTCCTAGATTCATGCTATACAACTTTTCCCACTACTTTCCCCATTCCTTTCCTCGTTGAACCACATCCTAGATTCATGGTATACAACTTTCCCCACTACTTTCCTGTTTGATCCAACACCTAGATTCGAGTGCAGAAGCGGAAAAAGCCCACATGCAGCTAGAGCAATGCATGTGGAATAAGTAAATTATACCTTAAGGTTCTTGGGGTGTGGTTCGCTGGGCGAGCGGAGGCCGTTCGACCCACACTATGTACGGCGGCAAAGAAGAAGGGGTCGGAGGCCCTCCCGCGCCGCCGCTGGGTGAAAGTGAATAGCTGCGCCGGTAGTGGATTCCCTCCCTCGCCGACGACGACAACGTTAAGCCTCCTTCCCTTCCCGGCGGACGGATCCTGCCGGCTCTTTGACCAGCAGTGAGGGGAGAGAGAGAGGCCAACGAAGTCTTGTTTAGACCTGGAGAGGGTGCGAGAGTGTGAAGAGAGCAACTACAAGCAGACCAGCAGTGAGGGGAGAGAGAGAGAGGCCAACAAAGTCTTGTTTAGATCTGGAGAGGGTGAGAGAGTGGAAGAGAGCAACTACAAGCGCTGAGGCTCCAGCGTGTATATATATACTGGAGAGAGTGTGAAGAGTGTAAACCCTAGAAAACAAGCGCCGAGGCTGCAGCTTATACGTGATGAGGTGATTATACGGTCACTACGAGATCGTATAGCTCCGTATCCATCCATTTTGACCAGTCAAAGAATCCTCCTGGCACGAATTATGCTCAAGTGTAGTTATCGAACCCGAGACCTCAAGTTTGATGAGCGAACAGGCTAACCAGCTACACAACCCTCCCGTTATGTTCAACGAGAGGAAAATAACCTTTTATACATTCCTGCATTCGTGTGACAAGCATGCCGTGTTTTTTGTGTGTGTGGGAGTCATTGGGATTTAAATCATAATCGTGTCATGTGGCTTTGGTGGTAAGACTATCCACAGTGGTGCTGAAATAATGCAGCCTTAGTCACCTTACCTCTCTCCACGTAGTACGTTGGGTCCCACCAGTCAGAGGGTGAAACAAACAAATTAATAAGAAAAATTAAAAGCGCCAACGGTGTATATTACCTCACACATCTCGCTACTACTCGGGAACACTGTCCAATTGATCCCTCTGTTCGCTCACGTACCATTTTAGTGAATCCTTATTATAACATGCACACAATTTTGGGCACTTGTATTCGACCTAAGTCAGTGTGCCACCGTATCTCGTACGACTCCCTCCGTCTAGGTGTAATAAGTCAAATTAGAAGGTGCAGCGGGACCAAGGTGCAAGCAGATTGGAGGAGAAGGAGAAACTTGACCGGTCATTCCTCCAATCAAAGCCCTGATTTCTATCTCTAAACGCAACAATTAATCCAAACAACTAAGAGATGCCGTTTTAGCTACCATGCAGGGCCACGTATTAACTCGCATGCAAGCTGACTTTGATTTTTTGACTGATCAACGCGTAGTTGCGCTCCATGCATTGGGTTTTCGGGGAAGATAACAAGGCAGAGTAAGGAGCGTTTGGTTACATTGCTTAGGCTGGTCATAGTGGTGAGTAACTTGGACTAGTACAACATGCATATGCTACTAGTCTATGTTACTACTACGCGAAGTTTGCCGTCCGAAGCGAGCCGATCTGGCTCTCCTGAGCTAGCAAGGTTTTTCTAGCCCACCCAAGCTAGCTGGCCCACAAAAGCTAACATATTTTAACAGTCCCAAACGCCTAACCTTGCTCGGCTATGCTATAAGCTGTTCTTGCTAAGGATCCAAACGCTCCCTAAGTAACAACGCTAGCTAGCAACGAGGGCAGGAGGGGATTGAGATGCGAAGTTGATGGACGACGCCTAAACATTTTGGGAATATCTGATTTCCGTAGGATGACTTAACACCTAGACGGAGGGAGTACTACTCCTCAGTCCAGGTTTGATGGAATATTCATCACCTATTCTCTTCTTGTACGTACTCCATTTGTATCTCACTTCCCGTGGCTTCACACTCGCACGATTTTCCTATTCTATGAACCTGTGTGTACGTGTGCGTGTGCGTGTGTGTGTTTAACAGCATGTGTGTGTTAGAGCGAGCGACAGATCGACCTACTCCTACAGAGAGATGGTGTGTAGTGTACAATTTTAGCCGCGAGAGTCGGTGCATCCTCTCGTTTCCGGGCGTCCGGTAGGGACTGGCGGACAGCTGCCACGCCCGCTCCTGACCAGCCTGGCCCACCCAAAGCCCCTCCATCGCCCGCGCGCGCTTCCCACCCGAAACGGTCAGCGCCGCTCCAAAGAATCGGTGCCGCATTCATGCCCGGGCAGAGCGGACACGACCTCTCACTGGCGCCTGCGTTGAAGTGAGAAGCGGATTCAAGAGTGATGGTTGCTTCGTCCGTCCAACTTACTGCTGGGTCTATGTGATTTGATGGCTCATTGGTCATTATTACTGAGGTGGTAGGACTGCTGGATGTCCCACGCTTTCGGCGAAAGGAGGTACTACTAGATTACAATTTTCTCCATTCTTACGGCGGAGGAGTGCAAGAGCAGTGAAAACACGCAGGCTCAGTGGTTACATGGCCCACCTCACACTATCACTATATTTTCTGGACACCGTGCGACACCTACAGTAAATCTTTACATAGTACTCCCTCCGTTCCTAAATATAAGTCTTTGTAGAGATTCCACTAGGTGGACTACATACGGAACAAAATGAATGAATCTACACTTAAAATGCATCTATATACATCCGTATGTGGTTCATGGCGGAATCTCTACAAAGACTTATATTTAGGAACGGAGGAAGTACTTGTATAGTACGTACTGTAATTTATCAGCGAGATAGTACAATTCTATGAAGCTTCCAGCTTCTGTTACATGTATCTTGCGTCCAAGGTTGCCCATTGCAACATTTCATCAAATACAAAGCAGACTAACATGCATGCTATTGCATCTC
The DNA here is from genome assembly GCF_002575655.3 of Aegilops tauschii subsp. strangulata. Classification (NCBI taxonomy): domain Eukaryota; kingdom Viridiplantae; phylum Streptophyta; class Magnoliopsida; order Poales; family Poaceae; genus Aegilops; species Aegilops tauschii. Next base: position 45,690,630 of record NC_053038.3, on the reverse strand, counting down.
AATGATTGACAGATCATAGCAAATATGTACTTCCTCCGTTCCAAAATAAGTGTCTCAACTTTATGCTACATACAGAGCAAAATGAGTGAATCTACACTCTATAATACGTCTATATACATCAGTGTTTGGAGTATGTACTAGTAGTTCATATTGAAATCTACTAAAGGACATATATATTCCAAACAATATGATAATCTCTCTAACCAAGGTAGTAGGGACGAGGAGTAAATGGAGGGAGTAGTAAAATTTTCTCCTCGTCCTGCGAGCCACCGCGCGCGTGGGCGAGGGAGCGCGCGTAAGGCGTACAGTACTGCTACTACTCATGCAGTCCCTAGCCATTGAAACAGAGATAGCTAAAGAAAAAAATGATCCATGCAGTCCCTAGCCCTTGAACCGTAAACCCTAACCAGGATTTAATTTGCTGGCAACGTCAGCGCTTCCTAAGAAATGAAGTTTGCAACCCTTTGACCATCAGATCATTTTGTGCAGTTTCACCAAAATCGAGATGAGCATCCCTGTGGCAGAGAAATTGAAGAAGCGTGATTAGAATAAGATTACTGGGACTAGTTGATGAGACATAAACTCATCACAAATACAGTACATAGAAGCCAGTAGAGGTATGTGCGGGGCAAAGAAGTAGAGAAATATCCACATGGAGTGATGTGGGCAGCTGGAGCAGTGGTGCAACCGGCTGTAAAGGGAGTTGTACGTGAGGGATGTCGGGACATAGCTCAACCTAGAGGAGGGCGGCGGGAGGAGGCAACTACCCACGTCGCGGCAGTGAGCAATGGACGAAGGCAACCTCGCCGGCTTTGTGAGAGAGAATGGCGGGGACCCCTGATCGGGACGTGCCGACAGTGGGTTTTCGCCGTCGGCGACGGCAACCGCATCAACACTAAGCATCCACCCCTTCCCCCGGCGGACGTGATCCGCCGGGATGTTAGAGATGTGGCCACACTGGTTTTGTGCGAGAGAGTGTGAAAACTGAAGAGAGCAACCCCAGCAAGCAACTGTGTAGGCTCGTCCTGCCTATGTATATAGTGGAGCGGTTTCCTTTTCTCTCCATATGAACCTATTTATATTGCGTACGTGCCACTGAAGAAAAAAACTTTATTTACAAATGATGCGGCACCTACTACTCGTTCTCCTATAAACCTTGCGCTTGGCATCTCCAATCTATTAACCTTGCGATTGGCTCTTCGCCTCTTCGGGAAGTCGAGCAATAATGGTACTGCATTATATATCGTTCTGGCTATATGAGACCGAATGAATTGCTGCATGTCCACCACGTGGCGAGGGTCGAGGGCGAGGGAGAGTGCGTACTATTACGTCCGTTTCAATATGGATTACATACGAAGCAAAGTGAGTGAATCTACACTCTAAAATACATCTATATACATCAGTGTTTGGAGTATGTACTAGTAGTTCATATTGAAATCTACTAAAGGACATATATTACAAACAATATGATAATCTCTCTAACCAAGGTAGGGACGAGGAGTAAACGGAGGGATTACTAGTAAAATTTTCTCCTCGTCCTGCGAGCCACCGCGCGCGTGGGCGAGGGAGTGGGCGTAAGGCGTAGTAAGCAAGCTTCACCTCATCCTGCGAGCCACCGCGCCCGTGGGTGGGGGAGATGGCGTACTAAGCAAGCTTCTCCTCGTTCTGCGAGTTGACGGGACACATCAAAAGTACGCCAGTGTATAGAGCCTTGCCTCTAAGGTAGGACCCACATGGTTTGCCTATTTTTTAACATAACGGGTCAAGTTGCAATTTTTTTGTTCACCCGTGGTAGACGATCCTCCCTCCATCTAGTGGACAAGCAGTACACGTGTCAAATTACCACGTGGGCTGCCTTTTCGTACAGAAATGAGCTCCACCGTATACCCGCGCTGGTGTGGTTGGGAAAGAGACGGGAGTACCTGCGCCATGCGCGCACCTCTTCTCTTCGTGCACGTCCCCCACCTATGTGGGTGTGTGTGAGAGATACAAACCTAGACAAATGGCTTGTGCGTTCATGAGTGTTTTCTGTTTTGGGGGGAGGTTGATTTCATGAATGTATTTGTGGGAATATGTGTCGATGACATCTCCAAAAAAATTGCATGCAATGTGTGTGAAATGGAGGCCTATCCATATCATATATAGAGGGTCGGGCGATCCACGAGAAGAGAGGGAGGGGTCAGAGATATCGATAGAGTCGAAGAGAGGATCAAGTGGGTGGGTGCGAGATCGATGTAGAGAGCCATCGAAATTGTGTGTGTGTGCAAGTCAAAGATATAGGGCGACTGACCTAGCAACCGGAACGTCAGAGGGCACATGTCAAGTTTGTGTGTGGCAGGGAGACATGACTAGAGCGCTCGATGTATCGGTGTGTGTGTGTGGGAGGGGTGGGGGGAGGGATAGGCAGAGGCCTAACTATAGAGGTAGAACAACTCATATATGTGTTGAGAAGGAGAGACTCAGCTACGTCTTGAGGGAGATCGGTTGACATCCATACATAACTGAAGGACGGGAAATAGGATGGGATAGAGAGAGAGAGAGAGGAGAGAGAGAGAGGGAGGGAGAGGGGTAGAGTGCTGGATGGGTGATGGAGTTGCTTCTCGAAGATGGTGGGAGAGGCCTACTAGACAAACTGAGGGTGGAACTGCAATATTATCAATAAGAGTGGGGATGTGTTTCTGTGTGTGCCTGTGCGTGATAGATCTGTCGGGACACATCCATGGATGATGAAGGGGAACCATGTGTTTGGTAAGCAAACCTAACTAGATTGGTAGATCAATTGTTGTTTGTCGAAGGAAGGGAGAGACATAACTAATGAGGTAGATCGATCGACGCGTGGGGAAAAACGAGTTATAAGGACCTAGCTAGCTATATGTATAGCGGGAGATCGGTCCGTGTACGTCCATTTGTTAGAGGCAAATAAGGCCCGGCGAGACGGATAGACAGAGAGAATGGAGCTAGGAGGTGGTGCGAGAGGCCCAGCTACTAGCTAGATAGGGGGAGGAGTGTGCGGTTGTGAGATCGATGAAAAGAGGGGCGAGAGTTTACACGTGTGTGGGACCGTATGAGAGACACGAGGCAAGGACACATAAAGGAGGAGATTGAAGGTGCGTGTGTATGTTGTAGGCAGACATCGCTGGAGAGGTTTATCGATCGGTGTGTGTCGGAAAGGCGTTGTGGCGACTCTGGGTGAACAACCTAAAGAAAAAAATGAATGTTCGCGATGGATAGAATGCTGAGGGAGGGGGAGGGCGAGGAGGGCGTGTGCATGCACGAGAGAAAGTTAGTGGTAGGTACAAAGGTTAGAGGATTGTGTGGGTGTAAGAGACTAACAAAGATCATAATTTGATATGAAAGTGGATTCATATATTTCAATAGGCGATCATAGTGTTTTAAACATATGCATGCATGAATATAGCGGTGATACGCGTGTTGTGGTTTTGCACATGTTATACCATATACCATAATGTGATAATGCATGGCGTTTGCAACTCACACCTAAATGTCGAACAATCTAAACCATACTATACATCGAACAATCTCACATTTTATTTGAATTTGTGATAATGTGTGGCATTTGCAGCTTACAACTAAATATCGAACAATCTAAACAATACTATATATCGAACATTTTCACATTTTATTTGAATTTGTGGTAATGTGTGGTGTTTGCAACTCACATCTAAATACTTCTAGGCATAGGGGGCGGGGCACCATACATGATGTGATAAACACATTATACATATGAGACATGGTTTAGTTTGTGAAGATCTAGCTAGAGCTTGAAATGTACTATGATTTGAAATCAACATAAAGTGGATTCAAAAAATTGAGTTCGAGTTCATATAGTACACATAGTTCATATGTAACTCGAGACTAATCATGTGGTGTGCTGTGAAGATAATACACAAACGATGGTTTAACTTGACAATAATGACGATTGTAGATCTTATTAAAACAGAGAAACGAATTCAAATGCTTTGACTTCACAACAATCATTATTGTAGATCCTATTCAAATAGAGAAACGAATTCAAATTTAGTTCATATTGAAGCGGTAGTATATACGTTTGGAATGCACTAAAATGTTCATTTGAGTACTAGGTTGCACGCATTATACACGTAGCGAAATATTTTAATTGAACATAACATGAATTCAAAGTTTTGAATGACATTTGTAGTGCGAATTGATTTGGTACAGTACACGTTAGGCTTGTCCGGAAATTTCAACCCGCGCCTTGTTAGCCCGAAATATTTAAGATATATCTTTGTCTCGTTGTGCTCCGACAACTCCCTCCATCTCAACCCGCGCCTTGCTATTCCAAAATTACAACGCGCACGAAAACTCCCACCTCCTGTGAAATCCTGACACGCGAAATGCCCGTGATACCCCTGAACCGAAATAACCGCCTCAAATCGGTGGGGGTACCATCGTAACTTACCCCACATTTCGGACAAGCGCGTCCCTAAGCCATGGTTCCCCACTCCCATCCCATCCGCCCACCCATTCGTACACCGAGGCTGGCAGAACCCGCGAAGCCCCACACCTCCTCCGTCCGCCACCCAGCCGGAGACTCTTCCCCGACGACGTCGTCCACAGCAACACCTCAACGTCCCTCATCCACCGTACCGGATGAGGATCCGTTGTCGATCTGGTCGTCCCGCCGGTACAGCCACCCCGTCCTCCACCTCCAAGGAGCTGCCTCGACGTTCCCCTCGTCTTTCGCGCCACCTCCATTCCCACACCGCCGTCTTCACTTGCACCCCCGGAAGAGCATCATCATCACCGTTTCCTCGGATGAAGCTGCGGCCTAATCGGCGCCACCAAAGAGGTTGTACACTAATCGCCGCATTTTCTTCTTGATTCGATCTCATGGTGCTGCCGGTGCTCAGTCCCGAGCCGACACGGCGCGGCTCCATCCACGGCGGCGTCACCGGCCACTTACTCCACGGCGTCGCTCCCTCGGCGGTGACGTCCACATAAGTAGGAGCTGCTGCTGCTTTAGCTCTCGCTCGCGCTGCTGCTCTGCTCTTGCTCTCGGTCCCCTGCTTGGTCTGCTCCTGCTCTTGCTCGCGCTGCTGCTCTCGCTCTTGCTCTTGCTTGGGATGCTGCTCCGATTTAGCTACACTTCAGTCGACTGAATCGACTTTTGGGTCAGTTGATTTTTAGGGGATGGGGGGCTCGCCGGAGTTAAGGAAGAACCAGCCGCAGCGGGGAGGGGGGCTCGCCGGAGAGGTACCCTACTATCTATCTTAGGGTTCAGGGTGGGGGCGGTGGTCGCCGGCGGTGGTGGGGCGGTGGCGGGGCGGTGGCGTGGGGATCGCCGGAGAAAAAGCTCGGCACGGGGGGGGGGGGCTACAGGGATGGCCGGGGCGGCGGCGGACCGGCGGTGGGGAGTGTTTTCTGGGCAGGCGGGGCGGCGCACCGCCGGCCGCGGGTGGCGGGGGGCGGCTGTTTGGCCGGTGGTGGCCGGCGGCTCAGGGGGCTGGAGGTTGAAGATGAACTGCGGGCCCTTGATTTCGTATCCAACGGCTGCAAAATCGACTGACGAGAGATGAAAAAGTTAGTCGACTGACGTGTAGCCTCACCTCTAGTGCGTTCAGTTTCGACAGCAAAATTCAGTTTCAATAGTTAAGTTCAGTTTCGACAGTTAAATTCAGTTTCGACAGTTAAGTTCAGAGATGAGCAGCTGATGTATACATCTAGCACTTTGTGGTTATGTATTTTACGTCATCTATTGGAGATGCTATTAGAATTCCACTCAGGTTAACGTTGTCTCTCTTGTCCTGCTTCAGCCTCGGTGTTGTACAACTCACCGGAGCTGCTCCAACGACGAAACCCTCCATCACAGCGGAGCAGTACCTCGGGCTCCATCTCCAGACACCTAAGATCTTCTTCCCCTCCTCCGACAGCCAAGTCAGCCAGAGCATCGTCACCGGCCAACCCAATCACGCTGAGATCGACATGGCTTCGCCAAAGAGGTTGTACACTTCTTGTGGTTTGACTTAATCTCACCATGCTTCTTTGCATCCTGTGATCTTCCAATTGTTGTGAACCAAACACCCAGATTGGCAGAAATCCCGTGTTTTTAAATTCTCTGTTTTGCACGTGCATTCCTATCCTATTCCTGTCTACTTCCTATCCCTGCATTGTTAGAATCCTCAAATTCAAACAAGCCCTTACACAATTACTTCTGTTACAGATATGTGTCAAAGAAAACCTTGTGTGGTTTGTCCTGCTCCTGCGGTGCTGTGTTCCACCCCAGCTCAGCTGCTCCAACGACGGAAGGGTTCACCACAGCAAGGATCCGCTCTCTGGACTGTCTTTCGCCACCTCGGATCTTCTTCCCCGCCGCCGGCAACCACGACAACTGCATTACCATCATCAACTGAGCAGATGACCTTGAGGACTACACGGGTCCGCAAGAGAGGTCACACTCTTCCGTGTCTGCTTACGTTATGCATTGCTTAATATGATGACATGCTACTTTATCGTCGTGTTCACCTATTATACTTCGACTCAGGTCCAAACTTATGCTAAAACTTGAGTTTTTAAATGATTGTGAGGTACATATTGGGGCAGCAATCAGTACTATATGTCTACTATCTGGTTAATCTCGGGTGTCTACTATGAGTTTCATGTTGGGTGCAAACAAACATTAAAGGAGCCATTATCTGTATTTTTTAACTAAAGCTATTATTTGCCTGCTATCATTTGTTTTGGGTCTATCCACAGTTTGCTACCATCACTCTGGATTTGTGCATGCACTCCTTACATAATCTCACTATGTTTTATTCCTATGCATGTCAGTTATTGTACACAATGGAACTGAACATGTAGAGCAAAAGAGACGAGCCTTGCGTGGCAATAAAATTTCATGCAGACGTCGCTCCATGATGGGCGCAAAGGCAGCCCCACCTCCACCCATTTTGGATCGTAATCAAGAGGAAGATAACTGTTCTGAGGGGGATTCAGAACCAGAAGACAACTCCTATTTACCCCATGAGGTCTTCGCTCTAACTTGGCATGCTGATGTTGGTAATATCATGCATATGGTGCCTTGCATTGCTTACTGTATACATCAAAGATGTCATCTGCTTAGTTTAGACATGCTTTGTGTCAATGCCATCTGTTTAGTTTCTTTATCGTATATGTGAATCATGCAATGCCATCTTGTTTAGCCAGGCATCATATATGTGAATTTTGCAATGCCACCCAGGTTAGCCAGTCATCTTATATGTGAATTATATCATGACATCATTTTTTATTACATGTTAAATTTGTCAACAATTTTAGTACATTCAATTACTCTTCATGTGCATCAGCCATTCGGCACGGTCATGGAAAAATCTGGAGTGGAAACAAGCTCCTTAGAGGAGGATTCAGAGACAAATGACCAGTCCTATTCCCCCCTCCCCCCGAGGTGCATGCTCTAACTTGGCAGGGTATGTTGCTCATATCATGCGTATGGTATCTTGCATTGCTATGTCATTTGCTTAGTTTAGACATGATTTGTGTGAATGCCACCTGTTTAGTGTCTAATTACCATATATGTGAATTATGCAATGCCATCTTTTTGCAAGACATTATATATGTGAATTATGCAATGATATCTTGTTGCAAGGCATTATATATGTGAATTATGCAATTCCATGCTGTTTAGCCAAGCGTCATATATGTGAATTATATCATGCCGTCTTTTTTTTGTATTTCTCATTGCTTTTGTCGACAATGTTTGCATATTCAACTGCTCTTCCTGTGCATCAGCCATTTGAATTGGTGATGGAGAAATCTGGAGTGAAAACAAGGTCTTCAGAGCAGACAATGCTACCTGGTGAAGCAGATATGTTGCTGGTTACAGATAGCTCTTCAGAGGAGGATTCAGAGGCAGATGACCAGTCCTATTATCCCCCTGAGGTGTATGCTCAAACTTGGCAGGGTTGTATTACTCATATCATGCATATGTTGTATTGCAATGCTTAGTTTTTACATCATATACATGATATTGAATGCCATTTCCTTAGTTGACACATCATATATGCGATTGCCCTCTCCTCACTTCCTTAGTATATAAATCATATATTTGAATTATATCATGCAATGATGTTTACATAGACAGCATGTATCTGAATTATGGCATGCCAACCCATTTTCTAAAGACATAATATAGTTACATCATCTCATCCTGTTCACATAGTCATCATATTTTGAATTATGTCATTCTATCCGTGAATTATATCATGCCATCATGTTTCCATCGACGGCATGTTTGTGATTTATGGCATGCCAACCACTTTAATAGACACATCGTATAGTTATATCATGTCATCCTGTTTACATAGTCATAATATTTTGAAGTATGTCATTCTATCCTGTTTAGTTAACCATCATACATGTGAAATTGTGTCATGCTATCCTATTTAATTAGCCATCATATATTTGAGATTGTGTCATGCTATCATGTTTAATTAGCCACCAACTAATTTCAAATTTGAAGGATGCATTTGAAACTCCAATGGTGCAACAGGTATGTTTTAAACCTGTTTCTTTAACGTGTTTGCTGTTGTAACTTGCTCTATATTGATTTCAGTTTCAATTGAATAAACAGTTATGTTCTCATGCCATGCACATTACAAGTGTTGTTATTGCTGTGTAGTTTCCCACACTTATATTCTATCTATGCTGCTTTGTCTTAAATAGATAGGATTCGAACTGTATCTATCTTGATTTGGCAACATAAACTAGAATGATATAGACCATACAGTGACCATACTACATAGATATATGTTTGTTTCATGCTGTTATCATGTCCACCTTACTACTGAACTGGTTTACCAAAATGAGTTTCATATACTACATTGTAAACCTGTGATGTGTTTGTTTGTTTCTCCTTTAGAACGCGGATAAAATATTGGAGAAGAGTACCCCGTTATGCAATGGTAAAGGAAGTAATGCAGATCAGGTTCAAGATAATGAGACATCCCTGTTGTTCTCCAAGAAAGCTGATAAAAACTATATTGAAGACACTAAGACAACCCAAAGTCCTGTCTTGATGTAGTGTTCGAGTTACTGGCTACTACTACTGGCACCAGCTCTTCAAACTCGCTGCCTGAATCAGTTCGGCTTCTTGAGTCTCAACTTCAAGTTGAAAGACATCGATCAGATGTTATGCGACAGGAAGCCGAAGGACTGAGGAAGTCCGTGCACAATTCAGATGCATACTTTCTGGTGCAACAGCAAGTGTTGGAGGATTTAAGCGCCAAACAAGAGAAAGTTAATAAGCTTGCTAAGCATCTTTCCAGCATTATGGGTACCCAGGATATTGTTTCTTGAGCTCTTCTGAAGTGGTTTCAGTTCTGGACTTGTTTTGCTGCGGCGTTTATATGCTGCTTTGTTCCCTATATTTGCACTTGTGGCGAACTTTCAAGCCCAGTGGATGTAATATGTGTAATAGCCGTGATAGCCTAGCATAAGTTGCTTGCTTATTTATTTCCGTTGTCTTGTTTATTTGTTTTCTTGTAGTCAGTGCAGTTCTTTTTCTGCAGTTTTCTAGTGGCCGCAATAACCTATTTTTGTAAAACTAGGCCACATTATCAATGGGCTACATATTTACTGTAGTTAACATGGGCCTCCTACGGGCCGTAGAAATAATGGGCCTTCTAAGGGCCGTAGAAACAATGGGCCTTCTACGGGGCGTAGACACAATGGGCCTTCTACGGGCCGTATCATCAATGGCCCTTCTATGGGTCGTATGATCGGTTGGCCAAACATGGGCCAATAACAGACCACATTATGGCCGTAAATGGGCTAGAGTTGAAATCGTCCGTTCATGGGCCGACCATAACGGCCGTCGTTAATAGGCTGTATTTGATGACGCTATGAAAACGGCCCAACTTATTAACGGGCCACAAACGGGTCGACTGTAACCACGGGCTGTATTTGGCCCAGAAGCAGAAAATGACAGTAACGGGCCGAAAGTAAACGAATGCTGGAAATGAGCCCAAGAATAAATGGGCCCTGAGAAGGCCGAAAGATAACATGGGCTGGAAACGGCCCAACGGAATAATGGGTCGTTAATGGGTATAAAGTGATACACTGTTCATTACGGGCCAGTTTTACCACGGGCCGTTAATGGGCCGAGGGTTACTAAAGGCCTCATATGGGCCAAATGATGTCATGGGCCATAAATGGGTCGGAAAATAAAAGCGGGCTGGAATTATATTGGATGGCCCAGATGACGCTTCTGGGCCTAATTCGGATAGGCCGTAAACGGGCCCTGGTTTAGCGAGCTGTAAATGGGCTATATGCGAACAGGCCGTTAACAGGCTTGTCGTGGGCCGGCCCGCCACCTTTTGACCAAGTCAAATGGGCCGGCCTTTTCACAGGAATGGGCCTCTGTTGGGCCGTGCCACGTGTCGACACATCATAGGCGCTTTGGGTCCAATGAGTGGATGACATCTGTCCCAACAGTGAGCCGACATGTGTTTCCTCCAGCGAATGATGATTTTACACATGGAAAATCCCCATTGGTCGGGGCTGTTAACGGGTTATCGGATCCAAAACCGGACCCGATAGCTTAAGGGCGTTCCGTTTACAGTGGATGCCACGTGTCGGTCACCCTTGACGAAAGCACTTCTGTGACGCGCGATTTATCGTCATGGAAGTGGACACTTCCGTGATGATAATTTTAGTAATGTCATGGAACACTTCTACGACAGCACAGGTATGACTATCTTGATTCTGTCATAAATTTGTCATTGATGTACATGCATGACAGAAAACGTGACCTACTGTGACAAATACGTATCATCACGGAAGTGTATTTTTTTGTAGTGTATTCTTGCCTTTATGCCTAGCTAGGGGCGTTAAACGATAACGCTTGTTGGGAGGCAACACAATTTTATTTTTGTTTCTTGCTTTTTGGTTCTGTTTAGTAATAAATATTTGATCTAGCCTCTTGTTAGATGTGGTTTTATGTTTTAAGTAGTGTTTGTGCCAGGTAAAACCTATAGGATCTTCTTGGGTGATAGTTATTTGATCTTGCTGAAAAAGTCAGAAACTTTCTGCTCACAAAAACAATTGTTAAAAATCACCAGAACATGCTAAAATACTGATTAAAATTGCAGTGGATCAATAAAAAATTATCTAGTTCGTCCTATTTTGGTAGATATTTATGAGTTACAGAAGTTTGCGTTAGATACAGATTACTACAGACTGTTCTGTTTTTGACAGATTCTGTTTTTCGTGTGTTGTTTGCTTATTTTGATGAATCTATGGCTAGTATCGGAGGTTATGAACCATGGAGAAGTTGGAATATAGTAGGTTTAACACCAATATAAATAAAGAATGAGTTCATTACAGTGCCTTAAAGTGGTGGTTTGTTTTATTTCGCTAATGGAGCTCATGAGATTTTCTGTTGAGTTTTGTGTTGTGAAGTTTTCAAGTTTTTGGGTAAAGATTTGATGGATTATGGAATAAGGAGTGGCAAGAGCCTAAGCTTGGGGATTCCCAAGGCACCCCAAGGAAAAATTCAAGGACAACCAAAAGCCTAAGCTTGGGGATGCCCCGGAAGGCATCCCCTCTTTCGTGTTCATCTATCGGTAACTTTACTTGAGGCTATATTTTTATTCACCACATGATATGTGTTTTTCTTGGAGCGTCTTGTATGATTTGAGTATTTGTTTTTTAGTTTACCACAATCATCCTTGCTGTACACACCTTCTGGAGAGACACACATGAATCGGAATTTATTAGAACACTCTATGTGCTTCACTTATGTCTTTTGAGCTAGATAATTTTGCTCTAGTGCTTCACTTATATCTTTTAGAGCCCGGTGGTGGTTTTATTTTATAGAAATTATTGATCTCTCAGGATTCACTTATATTATTTTGAGAGTCTTTTAGAACAGCATGGTAATTTGCTTTGGTTAAATTTTTAGTCCTAAAGTGATGAGCATCCAAGATAGGTATAATAAAAACTATCATATAAAGTGCATTGAATACTATGAGAAGTTTAATTCTTTATGATTGTTTTGAGATATGAAGATGGTGATATTAGAGTCATGCTAGTTGAGTAGTTGTGAATTTGAGAAATACTTGTTTTAAAGTTTGTGATTCCCGTATCATGCATGTATGGTGAAACGTTATGTGATGAAGTCGGAGCATGATTTATTTTTTGATTGTCTTCCTTATGAGTAGCGGTCAGGGACGAGCGATGGTCTTTTCTTACCAATCTATCCCCCTAGGAGCATGCGTGTAGTACTTAGTTTCGATAACTAATAGATTTTTGCAATAAGTTGTGAGTTCTTTATGACTAATGTTGAGTCCATGGATTATACGCACTCTCACCCTTCCACCATTGCTAGCCTCACTAATACCGCGCACCTTTCGCCGTATCATACACCCACCATATACCTTCCTCAAAACAGCCACCATACCTACCTATTATGGCATTTCCATAGCCATTCCGAGATATATTTCCATGCAACTTTCCACCGTTTCGTTTATTATGACACGCTCCATCATTGTCATATTGCTTTGCATGATCATGTAGTTGACATCGTATTTGTGGCAAAGCCACCTTTATAATTCTTTCATACATGTCACTCTTGATTCATTGCATATCCCGGTACACCGCCGGAGGCATTCACATAGAGTCATATTTTTTTCTAAGTATTGAGTTGTAATTTTTGAGTTGTAAGAAAATAAAAGTGTGATGATCATCATTATTAGAGCATTGTCCCAAGTGAGGAAAGGATGATGGAGACTATGATTCCTCCACGAGTTGGGATGAGACTCCGGACGAAAAGAAAAAAAGGGGAAAAAACGAGGCCATAAAAAAAGAGAGAAAAGGCCCAAATAAAAAATGAGAGAAAAAGAGAGAAGGGGCAATGTTACTATCCTTTTACCACACTTGTGCTTCAAAGTAGCACCATGATCTTCATGATAGAGAGTCTCCTATGTTACTTTTTTCTTTAAAGGAGATTGTTGAAAATCTATGGCACTACCAACTACTTTTTTCTTTACTCATTTTATTCATCAATCAACAAACATTTCACACTAATCAGGCTGATTAACGACAATATCTTGCTCACAGCAGCCACCGGCGGCTCAGGATTGATTGAAACTTTGGTCCACGGCCCATGCACCAAGTCCACCGAACCCCCATAGCCGTCCCCCCTCTCTATCCCACCCCAACGAGCCCCCCAAAACGCACCTGGAAATATATACATAACCCCTCGGCCATCCCCCCTCCAACCCCCGTCCTCCCCACCCCACCCCACCCACCTCGCCATCTCCGCCGTCCTCCGCCACACACCCCACACCATGGCAGCGCACTCCGTCACCGCGGCGCACGCCACCGTTGCGGCTCGCGCGGGCGCCGCCCCCTCCTCCCCGGCGGCCGCCCCGGCCGAGCGCCTGGGCTTCCGCCTCAGCTCGCTCGCCGGCCGCGCCCTCCGCTCGCCGCTCCCGACGCGCCGGGCCGCGGCCGCCGCCTCCTCCTCCCGCACGAGCGGCACCCAGCGCGTGCGCGCCTCCGCGGCCGTCGAGACCGTCGAGGCCGCCGCCACGGGCGGGCTGCTCGACAGGTCGGTCAACGCGATCCGGTTCCTGGCCATCGACGCCGTCGAGAAGGCCGTGTCCGGCCACCCCGGCCTTTCATATACTAGTGGGAATTTTATATTATAGAACTTGGCTTGTATATTCCAATGATTGGATTCCTCAAAATGCCCTAGGTCTTCGTGAGGAAGCGAGTTGGATGCACACCCACTTAGTTTATTTTGTTGAGCTTTCATACACTTATAGCTCTAGTGCATCCGTTGCATGGCAATCCCTACTCACTCACATTGATATCTATTAATGGGCATCTCCATAGCCCGTTGATACGCCTAGTTGATGTGAGACTATCTTCTCCTTTTTGTCTTCTCCTCTACCACCTTTCTATTCCACATATAGTGCTATGTCCATGGCTCATGCTCATGTATTGCGTGAAGATTGAAAAAGTTTGAGAACATCAAAAGTATGAAACAATTGCTTGGCTTGTCATCAGGGTTGTGCATGATTTAAATATTTTGTGTGATGAAGATAGAGCATAGCCAGACTATATGATTTTGTAGGGATAACTTTCTTTGGCCATGTTATTTTGAGAAGACATGATTGCTTTGTTAGTATACTTGAAGTATTATTATTTATATGTCAATATTAAACTTTTATCTTGAATCTTTCGGATCAGAACATTCATGCCACAATAAAGAGAATTACATTGCAAATTATGCTAGGTAGCATTCCACATCAAAAATTCTGTTTTTAACATTTACCTACTCGAGGACGAGCAGGAATTAAGCTTGGGGATGCTTGATACGTCTCCAACGTATCTATAATTTTTGATTGTTTCATGCTATTATATTATCTGTTTTGGATGTTTAATGGGCTTTATTATACACTTTTATATTATTTTTGGGACTAACCTACAAACCGAAGGCCCAGTGCAAATTGCTGTTTTTGCCTATTTCAGTGTTTTGCAGAAAAGGAATATCAAACGGAGTCCAAACAGAATGAAACCTTCGGGAGAGTTATTTTTGGAACAAACGTGATCCAGGGGACTTGGAGTGGACGTCAAGAAAGAAGCAAGGAGGCCACGTGGCAGGGAGGCACACCAGCCCCCTGGGCGCGCACCCCACCCTCGTGGGCCCCTCACAGCTCTACCGACCTACTTCTTCCTCCTATATATATATATATATATATACCGCAAAAACATCCAGGAGCACCACGAAACCCTATTTCCACCGCCGCAACTTTCTGTACCCGTGAGATCTCATCTTGGGGCCTTTTCCGGCGCTCTGCCGGAGGGGGATACGATCACGGAGGCCTTCTACATCAACACCATAGCCTCTCCGATGATGTGTGAGTAGTTTACCACAAACCTTCAGGTCCATAGTTATTAGCTAGATGGCTTCTTCTCTCTCTTTGGATCTCAATACAAAGTTCTCCTCGATCTTCTTGGAGATCTATTCGATCTAACTCTTTTTGCGGTGTGTTTGTCAAGATCCGATGAATTGTGGGTTTATGATCAAGATTATCTATGAACAATATTTGAATCTCCTCTGAATTCTTTTATGTATGATTTAATATCTTTGCAAGTCTCTTCGAATTATCAGTTTGGTTTGGCCTACTAGATTGATCTTTCTTGCAATGGAGAAGTGCTTAGCTTTGGGTTCAATCTTGCGTTGCTCGATCCCAATGACAGTAGGGGAAACGACACGTATTGTATTGTTGCCATTGAGGATAAAAAGATGGGGTTTATATCATATTGCGTGAGTTTATCCCTCTACATCATGTCATCTTGCCTAATGCGTTACTCTGTTCTTATGAACTTAATACTCTAGATGCATGCTGGATAGCGGTCGATGTGTGGAGTAATAGTAGTAGATGCAGAATCGTTTCGGTCTACTTGTCGCGGACATGATGCCTATATACATGATCATGCCTAGATATTCTCATAACTATGCACTTTTCTATCAATTGCTCAATAGTAATTTGTTCACCCACTGTAATACTTATGCTATCTTGAGAGAAGCCACTAGTGAAACCTATGCCCCCGAGTCTATTCTCCATCATATAAGTTTCCAATCTATTTTACTTTGCAATCTTTACTTTCAATCTATACAACAAAAATACCAAAATATTTATCTTATTATCTCTATTAGATCTCACTTTTGCAAGTGGCCGTGAAGGGATTGACAACCCCTTTATCACGTTGGTTGCAAGGTTCTTATTTGTTTGTGTAGGTATGAGGCGACTTGCATGTAACCTCCTACTGGATTGATACCTTGGTTCTCGAAAACTGAGGGAAATACTTACGCTACTTTGCTGCATCACCCTTTCCTCTTCAAGGGAAAAACCAACGCAGTGCTCAAGAGGTAGCAAGTACTACTACCTCCCTTCTAGTTTAAAGGGCTCGACTCAAAATTTTCACCTACTCTTACCAAGATAGAGGCGGTGGAATTTTGTAGTCTGCAAAATACTCAATTAATGCTCTCGTTCTTCACAAAAAAATGTGTTTACCAATGCATTATCGCATTGCATGCATGCATGAACACTAGTAAATGACAAAGATTTTTACATGCACTAGCAATATGCCCTCATCAAGATGCATTTGTATGAGTAGTTTATCTTGTGGGAGAAAAGGATGAATGAGGGAAGGCCTTATCTGCAAATGTGGAGAGGAGTGCGGGTAAATTGTCATGGTTTCCTTCCTATCCGTTAAATATAGATTGGATGGCCTATATTGCAGGATGGCTGGCACACCATCATCACCAACTCTGTTTTTTATAAGAGTAGAGAGTAGAGATTAGTTAATATTCTCTTTAGGCTACTCATAATGGGAAGTATCATATACTAGTATCATGTGCATGATTCTAGTGTATGATACGGGACTACCTTTAGAGTGCCATGCATGACACAAAGTAGCATAGTATTTAACATGATACAATATCTACCTATGTTACTCTAACCCCCCTCTCTTCTTTAATTCTTTGCCACATCAGCATGTTTGCTATTCCCGTGTGTATGATACCAGCTAAGATACCACATTACCACCACTATGGCCAGCCTTAATCATGCATGCAATAATTTAGTGCACCTTGAAATCTAAACATGTGTGGGGCGTGTATGTTTTAATGACTTGAGACTATACCTAGCCCGGCATGCAAGATGACTTATTATGCACCGTTCCCCATACCTGCACGAAGCCCGTTCGTCTCCAAATCTTTTCCTCTCCATGTGTGAAAATAATTTGCCTGTTTGACTCTCCTTCTCCCTCCGGTAGTCCCACCACTCCTCCCCGTGTGGAAAAAATCTGCATGCATGACTCTCCTCCCCCCGCGCTCGTCCAATCCGTTGTGACCAACAATATTTCCACCCTTCCCTCCCTCGTAATTTACTCCAACAAATATGCCCACGTAGCTTTTACGTTAATCACGCAACATATCTTACGAGACGCTGCTTCAGTTACTTAACTACAGGTGCATTGGGTCACTGACATGTGGGCCCAACAGGCATCTGCCCCACATGTCAGTGACGCAACTGCACCTACAGTTAAGTCACTAAAGCTCAGTCCATATCTTACGTAGGTGTGCCATTGCTCGCTAAAAATATTGTGCCTCCCACAGCATTCGGAAGAATGCTCACGTTCATCGCTATCTCCCCCTCCGTCTCACGCCGACCACCATGGCATCGCCCCTCCCAAGCCCTAGGCGCCCCTCGCTGCACCGCGCGACGGTCACGCATCGCCGTTCCGTTCCTTGCCGCCAGTAGTTGGGGATGCGTCGGCGTTCTGCTCCTCGCCGCGATGCGTCGAGGTGGACTCGTCGGCGTTCCTAGTCTCACCAGCACGCGCGTTGGAGGACACATCGGCTCCTCGCTACGAGGAGAACGTCGGGCCGCTCACCGAGCCCCCTAGCCTTGAGGAGCTTTGGAAAGAAATGGAGGTCGCCTTGTGGGTGGCTTTGCCTCCGGTAGAGCGCGACAAAATAGAGGCGGAGAAGAAGGTTGAGGAAGAGAAGCGCGCTGTGAGGCATGCTGCCTGGCAAGCCTATGTCGCGTCCGAGAGAGTCAGGCAATTGGCTCTTTGGCGGAAGGCTCGAGCGAGGGCCGTAAGGGTGGCAGAGGACGCCCATGCCAAAGCCCTGAGTGCAGTCGGGCCCAAGCGCCTCATCTATGCTTGGCGGTACGTGGACCGGGTGCATGCTTCCAGCGAGGAGGAGTACCTATTGGCGCCGGATCACCACACTGGTGAGATTGCGCTCGCCCGCTGGCAAGCCGCCAATCAGCACCTCGCGAGTTGCGAGGCTGAGGAAGAGGCGTTGTGTCGGCGGGCTGGGAAACGGCCGCGCACCAGGGCACTCGTGGCACACCATAGGCACTCCCGCGAGCGTCGTGGCTTTTATTAGGAATAATTAAGTTTCGTAAGGCTTTTATTAGTTTTGGGATGCAAATGATAAATCCCAAACGTTCGGGAATTATGAGCGTCCTTAAGTATGTAAAGGGAAAAGTTTGGAAACCTTGTGTATCCGTATGCATTTTGTAAGTACGTGCATATAGCACAAACTTAACTATATATCGCACTACACATCTCTCTCTGTTCTATTACTTATGTACGTGCAAATGCACATTTTAACATTACGATCCGATTTTTGTAAAAGTAAAAAAAACAACACTAGTCAGGCTTGTGAAACGATTCAATGTAAAGCAAATGCAAAAATGCTCATTTGATTGTTTACTTTTAACTTCCTTCTCTTTGGTTATTTCTCTATCGTACTTTGTACGGAGTATCTCACTGGTTGGGAAGGCGTGCAAATTCCCAAACCGCTTCCTATACCCTGTATCGAATTTTTTGCCTAACAAGTTGTGTCGTGCAATTGGAAATCCAACTTGAGTATGACTACTACTACTACTAGGAGTACCAGGGGCCAGTTCTTTTAGGCTTCTAGATTAGTAATCCCATAACTACTACCTCCGTCCTGGTTTATTGGTCCCCATTGCAACCTGTGTCAAATTTTGAACATAAATTTAACTAGTGAAACGTTTATGCATGTCACCAAAATTATATAACTTTTGTTGACATGCACTAACGTTTTATCAGTTAAATCTTTGGTCAAAATTTAGCAAAAATTACAATGGTGACTAATAAACTAGGACGGAGGTAGTAGTTTAGAAGCCCAAATGAATGAGTGAGGCGCCTTATGTTACTCTCCACTGTGACTAGTCTTATGGGAAAAGTTGGGGAAGAGACGGCTTATTTTTTAATCCGCCAAAAGAACCGGCCCTAGGAGTAGTAGCTAGGGATCAAGTGTGTGAGATGAACCGGACAAAGTAAATGCAGAGAGATGAAATGCAAAAAAGATGGAGGGATGTGATGGTTGCTTGTCCGTTTATTTTACCAGGCCACTTATTACTGGGAGTGGTGGGGTTTTGTGATACGAAGGTTTTACTGCCACGCCACGAGCGGGGTGAGACTCCCGTGCAGCGCCGCCCTCTACACTAGTACTACCTCGGTCATGGTTTATTAGTCCCCCATTGAATTTGACTGAAGATTTAACTCACAAAATGTTAGTACATGTCAACAAAAACTATATCGTTGGATTCATATTTGAACATAGGTTTCAATGATATAATTTTTGATGACAGGATGAGCATTTATCATACTCTATATAATGTTAGTTAAATTTATGGTCGTACTAATATATAGTAAGGTGCCCGTGCGTTGCATGAAATAGTGAAATGCATTGATCGGGGAGTTGTTTATTTTGACAAAGTATGTGGGAGTCATCTCATGTGTAACGAGTATTGATAGGTTTCTTCGGATATTATTTCTTCTCTAGAGCTCACAAACATCCTTGTGAAATAGATAAAAGTATCTTTTCCAAACAAAAGTGTTTAACTGTTCAACCTGCATCCAAAACATGTGAAGAAATAACACTTATTGTGCTTTGCAAGAAAAGATCTTTAAGAATTAGTTTTTGAGTATCGATTTTGTTTATTTTTTCTAGACCACCATGAATGTACTCCCTCCGTCTAGGTGAATAAGTCATCTTAAGTTGTGCACCGTGACCAAGAATGAGGGGAAAACGAGAGAACTTAATGTTTATTTGCTAATTAATGTATTGCATGCAATGAACTAACCACTGCATGTCGTGTTTGGTAGTCTTGAGTCATTGAAAACATGCACGCCCCACATCTCTTATTGGTTGATATGTCAAGAAAAAAGAAACGAGCACTACAAAAAAATACACTTCCGTGATGATACGTGTTTGTCATAGTAGGTCGCGTTTTCTGTCATGCATGTACATCCATGACAAATTTATGACAGAATCAAGATAGTCATACCTGTGCTGTCGTAGAAGTGTTCCATGACATTGCCAAAATTATCATCACGGAAGTGTCCACTTCCATCACGATAAATCGCGTTTCACAGAAGTGCTTTCGTCAAGGGTGACCGACACGTGGCATCCACCGTAACGGAACGCCGTTAAGCTATCGGGTCGGATTTTGGATCCGATAACCCGTTAACAGCCACGACCAATGCCGATTTTCCACGTGTAAAATTCTCATTGGCTGATGGATCCACGCGTCAGCTCCGCGTTGGCACAGGTGTCACTCATACAACGGTCGAGATGGGCCTATGATATGTTGACACGTGGACCGGCCCAAAAGTGGCCCACAAAGTTTAAATGGGTCGGCCCAACCGAAGGCCCATAAGATTTAGCGGACCATAATGGGCCGGCCCAGCTAAAGGCCCACAAAATTTAGCGGACCATAATGGGCCGGCCCAGCTAAAGGCCCACACGATTTTGCAGACCATAATGGGCCGGCCTGGCTAAAGGCCCACCAGATTTTGCGGACCACAATGGGCCGGCCCAGCTAAAGGCCCACAAGATTCTGCAGACCATAATGGGCCGGCCCAGCTAAAGGCCCAACATTCTCTGTCAAATCGGCCCATCAACGGCCTGTCCTAAACTTGTCATCAACGCGGCCCATGGTCACTTCTGGCCCATTAACAGTCCACTAAGTAATTGGGTCGAATTACGGCCCGGTGTATTTCCGGCCTGTTAAAGGTCCGACTTCATTTGGGCCCATTTACAGGCCATCAAAACTTTCGGCCCATAAACGACCGTGAAGGATTTGGGTCATATTTGGCCATGTCTGACATTCGGCCTGTTAGAGGCCCACTATAGCTTTGGGCCACTTTCGGCCTGTTGTCATTTTCGGCCTGTTAACGCCGTACGTAAACCATGGGCCATATGTGGCCCAATGTCATATCGGGCCCATTAACGGCCCATATAAAAATGACGATAATCTAGCCCGACCAAAGTTCCGGCCTGTTAAAGGCCCGTGTTATAGGTCGGCGCATTTACGGCCCGTCCGACTTTCGGCTTGTCAAAGATCCGCATCGTAAATGGGCCCAATCTCACTTTCGGTCTATTAAAGGCCCATGTTTTTTATGGGCTCGAGATATTTACACCTGTAAACGGCCTATTTTTACTGAGGGCCCAAATTATGTTTAGGCCTGTTAAAGGCCCACTATGGGCACAGGCCTACCAGAAAAATATGAAAGCTTATGCTGATTTAGGCCCAGATATTTTTAGTGGGCTACATGCCAATTTCGGCCCGTAATCGTTTTTAGCCCAATTGGAATGGGCCCGACGAATGTTGGCATGTTGGGCTCCTACGAAGCTTTCGGCTGAATACATTACTAAGATAAACCTACACTATACAAAAATAGCGTCGTAATTACTACAGCCTGAGGCAGCATCATAAATGTTGTATCACAACAAAATAAATTCCAACCATACAACAAAACGCCTGTTGGCATAAAGTTTACAGTCCTTCCAGATAAAAGCACCATCAGATGTATAGAAGCACAGATCATTTGACCTGAGTGCTAATGTTTCAGGCTGTAGAATCTGATGGAGCAACACGATCTCCACCTTTTTTCCGCCATTGCTCTTGAACAACGAAGCGAATGTCTGATAGTCTGGTTTCAAAACCATTCATATCTTGACGACATTTCTCAACCACTATTCTTGTTTCCGAAACAACGTCCATTAGGGATTGGACTTGTGTCTGGAGCGCAGATATATCACTCTGTCTAGCAGGAAGATTTTGTTCAGTAGGCGATTTGGACGAGGTTACCTTGACAACCAACCCAGAATTACGCAGGAAGGTGCTTTTTGCACTGTTAGTGGAGAGATACTGACGCACTGCAGCAAGAGGTGAAATTGTGCATGTAGTAGCCTCGTCAGCTTCAGGTGGTTGTGGCTGTTCAATCATTTGTTCCATAGCTTCCTGAAAGTTTGAACTTGTAGATTAGTGTACCAGATAAGTTACTAATGAGACAAAAACAAACAAAGTAGGTTAAACATTTATACATAACTTATTTTGGTGAACTACTGTAATACATTAGCATGTATTGTAGTGCCAACTACATAATAAAATCCCTTTCGGAACATATGTCCATGTAGCATGCCTACTGTATTGTCTATTTCCTCACATTCGTTGACATTTAAGGATAAAGAGACATGGTTTAAAGTAGGATGAAGATAGTATGACATCATTCATATCATGGGCAAACAGATATAAAACAAACAGGCTATTTTATCATTGTGTGCGCACGTGAACATAACAACTAGATTACAGATCAAGACCAAAAGAATATCCTTCATCTCTTTTAAACTATGTAAGGTGAAATGATACGTTAAGACAACTGTGAATAAAAGTGAACAAAGTAACTGACATTGGCTGCAAACCAAGTAGTTAAATGAACACATCACAGTACCAATCAGTTCAAGGCAGGAGGAGTAAGGACTTACAACAGCGGCTTGAACTGGTGTGCTCATGCCCTTCATCTTGCTGGTGTGGCAATCCTTGTAGATTTGCACTGCATTCGGTTCAGGTTCTTTTTGGTCCACACGGGCTTTCCTCTGTATTTGGAACAAGTAAATATAGATACGATAATATGGCACAAAAAGAAGAAGGAAGTAGCAGCTATTTACAAGAGCCTCGCAGTGTGCAATATAGCTACGAGATCATGTTGTCTGTTGGAATTTCACTAACGGTTGGTTTTGTTCTTCAAACAGTTAGCCTAGAAGAAGATACACTTGTAAGGCACATACATAAATACAAGTTCAATATGTGTTATGATCAAATACATACAGCCTACCTGATACTTTGGATCAGACCAGTGTTTAACGAGGGCTGTCCAGTCTACATCTGTAATATATTCCACTGGAGATGTTTGGGCGATTTCATTGTTAGCCTTGCCTTCAAAGTGAGATTTTCTAAGGTGGTACCGATACTGTCGCAGAGCAGACTGAAAAACATGAGTGCATGCTTGTTTAGTTGCATCATCTTTCGGATGCAACTTGAACCTCATCTGTTGAAAAAAGAATGTGAGTCTTATTAGGAGGAAGCTAGAAAGTATGGGACAGAGCAAGACAATATTACTAATTGCGATGAATAACATTACTTACGGATAAATGGTCAAGGAAGGTGTTAAATTGGGTATTGTCTTTCTCATTCCTGTACTGGATCCACGTTGGGAGGATACGTGCATGACACCTAACAGCAACGGCTGCCTCTGATACTAACTTGGCTGACTCTGTAGCATCACGTGGCGTTTTTAAACCTGCCTCAAAATGGATCTCCATTCTTCCTCCTTTAGATTTTGTTAATCTGTCAAGCATTATCCCTGATGTCTGTTTCCGCTTGCGCCGTGGTGCTAGTTCAACAACGAATATGGAAAGTGTTAGTGTACATCAAACTGTGAGAGTACATAATGGAGCATGCAACTGCAACTTGACTCGGCCAGGTACCGTCTTGGTGTTGATGCTCATGAGGTTCATCTGATCTTGCCAAGTCTTGTTGTGTCAGCAGTGCTTCGGAAGTAGTGTTAGGTGTGAAGGCAGCTTGGGAACTGGCCAGTTCCGGAGCAAACGAACGAGTAACTGGTTGAGATGCTGGTACAGTTGAAGCGGATGCTGCAGCTGGTGGAGCAGGTGATACTGTGTTTGTAGATTTAGTCGGTGGACTTGGACCTTCTACTGCACTATAAGTACCAGCAGAATCTCGACGGCAGAACCTTTTCTGTTTCACCCGACGAGTAACAACACTCCCTACTATATTTTTTTCCTTGCTGTTTTTTGACTTTGCCATGTCAGGCTGTACCCACAACACAAAAGAATAAAATCACTCTCCAGAACTCACTGATGCATGATAGAGACAAGCAATACTTTGATGTAAGACAACCGTATGAGGATGGAATATGTAAGAAAAACAGGACGGCATGACATATTCACAGCTACGATGTGCAAACTAAGCAGAAGGATTTTCAAGAAAATAGAAGTAATGCAAGCTAGACACCATATGAAAGATGCAACCAATATTACTCTGCCAAGTTAAAAGTGTCTTGTCATAAGTGGCAATTCAAAAAATTAGAAACAGTACAACGTAGAAATCAATGCAAGATGCAACCACTATCAAACTGCCATGTTAAAAGCGTCCAATCATGAGTGACTGATGCGGGATACACAACAGCAGTACTTTGATGTAAGAACATAGTATGATAGATAGATGCAGTGTATTTTAGACACAGAAAGCCATGTCATATGCACATGTATAACATATGAACTCAGCACGTGCAACTTAATCAAAATAGAAGAAATATAGGCTAGACAACATATGCAACATGAAACCAATTATCACACTGTCAACTTAGAGCAAGCACCTGCGGTGGTGGAGTATGGGAGATGAACTCATCATGTAGACTTGGGACTTCAACTTCATTAGCAGTAGCAGTGGCAAATCTAGAGAGTCTCTGTTTGCGTCGGTCCAGAGGACCACCAACATCCCCTAACTTACTCTTTTCCTTCCTATTTTCTGATATTGCCTTATGAAGTCAAAACCACAAGAAGATGAATAAAATTAGCTCTGCATAACTGGTTGATGCATGATACAGATGAACACTACTTTGATGTAAGGCAAGCGCAGGATAGGAGGATGGAATATATACAAAAAAAGACAGCGTTTCATATTCACACGTACGATAGGAGGATGGAATATGTATGAAAAAACAGTAAGCGGAAGGCATTTCAACAAAATTAGAAGAAATGAAAGCTAGGCACCATATGAACATGCAACCAATATCACTCTATCAGGTAAAAAGTGTCTCGTCGTAAGTGCCATTTCAAGAAATTAGAAGCAATACAAGCTAGAAGACAATGCAAGATGCAACCTACATCACAGTCCCAAGTTAAATGTGTCTTATGGGTAAGCGATCGTTGCAGGTATAAGTTGTAAGCTACGCAGATGCAATTCAACATAATCAGAAGCAATACAAACTAGACATCATACAGAAAACGCAACCACGTATAACAGTTCCAAGTAAGAGCAAGCACCTGTGATGGTGGAGTAGGGGAGATGTGCTCATCATGTACACGTATGTTCTAGAAACAGGAACACGTGTCATATTCACAGGCATTATGTGTAAAGTAAGCAGATGCAATTCAAGTTAGAAGCAATACAAGCTAGACATCATACGCAACGTGCAACCACATATAATAGTGTCAAGTTAGAGCAAGCACCTGTGATGGTGGAGTAGGGGAGATGTGCTCATCATCTACACAGCTACGTTGACTGTCCAGCCTTGTGTTGTCTTGCGGATCTTGTTGGGAGGATGGCGGAGTAGAATCTGTAGAGACCCCCTGTTTGAGTTGTTCTGAAGGACCACCATCATCCACTGCCGGACTAATTTCCTTCAACTGTAATGATTTTGCATTGTGAAGTCAAACCGATAAGAAAAAGGAATAAAATTCGCTCTTCAGAACTCATTCATCCATGATACTGATGAACACTACTCGGATGAAAGGCAAACACATGATGTGAGGATGGAATATGTATGAAAAACAGGATGGTGTGACATATTCACACCTATGATGTGGTAACTAAGCAGAAGGCATTTCAACAAATTAGAAGCACTGCAAGCTAGACACCATATGAAAGATGCAACCAATATCACTCTGCCAAGTTCAAACTTTATGGCGTTTCAACAAATTAGAAGCAGTACATGCTAGAAATCATATGCAAGACACAACCAATATCAAAGTGGCGACTTAAAGGTGCCTTATCATAAGTGACTGATGCGGGATATGCAAGAATAGTAGTCTGATGTAGAAACAGGAACACATGTCATATTCACAGGCATTATGTGTAAAGTAAGCAGATGCAATTCAACAAAGTTAGAAGCAATACAAGCTAGACACCATACGCAACATGCAACCACATATAATAGTGCCAAGTTAGAGCAAGCACCTGTGATGGTGGAGTAGGGGAGATGTGCTCATCATCTACACAGCTACGTTGATTGTCTAGCCTTGCGTTCTTGCGAATCTTGTTGGGAGGATGGTAGAGTAGAATCTGTAGAGAACCTCCATTTCAGTTGCTCGAAAGGACCACCATCATCCAATGCCTTGCCAATTTCCTTCAGCTTTATTGATTTTGCATTGTGAGGTCATACCGACAAGAAAAAGGAATATCATTCGCTCTTCAGAACTCATTCATGCATGATACTGACAAACACTACTCTGATGAAAGGCAAAGTCATGATACGAGGATGGAATATGTACAAAAAAATGGATGGCTTGACATATTCACACCTATGATGTGGTAACTAAGCAGAAGGCACTTCAACAAATTAGAAACACTGCAAGACACCATATGGAAGGTGCAATCAATATCACTCTGCCAAGTTAAAACTGTCTCGTCATAGGTGCGTTCATCAAACTAGAAGCAATACATGCTAGAAATCATATTCAAGACGCAAACCAATATCACACTGCCAACTTAAAGGTGTCCCATCATAAGTGACTGATGCAGGATACACAAGAAGAGTAGTTTCATGTAAGAACATGGTCTGATAGACATATATAGTATGTACCAAAAATAGGAAAGCGTGTCATATTCACATGTATCATGTGTAAGCTAAGCAGATGCAGTTTACATGTGTAAGCTAAGCAGATGCAGTTTACACTAATTAGGAGCAATACGAGCTAGACACCATATGCAACATGCAACCAGATATCACACTGCCAAGTTAGAGCAAGCACCTTGGATGGTGGAGTAGGGGAGCGGAGACTTGGACCTTGTAATGCACTATCAGTACAAGAAGAATCGGTACAGATGCTCCGTTTATGTTGCTGTAGAGGACCACCATCATCGCCTTCCTTACTCTTTTCCTTCCTCTTTCTTGATTTTGCCTTGTCAAGTCAAACCCACAAGAAAAAGGAATAAATTTTGCTCTTCAGAACTCATTGATGCATGATACTGACGAACACTACTTTCATGTAAGGCAGCCGCATGATAGGAGGATGGAATATGTATGAAAAACAGGACGGCGTGACATATTGACATGTATGATGTATAAAGTGTAAACTAAGCACAAGGTGCTTGAACTTGTTAGAATCGATGCAAGCTAGAAACCATATGAAAGTGAAACCAATATCACTCTGCCAAATTAAAAGGGTGCCCTAACAAATGTATTTGACCAAATTAGAAGCAATACATGGCAACAGGCTAGAAATAATATGCAATATGCAACGAATAAAGGTGACTCATCGTAAGTGATTGATGCAGGATACAGAAGAGAGGTAGTTTCATGTAAGAACAAGGTTAACACATAGATGTAGTGTGTACCAAAAATAGGAAGGCATGTCATATTCACAGGTATAGTGTGTAAACTAAGCAGATGCAATTTACCCTAATTAGAAGCATTACAAGCTAGACACCGTATGCAACATGCAACCACATATCACACTGCGAAGTGAGAGCAAGCACCTGTGATGGTGGTGTAGGGGAAGTGCGGTCTTCAGGTACAGAGCTACGTTCAATATCTTCATTTAGGCTTGCTGTTTCTTGAGAATCATGTGGAGAGGATGAAATTGCATTCTTTATAAGAGTATTGCATCTCATATTAACCCACGCGCGTGACTGTCTCATCATAAGCGATAGACGCAGGATACACAAGAACAGTAGTTTGATGTAAGAACATGGTGTGATAGGCAGATGTAGTATGTACCAAAAACAGGAAGGCGTGTCATATTCACATATATAATGTGTAAGCTAAGGAGATGCAATTTAACAAATTAGGAGCATTGATGAGGGATACACAAGAAAAGTAGTTTGATATAAGAACATGGTTAATACAAAGACGTAGTATGTACCAAAAACAGGAAGGCATGTCATATTCACAGGTATAATGTGTTGACTAAGCAGATGCAATTTACCCTAATTAGAAGCATTACAAGGTAGACACCATATGCAACATGCAACCACATATCACACTGCCAAGTAAGAGCAAGCACCTGCGATGGTGGTGTGGGGGAATTGCGGTGATCAACTAGAGAGCTACGTTGACTATCTTCATTTAGCCTTGCTGTTTCTTGAGAATCATGTGGGGAGGACGACACTGCACTCTTTAAACGAGTAGGGCGTCTCACAGTAACCCACTCGGGTGACTGTCCCATCATAAGTGATTGACGAGGGATATAAAAGAGCATTAGTTTGATGTGCGAACATGGTTAATAGACATATGTAGTATGTATCAAAACTAGGACGGCATGGCATTATCAAAGGTATAATGTGTAAAGTAAGCAGATGCAATTTAACCAAATTGGAAGCAATACAAGCTAGACACCATTATGCAACATGCAACCACATTTGACAGCGCGAAGTTAAAGCAAGCACCTGGGATGGTTGTGTGTGGCAATTGTGATCATCAACTGCAGAGCTACGTTTACTGTCTCCAACTGCTGACACTGCACCCATTAGAGCGCTGAAACACTTAGTGCTTATCTTCGAATTACACTGGAGCGAATTCTGTCTTTTCTTTTCTGCATTCATCAACACTGCCTCAGAGTCTGAAATACCCATGCATAAAAAAACAATAGTGTGAGTATGGGTGAAGTGTGTGCACAATTAGTACAGTGTAAAGGTAGCAGATGGCAGGCTGGTGAGAAATAAATGACGGGAGACATATGATAGCTCTACAACATGCATGGCACACTAAATTACTACAGGATTCTATGAAAATAACAGTCGACTGATTGCAAATAGGTCAGTCCATTTTTTCTGCACCGTCCGATGTACAAAGAACGGGCAGATCGCCTTCATCTACCTCCAGCCAGTCAGTGTTGACGATCTTCCTCGAAACGCCAGCGACCACCGGCCCAGTATTCCTCCCCTGCCTGCGCCCTCCCCTCAACCTCACCGCACCGCCGTGCTTGGCACCGCCCCCCCGGCCATCCATTCAAGCCCCGCCGACCTCCAGATCGGGCGCACGCAGCTCCTGCGCCCCACACCCCTATGATAGACACCGATGCGCCGCTTCCCCGGGGAACAGGCAGACTAGGTGCTCCGCGCGCCTAAGCGGGTGCTGCTTCTTTTAATTGCGGTTCGACTGACCCTGAATTGAAATCCAGGCGGGCTACTGTCCTCTAGCAAAGGTGAAATAGTAAAAGGGAGGAAACATTGTGCATTTAGTATCACGAAGAAGATGCGGTAAGAAGCGCTCAACTAGTTTCCTTCGTGGGATGAATACGGTGTGAGCGGAGACATAAGATTTGCATGAATAAGGGAAGAGGAGTACCTCTTTCTGCTGGCAGTGCTGTGTCCTCCTTCTGTTTTTCCAACGATCTTCTTGTTGTTTGCCGGAAACCAGAAGTTGTGGAGGACGGTGCAGCCTTGGACGAACCCATGGCCAAGTTGTTGAGTGTGGTGCGGTGGCCGTCTGTCGGCGGCGGGGAAGCAGATCCGAGGCGGCGAACGACGGCGTAGCGGGAACAGATCCGGTGCGGTGGACGGTTGTGACAATGGAGCCGCAGCAGTGAGGCACAGGATGGCATGGTCGGAGTGGTTCTGGTACGGTGCACGTCGGCGTCGGCGTCGTGGAGGCAGCTCTGCCTCGGCTTCAGCTGCTAAGTCCTTGAGGGCGTTGCGGTTGCAGTTGCGTTGGACGACGACGTCGGGGTACCGGCTCCGGCGTGATGGAGGAGGGCGGCGGTGGATTGGCCGCTATGGGGTGGAGGACAGAGGAGGCTGGGATTTCGCGGCTGGTGGAGAGGGCGTTTTCGCGCCCACGGAGTATGAATGGGCAAACGGAGGGAGGCGGGGAACTAAGAGGGAACAATGTTTCGGTTTGAGACGCGCTTGTTTGAAATTTGGGGAAAGTTACAAACTTTTCCCCCATCTAAAATTTCGGACATATTGCGGGTTGGGGGTAGGACAATCATGTAAGGTGTCCCAAATGTGGGCGGGATAGATTTCGGCCGAGCGCATGGGTAGGCGCCCACGGCGTATGAATGCTTCTCGGAGGCGGTTGAGACTGGCGTCTTGGTGAAGTTACAAACCTACCCTGGTTTAGACCTTTGGACATCGGGCCGATAGGCTACACGGGCCAGAGTTAGGACAGTAATTTCCTACCACAAAAATATTAGTCTCGCGCGGTTTCGGGTGACCAGAGGCCTATTTGGCGCTTCGTTCAATATTTGGGAGCAGAAGCATTAACGTTTTCGGTTCTCTTGAATTGAACTTTCAGGATTTGTCAAACTTCACAAATCTTTACTCTTGAAAATCCTAAAGCTACGATTATTTTGGAATGGAGGGGGTACATTTGAATATACATTGTACACGAGTATATATTAAAAAATATGCAACTTACCTCAGTTCATGCATGGTTCCAGATATAATCTCCTTGGTTGCAAAAAAAGTTAGATATGCGTATGAATATATATAGCATGTTCAAACTCACAACAAAGATTGATGCCCCCTTTTACATCTGATTTGCAAATGCCATTATCTCGGGTTCAAATAGATGAATGCACTTCCTATGAATTCGAATCTTCGAAACCCCCTTATGTTGAATTCGACATGTATTCTATTTCGTAGCTAGCAATTTGGAATGTATCCATGCAAGTGACAAATGTATAAAGTGCTTCACACTAACAACATGGAGTGCACTAATTAATGTTTATATATGAATTGCAAAAGCATCCATTGCCTGTATTTCAAACCGCTCTCACTCTATGGATCGATAATATGAAATAAACACATGCACATGCTAGAATTCAATAGAGTATGGGTGTCTGATAGACCGATTTTCGTCCATACGCAATTTGCAAAATTCATGATCTCATCCAAAAATAATAGTGCCATTTATATTTTAATTTAATGCGTCGAACCGCCTTTTACACGTAGATGCACTATGCCTCGCCCCGTTCTCACAAACGCGTTATATATCTCTCTATCTAACGCATAAGTGCACAAACTTTATATGCATCGGCATTTCTCTTTCACACATGCTCACAATCTCTCTCAGGGTGTCGGGGTGTCTCACGCACATGCTCTCTCTGTTTCTCTCTCTCTCTTTCTGACTACTATGTACCACTCTTTTCACTAATCTCAGTTGGAAAACACTATTTCCCTCACATGCATATATACACATGCACGGTTTCTACTAGCCCTCTATACGCACATATATGTGCCTACGTGTCTCCCGCACGCACATTATCTTTAGGCCTCTCTTGCACACATTGCCCCCCCGACACACCTCTATCTTAGTAGTTGGCAGATATGATTTCATCATATCATTCGGTAGGATGCCCCTGGCTGTTAGGCTGGATGGTAATACGAGGCATAGTTTTACCCTAGTTCGGATCGGACCCTTGCAGTTGAAGAAAGAGCCTACTCCTGGTACTGTATATTAGTGATAGGGGTGTGTACAAAGTACACGTGAATACCAGGCATAGTGCGTGTGTGTATACTATCGACGAACTAGCCCCCAAGCTTGTATAACATACTAAGGGCCTAGGGTTACAAATCATATATAGTCGGCTTATCACCAGTGGGGATAGAGTCCTCTGCGACTCTGGTAGCTTCGTGTTGTACGCCGAGTCCTCCACATGGGTCTTCGTATAACACGTCTCGGTCCAACCTATATGTGGCGCAGGATGGAACTGACCCATGAGTCTTCATGTTGACCCACCACAACTAGAAATGATGTGCCCACCACACCACACACGCAATCGGCCACTAAGAAAATAAGCATATACAATAGTACAACGGTATCTAGCTCACGATACGTCTCCATATTTTGTTGATGACACTGATGGACTTTGCATTTGATGCGTGCTCTGTATTTTGTTGACGACACTTACGGTCATTGTATTTCAAGCGAAAGCACGATATGGTCACTGGACTTCAGAATAAGCTCATCACGGTCACCACATACATTTTGTTGTGCTAACCAATATGTGGTTGGATGGTTAGAGGACAGTGGTTTCTCGAGCCCACCAAGGTTAAAGTCCCGGTGCTCGCATTTATCTTGTGTTAATTTTAGTATTTTCCGGCGATGTACGTTCAGTGGGAGGAGACGTTCCACTCGACTACGAGGCACCTATGGTGACTTCGTAAAATCTCAAGATCATATATGCTGTCCCACTCTCTCGAAGGTGCTCATAGGGGTAGGGTTCGCGTGTGTGCGCTTATAGCGGTGAGTGCTTCCGCGTATATATGAGCCCTTACGTCTGTACCATGTTAAACAAATACTCCCTCCGTCCCATAATATAAGAACGTTTTTGACACTAGTGTAGTGTTAAAAACGTTCTTATATTTTGGGACAGAGGGAGTACATATCATGATTATACGGTCACTGGCTCACCCGTACAACTCCGTATTTTGTTGATGACACAATCAATTGACCAGTCAAACGTTCCACGCGGCGCAACTAGTGTTGAACCATCGGGGCGCGTAACCGTGGGGCCCACCTGTCAGCCCGTATATGAAAGAAAGAAATGGTAGTTTGAGTCTGTACTGTGTTAATAAAATAGGAGTACATTTTAGGGTGATCATACGGTCACTGGCTCACCATACAGCTCCGTAATTTGTTGATAACCTGATCAATTGACCAGTCAAACGGTCCACATTCAGCAGCGCACATTACCATAGGGCCCACCCATCAGCGCGTATATGAAGGACAGAAATGGTAATAAATTAGTGGCCGGTGGGTATTCGAAGTCGTGAGACCTCTGGTTGGCAGTCACCGGCGGTTGGGGGCGTTCATTGGGCGGTGGGGTGGGGATCCCCGGAGAAAAAGCTCGGCGGGGGGAGGGGGGCTAGAGGGATGGCCGGTGCGGCGGCGGACCGGCGGTGGGGAGTGGTTTCGGGGAGGGCGGGCCGGCAGCGGGCGGCGGGGGCTGGCGGTTCAGCCGGTGGTGGCTGGCGGCTCAGGGGGTGGAGTTTGATGATAAACCGGAGGCCCTTGATTTCCTATCCAACGGCTGGAAAATCTAATCACCAGAGATGAAAAAGTCAGTCGACTGACGTGTAGCCTCACCCCGCACATACACATGCACGCACGCAAGACACGCACGCATGTAGGCGTGCAACACTGACACGTACACACGCACGCATGCTGGCATGCAACACTGACACGTACACATGCACTCACGAACACACGCATGTACGCACCCATGCATGCAACACTGAAACGTACCCTTGCACGCACGCAACACTCGCACGCCTGCATGCACACAGCACACGACGCAAGACACACGCTCAACCTATACGTGCATGCACCCTTTGTTAAGGACATGGATTGTTACGGGTATTAATCAATCTTATCTGTGATAAGTAGAACATTGATGTTTGGAGCGGTCTTTATGAATCACAATGTATCGAACAGGCTATCAACATAGTAGGCTTATCTACATGAAAAAGATGACGTCACACTCAATGAACAATCACCGGTTTATGAAATGCCCGCTTCTGACCGCCCTGGCCCACCAAAGGTTCCTCTACTGTGCGCTGCCTGCGTTGAGTCACTGACATGCAGGCCATGCACCCAAAGAGCCCACACGTCAGTGGAAGAACAGTGCGGTGTCCTGGGTCAGAGTCGAGGGCGCCACTCGCGGCACGCCCGGCTGAACACGCCTCCGTGCCGCATTCAAACGCCTCCATGAAACCCTCCCGTGGGGAAGCCGAGAAACCCACTCTGGACACACGTCCGTTCATGACCGGGCCGGCGTTAAACACAACGCCTGCCGAGCTCCTCCCGTCCGCCGTCTATTTAATCTCCTATTTAAACGAGGCCAAACTCCGGCCAAGAATCGCATACCTCCGCCGCTCCCCTATCTCCTCCACCATTTTGTCCACTCTTACAATGGCTTACGAAGAGTAGTTATTCCGCATCCAAGCCAGCTGGGTAGCCCGTCGGATACGAGCTATGCAGCTCGCTGATCCACCTCCCTCCCCTCGCCCGATGGAGCCAGTTGCCGCCCCAAGCCGTCGCGCGGTTCAGCAACTCGCCGCTCTAGGCCAGCTCGACGAGGAGCGGCGCACGAGCGTCGTTGCTGCCGTCCACACCGCCACCTCATACCGTGTCTCCCGTTTCTGTGGCCGAGACTCCCATGCTGGCGGCCGCGCCATGCAAGCAGCGACAGAAGCCGGGTGCGCGGAGAGCGACGAGTCGGTGGCCAGCGCCTCCGCGTCCGCCGCCATCATCGAGGAGAAGTAGAACACGGGAGGACGCCGCCGCTTGGGTCACATGAAGGCCATCGCGGAGGCGACGCCAGCGTACACAACAGGTGTCTTGCCGGATCCTTTTGTTGCAAGGACCTTCGTCGACCCCGCATGGGCTCCACGAAAGAGGGGAATGTTAGGATGAACTCGAGCCGGTGCCGGCCATGGCGAAGTAGTGGCCGGTGATGAACTCGAACCGGTGCCGGCCACCATCATCTTCGGCACCAGCCAATGATATCAGTTGGGCAGTGGGGAAGCGAGCCGTCCTTTGCGCTGAAGCATATACCTCCGAGGCTCCCGGCAGTCCGGTGATCGTGCTGCCTGACATGAGGAACACAAATCGATTGGCGGGCGACCATTTAGGCCAGGTATTATATACCTGTGCTGTCAAGAACTAGCACCGCGTAGTTCATTTGAATGTAATGAAATCCGTCATGTTTGTATGAAAATCCAGTATTTTATATGATTTATGTCGTTGTTTATATGAAATATCAGTTTGTCTACGTGTTTGCGTGAATTTCGTCCGGTTGGTTGAGTTGCTGTCATAATGTGTGCGGCTACGGTTGGATGGCGTAATTTGTGGGTCGCCGGTCGGTCTGCGGGCGGCTCGGGCGGCGTTGTGGGACGAGAAAACATAGCTCGTGCGAGCTCGTCTCCAACATGCGCGCTGGAGGATGCATGACAGCATGAGCACCCGAGCCATTCCTCGTTCATCGGTGGCAAAGGCACCGGTGGACAAAAGGGTCGCCAATATTTTGGCTACCCCGGGGAAGATCCAAACAGCCCCTCCCAACAGATTCAAATCCCTCGGCCGTGGAATTTTGCCATGTGTTGTTTTCATGGACTAGCAAGATGCCCGTGCATTGCATGGAACATCAAGATGCATTTTTTACAAACTCCCGCATGCATGCAAGGGATAATTAATGTCCTCCTTTGCTAGTACCACGAGGCAAACACCATTAATATTGCATCAATTAGTGTTAGTGGCCTTGTATATCTGCAAATTGTAATTTTGATAGTGGCCCCTTGTATATAAAAATGAAGGGAGAAAGATGAGAGATAAGGTGAGGAGGAGTGGGGCGTGGTGGTGACTGGTTGTCGGACTGAGCGGAGGCATGGGGATGGACGGCACATTATGTCTAGGTTTGTATCTCTCTCACACACACCCACATAGGTGGGGGACGTGCACGAAGAGAAGAGGTGCACGCACGGCGCATGTACTCCCGTCTCTTTCCCAACCACACCCGCGCGGGTACACGGTGGAGCTCATTTCTATACGAAAAAGGCAGCCCACGTGGTAATTTGGCACGTGTACTGGTTGTCCACTTGGTGGAGGGAGGATCATCTACCACGGGTGAACAAACAAATTGCGACTTGACGCGTTATGTTAAATTAAAAAAAGAGGCAAACCATGTGGGGCCTACCTTAGAGGCAAGGCTCTATACACTGGAGTACTTTTGATGTGTCCCGTCAACTCGCAGAACGAGGAGAAGCTTGCTTAGTACGCCGTCTCCCCCGCCCACAGGCGCGGTGGCTCGCAGGATGAGGTGAAGCTTGCTTACGAGTAGTACTACTACTACTACTACTACTACTACTGTACGCCTTTACGCTCGCTCCCTCGCCCACGCGCGCGGTGGCTCGCAGCACGAGGAGAAAATTTTACTACTCCCTCTGTTCACTCCTCGTCCCTACTACGTACTTTGGTTAGTACTCCCTACATTTACTTATACAAGGCCACTATAAAAAAATACATTTTGCATCTATACAAGGCCACAAATAGTAATCGAGACAAAATTTACTACTCCCTCCTTTCCAGTTTATGGCTCAATTTCAAAATCTCTCCAACCAAGGGAGACGGTGAGTGGTCGAATTAATTTCGTAGTTTGCACAAGTAATTAGTACGCTCTTTTTCTCAAGAAGTTATGTTTACCGAGGCATTTATTAGAACGAATGCATGAATGACCACTAAATTTCCATGAACGTGTACATGCATTGGTTAGTTTCCTCTTGACACTGCTTGCGTCGGGTGATCTAACGCACCTCGAAATCCAACATGTAATGGTACTACTACTAGTATAGTAGAATTGAGACTTATCAAACTGAAAAATGAATGTTTTTTAGATGAGCCCTATAAACCCTAGTGGGTACATACTCCGTAAAAACAGATTTTTCCAAAACTAAGTCGCTCCCTTTCATGAATTCTGTAGTATGCTCCTCCGTCGACGCTCCCTTTCATGAATTCTGTACTTCCTGTCACCGACATGTGGGACATATAGCAACCGGGTCGACGTGTCAAGCACCAAATAACAGTGCAGAACAGCAGGGGGGACGCACCCCACTCGTACCGGCTCAGTAGTAGTAATGAGCAATGAGACGTCAAATCACAATGCCGCACCTTCCCAGACGGACGAAGCAACCATTATTTCAAACTTCGGTTCACCATCATCTCAAACCACGTAGTATTGCTTCTGCCTCAAGAGGGACACGCGCATCGCCTTGGTACATCATGACACGTGTGACCGCATGACAGGCCATGCTCC
The DNA here is from genome assembly GCF_002575655.3 of Aegilops tauschii subsp. strangulata. Classification (NCBI taxonomy): domain Eukaryota; kingdom Viridiplantae; phylum Streptophyta; class Magnoliopsida; order Poales; family Poaceae; genus Aegilops; species Aegilops tauschii. The sequence goes on along the minus strand of NC_053038.3, from coordinate 45,653,966 downwards.
CCCGCCGATCGCTCGGTAAAATCACCTCATTTTTACTATACTTCCTTTGTATCGGTTTACTACATGGCATGCACGTCATTCTAGGTTGAGAATTTAACTGGCTATATATGTGATGAATAGTACTCTAGCCTTTTAAAAAATGTATACTTTTGTACAGTAGTACTATCGATGGATTGCGCCATGTTGCAAAAATTGAAATTAAAAAAAAGGTGGTACATATAGAGAGCGCTCGTCGCCAAATTATGCATATAGTACTATTAAAAAAGCTAGTACGTGCTTAATTGGGGTGCTAAATTCTATTAAATAAATACTAGTAGTATGTACATACTGAAGAGTTAAAGTAATGAGAAGAAACATAACATAGTTCTGCTGGGGGCTCAGCACAACACACCCCTCAAATTAAACTAAGCACACCTGAAATTAAACTATGCAACTAATCCGGTAGACACTGCATTAGAAGTTTAGAACCACCATGAGCAACGACACTGCCACCTTACTCGGAGTCCTCGTCCACGTCCTCGACTTCGTCCTTGTCCCTCTTCCTCTTGGCCGATAATTCTTTGCTTGAACCGCACACTTGGCTGTTGCTCTTCATCCAACCCTTGTAGATATTGAAACAAAGGTAGCCATCCATTGCAGCGTAGTGGATGTGGTCTATATCTAGTACATTCCGCTGCGATGCATGACGATGAAATGTGTAATGAGGTTTCTCCAGTTTATGGTACGAAGGATGAACCATGGCTCCTGCCAGGGTCAGCATTGAAGGCTGACGAGAGGGCACCAGCCGATTCTTCTGGAGGTCGAAGGGGTTGCCTACAACGAGGCCTATCCAACTTAGGACTTCTTTGTCGTTCTTAAAGTCTACAGTCACAAATTTCACTGTTTTGTCCTTGAGGAAGTTCATAAAATCCTGGCACTCAACGTCGGCATGGCATATGTGGTAGACCAAGCAAACGTTATGTACGCAAACCTGGATCATGGCGGGCTTCTTCCTCTCTTCGTCCTTTAGATCCTTCTCTCGTCCCAGGACTATGGTGTACTCAACATCTAGCCCAGCGACCCACTCATCATCTGAGTTTTCGGACATGCGTCTGAAGCGAGAAAGGCATCCTTTCACCGTCGCGGAAGAACGGGTGTAGATGACGTCGAACTCATCGCCGGTGATGGTTCTAACCTTGTACTCACCGCCGATCATGGAGATTTGGGACGCCATGGATTTGGGAGGAGGGTTAGGATTAGTGGAACTGCCGTAATGTGAATGGACGGGACGACTAGGAGCGAACCGCCGTAGTATTGAAGGATGTGCGGGGATGAGAGGAGCGAACTGCCAGCGTGCGAACGGCAGGGTAGTGGCTTTCCATTCTCCCATGATACGGGCTTCCGAGAGCCCTTGGATCTGAGATCGAACGGTTGCATGGCGTGATTCTAGACCTATGGGTGAATATCCTATCCTGGAGGGTTATTCTACAAATTTTCAGCAACTTAGCATGCGACCGTTTGATCTCAGATCCAAGGGCTACCAGCAGCCCGTATCATGGTCGCGCCTACCACGACCGTCGTGTCGCTCGCGCGGTTGCGCCCTTGGAGATTTAACACGGTGCGTTAGGCTATCTGATGTTGGCATGTCATACATAGTCATCACTTAGTCACTCATACTACAACAAGGTTGGCTATAAGGTTGGCTATAAGTGTATTTTTTTTTACTCCTCTCTATCTCTTTCTTCGTACTCCCTGTGTCCCATAATATAATAACGTTTTTGACACTAGTGTAGTGCCAAAAACGTTCTTATATTATGGGACACAGGGAGTACTAGTATTTATTGCATTTGCCAAGGAGTGACCTCTTCCAATGAAATGGTGTTGCTAAGTTTGCTTCATTTAATTAGCTATAGACTCAAAATTGTCTTTTCACCTAGGTATACGCGCTTAGCACCGTTTCTTCCTTGGGTCACCAAACTAGTCTCTCTCTTCTTGATTAACTTGCCACATCAGACTTTATGCCTATGTGGCAAGCTTAAGCACCTGTAGGAGCAAGGTAAGTACAATAGTGCGCTTTACATGGCATTTTTGCATATGTGGAGGAAAGAGAGGCAAGGAAAAAGTGGAGAAGTGGGCTCTCATGCAAGAGCCAGCCTCTACTACATGGTGGAGCATTGGGAGAGGCACCTATATGGAGGTGGTCAGGAATCGGGAGACTCACGCCGATCGTAGCGCCGCAGTTGAAATGATAATGGCAAGTCAAATCACGGGGGCCCACCTGTCCAGCAGTAACTCGCTGTCAAATCACACAGCCCTACGTTTGCAGCAGCCTACTCCCTCGTCTTCTCGTGTCTCTGTCGAACCGACTAGGCGGAACTGCCCCGCCTACCGCGCAAGAAAAGCCCCGCCCTCGACTTTTAAATACAACTACATCCGCTTAAGAATCCAACGATATACTTTTTGTGACATAGTAACTCATATTTAGTTAGTCAAATGGATGACCTAGAACTACGTGCAGGCCCTATAAACCGAGACGCCTAAAAATAAAAAAAAACCGAGACGGAGAGGGTAGTTCAGCACGTATCTTTTTAGATCAATATAGTCGGGATTCACCAAGGAGCAAAACCAAGTGGCAGGTTGCTCCTGTCGTGTTGGCGTAGCAACTCAAGCAGGGTCAGCCCGCACACGAAATGGCGACACACTTCAGGACCCCTTTGGCTGACATGTGGCTCATCCACCGTCTTGTTCCACGTGCGATGCACCAAATTACAGTTCGGAGCAGCGGTTGGAATTGGAGGCACCCCGGTCGTAGCACCGTAGTAGTAGAAAATGAGCAATGAGGGGTCAAATCACAAAGCCCCACCTTTCCCGCATTAAGCTGGACGGACGAAGCAACCATCATTTCACTCTAGGGCGCAAGAGCATAAAGAAAAGAGAAAACAATGATGCGTGCGGCAGCTACCTAGGGCACCCTAGGGTAGGGGTCTCCACTACAGATCCTTTTTTTAAAGCGCCTCCAATACAAATCGGCTTCTCCCTCGTCCTCTTGAAGAAAACCGATGATGAGTGCGGCGGTAGGGTTTGTAGGAGTACTACGGCATGCGGGGCCACGTCGTAGTAAACGGGTTCGAGTCGACGCCTTAAATATGTGTGTGCCGCTTGGTTTTACGGGAACGAGGCAGCATTTTGGGTTCGGGGACCAGCGGAGATATAGTACGTACTAAAAATTGTGGACGTCGGTTCGACCGAAAGGCAATGATGCATGGGCCCTGCATTTTGATATACCCGGGGCCGCGTGAAATTTGCTACTCTACTCAAAACTAGTAAGGTACACATGTATTGAACGCATGAGATTTCGAAACCAAATTACGAATAAATACACACTATAGCATGTAAAGCTTTGAGTCATATATGCATGATGTAGATGTTCGTTTAGTTCTTATAGTTCATCTCATTCAAAATCAATTAGTTTTATAAAAATGTTAAGATTCATGGGGTTGTGAATTGTAAATCATAAAGTAAAAAACAAATAATGGCAATTCATTTAGGAAAAAATAATCAATTATGATACAGAAGATTCTAGAACAAAGGAGAAGTGCTTGTGTTTGGAGGTTTCTGCATTATCCTTAAGTTCAACCATGGAGTCTTCTAAATTGTACATGTGGCAGATCTGGTGGAATGTTGATGATATCCAACGGCCAGTAGTGCTCGGATTTGCCTATCTCTGCACTGTCGTGTTAGCTCATCCAGCGACCATCTTTCAAAGTTATTGGCACACTATATAGTTCTTGTGCCATAGTTGCATGTTTTGGAAAAAAGCTACTAGTTGGTTGTACTATCTATTTAGGAATAGAAGATGTATACATGGAAGTTGTAGGGAAAGAGATGACATGGAGCATCTCAATTCCTATGAGTAGGGATTGGAAAAGAGATGTCATTTGGTTCACATCATAGGAACTTTTCTATTGAATCTAGAGATGACATGTATCTCAATTCCTATGAGGAGGGATTAGAAAAGAGATGTAATTTGGTTCATATCATAGGAACTTTTCTATTGAATATACGCTAATGTTTATTTTCCTTTGAAATTAAGGGAGTATAGGAATCCATTCATATGAACCAAGTGGCTCTAAAGTTATAGAAATGATATCATGTTTATTTCCTTTGAAATGTGGAGTATATGAATCTATTCCTATGAACCAATTGGCTCTAAAGGAAAAAATCCTATAAAAATCATATCATATAGAGTTCCTATGATATTCCTCGACACTAAAGGATGCTTGAAATTGCTGCGGGTGATACGATGGTCTTTCTTTGTAGACTCCTCACCCATCTTTATAGTTACCTCTCGAAGATGAATGAAATGATATATACATGGTATTCTACATGTGCAAGTACACGAAAACTCGGTAAAAGTTTGCGAGGTTCGAATTTTCAATAAAGCTATATGCACTGCATTTCAGAACGGAGGGAGCATACGGCAGTTGCTAACACTCACGTGGAAGATTTGTGTGCAGGAGGAGTGGCTGTTCTGTTAAATGACATGGCAAAACTGACACTGTCGGATGCCGATCTAACGGTTCTTACGGCGTTCGTCAGGAAAAGGCTTGTGGCGAACGTTTGTCGGATAATGATTTACGGACACATACATTGCATTGATACATGCCCCCCTCTCTCTCACGCACACGCACCCTCACGAGTCACGACTCTCCCGAGTCCTCTCGCAGACTCGCACGTCGCACCCACCGTCTATCTGCAGGTAGACGTCACGCACATATGTGCTCTTCACACCCTACCCTCAGAACTTCTAAAAAACAAAAGACGGCACACACATTTTATTTTAGCTCACACGTCACACACTTATACTATTACTCTTGCGGCGAACGTTCTTTGGGCATAGTATATTGTACTCTCACGAAGAGAAGCGGTGCACGCACGCACTAGTTCTCTCACACCCACTCGCGGGTACACGTAGGAGCGCATTTTTTTGAAGCTGGTACAACAAAATCACTCCACTATATATAAAAGCAGGAGCCTTAGCGCTTGCTTTACTAGGGTTCCTCTCGTTCACTCTCTCATGCTCTCCAGATCTAAGCAACACATAGGCGGCCACACTCTCTCTCAGCTGACGGCTCGTCACAAATCCGGCCGGACAACCTCGACCGGCGCAGGGGTGTAGGTGCATCGTTCACGCTGTCGTCGGTGGCGAGGGAGGAGACCAACGGCTGCCCGCGCGTCCCGATCGGCGGCCGTGCCGTTCTCTCCGAGAGAGCACCGGCTCGGGAGGGCCTCCGACCCCTTCTTCCTCCCTACGCTATTGTGGCCAAGATGCAGCCTCCCGACGCCGTCTTTGCCACATGCCGACGACCCTCAGGTATATATTCCTTCGAAACCTGCCTTGCTCTACTGCCCCAGCTCCCTTCGTGTGGATCCTTTTCTACTTCCGTCCGCTGTTCCAAAGCCACCTAGACTTCTACTATTATTAGAAGTAAAGCTAGTTCATACAGTTGACTCAAAGCGTTGGTTCAAACAGGGAAGAAAGTGGGAAAGTGGTAGCATGAATCTAGGACTTGGTTCTAAGAGGAAACGGGGGAAAGTAGTAATATCTGTCACTGTTTAAATAACCGTATTTCGTATTTGCGCAAACAGGGATGTCTGTCTCCATATCGTTTCGGGATGTCTGTCTCCGTATCGTTTCTATCCGCGCAATCAAAAGCACACACCTCAGTTTTAGTACAACAGCGCAAAATGAGATGGCTATCCCTCGTTGCCGTCGTTTAACCTCCCGTCTTCAAGGTATCCCTACATTGGTACTAGTAACTAAGGTAGAATGACCAATGCAATCTAAAAGAAGCTGATTCGTACGTTTTACTTCCTGATTGCAGTGCAGGGACGAGCGAAAACAACTGCATCCTAGTCCGGAATGCACTTTCTACCAGTTCATCCATGGACCAAGGACTAGCTGGCGCGGCTGCACGGCGGTTTTTTGGACAGGTGCACGGACAAGAGGCATTGTGGTCTGCTTATTTATGCAAATAGCGGTGCTTAAATTTAGTGGAATGCACAAGCATTTCAGCTGGTCACTACACTGCATGGTTCAGTTCAGCATTCCAGCTGAGATCACAATTATAATTGGTTATTCTGGAATGAGAGAACCTAACCCTGAATGGTGGCAACAAGAAAAAACCAGAGTGAACTCCAGGAAATTTAAGCCTGCCGGGAGGCCCTTTGCTCAGAGAAGCCTTGCTTGTTTTTTCCTGATTTGTAAACCTTCTCACAACTTTGTCTTTTGCTGTGAACTAGTATATGTTTGTTATGTTCTATGAATCATTGAGATGTATAAAATTGCTTAACTTATGCTTTTCAAGTTTTTTATGAAGACGAGTTTAATTTGAGTGTTCCACATGAGCGCTGGACTAGCGTGTGAACGTTTGGAATTTATTACATTGTGGCCTCAATTAACTGCATGAACCACTGTAACAAGATACATAGTTGATTATATGTCAGACAACAGATTGTTGATTGTTAGCTGGTCGATAGCCTAGTGTTGAAGCGAGCTGAGCCAATGTGCCGTGTTTTGCACAACTGCTTACAAGTGGGGTAGCACCAACAGTGTTTACAAGTACTTATGTATATGTTGGCGCACAGTTCTCGAACGAGTGCTCTATTTCATCAAAACACACACTGCTCATATGATAAACCGTGACAACTTATGTCTTACCATGCCATATTCATGAAAAAACTAGTGAGGACGCATCTGTTTCGGCAACAATTACGATGGTTCTCACATGATTCACAGGCACACAAAAGTAGCAGCAGTTCCCATAGACGGATTCAAACAGAGTACTAGCCCCAGAGGGGTCGATAACAGGCAAGGTTTGGATAATTAGACACAATCCAAACTACTATTAAACACTAGCTAGGGCAACTATTTCACGCCTCGATCTAATTTGGGCTGGACACAAGACGGACCTTGCCATGAACATCATCGAGGACGTCCCGCAGTAGCTCAATCCTGCGAACCTTCATGAAGACAACCTTGTGGCCTTCCTGCGTAAGCTTGACAAGAACAGTATGCCTCACAAACGAAGGAGTAGCTTTGAACTTCTTGTGATTTAGTACACCCTGGACAACACGCCTGACAATAGTGAGGCTGGAATACAACTCTTCATTGGTATAACCGCAAATGGCTTCCAGGATCCAACAGCCTAAGAACTCTATTTTCCCAGTGCGTATATTCAGGTCGTCCGCCTCATAGCGAGTGACATGTACAACCACACAATCCTTGTCTGCATCAGGGCTCTAATTGAAACAGAAACAAATTCTGAATTACTTTTCAGTATAAGAAACACAAGTTATTTAAACCACTATGTATAGCATGGCATCGAAGCTAATAAAATTTTGCATTATTAATCACCACATACTTCCTTTTCTAAAAAAAATCACCACATACTTAGATGAAAAACCACAATCGAGATCGGCAAAGAAGGAAATCGCCTTGGGCAGCTCAGCGGGGGGGACACATCCTCGAAGGGGGAAAACTGCTCCTGCAGTGCCACGGGGGCTGTAACCTCAAACGGGGCGTTGACCATCTCAGTAGTGGCCATGAGCGTATCTGGGGTCAGCTCTGTGGTTGCCTCCATCTTCTTGGAGCTCTCTGTCTCGTGGGGATCAGCCTCCCGCGTCTGCTCCAATATCGGCAGATCTTTGCCTGGTTCTCCTTGGTCCATCATGAAACTGACGAATACTAGGAGACCACTGAAAGGAAAACACAATCGCAATGACAATGAAACAAAAAAGAGAGTGAGGATCGGTTACTGCTTTGCAAAAGTTCTTTTTTTCTGAACGAAAATATACCAACATCACGGATCCGCTTACCTTCCCTTCGTTCGGAGAGAAGAACAGTGGCAGATGCGAGTGTTGCCTTTCTTGAAGACGGTGAGGGAGAAGGGGATTCAGCGAAGAGTGAAATGATGGTTGCTTCGTCCGTCAAACTTAGACCGCGGGGAGGTGGGGTTTTGTGATACGACGGCTCGTTACTGCCGCGCTACGACCGTGGTGACTCTACGCCTGCATACTGCCTTCTAATTTGGTGGATGGCATTTGGGCCCGCGCGCTGCATGGCCCGCATGTCGGTGAACAAAAGTATAACGGCATTCAGTAGAGGGAGACGTTTCAATGACCTAGGAGGAGCCAGAAGCGGTAGAGTGTCTCCACTGTACTAGTAGTAATTGTTTTTCTGGGTAGCTGTAGAGTGTCTCCACTGTACTAGTAGTAATTGTTTCTCTGGGCCCAAGACAAAACAGCCCATCCACACTAGTAAATAGTAAAATCAATTCAAAAGCCCATCCACACTGGGTGCTCTTCTTCCTCCTTGCTCCCAGCCATCTCACGTCAGCTCGCTCCACTCGTACCCCGAAATTCCTCACCTCACTCCTACAGAAAACCCCAGCTCCCCTTCTTCTTCGCTCGCACTACAACTAGGCTCGTCATTCGTTACCCTGCTCAAATCCGTGAGCGCGACGCCCTCGAGGAAAATGGAGTCGGCTGACCCCAGCGCCAAGAAGATGAGGCTCCCGCCAGCGGCGACGCCTGTTGTAGATCCCGCACCCGGCAGCGCGGGGAGAAGCGGCGACCCCGCCCCCACCGGATCCCAGGAACCCATAGAATCTTAGGTGGACCGCATCAGCGATCTCCCAGACGCCGTCCTTAGAGAGATCATCTCACTTCTCCCCACCAAGGATTGCTGCCGCACCCAAGTCCTCTCAATTCGGTGGCGCCCTCTATGGCGCGCCGTGCCCCTTAATCTCGACTGTCTTCAGCTATCTCTCTTCAATGATTTTGAAATCCCCAGAGCCATCATCTCCTCCCACCAGGGCTCCGTTCAAAGCCTCTGCATCCCGTCATGCTACCTGACCAAGCATACCATGCCCTGCACGGTGGATGCCTGGCTGAAATCCCCTGAATTCACATAACTATAGATGCTTGAGTTCTACTATTCCCCTGGAAATCACATACCACATACCAAACGCCATGAACTTGTGCCCTCGGCACCGATGTCCATCTCGCGGTTTTCATCCTCTCTCCACACCGCCACCTTTGCGCTGTGCTACCTACCAGACAATCTGGTACTAAACCTTCGACTCCCATTTCTCAAGAAACTTTCACTTGTGCGTGTTCGTATAGCGGAGGCCTCATTGCATAGCATCATCCACTCCAATTGCCCTGCGCTGGAGTGCTTGGTGCTTGTTTTCACAGTTAGAATCGGTTGTCTCCAAATAAAGTCGCCTAACCTTGTAAGAATTGGAATTTCTTTTGACAGAAGGCAGCTCATCATCCAAGATGCCCCTTCACTTCAAAGGTTGATCCTTGATTCTAGTTATTCACCATTGCAAATAACCGTCCTCTCTGCGCCTAAACTTGAGACCTTGGGTGTAATACATGATCTATGTGCTCATTTCAATATGGTGTTTGGCTCCACAGTTCTTCAGGTACTTTATATTATCATCTACACTTGTAACCATAAGCTGCATTTTAAATTTCTGCGCATAATTTATATATCATCTTGGAGTACACATTTTGTACTAATATTATGTTCTATGCTCAATGAAGAGTTTCTCCATGGATGGCCTATCAATGGTGCTGGATTCTGTCAAGATCTTATATATCCAAATGAATAGTTTTGATCTGAACAAGATTATTGGCTTGCTGTAATGCTTTCCATGTCTGGAGAAGTTGTATATAAAGGTGATAATTTCACGCACATTGGAAGCCCGCATATAGTGTACTAGAATTAACCGTTCAGCTGTTGCTCTTTCGACACTCTTCTTTTAGACCTTAACTGTTTTCAATCTTCATGTCTATTTAGGCAACAGGACGGGGTAAGAAAGTTATAACCAATCGGTGGATTCGTAAGCATCGGGATTTTCTCACTTCACATGAGACTCTATTGAACACAATAACGCTAGAACGATATGTAGCCAACCGTGCAAACATAAGATTTGTCACATTCTTCCTGCTGAATGCGAGGTTACTATTGTCCATCAGGCTTAAGTTTATCAACAGCATGGTTTTGACGGATGGGTATGTCGAAGAGCAAAAAAAGGAGTTTCAGGTGGGCAAAAGAGCTTCTGAACGTGTCGGGCTTCTATTTACAACATATTGTGGTCATAATCCAGTAAATTTTACGAACCCAGGATGTTCATTGTATCGACCTGACCGATCCATTTGACTGTGACTGCCGAAAATAGTGCTGGAGTTAGATGTTGTGGCCCTTTTCAATCTGGTTTTTTTTGTAAACCTGATGAACAATTAACCCTCGTGCTTTTGTACAGTTTGTAAGCTGGAGTTAGATGTTCCTGCCCTTTTCAACTCGGCTGTGACTGTCATATTTTCTTTGAAACAAGGCAAATGGCTTGCCATGCGTTTAATTTAGAATGAAATATTGTAACAAATCCCAACCAAGGGAAATAACATCACTCTCGCCGGCTACTTGAGCTCACTGTGCATTACAGAAGCCAAGTGATTACCCCCCACCAGCACCCACAAGCTTATTTCGAACTAGCACATCAAATGGGCTGTAAATTTTCATCGGAAAGGCTGCATGACTGTGACAGATTTGGATTCTGACATTTGGGACCCACGAGGAAATAGCCTATCCAAGGTGGTGTCGACTTACTAGCCAGTCAACAAACGATTCTGCCTACCAGCCGTTGGATTGACATCCAACATCTGTCGTGTATCTTCTATCTCTTGTCTTCTTCTTCCTCCAGCCGCCCAAACCAAACGACCCTGTCGGCTCCGCCTGCTCCCGCCTCCCATGGCTGGCTGCGCCTCCGCCGCCCTACCGTACGTACCCTCCAACGTTGGCCAGTCCGTCCCTCTATTCCCCCACACGTCCTGTTATTCTCTGGCGACGTCAGCCCCAACACGCACCCGCGCCCGAACCAGTCAACCCTCGTACTCCCCTCCGCCTGCGACTGGACCGGCGCATCTTCAACAGCTCCTGTTCGTTCCGTCCGAGGCCTCGTCGTCGTCCTCCGCCTTGCGGCCTTGGTTCGCTCGCCGTGCGCGGTGCACCGCCCTCTTGCGTTGTCAACGTCGTCAACAATCGAGAGGAACAAGGAGATGACTGTACGTGGAGAGGATGACAGTAGGGACCCACCAGCGTCATGGCAGTACGCAAGCAAGTGCCTCTATAGTACAAGCCCAAAAATATGGTTCCTCCTAATGGTTGGACATCTGGGGCTCACGCCATTGTCAACGTAGTCAATAAACGAGAGAATTACACTACGAGCGGCTGACACCAGGGACCCAGCAAGTCACGCAGTTTTTTTTGAGGAACAAGCAGTTGTTATTTATACTAGTTTTAGCGACAGATCAGGGTAACAACGGGGCTGTGCGGGGGCTGTGGCCCGTCTAGCCAGGGTTTTATTTATGTTTACCACATCATGAGCCCAGTTGTGTTTTTTTCTTGCTGAAAATGGCTAGCCCAGTTCTATTTTTTTTAAGAAATACCCAAACAAGGCCTACTTGCTTGATCGGCCCTGCTGGGCTGCAAATCTTTCAAGACGAGGAGAGTTTCATTCGGTTTGCCCAGAAATGGGCTGTACATTATTAAAAAGCATCAAACCGGGAATTAGTTTCAATTTTTTTTCATTACAAGATCTTAAATTCCATTGATTTTTATGCATGGACAATTATTTGGATTTTATATTTATATAAATTATTTTTCAAAATAGTTCGAATGTGAATCGATATTTCTGGATTAAAAACAGTTGACCGCACTGAAATATGCAAAATTTCATATACTTTTTAACCGTGGCCACAATATGGGGTGTAATGCTAACAAAAAGAAGATGGGCTCCCAAAAAATTCTTAAGAATTAGCAAATGGGTTGTACATTATTAGAAATAATGGCAGATGGGTTGTATGCTGTTTTCCACAGATTTGAGGCTGACTTGTGCGCCTACTACAGGTTGACGTGTATGGTTTCATAAAAAAAAGGTTGACGCACACGCAACGCCCTGTCAACTTAGTCAACACACGAGAGCAGTGACTGTTGGAAGTCCATCCAACGGCTGTCGTGCTTCTTCAATCTCTGCTCTTCATGCTCCAGCCGCTCAAACAAGCGCCGGCGGGACTGCCTGCCCCCTCCTCCCACGGCCGGCTATGCTGCCGCGCAGGCCACACGGCCCCACCGTACTCCCATCGCTGGCCTAGCCATCCCTCTACTCACCCACACATGCTGTTATTCTCCGGCGACGGCAGACGAACCAGTAAACCCTCGTACTCCTCCGCGTATGAAACAACTGCCGATTATTCCCTGGCTCCGTGTCGTTCCCTTCCTAGGCCTCGCCGTCGTCCACCGCCCTGGTGCTCTCGGCGCGGCCTGGTCAACGTGGTCAATGAATGACATCCATCGGAAGTGGACTGTACGTGGAGAGGCTGACAGCTGGGTCCACAGCCGCACGCAAGGAAATGCCTCCTTATTACGCGCAAAATAATGATTCCTCCACCTGACAGCTAGGACCCACAGGAAGGGCCTGTATTTCGCGAAAAAATGTTCCCCCAGCTGACAGGTCGGACCCACCAGCTATATCTTCGAACGCAAGGAAGTGCCTCCTTATTACGCCCAAAAAAATGAATACCCCCCTGCTAGCTGGGACCCACCATATTGTTGGGCTGACTTGTGGGCCTACTAAGTTGACGGGGACGGAGGGCTTTGTCAACCTAGTCAATACTCCAGTGACCGTATGATGTCCACCTAACGGCCATAGTGCTTCTTCAACCTCTGGTCTTCTTGCTCCAGCCGCCAAAAGCAGCGCCGGTCATGCCGCCTGCTCCTGCCTCCCGTGGCCAGCTGTGCTACCGCGGAGGCCTCACCGCCCCCATACTACTCCCACCACTGGCCAGACCATCCCTCCACTCACCCACACCCCCTGTTATTCTGCGGCGATGGCAGTCTCAGATCGCAGCCGAACCAGTGAACGCTCGTACTCCTCTCCGCGTGGGCATCCACTGCCGCGTCTTGCCCGGCTCCACGTCATCCCCTTCCTAGGCCTCGCCGTCGTCCACCGCCGTGGTGCTCTCGGCGCGGCGTGGTCAATGTGGTCAACGACCGACTTCCATCGGAAGAGTACTGTACGTGGAGAGGCTGACAGCTGGGTCCACGGCAGCCGCAAGGAAGTGCCTCCTTATTACACGAAAAATAATTATTCCTCCACCTGACAGCGGGGACCCACCGGATGGGCCACCAGTATTTTAAGAAAAAAATCGTTTCCCCCTGACTGCTGGGACCCACTGGACGGGCCACCGTATTTCGCGAAAAAATGTTCCCCCCGTTGTCAGCTCGGACCCACCGGAAGTGCCTCCTTATTACGCACAAAAAAATGAATACTCCCCCAGCTAGCTGGGACCCACCTTGGTGGGAGGCTGACTTGTGGGCCTACTAAGTTGACGGAAACGAAGGGCTTTGTCAACTTAGTCAATATGAACGATTCTCGCTCCAGTGACCGTACGATGTCCATCCAACGGCCGTAGTGCTTCTTCAACCTCTGGTCTTCTTGCTCCAGCCGCCCAAAGCAGCGCCGGTCGTGCCGCATGCTCCTGCCTCCCGTGGCTGGCTGTGCTGCCGCAGAGGCCTCACCGCCCCCGACTATTCCCACCGCTGGCCAGGCCCTGCGGCGACGGAAGCCTCACACCGCAGCCGAACCAGTGAACCCTCGTACTCCTCTCCGCGCGGGCTTCCACTGCCGCGTCTTCCCCGGCTCCGCGTACTCCCCTTCCTAGGCCTCGCCGTCGTCCACCGCCGTGGTGCTCTCCGCGCGGCGTGGTCAACGTGGTCAAGGAACAACTTCTATCGGAAGAGTACTGTACGTGGAGAGGCTGACAGCTGGGTCCACGGCCACAGCCCAGTTTTTTTGTGATTTGCCAAGTAAGTCGCTTTGTCAGGCCTGTAGGGCTGCAAATCTTTCAAGACGAGGAGAGCTTTCATTTGGCTGGCCGAGAAAATGGCCCATCAGTAATGAGAAGTGGGTTGTACATTTTTAAAACACATCAAACCAGCAATTAGTTTCAAATATCTTTTTTTCATTTAAAGATTTTAAATTACATTAATTTTTATGCGTGGAGAATTTGTTGGATTTTATATTGATATACATTTATTTTTAAAATCAGTTTGAATGTGAGTCGAAATTTCAGGATTAAAAACAGTTCGGACCACACTGAAATATGCAAAATTTCGTATAATTTTTTAACCGTGGCCACAATATGGGCTGTAATGCTAACAAAATGAATATGGGCTCCAAAAAAACCCTTAAGAATTAGCAAATGGGCTGTAAATTATTAGAAATAATGGCAAATGGGTTGTATGCTGTTTTCCACAGATTTGAGGCTTTCCTAAAAAAAGGTTGACGCACAAGCATTGACTGTTGGATGTCCATCCAACGGCCGTCGTGCTTCTTCAATCTCTGCTCTTCCTGCTCCAGCCGCTCAACCAAGCGCCGGCGGGACTGCCTGCTCCCTCCTCCCCGTGGCCGGCTGTGCTGCCGCGCAGGCCTCACCGCCCCACCGTACTCCCATCGCTGGCCTAGCCATCCCTCTACTCACCCACTCCTGCTGTTATTCTCCGGTGACGGCAGACGAACTAGTAAACCCTCGTACAGTCGTACTCCCCTCCACGTGGGAAACAACTGTCGAGTCTTCCCTGCCTCCGTGTCGTTCCCTTCCTAGGCCTCGTCGTCGTCCACCGCCCTGGTGCTCTCGGCGCTGCCTGGTCAACGTGGTCAACGACCGACATGCATCTGAAGTGGACTGTACGTGGAGAGGCCGACAGCTGGGTCCACGGCCGCACGCAAGGAAATGCCTCCTTATTACGCGCAAAATAATGATTCCTCCACCTGACATCAGGGACCCACCGAAAGGGCCTCTGTATTTCACGAAAAAAAACGTTACCGCCACTGACAGCTCGGACCCACCAGCTATATCTTCGCACGCAAGGAAGTGCCTCCTTATTACGTACAAAAAAATGAATACTCCCCCTGCTAGCTGGGACCCACCATGGTGGGAGGCTGACTTGTGGGCCTACTAAGTTGACTGGGACGGGGGCCTTTGTCAACTTTAGTCAATATGAACGATTCTAGCTCCAGTACCGTACGATGTCCATCCAATGGCCGTAGTGCTTCTTCAACCTCTGGTCTTCTTGCTCCAGCCGCCCAAAGCAGCGCTGGTCGTGCCGCATGCTCCTGCCTCCCGTGGCCGGCTGTGCTGCCGTGGAGGCCTCACCGCCCCCTACTATTCCCACTGCTGGCCAGGCCCTGCGGCGACGGCAGCCTCACACCGCAGCCGAACCAGTGAACCCTCGTAATCCACTCCGCGCGGGCTTCCACTGCCGCGTCTTCCCCGGCTCCCCGTCGTCCCCTTCCTAGGCCTCGCCGTCGTCCACCGCCCTGGTGCTCTCGGCGCGGCGTGGTCAACGTGGTCAAGGAACGACTTCCATCGGACGTGGACTGTACGTGGAGAGGCTGACAGCTGGGTCCATGGCCGCAGCAAGGAAGTACCTCCTTATTACGCAGAAAATAATGATTCCTCCACCTGACAGCTGGGACCCACCGAATGGGCCACTGTATTTCGCGAAAAAAACGTTTCCCCCTGACTGCTGGGACCCACCAGCTACATCTTCGCACGCAAGGAAGTGCGTCCGGGCAAAAAAAACGATTCGCCCCCTGACTGCTGGGACCCACCAGCTACATCTTTGCAGGCAAGGAAGTGCCTGACAATCGGGACCCACCTGGTCGAAGCGTACGTAGCATTGTCATTCTGGTCGCGAACGTGTACGTACATACTGGTCGATGTAGAGGCGCGCACGTGTCGTAGTAGAGGCGTGCACGTAGCATGTACACGTACGTACAGCGGCCAGTGTGCAAGAAAGAAAATACGGCCACGTACGTACATACGGGCACGGTCTCGAACGCCTACTCGCGCATACGTACGGCCAGGGCTCGTGTACATGGCTGGGTCGGAACGGAGAAAAAGCGTCGTCGTCGTGTTCATGGAGAGCCAACCGGCTGGGTCGGAACGGAATGCGTCGTCGTGTTCATCGGGAGGGCTTGGACGGAACAGCCGATGGAAACGAGGCCTGGCGTACCGCAGAACGGAGGAAACGGCCTTGTGTTCGACCGGCCACGTTTGAAATGGGATCCTGTTCATCGGGAGGGGTCTGGCGTACCGCAAAACGGAGGAAACAGATCTCCTACGGTCGAAATGGGGGTCATGTTGATCGGGAGGGATGTGGCGTACCGCAAAATGGATGAAACGGACCTCCTACGGTCGAAACGGGGGTCCTGTTCATCGGGAGGGGTGTGGCGTACCACAAAACGGGACTCCACAGGACACTTTTCATCTCCACCGTCGACCCCCTCCAGCCTCCACGAGCTACTGTTCATCCACCATCGACCTCCTCCAGCCTCCACCTGCGACTGTTCATCCACGGGCTCCTGTTCATCCACCCTCCACCACGCGCTACTCCATCGGCTACTGTTCAACCAGCCCTCTCCACGGGCTCCTGTTCAACCACCCCTCCACGGGCTACTGTTCATCCAGACCTCCACCGTCTACTTTTCATCCTGCCCTCCACGGGGTGGTCCTGTTCATCCTGCCCTCCACGGGGTCCTGTTCATCCAGCGCAACCAGCTCGATCGATCGGGGTCCTGTTCATCTAGAGGCAACACCACGGGGTCCTGTTCATCCACCCCCACCGGGAACTGTTCACCCAAACCCCCCAGCAACGCTCACTGTTCATCCAGAGTCAGCATCGATCGGCTTCAGTTAACAGCCATCATCGATCGCTCGGGTTCAGTAACGTGTAGCCTGCAGTGCAATCGATCGGGTTCAGTTAGAGCCCAACGCCTCGCTCGGGTTCAGTTAGAGCCAACGCCTCGCACACACACGCGTACGTGTACGAGAGAAACGCGCATCGCTCGGCCCCCGACCTTCCACCGTAACCGGGAACTCCCCTAAATTTTCCTCGCCCTCGCTTCTACCACGGTTTTTTCCGTCATGGACGGCCCAAAGAATGTCATGCAGCTGCGTCTCCGGCACGCCCAGGACGAAAAGCCCATTTTCTGTCATGATTTTTTGTCATAGAAGTAGGAGCCCACCACATCTATGATGATACCGGGTTTTGTCACAATTATCGTCATAGAAGTGTCATATGTATGACAGAAAAAAATTTCGTTCGGCCCAACATGTCACGGATGTGTCTTTTTTTGTAGTGGAGGTGGGAGTTAATACACCGCGCCTAAGTGTTTTGGGATTATTTGGTTTTTGTAAGGTGCCTTAGAGCGAGTACAATAAGGTACAGTCAGCAGGCTGTAAGAAGTAAAGTAATACTCCCTTCTTTTCGGTTTATGGGGCTTATCTCAAAATCTTAGTTTTTCCATTTCATAAGGCTCAATTTGGTTGTTCCCCATCACAAGTTCAGATTCCAAGGTGCATTAAATCACTACATACAAGTATTAAGTGAAAATTGACCAATGCATGTACTTTATGCATGCATGCATTGCAATTAATACATTGGTAAACATAAATTTTTGAGGAAAACAAGATCATTAATTGGGTGCTTTTGCAAATTACAAAAAGTATTCCACCACTCACCATCTACCTTGGTTGGTGAGATTTTTGAATTGATCCCTATAAATCGGAAAGGAGGGAGTATTTCTAATGCTTAGTTGGAGGAGAGATGATAGGAGAGAGAATGTAAGCGGGCTCTCATGCAAGAGCCAGCTACAACACATGCTCCTAGGCACTATGTGAGACTAGAAAGTGGGTCATGTATTAATAAAGTAGAAAATACTTATAGCTAATTGTTATACATGTTTGCTATAAGTTGGCTATAGATGACATGGCACTTTCTTATAGTCAACAGTTGGCTATACTATTAAGTATTAACCATGCTCTTATACACCTAGACGGAGGGATTAAAGCAGGATGACTTGGAAGGGGGCAGAGGAGCTGTAAGAAATGGTTCATCATAAGTCTTTCACCACTGTAGTAAAAATTCTCAATTAATCTCATAAATGGCAAGCGAGAACTCTAATGGAGCAAAATCATACATGGAAGATTCTAGACTAAACCATAAATGGATACACTTTTATTCAAGCGCGATACTCTAATAGTGCATGGAATGTTCTATACTATATAAAGAAGAAGTCTCCACATGCTTAGACAGTGGATTACATTGAGCGAAGACTAATGATGAACATTTGGCTTGGTAATGCATATGACCAGGTGAACTGCCTTGGAGTCCCCGTGCACCATCTTGGGGTGAAAATCATACCAAGCATCTTCCATGTCCACATTGCCAGGAACGCAGCAGCTCGGCACAGTCTCAATCAGTGTGATGGAGGCGGCGTGGGCGCCCTCGTACCTCGGAGGGGCAGTAACAGTGAGCACGCACCTGTACACCGGCCTTGTGTCAGCGTCAGCGGTGTTGCCCATGACGCACACTACAGAGACGGGGCGGCGGCCTACGCGGGCCTTGCCGGTGCCCATGGCCAAGTGGAAGACGCTGCCGTCCTCCTCCGTGACTAGCAGGTGGCGGTGATCCTCCAGCGACTCCGGCACGGCGAATGGGTAGCACGTCTCGTACTTGATGTACCGCCGCGGGCCAGTAGTGATCGACGGATGGTGCCGTGAGGTGATGCACGAGGCTCACCAGCGAGCCCTCAAATGGAGGCGTGCACTCATAGCAGTAGTAGGGCGCGTGCGCGCATCTGGAACTATGCTCCGCCAGCGAGTGCTGGTCGACGTACCTCTCACATCCGAAACTCTTGTAGATGCAGGGCACCTTGCAGGCATCGACCAGGCCGTCCATGAAATGGGAGTGGCTGTAGGGGATGTTGCGCCCGCCGAATGGAGCACGGGAGGGAGTGGCTGTAGGGGACGTTGTGCCCGCCGAATGGACCGCAGGAGTAGCACACGAAGCAGTAGTTGGTGCTCCTCCCTAGTCTCTACTCTTATGAAAACCAAGTTGGTGATGATGGTGTGCCTGCCATCTTGTAATATAGATCGTCCGATCTATATCTGACAGATAGAAAGCAAACTATGACAATTTTACAAAAGATACCCGCACCTCTCTCCACATTTACAGATAAGGCCTTACCTCGTTCATCCTTATCTCCCACAACCTCATTGTTGAGCAATTAAAAAAGGAAGTCTCTGGAACAATCTGGCCTGGTGGCCACTGCCGGCGTCGTCCATCCCCATGCCTCTTCCCAGTCCGCCCACCAGTCACCACCACGCCCCACTCCTCCTCACCTTATCTCTCATCTTTCTCGAGATATCATTTTTTTGATGAAATTCTCGAGATACCATTTTTCTGATAAAATTCTCGAGATATCATTAGTTTTTACAGATGGGATTACTCCTGCATGGGTCAATCACAACAGGTGTTTTGTAAAAAAATGCATCTTGATGTTTCGTGCAATGCACGGGCATCTTGCTAGTTTGCATATAATTCCAAACACCATGTAGACACGGTCTTTGACCATTTTACAACTATGTTAGTATCATTGTTAGGGGTCAGCCGGTGCAAGTTATAGCCCCGAGTGTTTTAACCTTTTTTTAGTAATGATATCTGCCGATTGTTCGCCACGAGCTCAATACTGGAGAATCCCATGTAGCCATCGGATTTCCATCCGATGGTGGCCTGTTTTTAAGCCATAGTATTTGACAAAACTACCACCCTTACACACGTATTGTAACTGTGTCGCGAGCGTTGGCAACTGCCATGTCTCCCAGCGAATGTTCGCTAGGGATTGGAGTTAGCACTAAGGGCAGTTCGTAGTCGTTCCACGCTCGGGCATTGAAGTTTGTAACTATTTTAGATTAGAATATACAACTCCTCTGGTGCTAGTAGTAGAGCAGAGTCCTACTCCACTATATCAAACTAGGGCATAGTAGTAGGTATTGTAGGGAGTACTAGTACTGTGATCACTCATCGATATGACCCTACGCTGCTGGGATGTGTCTCGTAAGTCAAGCGGCATGCTGCTGTCATCATCACCTGTCCACTTCCCGCAGCACATATTCACTTCTCCATCTTCGTCCACACATAATCGTCCAATCTTCTAGTCCTCGTAAGCGCCTCCCCCCTCTTCCAAAACCCAAGCACTAACATTGGCAGAACCGAGTAGCGTCCACCGAAAGAGTGGCTGGAATTCGCTCCCCACAGAGGTAATGAAGCTCATTGTTTCGCGTGTGGACAATCTCAGTACCATGCCGCTCGCCGTGTGCTCTTCAGGGTTGTACCATTTACTCAAAGCCCTCAGGCTGGAACTTTTTAAGCCAGGTCCTTGCTTGTTGATGTCGCCTGATCTTCAGAAACGTCATGTCACACAGCATAACGATCGTAGGGTGGCGAGCATCAACCCCCTTGACTACGATCCGATCCCCGTCACCCTGAACTACATTAACGGTATGTACTGGGTCGGCATGAACACGTCTTGGATGGTGCTCATCGACGGTCGCGGCAGCTGGATGCTCGTGGAGGTCTAGACCCGGCGATTGATCCCCCTTCCTTCGATTAACACTGCACTGCTTTCGCACCGCGGCCCAGTATGCTCAGAATCTTACAGTAGCCAACATGATACCATGTTTGATTTGCTCAAGGTTGTAATCTGCCAAGTGCCCACAAGATCTGCGAATTATAAAGACTTTAGGCTAACTGTGTTCTTCAACCGCGGTCTTGCCTATCTGACAGGTCACTATGGTAAGTGGATAAATCTGCACGTCCATCGTAGGATCATACATCCTCCATGGTTCTCTTATGCCATTGAACACAATGGCTTCATTTACGTATTGGCCTCCTTCTATGGCTGGACGTATTGCTGGCCTACTCCAGTCATCACGACAAACGGCTGTTAAAGCAGTATGTTACTTTCCTATGATATCATGATGGCTTGCTTATATTACTATCAAAATTTACTGAAAAAATATCCATGCTCATAACATGTTGTTCTTAAGATTGACTACAGTACGAACCCTTTTTTATTTGACTCCAACTTGATATGATGTTGTAGGCCGCCTGGTGTCCCTACCCTTCCTAATCCCAGAACCTTTCAAAGAAAAGCGCCATGGCAGTTGTAGGTGGTTCCTGACTCGATCAGACGACGGCAAACGATTGATGATCGTTCGCACATACCGGACGTGTTTGTTTCGCTGAATACAATCAAAGTCAGTGCATGGTCTTTGAGCAGGATCCTAGCTTCTCTGGGCCTTCAGGAATTTTTGAGTGGAGTCTGGTAAGTAGCCTTGGTACATGCTCTCCGTTTCTTGGACTGAATTATCCGATTAACCAGGAGATAACCGACGGCAAGGATCGTGATGGCAGCGCGGTTTCGTTCATCGGGGACAACTGTGTGTACACAGTATACCATGCATCTCTCCATGCACCATACCCTGATATGTGCCGCCATGCTCTGCAGCCTAAAGTAGGAGAGAGGGTCACAAGTATTAGACTTCAACCTGCTGGCTGGAGTTTCCCCCGTCAGGCACCCATCTGGTTCAAGTCGTCAGTCAATCTCCACAGCTAAATAAATAGTAATGTCTAACTGAGCCAGTTAGTTAGATGCGTACACTTGGTGTAGTAGGATCTTTATTTAGTTTGATGCATACACTTGTTCTTTTTTGTGATGATGGCTGATGTTTGGTTTGGAAGAGAGAGCTGCGTCTTTACTCTTCTGGCATGCGTACTGCTTCTATTGCACCCCCAACCCTGGTTGTTGCTACTGTTGTTTTCAATGTAAAATAAGTAGTATATTTCGTTTGTTGGTTGAATAAATGTGTTGTTAGAATGACGAACACAATGTTTTGGAAGTCATTGCACAGTCCGATCCTTTAGCGAGTACTATTTTTGGTACGGAACACATTTTCCACTTGTCGATAACATGCAGCCCACTAATGAAGGCCCAATAGAGGAGCCCATAATTAACTCGAAGGGAGGCTCTCACATGAATCCGTCCCAGGTACATGCTCATGGTCCCCTAAACATAAATAAGTAAATAAATAAAGCTAAATGCTCATGCACCAGTTCAAATTCACGATTTGAAAAGTCAAATTTTAACAGGAGGATATTATTTCCTATGACAGTGTCGTTACATTCAGTCGATATTATTCTTAGGCAAAGATAGCAACCAGTCTTCTTTCTCCCACCATTTTCTTCCTGCAACCAGCGGACCCATGCAAATCGTAGTCAATGTCGTAAATAGTTCCAGTCCATTTTTATTTTTCTATAAGAATGCCCAACCTAGCCTAACGCATTGGCGACACCACTTTATCCGCTGCCTTGGTGCACTCGCCGCGGCGCCGCCGCCCGGCCCTGTCAACATAGTGAATCGGGAGACGACTGTAGTTGTGAGTATGACAGTACGGAGCCACCAGGTCCACTCCCGAACACAAGCAAGCGCCTCTTTTACTACTCAGATGCACCCCTCGTTTTTTACTCTAATCCACCCTTCTAATATCTGGGACCCACATCATTGTCAATGTATAGTCAATTAACGACAGAATTGCACAAGTTTTTTTTGAGGATTTGTTTGGAGGAGCAGGCTATAAACTGGGTTGTGCGGTCTCTGTGGCCCGTCTAACAACATGACTAGCCCAACAGTTTTTTCTTTGGGAAAAATAGGTAGCCCACTATTTTTTTGACGAATACCCAAGTTAGGCCTATTTGTTTTCTCTGCCTTACTGGGCCACAAATCTTTCAAGACGAGGAGGGATGCATTTCGGCCTGGCCAAAGAGTATATGCAGTATATCTTAAAAGTAATATCAAAGCGGTTGCAAATGCCAAAAAAATTATAACAAATGGGCAATTAGTTCCATTTTTTGTTTTTGTTCTTCACTGATATTTTATATTTCATTGGATTTTAACATGACATAGTACTAATTTATTTTTAAATTTTTTTAGTATGGCTACTAATTTTTGGATTAAGAATATTTTGTTCCCCAGCAAAAATATGTGAATTTTTCACATTTTTTAGTTCAATTTTTAACACTGGCACTGACCAGAAAATGGGCAACAATTCTAAAAATGGAAAATGGGCTGCAATAAATTCCATATGAATTAGCAAATGGGCAGTAAATTATAAAAATAATAGCAAATGGGTTGTACACGCCATAGATTTCGAGGCTGACTTGTTTACGCAAGGCTTTGCCAGTCAACACACGATTCTAGCAGCAGTGACTGTTGGATGTCCATCCAACGGCCGACGTGCTTCTTCAATCTCTGATCTTCCTGCTCTAGCCGCCTAAACCAGCGCCGGTGGGACTGCCTGCTCCCTCCTCTTGTGGCTGGCTGTGATGCCGCGCAGGCTGCACCGGCCCACCCTACTCCCCCCGCTGGCCTGGCCATCCCTCTACCCACCCGCACCTCCTGTTATTCTCCGGTGATGGCAGCCTCACGCCGCAGCCGAACCATTCAACCGTCATACTCTCCTTAGCATGGGCGTCCACTGCTATGTCTTCGCTGGCTCCGGATCGTTCCATTCCTAGGCCTCATAGTCATCAACCATGTTGGTGCTCTATGCGCGGCGTGCTCAACATTCAATAAACGACAACCATTGGAATAGGGATGTACGTGGAAAGGCTGACAGTAGGGACCCCCATGGTCCATGGCCGCACGCAAGCAACTGCCTCCTTATTACGCGAAAAAATGATTCCTCCCACTGACATCTGGGGCGCACCGGTTCAGAGGCTAACTGTGGGCCTACTAAGTTGACGCGTACGCAGGGCTTTGTCAACTTAGTCAACAAACGATTCTAGCAGCAGTGACCGTTGGATTTTAGTCGAACGGTCCTGCTTCTTCTTTAATCACTGCTCTTCTTGCACCAGCCGCCCAAACCAGCGCCGGCGAGACCGCCTGCTCCTGTCTCCAGTGGCCGGCTGTGCTGCCGCGCAGGCCTCACCGCCCCACCCTACTCCCACTGCTGGCCAGGCCATCCCCCTACTATCTACTCACCCACACCCCATGTTATTCTGCGGTGACGGCAGCCTCACGCCGCAGCCAAACCAGTCAACCCTCTTACTCCTCTCCATGTGGTCATCCACTATCGCGTCTTCCCCGGCTCGACGTCGTCCCCTTCCTAGGCCTCGCCGTCATCCACCGCCTTGGTGCTCTCGGCGCGGCGTGGTCAATGTGGTCAAGGAACGACTTCCATCGGAAGAGTACTGTATGTGGAGAGGCTGACAGCTGGGTCCACGGCTGTAGCAAGGAAGTGCAACCTTATTACGCGTAAAATAATGATTCCTCCACCTGACAGCAGGGACCCACCGGACGGGCCACCGTATTTCGTGAAAAAAACGTTTCCCCCTGGCTGCCTGGACCCACCAGCTACATCTTCGCAAGTAAGGAAGTGCGTCCATATTACGGGCAAAAAAAAAGATTCTCCCCCTGACAGCTGGGACCCACCAGCAATAACGTCGCACGCAATGAAGTGCCTCCTTATCCTCCCTGACAGTCGGGACCCATCTGGTCGAAGCGTACATAGTCTTGTCATTCTAGTCACGAACGTGTACGTACATACTAGTCGATTGTTCTATCTGCAGGCTGCAGCAATGAACCGTGACCGAGTAAGGAAGGGCACGTGTCGTAATAGAGGCACGTATGTAGCATGTCACGCAGTCCCGTCAATATCGTGTACACGTACGTACAGCCAGGGTGCAAGAAAGTAAATATGGCCATGAATGTACATACGGGCGTGGTCTCGAACGCCTATTCGCGCATACGTACGGCCAGGGCTTGTGTACATGGAGAGGGCAGCGGAGAGCAGCGACGGCATCCTGTTCATCGGCAGCCAACCGGCTGGGTCGGAATGGATAACTGCGTCATCGTGTTCATCGGGAGGCAATGGAGTGCGTCGTGTTCAACGGGAGCCAACCGGCTTGGACAAAATAGCCGAAACAAGGCCTGGCGTACCGCGGAATGAAGGAAACGACCTTGTGTTCGACCGCCTACGGTCGAAACGGGATCTTGTTCACTGGGAGGGATCTGGCATACCGCAAAACGGAGGAAACGGACTTCTCTTCGACCTCCTACGGTCGAAATGGGGTCCTGTTGATCGGGAGGGGTATGGCGTACCGCAAAACGGAGGAAACTGACTTCTCTTCGACCTCCTACGATCGACACAGGGGTACTGTTCATCCACCGTCTACTGCCTCGCTCCAGCTTCCACGGGCTACTGTTCATCCACCGTCGACCTCCTCGAGCCTCCACATGCGACTGTTCATCCACGGCGTCTCCCTCCTGCCTCCACCAGCTACTGTTGGCTGCTCAGGTTCAGTTAGAGCCCAATGCCTCGCACCCACGCGCGTACGTGTACGAGAGAAACGCGCAATCCCTCCGTGCATCGCTCGGCCCCAACCACCCATCGTAACCGGGAACACCCCTATATTTTCCTCGCCCTCGCTTCTACCATAGTTTTTTCCGTCATGGACGGCCCAAAGAATGTCATGCAGCTGCGTCTCCAGCCCACCCAGGACGAAAAGCCCATTTTCTGTCATGATTTTTTGACATAGAAGTAGGAGCCCACCAGATCTATGCTGATACCGGGTTTTGTCACAATTATCGTTATAGAAGTGTCATAAGCATGACAGCATTTTTTTCGCTCAGCCCAAAATGTCACGGATGTGTCTTTTTTTGTAGTGATATAATATGATGGGCATCCAAGAGGAATATAATAAAAACTTTCATATAAGAGCATTGAATATATGAGAAGTCTGATTCGTTGCATTTGTTTTGAGATATAAAGATGGTGATATTAGAGTCATGCTAGTGAGTAATTGTGGATTGGTAGAAATACTTGTGTTAAAGTTTGTGATTCCCGAAGCATGCACGTACGGTGAACTGTCATGTCATGAAGTCGGAGCATGATTTATTTTCTGATTGTCTTCCTTATGATTGGCGGTCGAGGACGAGCGATGGTCTTTTCCTACCAATCTATCCCCCTAGGAGCATGCGTGTAGTACTTTGCTTTCATGGCTAATAAATTTTTGCAATAAGTATGTGATTTATGACTAATGTTGAGTCCATGGATTATACGCACTCTCACCCTTCCACCATTTCTAGCCTCTACTACCGCGCAACTTTCACCGGTGCATTAAACCCACCATATACCTTCACTACTGCAGGATGGTCCAAACGCGACACTACGATCAAAGACCCTTCGACGAAACTATGTGCGATGCCATAATGGCAAACAGTGGTGTAAAAAACCCGTCAAAAAAGGTGCAAAACATTTGCGATGATGGATGCATTAAACACGGTTCAGATTTTAGTTGTGTGTGTGATGCAGGGCATATGGTTCAGTTCAATTAACTATTTGGGATGAGGAGGAACAAAAGAAACAGGTAGCCAGATGAAGGCGTGTGCGATATACAGCATACGGTTCACAAGGATGAACTGTGTGTGATAAGGCAACACAATGGAAACGGTTCAACTGAACAAGATGTGTGTAATACGCGGCAAACAGGTCCGTAATAAAAAATGTGTGCGAAGACCAATAATAACAGAGTCGATTGCTGCTAATAAGCCGTGTGATTTGCTCTGTCTACAGTAGAATAACATAAGTGACTATACACATCATTCGCACACACCTCAATAAACAATTGTATGCATTCTCAAGTAGGAGAAACGATCGTCTAGTCATCTACTTCATGTGACGCTCCCGCCACTGCTCTGTGGCTCGATCCCTCGTCTGGGGCAGGAAGAAGACATTTCCTCATGTCAACGATCCTCCTGTACATCTCGTAGCTTGCGCGTCCATGGCCGCGTACTTGACATGTTGTTCATCCAGTCTCTCATGCCACACACTGTTCCAGGCGTTCTTCCCCTTATTGCTCTCATTCTTCATCTTCATGTAGTAGGGGTCGATGATGGCTGAGGCGAGGTCAACCACAGAGTTCAGTTTGTTTTTGTTGCTGCCCTAGACCTTGTAGTGGTGTTGTATGTTGACAAGATTCTGGCATTTCAAGTCTGAAACCTTGAGCGCTTTTAGATCGTTGGTGGTGTCCACCGTAGCGAAACTGTAGTCGGAGCTGTTGATAAACCTGGAGAAACGCTTGCAAGGCCTTGTGGCAAGGTGGTAGTGGTAAACGAGGACGTCACGTCGCACGCACAACTGGGCGACGGCAACCTTCTGATCATGCCCGGCACGACCGATGGTGTACTCGAGGTCGAAGCCGACCACTCGGTACTTGTCCTCGGCAAGGAACTGCTCCATAGTTTGGATGGAGCTCTCCACCGAGACCGGATCGTTCGTGTACACCACCGAGAGGGCCTTCCCCCTCACGTGGGTGTCCACTTCGTGATGCATGGTGAGCTGCCCACCATTGTCGTCGTCGGCCACTGGGAGCGCCATTGGAGCCACGGGGAGCGCCATTGGAACCGCAGCATGTCCTCTCTGTATGTGTCGTCGTGGGTGTGCTTATTGTGTCATGTGACGCGAGAGATATAAGGTAAATGGCCGTAGGAATAAATGGGGGCCGGGCGGCCTAGATTCTCTGCGCGTTCGCATGGCAGTTTTTGCAGCGGGTAACTGCATCGTCGCGCCGAGCCCGGCGCATCTGCATGCACACGAACATGCGTGATCGTGCGCCGGCCCCAAACACTTGCAGCACGCGTGGAGGGACGACGGCAGAGCACCCAGAGGGAGGCGAGAGCAGAGCGCGCGCGGCGGGACGTGAGCAGAGCGTGCCGTGGCCGCCTGAACCACATGCAACCACACGCATAGAGCTGTTGAACACGCAGGAAATGGTCGCCTACAAGCCGGCCGACAGTTGCGTCGCTGCATAGAGAGCGGCCCTGTGCTACCACCTCCATCTAGTCTATAGTCCCCTTTATATTATGTGCCATACTTTGCCCTCAAATTTAACCAACAAAATGTTAATGCATGTTATAAAAATTATATAATTTGAAAGTATGTTTAAATAGGAATCCAACTATATAATCTTTGGCGACATGCATTCGTATTTTATTAGTTAAATCATACTTATAAACCAAGACGGGGGTGTAGTAGGTAATTAAATCGCATACGCTTTTTTATTAACCATGTGTATACGCGAAATTCGTCCTCCTCTCGCACGTCTTGTCACCCCGCTGCCGTAGACGGCTTACAGCACAAGCTTGCGCAGCACGCGGGGGCGTTCTTTTGGCCAAACGGTGGCGCCAATGAATTGTCGGCGAGCCCGTTCCCGTGCAAGCTTCCCGCCTGACTCGGTGAAATCCCCCAAAATCCCAATGCTTACCGGCCTGCTATAAAAACCCTCACGGTCGGCGAGTCCTGCATCGCATTTCCCCTCCCTCCCTGTAGCTTATCTCGTCTGCTTCTCCCACAATCGCCAATGGCACCGGTCCGTCGGCGTCACTCAGCCACTCCGCCGTCACCAGAGGACAGCTCCAGCTGGGAGGCTACACCGCGGCGGCGGCGTAGTCCCTGGCATAGTGTAGTGCGCGTGGCGTCCCTGTTGGGTGTGCGTGGAACACCCACCACACGCTCCGCCGCCGTTGCCCATCGGCAGCTGTTGCCGCCACACCACCGTCGAAATCCAAGGCCATCGCCCGCTCCACCGCCGTGGCCCGAAGGCGAGTGGTGGCCATCGTGGCCGCCACCCCACTGCCGGCCACCATGGCCATCACCCGATCCGCCACCGCGGCCCGAAGGCGGGAGGTGGTGGTCGTGGCCGCCACCCCATCATCGGTCGCCGTGGCCGCCGGCCCACCATCGACCGCCGGGGTCATCACCCGCTCCGCCACTGCCGCCCAAAGGTGGGAGGCGGAGGTGGATGCCCGCACGTGCGTCGGTGACCTTGCGCGCTACCGAGTTCCTGCGGGAGGAGGAGGAGGAGCGCCTTGTCGAGCACGCAAAGAGCCTTACCGCCGCTATGGCCGCGGCACACGCCGCCTCAGATGCGAGGAATCAGGAGATCTACGAGGAGAACCACCGCTTCAAGAGGGGTCGTCTGGAGCGGCAGAGGGCGTTCGAGGTGAGCGTCGCTGAAGCTACAACAGCGGCAGGCACCGTATTGCGGTTGCCCAGCTCGTCGATAGGCTCCTCCTCCTCCGCCTCTTACTGAGCGCGCTAGGCAGAGGAGAGGCAGCCGGAAGTAGTACAAAGCCCCTCTGCAGTATTAGTAGTCGTAGTAGTAGTATTTAGGGGCCATTTTGTTCAGTTCATCTGACTATAGATGTGGTGGAACTATACAACGTACTTAAAATTAGCTAGTATATATAGTTGAACTAGCTATTTCAGTACGTGGTTGGAAACAACTGGGGAAAAGTTTGGTCGGTTCAGTTGTCGAGTTGAACTGTTTGTATAAATTAAGAATGACTGCTTAATCTGTGCATGAAATCTATGCTTAATTACTGAATTTTAGTTGCAAAAATTAGATACTGCTAGTGATTTTTAGCTTAACCTTTTGACAAATCGCAATGTTACAAGATTGACAAATGGCAATGTTAGTAGATCAACAAATGTCAATATTTCCAGTTTGACAAATGGCAAACATACCCAATATGACAGATGCAAATCTTACCAAATTGTTTGTAAGTGGTAAGACTTGCATTATCGAAAAGAACCGTTTGCGTTGAAGAGATGCACAAGTCCTACTCTCACTTTGCATCATGTCGTCCCGGGATCAACGGGCGGGGCGCGGGAGGATGGCAGCTGGCGGTGCTGAGAGGTAGCATTCGACGGCGGCGTCCCATGCCGCCGAGGGGGGCGCGCGCATGGATAGGAAGGCGGCGGCCATGGAAGTCAAAGGGCTTGCTTCCCAATGAGCCTGCGCAGCGTACAGCTCGCACGCTTCCGGGTGAGCCTGCGCATTCGAGGACAGCTTGCACACCTCTCGGTCAGAATACGCATCGGACTGTGCTCGCACGCATCCCGTTCAGTCAAGGTCAAGCAGCTGTTCGCACGGCACCTCCTACATCCACTAAAACCAAGACACGTGGCGTCACGTGAATGGTTAACAGAACGCACATGGTTTAAATTATACAAACATTTGAGATATTAAAGTGGCAGCTATTTTTTCAAAATGCCTTTGTTGGCTGTCATTATTCGAGTGCGCCTTCTCTCAAAATGGACAGGAAAAATAACACAGCATGTCGGGTGCCATTCCATGATAGCATGCCAAGTTTCATGAATTTCAGACGACTTTTGGATTTACTAGAATTTAAAAATAAAGTATCTCAACGTTTTGCCGGCAATCAATGGTGCTCTGGTGTTTGAAATTCATTCCCATTTCTTGCATGGGACCTAAGCATGCACCCAAGGACACAGATTTGATTTTTCAACCAATTTATATGCACTGGAGCATGTGATGTAGTTCAAATTTGAATTATGCACATAAATGCATTGAAAACTCAGTTAATGCATAAAAATGTCCACACGAACCCCGAAAAATCACAAAAATTGACACAACACTCCTATTGTTCTATGTTGACACGAGAAATTTTTTGAAAGCAATAAGAGGCAATGGGCATTGTTTCGTCCCCAAAGGTGGGACGTTCCCTACCGAAACCATCATGCTTGTTGTGAGAAGCTCTGATTTGTGAGAAGCATATACCCAAACCTGCCCCAAATGGGACAAAATTTTTACCACAGCATGTTGATGCCGCTCTATGATAGCATGCCAAGTTTCATGAATTTCAGACGAGTTTTGGATTTACTAGAATTCAAAAACCAGGTATCTCAATGTTTTGCCGGCAATCAACGGTGCCCTGGTGTTTGAAATTCATTACCATTTCATGCATGGGACCTAAGCATGCACCCAAGGACACAGATTTGATTTTTCAACCAATTTATATGCAATGGAGCATGTGCATGCAGTTCAAATTTGAATTATGCACATAAATGCATTGAAAACTCGGTTAATGCATAAAACTATCCAAACGAACCACGAAAAATCACAAAAATTGACACAACACTCCTGTTGCTCTATGTTGACACGAGAAAAAAATTGAAAACAATAAGAGGCAATGGATATCGTTTCGTCCCCAAAGGTGGGACGTTCCCTACCGAAACCATCATGCTTGTTGTGAGAAGCTCTGGTTTGTGAGAAGCATATACCCAAACATGCCCCAAATGGGACAACAATTTTACCACGGCATGCTGATGCCGCTCCACGATAGCATGCCAAGTTTCATGAATTTCAAATGATTTTTGGATTTACTAGAAATTAAAAACCAGGTGTCTCAATGTTTTGCCAGCAAACAACGGTGCCCTGGTGCTTGAAATTCATTACCATTTCTTGCATGGGACCTAAGCATGCACCCAAGGACACAGATTAGATTTTTCAACCAATTTATATGCACTGGAGCATGTGCATGTAGTTCAAATTTGAATTATGCACATAAATGCATTGAAAACTTAGTTAATGCATAAAAATGTCCAAACGAACCCCGAAAAATCACAAAAATTGACACAACACTCCTGTTGTTCTATGTTGACACGGGAAAATTTTGAAAGCAATAAGAGGCAATGGATATCGTTTCGTCCCCAAAGGTGGGACGTTCCCTACCGAAACCATCATGCTTGTTGTGAGAAGCTCTGGTTTGTGAGAAGCATATACCCAAACATGCCCCAAATGGGACAACAATTTTACCACGGCATGCTGATGCCGCTCCATGATAGCATGCCAAGTTTCATGAATTTCAGACGAGTTTTGGATTTACTAGAATTTAAAACCCAGGTATCTCAATGTTTTGCCGGCAAACAACGGTGCCCTGGTGCTTGAAATTCATTACCATTTCTTGCATGGGACCTAAGCATGCACCCAAGGACACAGATTAGATTTTTCAACCAATTTATATGCACTGGAGCATGTGCATGTAGTTCAAATTTGAATTATGCACATAAATGCATTGAAAACTCAGTTAATGCATAAAAATGTCCAAACGAACCCCGAAAAATCACAAAAATTGACACAACACTCCTGTTGTTCTATGTTGACACGGGAAAATTTTGAAAGCAATAAGCGGCAATGGATATCGTTTCGTCCCCAAAGGTGGGACGTTCCCTGCCGAAACCATCATGCTTGTTGGGAGAAGCTCTGGTTTGTGAGAAGCATATACCCAAACATGCCCCAAATGGGACAAAAATTGTACCACGGCATGTTGATGCCGCTCCATGATAGCATGCCAACTTTCAGAATTTTAGACGAGTTTTGGATTTACTAGAATTTAAAACCAGGTATCTCAATGTTTTGCCGGCAATCAACGCTGCCCTGGTGTTTGAAATTCATTACCATTTCTTGTATGGGACCTAAGCATGCATCCAAGGACAGAGATTTGATTTTTCAACAAATTTATATGCACTGGAGCATGTGCATGTAGTTCAAATTTGAATTATGCACATAAATGCATTGAAAAATCAGTTAATGCGTAAAAATGTCCAAACAAACCTAAAAAAATCACAAAAATTGACACAACACTCCTATTGTTCTATGTTGACACGAGAATTTTTTTGAAAGCAATAAGAGGCAATGGATATCGTTTCGTCCCCAAAGGTGGGATGTTCCCTACCGAAACCATCATGCTTGTTGTGAGAAGCTCAGGTTTGTGAGAAGCATATACCCAAACCTGCCCCGAATGGGACAAAAGAATTACCACAGCATGTTGATGCCGCTCCATGATAGCATGCCATGTTTCATGAATTTTAGACGAGTTTTGGATTTACTAGAATTTAAAAACCAGGTATCTCAATGTTTTGCCGGCAATCAACGGTGCCCTGGTGTTTGAAATTCATTACACATTCTTGCATGGTACCTAAGCATGCACCCAAGGACACAAATTTGCTTTTTTCAACCAATTTATATGCACTGGAGCATGTGCATGTAGTTCAAATTTGAATTATGCACATAAATGCATTGAAAACTCGGTTAATGCATAAAAATGTCCAAATGAACCCCGAAATATCACAAAAATTGACACAACACTCCTGTTATTCTATGTTGACACGAGAAAAATTTCAAAAGCAAGAAGAGGCAATGGGTATCGTTTCGTCCGCAAAGGTGGGACGTTCCCTACCGAAACCATCATGCTTGTTGTGAGAAGCTCTGGTTTGTGAGAAGCATATACCCAAAGCTGCCCCACATGGGACAAAAAATTTACCACGACATGTTGATGCCGCTCCATGATAGCATGCCAAGTTTCATGAATTTCAGACAAGTTTTGGATTTACTAGAATTTAAAAACCGGGTATCTCAATGTTTTGTCGGCAATCAACGGTGCCCTGGTTTTTCAAATTCATTACCATTTCTTGCATGGGACCTAAGCTTGCACCCAAGGACACAGATTTGTTTTTTCAACCAATTTATATGCACTGGAGCATGTGCATGTAGTTCAAATTTGAATTATGCACATAAATGCATTGAAAACTCAGTTAATGCATAAAAATGTCCAAAGAACCCCGAAAAATCACAAAAACTAACACAACACTCCGGTTGTTCTATGTTGACACGAGAAAAATTATGCAAGCACTAAGAGGCAATGGATATCGTTTCGTCCCCAAAGGTGGGACGTTCCATACCGAAACCATCATGTTTGTTGTGAGAAGCTCTAGTTTATGAGAAGCATATACCCAAACCTGCCACAAATGGGACAAAAAAGTTACCGCGACATATTAATGCCGCTCCATGATAGCATGCCAAGTTTCATGAATTTCAGACGAGTTTTGGACTTACTAGAACTTAAAAACCAGGTATCTCAAAGTTTGCGGCCGAGTGATGGTGGCAGGGTGTTTGACATTCATTCCCATTTCTTGCATGGGACCTAAGCAGGCAATCAAGGACACAGATTTGAATTTTCAACTAATTTATATGCATTAGAGCATGTGCCTGTAGTTCAAATTTGAATTATGCACATGAATGCATAGAAAACTCAGTTAATGTATAAAAATGTCCAAGCGAACCCCGAAAAATCCAAAAAATTGACACAACACTCCTGTTGTTCTATGTTGACACTAGGAAAAAAATTGAAACCGAGAAGAGGCAACGGATATCGTTTCGTCCAGAAAGGCGAAACGTTCCCTACCGAAACCATCACACTTATTGTGAGAAGCTTATACCCAAACCTGCCCCAAATGGGACAAAAAATTTATCACGACATGTTGATGCTGCTCCATGATAGCTTGCTAAGTTTCATGAATTTCGGACGAATTTTGGATTTACTAGAATTACAAAAGCAAGTACATGGACGTTTGCCGGAGAGCCACGGTGCCGTGGTGTCTGAATTTCATCCCCATTTCTTGCATGGGACATAAGCATGAACCCATGGACACATATATGATTTTACAACCCATGTTGGTGCACCGGAGCATGTGCATGTAGTTTAATTTTGAATTGTGCACCTGAAATGGCTAGAAAACCAATTTAATGTGTAAAATGTTCAAAGGAACCCTGAATAATTCCAATTCTTTTATGACACACATATAGTTGCATGTTCACTGCAGATAAAAGGTCTAGCAATTCAAACACCGTCCATTGCCGTTGTGACCTCATTATGTAATTCAAATCAAGATGAAAAATCAAGTAGATCGCACATAGTTTATTATCACCAACCGTGTGACATGCAACACAAAATATCCTGGAGCACCGTCGGTGTATATATAGTACGCCTATGGCTTACGCGAGAAGGTGTGTCGGCTACAGTCCACAGTTCGCGTCTCAAGCACGCTAGCTCGCTCCCCAAATATCATTTCACTGTTCAATCATCGCCGGTGAAAGATGGGCACGTGGACCCGCGTCATGAGGGCACCTTCGGTGGCGCACTCCGGCGAGAGCGCGGCCACAATCGCTATGCGCATGCTAACAAGGTGCATGAGCGTGGCCGCAATATGCAACCGTCCATTCCTCCGCCGCATTCCTTGCGACGATGGAGCCCGTCCAAGCCCAGATCGCGGCTACCCATGCCTAGCTCATGGCGGCCTTTTCCAAAGAGATGGCGGACGCGGGTGGCGAGATGCTTGCCGAGTATTCTGTGATGGATGCCATGGAGCCCCTTCCCCAGGAGACCGTCGGGCACGAGCTGGACATGGAGGCGGCGGCGGTGATAGACGAGCACCAGATGTAGTACTAGTACTCTTTGTTTTGTTTAATTAAGAGCACTGGTCTTTAATTTGTTAGGGTAATGTTTAGGTCAGCTAGCTCTGTTTAATTGCTGAACTTGCTCGATTAAGAAGTGTTGGTGTGCTGTAGTCTCCTTTGTCTACCCTAATTATGCAATGACGTGGATGACCACTGTAACCATGGAAATTCGAACCAAAATTTTTTACGTTCAAACTCATCACACACGGGTTAAGCTATCTGAATCGTTTGTGATGTTCACATATCGTACATAGTTCTGAATAAGGGACCGTGTCTGATGACACTTTGCGCGCCAGTTTTTTCACTGAAGCGATTCCTAATTTTTGGCTTCTGCGGAAATATCTACCTCCTCGCCCCCTCCCCCTTACCAAAAGCCACATTTCCCTTGTTTCTGCCTTCCTTTCCAAGTTGAAACCTTCACTCCTTGCTTGCAGCGCCGCCTCCTTGCCGGCGACCCTCCTTCACGCTGCTCGGCCTCGTCTATCTAGGCAGGTAATCCACACCCGACCCCCATCCTCCTCCTCCTTCCACATCCCACATGCCCCGACCGCCGGCGCGAGTGCGACACCTTCCACCCAAATCACCGACCCCTCCACCAAACAAGTACCGCCCTAAGCCATGGTGCAGCATTTGGCAGCGGAGAAGCAAATCGCAGCCGCACGCGCGGATGACGTCGCGATGGCTGCCATTCGTGACGACCCCCTAGATCTTGGAGGAGCACCTTGCCATTTGCTAGCTACGCCGGTTAAGCATGCTCGGTTTACCCGTTGCTTGTGCTCCTCCTGCCTTTCCTTCACAAATTCTAGTGAATTGTGCTATCTAATTTTACCGTGCAATCTGTTGCTCTAGTGTATATGTTCTATATGTCGTGCAGTGTGGTGCTCACTTATTAACTGTTTTGTTAATTAGTTGTCGTCTTCAGTTAACTGTTTGGTTCAATTCTGCAAATGTGATGTTCAATTCTTCAGGTTGCAATGTTGTATTGTCTTCCATGTGAGAAATAAATCGAATTTATCTTTACAAAATACATGAGAAATGAATACAATTGCTATATTTCCAAGTTGTCAAGCATGATTGGTTTGGTTATACATTGTGCAATGTGGTGCTTAGTTAACGCTTGGTTCATTTGTGTTGTGGTGTTTAGTTAACTGTTTGGTTCAATTCTGCAATGCGATGTTCAATAGTTGTGGGTGCATTCTGTTATTGTATACCATGTGAGGAATAAATTGAATTTGGCTGTAGTAAATACATGAGAAACAAATACAAGTGCTATATTTCCAAGTTGTTAAGCATGCTTGGTTTTGTTAACTGTCTGATCTTCTATTAGGAGTATGTTATATTGTGAAATGTGGTGCTCAGTTAATATTTGGTTCATTTGTTGTGGTGTTTACTTAACTGCATGGTTCAATTCTGCAAAGCGATGTCCAATTGTTGTGGCTCCATTCTATTATTGTATACCCTGTGAGAAATAAATCGAATTTGGCTGCACTTAATACATGAGAAATATATACAAGTGCTATATTTCCTAGTTCTTAATCATGCTTGGTTTGGATAAATGGGTTTTCCATGTGGCTATTATTAATCTGATGAATCTGCAATGTGCTTATTTTTCATCAACATATTTTACTGATAGCATGTGAACCCTTACTTAACCTGATAACTAACTACCTTATATGTGTTGTAGGGAAACAATGGGAAGCACTGAGGTTTACAATCGAGGTTAGTACGTGCATGGTCCGTTGTCTAATAGCACATTATTGTGCAATTGCAGGAACCATTCTAATAGTTAGGTTTTTAACAATTTGGTCTTGCACATGTCGGTCCTGCTGTCAGAGGTTCTGACCCACTGTTCGACCCTTTTTGCATATGGGGAAATGAGTTGTCCATGAATATCAATCAAATCAAGAAACTTAGAAAGATTGTTAGGATAAAGAAATTAGCGACAAAAAACAACAAGATCTTTTTCTGCACAATGAAGAAGACATCAGTTCACTACAAGATGGTACTAACTATTATACCTTGCCTTTTTTATTCCTTTGCCCCATTTCCAATATAGAGAAGATATTTATGCACATCCTTGTTTTCAGGCCTTTCCAAAGCAGTTCACTGTTGTTTACCTCTCAAACCACCTCTATGGTCAGGAGGCGAGGAAGGTTTTCATACCACACCCACGGTTCAATATTGAAGTGTTCCTGAAGAGGACGAAGGACGGACGGTAAATCATCCACATGCACTGGCCTAAAGTTGCAAAGACCTTCAACATGAATGAAGGCTCAATATTTGCCTTCCGCTTCAGCAGTTTTCCAGATGAGATGCATCTGTCTATATACCATCTGTGATGCTAATTTCGAAAGGTTCTACATGTTGCATGTGAAACTTGGTGCTGGTGCACTTGTGTAATGGGGTAGCTGAGTGCTGAAGCTATATCATGTTGTACTCTGATGTATTTCAATTATGAAATTCTGCTTCCTTAATATGGAAATGAAACACATTATGTGCTTAATATGAATGTCAATTAGATTAATAAATGGATTATTAGTAATAGGGCAATTAGCCTGCTAATGGTGAATTAGCCTGCTAATTGGGTTTTGCTATTGCAAATGGTTATTGAAAAAATACACAGTTTCTAGGAATAAACCGTGTTGGATCAATGAACAATCACACACGACTTTCTCTTGAAAACTATTTGCATTAGGCCACCTTGCACAAACGTTTACCACATAAAAACGGTGTGTGATGGACAGCCTTTGCGAGATAGTTTCTTCTACGGACCGTGTGTGATGCATTCAATAACGCAAACGATCTAACGGGAAAAATTGTGTGTGATGTACCTGTGAACGGAAACATTTTCCTTGGAGCAACTGTGTGGGATGTACATACGAACGGAAATGTTTACCGGGGACTGACTGTGTGGGATGTACTTGCGACCGGAAACAATTTCGCTTGTATAATTGTATATTTTTAGTTCTACTGTACGTATTTCAGTATTTGAGCGCTTGCCGGTCGCACACGCCCTCATTTTGCCGAGCGTGTGTGCCAGGAGGGCATATCCCCGACGGTTTCTGGGTTGTCTGGGAAGGATCCCCCTATCGTCCACACTCACTAGGCGACGGTTCCAAATGCCGTCGTGGAAAGGGGTTAAAAACCGTTTGTATAGCACCGACGTGTACTAGTGCTTCCTCAAAACAACCACCATACCTACCTATTATGGCATTTCCATAGCCATTCCGAGATATATTGCCATGCAACTTCCACCGTTCCGTTTACTATGACACATATCATCATTGTCATATTGCTTTGCATGATTGTAAAATAGCTAGCATGATGTTTTAATGGCTTGTCCATTTTTTGATATCGTTGCTACGCTAGATCATTGCACATCCCGGTACACCGCCGGAGGCATTCATATAGAGTCATATTTTGTTCTAGTATCGAGTTGTAATTCTTGAGTTGTAAGTAAATAAAAGTGTGATGATAATCATTATTAGAGCATTATCGCATGTGAGGAAAGGATGATGGAGGCTATGGTTCTCCCACAAGTTGAGATGAGGCCCCGGAATTAAAAATAAAAAGAGGCCAAAGAGCCCAAAATAAAAAAGAGAGGCCAAATAGCCCAAACAAAAAAAGAGAGAAAAAGAGAGAAGGGGCAATGTTACTATCCTTTTTTCCACACTTGTGCTTCAAAGTAGCACCATGTTCTTTATGATAGAGAGTCTCCTATTTTATCACTTTCATATACTAGTGGGAATTTTTCATTATAGAACTTGGCTTGTATATTTCAATGATGGGCTTCCTGAAATTGCCCTAGGTCTTCGTGAGCAAGCAAGTTGGATGCACACCCACTTAGTTTTCTTTTGAGATTTCATACACTTATAGCTCTAGCGCATCCGTTGGATGGCAATCCCTACCCACTTGCATGGATATAAGTTGATGGGCATCTCCATAGCCCATTAATTTGCCTAGTTGATGTGAGACTTTCTCCTTTTTGTCTTCTCCTCACAACCTCCACCATACTCTATGCCACCTATAGTGTTATATCCATGGCGCATGCTCATGTATTGCGTGAAAGTTGAAAAAGCTTGAGAACATTAAAAGTATGAAACAATTGCTTGGCTTGTCATCGAGGTTGTGCATGATGAAATATTTTGTGTGATGAAGATAGAGCATAGCCAGACTATATGATATTGCAGGGATAACTTTCTTTGGCCATGATATTTTGAGAAGACATGATTGCTTTATTAGTATGCTTGAAGTATTATTGTTTTCATGTCAATATTAAACTATTGTTTTGAATCTTATGGATCTGAATATTCATGCCATAACAAGAAGAATTGCATTGATAAATATGTTAGGTAGCATTTCACACAAAAATTCTGCTTTTATCATTTACCTACTCGAGGACGAGTAGGAATTAACCTTGGGGATGCTTGATACATCTCCAACGTATCTATAATTTTTGATTGTTCCATGCTATTATATTATCTATTTTGGATGTTTTATATGCTATTTTATATTATTTCTGGGACTAACTAATTAACCTAGTGCCCAGTGCCAGTTTTTGTTTTTTCCTTGATTTTGACTTTTACAGAAAAGGAATACCAAACGGAGTCCAAACGGAATAAAACTTTACGGTGATTTTTCTTGGACCAGAAGAAACCCATGATACTTGGAGAGGAGGCCAGAAGACCTACGAGGCGGCCACAAGCCGTAGGGGCGTGCCCCTAGGGCTTGTGGGCCCCTCGTAGCCCTTCCAACCCTAATCTTTGCACTATAAATCCTCAAATATTCCCCCTACACCAGAGGGCACACCAAAAATACTTTTCCGCCGCTGCAAGCTTTTGTTCTCGTGAGATCCCATCTTGGGGCCTTTTCCGGCGCTCCGCCGGAGGGGGATTTGATCATGGAAGGCCTCTACACGAACCTTGCCGCCCTTCCGATGATGTGTGGCTAGTTTACCACAGACCTACGGGTCCATGCTAGTAGCTAGATGGCTTCTTCTCTCTCTTTGATCTTCAATACAATGTTCTCCTCGATGTTCTTGAAGATCTATTCGATGTAATCTTCTTTTGCGGTGCGTTTATTGAGATCCGATGAATTGTGGATTTATGATCACATTATCTATGAATATTATCTGAGTCTTCTCTAAACTCTTTTATGCATGATTAAGATAGCTTTGTATTTCTCTTCGATCTATCGATTTGGTTTGGCCAGCTAGATTGTTTTTTCTTGCAATGGTAGAGGTGCTTTGTGATGGGTTCAATCTTGCAGTGTCCTCACCCAGTGACAGAAGGGGCAGCGAAGCACATATTGTATTGTTGACATTAAGGATAAAAAGATGGGGTTTATATGATATTGCTTGAGTTTATCCCTCTACATCATGTCATCTTGCTTAAGGTGTTACTCTGTTCTTATGGACTTAATACTCTAGATGTAGACAGGAGTCTGTCGATGTGTGGAGTAATAGTAGTAGATGGAGGTAGGAGTCGGTCTACTTGTCACGGACATGATGCCTATATTCATGATCATTTCCTTAGATATCCTCATAATTATGCGCTTTTCTATCAATTGCTCAACAGTAAATTGTTTACCCACTGTGTGCTTTATTAAAGAGAGAAGCCTCTAGTGAAACCTATGGCCCCCGGGTCTATTTTCCATCATATATTTTAAGATCTATAAACCAAAAACCCAAAAATACCTTGCTGCACTTTATTTATATTTTCTTTATTTTTCCTTTTATTTATCTTATATACCTATCTCTATTACATCTCACTCTTGCTCGTGACCGTGAAGGGATTGACAACCCCTTTTTTGCGTTGTGTGCAAGTGTTTGTTAGTTTGTGCAGGTGCATATATTGGCGACTTGCTTATGCCTCCTACTGGATTGATACCTTGGTTCTTAACTGAGGGAAATACTTATCTCTACTTTGCTGCATCACCCTTTCCTCTTCAAGGGAAAAATCAACGCAAGCTCAAGAAGTAGCAGGGCCACTACATATTTTGGAGCCTTTCCTCAGGTGCCTCAGCTTGTTTTGGTTGTGGCCTATGGTGTCAAATCTATCTTGTTCCTTTAGAGACAAAATACATATGCAAACATTATAACACATACACATACTTTCCTTTATAAACATATATGTGCACACTTCAACACTATGCGCACATTCAAGAGACCGAGCCAACTGATTTTGAGATTGACAAAATCGCCACAACCACCTCGTAGTCAATGGGCATGCCATAACACTGAAAGAATAGCACCAAAAAACTAAAATAAATTCAAAAAAATTGCAAGAACCCGTATCGAGTTGATGACTTAAATCCTCAACTAGCTAATTTCACCAAAATAAACCTAACAATCTAAGCTATACCATAATTTGTATTTTTGTGATTTGGTTTTATTTTAAAGTGACTGGCTGACGGATTACGGTTTGCCTCATGTGGGTATCTTCTTGGGCAGAATGCTTTCATTGGCTTCAAATTATGACATGCCGAGATGACTGCTTATCAAAATCTCCGAGGTTAATCTAACATTCTACCAATTGAAAATATGTGAGCTTTCTCTTTGAATCGTGATAAAAAAGCTAAGGTGCAAAAGCAACGATAGAAACAATAACTTTAAAGAACTTCCCCTTCTACATGGACTTCATGTTATTTTTTGGGTTTTAGAGGATGGTTAATAATAGAGCCAACTATTGGCTCTGTCTCGTTGTTACATTATTTGTAATCAATCTAATAGCCCACTCATATGATAGTTTTTCTTTGAGAAATAGGAGTTTTATTTCATAATTATAATAGGTGTATAGCCAGCTGATCCAAGATCATCGATACATTGGGGGGCTCGACGTAATCAACATGTCATCCTGAGCTCTGTTCCATCGTAGTTCTATTCCGTTTGGACTCTGTTTGATATTCCTTTTCTGAAACTCAAAAACAAGGAAAAAACAGAAACTGGAACTGGGCTCTAGGTTAATAAGTTAGTCCCAAAAATAATATAAAATAGCATATTAATGCATATAAAACATCCAAAACAGATAATATAATAGCATGGAACAATCAAAAATTATAGATACGTTGGAGACGTATCACTTGTGCAGGTTTCAAGGAAGAATTTGATATGTACGTGCATAACACAGACTTGACGGACTTCGTGCCAGATAAGTGTTTGCAGTACTACAACCTTATTGATTCCTTGGTGCGGAGATTTAAGTATTCGGTCCATCGCAATACACATTCTGTGTTATTTGATCTATATGATAAATCATTTAGCATGGACCTTGAAGAATTTAATGATGCATGAAAAATTCCGCAATGAGGCATATATACTGAACCTTGTAAATCTGATTGCGCTGAGTTCCTTGCTAGCATTGCTGTAGGTGAAACCAGAACCAAAACACAAGCTACTATAGGGAGCATTCACTTTCCTGCATTACATTATGTTGCTCTCTTTATAGGTAGATGCGTTAACGGTAAACATGACCATAGCCACCTTTGCGCTTCTGATCTTATTGTCCTCAAGAGCACGGTAATGAATGATAAACGATTTAACTTGGGGGCTATCATTGCAAGGCTGTTACATAATAATGCTTTAGCTGGAGACTTCTTTGGTGGAACTTATGCCACACGTTTAGCTCCTCATCTTGGGGTTCCAATAAAAGAAAATGATAATCCGTTGCCACCTGCTTTCCTTGATTATGATGTTATGGAACGTTTCCAGTTTCTTGAGAGAAGCGAGTTGCCTTTTCAGTACAGACTAATCTTTAACAGGTAGCTTGTTGTCTATGCCACGCTTCCTGCTGCTACCTTCTTTGACTTTCAGGTAAAACAAAGATATTTCATACTTAGGGAGGAAGTAGATGAGTATGAGAGAGCGAGGGAGACAGCTCGCCTCCACGAGGCAGCCCGCCAAGTAGTGGCGGCTGCAATTGAGTACAACCCCAACTACAACTCTGGATATTTTTCGGGCCAGCCGTGGCCATAGACCAACTTAGGCCAAAAGCCTAAGCTTGGAGGTGTACGTATCTCTCACCGACATTACATTCATGTTCACACATTCATTCCAGTTGTCGGTGTTCATCCGTTTCCATTGTATAATCCATGTTAGTTTATTTTT
The DNA here is from genome assembly GCF_002575655.3 of Aegilops tauschii subsp. strangulata. Classification (NCBI taxonomy): domain Eukaryota; kingdom Viridiplantae; phylum Streptophyta; class Magnoliopsida; order Poales; family Poaceae; genus Aegilops; species Aegilops tauschii. The sequence goes on along the minus strand of NC_053038.3, from coordinate 45,610,746 downwards.
CTTGCTTTCTTCTTGTGTGTTGGAAAAACTTTGATAAAATCCAAAAATATTTCCCGGTTCTTTTCAGTTTTTCTTTCTATTTTTTTGGTAGTAGTATTAAAAGAAAACCCAAAAATATTTCTCGTTCTTCTTTTGCTTGTTGGGAGCTTTCCCGTGTAAATAGTTTTTCTCGTTTTTAGTTTTTCCTATTTTTGCTTTACTTTCTTCAGAAAAACAAAAACTCCAAAAATATTTCAGTGTGTTTCTTTGAAATTCTTTTTCTTTTCTTTGGGTCGTAAGGAGAAGACCACGATGAAAATGTTGAGTGTCTCTCATATGCATTATTGTTGATCTAACAAATAGCCCATATTACGTTGTCTTCTCCTTTGAATAAATGTTTGCAGATTCCAGCTTAGTACACGGCACGTGCACTCTTATTATTATTCACATCATTCGGTCGTGCAAGTGAAAGGCAATAATGACGATATTTGATGAAATGATTGAGGTGGAGAAAAGCTGGTACGAACTCGACCTATTTTGTTTTTGTAAATATGATTTGCTCATCGTTCCTTATTCAGCCCATTATGAATGAAACATGTTTGCAATGACAATTAGAGATATAGTTACTCATGCCATGCTTAATTAGCTAGGGATGGATAATGGTTTATCTTGTGTGCCAACATGCATTTAAAATGGTTATGATGTAGTATGATAGGATGGTATCCTCCTTTGAATGATTCAAGTGGCTTGACTTGGCACATGTTCACGCATGTAGTTGAATTAAAATCAACATAGCCTCCACGAAATTTATGTTCATGGTGATTTATATCCTACTCATGCTTGCACTCAATGTTGGTTAATCCCAATGCATGTTTATGACCATTGTCGCTCTTTAGTTGGTCGCCCCTCAATCTATTTGCTAGCCTTCACTTGTACTAAGCGGGAATACTGCTTGTGCTTCCGCTTCCTTAAAACCCAAAGTTATTCCATATGAGTCCACCACACCTACCTATATGCGGTATTTACCTACCATTCCAAGTAAATTTGCATGTGCCAAACTCTAAACCTTCAAATAATAATCTGTTTTGTATGCCCGAATCGCTCATATAGCGACTGGGGGCTGTCAGTATCTTCCATGCTAGGTGGGTTATTCTTACGATGAGTGTTTATTCACTTGTCATTCACGAGAAAGTTGCTGGTAATTGGGATGCCCAGTTTCATGATCAAAATCAAATCAAAATATAATAATGGAACAAAACTCCCCCATGACTGTTGTTGGTATGGACGGTACCCATGGATTCGGCTAGCCATGGATTGTGTTTGTTGGTGGAGGGGGAGTAAAACTTTACCATCCTGTTTGGGAACAGCCTATAATGTGTCTAGCATGGAAGATAGTGAGATCTCTTGGTTGTTATGTTGAGAATGAAAGCATGCCTCTCAAAATTATATTCATCTCTGTTTTAAAAGCTTCGAGCTCTGGCACCTCTGCAAATGCCTGCTACCCTCTCCCGAAGGGCCTATCTATTTGCTTTTATTGTTGAGTCATCATCCTCTTATTAAAGCACCCGCTGGAGAGCACCACTGCCACTTATATGCTTTGCTTCTAATTGATGTTGAGTACGAGCGTGACTGGATCTCTTTTGCCATGAATTACAATGTCCAGTCAGTCCTTGATCTTTAGGGGTGCTCTGCATGTATGTTTTGCGGCCTCAGAAAGGGCTAGCAAGATAACATTATGTCATATTATATCATGATTGTTTTGAAAAAGTGTTGTCATCCGAGATATCTTATTATTGCTCGCTAGTTTGTTATGCTATCGATATGAGTATGTGAGACCTAATTGTTATTGTGAATATGGTTAGTTCATAATCTTTGTTGAAAACCTGAATATTGGCTAGACATATTTTCAACAACAAGATCAAACAGAGTTTGTAAAAGTTTTTCTTTGTCACTTTCAGTTTGTCAACTGAATTGCTTGAGGACAAGCAATAGGTTAAGCTTGGGGGAGTTGATACGTCTCCATCGATCTACTTACAAACTCTTTTGCCCTTGTTTTGGACTGTAATTTGCATGATTTGAATGGAACTAACCCGGACTGACGCTGTTTTCAGCAGAATTGCCATGGTGTTATTTTTGTGCAGAAATCAAATTTCTTGGATTGACCTGAAAATTTACGAAGAATTTTTGTTGAATACATAAAAAATATTGGCGGAAAAGATACTAGAGGGGGCCACCCATAGGCCACAAGCCCTGGGGGTCAGCCTACCCCCCAGGACACGCCTCCCAAGCTTGTGGGGCCCCTGGACCACCTACAACCCTAACTCCAACTCCATATATACCTATTCGCGGAGAAAAAAGTCGGAGAGAAGGATTCATCGCGTTTTACGATACAGAACCGCCGCCACCTCCTGTTCTTCATCGGGAGGACCGATCTAGAGTCCGTTCGGGGCTCTAGAGGGTGGAATATGTCGCCATCATCATCACCAACCTTCCTCCATCACCAATTTCATGATACTCACCGCCCGGAGTGAGTAATTCCCTCATAGGCTTGCTGGACGGTGATGGGTTGGATGAGATTTATCATGTAATTGAGTTAGTTTTGTTAGGGTTTGATCCCTAGTATCCACTATGCTGTGAGATTGATGTTGCTATGACTTTGTTATGCTTAATGCTTGTCACTAGGGCCCGAGTGCCATGATTTCAGATATGAACCTATTATGTTTTCATGAATTTATGTGTGTTCTTGATCCTATCTTGCAAGTTGTAGACACCTATTACGAGTTATGATCCACATGCCCCAAGGTGATAATAATTAGGATTCTTTCCAATGATTACTGTAGTTTGAGGAGTTCATGTATTCACTAAGTGCTAATGCTTTGTTCCGGTTCTGTATTAAAAGGAGGCCTTAATATCCCTTAGTTTCCTTATGGACCCCGCTGCCATGGGAGGGAAGGACAAAAGATGTCATGCAAGTTCTTTTCCATAAGCACGTGTGACTATATACAAAAAACATGCCTACATTGCATTGATGAATTGGAGCTAGTTCTGTGTCACCCTAGGTTATAACTGATACATAATGAATATTATCCAACACAATTATCCATCGCTGATCCAATTCCTACGGGCTTTTCACATATTGATCTTTGCTAAGTTAATTTCGTCGTGCTGCTGTTACAATCACTACAAAATTGCCGTTGTTACTTTTTCCACCGTTACCTTTACTTCCACACTACTTTGCTACTAAATACCTTACTGCAGATATTAGTCTTTCAGGTGTGGTTGAATTGACAACTCAACTACTAATACTTGCGAATATTCTTTGGCTCCCCTTGTGTCGAATCAATAAATTTGGGTGGAATACTCTACCCTCGAAAACTGTTGCGATCCCCTATACTTGTGGGTTATCAGTATGTAGTGGCGTGCTTGCATGAGTGTGGTGTGTGTTATACGTTTAGCGTCTACAATGTATCCATGTAATCAGGCTAAAAAGAAGAAGCAACCACCGCGAGCTAACAGCAAAGGCCGAGACATGTAAAGACACCACAACCAAGCTATTGGAAATATGCCCTAGAGGCAATAATATTTGTATTATTATATTTCATGTTCATAGTTAAGCGTTTATATTTCATGCTATAACTACTATGATCCTGGAATATGTGATTCAGTGGAAAACTCATATGTACGTTTGAATGATAAACGGTTAACAATAGGTTCCCGGTCTCGCCTCTAAGACTGGTTCAAGTGTTGTTTGTGATCACGTTTTCCGAATCTTAGGATATTGTTAAGTGTAATGATAGTCCTAAAACAACATTGAGGGTATTATGTTATATATAAGATCAATCATATTGAATCGATGCAATACTTGTCTATTATACTTCGTGATTATATCGTCTGAAACAACACAAGTTTTGGTGCCTCCTCTAGTTGATCTAGTGCACGTTCTAGTTGGTCCTAGTTGGCTAATTAGAGCGAGTCCTAGCCACCTCTAATCCTCATAATTAGAAGCCCCGTGTGGTTCTAAACTCCTCCCTCTAATTCTCCAGCGCCGATTAGCTCTGGATGGCCAAGCGCTGCCAAATCATGAAGGTCGTACGCTTGCAACCAAGTAGAGAGGCCGTGCTTTCAGTCTTCTTTTCGAGGGATCATTCGAGGGCGGATCAAGGGGTCATCATCGACGTTCGAGGGACTCCAAGTATGATCTGCACTGACTCGTCTACTTCTGTTGCGCTCCCAAAGTTGGTAACAATCATTGATCACAACCCGTTATGCATCTTCATATTGTTCCTGGGTGATCGTAGGGCAAATTTTTGTTTTCTACTATGTTTCCCAACAGTGGCATCATGAGCGGTTCTATGAGTAGATGCAGGTTGCGATCTAGATCTCATGTGGATGTGAGGGTGATGTTCTTGCTATGCTTCCCTCGAGTGTTGCTTTGGTTTAGTTCATTGAAGGCATGGTGTCGCTTTTCACAAGGTTCTAACAATCTCTCGGCTCTGGCTGTCGACGATCTGCTAACAGTTCCTTGGGCTTCACCATAGTCAAGAATAGTGAACCATCGCGTACACAAGAGGGCGATGAAGATGGATGATCTTCTAGGGGGTCACGCGTATTAGACGAAGTTTAGTGTGGGGAAATGAGATTTTTAATTAAGTCTCTTTTTTCACACACCCCGAAAGTTAATCTAGCAACAAGGATTATCACTTTATGATGTGCATGTAAGTAGCTAGGTTTATTCGAAAACCCTAGAAGCCGCATAATTAAAATTTGCCAAACCAATTAGAGGACTTCTAACTTGATTTTGCAGGTTTGCATATGATGTGGTATAGCCTTCATCATAATAATGAGTTTATGTATGAGATGGTTATATGTTGTCATGTTAAGTGGCCTGCACGTCACGACATGATGGCTGGAGCCACGATATTGCCACCTTAATGTAAATATCATAGAGATAGGTTACAGGTGACGGTGGCAAGACATACATGGAGGACCCCGACGAGGAGAAAGTGTACCAAGGCACGGGACGAGGAGCTATGATTTCATGCCGCGGCGGAATTTCATATTTCTGGTGTCAAAGCAACGTTTTCTGAAACGGTCGCCATGGCAACATTTTCTGGGATTGCCGCCATGGCAACATTTCTGAAACGGTTGCCACGGTAATGAAATATTGGCCATCACGTCGCTTCAACTAGAGATTGAAGCAATCACGGAGAACTCCCGGCGCCCAGGGCTATACCATGTCATCCTATTGTGAATTGCCTAAGATGTTTATCCCTTTGTTGTTTGCACCCTTTGATTGCACAGTAGTCAATTATTAGGGTGATCTCTCATAGTAAATATCAAGTTAAAAGGTGCTCTTCCCAGTGTTGCAACCGTCTATAACGCGTAGCGTTCCAGAGTGCGTCATGTCCACATGAGTACAAACGGGACATGAGGTGTAAGACGGGGATGGTCAAACCATGTATGCAGTTAGCACTTGGTTGTCTTGAAGTTCTAGCAGAATCGTTCTGAGCTCGGAGCACAAAGCATCGAAAGATGAACAAGAGTCATATGGAGATATGATCGGCAAAGGTTTTCCCACCGGTCAAAATTCTCGTCATCATTGATGTCCACATCAATGGCTGGGAACTAGATTTGGATCTTGAATCACTTAAAATCAATTATGAGAGATATTGATTTTAGTGGGAGCAAAATTATGTATAAAATTTAATCACTAGTGCAAATTAATTATGAACAATGTGTATGTGTAGCTTTCATTATAGTTGTAGAATTATGGCTCAGGGTTCCACCTTTGTTGCTGAAATTGATTGGCTGTTTTTATCTGGTTGAATCTTTATGATGGAGAGGGTCGTCCTCTAAAATTGCCAAGAAAGATTTTGTCCTACTTCATGCTTACAATATTCTCTTGCTAATGCTATGGATGATGAGAGTCACGTCCTTCGATCCAAAAGTTAGAATTGCTTTACGGTCTGCTTGCTTCTGAGAAACCCGAACTTCAAAATGTTTGGGTAGTTATGTGATATTCTTGGAACTGAAAATTGTTTTCAAAAACAAACAAAGGTTAAAAGGTATGTGATATTTAAAGAAGTGTTTTTGTTTGCAAGATCTAGTGAAGTGTTCAACTATATTTAAGACTAAAATGCATAAGACCCGGAAGAACGCTAGTCATGAGTTGATGGTGAGAACTTAAAGAGAAAGAACAAAACCAAAGATGTAATAAGATTTATAGGCCTATGGAAGTTCGGGGCTCACGCCACTCTTAAAGGTCAAATGATTCTTCAGTCAAGTGGGAGAAATATTGAAAGTAAAATTGTAATAAGTTTAGTGGTGGAATGAAAAGAAGACTGGAGTGTCCAGCTCAGGAATGAATGTCATACAAGTTATAAGATATAGAGAAAATCGGTCAAGTAAAGTGTGATTCTTGAGAATTGTGATTAAAACGTTAAAGACAAAATTCTTCAGGAATTCTGGTTAAAAGTTGATCACAAGAATGCCGACTTGATTGCATGTTATTGCGAATCGATGCAAGAATCACTACGGCCTAATGACCAACAAATGAACGAGGTTAAAATATTTGTTGAAAATTTTGTAATAGTTATGATACTTTTTCATCAACATATTGCCTCTAAATTTATTATCATAATTCATTTAGAGTCTTGTATACTCTAGCCCATTGCATAGGAGTTGCAAAGAGGTTGTTCATGAGAGAACAATAGTTGTTCAATCTAATGAACAAAAGGGACATACTCCTATTGTGAATAGGATTTAAGTTATCAATATTGATGATTAAATTGAGCATCCATAACTCTGACACTAAATGTCACAAGACTAAAAGAATACCACATATGTGTGGCACTGCATTTAGTCACATTGGAGAAATCCGCATGGGGAAATTCCATAGTGATGGATTTTGGAGTCATATGATTACGAATCATCTGACACTTGCAACTTTCATCCAAATAGTGAAGTAAACTAAAATACCGTTCACGGGCCATAAAGAATGAGCAACCAAAAATATTGGAAATATGCATATTGATGTATGTAGTCCAATAAGTGTTGCTGCAAGCTGTGGATTTATCTATCTTCAAGGATGACTCAAGTAGATATTTACATTTACTAACTGAGACATAAATCTGGATCTTTTTAAACGTTTCAAAAATATTTCCAATATGAAGTAGAAATTATTGTAACAAGAAAAATGTGTTTCTACAATTGGATTGCAGAAAAGAACATTTGAGTTGCAAATTTAGCGAATGTTTGATGAGCTGTGAAAAATGTTTTATAGCTTGCACCTCCTAGAAACACTACTAAGAGTAGAGTGTTTTGTGTAGATGTAACCAAGCTATGTATGACATGGTGCGGTCAAATATGACATTAATTATTTCGCCAACATACTTTTTAATGTGATGCTTTAGAGTTTGTGGCTTTTAGTCAAAAAAGCACCATCAACTTTGTTGAAATAAGTGCTACTTTGTAGGTTATCCCAAATCATTGGGTATTCCTCAATCACTACGCCGAGGCAAAATGTTTTGTCACAGAGTGTGGAAATTTTGAGAAAAATGTTTTCTACAAAATACTGAGTGGGAGGACAGTGCAATTTGATGAGATTACAGAATCTTCGTGATCAGGTCAAAGAAAAGAAACAATAGAAGTGGTTCTAAAATTTCTTACCGCGACTGATACAAAAGCCTCTATATAGGATATAGAGACTTCGTTCGAACATGCAGCTAAGCAATATAGGTTGGAAAATTCGTACATACCTTCAGGGCATGTAGACGAAATATTGTTGAAACAAACAATGAATTATACACTACTGCAGGATGGTCCAAACGCGACACTACGATCAAAGACCCTTCGACGAAACTGTGTGCGATGCCATAATCGCAAACGATGGTGTAAAAAACCGTCAAAGAAGGTGCAAAATGTTTGTGATGACGGATGCATCAAACACGGTTTAGATTTTAGTTGCGTGTGCGATGCAGGGCATACAGTTTAGTTCAATTAACTGTTTGGGATGAGGAACAAAAGAAATGGGTAGCCAGATGAAGGTGTGTGCGATATACAGCATACGGTTCACTAGGATGAACTGTGTGTGATTAGGCAACACAATGGAAACGGTTCAACTGAACAAGATGTGTGTGATATGCGACAAACATGTCTGTAATCAGAAATGTGTGCGAAGACCAATAATAACACAGACGATTGCTGCTAATAAGCCGTGTGATTTGCTCTGTCTACAGAAGAATAACATGTATATATATAACTGAAATAAACATCCAATTACATAAGTGACTATACAGATCATTCGCACACACCTCAATAAACAATTGTATGCATTCTAAAGTAGGAGAAACGATCGTCTAGTCATCTACTTCTTGTGACGCTCCCGCCACTGCTCTGTGGCTCGATCCCTCGTCTGGGGCAGCAAGAAGATACTTCCTCATGTCAACGATCAGCGTGTACATCTCGTAGCTTGTGTACGCGTCCATGGCCGCGTACTTGACATGTTGTTCATCCAGTCTCTCATGCCACACACTGTCCCTGGCGTTCTTGTCCTTCTTGCTCTCATTCTTCATCTTCATGTAGTAGGGGTCGCTGACGGCCGAGGCGAGGTCAACCAGGGAGTTCAGTTTGTTTTTGTCGCTGCCCCAGACCTTGTAGTGGTGCTGGATGTTGACAAGATTCGGGCATTTCAAGTCCGAAACCTTGAGCGCTTTTAGATCGTTGGTGGTGTCCACCGTACCGAAACTGTAGTTAGAGCTGTTGATAAACTCGGAGAAATGCTCGCAAGGCCTTGTGGCAAGGTGGAAGTGGTAGACGAGGATGTCATGTCGCACGCACAATTGGGCGACGGCAACCTTCTGATCGTGCCCAGCACGACCGATGGTGTACTCGAGGTCGAAGCCAACCACTCGGTACTTGTCCTCAGCAAGGAACTGCTCCATAGTTTGGATGGAGCTCTCCACCGAGACCGGATCGTTTGTGTACACCACAGAGAAGGCCTTCCCCCTCACGTGGGTGTCCACTATGTTATGCGTGGTGGACTGCCCGCCATTGTCGTCGTCGGCCGCTGGGAGTGCCATTGGAGCCACGGGGAGCGCCATTGGAACCGCTGGATGTCCTCTCTGTAAGTGTCGTCGTAGGTGTGCTATTGTGTCGTGTGACGCGAGAGATGAAGGTAAATGGCTGCAGGAATAAATGGGGGCTGGGCGGCCTGGATTCTCTGCGCGTCCGCATGACAGTTTTTGCAGCGGGTAACTGCATTGTCGCACCGCGCCCGACGCAACCACATGCACACGAACGTGCGTGATCATGCACCGGCCCCAAACACTAGCAGCACGCGTGGAGGGATGAGGGTAGAGCACCCGAAGGGACGCGAGAGCAGAGCGTGAGTGGCGGGACGCGAGCAGAGCACGCCGCGGCCGCCTGAACCGCAAGCAACCACATGCATAGAGCAGTTGAACACACAGGAAATGGTCGCCTACAAGCCGGCCGACAGTTGCATCGTTGCGCAGAGAGCGGCCGTGTGCTACTACCTCCGTCTAGTCTATAGTGCCCTTTATATTCTGTGCACACTTTGCCCTCAATTTAACCAGCAAAATGTTAATGCATGTTATAAAAATTATATAATTGGAAACTATGTTCAAATACGAATCCAACTATATAATCTTTGGCGACATGCATTCGTATTGTATTAGTTAAATCATACTTATAAACCAAGACGGGGGTATAGTAGGTAATTAAATCAAAAATGTTTTTTATTAACCGTATGTGTACGTGGCCTTTCGTCCTCCTCTCGCGCGGGGGCGTTCTTTTGGTCAAACAGTGGCACCAATGAATCGTCGGTGAGCCTGTTCCCACGCAACCTCGCAGGTTCCCGCGCAGGCTTCCCGCCCGACTCGGTGAAATCCCCCAAAATCCCAATGCTTACCGGCCTGCTATAAAAACCCTCACAGCCGGCGACTCCTGCGTCGCATTTTCCCCTCCCTCCCTGTAGCTTATCTCATCTACTCCCACAATCGCCAATGGCACCGGTCCGTCATCGTCGCTCGGCCACTCCGCCGTCATCAAAGGACAGCTCCACCTGGGAGGATACACCGCGGAGGCGGTGCAGTCCCCGGTGTAGTGTAGTGTGCGTGGCGTCCCTGTTGGGTGTGCGCGGAACACCTACCACACGCTCCGCCACTGCTGCCCGTCGGCAGCTGTTGCCGGCCGCCGTTGCCGCCACAGCACTGTCGAAAGCTAGGGCCATCGCCCGCTCCGCCGCCGCGGCCCGAAGGCGGGAGGTGGCCGTCGTGGCTGCCACCCCACTACCGGCCACCCTGGCCATCACCCGCTCCGCCACCGCGGCCCGAAGGCGGGAGGTGGTGGTCGTGGTCGCCACCCCATCGTCGGCTGCCGTGGCCGCTAGTCCACCGTCGATCACCGGGGTCATCACCCGCTACGCCACCGCCGCCCGAAGGTGGGAGGCGAAGGTGGATGCCCGCACACGCGTCAGCGATCTTGCGCGCTACACCGAGTTCCTGTGGGAGGAGGAGGAGCGCCTCGTCGAGCACGCAAAGAGCCTTACCGCCGCCATGGCCACGGCACACACTGCCTCAGAGGCGAGGAATCGAGAGATCTACAGGAGAACCACTGCTTCGAGAGGGGTCGTCTGGAGCGGCAGAGGGCGTTCGAGGTGAGCGTCGCTGAAGCTGGAGCAGCGGCAGGCACCGTATTGCGGTTTCCCAGCTCGTCGGTAGGCTCCTCCTCCTCTGCCTCTTACTGAGCGCGCTCGGCAGAGGAGAGGCAGCCGGAAGTAGTACAAAGCCCCTAGGGGCAATTTTGTTTAGTTCATCTGACTATAGATGTGGTGGAACTGTACAATGTACTTAAAATTAGCTAGTATATATAGTTGAACTAGCTATTTTAGCACGTGGTTGGCAACAATTGGGGAAAAGTTTGGTCGGTTCAGCTGTCAAGTCGAACTGTTTGTATAAATTAAGAACGACTACTTAATCTATGAATGAAATCTATGCTTAGTTACTGAATTTTAGTTGCAAAAATTAGATACTGCTAGTGATTTTTAGCTTCATATTTTGGCAAATCGCAGTGTTACAAGGTTGACAAATGGCAATGTTACTAGATCAACAAATGTTAATCTTTCCAGTTTAACAAATGGCAACATACCAAAATTGTTTGTAAGTGGTTGCACACGGGTCATCCAAAAGAACAGTTTGCGTTGAAGAGATGCACAAATCCTGCTCTCACTTTGCAGACGGGTGTTCTATCTAAAACGTTTGCGATCAAGTGCTGCACAAATCCTGCTCGGCACATTTTCCCTTGGCTTCCTGGGGAAGCTGTCTGTTTACATACGGGTGTTCTAACTAAAACGTTTGCGATGAGTGTTTTACATTTAAAAACCATTAACGTTTTTTTCAAAAGAAAATCGTTTGATAAGTCTGTACATTAAGAGAGAAAAACGCAAGTTCGCCCAAACCATATATTTCATTTAGTCATACTGCGAATTTATATTCATATGATCGAGATACAGTATTAAACCCAAGAAAAAAACTATTTCCGGCGGCGGCGGAGGCCGCGTGCCGCGGTGTCGTTGTCGTTGTCGTCCTCCGGGATGCCGTTATTGAAGTCTTCAATGTAGCACAGAATGTTCTTCACTTGTAAATCAAACATCATGTCGTCACGTGATAGACGGGCAGGGCGCGAGAGGACGGCGGCTGGCAGCGCTGAGAGTTAGCGGTCGACAGCAGTATCACATGCCGCTGAGGGGGGCGCATGCACGGGCACGAGCACGGCGGGTGCAGCCAAACGCACGGGGACCGGCGTCGCGGTGGATGGAGGGGCACGCACGGGCACGGGCGCTGGCATGTACACGAGCTCACGGGTCTGCGGAGACCTCGCTGACACCCGCGGCTTCCAGCTCTGCGATAGTGCTCGGCGACCAGCCCGTCAATGCTACGGGGGATGGTCGCTGGCGCGGACGTGGGGATGGGAGCGGGGGAAGCAACCGTCGCGGCCAGCTCGTTCTGGACCATGTCCATGAGGCCCCATTCCTCCTTATTTTCTATCTCCTCCGGCCCAGAGTCGACTTCACCAAACTTGAAGACTAGTGGCAGATGATCCTTCTGCGCCATGGCGTCGGTGGAGGTCTGCGGGAGGGAGGGGAATGGGAGGCGAACAGTAAGGCCACCCATAATAAGCAGCAGCTCGGGCGCCATTAATGGAGAGGAAGGCGGGCGGCCATGGAAGTCAAAGGGCTCGCTTCCCAGTGAGCCTGCACAGCGTACAGCTCGCACGCTTCCCGGTGAGCCTCCGTATTGGAGGACAGCTTGCACGCCTCTCGGTCAGCCTGCGCACCGGACTGCACTAGCACGCCTCCCGTTCAGTCAAGGTCAAGCAGTTGTCCGCATGGCACCTCCTATAGCCATTAAAACCAACACAGTGGCGTCACGTGAATGGTTACAAGAACACACACAGTTTGAATTATACAAACGTTTGAGATATTAAAGTGGCAGCTATTTTTTCAAAATGCCTTTGTTGGCTATTATTCGACTGCGCCTTCTCTGAAAATGGACACAAAAAATACCACAGCATGTCGAGTGCCATTCCATGATAGCATGCCAAGTTTCATGAATTTCAGACGAGTTTTGAATTTACTAGAATTTAAAAACAAAGTATCTCAACGTTTTGCCGGCAATCAACGGTGCCCTGTTATTTGAAATTCATTCCCATTTCTTGCATGGGACCTAATCATGCACCCTAGGACACAGATTTGATATTTCAACGAATTTATATGCACTGGAGCATGTGCATGTAGTTCAAATTTGAATTATGCACATGAATGCATTGAAAACTCAGTTAATGCATAAAAATGTCCAAACGAACCCCGAAAAATCAAAACAATTGATACAACACTCCTGTTGTTCTACGTTGACACGAGAATTTTTTTTAAAGAAATAAGAGGCAATGGATATCGTTTCGTCCCCAAAGGTGGGACGTTCCCTACCGAAACCATCATGCTTGTTGTGAGAAGCTCTGGTTTGTGAGAAGGATATACCCAAACCTACCCCAAATGGGACAAAAAATTTACCACAGCATGTTGATGCCGCTCCATGATAGCATGCCAAGTTTCATGAATTTCAGACGAGTTTTGGATTTACTAGAATTTAAAAACAAGGTATCTCAATGTTTGCGGTCGAGTGACGGTGGCAGGGTGTTTGACATTCATTCCCATTTCTTGCATGGGACCTAAGCATGCAACAAAGGACACAGATTTGAATTTTCAACCAACTTATATGCATTAGAGCATGTGCATGTAGTTCAAATTTGAATTATGCACATGTGTAGGATCGAAAGTATGTCTAGAGGGGGTGATTAGACTACTTGACCAAATAAAAATCTAGCCTTTTCCCAATTTTAAGTCTTGGCAGATTTTAGCAACTTAGCACAAGTCAAGCAATCAACCTACACATGCAAATCTAAGACTATAGCAGCGGTATGTAAATCATTGCATATGAAGGTAAAGGGGAGGAGTTTAGAGGGAGCAAACGCAGTGTAGACACGGAGGTTTTTGGCGTGGTTCCGTTAGGTGGTGCTATCATACATCCACGTTGATGGAGACTTCAATCAACGAAGGGTAACGGATGCGCGAGTCCAAGGAGGGCTCCACCCACGAAGGGTCCACGAAGAAGCAGCCTTGTCTATCCCACCATGGCCATCGCCCACGAAGGACTTGCCTCACTCGGGTAGATCTTCACGAAGTAGGCGATCTCCTTGCCCTTACAAACTGCTTGGTTAAACTCCACAATCTTGACGCAGGCTCCCAAGTGACACCTAACCATTCTAGGAGACACCACTCTCCAAAAGGTAATAGATGGTGTGTTGATGATGAACTCCTTGCTCTTATGCTTCAAATGATAGTCTTCCCAACACTCAACTCTCTCTCACAGATTTGGATTTGGTAGAAAGATTATTTGAGTGGAAAGCAACTTGGGGAAGGCTAGAGATCAAGATTCTTGTGGTTGGATTGGAATATCTTGGTCTCAACACACGAGTAGGTGGTTCTCTCTCAGAAAATGAATGTTGGGAGTGTAGGCATGTTCTGATGGCTTTCTCCATGAATGAAAAGTGGGTGGAGGGGTATATATAGCCTCCACACAAAATCTAACCATTACACACAATTCACCAAACTCGGTGGGACCGAATCATGAAACTCGGTCAGACCAATTCAGTTCAAAATGTGAATGTTAGGCTTTTCGGCAGGACCGACATGTCAACTCGGTGGAACCGATTTCATTAGGGTTAGGGCACAATGTAATCTCAGTGAGACCGATCACATACACTCGGTGAGACCGATTTCTGTAATAGGCAAACAGAGAGTTAGTCAGGCAAACTCGGTGGGACCGAATCGCTCATTTCGATTAGACCGAAACATTACGAAGGGAAACAGAGAGTTTGCAATCCCATCTCGGTGAGATCGAACTCATTAGGGTTTCTGGCTATGGCTATGTCAAATGAACTCGGTGGCGCCGGATAGATCAAATCGGTGGGGCCGAGTTTGACTTTTGGTTTGGGACATATGTGGATATGAGAAAGTGGTTGAGGGCTTTTGGAGCATATCACTAAGCATTTTGAGCAAGCAAGCCATTAAGCAACACCTCATCCCCTTTTAATAGTATTGGCTTTTCCTATGGACTCAATGTGATCTTGGATCACTAAAATGAAAATGTAGAGTCTTGAGATTGAGCCAACATGTGTTCTTAGCATTTTGAGGGGTCCACATTCCTAGTCCATGCCATGCCAATCATTGAACTTTCTGAAATGATCATCTTGAAAGAGCATTAGTTCAATGAGCTATATGTTGTTAGGAATTACCAAAACCACGCAGGGATAGTTGCACTTTCAATCCCCCCTTTTTGGTTATTGATGACAACATATAGATCAAAGCTTCGACAAATGGTAATAAGATTTAAATACATCGTCGCTTTGAGAAGTATGTGATAAGCAAGAGCTCCCCCTAAATTTGTGCATTATTTAAAATTTGTTTTTGAATGCAAATGCACAATCGATTAGGATCATGGGTTACTCTTCCATGTCACATACATCTTGGTGGAGCGCTCAAAATGATAGGAAGTAAAATATGCACTCATCACCAAGACAAGGTGAATGATCATATATAAGAGAAAAATAATAGCATCATTCAAGCACAAGCATTAATGTAGGATATGATCAAACACATGATCAAACAAGTATCTCACACACACATAAAGTATCTCACAAGCAAGCACACATAAGTATCAACTCAAGAAACAAAAGAGAGAAAAAGAAAAATAAAAGAGAGCAAAAGAAGCAAAGCGCTCTCTCTCGAAGCCTATGATCTAGACACTTTCTCCCACTTTGGCAACAAGTTACCAAAAAGCTCAAAAATGCATAGTGTTATGCGTCTCTCTAGGCTTGACCTTTGGGAGGTGGCGTTGAGAGGACTCCAAGGACGAATGCATCTGTTGAAGTTGTTGGAGCTGGTGGAGTGGCAATTGGAGGTGCTACTGATGCTGTGGCTGCAGGTGTTGATGTAGTAGCTCTTGTGTCAGTCACTAGCACTGCAGCAGATCTCTGTCCTTTTGGCACTCTCTGAAAGGCATCTGTGGTAGCCTGCCCTTTCCTCTCCTCAGCTTCTTCTTGGAGCTGCTCAACTGCTGTCTGCATCTCTGTCACCTTCAAGTCAAGATCATAGAATTTTGTTTCAATGATCCTCTCAAGACTCTATTGATTCTAAGTCAGGGTGGCCAATCCTTTCTCAATCCTCAAAGTGGCTTGAATAAGATATCCAAGTTGATCTTGCTTAGACTTGAGAAACACTTGAGAAACCTCTTCAGCACTTGGCATCTTGGCTGCCTTCTCAGCTTTAGCTTTCTCCCTCTTCTCTTGAGCTTCTACAGATGTAGGGTCTTCTTCATTCATGACAACTATGTTGTCCTCAAAATCAGGCCTCAAGGGAAGGTGTTCCTTGTCCAATAAGTATGTGCCTATGCCGATCTTGGAGTTGATGAGCATCTGGATGTGTGGAGCATACCCACATGACCTTTTCTGATCTGCAACTATTCTCTTGATTGTCTCAACAATCATATTCATAACATTAAACTTTTGGGGCACATCAAACAATTGCAGCAAGTTTATGGAATGACCTCTGATCATCCTATGGTCTCCTGATTTGGGCAACAATGTATGCCTCAAGATAGTGTTGATGGTGGTTAAACCAGACAACAGATAGTATACAGAGCCCATCTTGTGAGTTTCCAAGGCTTTGTCAGGAATTTCCTATACATGTTAGCCATGGAGTTGTGATCCTTCTTATTTTTGGCATAGACATCTATGTCATCCTCTTGCTCTGTAGGGGCATTGATCAGTTTGGCCCATTCATAAACTGTAGATTGGTACCTAGTACCTTCAGACATCCAAACAATTCTGCCATCAGGATAGAAATGTGCTATGGAGTAGAATTGCATAATAAGTTCATCATTCCACTTAGTGAGTTTCGGACCCACAAAGGCATCTACTCCACATAGCCTGAAGCTCTCATGCACTTCTAGAAAGTGATCTTCATTGTTGTCAATATATTTCCAGTCTGCCCACTTCATATCACAGACAATTGGCTTCTTATCAAGCAGAATGGTTTCATAGAAATCTTGCTGCTCCTTTGTGTGAAACCTATAGTCCACAGCAGTCCTTCTCCTCTCAGCATATGGATCAGATTGTCTCCATAGTCTGAGACCTGCATCCTTTCTAATCTTCATGTTTTCTGCCACTGGATGGTTATCATCATGATCAGGGATCTTGGGCTTGAGCTTCCTAAGCACTTGGGCTTCAGCATCTTCTTCAATTTCAGTCTCTAGCACTGGGGTCTTGTTCTTCTCAACAGCTGGTATATTCCTTGTGCTCCTCTTTGGTGCAGTCTTGGGAGTAGGAGCAGAAGCTTTGGGGGCTGTCTTGGGCTTAGAAGGGGCAGCCCCAGATTTGATGGCATACCCCATCAGGTTTTGAGCTTTGGGTGCTGGTGCAGCATCCTCTTCCTCTTCATCCTCAGCTGGATCTCTCATCATAGAGGATCTCCCAATGACTCTAGCTATAGTCTTCTTGACCCTTTCTTTTCTCTTCTTTCCTTCACCAGCCTCTTTTCGTTCAAGAGTGAACTCTATTGTTTCCTGACTTGAGGTTCTGCCTTAGACATGGGCACTCTTTTTGCAGGAGCCTTCTTGTGCATACCAGGCCTTGTAGATGCAGTTGTGCCAAACTCTTTCTTGACCACCTTTTTCTTGGAGCTGACCTCCTCCTCAATAGCTACATAGTCTTCATCTTCAGACTCAGAATTCCTCTTCCTCCTGGCCTAGTAGCAGCCTTAGGCAGATTGCTAGGAGTACTTCTACTGCCTTCATCATAACTGCTAGAGGGACTAGAGCCCTCACTCAGATTCACCTGCTCTTCTGACTTATTCTGGCTGTCACTTTGATCAGACATTCTGGCACTGCAACTGACTGTTGACCCTGTGAATAGTTATAGCTGAGATAGAGTGGATGAGCATCACAAAGTGCAGAGATTTTGCAAAACGAATGAGTCAAAAACTTAGTTTTAGTTTTCCATGGAAAGCGTTTCGGAGCTACCGATTTGTTAAACTTGGTGACACCGAAGCAACTTTTGCAGTCTAAACTAGTGAAACCGGTCAGACCGAGACACAATTTGGTGACTCCGAGATTGCTAGGGTTTCACTGAGAGTTGAACTCGGTCACACCGATTTGCAAGTTTCGGTCAGACCAAAAGGTGCAAGTGCAATGGCCTAAGCCAAATCGGTGAGACTGATTTCCACAACTCGGTCGGTCCGAGATGAGTTCGACGAAAACCTAACCCTAAATTTTCGAATCAAATCTAATCTAAAGGAGGTTTTTGCTGGACAAGATGATGTCATACGTGGTAAGAAACATGGCATTTTCTTTGTGCTAAGAATCGGAGGTAAGAACAGCACAAAGATTCGAACTCATACCCTAGTTTGGCGGTGAGCTCTCTGCAGGAGCAACGGCGGTGTGGAATTCCGTTGACGGCGACGGAGACCAGCGGTGGGAGGTCGCTGGCGACGAGAGGACGATCCGGGCACCCAAGATGGTAGAGCAGGACACGCGCGGGCGAAGAGGTTTTGGAGAAATTTCCAAAATTTGACCCGTCGGTATATATATATATATATATATATATATATATATATATATATATATATATATATATATATATATCCTGATCCTGTCGGTGTGACCGAGTGGAACAACTCGGTGGCACCGAGATGCAGAATCGCAAGCGGTTACTGCAACTCGGTGTGACCGAAAAGTTCTAATCGGTTGCACCAGGATTGAAAATCTAGATCAACTCAGTGAACTTGGTCAGACCGAAAAGGATGAATCGGTCAGACCGAAATGCACAGAGAGGTTTTGGAAGTTTAAGTCCATGACGAATCGGTGAATCCGAGTGCTCCTCACACAGAGGGTTCGAATCTAGCTTGGTCAAACTTTGTGATGTAGCATGAATAGTGTTTGAGACGAGAAAAGCATAGATAGCTAGAGGAAGTTCTTAGGCATTCTTGTCCATCCATTTGGCAAAAGAAGAAGAGCCAAACAATCAAAGCAACAAATGGATGTCCTCGAATGAGAAAGATATGCAACCAACATGCTCACACAATAAAATGGCAAATAAAATATGTGACAGAGCATGCACAAACACTCTAGCATCTATCAAGCAATCACTAGTACGCGTCGGTGCTAAACAAACGGTTTTTAACCCCTTTCCGCGACGGCGTTTGGAACTGTCACCTAGTGAGTGTGGGTGATAGGGGGGTCCTTCCCACACGGCCCAGAAACCGTCAAGGATATGCCCTCCTGGCACACACGCTCGGCAAAATGAGGTCGTGTGCGACCGGCGAGCACTCAAATACAAAAATACGTACAGTAGTGCTAAAAAATACAATTATACAGGCGAAATAATTTCCGGTCGTAAGTACATCCCACACAGTCAGTCACCGCTAAACGTTTCTGTTCGTATATACATCCCACACAGACACTCCAAGGAAAACGTTTGCGCAAGGTGGCGTAACGCAAACAGTTTTCAAGAGAATGTCGTGTGTGATGGTTCATTGATCCAACACGGTTTATTCCTAGAAACTGTGTGTGTTGCCTGAGGTCATCGCCCACGGTGTTTTCTCATTAACCGTTTGCAATAGGAAAACCGCTAATTGGCCAATTAGCGGGCTAATTGCCCTATTATTAATAATCTATCGGTGTACAAAAGTAGGGGCACTCCTTTGTACCCCTTTACTTGTGCACGGGCAGTCGGAGCCACGCGCCATGGCCACACTTAGCAGGGCAAGGGAGGGAAGCCGGAGAGAAGCCTAAGCCCAAGACAAACAAGGCAACGCCAAGACCAGAAACACCAAAGAGCAAGAGGGCGAAGTGGACCCCCCCCCCCCGGCAAGGCCCTTGCCGGGGTGGCCTCCGCAACCCCGGCAAGATCCTTGCCGGGGCAACTTGCCCAGCACCAACAGAGCGAGCCACCCTTGAGCCCACGGGTCCTGACCCAACCAACTACGTTGGAACCAAGGCTCGGGAGGCACCACTGTGGTGGCATGCAGATCTTTGTCAAGATCATAAACATGTGAGATCAGATGAGGACCAGAAGACGTCGACCCTCGGCGGGATCCCAGCCGAGGGAATCCACAAGACCCCCAGCAAGCGCCTTGCCGGGGACGACTGCGACGGCACGGCAAGACCCTTGCCGGGCCCCCTGGCAAGACCGTTGCCGAGGACATTAGCGGGGCCGTTGCCAGACCCGCACCAGCCAAGACTCCACCGCCGTCCCCAAGCAGCTGCTAGCTCAACCAGCTGGGCAGGCACCTGCGTGGCGACGGGCGGCCTCTATGCCAACTCAGCAAGCGCCTGCGTGGTGGCATGCAGATCTTCGTGAAGGCTCCACCACCGCGCCACCTTAGCTGCCTGCCTGCCTACATGGCGCCGCATGCATCGCTGGCCTGGGCGCGTGTCGAAGCAAGGCGAGGCGGCAACGGACGGGATGGGCCTCGTTCCCGTCCCCGATAAAGCTAAGGGACACCTAAGCGATGCATTAAATGCGTCGTGTCCTGTAATACGAGCGATAAGCTCGCAGCACTGTAGACCTTTCCACCTCATGTGTGCCACTGTAGTAGCCCCTTTTCGACTATAAAAGGGGGCCCATGGCGTACTGGAGGGGGATTCGGCTCTTTTGGGCAGGTTACACCCCGTAGCTAGCTCAAGAACACAAGAACACTCAATACATCCACCAAAGCAGGACAAGGGTATTACGCATCCTCGTGGCCTGAACCGGGGTAAACGATCTGTGTGCTTTCTGTTAGACTTGCTCTTCTCACGACCCCGCGCCCCGCCAACCGTAGTAGGGATTCCAATGATCCCATAGGTGTCGTTTCCCCGACATCTTTGGCACGCCAGGTAGGGGAGCGCAGTGGTGAGAATCTGATCTAGCAGTCAGCCTAGCGGTTCTTCATCGCCATGGCTCCCAAGAAGAAGACGATCACGGCGATCAGCCTAGTGGTGGAGGGGCCGGGGGTGCTACGGCCATGGTGCACTCTCCTCCTCCACGTTAGCCACCGTGGGTGTCGGTCCGTCGCGATGACGCTTGTGATAATATTTCCATAGCGTCGTCCGACCCACGGACCCACCGCGACCAGCGCCAAGTTCTTCGAGAACGAGCCCACGAAGATGCTCGAACCACTATCGAGTGCGGCGCGATACACGCCACATGTCGGATAAGCGGGTGGGACCCGCTAGGGACCACCCAGCACCGGGAGGCTCCGGCGGCCTACCTTACGAGGTGAGTTGCCCAGACTTTACCCGTGAGCTGTGGCAGATCCAGTGGCCGTCCCACCGCACGTTCAAGCCCAACGTCGGCGAGAAATACAACGGCAAGACCCATCCATCAGAGTTCCTCAGTATCTACACCATCGCGATGCAAGCTGCCAGAGCTCGCGATGACAAGGTGCTCGCCAATTACTTCCTGTTGGCACTGAAGCCCAACGTCATGTCTTGGTTGATGCACTTGCCAGTGGATTCCATTTCTTCTTGGTCGGATCTGTGCCATGAGTTCGTTGGTGCCTTCACTGGAGGCCACCAAGCTCATGGCCAGGCCAGTGACGTGCATATCATTCCCCAGAAGGAATGGGAAACCCTGCGCAAGTACATCCAGAGGTTCAACCGGGTGCAGTACAACATCCCCGATGTTCATCCCGCCACCGTGATTAGCGCGTTCCATCAGAACATGCGCAACCGCAAGATGCGCAAAGAGCTGGCAATGAACAAGGTTAAGGATGTGGCCGAACTTTATGTTCTGGCCGATAGGTGCGCCCGGGCTGAAGAGGGAAGGAAGTACCCCGGCGAGGACGCCGGCGCGGAAACCGACTCTACTGATGAAGACACCGCCACCCCGACGAAGAAGGGCCGGCGTCGCAACAGGAAACGCAAGGGCAAGATCGTGCTTGCCGTCGAGGGATCTGACAGCATCGGCGCTGCCAAGAAGGCTAAGGCAGACAACCCCGGCAAGGAAATTGCCGGGTGCGCCGCTTGCCGGGCCTTGGCGGCTGCCGACAAGCCAGGGGGCTCCGACAAGCAGTATTGCAAGATCCACCGCACCAAGGGCCAGACCTCCAGAATGCCGGAATGCCGGCAAGTCGAGCTGCTTGCTGAGAAGCAATAAGCTGAGTATGACAGGAGGGACAAGGAGAAAGGCCAAGATGGTGCCGAGGGATCCGGCAAGAAGCGTGGCAGCCAAGGAGGTCGCCGCGGCAAGGATAACCAACAAGAGAGGCCCGCTCGGGGCCGCGACAAGAAGCAAGAAGACGACGATCATGACGAGGACGGCGAGTCTGGCGAGCAAGAATTTCAGAAGGCTACAGAGGCCATGTGCGTCGACGGTGGCGCCTCGCTGCATACTTCTCACCGTGGCTCAAACAGTGGGCGCGTGAGATTACAGTAGCGGAGCCCTCGTTCGACGCTTAGAAGCCACTGAAGTGGTCCAGCACGCCCCTCATCTTTGACGCTGAGGATCACCCTGACCGCACAACTGTGGTCGGGTGTTTGCCATTGTTGGTCTCGCCAACGATACGCAACCTCACGGTGAAGAAGATGCTGGTTGACGGCGGGGCCGGTCTGAACTTGATCTCACCCGTTGTGATCAAAAGGCTGCAAATTCCTGATGGAGACCTTGAGGAAACGGGCACGTTTCAAGGGGTCAACCCGGGAAGGAGCCAGCCGAAGGGGAAGGTCACATTGCCTGTGACGTTTGGAGGCGAGTTGAACTACAAAATGGAGAGGATTGTCTTTGATGTAGCCGAGATCCCCTTGCCCTACAACGGGATCCTCGGCCGCCCAGCACTAGCCAAGTTCATGGAAGCGTTGCACTACGCCTACAACACGCTAAAGATGCCTGGGCCGATGAACATCATCACTGTCCCCTCCGACAAGAAGGACGCGCTGATCTGCGCCGACCTACTCTATCGGGAAGCAGTTGTAGCAGCAGCTGCCAAGCCACTTGCTCCTGCCGCTGGAGCCCCGGGAGGGAAGAAGAAGACCGGCAAGACCTCTCGCACCCACTCCGGCAAGCGCACCTCTTCGGAGTGTTGTTCTACCGTCAAGGACGTGCCAGAGAGCTCCACCGGCAAGAGCTAGAAATCCAAAGCTGTGCCACCAGAGACCAAGAAGGTGTTCATCAGGGAGGATGGCACGGGAGGGGCTTTCACCATAAGCTCCACCCTCGACAGCAAATAGGAAAGCGCGCTCATCACTTTCCTGTGGGTGAATGTCAATGTGTTTGCATGGCAAGCATCTGACATCCCCGGCGTTCCTAGGGGCGTGATTGAGCACCATCTTGTTGTCTGTCCCCATGCGTGACCCGTCAAGCAGAAGGTCAGGAAGCAAGCTTTGGAACGGCAGGAATTCATCACAGAGGAGATCAGGAAGTTGGAAGCAGCAGGCTTGGTGAGGGGAGTGCTCCATCCGACGTGGTTGGCCAATCCGGTGGTGGTGCGCAAGGCAAACGGGAAGTGGAGGCTATGTATTGACTACACGGATATCAACAAGGCTTGTCCTAAGGACCCCTTCCCATTGCCGTGCATCGACCAGATTGTTGACTCCATGGTCGGGTGTGATCTGTTATCATTCCTCGATGCCTACTTGGGCTACCACCAGATCTTCATGACAAGAGAAGACGAAGAGAAGACAACATTCATCACCCCATGTGGTACGTGTTGCTTTTTACGTATGCCTTTCGGGTTGAAGAGTGCTGGCTCAACATTTGCAAGGGCAGTCCAAATTGGTTTTGAACCTCACCTACATAGAAATATGGAAGCCTATATGGATGACATAGTGGTCAAAACCAAGGACATGGCAACTCTTGTACAAGACTTAGAAGAGACGTTTGCCAACCTGCGCAAGATCAACCTCAAGCTGAACCCTGAGAAGTGTGTCTTCGGCGTTCCGCCCGGCAAACTTCTCGGGTTCTTTGTGTCGCAACGTGGGATTGAGGCAAACCCAGATAAGATCAAGGCTATCGAGCAGATTGAGGCGCCCAAATGGATCAAGGATGTGCGTCGGCTCACTGGCTGCGTTGCCGCCATGAGCCGATTCATCTCCAAGTCTGCCGAATGCGACCTTCCCTTGTCAAGATCTTGAAGAAGGTGGGCCCAATGGAGTGGACCCCAGAGGCTGAGGCGGCGTTGCAAGACTTGAAGAGATACCTTTCCTCTACACCGATACTAGTTGCGCCTAAATCACAAAAGCCGTTGTTGTTGTATCTAGCGGCGACGAATCAAGTTGTCAGTGCCGTGCTAGTGGCGCAGAGGGAGGTTGACAAAGAGGCAGTGGCGACGGCAGGACCGGCAGACGGCAAGTCAGAGACTCCCCCGGCAGGGCCTGGTGCCGGCAAGGCAAGGCTCCCGGCAGAGTCTAACACCATCGGGATAGAGCCCGCGCAGTCAAGTGGAGTGTTGCAGAAGAAGAAGATGATGCAGCACCCGGTTTACTTTGTCAGCTCTCTCTTGCAGGGGGCTAGGTCAAGATATTCCGGTGTGCAGAAATTGCTCTTCGGCCTCCTTATGGCCTCGAGGAAGCTGCGTCATTACTTCCAAGCCCACGAGATCACTGTCGTCACTCGCCTCCCGTTGCAACGAATACTGCACAACCCAGTCGCAACCGGAAGGATTGTGGAGTGGGCCTTGGAGTTATCAAGCTTTGGGTTGAAGTTGGAAAGTACTTCGACAATCCAGAGTTGAGTCCTGGCAGAGTTCATTGCAGAATGGACCTCAACGCCTAATGAAGAGATCCAGGAGACCTCTCTCCCCGGCAAGGAAACAACTCGCGACTGGATTATGTACTTTGACGGAGCTTTCTCGCTGCAAGGCATCGGTGCTGGTGTGCTGCTCGTCGCACCCACCGGAGAGCACCTCAAGTATGTAATCCAGATGCACTTTCCCAGGGAGATGTCCACCAACAACACTGCTGAGTACGAGGGGTTGCTTGCCGGTCTCAGGATCACGGCAGACCTCGGAGTTAAAAAGCTCATCATCAGGGGTGATTCACAGCTTGTCGTCAGGCAAGTCAACTAAGACTATCAGAGCCCGTTGATGGAGGCCTACGTAGATGAGGTGAGGAAGCTGGAGGAGCGCTTTGACGGTATACCAGCGGAGAACAACATCGCTGATTACCTGCCAAAGCGTGCTGCATTCAAGTTACCTATTTAACCAAGTACCTTTTTGCTTCGTTTAACTCAACCATCCGTCGAACCATCAATGGAGCAGAACAAGCGGAGGAAATCAGGCCCCGGCAAGTACTTTCCCGCTGAGCCCCAGGGGCCGCCAGCAAGGGTGTTGCCGTGGACTCTGAGCCTGCCGAGGAGCAACCGATTCCGGAAGGCCGTCAAGCCCTGGCCGTAGAGACAGCCGCTCCCATGGCAGAAGAAATGCCTTTGGTCCTTGCCGTCGAGCCCCAGGCTCCGCCATGGGCATAGCATACCATCTGATTCCTCCAAACGGGGGAGCTTCCTGAGGAGCAGGAAGAAGCGGAGAAAGTAGCCCGTCGGTCTACTATGTATCAGTTCGTCGATGATGTCCTATACAGGAGGAGACCGAACGGTGTGAAATTGAAGTGCATCCCCCGGGAAGAAGGACTGGAGCTGTTGGCGGAGATACATGGAGGCATATGTGGCTCCCACATAGGGTCGAGGGCCCTTGCCGGCAAGGCATTCCGGCAGGGTTTCTACTGGCCCACTGCCCTCCAGGATGCAACGACACTAGTAACCAAGTGTGAAGCGTGTCAGTTCCATTCAAAGAAGCTTCATCAACCAGCTCAAGCCCTTCAAACAATCCCTCTCTCATGGCCATTCTCGGTCTGGGGGCTCGACATACTAGGCCCCTTCCCCTGTGCTGTCGGGGGCTTTGAGTACTTGTACGTTGCAATCGACAAGTTCACAAAGTGGCCGGAGGTGGAAGCAGTGAGGAAGGTGACAACGCAGTCAGCCGTCAAGTTCTTCAAGGGACTAGTCTGCCGTTTTGGTGTGCCCAACAGGGTCATCACCGACAATGGCACGCACTTCACAAGCCACACCTTCATGCAATACACCCAAGACCTCGGCAGCAAGGTCTATTTCGCCTCCGTGGCACACCCATGGAGCAACGGCCAGGCGGAGAGGGCAAATGCAGAAGTGTGTGCGAGGCCTGAGGACAAATACTTTTGACAAGCTGCACAAGAGCGGAAGGCGCTGGATTGATGAGTAGCCGGCGGCTCTTTGGTCGATCAGGACGACGCCGAATCGAGCCACCAGCCAAACACCCTTTGCCCTGGTCTACGGGGCAGAAGCAGTTCTCCCCACGGAACTCATATATGGGTCACCTTGAGTGCTCACTTACGACGAGCTTGAGCAAGAGCAATTGCGGCAAGATGATGCAACGCTCCTTGAGGAAGATTGTCTTCGAGCGGCTGTGAGAGCAGCACGCTACCAGCAAGCCTTGTGCCACTACCATAGCCGCAAGGTTGACGCCCGAAGCTTTGAGGAAGGCGACCTTGTTCTTCGGCGCGCTCAGTCGGCCAAGAATTCCAACAAGTTGACGCTGAAGTGGGAAGGCCCTTATCAGGTAATACGAGTCACCAGGCCCGGCGCAGTCCGCCTGGAGACCAAAGATGTTGTCCCAGTGAGAAATTCCTGGAACATCGAGCATCTTCGCAAGTTTTACCCATTAGGCACGGCTTGCCGGGCCACCCGGCAAGTCACCTTTTGTACAAGCTTTGCCGACAAGGCATGTAACCCTCTGTACAAAGCCAGGCACAGACCCTGAGCATAAATAAATGAAGCGCTGGCGCCCTAAGTTATAGCATGCATGTTAGGTTGAGTCTCTCCCTCGGTTAGGGTTGGTAGTGCTTAGCGGCGACTAACCCCTAGCCCAGAGGTCGAGTATGCATCTTTCTGTCCTCTTTGGTTCGCAGGGCACGTGGACACTTCTGTTGAGACGCTTGGGAAAAACAGAATGGACCGGCGCTCCGGCCCCGGTGAGCTAAGACTGCCGGGGGCTGAAGACACAAGGATCCAACCACGGCAAGTCAAGGTTGCCGGGGGCTGCGGATTCAGATAAGCCTTTCATCCCCTGTTATGCCTTTCCGTATAGAACTAGGACATGTGAAACCGCGTTTATATTCTTAAACCACCGTGCTCCCCTTTTTCCTGTACCCAAGAGCTATCCCACTGGGTCGGAACTTGGTCGTAGTCGTGCTGGCAAGAAGGTAAATGAGGAGCCTAGCTCTACTTCGCCCTGCCTCCGCCAAGAGCGCGAGAATGGTTGACCGAAGTGGGGGGCGGCAAGGCCTGTTGTCGGGCGACAATGTTTATCTTGGAAATAACAAGGACTCGTTCCTTGGCATGGGCCTCTCTCATGCACAAAGAACCCGACAAGCACCCTTTTTCATTAAAAATGTCCCATACAGGTACAGTTCGTACAGAATAAAAAACATGAGCAACGGGATTACAAGCTTTAAATCTAACAAGTGACCGCAGGCTTACAAACTAAAAAGAGATAAGGTGCCCGTAATCCCTTTCTTGTCCCTCTCCACAGAAGGTGGAACAAGGTGGTAGGAGGGCAAAAGGGGCGCCTAGGTGAGGTGCGAGGAGCAGAAGGCACCAAGAGAACATCTTGGTGCCAGAAAAGGAGCTGGAAGACGAGGCAGCGGGCCGGCAATACGCGATGAAGGTGTTGGTGCCCGCGTACTCCGACTTGACGGCCGCCACCCGCCTTCTTCGCCTTCTCCGGCCCTCCTACGCCAGCCGCCCAAGGAGGCGGCAGGGAGCGCCCCGATGGAGAGCTTGGCGAGGAAGGCCCTCGGCAGGGCGCGAGGCCGAGGGAGGGGCGGCGCGGTCAATCGAAGTCGGGGTCGGCATCCTGCCGCCCGACTCCCTCGTCGTCGTTGTCGCGGTCCTCCTCGTCACTCGCGCTCAAGGAGGAATCTTCATGGTCAGAGGAGCTCTCCACGCAGCACTTTAGGCGAGTTCCAAGATCTCCGAAGACCTTGACGGAGAGCAGGCCGCCCTCCATTAACTTGAAGTAGAGGACGAGCCCCACCGTCAGGCTATGGATGCGAGCAAATGTCTTCCATCCGCGACGGAGATACATAACATGAGGAGCGGGGAAGTCGACCTCGACCCGCGTGCCACTGGTCCCGCAGCCCCTCATGTGCAATCTGAGGGTCTGGGGCGGATCGAGCTCCATCTCCTGAGTGAAGCGGATGGGGAGACGGAGACGACGACGCGGTGGCCGGCGCAGCCTGATGAAGAACTCGTGGGGCTGGTCCCCGACGTGACCCTCCGCCACGGGAGGCACCGCTGGCGGAGGCACGGCCATCACACCGCCTTGTCCCCCTCTCCCCCGACCGCCGCGGCGACCTCGCCCACGCCCCCTCCCCTTCCTCTCGTGGCCGACTCCGCTACCGCGGGCTCGTGGGAAGGAGGGACGCGCTGACAAGCAGCAACCCTCGCCGCCACCGTCGAAGGCCCAGCACCTCCTCTCGCCATGGCAGGTGGAAGAAAGGAGCGGAGGTGGAGGAGTGTGGATACTGAAGGAATGTGGGACAATGCCCCCCCTCCTTATAAAGGGGCGGGGTTGAGGCTCGGCCGCCCCACTCAGCCAATCCAACCATCAGCGGCGCAGGGAATCAGGACCGACCCGCTGCCCCAATCAGCGACGGCCCGGTTTCCCACCTCCACCGCCTGCCACTTGCATGGAGGATGTGTGGCGAGCGAGCAGGATCAAAAGGACGGGTGAGGCGACCGTTCCCCGCCCCGTGATCATGGGGCGTGGGCGCCTTGAAGACTGCGACCCGAGTCCATCTAGTAAATGAGCCGCGCCTCCACGCCTCCCTCTTTTTATGGGGAAGGCGCGAGCCGCCTCTTTACCACGATGTGACGCATGCGTGCGGGAACCGCATCGCGCATGACCCCATGGCACGCACGCCCCTCCACGCCGCGCGTTCAACGCGGGTCGTGGGGAAGCGCAGCGGGCGGAACAGTTACTGCGGTAAAAATCCGCCCCACCTGCCCGCGCACCGTTCTGGGCCTGGCCCAACAACGTGTCGCGCTTATGTGTGGCCCGGGCCCGGGCTCTCCTGTCAGTGTACAAAAGTAGGGGCACTCCTTTGTACCCCTTTACTTGTGCACGGGCAGTCGGAGCCACGCGCCACGACCACACTTAGCAGGGCAAGGGAGGGAAGCCGGAGAGAAGCCGAAGCCCAAGACAAACAAGGCAACGCCAAGACCAGAAACACCAAAGAGCAAGAGGGCGAAGTGGACCCCCCCTCCCGCCAAGGCCCTTGCCGGGGCGGCCTCCGCAGCCCCGGCAAGATCCTTGCCGGGGCAACTTGCCCAACACCAACAGAGCGAGCCACCCTTTAGCCCACGGGTCCCGACCCAACCAACTACGTTGGAACCAAGGCTCGGGAGGCACCACTGTGGTGGCATGCAAATCTTTGTCAAGATCATAAACATGTGAGATCAGATGAGGACCAGAAGAGGGCGACCCTCGGGGGGATCCCAGCCGAGGGAATCCATAAGACCCCCGGCAAGTGCCTTGCCGGGGACGACTGCGATGCCACGGCAAGACCCTTGCCGGGCCCCCTGGCAAGACCCTTGCCGAGGACATCAGCGGGGCCGCTGCCACACCCGCACCAGCCAAGACTCCACCGCCATCCCCAAGCAGCTGCTAGCTCAACCAGCTGGGCAGGCACCTGCGTGGCGACGGGCGGCCTCTACGCCAACTCAGCAAGCGCCTGCGTGGTGACATGAAGATCTTCGTGAAGGCTCCACCACCGCGCCACCTCAGCTGCCTGCCTGCCTACATGGCACCGCATGCATTGCTGGCCTAGGCGCGTGTCGAAGCAAGGCGAGGCGGCAACGGACGGGACGGGCCTCGTTCCCATCCCCGATAAAGCTAAGGGACACCTAAGCGATGCATTAAATGCGTCTTATCCTATAATATGGGCGATAAGCTCGCAGCACTGTAGACCTTTCCACCTCTTGTGTGCCACTGTAGAAGCCCCTTTTCGACTATAAAAGGAGGCCCATGGCGTACTGGAGAGGGATTCGGCTCTTTTGGGCAGGTTACACCCCATAGCTAGCTCAAGAACACAGGAACACTCAATACATCCACCAAAGCAGGACTAGGGTATTATGCATCCTCACGGCCCGAACCTGGGTAAACGATCTCTGTGCTTTTCTGGTAGACCTACTCTTCTCACGACCCCGCGCCCCGCCAACCGTAGTAGGGATTCCAGTGATCCCATATGTGTCGTTTCCCCGACATAATCCATTTACTAATCTAATTGACATTCATATTAAGCACATAATATATTCCATTTCCATATTAAGGAAGCAGGATTTCATAATTGAAATACATCGCAGTACAACATGATATAGCTTCAGCACTCAGCTACCCCATTACACAACTGCACCAGCAGCAAGTTTCACATGCAACATCTAGAACCATTCGAAATTAGCATCATAGACGGTACATAGAGAGATGTATCTCATCTAGAAAACTGCTGAAGCGAAAGGCGAATATTGAGCCTTCATTCATGTTGAAGGTCTTTGCTACTTTAGGCCAGTGCCTGTGGATAATTAACCGTCCATCCTTTGACCTCTTTAGGAACACTTCAATATTGAACCGTGGGTGTTGTATGAAAACTTTCCTCGCCTCCTGACCATAGAGGTGGTTTGAGAGGTAATCATCAATGAAGCCTGAAAACAAGGATGTGCATAAATATCTTCTCTATATAGGAAATGGGGCGAAGGAATAAAAAAGGCAAGGTATAATATTTAGAACCATCTTGTAAACCTCAGTGCTTCCCATTGTTTCCCTGCAACACATATAAGGTAGTTAGTCATTAGATTAAGTAAGGGTTCGCATGCTATTAGTAAAATATGTTGATGAAAAATAAGCACATTGCAGATTCATCAGATTAATTCAAGACACATGGAAAACCCATTTATCCAAACCAAGCATGATTAAGAACTAGGAAATATAGCACTTGTATATGTTTCTCATGTATTAAGTGCAGCCAAATTCGATTTATTCCTCACATGGTATACAATAAGAGAATGCAGCCACAACAATTGAACATCGCATTGCAGAATTGAACCAATCAGTTAACTAAACACCACAACAAATGAACCAAATGTTAATTGAGCACCACATTGCACAATATAACATACTCCTAATAGAAGATTAGATAGTTAACCAAACCAAGCAATCTTAACAACTTGGAAATATAGCAATTGTATTTGTTTCTCATGTATTTAGTACAGCCAAATTCGATTTATTCCTCACATGGTATACAATAACAAAATGCAGCCACAACAATTGAACATCGCATTGCAGAATTGAACCAAGCAGTTAACTAAACACCACAACAAATGAACCAAATGTTAACTAAGCACCACATTGCACAATATAACATACTCCTAATAGAAGATCAGACAATTAACCAAACCAAGCATTCTTAACAACTTGAAAATATAGAAATTGTATTTGTTTCTCATGTATTTAGTACAGCCAAATTCGATTTATTCCTCACATGGTATACAATAACAGAATGCAGCCACAACAATTGAACATCGCATTGCAGAATTGAACCAAGCAGTTAACTAAACACCACAACAAATGAACCAAACGTTAACTGAGAACCACATTGCACAATATAACATACTCCTAATAGAAGATCAGACAGTTAACCAAACCAAGCATGCTTAACAACTTGGAAATATTGCACCCTGAAGAATTGAACATCACATTTGCAGAATTGAACCAAGCAGTTAACTGAACACCACATTGCACGACATATAGAACATATACACTATAGCAGAAGATTGCATGGTAAAAGTAGATAGCACAATTCACTAGAATTTGTTAAGGAAAGGCAGTAGCTAGCAAACTGAACATGGGTCCTTATAGTGAGCTAATAAGACAAACTACTCCTCATTGTCGGAGATACCGATGACGATTGGCTCCTTGGACATGGAAGAGGGCGAGGCCTTCGCATCGTGGGTGCCCTCGTTGTAGTGGTGAGTTGCCTGAGCCGCTCCAGGCACCAACCTGTGGCTTTCGAGATGAGGTAAGCACGTGCACGCTGAGAAAACACCTCGTAGTCTTCGTCGAAGGCGCCGACGGTGGCCTCGAGAAAACGCCATGAACTGTCGTTTAAAGCAGCCAACCGCGTCGCGGCGTCGACGCGTGAGGCATCAACGGTGGCCTCACCGGCGAGATGCTCCTCCAAGAACTGGGGGTCGGCAAGAATGGCAGCCATCGCGACCTCATCCGCGCGTGCGACCGCGATTTGTTTCTCCGCTGCCAAATGCTCCTTGAGGTCCTGGCTATACTGCGTGCACCAGGGCTTAGGCCGGCGCTTATTTGGTAGGGGGGTCGGTGATTTGGGTGGAATGTATCGCGCTCGCACCGGCGGTCAGGGCATGTGGGGTGTGGAAGGAGGAGGAGGATGGGGGTCGGGTGTGGATTACGTGCCTGGATAGGCGAGGCCGAGCAGCGTGAAGGAGGGTCGCCGGCGAGGAGGCGGCACTACAAGCAAGGAGTGAAGGTTTCAACTTGGAAAGGAAGGCGGAAACAGGGGAAATGTGGCTTTTGGTAAGGAGGAGGGGCAGGGAGGTAGATATTTCCGCGGAAGCCGGAAATTTGGAATCGCTTCAGCCAGAAAACCGGCGCGCAAAGTGTCATCAGACACGGTCCCTTATTCAGAGTGGGTTGTGGACTGTAGCTGTCGCACCTTCTCGCGTATGTCGTATGCGTACTATACTCCGACGGTGCTCCAAGATATTTTGTGCTGCATCTCACACGGTTGGTTATAATAAACTGTGTGGGATCTACTTGATTTTTCGTCTTGATTTGAATTACATAATGGGGTCACAGCGGCCATGGACGGTGTTTGAATTGCTAGACCTTTTATCTGCAGTGATCATAAAAGAATTGGAATTATTCAGGGTTCGTTTGGACATTTTTATGCATTAACTGAGTTTTCAATGTATTTATGTGCATAATTCAAATTTCAACTACATGCACATGCTCCAGAGCATATAAATTGGTTGAAAATCAAATCTATGTCCTTGGGTGCATGCTTAGGTCCCATGCAAGAAATGGGAATGAATGTCAAACTCCCTGCCACCGTCACTCGGCCGCAAACAGTGAGATACCTTGTTTTTAAATTCTAGTAAATCCAAAACTCGTGTGAAATTCATGAAACTTGGCATGCTATCATGGAGCGGCATCAACATGCCGTGGTAAATTTTTTGTCCCATTTGGGGCAGGTTTGGGTATATGCTTCTCACAAACCAGAGCTTCTCACAACAAGCATGATGGTTTCGGTAGGGAATGCGACACCTTTGGGGACGAAACGATATCCATTGCCTCTTATTGCTTTCAAAAATATTCTCGTGTCAACATAGAACAACAGGAGTGTTGTGTTATTTTTTGTGATTTTTCGGGGTTCGTTTGGACATTTTTATGCATTAATTGAGTTCTCAATGCATTTATGTGCATAATTCAAATTTGAACTACATGCACATGCTCTAATGCATATAAATTGGTTGAAAATTCAAATTTGTGTCCTTGGTTGCATGCTTAGGTCCCATGCTAGAAAAGGGAATGAATGTCAAACACCCTGCCACGGTCACTCGACCGCGAACATTGAGATACCTGGTTTTTAAATTCTGGTAAGTCCAAAGCTCGTCTGAAATTCATGAAACTTGGCATGCCATCATGGAGCGGCATCAACATGTCGTGGTAATTTTTTTGTCCCATTTGGGGCAGGTTTGGGGATATGATTTTCACAAACCATAGCATCTCACAACAAGCCGGATGGTTTCGGTAGGGAACGTCCCACCTTTGGGGATGAAACGATAGCCATTGCCTCTTATTGCTTTCAAGTTTTTTTCTCGTATCAACATAGAACAACAGGAGTGTTGTGTCAATTTTTGGGATTTTTCGGGGTTCGTTTGGACATTTTTATGCATTAATTGAGTTTTCAATGCATTTATGTGCATAATTCAAATTCGAACTACATGCACATGCTCTAATGCATATAAATTGGTTGAAAAATCTAATACGTGTCCTTGGGTGCATGCTTAGGTCCCATGCAAGAAATGGGAATGAATGTCAAACACTAGGGCACGGTCACTCGGCCGCACACATTGAGATACCTGGTTTTTAAATTCTAGTAAATCCAAAACTCGTCCAAAATTCATGAAACTTGGCATGCTATCATGGGGCAGCATCAACATGCCGTGGTAAATTTTGTGTCCCATTTGGGGCAGGTTTGGGGATATGCTTCTCACAAACCAGAGCTTCTCACAACGAGCGTGATGGTTTTGGTAGGGAACGTCCCACCTTTGGGGACGAAATGATATCCATTGCCTCTTATTGCTTTCAAATTTTTTTCTCATGTCAACATAGAACAACAGGAGTGTTGTGTCAATTTTTGGGATTTTTTGGGGTTCGTTTGGACATTTTTATGCATTAATTGAGTTTTCAATGCATTTATGTGCATAATTCAAATTTGAACTACATGCACATGCTCTCATGCATATAAATTGGTTGAAAATTCAAATATGTGTCCTTGGGTGCATGCTTAGGTCCCATGCAATAAATTGGAATGAATTTCAAACACCAGGGCAACGTTGATTGCCGGCAAAACATTGAGATACTTTGTTTTTAAATTCTAGTAAATGCAAAACACGTTTGAAATTCATGAAACTTGGCATGCTTTCATGGAATGGCATCAACATGCCGTGGTAAATTTTTGTCCCATTTGTGGCAGGTTTTGGTATATGCTTCTCACAAACCAGAGCTTCTCACAACAAGCATGATGGTTTCGGTAGGGAACGCCCCACCTTTGGGGATGAAACGATATCCATTGCCTCTTATTGCTTTCAAAAAATTTCTCGTGTCAACATAGAACAACATGAGTGTTGTGTTATTTTTTGTGATTATTCGGGGTTCATTTGGACATTTTTATGCATTAAGTGAGTTTTCAATGCATTTAAGTGCATAATTCAAATTTGAACTACATGCACATGCTCCAGTGCATATAAATTGGTTGAAAAATCAAATCTTTGTCCTTGGGTGCATGCTTAGGTCCCATGCAAGAAATGAGAATGAATGTCAAACACTCTGCCACCGTCACTCGGCCGCAAACATTGAGGTACCTTGTTTTTAAATTCTAGTAAATCCAAAACTCGTCTGAAATTCATGAAACTTGGTATGCTATCATGGAGTGGCATCAACATGCTGTGGTAAATGTTTTGTCCCATTTGGGGCAGGTTTGGGTATATGCTTCTCACAAACCAGAGCTTCTCACAACAAGCATGATGGTTTCGGTAGGGAACGCCCCACCTTTGGGGTAAAACGATATCCATTGCCTCTTATTGGTTTCAAATAATTTCTCGTGTCAACATAGAACAGCAGGAGTGTTGTGTTATTTTTTGTGATTTTTCGGGGTTCGTTTGGACATTTTTATGCATTAACTGAGTTTGCAATGCACTTATGTGCATAATTCAAATTTGAACTACATTCACATGCTCCAGTGAATATAAATTGGTTGAAAAAATCTAATCTTTGTCCTTGGGTGCATGCTTAGGTCCAATGCAAGAAATGAGAATGAATTTCAAACACCAAGGCGCCATTGATTGCCGGCAAAATGTTGAGATACTTTGTCTTTAAATTCTAGTAAATCCAAAACTCGTGTGAAATTCATGAAACTTGGCATGCTATAATGGAATGGCACCCGACATGTTGTGGTATTTTTCGTGTCCATTTTGAGAGAAGGCGCACTCGAATAACAGCCAACAAAGGCATTTTGAAAAAATAGCTGCCACTTTAATATCTCAAACGTTTGTATAATTCAAACCGTGTGCATTATGTTAACGATTCATGTGACGTCACGTGTCTTGGTTTTAATGGCTATAGGTTTTAATGGCTCTTGATCGCAAACGTTTTAGATAGAACACCTGTATGCAAAGTGAGAGCAGGATTTGTGCATCTCTTGAACACAAACGGTTCTTTTGGATGACCCATGTGAACCACTTACAAACAATTTGGTGCGATTTTCATCTGTCATATTGGGTATGTTGCCATTTTTCAAACTAGAAAGATTGACATTTGTTGATCTAGTAACATTGCCATTTGCCAACCTTGTAACATTGCGATTTGTCAAAACATGAAGCTAAAAATCACTAGCAGTATCTAATTTTTGCAACTAAAATTCAGTAATTAAGCATAGATGGAGGCGAGGAGGCGTGTTCAGCCGGGCGTGCAGCGGGCGGCGCAGTACTATTTGATTCGATAGCGGGGGGCGCAGTTCCTGATACGGCTTTAATGCAGACGAGGGAGAGCGTAGCGGTTCCCGAAATGTTGAACGTCCAATGATGCATCCTCCTTCAATTAGCATCGTGTGAATGCATTTGGGAAGTAATGAGAGAAGGACCGGCACGATGTGAATGCAACGTGGTTTGCACTCATATAAAGGCGCCCCTTCATTCCAATTCATCTACCACATCGTATGCACCTAAGCATTTGCCTAAGCACCTACACTAGTAAGCGCAAAAGTGCTCACTCCAGACCCATGGTGGCGATGCGCGCGAGTGGCCAGCGGCTGTGCCAGATGGTCCACGACGCCGGCCTACGGCATGGCACCGTGGATCGTCTCCACGCGGTGTTGGCGACCGGCTGGTGGATGCCCGCCGTCGACGCCAGCTACGACTCTCAGTATGACTAGATGATCGTTCGCACCACCAATAGGTTCACCGTCGTCAAGAAGCTCGCGGACGACATCGTCGTACTCCTCCAGCTCGTGTGCTCGGGCTCCTCATTGCCTGCCACCCTAATCGGCCTCCATGGTCGGAACCTCTTTCAAGCACTGGTGGCCCTGCGACTGCCCGCCGACGCCACGAAGAATGTCCACCTGGAGGTCGCGCTCACCGCGAGGCGCCTCGCCCTGCAAGAAACCATAGACCTACACATCCATGTGTACGAGCGAATCGTGTACATAGGTATCTACAAGGCCAGTGAGGACACTATGACATTGGCCTTCTTCAACCGGCTGGAAGCCTTGGATGCCTTAGCTGAGAAGCACCTTGACCTCGCCACAAAAGCCGCCGCTCCTTAGCCACCGGACGGTGTCCCGGCGCACTGAGTTGAGGAGGAGGAGGTCGTATGTTGATGGATGCATCTTTCTTCTTGCCTCCTGTAACCACCACTGTGATCGCATCATCGTGGCCTTAATTCTTATTATGCTATTTCATTCTCGTTCTAGTCAATACAGACATGTGCGATCCCTTTGCTTAATTATATGCATCACTGTAACTAGTACTCCATCCGTCAATTTATAAGTTGTGCTGCTAGTGTTTGGGGCCGGCGCAAGATCACCACGTTTGTGTGCATTCGACTGAACCGTAAGTTGAACCGTTTATGTTCTCTTCCCTAATCAAAAACAGTTCATTCGAATGAACCGTATGCCGTATATCACACACACCTTGATCTGGCTGCCCATTTCTGTTGCTTTCCCTAATAGAAAACAGTTCATCGGAGCGAACCGTATGCCGTATATCGCACATGCATTAATATGGCTGCCCGTTTCTGTTGTTCTGTCTAATCGCAAGCAGTTCGTGTGGAGAAACCGTATGCCCTGCTTCGCACACGCAACTGAAATCTGAACCGTGTTTGATGCATCCGTCATCGCAAACGTTTTGCACCTTTTTTGATGGGTTTTTTACACCACCTTTTGTGATTATGGCATCGCAAACAGTTTCGTCGAAGGGTCTCTGATCGTAGTGTCACGTTAGCAGCATCCTGCAGTAGTGAATTGACGATGACTAGGTCATCTATATATGAGTATATTGACTTAGGAGTCAAATGAGAACATTTGATCATAGGTCATACTCATCGTTTAAGCACAAGTGGGGTTGCCACTTTTACATAAAGCATTATTGTCACACCATTAGAGTTGCTTTAGCTCAATTCTTAGAGTAAAGCTCCCCCTAGATGTGATATCCCCCCTAAGAGGGATGAACTAACCTTGGGTTTTGTCGATGATGACTCCATGTAGATGTTGAAGATGTGGATGCTGAATGTTGATGTAGATCATTTGGAGCAATCCATTGGAGTGAGTTGCACTTTCAATACCTACACGGGTTAGTCCCACAAGGAACAAACAAGGATATCCATAGACATAGAGTGAAGTTCATACAAGATGATGTCCATGAAAGCATTAGGTTACCTTGTCCCTTGTCTTACCAACAAGAGGGTTTGTGACTCCTTGAACTAGTGCAAGATGTGGAAGTTGTTTGCACTTGTCCTTGCCAAAATGATATGAGTGAAATATGTTGGCAGAGTCACCCTCAAGAACTCTCTAGTTCTTCTTCTTCGGGATCCACATCATCTTGA
This sequence comes from Aegilops tauschii subsp. strangulata, assembly GCF_002575655.3. Lineage (NCBI taxonomy): Eukaryota > Viridiplantae > Streptophyta > Magnoliopsida > Poales > Poaceae > Aegilops > Aegilops tauschii. The sequence goes on along the minus strand of NC_053038.3, from coordinate 45,572,717 downwards.
TGGGAATCCTTGGAGTTGTAGTCGTACTTGATGAAGTAGAACTTGATGTAGTCTTGGGAACCCATTTGACCAAGGCCTTGGGAGCTTCTTCAAATGCATCAATCTCCTCTTGAAGCTTGTCCTTGCCTTTTTGCTTGTGGTATTGTGGTGGAAGATCATCTTGAGCTTGTGTCCCCTTGAAGGAAGTAGGATCATACTTCTCTTGTTGAGGAACAAACTTCGTCTTGGGGTAATGATCTTCTTCCCACTCAACTCCATTGGCATTGAACTTTCATTCAAAACCAACACCTTGAATCTTCCGGTGCCTTCCTTGCTTGTGTACAATTTCCTCAAATTGCTTACTTCCTGCAAGGCTCTTGTAAACACCTTTCTCTATAATTCCCTTCAACAAGCTATTTTCTTGCTCAATTGTAACTTGGCTAAGAGAATCGTTAGTGGAACCAAGAGAACTACTAGAAGCAACAACATTGGATTTAACATGATTATTGTTACTACTAGAAGAAGAATCTTTCTTGTTCTTGTTGCTAGATTTTTCTTGTGGCATGTAAGTAGACAAGAGTAAACGCTTGGCAATGTAAGAAGAACTTTTCTTACAAAGATCATCATTGATTGCCTTTAAGAACCATGCTCTTGCTCAAGGTTGAGCTTTTCAAAGCGTAGCTTCTCATGAGTCTTTAAAAGCTCTCGATGATCTTCTAAGGTAGTTTCAAGAGCTAAATTAAGAGTGTTTAGTTCTTTAGTTAGAAGCTCAATCTCCTTATCATCGTCATTCATTTTATCTAGATTAGCATGATTAATAGCAAGTTCATCATAGTTTTCATCACTAGAGTTGTCAACAAGTAAATCATCATCACCTAGCAAATCATCTTCATCACTATTGAAATCAACATACTCGGGGTGTGATACCTTTGGGCCTTTAGCCATGAAGCATCTTCTAATTCCTTCATTTGGTGAGTCAAAAATGTCATAGGAGTTGGTTGACACAAGTGCTAACCCGGCAACACCTTCATCTTGAGTATATTCAGAGTCGGAGTGATAACTTCTCTCGGAGTGATGGTCGAAGTCGGAGCCGGATACTCATTCACCAACATGAGCTTGATATCTTTGTTTTGTGTAGCTCCTTGATGATTTGTCCTTTCTTTCCGAATCCTTGCTTCTGCGAGAGGTACTTCGTTCATAACGATCATCTCTACTCCTTCTCTCTCTTGGAGGTGATTCTTTTCTTCTACTTCTCCTTTTAGGTGAGTCTTCTCTTCTTTTGTAGGGAGCCGTACACTCATTGGATTAGTGTCCGGGTCTTCCACAATTGTAGTAATTACGCTCATGACTAGAAGATCTTTTGTCATTGTAGGACCTTGACTTGGAACTTCTTTCCTTGCTTCTACTCTTGTAGAACTTGTTGAAGTTCTTCACCATTAGACTCAATTCCTCATTGAAGGCTTGTTTCTCACTTGATGATGTAGGAGAATCACATGAGGCTTTGTAAGCACCACTTGACTTGTTGTGAAGCTCTTCTTTATCCTTGAGTGACATCTCATGAGCAACAATTCTTCCAATGACTTCCGTTGAATTGAGATCTTTGTAATTGGGCATCATTTGGATCAATGTGCACACGCTATCATATTTTCCATCCAAGGCTCTTAGGATCTTCTTGATGATGAATCTATCGGTCATTTCTTCACTTCCTAAGCCGGCAATCTCATTTGTGATGAGAGCAAGCCTAGAGTACATTTCAGCGAAACCTTCACCATCCTTCATTTTGAACTTGTCAAGTTGACTTTGAAGCACATCCAACTTGGATTCCTTGACGGAGTCGGTAGCTTCGTGCATATCAATCAAAGTATGCCAAATTTCCTTTGCATTCTCAAGACGGCTGATTTTGTTGAATTCTTCGGGGCACAATCCGTTGAAGAGGATATCGCAAGCTTGAGCATTGTATTGCAGCATCTTCAACTCTTCCGCGGTAGCTTCACAGTTTGGTTCTCTCCCATCAAAGAATTCACCTTGCAAGCCAATACACACAATAGCCCAAACGGCGGGGTTATGTCCAAGAATTTCATCTTATGCTTCCAACTAGCAAAGTTAGTACCATCAAAGTAAGGACCTCTACGGTGGTAATTTCCCTCGCTAGACGCCATACTCTCCAAGGTTGTGAAACCAAGGCTATGATCACCAAAGCTATGGAAATCAAGGCAAATAGACTACTTGACCAAATAAAAATCTAGCCTTTTCCCAATTTTAAGTCTTGGTAGATTTTAGCAACTTAGCACAAGTCAAGCAATCAACCTACACATGCAAATCTAAGAGTATAGCATCGGAATGTAAATCATTGCATATGAAGGTAAAGGGGAGGAGTTTAGAGGGAGAAAACGCAATGTAGACACGAAGATTTTTGGCGTGGTTCCGATAGGTGGTGCTATCATACATCCACGTTGATGGAGACTTCAACCCACGAAGGGTAACGGCTTCGCGAGTCCATGGAGGGCTCCACCCACGAAGGGTCCACGAAGAAGCAACCTTGTCTATCCCACCATGGCCATCGCCACGAAGGACTTGCCTCACTCAGGTAGATCTTCACGAAGTAGGCGATCTCGTTGCCCTTACAAACTGCTTGGTTCAACTCCACAATCTTGACGGAGGCTCCCAAGTGAGACCTAACCAATCTAGGAGACACCACTCTCCAAAAGGTAATAGATGGTGTGTTGATGATGAACTCCTTGCTCTTGTGCTTCAAATGATAGTCTCCCCAACACTCAACTCTCTCTCACAGATTTGGATTTGGTGGAAAGATGATTTGAGTGGAAAGCAACTTGGGGAAGGCTAGAGATCAAGATTCTTGTGGTCGGATTGGAATATCTTGGTCTCAACACATGAGTAGGTGGTTCTCTCTCAGAAAATGAATGTTGGAAGTGTAAGCACGTTCTGATGTCTTGCTCCAGGAATGAAGAGTGGGTGGAGGGGTATATATAGCCTCCACACAAAATCTAACCGTTACACACAATTCACCAAACTCGGTGGGACCAAATCATGAAACTCGGTCAGACCGATTCACTTCAAAATGTGAACGTTAGGCTTTTTGATGGGACCGACATGTCAACTCAGTGGAACCGATTTCATTAGGGTTAGGGCATAACGTAATCTCGGTGAGACCGATCACATAAACTCGGTGAGACTGATTTCTGTAATAGGCAAACAGAGAGTTGGTTAGGCAAACTCGATGGGACCGAATCACTCATTTCGGTGAGACTAAAATGTTACGAAAGGGAAACAGAGAGTTTGCATTGTGAACTCAGTGGGACCGATCACTCATCTCGGTTAGACCACAGCGTTATGAATGGAAACAGAGAGTTTGCAATCCCATCTCGGTGAGACCAAACTGATTAGGGTTTCTGGCTATGGCTATGTCAAATGAACTCGGTGGCGCCGGATAGATCAAATCGGTGGGGCCGAGTTTGACTTTTGGTTTGGGACATATGTGGATATGAGAAAGTGGTTGAGGGCTTTTGGAGCATATCACTAAGCATTTTGAGCAAGCAAGCCATTAAGCAACACCTCATCCCCTTTTAATAGTATTGTCTTTTCCTATGGACTCAATGTGATCTTGGATCACTAAAATGAAAATTTAGAGTCTTGAGCTTGAGCCAACATGTACGTTCTTAGCATTTTGAGGGGTCCACATTCCTAGTCCAAGCCATGCCAACCATTGAACTTTCGGAAATGATCATCTTGAAAGAGCATTAGTTCGATGAGCTATATGTTGTTAGGAATTACCAAAACCACCCAGGGATAGTTGCACTTTCAACATGAATGCATTGAAAACTCAGTTAATGCATAAAAATGTTCAAAAAACCCCAAAAAATCACAAAAATTGACACAACACTCCTGTTGTTCTATGTTGACACGAGAATTTTTTTGAAAACAATAAGAGGCAATGGATATCGTTTCGTCCCCAAAGGTGGGACGTTCCCTACGGAAACCATCATGCTTGTTGTGAGAAGCTCTGGTTTGTGAGAAGCATATACCCAAACCTGCCCCAAATGGGACAAAAAATTTACAATGGCATGTTGATGCCGCTCCATGAGAGCATGCCAAGTTTCATGAATTTCAGACGAGTTTTGTATTGACTAGAATTTAAAAACAAGGTATCTCAATGTTTGCGGCCGAGTGACGGTGGCAGGGTGTTTGACAGTCATTCTCATTTCTTGCATGGGACCTAAGCATGCAACCAAGGACACAGATTTGAATTTTCAACCAATTTATATGCATTAGAGCATGTGCATGTAGTTCAAATTTGAATTATGCACATGAATGCATTGAAAACTCAATTAATGGATAAAAATGTTAAAATGAAGCCCGAAAAATCACAAAAATTGACACAACACTCCTGTTGTTCTACGTTGACACGAGAAATTTTTTGCAAGCAATAAGAGGCAATGGATATCATATCGTCCCCAAAGGTGGGACGTTCCCTACCGAAACCATCATGCTTATGTGAGAAGCTCTGGTTTGTGAGAAGCATATACCCAAACCTGCCCTAAATGGGACAAAAAAATTACCACGGTATGTTGATGCCGCTCCATGATAGCATGCCAAGTTTCATGAATTTCATATGAGTTTTGGATTTACTAGAATTTAAAAACCAGGTATCTCAATGTTTGCAGCCGAGTGACGGTGGCATGGTGTTTGACATTCCTTCCCATTTCTTGCATGGGACCTAAGCATGCAACCAAGGACACATATTTGAATTTTCAACCAATTTATATGCATTAGAGCATGTGCATGTAGTTCAAATTTGAATTATGCACATAAATGCATTGAAAACTCAGTTAATGCATAAAATTTTCCAAACGAACCCCAAAAAATCCCAAAAATTGACACAACACTCGTGTTGTTCTATGTTGACACTAGGAAAAAAATTGAAATCGAGAAGAGGCAATGGATATCGTTTCGTCCAGAAAGGTGAAACGTTCCCTACCGAAACCATCAGGCTTGTTGTGAGAAGCTCTGGTTTGTGAGGAGCATATCCCCAAACCTGCCCAAATGGGACAAAAAATTACCATGGCATGTTGATGCCGCTCCATGACAGCATGCCAAGTTTCATGAATTTCATACGAGCTTCGGATTTACTAGAATTTAAAAACCAGGTATCTCAATGTTTACGGCCGAGTGACGGTGGTAGGGTGTTTGACATTCATTGCCATTTCTTGCATGGGACCTAAGCATGCAACCAAGGACACACATTTGAATTTACAACTAATTTATATGCATTAGAGCATGTGCCTGTAGTTCAAATTTGAATTATGCACATGAATGCATAGAAAACTCAGTTAATGTATAAAAATGTCCAAGCGAACCCCGAAAAATCCCAAAAATTGACACAACACTCCTGTTGTTCTATGTTGACACTAGGAAAAAATTGAAATCGAGAAGAGGCAACGGATATCGTTTCGTCCAGAAAGGTGGAACGTTCCCTTCCAAAACCATCACACTTGTTGTGAGAAGCTCTGGTTTATGAGAAGCTTATACCCGAACCTGCCCCAAATGGGACAAAAAAAATTCCATGGCATGTTGATGCCGCTCCATGATAGCATGCCAAGTTTCATGAATTTCGGACGAATTTTGGATTTACTAGAATTACAAAAGCAAGTACGTCAACGTTTGCCGGAGAGCCACGGTGCCGTGGTGTTCGAATTTCATCCCCATTTCTTGCATGGTACATAAGCATAAACCCATGGACACATATATGATTTTACATCCCATGTTGGTGCACCGGAGCATGTGCATGTAGTTTAATTTTGAATTGTGCACCTGAAATGGCTAGAAACCAATTTAATGTGTAAAATGTTCAAACGAACCCTGAATAATTCCAATTCTTTTATGACACACATATAGTTACATGTTCACTGCAGATAAAAGGTCTAGCAATTCAAACACCGTCCATTGCTGCTGTGACCCCATTATGTAATTCAAATCAAGATGAAAATCAAGTAGATCCCACACAGTTTATTATCACCAACCGTGTGAGATGCAGCACAAAATATCCTGGAGTACCGTCGGTGTATAGTACGCCTATGGCTTACGCGAGAAGGTGCGTCGCTACAGTCCACAGCCGGCGTCTCAAGCACACTAGCTCGCTCCCTTTCACTGTTCAATCATCGCCGGTGAAAGATGGGCATGTGGACCCGCATCGTGAGGGCAACTTTGGTGGGCCACTCCGGCAAGAGCACGGCTGCAGTCGCCATGCGCGTGCTAACAAGGTGCATGAGCGCGGTCGCAATCTGCGACCGGGCGGCCAAGGCAGCCCAAACAGCCGTTGTTGCTTCTCAGGTGGCGGCAGCAATATCTGCCTCGGGGATAGCAACTGGCGAGAGCGGCACAACAGCTGTCCATTCTGCAGAGGCGGCCTTAGCCCTGATGGAGGCCGCCCACGACCATGTCGAGGCCGCCCATGCCCAGCTCATAACGGTCACCGCACAAATCGAACGAAGCTTCTCCGACAACGGTCGGCAACCCACGGCCGAAGAGTTGGCAATCGCCGAGAGCGTTCGAGCAGCCGTTCGTTCCTCCGCCGCATACCTTGCAACGACGGAGCCCGTCCAAGCCCAGATCACGGCCGCCCACGCCTAGCTCGTGGCGGCCTTTTCCAAAGAGATGGCGTACGCGGATGGCGAGATGCTTGCCGAGTATGGTGTGATGGATGCCATGGAGCCCCTTCCCCAGGAGACTGTCGGGTGCGAGCTGGACATGGAGGCCGCGGCGGAGATCGACGAGCACCAGCCTTAGTAGTACTCTTTCTTTTGTTTAATTAAGAGCGCCGGTCTTTAATTTGTTAGAGTAATGTTTAGGTCAGATAACTCTGTTTAATTGATGAACTTGCTCGATTAAGAAGTGTGGGTGTGCTGTAGTCTCCTTTGTGTACCCAAATTATGCAATGACGTGGATGACCACTGTAGCCAGGGAAATTCGAACCAAAAATTTTGACGTTCAAACTCATCACAGACGGGTTAAGCTATCTGAATCGTTTGTGATGTTCACATATCGTACATAGCTCTGAATAAGGGACCGTGTCTGATGACACTTTGTGCGCCAGTTTTTTTGCTGAAGCGATTCCAAATTTTTGGCTTCCGCGGAAATATCTACCTCCCCGCCCCTCCCCCTTACCAAAAGCCACATTTCCCTTGTTTTCGCCTTCCTTTCCAAGTTGAAACTTTCACTCCTTGCTTGCAGCGCCGCCTCCTCGCCGATGACCCTCCTTCACGCTGCTCGGCCTCGTCTATCCCGGCAGGTAATCCACACCCGACCCCCATCCTCCTCCTCCTTCCACATCCCACATGCCCCGACCGCCGGCGCGAGCGCGACACCTTCCACCCAAATCACAAACCCCTCCACCAAATAAGCGCCGCCCTAAGCCATGGTGCACGCAGTATAGCCATGATCTCAAGGAGCATTGGCAGCGGAGAAGCAAATCGCGGCCGCACGCGCGGATGAGGTCGCGATGGCTACCATTCGTGCCGACCCCCAGATCTTGGAGGAGCACCTTACCATTTGCTAGCTACGCCGGTTAAGCATGCTCGGTTTACCCGTTGCTTGTGCTGCTCCTGCCTTTCCTTCACAAATTCTAGTGAATTGTGCTATCTAATTTTACCATGCAATATGTTGCTCTAGTGTATATGTTCTATATGTCGTGCAGTGTGGTGCTCACTTATTAACTGTTTTGTTAATTAGTTGTCGTCTTCAGTTAACTGTTTGGTTCAATTCTGCAAATGTGATGTTCAATTCTTTAGGCTGCAATTTTGTATTGTCTTCCATGTGAGAAATAAATCGAATTTATCTTTACAAAATACATGAGAAACAAATACAATTGCTATATTTCCAAGTTGTCAAGCATGCTTGGTTTGGTTATACATTATGCAATGTGGTGCTCAGTTAACATTTGGACCATTTGTGTTGTGGTGTTTAGTTAACTGTTTGGTTCAATTCTGCAATGCGATGTTCAAAAGTTGTGGGTGCATTCTGTTATTGTATAACATGTGAGGAATAAATTGAATTTGGCTGTAGTGAATACATGAGAAACAAATACAATTGCTATATTTTCAAGTTGTTAAGCATGCTTGGTTTGGTTAAATGTCTGATCTTCTATTAGGAGTATGTTATATTGTGCAATGTGGTGCTCAGTTAATGTTTGGTTCATTTGTTGTGGTGTTTAGTTAACTGCTTGGTTCAATTCTGCAATGTGATGTCCAATTGTCGTGGGTAGAATTTTGTATTGTTGTGCATGTGAGGAATGAATCGAATTTGGCTGCATTTAATACATGAGAAACATATACAAGTGCTATATTTCCTAGTTCTTAATCATGCTTGGTTTGGATAAATGGTTTTCCCATGTGGCTTGAATTAATCTGATGAATCTGCAATGTGCTTATTTTTCATCAATATATTTTATTGATAGCATGCGAACCCTTACTTAACCTGATGACTAACTACCTTATATGTGTTGCAGGGAAACAATGGGAAGCACTGAGGTTTACAATCGAGGTTAGCACGTGCATGGTCCATTGTCTAATAGCACATTATTGTGCAATTGCAGGAACTATTCTAATATTTAGGTTTTTAACAATTTGGTCTTGCACATGTAGGTCCCGCTGTCAGAGGTTTTGACCCATTGTTCGACCCTTTTTGCATATGGGGAAATGAGTTGTCCATGAATATCAATCAAGTCAAGAAACTCAGAAAGATTGTTAGGATAAAGAAATTAGCGATAAAAAATAACAAGATCTTTGTCTGCACAATGAAGAAGACATCAGTTCACTACAAGATGGTACTAACTATTATACCTTGCCTTTTTTTTATTCCTTTGCCCCATTTCCAATATAGAGAAGATATTTATGCACATCCATGTTTTCAGGCCTTTCCAAAGCAGTTCATTGATGATTACCTCTCAAACCACCTCTATAGTCAGCAGGCGAGGAAGGTTTTCATACAACACCCACTGTTCAATATTGAAGTGTTCCTGAAGAGGATGAAGGACGGACGATCAATCATCCACATGCACTGGCCTATAGTTGCAAAGACCTTCAACATGAATGAAGGCTCAATATTCGCCTTCTGCTTCAGCAGTTTTCCAGATGAGATGCATCTGTCTATATACCGTCTATGATGGTAATTTCGAAAGGTTCTACATGTTGCATGTGAAACTTGGAGCTAGTGCAGTTGTGTAATGGGGTAGCTGAGTGCTGAAGCTATATCATGTTGTACTCTGATGTATTTTAGTTATGAAATCCTGCTTCCTTAATATAGAAATGAAATATATTATGTGCTTAATATGAATGCCAATTAGATTAATAAATGGATTATTAATAATAGGGCAATTAGCCTTCTAATGGCGAATTAGCCTGCTAATTGGGTTTTGCTATTGCAAACGGTTATTCAGAAAATACCGTGGGCGATGACCTCAGGCAACGCACACAGTTTCTAGGAATAAACCGTGTTGGATCAATGAACAATCACACACGACCTTCTCTTAAAAACTGTTTGCGTTAGGCCACCTTGCGCAAACGTTTACCATATAAACACTGTGTGTGATGGACAGCCCTTGCCACACGGTTTCTTCTACGCACGGTGTGTGTGATGCATTCAATAACGCAAATGATAAAATTGTTAATATCGTGTGCAATGGCAACGCTATCACAAACGATTTAATGGGGAAAATTGTGTGTGATGTACCTGTGAACAGAAACGTTTTCCTTGGAGCGACTGTGTGGGATGTACATACGAACGAAAACGTTTAGCGGGGACTGACTGTGTGGGATGTACTTGCGACCGGAAACAATTTCGCTTGTATAATTGTATTTTTTAGCTCTACTGTATGTATTTCCGTATTTGAGCGCTCGCCGGTCGCACACGAACTCATTATGCCGAGCGTGTGTGCCAGGAGGGCATATCCTCGACGGTTTCTGGGTCGTGTGGGAAGGACCCCCCTATCGCCGTCACTCACTAGGCAACAGTTCCAAATGCCGTCGCGGAAAGGGGTTAAAAACCGTTTGTATAGCACCGACGCGTACCAGTGATAATACACAGAGAAGCGTTGATGGGCCCTGACTCCGGATTTGGCTATACACCAAAATAATCCGAGATAGTATCCATACACATAATTCAAGTTTAGAACTTGATAGACCCTCCAAAAGACTTAAAGTCTAAAGTGTAGTGATGGGACTATAACTTGACAAAGATAAAAATGTTTTATAATGCTTGACTTATTGCAAATAGTTTATGACAAGATCAAGGAGTTGATTATGACAAGATTGTCTCATCATAATAATACTTAAAGTAAGTTCAGATTAAGCTAGCAATTACTAAATATTTCAGTTATGATATATAACAGATGGATGTCAAAATGATTCCCATGAGATGGAAATAGAACCAAGGATGTATATCTGATACGGTCCAAGGTAATTTTCTCGATCCAGAGGGTGCTAGTAAGTGTGCAAACTTCAAGAGATCCAGTAATGATCTGAAGCACGCATAGTAGAGTTGGAATCTTTTTTTGATGCATTGATCAAATAATATGATTTCATCGATAAAAACAAAGATGCTTGTATTTACAAGATAGTAAGTAGGAGCATGATAATATTTCCAAACACTGTGTGTGCACGACACATTGTTGATTAAAAAATATATAATTTTTTTGACACGGATTAAGACTTTATTGAAAATAGTTTTTCAATAAAGTACTTAGGCAATATAATCCTTATATTAGACATAATAATCTATGGAGATAGTAGTGTCTAACCGGGCTTAGCCAAAATACATATTGACAAAAGTACTAAAGCAAGTTAGTATGAAAAATGTCAAAAAGAGTTTTCTTGTCAAAGTCAAATGGAACGAGTTCTTAACAAGAATCGTATCATGAAATACTGATGAATGAAATACATGATTTCAGTCATACTTGTGTTAATTTCATGGTATGTAAATAACCAGATATGTCAAAGTACTCCAAGTAAGTTGTGAGTAAAGTTACCAGTATGGTCAAATTGTTGATCATAGGACAACAGTGAAAATATCGTTAAGTATTAACGACATGTTTCTCGCATATGGAGAGAATGAAGAGATTGATGTAAGGACTTATATCAATACATGCTTGATGTAAGTAGTTGTAACACCCACGATGCGGCTATATCTCCCACGTGTCGAGGCACGACTTAGAGGCATAACCGCATTGTGGTATTGTCGCAAGAAGGGTTATCTTCACACAATCCCATGTAATGAACAAGAATGGGATAACGAGAGTTGGCTTACAATCGCCACTTCACACAATACATAAATATAATTCATACATCATCCAAAATCCACACATAGACCGACTACGGTCAAATCCAAATGAAAATAAGATAACCCCAAATGCTAGGTCCCCGATCGTCCCAACTAGGCTCCACTACTGATCATCAGGAAAAGAAACATAGTAACGACCACGTTCCTCTTCGAACTCCCACTTACGTCAAACATAACCTAGAAACCGTGTTCACTTCCCAGACTCCGCCGAGAAGAGACCATCACGGCTACACACGCGGTTGATGTATTTTAATTAAGTCAAGTGACAAGTTCTCTACAACTGGACATTAACAAATTCCCATCTGCCTCATAACCGCGGGCACGGCTTTCGAAAGATAATACCCTGCAGGGGTGTCCCAACTTAGCCCATCATAAGCTCTCACGGTCAACGAATGATAAACCTTCTCCCAGGAAGACCCGATCAGTCTCGGAATCCCGGTTTACAAGACATTTCGACAATGGTAAAACAAGACCAGCAAGACCACCCGTTGTGCCGACAAATCCCGATAGGAGCTGCACATATCTCGTTCTCAGGGCACACCAGATAAGCTAAGCGTACAGGTACCAACGTAACCCAAGTTGCCAAGGGACGGTCCCGCACGGTGCTCTAGTTTGGACCAACACTCGAAGGAGCACTGGCCCGGGGGTTTAAATAAAGATGACCCTCGGGCTCGCGAAAACCCAAGGGAAAAGGCTTAGGTGGCAAATGGTAAAACCAAAGTTGGGCCTTGCTGGAGGAGTTTTATTCAAGGCGAACTGTCAAGGGGGTCCCATAAATCACCCAACCGCGTAAGGAACGCAAACTCAAGGAACATAATACCGGTATGACGGAAACTAGGGCGGCAAGAGTGGAACAAAACACCAGGCATAAGGCCGAGCCTTCCACCCTTTACCAAATATATAGGTGCATTAATATAATAAGAGATATTGTGATATCCCAAAATATCCATGTTCCAACATGGAACCAACTTCAACTTCACCTGCAACTAGCAACGCTATAAGAAGGGCTGAGCAAAAGCGGTAACTTAGCCAAAAAACGGTTTGCTAGGAAAGGATGGTTAGAGGCTTGACATGGAAATATGGGAGGCATGATATAGCAAGTGGTAGGTAGTGCGGCATGGCAATAGAGCGAACAACTAGCTAAGCAAAGATAGAAGTGATTTCGAGGGTATGGTCATCTTGCCTGCAAGGTTCTCAGAGTTGTCGAAAGCTTGATCCTCGTAAGCGTACTCAACAGGTTCCTCGTTCACGAACTTGTCTTTCGGCTCTACCCAAGACAAGAACACAAGCAACGGAACCACAATCAATCACGGGAAATGCACAAGCAACATGATGCAAAACATGTATGATATGCGAGATATGATAAGCGATGCATATGCGTGCTCCGGAGGAAAATGATGAACAAGGCAGTAACTTGGCAAACCAAGCATGCCACTAGAAAGATGAGATGATTTTGGTCGAAATCGATATAAAGATCACCGGAAACGGATGCACGGTTTGCAAATGGCAAGCAAAAGAAGAATGACACGAATCTGTGATTAACAGCATGATAGCACTTAGAATGCAACAAGAAACTATGCTACAGCACCCCAACATAGCAACAAAGAATATGGAAGCAATCTACAGGAGATGCTTGACAAAAGATGAACACTGAGCTACGGCTAGATCACACCACAGCAGGTTCAAACAAGCATGGCAAAAGTGCAAAAGATATCAGGTTCACAGACTTAGTGAAATTACTGGACATGGCTGAAACAGCATCAGGTAGCAATGTTCAGAGCACGAAATCAACATGCTACAGGAACTTAACATAAGGAAACAAGGCATGGCATGAATCTACTAAATTCATATGACAAAAGTCCCTTGGCAGAAATCAGAGCATGGCAGAAACAGTAATATGAATGCATCTTGTTGAGCTTGATTCACTCAACACAAGGCAATGCATGACAAAACAAGCATACCTACAGCAAGATGGCATGTTTATGAAGCTATCCATGGCAATATCAAGTTCATAGCATGTATGAAACAAGTACAACAAGCTTGGCAAAATTGAATAACACGTAAACAATCTGCCAGGAACATTTTGTAGCAAAAGTAGAGCAAGATTGAGTCATACTAGGGTACTCCATAATTGCAAAAAAGGGCATTAATGGATAGAGCACAATTATATCTACACAACATCCTTACTGAACATCACAAAAATAAGCATGGATCTCTCAGTAGCCACAAGGATACATAGCAACAAACTAACAGCAGTCACAGACTTAGTAAAATTACTAAGTCTCTGAAAACAGAAACATCACGAAGCCTAGTTTGTATGCTTGTGCTAGTCACCACAAAGATTACAAAAATACATGGCATACACTTAGTAAATATGGAATGGCATACATCAAAACACATGTAGAGCTCATGCCCATAAGATGCACACATCAAAAGCAACAAAAATAACAAATCACCAAGTTCTGATAAGTAACAGCAGTTAACAGCAATTAGCACTCTTGCACCAGAGATTTGGGCATCAAGATGGACTCAAATGAACATGGAACAATGGAACAAATGAAGAGCATCTCGAGACGGAGCTATATGCAGAGAGTTATGATGCAATGAACATGAGCATGTATTGTAAGTAATTCAAGACTTGGAGAAAAATCGGGAGAGGGGAGAAGTCAACCGCCTCGTTGGCTCGATCGGATCTGGCCGAGCTCGACCTCGAGCTCGCCGGAGAAGGAAGGGGCGCGGCGGCCGGAGGCGTTGGAGAGGAAGGAGAGGAGCCGACGGAGGGCGCGGCGTCGGAGGGCTGCGCGGAGGAGCGGGGCAGAGGACGGCGGAGGGCGGCGGCTGGCGCTCGCGGGCGGGGTGCCACGCGGGAGGAGGAGGAGACGGCCGGCGGGGGCCGGATCTGGGCCTCCCGGGCCCGCGCGGTCGGCGGCGAAGTGGGGCGCAGCCCGGGCGACGTGGCGCGCCGTGAGTGGCTGTGGCCGGCGGCGGAATTTGTCCGGCGGCGGCGGACGCGTCCGGCCGCGGGGAGGGGAAGTGGACTAGGGTTTTGCACCGCGAATATTTCGGAGGGGGAGGTGTTTTATAAGTAGAGGGAGCTAGGAGTCTCCAAATGGAGTGCGGTTTTCGCCCACACGGTCGTGATCGAACGACCTAGAGCATGGAAGAGACTTAGAGGGGTTTTTGGGCTGTTTGGAGGGGGGTTTTGCTGCAACACACAAAAGGACTTTGCGGTTACCCGGTTAACCGTTGGAGTACCAAACGACCTCCAAATGGCACGAAACTTGACAGGTGGTCTACCGGTGTTATACCAAGGCCACTTGGCAAGCCTCGGTCCATTCCGAGAACGTTTAACACCCGCTCACAAAAAGAAACAAGAGGGGTGCGCCGGAGGAGGTGTGAGTGCCGGATTGCAAAACGGACAACGGGGAAAATGCTCGGATGCATGAGACGAACACGTATGCAAATGAGATGCACATGATGACAAGATATGAGATTCATGACACGAACAAAATGCAAAACAAAAAACAAAACCCGACCACGAAGGAAATATCATAACACATAGCCGAAAATGGCAAGAGTTGGAGTTACAAATATGGAAAGTTACATCCGGGGCGTTACAACACTCCACCACTATGAGAGGATCTCGTCCCGAGATCTAGGACTGGAAGAACTCCGGATATTCGGAACGGAGGTGGTCCTCGCGTTCCCAGGTGGCTTCTCGGTCGGAATGGTGCGACCACTTCACTTTCAGGAATTTGATAGACTTGTTGCGAGTCTTGCGCTCAGTTTCTTCAAGAATAGCAACGGGGTGCTCATGATAAGACAAATCTTCTTGAAGGTCAATCTCTTCGAAGTTGATGGTGCGCTCAGGAGTCTTGAAGCACTTGCGGAGCTGTTACACGTGGAACACATCGTGCACGTTCGCGAAGTTGGAAGGAAACTCAAGTTGATAGGCGAGGTCGCCTCTTTTACCAATGATCTTGAAAGGACCCACGTATCTAGGGGCAAGCTTCCCTTTGATACAGAAGGGACGAGTGCCTTTCATTGGAGAGACGTGGAGGTAGACATGGTCTCTGATCTCGAAAGCCACATCACGGTGCTTACTATCATAGTAACTCTTCTGGCGCAATTGCGCGGCTTTGAGATTTTCACGAATGACTTTACACATTTCTTCAGCCTCTGTGATTAAGTCATTGCCAAGAAGTTGGCGTTCACCAGTCTCTGACCAATTGAGAGGAGTACGGCACTTTCTGCCATAGAGGATCTCAAATGGGGCCTTCCCCGAACTGGCTTGGAAGCTGTTGTTGTAGGAGAATTCGGCATATGGAAGACAATCTTCCCACTTCATGCCAAAGGAAATGACACAAGCCCTGAGCATATCTTCAAGAATTTGATTGACTCGCTCGACTTGGCCACTAGTTTGAGGATGGAAAGCTGTGCTGAAACGAATTTTGGTGCCCATGGCCTTCTGGAAGGAGTCCCAGAACTTAGAAGTGAAGATGCTTCCACGATCTGAAGAAATCAATTGTGGAATGCCGTGCAAGGAGACAATTCTGGAGGTGTATAGCTCTGCCAACTGAGCTGCTATGATGGATTCTTTGATTGGAAGGAAATGAGCCACTTTAGAAAGCTTGTCGATGACAACGAAGATAGCATCATTTCCACGCTTGGACTTGGGAAAACCAGTCACGAAGTCCATTTTGATATGATCAAACTTCCATTCTGGGATAGCAAGAGGTTGGAGGAGACCAGCTGGTCGTTGCTGTTCTGCTTTCACTCTTCGACAGACATCACATTCATTCACGAATTGAGCGATTTCTCGCTTCATTCGAGTCCACCAATATGACTGCTTGAGGTCATGGTACATCTTCGTACTTCCAGGATGAATGGAAAGAAGAGAATTGTGCGCCTCGTTCATAATGACTTTCCTTAGATCACCTTTAGGAACCACAATCCGGTCCTCGAAGAATAAAGTGTCTCTGTCATCAATGCGATAGCACTTGTATTTGGAAAGACCCTTGTCGATACCGCGTTTCACCTTCTTCACCATGGTATCCAGGAGTTGTGCCTCACGAATTTGATCTTCCAAAGTAGGAGAGACTATGAGGTTGGCAAGAAAGCCTTGAGGAACAACTTGGAGATTTAGCTTGCGGAAAGCTTCACAAAGATCTGGTTGGAATGGCTTGAGAATTAAGCTGTTGCAATAAGCCTTCCTGCTCAAAGCATCTGCAATGACATTGGCTTTGCCTGGAGTATATTCAATACTCGGATTGTACTCTTGAATCATTTCGACCCATCGAGTCTGTCTGAGGTTGAGGTTGGGCTGAGTGAAGATGTACTTGAGACTCTTGTGATCGGTGAAAATGTCCACTTGTCTTCCCAACAAGAGATGCCTCCATGTTATTAATGCATGGACAACTGCCGCCAACTCAAGATCGTGAGTGGGGTAGTTCTTTTTGTTGGGTTTCAACTGACGAGAGGTATAGGCCACAACTTTCTTCTCTTGCATTAACACAGCACCGAGACCTTGCAGAGAAGCATCACAGAAAACTTCAAATGGCTTGGATTCGTCAGGAGGAGTTAAGACAGGAGCTGTGACGAGTTTCTCTTTGAGAGTGTTGAAAGCAAGGTCACACTCAGGAGACCAGACATACTTCACATGCTTCTGGAGGAGGTTGGAAAGAGGCTTTGCAATCTTAGAGAAATTCTCAACGAATCTTCGGCAATAGCTTGCAAGACCAAGAAAACTGCGGAGCTGCTTGACATTCTGAGGAGGTTCCCAATTCACAATTGCAGACACCTTCTCGAGATTAACAGCGATGCCCTTGGCGGAGATGATATGACCAAGGTAAAGAACTTCATCAAGCCAAAACTCACATTTTGAAAACTTCGCATAGAATTGATACTCTCTGAGCTTGTCGAGCACCAATCGCAAATGTTTGGCATGATCCTTCTTATTCTTGGAGAAGACCAAGATATCATCGAGATACACCAGGACAAATTCATTGGTATAGGGGTTGAAGATGAAATTCATCATCCGAGAGAATGTTGGAGGAGCATTGACAAGGCCGAAAGACATGACAGTATATTCATAAGAACCAAAGCTTGTTCTGAATGCTGTCTTGGGAATATCTTCTTCACGAATGCGAATCTAATGATAACCCATACGAAGGTCAAGCTTGGAGAATACTTTAGCACCTTTAAGTTGCTCGAATAGCTCATTGATGTTGGGAAGTGGATACTTGTTCTTGATTGTCTTCTTGTTCAATGGACGGTAGTCGACACAAAGTCGTTCTGTGCCATCCTTCTTCTGGACAAAAAGAACACCACAACCCCATGGAGATGAACTCGGTCTGATCAAACCCAGACGCTCTTGTTCATCGAGTTGTTTCTTCAATTCCTTCAGCTCATTGGGTCCAAGCATGTAAGGACGCTTGCAAACGGGTTCAGTGCCGGGCTCAAGATCGATAACGAACTCAACTGGCCGGTGAGGAGGCATACCCGGAAGCTCTTCTGGAAAGACATCTTGGTACTCACAAACGACTAGAATTTGAGAGATGGCATTCAATTCGCCCTTCTCATTGAGAGAAAACAACCGAATGGTTTCATCACGAGCGGCATAAATGATAACATCCTCAGAAGAGTGAGTCAATTGAATTTCCCTGGCAGCACAATCAAGTTGAGCCTTGTGCTTAGAAAGCCAGTCCATCCCGTGAATTAGATCAATATCCGAGTCACCAAGAACAAAAGGTTTAGACAGAAATTTATAGTTGCCCATCTTGATAGAAACATCCGGAATCATTGTGGTAGCCCTCATAGAAGAGCCCGGAGAAACAACTCCCATGGGTTTTTCCAACATTTCTGAAATGAAATCATGCTTTGCAACAAATGATCTTGACATGAAACAATGCGATGCACCAGTGTCAAAAAGAACTTTTGCAGGAATATCATTAACTGAGAGATTACCCATTATCACATCAGTAGATTCCTCCGCTTGAGCTGCATTCATCATGTTCACCTTTGCAGACTTGGGATTATGCTTGACCACTGCATTGCTGGAAGATCTCACAGGAGGAGGAGGCGGAAGGCGCCTTTGGTTGAAGCACTTGCTAGCATAGTGACCTTTCTGCTGACACTTGTTGCAAGTCACCTCTGAGAGTGGACGATGCTAAGGAGCATTCGACTTTGGAGCTTGATTCTGAGACTTGTTCTGATAGCCAGGATTGGAAGAGTGGAAGATCCATGGCCACCTTTGTTCTTCTGCTGGTAAGGCTGACGAAACGGAGGAGGAGGAGGCAACCAGAACTTATGTTGCTTAGCAGCCACTAGTGAGGAAGAAGAAGACTGAACTGCGTCCCTGACTCTCTTCTTAGAAGACTCACACTTGAGCTGAGCAGCCTCTTGCTTCAGTGCCATGTTATAGAATTGATCAAACTGAGTAGGCTCAACAAGAACGAGAGCTAACTGCAGATCCTCTCTAAGGCCACCTCTGAAGTGATAGATCATGCTCTTTTCATCAACGTCTTGTTTAGCGAAGCGAGCAAGTTTCTGAAACTGGATGTTGAATTGATACACAAACATGTTGCCTTGCTTGAGATTGCGGAACTCCTCACGCTTGCTCTCAACAACACTTTGTGGAATGTGGTGCGCTTTGAAGTCCCGACAGAAGTCAGTCCAAGTGATCACACGACCTCCTCTGGAATCTTTGTATTGTTGATACCAATCAGCAGCTTGGTCCTTGAGTTGAAAAGAAGCGAACTTGACATAGTCCTCAGGCCTGACATTGCTACATTCAAAATGCTTGTTGATGTCCACGAGCCAATCATCGGCATCTGTGGCCTCGGCACAGTAGCTGAAATACTTGGGCTGATTTGCGAGAAACTGGTTGAGGGTAGCGAAATGAGGCTGATTGTTGCCTTGGCCTTGATTTCCTTGATTGCCTTGCCCTTGGGTGCGTTCTTGCAAGAGTTGTAGAATCATCTGAGCATTGGTGTTGGTGGCTGCCATGATAGCTTGCCATGCCTCCGGAGGCGGAGGTGGAGGCGGAGGGTTCGCCTGACTCCCTTCATTGTGATCCGGATTCTGACGCGTTGGCGGAGCCATCCTGAAGAGGGTGACATCCGTTAGCATCTTGATAGACAAATAGACAAGTAGAATCAACGGATAGAAATTGCAACATATAGTCTTCACAATAAACATTCGAACGAGGATGAACGAATGAATTCCATAGTAAATCATCACACTTCCATTAAGTTGAGAAGCCACTTAGAAAAAGGTATGGAATCAACATTTGACTTCGAAGCAACTCGAATACCACAATTCAAAACAAAACAAAGTATTGGCTTGCAGAATAAGCCGGAACAAACATACGATAGAGATTTTGTCCGAAGTTTTCGTGGTGGGGCCCACACGGGCTCGATCGTACAGCACCATCATGTACAAGGCAGTGCACATGACATACGAAGCGTCCCCGAGTCGGCATAGCCAAGGACTCTTTAATACACTAAGAGACCACTGTAAAACCAACCGTGGAAAGGCGGACCACTAGACGTCGAACCCCAATCTCATATCATGCGTCTATCGGAAAGATATCCTAGGAGCTACTTGAATTCCCACTTATAAACTCCCGAAACTTTCTGGATGCAATCTGGTGCTGGGGATATAGGGGACACAAAATATATCACCCAAACTAGCAATCCCTAGATCCAGTTGTATCCATCCGTCAACACATAACCAAGAAACCTTCGGAAATCGTGTACCTCAACCTTCGAAAAACATCCGTTATACGAGTTATGGCAATACTCCCGAACTCCCGCCCCAGTACTGGGTGGCGTCGAGGTGATCTCACCAACAACTGCATAAAAGAGATTTCGATGTCGGCGAAACTCAGGTATTCCAGAACTGCAACGATAAAATTGTGACGACAACACCTCGGAGCTCAACTCCCCGGGACACTGCCACAACCCCTAAATGTCAGGAGGCACCAAGAACAATGTTCTCGTCACAAAACCATCGGAACGATTCTAAGATACCCGCGTGATCCTAAAAAAAATTTTAGTGAAATTTGAGGAGAGAAGAGTCAAAACTTCTACGTCAGGAGGCCTCACCAGAGCGACGAAGGGACTGAGGAGTAAAAAGAATCCTACTCTCCGATATATATAATCCTAAGACTCAACACATTTTTGTTCTAGACTCAACAACGCCAGCGATTCGATCAAGCAGGGGCTCCTAAGTCGGGGATGGCTCTGATTACCAACTTGTAACACCCACGATGCGGCTATATCTCCCACGTGTCGAGGCACGACTTAGAGGCATAACCGCATTGTGGTATTGTCGCAAGAAGGGTTATCTTCACACAATCCCATGTAATGAACAAGAATGGGATAACGAGAGTTGGCTTATAATCGCCACTTCACATAATACATAAATATAATTCAACATCATCCAAAATCCACACATAGACCGACTATGGTCAAATCCAAATGAAAATAAGATAACCCCAAATGCTAGGTCCCCGATCGTCCTAACTGGGCTCCACTACTGATCATCAGGAAAAGAAACATAGTAACGACCACGTTCCTCTTCGAACTCCCACTTACGTCAAACATAACCCAGAAACCGTGTTCACTTCCCGGACTCCGCCGAGAAGAGACCATCACGGCTACACACGCGGTTGATGTATTTTAATTAAGTCAAGTGACAAGTTCTCTACAACCGGACATTAACAAATTCCCATCTGCCTCATAACCGCGGGCACGGCTTTTGAAAGATAATACCCTGCAGGGGTGTCCCAACTTAGCCCATCATAAGCTCTCATGGTCAAGGAAGGATAAACCTTCTCCCAGGAAGACCCGATCAGTCTCGGAATCCCAGTTTACAAGACATTTCGACAATGGTAAAACAAGACCAGCAAGACCACCCGCTGTGCCGACAAATCCCGATAGGAGCTGCACATATCTCGTTCTCAGGGCACACCGGATAAGCTAAGCGTACAGGTACCAACGTAACCCAAGTTGCCAAGGGACGGTCCCGCACGGTGCTCTAGTTTGGACCAACACTCGGAGGAGCACTGGCCCGGGGGTTTAAATAAAGATGACCCTCGGGCTCGCGAAAACCCAAGGGAAAAGGCTTAGGTGGCAAATGGTAAAACAAAGTTGGGCCTTGCTGGAGGAGTTTTATTCAAGGCGAACTGTCAAGGGGGTCCCATAAATCACCCAACCGCGTAAGGAACGCAAACTCAAGGAACATAATACCGGTATGACGGAAACTAGGGCGGCAAGAGTGGAACAAAACACCAGGCATAAGGCCGAGCCTTCCACCCTTTACCAAATATATAGGTGCATTAATATAATAAGAGATATTGTGATATCCCAAAATATCCATGTTCCAACATGGAACCAACTTCAACTTCACCTGCAACTAGCAACGCTATAAGAAGGGCTGAGCAAAAGCGGTAACTTAGCCAAACAACGGTTTGCTAGGAAAGGATGGTTAGAGGCTTGACATGGCAATATGGGAGGCATGATATAGCAAGTGGTAGGTAGCGCAGCATGGCAATAGAGCGAACAATTAGAAAAGCAAAGATAGAAGTGATTTCGAGGGTATGGTCATCTTGCCTGCAAGGTTCTCAGAGTTGTCGAAAGCTTGATCCTCGTAAGCGTACTCAACAGGTTCCTCGTTCACGAACTCGTCTCCTGGCTCTACCCAAGACAAGAACACAAGCAACGGAACCACAATCAATCACGGGAAATGCACAAGCAACATGATGCAAAACATGTATGATATGTGAGATATGATATGCGATGCATATGCATGCTCCGAAGGAAAATGATGAACAAGGCAGTAACTTGGCAAACCAAGCATGCCACTGGAAAAATGAGATGATTTCGGTCGAAATCGATATAAAGATCACCGGAAACGGATGCACGGTTTGCAAATGGCAAGCAAAAGAATGACACGAATCTGTGATTAACAGCATGATAGCACTTAGAATGCAATAAGAAACTATGCTACAGCACCCCAACATAGCAATAAAGCATATGGCAACAATCTACAGGAAATTCTTGACAAAAGATGAACACTGAGCTACGGCTAGATCACACCACAGCAGGTTCAAACAAGCATGGCAAAAGTGCAAAAGATATCAGGTTCACAGACTTGGTGAAATTACTGGACATGGCTGAAACAGCATCAGGTAGCAATGTTCAGAGCACGAAATCAACATGCTACAGGATCTTAACATAAGAAAACAAGGCATGGCATGAATCTACTAAATTCATATGACAAAAGTCCCTTAATGACCATAAGCGAAAAAGGACCAGAAGATATGATGGAAACCATGCAAACATAGCAAGTTTCGTTAACAGGTTTCAGACTTGGCAGAAATCAGAGCATGGCAGAAACAGTAATATGAAGGCATCTTGGTGAGCTTGATTCACTCAACACAAGGCAATGCATAAAAAAACAAGCATACCTACAGTAAGATGGCATGTTTATGAAGCTATACATGGCAAGAGCAAGTTCATAGCATGTAGGAAACAAGTACAACAAGCTTGGCAAAATTGAATAACACGTAAACAATCTGCCAGGAACATTTTGTAGCAAAAGTAGAGCAAGATTGAGTCATGCTAGGGTACTCCATAATTGCAAACAAGGGCATGAATGGATAGAGCACAACTATATCTACAAAACATCCTTACTGAACATCACCAAAATAAGCATGGATCTCTCAGTAGCCACAAGGATACATAGCAACAAACTAACAGCAGTCACAGACTTGGTAAAATTACTAAGTCTCTGAAAACAGAAACATCACAAAGCCTAGTTTGTATGCTTGTGCAAGTCACCACAGAGATCACAAAAATACATGGCATACACCTCTGTAAATATGGCATGGCATACATCAAAACACATGTAGAGCTCATGCCCATAAGATGCACACATCAAAAGCAACAAAAATAACAAATCACCAAGTTCTGATAAGTAACAGCAGTTAACAGCAATTAGCACTCTTGCACCAGAGATTTGGGCATCAAGATGGACTCAAATGAACATGGTTCAATGGAACAAATGAAGAGCATCTCGAGACGAACATTTCGATATATTACACGCACGAAACGGAGCTATATGCAGAGAGTTATGATGCAATGAACATGAGCATGTATTGTAAATAATTCAAGACAGAGAAAAATCGGGAGAGGGGAGAAGTCAACCGCCTCGTTGGCTCGATCGGATCTGGCCGAGCTCGACCTCGAGCTCGCTGGAGAAGGAAGGGGCGTGGCGGCCGGAGGCGTTGGAGAGGAAGCAGAGGAGCCGGCGGAAGGCGCGGCGTCGGAGCGCGGCGCGGAGGAGCGGGGCAGAGGACGGCGGAGGGCGGCGGCTGGCGCTCGCGGGCGGGGTGCCGCGCGGGAGGAGGAGGAGACGGGCCGGCGGGGGCCGGATCTGGGCCTCCCGGGCCCGCGCGGTCGGCGGCGAAGTGGGGCGCAGCCCGGGCGACGTGGCGCGCCGTGAGTGGCTGTGGCCGGCGGCGAAATTTGTCCGGCGGCGGCGGACGCGTCCGGCCGCGGGGAGGGGAAGTGGACTAGGGTTTTGCACCGCGAATATTTCGGAGGGGGAGGTGTTTTATAAGTAGAGGGAGCTAGGAGTCTCCAAATGGAGTGCGGTTTTCGCCCACACGGTCGTGATCGAACGACCTAGAGCATGGAAGAGACTTAGAGGGGTTTTTGGGCTGTTTGGAGGGGGGTTTTGCTGCAACACACAAAAGGACTTTGCGGTTACCCGGTTAACCGTTGGAGTACCAAACGACCTCCAAATGGCACGAAACTTGACAGGTGGTCTACCGGTGTTATACCAAGGCCACTTGGCAAGCCTCGGTCCATTCCGAGAACGTTTAACACCCGCTCACGAAAAGAAACAAGAGGGGTGCGCCGGAGGAGGTGGGAGTGCCGGATTGCAAAACGGACAACGGGGAAAATGCTCGGATGCATGAGACGAACACGTATGCAAATGAGATGCACATGATGACAAGATATGAAATGCATGACACGAACAAAATGCAAAACGAAAAACAAAACCCGATCACGAAGGGAATATCATAACACATAGCCGAAAATGGCAAGAGTTGGAGTTACAAATATGGAAAGTTACATCCGGGGCGTTATAGTAGCACATCAACAAAAATCTTCAATTGATGCTCCAAGGAAATTTTAATTTAAATGATTTATGGTGGCACAGTAAATTGGAATTGGTCCAAGAAAATTACCGTGGTGAATTCTATAACAGAAAGTTAAGTATATTGTCGCTTTAGAATAAACAATAGAGGGTGATGAACCAAAGGTTCACTTATGAACTTGGTATGGTTTCTAGATGATTGTGTAGAATGAACACTGTTCTCAGATAGTGGTTCTATAGCTCAATATAAGGAATCAAGGTCTTACCGGTGATACAATATATACCAAGCTTGTTTCACACAAATTATGAATTTATGTGAAAGCATGATTGAAATGCAAATGATACACACGGATCAGAAGTTGTCAGATTCGATAGGACGAAGTATATACCACAAGCAAACCATGGATTGACACCGGATTGCCATTGGTCTAAAAGTTAAAAGTGGTAACTAGATTATTGACTCTAGTGCAAGTGGGAGACTATTGGAAATATGCCCTAGAGGCAATAATATTTGTATTATTATATTTCCATGTTCATAGTTAAGAGTTTATATTTCATGCTATAACTACTATGATACTGGAATATGCGATTCAGTGGAAAACTCATATGCACGTGTGAAATGATAAACGGTTAACAATAGGTTCCCGGTCTCGCCTCTAAGACTGGCTCAAGTGTTGTTGGTGATCATGTTTTCCAGATCTTAGGATATCGTTAAGTGTAACGATAGCCCTAAAACAACATTGAGGGTATGACGTTAGAAGAACGATCATATTGAATTGACCCAATACTTGTCTATTATACCTTGTGATTATATCGTCTAAAATCATCCGTTATAACATGGAGTGTTAGCATGTGTTTTAGTTCCTCATACCATGAGAGTGTCTCGGTCACTTCCTACCAGACGGTGGGCTTTGGGGTTGCTCAACGTCATCTATAACAAGGTGATCATAACGACAACTTTCAGGCTCACCGGAAAGTTTGACAAGTGACTGGATAGCTCGAGATAGGGATTTTCTCCTCTGACGATGGAGAGATATTCTTAGGGCCCTATCAGTGTGACGGCATCCATCATCGTCTAGCCAAATACTGGTGACAACGTCACGGGGATGCCGGAACACGTCAATGAGAAAGAAGAACAAAACCGGTAACATGAGCAACGGTATAGTGAGCATGGTGATGACTCAGGAGGATACCGATGCACACCGAGTTTTGTAAAGTATCACGAAGTAAAGGGAACATCACATGATAACCAAAGTTTCACTCGAATATCATTCGTGTAATCATAGGGACCGATATGGATGTCCATGGTTCTACTATCGGTCATTGAACGAAGGGTTTCGTTCATGTCTACGATTTACCGAACCTACGGGGTAATAAGCTTAAGGTAATCACAATTTGCTGAGTGTTAGTAGGATGGAACTGATGATAATATATTTGTAAAATTGTTTCATTAATATCCGGAATAGTTCTGAGAGGTTCCGGAAGCGTTTCGGGGTCACCGGAAGGATTTCAGTGAATATCGGATAATATTGATTAATATATATATAGGTGGAAAATGTTTTCAGAG
This sequence comes from Aegilops tauschii subsp. strangulata, assembly GCF_002575655.3. NCBI lineage: Eukaryota > Viridiplantae > Streptophyta > Magnoliopsida > Poales > Poaceae > Aegilops > Aegilops tauschii. The sequence goes on along the minus strand of NC_053038.3, from coordinate 45,546,652 downwards.
ATGTTAAATTATATATATAATGCTCAGAAAATATTTAGAACATTTTATATTTAATTAAAATATCAACGGGCCTGAAAAGGCCAAGAGGTGGAAGGCAACTTGGGCAACAAGGGCTCAAGTGGAGTTGGCCCCCTACCTTTCCTTGTGTGTGTTGGGGGGAGGGGGCAAATCCTACTAGGGGAGGGAGTGGGACTCCTCCCCTGGGCCGACGCACGAAGGGGGGACTTTCCCCCCTTGGTGGTTGCCCTCTCCCTCCCCTCTAACCTATATATAATAGAGGATTTCCACCCTATGTCAACACAAGTTTTGGCACCTCCTCTAGTTGATCTAGTGCACATTCTAGTTGGTCCTAGTTGATTAATTAGAGCGAGTCCTAGCCACCTCTAATCCTCATAATTAGAAGCCCCGTGTGGTTCTAAACTCTTCCCTCTAATTCTCCAGCGATGAGTAGCTCTGGACGGTGAAGCGCTGCCGGATCGTGAAGGTCGTATGCTTGCAACTAAGTAGAGAGGTCGTGCTTTCGATCTTCTGTTCGAGGGATCGTTCGAGGGCGGATCACGAGATCATTATCGGCGTTCGAGGGACTCCAAGTATGATCTACACCGACTCATCTACTTCCGCTGCACTCCCGGGGTCGGGAACGATCGTTGATCACAACCCGTTATGCATCTTCACATTGTTCTTGGGTGATCATAGGGCGATTTTTTTGTTTTCTACTACGTTTCCCAACACATGCACCAAACAACTTCACTTTCTTGCCAGGACAAATATTGTCTTCAACATGAACCCAACAAGATATACGAACAAAAAAAACACCACCAGGATATAATTAAAATACAAGTCAACACAAATAAAATGAAAACAAAACAAAACGAAAAGTTAATCTGAACGACAGTTAAACTTTGGTTAGAAAATCTCCAATTCTGACCCGCAAACCGAGCACCGCATCCGTCCGCGGACGGGGCGAGGGGGGACCAGTCCACGAACACAGATGCGGGAGGCAGCCATCCAAAGCTATCCACATACATTTCAAACCGGGTTTCAACTAACCGGACGAATTAATCAAACATGACAAAATTCATCAAGCACGGCGGAATTCATCAAAGTTTAGATAGAAAATAGCACAGATCATTGATACGTCTCCAATGTATCTATAATTTTTTTATTGCTCCATGCTATATTATATTCTGTTTTGGACATTATTGGGCTTTATTATACACTTTTATATTATTTTGGGGACTAACCTATTAACCGGAGGCCCAGCCCAGAATTGTTGTTTTTTGCCTATTTCAGAGTTTCGCAGAAAAAGAATATCAAACGGAGTCCAAACGGAATGAAACCTTCGGGAACGTGATTTTCGGAACGAACGTGATCCAGAGGACTTGGACCCTACGTCAAGACATCAACTAGGAGGGCACGAGGTAGGGGGCGCGCCTACCCCACTGGGCGCGCCCTCCACCCTCGTGGGCCCCCTGTTGCTCCACCGACGTACTCCTTCCTCCTATATATACCCACGTACCCCCAAACTACCAGATACGGAGCCAAAAACCTAATTCCACCGCCACAACCTTCTATACCCGTGAGATCCCATCTTGGGGCCTGTTCCGGAGCTCCGCCGGAGGGGGCATCGATCACGGAGGGCTTCTACATCAACACCATAGCCTCTCCAATGATGTGTGAGTAGTTTACCTCAGACCTTCGGGTCCATAGTTATTAGCTAGATGGCTTCATCTATCTTTTTGGATCTCAATACAATGTTCTCCCCCTCTCTCGTGGTGTGTTTGTTGAGACCGATGAATTGTGGGTTTATGATCAAGTTTATCTATGAACAATATTTGAATCTTCTCTGAATATTTTTATGTATGATTGGTTATCTTTGCAAGTCTCTTTGAATTATCAGTTTGGTTTGGCCTACTAGATTGATCTTTCTTGCAATGGGAGAAGTGCTTAGCTTTGGGTTCAATCTTGCGGTGTCCTTTCCCAGTGACAGTAGGGGCAGCAAGGCACGTATTGTATTGTTATCATCGAGGATAACAAGATGGGGTTTATATCATATTGCATGAGTTTGTCCCTCTACATCATGTCATCTTACTTAAAGCGTTACTCTGTTCTTATGAACTTAATACTCTAGATGCATGCTGGATAGCGGTCGATGTGTGGAGTAATAGTAGTAGATGCAGGCAGGAGTCGGTCTACTTGTCCCGGACGTGATGCCTATATACATGATCATACATAGATATTCTCATAACTATGCTCAACTCTGTCAATTGCTCAACAGTAAATTGTTCACCCACCATAATATTTATGCTCATGAGAGAAGCCACTAGTGAAACCTATGGCCCCCGGGTCTATTTTCCATCATATTAATCTCACGTCAACAAGTTATTTCTAGCATCATTTTTATTTTACTTTCTTTACTTTGCATCTTTATCATAAAAATACCAAAAATATTATCTTATCATATCTATCAGATCTCACTCATAAGTGACTGTGTAGGGATTGACAACCCCTTATCGTGTTGGTTGCGAGGATTTATTTGTTTGTGTAGGTGCGAGGGACTCGTGCGTGGCCTCCTACTGGATTGATACCTTGGTTCTCAAAAACTTAGGGAAATACTTACGCTACTTTGATGCATCACCCTTTCCTCTTCAAGGAAAAACCAACGCAGTGCTCAAGAGGTAGCAAGAAGGATTTCTGGCGATGTTGCCGGGGAGGCTTACGATATTATGAATTTTAAGCAACTTGATCATGAACATGTTGCACAAGCTTGGGAAAGGATGAAATTAATGATACGTAATTGCCCTATGCATGGTTTGAATTTGTGTATGATTATACAAAAAATTTATGCCGGATTGAATTTTGCTTCAAGAAATCTTTTAGATTCGGCCGCGGGAGGCACTTTTATGGAAATCACTTTAGGAGAAGCTACTAAACTCCTAGATAATATTATGGTTAATTATTCTCAATGACACACTAAAAGATCTACTAATAAAAAAGTGCATGCGATAGAAGAAATTAATGTTTTGAGTGGAAAGATGGATGAACTTATGAAATTATTTGCTACTAAGAGTGTTTCTTCTGATCCTAATGATATGCCTTTGTCTACTTTGATTGAGAATAATAATGAATCTATGGATGTGAATTTTGTTGGTAGGAATAATTTTGGTAACAACGCGTATAGAGGAAACTTTAATCCTAGGCCTTATCCTAGTAATTCCTCTAATAATTATGGTAATTCCTACAACAATTCCTATGGAAACTTTAATAAGATGCCTTCTGAATTTGAGACTAGTGTTAAGGAATTTATGAATTTGCAAAAGAATTTCAATGCTTTGCTTGAAGAAAAATTGCTTAAAGTTGATGAATTGGCTAGGAACGTTGATAGAATTTCCCTTGATGTTGATTCTTTAAAACTTAGATCTATTCCACCTAAGCATGATATCAATGAGTCTCTCAAAGCCATGAGAATTTCCATTGATGAGTGCAAAGAAAGAACCGCTAGGATGCGTGCTAAGAAAGATTGCTTTGTGAAAGCGTGTTCTTCTAGTTTTTATGAAAATAAAGATGAAGATCTAAAAGTTATTGATGTGTCCCCTATTAAATCTTTGTTTTGCAATATGAATCTTGATAGTGATGGGACTGAATATGATCCACCTTTACCTAGAAGGCATTCCAAAAATTCAGAGCTTTTAGATCTTGATGCTAAAATTGATAAAAGTGGGATTGAAGAGATCAAAACATTAGATATTAATGAACCCACTATTTTGGATTTCAAGGAATTTAATTATGATAATTGCTCTTTGATAGATTGTATTTCCTTGTTGCAATCCGTGCTAAATTCTCCTCATGCTTATAGTCAAAATAAAGCTTTTACTAAACATATCGTTGATGCTTTGATGCAATATTATGAAGAAAAACTTGAGTTGGAAGTTTCTATCCCTAGAAAACTTTATGATGAATGGGAACCTACTATTAAAATTAAAATTAAAGATCATGAATGCTATGTTTTGTGTGATTTGGGTGCTAGTGTTTCCACGATTCCAAAGACTTTGTGCGATTTGCTAGGCTTCCGTGATTTTGATGATTGCTCTCTAAACTTGCACCTTGCGGATTCCACTATTAAGAAACCTATGGGAAGAATTAATGATGTTCTTATTGTTGCAAATAGGAACTATGTGCCCGTAGATTTTATTGTTCTTGATATAGATTGCAATCCTTCATGTCCTATTATTCTTGGTAGACCTTTCCTTAGAACGATAGGTGCAATTATTGATATGAAGGAAGGGAATATTAGATTCCAATTTCCGTTAAGGAAAGGCATGGAACACTTCCCTAGAAAGAAAATAAAATTACCATATGAATCTATTATGGGAGCCACTTATGGATTGCCTACTAAAGATGGCAATACCTAGATCTATCCTTGCGTTAAACGATAGCGCTTGTTGGGAGGCAACCCAATTTTATTTTTAGTTTTTTTTTTGCTTTTTGCTTCTTCTTAGGAATAAATATTTGATCTAGCCTCTGGTTAGATGTATTTTTATGTTTTAATTAGTGTCGTGCCAAGTTAAACCTATAGGATCTTCTTGGATGATAGTTATTTGATCTTGCTGTAAATTCCAGAAACTTTCTGTTCACAAAAATAATTGTTAAAAATCACCAGAACGTGATAAAAATATTGATTTGAATTGCTGCTGATCAATAAACAAATTGTCTAGGTCTTCCTATTTTGGCTGAATTTTTGGAGTTCCAGAAGTTTGCGTTAGTTACATATTACTACAGACTGTTCTGTTTTTGACAGATTCTGTTTTTTTCGTGTGTTATTTGCTTATTTTGATGAATCTATGGCTAGTAAACTAGTTTATAAACCATAGAGAAGTTGGAATACAGTAGGTTTAACACCAATATAAATAAAGAATGAGTTCATTACAGTACCTTGAAGTGGTCTTTTGTTTTCTTTCGCTAACGGAGCTCACGAGATTTTCTGTTAAGTTTTGTGTTGTGAAGTTTTCAAGTTTTGGGTAAAAGATTTGATGGATTATGGAACAAGGAGTGGAAAGAGCCTAAGCTTGGGGATGCCCATGGCACCCCAATATAATCTAAGGACACCTAAAAGCCAAAGCTTGGGGATGCCCCAGAAGGCATCCCCTCTTTCATCTACTTCCATCGGTAACTTTACTTGGAGCTATATTTTTATTCACCACATGATATGTGTTTGCTTGGAGCGTCTTGTATGATTTGAGTCTTTGCTTTTTAGTTTACCACAATCATCTTTTCTGTACACACCTTTTGAGAGAGACACACATGATTCGGAAATTATTAGAATACTCTATGTGCTTCACTTATATCTTTTGAGTTATATAGTTTTTGCTCTAGTACTTCACTTATATATTTTAGAGCACGGTGGTGGTTTTGTTTTATAGAAACTATTATTCTCTCATGCCTCACTTAGATTATTTTGAGAGTCTTAAACAGCATGGTAATTTGCTTAAATAATCCTAATATGCTAGGTACTCAAGACTAGTAAAAACTTTCTTATGAGTGTGTTGAATACTAAGAGAAGTTTGATGCTTGATGATTGTTTTGAGACATGGAGGTAGTGATATCAAAGTTGTGCTAGTTGAGTAGTTGTGAATTTGAGAAATACTTGTGTTGAAGTTTGCAAGTCCCATAGCATGCACGCATGGTAAATGTTATGTAACAAATTTGAAACATGAGGTGGTCTTTGATTGTCCTCCTTGTGAGTGGCGGTCGGGGACGAGCGATGGTCTTTTCCTACCAATCTATCCCCGTAGGAGCATGCGCGTAGTGCTTGGTTTTTGATGACTTGTAGATTTTTGCAATAAGTATGTGAGTTCTTTATGACTAATGTTGAGTCCATGGATTATACGCACTCTCACCTTTCCATCATTTCTAGCCTCTTCGGTACCGTGCATTGCCCTTTCTCACATTGAGAGTTGGTGCAAACTTCGCCGGTGCATCCAAACCCCGTGATATGATACGCTCTTTCACACATAAACCTCCTTATATCTTCCTCAAAACGGCCACCATACCTACCTATTATGGCATTTCCATAGCCATTCCGAGATATATTGCCATGCAACTTTCCACCGTTCTGTTTATCATGACACGTTCATCATTGTCATATTGCTTTGCATGATCATGTAGTTGACATAGTATTTGTGGCAAAGCCACCATTCATAATTCTTTCATACATGTTACTCTTGGTTCATTGCATATCCCGGTACACCGCCGGAGGCATTCATATAGAGTCATACTTTGTTCTAGTATCGAGTTGTAATCATTGAGTTGTAAATAAATAGAAGTGTGATGATCATCATTTTCTAGAGCATTGTCCCAAGTGAGGAATAAAAAAAGGAGAAATGCCATAAAAAAGAGAAGGCCCAAAAAAATATAAAAAAATGAGAGAAGGGACAATGTTACTATCCTTTTACCACACTTGTGCTTCAAAGTAGCACCATAATCTTCATGATAGAGAGTCTCTTGTTTTGTCACTTTCATATACTAGTGGGAATTTTTCATTATAGAACTTGGCTTGTATATTCCAACAATGGGCTTCCTCAAATGCCCTAGGTCTTCGTGAGCAAGCAAGTTGGATGCACACCAACTTAGTTTCTTTTGTTGAGCTTTCATATATTTATAGCTCTAGTGCATCCGTTGCATGGCAATCCCTACTCCTTGCATTAACATCAATTGATGGGCATCTCCATAGCTCATTGATTAGCCTTGTTGATGTGAGACTTTCTCCCTTTTTGTCTTCTCCACATAACCCCCATCGTTATATTCTATTCCACCCATAGTGCTATATCCATGGCTCACGCTCATGTATTGCGTGAAGGTTGAAAAAGTTTGAGATTACTAAAGTATGAAACAATTGCTTGGCTTGTCATCGGGGTTGTGCATGATGAGAGCATTCTTGTGTGACGAAAATGGAGCATGACTAAACTATATGATTTTGTAGGGATGAACTTTCTTTGGCCATGTTATTTTGAGAGGACATAATTGCTTAGTTAGTATGCTTGAAGTATTATTATTTTTATGTCAATATTGAACTTTTATCTTGAATCTTTCGGATCTGAATATTCATACCACAATTAAGAAGAATTACATTGAAATTATGCCAAGTAGCATTCCACATCAAAAATTCTGTTTTTATCATTTACCTACTCAAGGACGAGCAAGAATTAAGCTTGGGGATGCTTGATATGTCTCCAACGTATCTATAATTTTTGATTGTTCCATGCTATATTATATTCTATTTTGGACATTATTGGGCTTTATTATACACTTTTATATTATTTTGGGGACTAACCTATTAACCGGAGGCCCAGCCCAGAATTGTTGTTTTTTGCCTATTTCAGAGTTTCGCAGAAAAAGAATATCAAACGGAGTCCAAACGGAATGAAACCTTCAGGAACGTGATTTTCGGAACGAACGTGATCCAGAGGACTTGGACCCTACGTCAAGACATCAACCAGGAGGGCACGAGGTAGGGGGGCGCGCCTACCCCCTGGGCGCGCCCTCGACCCTCGTGGGCCCCCTGTTGCTCCACCGACATACTACTTCCTCCTATATATACCTAGGTACCCCCAAACTACCAGATACGGAGCCAAAAACCTAATTCCACCGCCGCAACCTTCTGTACCAGTGAGATCCCATCTTGGGGCCTGTTCCGGAGCTCCGCCGGAGGGGGCATTGATCAAGGAGGGCTTCTACATCAACGCCATAGCCTCTCCGATGATGTGTGAGTAGTTTACCTCAGACCTTCGGGTCCATAGTTATTAGCTAGATGGCTTCTTCTATCTTGTTGGATCTCAATACAATGTTCTCCCCTCTCTCGTGGAGATCTATTCGATGTAATCTTCTTTTGCGGTGTGTTTGTTGAGACCGATGAATTGTGGGTTTATGATCAAGTTTATCTATGAACAATATTTGAATCTTCTCTGAATTCTTTTATGTATGATTGGTTATCTTTGCAAGTTTCTTCGAATTATCAGTTTGGTTTGGCCTACTAGATTGATCTTTCTTGCAATGGGAGAAGTGCTTAGCTTTGGGTTCAATCTTGCTGTGTCCTTTCCCAGTGACAGTAGGGGCAACAAGGCACATATTGTATTGTTGCCATCAAGGATAACAAGATGGGGTTTATATCATTGCATGAGTTTATCCCTCTACATCATGTCATCTTACTTAAAGCGTTACTCTGTTCTTATGAACTTAATACTCTAGATGCATGCTGGATAGCGGTCGATGTGTGGAGTAATAGTAGTAGATGCAGGCAGGAGTCGGTCTACTTGTCCCGGACGTGATGCCTATATACATGATCATACCTAGATATTCTCATAACTATGCTCAATTCTGTCAATTGCTCAACAGTAATTTGTTCACCCACCGTAATATTTATGCTCATGAGAGAAGCCACTAGTGAGACCTATGACCCCCGGGTCTATTTTCCATCATATTAATCTCACGTCAACAAGTTATTTCTAGCGTCGTTTTTATTTTACTTTCTTTACTTTGCATCTTTATCGTAAAAATACCAAAAAAATTATCTTATCATATCTATCAGATCTCACTCTCGTAAGTGACCGTGTAGGGATTGACAACCCTTATCGCGTTGGTTGTGAGGATTTATTTGTTTGTGTAGGTGCGAGGGACTCGTGCGTGGTCTCCTACTGGATTGATACCTTGGTTCTCAAAAACTGAGGGAAATACTTACGCTACTTTGCTGCATCACCCTTTCCTCTTCAAGAGAAAACCAACGCAGTGCTCAAGAGGTAGCAATCATCCATACATAACATGCAAATAAGTCTAGTACAACAATAATTCAAATTCAATGAGAAATAGTTCAAATTCAACGAGATAAACCAGATGTTCAACAAGTTTTTCATGGATGAATCATGTTGTCCCACATGGCTACGGACGGATCCTGGGTGGACGGTGCCGTAGTGGTGACCAAAGAGGTACATCAGCGGCATCGAAGGAGAAGTGGAAGAGAATGGAACTGAGAGGGGGATTTGAGTGGGCCGGGGTGTCGGAGTCCTACGTGGCGACGGTCTAGACTTTCGTAAAGCCCCCCTCTCAGTTTGCTTCCAATTTGAGGGAAAAAGCGTGTCCGGACGGGTTGGTAGACCGATACAGGTCCATCTTGGATGACAAAACACTTTCTGAACGCTTGGTCTGGACTGATGCTGGCGCTTTGAGGGTCGGTGTGCAGACGCCCTTAGAGCATCTCTAGCAGATGTGCTAAATCCCCTCCCCGCAAAATCGATTTATGGTTCGCCCTAAATCGATTTTGTGGGCAGTTTATCTCCGACGCAGAACAGATGCCGGATATGATACCGTAAATTTCAAAACTTCAACTAAAACAAGTTACCGCTAAAATAGAAAGTCCGAACCTCACCGGAGTTCATCACAAACAAACTAAACTAAACTTTAAAACTAGAAACGACGGAGGGCCGTCGGCGGCTCACGGCTTCACGCCGAGGTAGAACTCGCAGTCGGGGCGGTAGAGGCTGTAGGCGAGCTCGTACTCTGCGTCCGCCTCGAAGCGTGCGGCTGCGCCCTCTTCGCCGGCCTCCAACACCTTCTTCGACTCGAAGCGCGCGACCTCCGCCTCACGGAGCTTCTTCGTCGATGACTAGAGCGCCTCGTGGATCTCGTCGAAGCGATGCCACGCGTGGTTCCCGCCGTTGCGCGCATGCGCCGAGCGCCATGGCTCGACGGCAGGACGGTTGGAGGGGGGAGGGGGGGCGACTGGATGAGCTTGCGACAACTAAGAATAGACGGTGGCAAACGGGAAGAGGATTGTGGCAGAGGGGGATGGAATCGATCTGAGACGGGAACCCTAAAACAACGCCCCCCCCCCCCCCCCGGTACACGGCGGAGGGGGCGGTATGCTGGCCGCCCGTATAATTTTTACGAGCCAATGCAAATATACAACATCTATTTCGGCCCGGAAACGCTAAAGAACCCACAAATTTATGGACCGATAGCGGGATAGCACATATGCTAGAGATGCTCTTATACTATCTCCGTCTTGATTCATTAGTCACCTCGTATTCAGAATTACATTTTGATTACGATTTTAACTAATAAAATATAAGCTATACATAACAAAAACAATATTATAGGAAACTATATTCAAGTACGAATCCAATGAAAATGATATGCATTAACATTTTATTATTTAAATCTATAATCAACATTTGACACAAAATACAAAAGGGATCAATAAACCGGGAGTTAGTGCTACTTGGCTAACAAATTAAGCGATAGTCTTTTTGCCACCGAAATAAAGTGAGATTGTTGGCAAAAGAAACGGAGAAACGGAGAAGTGCATACGAGTCCGTGTGCATCCTGTCATTTCTGGCACGCCCCAGTTGCGTGATTGTTTACAAGAAACTGAGCAGAGTAGAGTACCAGCTGGAGAACCGAAAGTCCAAAACAAAAGGTTAAACAAAAGAGAATGGAACCAAAAGTGCAGGGCAAACAGGGCCGTGTGGATAAGACCGAGTGCCCTCACATGCCTCCACCACCTCACCGCGAGAGCAGCGGAGTGTCGCTTTAATTAGCGCTCGTCACCCCCCACCATTGCCTCCCAGCATCACAAGTGTCCCTCCCCCATCTTCTTCCTCCCCGCAACTCGCTGCTCCTCCCAGAACCGAAGCTCAGTCCCGCGGCCACGCAGGTAAAGCGGCCTCTCCTCCTCCCCCTTCCTCCGGTCCAACCAAATCCATGCGATGGGTCGATCCGTAGTACTAGCTGCCTAGTTCATGACCGATCTGTGGAGGTATTAGTTCTGAAAGAAATGCGTCTACAGTGCGTGCTGTCATCTTGAAGCGAGCAGAAGGGTCAGATGAGTGTGCTCCCGGCGTTGTTCCTCTAGGTTTCTCCACGATCTGTTGTTTTTCATCTCATTCTGCTACCCGGCTACTGTTCACCTTAGATTTAGCAGAGGAAAGAGACGCTGAAAGGAGGCGGAAAGCCGTGACCGGAAAGTACGTTTCATTCTTTCTGTGATTTCTTCTGTTGCGCTTGATCTGTTTCCTTTCCTGGTTTCCTTAGTTTTGTCTGTCCAGATTAGCGAGTGTTTCATTTCATAATCAGTTCGTGGTTGCACAAGTAGAAGAAATACAAGTTATTTGGTTCTAGGATTCCTTCAAGGCATGCGTGTCCCTCTTGTTTTGTGGTGCGTGATCCGGTTGTTCGTTCGGTTCTTGAGCCGGGAGCGAGTCCATAGCGCCGAATCGAGCACCTTGGGAGTGCATATAGCTCAGTGTTCCGGGTGAAAGGCGTCAGTTGGATTCCCTCTTCGTTGGTGATTCCTTATTTCTTTGATTGTGACATGAATAAATGCTCCTAGTTTGCTAAACTCTGAAACGTCCTGCCAGAGACATATAAAGATGTTGCGTTAACACATCACATCAAGTAGGGTGGGTGGACATATTGATAGTGGGTTCTCTAAAGTATATATAAGTCCAAATGAAATTGATTAGTGGGCAGGACATGCTACGTGGCTATGCTGACGTGCCGGGTTCAGTTCTAACAGATGATTCAACAAAAGAAAAATTGAGGACTAATTCGACCGATTTTTCTGTGCATAAATCACTTTTCTCCGGTATTAGTGGCTAGTGTACAAAATGATAGATAAGCTCGGCATCCTTTTCACGGCATAAGCACACTAGGAAGTAGGAACTAGCTCTAATTTGATGTGGTGCTTCCTGTAGGATGGAGATAGGTTTGTTTGTTTATGTTGAATGGTGAGCACAGCTACATTATTGAGCAAATGCTTCCACTTATCCACTCTTTCACATTTTTTTATTCTCTGTTATAGTCAACTGCCATCGTATGGTTATGAACTAGTCTCTTTGCTTTGTCTGACAGCATCCTTAGTTTTAGCCAATCCCACATATTGAAGTCATGTAATTGTTCACCTTCCTCCTGTGCTGTAATTTTCTTACTATGTACTCCCTCCGTTCCATAATATAAGAGCGTTTTTGACATTAACACTCTTATATTATGGAACGGAGGGAGTACTTTGGTTCTGGCCCCGGTTCCGAGAAGGCAAATTACCTAATCCAAAAAACTTGTGAACTTGGGAAAAACTTGCTTTTAGCCTTGGTTCATTTTAGTGCAAACTTCCGCAGTTGAGTTACATGTCATTACTAAAGTCCCATCTTTTTCCTCATATGTACTTCACCTCCTTTTCACATTCTATTCAGTTTAGTGTTTCCCAACATCGTGTGCTGCGTATCTAATAGCTCATCTTCTTGAAAGAATCAGTTTATGATATTATTTACTAGTCATTTTTGGGATTGAATTTTTCGGTCGTATAGAGATACTGTTTGGTCTATATTATTCAATTTTTTCACTGTACTTTGAAAAACTGTCTATAACATCTTCATTCTAACTAGGAAAGTACTACTCTTTCTAATATCGAAGAAGTCACAAGTCAATTGTCCCCTTGGTTAGAAATGAAGTAATTGTTTCTTTATGTATGATTTGACACAGAACAAAATGCAGCGAGCAATTCAAGCTATCGGATCACATGGCAGTGTGCTCAAATCTGCTGTCCTGCAACACATCAGTGTTGTGAAGCCTGCTATGCTGCCTGCTGTGTTCCCGCGCTTCATGTCAGTATCACCTGCTCAAATAGAGGAGAGTGGATTTGAGAGCAGCACCGTTGCAGATATTTTGAAGTCCAAAGGGAAGAGTGCTGATGGATCATGGCTCTGGTGCACCACTGATGACAGTGTCTATGATGCTGTCAAATCGGTATGATTTCCCTTCTAGCCCAGTGGTCATATTACTCCATAAGTAGAAAATATTTATGATTTTGAGTGACAAAAAGAGATTCAACAGATGACACAGCACAATGTGGGAGCTTTGGTGGTTGTTAAACCTGGGGAAGATAAATCAATTGCGGGCATCGTCACAGAGAGAGGTAAATCAGTCTATAAACACTCTGTGATGGAAACAGACCAAATCACGTGCTAAAAGAGGAAACGTTAGAAAGTTATTTACATTTTCTTGGTTTATGCCCTTGCCTTCTTTATTCTACATTATTATAAAGAAAAAAAAGAATAATATGAAGGGTTGTGAGTAAAAGCTGTATGGTGAAGGTGGAAATGCTTTATAAAAGATGACAACCCTTGTTTCTTACATGCATTATAATTACTGTCAGTCAAGAGTCTTAGGACTGGTTAATAAATCTTAACGCATCATGCATCAAGAACCTGCAGATAGTGTGCCACAAGCCTGTATGGCCCTATCAAGTGGAACATATACATGAAAGAACATTTGATGATCCCATTCTCATGTTGAAATTGCAGCCACCAAGTTACCATGAGTTCCCAACAAAAAGAATGGCATTAAGTATTTTATTAGGGAGAGTTCAGGTATAAAAAGGACCATGTATATGCTTTGAAGTTTGAACCATGTATTATTGTGCCATTAAATAGTTGAACTCTGATCCCGGACCTACAGCTACCATAAACGCTTTGGACCATTGTGCCCATAAATGGTTGAACTCTGATCCTGAACCTCCAGCTAGCATAAAAAATCCACATAAATTTCTTTGAAGTCAGATGAACCCTTAACGGTTGCCAACTACGGACCCGCCACTCAAACCCTCACAGTCGCAAAGATCTTGTTCATTCACCTATGATCTCATCGAGTCATTGACCCCTTCGCCTATAATCTCCATAGTACTCCCTCCATTCACTATTGTAAGATGTTTTGAATATTTCAATATGGACTACATACGGACTGAAATGAGTGAACAAACACACTAGAACATGTTTATATGCATCCGATTGGGAAAAAGTTGAAACATCTTATAATAGTGAGCGGAGGGAGTATCAGCCAGCATCAATGCCAACTCTGACTGCCACTCTGGCAAAATAGGAGTATATGAAGATGTGCCTGAAAATAAAACCAATACTACATAGTGATCAAAAGAACAGGACAGCAAACCTGACGAGCTTTGTAAACCAAGATTTACCTATGTAACAAACATTATGTTACTTGCCTTTTCAGATTATCTCCGGAAAATCATAGTGCAGGGTCGATCCTCCAAGTCAACCAAAGTTGGAGATATCATGACCGAAGAGGTACCGCTCATACCATGTTCTCATTTTTTTAGGGGATGTTTTGATTTTTTGTCGAACAAAAATTCTGTCATAAGCATGTGAACGACAATTATGTGAACACGCCGAGCTTCACTGACAAAGCATCATTTTGACAGAACAAGCTGATCACGGTGAAACCTGAAACCAGAGTCCTGAAAGCAATGCAGCTGATGACAGGTAACATAACCCCGCCTGATCGATTGTCATTGGACACCAGATGGTCTGTAAAGCACTGAACCCTAACCATGGCACGGCGTGCAGACAAGCGTATCAGGCACATCCCGGTGATAAGCGGCACCGAGATGATGGGGATGGTCTCCATCGGCGACGTGGTGCGCGCGGTGGTCAGCGAGCACAAGGAGGAGCTGAACCGGCTCAACGCCTACATCCAGGGTGGGTACTAGGACCCCGCCGTTTTGCAGGGCGTCCCTTTGAATGAACTCGAATAACGACCAGGGTGATGATGACGAAATAGGCCGTGTTTCTTCGCGGACAATGGCCGTTGAACTTGAATTTGGGTGTGTGATGTTTTCCTGCTTATTTAGTGTATATTTCCGTGGCCGCGCGCGCCGCCACGCACTTGTTTCTGGAGCGTATAGACCATCCATCTCAGCTGATGGTGATAGACGCAGAATAAAGCTTGGGAGTGTCCTGGAAAGGATACTTGAGTTTCGCCGTGCTAATGTTTTTTACCCCTTGTTGTTGACTGTCATTCGGTTAAATGTGTCGCTACATTAGCTTTGATATGTCATGCAAGGTAAGTGAAAGTTGTACTGTAGTTCTTTTTCTGGCAGTCGGGGAAAAGTTTGTAGCAAGAAGCACATCTTGAAAGTCTTTGCCAAAAAAGAAAGTACATCTTGCAAGAAGATCAAAAGAATACATCACAAGCTTGGTTTGTAAGCCGAAGACCAAGGTGGCTTAGGCATTCGTGACCTTGGTAAAAAAAATGACACCTTACTTAATAAATGGTAGTTGTGACCTTGGTAAAAAATGACGCCTTACTTAATAAATGGTAGTTGTGACCTTGGTAAAAAATGACAAAATCGCTTATATTGAGAATATCGTTTAAGGTAAAAAAAATGATGTCTGTCTTAGTAAATGATTGTTCAAAAGGTGTCCTTGGCATTTGGCAAACCTTGTTGCGTAACAAGTATCTAGACCAAAAACTGCGCCTCGGGCATATTGCAACTCTCGGAGATTCACGCCTTTGGGCTGGTCATGACGGCAAAAAGGTATATTTCTTGTTTTTAGATCTTTCACGATTAAGGTTGGCTCGTAGATTCGTTTTTGGAAGAACAAGTGGCTAGGCAGGCAATATAAGTCCATGGAAACAATATCCAGCTTTGTATTGCATCGTACACGATGAGGATGATACGTGCGCGGGTGCTGAGTTCATCCCATCCAAATATACCATTTGGAATGGATTTGATCATAGTTTAAATTTTAGTTATGCAATGTAGTTTAAATTTCATGATATGCAATGTGTGTTTGAATGGACTAGTTTTAATCTTTGTTTAGTTTCAATCTTTGCGTGAATGAAGCTGTGTGAAAAATGAAAGTTAAATTAAGGGTTTAGTTAGGAACCACATTATTTTAGCGGATCAAAATATAAAAAGTTAAGATTTAAGAAGACCACGTGACATGTGTGGTAAGCAATTTAAACTATTCAAAGAAAGAAAGCTTAAGGAGGCTTTTGAGAGTCTAAATTTCGAAAGATCAGCTGCTCCTCTATGTGTGAGGATGCGCCTGCACAGCCCACAAAGCCTCCAGCACGACTGGACGAGCTCAAACCTGGCCGCCCGTCCGTTGCTGACCAGCGCCATGCTTCCGTAGCTGATCGAGCCGAAGGCCGCGGCCCAATCTGTTTCCAAGTTCAATAACTACCTGATCTTCTGCACAAATTTGAGCATGTTTTCGCCCCAAGACAGAGTTATGGAACGTAGACAGTGAGGCGACGAAAATACTCCCTCTGATCTTTTTATTCCGCGTATAACTTTTTACTTCCTCTGTTCATAAAATAAGACGTTTTTCAACACTACATTAATGTCAAAAAACGTCTTATATTAAAGAGGGGGAGTAATGTTCCCGATGATATTCCAAGCGTTTCCTTCCATAGAAGATGGCTACAACTACAAGCCACAACCCAAAAAGTTATCCATGAATAGGGACATTTTTTTAGAAAAAGACGAATAGGGACATGAGATGAGCAGATAAGATGGGCGTTTATTTATCTACCGATCTAGAGGCGAAGAGGAGATAATCAGAGGGTGGAAAAGCCTTCTACTCCAACCAATTTTCGCAAGTCATCTTCACCCACCATCGATAGCAGGAGACTTGTAGTAATAATTTGCTCCCGAATTGACTGTTTGTTTGTCACAAACGAGCAAACGAGATTATACATACTCCCCTCATTTCACAATGTAGTGCATATTTTGTTTTTTGAGAGTCAAACATTCCTACATTTGATCAAGCTTAAAGAAAAACATATCAATAGTCACAATACAAAATCAATATCATTATATGTTTTTATTTTATTTTTATTTAGCATTTTAGATGTCGATTCTCTATCCTATAAATTTGGTCGACATGTTTGACTTCAAAAAACAAAATATGCACTACATCATGGAACAAAGAGAGTACTACTATTGATCATGTCAAAATGGATGGCTTTTCAAAGAGAGTATAATCTTGTTACCTCGCTTGTGACGAAGAAATAATCACAAGTTCCGTTTAGGTCAATGATTGCGTTGCTTGTCCATGCACTTCAACAGGGCAGTGGGCTTGCTCAAGGATACGCTTCTACACCTACTTTCAAAGGTTAATCTTTCAAACAAAAGAGTTTAAGGTTAGGTCAATGCTTGGGTAGTTGGGTCGGAAAAGAAACGACTGCGTGACACCAACGTCACCTCCCTGGCGGCTTGGGGGGAGAAACCCTAGCCGCTGCAGCGTCCTCCCTTCCTCCTCTTCCTTGTTGTGTCGTCGTTGGAGGGTGCCCCCCAGCAAAGCTCAGGTCGGCCCAAGGAAGGCCAATGCTTCACTTTGAGCTAATAAAATTCATCCTTTATCGAAAAAAGGCCAATGCTTTCGTGAACAACCCCTTGATCGGTCTCGGCCCAGATGTGAATTCATATGCATGGGGTGTCGTATGTGGCGGGACTAATGAGGGTTGTGAAACATTATGTTACTTGCCTTTTCAGATTATCTCCGGAAAATTATAGTGCAGAGTCGATCCTCCAAGTCAATCAAAGTTGGAGATATCATGACCGAAGAGGTACCGCTCATATCATGTTCTCATTTTTTAGGGGATGTTCTGATTTTCTCTGTGCCCCGTACACCCTGAATAAAATTAGTACAAAATTCTAGTCATAAGCATGTGAACGACAATTATGTGAACACGCCGAGCTTCATTGACAATGCATCATTTTGACAGAACAAGCTGATCACGGTGAAACCTGAAACCTGAGTCCTGGAAGCAATGCAGCTGATGACATGTAACATAACCCCGCCTGATCGAGTTCATTCGTCGTTGCACACCAGATGGTCTGTAAAAGCACTGAACCCTAACCATGGCACAACGTGCAGAC
This sequence comes from Aegilops tauschii subsp. strangulata, assembly GCF_002575655.3. Classification (NCBI taxonomy): domain Eukaryota; kingdom Viridiplantae; phylum Streptophyta; class Magnoliopsida; order Poales; family Poaceae; genus Aegilops; species Aegilops tauschii. The sequence continues at coordinate 45,528,921 of NC_053038.3, read as the reverse complement.
AAGTGTATCAGGCACATCCTGGTGATCAGTGGCACCGAGATGATGGGGATGGTCTCCATCAGCGATGTCGTGCGCGCGGTGGTCAGCGAGCACAAGGAGGAGCTGAACCGGCTCAACGCCTACATCCACAGCGGGTACTAAGGTTCCCGGGCCCTCGCCGCACCACGTTTGCAGGGCGTCCCTTTGAGTGAACTCTACAATGACGACCAGGGTGATGATGACGAAATAGGCCGTGTTTCCTCGCGGACAATGGCCGTTGAACTTGAATTTGCGTGTGTGATGTTTTCCTGCTTATTTAGTGTATATTTCCGTGGCTGCGCTCCGCCGCGCGCTTGTTTCTGGAGCGTATAGACCATCTCAGTTGATGGTGATCGACGCAGAATAAAGCTTGGGAGTGTCCCGGGAAGGATACTTGAGTTTCACCGTGCTAATGTTTTTTATCCCTTGTTGTCGATTGTCATTCGGTTAAATGTGTCGCTGCATTAGCTTTGATATGTGATGCAAGGTAAGTAAAAAAAGACCCCTTACTTGACGAACGTTTGTCAAAGAGGGTGGCATTTGCCGACGTTCACATGGCATTTTTAGTTGTGAGGCAGTGGGACAGGTGGTAGTTTCTCCAGACGGCATGGTATTTTCTCCCTTTTCGTTTTAAAACTGCGGTCAAAGATGATTTGTTTGTCACCTCCCCTACAGCGAGCGTTCGTCAGCTACAATTACCGAAGTAAAAATTGTACTCGCTCCGAATTAAGATATTGTATAGAGGCTACGTCAATCAATTCGGATAAGAGAAAGTAGTTCTTTTTCTGACAGTCGGGAGAAGCTTGTAGTTAGAAGTACATCTTGCAAGAAGATCAAAAGAATACAGTATATCTGGAAAGTCTAACCAAGAGCGTGGCTGAAAGACGAAAGTGGTTTAGGCATTCATGATTTTCAGGTAAAAGATGATTCCTTAATAAATTACCAAGGATGGCGTTTAGTATATGGTTGTTCCTTTTTCTTTACGAGGATAACATTTATGGTTAAAAAAATGATGTCTTACTGATAAATGATTATTCAAATAGTGATGTTTGACAATCCCTGTTGCACAATAAGTATTTAAGCAAAAAACCGTGTCTCGGGCATATTGAAAACCTGAAGATTCACGCGTTTCGGCTCATGGTAGTAAAGAAATATCTTTTTGCTTTGGGTTTGTCGCGATTAAGGATGCCTTAGAGATTTGTTTCTGGGAGGACAAATGGCTAGACAATACCGAACCATATACCGCAGTGTACATGACAAGGGTAATATGCTTGCGCACGTGCTCAGTTCATGCCCTTCGAATATATCATTCAAGAGGGATTTGTTTGTAGCATAAATTTTATGTTATCCTTTTCAAAAAAGAAATTTTATGTTATGCAATGTAGTTTAAATTTCATGTTATGCAATGTGCTATCGAATTGACTACTTCTAGTCTTTGTTTGAGCAAAATTGTGTGAAAAATGATTTTTTTGTGAACATGTGTGAAAAAGGCTAGTTAAATTTAAGAGTTCAGTTAGAAACCATATTTTTTTAGCAGATCAAATATATGAATTAAGATTTAAGAAGACATTTGAGAATCTCTCCTCCGTCGAACCGGTGGCGCCGCGTGGCGTAGCTCCGGCGGGCCGCGTAGTGCCTTGCCTAGCTATTTAAATCGATCGGCGGCACCAAAACCCTACCATCCATCCACATTTTCCTCCTCCTGTCCGTCGCCGCCGCCACCTTCCACTCCACCCATCCGCCTAGTAGCCATGCCTCCACGCCGCTGGGTGAGGAGCGAGCCATTTCTGACACCGGGGCGCCGGCTCGAGCTCCTTGAACAGACCCGGGCTGTAACACCCACGATGCGGCTATATCTCCCACGTGTCGAGGCACGACTTGGAGGCATAACCGCATGGTGGTTTAGTAGCAAGAAGGGTCATCTTCACACAATCCCATGTAATGAACAAGAATGGGATAAAGAGTTGGCTTACAATCGCCACTTCACACAAATAACAAGTTAAACATACATCATCCGAAATACAATCAAGGTCCGACTACGGAACCAAAATAAAAGAAGACAACCCCAAATGCTAGATCCCCGATCGTCCCAACTGGGCTCCACTACTGATCATCAGGAAACGAAACATAGTAACGACCAAGTTCCTCATCGAACTCCCACTTGAGTTCGGTAGCATCGCCTGCACTGGCGTCATCGGCACCTGCAACTGTTTTGGTAGTATCTGTGAGTCACGAGGGCTCAGCAATCTCACACCCGCGAGATCAAGACTATTTAAGCTTATGGATAGGATAAGGTAATGAGGTGGAGTTGCAGCAAGCACTAAGCAAATATGGTGGCTAACATACGCAAATAAGAGCGAGAAGAGAAGCAACACAACGGTTGAGAAGCTAGAAGTGATCAAGAAGTGATCCTGAAACTACTTACGTTCATACATAACTCAAAACCGTGTTCACTTCCCGGACTCCGCCGAAAAGTGACCATCACGGCTACACACGCGGTTGATGCATTTTAATTAAGTCAAGTGTCAAGTTCTCTACAACCGGACATTAACAAATTCCCGTCTGCCACATAACCGCGGGCACGGCCCTCGAAAGTTTATACCCTGCAGGGGTGTCCCAATTTAGCCCATTACAAGCTCTCACGATCAACGAAGGATATCCCTTCTCCCGGAAAGACCCGATCAGTCTAGGAATCCCGGTTACAAGACATTTCGACAATGGTAAAACAAGACCAGCAAAGCCGCCCGATGTGCCAACAAATCCCGATAGGAGTCGCACGTATCTCGTTCTCAGGGCACACCAGATGAACACTACGTACGGCAACCGAAGATACCCCAAGTTGCCTAGGGGCGGCACCACAAGTGGTTCTGTTTTGGACCAACACTCGGAGGAGCACTGGCCCGGGGGGTAAAATAAAGATGATCCTTGAGTCTGCAGAACCCAAGGAAAAAAGGCTTAGGTGGCAAATGTTAAAACCAAGGTTGGGACTTACTGGAGGAGTTTTATTCAAGGCGAACTGTCAAGGGGGTCCCATAACCCCAACCACGTAAGGAACGCAAAATCAAGGAACATAACACCGGTATGACGGAAACTAGGGCGGCAAGAGTGGAACAAAACACCAGGCAAAAGGCCGAGCCTTCCACCCTTTACCAAGTATATAGATGCGTTAATTAAAATAAGAGATATTGTGATATCCCAACATAATCATGTTCCAACATGGAGCAATCTTCTACTTCACCTGCAACTAACAACGCTATAAGAGGGGCTGAGCAAAAGTGGTAACATAGCCAAACAACGGTTTGCTAGGAAGGTGGGTTAGAGGCTTGGCATGGCAATATGGGAGGCATGATAAACAACTGGTAGGTAGCGCGACATAACGATAGAACGAACAACTAGCAAGCAAGGATAGAAGTGATATCGAGGGTAATGGTCATCTTGCCTGAGATCCCGCAAGGAAGAAGAACGAGTCCATGAAGAAGACAAACGGACGTAGTCGAACGAATCCTCACAACCGCGACGTTATCGGAACTAACCCGAAGAAGCAACACCGGAAAGAAGCAAACAACATGGTAAACAACCATCACATAAACATGGCATGATGCACAATCAAGTATGATGCATGTCCGGTTTAAAGAGGCATGGCATGGCAAAGTGCAACAAACAACACTACAAGTTAAGTGGAGCTCAATATGCAACGATTTGCATATTGGCGAAACACGACATAACTTATTTAGTTCTCTCCCGTTTATGTACTCAACAATATTAAATGTTGGTCAACATGGCAAGAGGTGAGGCATAATTAAACTACACTATCTAAGCAATTTAAATGGGGCCGGAAACAACAAATAACAATTCCAGAAAATCCCCACATGCATTTAGCAATTTAATGCAAACAACAATTTTAAACATTTAAAGTTGTTACCATGATGCGGATGACATATTCAAGGTTGGATGCAATTTTTATGAAAAGTTGAAATGAAGGATGATATAGAGCATTTGGTCACCATGGCGGAACGAAAGGGGTGCCACAGCAACATATCGGTACCGGTAACTCGATTGAGATACCGATGCAAAAGAGAACTGTGGGGATGTGTGGAACACGCAAGAGATGGTGGAGTGATCCCGGTAACCGGGTTCCCACGGGTCGACGACATGGCAAACTAGGAGAAACGTGCAATGACAACTCGGAAACGGTGCAACCACGAGCATCTCATACAACACACATGCATTCGTTCACAGGCGTCGTCTCGTCATTATACCTTTGAAGCGTGTATTTTCGGAGCGGATCGGGTTCGATGCAGTGTAGGGGAAGTAGACGTTCTCGGGATGGTCGTAGTGGAAGTAGTGGTACACGGTGACAGTAGTGGAAGTAGTGGTACACGTCTCGGAGAGGGACTTGACGAATCTGAGTTCTTCGGGGTAATCGGGTACCCGTTCGCGTTGTAGTCGTGCATGGTTCGTAGACGTTCAGTGCACCCGTAGAGGTACTTGGCACATCGTTACAAAGGTCGTACACAGATCCAGAAGAGGGGCTTGGCGTTTCATTCGGCACTCGTTCGAGTAGTGGTCTTGCCGGTGGTGTACTTGGCGAATCCAGAGGCATTGGTAGTGGTACTTGGCGAATTCCACGCTTGGTGGTCCTTGGACTTGGCGTCAATAGCAACAGGGGTGCGATGCAGGGACTTGGCGCGATGCAGGGGCGACGACCACGGGACTTGGCGCGTGGAGGGGGTTGGTTCCGAGCGGGACTAGCCTGTCCTGGCGGGCTGCTCGCTGGCGAGGTTTTTGTGAGGTCGCCGGCCGGTGGAGGTGCAGTAGAGGATGTCGCGGGGCCCTTAAGCGGAGGCGGGGCTTCTCCCGCTGGCTTCTGGCGATGAGCGGCGCGGGAACGAGGACGAGGCAGGAGGTCGCGTGAGGTGGAGTCGACAGCAGCACGCCATGGGAGGCGGAGCTCGCGGCAGGAGGTGAAGAAGACGGTGCAACGGCGGGGCGAGGAACGCAGGGGCCACGGGGCGGCTGCGCTCCTGTGGGAGCGAAGCGATGGTTGCGGGCGCGCGTGCAGAGGCTCGGGGTTGAGCTACTGGCGCTCGATGAAGACGGCGCGGAGGACGACGGATGCGGGCGCAGGTGCTCGAGGAGCTCCTCTCCTCGAGCGCTCGGGCGACGAGGATTTGGCAAGGAGGAGGCGCGGTCGTGGCCTGGTGCTGCAAAGGGAGGCGCGTGGGATCGAGAGGGGGAGAGTGAGATGGGGATCGGGATGAGCGAGGGAGATGGCGGCGCTGGAGGAAGGGATCGAGGGAAAGAGAGGGATCGAGGGACAGAGCTAGGGTTATCGGTGCGGCTGGGTTTTAGGAGGGTTGGTGGGCCTAGGAGGCCAGCCCAGTAGAGAAGGAAGTGGCCAGAGGCCTGGCTGTTGGGCTCTCACTCTAAAGAAAATAAAAACAAAACCGAGATAAGAAAGAAAAGAAAAGGAGGTTAGGGGAAGAAGCTGGACACGTGGATAATTTTCCCGGGCTCACAAAAATGTGCTTGACCCAAGAAAATAGAAGAGAGCGTGTGTGTGAAGATTGGATTCGAACTCGTTTGAATTAAATTCAAATGGATTTGAATAATAAGTGGGCAGTTGAAAGGTCCAAAAAATATTGGGATTTTAGGAGGAGCATCAATAGATGGAGAACGAAATTATTGACAAGGTTTGGAGGCAAAACTTGAAGCAGAAGAGGCATGGAACTAAAATGCAAATGTGTTATGGTTAATTCCAAACTAAGGAAATATTTATAGTAGCTCCCTAAATATCGAGAGGATATGTTATAAAGAGAAATCACCATGTGAATTCCCTCGATTTAAATGGATCGAAGATCCATGCAATTTATTAGTTGAGTTGAGATGCAAAGATTAATGACATGATGGCATGATGACATGATGCAATGCAAAAATAAAAGAGCAAGCACAAATGAAACACACGGTGATCATGAAAATATGGAAGTCTTCTGAAGCGTCGGTCCCGGGGCGTCACAACACTCCTCCACTTACAAGAGATCTCGTCCCGAGATCTAAGGATGGCACCGAAGAGAAGCGGAAGAGGAAGAGGTAAAACAAATTGCTTCTTTGACAAATGAGTGAAACCAAAGAACCTTGCGAGGTTGAACAAATTTAAAGAAGCAATACAACAAAGATGAACAAAGTTGAAAACACTCCGTTAGATAAAAAAGGAACAAGGAACATTACGGGAACCTTGTAGGTTGAAAGACATAAGAAAAAGGGTTGCAATGGCCAAGAAGTGCATGCAAGCACTCCGGTTGAAACGAGATGTACAAGGAACGATAAAGATCAATTACGACAACACTCCAGTTAAAACAAGATAGAGAAGGAATAAGAGTGATATAATTTGGACAGCACTCCGGCTGTAAATGGAAGGAATTGAACATGAATTTGACAAGATGAGAGGATACTTGACGAAATCAACAACACACTGCCTCCGGAACTATTAAAAGAATAGCACAAGGGGTAAGAAAGATTTCAGACAGCACTCCGGTTGAGAAGAGATGCAAGACTTGATAAGATGAAAAGAACTTGAGCCGAGGACACAACACTCCGGTTAAACGAATAAGCATGAAAAGAACACAATCCCCACAACTGGAGATGATGATAGAAGAGAGCAACATCACAATGCCTCCGGAAGAAATTAAAGAATGGAATGGAATGAACGGAGGGAAACAAGATCTTGAGAGAGCACACTTACAACAAATGCTAGAACGGAGTTGTTTGATTATCAACAACGAAAGGGTAAGCTTGATGTGGGCTTATGGAAGACATCTGAAAATTATGAGGTGACAACCTGCCATTCACTGGAAAAAGATTTGATTGAGAGCTAGAAAAGATAGAAAGCTTCTTCCACCGAGGTGATAAGAAAACTTGGATCATAGGTAATCATCACAAAGAGCAACATTCCCAATGGAAGGCTTTAGGTGAAATCTATACCAAGATAACTCCAAGGAAGAAAGTGATGGGTTTAAATATCTGGTTCCTGAACTTGTGAATCATGAAACACAAAGAAATTGTAAAAAATGACATAACACCACCTCAAAAGATATTGTAGAAAGGATTGCACTTCAGAATGCAAGATGAAGAATGCTTGGACTCCACAAAACAAAACATGTGTTGAACACTATGTTTATTTTAGAGTATAGCTTGGCGGATCTTAACTCCGAGAAAAATCTTGAAGAACAATTGAAGAATGAAAAGAATCCTTGACGAACCACCATGTAGAGCCTCCATGAAGAACTCCGGTAATAAAAGGATGATAAAAGGAAGAGAAGTTGAAAACACAAGGTGAAGCCTTGCGATGATTTAGATGGAGCTTCACGACGAGATAATGCGGAAAAACTTGGAACTCCGGAAGAAGGAATTAATCACTTGGATGAAACAAGAACAAGAATTATGTTATGCGTATCCTTCACCAATATAAATTGATGACAAGCAACGGATTTGGCATACTACTTATTCTCGTAGAAAGGATTGAAAAGAGATATTGCTCAACTTGGGAAGGTCTTCAACGAACCACCGGTAGGATTGAAACAACGAATACATTAATATGAGGACATAGGAAAAGGAATCTTGAACGAACCACCGTAAGAATTGAAAATGAATGAAGAAAAGAGAACGAATCACCGGGAGGAATTAGAAAACGACGTTGATACTTGAGGGAATTTAGATACAAGTGAACGAATAGATGACGAGCTGATTAGAGAATACTTGAATGATGCACCGGTAAGATTTGGAGAATGAGATCTGAAAGCTGAGAATGAATAATTCTGAGATGATGGCTCCGGAGAATCAAACTGAAAAGACTCCTAAAATGCTCCGGATGGGTGAAAAGAATTCTCGCAATCGAAAACAATTATGAGAGGATGACATGAAGCTAGAACCATGAATCTTCAAGAGAACGGACCAAGATTCAAGAGCAATTCTTCTTCGGTCTTCACATGTTGAGAATGATGATGAGAACCACCCAGACAATTGTTGAGATACTCCGGGATGAAAAATATAAAGGTTGAACCAACGATGAAAAGAATTTGAAAGATCTTGGAGAAAGACATTTGACTGATGGTAAATCATTCTTACGTCAAACTTTGAAAAGAATTTGGGAATAGCTCCGGGAAAATTAGAAGAGTCGGGTAAGATCCTGGGAAAAACCTGTGGGTTAGGGCCCACTCAAAAGATACACCGTTGAACGATTTAAAAGAGAGATTGCGCCGGTTGAATTAAATGGCTCAAAAGGGATAACAACTTCGAGAAATCTTGAACGTATTAGGAATGAAAACACAAATCTTCTGAGATAATCCTTAGCACTCTGGAAACAAATGAATAACAAGAAGTGAAAGATTATGAGGTGCACCGGTATGGGAAAACATTCGAAACGGGGAAAAGGATATGATCGACAAAGCTTGAATTGAATCCACTGGAGAAGAAAAAGAACGAAGAATGATGAACTTGAAGCTCCGTTAGTATCTTCCTGAGAATCACCGGATAAGAACATTGGCGGAAAAGAATGGAGAGACTTCCCATCAATAAAAGGATACTTGATTAAGAAATCTGAGTCCTTGTAGAAAAGGGTGGGAGGGCGGGAAAACAAAGGCAACTTGGGATGAATGAAACAGACATCATTGAGAAAACTTAGAATTGATCTTGCGGATGGGGAGAATGATGGGATCATCTTGAAGAGAAGCGCACCGGTTGGAAATAGAATTGAGATGACACTCTTGATGACCAAGAAGGATTAACACTCCCATAGAAACATGAGAACACCACTTGGAAAAGGTATGGAATCAACACTTGACATTGAAGCAACTAGAATACCACAACTTAAAACAAAACAAGGGATTTGGCTTGCAGAATAAGCCAGAAACAAACATATGATAGATCACATATCGTATCATGTGTGTGTTGGAAGATATCCTACGGGATACTTGAATTCCCACTTATAAACTCCCGAAACTTTCTGGTTACGCAATCTGGTGTTGGGGATACAGGGGACACAATATATCTCACCCAAAATAACAATACCTAGATCCAGCTGTATCCATCCGTCAACACATAACCAAGAAAACTCCGGAAATCGTGTACCTCAACCTTCGAAAAGCATCTGTTATACGAGTTATGGCAATACTCCCGAACTCCCGCCCCAGTACTGGGTGGCGTCGAGGTGATCTCACCAACAACTGCATAAAAGAGATTTTCGATGTCGGCGAAACTCACGTATTCCAGAACTGCAACGATAAAATTGTGACGACAACACCTCGGAGCTCAACTCCTCGGGACACTGCCACAACCCCTAAATGTCAGGAGGCACCAAGAACAATGTTCTCGTCACAAGACTATCGGAACGATTCCAAGATACCCGCGTGATCCTAATTTTTTTTGTGAAATTTGAGGAGAGGAAAGTCAAAACTTCTACGTTAGGGGACCTCACCAGAGCGACGAAGGGACCGAGGAGTAAAAAGAATCCTACTCTCTGATATATATAATCCTAAGACTCAAAACATTTTGTTCTAGACTCAACAACGTCAGCGATTCGATCAAGCAGTGGGCTCCTAAGTCGGGGATGGCTTTGATTACCAACTTGTAACACCCACGATGCGGCTATATCTCCCACGTGTCGAGGCACGACTTGGAGGCATAACCGCATGGTGGTTTAGTCGCAAGAAGGGTCATCTTCACACAATCCCATGTAATGAACAAGAATGGGATAAAGAGTTGGCTTACAATCGCCACTTCACACAAGTAACAAGTTAAACATACATCATCCAGAATACAATCAAGGTCCGACTACGGAACCAGAATAAAAGAAGACAACCCCAAATGCTAGATCCCCGATCGTCCCAACTGGGCTCCACTACTGATCATCAGGAAACGAAATGTAGTAACGACCAAGTTCCTCATCGAACTCCCATTTGAGTTCGGTAGCATCGCCTGCACTGGCGTCATCGGCACCTGCAACTGTTTTGGTAGTATCTGTGAGTCACGAGGACTCAGCAATCTCACACCCGCGAGATCAAGACTATTTAAGCTTATGTGTAGGATAAGGTAATGAGATGGAGTTGCAGCAAACACTAAGCAAATATGGTGGCTAACATACGCAAATAAGAGCGAGAAGAGAAGCAATGCAACGGTCGAGAAGCTAGAAGTGATCAAGAAGTGATCCTGAAACTACTTACGTTCATACATAACCCAAAACCGTGTTCACTTCCCGGACTCCGCCGAAAAGAGACCATCACGGCTACACACGCGGTTGATGCATTTTAATTAAGTCAAGTGTCAAGTTCTCTACAACCGGATATTAACAAATTCCCGTCTGCCACATAACCCCGGGCACGGCTCTCGAAATTTTATACCCTGCAGGGGTGTCCCAACTTAGCCCATTACAAGCTCTCACGATCAACGAAGGATATTCCATCTCCCGGAAAGACCTGGTCAGTCTCGGAATCCCGGTTACAAGACATTTCGACAATGGTAAAACAAGACCAGCAAAGCCGCCCGATGTGCCGACAAATCCCAATAGGAGTCGCACGTATCTCGTTCTCAGGGCACACCGGATGAACACTACGTAGGGCAACCGAAGATACCCCAAGTTGCCTAGGGGCGGCACCGCAACTGGCTCTGTTTTGGACCAACACTCGGAGGAGCACTGGCCCAGGGGGTAAAATAAAGATGACCCTTGAGTCTGCAGAACCCAAGGGAAAAAGGCTTAGGTGGCAAATGTTAAAACCAAGGTTGGGCCTTGCTGGAGGAGTTTTATTCAAGGCGAACTATCAAGGGGGTCCCATAACCCCAACCGCGTAAGGAACGCAAAATCAAGGAACATAACACCGGTATGATGGAAACTAGGGCGGCAAGAGTGGAACAAAACACCAGGCAAAAGGCCGAGCCTTCCACCCTTTACCAAGTATATAGATGCATTAATTAAAATAAGAGATATTGTGATATCCCAACGTAATCATGTTCCAACATGGAGCAATCTTCAACTTCACCTGCAACTAACAACACTATAAAAGGGGTTGAGCAAAAGCGGTAACATAGCCAAACAACGGTTTGCTAGGAAGGTGGGTTAGAGGCTTGGCATGGCAATATGGGAGGCATGATAAACAACTGGTAGGTAGCGCGACATAACGATAGATAGAACAACTAGCAAGCAAAGATAGAAGTGATATCGAGGGTAATGGTCATCTTGCCTGAGATCCCGCAAGGAAGAAGAATGAGTCCATGAAGAAGACAAACGGACGTAGTCGAACGAATCCTCACAACCGCGACGTTATCGGAACTAACCCGAAGAAGCAACACCGGAAAGAAGCAAACAACATGGTAAACAACCATCACATAAACATGGCATGATGCACAATCAAGTATGATGCATGTCCAGTTTAAAGAGGCATGGCATGGCAAAGTGCAATAAACAACACTAGAAGTTAAGTGGAGCGCAATATGCAACGAGTTGCATATTGGCGAAACACCACATGACTTATTTAGTTCTTTCCTGTTTATGTACTCAACAATATTAAATGTTGGTTAACATGGCAAGAGGTGAGGCATAATTAAACTACACTATCTAAGCAATTTAAATGGGGCCGGAAACAACAAACAACAATTCCGGAAAATCCCCACATGCATTTAGCAATTTAATGCAAACAACAATTTTAAACATTTAAAGTTGTTACCATGATGCGGATGACATATTCAAGGTTGGATGCAATTTTTATGAAAAGTTGACATTAAGGATGATATAGAGCATTTGGTCACCATGGCGGAACGAAAGGGTGCCACGGCAACATATCGGTACCGGTAACTCGATTGAGATACCGATTCAAAGGAGAAGTGTGCGGATGTGTGGAACACGCAAGAGATGGTGGGGTGCTCCCGGTAACCGGGTTCCCACGGGTCGACGACATGGCAAACTAGGAGAAACGTGCAATGACAACTCGGAAACGGTGCAACCACGAGCATCTCATACAACACACATGCATTCGTTCACGGGCGTCGTCTCGTCATTATACCTTTGAAGCGTGTATTTTCGGAGTGGATCGGGTTCGATGCGGTGTAGGGGAAGTAGACGTTCTCGGGATGGTCGTAGTGGAAGTAGTGGTACACGGTGACGGTAGTGGAAGTAGTGGTACACGTGTCGGAGAGGGACTTGACGAATCCGAGTTCTTCGGGGTAGTCGGGTACCCGTTCGCGTTGTAGTCATGCATGGTTCGTAGACGTTCAATGCGCCCGTAGAGGTACTTGGCACATCGTTACAAAGGTCGTACACAGATCCAGAAGAGGGGCTTGGCGTTTTGTTCGGCACTCGTTCGAGTAGTGGTCTTGCCGGTGGTGTACTTGGCGAATCCAGAGGCATTGGTAGTGGTACTTGGCGAATTCCACGCTCGGTGGTCCTTGGACTTGGCGTCAACAGCAACAGGGGTGCGATGCAGGGACTTGGCGCGATGCAGGGGCGACGGCCGCGGGACTTGGTGCGTGGAGGAGGTTGGTTCCGAGCGGGACTAGCCTGTCCTGGCGGGCTGCTCGCTGGCGAGGTTCAGGTGAGGTTGCCGGCCGGTGGAGGTGCAGCAGAGGATGTCGCGGGGCCCTTGAGCGGAGGCGGGGCTTCTCCTGCTGGCTTCTGGCGACGAGCGGCGCGGGAACAAGGACGAGGCAGGAGGTCGCGTGAGGTGGAGTCGACAGCAGCACGCCATGGGAGGCGGAGCTCGCGGCAGGAGGTGAAGAAGACGGCGCGATGGCGGGGCGAGGAACGCAGGGGCCACGGGGCGGCTGCACACCTGTGGGAGCGAAGCGATGGTTGCGGGCGCGCGTGGAGAGGCTCGGGGTTGAGCTACTGGCGGTCGACGAAGACGGCGCGGAGGACGACGGATGTGGGCGCAGGTGCTCGAGGAGCTCCTCTCCTCGAGCGCTCGGGCGACGAGGATTTGGCGAGGAGGAGGCGCGGTCGCGGCCTGGTGCTGCAGAGGGAGGCGCGTGGGATCGAGAGGGGGAGAGTGAGATGGGGATCGGGACGAGCGAGGGAGATGGCGGCGCTGGAGGAAGGGATCGAGGGAAAGAGAGGGATCGAGGGACAGAGCTAGGGTTATCGGTGCGGCTGGGTTTTAGGAGGGTTGGTGGGCCTAGGAGGCCAGCCCAGTAGAGAAGGAAGTGGCCAGAGGCCTGGCTGTTGGGCTCTCACTCTAAAGAAAATAAAAACAAAACCGAGATAAGAAAGAAAAGAAAAGGAGGTTAGGGGAAGAAGCTGGACACGTGGATAGTTTTCCCGGGCTCACAAAAATGTGCTTGACCCAAGAAAATAGAAGAGAGCGTGTGTGTGAAGATTGGATTCGAACTCGTTTGAATAAGAAGTTGCATTTGAAAGGTCCAAAAATATTGGGATTTTAGAAGGAGCATCAATAGATGGAGAACGAAATTATTGACAAGGTTTGGAGGCGAAACTTGAAGCAGAAGAGGCATGGAACTAAAATGCAAATGTGTTATGGTTAATTCCAAACTAAGGAAATATTTATAGTAGCTCCCTAAATATCGAGAGGATATGTTATAAAGGGAAATCACCATGTGAATTCCCTCGATTTAAATGGATCGAAGATCCATGCAATTTATTAGTTGAGTTGAGATGCAAAGATTAATGACATGATGGCATGATGACATGATGCAATGCAAAAATAAAAGAGCAAGTACAAATGAAACACACGGTGATCACGAAAATATGGAAGTCTTCTGAAGCGTCGGTCCCGGGGTGTCACACGGGCTAGGAGCAAAGTCCGGATCGCAGAGGGGCTACCTCCGGATGTAGTGGATCCGGAGGAGGAGGTGGAGGAGGACGAGGACGAGGACGAGGAGGAGGACTATGAGGAGGAGGGGGATGAGCCGGAGGAGGAGGATGTAGGAGACGCTGGCGACGGGGATCTGCAGGCGAAGCAGCAGATCATCCTCGATTCCCTCTGGTCGGAGTCGGCTGCGGAGGCAAGACGCCGTCGCCGACAGGAGATGGAGGTGCAGCAACCGGCGGAGGAGGCGGAGATGCTCGCCTACATGGATGAGGTCGAGCAGGAGGAGGATGAGCCGGAGCCCTCCTCCCCGCCCGTCCAGCACCGCCAGGCACCCATGCACATCTCCGACGACGAAGACTAGCTAGGACAATACGTAATATGTACAATGTAGGATTTCTTTGAATGCTTTGTATAAATTTAGGGGATAAAATATGAAAGAGGCGAATGCAGAGTGGCTAATTTAAGAGGTGACTGGTTACTGTCCGCGGATGCACCCGGTCGCGTCCGCAGGCGTTTGAGGGGCTAGATTTGCAAAGTCCGAAGGCAGATGCTCTAAAATTTGAAGGATCAGCTAGAGAAAAAAAAGGTAGAGAGGTGACTTCAACGATTCCTCTCACGCACTACATGAGCCGAAATGCCGCGGAGCTGGCTGCTCCTCTGTGTATGAGGATGCGCCCGCACGGCCGACCAAGCCTCCAGCACGACTCGACGAACTCAAACCTGGCTGCCCGCCCGTTGCTGACCAGCGCCATGCCGTCGTAGTTGATCGAGCCAAAGGCCGCGGTCCATTCTGTTTGCAAGTTTAATAACTACCTGACCTTCTGCACATATTTGAGCGTCGTTTTCGTCCCAAGACAGTCACAGAAAGTAAACGGTGAGAGCAACTCCAACAGTTGCCGAACGTGCCGCGCGCTAAAAAATACTTTGTCGCGCGCCCATCGCTTAATTTGGCGCGGCGGGCAGCGCTAGCTCCAGCAGCCGTGCTAAAATGCAGCACGCGCGCAGCTCCAGCAGTGCAAAAAATACAGCGCGCGCGACTCTCGCACAAACAACATATGCATTCTATAATAGAAGCAAAAAAATCAAACACAAACAAAAATAAATCAAAATAAATAGTTCAATTTCGTTATTACAACTCAAACAAACCGTTTATCGTTCAATACAACAAATAGTGCAGTAAACAGAACAAATAGTTCAACAATACAATATCGAACGCACAAATCATGATGCTCTTTGTCGTCCATTCCATGCCCACCACTCCTCAATGAGATCCTTCTGAACATCATTATGCGCTGCGGGACGTCGAATGGCATGATAGGAGGCAACAAAATGGACCACCCTTTCAGCCCTCCGTCGCACTCGCACGGGATGTCCCAAGAGCTCATACTGAGAGTAGTTTACATCTTGGCCACGCTCATTCTCAATGATCATGTTATGCATGATCACGCAAGCGTGCATGATGTACCAAAGCATTTTTTTATCCCGAAATCTAGCCGGTCGTCTCACAATAGCAAATTGGGCTTGCAAAATCCCAAAAGCTCTCTCCACATCTTTTCTTACCTTCCGACTTTTTCAACGGCTTCAAGGATTATAGTAGAACCCTTTTTTTGGCCGTGGAATTGCCCATGCCATGCCTTTAGACAATTCTTCCAACTCCAATGCATGCAATCTATTGAGCCAAGCATACCAGGAAAGCCGCGAGCTTTGTTCATCTCCAATAGCCTTGCGGCGTTTCAGCATTGGGAGATCTCAAATACTCCTGGCCAAACACTTGCACAATTCCGACTGCGAAGCGCTTGACACACATGATGGCTTGGCTCTCACCCATAGCCAAGTGATCAACGACTAAATCAGCCGGGATACCGTATGCCAACATAGGCAAAGCGGTTGTCACCTTCTGAAAGGTGCTATGCCCGAGCTCTTCGGCGGTATTCCTCCTTTGTTGAAAAAGTCGGTCATGGCTCGCTAGTTTCTCTGCAATGCGCCTGAACAACTCGGTGCTCATCCTAAACCGGCGATGAAAATACGACTCGGGGTATGTGGGATTCTCCGCAAAATAATGCCTGATCAATCTGTTGTGGGCATCAATCCTATCCCTCCAAATTTTCTACCGACCCATAATCGAACCACCGTGCTTCGGTTTTTTATTGATGTGCATAGCTAGGATCATTGCAAGATCCTCCTCCTCTTCCATATCAAATTCTTCTTCGGAAGAATCATACGATGAACTCATCTACAATGTTCAATACTATGCTATAAAAACTACAATCAACATGCACCAAATTCATGAAGTTTGAGCAATACATACCTTGCAGGCGTTTTGTCGAACACCTTGCGGGCGCCGAGCGGCAGCGAGCGCCCGGGCGCTGTTCGTCGGAGGACGGACGCGCGCGAGGGGCGGCGGTGACTAGAGGGGGGCGGAGGAAGCTGCCGTGGCGCGGGGATAGGCCGGGGAAGCGCTGGAACGGTCACCGGATGGCGCGGGCGGCGGTGGCGCCACGGCTGGAGGGGGGTGAGTTGCGAGCGAGCGCGTGGGAGCGGGCGCAGCAAATAAGCGGCGTGCGATGGAGTTTCGGCCCGCACACTGAACTAGATATGCCGCGCGCACGGTTTTTGCGCGCCCGCTGGAGCCACTATACCGGTTGCGCGCGCGCTAAAATGAGCAATTTTGCGGCGCGGCGCTTGTTTGGCGGGGCTGTTGGAGATGCTCTGAGGCGGCCAAAGTATTAGAAGATGGTACCCCGAGCGGGTTTTCTATAGAAGATGGCTACAACTACAAGCCAGACAACCCAAAAAGTTATCCATGAATAGGGACATGAGATGAGAAGATAAGCTCTGCATTTTTAATCTACCGATCCAAAGGCGAAGAAGAGATAATTGAAGGCACCCTATGGTGGAAAAGCCTTCTACCCCAACCAATTTTCACAAGTCGTCTTCACCCACCATCCATAGCAGGAGGCTGGTAGTAATAGTTTGCTCCCGAATTGAATGTTTGTTTGTCGCAAGCGAGCACACGAGATTATGCAAACTATACTGTTCATGTGAAAATGGATGACTTTTCGACGGGAGTATAATCTTTTTTCGAGGGAAGACGGGAGCATAATCTGGTTGCCTTGGCTCGAAGAAACAGTCACAAATTTCGTTTAGGTCGATGCTTGCCTTGCTTTTCCATGCACTTTTTTGACAAGGCAGTGGGCCTGCTCAACCATATGTTCCTACATCCACTTTTGAGGCAGTAGTAATTCGTAAGGGCATGCAGATGCACCTGCACGGCCGCATGACTGCTTCATGATCCGCAAACTCATGAGATTCTCCGCATATTTTAAGTTTTAGGTTTTGAAACTTGATGATTCTATCGTTTGCTTCTATTGAGTTTTACCCGTCGAAACTTGATGAGGTTTTCAAAACTCGTCAAGATATATTTGAAATGGATCTTATATCAAAGCCCTCATCACAAGAAACACGAATATACATACGGAATTTAATTTGAGCTTTTGGTTCAGAAGATACAAAAGATTCAAATGTGAAAGCAAAAAAAAATTTGGGTTGGTGTCCTCGCCCCTACGTGCCATACTGCCATAATTCCCCTTTCACTATCGAAGGTCAATCTCTGAAAAAAAAGTTGAAGGGGCTGGGTCTATGCTTTGGTGGACAACCCCTTGACCTATCTCGGCCCAAATGTGAATTCATATGCACGGCAGCACGGGGTGGCGTATGTGGCTGGACTAGTGAGGGCTAGGATCTGACATGCCTTGCGGTTCTCACCTGGGCGAGGGCACCGTAGTGACGTCATACGGTTTTAACTCATATGCACATGTGGAAGTGGCCAGGGCACCTTAGTACTTGATGTAAAGCCGGACCTTTGACACACACCGCCCGCAACGTCTCCATGCTCTAAGGCCCTCTGTGGCACCAAGGATGCAAGAGTCTTTTATTGTCTTGAGGGTTTTATTTGAAATCCAAATCGAAATGCAATTTGGGGTAAAGCTAAGGAAGCATGTGTGATTAGAGGTTTGGTGCCCTATTTGGTACCGGGGAATTAGTCATTTGCAAGATGCTTCTGATGCAAAGACCGTCAAATCTCATTTATCAAAGTAGCAGCCCTTAGGGGCTGAAAAAGATCCAAGGTTTCCCACAACAAGCTTGGCCATGTAGAAGAGACGAAGGGAGAAGTTCCGCTTAGCCTTTGCTCCTCTTTGGTAGAACTACCTCTGTTGTTTGCCAGGATGGCTTGCTAGCAAAAATGCCTTCTTAGAAAGTGGCCGAGCATCACCCATCTCGGGTCCGCCGCCAAAACTAGCTGCCACCACAAGAAGATCCCCCACCCTCGTCGGGGACACCGTCTAAGGTAAAGAGAGATGATTGCGGATAGGGTTGTGTTAGCCCTCGCGAGAGCGACAGGGGGTGGGTGAGGGCAAGTTTCGGTCTGCGACTCTGGAAGGTATCTATGGAAGTCATAAAGCAAACATTTAAAAAAAGTGTCACTCACGGGATGTTATTCAAGATGATAAGCGCCTCTATTTTTATAGGGTATGTCCAATGGGTAACCTCAAATCTACATCGAAGCCTAGGGTTGCTTTCGGAAATTTACAGGGACACGTAGATATGGGGGCACCTGCCAAGCCCTGCCCGGGCGCTCGATTGACTCGCGATTCGCGAAGTAATTGAATCCCACATGAGGGCAAAATAAGTTTTAAGTTTCAACATTCAAACTTATGATTTTGCATCTAATTTTTTTGATTTTCTCACTCGCTTGTACCAAATTTCATAGATAAAACTTTAAGCGGTTTTTTTGTCAGTCGTAGGCACAAAATACGTGACTTTTATTGGTCGCTCATATTAAGTTTCAACATTGAAAGTTAATATATTTTTAAAAATCACCAAAATATATTCAAAATGGGTCTTGTATGAAAGCATTAGTCATGAGAAACACGAATATGGAACATAAATTAATTTAAACTTTTTGTTAAATACATATAGAAATTTAAAAATCGGAAGTCAAAATGAAAAGCCGGTGCGAGGGACTCACTGCCCTGCGACTTACATGCCCTAAATCCTCATCCGGGTTGTTGTATTTTTCCTTTTGTTGCTGGTCATGTCCTTATGAGTTGCAATGTTTCTTTTCTATGAATAGTAATTATTGTTGATTATTGGAACTGTGTGTGTTTGCAATCTTAGCCATATCTTGATCAGATCATGTTGGATTCAGGGCTCCGCAGACCCAAGAAGGTTCGAACTCTGGGGCATGTGCGAAGATCTCAACCAGCTCAAATCTCAAGCTCGCCATCCCACAACCTAGCCTCGTCGAGTTCGCGTGAGCGGAGAAGAAGATAAACACAGCAGTTTGCCCAGGTTCGGGCCACCTTGTGGTGTAAAACCCTACTCCTGCTTTGTGGTGGATTGGCCTCACGAGGAGGCTGAGGATGAACTAGTACAGAGGATGAGCAGTCTCGCGAGGGCTCAGGTAGTGTGGGTGGAATGAATCAGTCTCCGGCCGATCTCCCCCTCTACGGCGGTGGCTAGCCTATACTTATAGTGGCCTTGGTCCTCTTCCCCCGAAACTTAGGCGAGAAGGGATTCCACAATGCCCATTTGAAAGGGGACAAGAAGTACATCTAATCCTGACGAAAGGTAGTCTTCGCCCGCAAAGTTTCTGGTCGTGACGCAGGGGTGGGCTCGGCGATGACATCCGTCCTGCCGAGCTCGTGGTCTTGGTCTCGTTGCACCGGAATGGAAACCTTTAGGAGATTCCTTGGGAACCCGCATCTGTCCTTGCTTCCTTAGCACCGAATGGGAAACTGCCTCCTCTGTGCCCGTTGGAGCCCGCCTGGCCTTGGTCGTCATGGCTCACGTCATCGCAGCCTCGTGAGGCTGGTCCTGCATAGAAATCTCCACTCCTCGGGAGGCAGGCTCGGAAGCTGCTCCTTTGGGAGGTCTTGGTGTTGTCCACCTCGCGAGGCCGGGGCCCTCGCGAGACGGTCTTGACTTGGGGGTCCTACAGTTGGGCCGTACAGGCCGTCGATGAGCCCGCGCGCTGGGCCGTAGGCAGGCAGATCTGGGTACCCTCGACCCCAGAATGCCGATAGGAGCCCCCGGGCCCAAGGCGCGCACGAGCTGGCTTCCAGGCGAAGCCAAGGACGGAATGCCGAAGCACCGTGGGCCCCAATAGCCTGCGGGCCAGATTCGACGCGTGGCGCGCGACGGGGCGCGGATGCCTCCACTTCCCCACGTCGCCTCGGCAACTGCCCAGGCTGACAAGGGACTGGCGCACGCCTACGGGGCCATCATTGCCCGAATGCAAAGGGGCGAAGGTTGGCCTCCGCTCGCCTATAAGAGGGCGAGGAGAGCGGAGCCCTAGCCCGTCTTCATCTTCTTGCTCCTCCATTCCGCACCCTTGCTGCAGCACCCATGGTGCCGGTGAGAAGGTTCTCAGCCGCCAAGAAAGGGAAGGCTCCCCAGGAAGGACCAGGCTCGCCACCATCCAAGAGGGGGTGTCGTCGTCCCTGCAAGTCCGTCGTGATGCCGGTGGCGGTCCCTCAGGGGCGCGGGCGCACCCCCTCGGGCATCCGCATTGCCTCCAGCGGTCATGGGAAGGGTCCCTCCCACGGGACCGGCCGCGGTCGAGGTGGAGGGCTCATGGTGGCCACCCGTCAGCTGCGCCCACGATCCCACAAGGCTGACGTGGCCCGAGAGTTTCTGGTGTGGGTGGAGAGGCCGGAAGGCACCTGGATCCACTTCTCGCGCTTCTTCACGGAGGAGTTGCCGGCCGGAGGGCCCGACAGCTTGTGGCTGCAAGCCGACGGCTGTTTCAGCAAAGCCTCGTGGGTAGAGGTCGAGGTCACCCCCGCAGGCAATGTGTTTCTGAACCGTGGGTGGCAGACATTCGCCCGCACCCGTGGCCTGCGGGGGAGGTGTACCCTCCACTTCAAGTATGACAGAGCGGCCACGCTCTTCGTCAAGGTCTTCGGGTAAGAGGGCAGGATCTTGGGGCGCTGCCCAGAAGGCGATGGCAGCGACAGCAACCATCTCTCCGAGGACGACGGCCATCGCGGCGGCAGCGCCCTCCGCGGTGAACTTGCCCTTGGTGACGGCCGCGACACCTCCAGCAGTGGCGGCGCCTCCCCCGAGGGGAGCAAGAGTGACAACGACTACGACGAGCCACCACATCACCGCACCCATACCAAGGAGGAGGGTGAGGCACCACGCCGTTGGGCCCCCGTCAGGGAGGAGGAGGACTCCGACGATCGCGGGCAACGCCAGAGCCGGGCTTCGGGAACATTGTCCCTCAGGAGGCTGATCCTTTTGTTTGTTTTTTGTTTCGAGCATCCAGAACCATGAAGGGCCCCACGGGGCGTGTAATGAACCGCGGCGCTTGCACCTTTATATTATCGTTTCTTGCTCTTATTCTAGTATCTACATAGTTACTAATTGAAGGGTTCCTGCCTGGCGTGATTAGGATAACTTAGCTTGGTGTGCTTGTGACCCTTGGCAGGTCCCTGCGTCGTCGGGGCGCACCCCTCCGGAGCCTCGATCCCAGGTACACCCCTGGGGTCCCGAGGAGGCTCCCTCCTCACGGGTCGGATCGTTTCAGGGCCTTAGGAGGCTCACAGCTCGCGAGGTCCCTTGGGAGCTCATGGGGTTTCGGGGCCTCCGGAGACGCCTCCGCCAGGTGTTGGACCTCTCGTAGGTGTAGGCAGCACTTGACGTGAGGTTCCTTAAAAATGAGCCAATCCGCGGCTTCTTTTTCTTCGGACACTCTTTCTTGGCGCCCATCCTGCGTCCAGAGCCCCCGAGCGTGGGTCGATCTTCGCTGGTGTGCCAGGTCGCGATGCCTGACAAGGCCAGGAGATGGACGCTCCTGAGGCCAGGGGCCGAGAACCACACTTGTGAAGGAAATATGCCCTAGAGGAAATGATAAAGTTATTATTTATTTCCTTATTTCATGATAAATGTTTATTATTCATGCTAGAATTGCATTAACCGGAAACATAATACATGTGTGAATACATAGACAAACAGAGTGTCACTAGCATGCCTCTACTTGACTAGCTCGTTGATCAAAGATGGTTATGTTTCCTAACCATAGACATGAGTTGTCATTTGATAAACGTGATCACATCATTAGGAGAATGATGTGATTGACTTGACCCATTCAGTTAGCTTAGCACTTGATCGTTTTAGTATACTGCTATGCAACTCCCGATTACCGGAGGAACACTTTGTGTGCTACCAAACATCACAACGTAACTGGGTGATTATAAAGGTGCTCTACAGGTGTCTCCAATGGTACTTGTTGAGTTGGCATAGATTGAGATTAGGATTTGTCACTCCGATTGTCGGAGAGGTATCTCTGGGCCCTCTCGGTAATGCACATCACTATAAGCCTTGCAAGCAATGCAACTAATGAGTTAGTTGCGAGATGATGCATTACAGAACGAGTAAAGAGACTTGCGGTAACGAGATTGAGCTAGGTATTGAGATACCGACGATCGAATCTCGGGCAAGTAACATACCGATGACAAAGGGAACAACGTATGTTGTTATGCGGTTTGACCGATAAATATCTTCGTAGAATATGTAGGAACCAATATGAGCATCCAGGTTCTGCTATTGTTTATTGACTGGAGACGTGTCTCGGTCATGTCTACATAGTTCTCGAACCCGTAGGGTCTGCACGCTTAAAGTTCTGTGACGATCGGTATTATGAGTTTTTTTGTTTTGATGTACCGAAGGTAGTTCGGAGTCCCGGATATGATCACGGACATGACGAGGAGTCTCGAAATGGTCAAGATGTAAAGATCGATATATTGGAAGCCTATATTTGGACATCGAAATGGTTCCGGGTGAAATCGGGATTTTACCGGAGTACCGGGAGGTTACCGGAACCCCCCGGTAATAGTATGGGCCTTGATGGGCCATAGTGGAGAGAGAGGGAGGAGGCCAGGGCAGGCCGCGCGCCCCCTCCCCCTCTAGTCCGAATTGGACTAGGAGCGGGGGCGACGCCCCCCTTTCCTTCCTCCCTCTCTCCCCCTTCCTTGTCTCCTAGTCCAACCAGGGAAGGGGGGAGTCCTACTCCCGATGGGAGTAGGACTCCTCCAGGGCGCGCCATAGGGGCCGGCCCTCTCTCCCCTCCTCCACTCCTTTATATACGTGGCCAAGGGGCACCCCATAGACACACAAGTTGATCATTGATCTCTCTTAGCCGTGTGCGGTGCCCCCTCCACCATAATCCACCTCGGTCATATCGTAGCGGTGCTTAGGCGAAGCCCTGCGTCAGTAACTTCATCAACACCGTCATCACGCCGTCGTGCTGATGAAGCTCTACTGGATCGTGAGTTCACAGGACATCACTGAGCTGAACGTGTGCTAAACACGGAGGTGCCGTACGTTCGGTACTGAGGATCGGTCGATCGTGAAGACGTACGACTACATCAACCGCGTTGTCATAACGCTTCCGCTTTCGGTCTATGAGGGTACGTGGACACACTCTCCCCTCTCATTGCTATGCATCACCATGATCATGCATGTGCGTAGGAATTTTTTTGAAATTACTACGTTCCCCAACAGTGGCATCCGAGCCAGGTTTATGCGTAGATGTTATATGCACGAGTAGAACACAAGTGAGTTGTGGGCGATACAAGTCATACTGCTTACCAACCTGTCATACTTTGGTTCAGCGGTATTGTTGGATGAAGCGGCCTAGACCGACATTACGCGTACGCTTACGCGAGACTGGTTCTACCGACGTGCTTTGCACACAGGTGGTTGGCGGGTGTCAGTTTCTCCCAGTTTAGTTGAACCGAGTGTGACTACGCCCGGTCCTTGTTGAAGGTTAAAACAACACTAACTTGATGAAATATCGTTGTGGTTTTGATGCATAGGTAAAAACGGTTCTTGCTCAGCCCGTAGCAGCCACGTAAAACTTGCAACAACAAAGTAGAGGACGTCTAACTTGTTTTTGCAAGGCATGTTGTGATGTGATATGGTCAAGGCATGATGCTATATTTTATTGTATGAGATGATCATGTTTTGTAATAGAGTTATCGGCAACTGGCAGGAGCCATATGGTTGTCGCTTTATTGTATGCAATGCAATCGCCCTGTAACTGCTTTACTTTATCACTAAGCGGTAGCGATAGTCGTAGAAGCAATAGTTGGCGAGACGACAACGATGCTACGATGGAGATCAAGGTGTCGCGCCGGTGACGATGGTGATCATGACGGTGCTTTGGAGATGGAGATCAAAGGCACAAGATGATGATGGCCATATCATATCACTTATATTGATTGCATGTGATGTTTATCCTTTATGCATCTTATTCTGCTTTGATTGACGGTAGGATTATAAGATGATCTCTCACTAAATTTCAAGGTACAAGTGTTCCCCCTGAGTATGCACCGTTGCCAAAGTTCGTTGTGCCGAGACACCATGTGATGATCGGGTGTGATAAGCTCTACATTCACATACAACGGGTGCAAGCCAGTTTTGCACACGCAGAAATACTCGGGTTGAACGTGACGAGCCTAGCATATGCAGATATGGCCTCGGAACACTGAGACCGAAAGGTCGAGCGTGAATCATATAGTAGATATGATCAACATAGTGATGTTCACCATTGAAAACTACTCCATTTCACGTGATGATCGGACATGGTTTAGTTGATTTGGATCACGTGATCACTTAGATGATTAGAGGGATGTCTATCTAAGTGGGAGTTCTTAAATATGATTAATTGAACTTTAATTTATCATGAACTTAGTACCTGATAGTATTTTGCTTGTCTATGTTGTTGTAGATAGATGGTCCGAGCTGTTGTTCCGTTGAATTTTAATGTGTTCCTTGAGAAAGCAAAGTTGAAAGATGATGGTAGCAATTACACGGACTGGGTCCGTAACTTGAGGATTATCCTCATTGTTGCCCAGAAGAATTACGTCCTGGAAGCACCGCTAGGTGCCAAACCTGCTGCAGGAGCTGAACAAAATGTTATGAATGTCTGGCAAAGCAAAGCTGATGACTACTCGATAGTTCAGTGTGCCATGCTTTACGGCTTTGAACCGGGACTTCAACGATGTTTTGAACGTCATGGAGCATATGAGATGTTCCAGGAGTTGAAGTTAATATTTCAAGCAAATGCCCGGATTGAGAGATATGAAGTCTCCAATAAATTCTACAGCTATAAGATGGAGGAGAATTGTTCTGTTAGTGAACATATACTCAAAATGTCTGGGTATAACAATCACTTGATTCAACTGGGAGTTAATCTTCCGGATGATAGTGTCATTGATAGAATTCTTCAATCACTGCCACCAAGCTACAAGAGCTTTGTGATGAACTATAACATGCAAGGGATGGATAAGACAATTCCCGAGCTCTTCGCAATGCTAAAGGCTACGGAGGTAGAAATCAAAAAGGATCATCAAGTGTTGATGGTCAAAAAGACCACCAGTTTCAAGAAAAGGGTAAAGGGAAGAAGAAGGGGAACTTCAAGAAGAACGGCAAACAAGTTGCTGCTCAAGAGAAGAAACCCAAGTCTGGAGCTAAGCCTGAGACTGAGTGCTTCTACTTCAAAGGGACTTGTCGTGGAATTGTCACGGCAGATGTCCTCGTGCAAGGACTTAGTCGTGGAGCCATCGCAGCTAGGAAGCTTAAAGGGGTTAAACGGGACAAGGAACACGAGGGTTATACTGGTTTGGCCCCTTACGGTGAAGGTAAAAGCCTACGTCCAGTTGAGGTGGTATTACTTAGGGTTTCGATGACCAGGGAGCTTAATCGCTATGCCCGGCTCTCGATCTGTTGTCTCTCGTCCTGAACCGTCGCCGGGTCGTCCCTTTATATAGAGAGGTTGATGCCCCGCGGGTCTCAGAGTCCCGGCCGGCTTATAACAGTATCCGGCTCGGACTCTTAACTACTCTTGCCTTACATTACAAGTCTTGTCATAACGACGGTTTATCACTACGGGCCTTAAGCTGCCTCCGGGTCTTAAGCCCACTATTGATCCGCCATCCTCTAGCCTGGTACTGGGCTTCACGTGATGATCATTATAACGTAACCCGGCCCCTCCTGGGCGGGTGACTCTAATGGTTATATCCTCAACATTAGGCCCCAGATTGATTTGAACCGGTTCATGTCAATCTTCAACCCCTTTGAAAGAAAATCTTCCGACTTCTGCTTGTGCAAAGGTTATAACCCGCCGTGACATCATCTTCTGGATTCTTGGTAACCCGCCGTGACGTCATCTTCCATTAAATTCATTTTTTATTCCGTCATATCCCAACGGATCTTATCTTTAATGACCATCCCGAAAATCAAGGCGTTTCTGTGGCGAGATAATCGCGTCTTGGCCTCCTCGTTTCTCGCGCCCATTTATCAGCCGTCCCTTATAAATAGGCCCGGCCCATAAGCCTTCGTCACTCTTCTCCTCCATCGTCTTCCTCCTCTGACGCTCCAGAGCCCGAGCTCCGCCGCCGCCGCCACACCCCTGGTCTTCGTCAACCTCGGCCGCTGCATCACCCTGAACCGGTCCAGAGAAACGACGGCAACCTCCGCATCTCATCAGTGCCGGTAAGTCCTCGCCACTCCATATAGTAGATTCGCATTAGGGTTCTGTCGTTCTTCCCCTGTTCTTCGTAGTTCATCTCGAGTTCTTCACAGTTCTTCCACCGCGACCCCTTTTGATCCGGAAAACAGGGTAGAACTCCAGCGGTAGTGGTTTCGCACTCATTTTTATGCTAGTAGATCCCTTTTGTCTGCAGAAAGACCTCGTTCTGAGCTCATGAACTTCTCTGTATCAGCTTTCTAGGTCTAGAAATTTTTTATTTTTGGACGATCGTTTGATCCAAAATAATCCCTGCAACCTGTGAAACCTGTTTGTACAACACTTAGACAAAAACCTGCATCTGTTAACCATGGCGGCTCATATCTCCGGCTTAAAAGAGGCCATGCGCTGTGAAATTTCCGGCTTATTCATGATAGTGTTTTAAACAACTTGAATTACTTATGATATCCACAGCGGCTTAGATAACCCGACACACTTAGCCATATATCATTAGGCCCCTTCATAAGCCGCCATCTTGAATACTGAACTGAAACCTTCCTCCGGCTTATATTTGAACCGGACATTTTCTTTTGTCATAGGCCTTCGTCTTTCACCATGCCGCCCAAGGCTCCCAAGGCACCCATTACGTGCAACTGGATGAGATCCAATGTTACTGATAATACTTTAGATGACTTCGTGAAGACGGGTTACCTGCCTAAGAAGGAGGTCATGTCCTATCATGCCCCTGACCCGTCCGAAGAAACACCTCAACCAAGAGACGGAGAAGTTGTTATATTTGCTGATCACATGAGCCGGGGCTTTGCTCCTCCTGGCTCAAGATTCTTCAGAGATGTTCTGAACTTTTTCGATCTGCGACCTCAAGACATTGGACCCAATTCCCTGTTGAATATTTGTAACTTTCAAGTGTTCTGTGAGGTATATCTCGGAGAAGAGCCCAGCCTACTGCTCTTTAGGGAGCTGTTTTATCTGAACCGCCAGAACGAGTGTGCCAACGGGCCTAGCTTGGAACTTGGCGGAATTTCAATCCAACGACGGAGAGATTGCCTCTTTCCTTATGCTGAGCCGCCAAGCCACCCAAAGGACTGGAACCAGACATGGTTCTACTGCCAGGATACTTCTCCGGCTGATGAAAACCCTCTGCCCGGCTTTCGCGCCCTGCGTCTGGAGTCAAATCACCCCCTGCCAGACAAATTATCTCAAGCTGAGCGACAACCGCTTATCCCCACCATCAACAAGATTAAAGCTCTTCTGGGAAACGGCCATAACGGTGTTGATCTGGTCCGGGTCTGGATTGCTTGGCGGGTGATTCCCTTGAGCCGCCACCCCGGCTTAATGTGTGATTACACGGGCCGGAAGGATGATCCTCTGCGGCACAGCCCCAACGACCTACCTGAGGACGTCGTTGACGACATGACTAAGTCCCTTCTGAACGAGAGCTTAGCAGACTGCAGGAGGACAGGCTTAAGTCCCTTCTGCAAAGCTAACCCGGCTCCGGCGGTAAGCTACTGATCTGAGCACCTCACTTTCCATTTTAACAATTTTCATCTTAACCTCAAGAAACCTTTGTTGTATTTTTCAGGCTAATGATAAGTTCTGGAAGGTCAAGTATGATCATGAGGCTGCTAAAAAAGCCAGGAAGGTTAAGAAAGCCGCCAGGAGAGCCGCTCCCCGCAAGAAGGGGAGTAAGCCTAGCGCCTCAGACCTGCTTCAGCTGGATGACACCTCCGAGTCAGAGGTAACCCTTCACTCTTATGTTCTTCTCTTGTTTTTTGTTTGTTCTTAACCACCTTATTGACATTGATTATCAGCAGGAGGACACCGGAGCGAGTAACCCGGTGATTGAAGAGGTAACTATACTTTCCTCCGACTCGGACCCCTTGCCAAGGCTGAAAGTCCGAAGAGTAACCCAGAAAGTAAGATTTTCCCATCGTTTAGCTTATCAAGATCCTCAATTTCTTTTGAAGCAACAGATTCATGAGAGCCGGAGGCAAACCCGGGCCAGCAAGGATGCAGACCTCTCCTCCGGCTTACCCGAAGCATCAAGGAAGCGTTGGACCGAGGTTATCTCCAACTTATATCCTTTTCATCCTTTGGCAGGCATCACTCGCCAACCACTCAATTCTTCTGATTCAAACTATCAGGAAACTTCACCTTCCTCTGGTGACTCCATGCAATCTAACTTGCCGGCTTTCAAGACTGCACCCGGGTAATGATGATCATCTTATTTCGTGCTTATCTTACTCATGTTTTTGCACTAACCTTTTGAGTTTCAGTGCACAAGCAAAGCTCAGCAAGAGGGCAAAGAAAAGTCACCCGGTCGAAGAACCGGTCTTGACTTAACCCAACGCCTCCGCTTCTGAGCCGCCGTCTGCACCAGCTCCAGAAACCACCGCTCCAACTGAACAACAAGCCATGGAGAGTTCTGACAACCCGGAGATCCCTAGCTCAGCTCAACCGGCCGATGACCCGGATGTGGTGATTACCCAGACCGAATATGTTGAGCCGGGAAGACCCACTGTGCTGGCCGGATGCTCTGCTAAAGAAGAACTGCTGGAGCGCCGCAGGGCCAGACTGGATATCACTGACTATGCTAACTTGAGCATTGGAGACATTGTTTCTGGTTATATTGGTCAAGTGCACAACAGCCGGGACCTGGAGATTGACATGGTGAAGCAGATACAGCATGAGGTACAACTCTCTTGCTTACTCCATAGTTATCCTTACCATGCTAGCCCCCAAGTCTATTACTTATGATAGAATATGTTGTAGACTTAACTTCCGGCTTACCTTCATGAACCGGCACTTATAAATAGAATTGTTCAGCATACATTAGCCCCCAAGTGCCAAGTGTCTTTGCTTGCAAAGTGCTTGGGACTTTAATGTTGCACGATAACCACTCAAACTGTAACCCGGAATTTGTACAGGCTGCCTGCAATAAATTTGAATCGGAAATCTCTAAGCTGAAGAACCGCCTGAACACTCAGGAAACTGAGACCCGGAAGGCCAATGCCAAGTTTGAGTTCAGTGTTGCTGCACAAGAAAAACTGAAGAAAAAATTTGAAACAAAAAGAAAAACTTGGGCCGACGAGAAGACTGCCTTGCTCAGCCGGGCCGAACAAGCGGAGGCTGCTCTTACTGAAAGAACCGCCGAACTCTCCGGCTTAAAACACCATGTGTCACAGATGGTCTCCGCAATCTTCGGTAAGTTATTCTGTAGGCTTTTAACAAATTTACATTCTTCATGTCTCATAAGTCCCACCATTGCCACCGGCTCACCTGACGTTATTATGCAGGTCCCAGAAGCTCCAATCTTAATCGAAACGTGCTGACCAAGCTGAAAGCTGTTTACACTTTGGTGGAGCAACTCTACACCGGGTCACAATGTGCTTTAGCCATTCTGGCTCTGTCCAATGAGGTTCCCACCCACCTGGCAGACGTACTCAGGCGGCTTGCCGTTCTTCCTCAGCGCTTCCAAGAGCTGAGACGGGCTTCTGCAAGAGCCGGAGCTATAGCTGCTCTGAGCCGGGCCAAGGCGTTTCTCCCGGAGCTAGACCCGGCCGACGTCGCTCTTGGATACCCCAGCCTGAAGGAAGACGGTACCCCCTTTGACCAGAAAGACTTTGCCGCCTGTGTGAAGAGCATGCGCCCGGTGGCCACCTTGATTGGGAATGACACCGACCTTACCAAATATCAGCCGGGCTATGACGCGGAGAATGAGAGGGTCCCCACTCCACACTATGAAGCAATCAACCTGATCCCTCCGACTCGTAAGCATACCTTCGCTCCTGACCCGGCCAGGTTAATTGATGACGAGGCTCAATTTGAAGCTTTGAGCGGCATTGACTGGAAATCATCAACCTTCCAGGTCATGGAAACAGCCGGAGGAGCGGAGAGGGATGAGCCGGGAGCTTCAACCCAACAAGCACCTTGATTTCTTAGGCGGCTCATGGTTACACCTTAAAAACAATGCCTCACCTTTTGGACTCGGGGAGTCTTGTAATAGAGTAGGACAAACACTTAATTTTTTCGTGCCATCGTGCACGTGTAGAATGCTTAACTCCATTGAAGCTGCTCCTTTATATTCCTCCGGGTTATGTTCGATCATCTACTTTCCTTAAGTTAAAAAGCTGTCTTTAATTGTCCTGCATAGAAAACAAATCACAAGTCTCTGGGTGCTTACCGCACTGAGAGTCATATACTTTACATATAACCCGGAATATGAACCAAAGTCGCCAAAGACCGGCCCTCAATTATATCCTCGAGGTAACCATAATAGCATACTTACAAGCCTTCAAGTATACTTCCGGTTTATGTAACCCAAATAATGAGGTTGAGAACTCAACTCCGGTTCACCAGCATCGATAATGCTTATTGTGTGCTATCAACATTGTTAATCAAAGTTAAGCCGACGGAGTAAGAACCGCCCTTGCACACTGTTGATATGATCAAAACAACTTGTTGCAAACCAAAAGATCAAAACTTAGGGGCTTCTGATTCGAATACGACCAGAGAACCGTCCCAAAGGGGTTAAGCTAAGATTCGAATGCAATCATATAGCCCCAAGTGGCTTCGGCGTTGCCGATCAAGAGGGTACCGACAGCTATGTTCTCTTTGGTTCGAATACGACCTATGTTTGAACAGGAAGCCCCCAAATGACCTTGAGAGTTGTTTAACGACGCTGATTCGAATACGATCCACGTCGGTTCCCAAAGGGGGTTGAGCTATGATTCAAATATGATCAAGAAAAACTCCCCAATGAGCTCGGCAATTTGCCAATCAAGTGGGTATCGACAGCTATGTTCTCTTTGTTTCGAATACGACCTATGTTTGAACAGGAAGCCCCCAAGTGACCATATTGTTAACGGCTGGATTCGAATGCGATCATAAGCCGGATCCACCTCCAAGTGACCATGCAGTGCTGTAACACATTTACCTTTGGAGGAGAAAAGGACAGAGGTCATGCTTTATTATTTATCATAATATATACATGGCTATAGAAATATGTACATTATGAGAGCCGGTGGCTCAAGTGTAATAAGGCCGAAGCTGAGCTATGTTCCACGGCCGACGGGTCTCTTCCTCCGACTTACGTGAATCTTTGTGCTCCCAAACATCGATAAGGTAGTATGACCCGTTGTGCAAGTTCTTGCTGACCACAAAGGGCCCTTCCCAAGGCGGGGATAACTTGTGTGCATCTGTTTGACCTTGGATGAGCCGGAGCACCAGATCACCTTCCTGGAAGACTCTGGACTTAACCCGGCGGCTGTGATAGCGGCGCAGGTCTTGTTGGTAAATCGCCGAGCGAGCTGCTGCCACATCACGCTGTTCATCCAACAAGTCTAGAGCATCTTGGCGCGCCCGCTCATTATCCGCCTCAACATAAGCCGCCACTCGAGGCGAGTCATGACGGATGTCGCTAGGGAGGACCGCCTCCGCTCCATAAACCATGAAGAAAGGCGTGTAACCCGTAGACCTGTTAGGAGTAGTATAGATGCTCTATAACATGGAGGGTAACTCCTCCACCCAACAACCCGGCGTCCGTTGCAAAGGGACCAAAAGCCGGGGCTTGATGCCTTTCAAGATTTCCTGATTGGCTCTCTCAGCTTGACCATTGGATTGAGGATGAGCCATTGATGAAACATCAAGCCGAATATGCTCTCGTTGACAAAACTCCTCCATGGCGCCTTTAGACAGATTGGTACCATTGTCAGTTATAATGCTATGTGGAAAACCAAAGCGAAATATCACCCTCTTCATGAACTGAACCGCTGTGGCTGCATCACACTTACTAACCGGCTCTGCTTCAACCCACTTTGTGAACTTGTCGACTGCCACCAAGAGGTGGGTCTTCTTATCCTTGGATATTTTAAAAGGCCCAACCATATCAAGCCCCCAGACCGCAAACGGCCAAGTGATTGGAATCATCCTCAATTCCTGAGCCGGCACATGAGCCCGTCGCGAGAACCTCTGGCAACCGTCACATTTACTGACCAAATCCTCTGCATTGGCATGAGCCGTCAGCCAATAAAAACCATGACGAAAAGCCTTGGCCACAAGGGACTTTGAGCCGGCATGATGGCCACAATCCCCCTCGTGAATTTCGCATAAGATTTCTTGACCTTCCTCAGGGGAAACACAACGCTGGAAAGTTCCAGTGACACTACGACGATGCAGCTCACCATTGATAATTATCATTGACTTAGACCGCCAGGTTATTTGTCTGGCCAAAGTTTCATCCTCAGGCAATTCTCCCTAGGTCATGTAAGCCAAGTATGGTATTGTCCAGTCTGGGGTAACGTGGAGAGCCGCCACCAACTGTGCCTCCGGGTCAGGGACAGCCAAGTCGTCCTCTGTAGGCAACTTAACAGAAGGGTTATGCAAAATGTCCAAGAAAGTATTAGGCGGCACCGGCATTCGCTGAGAGCCCAGCCGGCCTAATGCATCAGCCGCCTCGTTCTTCCTGCGATCGATGTGCTCTACTTGGTAAGCCTGAAAGTGTCCAGCAATGGCATCAACTTCGCGGCGATAAGCCGCCATGAGAGGGTCCTTGGAATCCCACTTGCCTGACACTTGTTGAGCCACTAAATCTGAGTCGCCAAAGCACCTTACCCGGCTCAAGCTCATCTCCTTAGCCATCCGAAGACCATGGTGCAAGGCCTCGTACTCAGCCGCATTGTTAGTACAGGGAAACATCAACCGTAGCACATAGCAAAACTTGTCACCTCGAGGGGAAGTTAATACAACTCCAACCCCCGAGCCCTCCAATTGCCTAGACCCGTCGAAGTGAATAGTCCAGTATGTATTATCCGGTTTCTCTTCAGGCACCTGCAGCTCTGTCCAATCGTTGATGAAATCCACCAATGCTTGAGATTTGATAGCAGTGCGTGGCATGTATTTCAGACCATGAGGCCCAAGTTCTATAGCCCACTTAGCCACTCTTCCCGTGGCTTCTCTGTTTTGGATGATATCTCCTAGGGGAGCAGAACTAACCACAGTGATAGGGTGACCCTGGAAATAATGCTTAAGCTTCCGGCTTGCCATGAATACCCCATAAACAAGCTTCTGCCAGTGTGGATACCGTTGTTTGGACTCAATGAGTACTTCGCTGACATAGTAAACCGGTCGTTGAACCGGATACTCCTTACCCTCTTCCTTACGCTCCACCACCACAGCCACACTGACGGCCCGTGTGTTAGCGGCTACATACAGCAATAAGGGCTCCTTGTCAACAGGAGTAGCAAGGACTGGGGGCTCAGCTAGCTGTCTCTTCAAATCCTCAAAAGCAACATTAGCAGCATCATTCCGGATAAAGTCATCTATTTTCTTCATCAACTGGTACAGTGGCATGGCCTTTTCACCCAAACGGCTTATAAACCAGCTCAAAGCAGCGATGCGGCCCGCCAGACGCTGGACGTCGTTTATGCACGCCGGCTTAGCCAGAGAGGTGATTGCATTGATATTTTCCGGGGTAGCTTCAATGCCTCTGTGAGAAACCAGAAAACCCAAAAGCTTGCCTGCGGGTACACCAAAAACACACTTGGCCGGGTTAAGCATCATCTTGTAAACCCGGAGATTATCAAAGGTTTCTCTAAGATCATCTGCCAGGGTCTCCTTCTCCCTGGATTTAACCACGATATCATCCACATAGGCATGAACATTGCGCCCAATCTGGTTATGAAGACAATTCTGCACACAACGCTGGTAAGTCGCCTGTGCACTCTTGAGCCCAAAAGGCATAGACACATAACAGAAGGCTCCAAAGGGAGTGATGAACGCCGTCTTCTCCTGGTCCTTAACTGCCATTTTAATCTGATGGTACCCAGAATAAGCATCCAAAAAACTTAAGCGCTCACAACCCGCCGTAGCATCAATAATTTGATCAATACGGGGGAGAGCAAAAGGATCAGCCGGACAAGCTTTGTTTAAATCCGTGTAGTCCACACACATCCGCCAGGTGCCGTTTTTCTTGAGCACGAGCACCGGGTTAGCTAACCATTCTGGATGAAAAACTTCAACAATAAACCCGGCCGCCAAGAGCTGGGCCACCTCCTCACCAATGGCTTTCCGCCTCTCCTCATTAAACCGCCGAAGGAATTGCCTGACCGGCTTAAATTTCGGATCAATATGAGAGTGTGCTCAGCGAGTTCTCTAGGTACACCTGGCATGTCAGAAGGTTTCCATGCAAAAATGTCCCTGTTCTCACGGATAAACTCGATGAGCGCGCCTTCCTATTTCGGATCCAGATTGGCACTGATGCTGAACTGCTGAGATGAGTCACCTGGAACAAAGTCAACAAGTTTAGTCTCGTCAGCTGACTTAAATTTCATTGCCGGCTCATGCTCCGTGGTCGGCTTTTTCAAAGACGTCATATCTGCCGGGTCAACATTGTCCTTGTAAAACTTCAACTCCTCTGTCGCACAAACAGATTCAGCGTAAGCCGCGTCACCTTCCTCACACTCCAAGGTTATCTTTCGGCTGCCATGAACCGTAATGGTCCCATTGTGACCCGGCATCTTGAGCTGCAAATACACGTAACACGGCCGTGCCATGAACTTGGCGTAAGCCGGCCGCCCAAATAAAGCATGATACGGACTTCTTATCTTAACCACCTCAAAGGTTAATTTTTCTGCCCTGTAGTTGTACTCATCTCCAAAAGCCACTTCCATCTCGATCTTACCA
Source organism: Aegilops tauschii subsp. strangulata (assembly GCF_002575655.3). Taxonomy (NCBI): domain Eukaryota; kingdom Viridiplantae; phylum Streptophyta; class Magnoliopsida; order Poales; family Poaceae; genus Aegilops; species Aegilops tauschii. The sequence goes on along the minus strand of NC_053038.3, from coordinate 45,493,857 downwards.
ACTGGATATGCCGACTTACCAGGCACCACACCATGGAAAACAGTATTGGACTGGCTGAGGTTCTTATCAATCAACCCCATACGACGGAAGGTCTCATAATAGAGGATGTTGATGCTGCTGCCTCCGTCCATGAGCACTTTAGTGAATTTATATCCCCTCACCTGAGGAGCCACCACCAGGGCCAGGTGACCCGGATTATCAACCCGGGGAGGGTAATCTTCCCTACTCCACACAATAGGCTGCTCAGACCATCTTAAATAGCGTGGAACCGCCGGCTCAACAGCATTCACAGCCCTTTTATGAAGCTTCTGGTCTCGCTTGCACAGACTGGTGGTAAACACATGATACTGTCCACCATTGAGCTGCTTTGGATTGGTCTGGTATCCCCCCTGTTGCTGCTGCTGATGACCCTGGCCGGACTGCTGATTAAAGCCCCCTTGAACATTCTAAGAATTGGAATTTGAACCGCCGCCCGGGCATGAAAGCCGCCAGCGCCTGAGCCGCCGCCCGGGCCACTGTTGCCACTGAAAGCATTGGAATTTTGAAAGGCCTTCATGATTGCGCAGTCCTTCCACAGATGAGTGGCCGGCTTTTCCCTAGAGCCATGCCTTGGACAAGGCTCATTCAACAACTGCTCAAGGGTCGGGCCTGACCCGCCGGCGCGGGGAGGTGGTCTCCCCTTGCGCCGGTGGTTGTTGCCCTGTGAACTGGCATTGGCCACAAACTCCATACTGCCATCAGCCTTACGCTTGTTACCTCCCTGGTTCGTCGGGTTATGCTGGGGGCCCTTGCCATTGCCATTCCGTTTTCCCTTCCCTGTCCTTTCATCATCCGACGCGGGATCCTTGGTACTATCAGAGTCGGCGTACTTAACCAGAGCCGCCATCAGCGTACCCATATCATTGCAATCGCGCTTGAGCCGGCCGAGCTTCATCTTCAGGGGCGCAAAACGACAATTCTGCTCTAACATTAAGACTGCAGAGCCGGCATCCATCTTATTAGATGAATGTATTATCTGTTTGACCCGGCGAACCCAATGGGTTGTAGACTCACCCTCCTGGTGCTTACAATTAGTCAAATCCACAATTGACATAGACTGCCTACAGGTATCTTTGAAGTTTTGGATGAACCGGGCTTTTAGTTCAGCCCAAGACCCGATAGAGTTCGGTGGCAGTCCTTTCAACCAAGTGCGGGCAGTCCCATCTAACATCATGGTGAAGTACTTGGCCATTGCCGCTTCGCTGACCTCCAGCCACTCCATAGCCATCTCGTAACTCTCGATCCATGCTCCGGGTTGCAAATCAGCCATGTAATTAGGTACCTTCCTAGGCCCCTTGAAATCCTTGGGCAGACGTTCATTACGGAGAGCCGGCACCAGACAAGGAACACCTCCGGTCCTCGCAGGTATACCCGCATCGATGGAAGCCGTCGGATAAGCCGGGAGTGGCATAATGACCCGTCAACTGAGCTGCCTGCTTCGCCTCTTGCCGTGCTCTGTCTGGGTCTACCGCGTTAAAGGCCCCATTATAAACCGGGCCGTGGCCAGGAGGCAAGTCACGGCGTCGGACATTGCTTGAGCCGGTCGCTGAGACCATGTGCCTGCTATAACTCGGGCTCTGGCCTGGATGAGGGGTTGAATGAATCCTGTCCCGGCTATAAGAATATGCCTCCTGTTGCGCCAGAGCCGTCTGAAAGAGCTCTCTGACCCGGCGGGTTTCAACCGCCGTTGGAGAGTTGCCCTCGATTCGGAGAGCCGCCAGTCGCGCTGCCGCGGCGACCCTGTTTTCCAACGGGTTGGCATAATGACCCGGTGGTATGGGCACGTACTGAGGCAGGGTAGTGTTCACCCGGGGAGGCCCCATCACTTGGGGCTGAATTGGCGTTCCAGCTCCGGGCGCCGTGATCTCTGGCGGGTTACTGGGCCCTGCACCAGGCGTGTTGAAGAGGTTTCGAGGATCGTAAACCGGAGGGAGTCGAGATTGAGCCTTTTGATGCCTCCTTCTCATGATCTCATTGGACGCGTTCTGATCCATCGTGAGCCGGAAAGACTGCGCTTGAATTAGCTGAGTCTGGGCGTCGAGAGCCGCCCTCTCTGCAGCCATCCTGATCCCTTCTGCCGCCAGATCCTCCTTGGCTTTTGCTAGATCGAGCTTTAACTGTGCCACCTCCGCGTCATGCTGAGCTTGATCCGCCGGGGCGACCGTAGCGGTTAACAGGACCGTCATCTTGTCTGTGAGATCCATCAGCACCTGAGCCGGTGAGGGCACAGGGCTTCCTGCCCCGATGGTGGGGTTTTGAACAGGTTGTGCGCCAGCCATGAAGATTCCAACCCGGCTCGGCGGCTCAAAGGGGTCCGGAATACCGTCGCCATCGGAACAACCCCTGAGCCTGCCATCTTGAAGTTGGTAGAACGAATCGGTCTCCTCTGTGGATGACTCACCGTCAGAGCAAGCGGCCGTCTCATCACCAGATCCGGATCCTTCAGAGAGCCCTCCATGGACGCATCCCACGAAAGCACGCTTCAAGGCAGGCAAAGTCCGGGCGGGTTGTTGTGCACGTTGAGCCGTCTCGATGAGATCGGCGCAGAGGTCCGGCTCAGGGCCCGGCTCACCAATCTTGCCAATAAAGACATGGATTCCGCCGAAGGGGACCCGGTACCCGTACTCAATTGAGCCGGCGTCGGGGCCCCAGTTTGCATCGTCGATGTAGAGCTTGCCGCGACGACTCTTGGTCATCCGGCCCACAGCATATCCCTTGAGCCCTTCGAAGCTGCCCTTCAAGAACTCAAATCCACCGTGCGCTGGCCCCACGGTGGGCGCCAACTGTCGTGGAATTATCACGGCAGATGTCCTCGTGCAAGGACTTAGTCGTGGAGCCATCGCAGCTAGGAAGCTTAAAGGGGTTAAACGGGACAAGGAACACGAGGGTTATACTGGTTCGGCCCCTTACGGTGAAGGTAAAAGCCTACGTCCAGTTGAGGTGGTATTACTTAGGGTTTCGATGACTAGGGAGCTTAATCGCTATGCCCGGCTCTCGATCTGTTGTCTCTCGTCCTAAACCGCCGCCGGGTCGTCCCTTTATATAGAGAGGTTGACGCCCCGCGGCTCTCAGAGTCCCGGCCGGCTTATAACAGTATCTGGCTCGGACTCTTAACTACACTTGCCTTACATTACAAGTCTTGTCATAACGGCGGTTTATCACTACGGGCCTTAAGCTGCCTCCGGGTCTTAAGCCCACTATTGATCCGCCATCCTCTAGCCTAGTACTGGGCTTCACGTGATGATCATTATAACGTAACCTGGCTCCTCCTGGGCGGGTGACTCTAATGGTTATATCCTCAACAGGACTGGTCACTTGAAGCGGAACTGCCCCAAGTATTTGGCGGATAAGAAGGATGGCAAGGTGAACAAAGGTATATGTGATATACATGTTATTGATGTGTACCTTACTAAAGCTCGCAGTAGCACCTGGGTATTTGATACTGGTTCTGTTGCTAATATTTGCAACTCGAAACAGGGACTACGGATTAAGCGAAGATTGGCTAAGGATGAGGTGACGATGCGCGTGGGAAATGGTTCCAAAGTAGATATGATCGCCGTCGGCACACTACCTCTACATCTACCTTCGGGATTACTTTTAGACCTGAATAATTGTTATTTGGTGCCAGCGTTAAGCATGACCATTATATCTGGATCTTGTTTGATGCGAGACGGTTATTCATTTGAATCAGAGAATAATGGATGTTCTATTTATATGAGTAATATCTTTTATGGTCATGCACCCTTGAAGAGTGGTCTATTTTTAATGAATCTCGATAGTAGTGACACACATATTCATATTGTTGAAGCCAAAAGATGCAGAGTTGATAATGATAATGCAACTTAGTTGTGGCACTGCCGTTTTGGTCATATTGGTGTAAAGCGCATGAAGAAACTCCATTCTGGTGGACTTTTGGAATCACTTGATTATGAATCACTTGGTACTTGCGAACCATGCCTCATGGGCAAGATGACTAAAACGTCGTTCTCCGGAACAATGGAGCGAGCAACAGATTTGTTGGAAATCATACATACTGATGTATGTGGTCCGATGAATATTGAGATTCGCGGCGGATATCGTTATTTTCTCACCTTCACAGATGATTTGAGCAGATATGGGTATATCTACTTAATGAAACATAAGTCTGAAACATTTGAAAAGTTCAAAGAATTTCAGAGTGAAGTGGAAAATCATCGTAACAAGAAAATAAAGTTTCTACGATCTGATCATGGAGGAGAATATTTGACTTACCAGTTTGGTCTTCATTTGAAACAATGCGCAATAGTTTCGCAACTCACGCCACCCGGAACACCACAGCGTAATGGTGTGTCCGAACGTCGTAATCATACTTTACTGGATATGGTGCGATCTATGATGTCTCTTACCGATTTACCGCTATCGTTTTGGGGTTATGCTTTAGAGACAGCTGCATTCATGTTAAATAGGGCACCATCTAAATCCGTTGAGACGACGCCTTATGAACTGTGGTTTAGCAAGAAACCAAAGTTGTCGTTTCTTAAAGTTTGGGGCTGCGATGCTTATGTGAAAAAGCTTCAACCTGATAAGCTCGAACCTAAATCGAAGAAATGTGTCTTCATAGGATACCCAAAGGAGACTGTTGGGTACACCTTCTATCACAGATCCGAAGGCAAGACATTTGTTGCTAAGAATGGATCCTTTTTAGAGAAGGAGTTTCCCTCGAAAGAAGTGAGTGAGAGGAAAGTAGAACTTGATGAGGTAACTGTACCTGCTCCCTTATTGGAAAATAGTTCATCACAGAAACCGGTTCCTGTGACACCTACACCAATTAGTGAGGAAGCTAATGATATTGATCATGAAACTTCAGATCAAGTTACTACCGAACCTCGTAGATCTACTAGAGTAAGATCCACACCAGAGTGGTACGGTAATCCTGTTCTGGAGGTCATGTTACTTGACCATGATGAATCTACGAACTATGAAGAAGCAATGGTGAGCCCAGATTCCGCAAAATGGCTTGAAGCCATGAAATCTGAGATGGGATCCATGTATGAGAACAAAGTGTGGACTTTGGTTGACTTGCCCGATGATCGGCAAGCCATAGAAAATGAATGGATCTTCAAGAAAAAGACTGACGCTGACGGTAATGTTACTATCTACAAAGCTCGACTTGTTGAGAAAGGTTTTCGACAAGTTCAAGGGGTTGACTACAATGAGACTTTCTCACCCGTAGCGATGCTTAAGTCTGTCTGAATCATGTTAGCAAATGTCGCATTTTATGATTATGAAATTTGGCAAATGGATGTCAAAACTGCATTCCTGAATGGATTTCTAGAAGAAGAGTTGTATATGATGCAACCAGAAGGTTTTGTCGATCCAAAAGGTGCTAACAAAGTGTGCAAGCTCCAGCGATCCATTTATGGACTGGTGCAAGCATCTCGGAGTTGGAACAAACGTTTTGATAGTGTGATCAAAGCATATGGTTTTATACGGACTTTTGGAGAAGCCTGTATTTACAAGAAAGTGAGTGGGAGCTCTGTAGCATTTCTAATATTATATGTGGATGACATATTGTTGATTGGAAATGATATAGAATTTCTGGATAGCATAAAAGGATACTTGAATAAGAGTTTTTCAATGAAAGACCTCGGCGAAGCTGCTTATATATTGGGTATCAAGATCTATAGAGATAGATCAAGACGCTTAATTCGACTTTCACAAAGCACCTACCTTGATAAAGTTTTGAAGAAGTTTAAAATGGATCAAGGAAAGAAAGGGTGCTTGCCTGTGTTACAAGGTGTGAAGTTGAGTAAGACTCAATGCCCGACCACTGCAGAAGATAGAGAGAAAATGAAAAGTGTTCCCTATGCTTCAGTCATAGGCTCTATCATGTATGCAATGCTGTGTACCAGACCTGATGTGTGCCTTGCTATTAGTTTAGCAGGGAGGTACCAAAGTAATCCAGGAGTGGATACTGGACAGCGGTCTAGAACATCCTGAAATACCTGAAAAGGACTAAGGATATATTTCTCGTTTATGGAGGTGATAAAGAGCTCGTCGTAAATGGTTACGTCGGTGCAAGCTTTGACACTAATCCGGACGATTCTAAATCACAAACCGGATACATATTTATATTGAACGGTGGAGCTGTCAGTTGGAGCAGTTCTAAACAAAGCGTCATGGCGGGATCTACGTGTGAAGCGGAGTACATAGCTGCTTCGGAAGCAGCAAATGAAGGAGTCTGGATGAAGGAGTTCATATCTGATCTAGGTGTTATACCTAGTGCATCGGGTCCAATGAAAATCTTTTGTGACAATACTGGTGCAATTGCCTTGGCAAAGGAATCCAGATTTCACAAGAGAACCAAAGACATCAAGAGACGCTTCAATTCCATCCGCGATCAAGTCCAGGTGGGAGACATAGAGATTTGCAAGATACATACGGATCTGAATGTTGCAGACCCGTTGACTAAGCCTCTCTCACGAGCAAAACATGATCAACACCAAGGCTCCATGGGTGTTAGAATCATTACTGTGTAATCTAGATTATTGACTGTAGTGCAAGTGGGAGACTCAAGGAAATATGCCCTAGAGGCAATGATAAAGTTATTATTTATTTCCTTTTTTCATGATAAATGTTTATTATTCATGCTAGAATTGTATTAACCGGAAACATAATACATGTGTGAATACATAGACAAACAGAGTGTCACTAGTATGCCTCTACTTGACTAGCTCGTTGATCAAAGATGGTTATGTTTCCTAACCATAGACATGAGTTGTCATTTGATAAACGTGATCACATCATTAGGAGAATGATGTGATTGACTTGACCCATTCAGTTAGCTTAGCACCTGATCGTTCTAGTTTACTGCTATTGCTTTCTTCATGACTTATACATGTTCCTATGACTATGAGATTATGCAACTCCTGATTACCGGAGGAAGACTTTGTGTGCTACCAAACATCACAACGTAACTGGGTGATTATAAAGGTGCTCTACAGGTGTCTCCAATGGTACTTGTTGAGTTGGCATAGATTGAGATTAGGATTTGTCACTCCGATTGTCGGAGAGGTATCTCTGGGCCCTCTCGGTAATGCACATCACTATAAGCCTTGCAAGCAATGCAACTAATGAGTTAGTTGCGGGATGATGCATTACAGAACGAGTAAAGAGACTTGCCGGTAACGATATTGAGCTAAGTATTGAGATACCAACGATCGAATCTCGGACAAGTAACATACCGATGACAAAGGGAACAACGTATGTTGTTATGCGGTTTGACTGATACAGATCTTCGTAGAATATGTAGGAACCAATATGAGCATCCAGGTTCCGCTATTGGTTATTGACCGGAGACGTGTCTCGGTCATGTCTACATAGTTCTCGAACCCGTAGGGTCCGCACGCTTAAAGTTCTGTGACGATCGGTATTATTAGTTTTTGTGTTTTGATGTACCAAAGGTAGTTCTGTGTCCCGGGTATGATCACGGCCATGACGAGGAGTCTCAAAATGGTCGAGACATAAGGATCGATATGTTGGAAGGCTATATTTGGACATCGGAATGGTTCCGGGTGAAATCGAGATTTTACCGGAGTACCGGGAGGTTACCGGAACCCCCCGTAATAGTATGGGCCTTAATGGGCCATACTGGGGAGAGAGAGAGAGGAGGCCAGGGCAGACCGCGTGCCCCCTCCCCCTCTGGTCCGAATTGGACTAGGTGGCGGCGCCCCCCTTTTCCTTCTTCCCTCTCTCCCCCTTCCTTCTCTCCTAGTCCAACTAGGGAAGGGGGAATCCTACTCCCGGTGGGAGTAGGACTCCTCCAGGGCACGCCATAGGGGCCGGACCTCTCCCCCCTCCTCCACTCCTTTATATACGTGGCCAGGGGGCACCCCATAGACACACAAGTTGATCATTGATCTCTCTTAGCCGTGTGCGGTGCCCCCCTCCACCATAATCCACCTCGGTCATATCGTAGCGGTGCTTAGGCGAAGCCCTGCGTCAGTAACTTCATCAACACTGTCATCACGCCGTCGTGCTGACGAAGCTCTCCCTCGAAGCTCTACTGGATCGTGAGTTCACGGGACGTCACCGAGCTGAACGTGTGCTGAACACGGAGGTGCCGTACGTTCGGTACTGAGGATCGGTCGATCGTGAAGACGTACGACTACATCAACCACGTTGTCATAACGCTTCCGCTTTCGGTCTACGAGGGTACGTGGACATACTCTCCCCTCTCGTTGCTATGCATCACCATGATCTTGCGTGTGCGTAGGATTTTTTTTAAATTACTATGTTCCCCAAGAACTTGCCTATTGGCTCGCTCAGGAGCGTCGTGCGAGGATCCGGACGCCAAGGCCTTGGCGAGGTGTGCGCGCGGGCAGACCTGCGGCCATTGTGGCCTGGGATTCCAACGTCGTCGGGTCTGGCCCGAGCGTTACACCGTGCCCAGCCCCTGCTCGCGGGACGCGTAGGAGGGAGCAATGGGCCACTGTTACTTCCTTAATAAACGAGGTTCAAGAGGGAAAACACTTCAGGAAAAATCTTGACCCCCCATTCGAATAAAGATGCGGAAACTTCAAAATTCATTCCAAGAAGTGGCAAATTTGGTTATAAGAGAAAGCAAAGAACAGTCGCGTCCGGCACCTAAGCTACTATTCCCACCAGTGTAGAGCATGGGGCCTCCACTTGGCGTGGGCGTAGTCGTTGTTTGACTGTGTCATCCGCCAGCGCGGAGCATGGGGCTTCCACTTGGGCATGGGTGGGAGTGATGTAACATCCCAAATTTTCAATTTGGAATGTTATACATAGATCATCATTTGCATATCATGTTTTGTTGCATTTTGACAAAATCCTCGATAAATCCTAAGCAACTCAAGGACCCTCGGAGAGAGAGTTGGGGATTTTCTAGAATTTTCTTATTTGATTTTTCAAACGAGATTGGATTTTTAATTATTTTTCTCTCCGGAAAAATATTTCAATATTAAATAAACGAGAGGAGATAATATGACTTCTCCAAAACATTCAAATACTGGAGGAAAAATGTTAAAAACATTATTTGGGATTTATTTGGATTTTATTTGCAATTTTATTGCATTTAAAAAAATATGCATGTTTTCAAAATATTTATTTTTGATTTTAAAAATGTTCACCCTATTCTAGATTTTCTAAATAGACGGGGACAATTTATTTCATATTTTTCTGATTTTTATTTATTTTTCTACGCAATATTTTCCGCGGAACTTATTTAAAAAAAAATACGCGCCCGCGCCGACTGGGCCGAGCCCAGCCGACGGCCCGCCCCGTCGCCTCTCCTCTTCCCGCACGCCCGCCGCCGCCGGAGTCCGAGCTCGCCACGGGAGCCGCCGCCGCCTCGGGTTTGCCCCTTCCCCAAGCCGCCCGCACCCCCCTCCATATATACCCCCCCTCCGTTTTCCTCGCCACCGCCGCCGGAGAAGCCTGCCGCCGCCGCCCGCATCTAGCCCCGCCGCCGCCGCCTTTTTGCCTCGCCGCCGCCGCCGGGAGTCGCCGGAGCCGCCGCCCCGCCCGCCGGAGCACCCCCCCCCCCCCGAGCCCCGCCGCCCCTCGCGCCCGAGCCCCGCCCGCCGGAGCCCTCGCCGAGCCCGCCGCCGAGGTACTGCCGCCGGTCGTCTCGTGTTGACCGGTTTTCTGTAAAAAAAACCTTTTGTTTAAAAAAAACCCTAGATCGGTTTTTTTTCGGTTTTCTTATTTCGCGAGCGTTCACCGAACCATTCGTTTTAACGAACGCGTTCATCGGTTTTTCTCTGTTAACGAAAGTTCATTATTTAACCGTTCGTCCGTTTTCTTTTTCGTCGGATTTTCTCGTTATTTTCTCGGATTCGATTTCCGATCGAATTTTCAAACCTGTTTAACTTTTCGCTCGTTTATCGGAATCAGGTGATTCAAGCGCCTAGAGTTTCATCTCGAAATTCTCTTTCCGTTTACCTACTCAAACAAGTTTTTGCTACAGTAAAATTTGACCTAGATCCAGATTAGCAAACAAAGTTTCTTTCCTTCGCCGTTTGACTTTCGTTGCTCTTTTTTCGAGTTGATTCTTTTTGCAAACCGGAGTTCTTAAGTTGAACTTTCTGGTTGGATCTTTCATTCGAGTTTTACCTGTGCATTAGATGAGTACTGATTGTATGCTTGTTTGTTTGCGATAGAGTACCCGGAGTGTGCCGCTTGTTACTTCGACTCGCTAGGTTTTGCGGATCATCAGCAAGGCAAGTAACACTTTGATCATACCCCGTTCATACCCAGTTTTACTGCATTAGATCTGTTTTCCTCAAACACTTGCATGATTAGGATCTAATTAAATTGTGGGTATTGGGAAGTAGTTGAGGTAGTAGCTATTACCTGTTTTTCTTATCAAACCCTTGGGAGTTACTTCTACGTTGCTTTTATATTGCCATGCTATGCTCGTAGACGTGGATTGGGTTTGAGTGATATTCACGACAGATGTGAGATTGTTAATAATGGTTCAACTTAAGGTGGCAACTAAAACTCACATCTGGGTGGATTGAGGCACCTGGAGAACCCAGTGTTGTCTGTTTGTATAAGGACCGCCACCCAGGCTCAAAGGGATCATAAGATTATTCATGCTAGAAACTTCCGTGTGCAGCCACAAGCTATTATGGGCTCTAGCATAGCTGAGTAGGTTACAGGATCTCTTGAAGAGGTGGACTAGCAGATGTAGGGGAAAGTAGGTGTACCGGTCCATCCAGAGTAGAGTGATTGTTTCTGAAAGACTGTGTCTCGGTCATCCGTTTCTCAAACATCATGCAGTGCGAGAATCAAGCGGAGGCGATCGAGTCTTGTGGGGAAAAGTGCACAAACATCTGCAGAGTGTACAAACTGATCATGATTAGCCGTGTCCCCGGTTATGGACAACTTGAGTATCTAGTATCTGGATTATCATTTGAATCTCATCACCGTGATACTTATAATTAATTTTGTTGGGTTAATGATGACACTTAATTGGGATTGAGTTGGAGGTACCTTCTCAATGTTTCAACCACCATGATAGTTAAATAAAATTTATTCCTTTGCAGTAGGATAAAATTGGCTTTTCGCAAAAACTGTAACCATAGAGCCTTTCCACCAGCCATATATGCATATAGTATAGCATTATCATTGTTCATTGCTCTCCATGTGTTGCTTTGCCAGCATATTCTATGTGCTGACCCGTTTCGGGCTGCAACGTTTCATGTTGCAGACTTTTCAGACGACGAGTAAGGTGCCTTAGGTCGTGGTCTTATACTCAGTGATGCCGCTGGAGTTGATGGACTCACTCATCTTCCAAGTCTTCCGCTGTTATCGTTATTAGATGGCCTTAAGCCATGTTTATACTTAATCTCTTCGGAGATATTCGATGTAATAAGTGTCTGATTGCTACTCTGTTATAAATCCTCCATTTGTACTGTGCGTGTCAGCATTACTGATCCAGGGATGACACTGGTGCACAGCAGCACAGGCCATTTGAGGTCTGGTCGCTACAAAGTTGGTATCAGAGCACACGCTGACTATAGGACACGACCACTAAGTTTAAGCCCTAGAAAACTTCTCTCTTCTCATTTCTGACCCCTCTCCACTTTCTACTCTTTTAGGAATGGCGAATGCAAGGAGCAATTTCATGCGACCAGATGAAGACACGCCGTTTGGACGACACTTGAAGGAAGTCACCAAGTACTTGAACATAGGAATACCAAGCATCACCGGAACCTACAACGCCACATTTCCTGAAGAAGAGAGCTGGAAGATTCAAGTTATCATTCCAGGAAGAACGTTTGTGCCAATTACGGAACCCATGAGATTGGTTTACGAAGCACCGACTTGGAGTTTAGGGAAGAGCATGGCCGCACACATCGCCATGGGACGCATTGGAGAAGTCTACCACCAGGAGCTTAAGGATACGATTTATCAAATTTGTGGACGTCGAGACGCGCAATGGGAGATGATCAGGACCAAGAAGGATGGATCAATTGCAGCTTTCATCCAGGAGCAGAACCAACATATTCGACGCCAGGAGAATCAGATATGCACGGACAAGGAAGAACTGAAGACGGCATTCACGAAGATCAAGGAACTCCAAGAAGAACTCAAGACTACATGCGAAGATTATTTGGAGGAAATCTACGCACTAGTCGGGAAGATTGACGACCTGGAGAATAAGATTGGATCATCCATGGGAAATCCAGTGCCAAAAGCAGAAGTCGACGAATGCACTTGTCCGGATAACTACATCATCATCGACGACACCGACTCGGAACCAAGTGAAGACGAATGGATTGATGAAGCTGGAGCAGACATCATGGAGTCTTCAACGGATCAGAATTTTTAGTAGACCACCATATCAGTAGTAGTTTTTCCCCCATTTAGTAGTATAGTTCAAGCACCTTGTAACGCTAGTTAGATCGATTGTTTTGCCTTGTTTGGATTGATTGAGTGATATTGATTGAATTTGTCTCATGAGCATATGGGTAGTGTTTTCCCTCTAGACCTCATTCTATTCTTAATTCTCATCTTTTCTAAACCTATCAGATGCCTCCGAGACGCGACACCGGATTTGTTTTCCCGCTAGAGATCACCCAGTTGATTCAGCAACAGAATGCCCTGATGCAAGTGTTAGTTCAGAACCAAGGCAACAACAACGACAACAACCCACCGCCACCACCACCTGTTGATCACTTAGCCCGTTTCTTAAGGCTAAACCCACCGGTGTTTTCCAGTAGCACCGAGCCGATTGTAGCAGATGATTGGCTCCGCAAAGTTGGAAGGGAGTTGACCACTGCAGGATGCACAGATGCGGAAAGAGTGCGTTTTGCCGCACATCAGCTTGATGGACCCGCAGCATCATGGTGGGAGAATTATACAGCCACGCACCCTATTGACACTGTCACATGGGACCAGTTTCAGCAAGCTTTCCGTACAGCTCATGTTTCAGCAGGAGCTATGGCTATGAAGAAGCGTGAGTTCCGCAACCTACGCCAAGGAGGACGCACCGTAGGCCAGTATGTGGAGGATTTCAGTAAGTTAGCACGTTATGCACCAGATGACGTTGCTACGGATGCTGCCAAGCAGGAGAAGTTTCTGGAAGGATTGAATGATGAGCTGAGTATGCAGTTGATGGTAGCAACTTTCAACAACTACCAGGAGCTGGTAGATAGAGCTCTCATGATTGAAGGGAAGCAACAGCAGATTGAAAACCGCAAGAGGACATATGGACAAGGGAAGTATAATTCTGGAGCCCAGCAGAAGCCACGATTTACCCCGAAGCCGGGAGAATAGTTTCAGCGTACCCATGGAGGAGGTAGTTCGCACAACCATAATGGCTCCAAGAATGGTAATGGGAATGGAGGAAACGGACAGAACCGCACCAACCCATCTACCACAACCAAGAGAGATCTAAGTCACATTACTTGTTTCAAGTGCCAGAAGACGGGACATTATGCAACTGATTGTCCCGAAGCCCAAAATGGAAATGGCAATGGAAGCTCTGGGAAGAAGCCGAACCCGTTCAACAAAGGACATGTGAACCACGTGAGCGTGGAGGAGATTGAAGCTCAGCCTGATGCAGTAATAGGTAAGTTTTTGGTTAAGTCATTTACTGCAACTGTTCTTTTCGATACGGGTGCATCGCATTCATACATATCTAGGGGATTCGTAAACAAGTTTAAGATGTCCACCCAAGTTCTCAAAAGCCCCATGTTAGTAACCTCGCCAGGAGCAGAGTATAAGGCCACCCAAGGATGTTTTCAGATACCGTTGGCCATTGGAAGGCATGTTTTCCCCTCAGACCTCATTGTTTTGGAATCACAAGGTTTGGATGTGATTTTGGGAATGGATTGGCTATCGTTGTATGGAGGAAACATCGATTGTGCCAACAAGACGATTTTTCTTACCACCCCGGAAGGAAAAAGGATCAAGTATGTATCCAGACATATGCTGAAGAGGACTCAAGTGAATTCCTTATCAGGAGTTGTACAGGAGGAAGTACGAGTGGTGAAGGACTATCCGGATGTATTTCCAGAAGAGTTGCCAGGCATGCCACCAGATAGATACATTGAGTTCTTGATTGAACTTTTGCCAGGCACAGGGCCAATATCTAAGAGACCGTACAGGATGCCCGCAAAGGATTTGGAGGAAATTAAGAAACAGATCAAGGAGTTACTGGATAAAGGCTATATTCGCCCAAGTTCGTCACCTTGGGGATCACCAGTACTTCTAGTGGAGAAGAAAGATGGATCACTAAGGATGGTTGTTGATTACCGAGGATTGAATGAAGTGACCATCAAAAACAAGTACCCACTGCCGATGATCAATGATTTGTTTGACCGCCTGCAAGGAGCTAAAGTATTTTCCAAGATCGATCTACGATCAGGATACCATCAGTTGAAGATTCGAGAGCAGGATATACCCAAGACAGCATTTACCACCAGATATGGATTGTATGAGTATACCGTTATGTCATTTGGACTGACTAACGCACCGGCCTATTTCATGAACCTGATGAACAAAGTGTTTATGGAGTTTTTGGATAAGTTCGTCGTGGTGTTCATTGATGATATTTTAATCTTTTCCAAGGATGAAGAAGAGCATGAGGAGCATTTACGATTGGTACTTGAGAAGCTCAGAGAACATCAGTTATATGCCAAGTTCAGCAAATGTGAATTTTGGTTGAAGGAATTTGGATTCCTTGGACATGTTATTTCTGGAGAAGGAATAGCAGTAGACCCTGCCAAAGTTGACACAGTGACAAGTTGGGAATCACCCACGACAGTTGGAGAAATCCGGAGTTTTCTTGGACTTGCAGGATACTACCGGAGATTTATCGAGAATTTCTCAAGGATTGCTAAGCCCATGACCGAGCTATTGAAGAGGGACACCAAATTCAATTGGACTGAGGAATGTGAAGCTAGTTTCCAGGAGTTGAAGAAACGATTGGTTACATCACCAGTGTTGATTTTGCCAGATCAACGCAAGGACTATGAAGTTTATTGCGACGCTTCTCGTCGAGGACTTGGAGCAGTGCTTATGCAGGAAGGAAGAGTTGTTTCCTATGCTTCACGACAACTTAAACCCCATGAGAAGAATTATGCTACGCATGATTTGGAATTAGCAGCCGTGGTGCATGCATTGAAGACATGGAGACATTTTCTCATCGGAAACCATTGTGAGGTGTACACGGATCACAAGAGTTTGAAGTACATTTTCACGCAGAAGGAGTTAAACCTCAGACAGAGGAGATGGTTGGAGCTCATCAAAGACTACGATATGAGATTGCATTATCACCCTGGAAAGGCTAACGTAGTAGCAGACGCGTTGAGCCGCAAGAGTCATGTCAACACCCTCATGACAGGAGAGTTACCTCAGGAGTTAGCCAAGGACCTTCGCGAGCTATGTTTGGAAATAGTCCCAAGAGGCTATTTAGCGACATTGGAGATTCAGTCTACCTTGATGGAAAGGATCAGAGAAGCTCAGAAGACAGACAAGGAGATTGAAGAGATAAAGGAGAATATGAGCAAAGGAAAAGCCAAGGGATTTCGTGAGGATGAGCACGATACCTTATGGTTCGAGGACCGTGTATATGTGCCAAATGATCCGGAGATCAGGAAGTTGATTTTGCAAGAAGCCCATGATTCACCGTACTCGATTCACCCAGGGAATACCAAGATGTATTTGGATTTGAAGAATACTTTCTGGTGGACCGGAATGAAGAAGGATATTGCGGAGTTTGTAGCAGTTTGTGATGTATGTCAGAGAGTGAAAGTAGAGCATCAGAAGCCAGCAGGATTGCTACAGCCGTTGCCGATACCCGAATGGAAGTGGGATAAAATAGGCATGGATTTTATCACAGGATTACCCAGGACTCGTTCAGGCTATGACTCGATATGGGTTGTAGTCGACCGTTTGACGAAAGTAGCTCATTTCATTCCTGTGAAGACCACTTACACCAGTGCTAAGTTGGCAAAGATATACATGACCAGGATAGTATGTTTGCATGGAGTGCCGAGGACCATTGTATCAGACAGAGGAACCCAATTTACCTCAAAGTTTTGGAAGCAGTTACATGAAACATTGGGAACCAGGCTGGAATTTAGTACAACATTTCACCCGTAGACAGATGGACAGACCGAGAGAGTCAACCAGATTTTGGAGGACATGTTGAGAGCATGTGCGCTAGATTATGGATCTAGTTGGGACGACAATTTGCCATATGCAGAGTTTTCATATAACAACAGTTATCAGACCAGTTTGAAGATGGCCCCTTTCGAAGCTTTGTACGGAAGGAGGTGTAGAACACCGTTGTTATGGGACGAAGTTGGAGACCGTCAGTTGTTTGGGCCAGATTTGATTAAGGAGTCTGAACAGAAAGTAAAGTTGATTCGCGATAGGCTCAAGGTAGCCCAGTCCAGGCAGAAGAGTTACGCTGATTCTAAACGCAAGGAGACAGTTCACGAAGTCGGAGACAGAGTGTATCTTCGAGTATCACCACTTCGAGGAGTAAAGCGTTTTGGAGTTAAGGGAAAGTTAGCGCCTCGTTTTATCGGACCATACAGAGTGTTGAAACGTATGGGAGAAGTTGCCTACAAGCTGGAATTGCCCGAAGGATTGTCTGAAGTTCATGATGTATTTCATGTTTCGCAGTTGAAGAAGTGCCACGCAGAGATGGCTGAGATACCACTGAGAGATACTGTGCCACTGGAAGCGATTCGGTTGGAAAGTGATTTGACTTATGAGGAGAAACCCGTTAAGATTCTCGAGTATGCCAGCCGAGTTACCCGCAGCAAGGTTATTAAGTTTTGCAAAGTCCAGTGGAGTCACCACACAGAAGATGAGGCCACCTGGGAGCGAGAGGAAGATCTATGGAAAAACCACTCCCACCTGTTTTCTAGCCAACCCGAATCTCGAGGGCGAGATTCATCTTAAGGGGGGTAGGTTTGTAACATCCTAAATTTTCAATTTGGAATGTTATACATAGATCATCATTTGCATATCATGTTTTGTTGCATTTTGACAAAATCCTCGATAAATCCTAAGCAACTCAAGGACCCTCGGAGAGAGAGTTGGGGATTTTCTAGAATTTTCTTATTTGATTTTTCAAACGAGGATTGGAATTTTTAATTATTTTTCTCTCCGGAAAAATATTTCAATATTAAATAAACGAGAGGAGATAATATGACTTCTCCAAAACATTGAAATACTGGAGGAAAAATGTTAAAAACATTATTTGGGATTTATTTGGATTTTATTTGCAATTTTATTGCATTTAAAAAAATATGCATGTTTTCAAAATATTTATTTTTGATTTTAAAAATGTTCACCCTATTCTAGATTTTCTAATTAGACGGGGAAAATTTATTTCATATTTTTTCTGATTTTTATTTATTTTTCTACGCAATATTTTCCGCGGAACTTATTTTAAAAAAAATACGCGCCCGCGCCGACTCGGCCGAGCCCAGCCGACGGCCCGCCCCGTCGCCTCTCCTCTTCCCGCACGCCCGCCGCCGCCGAAGTCCGAGCTCGCCACGGGAGCCGCCGCCGCCTCGGGTTTGCCCCTTCCCCAAGCCGCCCGCACCCCCCCTCCATATATACCCCCTCTCCGTTTTCCTCGCCACCGCCGCCGCCGCCCGCATCTAGCCCCGCCGCCGCCGCCTTTTTGCCTCGCCGCCGCCGCCGGGAGTCGCCGGAGCCGCCGCCCCGCCCGCCGGAGCACCCCCCCGAGCCCCGCCGCCCCTCGCGCCCGAGCCCCGCCCGCCGGAGCCCTCGCTGAGCCCGCCGCCGAGGTACTGCCGCCGGTCGTCTCGTGTTGACCGGTTTTCTGTAAAAAAAACCTTTTGTTTAAAAAAAACCCTAGATCGATTTTTTTTGGTTTTCTTATTTCGCGAGCGTTCACTGAACCGTTCGTTTTAACGAACGCGTTCATCGGTTTTTCTCTGTTAACGAACGTTCGTTATTTAACCGTTCGTCCGTTTTCTTTTTCGTCGGATTTTCTCGTTATTTTCTCGGATTCGATTTCCGATCGAATTTTCAAACCTGTTTAACTTTTCGCTCGTTTATCGGAATCAGGTGATTCAAGCGCCTAGAGTTTCATCTCGAAATTCTCTTTCCGTTTACCTACTCAAACAAGTTTTTTCTACAGTAAAATTTGACCTAGATCCAGATTAGCAAACAAAGTTTCTTTCCTTCGCCGTTTGACTTTCGTTGCTCTTTTTTCGAGTTGATTCTTTTTGCAAACCGGAGTTCTTAAGTTGAACTTTCTGGTTGGATCTTTCATTCGAGTTTTACCTGTGCATTAGATGAGTACTGATTGTATGCTTGTTTGTTTGCGATAGAGTACCCGGAGTGTGCCGCTTGTTACTTCGACTCGCTAGGTTTTGCGGATCATCAGCAAGGCAAGTAACACTTTGATCATACCCCGTTCATACCCAGTTTTACTGCATTAGATCTGTTTTCCTCAAACACTTGCATGATTAGGATCTAATTAAATTGTGGGTATTGGGAAGTAGTTGAGGTAGTAGCTATTACCTGTTTTTCTTATCAAACCCTTGGGAGTTACTTCTACGTTGCTTTTATATTGCCATGCTATGCTCGTAGACGTGGATTGGGTTTGAGTGATATTCACGACAGATGTGAGATTGTTAATAATGGTTCAACTTAAGGTGGCAACTAAAACTCACATCTGGGTGGATTGAGGCACCTGGAGAACCCAGTGTTGTCTGTTTGTATAAGGACCGCCACCCAGGCTCAAAGGGATCATAAGATTATTCATGCTAGAAACTTCCGTGTGCAGCCACAAGCTATTATGGGCTCTAGCATAGCTGAGTAGGTTACAGGATCTCTTGAAGAGGTGGACTAGCAGATGTAGGGGAAAGTAGGTGTACCGGTCCATCCAGAGTAGAGTGATTGTTTCTGAAAGACTGTGTCTCGGTCATCCGTTTCTCAAACATCATGCAGTGCGAGAATCAAGCGGAGGCGATCGAGTCTTGTGGGGAAAAGTGCACAAACATCTGCAGAGTGTACAAACTGATCATGATTAGCCGTGTCCCCGGTTATGGACAACTTGAGTATCTAGTATCTGGATTATCATTTGAATCTCATCACCGTGATACTTATAATTAATTTTGTTGGGTTAATGATGACACTTAATTGGGATTGAGTTGGAGGTACCTTCTCAATGTTTCAACCACCATGATAGTTAAATAAAATTTATTCCTTTGCAGTAGGATAAAATTGGCTTTTCGCAAAAACTGTAACCATAGAGCCTTTCCACCAGCCATATATGCATATAGTATAGCATTATCATTGTTCATTGCTCTCCATGTGTTGCTTTGCCAGCATATTCTATGTGCTGACCCGTTTCGGGCTGCAACGTTTCATGTTGCAGACTTTTCAGACGACGAGTAAGGTGCCTTAGGTCGTGGTCTTATACTCAGTGATGCCGCTGGAGTTGATGGACTCACTCATCTTCCAAGTCTTCCGCTGTTATCGTTATTAGATGGCCTTAAGCCATGTTTATACTTAATCTCTTCGGAGATATTCGATGTAATAAGTGTCTGATTGCTACTCTGTTATAAATCCTCCATTTGTACTGTGCGTGTCAGCATTACTGATCCAGGGATGACACTGGTGCACAGCAGCACAGGCCATTTGAGGTCTGGTCGCTACAAGTGATAATCCCCAAGTGCAGGGAATCATCGTAACAATTCCCAACGGTGGAGGTGATAAGTATGGAGTGTCGAACCCATAAGGAGCTAAAGGTAAGATCAATATTCTCTCAAGTCCTATCTGCCACTGATACGACTCTACGTATACCGAACGTTTGCTTCCAACTAGAAACGAGAAATAAAACTACGTTGTGGGTATGAAGAGGATAACTTTGCATGATATCGGAGATCTAAAACATAAAAGTATGTGCTATTATCATAAATTTAGCATATATTACTAAATATTATAAATTGCGAGTGTGGAATAATGATGGGTCAGTGTGCGGAATTATCCTAGGCAATTGTTAACAAGACCGGTAATCACTATTGCAATTTCATATGAGGAAGAGGCATAAGCTAACATACTTTCTCGTCTTGGATCATATGCACTTATGATTGGAACTCTAGCAAGCATCCGCAACTACTAAAGATCATTAAGGTAAAACCCAACCATAGCATTAGAGCATCAAGTCCCCTTTATCCCATACGTTGTGACCCACTTATCCGTGTTTATGCTTCTGTCACTCAAGCAACGCAGACAATAAGTAAACCATGGACATATTGCAACACCCTATAGCGGGAATCCCTCACGCTTGCGCAACACGGAGGGCACCATAGGACAGCACCAAAATAAAACATAGAACTCATACCAATCTAGATCATCAATCAACCCAAAGACAAACGATATCTACTCAAAACATCATAGGATGGCAACACATCATTGGATCATAATATGTGGCATAAAGCACCATGTTCAAGTAGGGATTACAACGGGGTGCGGGAGAGTGGACCGCGTAAAATAGATGAGGATGGTGATGTTGATGAAGACGATCACCGCGGCGATGATTCCCCTCCCGATGGCACTCCGACGCCACTGAGAGAGAGGAGGAGAGGTTCTCCCCCTTGTGCTTCCTCCTCCATGGCCTCCCCCTAGATGGGGAGAGGTTCTCCCTCTGGATCTTGGCCTTCATGGCGATGATGGCCCCTCCAGGATCCACCTCCATGGCCTCCGGTGATGATGGCCCCCTTCGGCAGGGTGCCGGAGAGGGCCTAGATTGATTTCTCGTGGCTATAGAGGCTTGCGGCGGCGGAACTTCCGATCTAGGTTAATTTCTGGAGGTTTCTGTATTTATAGGAGAGGTTGGCGTCAAGAACAAGTCAAGGGGCCCCACGGGTAGTCCATGAGGCACAGGGGCACGCCCAGGGGGGTGGGCGCGCCCCCACCCTCGTGGGGCTCCGGGACTCCCCTCCGGTAGATTTTTGTTCCAGTATTTTTTTATATTTTCCAGAAAAATTCTCCGTTGATTTTCAGCGCATTCCGAGTACTTTTATTTCTGCACAAAAACAACACCACGGTAGTTCTGCTGAAAACAGCGTCAGTCCGGGTTAGTTCTAATCAAATCATACCAAGATCATAGAAAACAATAGTAAACATGACATGAATACTTCATAAATTATCGATACGTTGGAGATGTATCAGCATCCCCAAGCTTAATTCCTGCTCGTCCTCAAGTAGGTAAATGATAAAAGAAATAATTTATGAAGTGTGAATGCTAGCAAGTGCACAAGTTTGATCAATGATAATTTCAATCACCTTTTCTAGCATCATTATATGTCATAACAGTAGCTCATCTCATAAAACTTGTCATGATCAAGTAACGAGGTATTCACATGTTAAAGTATAGATCATAAACTTTCTTGAAACTAACAAACTATACTCTCAGTCATCAAACAATTGCAATTCATCTTATTTCAAGGAAGGGTCTATGTCAGAGCTTTGATTCAGCAAACTCCACATACTCAACTATCATTTAATCTTTCACAATTGCTAACACTCACGTGATATTTATGGGTTCAAAGTTTTAATCGGACACAGAGAAAGATAGGGGCTTATAGATTCGCCTCCCAACCTTTTACCTCAAGGGTAAAGTCAACAATAATAGTTCATGATAACTTACATCCAATTGGATATATATATATATATATATATATATATATATATATATATATATATATATATATATATATCAGGATCTTTCCAACACAATGCGCTTGCCAAAGGATAAAATGTAAAAAGGAAAGGTGAAGATCACCATGACTCTTGTATAAGGTATAAGACAAGAATAAAAGATAGGCCATTCGCAGAGGGAAGCAGAGGTTGTCATGTGCTTTTAAGGTTGGATGCACAAAATCTTAATGCAAAAGAATGTCA
Organism: Aegilops tauschii subsp. strangulata; assembly: GCF_002575655.3. NCBI lineage: Eukaryota > Viridiplantae > Streptophyta > Magnoliopsida > Poales > Poaceae > Aegilops > Aegilops tauschii. The sequence goes on along the minus strand of NC_053038.3, from coordinate 45,471,900 downwards.
CTTTATTTTGCCTCTTGTGATAGAGACCTTTATTATGCAGTCCGTCGCTTTTATTTCTTCCCTATCACAAGTTCGTATAAAGCTTATTTTCTTCGCACTAATAGATCATACATATTTAGAGAGCAATTTTTATTGCATGCACCGATGACAACTTACTTGAAGGATATTACTCAATCCATAGGTAGTTATGGTGGACTCTCATGGCAAAACTAGTTTAAGGGATATTTGGAAGCACAAGTAGTATCTCTACTTGGTGCAAATAATTTGGCTAGCATGAGGGAAAGGCAAGCTCAGCATGTTGGATGATCCATGACAATATACTTTATTTTGGATATAAGAAAACATAACCCATTACGTTGTCTTCCTTGTCCAACATCAACGTTTTAGCATGTCATATTTTAGTGAGTGCTCACAATTACAAAAGATGTCCAAGATAGTATATTTATATGTGAAATCTCTTTTCCTTCAATATTCTTTCATGAATTGTTCAAGTGACCAATTCCGCGTTTGCTAACCTTCAATAAGTTTACTAGCTATACTTATTATGTGTGAAGTCATTACTCCCCATGTTATAAGCATATGAAACATATATAAATTCAGATTTATATTATTCAATTCATTCAACCATTTACTCATAGGATATACGTGAAGCACGTGAGTAAATGACAAACTACCTCAAAAGACATAAGTGGAGGACAAGGAGTAGTCAAATAATTAACTAGCCATGGGAGGATTCCTTTTCATTCAAGATTTCAGATCCAATGATTTTATTCAAACAGCAAGTAAAATTGAAAATACGCTCCAAGCAAAACACATATCATGTGACGAATAAAAATACAGCTCCAAGTAAGGTATACCGATAGTTTTGAAGACGAAAGAGGGGATGCCTTCCGGGGTATCCCCAAGAATAGGCGCTTGAGTCTTCCTTGAATATTACCTTGGGGTGCCTTGGGCATCACCAAGCTTAGGGTCTTTCCACTCCTTATTCTCCTCATATCGATATCTCACCCAAAGCTTGAAAACTTCAACCACACAAAACTTAACGGAACTTCGTGAGATAGGTTAGTATGATAAAGAGTAAACCATTCACTTTGGTACTGTCAAAGATAAGGTTCATAATTGTTATCACATAATGCCTACTGTACCATATCATTTCTACAATTTATATTGAGAAATATAAGCCATAGAAACTAGAAAACAAGCAAACTATGCAATGAAAACAGAATCTGTCAGAAACAGAACAGTCTGTAATGATCTGAACAACAACCATACTTATGCTACTCCAAAAATTATGAAATAAATTGTTGGACATGAGGAATTTGTCTATTAATCTTCTTCAAAAAGAATCAACTCAAAAGCACTCTTCTGTAAAAAATGACAGCTAATCTCGTGAGCGCAAAGTTTCTTTTTTTTACAGCAAGATCACATTAACTTTCACCCAAGTCTTCCCAAAGGTCTTACTTGGCATTTTATTCAAACAAAAGCTATAAAACATGATTACTAAAGTAGCTTAATCATGTAAACACACAAAAACATTAAGGGTAAATATTGGGTTGTCTCCCAACAAGCGCTTTTCTTTAGTGCCTTTTAGCTAGGCATGATGATTTCAATGATGCTCACATAAAAGATAAGAATTGAAAAATAAAGAGAGCATCATGAAGAATATGACTAGCACATTTAAATCTAACCCACTTCCTATGCCTAGGGGTTTTGTGAGCACTTAATTTATAGGAACAAGAATCAACTAGCATAGGAAGGCAAAACTAGTATAACTTCAAACCTTTAAGCATATAGAGAGGAAACTTGATATTATTGCAATTCCCACAAGCATATATTCCTCCCTCATAATAATTTTCAGTAGCATCATGAATTAATTCAACAATATAACCATCACATAAATCATTCTTTTCATGATCTACAAGCATAGAAATTTTCTACTCTCCACATAAGCAAAATTCTTCTCATTCGGAATAGTGGGATCACTAATTCCTAAACTTGACACTCTTCCAAACCCACTTTAGATCATAGTATTATTCATACTCCAAAAGATATAAGTGAAGTTCATGGAGCATTCTACAATTAATATAGACTAACCAATATCCAAGCTCAAAATATATAAGTGAAGCACACGAAGCATTCTATAAAACCATACTCGAAAGATTTAAGTGAAGCACAAAGAACATTCTATTAGGTCATACTCAAAAGATATACGTGAAGCACATAAATTATTCTATATATCAATGAAGGGCTATCTCATGCTAGCATGGTTCTTAAAGGAAAAACAAAAAAACACAAAGGACACAAATCATGTGAACAAAACAAAAACCGAGGTATACCGATATTTGTTGAAGAAGAAAGATGGGATGCCAACCGGGGCATCCCCAAGCTTAGATGCTTGAGTATCCTTTGAAATATTTACTTGGGGTGCCTTGGGCATCCGCAAGCTTGAACTCTTGGCTCTCTTTATTCTTCTCATATTGATAGCTCCTCGATCTTCGAACACTTCATCCACACAAAACTTTAACAAAAACTTTGTGAGATCCGTTAGTGTAATAAAGCAAACTGCCACTTTAAGGTACTGTAATCAACTCATTCTTTATTTATATTGGTGTTAAACCTACTGTATTCCAACTTCTCTATGGTTCATACCCCCCGATACTAGCCATAGATTCATCAAAATAAGCAAACAACACGCGAAAAAACAGAATCTGTCAAAAACAGGACAGTCTATAGTAATCTGGAAGTTTAGTAAACTTATGTAACTCCAAAAATTATGAAATAAGTTTGAACATTTGAACAATTTGTACAGAAGTAATGTGTAAAAAGTTTCAGACCCATTTGACCTTCCAGTAAAAAATGTAAAATCACGCGCTACAGCCAAAGTTTCTGTTTTTGTTCTGCACATAGTAAAAAGTAATCTAATCATCCTAAAACCAAAGCTTGGCACATTATTTTTATAATACAATGGATATACACAAGGGGATAATTATTTACAGAGAAACTTCCATGAAAAATTCTACATTTTTTCCGTGAGCATGAACACAAGTGCTCAAGGTCGACCCTCACTTCTTCAATGCATAACTTTCCAATCACTTCTCTTTTTGAAAAACTTTTTAGGCATGATAGGCAAGTAAATTTTTTTGTATTTTAATTCTTTTAATTTTTTTTGTATGTTTCACGCACAACTAAACAGAAACAAAAAGGAAAAACAAAATCTACTTAGTGAAGAAAGCAAACAAGCACACACGAGAATATCAACCCCACGCTATTGCTCCCCGGCAACGGCGCCAGAAAAGAGCTTGATAATCCCCAAGTGCACGGAATCATCGTAACAATTCCCAAAGGTGGAAGTGATAAGTATGGAGTGTCGAACCCACAAGGAGCTAAAGGTAAGATCAATATTCTCTCAAGTCCTATCTGCCACTGATACGACTCTACATATACCGAACGTTTGCTTCCAAGTAGAAACGAGAAATAAAACTACGTTGTGGGTATGACGAGGATAACTTTGCATGATATTGGAGAGCTAAAACATAAAAGTAGGTGCTATTATCATAAAGTTAGAATATATTACTAAATATTATAAATAGCGAGTGTGGAATAATGATGGTCGGTGTGCGGAATTATCCTAGGCAATTGTTAACAAGACCGGTAATCACTATTGCAATTTCATATGAGGAAGAGGCATATGCTAACATACTTTCTCGTCTTGGATCATATGCACTTATGATTGGAACTCTAGCAAGCATCCGCAACTACTAAAGATCATTAAGGTAAAACCCAACCATAGCATTAGAGCATCAAGTCCCCTTTATCCCATACGTCGTGACCCACTTATCCGTGTTTATGCTTCTGTCACTCAAGCAACGCAGACAATAAGTAAACCATGGACATATTGCAACACCCTATAGCGGGAATCCCTCACGCTTGCGCAACACGGAGGGCACCATTGGACAGCACCAAAATAAAACATACAACTCATACCAATCTAGATCATCAATCAACCCAAAGACAAAGGATATCTACTCAAAACATCATAGGATGGCAACACATCATTGGATCATAATATGTGGCATAAAGCACCATGTTCAAGTAGGGATTACAGCGGGGTGCGGGAGAGTGGACCGCATAAAATAGATGAGGATGGATATGTTGATGAAGACGATCACCGCGGCGATGATTCCCCTCCCGATGGCACTCCAGCGCCACCGAGAGAGAGGAGGAGAGGTTCTCCCCCTTGTGCTTCCTCCTCCATGGCCTCCCTCCTAGATGGGGAGAGGTTCTCCCTCTGGATCTTCGCCTGCATGGCGATGATGGCCCCTCCAGGATCCTCCTCCATGTTCTTCGGTGATGATGGCCCCCTCCGACAGGGTGCCGGAGAGGGCCTAGATTGATTTCTCGTGGCTACAGAGGCTTACGGCGGCGGAACTTCTGATCTAGGTTAATTTTTGGAGGTTTCTCTATTTATAGGAGAGGTTGGCGTCGAGAACAAGTCAGGGGGCCCCACGGGTAGTCCACGAGGCACAGGGGCGCGCCCCCCACCCTTGTGGGGCCCCCGGGACTCCCCTCCGGTAGATTTTTGTTCCAGTATTTTTTATATTTTCTTGAAAAATTCTCCGTTGATTTTCAGCGCATTCCGAGAACGTTTATTTCTGCACAAAAACAACACCACGGTAGTTCTGCTGAAAACAGCGTCAGTCCGGGTTAGTTCTAATCAAATCATACCAAGATCATATAAAACAATAGTAAACATGGCATGAATACTTCATAAATTATCGATACGTTGGAGACGTATCAAGGAGCCCCCGCGAGGCCGATGAGTGGCACTTGGGGAGACTCCAGGGCGTGTACAGCCCCACTCATTATTACGTGAGAGTGTCATGGGTAGAACTTGCGAAGATGCTGTATGTTCCAAGCATTCTGGATGGGGACCCCGTCCCGCGTCTCCAGGCGTACGACACCGGGCATGGAGATGCGGGCAATCCATAACAGGCCATCCCACATGGACGAGAGCTTGTGAAGGCCCTCCCTGGAAAGGACCCGCCTCAGGACGAGGTCTCCCACATCGAGGGTCAGGGAGCGGATGCTGCGCAGTGGTAACACCGCAGAGCCTGCTGGTACCTCGCTGCGTGGAGTGAGGCCAGGCAACGAGCCTCCTCCCCGAGCACAAGATCCATTCCCCGTGAGGCATCCTGACGTGCCTCATCGAATGCCAGGACCGGCGGGGAGAAATGCTTGTCCTCATGTGGGAGGACCGCCTCAGCCCCGTAGACAAGGAAGAACGGTGTATCGCCGGTGGGCTTAGTCACGGTGGTGCGGATGGACCACAACACGGACTGAAGCTCACCGAGTCAACCCCTGCCGCAGGCCTCAAGCTTCTTCTTGAGGCTCCTTGCCTTGAGGCCCCTTAGGACCTCCACGTTGGCGCGCTCAGCCTGGCCGTTGCTCCGTGGGTGCTCCACCGAAGCGTAGCATATCTGTGTTCCAAGATTAGCACAATATGTCCTGAAGAGGTTGCTTGTGACTTGGGAGCCATTGTCAGTAATGATACGGTTGGGGACATCGAAGCGGATCACGAGGCCCTTGATGAACTTGACGGTTGAGCCAGCGGGGATGGTGCGAACAGCCTCCAATTCCACCCACTTGGTGAACTTGTCGATGGCGACGTAGAGGTAGCGGTACCCGCCAGCTGCCCGAGGAAACGGGCCCAGGATATCCAGCCCCCAGACCGCGAAGGGCCATGAGAGCGGGATGGTCTGGAGACCTTGCGTGGGCTGGTGAATTTGCTTGGCATGGAACTGGCAGGCCTCGCAGGATCGCACCAGCTCGGTGGCGTCGTTGAGCGTCGTAGGCCAGTAGAACCCGCTGCGGAACACCTTGCCCACGAGGGTGCGCGACGAGGAGTGGTGTCCGCAATCTCCGCCATGGATGTGTGAAGGAAATATGCCCTAGAGGCAATAATAAAGTTATTATTTATTTCCTTATTTCATGATAAAATGTTTATTATTCATGCTAGAATTGTATTAACCGGAAACATAATACATGTGTGAATACATAGACAAACAGAGTGTCACTAGTATGCCTCTACTTGACTAGCTTGTTGATCAAAGATGGTTATGTTTCCTAACCATAGACATGACTTGTCATTTGATAAACGGGATCACATCATTAGGAGAATGATGTGATTGACTTGACCCATTCCGTTAGCTTAGCACTTGATCGTTTTAGTTTACTGCTATTGCTTTCTTCATGACTTATACATGTTCCTATGACTATGAGATTATGCAACTCCCGATTACCGGAGGAACACTTTGTGTGCTACCAAACATCACAACGTAACTGGGTGATTATAAAGGTGCTCTACAGGTGTGTCCAATGGTACTTGTTGAGTTGGCATAGATCGAGATTAGGATTTGTCACTCCGATTGTCGGAGAGGTATCTCTGGGCCCTCTCGGTAATGCACATCACTATAAGCCTTGCAAGCAATGCAACTAATGAGTTAGTTGCGAGATGATGCATTACAGAACGAGTAAAGAGACTTGCGGTAACGAGATTGAGCTAGGTATTGAGATACCGACGATCGAATCTCGGGCAAGTAACATACCGATGACAAAGGGAGCAACGTATGTTGTTATGCGGTTTGACCGATAAAGATCTTCGTAGAATATGTAGGAACCAATATGAGCATCCAGGTTCCGCTATTGGTTATTGACCGGAGACGTGTCTCGGTCATGTCTACATAGTTCTCGAACCCGTAGGGTCCGCACGCTTAACGTTTGGTGACGATCGGTATTATGAGTTTTAGTGTTTTGATGTACCGAAGGTAGTTCAGAGTCCCGGATATGATCACGGACATGACGAGGAGTCTTGAAATGGTCGAGACGTAAAGATCAATATATTGGACGACTATGTTCGGACACCGGAAGTGTTTCGGGAGGTTTCGGACATATACCGGAGTACCGGGGGGTTACCGGAACCCCCCAGAGAGTATATTGGGCCTAATGGGCCCTAGTGGGAGAGGAGGAGGGGCGGCCAGGGCAGCCGCGCGCCCCCTCCCCCTCTAGTCCGAATTGGACAATGAGGGGGGGGCCCCCTTTCCTTCTCTCCTTCTCTGCCTTCCTTCTCCTCTCCTACTCCTACTTGGAAGGGGGAGTCCTACTCCCAGTGGGAGTAGGAATCCTCATGGGGCGCGCCATAGGAGGCCGGCCCCCTCCCCCTCCTCCACTCCTTTATATACGGGGAGGGGGGCACCCCACGGAGACACAACAATTGATCATTGATCTCTTACACTACAAAAAAAAGACACATCCGTGACATTTTGGGCCGAACGAATTGTTTTTCTGTCATACTTATGACACTTCTATGACGATAATTGTGACAAAACACGGTATCATCATAGATGTGGTGGGCTCCTACTTCTATGACAAAAAATCATGATAGAAAATGGGCTTTTCGTCCTGGGCGGGCCGGAGGCGCAGCTGCATGATATTCTTTGGGCCGTCCATGACGGAAAAAACCGTGGTAGAAGTGAGGGCGAGGAAAATATCGGGGTGTTCCTGGTTACGATGGGTGGTCGGGGCCGAGCGATGCGCGTTTCTCTCATACACGCACGCGCGTGGGTGCGAGAGGCGTTGGGCTCTAACTGAACCCGAGTGAGGCATTGGGCTCTAACTGAACCCGAGCGATTGCACTGCAGGCTACGCGTTACTAAACCCGAGCGATCGATCGATGGCTGTTAACTGAACCCGATCGAGCGATTCCTTCGCTACTGCTGCTAACTGAAGATGATCGATGCTGCCTCTAGATGAACAGTGAGCGTTGCTGGGGGTTTGGATGAACAGTTCCCGGTGGGGGTGGATGAACAGGACCCCGTGGTGTTGCCTCTGGATGAACAGTGAGTGTTGCTGGGGGGGTGGATGAACAGTTCCCGGTGGGGGTGGATGAACAGGACCCCGTGGTGTTGCCTCTAGATGAACAGGACCCCGATCGATCGAGCCGGTTGGGGCTGGATGAACAGGACCCTGTGGAGGGCTGGATGAACAGGACCACCCCATGGAGGGCTAGATGAACAGTAGACGATGGAGGGCTGGATGAACAGTAGCCCGTGGAGGGGTGGTTGAACAGTAGCCTGTGGAGAGGGTTGGTTGAACAGTAGCTGGTGGAGTAGCGCGCGGTGGAGGCTGGATGAACAGGAGCCCGTGGATGAACAGTCGCAGGTGGAGGCTGGAGGAGGTCGACGGTGGATGAACAGTAGCCCATGGAGGCTAGAGGGGGTCGACGGTGGAGATGAATAGTATCCCGTGGAGTCCCGTTTTGCGGTACGCCACACCCCTCCCGATGAACAGGAACCCCGTTTTGACCGTAGCGCTCCAACACAAGTCCGTTTCCTCCGTTTTGCGGTACGCCACACCCCTCCCGATGAACAGGACCCCCGTTTCGACTGTAGTGCTCCAACACAAGTCTGTTTCCTCCGTTTTGTGGTACGCCACACCCCTCCCAATCAACAGGACCCCTGTTTCGATCGTAGGAGGTCCATTTCCTCTGTTTTGCGGTACGCCAAAACCCTCCCGATGAACAGGATCCCGTTTCGACCGTGGCCGGTCGAACACAAGGCCGTTTCCTCCATTCTACGATACGCCAGGCCTCGTTTCCATCGGCTGTTCCATCCAAGCCGGTTGGCTCCCACGCGTTCCGTTGCCTCCCGATGAACACGACGCATTACGTTGCCTCCCCATGAACACGACGACGACACAGTTTCTTCGTTCCGACCCAGCCATGTACATGACCCCTGGCCGTACGTATGCGCGAGTAGGCGTTCGAGACCCCGCTCGTATGTACGTATGTGGCTGTATTTTCTTTCTTGCACACTGACCGTTGTACGTACGTGTACATGCTACATGCGCGCCTCTACTACGACACATGCGTGCTCTACATCGACCAGTATGTACATACACGTTCGCGACCAGAATGACAACGCTACGTACGCTTCGACCAGGTGGGTCCCGACTGTCAGGCACTTCCTTGCGTGCGAAGATATAGCTAGTGGCTCCCAGCAGTCAGGGGGCGAATCATTTTTTTCGCCCGGACGCACTTCCTTGCGTGCGAAGATGTAGCTGGTGGGTCCCAGCAGTCTGGGGGGAAACATTTTTTTCGCGAAATACGGTGGCCCGTCCGGTGGGTCCCCGCTGTCAGGTGCAGGAATAATTATTTTGCGCCTAATAAGGAGGCACTTCCTTGAGGCTGTCATGGACCCAGCTGTCAGCCTCTCCAGGTACAGTACTCTTCCGATGGAAGTCGGTCATTGACCACGCCGCGCCGAGAGCACCAAGGCAGTGAACGACGGCGAGTCCTAGGAAGGGGATGACGCGGAGCCAGGGAAGACGCGGAAGTGGATGCCCACGCGTAGAGGAGTATGAGGGTTCACTGGTTCGCTGCGGTGTGAGGCTGCCGTCGCCGCAGAATAACAGGGGGTGTGGGTGAGTAGAGGGATGACCTGGCCAGCGGTGGGAGTAATAGGGGGCGGTGAGGCCTCTGCGGCATCGCAGCCGGCCAAGGGAGGCAGGAGCACGAGGCACGACCGGCGCTGGTTTGGGCGGCTGGAGCAAGAAGACCAGAGGTTGAAGAAGCACTACGGCCGTTGGATGGTCATCGTACGGTCACTGGAACTAGAATCGTGCATATTGACTAAGTTGACAAAGCCCTCCATCCCCGTCAACTTAGTAGGCCCACAAGTCAGCCTGCCACTATACTAGGTCCCAGCTAGCAGGGGGAGTATTCATTTTTTTGTGCGTAATAAGGAGGCACTTCCTTGTGTGCGAAGATATAGCTGGTGGGTCCGAGCTGTCAGCGGCGGTAACATTTTTTAGGCGAAATACAGAGGCCCTTTCGGTGGGTCCCAGATGTCAGGTGGAGGAATCATTATTTTGCGCGTAATAAGGAGGCACTTCCTTGCGTGCGGCCGTGGACCCAGCTGTTAGCCTCTCCACGTACAGTCCACTTCAGATGCATGTCGGTCGTTGACCACGTTGACCAGGCCGCGCCGAGAGCACCAGGGCGGTGGACGACGACGAGGCCTAGGAAGGGAACGACACGGAGGAAGGGAAGACTCGGCAGTTGTTTCCTACACGGAGGAGACTACGACTGTATGACGGTTTACTGGTTCGTCTACCGTCGTTGGAGAATAAAAGCAGGTTGAAGGAAATATGCCCTAGAGGCAATAATAAAGTATTATTTATTTCCTTATATCATGATAAATGTTTATTATTCATGCTAGAATTGTATTAACCGGAAACATAATACATGTGTGAATATATAGACAAACAGAGTGTCACTAGTATGCCTCTACTTGACTAGCTCGTTAATCAAAGATGGTTATGTTTCCTAGCCATAGACATGAGTTGTCATTTGATTAACGGGATCACGTCATTAGGAGAATGACGTGATTGACTTGACCCATTCCGTTAGCTTAGCACTCGATCGTTTAGTATGTTGCTATTGCTTTCTTCATGACTTACACATGTTCCTATGACTATGAGATTATCCAACTCCCGTTTACCAGAGGAACACTTTGTGTGCTACCAAACGTCACAACGTAACTGGGTGATTATAAAGGTGCTCTACAGGTGTCTCCAAAGGTACTTGTTGGGTTGGCGTATTTCGAGATCAGGATTTGTCACTCCGATTGTCGGAGAGGTATCTCTGGGCCCACTCGGTAATGCACATCACTATAACCCTTGCAAGCATTGTGACTAATGAGTTAGTTGCGGGATGATGTATTACGGAACGAGTAAAGAGACTTGCCGGTAACGAGATTGAACTAGGTATCGAGATACCGACGATCGAATCTCGGGCAAGTAACATACCGATGACAAAGGGAACAACGTATGTTGTTATGCGGTCTGACCGATAAAGATCTTCGTAGAATATGTAGGAACCAATATGAGCATCCAGGTTCCGCTATTGGTTATTGACCGGAGAGGTGTCTCGGTCATGTCTACATAGTTCTCGAACCCGTAGGGTCCGCACGCTTAAAGTTACGATGACAGTTATGTTATGAGTTTATATGTTTTGATGTACCGAAGGTTGTTCGGAGTCCCGGATGTGATCACGGACATGACGAGGAGTCTCGAAATGGTCGAGACATAAAGATTGATATATTGGACGACTATATTCGGACACCGGAAGTGTTCCGGAGAAGTTTCGGATAAAACCGGAGTGCCGGAGGGGTTACCGGAACCCCCCGGGGAAGTATTGGGCCTTAGTGGGCCTGAGGGGAGGGAGAGGGCAGCAGCCCAGGAGGTGGCGCGCCCCCTCCCATGAGGAGTCCGAATTGGACTAGGGGAGGGGGTGCAGCCCCTCTTTCCCTCTCCCTCTCCCTCTCTTTCCTTCCCCCTTCTCTCTTCCTAGTTGGACTAGGAAAGGGGAGTCCTACTCCTACTAGGAGGAGGACTCCCCCCCTCTTTGGCGCGCCCCAAGGGCCAGCCGGCCTCCCCTTTGCTCCTTTATATACGGGGGTAGGGGGGCACCTCTGAACACACAATTGATATACGATATTTTAGCCGTGTGCGGTGCCCCCCTCCACCATATTACACCTCGATAATATCGTTGGGGAGCTTAGGCGAAGCCCTGCGTCGGTAGAACATCATCATCGTCACCACGCCGTCGTGCTGACGAAACTCTCCCTCAACACTCGGCTGGATCAGAGTTCGAGGGACGTCATCGAGCTGAACGTGTGCTGAACTGGGAGGTGCCGTGCGTTCGGTACTTGATCGGTCGGATCGTGAAGACGTACGACTACATCAACCGCGTTGTGATAACGCTTCCGCTTTCGGTCTACGAGGGTACGTGGACACCACTCTCCCCTCTCGTTGCTATGCATCACCATGATCTTGCGTGTGCGTAGGAAATTTTTCAAATTACTACGTTCCCCAACACAGGTGTGGGTGAGTAGAGGGATGGTTAGGCCAGCGATGGGAGTACGGTGGGGCGGTGAGGCCTGCACGGCAGCACAGCCGGCCGCGGGGAGGAGGGAGCAGGCAGTCCCGCCGGCGCTTGTTTGAGCGGCTGGAGCAGGAAGAGCAAAGATTGAAGAAGCACGACGGCCGTTGGATGGACATCCAACAGTCACTGCTTGTGCGTCAACCTTTTTTTAGGAAAGCCTCAAATCTGTGGAAACAGCATACAACCCATCTGCCATTATTTCTAATAATTTATAGCCCATTTGCTAATTCTTAAGGTTTTTTTGGAGCCCATATTCTTTTTGTTAGCATTACAGCCCATATTGTGGCCACGGTTAAAAAATTATACGAAATTTTGCATATTTCGGTGCGGTCCGAACTGTTTTTAATCCTGAAATTTCAAGTCACATTCAAACTGATTTTAAAAATAAATGTATATCAATATAAAATCCAACAAATTTTCCACGCATAAAAATCAATGCAATTTAAAATCTCGAAATGAAAAAAAGAAATTTGAAACTAATTGCCGGTTTGATGTGTTTTAAAAATGTACAACCCATTTCTCATTACTGATAGGCCATTTTCTCGGCCATCCGAATGAAGCTCTCCTCGTCTTGAAATATTTACAGCCCAACTGGCCTGACAAAGCGACTTACTTGGCAAATCACAAAAAAACTGGGTTGTGGCCGTGGACCCAGCTGCGGCCATGGACCCAGCTGTCAGCCTCTCCACATATAGTACTCTTCCGATGGAAGTCGGTCATTGACCACATTGACCACGCCGCGCCGAGAGCACCAAGGCGGTGGACGACGATGAGGCCTAGGAAGGGGACGACGAGGAGCCGGGGAAGACGCGGTAGTGGATGCCCACGCGGAGAGGAGTACGAGGGTTCACTGGTTCGGCTGCGGTGTGATGACCCACAAGTATAGGGGATCTATCGTAGTCCTTTCAATAAGTAAGAGTGTCGAACCCAACGAGGAGCAGAAGGAAATGATAAGCGGTTTTCAGCAAGGTATTCTCTACAGGCACTGAAATAATAGGTAACAGATAGTTTTGTGATAAGATAATTTGTAACGAGCAACAAGTAACAAAAGTAAATAAAGTGCAGCAAGGTGTCCCAATCCTTTTTGTAGCAAAGGACAAGCCTGGACAAACTCTTATATAGAGAAAAGCGCTCCCGAGGACACATGGGAATTATCGTCAAGCTAGTTTTCATCATGTTCATATGATTCGCGTTCGGTACTTTGATAATTTGATATGTGGGTGGACCGGTGCTTGGGTGCTGTCCTTACTTGGACAAGCATCCCACTTATGATTAACCCCTATTGCAAGCATCCGCAACTACAAAAGAAGTATTAAGGTAAACCTAACCATAGGATGAAACATATGGATCCAAATCAGCCCCTTACGAAGCAACGCATAAACTAGGGTTTAAGCTTCTGTCACTCTAGCAACCCATCATCTACTTGTTACTTCTCAATGCCTTCCTCTAGGCCCAAATAAGGGTGAAGTGTCATGTAATCGACGTTCACAGAACAGGAGAGACAACATACATCTCATCAAAATATCGAACGAATACCAAATTCACATGACTACTAATAGCAAGACTTCTCCCATGTCCTCAGGAACAAACGTAACTACTCACAAAGCATATTCATGTTCATAATCAGAGGGGTATTAATATGCATATAGGATCTGAACATATGATCTTCCACCAAATAAACCAACTAGTATCAACTACAAGGAGTAATCAACACTACTAGCAACCTACAAGTGCCAATCCCAGACATAGAGACAAGAATTGGATACAAGAGATGAACTAGGGTTTGAGAGGAGATGGTGCTGGTGAAGATGTTGATGGAGATTGGCCCTCTCCCGATGAGAGGAGCGTTGGTGATGACGATGGCGATGATTTCCCCCTCCCGGAGGGAAGTGTCCCCGGCAGAACAGCTCCGCCGGAGCCCTAGATTGGTTCCGCCAAGGTTCCGCCTCGTGGCGGCGGAGTCTCGTCCCGAAAGCTTGCTTATTATTTTTCTTCGGATGAAAGACTTCATATAGCAGAAGATGGGCACCGGAGGGCCAACAGGGGGCCCACGAGGCAGGGGGCGCGCCCAGGGGGGTAGGGCGCGCCCCCACCCTCGTGGCCAGGGTGTGGGCCCCCTCTGGTATTTCTTCCGCTCAGTATTTTGTATTATTTCCAAAAATAACTTTCGTGGAATTTCAGGACTTTTGGAGTTGCGCAGAATAGGTCTCTAATATTTGCTCCTTTTCCAGCCCAGAATTCCAGCTGCCGGCATTCTCCCTCCTTATGTAAACCTTGTAAAATAAGAGAGAATAGGCATAATTATTGTGACATAATGTGTAATAACAGCCCATAATGCAATAAATATCGATATAAAAGCATGATGCAAAATGGACGTATCACGGTGTGAGGCTACCGTCGCTGCAGAATAACAGGGGGTGTGGGTGAGTGGAGGGATGGCCTGGCCGGCGGTGGGAGTAGTATGGGGGCGGTGAGGCCTCCACGGTAGCAGAGCCGGCCACGGGAGGCAGGAGCAGGCGACATGACCGGCGCTGCTTTGGACGGCTGGAGCAACAAGATCAGAGGTTGAAGAAGCACTATGGCCGTTGGATGGACATCGTACGGTCACTGGAGCTAGAATCGTTCATATTGACTAAGTTGACAAAGCCCTCCATCCCCGTCAACTTAGTAGGCCCACAAGTCAGCCACCCACTATGGGTCCTAGCTGTCGGGTGGAGGAATCATTATTTTGCGCGTAATAAGGAGGCATTTCCTTGCGTGCGGCCGTGGACCCAGCTGTCAGCCTCTCCACGTACAGTCCACTTCCGATGGATGTCGTTCCTTGACCACGTTGACCAGGCCGCGCCGAGAGCACCAGGGGCGATGGACGACGGTGAGGCCTAGGAAGGGAAGGACACGGAGCCAGGGAAGTCTCGGCAGTTGTTTCCCACGCAGAGGAGTACGAGGGTTTACTGGTACGTCTGCCGTCCCCGAAGAATAACAGCAGGTGTGGGTGAGTAGAGGGATTGCTAGGCAAGCGATGGGAGTACGGTGGGGCGGTGAGGCCTGTGCGGCAGCATAGCCGGCCGCGGGAGGAGGGAGCAGGCAGTCCCGCCGGCGCTTGTTTGAGCGGCTGGAGCAGGAAAAGCAGAGATTGAAGAAGCACGACAGCCGTTGGATGGACATCCAACAGTCACTGCTCTCGTGTGCATTATTTCTAATAATGTACAACCCATTTGCTAATTCTTAAGAATTTTTTGGAGCCCATTTTCTTTTTGTTAGCATTACACCCCATATTGTGGCCATGGTTAAAAAGTATACGAATTTTTGCATATTTCGGTGCGGTCAACTGTTTTTAATCCCGAAATATCGATTCACATTCAAACTATTTTGAAAAATAATTTATATAAATATAAAATTCAAATAATTGTCCACGCATAAAAATCAATGGAATTTAAAATCTTGTAATGAAAAAAATTGAAACTAATTCCCGGTTTGATGTGTTTTAAAAATGTACAACACATTTCTGGGCAGACCGAATGAAACTCTCCCCGTCTTGAAAGATTTGCAGCCCAGCAGGGCTGATAAAGCAAGTAGGCCTCGTTTGGGTATTTCTTAAAAAAATAGAACTGGGCTAGCCATTTTCAGCAAGAAAAAAACACAACTGGGCTCATGATGTGGTAAACATAAATAAAACCCTGGCTAGACGGGCCTCAGCCCCCGCACAACCCCGTTGTACCCTGATCCGTCGCTAAAAATAGTATAAATAAAAACTGCTTGTTCCTCAAAAAATAACTGCGCGACCTGCTGGGTATCTGGTGTCAGCCGCTCGTAGTGTAATTCTCTCGTTTGTTGACTACGTTGACAATGGCGTGAGCCCCTGGGCTTGTAATATAGAGGCACTTGCTTGCGTACTGCCATGACGCTGGTGTGTCCCTACTGTCATCCTCTCGACGTACAGTCATCTCCTTGTTCCTCTCGGTTGTTGACGACGATGACAACGCAACAGGGCGGCGCACCGCGCACGGCGAGCGAACCAAGGCCGCAAGGCGGAGGACGACGGTGAGGCCTCGGACGGAACGAACAGGAGCCGTGGAAGATGCGCCGGTCCAGTCACAGGCGGAGGGGAGTACGAGGGTTGACTGGTTCGGGTACGGGTGCGTGTTGGGGCTGACGTCGCCGGAGAATAACGGGACGTGTGGAGGAATAGAGGGAGGGACTGGCCAACATTGGAGGGTACGTACGGTAGGGCAGCGGAGGCGCAGCCAGCCATGGGAAGCGGGAGTAGGCGGAGCCGGCGGGGTGGTTTGGTTTGGGTGGCTGGAGGAAGAAGAAGACAAGAGATAGAAGATACATGACAGATGTTGGATGTCAATCCAACGACTGGTAGGCAGAATCGTTCGTTGACTGGCTAGTAAGTCGACACCACCTTGGATAGGTTATTTCCTCGCGGGTCCCAAATGTCATAATGCAAATCTGTCACGGTCATGCAGCCTTTCCTATGAAAATTTATAGCCCATTTGATGTGCTAGTTCGAAATAAGTTTGTGGGTGCTGGTGGGGGCTAATCACTTGGCTTCTGTAATGCACAGTGAGCTCAAGCAGCCGGCGAGAGTGATGTTATTTCCCTTGGTTGGGATTTGTTAGTTGTTACAATATTTCACTCTAAATTAAATGACTGGCAAGCCATTTGCCTTGCTTCAAAGAAAATATGACAGTCACAGCCGAGTTGAAAAGGGCAAGAACATCTAACTCCAGCTTACAAACTATACAAAAGCACGAGGGTTAATTGTTCATCAGGTTTACAAAAAAACCCTGGTTGAAAAGGGCAACAACATCTAACTCCAGCACTGTTTTCGGCAGTCACAGTCAAATGGATCGGTCAGCTCCATAGAATGAACATCCTAGGTCGTAAAATTTACTGGATTATGACCACAATATGTTGTAAATAGAAGCCCGGCACGTTTAGAAGCTCTTTTGCCCACCTGAAACTCCATTTTTTGCTCTTCCACATACCCATCCGTCAAAACCATGCTGCTGATAAACTTAAGCCTGATGGAAAATAGTAACCTCGCATTCAGTAGGAAGAATGTGACAAATCTAGTGTTTGCACGGTTGGCTACATATCGTTCTAGCGTTATTGTCTTCAATCGAATCTCATGAGAAGTGAGAAAATCCCTATGCTTACGAATCCACCGATTGGTTATAACTTTCTTAGCCCGTCCTATTGCCTAAATAGACATGAAGATTGAAAATATGTTGCAACAGCTGAACGGTTAATTCTAGTACACTATATGCGGGCTTCCAATGTGCGTGAAATTATCACCTTTATATACAACTTCTCCGGACATGGAAAGCATTGCAGCTGAAGGAAATATGCCCTAGAGGCAATAATAAAGTTATTGTTTATTTCCTTATTTCATGATAAATGTTTATTATTCATGCTGGAATTCTATTAACCGGAAACATAATACTTGTGTGAATACATAGACAAATAGAGTGTAACTAGTATGCCTCTACTTGACTAGCTCGTTGACCAAAGATGGTTCTGTTTCCTAGCCATAGACATGAGTTGTCATTTGATTAACGGGATCACATCATTAGGAGAATGATGTGATTGACTTGACCCATTCCGTTAGCTTAGCACACGATCGTTTAGTATTCCGCTATTGCTTTCTTCATGACTTATACATGTTCCTATGACTATGAGATTATGCAACTCCCGTTTACCGGAGGAACACTTTGTGTGCTACCAAACGTCACAACGTAACTGGGTGATTATAAAGGTGCTCTACAGGTGTCTCCAAAGGTACTTGTTGGGTTGGCGTATTTCCAGATTAGGATTTGTCACTCCGATTGTCGGAGAGGTATCTCTAGGCCCACTTGATAATGCACATCACTTAAGCCTTGCAAGCATTGCAACTAATGAGATAGTTGCGGGATGATGTATTACGGAACGAGTAAGAAGACTTGCCAGTAACGAGATTGAACTAGGTATTGAGATACCGACGATCGAATCTCGGGCAAGTAACATACCGATGACAAAGGGAACAACGTATGTTGTTATGCGGTTTGACCGATAAAGATCTTCGTAGAATATGTGGGAGCCAATATCAGCATCCAGGTTCCGCTATTGGTTATTGACCGGAGACGTGTCTCGGTCATGTCTACGTAGTTCTCCAACCCGTAGGGTCCGCACGCTTAAAGTTTCGATGACAGTTATATTATGAGTTTATATGTTTTGATGTACCGAAGGTTGTTCGGAGTCCCGGATGTGATCACAGACATAATGAGGAGTCTCGAAATGGTCGAGACATGAAGATTTATATATTGGATGACTGTATTCGGACACCGGAATGGTTCCGGGGGTTATCGGATATATACCGGAGTACCGGGGGGGTTACGGGAACCCCCCGGGGGGATTAATGGGCCTATATGGGCCTTAGTGGAGAAGAGGAGGGGCGGCCAGGGCAGGCCGCGCGCCCCCTCCCCCTCTAGTCCGAATTGGACAAGGAGGGGGGCGGCGCCTCCCTTTCCTTCTTCTCCTCCTCCTCTTTCCTCCCTTCTCCTAATCCAACAAGGAAGGGAGGGAGTCCTACTCCCGGTGGCAGTAGGACTCCTCCTGGCGCGCCCCTCTCTTGGCCGGCCGCCTCTCCCCCCTTGCTCCTTTATATACGGGGGCAGGGGCACCCCAAAGACAACAACAATTGATCTGTTGATCTTTTAGCTGTGTGCGGTGCCCCCCTCCACCATAGTCCACCTCGATAATATTGTAGCAGTGCTTAGGCGAAGCCCTGCGTCGGTAGAACATCATCTTCGTCACCACGCCATCGTGCTGACGAAACTCCCCCTCAACACTCGGCTGGATCGGAGTTCGAGGGACGTCATCGGGCTGAACGTGTGCTGTACTCGGAGGTGCCGTGCGTTCGGTACTTGATCGGTCAGATCGTGAAGATGTACGACTACATCAACCGCGTTGTGCTAACGCTTCCGCTTTCGGTCTACGAGGGTACGTGGACAACACTTTCCCCTCTCGTTGCTATGCATCACCATGATCTTGCGTGTGCGTAGGAATTTTTTTTGTAATTACTACGTTCCCCAACAGTGGCATCCGAGCCTGGTTTTATGCGTAGATGTCATATGCACGAGTAGAACACAAATGGTTTGTGGGCGATATAAGTCATACTGCTTACCAGCATGTCATACTTTGGTTTGGCGGTATTGTTGGATGAAGCGGCCCGGACCGACATTACGCGTACGCTTACGCGAGACTGGTTCTACGGACGTGCTTTGCACACAGGTGGCTGGCGGGTGTCAGTTTCTCCAACTTTAGTTGAACCGAGTGTGGCTACGCCCGGTCCTTGAGAAGGTTACAACAGCACTAACTTGACGAACTATCGTTGTGGTTTTGATGCGTAGGTAAGAACGGTTCTTGCTAAGCCCATAGCAGCCACGTAAAATTTGCAACAACAAAGACGTCTAACTTGTTTTTGCAGGGCATGTTGTGATGTGATATGGTCAAGACATGGTGCTAAATTTTATTGTATGAGATGATCATGTTTTGTAACCGAGTTATCAGCAACTGGCAGGAGCCATATGGTTGTCGCTTTATTGTATGCAATGCAATCGCCCTGTAATGCTTTACTTTATCACTAAGCGGTAGCGATAGTCGTAGCAGCATAAGATTGGCGAGACGACAACGATGCTACGATGGGGATCAAGGTGTCGCGCCGGTGACGATGGTGATCATGACGGTGCTTCGAAGATGGAGATCACAAGCACAAGATGATGATGGCCATATCATATCACTTATATTGATTGCATGTGATGTTTATCTTTTATGCATCTTGTCTTGCTTTTATTGATGGTAGCATTATAAGATGATCTCTCACTAAATTATCAAGGTATAAGTGTTCTCCCTGAGTATGCACCGTTGCGAAAGTTCTTCGTGCTGAGACACCACGTGATGATCGGGTGTGATAGGCTCTACGTTTAAATACAACGGGTGCAAAACAGTTGCACACGCGGAATACTCAGGTTAAACTTGACGAGCCTAGCATATAACATATATGGCCTCGGAACACTGAGACCGAAAGGTCGAGCGTGAATCATGTAGTAGATATGATCAACATAGTGATGTTCACCATTGAAACTACTCCATCTCACGTGATGATCGGACATGGTTTAGTTGATTTGGATCACGTGATCACTTAGAGGATTAGAGGGATGTCTATCTAAGTGGGAGTTCTTAAGTAATATGATTAATTGAAATTTAATTTATCATGAACTAGTCCTGGTAGTATTAGCATATCTATGTTGTAGATCAATAGCTTGCGTTTAGCTCCCCTGTTTTATTTTGATATGTTCCTAGAGAAAACTGAGTTGAAAGATGTTAGTAGCAATGATGCGGATTGGATCCGTGATCTGAGGATTATCCTCATTGCTGCACAGAAGAATTATGTCCTTGATGCACCGCTAGGTGACAGACCTATTGCAGGAGCAGATGCAGACGTTATGAACGTTTGGCTAGCTCAATATAATGACTACTTGATAGTTTAGTGCACCATGCTTAACGTCTTAGAATCGGGACTTCAATGACGTTTTTGAACGTCATGGACCATATGAGATGTTCCAGGAGTTGAAGTTAATATTTCAAGCAAATACCCGAGTTGAGAGATATGAAGTCTCCAACAAGTTCTATAGCTAAAAGATGGAGGAGAATAGCTCAAGCAATGAGCATGTGCTCAGATTGTCTGGGTACTACAATCGCTTGAATCAAGTGGGAGTTAATCTTCCAGATAAAATAGTGATTGACAGAATTCTCTAGTCACCATCACCAAGTTAGTAGAACTTCGTGATGAACTATAATATGCAAGGGATGACGAAAACAATTCCCAAGCTCTTCGCGATGCTAAAATCGACGAAGGTAGAAATCAAGAAAAACATCAAGTGTTGATGGTTGACAAGACCACTAGTTTCAAGAGAAAGGACAAAGGGAAGAAGGGGAACTTCAAGAAGAACGGCAAGCAAGTTGCTGCTCACGTGAAGAAGCCCAAGTCTGGACCTAAGCCTGAGACTAAGTGCTTCTACTGCAAAGGGACTGCACACTAGAAGCGGAACCACCCCAAGTATTTGGCGGATAAGAAGGATGGCAAAGTGAACAAGCTATATTTGATATACATGTTATTGATGTGTACCTGACTAGTGTTTATAGTAGCCCCTGGGTATTTGATACTTGTTCGGTTGCTAAAAATTAGTAAATCGAAACAGGAGTTATAGAATGAACAGAGACTAGTTAAGGGTGAAGTGATGATGTGTGTTGGAAGTGGTTCCAAGATTGATATGATCATCATCGCACACTCCCTATACTTTCGGGATTAGTGTTGAACCTAAATAAGTGTTATTTGGTGTTTGCGTTGAGCATAAATATGATTTGATCATGTTTATTGCAATACGGTTATTCATTCAAGTTAGAGAACAATTGTTGTTCTGTTTACATGAATAGAACCTTCTATGGTCATACACACCAACGAAAATGGTTTGTTGGATCTCGATCGTAGTGATACACATATTCATAATATTGAAGCCAAAAATATGCAAAGTTAATAATGATAGTGCAACTTATTTGTGGCACTGCCGTTTAGGTCATATTGGTGTAAAACGCATGAAGAAACTCCATGCTGATGGGCTTTTGGAATCACTTGATTATGAATCACTTGATGCTTGCGAACCATGCCTCTTGGGCAAGATGACTAAAACGCCGTTCTCCGGAACAATGGAGCAAGCAACAGATTTTTTGGAAATCATACATACTGATGTATGTGGTCCGATGAGTGTTGAGGCTCGCGGCGGATGTCGTTATTTTCTGACCTTCACAGATAATTTGAGAAGATATGGGTATATCTACTTTATGAAACATAAGTCTGAAACATTTGAAAAGTTCAAAGAATTTCAGAGTGAAGCAGAAAATCATCGTAACAAGAAAATAAAGTTTCTACGATCTGATCGTGGAGGAAAATATTTGAGTTACGAGTTTGGCCTTCAATTAAAACAATGTGGAATAGTTTCACAAACTCATGCCACCTGGAACACCACAACATAATGGTGTGTCCGAACGTCATAACCGTACTTTGTTGGATATAATGCAATCTATGATGTTTCTTACCGATTTACCACTATAGTTTTGGGGTTATGCATTAGAGACAGCTGCCTTCACGTAAAAAAAGGGGCACCATCTAAATTCGTTTGAGACGACACTGTATGAAATGTGGTTTGACAAGAAACCAAAGTTATCATTTCTTAAAGTTTGGGATTGCGATGCTTATAAGAAAAAGTTTCATCCTGGTAAGCTCAAACCCAAATCGGAGAAATGTGTATTCATAGGATACCCAAAGGAGACAGTTGGGTACACCTTCTATCACCGATCCGAAGGCAAGATATTCGTTGCTAAATTTGGATCCTTTCTAGAGAAGGAGTTTCTCTCGAAAGAAGTGAGTGGGAGGAAAGTAGAACTTGATCAGGTAACTGTACCTGCTCCCTTATTGGAAAGTAGTTCATCACAGAAACCGATTCCTGTGACACCTACACCAATTAGTGAGAAAGTTAATGATGATGATCATGAAACTTCAGATCAAGTTGTTACTGAACCTCATAGGTCAACCAGAGTAAGATCCGCACCAGAGTGGTACGGTAATCCTGTTCTGGAGGTTATGTTACTAGACCATGACGAACCTACGAACTATGAAGAAGCGATGGTGAGCCCAGATTCCGCAAAATGGCTTGAGACCATGAAATCTGAGATGGGATCCATGTATGAGAATAAAGTGTGGACTTTGGTTGACTTGCCAGATGATCGGCAAGCCATTGAGAATAAATGGATCTTCAAGAAGAAGACTAACACTGACGGTAATCTTACTGTCTATAAAGCTCGACTTGTTGTGAAAGGTTTTCGACAAGTTCAAGGGATTGACTACGATGAGACTTTCTCACCCATAGCGATGCTTAAGTCTGTCCGAATCATGTTAGCAATTGCCGCATTTTATGATTATGAAATTTGGCAAGTGGATGTAAAGACTGCATTCCTGAATGGATTTCTGGAAGAAGAGTTGTATATGATGCAACCTGAAGGTTTTATCGATCCAAAGGATGCTAACAAAGTGTGCAAGCTCCAGCGATCCATCTATGGACTGGTGCAAGCATCTCAGAGTTGGAATATACGCTTTGATGAGTTGATCAAAGCATATAGTTTTATACAGACTTGCGGTGAAGCCTGTATTTACAAGAAAGTGAGTGGGAGCACTACAACATTTCTGATAAGTATATGTGAATGACATATTGTTGATCGGAAATAATGTAGAATTATTCTGCAAAGCATAAAGGAGTGTTTGAAAGGAGTTTCTCAAAGAAAGACCTCGGTGAAGCTGCTTACATATTGAGCATCAAGATCTATAGAGATAGATCAAAACACTTGATAAGTTTTTTCAATGAGTACATACCTTGACAAGATTTTGAAGTAGTTCAAAATGGAACAGTCAAAGAAAGAGTTCTTGCCTGTGTTACAAGGTGTGAAATTGAGTAAGACTCAAAGCCCGACCACGGCAGAAGATATAAAGAAAATGAAAGTCATTCCCTATGCCTCAGCCTTAGGTTCTATAAAGTATGCCATGCTATGTACCAGATCTATTGTATACCCTACACTGATTTTTCCAAGGGAGTACAATAGTGATCTAGGAGTAGATCACTGGACAACGGTCAAAATTATCCTTAGTGGAATAAGGATATGTTTCTCGATTATGGAGGTGACAAAAGGTTCGTCGTAAAAGGGTTACGTCGATACAAGTTTTGGCACTGATCCAGATAACTCCAAGTCTTCATCTGGATACATATTGAAAGTGGGAGCAATTAGCTAAAGTAGCTCCATGCAGACCGTTGTAGACATAGAAATTTGCAAAATACATACGGATCTGAATATGGCAGACCCGTTGACTAAACTTCTCTCACAAGCAAAACATGATCACACCTTAGTTCTCTTTGGGTGTTAATCACATAGCGATGTGAACTAGATTATTGACTCTAGTAAACCCTTTGGGTGTTGGTCACATGACGATATGAACTATGGGTGTTAATCACATGGTGATGTGAACTATTGATGTTAAATCACATGGCGATGTGATCTAGATTATTGACTCTAGTGCAAGTGGGAGACTGAAGGAAATATGCCCTAGAGGCAATAATAAAGTTATTGTTTATTTCCTTATTTCATGATAAATTTTTATTATTCATGCTAGAATTGTATTAACCGGAAACATAATACTTGTGTGAATACATAGACAAACAGAGTGTCACTAGTATGCCTCTACTTGACTAGCTCGTTTATCAAAGATGGTTATGTTTCCTAGCCATAGACATGAGTTGTCATTTGATTAGTGGGATCACATCATTAGGAGAATGATGTGATTGACTTGACCCATTCCGTTAGCTTAGCACACGATCGTTTAGTATTCTGCTATTGATTTCTTCATGACTTATACATGTTCCTATGACTATGAGATTATGCAACTCCCATTTACCGGAGGAACACTTTGTGTGCTACCAATGTCACAACATAACTGGGTGATAATAAAGGTGCTCTACAGGTGTCTCCAAAGGTACTTGTTGGGTTGGCGTATTTCAAGATTAGGATTTGTCACTCCGATTGTCGGAAAGGTATCTCTAGGCCCACTCGGTAATGCACATCACTTAAGCCTTGCAAGCATTGCAACTAATGAGATAGTTGCGGGATGATGTATTACTGAACGAGTAAAGAGACTTGCCGGTAACGAGATTGAACTAGGTATTGAGATACCGACGATCGAATCTCGGGCAAGTAACATACCGATGACAAAGGGAACAACGTATGTTGTTATGCGGTTTGACCGATGAAGATCTTCGTAGAATATGTGGGAGCCAATATGAGCATCCAGGTTCCGCTATTGGTTATTGACCGGAGACGTGTCTCGGTCATGTCTACATAGTTCTCGAACCCGTAGGGTCCGCACGCTTAAAGTTTCGATGACACTTACATTATGAGTTTATATGTTTTGTTGTACCTAAGGTTGTTCGGAGTCCCGGATGTGATCACGGACATAACGAGGAGTCTCGGAATGATAGAGACATGAAGATTGATATATTGGACGACTATATTCGGACACCGGAATGGTTCCGGGGGTTATCGGATATATACCGGAGTACCGGGGGGTTACCGGAACCCCCCGGGGGATTAATGGGCCTATATGGGCCTTAGTGGAGAAGAGGAAAAGCGGCCAGGGCAGGCCGCGCGCCCCCTCTTCCTGTAGTCCAAATTGGACAAGGAGGGGGGGTGGCGCCCCCCTTTCCTTCTTCTCCTCCTCCTCTTTCCTCCCTTCTCCTAATCCAACAAGGAAGGGAGGCAGTCCTACTCCCGGTCGGAGTAGGACTCCTCCTGGCGCGCCCCTCTCTTGGCCGGCCGCCTCTCCCCCCTTGCTCCTTTATATACGGGGGTAGGGGGCACCCCAAAGACAACAACAATTGATCTGTTGATCTTTTAGCCATGTGCGGTGCCCCCCTCCACCATAGTCCACCTCCATAATACTGTAGCGGTGCTTAGGCTAAGCCCTGCGTCGGTAGAACATCATCATCGTCACCACGCCGTCGTGCTGACGAAACTCTCCCTCAACACTCGGCTGGATCGAAGTTCGAGGGACGTCATCGGGCTGAACGTGTGCTGAACTCGGAGGTGTCGTGCGTTCGGTACTTGATCGGTCGGATCGTGAAGACGTACGACTACATCAACCGCGTTGTGCTAACGCTTCCGCTTTCGGTCTACGAGGGTACGTGGACAACACTTTCCCCTCTCGTTGCTATGCATCACCATGATCTTGCGTGTGCGTAGGATTTTTTTTTGAAATTACTATGTTCCCCAACAGCAGCAAGCCAATAATCTTGTTCAGATCAAAACTATTCATTTGGATATATAAGATCTTGACAGAATCCAGCACCATTGATAGGCCATCCATGGAGAAACTCTTCATTGAGCATAGAACATAATATTAGTTCAAAATATGTACTCCAAGATGACATATAACTTATGCGCAGAAATTTAAAATGCAGCTTATGGTTACAAGTGTAGATGATAATGTAAAGTACCTGAAGAACTGTGGAGCCAAACACCATATTGAAATGAGCACAGAGATCATGTATTACACCCAAGGTCTCCAGTTTAGGCGCAGAGAGGACAGTTATTTGCAACGGTGAATAACTAGAATCAAGGATCAACCTTTGAAGTGAAGGGGCATCTTGGATGATGAGCTGCCTTCCATCAAAACAAATTCCAATTCTTACAAGGTTAGGTGACTTTATTTGGAGACAACTGATTCTAACTGTAAAAACACGCACCAAGAACTCCAGGGCAGGGCAACTAGAGTGGATGATGTTGTGCATTGAGGCCTCCGATATATGAACCCGCACAAGTGAAAGTTTCTTGAGAAATGGGAGTCGAAGGTTTAGTACCAGATTGTCTGGTAGGTCGCACAGTGCAAAGGTGGCGGTGTGGAGAGAGGAGGAAAACCGCGAGATGGACATCGGTGCTGAGGGCACAGGTAGATGGCGTTCGGTATCTGGTAGGTGATTTCCAGGGGAATAGTAGAACTCAAGCAGCTGTAGTTCTGTGAATTCAGGGGATTTCAGCCAGGCATCCACCATGCAGGGCATGATATGCTTGCTCAGGTAGCATGACGGGATGCAGAGGCTTTGAACGGAGCCCTGGTGGGAGGAGATGATGGCTCTGGGATTTCAAAATCACTGAAGAGAGATAGTTGACGACAGTCAAGATTAAGGGGCACGGCGCGCCATAGAGGGCGCCACTGAATTGAGAGGACTTGGGTGCGGCAGCAATCCTTGGTGGGGAGAAGCGAGGTGATCTCCCCAAGGACAGCATCCGGGAGATCGCTGATGCGGTCCACCCGAGATTCTACAGGTTCATGGGATCCGGTGGGGGCGGGGTCGCCGCTTCTCCCTGCGCTGCCGGGTGCGGGATCTACAACAGGCGTCGCCGCTGGTGGGAGCCTCATCTTCTTGGCGCTGGGGCCAGCCGACTCCATTTTCCTCGAGGTCGTCGTGTCGCGCTCACAGATTTGAGCAGAGTAACGAATGACGAGCCTAGTTGTAGTGCGAGTGAAGAAGAAGGGGAGCTGGGGTTTTTCTGTAGTAGTGAGGAAGAAGGGGAGCTGGGGTTTTCTGTAGGAGTGAGGTGAGAAATTTTGGGGTACGAGTGGAGCGAGCTAACGTGAGGTGGGTGGGAGTGAGGAGGAAGAAGAACACCCTGGTTTTTTGGGGGGCGGTGTGCTGGGTGTGGGTAGCGCCTCTCATTCAGTAAATATATGGACTTTTGAATTGATTTTACTATTTACTAGGGTGGATGGGCTGTTTTGTCTTGGGCCCAGAGAAACAATTACTACTAGTACAGTGGAGACACTCTACAGCTACCAAGAAAAACAATTACTACTAGTACAGTGGATACAATACCGCTTCTGGCTCCTCCTAGGTCATCGAAACGTCTCCCTCTACTGAATGCCGTTATACTTTTGTTCACCGACATACATGCCATGCAGCGCGTGGGCCCAAATGCCATCCACCAAATTAGAAGGCAGTATGCAGGCGGAGAGTCCCCCCGGTCGTAGCGCGGCAATAACGAGCCGTCGTATCACAAAACCCCACCTCCCCGCAGTCTAAGTTTGACGGAGGAAGCAACCATCATTTCACTCTTCGCTGAATCCCCTTCTCCCTCACCGTCTTCAAGAAAGGCAACACTCGCATCTGCCACTGTTCTTCTCTCCCAATGAAGGGAAGGTAAGCGGATCCGTGATGTTGGTATATTTTCGTTCAGAGAAAAAAAAGGAACTTTTGCAAAGCAGTAACCGATCCTCACTCTCTTTTTTGTTTCATTGTCATTGCGATTGTGTTTTCCTTTCAGTGGTATCCTAGTATTCGTCAGTTTCATGATGGACCAAGGAGAAGCAGGCAAAGATCTCCCGATATTGGAGCAGACGCGGGAGGCTGATCCCCACGAGACAGAGAGCTCCAAGAAGATGGAGGTAGCCACCGAGCCGACCCCAGATACGCTCACGGCCACTACTGAGATGGTCAACGCCCCGTTTGAGGTTACAGCCCCCGTGGCACTGCAGGAGCAGTTTTCCCCCTTCGAGGATGTGTCCCCCCCCCCCCCCCCCGCTGAGCTGCCCAAGGTGATTTTCTTCTTTGCCGATCTCGATTGTGGTTTTTCATCTAAGTATGTGGTGATGAATAATGCAAAATTTTATTAGCTTCGATGCCATGCTATACATAGTGGTTTAAATAACTTGTGTTTCTTATACTGGAAAGTAATTCAGAATTTGTTTCTGTTTCAATGAGAGCCCTGATGCAGACAAGGATTGTGTGGTTGTACATGTCACTCGCTATGAGGCGGATGACCTGAATATACACACTGGGAAAACAGAGTTTTTAGGCTGTTGGATCCTGGAAGCCATTTGCGCTTATACCAAGGAAGAGTTGTATTCCAGCCTTACTGTTGTCAAGCGTGTTGTCCAGGGTGTACTGAAGCACAAGAAGTTCAAGGCTACTCCTTCGTTTGTGAGGCATATTGTTCTTGTCAAGCTTACGCGTGAAGATGACGTGGCATGCCTCCACAAACAAGTTTATGAGTGGCAAGGCCACAAGGTTGTCTTCATGAAGGTTCACAGGATTGAGCTGCTGCCGGACGTCCTCGATGATGTTCATGGCAAGGTCCGTCTTGTGTCCAGCCCAAATTAGATCGAGGCATGAAATAGTTGCCCCAGCTAGTGTTTAATAGTAGTTTGGATTGTGTCTAATTATCCGAACCTTGCCTGTTATCGAGCCCTCTGGGGCTAGTACTCTGTTTGAATCCGTCTATGGGAACTGCTGCTACTTTTGTGTGCCCGTGAATCATGTGAGAACCATCGTAATTGTTGCCGAAACAGGTGCGTCCTCACTAGTTTTTTCATGAATATGGCATGGTAAGACATAAGTTGTCACGGTTTATCATACGAGCAGTGTGTGTTTTGATGCAATAGAGTACTCGTTCGAGAACTGTGCGCCGACGTATACATAAGTACTTGTAAACACTGTTGGTGCTACCCCACTTGTAAGCAGTTGTGCAAAACACGACACATTTGCTCAGCTCACTTCAACACTAGGCTATCGACCAGCTAACAATCAACAATCTGTTGTCTGACATATAAGCAACTATGTATCTTGTTACAGTGGTTCATGCAGTTAACTGAGGCCACAATGTAAATTCCAAATGTTCACACGCTAGTCCGCCATTCATGTGGAACACTCACATTAAACTCGGCTTCATAAAAAACTTGAAAAGCATGAGTTAAGTAATTTTATACATCGCAATGATTCATAGAACATAACCAACATATACTAGTTCACAGCAAAAGACAAAGTTGTGAGAAGGTTTACTGTCGGGTGGTTGGTGCGACATATGCCAAAGGATGGCTTATCATTGTGGGAGCCAATAGAACGTCGCCGGTGCCTGGAAACGGGATGAGGCGAAGACATGCACGCCGGCGAATCTTACCCAGGTTCGGGGCTCTCCGAGGAGATAACACCCCTAGTCCTGCTCTGCCGGGTCTCCGCATAATCACTAGCTCGACAAAGAGTAGCTACAAGCGCTCCTAGAGCTGTTGGGATCAAGGGAGAGGAAGAACGAGACTAGCTCTTACTTCTCTCTATCTATGGTGTGTGTGCGTGTGCTATCTTGCATGCGAACCCTTTGCATGGGTGCTCCGGGGGGTTTATATAGGCCTACCCCCCGGGGGTACAATGGTAATCCGGCTGGGATCTGGTCCTAGCCGTCAGTGCCTAGGCTCGCTGGCTTCTCCGCCGGCTACTGGGTCCCGCCGGCTGGTGGGTCCCGCCGGCTGCCGGCTACTCGGTCGACAGGCCGGCCCCACCGCCTAGGGTCTTGTCGGCGGCCGCTTACTGTAGCCGCGCCTCTGATGATGAGGGCTTTGTCAAGGTGAGCATGGCTACAGTGGGCCGCCTCGGGGGCTATTACTATAGCCTCACCTCGTCTTGTCTCCTTAATGGGGCTCCTGCTTCGAGGAAGGGAGTAGCCGGCTTCCGGAGGCCGGCTATGCTCCCGGCCGACTAGGGAAAGCCGGGCCGCCTTCACGCCTCTCTCTGGCTGAAGGGGCCCGCAGTCCTTGAGCCGCACAGGCGGGGGTCGTGGATGACGTCGTAGCTGGCGTGGCTACAATGCCGGACCGCACGGGAGACATCCCTCCCGTACGGCCCCCTGTAGCCACGCCCGCCTCGGGCTTCGGGGGTCGTGGGCCGCACTGTGGCCATGCCCCATCAGGTCGCCGTTATGTAGGAGTGGTTGTGGTCTTGGCCGGCTTCTAGGAGTCGGCGTCTCTCTTGGCCGGCTTCTTGGAGTCGGTGAGGCTGGGTCGCCTTCCGGGAGTCGGCTTTAATTTTAGTCGGCCCGGGAAGGCGGCCCAAATGCTTGGAGTGCTTGAAGGCCCAAAGGCCTGATAAATTTTCTGAAGAGCCAGGGCTAGCCGGCTTAGCTACCCGTGGCCACTTACTCCGACAGTAGTCCCCGAAGCTGATCGGGCTTCGAGGGGGAGTAGGGTCCGAGAAGCTCGATCAGCTTCCCATCGCGACAAGCCGGCAGCTGGGAGCCGGCCTTGGTCAGGCATGTCGCCTGAGCCGAAATCTTCTGGAGTCGGAGGGCGGGAGTCCGCTGGCATGCGCGCCGGGCCGCGGGCCGGCCGCGGGCCGACGGCGCGCCACGTAGCCGGAAAGCCTGCCAGTCCACGCGCGAGACGGGACGTTGCCGCAGAGAGGGGGCCCGCCACGTCCGCGCCCCGGCCCAGGCGCGGATCTTTTGTATCCCGAAACCACCCGCACGCTCCGTGCGGCAGTTTCGGCTCGCACTTATGCGTAGTAAACGCGAGACGTGGGGGGAGTGGGCGCAGTTAATCCCGCGTCTCCCCCCCCCCACGTCCGGCCTCTTCGGCCGCGTGAGGCTATAAGTAGGGGGAGGTGGAGGGCGGCAGACCCTCGCACGCTCCTCCTACTTCCTTCGTCTTCTCGCCTTGCTCGTTCTCGCAACAGCGCCTCGCCGCCGCGCTCTTCCTCCGCACGCTCCTCCGCCGCCGTGCTAGCTTCCGCCATGCCTCCCCACGTAGAGCAGCGCGCCGGGATTGGGATGGCTCCATCGTCCACAACGACCACATCGACTTCCTCCGCGACACACGGCGTCTTCCCAGTGCGGACAAAGTGGAGGTCCGCCTCGCGCCGGAGAAAGAAATCAGGCCGGTGCCGCGGGATGGCGAGCGGGTGGTCTTCCGCTCGCACTTCCTGCGCGGCTTCGGCTTGCCAGTGAGCGCCTTCTTCAGCACCTGGCTGGACTTCTATCAGCTCCAGCCGCACCACCTCACCCCCAACGCGGTGGTGCTGCTGTCGGCCTTCGTCACCCTGTGCGAGGGCTATCTCGGCGTCCTCCCCACCCTGGAGCTCTGGGGGGAGTTCTTCCAGTCGAAGCTGGGTACGCGCAGCCAGGGCGTGCCGGCCCACACTGGCGCCTTCATCGCGTCGCGGAGATCGGGCGCCGACAACCCCTTCCCCGTCATCACGCTGATCCAATCGGTGAAGAAGTGGCAGAAATCATACTTCTACGTGCGGAACATCGCTCCACGGGGCGACTACGTCAACCTGCCGGCTTACGTAGCCGGCCCGCCGGCGGGGAGGCTGCCCCAGTGGTCCTTCCGGGCGGTGACGCTGTCGCAGGGAGGAAACGCCACCATCGCCCGCCTGCGGGTGATGGTCCAGACGGAGGGCCTGACGGGGCCCGACCTCCTGGCCGCGTTCGTCACACGCCGGGTCCTTCCGCTCCAGAGCCGGCCTCATCTGATCTGTCAGATGAGCGGCCAGCTCGACCCGAGCCGGATGTGCACCATGGAGATGCCGCGGGCCGACGCGGCCGACATGGTGAACTACCTCGCCAACTGCCAGCTTCCCGACGACTGGCAATTCGGCAAGGAGCCATACAGCCGCGCCAATCCTCCGCCTACGGTACACTCCCCTTCTCTTTTTCTCTTTGTGGCCAAGTTCCTCCGGGCCGATTCTGACTTAGTCGGTTCGCTCTTTCGACAGAGTCCTCTGCTTCGGCCGGCCGGCGGGGCGGATGTGGAGCGCCGCTTCGTCCCCGACCGGACCGAGCACGACCAGGAGGACCCCGATCTGGGGGCGGTCCACATGGAGGAAGCCGCCGAGCCGGCTGGTGGCCAAGCCGGCGGCGAAGCAGGCGACGCCGGGCTCTCCGCGACCTTCGATGATTGGCCGGACGAGGACGAAGCCGAAGTCGTCCCGCCCCGCCAGCCGGCCTCCGGACGCGGCGCGGGCTCCCCCGGCGCGCAGCCTGCTCGGGGTAGAGGCCAGAAACGTCGCGCCACCCAGGGCATGTTCGGTAGCCGGACGAAGAAGCCGAGGGGTGGGGCGGCGGCCACCAGGCGGGAAGAAGCGGCCGCGAAGGCGGCTCGCTTCCACAAAGTGGTGAAGCAGCCGCAGGCTGTGTTAGCGTAAGCTTTCTTTCTTTCTGTGTATTCTCCTTCTTTCTTTTCTTGGGTGGTCTTCTGAACCTTTGTCTTCTTTTCTTTGATCAGAGCTCCACTGTCACTCGAGCGGGCGGCCGCCGGCTCCGTTGTCGAGTCGCCGGGGGGCTCTGGGAGCACCGCCCGCCGCGTGGATCCCCGCGCCGCCCTCCTGGAGGCGACGGAAAGGAACGCGCGGGAGGCGCGGGAGGAGCGGGAAGCGCGGGAGGCGGAGGCACGGAAGGCAGCCGCCGCCCAGGCAGCTCGGGACGAGGAGGCGGCGAAGGCGCTCGCCGAGGCCGCAGCCAAGGCCCAGGCAGAGGCCGAGGCCGAAGCGGCGGCAGGGGAGGCCTTGATGGTCACCCCCCTGCGCGCCATGGCGCCCGGGGACGCGGATCCCTCGCCAGGGGGAGCCAGCGGTTCCCAGCCGGGTCTGGGCGGGAGCGGTGACGACGTCATCTTCGTGAGGGAGGCGCCGGGGCCGACTCCTCCGACCAGGGCGGCCCAAGGCGGTCAGACCGAGCCTGCGCCCGCACAGTCGGTGGAAGGCGAGCCGGCCGCGGGAGCTGCGGTGGCGGTCCGGGTTCCGCCAAGCCGGCGCGCAGGGAAGGCCGCGTCGGAGCCGCAGAAGGCGGCGTCAGAGCCACGGCCGGCCGTGGGCTCCAGCTCGTCGGCCCAAGACGCGGAGGCGGCCAGCGCTACCTCCGGGTGGACGCCAGGCGGAGGGTCGGCCGTAGTGAACATCGCCGCGCAAGACGTCCGGACCCGGCTCCAGGGCCAAGCCGCGGCGCTGCGGCAGTTCACCGACGAGTTCCTCGCCACGCGGGCTGCCATCCGGGTTAGTATTCTCATTTTCTTCTTGATTTCTCTCGTGGGGGCGCGTCAGCGCACCCACTGGGTGTAGTCCCCGAGATTCGGGCCGACTGCTGAGCAGTCGGCTCGGATCTTCCTTGATGATTTCTCGTCGTTGCTTTCGTTCTCACGTCGATCTTCTGTCCATCTTGCAGGATTATCACAACCTCCGAGCGGCCGCCTTCAACTCCCAGGCTCGGGAGCTGACGCAGAAGACCGCCGATCTGGCTGAAAGCCGAGGTATGTGACTTGATCTCTATCTCATGTGGGGGCGCGTCAGCGCACCCACTGGGTGTAGTCCCCGAGATTCGGGCCGACTGCTGAGCAGTCGGCTCGGATCTTCCTTGATGTTTTCTCATCGTTCTTCTTGTTCTTCTATCTCTGCAGCGGCCAACGCCAGTCTGAGGGCACAGCTGGGGGAGTCCCAGACTGCTCTTCGTGCCAAGGACGCGGAGCTTGCCGCCTTGGTGCAGGAGCGCGATCGCCTGGTCAAGAAGCTGGCCGACCAGGAGGAAAGCCACAAGGCGGCGCTGAAGGCCGCGCAGGACCGCGAAGCCGCCCTCCAGGCCGAGTTCGAGACGGAGGCGGTCGCCTGGAACGACGCCAGGCAGACTCTGGTCTCCGGCTATGGCCAGATTGAGGATCTGGTTGACGGTAAGTCGTCTACCCCTTCGTCCTTTCTTGCCATCTGTCATTTTGACTTGTTTTTCTGACTTGGGGTTCTTCTTTTCTTTTCTGCGCAGAGTACTTCCCCGGCTATTCCACTGCCGCCAACCAGGCCATCGAAGCTTGTCGCCAGGAGAAGAGGCGAGCCGGCTTCGAGATTTCGCCGACTGCCGGCCGCTCGCTGGAGGAGCAGCTCCTGGCGATCCAGGCTCGTATCCAGCCGGCTCACAGGCTGCTCCGCCGGCTTCAGCGTGCCGGGTCGCAGGTCTTGGCCGCCCTCTGGCCCGGCCAAGCGATCCCGCGCACTCCCAGCCGGACCGCCGACTGGCTGGAGGTGGCCGTCGGGCGCTTCGAGGCTTGGAAGGCGTCAGCGGCTCGCTCCGGCGCCGGGCGGGCGCTGGAGTTCGTCAAGGCCTGGTACCCAGGCCTGAATATGGACCAGCTGGCCACCTGGCGGCAGCAGGCCGACGCGGAGCTGGAGCCGGCCCGGCCGGTCATCATTCGGCGAGCTTCGGCGATCGCCGACTACACCGACACCAACGTCTTCGCCCCCGAGGTGGACGACAATGGAGTCGCCCAGCCGGAAGATTGGTTCGGGCTGGACCCGGCGCACGGCGAGGACTCGGCGGAGGAGATCGACTCCAGCGACGAGGGCGAAGAGGAGGAGGAGGAGGGTGAAGACGTCGAGCCGGCTGATGGAGCAGCCGGCCAGCCTGACCGCGCCTCCAGCACTACGCTGCGTGCGAGCGCGTCTCCTGTTGCGGGAGGCGGTCAAGCCGGGACCAGCTAGGCGGCCACTCCTTCAGCCGGCGAGCTGCCTTCACCGACCAACTCGGCCTTCGCGCCTTTGTCTTCTTTCTTTTGTTTCCTGTGTTGTTACTCTTGAACAATGTTTTTGGTTAAGTCTGCGCAGTTCCACCCACTGGGTGTATTGAAACTCAAGTCTGTTGCCGCCTATCGGGGGCTTTTATGTATATAAGTTATGCAATCGGTCTTTCCTTGTACTTTTGCTTTTTGTCCTTCTGCTTTGTTCCTTTGCCGCCCTCCCTTGGTTGCCGTCTCCCTAGTCAAACAGTTGCTCTGCAATCTGTAGCCGGGGAGTGCCGGGCCGATTGGGGAGGGGGAAGTACTTTTAGCTCGGTCGGACTTAAGCTAAGTTTTTAGGAATCCGGCCAGCCGGCTGCTGTGACAGACGGCAGGCATATATGGTGGCCGTCTTTTTGCTATATAGGTTAGTTGTTCCTTAGCCGTTTTCGTGTGGGCGTCCTTTCTGTCTTCTCTCTTGCTAGTCGGACAGTCAGTTCTTTGAGCTGCGACTTTCAACAAGAGAGGACTGGGGAGCCGGCGCACTACTTTGCTGACTTGGGAAGAACTTGTAATATAGCTTAAGGCGGCCAGTCCCCGGGCCGACTAGTCGGACCCGGTGCCGGACAAGAATTCAAAATGTAATAAGACATTCATGGATATGACGCTCGTCATCCATAGATAAATAAAAGGCAGTCCCCGAGTACTGTTCGGGGGGCCTGTTGGTTTGTAACTTAATACAAAAAGGGGTAACGTGATACCTACTGCTTTTCAGCTGTAAAATCGTCTTAGGAGGTTTGCGTTCCATGGTCGCTCCGACTCCTTGCCGGAGTCGTCTCTCTTGCGTGCTCTTGGCTTTTGCGCGTCGATCAAGTAGTAGGAGTCGTTGCCGAGTGCCTTGCTGACGACGAAGGGGCCTTCCCAAGGGGCCGAGAGCTTGTGCTGGCCGGCTGTTCGCTGGATCAGCCGGAGCACAAGGTCGCCCTCTTGGAAGGATCTTGGCTTGACCTTGCGGTTGTAGTAGCGGCGCAGGCCTTGCTGGTAGATGGCGGACCGGCTGAGGGCTAACAGCCGGCCTTCTTCCAGTAGGTCGACGCCGTCTTCTCTTGCTTCTTTGGCTTCCTCCTCCGTGTACATGGTGATCCGAGGCGAGTCGAACTCGATGTCTGTTGGGATGACAGCCTCGGCACCGTACACGAGGAAGAATGGAGTGAAGCCGGTTGACTTGTTGGGTGTAGTGCGCAGACTCCAGAGGACAGCCGGCAGCTCTTTGAGCCAGCAGCCGGCCGATCGCTCCAGTGGTACAACCAGTCGGGGCTTGATGCCGGAGAGGATAAGTCCATTTGCTCGCTCGACCTGGCCGTTTGACTGCGGGTGGGCAACGGACCCTAAGTCCAGTCGGATGCCCTGTGTCGCGCAGAAACGTGCCAGTGCGCCTTTGGCGAAGTTCGTGCCGTTGTCGGTGATGATGCTGTGCGGCACGCCGTACCGAGTAGTGATGTCGGTGATGAATGTCACGGCAGTCGGCCCGTTCAGCGTCTTGATGGGCTTGGCTTCGATCCACTTTGTGAACTTGTCCACCGCAACGAGCAGGTGTGTCATGCCACCGCGGGCCGTCTTGAAAGGGCCCACCATGTCCAGTCCCCAGACGGCGAAAGGCCAGGTGAGGGGAATGGTCTTGAGGGCAGAAGCCGGCAGGTGTTGTTTGGAACTGAAGACTTGACATCCTCTGCAGGTCTTGACTATTTCTTTAGCATCCTCCAAGGCAGTCGGCCAGAAGAACCCATGGCGGAAAGCCTTGGCCACGAGGGATCTTGAGGCGGCGTGGTGGCCGCATTCGCCTTGGTGGATGTCTTTGAGGATTGCCACTCCTTTTTCTGGCTCGACGCAACGCTGGAAGACTCCAGTAACGCTGCGCTTCACCAGCTCCCTGTTGATTATTGTGTATGCTGCGGCTCGTCGTTGCACTAGTCTTGCTACGATCTCATCAGTCGGCAGCTCGCTGCTGACTAGGAACTTGAGGATGGGCTGGGCCCATGAGGGAGCTGTGACTTCTTCTGCTGTTATCGTGGCCACCATGACTCGGGTGGGTGGGTTGGGTGTTGTGTTGGGGTCGACCACCACTTCTTGCGTCGGTGCAGTCCCCGGGCCGACTGCTGCAGTCCCCGGGCCGGGCTCTGAGGTCCCTGGGCCGGGTGCGACTACGTCGGTTCCCGGGGCAGTCGTCGAAGTCCCCGTGCCGCCTGCGGGATTTCTTGAGCCGGATCCGGCTGTTTCTGGCGCAGGCGGTACGAAGATGGAATCCGACTCTGGAGACGGCTTGATGGACGGCTTGAGGAGGCGCTGGAGGGAGACGCCAGTCGGTATGGCCTGTCGGGTGGAGCCGATCCGTGCTAGGGCATCTGCTTGGTCGTTGTCGGCCCTTGGCACGTGAAGGAACTCGCACCCTTCGAAGTGTCCGCTCATCTGCTGGACGAGGAAGCGGTAGCTCGCCATGTTCGCGTCCTTGGCGTCCCAATCGCCAGATGATTGCTGGACTACTAAGTCGGAGTCGCCGTAGCACAGGATCCGGCGTATGCCGAGCTCTTTGGCTAGCCGGAGCCCATGTACGAGCGCCTCGTACTCGGCCACGTTGTTGGAGGCGGCGAAGTGGATCTGCAGCGTGTACTTGAGCTTGTCGCCTTTGGGAGAGGTGAGGACGATGCCGGCTCCCAAGCCGGTGCGCATCTTGGACCCGTCAAAGTGCATCCGCCAATGGGTGGAGTCGGGAGCCGGCGGTAGGTACTGGGTCTCGGCCCAGTCGACGAGGAAATCGGCCAATGCTTGCGACTTGATGGCGGTGCGGGGTTGATAGAAGATCGTGTAGGGCGCCAAGGCAATGGCCCATTTGGCCACCCGGCCAGATGCATCCCGGCTGCCTATGATCTCGGCGAGCGGGGCAGTGCACACGACCGTGATGGGCTGCTCTTGGAAGTAGGGCTTCAATTTCTTGGCAGCGAAGTACACCCCATAGCACATCTTCTGGTAGTGCGGGTAGTTTTGCTTTGAGCTGGATAGTACTTCGCTGAGATAGTAGACTGGCCTCTGGACCAGCTGGGCTCGGCCTTCCTCCGGGCGCTGGACCACAACAACAGTGCTGACGACTCGGCTTGTCGCGGCGATGTAGAGGAGCATGGGCTCCTTCTCTGTTGGCGCGGCCAGGACAGGCGGAGTGGTCAACATTTTCTTCAACTCATGGAAGGCTTGGTCGGCTTGATCATTCCACTCAAAGTGAGTGGACTTCTTCATGAGTCGGTACAGGGGGAGAGCCTTCTCTCCTAGTCGGCTGATAAAACGGTTCAGGGAGGCTAAGCAGCCAGTGAACTTCTGCACATCTCGCAGCTTGGTGGGTATCTCCATCCTCTCGATGGCCTTGATCTTGACAGGGTTGCACTCAATGCCGCGTTCGGAGACCAGGAAGCCGAGCAGCTGGCCGGCTGGCACTCCGAACACGCACTTCTCGGGGTTGAGCTTGATCTGGAATCGGCGCAAGTTGGCAAATGTTTCCTTCAGGTCTTCCAGCAAGGTACCGCGCTTCTCTGTCTTCACCACAATGTCGTCTACATAGACGTGGGCATTTCTGCCGAGTTGTTTCAAGAGACATTTCTGCATGCAACGCTGAAAAGTGGCACCGGCGTTTCTCAAGCCGAATGTCATTGTCAGGTAGCAGAAAGCTCCAAAGGGTGTGATGAAGGCAGTCTTCAGGCGGTCAGCTGGGTCCAACTTGATCTGATGATACCCTGAGTATGCATCCAAAAAACACAACAGCTCGCATCCGGCTGTAGAGTCTATTACTTGGTCAATCCGTGGCAAAGCAAACGGATCCTTTGGGCAGGCCTTGTTCAGACTTGTGTAGTCTATGCACATGCGCCACTTGTTATTCTTCTTCAAAACCAGAACTGGATTGGCAAGCCATTCTGGAAAGAACACTTCCATGATGAAGCCGGCTGCAAGGAGTCGGGCTATCTCTTCTCCCACGATTCTTCACTTCTCTTCTGATAGTCGGCGGAGGGGTTGCTTGACCGGCTTCGCATCAGATCGGACATGTAATTTGTGCTCGGCGAAATCCTTCGGGACACCCGGCATGTCCTTTGGGGACCATGCAAAGATGTCTCGATTCTCACGGAGGAAGTCGGCGAGCTCGCCTTCCTATTTACTGTCCAATTTCGCCCCAATCACGGCGAACCTCTCCGGGTGCTCTGGGTCTAGAGGTATCTTCTTCGTCTCCTTGGCAGGCTGGAAGGAGCCCTGCGCATCACAGTCCTTGGGGTTGGGGGACAAAGTCGGCTGCTTGCCGGCCATGGCCCCAACCCGTTCCAGCATCTTCTTCTCTTCCGCCACCACGAGGGACTCGGCCAGCCGGCTGCTGGCCATGGCACACTCGATGGACTTCTTGTAGTCGCCGGCTACCGTGATGATCCCCTTCGAGCTCGGCATCTTCATCTTCAGATAGGCATAATGGGGCACAGCCATGAACTTGGCCAAAGCAGGTCGGCCAAGTAGTGCATGATAGGGGCTCTCCAGGTCCACCACCTCGAACCATATTGCTTCCCGGCGGAAGTGATCTTTGTCTCCGAAGAGAACATCCATCTTGATCTTGCCGATTGGAGAGCAAGATAGGCCGGGTACGATACCATGGAAGACAGTGCGGCTTGGCATGAGCTGCTTTGCTTTGATGTTCAGCTTGTCCATGGTGTCGCGGTACAGTATGTTGATACTGCTTCCGCCGTCTATCAGGACGCGGGAAAATCTGGCAGCCCGCCTCTCCGTCGCAAGGGTGACGTCCAAGACCATAGCATAGGAGCCAGGCGAAGGCATCACCTCTGGGTGGTCGGCCTGGCTCCAGCTGATGGGCTTTTCCGACCAATGCATGAACTCGGCGGTGCTAGAGGCGGCTGTGTTTACTTCTTGGTGTTGCCGGCGTCGGCTGCGCTTGTCGTCGACTTGACTTGTGAAGACGACGTAGGCATCGTGCGCTTCAGGGAACTCGTCTTGGATGGCGCCGACTGCCGGCCGGGCCGCCGGCTGCTGGGGAGCCGGAGGCGGTGGGCCGGGAGGCGGAGGCGGCACGATCCCTTCGCCCTTGGTGATGCGGGTGAGCCAGTGGCATTTCCGTGTTGTATGGTTGGACGGCTTCGCGCCGCTGTGGAACTTGCAGGGGGCATCGAGTGCTTGTTCGTAGGAGAAGGACGGCTGCCAGGGCGGCCGGCCTCCCTTGTTCTTGCGAGCAGGCCGCTCTTCGGGCTGCTCGTCTTCAATTGTGGCCACCTGCCGACTGGAGGAAGTCGGCATGGGGCC
Source organism: Aegilops tauschii subsp. strangulata (assembly GCF_002575655.3). Taxonomy (NCBI): domain Eukaryota; kingdom Viridiplantae; phylum Streptophyta; class Magnoliopsida; order Poales; family Poaceae; genus Aegilops; species Aegilops tauschii. Next base: position 45,431,620 of record NC_053038.3, on the reverse strand, counting down.
CTTGCGCTTGTGGTCGTTCTGGTAGGGGCGCCGGTTTGAGTCGCCAGCCGGCTGCTTGGGAGCCGGAGCGACTACCTTCCCCGAGGCGTCCACTCGGAGCTCGGTCCTCATGGAGGAGTCGGCAGTGGCGTATTTGTCGGCGATGACGAGTAGCTCGTTGAGGGTGGCGGGCTCGTCGTAGAGGAGTCGGTGCTTGAGGAGGGTGCCCTCTCGGCACCCGGCAGTGAAGTACTCGATGGCCTGGACCTCATGCACTCCCTCGCAGGAGTTGCGGAGCTCGGCCCATCGCGTGAGGTAGTCGCGGGTCGACTCGTTGGGCCCTTGGACGCAGAGGGAGAGCTGTCGAGGCTTCAGAGGCCGCTTGTAGGTGCTGGTGAAGTTGCGGACGAAAGCCTCGGTGAAGTCCAGCCAACTGTTGATGCTGTAGGGCTTGAGACTGTTGAGCCATGTGCGCGCCGTGCCCTGCAGCATCAGGGGGACGTACTTCACAGCAACGCGCCGGTTGCCGTTGGCGATGCTGACGGCTGTGGAGTAGTCGATGAGCCAATCTTCCGGCTTCACCGAGCCGTTGTACTTGGGCGTGTCTCTGGGGAGCGAGAACCCTTTGGGGAAGGGCTCGTCGCGGATGCGGGGGCCAAAGCATGGCGGGCCAACATCGACTTCTTCTTCTAACGCCAGGGACCGAGCAAGGCGGTCGATCCTGTGGCGGGCGTCACTCTCGCCGATTCCTTCTCGGCGGCCGAGTCGGTCGCCAAGAGTCGGATGTGTGATGGGCGGCGGAGTGAGGCATCTTTCTCTTCGAGGCGGGGGAGGAGGCAGGCTTCCCTGATGTTCAACCGCCCGAGGGCGGCCTTCCGCGTCGCGCTCGATAGTGATGCGGGTCCGGCTGCGGCTGGCAGCCGGCTCCTTGTCTTTCTTCTGACGCGTGCCGCTCGCAGTCGGCGAGCGGGACGTCGCGGCGTGCTCCCGGCGCGGGGGATGGCTATCAGCTCGGGCGCCGGCTTCGTGCCGTTCTGCAGCCGCGTCGATCAGCTGCTGGATCCATCTTGTCATGTAGGGGAGCTCATCGGCTCCCAGCCCATTGAGCTCCTCTGCTGCCGCCTGAGCGGCTCGCAGATTCTCGAGCGGGGTGGCGTAGACGGGGCGATCTGCGCCCAGCATGCTGGCAACGGCTGCGCCGCGCTTCTGGACGAAGCCGGCTCGGCTCGGGCCGCTCGGCGGCGGCGTCCCGAAGGCGGCGCGGTCGACTTCGCGCTGGTGGGCCTCGGTGAGGCGTCTCATCGAGGCTATCTTCTTGCTCTCCGTGATGAGGGCAAGACGGCGTGCCTCCAGGGTCTCGGCGTCGGCGTCAGCCGGGAGGGGGATGGAGAGGTCGTGGATCGCTGCTTGCTGAGCGTCGCGGGCGCTCCCGCCCGAGTTGGAGACGTGGCTGACGACCAGCACTTCGGTGACAGCGCTGCTGTCGCTGTCAGCTCGAGGGAGTGGGTCGTCGAAGACCACCACGTCGGAGGGGTAGGCATCGAGCGACACGGTGTCGGAGTCGATGAGCATCGGGTTGGTGGAGCCGACAGACTCCATGTCCGCAGCAGGCTCGCTGGAGACGTGAAGTTGGTCGAGGAGGCTGACGAGGCGGCTCTCGGGGTAGTCGGTGCCTGCGTCGGACGTAGGCTCGTCGGAGATGCGAGTCTCGCCGAGCAGATCGGCGAGGCGGCTCGCTGCGCAAGCGTCGTCGACGCCTTGCAGCGCGTCGGGGCAAGCGCCATCGGGCGCAGCAGGCTGGCTGCGCTCGCGGGGAAGGAAGAAGGTTCCCGTCCAGAACAGGTCTCCGGACGACGGTGCACCTGGCCCCACGGTGGGCGCCAAATGTCGGGTGGTTGGTGCGACATATGCCAAAGGATGGCTTATCATTGTGGGAGCCAATAGAACGTCGCCGGTGCCTGGAAACGGGATGAGGCGAAGACATGCACGCCGGCGAATCTTACCCAGGTTCGGGGCTCTCCGAGGAGATAACACCCCTAGTCCTGCTCTGCGGGGTCTCCGCATAATCACTAGCTCGACAAAGAGTAGCTACAAGCGCTCCTAGAGCTGTTGGGATCAAGGGAGAGGAAGAACGAGACTAGCTCTTACTTCTCTCTATCTATGGTGTGTGTGCGTGTGCTATCTTGCATGCGAACCCTTTGCATGGGTGCTCCGGGGGGTTTATATAGGCCTACCCCCGGGGGTACAATGGTAATCCGGCTGGGATCTGGTCCCAGCCGTCAGTGCCTAGGCTCGCCGGCTTCTCCGCCGGCTACTGGGTCCCGCCGGCTGGTGGGTCCCGCCGGCTGCCGGCTACTCGGTCGACAGGCCGGCCCCACCGCCTAGGGTCTTGTCGGCGGCCGCTTACTGTAGCCGCGCCTCTGATGATGAGGGCTTTGTCGAGGTGAGCATGGCTACAGTGGGCCGCCTCGGGGGCTATTACTATAGCCTCACCTCGTCTTGTCTCCTTAATGGGGCTCCTGCTTCGAGGAAGGGAGTAGCCGGCTTCCGGAGGCCGGCTATGCTCCCGGCCGACTAGGGAAAGCCGGGCCGCCTTCACGCCTCTCTCTGGCTGAAGGGGCCCGCAGTCCTTGAGCCGCACAGGCGGGGGTCGTGGATGACGTCGTAGCTGGCGTGGCTACAGTGCCGGACCGCACGGGAGACATCCCTCCCGTACGGCCCCCTGTAGCCACGCCCGCCTCGGGCTTCGGGGGTCGTGGGCCGCACTGTGGCCATGCCCCATCAGGTCGCCGTTATGTAGGAGTGGTTGTGGTCTTGGCCGGCTTCTAGGAGTCGGCGTCTCTCTTGGCCGGCTTCTTGGAGTCGGTGAGGCTGGGTCGCCTTCCGAGAGTCGGCTTTAATGGTAGTCGGCCCGGGAAGGCGGCCCAAATGCTTGGAGTGCTTGAAGGCCCAAAGGCCTGATAAATTTTCTAAAGAGCCAGGGCTAGCCGGCTTAGCTACCCGTGGCCACTTACTCCGACATTTACAAATCAGGAAAAAAACAAGCAAGGCTTCTCTGAGCAAAGGGCCTCCCGGCAGGCTTAAATTTCCTGGAGTTCACTCTGGTTTTTTCTTGTTGCCACCATCCAGGGTTAGGTTCTCTCATTCCAGAATAACCAATTATAATTGTGTTCTCAGCTGGAATGCTGAACTGAACCATGTAGTGTACTGACCAGCTGAAATTCTTGTGCATTCCACTAAATTTAAGCACCGCTATTTGCAGAAATAAGCAGACCACAATGCCTCTTGTCCACGCACCTGTCCAAAAAAACCGCCGTGCCAGCTAGTCCTCGGTCCATGGATGAACTGGTAGAAAGTGCATTCTGGACTAGGATGCAGTTGTTTTCGCTCGTCCCTACACTGCAACCAGGAAGTAAAACGTACGAATCAACTTCTTTTATATTGCATTGGTCATTCTACCTAGTAACTACCAATGTAGGAATACCTGGAAGACGGGTGGTTAGACGACAGCAACGAGGGATAGCCATCTCATTTTGCGAAGTTCTACTAAAACTGAGGTGTGTGCTTTTGATTGTGCGGATAGAAACGATACGGAGATAGACATCCCGAAACGATATGGAGACAGACATCCCTGTTTGCGCAAATACGAAATACGGTTATTTAAAAAGTGACAGATATTTGCAGTGGCATATGATTAAGAGCAGCATCTATTGTGTTATAATTGGCATTAGATTGACAGTATGAAAGTGTCCTTAAGTAAGTAGCATCACATCACATCAACACTGCCACTAGATTAACATGTAGAACAATAGCATTAGTATTACTGTCATGAGAGTAGCACATGGTCAGTAAATGTGCAATCAAATATGTGGAGTTCCACTGGGATGAAGCAATGTTAGCAGTGTGAGATTTAAGTGTAACTGCAAAAACACAATTCATGGGAAATAAATCAAGACGGAAGCACTTCATAAAATGGTGGTGCATTGCTTCAATTTATCGACGACACTAGACCATTACTTATAGTGACATTAGGTGGCATTGCTTAATGCTTCATGTGATTTTACATTAATGGTAGCAATATGGGCATAGGGACAGCAGGGGCATAAAGTGGTGAGGCAGATGTGGTTGCCGAGAGCGGCAAACACTCAGGCAGCATGTCTGCATTTGTCCCATTTTTTATCTCCTCGGCGACATTTTCCTATGTGAGCACAGGAAATCTAGACCTACTCATTCTCATTTGCGTTGTCCCCCAACACCCGTCACTTTCTTTCCTTTTTCAACCAAGAGATAGGTCCACTTCCCCCCACCCTTCGCCATCCACCATGCTTTCTTCGTCTTTTCAACCAAGAGACCGGTTGGGTAGCCAGTATCTACTACTTTCCCCCGTTTCCTCTTTGAACCAAGTCCTAGATTCATGCTACAGCTTTCCCACTTTCTTCCCTATTTGAACCAACTCTTAGAGTCGACTGTATGAACTAGTTTTACCTCTAATAATAGTAAAAGGCTAGGTGGCTTTGGAACAGCGGACGGAAGTAGAAAAAGATCCACACGAAGCCAAGTGGGGAGCTGGGGCAGTAGAGCAAGGCAGGTTTCGAAGGAATATATACCTGAGGGTCGTCGGCATGTGGCAAAGACGGCGTCGGGAGGCCGCATCTTGGCCACAATACCGCAGGGAGGAAGAAGGGGTCGGAGGCCCTCCGGAGCCGGCGCTCTCTCAGAGAGAACGGCACGGCCGCCGATCGGGACGCGCGGGCACCCGTTGGTCCCCACCCTCGCCGCCGACGACAGCGTGAACGATGCACCTACACCCCTGCCCCGGTCGAGGTTGTCCGGCCGGATTTGTGACCAGCCGTGAGCTGAGAGAGAGTATGGCCACCTATGTCCTGCTTAGATCTGGAGAGCATGAGAGAGTGAACGAGAGGAACCCTAGTAAAGCAAGCGCTAAGGCTCCTGCTTATATATATAGTGGAGTGATTTTGTTGTACCAGCTTCAAAAAAATGCGCTCCTACGTGTACCCGCGAGTGGGTGTGAGAGAACTAGTGCGTGCGTGCACCGCTTCTCTTCGTGAGAGTACAATATACTATGCCCAAAGAACGTTCGCCACAAGAGTAATAGTATAAGTGTGTGACGTGTGAGCTAAACTAAAATGTGTGCGACGTCTTTTGTTTTTTAGAAGTTCTGAGGGTAGGGTGTGAAGAGCACATATGTGTGTAACGTCTGCCTGCAGAAAGACGGTGGGTGCGAGAGGACTCGGGAGGGTGCGTGTGCGTGAGAGAGAGGGGGGCACGTATCAATGCAATGCATGTGTCTGTAAATCATTATCCGACAAACGTTCGCCACAAGCCTTTTCCTGACGAACGTCGTAAGAACCGTTAGATCGGCATCCGACAGTGTCAGTTTTGCCATGTCATTTAACAGAACAGCCACTCCTACACACAAATCTTCCACGTGAGTGTTAGCAACTGCCGTATGCTCCCTCTGTTCCAAAATGCAGTGCATATAGCTTTAGTGAAAATTCGAACCTCGCAAACTTTTACCGAGTTTTCGTGTACCAAATTGCACATGTAGAATACCCTGTATATATCATTTCATTCATCTTCGAGAGGTAACTATAAAGATGGGGGAGGAGTCTACAAAGAAAGACCATCGTATCACCTGCGACAATTTCAACCATCCTTTGGTGTGGAGGAATATCATAGGAACTCTATATGATATGATTTTTATAGGATTTTTTCCTTTAGAGCCAATTGGTTCATAGGAATAGATTCATATACTCCACATTTCAAAGGAAATAAACATGATATCATTTCTATAGCTTTAGAGCCACTTGGTTCATATGAATGGATTCCTATACTCCCATAATTTCAAAGGAAAATAAACATTACCGTATATTCAATAGAAAAGTTCCTATGATATGAACCAAATTACATCTCTTTTCTAATCCCCCCTCATAGGAATTGAGATACATGTCATCTCTAGATTCAATAGAAAAGTTCCTATGATGTCAACCAAATGACATTCCTTTTCCAATCCCTACTCATAGGAATTGATATACTCCATGTCATCTCTTTCCCTACAACTTCCATGTATACATCTTCTATTCCTAAATACCTAGTACAACCCACTAGTAGCTTTTTTCCAAGACATGCAACTATGGCACAAGAACTATATAGTGTGCGAATAACTTGAAAGATGGTCGCTGGATGAAGCTAATCCGATAGTGCAGAGATGGCAAATCCGAGCACTACTGGCCGTTGGATATCATCAACATTCCACCAGATCTGCCACATGTACAATTTAGAAAACTCCATGGTTGAACTTAAGCATAATGCACAAACCTCAAAACACAAGCACTTCTCCTTTGTTCTAGAATCTTCCGTATCATAATTGATTTTTTTTCTAAATGAATTGCCATTGTTTGTTTTTTTACTTTATGCTTTACAATGCACAACCCCATGAATCTTAATTTTTTTATAAAACTAATTGATTTTGAATGAGATGAACTTAGAACTAAACGAACATCTACATCATGCATATATGACTCAAAGCTTTACATGCTATAGTGTGTATTTATTCATAATTTGGTTTCGAAATCTCATGCGTTCAATGCATGTGTACCTTACTAGTTTTGAGTAGAGTAGCAAATTTCACGCGGCCCCGGGTATATCAAAATGCAGGGCCCATGCATCATTGCCTTTCGGTCGAACCTACGTCCACAATTTTTTGTACGTACTCTATCTCCACTGGTCCCCGAACCCAAAATGCTGCCTCGTTCCCCTAAACCAAGCGGCCCACACATATTTAAGGCGTCGACTCAAACTCAATCCCTCTCCCTTTTACTACGACGTGGCCCCGCCGCACGCATCATCGGTTTTCTTCAAGAGGACGAGGGAGAAGCCGATTTGTAGTGGAGGCGTTTTTAAAAAATGATCTGTAGTGGAGACCCCTACCCTAGGGTACCCTAGGTAGCTGCCGCACGCATCATTGGTTTTCTCTTTTCTTTATGCTCTTGTGCCCTAGAGTGAAATGATGGTTGCTTTGTTCGTCCAGCTTAATGCGGGAAAGGTGGGGCTTTGTGATTTGACCCCTCATCCCTCATTTTCTACTACTGTGGCGCTATGACCGGGGTGCCTCCAATTCCAACCGCTGCTCCGAACTGTAATTTGGTGCATCGCACGTGGAACAAGACGGTGGATGAGCCACATGTCGGCCAAAGGGGTCCTGTTAAATGTGTCGCCATTTCGTGTGCGGACTGACCCTGCTTGAGTCGCTACGCCAACACGACAGGTGCAGCCTACCACTTGGTTTTGCTCCTTGGTGAATCCCGGCTATATTGATCTAAAAAGATACATACTGAACTACCCTCTCTGTCTCATTTTTTTAGGCGCCTCGATTTATGGGGCATGCACGTAGTTCTAGGTCATCCATTTGACTAACTAAATATGAGTTACTATGTCACAAAAAGTATATCATTGGATTATTAAGCGAATGTAGTTTCTAAACATATACTGTTCATCACATATATACCCAGTTAAATTCTCAACCTAGAACGAAGTGCATCCCATGTAAACCGATACGGAGGAAGTATAGTAGTAAAAATGAGGTGATTTTACCGAGCGATCGGCGGGGGAGCATGGCATGTCATGCGGTCCCACGTGTCATGATGTACCAAGGCGATGCGCGTGTCCCTCTTGAGGCAGAAGCAATACTACGTGGTTTGAGATGATGGCGAACCAAAGTGTGAAATAATGGTTGCTTCGTCCGTCTGGGAAGGTGCGGCATTGTGATTTGATGTCTCATTGCTCATTACTACTACTACTGGGGCGGTACGACTGGGGTGTGTCCCCCCTGCTGTTCTGCACTGTCATTTGGTGCTTGACACGTCGACCCGGTTGCTATATGTCCCACATGTCGGCAACAGGAAGTACAGAATTCATGAAAGCGAGCGTCGACGGAGGAGTACAAGACACGGCTTGGGTTTTTGTAGCTTCGCGCGATCCATCGATACAAACCCGGACTAAGAAAAGGCAAGGGCGGGTCTTTTCCCGCGCGGCAGGCAGGGGAGTTTGGCATAGTCTGTTCGAGGCAAGGAGGCAGGAAGGGAAACATGCAAATAAAGGTTGAGCGACTTAGTTTTGGGAAAATCTGATTTTATGGAGTACGTACCCACTAGGGTTTATAGGGCTCATCTAAAAAACATTCGTTTTTTCCATTTTGTAAGTCTCAATTCTACTACTAGTAGTAGTACCATCACATGTTGGATTTCGAGGTGCGTTAGATCACCCTATGCAAGCAGTGTCAAGAGAAAACTCACCAATGCATATAGAAGTTCATGGAAATTTAGTGGTCATTCATGCATTCGTTCTAATTAATGCCTCGGTAAACATAACTTGAGAAAAACAAGTGTACTAATTACTTGTGCAAACTAGGAGTACGAAATTAATTCGACCACTCACCGTCTACCTTGGTTGGAGAGATTTTGAAATTGAGCCATAAACTGGAAAGGAGGGAGTAGTAACTTTTGTCTCGATTACTATTTGTGGCCTTGTATAGATGCAAAATTTATTTTTTTTATAATGGCCTTGTATAAGTAAATGGGCGGAGTACTAAAGGACATATATATTCCAAACAATATGATAATCTCTCTAACCAAGGTAGTAGGGACGAGGAGTAAACGGAGGGAGTAGTAAAATTTTCTGCTCGTCCTGCGAGTCACCGCGTGCGTGGGCGAGGGAGCGAGCGTAAGGCGTATAGTACTACTACTAGTAAGCAAGCTTCACCTCATCCTGTGAGCCACCACGCCCATGAGCGGGGGAGACGGCGTACTAAGCAAGCTTCTCCTCGTTCTGCGAGTTGACGGAACACATCAAAAGTACTCCAGAGTATAGAGCCTTGCCTCTAAGGTAGGCCCCACATGGTTTGCCTCTTTTTTAACATAACGCGTCAAGTCGAAATTTGTTTGTTCACCCGTGGTAGACGATCCTCCCTCCACCAAGTGGACAACCAATACACGGTCAAATTACCATGTGGGCTGCCTTTTCGTGCAGAAATGAGCTCCACCGTGTACCCGCGCGGGTGTGGTTGGGAAAGAGACGGGAGTACGTGCGCCGTGCGTGCACCTCTTCTCTTCGTGTATGTCCCCCACCTACGTGGGTGTGTGTGAGAGATACAAACCTAGACAAATGGCTTGTGCGGAATAACTACTCTTCGTAAGCCATTGTAAGAGTGGACAAAATGGTGAAGGAGGAGATAGGGGAGCAGTGGGGGTGTGCGATTCTTGGCCGGCGTTTGGCCTCGTTTAAATAGGAGATTAAATAGACGGCGGACGGGAGGAGCTCGGTCGGCGTTGCATTTAATGTCGGCCCGGTCATGAACGGACGTGTGTCCAGAGTGGGTTTCTCGGCTTCCACACGGGCGGGTTTCATGGAGGCGTTTGAATGCGGCAAGGAGGCGTGTTCAGCCGGGCGTGCAGCGAGTGGCACCCTCGACTTTGACGTAGGACACCGCGCCGTTCTTCCACTGACGTGTGGGCTCTTTGGGTACATGGCCTGCATGTCAGTGACCCAACGTAGGCAGCGCATAGCAGAGGAACCTTTGGTGGGCCAGGGCGATCAGAAGCGGGCATTTCATAAACCGACGATTGTTCATTGAGTGTGACGTCATCCTTTTCATGTGGATAAGCCTACTATGTTGATAGCCCGTTCGATACGTTGTGATTTATAAAGACCGCTGCAAACATCAATGTTCTGCTTATCACAGATAAGATTGATTAATACCCATAACAATCCATGTCCTTAACAAAGGGTGCATGCACGTATAGGTTGAGCATGTGTCTTGCATCGTGTGTTGTGTGCATGCAGGCGTGGGAGTGTTGCGTGCGTGCAAGGGTACGTTTTAGTGTTGCATGCATGTATGTGTACGTGCGTGTGTTCGTGAGTGCATGTGTACATGTCAGTGTTGCACGCCTGCATGCGTGTGTGTGTTCGTTATGTGTACGTTTCAGTGTTGCACGCCTTCATGCGTGCGTGTCTTGCGTGCGTGCATGTGTACGTGCGGGGTGAGGCTACACGTCAGTCGACTGAATTTTTCATCTCTGGTAATTAAATTTTCCAGCCGTTGGATACGAAATCAAGGGCCTGCAGTTTATCATCAAACTCCACCCCCCTGAGCCGCCAGCCACCACCGGCCGAACCGCTGGCCCCCGCCGCCCGTGGCCGGCCCGCGCCGCCACACCGCCCCGCCCGCCCCGAAACCACTCCCCACCGCCGGCCTGCCGCCGCACCGGCCATCCCTCTAGGCCCCCCCCCCCCCCGCGCCGAGCTTTTTCTCCGGCGATCCCCACCCCACCGCCCAATCAACACGCCCCCCCACCACCGGCGACTGCCAACCAGAGGTCTCACGACTTCGAGTACCCACCGACCACTAATTTATTACCATTTCTGTCCTTCATATATGCGCTGACAGGTGGGCCCTATGGTAATGTGCGTTGCTGAATGTGGACCGTTTGACTGGTCAATTGATCGTGTCATCAACAAATTACGAAGTTGTATGGTGAGCCAGTGACTGTATGATCACCCTAAAATGTATTTTATTAACACAATACAGACTCAAACTACCATTTCTTTCTTTCATATACGGGCTGACAGGTGGGCCCCATGGTTACGCGCCCCGATGGTGCAACACTAGTTGCGCCACGTGGAACGTTTGACTGGTCAATTGATTGTGTCATCAACAAAATACGGAGTTGTACGGGTGAGCCAGTGACCGTATAATCATGACATGTATTTTTTTAACACGGTACAGACGCAAGGGCTCATATATACGCGCAAGCACTCACCGCTATAAGCGCACACACGCAGACCCTACCCCTATGAGCACCTTCGAGAGAGTGAGCCAGCATATGATCTTGAGATTTACGAAGTCACCATAGGTGCCTCTTAGTCGAGTGGAACGTCTCCTCCCACTGAACGCACATCACCGGAAAATACTAAAATTAACCCAAGATAAATGCGAGCACCGGGACTTTAACCCTGGTGGGCTCGAGAAACCACTGTCCTCCTAACCAACCAACCACATGTTGGTTAGCATGACAAAATGTATGTGGTGACCGTGATGAGCTTATTCTGAAGTCCAGTGACCATATCGTGCTTTCGCTTCAAATACAATGACCGTAAGTGTCATCAACAAAATACGGAGCACGCATCAAATGAAAGTCCGTCAGTGTCATCAAGAAAATACGGAGACGTATCGTGAGCTAGATACCGTATGGTCACCACGAGAATGTATACGGTGATCGTAATGAGCATATTCTGAAGTCTAGTGATCGTATAGTGCTTTAGCTTGAAATACAGTGACCGTCATGCGTGAATGTGTCGTGGGCATGCATAATTTTAGAGGGCCGAGAGATAGTTTGTGTGCGTACGTGAAAGTGGTGTAGAAAGAGGGGATGTCCGGTGGAGACAAGGAGAGATATGCCCTTCGTTTCTCTTTCCCGTGACTAATATTTTAGGAAAATATATAAACATTCACAATGCAGAACAAATATTTTTGGATGCCCCATGCAATTAACTTTCATGTATAACATTGTACTATTGTATATGCTTATTTTCTTAGTGGCCGATTGCGTGTGTGGTGTGGTGGGCACATCATTTCTAGTTGTGGTGGGTCAACATGAGGACTCATGGGTCGGTTCCATCCTGCGCCACATAGGTTGGACCGAGATGCGTTATACGAAGACCCATGTGGAGGACTCGGCGTACAACACGAAGCTAGCTACCAGCGCCACGGAGGACTCTATCCCCACTAGTGATAAGCCGACTATATATGATTTGTAACCCTAGGCCCCAGTATGTTATAGAAGCTTGGGGGCTAGTTCGTCGATAGTATACACACACGCACAATGCCTGGTATTCACGTGTACTTTGTAGACACCCCTATCACTAATATACAGTACCATGAGTAGGCTTTTTCCTCAACTGCAAGGGTCCGAACTAGGGTAAAACTTTGCCTCATATTATCATCGAGCCTAACAGTCAGGGATATCCTACCGAATGATATGATGGAATCATATCTGCCAACTACTAAGAGAGAGGTGTGTCTGGGGGGGCAATGTGTGCGACAGAGGCCTAAAGATAATGTGCGTGCGGGAGACACGTAGGCACATATATGTGCGTATAGAGGGCTAGTAGAGACCGTGCGTGTGTATATATGCATGTGAGAGAAATAGTGTTTTCCAACTGAGATTAGTGAAAAGAGTGGTACATAGTAGTCAGAAAGAGAGAGAGATACAGAGAGAGCATGTGCGTGAGACTCCCCGACACCCCGAGAGAGATTGTGAGCATGTGTGAAAGAGAAATGCCGATGCATATAAAGTGTGTGCACTTATGCGGTAGATAGAGAGATATATAGCGCATTTGTGAGAACGGGCCGAGGCATAGTGCATCTACGTGTAAAAGGCGGTTCTACGCATTAAATTAAAATATAAATGGCATTATTATTTTGGATGAGATCATGAATTTTGCAAATTGCGTATGGACGAAAATCAGTCTATCAGACGCCCATACTCTATTGAATTCTAGCATGTGCATGTGTTTATTTCATATTATCGATCCATAGAGTGAGAGCGGTTTGAAATACAGGCAATGGATGCTTTTGCAATTCATATATAAACATTAATTAGTGCACTCCATGTTGTTAGTGTGAAGCACTTTATATGTTTGTCACTTACATGGATACATTCCAAATTGCTAACTACGAAATAGAATACATGTCGAATTCAACATAAAGGGGGTTTCGAAGATTCGAATTCATAGGAAGTGCATTCATCTATTTGAACCCGAGATAACGGCATTTGTAAATCAAATGTAAAAGGGGGCATCAATCTTTGTTGTGCGTTTGAACATGCTATATATATTCATACGCATGTCTAACTTTTTTTTTGCAACCAAGAAGATTATATCTGGAACCATGCATGAACTGAGGTAAGTTGCCTATTTTTTAATATATACTCGTGTACAATGTATATTCAAATGTACCACCTCCATTCCAAAATAATCGTAGCTTTAGGATTTTCAAGAGTAAAGATTTGTGAAGTTTGACAAATCCTGAAAGTTCAATTGAAGAGAACCGAAAACGTTAATGCTTCTGCTCCCAAATATTGAATGAAGCACCAAATAGGCCTCTGGTCACCCGAAACTGCACGAGACTAATGTTTGGTGGTAGGAAATTACTGTCCTGACTCTGGCCCGTGTAGCCTATCGTCCCGATGTCCAAAGGTCTAAACCGGGGTAGGTTTGTAACTTCACCAAGACGCCAGTCTCAACCACCTCCGAGAAGCATTCATACACCATGGGCGCCTAAACACCCATGCGCTCAGCCAAAATCTATCCCGCCCACATTTGGGACACCTGAGATTACTGTCCTACCCCCAACCCGCAATATGTCCGAAATTTTAGATGGGGCAAAGTTTGTAACTTTCCCCAAATTTCAAACAAGCGCGTCCCAAACTGAAACATTGTTCCCCCTTAGTTCCCCGCCTCCCTCCGTTTCCCCATTCATGCTCCGTGGGCTCCAAAACGCCATCTCCACCAGCCGCGAAACCCCAGCCTCCCCCGTCCTCCACCCCATAGCGCCCAATCCACCGCCGCCCTCCTCCATCACGCCGGAGCCGGTACCCCGACGTCGTCGTCCAACGCAACCGCAACCGCAACGCCCTCAAGGACTTAGCATCTGAAGCCGAGGTAGAGCTGCCTCCACGACGCCGACGCCGACGTGCACCGTACCAGAACCACTCCGACCACGCCGTCTGGCGCCTCACTGCTGCCGCTCCACTGTCGCAACCGTCCACCACACCGGAGCTATTCCCGCTATGCCGTCGTTCGCCGCCTCGGATCTGGTTCCCCGCCGCCGACAAACGGCCACCGCACCACACTCAACAACTTGGCCATGGGTTCGTCCAAGGCTGCACCGTCCTCCACAACTTCTCGTTTCCAGCGAACCACAAGAAGATCGTTCGAAAAACAGAAGGAGGACACTGCACTGCTAGCAGAAAGAGGTACTCCTCTTCCCTTATTCATGCAAACCTTACGTCTCTGCTCACACCGTATTCATCCCATGAAAGAAACTAGTTGAGCGCTTCTTACTGCATCTTCTTCGTGATACTAAATGCACAAGGTTTCCTCCCTTTACTATTTCACCTTTGCTAGAGGTCAGTAGCCCGCCTAGATTTCAATTCAGGGTCAGTCGAACCGCAATTAAAAGAAGCAGCACCCGCTTAGGCGCGCGGAGCACCTAGTCCGCCTGTTCGCCGGGGAAGCGGCGCATCGGTGTCTATCATAGGGGTGTGGGGCGCAGGAGCTGCTTGCGCCCGATCTGGAGGTCGGCGGGGCTTGAATGGATGGCCAAGGGGCGGTGCCAAGTACGGCGGTGCGGTGAGGTCGAGGGGAGGGCACAGGCAGGGGACTGGGCCGGTGGTCGCTGCCGTTCCGAGGAAGATCGTCAACGCTGACTGGCTGGAGGTAGATGAAGGCGATCTGCCAGTTCTTTGTACATCGGACGATGCAGAAAAAATGGACTGACCTATTTGTTTTCAGTCGAATGTTATTTTCATAGAATCATGTAGTAATTTAGTGTGCCATGCATGTTGTAGAGCTATTATATGTCTTCCGTCATTTATTTCTCACCGACCTGCTATCTGCTACCTTTACGTTGTACTAATTGTGCACACACTTCACCCATACTCACACTATTGTTTTTTACGCATGGGTATTTTAGACTCTGATGCAGTGTTGATGAATGCTGAAAAGAAAAGACAGAAGTCGCTCCAGTGTAATTCGAAGATAAGCACTAAGCGTTTCAGCGCTCTGAAGGATGCCGTGTCAGCGGTTGGAGACAGTAAACGTAGCTCTGCAGTTGATGATCTCAATTGCCACACACAACCATCCCAGGTGCTTGCTTTAACTTCGCGCTGTCAAATGTGGTTGCATGTTGCATATGGTGTCTAGCTTGTATTGCTTCCAATTTGGTTAAATTGTATCTGCTTACTTTACACATTATACCTTTGATAATAAAATGCCTTCCTGTTTTTGATACATACTACATATGTCTATTAACCATGTTTGTACATCAAACTAATGCTCTTTTGTATCCCTCGTCAATCACCTATGATGAGACAGTCACCCGAGTGGGTTACTATGAGACGCCATACTCGTTTAAAGAGTGCAGTGTCATCCTCCCCACATGATTCTCAAGAAACAGCAAGGCTAAATGAAGATAGTCAACGTAGCTCTCTAGTTGATGACCGCAATTCCCCAATACCACCATCACAGGTGCTTGCTCTAACTTCGCAGTGTGATATGTGGTTGCATGTTGCATACGGTGTCTAGCTTGTAATGCTTCTAATTAGGGTAAATTGCATCTGCTTAGTTTACACATTATACCTGTGAATATGACATGCGTTCCTTTTTTGGTACACGCTACATCTATGTGTTAACCTTGTTCTTACATGAAACTACCTCTCTTCTGTATCCTGCATCAATCACTTATGATGAGTCACCTTTATTCGTTGCATATTGCATATTATTTCTAGCATGTTGCCATGTATTGCTTCTAATTTGGTCAAATACATTTATTAGGGCACCCTTTTAATTTGGCAGAGTGATATTGGTTTCATCTTTCATATGGTTTCTAGCTTGCATTAATTCTAACAAGTTCAAGCACCTTGTGCTTAGTTTACACTTTATACATCTTACATGTCAATATGTCACGCCGTCCTGTTTTTCATACATATTCCATCCTCCTAACATCCGGCTGCCTTACATGAAAGTAGTGTTCGTCAGTATCATGCATCAATGAGTTCTGAAGAGCAAAATTTATTCCTTTTTCTTGTGGGTTTGACTTGACAAGGCAAAATCAAGAAAGAGGAAGGAAAAGAGTAAGGAAGGCGATGATGGTGGTCCTCTGCAGCAACGTAAACGGAGCATCTGTACCGATTCTCCTTGTACTGATAGTGCATTACAAGGTCCAAGTCTCCGCTCCCCTACTCCACCATCCAACGTGCTTGCTCTAACTTGGCAGTGTGATATCTGGTTGCATGTTGCATATGGTGTCTAGCTTGTATTGCTCCTAATTAGTGTAAACTACATCTGCTTAGCTTACACATGATACGTGTGAATATGACACGCTTTCCTGTTTTTGGTACATACTATATCTGTCTATCACACCATGTTCTTACATGAAACTACTCTTCTTGTGTATCCTGCATCAGTCACTTATGATGTAACACCTTTAAGTTGGCAGTGTGATATTGGTTTGCGTCTTGAATATGATTTCTAGAATGTATTGCTTCTAGTTTGATGAACGCCACCTATGACGAGACAGTTTTAACTTGGCAGAGTGATATTGATTGCACCTTTCATATGGTGTCTAGTTTGCAGTGCTTCTAATTTGTTGAAGTGCCTTCTGCTTAGTTACCACATCATAGGTGTGAATATGTCAAGCCGTCCATTTTTTCGTACATATTCCATCCTCGTATCATGACTTTGCCTTTCATCAGAGTAGTGTTCGTCAGTATCATGCATGAATGTGTTCTGAAGAGTGAATTATATTCCTTTTTCTTGTCGGTTTGACCTCACAATGCAAAATCAATAAAGCTGAAGGAAATTGGCAAGGCATTGGATGATGGTGGTCCTTCCGAGCAACTGAAATGGAGGTTCTCTACAGATTCTACTCCGCCATCCTCCCAACAAGATTCACAAGACAACGCAAGGCTAGACAGTCAACGTAGCTGTGTAGATGATGAGCACATCTCCCCTACTCCACCATCACAGGTGCTTGCTCTAACTTGGCACTATTATATGTGGTTGCATGTTGCGTATGATGTCTAGTTTGTATTGCTTCTAACTTTGTTGAATTGCATCTGCTTACTTTACACATAATGCCTGTGAATATGACACGTGTTCCTATTTCTAGAACATACGTGTACATGATGAGCACATCTCCCCTACTCCACCATCACAGGTGCTTGCTCTAACTTGGCACTATTATATGTGGTTGCATGTTGTGTATGATGTCTAGCTTGTATTGCTTCTAACTTTGTTGAAAATTGCATCTGCTTACTTTACACATAATGCCTGTGAATATGACACGTGTTCCTGTTTCTAGAACATACGTGTACATGATGAGCACATCTCCCCTACTCCACCATCACAGGTGCTTGCTCTAACTTGGAACTGTTATATGTGGTTGCGTTTTCCGTATGATGTCTAGTTTGTATTGCTTCTGATTATGTTGAATTGCATCTGCGTAGCTTACAACTTATACCTGCAACGATCACTTACCCATAAGACACATTTAACTTGGGACTGTGATGTAGGTTGCATCTTGCATTGTCTTCTAGCTTGTACTGCTTCTAATTTCTTGAAATGGCACTTACGACGAGACACTTTTTACCTGATAGAGTGATATTGGTTGCATGTTCATATGGTGCCTAGCTTTCATTTCTTCTAATTTTGTTGAAATGCCTTCCGCTTACTGTTTTTTCATACATATTCCATCCTCCTATCGTACGTGTGAATATGAAACGCTGTCTTTTTTTTGTATATATTCCATCCTCCTATCCTGCGCTTGCCTTACATCAAAGTAGTGTTCGTCTGTATCATGCATCAACCAGTTATGTAGAGCTAATTTTATTCATCTTCTTGTGGTTTTGACTTCATAAGGCAATATCAGAAAACAGGAAGGAAAAGAGTAAGTTAGGGGATGTTGGTGGTCCTCCGCACCGACGCAAACAGAGACTCTCTAGATTTGCCACTGCTACTACTAATGAAGTTGAAGTCCCAAGTCTACATGATGAGTTCATCTCCCGTACTCCACCATCGCAGGTGCTTGCTCTAAGTTGACAGTGTGATAATTGGTTTCATGTTGCATATGTTGTCTAGCCTGTATTTCTTCTATTTTGATTAAATCGCACCTGCTGAGTTCATACGTTATACATGTGCATATGACATGGCGTTCTGTGTCTAGAATACACTGCATCTATCTATCATACCATGTTCTTACATCGAAGTACTGTTGTTGTGTATCCCGCACCAGTCACTCATGATTGGACACTTTTAACATGGCAGTTTGATAGTGGTTGCATCTTGCATTGATTTCTACGTTGTACTGATTATAATTTTTCGAATTGCCACTTATGACAAGACACTTTAACTTGGTAGAGTAACATTGGTTGCATCTTTCATATGGTGTCTAGCTTGCATTACTTCTATTTTCTTGAAAATCCTTCTGCTTAGTTTACACATCGTAGCTGTGAATATGTCATGCCGTCCTATTTTTCTTACATATTCCATCCTCATACGGTTGTCTTACATCAAAGTATTGCCTGTCTGTATCATGCATTAATGAGTTCTGAAGAGCGATTTTATTCTTTTGTGTTGTGGGTACGGCTTGACATGGCAAAGTCAAAAAAGAGCAAGGAAAATAATATAGTAGGGAGTGGTGTTACTCGTCGGGTGAAACGAAAAAGGATCTGCCATCCAGATTCTGCTGGTACTTATAGTGCAGTAGAAGGTCCAAGTCCACCGGCTAAATCTACAAACACAGTATCACCTGCTCCACCAGCTGCAGCATCCGCTTCAACCGTACCAGCATCTCAACGAGTTACTCGTTCGTTTGCTCCGGAACTGGCCAGTTCCCAAGATGCCTTCACACCTAACACTACTTCCGAAGCACTGCTGACACAACAGGACTTGGCAAGATCAGATGAACCTCATGAGCATCAACACCAAGACGGTACCTGACCGAGTCAAGTTGCAGTTGCATGCTCCTTTATATGTACTCTCACAGTTTGATGTACACTAACACTTTCCATATCGTTGTTGAACTAGCACCACGACGCAAGCAGAAATAGACATCAGGGATAATGCTTGACAGATTAACAAAATCTAAAGGAGGAAGAATGGAGATCCATTTTGAGGCAGGTTTAAAAAGGCCACGTGATGCTACAGAGTCAGCCAAGTTAGTATCAGAGGCAGCCGTTGCCGTTAGGTGTCATGCACGTATCCTCCCAACATGAATCCAGTACATGAATGAGAAAGACAATACCCAGTTTAACACCTTCCTTGACCATTTATCCGTAAGTAATGTTATTCATCACAATTAGTAATATTGTCTTGCTCCGTCCCATACTTTCTAGCTTCCTCCTAATAAGACTCACATTCTTTTTTCAACAGATGAGGTTCAAGTTGGATCCGAAAGATGATGCAACTAAACAAGCATGCACTCATGTTTTTCAGTCTGCTCTGCGACAGTATCGGTACCACCTTAGAAAATCTCACTTTGATGGCAAGGCTAACAATGAAATCGCCCAAACATCTCCAGTGGAATATATTACAGATGAAGACTAGACAACCCTCGTTAAACACTGGTCTGATCCAAAGTATCAGGTAGGCTATATGTATTTGATCAGACCACATATTGAAATTGTATTTATGTATGTTCCTTATAAGTGTATCTTCTTCTAGGCTAACTGTTTGAAGAACAAGACCAACCTTCTAAAGTGAAATTCCAACAGACAACAGGATCTCGTAGCTATATTACACACTCCGAGGCTCTTGTAAATAGCTGCTACTTCCTTCTTTTTTCTGTGCCATATTATCGTATCTATATTGACTTGTTCCAAATACAGAGGAAAGCCTGTGTGGACCAAAAAGAACCTGAACCGAATGCAGTGCAAATCTTCAAGGATTGCCACACCAGCAAGATGAAGGGCATGAGCACACCAGTTCAAGCCGTTGTTGTAAGTCCTTACTCCTCCTGCCTTTGAGCTGATTGGTACTGTGATGTGTTCATTTAACTACTTGGTTTGCAGCCAATGTCAGTTACTCTGTTCACTTTTATACACAGTTGTCTTAACATATCATTTCACCTTACATGGTTTAAAAGAGATGAAGGATATTCTTTTGGTCTTGATATGTATTCTAGTTGTTATGTTCACGTGCGCACACAATGATAAAATAGCCTGTTTGTTTTATATTTATTTGCCCATGATATGAATGATGTCATACTATGTTCATCCTACTTTAAACCATGTCTCTTTATCCTTAGATGTCAATGTATGTGAGGAAATAGACAATGCAGTAGGCATGCTACATGGACATATGTTCCGAAAGTGATTTTATTATGTAGTTGGCACTATAATACATGCTAATGTATTACAGTAGTTCACCAAAATAAGTTATGTATAAATGGGTAACCTACTTTGTTTGTTTTTGTCTCATTAGTAACTTATCTGGTACACTAATCTACAAGTTCAAACTTTCAGGAAGCTATGGAACAAATGATTGAACAGCCACAACCACCTGAAGGTGACGAGGCTACCACAGGCACAATGTCACCTCTTGCTGCAGTGCGTTAGTATCTCTCCAGTAACAGTGCAAAAAGCACCTTCCTGAGTAATTATGGGTTGGTTGTCAAGGTAACCTCGTCCAAATCGCCTACTGAACAAAATCTTCCTGCTAGACAGAGTGATGTATCTGTGCTCCAGACACAAGTCCAATCCCTAATGGACGTCGTTTTGGAAACAAGAATAGTGGTTGACAAATGTCGTCAAGATATGAATGGTTTTGAAACCAGACTATCAGACATTCGCTTCATTGTTCAAGAGCAATGGCGGAAAAAAGGTGAAGATCATGCTGCTCCATCAGATTCTGCAGCCTGAAACATTAGCACTCAGGTCAAATGATCTGTGCTTCTATACATCTGATGGTGCTTTTATCTACAAGGACTGTAAACTTTATGCCAACAGGCCATTTGTTGTATGGTTGGAATTTATTTTGTTGTGATACAGCATTTATGATGCTGCCAAAGGCTACAATAATTACGACGCTATTTTTGTATAGTGTAGGTTTATCTTAGTAATGTATTCGGCCGAAAGCTTCGTAGGAGCCCAACATGCCAACATTCGTCGGGCCCATTCCAATTGGGCTAAAAATGATTATGGGCCGAAATTTGCATGTAGCCCACTAAAAATATCTGGGCCTAAATCAGCATAAGATTTCATATTTTTCTGGTAGGCGTGTGCCCATAGTGGGCCTTTAACAGGCCTAAACATAATTTGGGCCCTCAGTAACAACAGGCCGTTTACAGGTGTAAATATCTCGAGCCCATAAAAAACATGGGCCTTTAAAAGACTGAAAGTGAGATTGGGCCCTGATTGTGCCAAATAACCCACCGGTCTTAGCAGGCCGAAATGGTGGCCCATTTACGATGCAGATCTTTCACAGGCCGAAATTCGGACGGGCCGTAAATGCGCCGACCTAATACACGGGCCTTTAACAGGCCGGAAGTTCGGTCGGGCTAGATTATCGTCATTTTTATATGGGCCATTAATGGGCCCGATGTGACGTTGGGCCACATATGGCCCATGGATTTCGCCCGACGTTAACAGGCCGAAAATCACAACAGCCCGAAAGTGGCCCAAATCTATACTCTAACAGGCCGAATGTCAGACATGGATGAATATGACCCAAATCCTTCACGGTCGTTTATGGGCCGAAAGTTTCAATGGCCTGTAAATGGGCCCAAATGAAGCAGGACCTTTAACACGCCGGAAATACACCGAGCCGTAATTCGGCCCATATACTTAGCAGACTGTTAACGGGCCAGAAGTGACCATGGGCCGCGATGATGACAAGTTTAGGACAGGCCGTTGACGGGCCGATTTGACACTAGCCGTACGGGCCTTAACTGAGAATGTTGGGCCTTTAGCTGGGCCGGCCCATTATGGTCTGCAAAATCTTGTGGGCCTTTAGCTGGGCTGGCCCATTGTGGTCCGCTAAATCTTGTGGGCCTTTAGCTGGGTCGGCCCATTATGGTCTGCAAGATCTTGTGGGCCATTAGCTGGGCCGGCCCATTATGGTCCGCTAAATCTTGTGGGCCTTTAGTTGGGCCGGCCCATTTAAACTTTATGGGACACTTTTGGGCCCTATCACGTGTCAACATATCATAGGCCCATCTCGACCATTGGATGAGTGACCCTGTGCCAACGCGGAGCTGACGCGTGGTTCCGTCGGCCAATGAGAATTTTACACGTGGAAAATCGGCATTGGTCATGGCTGTTAGCAGGTTATCGGATCCAAAACCGGACCCGATAGCTTAACGACATCCCGTTATGGTGGATGCCACGTGTCGGTCACCCTTGACGAAAGCACTTCTATGACGCGCGATTTATCGTCATGGAAGTGGACACTTCCATGATGATAATTTTGGTAATGTCATGGAACACTTCTACGACAGCACATGTATGACTATCTTCATTCTGTCATAAATTTGTCATGGATGTACATGCATGACAGAAAATGTGACCTACTGTGACAAACACGTATCATCACGGAAGTGTTTTTTTTGTAGTGTTAGCCGTGTGCGGTGCCCCCCTCCACCATAATCCACCTCGGTCATATCGTAGCGGTGCTTAGGCGAAGCCCTGCGTCGGTAGCATCATCATCACCGTCATCACGCTGTCGTGCTGACGGAACTCTCCCTCGAAGCTCTGCTGGACCGGAGTTCGTGGGACGTCATCGAGCTGAACGTGTGCTAAACTCAGAGGTGCCGCGCGTTCGGTACTTGGATCGGTCAGATCGTGAAGACGTACGACTACATCAACCGCTTTGTTCTAACGCTTCCACTTTCGGTCTACGAGGGTACGTAGATGACACTCTCCCCTCTCGTTGCTATGCATCACCATGATCTTGCGTGTGCGTAGGAAAATTTTGAAATTACTATGTTCCCCATCAGTTGCATTCGAGCCAGGTTTATGCGTAGATGTTATATGCACGAGTAGAACACAAGTGAGTTGTGGGCGATACAAGTCATACTGCTTACCAGCATGTCATACTTTGCTTCGGCGGTATTGTTGGATGAAGCGGCCCGGACCGACATTACGCGTACGCTTACGCGAAACTGGTTCTACCGACGTGCTTAGCACACAGGTGGCTGGCAGGTGTCAGTTTCTCCAACTTTAGTTGAACCGAGTGTGACTACGCCCGGTCCTTGTTGAAGGTTAAAACAGCACTAACTTGGCGAAATGTCGTTGTGGTTTTTGATGCGTAGGTAAGAATGGTTCTTGCTCAGCCCGTAGCAGCCACGTAAAACTTGCAACAACAAAGTAGAGAACGTCTAACTTGTTTTTGCAGGGCATGTTGTGATGTGATATGGTCAAGACATGATGCTATATTTTATTGTATGAGATGATCATGTTTTGTAATGGAGTTATCGGCAACTGGCAGGAGCCATATGGTTGTCGCTTTATTGTATGAAATGCAATCGCCATGTAATTGCTTTACTTTATCACTAAGTGGTAGCGATAGTCGTAGAAGCAATAGTTGGCAAGACGACAACGATGCTACGATGGAGATCAAGGTGTCGCGCCGATGACAATTGTGATCATGACGGTGCTTTGGAGATGGAGATCAAAGGCACAAGATGATGATGGCCATATCATATCACTTATATTGATTGCATGTGATGTTTATCCTTTATGCATCTTATTCTGCTTTGATTGACGGTAGCATTATAAGATGATCTCTCACTAAAAATTTCAAGGTACAAGTGTTCTCCCTGAGTATGCACCGTTACGAAAGTTCGTCGTGCCGAGACACCACGTGATGATCGGGTGTGATAAGCTCAACGTTCTTGTACAACGGGTGCAAGCCAGTTTTGCACACGCAGAATACTAGGGTTAAACTTGACGAGCCTAGCATATGCAGATATGGCCTCGGAACACTGAGACCGAAAGGTCGAGCGTGAATCATATAGTAGATATGATCAACATAGTGATGTTCACCATTGAAAACTACTCCATTTCATGTGATGATCGGTTATTGTTTAGTTGATTTGGACCACGTGATCACTTAGATGATTAGAGGGATATCTATCTAAGTGGGAGTTTTTAAGTAATATGATTAATTGAACTTAAATTTATCATGAACTTAGTACCTGATAGTATTTTGCTTGTATATGTTGTTGTAGATAGATGGCCCGTGCTATTGTTCCGTTGAATTTTAATGCGTTCCTTGAGAAAGAAAAGTTGAAAGATGATGATAGCAATTATACGGACTGGGTCCGTAACTTGAGGATTATCCTCATTGCTGCACAGAAGAATTACGTCCTGGAAGCACTGCTAGGTGCCAAACCTGCTGCAGGAGCTGAACCAGATGTTATGAACGTCTGCAAAGCAAAGCTGATGACTACTCGATAGTTCAGTGTGCCATGCTTTACGACCTAGAACCGGGACTTCAACGACGTTTTGAACATCATGGAGCATATGAGATGTTCTAGGAGTTGAAATTAATATTTCAAGCAAATGCCCGGATTGAGAGGTATGAAGTCTCCAATAAGTTCTACAGCTGTAAGATGGAGGAGAATAGTTCTGTCAGTGAACATATACTCAAAATGTCTGGGTATAACAATCACTTGATTCAACTGGGAGTTAATCTTCCGGATGATAGTGTCATTGGCAGAATTCTTCAATCACTGCCACCAAGCTACAAGAGCTTCGTGATGAACTATAATATGCAAGGGATGGATAAGACAATTCCTGAGCTCTTCGCAATGCTAAAGGCTGCGGAGGTAGATATCAAGAAGGAGCATCAAGTGTTGATGGTCAACAAGACCACCAGTTTGAAGAAAAAGGGAGAAGAAGGGGAACTTCAAAAAGAACAGCAAACAAGTTGTTGCTCAAGAGAAGAAACCCAAGTCTGGACCTAAGCCTGAGACTGAGTGCTTCTACTGCAAACAGACTGGTCACTGGAAGCGGAACTGCCCCAAGTATTTGGCGGATAAGAAGGATGGCAAGGTGAACAAAGGTATATGTGATATACATGTTATTGATGTGTACCTTACTAGAGCTCACAGTAGCACCTGGGTATTTGATACTGGTTCTCTAATATTTGCAACTCGAAACAGGGACTACGGATTGAGCGAAGATTGGCTAAGGACGAGGTGACGATGCGCGTGGGAAATGGTTCCAAAGTCGATGTGACCGCCGTCAGCATGCTACCTCTACATCTACCTTCGGGATTAATTTTAGACCTCAATAATTGTTATTTGGTGCTAGCGTTGAGCATGAACATTATATCTGGATCTTGTTTGATGCGAGACGGTTATTCATTTAAATCTGAGAATAATGGTTGTTCTATTTATATGAGTAATATCTTTTATGGTCATGCACCCTTGAAGAGTGGTCTATTTGTGTTGAATCTCGATAGTAGTAATACACATATTCATAATGTTGAAGCCAAAAGATGCAGAGTTGATAATGATATTGCAACTTATTTGTGGCACTGCCGTTTGGGTCATATTGGTGTAAAGCGCATGAAGAAACTCCATACTGATGGACTTTTGGAATCACTTGATTATGAATCACTTGGTACTTGCGAACCATGCCTCTTGGGCAAGATGACTAAAACCCCGTTCTCCGGAACAATGGAGCGAGCAGCAGATTTGTTGGAAATCATACATACTGATGTATGTGGTCCAATGAATATTGAGGCTCGCGGCGGATATCATTATTTTCTTTCCTTCACAGATGATTTGAGCAGATATGGGTATATCTACTTAATGAAACATAAGTCTGAAACATTTGAAAAGTTCAAAGAATTTCAGAGTGAAGTGGAAAATCATCGTAACAAGAAAATAAAGTTTCTACGATCTGATCGTGGAGGAGAATATTTGAGTTACGAGTTTGCTCTTCATTTGAAACAATGCGGAATAGTTTCGCAACTCACGCCACCCGGAACACCACAGCGTAATGGTGTGTCCGAACATCGTAATCGTACTTTACTGGATATGGTGCGATCTATGATGTCTCTTACCGATTTACCGCTATCATTTTGGGGTTATGCTCTAGAGACGGCTGCATTCACGTTAATAGGGCACCATCTAAATCCGTTGAGATGACACCTTATGAACTGTGGTTTGGCAAGAAACCAAAGTTGTCGTTTCTTAAGGTTTGGGGTTGCGATGCTTATGTGAAAAACCTTCAACCTGATAAGCTCGAACCCAAATCGGAGAAATGTGTCTTCATATGATACCCAAAGGAAACTATTGGGTACACCTTCTATCACAGATCCGAAGGCAAGACATTTGTTGCTAAGAATGGATCCTTTCTAGAGAAGGAGTTTCTCTCGAAAGAAGTGAGTGGGAGGAAAGTAGAACTTGATGAGGTAACTGTACCTGCTCCCTTATTGGAAAGTAGTTCATCACAGAAACCGGTTCCTGTGACACCTACACCTATTAGTGAGGAAGCTAATGATGATGATCATGAAACTTCAGATCAAGTTACTATCGAACCTCGTAGGTCAACCAGAGTGGGACGTTAATCCTGTTCTGGAGGTCATGTTACTTGACCATGACGAACCTACAAACTATGAGGAAGCGATGATGAGCCCAGATTCCGCAAAATGGCTTGAGACCATGAAATCTGAGATGAGGTCCATGTATGAGAACAAAGTGTGGACTTTGGTTGACTTCCCAACGATCGGCAAGCCATCGAGAATAAATGGATCTTCAAGAAGAAGACTGACACTGACGGTAATGTTACTGTCTACAAAGCTCGACTTGTTGCGAGAGGTTTTCGACAAGTTCAAGGCGTTGACTACGATGAGACCTTCTCACCCGTAGCGAAGCTTAAGTCCGTCTGAATCATGTTAGCAATTGCCGCATTTTATAATTATGAAATTTGGCAAATGGATGTGAAGACTGCATTCCTGAATGGATTTCTGGAAGAAGAGTTGTATATGATGCAACCTGAAGGTTTTATCAATCCAAAGGGTGCTGACAAAGTGTGCAAGCTCCAGCGATCCATTTATGGACTCGTGCAAGCATCTCAGAGTTGGAATAAACGTTTTGATAGTGTGATCAAAGCATATGGTTTTATACAGACTTTTGGGGAAGCCTGTATTTACAAGAAAGTGACTAGGAGCTCTGTAGCATTTCTAATATTATATGTGGATGACATATTGTTGATTGGAAATGATATAGAATTTCTGGATAGCATAAAAGGATACTTGAATAAGAGTTTTTCAATGAAAGACCTCGGTGAAGCTGCTTATATATTGGGCATCAAGATCTATAGAGATAGATCAAGACGCTTAATTGGACTTTCACAAAGCACATACCTTGACAAAGTTTTGAAGAAGTTCAAAATGGATCAGGCAAAGAAAGGGTTCTTACCCGTGTTACAAGGTGTGAAGTTGAGTAAGACTCAATGCCCGACCACTACAGAAGAGAGAGAGAGAGAGAGAGAGAGAGAATGAAAATTCTTCCCTATGCTGCAGCCATAGGCTCTATCATGTATGCAATGCTGTGTACCAGACGTGATGTGTGCCTTGCTATTAGTTTAGCAGGGAGGTACCAAAGTAATCCAGGAGTGGATCACTGGACAGCGGTCAAGAACATCCTGAAATACCTGAAAAGGACTAAGGATATGTTTCTCGTTTATGGAGGTGACAAAGAGCTCATCACAAATGGTTACGTCGATGCAAGCTTTGACACTGATCCGGACGATTCTAAATCGCAAACCGAATACGTGTTTATATTGAATGGTGGAGTTGTCAGTTGGAGCAGTTCTAAACAAAGCGCCGTGGCGGGATCTACGTGTGAAGCGGAGTACATAGCTGCTTCGGAAGCAGCAAATGAAGGAGTCTGGATGAAGGAGTTAATATCCGATCTAGGTGTCATACCTAGTGCATTGGGTCCAATGAAAATCTTTTGTGACAATACTGGTGCAATTGCCTTGGCAAAGGAATCCAGATTTCACAAGAGAACCAAACACATCATGAGACGCTTCAATTCCATGCGCGATCAAGTCCAGATGAGAGACATAGAGATTTGCAAGATACATACGGATCTGAATGTTGCAGAGCCGTTGACTAACCCTCTCTCACGAGCAAAACATGATCAACACCAAGGCTCCATGGGTGTTAGAATCATTACTGTGTAATCTAGATTATTGACTCTATTGCAAGTGGGAGCCTGAAGGAAATATGCCCTAGAGGCAATAATAAAGTTACTATTTATTTCCTTATTTCATGATAAATGTTTATTATTCATGCTAGAATTCTATTAACCGGAAACTTAGTACATGTGTGAATACATAGACAAACAGAGTGTCACTAGTATGCCTCTACTTGACTAGCTCGTTGAATCAAACATGGTTAAGTTTCCTAGCCATAGACATGAGTTGTCATTTGATTAACGGGATCACATCATTAGAGAATGATGTGATTGACTTGACCCATTCCGTTAGCTTAGCATTTGATCGTTTAGTATATTGCTATTGCTTTCTTCATGACTTATACATGTTCCTATGACTATGAGATTATGCAACTCCCGAATACCGGAGGAACACTTTGTGTGCTACCAAACGTCACAACGTAACTGGGTGATTACAAAGGTGCTCTACAGGTGTCTTCGATGGTACTTGTTGAGTTGGCATAGATCGAGATTAGGATTTGTCACTCCGATTGTCGGAGAGGTATCTCTGGGCCCTCTCGGTAATGCACATCACTATAAGCTTTGCAAGCAATGCAACTAATGAGTTAGTTGCGGGATGATGCATTATGGAACGAGTAAAGAGACTTGCCGGTAACGAGATTGAGCTAGGTATTGAGATACCGATGATCGAATCTCGAGCAAGTAACATACCGATGACAAAGGGAACAACGTATGTTGTTATGCGGTTTGACCGATAAAGATCTTCGTAGAATATGTAGGAACCAATATGAGCATCCAGGTTCCGCTATTGGTTATTGACCGGAGACGTGTCTCGGTCATGTCTACAAAGTTCTCGAACCCGTAGGGGCCGCACGCTTAACGTTTGGTGACGATCGGTATTATGAGTTTTAGTGTTTTGATGTACCGAAGGTAGTTCGGAGTCCCGGATATGATCACGGACATGACGAGGAGTCTCGAAATGGTCGAGACGTAAAGATCGATATATTGGACGACTATGCTCGGACACCGGAAGTGTTTCGGGAGGTTTCGGACATATACTGGAGTACCGGGGGTTACTGGAACCCCCCGGGGAGTATATTGGGCCTAATGGGCCCTAGTGGGAGAACAGGAGGGGCGGCCAGGGCAGCTGCACGCCCCCTCCTCCTCTAGTCCGAATTGGACAAGGAGGGGGGCGGCGCCCCCCTTTCCTTCTCTCCTTCTCTCCCTTCCTTCTCTCCCTTCCTTCTTCTCTCCTACTCCTACTTGGAAGGGGGAGTCCTACAGGACTCCTCATGGGGCGTGCCATAGGAGTCCGGCCCCCTCCCCCTCCTCCACTCCTTTATATACGGGGAGGGGGCACCCCTTGGAGACACAACAAATGATCATTGATCTCTTAGCCGTGTGCGGTGCCCCCCTCCACCATAATCCACCTCGGTCATATCGTAGCGGTGCTTAGGCGAAGCCCTGCGTCGGTAGCATCATCATCACCGTCATCACGCCGTCGTGCTGACGGAACTCTCCCTCGAAGCTCTGCTAGATCGGAGTTCGTGGGATGTCATCGAGCTGAACGTGTGCTGAACTCGGAGGTGCCGTGCGTTCGGTACTTGGATCGGTCGGATCATGAAGACGTACGACTACATCAACCGCGTTGTTCTAACGCTTCTGCTTTCGGTCTACGAGGGTACGTAGACGACACTCTCCCCTCTCGTTGCTGTGCATCACCATGATCTTGCGTGTGCGTAGGAAAATTTTGAAATTACTACGTTCCCCTTCAATGTCGGCCAGCAGCTCGCGCCCCTGCTCTTCAGATATGCACCTCAGCGAGACGTCGTTGGGGCGTCTCTTGTACAGCTCGCCGTCCTGCAAGCAATAAGAAGTGGCCTGGCAGACCACGCGCTCCGCGTCTTCCTCTTTCTCCGGCAGGGCGCCCCGGAGTAGCTATGCCTTGAACTCCTCGGTCCAGTAGCCTGTGTGAGGTTCCACCGCCAAGAGTTGGCGGGCTCCCGAGGTCGGGCCACGGGCCGGGGCACCTGAGGACAGGGCCGATGGCGGCTCCTCCTGGAGCAGCGCCGGACCAGCGGCTGATCGCGCCACCAACGGCTTGAAGAGCCTTTCCTCGAAGACGCCAGGCTTCTGAGGCTCGCGGCGGGACGCCCTCTTTGCGATGTCGTACGCTTCCTTGTTTGCGCCGCGCGGGACGTGCTGCAATTCCAAGCCCAGGAAGTGTTTTTCGATTTTACATACCTCTTCCAGGTAAGCCTCCATGTGCTCGTCCTTTGGTTTGTATTCCTTGTTGGAGACGTTGACGAGGAGCTGGGAGTCGCCCTTGATGGTGAGGCGCTTGACCCCCAGGGCGGCCGCGTCCCTGAGGCCAGCAATCAAGCCCTCGTATTCTGTGATGTTGTTGGAGACCTTCTCGCCATGCTGGAAGCAACGTTCTACGCCATAGTAGAGCTTGTCCTTGGTCGGCGAG
This sequence comes from Aegilops tauschii subsp. strangulata, assembly GCF_002575655.3. NCBI lineage: Eukaryota > Viridiplantae > Streptophyta > Magnoliopsida > Poales > Poaceae > Aegilops > Aegilops tauschii. Next base: position 45,401,177 of record NC_053038.3, on the reverse strand, counting down.
ATGAGTACGACTCCAGCCCCCGCGCCTTGCCGCGCGAAGGCGCCGTCGAAGTGCATGACCCGGCCGGGAGCATCGGTCCACTCCGCCATGAAATCAGCGAGGGCTGCACCCTTGTTGACCCTGGTCATGCTGAACCCGAGCCGGAAGGCCTGCAGCTCGATGTTCCACTCTGCAACCCCCACAGCAGCATTGGGGCTGCACAACACCTTCTCCAGGGGGTATGCCGAGACGACCTTGATGGGGGACCCTAGAAATTGTCGGATTTCGGGTTCCGGCAAAACCCTTGAGGTTCGAACACTGGGGTGCGCACGAAGACCTCTCCTCCCTCTAGCTCTCACCCTCACCGCGATCTCAAGGCTCAGCGCGTCGAGCCCACAGAACAAGAGACACAAGGTTTATACTGGTTCGGGCCACCGATGTGTTGTAATACCATACTCCAGTGTGGTGTGGTGGATTGCCTCTTGGGCTGAGGATGAACTAGTACAAGGGAAGAACAGCCTCCTGGGGGAGGTGCTCTTGTGCTTGGTGAGTTGTGTGGATGAGGTTGATCTGAATGATCCATCCCCAGATGAGTTCCCGGTCCGGTGAGTTCAAGGTCCGATGAGTTCAAGGTCCAACCCCCCCTACTGTGGTGGCTAGCCCTATTTATAGAGGCCCTGGTCCTCTTCCCAAATATTGAGCGGGAAGGGATGCCACAACGGCCAAATTCGAAGGGAGACAACTCCTGACTAAGGTGATCTTCGCCTGCCAAAGGCTCTGGTGGTGACGCCGTCTTGGGCTCCACAGTGACCTCCGTCCTGTCGTCCTGCTGGTCTGGTCTTGTTGCACCGATATGCAAACCTTTGCCTGATGCCTCGGGACTCCTCGCCCGCGCTTGCCTCTTTAGCACCAAAGAGGAAACAAGGACACTGCGCGCGCTGGCGCCCGCCTGGCCCTGGTCGTCATGGCTTACGCCATAGGAACCTCGCGAGGTACCCCTTGCCTTGATTTCTCCGCCCCTCGCGAGCCAGCCTGGCGAGGCCGCCCCCGAGGAGGTCTTGCATCGTCCGCCTCGCGAGGCTCGGCCCCTCGCGAGGGTCTTGAGTGTTTGCTAGTGAAGATGGGCCCCTGTCGTGGGCCGGACTGCAATAGCATAATTAACCATGTCAATACATTGAAGAGGAGAGGCTGGACATATGGGTATGCGGGAGTCATAGCACTTTCGATGCAGCTGGAGGCTTAGTGCGGGGGTGTCACCCCGGACTGCTGCCAACGTCCCACGCGGAGTTATCTGCGAAGGAGCCCTTCCCTTTCTTGGACGTCCCCGCCTCCAGGTTCGTGGAGGCTGCCCTCTTCTTCCTTCCCTCATCAGGGGGAGGGTTGTCCTCCTCCTCCTCCTCCTCATCGTCGTCATCTTCGGCGGCGGAGGAGCGGGTCTTGTCTTCGGACGTCGCGTCTGAAGCGCCCTTGCAACAGGGGCCACTCCGGACCCCCTTGGCCTTCCCCTTGGCCTTCTTCGCCGGCGCGGTATAGGGCGCTGGCACCAGCATCTTCGCTAAACGCGGAATGACTGGTTCTTCAGGTAGCGGAGCCGGACACTGGATCCGCTTCGCCCTCTCCATCCATTCCTGAAGAAACAATGACAGTAAACGTTCAGATATCCTCCTTGAAGCAAACAAGTAGAGGACGTATTGGAAACTCACCTCGCTGGCGGGGTGGTTAATGTCGTGCCCATGGTCTGAATCCGTGGCTGGCGGAATCTCGTTGCCCTTGAAGAGCAACTTCCAGGCATCTTTGTGAGTGGTCTCGAAGAGCCTCTTCAGGGTATGGTGCTTCTTTGGATTGAACTTCCATAGAGGGAGGCCTCGGCTTTGGCACGGGAGAATCCGACAAACTAGCATCACCTGGATTATATCGACAAGTTTGACATCCTTGTCCACCATGCTTTGAACGCGCGTCTGCAGCGCTATCTGCTCGTCTGGCGAACACCAGTTCGGGCTCTTCTTGACCCAGGAGGTGAGCCGCATTGGAGCACCGGAGTTGAATTCGGCAACTGCGGCCTAGTTGGCGCCGCGGGGTTCTGTAATGTAGAACCATTGTTTCTGCCATTCCTTGACAGTCTCCACGAAAGTGCCTTTCGGCAAGGAGACATTGGACAGCTTACTCACCATGGCTCCTCCGCACTCCGCGTGCTGGCCATTCACCACCTTCGGCTTCACGTTGAAGACTTTGAGCCACAGCCCGAAGTGGGGTTGGATGCGGAGGAAGGCCTCACACACGACGATGAACGCCGAGATGTTGAGGAAGGAGTTCGGGGATAGATCATGGAAGTCTATCCCGTAATAATACATCAGCCCGCGGACGAAAGGGTGGAGTGGAAACCCTAGTCGGCGGAAGAAATGAGGGATGAATACCACCCTCTCGTTGGGCTTCGGCGTGGGGACGACTTGTCCCTGGGCCGGCAGACGGTGGGTGATTTCTTTCGCCAAGTACCCGGCCGCCCGAAGCTTAGTAATGTCCTTCTCCTTGACGGAGGAGACCATCCACTTGCCTTGACCTCCGGATCCGGACATGGTTGAGTGCTAGCTTGAGTGGGAAGAAGATGAGAGCTTGGGCGCTGGAGCTCAAGATTGGAAGGGCGGAGGAAGAGAGGAGGCGTGGGAGAAGAAGGGATAATCCTTATCCCCTTATAAAGGCACTGAATATTGAACGCCTCCCCACTCGCCTCAAAACTCACCTATTCCCAAGGACTGTGTAAATGGTACGGTTGGGTTACCCACGCCCGTATTGATGAGAATCCCGCAATAAGGGGACACGATATCTGCTTTGACAAGACGTGCCAATGGCAACCGCGTCTCGAAACGTGGAGCGGCAGACGGAAAACGGTTCGAAATTATGACCGGACAGACGTGATGTCATGTTACAAAAAGTTGTCAGCGGATTGGACTCGTGTAAAATTACATTCTCGCTGCGGTTGTGTGCGGTGTGTGTGTGTGTTGCAGGTCCGGACACGTTCAATACGTCCGAAGACTATCTTGGAGTTCGGAAGGAGGAACCCGCCTTGCAATGCCGAAGACAGACCTGCGCGCCGGACACCTTGTCATTGAAGCCAGGTTCAGGGGCTACTGAGGGAGTCCTGGACTAAGGGGTCCTCGGGCGTCCGGCCTGTTAGCCATGGGCCGGACTGATGGGCTGTGAAGATACGAAGACCGAAGACTGCACCCGTGTCCGGATGGGATTCTCCTTGGCATCGAAGGCAAGCTTGGCGACAGGATATGTAGATTCCTTTCTTTGTAACTGACCTTGTGTAACCCTAGATCCTCCCGGTGTCTATATAAACCGGAGGACTTAGTCCGGAGGGAGATATACTCATTACCATAGTCATACAGGCTAGGATTTTAGGGTTTAGCCATCTCGATCTCGTGGTAGATCAACTCTTGTAATACTCATATTCATCAAGATCAATCAAGCAGGAAGTAGGGTATTACCTCCATAGAGAGGGCCCGAACCTGGGTAAACATCGTGTCCCCCGTCTCCTGTTATCATCAACCTTAGACGCACAGTTCGGGACCCCCTACCCGAGATCCGCCGGTTTTGACACCGACAGAGGGCACGCTCGCCGAGCTTGGAGATGAAGCGCCCCAAGGAGGTCACGCAACCCGCGAGCTTCTGCATCTCTTTGAGGGTCTGAGACGGGCTTATCCTCTCTATTTCCTTGATCTTCTCGGGGTTAGCCTCGATCCCTCTATGCGATACTAGGAAACCCATCAGCTTGCCGGACGGGACCCCAAACACGCACTTCTCCAGGTTGAGCTTCAGGTTTACTTTCCAGGTCTTTGATCGGGGTCCTTGCCTCCCGTGACTTGACCATGATGTCATCAACGTATGCCTTTGCATTTCTCCCTAGCTATGGCCCAAGCGCGATGTGCAACAGCCGCTGGAAGGTCGCTCTGGCATTTCGCAGCCCGAAGGGCATGCAGGTGTAGAAATACACGCCACACGGGGAGATGAAGACTGTTTTCTCGACGTCCTCTGTCGCCATCTTGATTTGATGATATCCTGAGAAGGCATCCAAAAAGCATAGCAGATCGCACTCGGTAGTGGAATCCATGATCTGGTTGATGCGCGGGAGCGGGAAAGGGTCCTGAGGGCAGGCTTTGTTGAGGCTCGTGAAGTCGACGCATATGCGCTCCTTCCTCCCTTTCTTGGGGATGATCACTGGGTTTGCTAACCAATCTGGGTGCCGTACTTCCCGAATGACACCGGCCTCTTGCAGCTTGCGGACCTCTTGGACGATGAACGCTTGCTTCTCTTTTGCTTGACACCGCACATTTTGCTTCACCGGGCACGCACCAGGCAATACCATCAAGTGGTGCTCGATCACCTCCCTCGGGACACCAACCAAGTCAGACGCTTCCCATGCAAATACGTCTTTGTTGGCCCTCAGAAAGCCAACCAACACCTCCTCCTGGTCCGGGGGGAGGCCGGCGCCTATGGTGAAGGCGGGGCCCGAGCCCCCGCTATCGACATGCACCTGCTTCGTCTCGACCCGGTCCTGAGAGAAAAACTGCCTTTTCTTTGCGCGTGCGGCCTCCTGAGCCTCCAGGGTGTCCCCGGCGTCAGGGCATGAGGCCACCGCGGCCCTGTAGGCGAGCTTGAGGGCTGGGACTGCGTCCTTCGTGTCTCTGACCACCGTGATGATGCCGTTGCTACCCGGCATCTTGATGACATTATAGCCCAGATGGGTCACCGCCATGAACTTGGCGCGACGTCGCCCAAGATGGCATTGTACGGGAGGCCGATGTGGGCGACGTCGAAGTCGACGAGCTTGGCGCGATTATTGTCACGCTTGCCAAAGGTGACGGGGAGCCGTATCTGCCCCAGAGAGGTGGTCGAGCCCTTGATCACCCCCGAGAAGGGCTTGGTGGGCGCGAGCTGGTCGTAAGACACCTGGAGCAGGTCGAAAGTCTCCACGGAGAGGACGTTAAGGCCGGCGCCGCTGTCGATGAGGGCCTTGGTGACCGCGACGTTGCTGATGGTGGGCGTGCATAGCATGGGGAGCACGCCCGCGGCAACCGTGGTCTTTGGATGATCCCTGAAGTCGAAAGTGATGTCGGCCTCAGGCGCCGCGTGGCCTCGAGAAGCCTCATGCCGCGGCCGAGTAGCACTCGCCCGATGAAAGAGCTGCTTGATGTGGCGTCCAGAAGCAGGCGCCTGCAACTCACCGATGATGCATGCGACCGCGTGGGGCGACGGAGCCACGAAGCGCGCGATGAGCTGGTCACGGAGCTCCTCCCAACAAGATATTGAGGTGTCTGGGAGGCCGCAAAGCCAAGATCGGGGGGCCTCCGTGAGGGCCAGGGGGAGCCAGTTTGCCATGGACTTGTCGTCGCCACCTGCCGCTCGGATGGCCTGCGCGTACAGCCAAAGGAACTCCTCGGGGTCCGCAACGCCGTCGTACCGCGGGGGCAGCGCCAACCTGAACCTCGCGGGGCACCCTACCCGGTGCAGGCCGAGGGTTAAGGCCGGGTAGCCCACGGCGCTCCCGTAGGCTCGGGCGGCCATGCCTGCAGGGCGTCAGCCGCCATGGGGACGACGAAACGAGGGCGGAGCATGGCTGGTGAAGAGGCGAAGCTTCGACATGCCCCTACCTGGCGCGCCAAATGTCGAATTCAGGGCTCCGCAGACACAAGAAGGTTCGAACACTGGGGTGTGTGCGAAGATCTCAACCAGCTCAAATCTCAAGCTCGCCACCCCACAACCTAGCCTCGTCGAGTTCGCGTGAACGGAGAAGAAGATAAACACAGCAGTTTACCTAGGTTTAGGCCACCTTGCGGTGTAAAACCCTACTCCTGCTTTGTGGTGGATTGGCCTCACGAGGAGGCTGAGGATGAACTAGTACAGAGGATGAGCAGTCTCGCGAGGGCTCAGGTAGTGTGGGTGGAATGAATCAGTCTTCGGCCGATCTCCCCCTCTATGGCGGTGGCTAGCCTATACTTATAGTGGCCTTGGTCCTCTTCCCCCGAAACTTAGGCGAGATGGGATTCCACAGCGCCCATTTGAAAGGGGACAGGAAGTACATCTAATCCTGACGAAAGGTAGTCTTCGCCTGCAAAGCTTCTGGTCGTGACGCAGGGGTGGGCTCGGCGATGACATCCGTCCTGCCGAGCTCGTGGTCTTGGTCTCGTTGCAGCGGAATGGAAACCTTTAGGAGATTCCTTGGGAACCCGCGTCTGTCCTTGCTTCCTTAGCACCGAAAAGGAAACTGCCTCCTCTGTGCCCGTTGGCGCCCGCCTGGCCTTGGTCGTCATGGCTCACGTCATCGCAACCTAGTGATGCTGGTACATGCATAGAAATCTCCGCTCCTCGGGAGGCAGGCTCGGAGAGCTGCTCCTTCGGGAGGTCTTGGTGTTGTCCACCTCGCGAGGCCGGGGCCCTCGCGAGAGGGACTTGACTTGGGGGGTCCTACAGCTGGGCCGTACAGGCCGTCGATGAGCCCGCGCGCTGGGCCGCACGCAGGCAGATCTGGGTACCCCCGACCCCAGAACGCCGATAGATCACATCTATTTTGCCTCCTTGCGCACAAACCTCCATTGTTCCTCTCATTACTGTTGCATCTGGCCACTCCAAGGGTGGCCTTCGAAATCTCGTCCTTTATGAACTTGCATCGGGAGATGGGCAGTCTGTCTTTGAGAAGCGCCTCAACGCGACTTCTAGCTTCTATTCACTTACGCCCACGACTTCGACTACTTCGTCGACTTCCCCAACGACACCATGGGTGAGAACTTCGACGACGCCACAAAGAAAGCCGTCGTCGACACTGCTTTGACCTATCTGACCAGAGGGTAAAATTTGTTCATGCTCTAACTGTTTCATGTGCGGTGCTTATGAATTTCATAGTATCGAATGATCTATGTCTAATACGCACTAGTATGAATACTTTGACAGTAGGGTGTTAATCTGATAATCTTGCTAACTATGTCATCATGTTTTTCAGAGATTAAGTTAGTTAGAAAATTGCTAATTTATCCAACACATGAGATGACCGATGCGCAGCGAAGAGGAGATAGTTGGAAGCACCCTTCGGTGGACAAGTCTTGTACTTCCAACCAATTGTGGGAGCCGTCTTCGTCTACCATCCACAGCAGCCTCGTGCAATCTGCTCCCAAATTGACTGTCTCTTTGTCACAATAGACTACTACCAGTCTACTATGGATGGTGGATGAAGGCGACTTGATCCGTAGTCATATAGTCTTGTCCGCTCGCTTGTGACAAAGAACCAGTCAAATTGGAAGCAAATTCCTACCACCACCGTGCTATACTGCTATGTCTGGTGGGTGAAGACGACTTTTGCGACCTTGGCAACAAGATTGTACTACTAGTAGTACTGTAGTACTGTAAGGGTATTTTTAGTCGATTTTTTATAAAATAATGAAGTATCCGGTCGAGTAAAGCTTAGTGAAGTATTTATACGTCACTAAATTTTGGTCGGTTCTTGCCGATCCTCTAAACTTAATGGAGTAAAACATAAATTTGCATAAATTCAACCTAGTTTAAACCGAAATTTGCATGCATTTAAACATAAATTCAACATAGATAATCCTGACAGCCGAACATTAAACATAAATTTGAACTTAAACTGAAGTAAACATAAACTACACTAAACTAAACTACACTAAACACTATCTACTCATCTTCATCGACCATAGTGAAGGTCGAACCAATTCTTCCTCGACAGGACACCCTCGGTAAGACATGGGTCCGGACTGGTGCCAACGTCGTTGCAGTCAGGGAATATGCTCGGCCACTCCTCGACGTCGAACTCCTCCTCCTTGCCGCCCTCCTCGCTGCCTTGCACCTCGTCGTCGGAGGTGACGATGACCTCCCTGCCATTGTCGGCGAATATCGCCCGCTCCGCCTCCACGAGCTCCGGGTGCTGGCGGCAGAGGTCCTCCATGTACGCCTCGTCGACGGCCTCCGCCACGAGGCGCTCCCTTGCCTCTTGGTTTTCCCGAGCCATCGCTGCGCTCACCACTCCCGGCTTCAGCAAGACGAGGTGGATCGGCGCCGTCCCGAAGGGGAAGTTGAGCCTTGCCTCGCGGCCATGGAACCGAACCTGCCACCGGTCGTATTCCGTGGCCGCGAGCTCCACCGTGTGGAACGACCCGACCCACTTCCTCTTGTGGGTCTCCTGGTCGGTGATCTCCACCAACCATGTCAGCGATGTCGGACGCCGAGGTAGGTCCTCCGCGACGGCCACCTGCAGCAGCGGAGGGAGCTGCGGGAAGTCGGCGAATCGGGTTGGGGTGGGCGGATCGGACGAGCGGCGGCGGCTCGAGGATGCGCCGCAAGACGACGACCCTCGAGCGTGGCGACGTGGATCCGCAGTGGGGACCTCCAGCCACCTCATCCGGCCATTGGGAAGAGAAGGGGCAGTTGGGAAGGGTAGGGGACGTGCTGGCAGCAGGGAGAGGGGAAGAAGAGGAGGCAGAGAAAGGAAGATAGGAGGAGATTTTCTTACTCGGCCGCCGAGTGATGAAATAAATATAGGAAGATTTGCGGCGGCCAAGTAAATTTTATATTCCACTATGATCTACAGCGATCGGTTAGGTTCCGGTCTCCTCTAACCGGTTATTGGAAATCAGTTAGAAATGCCCTAATCAATTTCTAACTAATCATGTTTTTGAGAAGTGTCGTAATCATGTTAATCATGTCGTCGTCATCATTGGACCGGACGCGACCTACTGCGAACGCTGTAGCATGAAAAGGATCCGGAATGGGCCCGGCAATCCACGTTCGTGCCATTAATTATGTCTCACACTCTTCATCAGCAAATCCTACTCCACTTTAAATTACTCGAGGAGACGTACCGAGTCTCAGTTGCCGCCGACGGCAGCCTACTCGCATCGGAATATTCGAGCCGTCACTGAGACGCATTGCCGTCGTGATCGCATTCTGTTCGATCATCCATGGCATAACTGAGACGCATCAATCAAGTAACTAACTAACTTCAGTCGCACCGAACCAAGAACAAGTAGAATTTCATGATCAATAGTTCCTTTTCAATTCATAATCAAGCAATACAATCAGTAATCTGTACATGTTCAAACGCGGGCGGGGTTCGCGATTCCAATTACTCGATCACGATACGCCCATATCGCGCCAAGGGGAAAAGCTAGAGCGGAAAGCAAGAAAAGAATCATCGATCAATGGGGTTCTTGCTTGCTTCCCGATGAATCTTCATGCTTCGATCGGTCCGTTCTTCCCAGCCGAACCGGAGGCAATCGCATCAATGGCGGAGGGAGGTTCTTCTATGCTAGTAGTGGTACATCGGTGGCGGAGGCGGCGGCTATCGTCGGTGGTTGCCGGAGAGGCGGTTGAGCCAGGCGTTGCGGAGCTGGAGCTCGAGGGGCTCGCCGAAGCACTGCGCGCGGGCGAGGCAGAAGTGGGTGCAGAAGCCGGAGGGCGAGCGGACGCGGCAGGTGTCGAGGACGTAGCAGGCGGCGCACTCCATCCCGCGGGCCTGCACCACCAGGCCCCACACCTGGCGCGCCGCCTCGGCACCGTCCTCCACCGCCGCGGCGGCCACCTGCTCGACCAGGATGATGCCGTCGGGCCGGCGCTGGCCGCCCGGGCCCCAGCGGCGCCGCACGTCGGGCCAGGCCTCCGCCGAGGCCGGCTCGCGCCGCACCGTGACGCCCTCCCGCCCGTCGCTGAACAGGTGCACCAGGAACGGCGCCTCCCCGACGTGCCGCACGATCTCCGCGATCGACTCCCGCATCCACCCCTCCACCCTCTCCTCCCCGACCACTTCCTCCACCTCCTCGCCGTCGCCCCCGATCACGGCCTCCAGCAGCCCCGCCTCATCCCGCCCCTCCCGCCGGAGCTCCAGCCCCCGGTACGGCGCGTCCGCGACCGCGGCCCGCAGCGGGCGCACGGACGACGCCCGCCGCGGCAGGGCCGGCAGGAAGGACGACCGCTGCACCGCCCGACGCGGCGAGAGCCCCACCGACGACGCCGACGCCGGGCCGCACCCCCGCACGGAGGTTGCCGCCGCTGCCGCCATCGACCGGCGCGCGACCTCCTCTTCGCGCGAGCGACGCCCTTCGGTCTGACGGACGGACGGCTCCGGGGATCGGTCGGTGGTAAATAGATGACGACGATGGCAGCTGCACTCGACGGGGCGGGCTCGCGCTTTGCGGCGGCGTCAAGCGTGAGTTGCGCGTACAAATAGGTCCGAGATGGAGGAAGGGGAAGCCTGCACGGTAGAGGATTCCGAGCCGTAACGACTTGCCTGCCTCGCTTCACACGCTTCCGCCCCCGTGGCGTCCGACGTGGACGCTGTTTTGGGATCCGCTGCGCCGAGATCGTGTCTGTGGGCATCCCTGCGGGGTGACACTGGTGTGTGATTGGCTGGGATCCGTGTTTGGTGTGGTGGTGGGGGATGGGAGCGTGGGGCGCGAGCCGGGGCACGCTCCGGCACGCAGCGGGCGCGAGGCGGGAAGGGGGTTTGCCCGCGGGGGTGGGGGGCCAGGTCGGCGCCGGGCGACACGTCGGATGCGCCGTGTGCGGCTGTGCGCCTCGCGACGTGCGTGACGAGGCCTCGTGGGCCTGGGAGGTCGGTGGTCGCCCGCGCGCGTCTCGTTTCCCTCGTGATTCCGGTGCCACCGCGTCGTGCTCTCTCCAGGCGTGCGCGGACCCGGCTGGCCCACGTGAGGCACGGGCTCTCTCGCGTCGCGTTTCCATTTTCCATTTTTATTGACGTGTTCATTTTGCAACCGGACGTGCGGTTTCCATGTCGATGCGCCCAGTGAAGGACTGGTGCGAAAGTTCGAGGAAGCACTTGTTTTGTATGCGTGATGGTCCAACAAACTTCTGCCAAAGACGAATTAACCAAGACCCCTATTTTGGTCATTTTGAAAGGGGGCTGCACCACGTTGAATCGACAATCCAGCCATGGACGCACGTTATTACTCCCTCTGTAGCAGTGATCTAAACGCAACGCGGAGGCTAGTATCGTGTCGCCCGTATGCAATTTTTAATCTTCCTTTTTTTGCGGGAAACAATTTTTAATCTTCAACAGACCGCTTGCAATTGAATAAAAATACTAGTACTATATTTATCAATGCGATTTTATTTTTCATAATTTGTAACCGGCGAACATTGCGACTTTAACACACCCGATGTCATCTGAAGCTTGCTATGCTTATGGTCGCCGTGCCCATTTGGTAGAAATACATGAAAATGAATTAGCTACTGTTATGTATTACTCCGTCCTAAAATTCTTGTCTTAGATTAGTCTAGATACGGATATATGTAATACTAAAACATGACTTGATACATCCGTATTTAGACAAATTTAAGACAAGAATTTTGGGACGGAGGGAGTACTTCCTTCGTCCGGAATTAGTTGTTGTTCAAAGGCTGTATCTAGACATTTTGAAGGAAGTATGATACAAATACAAGGACATGTTGCTCTCACATATGTCAGTCCTATCTTGTTTCTTTAATTCTTCTAACTACACTATAGAGGCATTGAGTCTTTCGTCAAAAAAAAACTATAGAGGCATTGAGGTTGCAGCCCGGTCGTGCTCATGATGATTTTAATTAAAGTTATTCTGTTGAGTTTGTTGCCCTTACTTATAATTATTACAAGAAAGAAAGAAATAAGTGCCCTCTCTATGTCTCTAATATGATAAGTTATAATAAACTACCTATACAATGTATTGGTCTTTACTTGCTTCTAATGATTTAATGTTGTATTTCTCGCAAAAAAATGATTTAATGTTGTATGACATGCCAACGCATTGAAAAAAGGGTTAGACTTCGGGACGTGGAGTTTCTACACCCATGAGCAAATTGTTGGGGAACGTAGTAATTTCAAAAAAATTCCTACGCACACGCAAGATCATGGTGATGCATAGCAACGAGAGGGGAGAGTGTTGTCCACGTACCCTCGTAGACCGACAGCGGAAGCGTTATCACAACGCGGTTGATGTAGTCATACGTCTTCACGATCCGACCGATCAAGTACCGAACGTACGGCACCTCCAAGTTCTACACACGTTCAGCTCGATGATGTCCCTCGAACTCCGATCCAGCCGAGTGTTGAGGGAGAGTTTCGTCAGCACGACGGCGTGGTGACGATGATGATGTTCCACCGACGCAGGGCTTCGCCTAAGCTCCGCCACGGTATTATCGAGGTGTAATATGGGGGAGGGGGGCACCGCACACGGCTAAAATATCGTATATCAAGTGTGTCTCTGGGGTGCCCCCTGCCCCCGTATATAAAGGAGCAAGGGGGAGGCAGCCGGCCAAAGGGGAGAGGCGCGCCATAGGGGGGAGTCCTACTCCCACCGGGAGTAGGACTCCTCCTTTCCTTGTGGGAGTAGGAGAAGGGAAGGGGGGAGGAGAAAGAAGGAAGGGTGCGCCCCCCTTCCCTAGTCCAATTCGGACCAGACCATGGGGAGGGGTGCGGCCACCTTTTGAGGCCTTTCTCTCCTTTCCCGTATGGCCCGTTAAGGCCCAATACGAATTCCCGTAACTCTCCGGTACTCCGAAAAATACCCGAATCACTCGGAACCTTTCCGAAGTCCGAATATAGTCGTCCAATATATCGATTTTTACGTCTCGACCATTTCGAGACTCCTCATCATATCCCCGATCTCATCCGGGACTCCGAACTCCTTCGGTACATCAAAACTCAATAAAACTGTCATCGTAACGTTAAGCGTGCGGACCCTTCGGGTTCTAGAACTATGTAGACATGACCGAGACACCTCTCCGGTCAATAACCAATAGCGGGACCTGGATGCCCATATTGGCTCCCACATATTCTACGAAGATCTTTATCGGTCAGACCGCATAACAACATACGTTGTTCCCTTTGTCATCGGTACGTTACTTGCCCGAGATTCGATCGTCGGTATCTCGATACCTAGTTCAATCTCGTTACCGGCAAGTCTCTTTACTCGTTCCGTAATACATCATCCCGCAACTAACTCATTAGTCACAATGCTTGCAAGGCTTATAGTGATGTGCATTACCGAGTGGGCCCAGAGATACCTCTCCGACAATCGGAGTGACAAATCCTAATCTCGAAATACGCCAACCCAACAAGTACCTTTGGAGACACCTGTAGAGCACCTTTATAATCACCCAGTTACGTTGTGACGTTTGGTAGCACACAAAGTGTTCCTCCGGTAAACGGGAGTTGCATAATCTCATAGTCATAGGAACATGTATAAGTCATGAAGAAAGCAATAGCAACATACTAAACGATCGGGTGCTAAGCTAACGGAATGGGTCAAGTCAATCACGTCATTCTCCTAATGAGGTGATCCCGTTAATCAAATGACAACTCATGTCTATGGCTAGGAAACATAACCATCTTTGATTAACGAGCTAGTCAAGTAGAGGCATACTAGTGACACTCTGTTTGTCTATGTATTCACACATGTATTATGTTTCCGGTTAATACAATTCTAGCATGAATAATAAACATCTATCATGATATAAGGAAATAAATAATACTTTATTATTGCCTCTAGGGCATATTTCCTTCAGTCTCCCACTTGCACTAGAGTCAATAATCTAGTTCACATCGCCATGTGATTTAACATCAAAAATTCACATCACCATGTGATTAACACCCATAGTTCACATCTCTATGTGACCAACACTCAAAGGGTTTACTAGAGTCAATAATCTAGTTCACATCGCTATGTGATTAACACCCAAAGAGTACTAAGGTGTGATCATGTTTTGATTGTGAGATAATTTTAGTCAACGGGTCTGTCACATTCAGATCCGTAAGTATTTTGCAAATTTCTATGTCTACAATGCTCTGCACGGAGCTACTCTAGCTAATTGCTCCCACTTTCAATATGTATCTAGACCGAGACTTAGAGTCATCTAGATTTAGTGTCAAAACTTGCATTGACGTAACCCTTTACGACGAACCTTTTGTCACTTCCATAATCGAGAAACATATCCTTATTCCACTAAGGATAATTTTGACCGCTGTCCAGTGATCTACTCCTAGATCAATATTGTACTCCCTTGCCAAAATCAGTGTAGGGTATATAATAGATCTGGTACACAGCATGACATACTTTATAGAACCTATGGCCAAGGCATAGGGAATGACTTTCATTCTCTTTCTATCTTCTGCCGTGGTCGGGCTTTGAGTCTTACTCAATTTCACACCATGTAACACAGGCAAGAAACTCTTTTCTTTGACTGTTCTATTTTGAACTACTTCAAAATCTTGTTAAGGTATGTACTCATTGAAAAAACTTATCAAGCGTCTTGATCTATCTCTATAGATCTTGATGCTCAATATGTAAGCAGCTTCACCGAGGTCTTTCTTTGAAAAACTCCTTTCAAACACTCCTTTATGCTTTGCAGAATAATTCTACATTATTTCCGATCAACAATATGTCATTCACATATACTTATCAGAAATGCTGTAGTGCTCCCACTCACTTTCTTGTAAATACAGGCTTCACCGCAAGTCTGTATAAAACTATATCCTTTGATCAACTTATCAAAGTGTATATTCCAACTCCGAGATGCTTGCACCAGTCCATAGATGGATCGCTGGAGCTTGCATATTTTGTTAGCACCTTTAGGATTGACAAAACCTTCTGGTTGCATCATATAAAACTCTTCTTTAATAAATCCATTAAGGAATGCAGTTTTGTTTATCCATTTGCCATATTTCATAAAATGCGGCAATTGCTAACATGATTCAGACAGACTTAAGCATAGATACGAGTGAGAAACTCTCATCGTAGTCAACACCTTGAACTTGTCGAAAAACCTTTTTTGCGACAATTCTAGCTTTGTAGATAGTAACACTACTATCAGCGTCCGTCTTCCTCTTGACAATCCATTTATTCTCAATTGCTTGCCGATCATCGGGCAAGTCAACCAAAGTCCACACTTTGTTCTCATACATGGATCTCATCTCAGATTTCATGGCCTCAAGCCATTTTGCGGAATCTGGGCTCACCATTGCTTCTTCATAGTTCGTAGGTTCGTCATGGTCTAGTAACATAACCTCCAGAACAGGATTACCGTACCACTCTGGTGCGGATCTTACTCTGGTTTACGTACGAGGTTTGGTAGTAACTTGATCTGAAGTTACATGATCATCATCATTAACTTCCTCACTAATTGGTGTAGAAGTCACAGGAACAGATTTCTGTGATCCAATAAGGGAGCAGGTACAGTTACCTCATCAAGTTATACTTTCCTCCCACTCACATCTTTCGAGAGAAACTCCTTCTCTAGAAAGGATCCATTCTTAGCAACGAATGTCTTGCCTTCGGATCTGTGATAGAAGGTGTACCCAACTGTCTCCTTTGGGTATCCTATGAAGACACATTTCTCCGATTTGGGTTTGAGCTTATCAGGATGAAACCTTTTCACATAAGCATCGCAACCCCAACCACAGTTCATAAGGCGTCGTCTCAACGGATTTCGATGGTGTCCCTTTTTTTATGTGAATGCAGCTGTCTCTAATGCATAACCCCAAAACTATAGTGGTAAATCGGTAAGAAACATCATAGATTGCACTATATCCAATAAAGTACGGTTATGACGTTCGGACACACCATTATGCTGTGGTGTTCCAGGTGGCGTGAGTAGTGAAACTATTTCACATTGTTTTAACTGAAGGCCAAACTCGTAACTTAAATACTCTTCTCCACGATCAGATCGTAGAAACTTTATTTTCTTGTTACGATGATTTTCTGCTTCACTCTGAAATTATATGAACTTTTCAAATGTTTCAGACTCTTGTTTCATTAAGTAGATATACCCATATCTGCTCAAATCATCTGTGAAGGTCAGAAAATAATGATACCTGCTACGAGCCTCAATATTCATCGGACCACATACATCTGTATGTATGATTTCCAACAAATCTGTTGCTCTCTCCATAGTTCCGGAGAACGGCGTTTTAGTCATCTTGCCCATGAGGCACGGTTCGCAAGCATCAAGTGATTCATAATCAAGTGATTCCAAAATCCCATCAGTATGGAGTTTCTTCATGCGCTTTACACCAATATGACCTAAACGGCAGTGCCACAAATAAGTTGCACTATCATTATTAACTTTGCATCTTTTGGATTCAATATTATGAATATGTGTATCACTACGATCGAGATCCAACAAACCATTTTCGTTGGTGTGTATGACCATAGAAGGTTTTATTCATGTAACCAGAACAACAATTGTTCTCTAACTTAAAAGAATAACCGTATTGCAATAAACATGGTCAAATCATATTCATGCTCAACGCAAACACCAAATAACACTTATTTAGTTTCAACACTAATCCCGAAAGTACAGGGAGTGTGCGATGATGATCATATCAATCTTGGAACTACTTCCAACACACATCGTCACCTCGCCTTTTACTAGTCTCTGTTTATTCTGCAACTCCCATTTTCGAGTTACTACTCTTTAGCAACTGAACTAGTATAAATTACCGAGGGGTTGCTATAAACACTAGTAAATTACACATCAATAATCTGTATATCAAATATACCTTTGTTCACTTTTACTAGTCTCTGTTTATTCTGCAACTCCCGTTTCGAGTTACTACTCTTAGCAACTGAACCAGTATCAATTACCGAGGGGTTGCTATAAACACTAGTAAAGTACACATCAATAATCTGTATATCAAATATACCTTTGTTCACTTTGCCATCCTTCTTATCCACCAAATAGTTGGGGTAGTTCCGCTTCCAGTGACCAGTCCCTTTGCAGTAGAAGCACTTAGTCTCAGGCTTAGGAGCAGACTTAGGCTTCTTCACTTGAGCAGCAACTTGCTTGCCGTTCTTCTTGAAGTTCCCCTTCTTCCCTTTGCCCTTTTCTTGAAACTAGTGGTCTCGTCAACCATCAACACTTGATGTTTTTCTTGATTTCTACCTTCGTCGATTTCAGCATCACGAAGAGCTCGGGAATTACTTTCGTCGTCCCTTGCATACTATAGTTCATCACGAAGTTCTACTAACTTGGTGATGGTGACTAGAGAATTCTGTCAATCACTATTTTATCTGGAAGATTAACTCCCACTTGATTCAAGCGATTGTAGTACCCAGACAATCTGAGCACATGCTCACTAGTTGAGCGATTCTCCTCCATCTTTTAGCTATAGAACTTGTTGAGACTTCATATCTCTCAACTCGGGTATTTGCTTGAAATATTAACTTCAACTCCTGGAACATCTCATATGGTCCATGACGTTCAAAACGTCTTTGAAGTCCTGATTCTAAGCCGTTAAGCATGGTGTACTAAACTATCAAGTAGTCATCATATTGAGCTAGCCAAACGTTCATAACGTCTGCATCTGCTCCAGCAATAGGTCTGTCACCTAGCGGTGCATCAAGGACATAATTTTTCTGTGCAGCAATGAGGATAATCCTCAGATCACGGATCCAATCCGCATCTTTGCTACTAACATCTTTCAACATAATTTTCTCTAGGAACATATCAAAATAAAACAGGGAAGCAACAACGCGAGCTATTGATCTACAACATAATTTGCAAAAAAACTATCAGGACTAAGTTCATGATAAATTTAAGTTCAATTAATCATATTACTTAAGAACTCCCACTTACATAGATATCCCTCTAATCATCTAAGTGATTACGTGATCCAAATCAACTAAACCATGTCCGATCATCACGTGAGATGGAGTAGTTTCAATGGTGAACATCACTATGTTGATCATATCTACTATATGATTCACGCTCGACCTTTCGGTCTCTGTGTTCCGAGGCCATATCTGTACATATGCTAGGCTCGTCAAGTTTAACCTGAGTATTCCGCGTGTGCAACTGTTTTGCACCCGCTGTATTTGAACGTAGAGCTTATCACACCCGATCATCACGTGGTGTCTCAGCACGAAGAACTTTTGCAACGGTGCATACTCAGGGAGAACACTTTTATCTTGAAATTTTAGTGAGAGATCATCTTATAATGCTACCGTCAATCAAAGTAAGATAAGATGCATAAAGGATTAACATCACATTCAATCAATATAAGTGATATGATATGGCCATCATCATCTTGTGCTTGTGATCTCCATCCCCGAAGCACCGTGCTCGTGATCTCCATCTCCGAAGCACCGTCATGATCACCATCGTCACCGGCGCGACACCTTGATCTCCATCGTAGTATCGTTGTCGTCTCGCCAACTTATTGCTTTTACGACTATCGCTACCGCTTAGTGATAAAGTATAACTATTACATGGCGATTGCATCTCATACAATAAAGCGACAACCATATGGCTCCTGCCAGTTGCCGATAACTCGGTTACAAAACATGATCATCTCATACAACAAATTATATCACATCATGTCTTGACCATATCACATCACAACATGCCCTGCAAAAACAAGTTAGACGTCCTCGCCGGAGTTCCTCCGCCTCGCCTATGCCGACCTCTGCTTCCCCTGCTTCGAGCGAGATGGGACGACGCGCCCCTGCTCCTCGCGTTGACCGCGCCTCCAGCGCCTGGGCCAGCATCCTCCAGCCCCAGGTGGCCACTTCGTCAGCCCGAGCGGCCAGGCCTGCAGCCAGCTCCACCCACGGGCCAAGGCCCATGGTGAGGCCCCCAGCGCCCTTTGTTTTTTTCCTCTGTTGGGCTTCCTATTCACTTTCGGCCCATGTGATGTTTTTTTCAGGATCTGCGAATTTCTCTATTATCCAGAGTATTACTGTTTTACAGAAAACCCCTTGCACTTCATGCATTTAATAACTCCACAACCGTGCATCGGATTAAAACAAACTAAATATGTAAAATGCTTAGAATTTTGTGTAGTTTAATAATATGCCATTTTCACCCATGTTAAAATTGTTTAAAATGTTGCTTGATTAATTTTGCTCGAATAATATGTTAAAATGATTTAATTCATAACTAATTAACCGTAGCTCGGATTTTAATAAACTTTATATGTAAATGGGGTAGAAAAATGCCTAGTTTTACTTGGTGCACTTCATTTTGCTGTTTAACAATATTAAAATTGTGTTTATGGCAGAACAGTACCAATCCCAATATATGGACATGAGGATTTTCCGGAATTGTTGTTGTTTGTTTCCGGCCTCATTCAACTTGCTTAAATAGGTAGTTTCCTTATGCTTCACCTCTTGCCATGGTTAATAACATTTAATATTGTTGGGTCCATAAACGAGAGAGAACTAAATAATTAAATGTGGTGTTTCTTCAATATGCAACTCGTTGCATATTGAGCTCCACTTAACTTGTAGTATTGTTTGTTGCACTTTGCCATGCCATGCATATTTAAACCGGACATGCATCATACTTGATTGTGCATCATGCCATGTTTATGTGGTGGTTGTTTACTATGTTGTTTGTTTCTTTCCGGGTTGCTTCTCTCGTTAGCTTCGGTTTCTTTCCGAAGTTGTGAGGATTCGTTCGACTACGTCCGTTTGTCTTCTTCATGGACTCGTTCTTCTTCTTTGCGGGATTTCAGGCAAGATGACCATACCCTCGAAATCACTTCTATCTTTGCTTGCTAGCTGTTCGCTCTATTGCTATGCCGCGCTACCTACCTCTTGCTATATCATGCCTCCCTTATTGCCATGTCAGCCCCTAACCTTGTCACCCTTCCTAGCGAACCGTTGTTTGGCTATGTTACCGCTTTTGCTCAGCCCCTCTTATAGCATTGCTAGATGCAGGTGAAGTTGAAGATTGCGCCATGTTGGATTATGTTTATGTTGGGGTATCACAGTATCTCTTATCTTAATTAATGCATCTATATACTTGGTGAAGGGTGGAAGGCTCGGCCTTATGCCTGGTGTTTTGTTCCACTCTTGCCGCCCTAGTTTTTGTTATACCGGTGTTATGTTCCTTGATTTTGCGTTCCTTACGCGGTTGGGTGATTTATGGGACCCCCTTGACAGTTCGCTTTGAATAAAACTCCTCCAGCAAGGCCCAACCTTGGTTTTACCATTTGCTACCACCTATCCCCTTTTCCCTTGGGTTCTGCAGACTCAAGGGTCATCTTTATTTTAACCCCCCCGGGCCAGTGCTCCTTCGAGTGTTGGTTCGAAACGAGTAGACTGCGGGGCCACCTCGGGGAAACTTGAGGTCTGGTTTTACTCGTAGGATGTCTCATCCGGTGTTGCCCTGAGAACGAGATATGTGCAGCTCCTATCGGGATTTGTCGGCACATCGGGCGGCTTTGCTGGTCTTGTTTTACCATTGTCGAAATGTCTTGTAAACCGGGATTCCGAGACTGATCGGGTCTTCCCGGGAGAAGGAATATCCTTCGTTGACCGTGAGAGCTTATAATGGGCTAAGTTGGGACACCCCTGCAGGGTATTATCTTTCGAAAGCCGTGCCCGCGATTATGAGGCAGATGGGAATTTGTTAATATCCGGTTGTAGAGAACTTGACACTTGACCTTAATTAAAACGCATCAACCGCGTGTGTAGCCATGATGGTCTCTTCTTGGCGGAGACCGGGAAGTGAACACGGTTTTTGGGTTATGTTTGACGTAGTAGGAGTTCAGGATCATTTCTTGATCATTGCTAGTTCACGACCGTTCCGTTGCTTCTCTTCTCGCTCTCTTTTGCGTATATTAGCCACCATATATGCTAGTGCTTGCTGCAGCTCCACCTCACTACACCATCCTTTCCTATAAGCTTAAATAGTCTTGATCTCGCGGGTGTGAGATTGCTGAGTCCTCGTGACTCACAGATACTTCCAAACAGTTGCAGGTGCCGATGATACCAGTGCAGGTGACGCAACCGAGCTCAAGTGGGAGCTCGATGAAGATCTTGTTCGTTGTGTTGTTTCTTTTCATGTTGATCAGTAGTGGAGCCCAGTTGGGACGATCGGGGATCTAGCAGTTGGGTTGTCTTCTTTTATCTTGGTTCCGTAGTCGGACCTATGTGTGTATCTTGAATGATGTATGATTTATTTATGTATTGTGTGAAGTGGCGATTGTAAGCCAACTCTTTATCCCATTCTTGTTCATTACATGGGATTGTGTGAAGATGACCCTTCTTGCGACAAAAACCACAATGCGGTTATGCCTCTAAGTCATGCCTCGACACGTGGGAGATATAGCCGCATCGTGGGCGTTACAAGTTGGTAATCAGAGCCATCCCCGACTTAGGAGCCCCCTGCTTGATCGAATCGCTGGCGTTGTTGAGTCTAGAACAAAAATGTTTTGAGTCTTAGGATTATATATATCGGAGAGTAGGATTCTTTTTACTCCTCAGTCCCTTCGTCGCTCTGGTGAGGTCTCCTGACGTAGGAATTTTGACTATTCTCTCCTCAAATTTCACTAAAAAAAAATTTAGGATCACGCGGGTATCTTGGAATCGTTCCGATGGTTTTGTGACGAGAACATTGTTCTTGGTGCCTCCTGACATTTAGGGGTTGTGGCAGTGTCCCGGGGAGTTGAGCTCCGAGGTGTTGTCGTCACAATTTTATCGTTGCAGTTTTGGAATACCTGAGTTTCGCCGACATCGAAATCTCTTTTATACAGTTGTTGGTGAGATCACCTCGACGCCACCCAGTACTGGGGCGGGAGTTCGGGAGTATTGCCATAACTCGTATAACGGATGTTTTTCGAAGGTTGAGGTAAACGATTTCCGAAGGTTTCTTGGTTATGTGTTGACGGATGGATACAGCTGGATCTAGGTATTGTTATTTTGGGTGATATATTTTGTGTCCCCTGTATCCCCAACACCAGATTGCATAACCAGAAAGTTTCGGGAGTTTATAAGTGGGAATTCAAGTAGCTCCTAGGATATCTTTCCGACAGATGCATGATATGAGATTGGGGTTCGACGTCTAGTGGTCCGCCTTTCCACGGTTGGTTTTACAGTGGTCTCGTAGTGTCTTAAAGAGTCCTTGGCTATGCCGACTCGGGGACGCTTCGTATGTCATGTGCACTGCCTTGTACATGATGGTGCTGTACGATCGAGCCCGTGTGGGCCCCACCACAAAAACTTCGGACGAAATCTCTATCATATGTTTGTTCCGGCTTATTCTGTGAGCCAATCCTTTGTTTTGTTTTTATTTGTGGTATTCGAGTTGCTTCGAAGTCAAACGTTGAATCCATACCTTTCCTAAACGGTGTTCTCATATTGCTATGTGAATACTAATCCTTCTTGATCATCGAGGTCGTCATGGTAATTTCTTTTTCTACCGGCGTGCTTCTCTTCAAGTGGATCCAATCATTTCAACATTCGCAAGATCACCTCTCAGTTTCCCAACATTGTTCGTTTCATCCGTCCCCAAGTTGCCTTTGTTTTTCCCGCCCTCCCACCCTCTTGCTTCAAGGACTCAGATTTCTTAACCAAGTATCCATTTTATTCACGTGAAGTCCCTTCATTCTTTTCAATCAATGTTCTTACCCAGTGGTTCTCATGAAGATGTTCTTCAAATGTTTTTCTCATGCCGGTGTATCTCTTAATCACTCACCTCTCGCTTTCCATGTGTTCCGGAGTGTTGAAGATATCTCAGGAGATTCGTGTTTTCATTCAAGATCCGTTCAAGCTATTTTGAGGTTGTTATCTCATTCAAGCCATTTAATTCAACCGGTGCAATCTCTCTTTTAAATCATTTCAACGGTGTTTCTCTTGAGTGGGCCCTAACCCACAGGTCTTTTCCCAGGATCTTACCTGACTCTTCTAATTTTTCTGGAGTTATTCTCAAATTCATTGCAAAGTTTGACGTAAGAATGAATTATCATCAGTCAATTGTCTTTCTCCAAGATCTTTCAAATTCTTTTCATCGTTGGTCCAACATTTCTAAATTTCATTCCGGAGTGCCTCAACAATTCATGGTGGTGTTTCTCATCGTCATTCTCAACATTTGAAGACCAAGAAGAATTTCTCTTGAATCTTGGTCCGTTCTCTTGAAGATTCATGGTTCTAGCTTATGCCATCCTCTCATAATTGTTTTTCGATTGTGAGAATTCTTTTCATACCCATCCGGAGCATTTCAGAGTTGTTTTCGCTTCTTGATCATCCAAAGGCCATCATTTCAGAAGACTTCTTCGTTCTCAGCTTTCAGCTCTCGTTCTCGAATTCTTCCGGTGCATCGTTCAAATATCCTCTAATCAGTTCACGATCTCTTCGTTCTCGTGTATCTAAATTCTGTCAAGTATCTTCATTCATTTTCTAATTCTTTCCGTTGAATTGTGCCTTTGCTACTTTCATTTCAAATTCTTACGGTGGTTCGTTCAAGATTTCAATTCCTTCGTTATCATATCAATTTATTCGTTGTTTCAATCCTACCGGTGGTTCGATGAAGACCTTCACTAGTTTGCGCTATATCTATCTTAATCCTTTCTACAAGAATAAGTAGTATGCCAATTTCGTTGCTTGTCATCAGTCTAAATTGGTGAAGGATACGCATAACGTAATTCTTATTCTTGTTTCATCCAAGTGTTTAATCCTTTCTTTTGGAGTTCGTTCATGATATCAAATTCTCGGTTCCAAGTTGTTCATCTTTTCTTTCCGGAGCTTCAAGTCATTTCAATTATATCATTTCAAAGCTCCATCTAAATCATTGCAAGGCTTCTCCCGGAGTTCTTTTCAATTTTCCCTTTCGTTTGATCATTCTTTTATTATCGGAGTTCTTCATGGAGGATCAACATGGTGGCTCATCAAGGATTCCTTTCATTCTTCAATTGTTCTTCAAGATTTCTCTCGGAGTCAAGATCCGCCAAGTTATACTCTAAAAAGAACATGGTGCTCAACACATGTTTTGTTTTTGCGGAGTTCAAGCATTTTTCATCTTGCATTCCGAAGTGTAATTCTTCCTAACTTATCTTTTGAGGTGGTGTTATGTCATTCTCGATAATTCTCCTTCGGGTTTCATGATTCACAAAGTTTTCAAGAGTGACATATTTAAATCCATCATTTTATCTTTGTTCAAGGGATTTTTTTTCAACCAATCAATCTTTTTGTTGGAGTTATCTTGTGTCATGTTTCACCTAAAGCCTTCCCTAAGGAATGTTGCTAATTTTGGTGCTTATCAATGATCCAAGTTTTCTCCTATCCTCTCGACGAGAGAAGATTTCATCTCTTCGTTGATCTCAAGCAAGCAATTGTTTTCGTTAGTGGCCGGTTGTCACCTCACAGTTTTGAGATGTTTTTCCATAAGCCCACAACAAACTTATTCGTTTCGTTGTTGGTTTTCCAACAACTCCATTATAACCTTCTTGGAAGGGTGCTTTCCAAGCTCATTTGTGGCAGAAGTTGGCATTTTCTTCTTCATTCTGTTATTCCAATGATCTATCTTCTACTCTTTCTTCCAGAGGCATTGTGATGTTGCTCTCTTCACTCATCATCTCGAATTGTGAGGATCATGTTCTTTTCGTGCTTATCCATTTCCAACCGGAGTGTCGTGCCCTCTTTTCAAGTTCTTCCCATTCTTATCAAGTTTTGTGTCCTTCCTCAACCGGAGTGCTGTCTGCAATCTTTCTTACCCCTTGTGCCATTTTTTTCATTAGTTCCGGAGGCAATGTGTTGTTAATTTCATCGAGTATCCTCTCATCTTGTCAAGATCATGTTCAATTCCTTCCATTTACAGTCGGAGTGCTGCCCAAATTATATCATTCTTATTCCTTCTCTATCTCGTTTTAACCGGAGTGGTTTAAATATCTATCGTGTCAATTAACCTCAAGGTTCACATGGTGTTCCTTGTTTCTCTTTTCTACCGGTGTGCTTTCTTATTCCTTTTGATCCGTTAAGCTCTTGTTTCATATTCATCAACCTGCAAAGGTTCTCGCAATGTTCCTTGTTCCTCTTGCTGTACGGAGTGTTTTAAATTTTGTTCACCTCCGTCGTGTCATTTCTTCAAGCTTTGCAACCTCTCAAGGTTCTTTGGTTTCACTCGTTTGTCAAAGAAGAAATTTGTTTTTACCTCTTCCCCTTCCGTTTCTCTCTGGCGCCGTCCTAGATCTCGGGACGAGATCCTCTTGTAGTGGTGGAGTGTTGTAACGCCCCGAGACCGACGCTCCGTCTGCCTTCCTTGTTTTGCGAGTCAGCTGTGTTTTATTTGTTTGTTGCATTCGTCATCGCATCATTTGCATTGCATCGGCACTTTGTTGCCGCCATGTTTTAAAACTTGCATCCGCTCGTAGTTGCCGCGCCCCCCTTGCTTCCGCTGACCCTTCCGAGACCAACCTCGTTCTTCGTTTTCCCTCTTGCTTAAACCGGAGTCCCTCTTTGCACAGTGCTTCGCCCCCTCGCGCGCGTCCGAAATTTGTCCCGAACCCGAACCGGACTTTCGTTACCATTGGGTCCGGATCATCCCCTAACATCTACAAAACATCACCGTTTCTTTGTCGGACGCTCTAGCCTACTTATTCTCGACCGCCCGATTATAATCGGAGGGCCCGAGTAGCCCCTAAACTCATCTACCTGCTATATAATCAGACCAAACCCTATTTTCTAGGGATCCTCCCCTGTCCCATCCATATCACCGCCGCCGCCACTGTTCTCTCGGGATCCATCCCGAGCCAACCACCGCCCTCCTACCCGATCCATCCATCCAGCGCTCCCCACTGCTCCTCCTCGATCTAGGTGCCCGTGCCCCCGATCCAAACTCCCCCTCGAGCTCTCCCCGCCAACTAGTGCCTCCCCTGGATCCCGTCGTCTTCGCGTGCCACGCCGGAGTTCCACCTCGCCGGAGCACAGGACCCCCTCTGCCGCCGGTGAGATGCCCTGCTGCTGCTCCTCCGTTTTCCCCTGCACCTCCCGTGCCTCACATCTCCCTCTCGACCTCCTAATGCAGCGCCATGGATGGCTGCAGCCCAAGCCGCGTCCTCGCCCGGCCTCTCGCGCGCCCGAGCTCCACCTTGCGTGCCCGCCTCCTCGCCCTCGTGGCCGAAGCAGCCGAACAGGAACCGAGCGCCCCCGAGCCCAGTCCCCGTGCTGCCTCTCCAGCCGCCGCCGACCTCCTTCGCCTCGTCCGCGGCGCCCGAGCACCGCCTGGAGCCGCGACTCCCGTCGGACCTCCTCACTGCCCGAGGCTGCTGCCTCCCCGTCGTCTTCCTCGAGCAGGAGCTCACGCCCGAGCTCCATCGCCACCCGTTGCCCTCGCCGGAGCAACACCAGCAGGACCCTGTGGTCTCCTCTGCCCTCTCCTCGAGCCGGCCGCAAGCTGCTCCATCACCAGGCTGGCTCCATCGCGCCTTCTCCTTGGGTCCCTCCTCCTTGCTCTCTCTCTCTCACATCTCTCTCTCTGTACTTGCCGCAGCAAGGAACCGCCGCCGCCAAGGACTTGCCGGGAGCGGCGCCATGGCCTCGGATCTAGCCGGTTCCCGCGGTCCCTCGCCCCGCCAAGTCCCTCGCCGTCTCCGCCGCCTCTGCCTCGCCGGAGTTCCTCCGCCTCGCCTATGCCGACCTCTGCTTCCCCTGCTTCGAGCGAGATGGGACGACGCGCCCCTGCTCCTCGCGTTGACCGCGCCTCCAGCGCCTGGGCCAGCATCCTCCAGCCCCAGGTGGCCACTTCGTCAGCCCGAGCGGCCAGGCCTGCAGCCAGCTCCACCCACGGGCCAAGGCCCATGGTGAGGCCCCCAGCGCCCTTTGTTTTTTTCCTCTGTTGGGCTTCCTATTCACTTTCGGCCCATGTGATGTTTTTTTCAGGATCTGCGAATTTCTCTATTATCCAGAGTATTACTGTTTTACAGAAAACCCCTTGCACTTCATGCATTTAATAACTCCACAACCGTGCATCGGATTAAAACAAACTAAATATGTAAAATGCTTAGAATTTTGTGTAGTTTAATAATATGCCATTTTCACCCATGTTAAAATTGTTTAAAATGTTGCTTGATTAATTTTGCTCGAATAATATGTTAAAATGATTTAATTCATAACTAATTAACCGTAGCTCGGATTTTAATAAACTTTATATGTAAATGGGGTAGAAAAATGCCTAGTTTTACTTGGTGCACTTCATTTTGCTGTTTAACAATATTAAAATTGTGTTTATGGCAGAACAGTACCAATCCCAATATATGGACATGAGGATTTTCCGGAATTGTTGTTGTTTGTTTCCGGCCTCATTCAACTTGCTTAAATAGGTAGTTTCCTTATGCTTCACCTCTTGCCATGGTTAATAACATTTAATATTGTTGGGTCCATAAACGAGAGAGAACTAAATAATTAAATGTGGTGTTTCTTCAATATGCAACTCGTTGCATATTGAGCTCCACTTAACTTGTAGTATTGTTTGTTGCACTTTGCCATGCCATGCATATTTAAACCGGACATGCATCATACTTGATTGTGCATCATGCCATGTTTATGTGGTGGTTGTTTACTATGTTGTTTGTTTCTTTCCGGGTTGCTTCTCTCGTTAGCTTCGGTTTCTTTCCGGAGTTGTGAGGATTCGTTCGACTACGTCCGTTTGTCTTCTTCATGGACTCGTTCTTCTTCTTTGCGGGATTTCAGGCAAGATGACCATACCCTCGAAATCACTTCTATCTTTGCTTGCTAGCTGTTCGCTCTATTGCTATGCCGCGCTACCTACCTCTTGCTATATCATGCCTCCCTTATTGCCATGTCAGCCCCTAACCTTGTCACCCTTCCTAGCGAACCGTTGTTTGGCTATGTTACCGCTTTTGCTCAGCCCCTCTTATAGCATTGCTAGATGCAGGTGAACTTGAAGATTGCTCCATGTTGGATTATGTTTATGTTGGGGTATCACAGTATCTCTTATCTTAATTAATGCATCTATATACTTGGTGAAGGGTGGAAGGCTCGGCCTTATGCCTGGTGTTTTGTTCCACTCTTGCCGCCCTAGTTTTCGTTATACCGGTGTTATGTTCCTTGATTTTGCGTTCCTTACGCGGTTGGGTGATTTATGGGACCCCCTTGACAGTTCGCTTTGAATAAAACTCCTCCAGCAAGGCCCAACCTTGGTTTTACCATTTGCTACCACCTATCCCCTTTTCCCTTGGGTTCTGCAGACTCAAGGGTCATCTTTATTTTAACCCCCCCGGGCCAGTGCTCCTTCGAGTGTTGGTTCGAAACGAGTAGACTGCGGGGCCACCTCGGGGAAACTTGAGGTCTGGTTTTACTCGTAGGATGTCTCATCCGGTGTTGCCCTGAGAACGAGATATGTGCAGCTCCTATCGGGATTTGTCGGCACATCGGGCGGCTTTGCTGGTCTTGTTTTACCATTGTCGAAATGTCTTGTAAACCGGGATTCCGAGACTGATCGGGTCTTCCCGGGAGAAGGAATATCCTTCGTTGACCGTGAGAGCTTATAATGGGCTAAGTTGGGACACCCCTGCAGGGTATTATCTTTCGAAAGCCGTGCCCGCGGTTATGAGGCAGATGGGAATTTGTTAATATCCGGTTGTAGAGAACTTGACACTTGACCTTAATTAAAACGCATCAACCGCGTGTGTAGCCATGATGGTCTCTTCTCGGCGGAGACCGGGAAGTGAACACGGTTTTTGGGTTATGTTTGACGTAGTAGGAGTTCAGGATCATTTCTTGATCATTGCTAGTTCACGACCGTTCCGTTGCTTCTCTTCTCGCTCTCTTTTGCGTATATTAGCCACCATATATGCTAGTGCTTGCTGCAGCTCCACCTCACTACACCATCCTTTCCTATAAGCTTAAATAGTCTTGATCTCGCGGGTGTGAGATTGCTGAGTCCTCGTGACTCACAGATACTTCCAAACAGTTGCAGGTGCCGATGATACCAGTGCAGGTGACGCAACCGAGCTCAAGTGAGAGCTCGATGAAGATCTTGTTCGTTGTGTTGTTTCTTTTCATGTTGATCAGTAGTGGAGCCCAGTTGGGACGATCGGGGATCTAGCAGTTGGGTTGTCTTCTTTTATCTTGGTTCCGTAGTCGGACCTATGTGTGTATCTTGAATGATGTATGATTTATTTATGTATTGTGTGAAGTGGCGATTGTAAGCCAACTCTTTATCCCATTCTTGTTCATTACATGGGATTGTGTGAAGATGACCTTCTTGCGACAAAAACCACAATGCGGTTATGCCTCTAAGTCGTGCCTCGACACGTGGGAGATATAGCCGCATCGTGGGCGTTACATGTCTCTAGGGCATATTTCCTTCACAAATGCTCCTTGTGTGAACAGTACAATAAAACAATAGAAAAAAGGTTCAAAAAATTCAGAATTTTCTTTGTGGCATACTTTCACAAATTTTTGTTGTGTATGTAAAATTTCGTCTCCAAATCACATTGGTGCAAGGCGTGGTAAAAAAACAAAATCGATGCTCTAAAAATGTTACTTACATAAGCTTTTTGGAGCTCTAATTTTGTTTTTTTGGCACGACTTCCACGAATGTGATTTCGTAATGAAATTTTGCATGCACAACAAACATTTGTGAAAGTATGTCACTAAAAAATCAGGATTTTTTAAACTTTTTTCTATTTGTTATACTCTTCACACCATGCTCCTGGGTGTAGAAAGGTACTTTCGTAGACTTCGTTGTTATATGATCTATGTTACCTTGTGCTCTCTACTTACATCCATGCCTTTAATGCTTAAAACTGGGATCGATATACCTTGGGATCTAGGTGAAATAATTAAATGAGGACTTTAAGCCCAACTATATGGCTTTGAAAAAGCGTTGACTCAGAAGCAACCCTGAAGTTTTAGAGAGCCATTTTATTCTGTTTTGTGTCTTTAAACTTTTCAAATAAAATAAAATAACAAGGGAACTTATTTTTTCTAAAAATAAATGTGAAAGGGAGAAAGATTGGCATCGTAGAAGTGAATGTCCTTGAACTTTTGTTCATGCCCATGAAAACTTTGTGAATCTTGAATTATAGAAGATTTTGAACAAAAATAACTATCCCCTTGTATAAACGATTGTGTTATAGAAGTAATGTGCCAAGAATTACCTTTAGTATGTCTAATTTTCAAGTAACTGTTGTGTTGTGCTGAAACTGTAGTTTTGCTGTCACTAAAAAATCATAATAAATTCTCAAAAAATCATAAAAAATAGACATAGCTTGCAAATATGAGTAACTTTTGTGTTACGTGGTAATTTTTCAAATTTTGTTGAGTTACAAAAGTTCCCTGTTCTATTTTTATGGGCCGACCTACTCATAAACCTATTAACTTTTGTCTTAATAAAGTGAATAAGATTGTGGGAGTCACGACGATGAGAAGAAGTGGGAGACTAGCAAGAAAGTTTCAAAGGAGTTTGAAGGTTTAAGCTTGGTGTCAAGCATCCTCACTATTCTTCAACTATTCAGTAAGACTTTCTTGAACTTTTTATTTTGTCTTCATGATACGTTTAATTTCATGGAGCATCATTTTTTTTATCCTTAGTTATTTCATGATTTAGAAGAATAAAGTTTTAGTATGATTTAGTTTTGAGTGCTTGTTTTGTGATCTATCTATTTATGTGATCGTGTGTGTGAGTTATATAATAAAGAGTAGTTTGAATTTTGTTGGTTTCCTTTCTTGATCCAATCTTAGCAAGAAAGAGTATAGGAATAAAGGATCATATGCTAATCCCATGGGGAGTGATAACTTCACATATAAGAAGTATGATGAATAAAATTTATTGGGATCTAACAAAGATAACATTGGTCATTGAGGCGATTCATGAAAAAGTAATAAAGGAAGAGAGGTCTCATATATAAATATACTTTCTTAGACATCTTTTATGATTGCGAGCCCCCATCAAATATTCTTTGCGTGATCAAATAGTTGATATTGGACAAGGAAGACCACATAATGGGTTATGTTCGCTTATATTCACATAGAACTTATATTGTAATGGATCCTCTAACATGTGGTGCTTGCTCATAATCTTTTGCTAGCCAAAACCTCGTACTAAGTAGAATACTACTTGTAGATCCAAAAACTCTTGAACCCAATTTCTTGCCATAGGAGTCCACCGTATCTACATATGGATTGAATAAGATCCTTCAAGTAAGTTATCATTAGTGCAAAAAGGCAATAAAAATTGCTCCTGAATATGTATGATCTTTTATCGTAAGGGACATAATCTTTGTATGAACTTGTAATGGTATAGAAATAAAAGCGGCGGACTGCATAATAAAGGTTGCTATCACAAGGGGCAATATAAAGTGACGGTCCTTTTCATTAAGAGTTTGTACATCCAAATAAAAAAGTGCATGACAACACATGCTTCCCTCTGCGAAGGGTCTATCTTTTACTTTTGAGTTTTTACTTTTATGCAAGAGTGAATAATGTTCACCCCTATTCCATTCTTGATTATTCTCCACTTGGCAAGCATCATCTGGTAGGGAAAGATCCAGTCAGATGTAGGTAATCATGAGTTATTATTGTTAACATTATCCTCGTGGTAAATAAGTTGGGAGGTGAAAACAATAAACTTCCATCTTCCTATGTGTCTGATTGAAACTTTTGTTTCAAAAATATGCCATGAGTGTCAGCAATCATAGAAGAATATATGATGGTTGAGTATGTGGAAGTTGCTAAACCAAAAGGCTCTTATATAGATCCTTCCTGAAATATGATGAATAGTAATATCTTTTATGACTGAAAGCATGATACGTCTCCGCCGTATCTACTTTCCCACCCACCTTTGCTCTTTTCTAACATGGACTGGCGTTATTTTCAGCAGAACTACCATGGTCTTGTTTTTTGTGCAAAAAATAGAAGTTCTTGGAATTGAATAGAACTTTTTGGAGATTTTTTATGGAATATATAAAAAATACTGGATCCAGGACCCACCAGAGGGGGCGCCTGTTTGCCACAAGGCAATAGGGCGCGTCCACCCCCAGGCGTGCCAGGTTGCCTTATGGGGCCCACTAGGCTCCGTTGACCCTAATCTCAAGCCTATAAATTTTTTCCCCGAGAAAAAATAAGAGAAGAAGTTTCATTGCGTTTTATGATACGGAGCCGCCGCCACCTCTTGTTCTTCATCGGGAGGCCAGATCTAGAGTCTGTTCGGGGCTTTGGAGAGGGGGGTTCGTCGCCATCATTGATACGTCCATTTTGCATCATGATTTCCTACTATTATATATAGTGTTTTTAATCAATATAATACTTTGTGGAGTAATTCTAATGCATTTTCTCTCTTAATTTGCAAGATTTATATGAAGAGGGAGATTGCTGGCAACTGGAATTTTGGACCTGAAAAAGCTACGTCGGAGATACCTATTCTGCACATCTCCAAATGAGCTGAAATTTTACAAAGATTTATTTTGGAATAACAAAATGTTGGAGCAAAGAAGTACCACAGGGGGCCACCCAGCTGCCCACACGGTGATACGTCTCCGTCGTATCTACTTTTCCTAATGCTTTTTCTCTTGTTTTGGACTCTAATTTGCATGATTTCAATGAAACTAACCCGGACTGACGTTGTTTTCAGCAGAACTACCATGGTGTTGTTTTTTGTGTAGAAATAAAAGTTCTCGGATTGGAACGAAACTTTGCGAGGAATGTTTATATGAATGAAGATAATTTCTTGACCCAAGAACCACCGAAGGGGGGCACCTAGGTGGGCACAACACGTCAGGTGCGCCCCCCCTCCAGGCGCGCCCAGGTGGGTTGTCCCCACATGGTGGCCCTGCAGACTCCAACCCTGATACTATAAAATCACATATTTGGAGAAAAAATTAGGGCAAAAGAATTATCATGTTTCACGAGATGGAGTCGCCGCCACCTCATGTTCTTCATCGGGAGGCCAGATCTGGAGTCCGTTTGTGGCTCCGGAGAGGGGGATCTTTGATCTTTGTCATCACCAACCCTTCTCCATCGCCAATTCCATGATGCTCCCCACCGGGAGTGAGTAATTCCTTCGTAGGCTCGCTGGTTGGTGAGGAGTTAGATGAGATTCATCATGTAATCAAGGTAGTTTTGTTAGGGCTTGATCCCTAGTATCCATTATGTTCTGAGATTGATGTTGCTATGACTTTGCCATGCTTAATACTTGTCACTTTGTGCCCGGGTGCCATGATTTCAGATCTGAACCATTTATGTTATCACCATTATATCTATGTTCTAGATCTGATCTTGCAAGTTATAGTCACCTACTACATGTTATGATCCGGCAACCCCGGAGTGACAATAGTCGGGACACTTCCCGGTGATGACCGTAGTTTGAGGACTTCATGTATTCACCGTGTGTTAATGCTTTGTTCCGGTTCTCTATTAAAAGGAGGCCTTAATATCCCTTAGTTTCCAATAGGAGCCCGCTGCCACGGTAGGGTAGGACAAAGATGTCATGCAAGTTCTTTCCATAAGCACGTATGACTATTTACGGAATACATGCCTATATTATATTTATGAACTGGAGCTAGTGCCTGTATCGCCCTAGGTTATGACTGTTATATGATGAATATCATCCAACGAATTCACCGATCCAATGCCTACAAATTTCTCATTGTTCCTGCTAAGTTACTACCGCTATTGTTACTGTTACACTTGCTACAAAATCATTGCTATCACTGTTACTGTTAATATCGCCGTTGCCACTACTATCAAAACTATGATACTACTTTGCTACTAATTGATACATCTCCGGCGTATCTACTTTTCCAAACA
Organism: Aegilops tauschii subsp. strangulata; assembly: GCF_002575655.3. NCBI lineage: Eukaryota > Viridiplantae > Streptophyta > Magnoliopsida > Poales > Poaceae > Aegilops > Aegilops tauschii. Next base: position 45,367,650 of record NC_053038.3, on the reverse strand, counting down.
CTTTTGCCCTTGTTTTGGACTCTAACTTGCATGATTTGGATGGAACTAACCCGGACTGACGCTGTTTTCAGCAGACTTTCCATGGTGTTATTTATGTGCAGAAACAAACGTTCTCGGAATGACCTGAAACTCCACGGAACGTATTTTTGGAAAATAAGAAAAATATTGGCGAAAGAATCAAGGCCAGGGGCCCACACACTGTCCACGAGGGTGGGGGCGCCCCCCCTACCTCGTGGGCCCCCTGATGCTCCACCGACCTCAACTCCAACTCCAACCCCTGATGCTCCACCGACTCCAACTCCAACTCCAACTCCAACTCTCTTGGGAGGGCTGATCTGGAGTCCGTTCGGGGCTCCGGAGAGGGGGATTCGTCGCTGTCGTCATCATCAACCATCCTCCATCACCAATTTCATGATGCTCACCGCCGTGCGTGAGTAATTCCATCGTAGGCTTGCTGGACGGTGATGGGTTGGATGAGATCTATCATGTAATCGAGTTAGTTTTGTTAGGGTTTGATCCCTAGTATCCACTATGTTCTGAGATTGATGTTGCTATGACTTTGCTATGCTTAATGCTTGTCACTAGGGCCCGAGTGCCATGATTTCAGATCTGAACCTATTATGTTTTCATGAATATGTGTGAGTTCTTGACCCTATCTTGCAAGTCTATAGTCACCTACTATGTGTTATGATCCGGCAACCCCGAAGTGACAATAATCAGGACCACTCCCGGTGATGACCGTAGTTTGAGGAGTTCATGTATTCACTATGTGCTAATGCTTTGTTCCGGTACTCTATTAAAAGGAGGCCTTAATATCCCTTAGTTTCCAATAGGACCCCGCTGCCACGGGAGGGTAGGACAAAAGATGTCATGCAAGTTCTTTTCCATAAGCACGTATGACTATATTCGGAATACATGCCTACATTACATTGATGAATTGGAGCTAGTTCTGTGTCACCCTATGTTATGACTGTTACATTATGAACCGCATCCGGCGTAATTCTCCATCACCGATCCAATGCCTACGAGCTTTTCACATATTGTTCTTCGCTCATTTACTTTTCCGTTGCTACTGTTACAATCACTATAAAACCCCAAAAATATTACTTTTGCTACTGTTACTTTTGCTATCATTACCACTACTATCATATTACTTTGCTACTAAACACTTTGCTGCAGATATTAAGTTTCCAGGTGTGGTTGAATTGACAACTCAGCTGCTAATACTTGAGAATATTCTTTGGCTCCCCTTGTGTCGAATCAATAAATTTGGGTTGAATACTCTACCCTCAAAAGCTGTTGCGATCCCCTACACTTGTGGGTTATCAAGACTAATTTCTGGCGCCGTTGCTGGGGAGCATAGCTCTATTCTTTGAGTCACTTGGGATTTATATCTGCTGGTCACTATGAAGAACTTGAAAGACGCTAAAACAACAATTTATCCCTCAACTACGAGGGGAGGTAAGGAACTGCCATCTAGCTTTGCACTTGATTCTCCTTCTGTTTTGAGTAAGCTTGCGACACCTAAACCTGCTACCGCTATTAATTCCGACATGTCGCATGTTATTGATGATGCCACTTCTGCTATGCATGATACTTATGATGAAACTATTTCTATGCTTGATACTACTGTGTCACTTGGTGAATTCCTTGATGAACTTGCTAGGGCTAGAGAGAATGAAATTATTGAAACCGATAATATTGATGAAAGTAATGATGAAGGCTCTACCCCTAATAAATATGAATTACCTGTTGTTCCTGAGGGTTATGTTTTGGAGAAAGAAGCTGCTAGAGCTATCCTTGCTTGCAATGATAGAGATGATCTTAAGAAATTATTAGCTAAATGGAAGTAGCAATCTCTTAATGCTAGAATGAAACCCGACCCTGCTTTTGTTACTTCACCTATCTGTGTTACTGATAAAGATTATGAATTCTCTGTTGATCCTGAGATAATCACTTTGGTTGAATCTGATCCTTTTTATGGCTATGAATCTGAAACTGTTGTGGCACATCTTACTAAATTAAATGATATAGCCACCCTATTCACTAAAGATGAGAGAACTCGCTACTTTTATATCCTTAAATATTTCCGTTCTCATTAAAGGGTGATGCTAAGATATGGTTTAATTCTCTTGCTCCTGGTTGTGTGCGTAGTCCCTAGGATATGATTTACTACTTGTCTGCTAAATGTTTCCCCGCTCATAAGAAACAAGCTGCCTTAAGGGAAATATATAATTTTGTGCAAATTGAAGAAGAGAGTCTCCCACAAGCTTGGGGGAGGCTTCTCCAATTACTTAACGCTTTGCCTGATCATCCTCTCAAGAAAAATGAAATACTTGATATCTTTTATAATGGACTAACCGATGCTTCCATGGATTTCGTGGATAGTTGTGCTGGTTCTGTTTTCAGGGAAAGAACACCGGATGAAGCTGAAATTCTATTGAATAATATGTTGACTAATGAAAATAATTGGACACTTCCTGCACCAATTCCTGAACCTGTTCCTAAACCAACTCCGAAGAAGAGGGGTGTTCTATTTCTCAGTCCTGAAGATATGCAAGAGGCAAAGGAATCTATGAAAGAAAAAGGTATTAAAGCTGAAGACGTTAAGAATTTACCTCCTATTGAAGAGATACATGGTCTTAATTTACCGCCTGTTGAAGAAACATATGATCTTAATCCATTACCTATTGAAGCAACTCATGGTCTTGATAACCCGACACAGGTAGTAAAGGTAAATTCTCTCTATAGATATGATAAAGCTGAAATCCCTCCTACTAAGATTGTTACCCAATGTTTAGATGAGTTTGATAACTTTATGGTTAAGCAAGAGGATTTCAATGCTTATGTTGGTAGACAATTAAAATGCAATGCTTACATGATTGAACACTTGAGTGATTACATGTCTAGAGTTAAAGGTGAACTTAAACTCATTAGTAAACATGCTTCTATGGTTACCACTCAAGTAGAACAAGTACTTAAAGCTCAAAATGATTTGCTCAATGAATTAAATAGTAAGAATAATGATTATGCTGTTAGAGTGGCTACTAGAACTGGTAGAATGACTCAGGAACCTTTGTATCCTGAAGGCCATCCTAAGAGAATTGAGCAAGATTCTCAGAGAAATAATATAGATGCACCTAGTCCTTCTAAGAAAAAGAAAAAGAAAATTGATAGGACTTTGCATGCTTCTAGTGAACTTGTTATAGACAAACCTGAGAATCCCAATGATACTTCTATCTCTGATGCTGAAACACAATCTGGTAATGAACAAGAACCTAGTGATAATGTTAATAATGATGTTCATGTTGATGCTCAACCTAGCAATGATAATGATGTAGAAATTGAACCTGCTGTTGATCTTGATAACCCACAATCAAAGAATCAACGTTATGATAAAAGAGACTTTGTTGCTAGGAAGCACGGTAAAGAAAGAGAACCATGGGTTCAGAAACCCATGCCTTTCCCTCCTAAACCATCCAAGAAAAAGGATGATGAGGATTGTGAGCGCTTTGCTGAAATGATTAGACCTATCTTCTTGCGTATGCGATTAACTGATATGCTCAAAACGAATCCTTATGCTAAATATATGAAGGATATTATCACTAATAAAAGAAAGATACCGAAAGCTGAAATTTCCACCATGCTTGCTAATTAGACATTTAAGGGTGGAATACCTAAGAAACTAGGAGATCCAGGAGTACCAACTATACCATGCTCCATTAAAAGAAACTATGTTAAAACTGCTTTATGTGAACTTGGAGCCAGTGTTATGCCTCTCTCTTTATACCGTAGACTTGATTTGAGTAAGTTGGCACCTACTGAAATATCTTTGCAAATGGCTGATAAATCAACTGCTATACCTGTCGGTATTTGTGAGGATGTGCCTGTTGTGGTTGCAAACGTTACTATTTTAACGGACTTTGTTATTCTTGATATTCCCGAGGACGATAGTATGTCTATTATTCTTGGAAGACCCTTTTTGAATACTGCAGGTGCTGTTATTGATTGCAACAAAGGCAATGTCACTTTTCATGTTAGGTACACTTTCCGAGGAAACAACCTCAAGTTCACAGTATCAATTCTATTGGAAAATTTCCAAATATTATTATTGGAGGTTTTGAGTTTCCTCTTCCTACTGTCAAGAAGAAATATGATATTCTTATTGTTGGGGATGTGCATATCCCCGTTGAGGTAACACAATGTTATTCGAAAATTCTCCGGTTTCATGTGATTCAGAATGAGTTTTTTAACAAGACCTGATCAACCTTGTTAGTGGATTCCTTTTGATGAGCATGAGATGGATGAAGTTAGAAAGCACAACTTCCTGTACCCTCCTTTTACTTTCTGTTATTTAGAAGAAATAAAGTAAAAATAGTATTTTCTGATTTATCTGTGCAATATAAAAATACCCTAAAAATAAAAGTTCTCCAAATGCTCCGAAAATAAAATATGATTTTTTTTAGAATATTTGAGAATATATGGCACTGAGAACACAGCAGGGGGAGCAAGCACCTGGCCACGAGGGTCCAGGGCGCGCCCGCCCCCTGGGGCGCGCCCCCTGCCTCGTGGGCCCACGGTGGCCCTCCTCCACTTATTCCTGCACCCATACACTTCTTCTTCCTCCCAAAAAAATCACCATCCAGCTCAAGCACGAGTTCTAGCTCATTTTGCTGCAATTTTTGATCTCCTTGCTCAAAGCACCTCTCACAAAACTGCTTTGGGGGATTGTTCCTTGGTATGTGACTCCTCCAATGGTCCAATTAGTTTTTGTTCTAGTGCTTTATTCATTGCATATTTCTGCTGCTTAGTTGACCAGGTTCTTGAGCTTGCATGTCAAATTTATATGGTTCCAAGTAGTTCTAATGCTTGATATAGTCTCTAGGCACTTGTAGGAGTAGTTGCTATCAATTTTGTTGAGCTTGGTTCACTTTTATTTGAAGTTACTAAAAATTTCAGAATTTTTCAGAAAATCGTGAAGAGATTTTTGAGGGGCTTATCGAGCCGAAGCTCGAAGGAAAAACAAAGTGAAGAAGCACAGAAGCCCAAATATAATCTGCCTCGCACCACGGAGGTTCGGCCGTGTGAATGGCCTTCCAATGATTTCTTGAGAGCAGCCGGGATTTATGATTATTTTTATGAATTGACTGAGAATGCAGGCCTCACCGACTTCCTCCGCGACCAACGCGAACAGTATCTCTTACTCACCAATACTTTTGTGCAAAACTTCTACTATTATCCTAAGGAATCACCTCCTTCAGTAGAGTTTCATTTATATGATGTGGTTAAGAAGATGTCACTAGATGAATTTTGCAAGATTTGCAAAATACCTTTCGAGGGTAGCTTAGAGGAACCACATCGTAAAGATGTGGAAGGGTTTATTGACACTATCACTATAGGGGAAACCAGGAAGGTTTCCGATGCAAGAATCACTAGCATACATTTTCCTGTTTTACGCTACTTTGCTATATTTGCTAGTCGTTGCTTAATTGGTCGCAGAAACTGTGGAAACCTTAGCGTTCCTGATATTATTATTATTTTGTTCCATGGTTTATTTTGTGATAACACTGTTAGTATGGGCGGTATTATTGCCAAACGGTTAAGTCTGAACCGTACAAAGGGTCCCATCTTCGGAGGTATCTATGCTTCACGCCTAGCTGCACATTTTAACATACCCATTAGGCACTATGAAAAGGAAGAAAAATTGCTGCCCACTGTTTATTTGGATTATAAGAGTATGGTAGCGCATGACTTTATTGTTAAGAATAGGGAAGGAGCGCTTAAATACAAATTGTTCTTTGATAAACATCACCCTGAGACTATTACCTTGCCTGCTCCTTCCTTGTTCGATTTATCTGCAGGTCCGTATCTCGTTCCGCTGGCGGCCATTCACGCCTACCGGAATCCTACATCAGCCATGGAGCCGGGACCACAATTTGAACCTCCACGACAGTCTAATTACCAGTGGGATCCGGAGATGATTGCCAACTAGTGGCAATCAGAGTCTTCTTCATCTCAGTACGACCCCAACTACAACTATGGATATCCGCCAGGCCATCTGTGGCAATAAACCAACTTAGGCCAAGAGCCTAAGCTTGGGGGAGTACATATTTCTCACCGACATTACATTCATGTCCACACACTCATTGCTAGTTGTCGGTGCTCATACTTTTTCATTGTAATATCCATGCTAGTTCATTTTTCCTTTTTATGCTTCTTGTGTGTTTGATAGACCTTAAGAAAAAACAAAAAAAAATTAGTTGTCGCTTTTAGCTAGTTCACTTTTCATGCTCGTAGTAGTAATAATTAAAAGAAAACCCAAAAAGATTTCCCGTTCTTCTTTTTGCTTGTTGGGAGCTTTCCCGTGTAAATAGTTTTATTTCTTTTCTTTTCTTTGGGGGCCGATAGGAGAAGACCATAATTAAATTGTTGAAGTGGCTCCTATATGCATTATTGTTGATTTAACCAAGAGCCCATATTGCCTTGTCTTCTCCTGTTTATTGAATGCTTGCAGATTCCAGCTTAGTCCAATGCACGTGCACTCTTATTATTTTACACACCGTTCGGTCGTGCAAGTGAAAGGCAATAATGACGATATATGATGAATTGATTGAGATGGGAGAAGCTGGTATTAACTCGACCTCTCTTGTTTTTGTAAATATGATTAGTTCATCGTTCCTGATTCAGCTTATTATGAATGAACATGTTTGCAATGACAATTAGAGATTATGGTTACTTATGCCATGCTTAATTAGCTATGAGTTATAATGGTTTACCTTGTGTGCCAACATGCTATTAAAATGGTTGTGATGTGGTATAGTGGGGTGGTATCCTCCTTTGAATGAATTTAAGTGACTCGACTTGGCACATGTTCACGCATGTAGTTGAAACAAATCAACATAGCCTTCACGATATTTATGTTCATGGTGGATTATATCCTACTCATGCTTGCACTTAATGTTCATTAATTTTAACGCATGTTCATGACTGTTGTCGCTCTCTAGTTGGTCGCTTCCCAGTCTTTTGCTAGCCTTCACTTGTACTAAGCGGGAATACTGCTTGTGCATCCAATTCCTTAAACCCCAAAGTTATGCCATATGAGTCCACCATATCTTCCTTTATGCGGTATTTACCTGCTGTTCCAAGTAAATTTGTATGTGCCAACCTCTAAACCTTCAAATGAAATTCTGTTTTGTATGCTCGAATAACTCATGTATCCACTAGGGCTGTCCATATCTTCCATGCTAGGTGGGTTATTCTCAAGAGGAGTGGACTCCGCTCCTCATTCACGAGAACATGGCTGGTCACCGGGATGCCCAGTCCCATGCTTTATGCAAACTAAATCAAAATAATTGCAAACAAAACTCCCCCAGGGCTGTTGCTAATTGGAGGCACACGTTGTTTCGAGCAAGCCATGGATTGATGCTTGTTGGTGGAGGGGGAGTATAAACTTTACAATTCTGTTTGGGAACCGCCTATAATGTGTGTAGCATGGAAGATATCGCCATCTCTTGGTTGTTATGTTGATAGTGAAAGTATGCCGCTCAAAATATTATTTATCTCTATTTCAAAATCGAGCTCTGGCACCTCTACAAATCCATGCTTCCCTCTGCGAAGGGCCTATCTATTTACTTTTATGTTGAGTCATCACCCTCTTATTAAAAAGCACCAGTTAGAGAGCACTGCTGTCATTTGCATCCATTACAATTAATTCATATTGGGTATGACTGGATCTCTTTTACCATGAATTACAATGTCTAGTCAGTCCTTGATCATTAAAGGTGCTCTGCATTTATGTTTTGCGGTCTCAGAAAGGTCTAGCGAGATACCATCTTGTTATATCATATTATGATTATTTTTAGAAAGTGTTGTCATCTGAGATTTATTATTATCGCTCACTAGTTGATTATGCCATTGATATGAGTAAACATGAGACCTAAGTGTTATTGTGAATATGGTTAGTCATAATCTTTGTTGAAAACTTGAATGTTGGCTTTACATATTTACAACAACAAGAGCAAACAGAGTTTGTAAATGTTTTTCTTTATCACTTTCAGTTTATCAACTGACTTGCTTGAGGACAAGCAAAGTTTTAAGCTTGGGGGAGTTGATACGTCTCCGTCGTATCTACTTTCCCAAACACTTTTGCCCTTGTTTTGGACTCTAACTTGCATGATTTGGATGGAACTAACCCGGATTGACACTATTTTCAGCAGACTTTCCATGGTGTTATTTATGTGCAGAAACAAACATTCTCGGAATGACCTGAAACTCCACGGAACGTACTTTTGGAAAATAAGAAAAATACTGGCGAAAGAATCAAGGCTAGAGGCCCACACCCTGTCCACGAGGGTGGGGGGCGCGCCTCCCCCTGGGCGCGCCCCCTACCTCGTGGGCCCCCTGACGCTCCACCGACCTCAACTCCAACTCCATATATTCGTGTTCGCGGAGAAAAAATCAGAGAGAAGGATTCATCGCGTTTTATGATACGGAGCCGCCGCCAAACCCTAAACTCTCTCGGGAGGGCTGATCTGGAGTCCGTTCGGGGCTCCGGAGAGGGGGATTCGTCGTCGTCGTCATCATCAACCATCCTCCATCACCAATTTCATGATGCTCACTGCCGTGCGTGAGTAATTCCATCATAGGCTTGCTGGACGGTGATGGTTGGATGAGATCTATCATGTAATCGAGTTAGTTTTGTTAGGGTTTGATCCCTAGTATCCACTATGTTCTGAGATTGATGTTGCTATGACTTTCCTATGCTTAATGCTTTTCACTAGGGCCCGAGTGCCATGATTTTAGATCTGAACCTATTATGTTTTCATGAATATATGTGAGTTCTTGATCTTATCTTGCAAGTCTATAGTCATCTACTATGTGTTATGATCCGGCAACCCCGAAGTGACAATAATCGGGACCACTCCCGGTGATGACCGTAGTTTGAGGAGCTCATGTATTCACTATGTGCTAATGCTTTGTTCCGGTACTCTATTAAAAGGAGGCCTCAATATCCCTTAGTTTCCAATAGGACCCCGCTGCCACGGGAGGGTAGGACAAAAGATGTCATGCAAGTTCTTTTTCATAAGCATGTATGACTATATTCGGAATACATGCCTACATTACATTGATGAATTGGAGCTAGTTCTGTGTGACCCTATGTTATGACTGTTACATGATGAACCGCATCCGGCATAATTCCCCATCACCGATCCAATGCCTACGAGCTTTTCACATATTGTTCTTCGCCATTTACTTTTCCGTTGCTACTGTTACAATCACTACAAAACCCCAAAAATATTACTTTTGCTACTGTTACTTTTGCTACCGTTACACTACTATCATATTACTTTGCTACTAAACACTTTGTTGCAGATATTAAGTCTCCAGGTGTGGTTGAATTGACAACTCAGCTGCTAATACTTGAGAATATTCTTTGGCTCCCCTTGTGTCGAATCAATAAATTTGGGTTGAATACTCTACCCTCGAAAGCTGTTGCGATCCCCTACACTTGTGGGTTATCACTAATCACTTTGCTCCAGATAATTAATCTCCAGGTGTGGATGAATTGACAACTCAGCTGCTAATACTTGCAAATATTCTTTGGCTCCCCTGGTGTTGAATCAATAAATTTGGGTTGAATACTCTACCCTCGAAAACTGTTGCGATCCCCTATACTTGTGGGTTATCACACGGCACCAGGGAGACACCCCTAGGTGCGCCCTGCTGGCTTGTGGGGCCCCTGGCCTGTCTCTGGTGCCCATCTTCTGGTATATAAGCCCATTTGCCCTAGAAACACAAAATAAAGATAGGACTTTCGGGAGGGAGCTCCGCCGTCTCGAGGCGGAACTTGGGCAGGAGCACTTTTGCTCTCCATCGAAGCGATTCTGTCGGGGACACTTCCCTCCGGGAGGGGGAAATCGAAGCCATCATCATCACCAACAACCCTCTCATCATGAGAAGACCAATCTTCATCAACATCTTCACCAGCACCATATCATCTCAAACCCTAGTTCATCTCTTGTATTCAATCTTTTTATCAAAACCTCATATCAAATCCCCCTCTGGCAGGGTGCCGGAAAACGTTCCAAGATGGTATCTCACGGAAACAGAGGCTTGCGGCAGCGAAAAAGTATTTTGGTGGATGCTTTTGATGTTGGGGGGAATATTTGAGAATATATAGAGGTGGAATTAGGGTTGGAGGATACCCGAGGGGCCCACCAGCCCTCAGGGCGCGCCCCAGGTGAAACAACATGTGGTGCCCCCATGTGTGGTTTTGGTAATTGATGACATTGTCTATGGACTAATGGTTGCATTGAGTTATATTTGAAGGATTTGTCCATAGGCTTTTCTTGAGGTCCATTTGTTGGTTTCAAGGAGAGTATGTGATGATCAAGGTGCTATTCAAGGAATTATCTAAAGATTGGTCATGTGAGAGGTTGATCAAGACTAAGTCAAAGAGTGAATCAAGTTGATCAACTCAGAAAGCATGGAAGATGTACCGAGAGGGATCAAGTGATCCCATGGTATGGTAAGCATTGTCTATTACGCTTTGTGAACTAACCCATGGTCTACGTGAGAGTTCTATGTGGGGTTATGTATGTTTCCATGGGCTTGCGTCAAGATGAAGATATCATACAACCCATGGAGAGGATGACATCAAGAGGTGATCGTCATCAAGATTGCGGTGTGCAAGTTCAAGTGGAGCATCATGAAGAGATCATGTCCTTGATGCTTGCCGTCCATTGTGGTGACAATGGACTTGTGAAGATGCGCCAAGGAGTGGCTCACCCATAGTGTAGTATGGGGGAGCAATCTACTAGTCTTCATCAAGCTAGTGCAATCAAGAAAGGTGGTCCAACTTGAGGGAGTCAAGACCGTCAACATCTAGCTCAAGTGGACTATGTGCAAGGAAAAGGTTTGTTCTTGATAGGTTTTCTATTTTACCGGTCTCATGGTGTTAGTTGGGAGACCGGATTATAGGATCGATAGCCGTACTATCAAGGGGGGATCTCGAGTGAGTATCTTGATCATATCGTTCGATGAGAGCTCAAACCATTGCATTCTTGGCACCATCATTTTTCTTGGTTCTTGTTTGGATTTTCTCTTTATGAGGTGATACGTCTCCAACGTACGTATAATTTTTGATTGTTCCATGCTATTATATTATCTGTTTTGGATGTTTAATGGGCTTTATTATACACTTTTATATTATTTTCGGGACTAACCTACTAACCAAAGGCCCAGTGCAAATTGCTGTTTTTTTTGCCTATTTCAATGTCTCGCAGAAAAGGAATATCAAACGGAATCCAAACGGAATGAAACCTTCGGGAGAGTGATTTTTGGAACAAACACAATCCAGGAGACTTGGAGTGGACGTCAAGACAGCAATGAGGAGGCCACGAGGCAGGGAGGCGAGCCCAGGGGGTAGACGCGCCCCCACCCTCGTGGGCCCCTCGTGGCTCCCCTGACCGACTTCTTTCGCCTATATATACTCATATACCCCGAAAACATCCGGGAGCACCACGAAACCCTATTTCCACCGCCGCAACCTTCTATACCCGTGAGATCCCATCTTGGGGCCTTTTCCGACGCTCCGCCGGAGGGGGAATCGATCACGGAGGGCTTCTACATCAACACCATAGCCTCTCCGACGATGTGTGAGTAGTTTACCACAGACCTTTGGGTCCATAGTTATTAGCTAGATGGCTTCTTCTCTCTCTTTGGATCTCAATACAAAGTTCTCCTCGATCTTCTTGGAGATCTATCCGATGTAACTCTTTTTGCGGTGTGTTTGTCGAGATCCGATGAATTGTGGGTTTATGATCAAGATTATCTATGAACAATATTTGAATCTCCTCTGAATTCTTTTATGTATGATTTGATATCTTTGCAAGTCTCTTCGAATTATCAGTTTGGTTTGGCCTACTAGATTGATCTTTCTTGCAATGGGAGAAGTGCTTAGCTTTGGGTTCAATCTTGCGGTGTCCTTTCCCAGTGACAGCAGGGGCAGCAAGGCACGCATTGTATTGTTGCCATCGAGGATAAAAAGATGGGGTTTATATCATATTGCTTGAGTTTATCCCTCTACATCATGTCATCTTGCCTAATGCGTTACTCTGTTCTTATGAACTTAATACTCTAGATGCATGCTGGATAGCGGTCGATGTGTGGAGTAATAGTAGTAGATGCAGAATCGTTTCGGTCTACTTGTCGCGGACGTGATGCCTATATACATGATCATGCCTAGATATTCTCATAACTATGCACATTTCTATCAATTGCTCCACAGTAATTTGTTCACCCACCGTAATACTTATGCTATCTTGAGACAAGCCACTAGTGAAAACTATGGCCCCCGGGTCTATTCTCCATCATATAAGTTTCCAATCTATTTTATTTTGCAATCTTTACTTTCAATCTTTATCATAAAAAATACCAAAAATATTTATCTTATTATCTCTATCAGATCTCACTTTTGCAAGTGGCCGTGAAGGGACTGAGAATGGTTGACAGCATTCTCAATCCCAATTAAGTATCATCATCAAAACCCAACAAAATTAATTAAGGTAACATGATGAGATTCACATGATAATCCAGATACTAGATACTCAAGTTGTCCATAACCGGGGACACGGCTAACCATGATTAGTTTATACACTCTGCAGAGGTTTGTGCACTTTTCCCCACAAGACTCGATCTCCTCCGTTGGGATTCTCGCACTTCATGGTGTTTGAGAAACGGATGACCGAGACACAGTCTTTCAGAAGCGTTAACTCTCTACTCCGGGTAGACAGTACCACCTACATCCCCTACATCTGCTAGTCTACCTCTTCAAGAGCTCACACAACCTACTCAACTATGCTAGAGCCCATAATAGCTTGTGGCTGCACACGGAAGTTTCTAGCATGAATAATCTCATGATCCCTTTGAGCCTGGGTGGCGGTCCTTAGAAAAACAGGCAGTCACTGGAATACCCAGGTGCCTCAATCCACCCAGATGTGTGTTTAAGTTGCCACCTTAAGTAAACCATTAAATTAACAATCTCACATCTGTCATGGATACACTCACCCAATCCACGTCTACTAGCATAGCATAGCAACATGAGCAAACGTAGAAGTAACTCCCAAGGGTTTGATAATAAACAGGGCAATAGGTACTACCTCATCTGCTTCCCAATACCCACAATTTAATTAGATCCTAATCATGCAATGTTTGAGGATTGGTCTAATGCAATAAAACTAGGTAGTAAAGAGGTATGATCAAAGTGTTACTCGCCTTGCTGATGATCCGTGAAACCTAGAGATTCGAAGTAGCAAGTGGCGCACTCCGGGTACTCTATCGCAAACAAACAAGCATACAGTAAGAACTCACTAATGCATAGGTAAAACACAAATAAAAGATCTAACCAGAAAGTTCAACTCAAAAACTCCGGTTTGCAAATAGAATCAAATCAAACGAAGCAACGAAAGTCAAACGGCGAAAGAAACAGGTTTCGTTTACTAATCTGGATCTAAGTCAAATTTTTCAGTAGCAAAAACTTGTTTGAGTTGGTTAGACGGGAAGAGAATTTCGAGACGAAACTCTAGGCGCTTGAATCGCCTGATTCCGATAAACGAGCGAAAAGATAAACTAAAACGAAAAACAGATCGGAAATCGCGATCTGGAATAATCGCGGAAAATCCGACGAAAAAGAAAACTGACGAACAATTAATCGAACGGACATTCGTTAACGGCGGCTAAACAACGAACACATTCATTAAAACGAACGGTCTGGCGAACGTTCACTAACTAACTAAACCGAAGAAAAGAAAAATAAACCGAAAAAAATAAACCTAGGGTTTCAAAATAAACCGAATCGGTTTTAAAAAAACCGGACTCGCGCAGCGGCGGCGGTATACCTCCGGCGAGGTATTCCGGCGGGCGGGACGGGCTCCGGCGGGGCTTCGGGGGTGCGGCGGGGCTGTGGGGTGGCGTTGGGGGCGGCGGGGTCGACGAGGGGCGACGAGGGGGCTTCGGGCGGCGGCTCCGGCGTCGGCTCCTTCGGGCGTCGGCGTCGGGCGGCTCCGGCGGGGCTCCTTCGGCGGCGGGGCACGGGCCGGGGTGAGGGAGGCGGCGGGGTCGGCGGGTACTTATAGAAGGGGAGGGGGGCTGCCGTGGGGGAGGGGGCAAGGCGGCGGGGTGGCGGCCTCGAGCCGGACTCGGGCGGCGGCGCGTGCTCGATCCGGTCTCCAGGAGGGAGACGGAGGCGCGGGGAGATGGGCCGGCCTGGCTCGGCTGGGCCTCGGCCCAGTCGGGCGCGAGATCTTTTTTTTTAATAATTCCGCCCAAAAAATCCTAGAAAAATAAATAAAAATCTAAAGATGCCAAAATAAATTTTCACCGTCTAATTAAAATAATTAGAACGAGATGAACATTTTCTTGGCCCAAAAATGCAGTTTTGAAAACGTGCAATTTTTCTAATGCAAATAAAATTGCAAATAAAATCCGAATAAAATCAAATATTTGATTTTAATATTTTTCCTCCAATATTTCAATTATTTTGGAGAAGTCATATTTTCTCCTCTCATTTATTTTAATATGAAATATTTTTCGGAGAGAAAAATAATTAAAACCAAAATCCTCGTTTCATTATTTTATAAAAATCAAATATGAAAACCGGGAAAATCCCCAACTCTCTCCTAGGGTCCTTGAGTTGCTTAGGATTTCGAGGATTTGCGAACGAGAAAGAAATAAAATATGATATGCATGATGATCTAATGTATAACATTCCAAATTGAAAATTTGGATGTTACAAACCTACCCCCCCTTAAGATGAATCTCGCCCTCGAGATTCGGGTTGGCTAGAAAATAGGTGAGAGTGGTCCTTCCGTAGATCTTCCTCTCGCTCCCAGGTGGCTTCGTCCTCGGTATGGGGACTCCACTGAACTTTGCAAAACTTGATAACCTTGCTGCGGGTGACTCGGCTGGCATACTCAAGAATCTTAACTGGTTTCTCCTCATAGGTCAAGTCACTATCCAGATGAATCGCTTCCAATGGCACCGTATCTCTCAGTGGTATCTCAGCCATCTCTGCGTGGCACTTCTTCAACTGGGAAACGTGAAATACATCATGAACTCCTGACAATCCTTCAGGAAATTCCAGCTTGTAGGCAACTTCTCCCATACGCTCCAAAACTTTGTATGGTCCTACAAAACGTGGCGCTAACTTTCCTTTAACTCCAAAGCGCTTAACTCCTCGAAGTGGGGATACACGAAGATAAACTCGGTCTCCGACTTCGTAAACTGTCTCCTTGCGTTTTGAATCCGCATAGCTTTTCTGCCTGGATTGGGCTACCTTGAGCCTATCGCGAATCAACTTCACCTTCTGTTCGGACTCCTTAATCAGATCTGGTCCAAACAACTGGCGGTCTCCAACTTCATCCCATAACAATGGTGCTCTACACCTCCTTCCGTACAAAGCTTCGAAAGGGGCCATCTTCAGACTAGATTGATAACTGTTGTTGTAAGAAAACTCCGCATATGGCAAATTGTCATCCCAACTAGATCCATAATCTAGCGCACAAGCTCTCAACATATCCTCCAAAATTTGATTGACTCTCTCGGTCTGTCTGTCTGTCTGTGGGTGAAAGGCTGTACTGAACTCTAGCCTGGTACCCAAAGTTTCATGTAACTGATTCCAAAACTTTGAAGTAAACTGGGTTCCTCTATCTGATACAATGCTCCTCGGAACTCCATGCAGACATACGATCCTAGTCATGTATATCTTTGCCAACTTAGCACTGCTGTAAGTGGTCTTCACTCGGATGAAATGAGCTACTTTCGTCAAACGATCGACTACGACCCATATAGAGTCATAGCCTGAATGAGTCCTGGGCAATCCCGTGATAAAATCCATGCCTAGCTTACCCCACTTCCCTTTGGGTATCGGCAATGGTTGTAGCAGTCCTGCTGGCTTCTGATGCTCTGCCTTCACTCTCTAACATACATCACAAACTGCTACATACTCCGCAATATCCTTCTTCATTCCGGTCCACCAGAAAGTATCCTTCAAATACAAATACATCGTGGTATTTCCTGGGTGAATCAAATACGGTGAATCATGGGCCTCTTGCAAGATCAACTTCCTAATCTCCGGATCATTGGGCACATAAACGCGGTCCTCAAACCATAAGGTATCGTGCTCATCCTCACGAAATCCCTTGGCTTTTCCTTTACTCATCCTTTCCTTTATCTCGTCCATCTCCTTGTCTATCTTCTGAGCTTCTCTGATCTTTTCCATCAAGGTAGACTGAATCTCCAACGTTGCTACATAGCCTCTCGGAACTATTTCCAAACGTAGTTCGCGAAGATCCTCGGCTAACTCCTGGGGTAACTCTCCTGTCATGAGGGTGTTAACATGGCTCTTGCAGCTCAACGCATCAGCTACTACATTAGCCTTCCCTGGGTGATAATGCAATCTCATATCATAATCCTTAATGAGCTCCAACCATCTCCTTTGCCTGAGATTCAACTCCTTCTGCGTGAAAATGTACTTCAAACTCTTGTGATCCGTGTACACCTCACAATGATTTCCGATGAGAAAATGTCTCCATGTCTTCAACGCATGCACTACGGCTGCTAACTCCAAATCATGCGTGGCATAATTCTTCTCATGGGGTTTAAGTTGTCGTGAGGAATATGAAACAACTCTTCCCTCCTGCATTAGCACTGCTCCAAGTCCTCGACGTGAAGCGTCGCAATATACTTCATAATCCTTGCGTTGATCTGGCAGAATCAACACTGATGATGTAACCAAACGTTTCTTCAACTCTTGGAAACTAGCTTCACATTCCTCAGTCCAATTGAACTTGGTGTCCTTCTTTAACAGCTCTGTCATGGGCTTAGCAATCCTCGAGAAATTCTCAATGAACCTCCGGTAGTATCCTACAAGTCCAAGAAAACTCCGGATCTCTCCAACTGATGTGGGTGATTCCCAGTTTGTCACAGTGTCAACTTTGGTGGGGTCTACCGCTATTCCTTCTCCGGATATAACATGTCCGAGGAATCCAACTTCCTTCAACCAAAACTCACATTTGCTGAACTTGGCGTATAACTGATGTTCTCTGAGCTTCTCAAGTACCAAAGGCAAATGTTCCTTATGCTCCTCTTCATTCTTGGAGTAAACCAAAATATCATCAATGAATACTACGACGAACTTACCCAGAAACTCCATAAACACTTTGTTCATCAGGTTCATGAAATAGGCAGGTGCGTTAGTCAGACCAAATGACATAACGGTATACTCGTACAACCCATACCTGGTAGTAAAGGCCGTCTTAGGTATATCCTGCTCTCGAATCTTCAACTGATGGTATCCTGATCGTAGATCGATCTTGGAAAATACCTTAGCTCCTTGTAATCGGTCAAACAGATCATTGATCATCGGCAGTGGGTACTTATTCTTGATGGTCACTTCATTCAATCCACGATAATCAACAACCATCCTCAACGATCCATCTTTCTTCTCCACTAGAAGTACGGGTGATCCCCAAGGTGACGAACTTGGGCGAATATAGCCTTTATCCAGTAACTCCTTAATCTGCTTCTTAATCTCCTCCAAATCTTTTGCGGGCATCCTGTACGGTCTCTTAGATACTGTGCCTGGCAAAAGCTCAATCAAAAACTCAATGTCTCTATCCAGTGGCATGCCTGGCAACTCTTCTGGAAATACGTCAGGAAAATCCTTCACCACTGGTACTTCCTCCTGTACAACTCCTGATAAGGAATTCACCCGAGTCCTCTTCGGCATATGCCGGGATACATACTTAATCCTTCTTCCTTCTGGGGTGGTAAGCACAATTGACTTACTGGCGCACTCAATGTTCCCTCCATACTTCGATAACCAATCCATGCCTAATATCACATCCAATCCTTGCAATTCCAGTTCTATTAGGTCCGAGGGAAACACGTAGTTACCAATCCTTAATGGTAACCGATCACACCATAAACTAGTCATATACTCTGCTCCTGGCGAGGTTACTAACATGGGTGACCTAAGGGCTTGGGTTGGCAGTTTATACTTATCCACAAATCCCCTTGATATGTATGAATGCGATGCACCAGTATCAAAAAGAACGAGTGCAGTAAATGACTTAACCAAAAACTTACCTATTACTGCATCTGGCTGAGCTTCAACCTCCTCCACGTAAACGTGGTTCACTTGTCCTTTATTGAAAGGGTTAGGCTTCTTCCCAGAGCTTCCATTGCCATTTCCATTCTTAGCTTCCGGGCATTCAGTTGCATAATGTCCAGTCTTCTAGCACTTGAAACAAGTAACGTGGCTTAGATCCCTCTTGGCTGGGGTAGATGGGTTATTACGTTCTGTCCGTTGCTTCATCCATTCCCATTACCATTCTTGGGTCCACTATGGTTGTGCGAACCTCCTGCTCCATGGGTATGCTGAAAAGGTCCTCCCGAATTTGGGGTAAAACGTGGCTTCTGATGAGCTCCAGAATTGTACTTCCCTTGTCCATACTTCCTCTTACGGTTTTCAATCTGCTGCTACTTTCCTTCAATCATGAGAGCTCTATCTACCATCTCCCAGTAATTGTTGAAGGTTGCTACCATCAACTGCATACTCAGCTCATTATTCAGTCCTTCCAGAAACTTCTCCTGATTGGATGCATCTGTAGCAACGTCATCTGGAGCATAATGTGCTAACTTACTAAAGTCCTCCACATACTGGCCTACGGTGCGTCCTCCTTGGCGTAGGTTGCGAAACTCACGCTTCTTCATAGCCATAGCTCCTGCTGAAACATGGGCAGTACGGAAAGCTTGCTGAAACTGGTCCCATGTGACAGTGTGAATAGGGTGTGTGGCTGTGTTATTCTCCCACCATGATGTTGCGGGTCCATCAAGCTGATGTGCGGCAAAACGCACTCTCTCCGCATCTGTGCATCCTGCAGTGGTTAGTCCCTCCCAACCTTGCGGAGCCAATCATCTGCAACAATCGGCTCGGTGCTGCTGGAAAACACCGGCGGATTTAACCTCAAGAAACGGGCTAAGTGATCAACAGGTGGTGGTGGTGGGTTGTTGTTGTTGTTGCCTTGGTTCTGTACTAACACTTGCATCAGGGCATTCTGCTGCTGAATCAACTGAGTGATCTCCGGTGGGAAAACAAATCCGGTGTCGCGTCTCGGAGGCATCTGATAGGTTTAGAAAAGATGAGAATTTAGAATAGAATGAGGTCTAGAGAGAAAACACTACCCATATGCTCATGAGACAAACACAATCAATATCACTCAATCAATTCAAACAAGGCATACAATCGATCTAACTATCGTTACAAAGTGCTCGGACTATACTATATACATGGGGAAATACTACTACTGATTATGGTGGTCTACTAGAAATTTTGATCGGTCGAAGACTCCATGATATCTGCTCCAGCTTCATCAACAAAATCATCTTCACTGGGGTCTGAGTCGGTGTCGTCGATGATGATGTAGTTATCCGGGCAAGCGCAATCATCATCTTCTCCTCCTGGGGCTGGGTCTCCCATGAATACCCCGATCTTCTTTATCAGGTCGTCATTCTTCTCCACCAGTGCGACGATTTCCTCCATATAATCCTCGCATGTAGCCTTGAGTTCTTCCTCCAACTCCGTGATCTTGGTCAATGCCTTCTTCAGATCTATCATGTCTGCGCACATCTGGTTCTCCTGGCGACGAATGTGTTGGTTTTGCTCCTGGATGAAAGCTGCAATTGATCCACCCTTCTTGGTGCTGATCATCTCCCATTGCTCATCTCGGCGTCCACAAATCTGATAAATAGTATCCTTAAGCTCCCTGTGGTAGACTTCTCCAATGCGTCCCATAGTGATGTGGGCTGCCATGCTCTTCCCTAAACTCCAGGTTGGTGCATCAAAGGAAAACTCTATAGGCTCAGTGACTGGCGTAAACGTCCTTCCTGGAACTTGAACTTGAATCTTCCAGCGCTCCTCTTCTGGTAGTGTGGCGTTGTAGGTCCCGGTGAAGCTTGGTATTCCGATGTTCAGGTACTTAGTGACTTCCTTCAAGTGTCGTCCAAAAGGTGTATCTTCATCCGGTTGCATGAACTTGTTCCTTGCATCCGCCATTCCTAAGAGAGTAGAAAATGTAGAGGAGTCAGAAATGAGAAGAGAGTAGTGTTCTAGGGTTTAAGCTTAGTGGTCGTGTCCTACAGTCAACCTGGCTCTCATACCACCTTGTAGCGACCAGACCTCAAACAGTCTGATCTACCGTGCACCAGTGTCATCCCTGGATCAGTAATGCTAACACACACAGTACTTGGAGGATTTATAACAGAGTAGCAATCACACACTTATTACATCGAGTATCTCAAGAGAGAAATAAGTATGACAAATATGGCTTAAGGCCATCTAAAACGATAATAGCGGAAGACTTGGAAGTTAAGTGAGTCCATCAACTCCAACGGCATCACTGAGTATAAGACCACGACATAAGGCACCTTACTCATCGTCTGAAAAGTCTGCAACATGAAACGTTGCAGCCCGAAAACGGGTCAGCACATGGAATATGCTGGCAATGTAACACATAGAGAGTAATGAACAGAATAATGCTATACTACATGCATATATGGCTGGTGTTAAGCTCTATGGTTACAGTTTTGCGAAAAGCCAATTTTTCCCTACTGCAATGGAATAAATTTTATTTAACTATCATGGTGGTTGTTAAACATTGAGAATGGTTGACAGCATTCTCAATCCCAATTAAGTATCATCATCAAAACCCAACAAAATTAATTAAGGTAACATGATGAGATTCACATGATAATCCAGATACTAGATACTCAAGTTGTCCATAACCGGGGACACGGCTAACCATGATTAGTTTATACACTCTGCAGAGGTTTGTGCACTTTTCCCCACAAGACTCGATCTCCTCCGTTGGGATTCTCGCACTTCATGGTGTTTGAGAAACGGATGACCGAGACACAGTCTTTCAGAAGCGTTAACTCTCTACTCCGGGTAGACAGTACCACCTACATCCCCTACATCTGCTAGTCTACCTCTTCAAGAGCTCACACAACCTACTCAACTACGCTAGAGCCCATAATAGCTTGTGGCTGCACACGGAAGTTTCTAGCATGAATAATCTCAAGATCCCTTTGAGCCTGGGTGGCGGTCCTTAGAAAAACAGGCAGTCACTGGAATACCCAGGTGCCTCAATCCACCCAGATGTGTGTTTAAGTTTCCACCTTAAGTAAACCATTAAATTAACAATCTCACATCTGTCATGGATACACTCACCCAATCCACGTCTACTAGCATAGCATAGCATAGCAACATGAGCAAACATAGAAGTAACTCCCAAGGGTTTGATAATAAACAGGGCAATAGGTACTACCTCATCTACTTCCCAATACCCACAATTTAATTATATCCTAATCATGCAATGTTTGAGGATTGGTCTAGTGCAATAAAACTGGGTAGTAAAGAGGTATGATCAAAGTGTTACTTGCCTTGCTGATGATCCGCGAAACCTAGAGATTCGAAGTAGCAAGCGGCGCACTCCGGGTACTCTATCGCAAACAAACAAGCATACAGTAAGCACTCACTAATGCACAGGTAAAACTCAAATAAAAGATCTAACCAGAAAGTTCAACTCAAAAACTCCGGTTTGCAAAAAGAATCAAATCAAACGAAGCAACGAAAGTCAAACGGCGAAAGAAACAGGCTTCGTTTACTAATCTGGATCTAAGTCAAATTTTACAGTAGCAAAAACTTGTTTGAGTTGGTTAGACGGAAATAGAATTTTGAGACGAAACTCTAGGCGCTTGAATCGCCTGATTCTGATAAACGAGCGAAAAGATAAACTAAAACGAAAAACAGATCGAAAATCGCGATCTGGAATAATCGCGGAAAATCCGACGAAAAAGAAAACTGACGAACAGTTAATCGAACGGACGTTCGTTAACTGCGGCTAAACAACGAATACGTTCGTTAAAACGAACGGTCCGGCGAACGTTCACTAACTAACTAAACCGAAGAAAAGAAAAATAAACCGAAAAAAATAAACCTAGGGTTTCAAAATAAACCGAATCGGTTTTAAAAAAAAAACCGGACTCGGGGCGGCGGCGACGGTATACCTCCGGCGAGGTATTCCGGCGGGCGGGACGGGCTCCGGCGGGGCTTCGGGGGTGCGGCGGGGCTGCGGGGTGGCGTTGGGGGCGGCGGGGTCGACGAGGGGCGACGAGGGGGCTTCGGGCGGCGGCTCCGGCGTCGGCTCCTTCGGGCGTCGGCGTCGGGCGGCTCCGGCGGGGCTCCTTCGGCGGCGGGGCGCTGGACGGGGTGAGGGAGGCGGCGGGGTCGGCGGGTACTTATAGAAGGGGAGGGGGGCTGCCGTGGGGCAGGGGGCAAGGCGGCGGGGTGACGGCGCGTGCTCGAGCCGGTCTCCAGGAGGGAGACGGAGGCCCGGGGAGATGGGCCGGCCTGGCTCGGCTGGGCCTCGGCCCAGTCGGGTGCGGGATCTTTTTTTTAAATAATTCCGCCGAAACTAAAAAAAATCCTAGAAAACTAAATAAAAATCATGCCAAAATAAATTTTCACCGTCTAATTAAAATAATTAGAACGAGATGAACATTTTCTTGGCCCAAAAATGCAGTTTTGAAAACGTGCAATTTTTCTAATGCAAATAAAATTGCAAATAAAATCCGAATAAAATCAAATATTTGATTTTAATATTTTTCCTCCAATATTTCAATTATTTTGGAGAAGTCATATTTTCTCCTCTCATTTATTTTAATATGAAATATTTTTCGGAGAGAAAAATAATTAAAACCAAAATCCTCGTTTCATTATTTGATAAAAATCAAATATGAAAACCGGGAAAATCTCCAACTCTCTCCTAGGGTCCTTGAGTTGCTTAGGATTTCGAGGATTTGCGAACGAGAAAGCAATAAAATATGATATGCATGATGATCTAATGTATAACATTCCAAATTGAAAATTTGGGATGTTACAACCCATCACAAACTCTTATCCCTCGCATTATATTATTTGCCATTTGCCTCTCGTTTTCCTCTCCCCCACTTCACCCTTACCGTTTTATTCGCCCTTTTTCTGTTCATCTTCTCATTTGCCTTGATGTCTTACTTGGCTCGTTTGCTCGTTTGGTTGGAATAATTGTTTATTTATTGCTAAACAGAGAACCTAAGATCTATGGATCCTCATCCGCTTGCTAATATTTTTAAGAGATCCAATTATGATGAACCAATTTCTAGTGAGTTTTGTGCACTAGATTATCTTTATGAAGTTTTGCTTGAAATTCGTGAATCTGAAAATTGTGATGAAGTACTTTATGAAGTGATTCACGATAGGTCTTTGAATAAAAAGCATGATTGCAATGATGATATTATAAACTCTATTGATGTCAATTGTGCTAATAATATGCAAAACCCTAAGCTAGGGGATGCTAGTTTTGCTATGTCCACTACTTGTTGCAATGATCATGATTGGGGTGATTCTTCTTATGATCTTGAAAATTTATTTAAGCCCCATGATGAATATGAGATTGATAATAATGTTTGCAATAATATTTAAAGTGGGTTTGGAAGAGTGTCGACTTTAGATCCCACATATTTGGAGAATGTTCAATCTTATGAATTTTATAAAAGAGGGTTTGGAGAGGTCATGACTTTAGTTAATGATAATCCCACTATTTTGGAAGAGTGTCAACTTCGCATGCATGTGGATCATGTTGAAATATGTTGTGTGATAGCTATTTCATTGAATTTTCCTATGATCCTACATGTAATTATTATGAGAGAGGAAAATATGGTTGTAGACATTTTTATCTTACACAATTACCTCTCGTCATGTTGAGATTGCTATTGTTTCTTTCTTCTTCCTTGCATATGCTAATTTTTGCTTGCTATGATAATTTGTTTGCTTATAAAATGCCTATGCATAGGAATTATGTTAGACTTAGATGTGTTTGTCACGTGTTTCATGATGCTCTCTTTGCACTTCAATTCTTATCTTTCATGTGAGCATCATTAAAATTATCAATGCCTACCTAAAAGGCTTTAAAGAAAAGTGCTTGTTGGGAGACAACCCAATATTTTTAATTGCTGTTATTCAATAAATAATTCATCTAGCCTCTGGTTAGATGTGGTTTTACGTTTTAATTAGTGTTTGTGCCAAGTAAAACCTATAGGATCTTCTTGGATAGTAATTGTTTGATCTTGCTGAAAAAGTCAGAAACTTTCTACTCACGAAAACACTTGTTAAAAATCACCAGAAAGTGATAAAATACTGATTCCAATTGCAGTAGATCAATACTCAAATTATATAGGTCTTCCTATTTTGGTAGATTTTTCTGAGTTACAGAAGTTTGCGTTTGATACATATTACTACAGACTGTTCTGTTTTTGACAGATTCTGTTTTTCGTGTGTTGTTTGCTTATTTTGATGAATCTATGGCTAGTATCGGGGGGTATGAACCATAGAGAAGTTGGAATACAGTAGGTTTAACACCAATATAAATAAAGAATGAGTTAATTACAGTACCTTAAGGTGGTGGTTTGTTTTATTTCGCTAACGGAGCTCATGAGATTTTCTGTTGAGTTTTGTGTTGTGAAGTTTTCAAGTTTTGGGGTAAAGATTTGATGGATTTTGGAACAAGGAGTGGCAAGAGCCTAAGCTTGGGGATGCCCAAGGCACCCCAAGGTAAAATTCAAGGACAACCAAAAGCCTAAGCTTGGGGATTCCCCGGAAGGCATCCCCTCTTTCGTCTTCGTCCATCGGTAACTTTACTTGATGCTATATTTTTATTCACCACATGATATGTGTTTTGCTTGGAGCGTCTTGTATGATTTGAGTCTTTGATTTTTAGTTTACCACAATCATCCTTTATGTACACACCTTTTGGAGAGACACACATGAATCGGAATTTATTAGAATACTCTATGTGCTTCACTTATATCTTTTGAGCTAGATAATTTTGCTCTAGTGCTTCACTTATATCTTTTAGAGCACGGTGGTGGTTTTATTTTATAGAAATTATTGATCTCTCATGCTTCGCTTATATTATTTCGAGAGTCCTTTAGAACAGCATGGTAGTTTGCTTTGGCTATAAAATTAGTCCTAATATGATAGGCATCCAAGATTGGTATAATAAAAACTTTCATAATAAGTGCATTGAATACTATGAGAAGTTTGATACTTGATGACTGTTTTGATATATGGAGATGGTAATATTAGATTCGTGCTAGTTAAGTAGTTGTGAATTTGATAAATACTTGTGTTTAGGTTTGCAAGTCCCGTAGCATGCACGTATGGTAACCGTTGTGTAAAAAAATTGAAACATGAGGTGTTCTTTGATTGTCATCCTTATGAGTGGCGGTCGGGGACGAGCGATGGTCTTTTCCTACCAATCTATCCCCCTAGGAGCATGCGCGTAATGCTTGGTTTTTGATGACTTGTAGATTTTTGCAATAAGTATGTGAGTTCTTTATGACTAATGTTGAGTCCATGGATTATACGCACTCTCACCTTTCCATCATTGCTAGCCTCTTCGGTACCGTGCATTGCCCTTTCTCACCTTGAGAGTTGGTGCAAACTTCGCCGGTGCATCCAAACCCCGTGATATGATATGCTCTATCACACATAAACCTCCTTATATATTCCTCAAAACAGCCACCATACCTACCTATTATGGCATTTCCATAGCCATTCCGAGATATATTGCCATGCAACTTTCCACCGTTTCGTTTATTATGACACGCCTCATCATTGTCATATTGCCTTGCATGATCATGTAGTTGACATTTTATTTGTGGCAAAGCCACCATGCATAATTTATCATACATGTCACTCTTGATTCATTGCCCATCCCGGTACACCGCTAGAGGCATTCATATAGAGTCATATTTTGTTCTAGTATCGAGTTGTAATCATTGAGTTGTAAATAAATAGAAGTGTGATGATCATCATTAATAGAACACTGTCCCAAATAAAAAAAGGCCAAAAAAAGGCCCAAAAAATAAACAAAAAGGGACAATGCTACTATCCTTTTTTTCCACACTTGTGCTTCAAAGTAGCACCATGATATTTATGATAGAGAGTCTCTTGTTTTGTCACTTTCATATACTAGTGGGAATTTTTCATTATAGAACTTGGCTTGTATATTCCAACAATGGGCTTCCTCAAATGCCCTAGGTCTTCGTGAGCAAGCAAGTTGGATGCACACCCACTTAGTTTCTTTTGTTGAGCTTTCATACATTTATAGCTCTAGTGCATCCGTTGCATGGCAATCCCTACTCCTTGCATTGACATCAATTGAAGGGCATCTCCCTAGCCCGTTGATTAGTCGCGTCAATGTGAGACTTTCTCCTTTTTTGTCTTCTCCACATAACCCCCATCATTCTATTTCACCCATAGTGCTATATCCATGGCGTGAAGGTTGAAAAAGTTTCAGATTACTAAAGTATGAAACAATTGCTTGGCTTGTCATCGGGGTTGTGCATGATGAGAGCATTCTTGTGTGACGAAAATGAAACATGACCAAACTATATGGTTTTGTAGGGATGAACTTTCTTTGGCCATGTTATTTTGAGAAGACATAATTGCTTAGTTAGTATGCTTGAAGTATTATTATTTTTATGTCAACAGTAAACTTTTATCTTGAATCTTTCGGATTTGAACATTCATGCCACAATAAAAGAATTACATTGGAAAATATGCTAGGTAGCATTCCACATCAAAAATTCTGTTTTTATCGTTTACCTACTCGACGACGAGCAGGAATTAAGCTTGGGGATGCTTGATACGTCTGCAACGTATCAATAATTTTTTATTATTCCATGCTATTATATTATCTTTTTTGGATGTTAATGGGATTTATTATACACTTTTATATTATTTTTGGGACTAACCTACTAACCAAAGGCCCCGTGCAAATTGTTGTTTTTTGCCTATTTCAGTGTTTCGCAGAAAAGGAATATCAAACGGAATCCAAACAGAATGAAACCTTCGGGAGAGTGATTTTTGGAACAAACGCAATCCAGGAGACTTAGAGTGGACGTCAAGCAAGCAACGAGGAGGCCACGAGGCAGGGAGGCGCGCTCAGGGGGTAGGCGCGCCCCCACCCTCGTGGCTCCCCTGACCGACTTCTTTCGCCTATATATACTCATATACCCCGAAAACATCCGGGAGCACCACGAAACCCTATTTCCACTGCCGCAACCTTCTGTACCTGTGAGATCCCATCTTGGGGCCTTTTCCGGCGCTCCGCCGGAGGGGGGAATCGATCACGGAGGGCTTCTACATCAACACCATAGCCTCTCCGATGATGTGTGAGTAGTTTACCACAGACCTTCGGGTCCATAGTTATTAGCTAGATGGCTTCTTCTCTCTCTTTGGATCTCAATACAAAGTTCTCCTCGATATTCTTGGAGATCTATTCGATGTAACTCTTTTTGCGGTGTGTTTGTCGAGATCCGATGAATTGTGGGTTTATGATCAAGATTATCTATGAACAATATTTGAATCTCCTCTGAATTCTTTTATGTATGATTTGATATCTTTGCAAGTCTCTTCGAATTATCAGTTTGGTTTGGCCTACTAGATTGATCTTTCTTGCAATGGGAGAAGTGCTTAGCTTTGGGTTCAATCTTGCAGTGTCCTTTCCCAGTGACAGCAGGGGCAGCAAGGCACGCATTGTATTGTTGCCATCGAGGATAAAAAGATGGGGTTTATATCATATTGCTTGAGTTTATCCCTCTACATCATGTCATCTTACCTAATGTGTTACTCTGTTCTTATGAACTTAATACTCTAGATGCATGCTGGATAGCGGTCGATGTGTGGAGTAATAGTAGTAGATGCAGAATCGTTTCAGTCTAATTGTCGCGGACGTGATGCCTATATACATGATCATGCCTCGATATTCTCATAACTATGCACTTTTCTATCAATTGCTCGACAGTAATTTGTTGACCCACTGTAATACTTATGCTATCTTGAGAAAAGCCACTAGTGAAACCTATGGCCCCGGGGCCTATTCTCCATCATATAAGTTTCCAATCTATTTTATTTTGCAATCTTTACTTTAAATCTTTATCATAAAAAAATACCAAAAATATTTATCTTATTATCTCTATCAGATCTCACTTTTGCAAGTGGCCGTGAAGGGATTGACAACCCCTTTATCGCGTTGGTTGCAAGGTTCTTATTTGTTTGTGTAGGTACGAGGCGACTTGCGTGTGGTCTCCTACTAGATTAATACCTTGGTTCTCAAAAACTGAGGGAAATACTTATGCTACTTTGCTGCATCACCCTTTCCTCTTCAAGGGAAAACCAACGCAGTGCTCAAGAGGTAGCATGAGGTTTTAGAGCTTGTGGTTATCTTCGCGACAAGCTCTAGTTCATCGAAAACCGATTTCCTATGCATCTTCTTTTGCGTTTTCAGTGTTGGAGTTTTTACCGGTCTTATTTGAGAAAGGGTTCTCACCATTTAATTTTGGGTATTTTCTCAATTGCTATTTCTTAACATTTCTATCAAGGTTGTGTTAGCCCTTGTCTCTAGCGTTCCAACAAACTTGGTTTCATCAAATTCGGAGTTCGTTTGCAAAAGTTGTGGCCGTTTCAATTTTACCGGTTCCCGCATCTCTCTGCCTAGTGCGGGTGCCCGGGGTCACCCGAGACCCTCCATAATGACCTCTCTGGCCAGTCCGGGTGCCCGGGGTCATCCGGGGCGCTCCCTCTCCTCCTCTGATCACCCCGGGTGCCCGGGCTCCTCCGTCTACTCCTCTCGGCCCCTCCGGGTGCCCGGGGTCGGGACCCCCGAGTGTCCGGCCCCCATGCCGCTGTGCTACCCTTCTTCGTCCGGTGCTCGGGGTTTTCCCCCCGGGTGCCCGGAGTTTAGTGGCTTTTTCCATGGGTTGTGCGGGTGCCCGGACCCCTTTTGTTCGGGTGCCTGGGGTGCAAAGGTCATATTTTTCTTGGGGGTATTTGTACCCCCTTCTTCCACCTCCAACCTAAGAAATCCGAGCAAGTTTTTCCCCCACCATTGTTGACCTCTTGGAGCTTGCTATCTCTCAATCCCTCCATGGATTCTTGCTAGTTTTGGGGGGAAAAGAGAGAGGAGATCTAGATCCACATTTCCACCAATCACTTTCTCCTCTATTTTAGGGGAGCCCCTTGGATCTAGATCTTGGAGTTCTCCTTCTTGTTCTTCCTCTCATTTTCCTCCATAGCTTTCGTTGCTTTGGTGGGATTTGGGAGTGAGGGACTTGGGCACTACGTGTGCCCTTGCCATTGCATTAGTTGCATCGGTTTGAGTTCTCCACAGTGATACGTGAAAGTGAAAAGTTGAGAAGCTTATTACTCTTGGGTGCTTGGTACCCTAAAGCTTGTTCCTCTTGGGTGCTTGGGCGCCCTAGACAGTTGGTGGTGCTTCGGAGCTCAATCATTGTGGTGTAAAGCTCCTGGCAAGTGTCGCGGTCTCCAATTAGGTTGTGGAGATCGCCCCGAGCAATTTGTACGGGTTCCGGTGACCACCCCCAAGGGTTGCCAAAGTTTACAGGTTCGGTGACCGCCCCCAAGGGTTGCCATTTGTACGGGTTCGGTGACCGCCCTCAAGGGTCCCTTAGTGGAATCACACGGCATCTTGCATTGTGCGAGGGCGTGAGGAGATACGGTGGCCCTAGTGGCTTCTTGGGGAGCATTGTGCCTCCACACCGCTCCAAACGAAGATTAGCATCCGCAAGGGTGTGAACTTCGGGATACATCGTCGTCTCCACGTGCCTCGGTTATCTCTTACCCGAGCCCTTTACTTATGCACTTTACTTTGTGATAGCCATAATATGACATGTTATATATCTTGCTATCACCTAGTTGTTTATCTTGCTTAGCATAACTTGTTGGTGCACATAGGTGAGCCTAGTTGATTTAGATTTTGTGCTTGACAAATTAAACGCTAGTTTTATTCCACATTTGTTCAAGCCTAAACCGTAATTATTTTAAAGCGCCTATTCACCCCCCTCTAGGCGACATCCACGATCTTTCAATTGGTATCAGAGCCTCGTCTCTCTTTATAGGGCTTTACCGCCTAGAGAGTAAGGATGTCTGTTGGGGAACGCAATATTTCAAAAAAATTACCTACGATCACGCAAGATATATCTATGTGATGCATAGCAACGAGCGGGAGAGTGTGTCTATGTACCCTCATAGACCGAAAGCGGAAGCGTTAAACAATGTGGTTGATGTAGTCGAACGTCTTCGCGATCCAACCAATCAAGTACGAACGCACGACACCTCCGCAATCTGCACACGTTCAGCTCAGTGACGTCCCTCGAACTCTTGATCCAGCTGAGGCCGAGGGAGAGTTTCGTCAGCACGACGGCGTGATGACGGTGATAATGAAGTTACTGACGTAGGGCTTCGCCTAAGCACTATAACGATATGACCGAGGTGAAAATCTGTGGAGGGGGGCACCGCACATGGCTAAACAATCAACTTGTGTGTCTATGGGGTGCCCCCTCCCCCGTATATAAAGGAGGGGAGGAGGGGGCCGGCCGGCCTCATGGTGCGCCCCCAAGGGGGGAATCCTACTCCTACTAGGAGTAGGTTTCCCCCCTTTCCTAGTCCAACTAGGAGGGGGAAGGAAGGGAATGGGGAGAGGAAGGAAAGGGGACCAGTCCCCCTCCCAATTCGGATTGGGCTTGGGGGGCGTGCCCCACCTCTTGGATGCCTCTCCTTTCTTCCACTAAAGCCCATGTAGGCCCATTAAGCCCCCCCTCCCCCGGGGGCGGGGGGTTCCGGTAACCCCCCGGTACTCCGGAAAATGCCCGAACTCATCTGAAACCTTTCTGGTGTCCAAACATAGCCTTCCAATATATCGATCTTTATGTCTCGACCATTTTGAGACTCCTCCTCATGTTCGTGATCACATCCGGGACTCCGAACAACCTTCGGTACATCAAAATACATAAACTCATAATACCAATCGTCATCGAACATTAAGCATGCGGACCCTACGGGTTCGAGAACTATGTAGACATGACCGAGACTCATCTCTGGTCAATAACCAATAGCGGAACCTGGATGCTCATATTGGCTCCCACATATTCTACGAAGATCTTTATCGGTCAAACCGCATAACAACATATGTTGTTCCCTTTGTCATCAGTATGTTACTTGCCCGAGATTCGATCGCCGGTATCTCAATACCTAGTTCAATCTCGTTACTGGCAAGTCTCTTTACTCGTTCCGTAATGCATCATCCCATAACTAACTCATTAGTCACATTGCTTGCAAGGCTTATAGTGATGTGCATTACCGAGAGGGCCCAGAGATACCTCTCCGACAATCGGAGTGACAAATCCTAATCTCGATCTATGCCAACTCAACAAACACCATTGGAGACACCTATAGAGCATCTTTATAATCACCCAGTTACGTTGTGACGTTTGATAGCACACTAAGTGTTCCTCCGGTATTCGGGAGTTGCATAATCTCATAGTCATAGGAACATGTATAAGTCATGAAGAAAGCAATAGCAACAAACTGAACGATCATAGTGCTAAGCTAACGGATGGGTCATGTCAATCACATCATTCTCTAATGATGTGATTGTTGGAAATATGCCCTAGAGGCAATAATAAATGGTTATTATTATATTTCTTTGTTCATGATAATTGTCTATTGTTCATGCTATAATTGTGTTATCCGGAAATCGTAATACATGTGTGAATACATAGACCACAATGTGTCCCTAGTAAGCCTCTAGTTGACTAGCTCGTTGATCAACCGATAGTCATGGTTTCCTGACTATGGACATTGGATGTCGTTGATAACGGGATCACATCATTAGGAGAATGATGTGACGGACAAGACCCAATCCTAAGCATAGCTCAAAGATCGTGTAGTTCGTTTGCTAGAGCTTTTCCAATGTCAAGTATCTTTTCCTTAGACCATGAGATCATGCAACTCCCGGATACCATAGGATTACTTTGGGTGTGCCAAACGTCACAACGTAACTGGGTGACTATAAAGGTACACTACGGGTATCTCCGAAAGTGTCTGTTGGGTTGGCACGGATCGAGACTGGGATTTGTCACTCCGTATGACGGAGATGTATCTCTGGGCCCACTCGGTAATGCATCATCATAATGAGCTCAATGTGACTAAGGCGTTAGTCACGGGATCATGCATTACGGTACGAGTAAAGAGACTTGCTGGTAACGAGATTGAACAAGGTATTGGGATACCGACGATCGAATCTCGGGCAAGTAACATACCGATTGACAAAGGGAATTGTATACGGGATTGATTGAATCCTCGACATCGTGGTTCATCCGATGAGATCATCGTGGAACATGTGGGAGCCAACATGGGTATCCAGATCCCGCTATTGGTTATTGACCGGAGAGGCGTCTCGGTCATGTCTGCATGTCTCCCGAACCCGTAGGGTCTACACACTTAAGGTCCGGTGACGCTAGGGTTGTAGAGATATGAGTATGCGGAAACCTGAAAGTTGTTCGGAGTCCCGGATGAGATCCCGGACGTCACGAGGAGTTCTGGAATGGTCCGGAGGTGAAGAATTGTATATAGGAAGTCAAGTTTCGGCCACCGGGAAAGTTTCGGGGGTCACCGGTATTGTACCGGGACCACCGGAAGGGTCCCGGGGGTCCACCGGGTGGGGCCACCTATCCCGGAGGGCCCCGTGGGCTGAAGTGGGAAGGGAACCAGCCCCTAGTGGGCTGGGGCGCCCCCCATGGGCCTTCCCCCTGCGCCTAGGGTTGGAAACCGTAGGGTGGGGGGCGCCCCACTTGCCTTGGGGGGCAAGTCTCCCCCCTTGGCCGCCGCCCCCTCCCTTGATGGGATCTTGGCCGGTGCCCCCCCCTCCCAGGGGGCCTATATAAAGGGGGGAGGGAGGGCAGCAACATCTCAGCCTTGGGCGCCTTCCTCCTCCCCTGCTACATCTCTCTCTCTCTCGCAGAAGCTCGGCGAAGCCCTACCGACATCCCGCTACATCCACCACCACGCCGTCGTGCCGCTGGATCTCCATCAACCTCTCCTTCCCCCTTGCTGGATCAAGAAGGAGGAGACGTCGCTGCACCGTACGTGTGTTGAACGCGGAGGTGCCGTCCGTTCGGCACTCGGTCATCGTTGATTTGGATCACGGCGAGTACGACTCCGTCAACCTCGTTCATTGGAACACTTCCGCTCGCGATCTACAAGGGTATGTAGATGCACTCCTTTCCCCTCGTTGCTAGTATACTCCATAGATGGATCTTGGTGAGCGTAGGAAAATTTTAAAATTCTGCTTCGATCCCCAACAGTGGCATTATGAGCCAGGCCTATGCGTAGTTACTATGCACGAGTAGAACACAAAGCAATTGTGGGCGTTGATGTTACCAATTCTTCTTGCCGCTACTAGTCGTTTCTTGTTTCGGCGGCATTGTGGGATGAAGCGGCCCGGACCGACCTTACACGTACGCTTACGTGAGACAGGTTCCACCGACTGACATGCACTAGTTGCATAAGGTGGCTAGCGGGTGTCTGTCTCTCCTACTTTAGTCGGAACGGATTCGATGAAAAGGGTCCTTATGAAGGGTAAATAGAAATTGGCAAATCACGTTGTGGTTTTATGTAGGTAAGAAACGTTCTTGCTAGAAACCTATTCAAGCCACGTAAAAACTTGCAACAACAATTAGAGGACGTCTAACTTGTTTTTGCAGCATGTGCTTTGTGATGTGATATGGCCAGAAGATGTGATGAATGATATATGTGATGTATGAGATTGATCATATTCTTGTAATAGGAATCACGACTTGCATGTCGATGAGTATGACAACCGGCAGGAGCCATAGGAGTTGTCTTTATTATTTTGCATGACCTGCGTGTCATTGAATAACGCCATGTAAATTACTTTACTTTGTTGCTAAACGCGTTAGCCATAGAAGTAGAAGTAATCGTTGGCGTGACAACTTCATGAAGACACAATGATGGAGATCATGATGATGGAGATCATGGTGTCATGCCGGTGACGAAGATGATCATGGTGTCCCGAAGATGGAGATCAAAGGAGCAAATGATATTGGCCATATCATGTCACTATTTGATTGCATGAGATGTTTATCATGTTTTGCATCTTATTTGCTTAGAACGACGGTAGTAAGTAAGATGATCCCTTATAATAATTTCAAGAAAGTGTTCCCCCTAACTGTGCACCGTTGCGAAGGTTCGTTGTTTTGAAGCACCACGTGATGATCGGGTGTGATAGATTCTAACGTTCGCATACAACGGGTGTTGACGAGCCTAGCATGGACAGACATGGCCTCGAAACACACGCAATACACTTAGGTTGACTTGACGAGCCTAGCATGTACAGACATGGCCTCGGAACACGGAGGACCGAAAGGTCGAGCATGAGTCGTATAGAAGATACGATCAACATGGAGATGTTCACCGATCTTGACTAGTCCGTCTCACGTGATGATCGGACACGGCCTAGTTAACTCGGATCATGTTTCACTTAGATGACTAGAGGGATGTCTATCTGAGTGGGAGTTCATTGAGTAATTTGATTAGATGAACTTAATTATCATGAACTTAGTCTAAAATCTTTACACTATGTCTTGTAGATCACATGGCCCACGTTGTCCTCAATTTCAACGCGTTCCTAGAGAAAACCAAGCTGAAAGATGATGACAGTAACTATACGGACTGGGTCCGGAACCTGAGGATCATCCTCATAGCAGCCAAGAAAGATTATGTCTTAGAAGCACCGCTAGGTGAAGCACCAATCCCAGAAAACCAAGACGTTATGAACGCTTGGCAGCAGCATGCTGATGATTACTCCCACGTTCAGTGCGGCATGCTTTACAGCTTAGAACCGGGTCTCCAAAAGCTTTTTGAGAAACATGGAGCATATGAGATGTTCGAGGAGCTGAAAATGGTTTTCCAAGCTCATGCCCGGGTCGAGAGATATGAAGTCTCTGACAAGTTCTTCAGCTGTAAAATGGAGGAGAATAGTTCTGTTAGTGAGCACATACTCAGAATGTCTGGGTTGCACAACCGCTTGTCGCAGTTGGGAGTTAATCTCCCGGATGACGTGGTCATTGACAGAATCCTTCAGTCGCTTCCACCAAGCTACAAGAGCTTTGTGATGAACTTCAATATGCAGGGGATGGAAAAGACCATTCCTGAGGTATATTCAATGCTGAAATCAGCGGAGGTGGAGATCAGAAAAGAACATCAAGTGTTGATGGTGAATAAAACCACTAAGTTCAAGAAGGGAAAGGGTAAGAAGAACTTCAGGAAGGACGGCAAGGGAGTTGCCGCGCCCGGTAAGCCAGTTACTGGGAAGAAGTCAAAGAATGGACCCAAGCCTGAGACTGAGTGCTTTTATTGCAAGGGAAGTGGTCACTGGAAGCGGAACTGCCCCAAATACTTAGCGGACAAGAAGGCCTGCAACACCAAAGGTATATGTGATATACATGTAATTGATGTGTACCTTACCAGTACTCGTAGTAGCTCCTGGGTATTTGATACCGGTGCGGTTGCTCATATTTGTAACTCAAAACAGGAACTGCGGAATAAACGGAGACTGGCAAAGGACGAGGTGACGATGCGCGTCGGGAATGGTTCCAAGGTCGATGTGATCGCCGTCGGCACGCTACCTCTGCATCTACCTACGGGATTAGTTTTAAACCTCAATAATTGTTATTTAGTGCCAGCTTTGAGCATGAACATTGTATCTGGATCTCGTTTAATTCGAGATGGCTACTCATTTAAATCCGAGAATAATGGTTGTTCTATTTATATGAGAGATATGTTTTGTGGTCATGCCCCGCTGGTCAATGGTTTATTCTTGATCAATCTCGAACGTGATGTTACACATATTCATAGTGTGAATACCAAAAGATGTAAAGTTGATAACGATAGTCCCACATACTTGTGGCACTGCCGCCTTGGTCACATTGGTGTCAAGCGCATGAAGAAGCTCCATGCAGATGGACTTTTGGAGTCTCTTGATTATGAATCATTTGACACGTGCGAACCATGCCTCATGGGTAAGATGACCAAGACTCCGTTCTCCGGAACAATGGAGCGAGCAACCAACTTTTTGGAAATCATACATACCGATGTGTGCGGTCCAATGAGTGTTGAGGCTCGCGGAGGATATCGTTATGTTCTCACTCTCACTGATGACTTAAGTAGATATGGGTATGTCTACCTAATGAAACACAAGTCTGAAACCTTTGAAAAGTTCAAGGAATTTCAGAGTGAGGTTGAGAATCAACGTGACAGGAAAATAAAATTCTTACGATCAGATCGTGGTGGAGAATATTTAAGTCACGAGTTTGGTACACACTTAAGGAAATGTGGAATCGTTTCACAACTCACGCCGCCTGGAACACCTCAGCGAAACGGTGTGTCCGAATGTCGTAATCGCACTCTATTGGATATGGTGCGATCTATGATGTCTCTTACCGATTTACCGCTCTCATTTTGGGGCTATGCTTTAGAGACTGCCGCATTCACTTTAAATAGGGCTCCGTCGAAATCCGTTAAGACACCGTATGAATTATGGTTTGGGAAGAAACCTAAGCTGTCGTTTCTAAAAGTTTGGGGATGCGATGCTTATGTCAAGAAACTTCAACCTGAAAAGCTCGAACCCAAGTCGGAGAAATGCGTCTTCATAGGATACCCTAAAGAAACTATTGGGTATACCTTCTACCTCAGATCCGAAGGCAAGATCTTTGTTGCCAAGAACGGGTCCTTTCTGGAGAAGGAGTTTCTCTCGAAAGAATTGAGTGGGAGGAAAGTGGAACTTGATGAGGTGATAGTCACCCCTTCCGAACCCGGAAGTAGCGCAGCGCGGGAAAATGTTCCTGTGGTGCCTACACCGACTGGGGAGGAAGTTAATGATGATGATCATGAAGCTTCGGATCAAGTTACTACTGAACTTCGTAGGTCCACAAGGACACGTTCCGCACCAGAGTGGTACGGCAACCCTGTCCTGGAAATCATGTTGTTAGCCAATGGTGAACCTTTGAACTATGAAGAAGCGATGGCGGGCCTGGATTCTGACAAATGGCTAGAAGCCATGAAATCCGAGATAGGATCCATGTATGAAAACGAAGTATGGACTTTGACTGACTTGCCCGATGATCGGCGAGCCATAGAAAACAAATGGATCTTTAAGAAGAAGACAGACGCGGATGGTAATGTGACCATCTATAAGGCTCGACCTGTCGCTAAGGGTTATCGACAAGTTCAAGGGGTTGACTACGATGAGACTTTCTCACCCGTAGCGAAGCTGAAGTCCGTCCGAATCATGTTAGCAATTGCCGCATACTATGATTATGAGATATGGCAGATGGACGTCAAAACGGCATTCCTTAACGGCTTCCTTAAGGAAGAGTTGTATATGATGCAGCCGGAAGGTTTTGTCGATCCTAAGAATGCTAACGAGGTATGCAAGCTCCAGCGCTCCATCTATGGACTGGTGCAAGCATCTCGGAGTTGGAACATTCGCTTTGATGAGATGATCAAAGCGTTTGGGTTTACACAGACTTATGGAGAAGCCTGTGTTTACAAGAAAGTGAGTGGGAGCTCTGTAGCATTTCTCATATTATATGTGGATGACATACTATTGATGGGAAATGATATAGAATTCATGGAAAGTATAAAGGCCTATTTGAATAAGTGTTTTTCAATGAAGGACCTTGGAGAAGCTGCTTATATATTAGGCATCAAGATCTATAGAGATAGATCAAGACGCCTCATTGGTCTTTCACAGAGTACATACCTTGACAAGATATTGAAGAAGTTCAATATGGATCAGTCCAAGAAGGGGTTCTTGCCTGTATTGCAAGGTGTGCAATTGAGCACGGCTCAATGCCCGACCACGGCAGAAGATAAAGAAAAGATGAGTGTCATCCCCTATGCCTCGGCCATAGGGTCTATTATGTATGCCATGTTGTGTACCAGACCTGATGTAAACCTTGCCGTAAGTTTGGTAGGAAGGTACCAAAGTAATCCCGGCATGGAACACTGGACAACGGTCAAGAATATCCTGAAGTACCTGAAGAGGACTAAGGATATGTTTCTCGTTTATGGAGGTGACGAAGAGCTCGTCGTAAAGGGTTACGTCGACGCTAGCTTCGACACAGATCTGGATGACTCGAAGTCACAAACCGGATACGTGTATATTTTGAATGGAGTAGCAGTAAGCTGGTGCAGTTGCAAGCAAAGTGTCGTGGCGGGATCTACATGTGAAGCGGAGTATATGGCAGCCTCAGAGGCAGCACAGGAAGCGGTCTGGATGAAGGAGTTCATTACCGACCTAGGGGTGATTCCCAATGCGTCGGGCCCGATGACTCTCTTTTGTGACAACATTGGAGCTATTGCCCTTGCGAAGGAGCCCAGATTTCACAGGAAGACCAGGCATATCAAGCGTCGCTTCAACTCCATTCGTGAAAGTGTTCAAAATGGAGACATAGATATTTGTAAAGTACATACGGACATGAATGTAGCAGATCCGTTGACTAAACCTCTCCCTAGAGCAAAACATGATCAACACCAGGACGCAATGGGTGTTCAATTCATCACAATGTAACTAGATTATTGACTCTAGTGCAAGTGGGAGACTGTTGGAAATATGCCCTAGAGGCAATAATAAATGGTTATTATTATATTTCTTTGTTCATGATAATTGTCTATTGTTCATGCTATAATTGTGTTATCCGGAAATCGTAATACATGTGTGAATACATAGACCACAACGTGTCCCTAGTAAGCCTCTAGTTGACTAGCTCATTGATCAACAGATAGTCATGGTTTCCTGACTATGGACATTGGATGTCATTGATAACGGGATCACATCATTAGGAGAATGATGTGATGGACAAGACCCAATCCTAAGCATAGCATAAAAGATCATGTAGTTCGTTTGCTAGAGCTTTTCCAATGTCAAGTATCTTTTCCTTAGACCATGGGATCAAATTCAAAGTCCTTTTGAAATTATTTTCAATTTGGAGTTATTTGGATTTTTATTCAAATTATTTTTCTCCAAAAAAATATACAGAAATTAGGGTAAAATGATTCCTACAATAGAAAATTGGAGAGAAATAAATTTGAATTCATTTTGGTATTTTTAAAATGATTTTTATTGGATTTTATTAGAGCAGTAGCACTCTTGGATTTATTTAAATTTGTGTGGATTTTATTTGACTTGACAAAAATGTTCAGGTTGTAGAAAATAATTTTCTGAAAATTTTGATATAGTATATGCCTATATAACATTTTATTTTATTTTTGTTTTCTTTTCTTTTCCCTCTGTTTATTAAAAAAAACTTTCCCCACCGCGACTGGGCCGGCCCAAGGCCCGACCGCAGCCGCGGCCCAGCAGTGCCGCCCCTCTCCTTCCCGTGCGGGACTCCTCCCGAGTCCGCCGCCGCGCCGCCATGCTCGTCGTGCTCGCCCCGGCCTCCTGTGCCGTCTCCCGCACGCCACCGCGCCGCCCCTCCCTCCATAAAAGCCCGAGGCCCCGGCCCCGCCTCGCCTCCTCTCGCTTCGCCGCCGCCGCCCTCGCAGATCGCCGCCGCCGCAAGCGAGCTGCTCGCCGCCGCACCGCACCCCGCCGCCTCTCGCCTCGCGCCGCTGCCGCTGCTAGCTCCGCTGCCCCCGCGCCGCGTAGCCACCACCCCACCCCGCCGTCGCCGCAGATCTCGCCGGAGATCGCCGGAAACAGCCGCCGCCGGTTTTTCGCCGTAACCCGCCCTGAACCGCCCGAGCCGGTATAACCGCTATAAAACCCTCCCCGGTTTTTCTTTAGTATTCGGTTTTATTCTTTTAGATCGATTTTATTTAGGTTTCGTTTATTTTACGAACGTTCGTCGTTTAGAATTCTGTAGCGAACGGTTTCCGTTCTTTAGGTTCTGTTAGCGAGCGTTCGCTCGATAGATTTTTCTTTTTATTTTTATTTTCGGCCACGGACCTATCTGTGATGATTTTATTTACAGATTAGTCCCTGATTTTCAAGCGATCACTACTTTTTGCTCGTTCGTCCAAATCCAACGAAACCAACGCCCACTTCTTCGTTATGATCTCATCTATCCAGATAATCAACTTAAACATGTTTTTGAAAATTTAAAATTTGATATTAAAACTTCGTTTGATCATAACTTGAGTTTTATAACTCCGATTCAGTTGATTCTTTTTGCAAATCGAAGCTCTTGGCCTAAATTTTCTGATAAGGCCAAATTCACATAATTTTGGTACTGTTAGAAATTGTTTTATGCTGCAAGAGTTATTTGCTTGGTTTTGACGTTTTCCGAATCGTCTTCTTCGATCTTTCTGGTCTTTTGAGTGATTGCTTATGTGTGGTTACTATTGCTTGCTTACGATAGATTGACCGGAGTGTGACGAGTAGAACTATATAGAGTGTTGAGTGCGAATCATCTTCATCAACAGTACAGGAAAGTAACACTTTGATCATACCTTTTTATTACCCAGTTTTATTGCATTAGATCAATCCTCAAACAATTGCATGGTTAGGATCTGAATTAAATTGTGGATTGGGAAGTAGTTGAGGTAGTACCTATTCACCTGTTTATTATCATACCTTTGGGAGTTACTTCTACGTCGCTTATACTGCTATGCTATGTTCGTAGATGTGGATTGGGTTTGAGTATATTCATGACATTTGTGAGTATTGTTAATTAATGGTTAACTTAAGGTGGCAACTTTAATACACATCTGGGTGGATTGAGGCACCTGGGGAATCCAGTGATTGCCTATATTTTTTGGAAATCCCGGGGTATCGTGTGATTCTCCTATGGACTGCCACCCAGGCTCAAAGGGATCATAAGATTATTCATGCTAGAAACTTCCGTGTGCAGCCACAAGCTATTATGGGCTCTAGCATAGTTGATTAAGTCGTGTGAACTCTTACAGTGGTATACTAGCAGATGTAGGGGATGTAGGTGGTACTGTCTACCCATCGTAAGGTGCTAACGCTTCTGAAAGACTGTGTCTCGGTCATCCGTTTCTCAAACACCATGTAGTGCGAGAAATCCAACGGAGGCGATCGAGTCTTGTGGGGAAAAGTGCGCAAACCTCTGCAGAGTGTACAAACTAATCATGATTAGCCGTGTCCCCGGTTATGGACATCTTGAGTATCTAGTTCTTGGATTATCATGTTGATCTCATCACTTCATAATTAATTTGTTGGGTTGTTAATGATTACTTTTAATTGGGATTGAGAGGGGGTTTACCTTCTCAATATTTTCAACCAACTATGTAGTTAAATAAATTATATTCCTTTGTAGTAGGGAAAATTGGCTTTTCGCAAAAACTTGATAACCATAGAGCTTTTCCACCAGCCAAATATGCATGTAGTGATAGCCATATTTCAGCATTGCTCTACAGTGTGAATTTGCTAGTACATTCAATGTACTGACCCTTTGTGGCTGCAACGTCTCATGTTGCAGGTTTTCCTACGACGAGTAAGTGATACGTTAGGGTTACGATTTCTACACTCAACTTTGTCGTTGGTGTTGATGGGAATCCACAACCTTGTTACTTCCGCTATTTGGATTGAGGTAATAGTATTTACGTTACTTTATACATGTGATTTACCTCTGTTATAAATCCTCGAGTATTGTGTGTGTCAGCATACCGATCCAGGGATGACACTTAAGCACAGAGACTTGACTGTCTGAGGTCGGGTCGCTACACTTGGTCACAAGCTTGACGGCGTCCATCTTCGCCCACCACACCTTGACGCGGGCGAAGGCCATGCACGCGCCCTCGATGCAGACCGACTGCTTGATGACGTACAGCCGAGGGCAGGTATTCACCAGCTGCTTCACGAGCCCGAAGTAGTTGTTGGGTATAGCTTTGGCAGGCCATCACCGGATTATTAAATCCTTCATGGCCAGTTCGGCCACCCGCAGCTCGACCAGCTGTTTTAGCCGATCGCTAAAGGGCACCGGATGTTCTGGCGCAAGGTATTGCGACCAGAACAGCTTCTCCGTTGAGCTCCCTTCTTTGGCTCGGAAGAATTCCGCAGCGTCAGAAACATTGCACGGCAGATCCGCAAATGCCCCTGCAGAACTCCAAATCCGGGTCAGTAAGATATACTTCTTCTTCACATACTTGCTTTGCATACTAAACACCTTACCCGCCATGATTTTCTTGGCCTCCTGGATCTCCTGGAGGGCGCCCTGGGCTTCAACCCAGGCCTCTTGTCACTTTGGTGCGCCTTGGCGAGTTCGGTCTCTCGAGCCGAAACATCAAACTCCAAGGACTCGCACTTTTTCACAGCATCCTGGAGCTCTTGCTGGACCTCATTGAGCCGGGCCTCGTGCTTTTCGCGGGCGGCTTGCTCCTTAGTAGCTTTCTCCTCGGCCTCGGCCAGTGCCTTTTTAAGGGCCTCGACCTCGGTCGCCGTTCCTACAAATTTCAGGGCACTCTGGTCAATACACATCAATCATTCTTTCTGAATATACATCAGGTCATTACATACCTTGCTTGTCTTCTAGCTGCTTCCTGGCTTGGGCAAGCTCCTCCTCGGCCCGCTCCGGTCTCTACTTCAGTCCAGAGACTTCGGCAGTGCGTGCGGTCGCAGCTAGCAATGACGCCTGCTTAAACACATAGGCCCATATGGTTAGTCTCCTGCGAAAAGTTGTTTGATCCTCTGTCCGGCTCTTCTTTTCGAACATCGGACAGAGTCTCAGGGGCTACTATCTATACTGTGACATTCTTTTTATAAAATTGCATTGCTTACCTCAAAGCCGGTTAGAAGGCTTGCGCAGGCTTCGGATAGTCCGCTCTTCGTGGACTGAATTCTCTCAATCACCGTACCCATAAGGATACGGTGTTCCTCCACAATGGAAGCGCCTCGTAGCGCTTCCAGCAGATTATCCGGTGCCTCTGGTTGGACAGAGGTCACCGGCGGGATAGGCACGCCTCCTTCTTTTGAAGGAGGTTGCTTGCCGGATTCCGGAGCCGTATAAGTCTCCGGGATCATATTCGGCTGGGGGCCGAACTGAACATGGCCCCCATCGCCAGTCTCCATGGGGGGCTGCTCCCCCATGTGTCCGGCGACTGCGCCCTCCAGCGCCTCCCTGACAGCGTCCTGAACCTCTCCCTGGCCTGGGAAGGTCCTTCAGGACAACACCTCGGCGTCGCCCTTGGCCTTGGGACATTGAGCGGCCGGTGGTGACTCGCTGGCCATCGCCTTTGAATCCAGTGAACCTCCTTATGAGGATTGCAGGAAGCTGTCATGGGCCGGACTGCAATAGCATAATTTAACATGTTAATACCATGAAGTGGAGAGGCCGGATATATGGGCGTATACGGGTTTTTAGTACTTACGATGCGGCCAAGGGCTTGCTTTATTGAAAATATGCCCTAGAGGCAATAATAAAATGGTTATTATTATTTTCCTTGTTCATGATAATTGTCTATTATTCATGCTATAATTGTGTTATCCGGAAATCGTAATACATGTGTGAGCACATAGACCATAACATGTCCCTAGTGAGCCTCTAGTTGACTAGCTCGTTGATCAATAGATGGTTACAGTTTCCTGACCATGGACATTGGATGTCATTGATAATGGGATCACGTCATTAGGAGAATGATGTGATGGACAAGACCCAATCCTAAGCATAGCACTAGATCGTGTAGTTCGTTTGCTAAAGCTTTTCTAATGTCAAGTATCATTTCCTTAGACCATGAGATCATGCAACTCCCGGATACCGTAGGAATGCTTTGGGTGTACCAAACGTCACAACGTAACTGGGTGGCTATAAAGGTGCACTACAGGTATCTCCGAAAGTGTCTGTTGGGTTGGCACGGATCGAGACTGGGATTTGTCACTCCGTATGTCGGAGAGGTATCTCTGGGCCCACTCGGTAGGACATCATCATAATGAGCTCAATGTGATCAGGGAGTTGTTCACAGGATGATGTGTTACGGGAACGAGTAAAGAGACTTGCCGTAACGAGATTGAACAAGGTATTGGTATACCGACGATCGAATCTCGGGCAAGTATCGTACCGATAGACAAAGGGAATTGTATACAGGATTGATTGAATCCTCGACATCGTGGTTCGTCCGATGAGATTATCGTGGACCATGTGGGAGCCAACATGGGTATCCAGATCCTGCTGTTGGTTATTGACCGGAGAGTTGTCTCGGTCATGTCTACGTGTCTCCCGAACCCGTAGGGTCTACACACTTAAGGTTCGGTGACGCTAGAGTTGTAGAGATATTAGTATGCGGTTAACCGAAAGTTGTTTGGACTCCCGGATGAGATCCCGGACGTCGCGAGGAGTTCCGGAATGGTCCGGAGGTAAAGATTTATATATAGGAAGTCCAGTTTCGGCCATCGGGAGAGTTTCGGGGGTCACCCGTATTGTACCGGGACCACCGGAAGGGTCCCGGGGGTCCACCGGGTGGGGCCACCTATCCCGGAGGGCCCCATGGGCTGAAGTGGCGTGGGAACCAGCCCCTGGTTGGCTGGTGCGCCCCACCCAAGGGCCCAAGGCGCCTAGGGTTGGAAACCCTAGGGGGCCGTTGCCCCCCGAGGGGGCATGCGCCCCCTGGTTGGAAACCCTAAGGGGGTCGTTGCCCCCCGATGGGCCGCCGCCCCGGGGGCCGCCCCCCCCCCCCCCTA
This sequence comes from Aegilops tauschii subsp. strangulata, assembly GCF_002575655.3. Taxonomy (NCBI): domain Eukaryota; kingdom Viridiplantae; phylum Streptophyta; class Magnoliopsida; order Poales; family Poaceae; genus Aegilops; species Aegilops tauschii. The sequence goes on along the minus strand of NC_053038.3, from coordinate 45,322,966 downwards.
GATGGGATCTCCAAGGGGGCATGCGCCCCCCCAGCCCCTATATATAGTGGAGGGGAGGGAGGGCAGCTGCACCCTAAGCCCTGGCGCCTCCCTCTCCCTCCCGTGACACCTCTTCCTCCTCTAGTAGCGCTTGGCGAAGCCCTGCTGGAATCCCGCTGCTTCCACCAACACGTCGTCGTGCTGCTGGATCTCCATCAATTTCTCCTTCCCCCTTGCTGGATCAAGAAGGAGGAGACGTCTCCGCTCCGTACGTGTGTTGAACGCGGAGGTGCCGTCCGTTCGGCGCTAGGATCATCGGTGATTTTGATCACGACGAATACGACTCCATCAACCCCGTTCTCTTGAACGCTTCCGCTCGGGATCTACAAGGGTATGTAGATGCACTCCTCTCTCTCTCTCGTTGCTAGATGACTCCATAGATTGATCTTGGTGATGCGTAGAAAATTTTAAATTTCTGTTACGATCCCCAACAGTGGCATCATGAGCTAGGTCTATGCGTAGTTTCTATGCACGAGAAGAACACAAGTTGTTGTGGGCGTCGATTTTGTCAATTTACTTGCCGTTACTAGTCTTATCTTGATTCGGCGGCATCGTGGGATGAAGCGGCCCGGACCGACCTTACACGTACGCTTACGTGAGACAGGTTCCACCGACTGACATGCACTAGTTGCATAAGGTGGCTAGCGGGTGTCTGTCTCTCCCACTTTAGTCGGATCGGATTCGATGAAAAGGGTCCTTATGAAGGGTAAATAGAAATTGGCATATCACGTTGTGGTTTTGGCGTAGGTAAGAAACGTTCTTGCTAGAAACCTATAGCAGCCACGTAAAAATTTGCAACAACAATTAGAGGACGTCTAACTTGTTTTTGCAGCATGTGTCATGTGATGTGATGTGATATGGCCAGAAGAATGTGATGAATGATATATGTGATGTATGAGATTGATCATGCTCTTGTAATAGGAATCACGACTTGCATGTCGATGAGTATGACAACCGGCAGGAGCCATAGGAGTTGTCTTAATTTATTTATGACCTGCGTGTCAACTGAAACGTCATGTAATTACTTTACTTTTGCTAACCGTTATCCATAGTAGTAGAAGTAATAGTTGGCGAGACAACTTCATGAAGACACGATGATGGAGATCATGGTGTCATGCCGGTGACGATGATGAACATGGCGCCCCGAAGATGGAGATCAAAAGGAGCAAAATGATATTGGCCATATCATGTTACTATTTGATTGCATGTGATGTTTATCATGTTTTACATCTTATTTGCTTAGAACGAAGGTAGCATAAATAAGATGATCCCTCGCTAAAATTTCAAGAAAGTGTTCCCCCTAACTGTGCACCGTTGCGAAGGTTCGTTGTTCCGAAGCACCACGTGATGATCGGGTGTGATAGGTTATAACGTTCGCATACAACGGGTGTAAGCCAGATTTACACACGCAATACACTTAGGTTGACTTGACGAGCCTAGCATGTACAGACATGGCCTCAGAACACAAGAGACCGAAAGGTCGAAGATGAGTCGTATAGCAGATACGATCAACATGAAGATGTTCACCGATGATGACTAGTCCGTCTCACGTGATGATCGGACACGGCCTAGTTGACTCGGATCATGTATCACTTAGATGACTAGAGAGATGTCTGTCTGAGTGGGAGTTCATTAATAATTTGATTAGATGAACTTAGTTATCATGAACTTAGTCTAAAATCTTTACAATATGTCTTGTAGATCAAATGGCCCACGCTAATGTCAACCTCAACTTCAACGCGTTCCTAGAGAAAACCAAGCTGAAAGACGATGGTAGCAACTATACGGACTGGGTCCGGAACTTGAGGATTATCCACATAGCTGCCAAGAAAGCATATGTCCTTGAAGCACCGCTAGGTGAAGCACCCGTCCCAGCAAACCAAGACGTTATGAACGCCTGGCAAACACGTGTTGATGATTACTCCCTGGTTTACTGTGGCATGCTTTACAGCTTAGAACCGGGGCTCCAAAAGCGTTTCGAGCAGCACGGAGCATATGAGATGTTCCAAGAGCTGAAAATGGTTTTCCAAGCTCATGCCCGGGTCGAGAGATATGAAGTCTCCGACAAGTTCTACAGTTGTAAGATGGAGGAGAATAGTTCCATCAGCGAACACATACTCAAAATGTCTGGGTTGCACAACTGCTTGTCTCAGCTTTGAGTTAATCTCCCGGATGACGCGGTCGTTGACAGAATCCTTCAGTCGCTTCCACCTAGCTACAAGAGCTTTGTGATGAACTTCAATATGCAGGGGATGGAAAAGACCATTCCTGAGGTATATTCAATGCTGAAATCAGCGGAGGTGGAGATCAAAAAGGAACATCAAGTGTTGATGGTGAATAAAACCACTAAGTTCAAGAAAGGCAAGGGTAAGAAGAACATCAAGAAAGACGGCAAGGGAGTTTCCGCGCCCGGTAAGCAAGCTGCCGGGAAGAAGACAAAGAATGGACCCAAGCCTGAGACTGAGTACTTTTATTGCAAGGGAAACGGTCACTGGAAGCGGAACTGCCCCAAGTACTTAGCGGATAAGAAGGCCGGCAATACCAAAGGTATATGTGATATACATGTTATTGATGTGTACCTAACCAGCGCTCGTAGTAGCTCCTGGGTATTTGATACCGGTGCGGTTGCTCATATTTGTAACTCAAAGCAGGAGCTGGGAATAAGCGAAGACTGGTGAAGGTCGAGGTGACGATGCGCGTCGGGAATGGTTCCAAGGTCGATGTGATCACCGTCGGCACGCTACCTCTACATTTACCTACGGGGTTAGTTTTAAACCTCAATAATTGTTATTTAGTGCCAGCTTTGAGCATGAACATTGTATCTGGATCTCGTTTGATGCGAGATGGCTACTCATTTAAATCCGAGAATAATGGTTGTTCTATTTATATGAGAGATATGTTTTATGGTCATGCCCCGCTGGTCAATGGTTTATTCTTAATGAATCTCGAACGTGATGTTTCATATATTCATAGTGTGAATGCCAAGAAATGTAAGGTTGATAATGATAGTCCCACATACTTGTGGCACTGCCGCCTTGGTCACATTGGTGTCAAATGCATGAAGAAACTCCATGCAGATGGACTTTTGGAGTCTCTTGATTATGAATCATTTGACACGTGCGAACCATGCCTCATGGGCAAATGACCAAGACTCCGTTCTCCGGAACAATGGAGCGAGCAACCAACTTATTGGAAATCATACATACTGATGTGTGCGGTCCAATGAGCGTTGAGGCTCGCGGTGGCTATCGTTATGTTCTCACCCTCACTGATGACTTAAGTAGATATGGGTATGTCTACTTAATGAAACACAAGTCTGAGACCTTTGAAAAGTTCAAGGAATTTCAGAGTGAGGTTGAGAATCAACGTGACAGGAAAATAAAGTTCTTACGATGAGAGGGGAATATTTGAGTCACGAATTTGGCACACACTTAAGGAAATGTGGAATTGTTTCACAACTCACGCCGCCTGGAACACCTCAGCGTAATGGTGTATCCGAACGTCGTAATCGCACCCTATTGGATATGGTGCGATCTATGATGTCTCTTACCGATTTACCGCTATCATTTTGGGGTTATGCTTTAGAGACTACCGCATTCACTTTAAATATGGCTCCGTCAAAATCCGTTGAGACGACACCGTATGAATTATGGTTTGGAAAGAAACCAAAGCTGTCGTTTCTTAAAGTTTGGGGATGCGATGCTTATGTAAAGAAACTTCAACATGAAAAGCTCGAACCCAAGTCGGAAAAATGCGTCTTCATAGGATACCCTAAGGAAACCATTGGGTATACCTTCTACCTCATATCCGAAGGCAAGATCTTCGTTGCCAAGAACGGCTCCTTTCTGGAGAAAGAGTTTCTCTCGAAAGAAGTAAGTGGGAGGAAAGTGGAACTTGATGAGATGACCCCTCTCGAACCAGAAAGTAGCGCAGCACAAGAAAATATTTCTGTGCTGCCTGCACCGACTAGAGAGGAAGTTAATGATGACGATCATGATCAAGTTACCACTGAACTTCGTAGGTCCACAAGGACACGTTCCGCACCAGAGTGGTACGGCAACCCTGTCATGGAAATCATGTTGTTGGACAACGGTGAACCTTCGAACTATGAAGAAGCAATGCCGGGCCCAGATTCCAACAAATGGCTCGAAGCCATGCAATCTGAGATAGGATCCATGTATGAAAACAAAGTATGGACTTTGACAGACTTGCCCGATGATTGGCGAGCGATAGAAAATAAATGGTCTTTAAGAAGAAGACGGACGCGGATGGAAATGTTACCATCGATAAAGCTCGACTTGTCGCTAAGGGTTATCGACAAGTTCAAGGAGTTGACTACGATGAGACCTTCTCACCCGTAGCGAAGCTGAAGTCCGTCCGAATCATGTTAGCAATTGCCGCATTCTACGATTATGAAATATGGCAAATGGACGTCAAAACGGAATTCCTTAACGGCTTCCTTAAGGAAGAATTGTATATCATGCAGCCGGAAGGTTTTGTCGATCCTAAGAATGCTGACAAGGTATGCAAGCTCCAGCGCTCAATCTATGGGCTGGTGCAGGCATCTCGGAGTTGGAACATTCGCTTTGATGAGATGATCAAAGCGTTTGGGTTTACACAGACTTATGGAGAAGCCTGTGTTTACAAGAAAGTGAGTGGGAGCTCCGTAGCATTTCTCATATTATATGTTGATGACATACTATTGATGGGAAATGATATAGAATTCTTGGAAAGCATAAAGGCCTACTTGAATAAGTGTTTTCAATGAAGGACCTTGGAGAAGCTGCTTACATATTAGGCATCAAGATCTATAGAGATAGATCGAGACGCCTCATAGGTCTTTCACAAAGCACATACCTTGACAAGATATTGAAGAAGTTCAATATGGATCAGTCCAAGAAGGGGTTCTTGCCTGTATTGCAAGGTGTGAGATTGAGCACGGCTCAATGCCCGACCACGGCAGAAGATAAAGAAAAGATGAGTGTCATCCCCTATGCCTCGGCCATAGGGTCTATTATGTATGCCATGCTGTGTACCAGACCTGATGTAATCCTTGCCGTAAGTTTGGTAGGAAGGTACCAAAGTAATCCCGGCATGGAACACTGGACAGCGGTCAAGAACATCCTGAAGTACCTGAAAAGGACTAAGGATATGTTTCTCGTTTATGCAGGTGACGAAGACCTCGTCGTAAAGGGTTACGTCGATGCTAGCTTCGACACAGATCTGGATGACTCTAAGTCACAAACCGGATACGTGTATATTTTGAATGGTGGGGAAGTCAGCTGGTGCAGTTGCAAGCAAAGCGTTGTGGCAGGATCTACATGTGAAGCGGAGTACATGGCAGCCTCGGAGGCAGCACATGAAGCAATCTGGATGAAGGAGTTCATTACCGACCTAGGAGTTATTCCCAATGCATCGGGGCCGATGACTCTCTTCTGTGACAACACTCGAGCTATTGCCCTTGCCAAGGAGCCCAGGTTTCACAAGAAGACCAGGCACATCAAGCGTCGCTTCAACTCCATTCGTGAAAATGTTCAAAATGGAGACATAGATATTTGTAAAGTGCATACGGATTTGAATGTCGCAGATCCGTTGACTAAACCTCTTCCACGGGCGAAACATGATCAACACCAGAACTCTATGGGTGTACGATTCATCACAATGTAACTAGATTATTGACTCTAGTGCAAGTGGGAGACTGTTGGAAATATGCCCTAGAGGCAATAATAAAATGGTTATTATTATATTTCCTTGTTCATGATAATTGTCTATTGTTCATGCTATAATTGTGTTATTCGGAAATCGTAATACATGTGTGAGCACATAGACCATAACATGTCCCTAGTGAGCATCTAGTTGACTAGCTCGTTGATCAATAGATGGTTACGGTTTCCTGACCATGGACATTGGATGTCATTGATAACGGGATCACGTCATTAGGAGAATGATGTGATGGACAAGACCCAATCCTAAGCATAGCACTATATCGTGTAGTTCGTTTGCTAAAGCTTTTCTAATGTCAAGTATCATTTCCTTAGACCATGAGATCGTGCAACTCCCGGATACCATAGGAATGCTTTGGGTGTACCAAATGTCACAACGTAATTGGGTGGCTATAAAGGTGCACTACAGGTATCTCCGAAAGTGTCTGTTGGGTTGGCACGGATCGAGACTGGGATTTGTCACTCTGTATGTCGGAGAGGTATCTCTGGGCCCACTCGGTAGGACATCATCATCATGAGCTCAGTGTGATCAAGGAGTTGTTCACAGGATGATGTGTTATGGGAACGAGTAAAGAGACTTGCCGTAACGAGATTGAACAAGGTATCGGTATACCGACGATCGAATCTCGGGCAAGTATCGTACCGATAGACAAAGGGAATTGTATACGGGATTGATTGAATCCTCGACATCGTGGTTCATCCGATGAGATTATCATGGAGCATGTGGGAGCCAACATGGATATCCAGATCCCGCTGTTGGTTATTGACCGGAGAGTTGTCTCGGTCATGTCTACGTGTCTCCCGAACCCGTAGGGTCTACACACTTAAGGTTCGATGACGCTAGAGTTGTAGAGATATTAGTATGCGGTTAACCGAAAGTTGTTCGGAGTCCCGGATGAGATCCGGATGTCGCAAGGAGTTCTGGAATGGTCCTGAGGTAAAGATTTATATATAGGAAGTCCAGTTTCGGCCACCGGGAGAGTTTCGGGGGTCACCGGTATTGTACCGGGACCACCGGAAGGGTCCCGGGGGTCCACCGGGTGGGGCCACCTATCCCGGGGGGCCCCATGGGCTGAAGTGGCGTGGGAACCAGCCCCTAGTGGGCTGGTGCGCCCCACCCAAGGGCCCAAGGCGCCTAGGGTTGGAAACCCTAGGGGACCGTTGCCCCCCGAGGGGGCATGCGCCCCCCTGGTTGGAAACCCTAAGGGGGCCGTTGCCCCCCGAGGGGCCGCCGCCCCGGGCTCCCCCCTCTAGATGGGATCTCCAAGCCCCTATATATAGTGGAGGGGAGGGAGGGCAGCCGCACCCTAAGCCCTGGCGCCTCCCTCTCCCTCCCATTACACCTCTTCCTCCTCTAGTAGCGCTTGGCGAAGCCCTGCTGGAATCCCGCTGCTTCCACCACCACGCCATCGTGCTGCTGGATCTCCATCAACTTCTCCTCCCCCCTTGCTGGATCAAGAAGGAGGAGACGTCTCCACTCCGTACATGTGTTGAACGCGGAGGTGCCGTCCGTTCGGCGCTAGGATCATCGGTGATTTGGATCACGACGAGTACGACTCCATCAACCCCGTTCTCTTGAACGCTTCCGCTCGCGATCTACAAGGGTATGTAGATGCACTCCTCTCTCTCTCGTTGCTAGATGACTCCATAGATTGATCTTGGTGATGCGTAGAAAATTTTAAATTTCTGTTACGATCCCCAACATGCTTCAGGGGCGTCGCTCTGGGCTGCTGTCGATGTCCCACGGGGAGTTATCCGCAAGGGGGCCCTTCCCCCTCTTGGGTGCCTCCGCCTCCAGATTTGTGGAGGCCGCCCTCTTCTTCCTTCCCCCATCAGGGGGAGTTGCTTTCTTTCTCCTCCTCGTCGTTCTCCTCGGCGGAGGAGGAGTGAGTCTCGTCGTCTTCGGACGTCACGTCCGAAGCACCCTTGCGGCGAGGGCCACTTTTGGCCCCCTTGGCCTTCTTCTCTGGCGCCTTGTAGGGCGCCGGAACCAGCATCTTCGCCAGGAGCGAGATAACTGGTTCTTCGGGCAACGGAGCCGAACACCGAATCCGCTCCGCCTTCTTTGTCTAGCCCTGAAAAATGAATGGTGAAGCTTAAGTATCCTCACTGAACAAGCAAGTAAAGGATGCATCTTGAAACGGGAAAAACTTACCGGACTGGCGGGATGGGCTAGGGCATGCCCACGGTCCTCGGTCGTCTTTGGCGGCATCTCCTTGCCCGTGAAGAGCACCTTCCAGATGTCTTCGTGCGTGGTTCCGAAGAGCCTTTCCAAGGTCTGGTGCTTCTCCGGATCGAACTCCCATAAAGGGCAGGTTCGGCTCTGGCATGGAAGGATCCGGCGACCCAGCATCACCTGGATCATGTTGACGAGCTTGATGTTTTTATCCACCATGCTTTGGATGCGCGTTTGCAGCGCTATAAGTTCGTCCGACGAAGACCAATTTGGGCCCTTCTCTATCTAGGAGGTGAGCCGCATTGGAGCTCCGGATTTGAATTTGGGAGCCGCGGCCCAGGTGACGTCGCGGGGCTTTGTGATATAGAACCACAGTTTTTGCCACTCTTTGATGGTCTCCACAAAAGTACCCTTGGGCCATGTGACATTGGGCAGCTTGCTCACCATGGCGCCTCCGCACTCCGCGTGTTGGCCGTCCACCACCTTCGGCTTCACGTTGAAGATCTTGAGCCACAGTCTGAAGTGGGGAGGGATGCGGAGGAAGGCCTCGCACACGACAATAAATGCCGAGATGTTGAGGAAGGAGTTTGGGGCTAGATCATGGAAATCTAGACCGTAATAGAACATAAGTCCGCGGATGAAAGGGTGGAGGGGAAACCCTAACCCGCGGACGAAGTGAGGGATGAACACTACCCTCTCAGTGGGCTTCGGGGTGGGGACGATTTGCCCCTTGGCCGGGAGCCGGTGGGCGATTTCTTTGGCCAGGTACCCGGCCTCCCGAAGCTCAGTGATGTCCTTCTCCTTAACGGAGGAGGCCATCCACTTGCCTTGCGCTCCAGATCCGGACATGGTTGAGTGCTTTCTCGAGGCGAAAAGGATGAGGACTTGGGTGCTGGAGCTCGAGAATGGAAGGGCGGAGAAAGAGAGAAGGTGTGGGTGAAGAAAGGGAATCCTTATCCCCTTATAAAGGCAGTGAATATCAAGCGCCTCCCCACTCGCCTTAAAACTCGCCTGTTCCCTAGGGCTGTGCAAACGACACGGTTGGATTACCCATGCCCGTATTGATGAGAAACCCGTAATAAGGGGACACGATCTCTACTTCGACAAGACGTGCCAATGAAAATCGTGTCTCGAAACGTGGGACGGCAGACGAAAACGGTTCGCGATAATGACCAAGTAGACGTGATGTCACATTACAAAAAGTTGTCAGCGGATTGGAATCGTGAAATATTATACTCTCTGCAGTTGTGTGTGGTGCTTGTGTTGCAGATCCGGACACGTTCGTTGCGTCCGAAGACTATCTTGGAGTATTCGGAAAGGGGAACCCGCCTTGCAATGCCGAAGACAATCTGCGCGCCAGACACCTCGTCATTGAAGCCTGGTTCAGGGGCTACTCAGGGAGTCTTGGACTAAGGGGTCCTCGGCCGTCCGGCCTGTTGGACATAGGCCGGACTAATGGGCTGTGAAGATATAAGACCGAAGACTCTCTCCCGTGTCCGGATGGGACTCTCCTTGGCGTGGAAGGCAAGCTTGGCGTCCAAATATGAAGATTCCTTTCTCTGTAACCGAATTTGTACAACCCTAAATCCCCTCCGGTGTCTATATAAATCGGAGGGCTTAGTCCGAATGAGAGATATAGTCATACATGCTAGACTTCTAGGGTTTTAGCCATTACGATCTCATGGTAGATCAACTCTTGTAATACTCATATTCATCAAGATCAATCAAGCAGGAAGTAGGGTATTACCTCCATAGAGAGGGCCCGAACCTGGGTAAACATTGTGTCCCCCGTCTCCTGCTACTATCGACCTTAGACGCACAGTTCGGGACCCCCTACCCGAGATCCGCCGGTTTTGACACCGACACCTGCTGAACCAATGGTTGAAGAACCACTCAAAATCTATCACACTACTGAAGCTTTTTACTTGGATCATCTTCGATCCCTATGTGCTCGGGCTGAAAACCCAACTAGCTTAGTTGAGGGCAAATCTTTACATGAGCATGCTTGTTATGTGCGACACCGCATATCTAAAAAATGGAAACTTTTACTGGATCAAATTCATCGTTTGCAGTGCTATGCTTGGAATTTATGTGAAATATATGATTGTACTTGTTGTTCTAAAGACCCTAAGAAACACCTTCCTTACCAATGTGAGTTTAGTGATAATGGAATCGTATCTTCGTATACTAAGGGTGTTTATAATTACTATGATGTTCAACAAATTAAAGAATTTGTTGCTTTTAGGGGTACTTGTGAAATTACTTCTTTTATTGAAGAGTGTGATACTACTCTCTACAAATCTGAAAATTTGGCCATACTTAAATATTGCTATGATAATTATGCTTCGAATCCTTATATTAAACCATATGTTGAGGACTCCTCCCCTGTCCAAGAAGAGATTAATATTTTGCAGGAGTCTATGGAAGAAGAAATTAATGACATTGTGAGCTCATTGGATGAAAAAGATGAGGAAGAGAGCGAAGAACAAAAGGAGGAAGAGCAGATTGATCACCCGTTCCCACCATCTAATGAGAGTAACTCTTTATCCCATACATTGTTTAATTTCCCTTTGAATTTACCGAAGGATGAATGCTATGATGATTGTTATGACCCCATTGATTCTTTTGAAATATCCCTTTTTGATGATACTTGCTATGCTTGTGGCCAAGATGCCAGTATGAATTATGTTTATGGAGATGAACTTGCTATAGTTCCTTATGTTAAACATGAAATTGTTGCTATTGCACCCACGCATGATAGTCCTATTATCTTTTTGAATTCTCCCGACTACACTATATCGGAGAAGTTTGCCCTTATTAAGGATTATATTGATGGGTTGCGTTTTACTACTACACATGATGATTTTGATAGATATAATATGCATGTGCTTGCTGCTCCTACGTGTTTCCAACACGATAAAATTGCAAGAAACTGCTTATGCTATGTATTGGCCTTTCCTTTGTGTGCATGAATTGTTCTTTTATGACATGCCGATGCATAGGAAGAGAGTTAGACTTCGTCATTACATGATATATGTTAATTTGTGCTCACTACTAAATTACAAATCATTGTTAATTAAAATTGGCTTTGATATACCTTGGGATCCGGGTGGATACATTACTTGAGCACTATATGCCTAGCTTATTGGCTTTAAAGAAAGCGCTGCCAGGGAGACAACCCGGAAGTTTTAGAGAGTTATTTATTTCTGTTGCATGCTTTTATAAAGTACAAATCCATTGTATCATAAAAATAATGTGCCAAGATTTGCCTTTAGGATGTTTACATTGCTTGTTGGTTTGTGCGGTGCAAATCAGAAACTTTGGCTGTAGTGCGCGATTTTACATTTTTACTGGAATGTCAAATGGTTCTGAAACTTTTTGCACTGTCTTTCTATCCAAATTGTTTATTTTTCCTAATTTTTTCCAAATTTGTGGAGTACCAGAAGTATGGTGAATGTTCAGATTACTACAGACTGTCCTGCCACTCGAACCCAGAGCTAGCTGGTTCTCCCCCAAGGTTGTCAGAATCGTGATGCTGAATCGAATCGGAGCTCCGATGGTTGGATCGTAAATCATAGAATCTTCACTATCAGGATCATAGAAACGTAGATTCTAGAGACTAAAATCGTAGAATCAGAGGGGTTAGTTTGGATCGTAAAGTCGTAGAATCATTCAATAGAATCGCGATTCTGACAACCTTGATCGTATCTACAATTTTTTTATTGTTCCATGCCAATATTCTACAACTTTTACATACTTTTGGCAATTTTTTATACTATTTTTGGGACTAACATATTGATCCAGTGCCCAGTGCCAGTTCATGTTTGTTGCATGTTTTTTGTTTCGCAGAAAATCCATATCAAACGGAGTACAAACAGGATAAAAACTGACGGAGATTTTTTTGGGAATATATGTGATTTTTGGGAAGAAGAATCAACGCGAGACGATGCCCGAGGGGGCCACGAGGCAGGGGGCGCGCCTCGGGGGGTGGGCGCGCCCCTGACGCTCGTGGCCACCCCGTAAGGCGGTTGGTGCCCTTCTTTCGCCATAAGAAAGCCAATATCCGAATAAAATTCGTGTCCAAATTTCAGCCCAATCGGAGTTACGGATCTACGAGAATATAAGAAACGATGAAATGCAAGAACCGGGAAGCGCAGAAACAGAAGGAAATAGAGAGAGAGAGAGATCCAATCTCAGAGGGGCTCTCGGCCCTCCGCCGCCATGGAAGCCAAGGACCAAAGGGGAAACCCTTCTCCCATCTAGGGGGAAGGTCAAGGAAGAAGAAGAAGAAGGGGGCTCTCTCCCCCTCTCTCCCGGTGGCGCCGGAACGCCGCCGGGGCCATCATCGTCACCACAATCTACACCAACACCTCCATCATCCTCACCAATATCTTCATCACCTTCCCCCATCTATCTACAGTGGTCCACTCTCCCGCAACCCGCTGTACCCTCTACTTGAACATGGTGCTTTATGCTTCATATTATTATCCAATGATGTGTTGCCATCTTATGATGTCTGAGTAGATTTTCGTTATCCTGTCGGTAATTGGTGAATTGCTATGATTGGTTTAATTTTCTTGTGGTTATGTTGCTGTCCTTTGGTGCCCATCATATGAGCACGTGCGTGGATCACACCATAGGGTTAGTTGTATGTTGATAGGACTATGTATTGGAGGGCAAGAGTGACAGAAGCTTCAACCTAGCATAGAAATTGATGCATACGGGATTGAAGGGGGACCAATATATCTTAATGCTATGGTTGGGTTTTACCTTAATGAACGTTAGTAGTTGCGGATGCTTGCTAATAGTTCCAATCATAAGTGCATAGAATTCCAAGTCAGGGATGACATGCTAGCAGTGACCTCTCCCACATAAAACTTGCTATCGGTCTAGTAAAGTAGTCAATTGCTTAGGGACAATTTCACAACTCCTACCACCACTTTTCCACACTCGCTATACTAACTTTATTGTTTCTTTATCTAAACAGCCCCTACTTTTTATTTACGCGCTCTTTATTATCTTGCAAACCTATCCAACAACACCTACAAAGTACTTATAGTTTCATACTTGTTCTAGGTAAAGCGAACGTTAAGCGTGCGTAGAGTTGTATCGGTGGTCGATAGAACTTGAGGGAACATTTGTTCTACCTTTAGCTCCTCGTTGGGTTCGACACTCTTACTTATCAAAAGAGGCTACAATTGATCCCCTATACTTGTGGGTTATCAGCTATGTTCTCCGCTTCACACGTAGATCCCGCCACGACGCTTTGCTTAGAACTGCACCAACTGACAGCTCCACCGTTCAATATAAATATGTATCCAGTTCGTGACTTAGAGTCATCCGGATCAATGTCAAAGCTTGCATCAACGTAAACATTTACGACGAGCTCTTTGTCACCTCCATAAACAAGAAACATATCCTTAGTTCTTTTCAGGTATTTCAGGATGTTCTTGACCGCTGTCCAGTGATCCACTCCTGGATTACTTTGGTACCTCCCTGCTAAACTAATAGCAAGGCACACATCAGGTCTGGTACACAGCATTGCATACATGATAGAACCTATGGCTGAAACATAGGGAATGACTTCCATTTTCTCTCTATCTTCTGCAGTGGTCAGGCATTGAGTCTGACTCAACTTCACACCTTGTAACACAGGCAAGAACCCTTTCTTTGCTTGATCCATTTTGAACTTCTTCAAAACTTTATCAAGGTATGTGCTTTGTGAAAGTCCAATTAAGCGTATTGATCTATCTCTATAGATCTTGATGCCCAGTATATAAGCAGCTTCACCGAGGTCTTTCATTAAAAACTCTTGTTCAAGTATTCTTCTATGCTATCCAGAAATTCTATATCATTTCCAATCAACAATATGTCATCCACATATAATATTAGAAATGCTACAGAGCTCCCACTCACTTTCTTGTAAATACAGGCTTCTCCAAAAGTCTGTATAAAACCATATGATTTGATCGCACTATCAAAACATTTATTCCAACTCCGAGATGCTTGCACCAGTCCATAAATGGATCGCTGGAGCTTGCACACTTTGTTAGCATCCTTTGGATCGATAAAACCTTGTGGTTGCATCATATACAACTCTACTTCCAGAAATCCATTCAGGAATGCAGTTTTTACATCCATTTGCCAAATTTCATAATCATAAAATGCGGCAATTGCTAACATGATTCGGACGGACTTGAGAATCGCTACGGGTGAGAAGGTCTCATCGTAGTCAATTCCTTGAACTTGTCGAAAACCTTTCACAACAAGTCGAGCTTTGTAGACAGTAACATTACCGTCAGCGTCAGTCTTCTTCTTGAAGATCCACTTATTATCTATGGCTTGCCGATCATCGGGCAAGTCAACCAAAGTCCACACTTTGTTCTCATACATGGATCCCATCTCAGATTTCATGGCCTCAAGCCATTTCGCGGAATCTGGGCTCATCATCGCTTCCTCATAGTTTGTAGGTTCGTCATGGTCAAGTAACATGACCTCCAGAACAGGATTACTGTACCACTCTGGTGCGGATCTTACTCTGGTTGACCTCTGAGGTTCGGTAGTAACTTGATCTGAAGTTACATGATCATCATCATTAGCTTCCTCATTAATTGGTGTACGAGTCATAGGAACTGATTTCTGTGATGAGCTACTTTCCAATTCGAGAGAAGATACAATTACCTCATCAAGTTCTACTTTCCTCCCACTCACTTCTTTCGAGAGAAACTACTTCTCTAGAAAGGATCCATTCTTAGCAACGAATATCTTGCCTCTAGATCTATGATAGAAGGTGTACCCAACAGTCTCTTTTGGGTATCCTATGAATACACATTTCTTCGATTTGGGTTCGAGCTTATCAGGTTGAAGCTTTTTCACATAAGCATCGCAGCCCCAAACTTTAAGAAACGACAACTTGGGTTTCTTGCCAAACCACAGTTCATAAGGTGTTGTCTCAACGGATTTAGATGGTGCCCTATTTAATGTGAATGCAGCCGTCTCTAAAGCATAACCCCAAAACGATAGTGGTAAATTAGCAAGAGACATCATAGATCGCACCATATCTAATAAAGTGCGGTTACGATGTTCGGACACACCATTACGCTGTGGTGTTCCAGGTGGCGTGAGTTGCGAAACTATTCCGCATTGTTTTAAATGAAGACGAAATGCGTAACTCAAATATTCTCCTCCATGATCAGATCGCAGAAACTTTATGTTCTTGTTACAATGATATTCCACTTCACTATGAAATTCTCTGAACTTTTCAAATGTTTCAGACTTATGTTTCATCAAGTAGATATACCCATATCTGCTTAAATCATCTGTGAAGGTCAGAAAATAACGATACCCGCCGCGAGCCTCAATATTCATCGGACTGCATACATCAGTTTGCATTATTTCCAATAAATCTGTTGCTCGCTCCATTGTTCCGGAGAACAGAGTTTTAGTCATCTTGCCCATGAGGCATGGTTCGCAAGTATCAAGTGATTCCAAAAGTCCATCAGTATGGAGTTTCTTCATGCGCTTTACACCAATATGACCCAAACGGCAGTGCCACAAATAAGTTGCACTATCATTATCAACTCTGCATCTTTTGGCTTCAATATTATGAATATGTGTATCACTACTATTGGGATTCAACAAAAATAGACCACTCTTCAAGGGTGCATGACCATAAAAGATATTACACATATAAATAGAACAACCATTATTCTCATATTTAAATGAATAACCGTCTCGCATCAAACAAGATCCAGATATAATGTTCATGCTTAACGTTGGCACCAAATATCAATTATTCAGGTCTAAAACTAATCCTGAAGGTAGATGTAGAGGTAGCGTGCCGACGGCGATCACATCGACTTTGGAACCATTTCCCATGCGCATCATCACGTCATCCTTAGCCAATCTTCGCTTAATCCGTAGTCCCTATTTCGAGTTGCAAATATTAGCAACAGGACCAGTATCAAATACCCAGGCACTACTGCGAGCATTAGTAAGGTACACATCAATAACATGTATATCACATATACCTTTGTTCAGTTTGCCATCCTTCTTATCCGCCAAATACTTGGGGCAGTTCCGCTTCCAGTGACCAGTCCCTTTGCAGTAGAAGCACTCAGTCTCAGGCTTAGGTCTAGACTTCGGCTTCTTCACTTGAGCAGCAACTTGCTTGCCGTTCTTCTTGAAGTTCCCCTTCTTCCCTTTACCCTTTTGCTTGAAACTGGTAGTCTTGTTGAGACACTTGATGCTCCTTCTTGATTTCTACCTCCGCAGCCTTTAGCATCGCGAAGAGCTCGGGAATTGTCTTATCCATCCCTTGCATATTATAGTCCATCACGAAGCTTTTGTAGCTTGGTGGCAGTGATTGAAGAACTCTGTCAATGACACTATCAACCAGAAGATTAACTCCCAGCTGAGTCAAGTGATTATGATACCCAGACATTTTGAGTATATGTTCACTGACAGAACTATTCTCCTCCATTTTACAGCTGTAGAACTTATTGGAGACTTCATATCTCCCAATCCGGGCATTTGCTTGAAATATTAACTTCAACTCCTGGAACATCTCATATGCTCCATAAAATTCAAAACATCGTTGAAGTCCCAGTTCTAAGCCGTAAAGCATGGCACACTGAACTATCGAGTAGTCATCAGCTTTGCTCTGCCAAGCGTTCACAATGTCCGGCATTGCTCCTGCAGTGGGTCTTGCACCTAGCGGTGCTTCCAGGAGTACTTCTTCTGTGCAGCAATGAGGATAATCCTCAAGTTACGGACCCAGTCCGTGTAGTTGCTACCATCATCTTTCAACCTAGCTTTGTCTAGGACAGCATTAAAATTCAAAGGAACAGTAGCACGGGCCATTGATCTACAACAACATAGACATGCAAAATACTATCAGGTACTAAGTTCATGATAAATTAAAGTTCAATTAATCATATTACTTAAGAACTCCCACTTATATAGACATCCATCTAATCATCTAAGTGATCACGTGATCCAAATCAACTAAACCATGTACGATCATCACGTGAGATGGAGTAGTTTTCAATGGTGAACATCACTATGTTGATCATATCTACTATATGATTCACGCTCGACCTTTCGGTCTTAGTGTCCCGAGGCCATATCTGCATATGCTAGGCTCGTCAAGTTTAACCCGAGTATTTTGCGTGTGCAAAACTGGCTTGCACCCGTTGTATGTGAACGTAGAGCTTATCACACCCGATCATCACGTGGTGTCTCGGCACGACGAACTGTCGCAACGGTGCATACTCAGGGAGAACACTTATACCTTGAAATTTAGTGAGAGAACATCTTATAATGCTACCACCGAACTAAGCAAAATAAGATGCATAAAGGATAAAAATCACATGCAATCAATATAAGTGATATGATATGGCCATCATCATCTTGTGCCTTTGATCTCCATCTCCAAAGCACCGTCATGATCACCATCGTCACCGGCTTGACACCTTGATCTCCATCGAAGCATCGTTGTCGTCTCGCCAACTATTGCTTCTACGACTATCGCTACCGCTTAGTGATAAAGTAAAGCAATTACATGGTGATTGCACTTCATACAATAAAGCGACAACCATAAGGCTCCTGCCAGTTGCCGATAACTGTTACAAAACATGATCATCTCATACAACAAATTATATATCATCACGTCTTGACCATATCACATCACAACATACCCTGCAAAAACAAGTTAGACGTCCTCTACTTGTTGTTGCAAATTTTACGTGGCTGCTATGGGTTTAGCAAGAACCGTTCTTACCTACGCATCAAAAACCACACCGATTTTTCGTCAACTGTGTTGTTTTAACCTTCATCAAGGACCGGGTGTAGTCACACTCGATTCAACTAAAGTTGGAGAAACAGACACCCACTAGCCACCTATGTGCGAAGCACGGCGGTAGAACCAGTCTCATGAACGCAGTCATATAATGTCGGTCTGGGCCGCTTCATCCAACAATACCGCCGAATCAAAGTATGACATGCTAGTAAGCAGTATGACTATTATCGCCCACAACTCTTTGTGTTCTACTCATGCATATAACATCTACGCATAGACCTGGCTCGGATGCCACTGTTGGGGAACGTAGTATTTCAAAAAAATTACCTATGATCACGCAAGATCTATCTATGTGATGCATAGCAACGAGCGGGAGAGTGTGTCTACGTACCCTCGTAGACCAAAAGCGAAAGCGTTAAGTAACGTGGTTGATGTACTCGAACGTCTTCGCGATCCAACCGATCAAGTACCGAACGCACGACACCTCCGCGATCTGCACACGTTCAGCTCAGTGACGTCCCTCGAACTCTTGATCCAGCTGAGGCCGAGGGAGAGTTTCGTCAGCATGATGACATCATGATGGTGATGATGAAGTTACCGACGCAGGGCTTCGCCTAAGCACTACAACGATATGACCAAGGTGGAAATCTGTGAAGGGGGGCACCGCACATGGCTAAACAATCAACTTTTGTGTCTATGGGGTGCCCCCCTCCCGCGTATATAAAGGAGGGGAGGAGGGGGCCGACCGGCCTCATGGTGCGCCCCCAAGGGGGGAATCCTACTCCTACTAGGAGTAGGTTTCCCCCCTTTCCTAGTCCAACTAGGAGGGGGAAGGAAGGGAAGAGGGAGAGGAAGGAAAGGGGGGCCGGCCCCCCTCCCAATTCGGATTGGGCTGGGGGGCGCCCCACCTCTTGGCTACCTCTCCTCTCTTCCACTAAAGCCCATGTAGGCCCATTAAGCCCGGGGGGGTTCCGGTAACCCCTCGGTTCTCCGGAAAATGCCCAAACTCATCTGAAACCTTTCCGGTGTCCAAACGTAGCCTTCCAATATATCGATCTTTCTGTCTTGACCATTTCGAGACTCCTCGTCATGTCCGTGATCACATCCGGGACTCCGAACAACCTTCGGTACATCAAAACACATAAAATCATAATACCGATTGTCATCGAACGTTAAGTGTGCGGACCCTACGGGTTCGAGAACTATGTAGACATGACCGAGACTCATCTCCGGTCAATAACCAATAGCGAAACCTATATGCTCATAGCTCCCACATATTCTACGAAGATCTTTATCGGTCAAACCGCATAACAACATACGTTGTTCCCTTTGTCATCGGTATGTTACTTGCCCAAGATTCGATCGTTGGTATCTCAATACCTAGTTCAATCTCGTTACCGGAAAGTCTCTTTACTCATTCTGTAATGCATCATCCTATAACTAACTCATTAGTCACATTGCTTGCAAGGCTTATAGTGATGTGCATTACCGAGAGGGCCCAGAGATACCTCTCCAACAGTCAGAGTGACAAATCCTAATCTCGATCTATGCCAACTCAACAAACACCATCGGAGACACCTGTAGAGCATCTTTATAATCACCCAGTTACGTTGTGACGTTTGATAGCACACTAAGTGTTCCTCCGGTATTCGGGAGTTTCATAATCTCATAGTCATAGGAACATGTATAAGTCATGAAGAAAGCAATAGCAACAAACTAAACGATCATAGTGCTAAGCTAACGGATGGGTCATGTCAATCACATCATTCTCTAATGATGTGATCCCGTTAATCAAATGACAACCCATGTCTATGGCTAGGAAACTTAACCATCTTTTATTAACGAGCTAGTCAAGTAGAGGCATACTAGTGACACTTTGTTTGTCTATGTATTCACACATGTACTAAGTTTCTGGTTAATACAATTCTAGCATAAATAATAAACATTTATCATGACATAAGGAAATATAAATAACAACTTTATTATTGCCTCTAGGGCATATTTCCTTCAATGTCGACTAGGGGTTTAGGATTCTCTGACACTCTTAGTTTCGATGTCACAAATTTTGATGTTTGGGTATTCGCATGCTTAATCTCTTTAGGGTCATGGACCCAAATTTAGAGCGAATTGTAGATATGGGTTTTTCTCCTCCAAAGGATCCCCAAAGATTTTCTTTAGAGGATGAGAAAAACTCTTATCTCAATGCTCAAGCTTCTAATGTGCTTTTTGATGCTTTGAGCAATGTAGTTATATTTCAACTCATGCCGTTCTGGGATGCTGATGAGTTGTGGACAAAGCTTCAAGATAAATATGGCATGTCCACGTTTTGTGGGGATGATTGTTCTCCCTCCACCTCCGGCCGTGTTTTGTTCTCAACTTCTTCTACTTCACCTACATGTGGTTTGCCACAAGGTAATGACATGGTGAGTAGTGGTGTTCATTGCAATAATGATAGTGGGCTTATTGTTGATAATCCTTCATCACTTTCTTATTGCAATGCTTCATCTTTGGACTTTAGCACTTTGAGCACTCCAAATGTTTCTCATGCTTGTGTTGATAGTCCTTGCATATCATGTAGAAATTGCTTGACTAAATATCATGATGATATGCTTGCTATGTCTTATTGCCATGATAAAAAGGCATCTATTTTCTCGAATTGTTGTGCTAACAATTTAGAGGAAACCCAACACCCCATGGAACAAGATGTGGTCTTGAATGGTGCTTCAAGGGATCCTACATCATCATCTATTGCATTTTGCCTTATGGCCAAGGCTTCAAAGGACTTTGAATACCAATATATCTTGTGATGATATTGATGATGGCAAGAATGATGACGATGTTGATTATGATGAAGAGAATGATAATGTTGCCTCCTTAAAAATTAAGGGGGAAATGATTTTTAAAGCTCTTCTTAAGAATAAATTTGCTCGTTCCAACTTCATGGAAATCATGTCTATTGCTATTGAGGGCAAGAAATATATTGATGAGTTGGAATCTCGTCTTGAGGAGCATGAGGTCACCATTGATAAAATGGAAGGTCATGAGCGTGATTATGCTAATGATATTGCGGACCTCTTCCAAGCTCTTGAACTTGAACAAACCACCAAGGAATCTCTTGAGGAGACTTTTTCTCTAGAAATATCTAGAGTGAAGGAATCTCATGATAGAGCTTTTGAGGTGGCCAATGTTTTTAATACTAAAAATGCTAAGCTTGAAGTTGCTCATGCTAGACTCCTTGAGGATTTTGAGCACCTAGAAAATGGCTCAAGGTCATCAAGGGTGAGCTCATCAAACTCACCGAGTCTCATGCTCAACCTGAAGCTTCTTATTTAAAAGAGCTTGCCAAGTTGTCCTCTCCTATTTTTGTTAATGATGATGCTTGTTCTACTAACTCTATTACTTGTGAAGCATCAATTTTGAAGGAGAATGTTGAGCTACGGGCTCAACTTGAGTTGCTATCTAGCAATTATGGGAAATTGGAAGAAAGCCATGAAAAGCTCTCAAGCTCTCATGAAGATCTTCTAGTATCCCATAATGTGCTAAAGATAGCTCATTAGGCCATGATTGCTAAGGTAACATCTAGTGAGCCTCATGTGGATACCAGCACTACTTTTAGTCAAAATGCTAAATTGCCTTGTGCTAGTCCTCGTAATTCATCCATGCATAACATTGGTACATCTTGTGATGAATTGCTTTCCTTGCCTTGTTGCTCTAATGATGAAGCTTATACTTCCTCTAGTGCTTGTGTTGATACTAACCATGTAGAGGAAATCAAAGAGCTCAAGGTCCAAGTCACTTCTTTGAAGAAAGACTTGGAAAAGTGTCATGAAGGGAAGGCCACACTCAACAATATCTTCAGTGTGCAAAAATCCCCCAATGACAAAGGTGGACTTGGATTCAACTCCAATAAGAAGAAGAAGTCCAAGGGCAACAAGAAGAAGGGCCAAAAACAAGTCAAGAATTCGGCCAAGATCATTTGCTTCAAGTGCAAAATTGAAGGGCATCATGTTAGATATTGCCTTTTAAAGAAGAAGGCCATTAGTGACAAGCAACAAGGGAAGCGGCCACAAGTTCTTTCTCATGCTCAACCTCAAGTTGAAGAAAGGCCTCTTCCCAAGAAAACTCAAGCTAATGCTTCTCAAGTTGAGAAATCAAGTGAGAAGAAAGTGAAGAGTAGACGTTGCTACCTATATCGTGAGAAAGGTCACCTCGCTTCTTCATGCACTAGTGGTAACTTATCCAACCCAATTATTATTGATGATATATATTCTCTTGGGAAGGATAAGGTTGGCAATGTTTTTGCCAAGTTTGTTGATACTCAAAGTGGTTTCAAGCAAAGAACCATTTGGGTTGCCAAGCTTATTATGACTAACCTCTGAGGACCCAACTTGGTTGGGGACCAACAAGCTCAAACTTGATCAATAGGTGTCTTTGGAGGGCATTGGAGACTTGGCTACATTATGAGGAATTAAGGGTTCTTCATCATTCATATTGCCTCAAGCCAAGTCATTCGGATTATCAAGTTTCTATCTCATATCCAATGTGCCTCCTTGCGGTAACTTGTACTTAGATTGTTTACATTGAAAGTTACTTGCCCCTTTGCATGTTCTGGTTTTGTACCTTGCATGTGTTTGTATATGTGTGCTTCCAATTTGCTTATCTTGAGTAATCAAGTATGTGTATGTTGGTTTGCACTTCATGTACGTGTGAGTTGTGTGTTGAGCCTTTTGCATCTTGTTTGTATCTTAATTGGCTCTTGTGAGAGATTAATGGAAAGCCCATTTTGGGGGAGTGATGTGCTTTGTGCACCTCACGGTCCCACAAATGTGTGTACATGAGGAATACCACCTAGTATTGATATTGGAAGCTTATCTAGTCACTATGTGGTATGTCTTCTCATGAGAAATTCAGATTCTAAATAGTCCATTAATTATCTCTTGTTGGATCCTTTTATTGCCTCTTGTTAAGTTTTCTTGGGTATCACATTATGGGGGAGTAATATACTATGTGTACATTACAAGCCTAGAAAATGTGTATATTTGAGATATTGTCACCTAGAGTTGATATTGTAAATTATCTTGTTCCTAGGCGACATGTTAACTCTACAAGTTGCAGTTTTCTTGTTCTTGGTGTGAAGATGATATTGAATTTCCTTCTATCTACCACCGGGAATCATTTCCAAATACTTCTTGTCTTTTGACAATTGGTACTCACTTATGTGAGGTCAAAATTATTGATCATCTTCATCGGATTTTGTTTTCATTTGCCTTATCTCTTGCCAAGATTGTGTCAACTCCCATTGCCTTCCGTGCCACCTGAGAATCTTGTTGTTTTCTTGATCTTGTCTAGTGTTTTCTTGATATAGTGAAAGTGGTGATCCCACCTTGTGCATTTTGTATTCAAATGCAAATTCTCTATAATGCACAACTCGTGGGGGAGCTATCCCATTTTCTATAAAACACTCACCTTGTGATCCTTATCAAGTGTGTGTTGGTGGAATGCAAACTGTTTCTTTTTGGTACTTTGTGCCATCATGAAACTTTGTAGAGCACTTGGTTTGTTTGGAACCATTCTCTCTTTTCGGAGTTTGACATCTTTCTTTTTGCGTGTATCAATGGACATCTCATTCCTTGATGTATCTTTCAGTTGATATCCTCCAAGTGATGATTTATTCATTTGGTATCTTTTCTTCACTTGGTATTTCTTTGTCAATTGGTATCGGTTCTTGAGAGTCTTGAGCATGCATATTAACTTCATGTAGTCTCTTTGGCATGCTTTGTTTCTTTGACCCAATATATAGGGGAAACTCCACCAAGTCTCAAATTGGATCAGATGTGCATGAAATTCATTTTCATATATATATGCACATATTTATGTGGAGTTTGTCCTATGTATTGTTGGTTCTCTAACTCTTTGGTCCCAATGAGTTCGGGTACCATTTTGTCTGTGTTGTTGTTCTAGGAACAATTGGAGATGCATTGGATGCTCGGCTCACTCACAAGGAAGGTGTTGTCACCATGTGCTTATTGGAGTCAAGCTAGGATGATCAATGAACTACTATCTACCTTCAATTGGTATCTACTACATCCTTCCAATGTTAACTCGGTAACAAGTATCTTCATATACTTCATGCACACATTTCTTGCATCAACCTTGTGTAGGTTGTATCATGGCATGTTATTCATTCTTTCTTGTGATACTTGTGTCCTTTCTCAAAGCATCCCAACAATGATCTCTTGTTTCTAGTTGTGATGTCTTTGATGTTCGTGTGGTTGGAATTCATTTATATACAATAAGACCATATCTACCCATGTGATATGCTCTCAAGCAAATTTCTTATTGGTATATTTATGACTTCCTTGTGGATATCTTGCTCTTTCCTTTTTGTAAGTATTTCGTGTGTATATCCTTCTTTGTGGATTGATATCATCATGATTTACATCTACCTAGAATCTTATACACTTGAGAGAAGTTACATCTGTAGTTAATATCCTTATTCTTTCACGTCCACCTTTCCTTGGTGGTTATGTGAAAAGATTTATCTTGAGTGCGGATCTTATATCGTTGCATCTTGATGCACTCTGTTGTGGTGAAGATATTTTTTCTCTTGCTTGTCTTGATAAGCATTTTGCCATTTCGATTGGTATCCCTCCCCTTGACAAAGCTATCATTTTCTTTCTTCACCATGGGTTGTCACAAGTGTTGGTTATTCATTTTGCATATTTAGTGTGCTTGTGAACCCATTTGCTTGGTGTGTGTGGGAAAGACATGTCATGCACCTTGTATCTCCACTATTCAAGACTATGTTGATGCTTAATAGTCACCCTTACATTAGTCTTCTCAAGTGCTTTGCCATGACTCACACACATCATTTTGGTTGAGCCTACTCTTAAGTTGCCTCTTTTATATGTTGCTCAACCATTTTGTTTGTTGCTAGTGCTAGGCTTTGTTTCCTACATGCTCACTTGCACTTGTTGTGAGTTTCTATTGATTTTCGGGGAGTGATGATCCTATTTTGTGCACTTGGCATCCTAATGCAAATATTCTAAGCAGTGCACAAATCATGGGGAGCTTCACTAGTGTCTTTAGAACACTCCGTTGCTCTCTTGCACTTGTCGTGAGGTTCTATTGATCTTGGGGGAGTGACGATCCTATTTTGTGCACTTGGTATGCTAATGCAAATATTCTAAGGAGTGCACAAATCATGGAGCGCTCCTCTAGTTTCTCTAGAACACTCCTTTGCTCATATCATGGGCTTGCGTCAAGAGGAAGATATCATACAACCCATGGAGAGGATGACATCAAGAGGTGATCGTCATCAAGATTGCGGTGTGCAATTCAAGTGGAGCATCATGAAGAGATCACGTCCTTGATGCATGCCGTCCATTGTGGTGACAATGGACTTGTGAAGATGCGCCAAGGAGTGGCTCATCCATAGTGTAGTATGGGGGAGCAATCTACTAGTCTTCATCAAGCTAGTGCAATCAAGAAAGGTGGTCCAACTTGAGGGAGTCAAGACCGTCATCATCTAGCTCAAGTGGACTATGTGCAAGGAAAAGGTTTGTTCTTGATAGGTGTAACATCCCAAATTTTCAATTTGGAATGTTATACATAGATCATCATTTTCATATCATGTTTTGTTGCATTTTGACAAAATCCTCGATAAATCCTAAGCAACTCAAGGACCCTCGGAGAGAGTTGGGGATTTTCTAGAATTTTCTTATTTGATTTTTCAAACGAGGATTGGGATTTTTAATTATTTTTCTCTCCGGAAAAATATTTCAATATTAAATAAACGAGAGGAGAAAATATGACTTCTCCAAAACATTGAAATACTGGAGGAAAAATGTTAAAAACATTATTTGGGATTTATTTGGATTTTATTTGCAATTTTTATTGCATTTAAAAATATGCATGTTTTAGAGATATTTATTTTTGATTTTAAAAATGTTCACCCTATTCTAACTAGACGAGGAAAATTTATTTCATATTTTTTTGATTTTTATTTATTTCTCTATGCAATATTTTCCGCGGAACTTATTTAAAAAAAATACGCGCCCACGCCGACTGGGCCGAGCCCAGCCGACGGCCCGCCCCGTCGCCTCTCCTCTTCCCGCACGCCCGCCGCTGCCGGAGTCCGAGCTCGCCACGGGAGCCGCCGCCGCCTCGGGTTTGCCCCTCCCCCAAGCCGCCCGCACCCCCCCACCTCCATATATACCCCCCCCCCTCCGTTTTCCTCGCCACCGCCGCCGGAGAAGCCCGCCGCCGCCGCCCGCATCTAGCCCCGCCGCCACCACCTTTTTGCCTCGCCGCCGCCACCGGGAGTCGCCGGAGCCGCCGCCCCCGCCCGCCGGAGCACCCCCCCCCCCCCCCCCGAGCCCCGCCGCCCCTCGCCGCCGAGCCCGCCGCCGAGGTACTGCCGCCGGTCGTCTCGTGTTGACCGGTTTTCTGTAAAAAATAAACCTTTTGTTTTAAAAAAAACCCTAGATCGGTTTTTTTCGGTTTTCTTATTTCGCGAGCGTTCACCGAACCGTTCGTTTTAACGAACGCGTTCATCGGTTTTTCTCTGTTAACGAACGTCCGTTATTTAACCGTTCGTCCGTTTTTCTTTTTCGTCGGATTTTCTCGTTATTTTCTGGGATTCGATTTCCGATCGAATTTTCAAACCTGTTTAACTTTTCGCTCGTTTATCGGAATCAGGTGATTCAAGCGCCTAGAGTTTCGTCTCGAAATTCTCTTTCCGTTTAACCTACTCAAACAAGTTTTTCTACAGTAAAATTTGACCTAGATCCAGATTAGCAAACGAAGTTTCTTTCCTTCGCCGTTTGACTTTCGTTGCTTCTTTCGAGTTGATTCTTTTTGCAAACCGGAGTTCTTAAGTTGAACTTTCTGGTTGGATCTTTTATTCGAGTTTTACCTGTGCATTAGATGAGTGCTGATTGTATGCTTGTTTGTTTGCGATAGAGTACCCGGAGTGTGCCGCTTGTTACTTCGACTCGCTAGGTTTTGCGGATCATCAGCAAGGCAAGTAACACTTTGATCATACCCCGTTCATACCCAGTTTTTATTGCATTAGATCTGTTTTCCTCAAACACTTGCATGATTAGGATCTAATTAAATTGTGGGTATTGGGAAGTAGTTGAGGTAGTACCTATTACCTGTTTTTCTTATCAAACCCTTGGGAGTTACTTCTACGTTGCTTTTATTATTGCCATGCTATGCTCGTAGACGTGGATTGGGTTTGAGTGATATTCACGACAGATGTGAGATTGTTAATAATGGTTCAACTTAAGGTGGCAACTAAAACTCACATCTGGGTGGATTGAGGCACCTGGAGAACCCAGTGTTGTCTGTTTGTATAAGGTCCGCCACCCAGGCTCAAAGGGATCATAAGATTATTCATGCTAGAAACTTCCGTGTGCAGCCACAAGCTATTATGGGCTCTAGCATAGCTAAGTAGGTTACAGGATCTCTTGAAGAGGTGGACTAGCAGATGTAGGGGAAAGTAGGTGTACCGGTCCATCCAGAGTAAAGAGTGATTGTTTCTGAAAGACTGTGTCTCGGTCATCCGTTTCTCAAACATCATGCAGTGCGAGAATCAAGCGGAGGCGATCGAGTCTTGTGGGGAAAAGTGCACAAACCTCTGCAGAGTGTACAAACTGATCATGATTAGCCGTGTCCCCGGTTATGGACAACTTGAGTATCTAGTACCTGGATTATCATTTGAATCTCATCACCGTGATACCTATAATTAATTTTGTTGGGTTATTGATGATACTTAATTGGGATTGAGTTGGAGGTACCTTCTCAATGTTTCAACCACCATGATAGTTAAATAAAATTTATTCCTTTGCAGTAGGATAAAATTGGCTTTTCGCAAAAACTGTAACCATAGAGCCTTTCCACCACCCATATATGCATATAGTATAGCATTATCATTGTTCATTGCTCTCTATGTGTTGCTTTGCCATCATATTCTATGTGCTGACCCGTTTCGGGCTGCAACGTTTTATGTTGCAGACTTTTCAGACGACGAGTAAGGTGCTTTAGGTCGTGGTCTTATACTCAGTGATGCCGCTGGAGTTGATGGACTCACTTATCTTCCAAGTCTTCCGCTGTTATCGTTATTAGATGGCCTTAAGCCATGTTTATACTTAATCTCTTCGGAGATATTCGATGTAATAAGTGTGTGATTGCTACTCTGTTATAAATCCTCCATTTGTACTGTGCGTGTCAGCATTACTGATCCAGGGATGACACTGGTGCACAGCAGCACAGGCCATTTGAGGTATGGTCGCTACAAAGTTGGTATCAGAGCACACGCTGACTATAGGACACGACCACTAAGCTTAAGCCCTAGAAAACTTCTCTCTTCTCATTTCTGACCCCTCTCCACTTTCTACTCTTTTAGGAATGGCGAATGCAAGGAGCAAGTTCATGCAACCAGATGAAGACACGCCGTTTGGACGACATTTGAAGGAAGTCACCAAGTACTTGAACATAGGAATACCAAGCGTCACCGGAACCTACAACGCCACATTACCTGAAGAGGAGAGCTGGAAGATTCAAGTTATCATTCCAGGAAGGATGTTTAGTGCCATGAGATTGGTTTTCGAAGCACCAACTTGGAGTTTAGGGAAGAGCATGGCCGCACACATCGCCATGGGACGCATTGGAGAAGTCTACCACCAGGAGCTTAAGGATACCATTTATCAGATTTGTGGACGTCGAGACGCGCAATGGGAGATGATCAAGACCAAGAAGGATGGATCAATTGCAGCCTTCATCCAGGAGCAGAACCAACATATTCGACGCCAGGAGAATCAGATATGCACGGACAAGGAAGAACTGAAGAAGGCATTCACGAAGATCAAGGAACTCCAAGAAGAACTCAAGACTAAACGCGAAGATTATTTGGAGGAAATCAACGCACTAGTAGGGAAGATTGACGACCTGGAGAATAAGATTGGAACATCCGTGGGAAATCCAGTGCCAAAAGCAGAAGTCGACGAATGCACTTGTCCGGATAACTACATCATCATCGACGACACCGACTCGGAACCAAGTGAAGACGAATGGATTGATGAAGCTGGAGCAGACATCATGGAGTCTTCAACGGATCAGAATTTTTAGTAGACCACCATATCAGTAGTAGTTTTTCCCCCATTTAGTAGTATAGCTCAAGCACCTTGTAACGTTAGTTAGATCGATTGTTTTGCCTTGTTTGGATTGATTGAGTGATATTGATTGAATTTGTCTCATGAGCATATGGGTAGTGTTTTCCCTCTAGACCTCATTCTATTCTTAATTCTCATCTTTTCTAAACCTATCAGATGCCTCCGAGACGCGACACCGGATTTGTTTTCCCGCCAGAGATCACCCAGTTGATTCAGCAACAGAATGCCCTGATGCAAGTGTTAGTTCAGAACCAAGGCAACAACAACAACAACCCACCACCACCACCACCTGTTGATCACTTAGCCCGTTTCTTAAGGCTAAACCCGCCGGTGTTTTCCAGTAGCACCGAGCCGATTGTAGCAGATGATTGGCTCCGCAAAGTTGGAAGGGAGTTGACCACTGCAGGATGCACAGATGCGGAAAGAGTGCGTTTTGCCGCACATCAGCTTGATGGACCCGCAGCATCATGGTGGGAGAATTATACAGCCACGCACCCTATTGACACTGTCACATGGGACCAGTTTCAGCAAGCTTTCCGTACAGCTCATGTTTCAGCAGGAGCTATGGCTATGAAGAAGCGTGAGTTCCGCAACCTACGCCAAGGAGGACGCACCGTAGGCCAGTATGTGGAGGATTTCAGTAAGTTAGCACGTTATGCACCAGATGACGTTGCTACGGATGCTGCCAAGCAGGAGAAGTTTCTGGAAGGATTGAATGATGAGCTGAGTATGCAGTTGATGGTAGCAACTTTCAACAACTACCAGGAACTGGTAGATAGAGCTCTCATGATTGAAGGGAAGCAACAGCAGATTGAAAACCGCAAGAGGAAGTATGGACAAGGGAAGTACAATTCTGGAGCTCAGCAAAAGCCACGATTTACCCCGAAGCCGGGAGGACAGTTTCAGCATACCCATGGAAGAGGTAGTTCGCACAACCATAATGGCTCCAAGAATGGTAATGGGAATGGAGGAGGAAACGGACAGAACCGCACCAACCCATCTACCCCAACCAAGAGAGATCTAAGTCACATTACTTGTTTCAAGTGCCAGAAGACGGGACATTATGCAACTGATTGTCCCGAAGCCCAAAATGGAAATGGCAATGGAAGCTCTGGGAAGAAGCCGAACCCGTTCAACAAAGGACATGTGAACCACGTGAGCGTGGAGGAGATTGAAGCTCAGCCTGATGCAGTAATAGGTAAGTTTTTGGTTAAGTCATTTACTGCAACTGTTCTTTTCGATACTGGTGCATCGCATTCATACATATCAAGGGGATTCGTAAACAAGTTTAAGATGTCCACCCAAGTTCTCAAAAGCCCCATGTTAGTAACCTCACCAGGAGCAGAGTATATGGCCACCCAAGGATGTTTTCAGATACCGTTGGCCATTGGAAGGCATGTTTTCCCCTCAGACCTCATTGTTTTGGAATCACAAGGTTTGGATGTGATTTTGGGAATGGATTGGCTATCGTTGTATGGAGGAAACATCGATTGTGCCAGCAAGACTATTTTGCTTACCACCCCAGAAGGAAAAAGGATCAAGTATGTATCCAGGCATATGCCGAAGAGGACTCAAGTGAATTCCTTATCAGGAGTTGTACAGGAGGAAGTACGAGTGGTGAAGGACTATCCGGATGTATTTCCAGAAGAGTTGCCAGGCATGCCACCAGATAGAGACATAGAGTTCTTGATTGAACTTTTGCCAGGCACAGGGCCAATATCTAAGAGACCGTACAGGATGCCCGCAAAGGATTTGGAGGAAATTAAGAAACAGATCAAGGAGTTACTGGATAAAGGCTATATTCGCCCAAGTTCGTCACCTTGGGGATCACCAGTACTTCTAGTGGAGAAGAAAGATGGATCACTAAGGATGGTTGTTGATTACCGAGGATTGAATGAAGTGACCATCAAAAACAAGTACCCACTGCCGATGATCAATGATTTGTTTGACCGCCTACAAGGAGCTAAAGTATTTTCCAAAATCGATCTACGATCAGGATACCATCAGTTAAAGATTCGAGAGCAGGATATACCTAAGACGACATTTACCACCAGATATGGATTGTATGAGTATACCGTTATGTCATTTGGACTGACTAACGCGCCGGCCTATTTCATGAACCTGATGAACAAAGTGTTTATGGAGTTTTTGGATAAGTTCGTCGTGGTGTTCATTGATGATATTTTAATCTTTTCCAAGGATGAAGAAGAGCATGAGGAGCATTTACGATTGGTACTTGAGAAGCTCAGAGAACATCAGTTATATGCCAAGTTCAGCAAATGTGAGTTTTGGCTGAAGGAAGTTGGATTCCTTGGACATGTTATTTCTGGAGAAGGAATAGCAGTATACCCTACCAAGGTTGACACAGTGACAAGTTGGGAGTCGCCCACTATAGTTGGAGAAATCCGGAGTTTTCTTGGACTTGCAGGATACTACCGGAGATTTATCGAAAATTTCTCAAGGATTGCTAAGCCCATGACTGAGCTATTGAAGAGGGACACCAAATTCAATTGGACTGAGGAATGTGAAGCTAGTTTCCAGGAGTTGAAGAAACGATTGGTTACATCACCAGTGTTGATTTTGCCAGATCAACGCAAGGACTATGAAGTTTATTGCGATGCTTCTCGTCGAGGACTTGGAGCAGTGCTTATGCAGGAAGGAAGAGTTGTTTCCTATGCTTCACGACAACTTAAACCCCATGAGAAGAATTATGCTACGCATGATTTGGAATTAGCAGCCGTGGTGCATGCATTGAAGACATGGAGACATTTTCTCATCGGAAACCATTGTGAGGTGTACACGGATCACAAGAGTTTGAAGTACATTTTCACGCAGAAGGAGTTAAACCTCAGACAGAGGAGATGGTTGGAGCTCATCAAAGACTACGACATGAGATTGCATTATCACCCTGGAAAGGCTAACGTAGTAGCAGACGTGTTGAGCCGCAAGAGTCATGTCAACACCCTCATGACAGGAGAGTTACCTCAGGAGTTAGCCGAGGACCTACGTGAGCTATGTTTGGAGATAGTCCCTAGAGGCTATTTAGCGACATTGGAGATTCAATCTACCTTGATGGAAAAGATCAGAGAAGCTCAGAAAACAGACAAGGAGATTGAAG
Source organism: Aegilops tauschii subsp. strangulata (assembly GCF_002575655.3). Taxonomy (NCBI): domain Eukaryota; kingdom Viridiplantae; phylum Streptophyta; class Magnoliopsida; order Poales; family Poaceae; genus Aegilops; species Aegilops tauschii. The sequence goes on along the minus strand of NC_053038.3, from coordinate 45,290,934 downwards.
AGATAAAGGAGAAGATGAGCAAAGGAAAAGCCAAGGGATTTCGTGAGGATGAGCACGATACCTTATGGTTTGAGGACCGTGTATATGTGCCAAATGATCCGGAGATCAGGAAGTTGATTTTGCAAGAAGCCCATGATTCACCGTACTCGATTCACCCAGGAAATACCAAGATGTATTTGGATTTGAAGAATACTTTCTGGTGGACCGGAATGAAGAAGGATATTGCGGAGTTTGTAGCAGTTTGTGATGTATGTCAGAGAGTGAAGGCAGAGCACCAGAAGCCAGCAGGATTGCTACAACCATTGCCGATACCCGAATGGAAGTGGGATAAAATAGGCATGGATTTTATCACAGGATTACCCAGGACTCGTTCAGGCTATGACTCGATATGGGTTGTAGTCGACCGTTTGACGAAAGTGGCTCATTTCATTCCAGTGAAGACCACCTACACCAGTGCTAAGTTGGCAAAGATATACATGACCAGGATAGTATGTTTGCATGGAGTGCCGAGGACCATTGTATCAGACAGAGGAACCCAATTTACCTCGAAGTTTTGGAAGCAGTTACATGAAACATTGGGAACCAGGCTGGAATTTAGTACAGCATTTCACCCGCAGACAGATGGACAGACCGAGAGAGTCAACCAGATTTTGGAGGACATGTTGAGAGCATGTGTGCTAGATTATGGATCTAGTTGGGACGACAATTTGCCATATGCAGAGTTTTCATATAACAACAGTTATCAGACCAGTTTGAAGATGGCCCCTTTCGAAGCTTTGTATGGAAGGAGGTGTAGAACACCGTTGTTATGGAACGAAGTTGGAGACCGTCAGTTGTTTGGACCAGATTTGATTAAGGAGTCTGAACAGAAAGTAAAGTTGATTCGCGATAGGCTCAAGGTAGCCCAGTCCAGGCAGAAGAGTTATGCTGATTCTAAACGCAAGGAGACAGTTCACGAAGTCGGAGACGGAGTGTATCTTCGAGTATCGCCACTTCGAGGAGTGAAGCGCTTTGGAGTTAAGGGAAAGTTAGCGCCTCGTTTTATCGGACCATACAGAGTGTTGGAACGTATGGGAAAAGTTGCCTATAAGCTGGAATTGCCCGAAGGATTGTCTGAAGTTCATGATGTATTTCATGTTTCGAAGTTGAAGAAGTGCCACGCAGAGATGGCTGAGATACCACTGAGAGATACTGTGCCACTGGAAGCGATTCAGTTGGAAAGTGATTTGACTTATGAGGAGAAACCCGTTAAGATTCTCGAGTATGCCAGCCGAGTTACCCGCAGCAAGGTTATCAAGTTTTGCAAAGTTCAGTGGAGTCACCACACAGAAGATGAGGCCACCTGGGAGCGAGAGGAAGATCTATGGAAAAACCACTCCCACCTGTTTTCTAGCCAACCCGAATCTCGAGGGCGAGATTCATCTTAAAGGGGGTAGGATTGTAACATCCCAAATTTTCAATTTGGAATGTTATACATAGATCATCATTTGCATATCATGTTTTGTTGCATTTTGACAAAATCCTCGATAAATCCTAAGCAACTCAAGGACCCTCGGAGAGAGTTGGGGATTTTCTAGAATTTTCTTATTTGATTTTTCAAACGAGGATTGGGATTTTTAATTATTTTTCTCTCCGGAAAATATTTCAATATTAAATAAACGAGAGGAGAAAATATGACTTCTCCAAAACATTGAAATACTGGAGGAAAAATGTTAAAAATATTATTTGGGATTTATTTGGATTTTATTTGCAATTTTTATTGCATTTAAAAATATGCATGTTTTAAAGATATTTATTTTTGATTTTAACAATGTTCACCCTATTCTAGATTTTCTAACTAGACGGGGAAAATTTATTTCATATTTTTCTGATTTTTATTTATTTTTCTATGCAATATTTTCCGCGGAACTTATTTAAAAAAAAATACGCGCCCGCGCCGACTGGGCCGAGCCCAGCCGACGGCCCGCCCCGTCGCCTCTCCTCTTCCCGCACGCCCGCCGCCGCCGGAGTCCGAGCTCGCCACGGGAGCCGCCGCCGCCTCGGGTTTGCCCCTCCCCCAAGCCGCCCGCACCCCCCCTCCATATATACCCCCCCCTCCGTTTTCCTCGCCACCGCCGCCGGAGAAGCCCGCCGCCACCGCCCGCATCTAGCCCCGCCGCCGCCGCCTTTTTGCCTCGCCGCCGCCGCCGGGAGTCGCCGGAGCCGCCGCCCCCGCCCGCCGGAGCACCCCCCCCCCCCCCCCCGAGCCCCGCCGCCCCTCGCCGCCGAGCCCCGCCCGCCGGAGCCCTCGCCGAGCCCGCCGCCGAGGTACTGCCGCCGGTCGTCTCGTGTTGACCGGTTTTCTGTAAAAAAAAACCTTTTGTTTTAAAAAAACCCTAGATCTTTTTTTTCGGTTTTCTTATTTCGCGAGCGTTCACCGAACCGTTCGTTTTAACGAACGCGTTCATCGGTTTTTCTCTGTTAACGAACGTCCGTTATTTAACCGTTCGTCCGTTTTTCTTTTTCGTCGGATTTTCTCGTTATTTTCTCGGATTCGATTTCCGATCGAATTTTCAAATCTGTTTAACTTTTCACTCGTTTATCGGAATCAGGTGATTCAAGCGCCTAGAGTTTTGTCTCGAAATTCTCTTTCCGTTTAATCTACTCAAACAAGTTTTTGCTACAGTAAAATTTGACCTAGATCCAGATTAGCAAACGAAGTTTCTTTCCTTCGCCGTTTGACTTTTGTTGCTTCTTTCGAGTTGATTCTTTTTGCAAACCGGAGTTCTTAAGTTGAACTTTCTGGTTGGATCTTTTATTCGAGTTTTACCTATGTATTAGATGAGTGCTGATTGTATGCTTGTTTGTTTGCGATAGAGTACCCGGAGTGTGCCGCTTGTTACTTCGACTCGCTAGGTTTTGCGGATCATCAGCAAGGCAAGTAACACTTTGATCATACCCCGTTCATACCCAGTTTTTATTGCATTAGATCTGTTTTCCTCAAACACTTGCATGATTAGGATCTAATTAAATTGTGGGTATTGGGAAGTAGTTGAGGTAGTACCTATTACCTGTTTTTCTTATCAAACCCTTGGGAGTTACTTCTACGTTGCTTTTATTATTGCCATGCTATGCTCGTAGACGTGGATTGGGTTTGAGTGATATTCACGACAGATGTGAGATTGTTAATAATGGTTCAACTTAAGGTGGCAACTAAAACTCACATCTGGGTGGATTGAGGCACCTGGAGAACCCAGTGTTGTCTGTTTGTATAAGGTCCGCCACCCAGGCTCAAAGGGATCATAAGATTATTCATGCTAGAAACTTCCGTGTGCAGCCACAAGCTATTATGGGCTCTAGCATAGCTGAGTAGGTTACAGGATCTCTTGAAGAGGTGGACTAGCAGATGTAGGGGAAAGTAGGTGTACCGGTCCATCCAGAGTAAAGAGTGATTGTTTCTGAAAGACTGTGTCTCGGTCATCCGTTTCTCAAACATCATGCAGTGCGAGAATCAAGCGGAGGCGATCGAGTCTTGTGGGGAAAAGTGCACAAACCTCTGCAGAGTGTACAAACTGATCATGATTAGCCGTGTCCCCGGTTATGGACAACTTGAGTATCTAGTACCTGGATTATCATTTGAATCTCATTACCGTGATACCTATAATTAATTTTGTTGGGTTATTGATGATACTTAATTGGGATTGAGTTGGAGGTACCTTCTCAATGTTTCAACCACCATGATAGTTAAATAAAATTTATTCCTTTGCAGTAGGATAAAATTGGCTTTTCGCAAAAACTGTAACCATAGAGCCTTTCCACCACCCATATATGCATATAGTATAGCATTATCATTGTTCATTGCTCTCTATGTGTTGCTTTGCCAGCATATTCTATGTGCTGACCCGTTTCGGGCTGCAACGTTTTATGTTGCAGACTTTTCAGACGACGAGTAAGGTGCTTTAGGTCGTGGTCTTATACTCAGTGATGCCGCTGGAGTTGATGGACTCACTTATCTTCCAAGTCTTCCGCTGTTATCGTTATTAGATGGCCTTAAGCCATGTTTATACTTAATCTCTTCGGAGATATTCGATGTAATAAGTGTGTGATTGCTACTCTGTTATAAATCCTCCATTTGTACTGTGCGTGTCAGCATTACTGATCCAGGGATGACACTGGTGCACAGCAGCACAGGCCATTTGAGGTCTGGTCGCTACAATAAGTTTTCTATTTTATCGGTCTCATGGTGTTAGTTGGGAGATCGGATTATAGGATCGATAGCCGTACTATCAAGGGGGGGGGCTCTCGAGTGAGTAGCTTGATCATATCATTCGGTGAGAGCTCAAAGCATTGCATTCTTGGTACCATCATATTTCTTGGTTCTTGTTTGGATTTTCTCTTTGTGAGGGTTTAGAGCTTGTGGTTATCTTCGCGACAAGCTCTAGTTCATCGAAAATCGATTTTCTATGCATCTTCTTTTGCGTTTTCGGTGTTGGAGTTTTTACCGGTCTTATTTGAGAAAGGTTCTCACCATTTTATTTTGGGTATTTTCGCAATTGTTATTTCTTGATATTTCTATCAAGATTGTGTTAGCCCTTGTCTCTAGCTTTCCAACAAACTTGGTTTCATCAAATTCGGAGTTCGTTCGCAAAAGTTCTGGCCGTTTCACTTTTACCGGTTCCCGCATCTCTCTGCCTAGTGCGGGCGCCCGGGGTCACCCGAGCCCCTCCATAGTGACCTCTCTGGCCGGTCCGGGTGCCCGGGGTCATCCGGGGTGCTCCCTCTCCTCCTTTGATCACCCCGGGTGCCCGGGCTCCTCCGCCTCCTCCTCTCGGCCCCCTCCGGGTGCCCGGCCCCCATGCAGCTGTGCTTCCCTTGTTCGTCCGGGTGCCTGGGGGTTCCCCCCCCGGTTCCCGGAGTTTCCCCCCGGGTTCCCGGAGTTTAGTGGCTTTTTCTCTGGGTTGTGCGGGTGCCCGGACCCCTTTTGTCTGGGTGCCCGGGGTGCAACGGTCATATTTTTCTTGGGGGTATTTATACCCCCTTCTTCCATCTCCAACCTAAGAAATCTGAGCAAGCCCCCCCCCACCATTGTTGACCTCTTGGAGCTTGCTATCTCTTAATCCCTCCATTGATTCTTGCTAGTTTTGGGGGGGGGGAAGAGAGAGGAGATCTAGATCCACATTTCCACCAATCACTTTCTCCTCCATGTAAGGGGAACCCCTTGGATCTAGATCTTGGAGTTCTTGGTGTTCTCCTTCTTGTTCTTCCTCTCATTTTCCTCCCTAGCTTCTGTTGCTTTGGTGGGATTTGGGAGTGAGGGACTTGGGCACTCCGTGTGCCCTTGCCATTGCATTAGTTGCACCGGTTTGAGTTCTCCATGGTGATACGTGAAAGTGAAAAGTTGAGAAGCTTGTTACTCTTGGGTGCTTGGTACCCTAGAGCTTGTTCCTCTTGGGTGCTTGGGCACCCTAGACGGTTGGTGATGCTTTGGAGCTCAATCATTGTGGTGTAAAGCTCCGGGCAAGCGTCGGGGTCTCCAATTAGGTTGTGGAGGTCGCCCCGAGCAATTTGTACGGGTTCCGGTGACCGCCCTTGCCAAAGTGTACGGGTTCGGTGACCGCCCCCAAGGGTTGCCATTTGTACGGGTTCGGTGACCGCCCTCAAGGGTCCCTTAGTGGAATCACGACAGCTTGCATTGTGCGAGGGCGTGAGGAGATTACGGTGGCCCTAGTGGCTTCTTGGGGAGCATTGTGCCTCCACACCGCTCCAAACGAAGATTAGCATCCGCAAGGGTGTGAACTTCGGGATACATAGTCGTCTCCACGTGCCTCGGTTATCTCTTACCCGAGCCCTTTACTTATGCACTTTACTTTGTGATAGCCATAGTATGACATGTTATATATCTTGCTATCACTTAGTTATTTATCTTGCTTACCATAACTTGTTGGTGCACATAGGTGAGCCTAGTTGATTTAGGTTTTGTGCTTGACAAATTAAACGCTAGTTTTATTCCGCATTTGTTCAAGCCTAAACCATAATTATTTTAAAGCGCCTATTCACCCTCCCTCTAGGCGACATCCACGATCTTTCACCAGGGCTTGTGGCCTCCTCGGGACTCTTCCGGCCCTCTCTCCAAGTCACGTAGGTGTCTTTTGGTCCAAGAAAAATCATCGTAAAGTTTCATTCTGTTTGGACTCTGTTTGATATTCCTTTTCTGTAAAACTCAAAAACAAGGAAAAAACATAAACTGGCACTAGGCTCTGGGTTAATAAGTTAGTCCAAAAATAATATAAAATAGCATATTAATGCATATAAAACATCCAAAATAGATAATATAATAGCATGGAATAATCAAAAATTATAGATACGTTGGAGACATATCAGTATGATAGAGAAACTGCTAGCTAATCCTTATGCAGGAGATGAAACAATACATCCTGATATGCACCTAATCTATGTGGATGAAGTTTGTGGATTATTTAAGCTTGCAGGTTTACCCGGAGATGAAGTTAAGAAGAAGGTCTTCCCTTTATCTTTGAAGAGAAAGGCATTGACATGGTATAGGCTATGTGATGATATCGGAACGTAGGATTGGAATCTTTTAAAATTGGAATTTCATCAAAAGTTTTATCCTATGCATCTGGTTCATCGTGATCAGAATTATATATATAATGTTTGGCCTCGTGAAGGAGAAAGCATCACTGAAGCTTGGGGGATGCTTAAGTACATGATGTACACATGCCCCAACATGAGCTCCCAAAGGAAATTATCATACAAAAGTTTTATGCTCGGCTTTCTCATGATGATCAAACCATGCTCGATTCTTCTTCGACTGGCTCCTTTATGAAGAGAACTATTGAATTCAAATGGGATATTCTGGAAAGAATTAACCACAACTCTGAAGATTGGGAACTCGACAAAGGTAACCAGTCAGGTATAATACTTGAGTTCGATTGTGTTAAATCTTTTATGGATACCGAAGCTTTTCATAAGTTTAGCACTAAATATGGACTTGACTCTGAGATGGTAGCCTCTTTTTCTGAATCATTTGCTACTCATGTTGATCTCTCTAAGGAGAAGCGGTTTAAATATCACCCCCTGCTAAAGAAAAGATTGAGGAGCCCATTATAGTTAAAGATGAAACTATCATTTACAATGTTGATCCAGTTGTTCCAACTGTTTATATTGAGATATCACCTTTCTCTGTTAGGATAAAGGAACATGCTAAGATTCCAACCGTGATTAACAAAAGTGATATTAGAGCACCTAGACCCTCTGAACAACTTAAAGTTGAACCTAATATTGCTATGGTTAAAGATCTCTTGGTCGATAATATACATGGGCATGTTATTTATTTCCGTGATGAAGCCACTAGAATTGCCAAGCCCGATACTAAAGATAAGAATAAACCTGTTGTGGACATGCCCGTTGTCTCAGTTAAGATAGGAGATCATTGTTGTCATGGCTTATGTGTTTTGGGTGCTGGTGTGAGTGCTATTCCGTTTACCTTATATCATGAAATTATGAATGACATTGCACCTACTGAAATAGAGGATATTGATGTTACTATTAAGCTTGCAAATAGAGATATTATTACACCGCTTGGGATTGTTAGAGATGTTGAAGTCTTGTGTGGAAAAATAAAATACCCTACTTAGCCTCGAGGATGAACTATTCACACATCACCATGAGAACGGAGGAGAAGTTGGTGTTGATGATGATGACGAAGATGTCCCTGGCGGCGGCCCGACGCCACCGGAGGGGAGGGGGGAAGGGGCCCCTCCTCCTTCTTCTTCTTCTTGGAGGGGGTGAGCTCTCCCCAAGATTGGATCTCTCTTTTATCTTCTGTTTTTTCTCTTATGTTTTCTGGCCTTTGATCGTTTTGTTTATAGCCGGAGTTCCGTAACTCCGGCATGGCTGAAATTTTGAGAGGATTTTCCTTCGCAGATTATCTTTTTTGCGACGCAAGAAGGGGTCCAACCAACCTAGGGGCTTCCCATAAGTCGGGAGGTGCGTCCTAGGGGTAGGGCGCGTCGGCACGGCTTGTGGGGCCCTCTGGCACCATCTTACATTGATTCTTTCTCACAAAAATCACATATATTCCATAAAAACCATCATAAATTTTCATCATGTTTGGACCTAACTAGATATGGATTTCTTATACGAAACAAAAAACATGCAAAAAGCAGGAACTGACACTGGGCACTAGATTAATAAATTAGTCAGTAAAAATAATATAAATGTGCACCAAAACCATATATAACTGATGTAAATATAGCATGAACACTTCATAAATTATAGGTACATTAGAGAGGTATTTTTTGAAAGCAAGAGTAATTGAAAGAAAGTAACCAGTAACAAGAGTGCAAAGGTGCGACAAGTGGCCCAGTCATTAATTATGCTACGGAAAAACCAATTGTTTTACTTATAGGGATCAAGGCGTTCTCGAGGACACATGGGAATTTCACCAAGTTACATTCATCAAGATTCATTGAGTCATTGTTCACTGTTTTGATAGTTTGTTGTGCGGTGGAACCTACGATAAGGTCTTGTTCTTACTTGAACAAACAACCTACTTATGAGTACACCCCTTATGCAAGTATACGCAAATACAAGAGGGTAATTAAGATAATATCTAACCATATCAATAAATTTTACGGATCCAACATCCCTCATGCAAAAGTTTAAAAACTTAGGGTACAGTAATATCTGTTAGTCCAGCCATCCAATTATGAACAGGAAAATCACGCGATGCTCTTCTCAAGGCCCTTAAATGTGAAGTGGTGTGTAGTCGACATTCGCAACACCACTACATAATTACACAACAACACAATATCAAAATATGGAACTAGATTCAACTCCACAAGAGTACTAACAACAAGGTTTATCCCATGTCCTCAAGAACATAACGGACTACCCGCAATACATCATGTGGATCATGATCAATGGAGATGAATGTATGAATAACAATCTGAACATATGAATCTTTCACCAATAAAATTGCTATCCGTAAACTACAATGAGTAATCAACACCAAAAACTACACTCAGCAAAGGATCTGTGGCAAAAGTTCATAGATCAAAAAGATCGGGTGAAGGGAGTTGATGAAGATGAAGGTGCTGATGAAGATGTTGATGGAGATGATGATCCCAATGATAATCACAGTGTTAGTGATGACGATAGCTTCGAAGCCCCCCTAGGGATGAATCTCTAGCAGAATCAGCCTGCCCGAGGGCAAAAGTGCACTGCCTCGGTTCCTCCTCGCAGACAGCGGCAAAAAAATCACCAAAAAAATCACGTATTAGGCCAGGTGGAATTTTATGGCAAAAGGGATTCGGAAGGCGGTGGACAGGGGCTCCATGAGACCCACCATGCCTCCAACGGTGTGTTGCCCTGCTGCTTGGATGCCCTATGGACCCTCTGGCCCATCTTCTCGCTCTTAGCTCCTTTTATTCATGAAAATCAGTAAAAAAAACAACCTTTTCTTCTGTAATTTTGACTCTGTTTTCCAGTTGCCCGGTGTTTCCTTGAGAATTTTTTCTCCGTGTATTGCATGCAAGTTAAAGATCTGCGACTTCCAGCTACGCAAGGCACCTAACGAGGGTACTGGCGGAAATCTGCATTGTCACTAATACATGAAATCTCTCATGAAAGATATGCATTGCAAAGCTATACATCTCAGTGCAATCGCCCACAACGTTAAAACATGGGCCAACCAATTAAAGCACCAAGCGTTTGCGACTAAGTGTACGGAAGGTTCTCCAAGCTTCTCATCCATGTTGGTTTTTTCCTTCTTTTTTCTGCCTTCTTTAGTTATGGTTTACTGTTGTTTTTGGATTATTATTTTGGTTCCTAATTTGTTTCTTTTGTGGTGCATTTTGTAGTCTAATTTTTTCTCTCTTTCTTCTTTTCATTTTTAAATACGCACACCTTCTTAAAATTGTGGACAATTTTTGACTTCGAGTATTTTCAAACTCATGAGAGTTTTCAAGTATATTTTAAAATTGTGGAAGTCCCGGACAATTTTTAAAATTCATGAACAGTTTTTGAATTCAAGTATATTTTCTAAAATTCATGAATATTGTTTTGAATTCATGAGCATTGTTTGGATTCATGGACATTTTTTTCAAATTCATGAACATATTTAGTTAATGAGTATTTTTCAAATTTGCAAACATTTTCAGATTCAGAAACAGTTTTTCAACATATTTTGTAATCTCAAATATTTTATTGCATTTGTGATTTTTTGAATGCATGATTGTTTTTCAAATGATCAAACTTTTTAAAAAATCATGAAATTTATAAGTTAATCCACATTATGTTATAACCCTAAATATTTTTAATGAAAATTAGACTAGGTAAAATAATAGTAGTAATAATAAATAGGCTTGTGTTTGCTACCTAAGCACGTGCAGTCGCTCCGACGCAGTGCCGGACCCATTTAGAGGTGCGTTGTGGGTGAGCGGTCTCGTTATAGCTCACAAGAGCAATATATATAGTAGGGAGCTCCTATTGGACGGTCATTGTGTCTACTTTTTTTGAGACAAGATCTTGTGTCTAATAACAGTGTGACGCACAGGGGGTCACACGCCTGGGTCGGCCCATTGGGAGGAAAGCGTGCGACGTTGTACCTCACGTACTTTTTTATTGATAGCTTGTAGCTCGTGTACTTTCCCAATTCCGATACTTTAGCTTGTGGTTTAAAAATTTGCGGACATTTTTTTGCTAAGAAGTGAAGTGAACATTATTTGGGAACGAGAACTTTTTAAATTTTTTGAACATTTTCCTAAAATGGCTACATCTTTTGAAAGCATGAACATTTTTTTTTAATTTTTGGTAATTTCAATCATTTTTTAGAAAGCATTTGTTTTCTGAAATTCCTGCACTTTACTTGAAATTTAGAACCTTTCTTGAAAATAGGGAACAACTTTCAACATTTCAATCATTGTCTGAATGAACAATTTTATTGAAAATTTCAGCATTTTTTCCAAAATGTGAACAATTTTGAAATTATGAGCATTTTTAAGCGATAATTTTATTTAAACGAGAACATTTTTGGGAAACCTGAAAAAGTATTGGAAATCCGAATGTTTTTTGAAAAATGGAACATATTTTTAAAACTTTTGGAAATTTATGAATATACGAAAAAATAAAAAGAGAAGAAGAGGAAAAAAGAAACAGAAAAAACAAAAAAGAAAAAAGAAATGATAAAAGACCAAGGAAAAAAACTTACTCAAACGGAGCCGTTGTGCATAACTTTGGAACGTCAAATTGGGCTGGCTCAGCTCGGTCACTCTGCGAGCTTCAACAGCATTTGACGCAACGAGCTTCATATAGGGTTTCCTGTGTAGCAGCTTACATTTTTTTAGGGAATTAAAATCATTTATTTCTCCGATTTTCTGTTTTTTTTAGCCAACTCCGATTTTCTGTTTTTTTAGGTGAACCAGGGAATTTATTCAATATGCAAAAAATGTGGAATACTAATAATGTTCGGAACACTCCCTAGCCACATATGTCTACAAGCTGCAAGAGAAGATGCAACTTTAGCTAACATGTGAGCTTCGAAATTTGCTTCACGGGGCTCAAACGGAAACTGCACTTGCTCAAACTCCTGACTACGGTGGTGTGTCTCATTCAGAATTGGTGCATAAACTGATGCTTCTCCCTTTTTGATACTAGTTACCACCTCTAAGCAGTCTGAGCCAACTACCACATCTCGCAGGTTTAGGTCTTGGGCTAGTGCCATCACCTCGTTGCATGCATGAGCTTCTAGGCTCGCAGGGTCTGTCAGTCCGCCGAAGATGATGGCTAAGGCTCCCAAGAATTGTCCCGCCTTATCTCTGCAAATCGCCGCCGCTGCACCAGACTTGCCGTTGCGTGACAGTCCCCCATCAACATTGATCTTCAAACTGTTTCCTTCTGGAGGAATCCATTTGTTCGTCCTTCGGCGCTGTTCTTTAGGAACGGAAGTTTTAACAGGCCGAGCGGCAGCAATGTTTAAGTCCTGTAGATACCTTGTGATGAAACTTATAGTAGTCAAAGGACTTTGGAATTCATTATCATGAATAGCTCGTCTCCTCGCCCACCATATTGCCCAAAGGGTAACCAAAACCCGAGCCAGATCCTCTTGATTCATTGTTTCGAAGAGCCAAAAGAGCCATAGACGAGCGTCTTCAGTTTGATTTGAAATTATATGCTCCAAAATCTCTTCATCACCAAGTGCCCAGACGCACCTGGCCATCCGGCACTCAAATAACGAATGTCGCCAAGTATCGACTGCGGCATTGCAAATTGAACAGACCGGCGAGGTTGCCATGTTTCTTCCATACCTCGTCGTGCCAGTTGGCAGTGATGTATGTGCTAATCTCCATGTGAAAACACGCAGCTTAGAAGGCACCAAGCCCTTCCACAATCTGGTCCAGTCCTTCTTTTCTCCTTCTTGATTCGAATGGCTTGGTCTATTCTCTAACCAATCTTCTCTCTGCATTTTTATTCCAGTGAGCATTCTATAAGCAGATCGGACTGAAAAAAATACCCCTTTTATCACAGTGCCAAGCCCAGAAATCAGACCGCACTCTTGAACTAAGTGGTATATCCGTTATAACATCAATATCTTGTTCAATGAAGTGTTCCTTCAGAACTTGTCTGTCCCAAGTTTTTGTAGCCCCATCAATAAGCTCGCTAACAAGCATAGGGGGATTTTGTGTTCGTGCACATATTGGCCTAAGTTTATACTCTCTGGGAAGCCAATTGTCATACCAAATGTTTGTATCCACACCCGTGCCTATTCTTTTGATTAGGCCCAAGGACAGAACCTCTTTTCCTTCATTGACAGCACGCCACACTTGCGAGGGATTCGAGCCCAATTGTGCATCCAGTAGATCACACTCAGGATAGTACCTTGCTTTGAGGACTCAGCACTCAACGAATCAGGATGTTGCCTGAGTCGCCAAGCTTGCCTTGCCAAAAGTGCCAAATTAAAAAGTTCTATATCTACGGGCTCAAACTATGTGGATCAGATCCAACCAACGTGGCGGTGACCGTGTGTGAACGAACTTACCAGTACTTGGGCCCTTATCTCTTTCAGGGCCGAACCGAATGTGTACCCTTCGAAAAAAGAACCGGGTTCCTCCGTATGGGCGTTCACCGTGATCCAGTGCCGCACCAGTTCAGTCGGCCCGCCATGGCCGTTCTTTTCCTTTGTTGCGAAGGCATGGCACGGCACGCCGCACGAGCGGCAGACGCACGCAGAGATCCCGGGCGCGGAGCCCCAGAAATCCGATCCCACCTGTCTGCCTACTCGCGTATCTCGATCAGCTGCACTGCACCGCACTCCTCGCTTTCCCCTTTCCTTCCCCCGATCCTTTCCGAACGGACAAAAAGTAAACGCGCCAGAGAACCTTCGCCTCATCGCCACTACCTCCGATTGATTCTCCCCCGCCACCGCACCGCATCATTCCTCCTCATCCGTCGGCGATCGGCATAAGGCAGCGCTCCACCCCGTTGGCATACCCAGACTAACTCATCGCGTGCCGGATCAGCTCCAGCCATGGCGTCGATGCAGGCTCCCGCGCCGGCGCCGTCAGGGTACCCGCCGCACGGCGGCCAGGCCGCGCGCCCGCAGTCCACGGCCGTCGCCGTCACGGCGGCCAGCAACGGCGCCGGAAACCCCTACGTGCAGGTCACCCCGGCCAGCGCGTCCCCCTCCACCTGCCAGTGTGCGTAACTCGTCTCCTTCGATTCCTCAATACTACTCTGTACTCTCGTGTGTCCGTCGATCCTGACGCCGGCGTGCTCTGGCGCCGCCTTGCAAGTGCAGCCATCATGAAGGCGCTGGGGCGGTACGGCAAGCTGCTGGAGGACGGCACCCGCAAGGCCGCCGACACCACCGGCAACATCTGGAACCACCGTACGTATTATTCATCCCTGCTTCGGATCATGATGCACGCACACTGACACGCACGTTTTGGCCTCGCGCAGTCCGGACGGCGCCGAACATGGCGGACGCGGCGGTGGCGCGGCTGGCGCAGGGGACCAAGGTGTACGCGGAGGGCGGGCACGAGAGGGTGTTCCACCAGGTGTTCGGCGCCGTGCCCGGGGAGCAGCTCCGCAAGGCCTACGCCTGCTACCTCTCCACCTCATCCGGCCCCGTCATCGGCACGCTCTACCTCTCCACGGCCCGCCTCGCCTTCTGCAGCGACTCCCCCGTCTCCTACCACGCCCCCTCCCCCACCCAGCCGCCGGAGCCCATGTACTACAAGGCAAGCATCCTCACTTCATTAGCTTCAGTTCACTTGGCACTGTCAACAATCTCATTCACCGGCTGCGCTGCAGGTGGTGCTTCCGCTGAACCAGGTGAGGACGGTGAGCCCGTCCGCCAGCATGTGGAGGCCGTCGGAGCGGTACATCCAGGTGGCCACCACCGACAACCACGAGTTCTGGTTCATGGGCTTCGTCTCCTACGACAAGGCGCTCAAGCACCTCTCCGACGCCCTGCAGCGCCGTCCCTGACCGATCCCCGTCCGTCCGTCCGTCTGCACCATCGCAGCTGCTAGGAGTATAAGCTCCAGTTCTTCGGCAGTGGCACTATCCTGTCACTGACTGATCAGTGTTTGTACTCTTCATTCCTGTACCGCAACTCGCCCCATCAGCAGTTCTTGCTCTGGAATAATTTATAAGACACCAATAAAGCTCCGTTGCCTGCCGTCGGTATCACCAACCAAGAAGGGTGTTACTACTACTAATCATCGATAGGCAGCGCCGGATACGGATAAGAAAGCTCTAGGCCTCGCAAGCACCAGCTATTTCATACTCGGATTCGTCGCTGGATTGATACAGTTGCGTTGCGTCCAAATTTAGCTGCTCCCTCCGATCCATATTAATTGTCGCAGATTCAGCGCTGTGACGATTAGTATGGATGCGGAGGGAGCAGTAGGTTTCTCACGCACACCAGCCTCTGCTCTGGGATTACAGAGCTTTGCACTGTATGTAACCCTGAACCTCGCATAAAATTACAATCTGCAGCTTGTACAGTACCATAGTAGTATTACAGTACACTTGGTACAAACATAATAGCAGAAGCTAGTCAAGTGCCTCACAATTTACAACAACGTAACATAGCAAAACTGTTGCCGTCGGCGTCGATCCATCTTGGTCTGTATATAGAGTTCAGTTCATCATGCATGGCAATATGGCATGGAGATATGGCGGACGACGTGAATGAGCTCGCGACAAGCACGGCGAAGTGGCGGTGGTGCGCGCGGTATGTGTTGTGTGTGGAACTATGGGTATAATTGATGGATGGATGGAGGGGTGGGCCGGATCAATGGAGCGGCGCGGGCGTCCGCGGGTGCAGGCGGTCGTCGTGGTCGGAGCTGTCGACGCGGTTCTTGAGCGCGGCGAGGCGGCCCCGGACGCTGAGGTCGATGGTGTGCGAGTCGTCGAGGCCGTAGCAGACGACGAAGCCGGCGATGAGCGACGGCTCCACCACGTTCTCGATGGCGAGGTTGACGAAGCCGGTGATCCGGCGCATCTTGCGCGCGATGAGCTCGGTCTGGCGCGCGTCGAGCGCCACGGCGGACGACACCACCACGCGCAGCGCGTGCAGCGGGGGCGCGGCGGCGGCCGCGCCCGCGCCCTCGCCGCCCTCCTCGGCGATGGACGTCATGCTGTCCCTGTCCAGCAGCGAGCGCAGGAAGTTGAGCGTCACCGGCTGGAACGGCGGCACCACGGCCCCCTTCTGCTGCTCCGCGCTCTTGATGACGGCGGCCTCGTCGGCGTGCCCGGCGCCGACGTAGCTACTGCTGCTGGCCCGAAGCAGCGTCTGCGTCTGCCGCCTCGGGGCGCGGTGGGCGGTGCTGGGGCCGACGTCGAAGCGGAGCGACGCCGGCATGCCGCCGTCCTTGGCGGCGGCGGCGGCCGGGAAGGCCGCGTGGGCGCCGCCGGGGCTGATGGGCTGGTTCAAGATGTTCATTGTCGAAGCTAGCTACTGGGGTCGGCCGGGGAGGACAGGAGACACGAACAGGAATCGGGGTTTTGAAGCAGGAGTGGAGTTCCGGACGCGAGGCCGGAGCAGGGGGGTGTGGTGGTGATACTGATAGTAGCTGGCTGCTGGTGGCCACAGGCGAGGGAGATAAGGTGAGGCTGAGGTAGGGGGGGAGAGTCGGGGAGGGGAAGGCGAGGGAGAGAATTTGGCGTGAACACGATGCGGCCCCGGCAGCCGCACCCGCCCCATCCGGAGGAATCTGCGTGCCGCACCCGCCCAATCCCGTGTGCGCTGGTCATGTGGTCCCCGCGTCTCGCGCGCGCGCCCCCCGCGCCGCGCGACGGGCCGTCCGTCACGTTTTTCTCGGCACGACCACGAGCCGGTCCCGATTATTCACGGACACGAGAACATGGCTATATTTTGTGGTGGCTACCACATGCCGTGCTGCTGGCGACGGCTCAGAGCCGTCCCTGCCCTGCCGTGCGGTGCGGTGCTTCTCTCTCTCTTTGGAAGAGAAAAGGCTTTTTACCGTGGCTGCCGTGCTGCGGCGAGCAAAGCGCCACTCCACCGGTGGCGATAGCGGTGGCGGAACACAGCGATTTCATGCCTGTCCTACGAGTGGAAACAAACATTTCGCGTCGTGTGTGCTGTTTCACACAACAACTCCCAGACATGACACATGCGTTGTGCATTTGTGCTAGCAGTACTGCCTTTGCTGTGCTTGAGCTGTGATGAACTGACACGAGAAAAAACAAAACTACGGTGAGTTGGTGAGCAAGATCAAGTGAATGTCATGTGCTGCTTGGCCTTTTTCGGCGATGCACGCCTGCTGTGCTGCCACGGATCCAAGCGGACGGACGGCTCTGCGATCGTCCGGGTGCCTAGATACTGGTTTCCACAAAACCAGAACTAGAGCTGGTTGGACTACTTGCTGTAAATTATTACGAGCTGCCCTAAGAAAATTAGCAGCACTTCCCACCAAAAAGGTGAGTTGTACAACTGTTAACTCAAAAAACAGCTGGTAGCAACACTATAACCGCAATCCTTTCAATCATTAGCAGGACAAACATGGTGATCGATCGCCAAAGAACATCCCATATTGTATTTGTTCAACACCTGATTCTATGTGCTTAAGAAGTGAAGATGCAGGCCTCCTTACTTGCAATATTAGTGCATTTTACCGCATTCAAGAATAAATGAGATAAAAGTTCGGGTTCCTGATGGCCAGTATCTATTCTCTCCTTGCAATATTACAGAAAACAGAACTAATAATTCAGACATAGAACTGATAAATGATCTTCATATTAATCAGATACTACTTTCTACTTCCGTTCTAAATACTCCCTCCGTCCAAAATTACTCGTCACCTAAATAGATAAAAATGGATGCAACTAGAACTAAAATACGTCTAGATACACCCATTTCTCCGACAAGTATTTCCGGACGGAGGGAGTATAAGTCTTTTTAGAGATTTCAATATGGACTACATACGGAGCAAAATGAGAGAATCTACATATTAAAGTATGTCTATATACATCCGTATGTAGTCTATATTGAAATCTCTAAAAAAGACTTATATTTAGAAACGGAGGCGGTAGGTGCAATCATTTTATATCCTACCAACAGTTTGCACCTCTTGGCAGAGGGATTGTGGATTTATTGACCATTTTGTGGACAAGGAGGTTGTTAGACTTCAAACAAGTAACAGATACATACTATAAGATTATGAATAATGATGGTAGGAACTAGGGTTCTACCGGGTCTAGGCCGGAGGTTGTAGGGGAAGGAGGGTGCTGGACGTGGACGGACACGCGGTCGCCGGCGGCTGGGCGCCGTCGTGCGTGAGGGAGGAGGCGGGCGCGATGGCAAGAGGCGACTAGGGTTTAGGGTTCCGGCTCCTGAGGGAGCCGGGCAATAGAATTGTCTTATTGCTTGATTTCTAAAAGAGTCTTTACAGCTGCTTATATAATCCCGATGCTAATAAAAATAAGATAACTCTTGGGCTAAGCCCCTAACTAAACGCGCCTAATGGGCCTCCTCCGGGTATAAGTTACCCCGGTCATAACATCTCTCCCCGCCTGTGCAAACAACTCGTCCTCGAGCTGGAAGTCTGGGTAGTGTTGCCGGAACTCGTCGCGTTGCTCCCAAGTGGCCTCCTCCTCCGGAAGGCCGTCCCACTGGATCAACAAGCACCACACCCCTCGATGGAGCTGGGCCTGCAACACCTTCGCTGGCCCAGGAAGGAGGCGCCCGTCGGAGGTCGGAGGAAGCGCCAGCGTGGCCGCCGGTGGCTCCCCACGGAAAGGCTTCAGCAACCCCACATGGAAGACGTCGTGGATGCGAGCACCGGCCAGAAGCTGAAGGCGCTAGGCCACCTTTCCGATGCGCTCCAACATGGAAAATGGCCCGGCGTAGCGAGGGCCCAGCTTGCGCTTCGCGCATGGGTCAAGGGACCGCGTAGAGCGGTGAAGAAGGCGCAACCACACCCAATCACCCAGCGCGAACTCCGCCTCACGGTGGTGGCCGTCGTAGTAGTGCTTGGCCAGCTGCTGGGCCTGAATGAGACGTTGCCGCACTTCCGCAAGCATCTCATCGTGGCTGCGAAGAAGGTCGCCTGCCGCCTCCGTTCGAACCGTCTCCGAGTCAACCGGCAGGATGGGCGGGGGCGGTCGTCCGTAGACCACCTCGAATGGCGTAGCGCGCAGGACGGAGTGATAAGAGGTGTTGAAGCAGTACTCCGCCCATGCGAGCCATGAAGGAAATATGCCCTAGAGGCAATAATAAAGTTGTTATTTATATTTCCTTATATCATGATAAATGTTTATTATTCATGCTGGAATTGTATTAACCGGAAACTTAGTACATGTGTGAATACATAGACAAACAGAGTGTCACTACTATGCCTCTACTTGACTAGCTCGTTGAATCAAAGATGGTTATGTTTCCTAGCCATAGACATGAGTTGTCATTTTGATTAACGGGATCACATCATTAGAGAATGATGTAATTGACTTGACCCATTCCGTTAGCTTACCACTTGATCGTTTAGTATATTGCTATGACTTATACATGTTCCTATGACTATGAGATTATGCAACTCCCGAATACCGGAGGAACACTTTGTGTGCTACCAAACGTCACAACGTAACTCGGTGATTATAAAGGTGCTCTAAAGGTGTCTCCGATGGTGTTTGTTGAGTTGGCATAGATCGAGATTAGGATTTGTCACTCCGATTATCGAAGAGGTATCTCTGGGCCCTCTCGGTAATACACATCACTATAAGCCTTGCAAGCAATGTGACTAATGAGTTAGTTTCGGGATGTTGCATTACGGAACGAGTAAAGAGACTTTTCGGTAACGAGATTGAACTAGGTATTGAGATACCGACGATCGAATCTCGGGCAAGTAACATACCGATGACAAAGGGAACAACGTATGTTGTTATGCGGTTTGACCGATAAAGATCTTCGTAGAATATGTGGGAACCAATATGAGCATCCAGGTTCCGATATTGGTTGTTGAACGGAGATGAGTCTCGGTCATGTCTACATAGTTCTCGAACCCGTAGGGTCCGCATGCTTAACGTTCGGTGACGATCAGTATTATGAGTTTATGTGTTTTGATGTACCGAAGGTAGTTTGGAGTCCCGGATTTGATCACGGACATGACGAGGAGTCTCGAAATGGTCGAGACGTAAAGATCGATATATTGGAACCCTATGTTTGGACATCGGAATGGTTCCGGGTGAGATCGGCATTTACCGGAGTACCGGGAGGTTACCGGAACCCCCCGGGAGGTATATGGGCCTTATTTTGCCATACTGGGAGAGAGGGAGCATATGAGGGGGCGCGCCCCCCAAGCCCAATCCGAATTAGGTGGGGGGCCGCCCCCCCCCCTTTCCTTCCTCCTTCCTCCCCCTTCCTTCCACTCCTAGTCCAACTAGGGAAGGGGGGATCCTACTCCCGGTGGGAGTAGGACTCCCCTTGGGGCGCGCCTAGGAGGCCGGCCCTCTCCCCCTCCTCCACTCCTTTATATATGGGGGAGGGGGCACCCCATAGACACACAAGTTGATCATTGATCTCTTAGCCATGTGTGGTGCCCCCTCCACCATAATCCACCTCGGTCATATCGTTGCAGTGCTTAGGCGAAGCCCTGCGCCGGTAGCTTCATCATCGCCGTCGTGCTGACGAAGCTCTCCCTCGACACTCTGCTGGATCGTGAGTTCGTGGGCGCGCCTAGGGTAGTTAGACAACACTCTCCCCTCTCGTTGCTATGCATCACCATGATCTTGCGTGTGCGAAGGATTTTTTTTAAACTACTACGTTCCCCAACAAGCCAGTCCACCCAAGCGCGAGGACGATCACCTATGACACAACGCAAATACATGGCAATCACCTTATTCACCACCCCGGATTGGCTGTCCGTCTGAGGATGGAAGGTCGTGCTCAGGCAGAGCTTCACGCCCGCCATCCGGAAGAAATCGTGCCAGACATGCCCCGTGAACACTGGGTCCCGGTCGCTGACGATCGAGGAGGGAAACCCGTGGAGGCAGATGATGCCGTCGAAGAAGGCACGGGCCACGGACTCGGCAGTGTAGGGATGGCTGAGCGCGATGAAGTGAGCATACTTGGAGAAGCGGTCAACCACCGTGAGGATGACGGACTTGCCTCCCACCTTGGGGTGGCCCTCGATGAAGTCCATGGAGATATCAGCCCAAACCTGAGAGGGCACCTCCAAGGGTTGTAGCAAACCAGTCGGCCGCAGCGTCTCCGTCTTGTTGCGCTGGCATGTCACACAAGACCGCACTCAGTCCCGGACCAGGGCCCGATCACCGGGGATGTAGAAGTCGGCGCGGAGACGGTGGAGGGTCTTCTGTACACCCTCGTGGCCGACCGAGTGTGCCAGCAGCAGAACCTGGTGACGGAGGTCGCTGTGGTCCGGGTGTCAGTTTCTCCAACTTTAGTTGAACCGAGTGTGGCTACGCCCGGTCCTTGTTGAAGGTTAAAACAACACATACTTGACGAAAAATCATTGTGGTTTTGATGCGTAGGTAAGAACGGTTCTTGCTCAGCCCGTAGTAGCCACGTAAAACTTGCAACAACAAAGTAGAGGACGTCTAACTTGTTTTTGCAGGGCATGTTGTGATGTGATATGGTCAAGACATGATGCTAAATTTTATTGTATGAGATGATCATGTTTTGTAACGGAGTTATCGGCAACTGTCCGAAGCCATATGGTTGTCGCTTTATTGTATGAAATGCAATCGTCATGTAATTGCTTTCCTTTATCACTAAGCGGTAGCGATAGTCGTAGAAGCAATAGTTGGCGAGACGACAACGATGCTATGATGGAGATCAAGGTGTCGCGCCGGTGACGATGGTGATCATGACGGTGCTTTGGAGATGGTGATCAAAGGCACAAGATGATGATGGCCATATCATATCACTTATATTGATTGCATGTGATGTTTATCCTTTATGCATCTTATTTTGCTTAGTTCGACGGTAGCATTATAAGATGATCTCTCACTAAATTTCAAGGTACAAGTGTTCTCCCTGAGTATGCACCGTTGCGAAAGTTCGTCATGCCGAGACACCACGTGATGATCGGGTGTGATAAGCTCTACGTTCACATACAACGGGTGCAAGCCAGTTTTGCACACGCAGAATACTCGGGTTAAACTTGACGAGCCTAGCATATGCATATATGGCCTCGGAACACTGAGACCGAAAGGTCGAGCGTGAATCATATAGAAGATATGATCAACATAGTGATGTTCACCATTGAAAACTACTCGATCTCACGTGATGATCGGACATGGTTTAGTTGATTTGGATCACGTGATCACTTAGATGACTAGAGGGATGTCTATCTAAGTGGGAGTTCTTAAGTAATTTGATTAATTGAACTTTAATTTATCATGAACTTAGTACCTGATAGTATTTTGCATGTCTATGTTGTTGTAGATAGATGGCCCGTGTTGTTGTTTCGTTGAATTTTAATGCATTCCTAGAGAAAGCTAAGTTGAAAGATGATGGTAGCAACTACACGGACTGGGTCCGTAACTTGAGGGTTATGCTCATTGCTGCACAGAAGAATTACGTCCTGGAAGCACCGCTAGGTGCCAAACCCGCTGCAGGAGCAACACCAGATGTTATGAACGTCTGGCAGAGCAAAGCTGATGACTACTCGATAGTTCAGTGTGCCATGCTTTACGGCTTAGAACCGGGACTTCAACGACGTTTTGAACGTCATGCAACATATGCGATGTTCCAGGAGTTGAAGTTAATATTTCAAGCAAATGCCCGGATTGAGAGATATGAAGTCTCCAATAAGTTCTACAGCTGCAAAATGGAGGAGAATAGTTCTGTCAGTAAACATATACTCAGAATGTCTGGGTACCACAACCACTTGACTCAGCTGGGAGTTAATCTTCCTGATGATAGTGTCATTGACAAAGTTCTTCAATCACTGCCACCAAGCTACAATAGCTTCGTGATGAACTATAATATGCAAGGGATGGATAAGACAATTCCCGAGCTCTTCGCAATGCTAAAGGTTGCGGAGGTAGAAATCAAGAAGGAACATCAAGTGTTGATGGTCAACAAGACCACCAGTTTCAAGAAAAAGGGTAAAGGGAAGAAGGGGAACTTCAACAAGAACGGCAAGCAAGTTGCTGCTCAAGTGAAGAAGCCCAAGTCTGGACCTAATCCTGAGACTGAGTGCTTCTACTGCAAAGGGACTGGACACTGGAAGCGGAACTGCCCCAAGTATTTGGCGGATAAGAAGGATGGCAAGGTGAACAAAGGTATATGTGATATACATGTTATTGATGTGTACCTTACTAATGCTCGCAGTAGTGCCTGGGTATTTGATACTGGTTCTGTTGCTAATATTTGCAACTCGAAACAGGGACTACGGATTAAGCAAAGATTGGCGAGGTGACGGTGCGCGTGGGAAATGGTTCCAAAGTCGATGTGATCGCGGACGGCACGCTACCTCTACATCTACCTTTGGGATTAGTTTTAGACCTGAATAATTGTTATTTGATGCCAGCGTTGAGCATGAACATTATATCTGGATCTTGTTTGATGCGAGACGGTTATTCATTTAAATCAGAGAATAATGGTTGTTCTATTTATATGAGTAATATCTTTTATGGTCATGCACCCTTGAAGAGCGGTCTATTCTTGTTGAATCTCGATAGTAGTGACACACATATTCATAATATTGAAGCCAAAAGATGCAGAGTTGATAATGATAGTGCAACATATTTGTGGCACTGCCGTTTAGGTCATATTGGTGTAAAGCACATGAAGAAACTCCATTCTGATGGACTTTTGGAATGACTTGCTTATGAATCACTTGGTACTTGCGAACCATGCCTCATGGGCAAGATGGCTAAAACTTCGTTCTCCGTAACAATGGAGCGAGCAACAGATTTGTTGGAAATCATACACACTGATGTATGTGGTCCGATGAATGTTGAGGCTCGTGTCGGGTATCGTTATTTTCTCACCTTCGCAGATGATTTGAGCAGATATGGGTATATCTACTTGATGAAGCAAAGTCTGAAACATTTGAAAAGTTCAAAGAATTTCAGAGTGAAGTGGAAAATCATCATAACAAGAAAATAAAGTTTCTACAATCTGATCGTGGAGGAAAATATTTGAGTTATGAGTTTGGTCTTCATTTGAAACAATGCGGAATAGTTTCGCAACTCACGCCACCTGGAACACCACAGCGTAATGGTGTGTCCGAACGTCGTAATCGTACTTTACTAGATATGGTGCGATCTATGATGTCTCTTACTGATTTACCGCTATCGTTTTGGGGTTATGCTTTAGAGATGGATGCATTCACGTTAAATAGGGCACCATCTAAATCCGTTGAGACGACACCTTATGAACTGTGGTTTGGCAAGAAACCAAAGTTGTCGTTTCTTAAAGTTTGGGGCTGCGATGCTTATGTGAAAAAGCTTCAACCTGATAAGCTCCAACCCAAATCGGAGAAATGTGTCTTCATAGGATACCCAAAGGAGACTGTTGGGTACACCTTCTATCAAGATCCGAAGGCAAGACACTCGTTGCTAAGAATGGATCCTGTCTAGAGAAGGAGTTTCTCTCGAAAGAAGTGAGTGGGAGGAAAGTAGAACTTGATGAGGTAACTGTACCTGCTCCCCTATTGGAAAGTAGTTCATAACAGAAATCTGTTCCTGTGACTCCTACACCAATTAGTGAGGAAGCTAATGATGATGATTATGTAACTTCAGATCAAGTTACTACCGAACCTCGTAGGTTAACCAGAGTAAGATCCGCACCAGAGTGGTACGGTAATCCTGTTCTGGAGGTCATGTTACTTGACCATGATGAACCTACGAACTATGAGGACGCGATGATGAGCCCAGATTCCGCGAAATGGCTTGAGGCCATGAAATCTGAGATGGGATCCATGTATGAGAACAAAGTGTGGACTTTGGTTGACTTGCCCGATGATCGGCAAGCCATCGAGAATAAATGGATCTTCAAGAAGAAGACTGACGCTGACGGTAATGTTACTGTCTACAAAGCTCGACTTGTTGCGCAAGTTTTTCGACAAGTTCAAGGAGTTGACTACGATGAGACCTTCTCACCCGTAGCGATTCTTAAGTCCGTCCGAATCATGTTAGCAATTGCCGCATTTTATGATTATGAAATTTGGCAAATGGATGTAAAGACTACATTCCTGAATGGATTTCTAGAAGAAGAGTTGTATATGATGCAACCTGAAGGTTTTATCGGTCCAAAGGATGCTAGCAAAGTGTGCAAGCTCCAACGATCCATTTATGGACTGGTGCAAGCATCTCAAAGTTGGAATAAACGTTTTGATAGTGTGATCAAAGCATATGGTTTTATACAGACTTTTGGAGAAGCCTGTATTTACAAGAAAGTGAGTGGGAGCTTTGTAGCATTTTAATATTATATGTGGATGACATATTGTTGATTGGAAATGATATAGAATTTCTGGATAGCATAAAAGGATACTTGAATAAGAGTTTTTCAATGAAAGACCTCGGTGAAGCTGCTTATATATTGGGCATCAAGATCTATAGAGATAGATCAAGACGCTTAATTCGACTTTCACAAAGCACATACCTTGATAAAGTTTTGAAGAAGTTCAAAATGGATCAAGCAAAGAAAGTGTTCTTGCCTGTGTTACAAGGTGTGAAGTTGAGTCAGACTCAATGCCCGACCACTGCAGAAGATAGAGAGAAAATGAAAGGTGTTCCCTATGCTTCAGCCGTAGGCTCTATCATGTATGCAATGATGTGTACCAGACATGATGTGTGCCTTGCTATTAGTTTAGCGGGGAGGTACCAAAGTAATCCAGGAGTGGATCACTGGACAACGGTCAAGAACATCCTGAAATACCTGAAAAGGACTAAGGATATGTTTCTCGTTTATGGAGGTGACAAAGAGCTCGTCGTAAATGGTTACGTCGATGCAAGCTTTGACACTGATCCGGATGACTCCAAGTCACAAACAGGATACGTATTTATATTGAACAGTGGAGCTGTCAGTTGGTGCAGTTCTAAGCAAAGCGTCGTGGCGGGATCTACGTGTGAAGCGGAGTACATAGCTGCTTCGGAAGCAGCAAATGAAGGAGTCTGGATGAAGGAATTCATATCCGATCTAGGTGTCATACCTAGTGCATCGGGTCCAATGAAAATCTTTTGTGACAATACTGGTGCAATTGCCTTGGCAAAGGAATCCAGATTTCACAACAGAACCAAGCACATCAAGAGACGCTTCAATTCCATCCGCGATCAAGTCAAGGAGGGAGACATAGAAATTTGCAAGATACATACGGATCTGAATGTTGCAGACCCATCGACTAAGCCTCTCTCACGAGCAAAACATGATCAACACCAAGACTCCATGGATGGTAGAATCATTACTGTGTAATCTAGATTATTGACTCTAGGGCAAGTGGGAGACTGAAGGAAATATGCCCTAGAGGCAATAATAAAGTTGTTATTTATATTTCCTTATATCATGATAAATGTTTATTATTCATGCTACAATTGTATTAACCGGAAACTTAGTACATGTGTGAATACATAGACAAACAGAGTGTCACTAGTTTGCCTCTACTTGACTAGTTCGTTGAATCAAAGATGGTTATGTTTCCAAGCCATAGACATGAGTTGTCATTTGATTAACGGGATCACATCATTAGAGAATGATGTGATTGACTTGATGTTGGAAATATGCCCTAGAGGCAATAATAAAATGGTTATTATTATATTTCCTTGTTCATGATAATTGTCTATTGTTCATGCTATAATTGTGTTATCCGGAAATCGTAATACATGTGTGAATATAGACCACAACATGTCCCTAGTGAGCCTCTAGTTGACTAGCTCGTTGATCAATAGATGGTTACGGTTTCCTGACCATGGACATTGGATGTCATTGATAACGGGATCACATCAATAGGAGAATGATGTGATGGACAAGACCCAATCCTAAGCATAGCACAAGATCGTGTAGTTCGTCTGCTAAAGCTTTTCTAATGTCAAGTATCATTTCCTTAGACCATGAGATTGTGCAACTCCCGGATACCGTAGGAATGCTTTGGGTGTGCCAAACGTCACAATGTAACTGGGTGGCTATAAAGGTGCACTACGGGTATCTCCGAAAGTGTCTGATGGGTTGGCACGAATCGAGACTGGGATTTGTCACTCGTGTGACGGAGAGGTATCTCTGGGCCCACTCGGTAGGACATCATCATAATGAACTCAATGTGATCAAGGAGTTGATCACGGGATGATGTGTTACGGACGAGTAAAGAGACTTGCCGGTAACGAGATTGAACAAGGTATAGGGATACCGACGATCGAATCTCGGGCAAGTATCATACCGGTAGACAAAGGGAATTGTGTACGGGATTGATTGAATCCCCGACATCGTGGTTCATCCGATGAGATCATCGTGGAGCATGTGGGAGCCAACATGGGTATCAAGATCTCGCTGTTGGTTATTGGCCGGAGAGATGTCTTGGTCATGTCTACATGCCTCCCGAACCCGTAGGGTCTACACACTTAAGGTTCGATGACGCTAGGGTTATAGGGAAAGGTTGTACGTGGTTACCGAATGTTGTTCGGAGTCCAGGATAAGATCCCGGACGTCACGAGGAGTTCCGAAACGGTCCGGAGGTGAAGATTTATATATGGGAAGTGTTAAGGCATATCTCTCTAGATGTAGTTTTGGTGATTGATGACAACATGTTTGTGGACTAATCGTGTTCTTTGAGCATTTCAGAGATTCATCCTTTGGCACGAGACGATTTCTTTCCCCTCGGAGTGTCATTCAAGACGATGTAGCTCTTTCGCTTCTTTTTGGTGGACTAGTTTCGTAGGAGTCACCGTACTATCAAGAGGGGGTCCGTTTTGGTAAGGCTAGGGTGGAATCAACACGTACACATCCTCTTTACACCCTCTGAGCCTTTCCGCTTCATTGGATATCTCTTTCCCTTTCTTTGGGCTATGTCTGGTCCCAGCGGTAGTACTGCGGTACCCAGCGGTAGTACCGCTTAGGGGTCATAGGCGGCAGTACCGCTCTGCAGCGGCAGTACCGCTCTGCAGCGGTAGTACCGCCGGTGGGTCCTCAGCTGTAGTACTGCTGCGGTACCAAGCCCCTACCGCGTCGACTCGAGGGGTCTTTTCTCGTGTCGGATTGTGCGGTACTTTGCAGCGGCAGTAGAGCGGCAGTGCCGCTCATGAGCGGTAGTACCGCCCTACCACCGCGGCAGTACCGCTCGGGTCCGTCTCTCTCCTTGCCCTCCTTTCTTCACGGTAGTACCGCTGTTCTCAGTGGTAGTACCGCTGCCTCCTGCGGTAGTACCGCCTTCTGCGGGGCTGTTTTGGGGGGTAACGGTTGGATTGTTCCCCCCACTATATAAGGAGGTCTTCTTCCCCAAAGTTGACCTACCTCTTCCCCCATAAGCTCCATTGTTGCTCCAAGCTCCATTTCCGCCCAATCTCTCTCCCTAGCCAATCAAACTTGTTGATTTGCTCAGGATTGGTTGAGAAGGCCCCGATCTACAGTTCCACCAAGAGAAATTTGATTCCCCCCACTTATCCCTAGCGGATCTTGTTACTCTTGGGTGTTTGAGCACCCTAGACGGTTGAGGTCACCGCAGAGCCATAGTCCATTGTGGTGAAGCTTTATGGTGTCGTTGGGAGCCTCCAATTAAGTTGTGGAGATTGCGCCAACCTTGTTTTGTAAAGTTCCGGTCGCCGCCTTCAAGGGCACCAATAGTGGAATCACGACATCTCGCATTGTGTGAGGGCGTGAGGAGAATATGGTGGCCCTAGTGGCTTCTTGGGGAGCATTGTGCCTCCACACCGCTCCAACGGAGACGTACTTCCCCTCAAAAGGAAGGAACTTCGGTAACACATCCTCGTCTTCACCGGCTCCACTCTTGGTTATCTCGTCCCTTTACTTTCGCAAGCTTACTTGTGTTAAATCCCTTGCTTGCTTGTGTGCTTGTTGTCATTGCATCATATAGGTTGCTCACTTAGTTGCATATCTAGACAACCTACTTTGATGCAAAGTTTAAATTGGTAAGAAAAGCTAAAAATTATTAGTTGCCTATTCACCCCCCTCTAGTCAACTATATCGATCCTTTCAATTGGTATCAGAGCCTCGTCTCTTTATTAAGGACTTTACCGTTCGAAGAGTATGGTTGACGTCGTAGACGGTGTGGAGGAGCACTCTGGTGTGAATCCGGTCTCGTCTACAGGAGATGGGGGAACCGCGGTCTCTCGTGAGGAATTCAATGTGGCGTTGGACACATTGAAAACCTCCATGACTACCGAGGTCGAAAGCATGTTTAATAAATTCTTAGAAGAGCTTAAACTTTCCACCGCACCGTTGAAAGTGGGTGATCCCGCCAACAAGGTGACGGATGCTACCTCCGACAAGGGGGAAGCTACTAGTGAGAAAGCTCCTTCTTCTAGTGGTAAAAATGGCACCAGCATCTTTGCCCATGTGGAACCTCCACTTGTCTATGGTGGACCGCTCCCTTCCACTCATTTGAATCATGCCGGCCCGGCCCCTAAGATTGAGAAGAATGTAGATTTTGATTCTTGGGTCTATCGTTTTAAGCGTCATTTAAATCATGTGAACACTAACCTTTGGAGAATCATTGAAGAAGGTTTCTATCCGCATGACCGAAGTAACTTCACTCCTAGAGAAGTCGTGGATCATCAATTCAATGAGAATGCTCTCTTCATCATCCAAGAAGCAATCCCACCCGAAGATCTTCCTCATCTCCGGCCCTACACCATGGCCAAAGATGCTTGGCTCCAAGTTGTTTCCCTCTACCGGGGAAGCGCAAGCATTCAACGCTCCAACTATGAAGTGGTGCAAGATGAAGCCGATGAGTTTGCAATGAAAGAAGATGAAGAACCTCGTGAGCTTTTTCGGAGAGTAACCAAACTCGCAATCTCTCTCCGAGATCATGGAAGTAAGGACACGGATGACAATTGGATCAAGCGCAAATTCCTGAAGGCAATGATTGCCTACCACAAAGCCATGTCCTCCGTCATTCGTCAAAGGCCGGACTTCCACACCTTGTCCTCAAGTGAAGTGTTGGATGAGTTCGTTGCTATGAGCATCTTGGACAAGACCGCCGACAATGCGGTTCTTCGCTCTCAAAGAGTAAAGAAGCCCAACCTTGCTCTAAAGGCCAAGGCTAGTATGGAGGAAGAGGGTGAAGAGGAAGAAGAGGAGAGCAACCTCGAAGATACGAAGTATGCCTATCATGAACACATGGCTCTTGCTTCGAGGCAATTTTGGAGCAAGAAGAACACAAGGCCAAACTTCAACAAGAACTATTCAAGTGGCGCAAAGGGCAAGCAACGAGTGAGGACTTGCTTCAATTGTGGCAATGTGAGCCACTTTGTTGCGAAGTGCCCTCACGAGAGGAGGGAAGACAATGGTGGCAAGCTCATCCGAAAGGACAAGGCCAAGTCGTTCCCCAACAAGAGGAACTTCACCAAGAAGACTCCTCCCAAGGCATT
Source organism: Aegilops tauschii subsp. strangulata (assembly GCF_002575655.3). Classification (NCBI taxonomy): domain Eukaryota; kingdom Viridiplantae; phylum Streptophyta; class Magnoliopsida; order Poales; family Poaceae; genus Aegilops; species Aegilops tauschii. The sequence goes on along the minus strand of NC_053038.3, from coordinate 45,260,904 downwards.
GGTGGTACAAGAAGAGTACAATGAGGATGATGACGATGATGAAGATGGTGAGTCGGTTGCCATGGCCTCCGTTGCCATTGCAATGACTCCACGGATGTCTCTCTTCGACTCACCCAATGAGAACATCACCGCCAAGTGCCTTATGGCTAAAGCCACCAACGAGGTAACCCCCAACATCAAAACTACCATCATTAATCATCCTTCTTCGAAGGATAGCATTGATGAACATGAGGGGACAAATGTGGAGGAAAATGAGTTTGAGGCCTTTATGGGTAAACTCAAGGGTAAATCCAAGAAGCACTTCGTTGCTCTCTTGGAACAACTTGGTGAAGCCAATGACATGATCGAGGCTCACGAAGATACCATCTCTAAGATGAAGGGGCATAGTCGTCACTATGCCGATGAGACTTCGGATCTTTCCAATGCTCTTGACGAAGAGCGTGGTCTTCGTTTGGCTCTTGAGGAGTCATACAACGATGATCATGCTAAGTTAAATAAAGATCTTGATCATGCTCTTGTTGTGTCTCGTGTGCTAAACTCCGAGAAGGCAAAGCTTGGGGTTGATCTTGCTAGACTCAAAGAGGAGTTTGACATTCTCGACAAGGCTCACAAAGTCTTGAAGGGTGTTCATGCTAGCCTCAAGGAGTCTCATGGTCAACTCGAAGTAAAGCTAACTAAGGAGAAAGCCACCTTTCCTCATATGGTGTTAATTGATAATGCAAATGCTACTAACCCTTGTTGTGAGCATGTGCATCTTGTTGAGGAGAATGCTAAGTTGAAGGAGCAACTTGAGAAAGGCCTTGTGTCATGCATACAAGGTGAGAAGAACCTCAACGACCTTTCGAGCAATCAAAAGGAAGTTGTGGCCAAGGAGGGGATTGGGTTCGCACCCAAGCCCAAGAACAAGAAGAAGAATGACAAGACCAAACGACCTCCTCCTCTCAAGTAAACTTTTGTGAAGGAGGGGGAGGGTGCTTCGGAGGAGAAGAAGAACAATGCGAAGGGTGGCGGTGTCAAGAAGGGCAATGCCACCCCTTCCAACAAAGCCGGCGACTTTAATCCTTCTTATGTGCTATGTCGTGCTAGTGATGGGCATGTTTATGCCAAATTTGTTGGTTCTCCTCATGAGTATATTGAATGGTCTATTTGGGTTCCTAAGACCCTTGTTACTAACATCAAAGGACCAATTACAAAATGGGTACCTAAAACCAAGCATTGATCCCTTGTAGGTGTTTGCTTCCGGTGGGGGATCATGGTTGCTCGATAGTGGAGCTACAAATCATATGACCGGAAGCAAGGACTTGGTGGTGGACGTGCACAAGATTCCATCTATGCCCACCAATGTCGAGTGGGGTGATGCCTCGTCTTCTAAGGTATTGGGACTCGGCAAAGTTGTCATTTCTCATGATCTCACGATCGAGAAAGTCATGCTTGTTGAGTCCCTTGCATACAATTTACTTTCCATTCGTCAACTTGCAATCATGGGTTTTGCCACCTTCTTTGATATTGATACCGTGGCCCTCTTGTGGAGCAAGACTCTTAAAGTAGCCTTTGTTGGGCATGTCGAGAACGGTCTCTATGTGATTAACTTTTCGGAGCGACCCACTAAGACCGTGACATGCCTAATGGCTAAGGTTGACGTGGGATGGCTTTGGCATCGCCGTTTACCCCATGTCAATATGAGATCTTTGCAAAGTCTTCTCAAGGGGGACCATGTCCGTGGACTAGCGAACGTTAGTTTTGCTAAAGATCGTGCTTGCAGTGCTTGTATCGAAGGAAAGCTTCTGAGAAGGCTCACCCTCCCACGACTCTCATTTACTCGAAGAGGCCTTTGGAGCTCCTTCATTTGGATCTCTTTGGGCCTCCATCCTTTGATAGTCTTGGGGGTAGAAAGTATTGCTTGGTGATTGTGGATGACTATTCAAGATACACTTGGGTGTATTTCTTCAAGAGGAAGAGTGAGACCCAACAAACCGTCATTGACTTTGCAAATGAAGCCCAACGTCAACACAAATGCAAAGATCTTGACAATAAGAAGTGACAACGGCACCGAGTTCAAGAACTACACCTTGGATGAGTTTCTTAGTGATGAGGGGATCAAGCATCAATATTCCGCACCCTACACCCCTCAACAAAACGGTGTTGCGGAGAGGAAGAACCGGACGTTGATGGATGCCGCAAGGACCATGATGGCAGAGTTCAAGTCTCCATACAACTTTTGGGCCGAAGCCATCAACACTGCATGTCATGCATCCAATCGGCTCTACCTCCGCAAGGGCTTGAACAAGACTCCATATGAGATACTCACTGGTAACAAGCCCAACCTCAAGTACTTTTGGGTGTTCGGGTGTAAGTGTTTCATTCTCAAGAAAGGTGTTCGGTTGTCTAAATTTGAGGCTAGAGCTTATGAGGCCATATTTGTTGGTTATGCTACAAACTCTCATGCTTACCGTGTCCTCAATAAATCCACGGGACTTATTGAGGAGATGTGTAACATGGAGTTTGATGAGAATAACGGCTCCCAAGTGGAGCAAAGTGGCACTTGTGATGTAGGTGATGAAATTCCTCCTCAAGCCATAAGAAGAATGGGTGTTGGTTTTATCCTACCCATTGAGGAACCCCTTGTGGCCGAAGGAGAAGGACAATGCTCCACTCAAGTGGAGCCATCACCAACCCAAGGCCCACACGCTTCCGAAGAACAAAGTGAAGGCCCTCAACCTCATGAACAAGACCAAGGGCAAGATCATGCTCAAGACGATGGTGACACACCAAGTGATGCCCAAGGTCAAGTTCTCTCCCCCCGAGCAAGTTCAAGATCAAGAACAAGCTCAAGACGGCGCCCAAGATGATCAAGTGACCGCTCCTCAACTCACCATCGGGGAGGATTTGGAGCGTCGTGCTGCCAAGATTGCTTCCAAGCTCTCCACCAAGGGTCATCTCATGAAGAATGTGCTTGGAAGCATTCAAAAGGGGGTAAGCACTCGTAGACAATTGGCAAACTATTGTGAACATCACGCGTTTGTCTCTTGTGTGGAACCCCAAAAGGTATATGAAGCTCTCGAAGATCCGGATTGGCTGAATGCCATTCATGAAGAACTCAACAACTTCGAGTACAACAAGGTGTGGAGATTAGTGCCAAGGCCAACGGAGAACCACAATGTCATTGGAACCAAGTGGATATTCAAGAACAAGCAAGATGCTCATGGGACCATCATCCGCAACAAGGCACGATTGGTGGCACAAGGCTACTCCCAAGTCGAGGGTATCGACTACAGTGAAACCTTTGCTCCCATTGCTCGCCTTGAATCTATTCGTTTGTTGATTGCTTATGCTTCTCATCACAACTTTAAGTTGCAACAAATGGATGTGAAGAGTGCTTTTCTTAATGGTCCTATTAATGAGTTGGTTTATGTCAAGCAACCCCCCGGGTTCGAGGATCCCTACTTTCCCGATCATGTGTATCAACTCGATAAGGCACTCTATGGCCTTAAACAAGCCCCACGTGCGTGGTATGACCACCTTACCGAGTTGTTACAAGATCATGGGTTTGAAGTTGGGCTAATCGACCCCACTCTTTTTACTAAGAAGGTCAAAGGGGAGTTGTTTGTGTGCCAACTATATGTTGATGACATTATCTTTGGTTCCCCTAACAAAGCTTTCAATGAGGAATTTGCCGCACTCATGACCTCAAAGTTCAAGATGTCTTCCATGGGAGAGTTGAAGTTCTTTCTCGGTTTCGAAGTAAAGCAAAGAAGAGAAGGAACCTTCATCAACCAAGCCAAATACACTCAAGACATGCTCAAGAGATTCAAGCTAAGTGATGTCAAGCCAGCGTCCACTCCAATGCCCACCAAGTGCCAACTTGACATCGATCCCAATGGTAAAGCGGTGGATCAAAAGGTATATCGCTCCATGATTGGTTCCTTACTTTACCTTTATGCATCTAGACTGGATATCATGTTGAGTGTGGGAATTTGTGCACGTTTTCAAGCCGCACCTAAGGAAAGCCACTTTGTGGCGGTCAAGCGAATCTTTCGATATTTGGCTCATACCCCAAACTTTGGCTTATGGTACCCAAGAGGAGCAAACTTCAAGCTTGTAGGGTATTCGGACTCCGATTGGGCGGGAGACAAAGTGGATAGGAAGTCCACTTCCGGAGGGTGCCAATTCGTTGGTTGCTCTTTGGTAAGTTGGTCTTCTAAAAAGCAAAGTTGTGTGTATCTCTCGTCCACCGAAGCGGAGTATGTGGCGGCCGACAGTTGTTGTGCACAACTCTTATGGATGAGGCAAACTTTAAAGGATTACGGTGTCATTTGTGGTGACAATGAAAGTGCCATCAAGATTTCTCTCAACCCTGTGCAACACTTCAAGACGAAGCATATTGAGATTCGGTATCACTTCATCCGGGATCATATTAGGCGAGGGGAGATCGAGCTCAACTATGTCAACACTCATGATAACCTTGCAGATATTTTCACGAAGCCGTTGGATGAAGCAAGATTTCACGAGTTAAGGCATGAGCTAAATATCATTGATTCGAGCAATGTTGCTTGAAGACTTGCACTCCCCACCATACTCAACTTGTTATCTTGTTTAGGTGTAGGCATGGCCATAGGGGGAGTGTTGTTCTCTTAATGAACTCTCCCTCCCCTTATTATGCATAAATTGATCAACTCTTTCACATTAGCCATTTTTGATGGTACTTGTGCTTCAAAGACGAGTTTTGGTCATGGGCCCAAGGATAATTCTTTGCGGTGCCATACCAACTGACTCAAACATAGGTGGCTCCGGCCACCGCCCTCTCCTTGGAGAGGCTGTGTCTTGTGGTTGGTCCTCGTGGTCTCTTGACTTTCTTTCTCTCTGCCTTGTCTTAGTCTCCTCTTCTTGCCTTTTGTTTTTCCCTTCTTTTGAGCTAGTCATTTGGTGTCTAGTCTTTGGGTCTTGCTGGGCAGTACTACCGCTGGTGGTGCGTGGTACTACCGCTTATGTTGACAAGCGGTACTACCGCCCACCCGAGCGGTACTACCGTTGGGGGGCGGGACCAGGGGGTTATGTCGGGGTAGGGGGAGGTTTCTCCTCCCCCATACCCATTCGCACCGCCCCCTCGTCCCTCTTCCTCTCTCCAGCGTTGCCTCACCGCGGGAGGGCTCCGGCGGGCCGCCGTCTCCGGGCCATCCCTCTCCATTCCCTTTGGTGGAGTCGATCCCCATCTCGTCCTCTTGCCATGGATGCCGGTATTGCCCTCGTTCCTTCTCTCTTTTTGTCTAGTTCTCAGATCTAGCATTTTTGGGGCAATAGTGGTTGCATCTCTCGATTTTTGGCTAAATCCCGGCTTGAGTAGTTTGGAGAAGGCGTCTAGACTGTGTGGATTAAGTTTTGTTAGGAGTATTTTTGAATTTGGCAGTCCGGTAGTGCCGGATCTGACCACGGCAGTAGGAACCGCCGCTTCCCAGCCTTGAGCGGTACTACCGCTCCCACTGGAGCGGTACTACCGCTCGTGCGGTACTGCCGCCTATGGCCAGCGGTACTACCGCTGCTTGCCCGATTCCATCATTTTCCTACCCCTGTTTGATCCATGTTGTTTTGTTTGGAGGCTTATGCTCTTTATTTTGTGTTGGCTCTTTTGTTCTTGTGTTTGGTTCCCGGTGATGAACGTCCTGAGCAGCAAGTCCGCCGTGTCAACCCAGGTCGTGCAACATCAAAGCGCTACCGCACCTCTGAGTCAGTAGGTGCTTCCTCTAGTGCGGCACCTCCGCCTCAACTCCAGAAGAAGCCTGCCAACAGACCGAAGCCAAGGGGCAAGACTGTGACTGAGCTGTCTGCCAAGGAGTTCTGGGAAAGGCGTCGCCGCAACCCCTACGCGGAAGACCAAGAACCCAATTTGGTCAACCGCCCGTTCTGGAACCGCTTTCAGTTTGCCATCTACTTTGATGTGATCAAGGCCAAGAAGAATCTTTATGTTGATGTTCGCTCCATCGACACGGATGCCATGGAAAAGGATCCTGAGTACTTTGGTGAAGCTCTTCAGATGTGTGCTCAGCTCAACATTCTCAGAATCATGCAGTTCAACAAGGACTTTGATGCAGATTTGGTGGCTCAATTCTATGCTACTGTCCATCTTGGCACTGATGAAGAAAGGACTCTGACCTGGATGACAAATGGCAAGTTACTGTTTGTCAAGTGGAAGGCTTTCATGGAGTTACTTGAGGTGGAAGATCACGGGCTTGAGACTCCTGTCGGCTTTCGCCCTCACCGCAATGTCAACTCCACTCACAAGCAAGCCTCTGGCCCTACTGCACTGTGAAGGTTCACCCTGTGACTAAGAAGGAAACCTATGAGTTGTCTACCTACCTGGACATCCTTCATCGTGTCTTTCGAGAGACCCTCTTTCCTCGCATCGGGAATCTGGATATGGTCCACTCCTATCTCGTGGATATGCTTGTCTTCTGCCAGCATGAGAAGGAAGCAAACACTGGCGAGTCCCTAGACATTTCTCATGTTATGTGGTCTGAACTTCTCACTGCCTTTTCTGAGCGCAAGTGCCCGATCTATGGTCTGTTCATCATGTTGCTCATTGAGAAGGCCTGGGCACGTGTCTATCCCCAGGTGATGCTGGAAACTGGAGAATTGGTTTCTCATGAGATCAAGCGTCTGAGGAAGAAGGACAGTTGGGGCACCCCAGCTCCTCAATCCGGGGGTCCATCTTCTGCTGCTGACATGGAGACTGAGGACGGGGCTGAGGCCGATGATGACGATGAGGATTATGAGCCTTCTGGGACAGAGCCCTCTTGGGCAAAGAAGATCAAGCTCAAGATGAAGAAGCTCTTCTGCATGGAGTCTCGTGGTCAGTACATGACTCATGTGGCTGAGAAGAAGGCCAGGGGGCGTCACAAGGAGCTCATGCGTCAGCCGGGTGCGACCGTTGTCAGTGGATCTGAGGGCCAGATCACTGAGGAAGAGGAGTGGATTCAGCAGCACTGTCCATGGACCGATTCCGACACCGAGCAGTTTCCGACTGAGGATGGCAGTGCAGATGACCCTGCCAGGATGTGATGAGAGAGCTCCTCAGTTTGCCTTCACCTGGAGCCATAGCGTCGCTGTTTGCCCTTTTAGTGTCTCGATGCCAAAGGGGGAGAGAGCTTAGGGATTTGTGCTTTATTGTGTGCTTTATGGTGTCGTCGTTTCGTCGTTTTCTTTGTAGTGTCGTTGTGTTTTCTCGCCATTTGCTTTGTTTGGTTGTGTGCCAGTGAGACCTAAGTTCTGTTGGGTAACGTAGTAATAATTCAAAATTTTCCTACGTGTCACCAAGATCAATCTAGGAGATGCTAGCAACGAGAGAGAGGGAGTGCATCTTCATACCCTTGAAGATCGCTAAGCGGAAGCGTTACAAGAACGCGGTTGATGGAGTCGTACTCGCGGCGATTCAAATCGCGGAAGATACGATCTAGCGCCGAACGGACGGCGCCTCCGTGTTCAACATACGTACAGCCCGGGGATGTCTCCTCCTTCTTGATCCAGCAAGGGGAGAGGAGAAGTTGAGGGAGAACTCCAGCAGCACGACGGCATGGTGGCAATGGAGCTCGTGGTTCTCCAGCAGAGCTTCGCTAAGCACTACGGAGGAGGAGGAGGAGTTGGAGGAGGAGAGGGCTGTGCCAGGCAAGGGGGTGCGGCTGCCCTCTCTCTCCCTCACTATATATAGGGGGAAGGGGGTGGAGGAGGCGCCCTAGGGTTCCCTAGGGGAGGAGCGGCGGCCACAGGGGAAACCCTAGATGGGTTTGGGCGCCCCCACCCCTGGGAAACTTGCCCCCCAAGTCGGGAGGGGTGGCTGCCCTAGGGGAGGCGCCCCCACCTCTCCACGTTACGTGAGAGGGGTTGGGAGGGGCGCACAGCCCCTTAGTGGGCTGGTTTGCCCCTTCCCCTTGGCCCATAAGGCCCCCCAACGCTTGTCGGGGCCTCCAAAACCCCTTTCGGACATGCTGGCCATAGCCCGGTACCCCCGGAACAATTCCGGACTCCAATACCCTTCGTCCAATATACCGATCTTCACCTCCGGACCATTCCGGAGCTCCTCGTCATGTCCGGGATCTCATCCGGGACTCCGAACAACCTTCGGTAACCACATACTATTTCCCATAACAACTCTAGCGTCACCGAACCTTAAGCTACCTTATCTCCATCATCGTGTCTTCATGAAGTTGTCTTGCCAACTATTACTTCTACTACTATGGCTAACGGTTAGCAATAAAGTAAAGTAATTACATGACGTTTCAGTTGACACGCAGGTCATAAATAAATTAAGACAACTCCTATGGCTCCTGCCGGTTGTCATACTCATCGACATGCAAGTCGTGATTCCTATTACAAGAACATGATCAATCTCATACATCACATATATCATTCATCACATTCTTCTGGCCATATCACATCACATGACACATGCTGCAAAAACAAGTTAGACATCCTCTAATTATTGTTGCAAACTTTTACGTAGCTGCTATAGGTTTCTAGCAAGAACGTTTCTTACCTACGCCAAAACCACAATGTGATATGCCAATTTCTATTTACCCTTCATAAGGACCCTTTTCATCGAATCCGATCCGACTAAAGTGGGAGAGACAGACACCCGCTAGCCACCTTATGCAACTAGTCCATGTCAGTCGGTGGAACTTGTCTCACGTAAGCGTACATGTAAGGTCGGTCCGGGCCGCTTCATCCCACGATGCCGCCGAATCAAGATAAGACTAGTAACGGCAAGTAAATTGACAAAATCGACGCCCACAACAACTTGTGTTCTACTCGTGCATAGAAACTACGCATAGACCTAGCTCATGATGCCACTATTGGGGATCGTTGCAGAAATTAAAAAAATTCTACGCATCACCAAGATCAATCTATGGAGTTTACTAGCAACGAGAGGGGAGAAGGGCATCTACATACCCTTGTAGATCGCGAGCGGAAGCGTTCAAGAGAACGGGGTTGATGGAGTCGTACTCATCGTGATCCAAATCACCGATGATCCTAGCGCCGAACGGAAGGCACCTCTGCGTTCAACACACGTACGGAGCGGAGACGTCACCTCCTTCTTGATCCAGCAAGGGGGAAGGAGAAGTTGATGGAGATCCAGCAGCACGACGGCGTGATGGTAGAAGCAGCGGGATTCCAGCAGGGCTTCGCCAAGCGCTACTTGAGGAGGAAGAGGTGTCACGGGAGGGAGAGGGAGGCGCCAGGGCTTAGGGTGCGGCCGCCCTCCCTCCCCTCCACTATATATAGGGGCTAGGGGGGCGCATGCCCCCCTTGGAGATCCCATCTAGAGGGGGGGCAGCCCCTCGGGGGGCAACGGCCCCCTTAGGGTTTCCAACCAGGGGGCGCATGCCCCCTCGGGGGGCAACGGCCCCCTAGGGTTTCCAACCCTAGGCGCCTTGGGTGGGGCACACCAGCCCACCAGGGGCTGGTTCCCACGCCACTTCAGCCCATGGGGCCCTCCGGGATAGGTGGCCCCACCCAGTGGACCCCCGGGACCCTTCCGGTGGTCCCGGTACAATACCGGTGACCCCCGAAACTCTCCCGGTGGCCGAAACTGGACATATGGTGTAAGACATATGCTACCTTATCTTTATCTATGTCTTTCTAGTACTTTGGTATCTTATGAGTTGCTTGTCTATCCTGTTATATTACCCGCTCTCATGTATCCTATGCTTAGGTTGTTGGACTATAAAATATAGGGGGAGTGTTGATCTTAATGTGTGTGTCCTACATTCCAAAGGCACTACTAACTAGGTGCACACATTCAGGGGGAGCCCGTCTATATTTTGTAGTTCTAAGCATCTTTACTTTCATGATATATCCTTGTGCAAATCCCTGGTTGTCATCAATCCACCAAAAAGGGGGAGATTGTTAAGGCATATCTCTCTAGATGTAGTTTTGGTGATTGATGACAACATGTTTGCGGACTAATCGTGTGCTTTGAGCATTTCAGATATTCATCCTTTGGCACGAGACGATTTCTTTCCCCTCGGAGTGTCATTCAAGACGGTGTAGCTCTTTCGCTTCTTTTTGGTGGACTAGTTTCGTAGGAGTCACCGTACTATCAAGAGGGGGTCCGTTTTGGTAAGGCTAGGGTGGAATCAACACGTACACATCCTGTTTACACCCTCTGAGCCTTTCCGCTTCATTGGAGATCTCTTTCCCTTTCTTTGGGTTGTGTCTGGTCCCAGCGCTAGTACCGCGGTGCCCAGCGGTAGTACCGCTTAGGGGTCATAGGCGGCAGTACCGCTCCGCAGCGGTAGTACCACCGGTGGGTCCTCAGCTATAGTACCACTGCAGTACCAGGCCCCTACCGCGTCGACTCGAGGGGTCTTTTCTCGTGTCGGATTGTGCGGTACTTTGCAGCGGCAGTAGAGCGGCAGTGCCGCTCATGAGCGGTAGTACCGCCCTACCACCGCGGCAGTACCGCTCGGGTCCGTCTCTCTCCTTGCCCTCCTTTCTTCACGGTAGTACCGCCCGGGGGAGCGGTAGTACCGCTATTCTCAGCGGTAGTACCACCGCCTCCTGCGGTAGTACCGCCCTCTGCGGGGCTGTTTTGGGGGGTAACGGTTGGATTGTTCCCCCCACTATATAAGGAGGTCTTCTTCCCCAAAGTTGACCTACCTCTTCCCCCATAAGCTCCATTGTTGCTCCAAGCTCCATTTCCGCCCGATCTCTCTCCCTAGCCAATCAAACTTGTTGATTTGCTCGGGATTGGTTGAGAAGGCCCCGATCTACACTTCCACCAAGAGAAATTTGATTCCCCCCACTTATCCCTAGCGGATCTTGTTACTCTTGGGTGTTTGAGCACCCTAGACGGTTGAGGTTACCGCGGAGCCATAGTCCATTGTGGTGAAGCTTTGTGGTGTCGTTGGGAGCCTCCAATTCAGTTGTGGAGATTGCCCCAACCTTGTTTGTAAAGCTCCGGTCGCCGCCTTCAAGGGCACCAATAGTGGAATCACGGCATCTCGCATTGTGTGAGGGCGTGAGGAGAATACGGTGGCCCTAGTGGCTTCTTGGGGAGAATTGTGCCTCCACACCGCTCCAACGGAGACGTACTTCCCCTCAAAAGGAAGGAACTTCGGTAACACATCCTCGTCTTCACCGGCTCCACTCTTGGTTATCTCGTCCCTTTACTTTCGCAAGCTTACTTGTGTTAAATCCCTTGCTTGCTTGTGTGCTTGTTGTCATTGCATCATATAGGTTGCTCACTTAGTTGCATATCTAGACAACCTACTTTGATGCAAAGTTTAAATTGGTAAAGAAAAGCTAAAAATTGTTAGTTGCCTATTCACCCCCCCCTCTAGTCAACTATATCGATCCTTTCAGGAAGTCATCATATGGTCACCGGAAGTATTCGGGGGTTTGCCGGTATTGTACCGGGACCACCGAAGGGGTTTCGGGGGTCCATCGGGAGGGTCCACCTGCCCCGGAGGGCCCTATGGGCTGTATGTGGAAGGGAACCAACCCCTAAGTGGGCTGGGCGCCATCCCCCTAGGGCCCATGCGCCTAGGGTTGGGGGGGACCCTAAAGGGGGCGCCCCCCTTGGCTTGGGGGGCAAGCCCCCTCCCCTTGGCCGCCGCCCCCCTCTAGATCTCATCTAGAGGGGTTGGCCCCCTTCCCCCTTCGCCCTATAAATAGAGGGGTGGAGGGAGGGCAGCTGCAACACTTCCAAGGCGCAGCCGTCCCCCTCTCCAACACCTCCTCCTCCTTCCGCGGTGCTTGGCGAAGCCCTGCCGGAGTACCACGCTGCTCCAACACCACCACGCCGTCGTGCTGCTGCTGGAGTTGTCTTCCCCAACCTCTCCCCCTCTCCTTGCTGGATCAAGGCATGGGAGATGTCACCGGGCTGCACGTGTGTTGAACGCGGAGGCGCCTTTGTTCGGCGCTTAGATCGGAATCAACCGCGATCTGAATCGCTACGAGTACGACTCCTTCATCCGCGTTATTGTAACGCTTCCGCATCACGATCTTCAAGGGTATGAAGATGCACTCCCCTCTCTCTCGTTGCTAGTCTCTCCATAGATTGATCTTGGTGATGCGTAGAAAAAATAATAATTTCTGCAACGATCCCCAACAGTGGCATCATGAGCTAGGTCTATGCGTAGTTTCTATGCACGAGTAGAACACAAGTTGTTGTGGGCGTCGATTTTTTCAATTTACTTGCCGTTACTAGTCTTATCTTGATTCAGCGGCATCGTGGGATGAAGCGGCCCAGACCGACCTTACACGTACGCTTACGTGAGACAGGTTCCACCGACTGACATGCACTAGTTGCATAAGGTGGCTAGCGGGTGTCTGTCTCTCCCACTTTAGTCAGATCGGATTCGATGAAAAGGGTCCTTATGAAGGGTAAATAGAAATTGGCATATCACGTTGTGGTTTTGGCGTAGGTAAGAAACGTTCTTGCTAGAAACCTATAGCAGCCACGTAAAAACTTGCAACAACAATTAGAGGACGTCTAACTTGTTCTTGCAGCATATGCCGTGTGATGTGATATGGACAAAAGGACGTGATGAATGATATATGTGATGTATGAGATTGATCATGTTCTTGTAATAGGAATCACGACTTGCATGTCGATGAGTATGACAACCGGCAGGGGCCATAGGAGTTGTCTTAATTTATTGTATGACTTGCGTGTCAATGAAAACGCCATGTAATTACTTTACTTTATTGCTAACCGTTAGCCATAATAGTAGAAGTAATAGTTGGCGAGACAACTTCATGAAGACACGATGATGGAGATCATGATGATGGAGATCATGGTGTCATGCCGGTGACGATGATGATCATGGCACCCCGAAGATGGAGATCAAAAGGAGCAAAATGATATTGGCCATATCATGTCACTATTTGATTGCATGTGATGTTTATCATGTTTTTACATCTTATTTGCTTAGAACGACGGTAGCTTAAATAAGATGATCCCTCGTTAAAATTTCAAGAAAGTGTTCCCCCTAACTGTGCATCGTTGCGAAGGTTTGTTGTTTCGAAGCACCACGTGATGATCGGGTGTGATAGATTCTAACGTTCGAATACAACGGGTGTAAGCCAGATTTACACATGCAAAACACTTAGGTTGACTTGACGAGCCTAGCATGTACAGACATGGCCTTGGAACACGGAAGACCGAAAGGTCGAACATGAGTCGTATAGAAGATACGATCAACATGGAGATGTTCACCGTTGATGACTAGTCCGTCTCACGTGATGATCGGACACGGCCTAGTCGATTCGGATCATGTATCACTTAGATGACTAGAGGGATGTCTGTCTGAGTGGGAGTTCATTAAATAATTTGATTAGATGAACTTAATTATCATGAACATAGTCTAAATATCATTACAATATGTCTTGCAGATCAAATGGCCCACGCTAATGTTGCCCTCAACTTCAACGCGTTCCTAGAGAAAACCAAGCTGAAAGACGATGGTAGCAACTATACGGACTGGGTCCGTAACTTGAGGATCATCCTCATAGCTGCCAAGAAAGCATATGTCCTTGAAGCACCGCTAGGTGACGCACCCATTTTTCCAGCAACTCAAGACGTTATGAACGCCTGGCAGTCGCGTAGTGATGATTACTCCCTGGTTCAGTGCAGCATGCTTTACAGCTTAGAACCGGGGCTCCAAAAGCGTTTTGAGCAACACGAAGCATATGAAATGTTCCAAGAGCTGAAAATGGTTTTCCAAGCTCATGCCCGGGTCGAGAGATATGAAGTCTCCGACAAGTTCTACAGTTGTAAGATGGAGGAGAATAGTTCCGTCAGCGAGCACATACTCAAAATGTCTGGGTTGCACAACCGCTTGTCTCAGCTGGGAGTTAATCTCCCAGATGACGCGGTCGTTGACAGAATCCTTCAGTCGCTCCCACCTAGCTACAAGAGCTTCGTGATGAATTTCAATATGCAGGGGATGGAGAAAACCATTCCTGAGGTATATTCAATGCTGAAATCAGCGGAGGTGGAGATCAAAAAGGAACATCAAGTGTTGATGGTCAATAAAAGCACTAGTTTCAAGAAAGGCAAGGATAAGAAGAACTTCAAGAAGGACGGCAAGGGAGTTGCCGCGCCCGGTAAGCCAGTTGCCGGGAAGAAGCCAAAGCATGGACCCAAACCTGAGACTGAGTGCTTTTATTGCAAGGGAAACGGTCACTGGAAGTGGAACTGCCCCAAGTACTTAGCGGATAAGAAGGACGGCAATACCAAAGGTATATATGATATACATGTTATTGATGTGTACCTTACCAACACTCGTAGTAGCTCCTGGGTATTTGATGCCGGTGCGGTTGCTCATATTTGTAACTCAAAACAGGAGCTGCGGAATAAGCGGAGACTGGCGAAGGACGAGGTGACGATGCGCGTCGGGAATGGTTCCAAGGTCGATGTGATCGCCGTCGGCACGCTACCTCTACATTTACCTACAGGATTAGTTTTAAACCTCAATAATTATTATTTAGTGCCAGCTTTGAGCATGAACATTGTATCTAGATCTCGTTTAATGCGAGATGGCTACTCATTTAAATCTGAGAATAATGGTTGTTCTATTTATATGAGAGATATGTTTTATGGTCATGCCCCACTGGTCAATGGTTTATTCTTATTGAATCTCGAACGTGATGTTACACATATTCATAGTGTGAATGCCAAAAGATGTAAGGTTGATAATGATAGTCCCACATACTTGTGGCACTGCCGCCTTGGTCACATTAGTGTCAAATGCATGAAGAAACTCCATGCAAATGGACTTTTGGAGTCTCTTGATTGTGAATCATTTGACACATGCAAACCATGCCTCATGGGAAAAATGACCAAGACTCCGTTCTTCGGAACAATGGAGCGAACAACCAACTTATTGGAAATCATACATACTGATGTGTGCGGTCCAATGAGCGTTGAGGCTCGCGGTGGTTATCATTATGTTCTCACCCTCACTGATGACCTAAGTAGATATGGGTATGTCTAGTTAATGAAACACAAGTATGAGACCTTTGAAAAGTTCAAGGAATTTCAGAGTGAGGTTGAGAATCAACGTGACAGGAAAATAAAGTTCTTACGATCAGATCATGGAGGGGAATTTTTGAGTCACGAATTTGGCACGCACTTAAGGAAATGTGGAATTGTTTCACAACTAACACCGCCTGGAACACCTCAGCGTAATGGTGTGTCCGAACATCGTAATCATACTATGCTGGACATGGTGCGATCTATGATGTCTCTTACCGACCTACCACTATCATTTTGGGGTTATGCTTTAGAGACTGCCGCATTCACTTTAAATAGGGCTGCGTCGAAATCCGTTGAGACGACACCGTATGAATTATGGTTTGGGAAGAAACCTAAACTGTTGTTTCTGAAAGTTTGGGGATGTGATGCTTATGTCAAGAAACTTCAACCTGAAAAGCTCGAACCCAAGTCGGAAAAATGCGTCTTCATAGGATACCCTAAGGAAACTATTGGGTATACCTTCTACCTCAGATCCGAAGGCAAGATCTTTGTTGCCAAGAATGGATCCTTTCTAGAGAAAGGGTTTCTCTCGAAAGAAGTAAGTGGGAGGAAAGTAGAACTTGATGAGGTACTGCCTCTTGAACCGGAGAGTGGCGCAGCTCGGGAAGATGTTTCTGTGGTGCCTGCACCGACTAGAGAGGAAGTTAATGATGATGATCATGAAACTTCGGATCAAGTTGCTACTGAACTTCGTAGGTCCACAAGGACACGTTCCGCACCAGAGTGGTACGGCAACCCTGTCCTGGAAATCATGTTGTTAGACAATGGTGAACCTTCGAACTATGAAGAAGCGATGGCGGGCCCTGATTCCAACAAATGGATTGAAGCCATGAAATCCGAGATAGGATCCATGTATGAAAACGAAGTACGGACTTTGACAGACTTGCCCGATGATCGGCGAGCCATAGAAAATAAATGGATCTTTAAGAAGAAGACAGACGCGGATGGTAATGTGACCATCTATAAGGCTCGGCTTGTCGCTAAGGGTTACCGACAAGTTCAAGGGGTTGACTACGATGATACCTTCTCACCCGTAGCAAAGCTGAAGTCCGTCCGAATCATGTTAGCAATTGCCGCATTCTATGATTATGAGATATGGCAGATGGACGTCAAAACAGCATTCCTTAATGGTTTCCTTAAGGAAGAATTGTATATGATGCAGACGGAAGGTTTTGTCGATCCTAAGAATGCTAACAAGGTATGCAAGGTCCAGCGCTCAATCTATTGCCTGGTGCAAGCATCTCGGAGTTGGAACATTCGCTTTGATGAGATGATCAAAGCGTTTGGGTTTACGCAGACTTATGGGGAAGCCTGTGTTTACAAGAAAGTGAGTGGGAGCTCTGTAGCATTTCTCATATTATATGTGGATGACATACTATTGATGGGAAATGATATAGAATTCTTGGAAAGCATAAAGGTCTACTTGAATAAGTGTTTTTCAATGAAGGACCTTGGAGAAGCTGCTTACATATTAGGCATCAAGATATATAGAGATAGATCGAGATGCCTCATTGGTCTTTCACAAAGCACATACCTTGACAAGATATTGAAGAAGTTCAATATGGATCAGTCCAAGAAGGGGTTCTTGCCTGTGTTGCAAGGTGTGAGATTGAGCACGGCTCAATGCCCGACCACGGCAGAAGATAGAGAAAATATGAGTGTCATCCCCTATGCCTCGGCCATAGGGTCTATTATGTTTGCCATGCTGTGTACCAGACCTGATGTGAACCTTGCCGTAAGTTTGGTAGGAAGGTACCAAAGTAATCCCGGCATGGAACACTGGACATCGGTCAAGAATATCCTGAAGTACCTGAAAAGGACTAAGGATATGTTTCTCGTTTATGGAGGTGATGAAGAGCTCATCGTAAAGGGTTACGTCGATGCTAGCTTCGACACAGATCTGGATGACTCCAAGTCGCAAACCGGATACGTGTATATTTTGAATGGAGGGGCAGTCAGCTGGTGCAGTTGCAAGCAAAGCGTCGTGGTGGGATCTACATGTGAAGCGGCGTACATGGCAGCCTCGGAGGCAGCACATGAAGCAATCTGGATGAAGGAGTTCATTACCGACCTAGGAGTTATTCCCAATGCGTCGGGCCCGATGACTCTCTTGTGTGACAACACTAGAGCTATTGCCCTTGCCAAGGAGCCCAGGTTTCACAAGAAGACCAGGCATATCAAGCGTCGCTTCAACTCCATTCGTGAAAATGTTCAAGATGGAGACATAGATATTTGTAAAGTGCATACGGACCTGAATGTCGCAGATCCGTTGACTAAACCTCTTCCACGAGCAAAACATGATCAACACCAGAACTCTATGGGTGTTCGATTCATCAAAATGTAACTAGATTATTGACTCTAGTGCAAGTGGGAGACTGTTGGAAATATGCCCTAGAGGCAATAATAAAATGGTTATTATTATATTTCCTTGTTCATGATAATTGTCTATTGTTCATGCTATAATTGTGTTATCCGGAAATCGTAATACATGTGTGAATACATAGACCACAACATGTCCCAAGTGAGCCTCTAGTTGACTAGCTCGTTGATCAATAGATGGTTACGGTTTCCTGACCATGGACATTGGATGTCATTGATAACGGGATCACATCATTAGCAGAATGATGTGATGGACAAGACCCAATCCTAAGCATAGCACAAGATCTTGTAGTCCGTCTGCTAAAGATTTTCTAATGTCAAGTATCATTTCCTTAGACCATGAGATTGTGCAACTCCTAGACACCGTAGGAATGCTTTGGGTGTGCCAAACATCACAACGTAACTGGGTGGCTATAAAGGTGGACTACGGGTATCTCCGAAAGTGTTTGTTCGGTTGGCACGAATCGAGACTGGGGTTTGTCACTCCGTGTGACGGAGAGGTATCTCTGGGCCCACTCGGTAGGACATCATCATAATGATCTCAATGTGATCAAGGAGTTGATCACGAGATGATGTGTTATGGACGAGTAAAGAGACTTGCCGGTAACGAATTTGAACAAGGTATAGGGATACCGACGATCGAATCTCGGGCAAGTATCATACCGGTAGACAAAGGGAATTGTGTACGGGATTGATTGAATCCCCGACATCGTGGTTCATCCGATGAGATCATTGTGGAGCATGTGGGAGCCAACATGGGTATCCAGATCCCGATGTTGGTTATTGGCCGGAGAGATGTCTCGGTCATGTCTACATACCTCCCGAACCCGTAGGGTCTACACACTTAAGGTTCGATGACGCTAGGGTTATAGGGAAAGTTTGTACGTGGTTACCGAATGTTGTTCGGAGTCCCGGATAAGATCCCGGACGTCACAAGGAGTTCCGAAATGGTACGGAGGTGAAGATTTATATATGGGAAGTCATCATACGGTCACCGGAAGTATTCGGGGGTTTGTCGGTATTGTACCGGGACCACCGAAGGGGTTCCGGGGGTCCACCGGGAGGGTCCACCTGCCCCGGAGGGCCCTATGGGCTGTATGTGGTAGGGACCAGCCCCTAAGTGGGCTGGGCGCCATCCCCCTAGGGCCCATGCGCCTAGGGTTGGGGGGGGGAACCCGAAAGGGGGCGCCCCCCTTGGCTTGGGGGGCAAGCCCCCTCCCCTTGGCCGCCGCCCCCTCTATATCTCATCTAGAGGGGTCGCCCCCCTTCCCCTTCACCTATAAATAGAGGGGTGGAGGGAGGGTAGCCGCAACACATCCAAGACGCAGCCGTCCCCCTCTCCAACAGCTCCTCCTCCTTCCGCGGTGCTTGGCGAAGCCCTGCCGGAGTACCACGCTGCTCCAACACCACCACGCCGTCGTGCTGCTACAGGAGTTGTCTTCCCCAACCTCTCCCTCTCTCCTTGCTGGATCAAGGCGTGGCAGACATCACCGGGCTGCACGTGTGTTGAACACGGAGGCGCCATTGTTCGGCACTTAGATCGGAATCAACCGCGATCTTAATCGCTACGAGTACGACTCCTTCATCCGCGTTCTTGTAACGCTTCCGCATCACGATCTTCAAGGGTATGAAGATGCACTCCCCTCTCTCTCGGTTGCTAGTCTCTCCATAGATTGATCTTGGTGATGCGTAGACTTTCTTTTTAATTTCTGCAACGATCCCCAACACTTGACCCACTCCGTTAGCTTAGCACTTGATCGTTTAGTATATTGCTATTGCTTTCTTCATGACTTATACATGTTCCTATGACTATGAGATTATGCAACTCCCGAATACCGGAGGAACACTTTGTGTGCTACCAAACGTCACAACATAACTGGGTGATTATAAAGGTGCTCTACAGGTGTCTCTGATGGTGTTTGTTGAGTTGGCATAGATCGAGATTAGGATTTGTCACTCCGATTGTCGGAGAGGTATCTCTGGGCCCTCTCGGTAATACACATCACTATAAGCCTTGCAAGCAATGCGACTAATGAGTTAGTTGCAGGATGTTGCATTACCGAACGAGTAAAGAGACTTGCCGGTAATGAGATTGAGCTAGGTATTGAGATACCGACGATCGAATCTCGGGCAAGTAACATACCGATGACAAAGGGAACAACGTATGTTGTTATGCAGTTTGACCGATAAGGATCTTCGTAGAATATGAGGGAACCAATATGAGCATCTAGGTTCCGCCATTGGTTATAGACCGGAGATGAGTCTCGATCATGTCTACATAGTTCTCGAACCCGTAGGGTCCGCACGCTTAACGTTCGGTGACGATCGGTATTATGAGTTTATGTGTTTGATGTACCGAAGGTAGTTTGGAGTCCCGGATTTGATCACGGACATGACGAGGAGTCTCAAAATGGTCGAGATGTAAAGATCGATATATTGGAAGCCTATGTTTGGACATCGGAATGGTTCCGGGTGAGATCGGGCATTTACCGGAGTACCGGGAGGTTATCGGAACCCCCCGGGAGGTATATGGGCCTTATTGGGCCATAGTGGGAGAGAGGAGAAGGGAGCATAGGAGGGGGCGCCCCCCCAAGCCCAATCAGAATTGGGTGGGGGTCCGGTGATACGTCTCCAACGTATCTATAATTTTTGATTGATCCATGCTATTATATATTCTGTTTTGGATGTTTAATGGGCTTATTTATACACTTTTATATTATTTTTGGGACTAACCTATTAACCGGAGGCCCAGCCCAAATTGTTATTTTTTTGCCTATTTCAGTGTTTCGCAGAAAAAGGATATCAAACCAAGTCCAAATGGAATGAAACCTTCGGGAACGTGATTTTTGGAACAAACGTGATCCAGAGGACTTGGAGTGGACGTCAAGCAACAGACGAGGAAGCCACGAGGTAGGGGGCGTGCCTACCCCACCCCCCAGGCGCGCCCTGCACCCTCGTGGGCCCCGTGTGGCTCCACCAACCTACTTCTTCCTCCTATATATACCTATGTACCCCCAATCCATCAGAGGCGACCACGAAAACCTAATTCCACCACCGTAACCTTCTGTACCCGTGAGATCCCATCTTGGGGCCTTTTCCGACGTCCTGCCGGAGGGGGCATCGATCATGGAGGGCTTCTACATCAACACCATAGCCTCTCCGATGATGTGTGAGTAGTTTACCTCAGACCTTCGGGTCCATAGTTATTAGCTAGATGGCTTCTTCTCTCTCTTTGGATCTCAATACAAAGTTCTCCTCGATTCTCTTGGAGATCTATTCAATGTAATCTTCTTTTGCGGTGTGTTTGTCGAGATCCAATGAATTGTGGGTTTATGATCAAGATTATCTATGAACATTATTTGAATCTTCTCTGAATTCTTTTATGTATGATTGGTTATCTTTGCAAGTCTCTTCGAATTATCAGCTTGGTTTGGCCTACTAGATTGATCTTTCTTGCAATGGGAGAAGTGCTTAGCTTTGGGTTCAATCTTGCGGTGCTCGATCCCAGTGACAATAGGGGAAACGACACGTATTGTATTGTTGCCATCGAGGATCAAAAGATGGGGTTTATATCATATTGCATGAGTTTATCCCTCTACATCATGTCATCTTGCTTAAAGCGTTACTCCGTTCTTATGAACTTAATACTCTAGATGCATGCTGGAGCGGTCAATGTGTGGAGTAATAGTAGTAGATGCAGAATCGTTTCGGTCTACTTGTCGCAGACGTGATGCCTATATACATGATCATACCTAGATATTCTCATAACTATGCTCAATTCTATCAATTGCTCGACAGTAATTTGTTTACCCACCATAATACTTATGCTCTTGAGAGAAGCCACTAGTGAAACCTATGGCCCCCGGGTCTATTTTCCATCATATTAATCTCTCGTTATTTCCATTACTGTTTACTTGCTTTCTTTACTTTTACTCCTTATCATAAAAATACCAAAAATATTATCTTATCATCTCTATCAGATCTCACTCTCGTAAGTGACCGTGAAGGGATTGACAACCCCTTTATCGCATTGGTTGCGAGGTTCTTATTTGTTTGTGTAGGTGCAATGGACTTGGGTGTGACCTCCTACTGGATTGATACCTTGGTTCTCAAAAACTAAGGGAAATACTTATGCTACTTTACTGCATCACCCTTTCCTCTTCAAGGGAAAACCAACGCAGTGCTCAAGAGGTAGCAAGAAGGATTTCTGGTGCCATTGCCGGGGAGGTGTGCGCCAAGACAAGTCAAGACATACCAAGTACCCATCACAAACTCTTATCCCTCACATTACATTATTTGCCATTTGCCTCTCGCTTTCCTCTCCCCCACTTCACCCTTGCCGTTTTATTCGCCCTCTTTTTCCCTTCGCTTCTTTTTCGCTTGCTTCTTGTTTGCTCGTGTGTTGGGTTGCTTGCTTGTCACGATGGCTCAAGATAATACTAAATTGTGTGACTTTGCCAATACCAACAACAATGATTTTCTTAGCACTCCGATTGCTCCTCTTACCGAAGCTGAATCTTGTGAAATTAATGCTGCTTTGTTGAATCTTGTCATGAAAGATCAATTCGCCGGCCTTCCTAGTGAAGATGCCGCTACCCATCTAAATAGCTTTGTTGATTTGTGTGATATGAAAAAGAAGAAAGATGTGGATAATGATATTGTTAAATTGAAGCTATTTCCGTTTTCTCTTAGAGATCGTGCTAAAACTTGGTTTTCGTCTTTGCCTAAAAATAGTATTGATTCTTGGAATAAGTGCAAAGATGCTTTTATCTCTAAGTATTTTCCTCCAGCTAAAATTATCTCTCTTAGAAACGATATTACGGATTTTAAGCAACTTGATCATGAACATGTTGCACAAGCTTGGGAGAGAATGAAATTATACGTAATTGCCCTACTCATGGTTTGAACTTATGGATGATTATACAAAAATTTCATGCCGGATTGAATTTTGCTTCTACAAATCTTTTAGATTCGGCCGCGGGAGGCACTTTTATGGAAATCACTTTAGGAGAAGCTACTAAACTCCTAGATAATATTATGGTTAATTATTCTCAATGGCACACTGAAAGATCTACTAGTAAAAAGGTGCATGCGATAGAAGAAATTAATGTTTTGAGTGGAAAAATGGATGAACTCATGAAATTGTTTGCTAATAAGAGTGTTTCTTCTGATCCCAATGATATTCCTTTGTCTACTTTGATTGAAAATAATAATGAATCTATGGATGTGTATTTTGTTGGTAGGAATAATTTTGGTAACAACGCTTATAGAGGGAATTTTAATTCTAGGCCGTATCCTAGTAATTCCTCTAATAATTATGGTAATTCCTACAACAAATCTTATGGAAATTTTAATAAGTTGCCCTCTGATTTTTAGACTAGTGTTAAAGAGTTTATGAATTTCCAAAAGAATTTCAATGCCTTGCTTGAAGAAAAATTGCCTAAGATTGATGAATTGGCTGGGAACGTGGATAGAATTTCTCTTGATGTTGATTCTTTGAAACTTAGATCGATTCCACCTAAGCATGATATCAATGAGTCCCTCAAAGCCATGAGAATTTCCATTGATGAGTGCAAAGAAAGAACCGCTAGGATACGTGCTAAGAAAGATTGCTTTGTGAAAGCGTGTTCTTCTAGTTTTATGAGAATAAAGATGAAGATCTAAAAGTTATTGATGTGTCCCCTATTAAATCTTTGTTTTGCAATATGAATCTTGATAATGATGGGACTGGAGATGAGTCAACTTTAGTTAGAAGGCGTCCCAAAAATTCGGAGTTTTTAGATCTTGATGCAAAATTTGGTAAAAGTGGGATTGAAGTGGTCAAACTTTAGGTATCAATTAACCCACTATCTTGGATTTCAAGAATTTAATTATGATAATTGCTCCTTGATAGATTGTATTCCCTTGTTGCAATCTGTGCTAAATTCTCCTCATGCTTACAGTCAAAATAAAGCTTTTACTAAACATATCGTTGACGCTTTGATGCAATCTTGTGAAGAAAAACTTGAGTTGGAAGTTTCCATCCCTAGAAAAATTTATGATGAATGGGAACTACAATTAAAATTAAAATTAAAGATCATGAATGCTATGCTTTGTGTGATTTGGGTGCTAGTGTTTCCACGATTCCAAAAACTTTATGTGATTTGTTAGGTTTCCGTGAATTTGACGATTGTTCTCTAAACTTGCACCTTGCGGGTTCCACCATTAAGAAACCTATGGGAAGAATTAATGATGTTCTTATTGTTGCAAATAGGAATTATGTGCCCGTAGACTTCATTGTTCTTGATATAGATTGCAATCCTTCATGTCCTATTATTCTTGGTAGACCTTTCCTTAGAACGATCGGTGCAATTATTGATATGAAGGAAGGGAATATTAGATTCCAATTTCCGTTAAGGAAAGGCATGGAACACTTCCCTAGAAAGAAAATTAAATTACCATATGAATCTATTATGAGAGACACTTATGGATTGCCTATCAAAGATGGCAATACCTAGATCTATCCTTGCTTTTACGCCTAGCTAGGGGCGTTAAACGTAGCGCTTGTTGGGAGGCAACCCAATTTTATTTTTAGTTTTTTTTGCTTTTTGGTTCTGTTTAGGAATAAATATTTAATCTAGCCTCTCATTATATTTGTTTTTGTGTTTTAATTAGTGTTTGTGCCAAGTTAAACCTATAGGATCTTCTTGGATGATAGTTATTTGATCTTGCTGAAAATTCCAGAAACTTTCTGTTCACGAAAACAATTGTTAAAAATCACCAGAACGTGATAAAATACTGATTCCAATTGCAGTAGACCAGTAAACAAATTATCTAGGTCGTCCTATTTTGGTAGAATTTTTGGAGGTCCAGAAGTTTGCGTTAGTTACAGATTACTACAGACTATTTTGTTTTTGACAGATTCTGTTTTCCGTGTGTTGTTTGCTTATTTTGATGAATCTATGGCTAGTAAATTAGTTTATAAACCATAGAGAAGTTGGAATACAGTAGGTTTAACACAAATATAAATAAGAATGAGTTCAATACAGTACCTTGAAGTGGTGTTTTTTTTATTTCGCTAACGGAGCTCACGAGATTTTCTGTTAAGTTTTGTGTTGTGAAGTTTTCAAGTTTTGGGTAAAAGATTTGATGGATTATGGAACAAGGAGTGGAAAGAGCCTAAGCTTGGGGATGCCCAAGGCACCCCAAGGTAAATCCAAGGACACCAAAAAGCCAAAGCTTGGGGATGTCCCGGAAGGCATCCCCTCTTTCGTCCTCACCCATCGGTAACTTTACTTGAAGCTATATTTTTATTCACCACATGATATGTGTTTTGCTTGGAGCGTCTTGTATGATTTGAGTCTTTGTTTGTTAGTTTGCCACAATCATCCTTGCTGTACACACCTTTTGAGAGAGACACACATGATTCGGGATTTGTTAGAATACTCTATGTGCTTCACTTATATCTTTTGAGCTATATAGTTTTTGCTCTAGTGCTTCACTTATATCTTTTAGAGCACGGCGGTGGTCGTATTTTATAGAAATTATTGATCTCTCATGCTTCACTTATATTACTTTGGGAGTCTTAAACAGCATGGTAATTTGCTTTATTTGTGAAATTAATCTTCCATATTGAGTTCATTAAATATCATGAGAAGTTAGATACTTGAAAAGTGTTTTGAGATATAAAGGTGGTAATATTAGAGTGTGCTAGTTGAGTAATTGTGAAATTGAGAAATACTTGTGTTAAAGTTGGCAAGTCCCGTAGCATGCACATATGGTAAAAGTTGTGTTAAAATTTTGACACATAGGTGTTCTTTTATTGCTTTCCTTATGAGTGGCGGTCGGGGACGAGCGATGGTCTTTTCCTACCAATCTATCCCTCTAGGGGCATGCGTAGTAGTACTTTGCTTCGAGGGCTAATAAACTTTTGCAATAAGTATATGAGTTCTTTATGACTAATGTGAGTCCATGGATTATATGCACTCTCAACCTTCCACAATTTTTTAGCCTCTACGGTACCGCGCATTGCCCTTTCTCACCTTGAGAGTTGGTGCAAACTTCGCCGGTGCATCCAAACCCCGTGATATGATAAGCTCTATCACACATAAGCCTCCTTATATCTTCCTCAAAACAGCCACCATACCTACCTATCATGGCATTTCCATAGCCATTCCGAGATATATTGCCATGCAACTTTCCACTATCCGTTTATTATGACACGCTTCATCATTGTCATATTGCTTTGCATGATCATGTAGTTGACATCGTATTTTGTGGCAAGGCCACCATTCATAATAATTTCATACATGTCACTCTTGATTCATTGCATATCCCGGTACACCGCCGGAGGCATTCACATAGAGTCATATTTTGTTCTAAGTATTGAGTTGTAATTGTTGAGTTGTAAATAATAAAAGTGTGATGATCATCATTATTAGAGCATTGTCCCATGTGAGGAAAGGATGATGGAGACTATGATTCCCCCACAAGTCGGGATGAGATTCCGGACTAAAAAAGGGTGGGGGAGAAGAGGCCAAGAAAAAAAAAGAATGCCCAAAGAAAAAAAAGAGAAAAAATGAGAGGAAAAGAGAGAAGGGATAATGTTACTATCCTTTTTCCACACTTGTGCTTCAAAGTAGCACCATGAACTTCATGATAGAGAGTCTCCTATGTTGTCACTTTCATATACTAGTGGGAATTTTTCATTATAGAACTTGGCTTGTATATTCCAATGATGGGCTTCCTCAAAATGCCCTAGGTCTTCGTGAGCAAGCAAGTTGGATGCACACCCACTTAGTTTCTTCTATTGAGCTTTCATATATTTATAGCTCTAGTGCATCCGTTGCATGGCAATCCCTACTCCTCTCATTGACATCAATCGATGGGCATCTCCATAGCCTATTGATTAGCCGCGTCAATGTGAGACTTTCTACCTTTTTTGTCTTCTCTCATAACCCCCATCATTATACTTTACTCCACCCATAGTGCTATATCCATGGCTTGCGCTCATGTATTGCGTAAGAGTTGAAAAGGCTGAAGCGCGTTAAAAGTATGAACCAATTGCTCGGCTTGTCATCGGGGTTATGCATGATGAGAACGTTTGTGTGACAATATTGAAACATGGCCTAACTATATGATTTTGTAGGGATAAGCTTTCTTTGGCTATGTTATTTTGATAACAGATAATTGCTTGGTCAGCATGTTTGAAGTATTATTGTTTTTATGTCAACATTAAACTTTTATCTTGAATCTTTCGGATCTAAATATTCATGCCACAATAAAAAGATTTACATTGAGAATTATGCTAAAAAGCATTCCACATCAAAAAATTTGTTTTTATCATTTACCTACTTGTTGGGGATATTACTACTGGTATAAACCGGCCAGGAGAGGCCGGGTTATCTCCGTAATGAGTTATTTATATTTGAAGCCCATGAAGAAAAGGAGTGTGGCGCTTTACGAAGGCCCAGGGCCCAAAGGCGGATTAGGGCCTATAGACATAAACCGCCATATAATATGAACTTGTGTTGTAAGATAAGAAAGGGTAGAAACCGAGCCGGACACGTTTATGAGCCGGCCTTGGGATTCTGTAAACCATCGGGCGTCAACCTGTGTATATAAAGGGACGACTCGGCGGCGGTTTAGGGACAACAAACAACAACTCGAGAGCCAGGCATAGCGGATTCGCTCCCTGGTCATTGAAACCCTAGCAATTCCACAACAACTGGATTATGCCTTTACCTTCACCGCAAGGGGCCAAACCAGTATAAACTCCCTGCGTCCTTTGTCCACTTTAACCCCTTTAAGCTAACCCGTCGCGATGGCTCCACGACTAAGTCCTTTCACTAGGACATCTGCCGTGACAAAACCACGATAGTTGGCGCCCACCGTGGGGCTATCGCATGATGGTTTCGAGTTCTTAGAGGGCAGCTTCGAAGGGCTCAAGGGATACGCTATGGGACGGATAACTAAGAGTCGTCGCGCCAAGCTCTACATCGACGACGCGGGCTGGGGCCCCAAGGCCGGCTCAATTGAGTATGGGTACCGGGTCCCCTTCGGCGGCATTCACGTTTTCATCGGCAAGATCGGCGAACCGGGCCCTGAGCCGGACATCTGCACCGACATCATCGAAACGCCTCAGCGTGTGAGACCCGCCCGGGTTCAGCCTGCCATGAAGCGTGCCTTCATGGGAGTCATCCACGGAACGGAATCTGAGGTTAGATCGGCATTTGGTGGTGAGACCGTCGTTTACTCTGATGACGAGTCATCGGCCGGAGAGACCGAGTCATTGTACCAGTTGCAAGATGGCCGGATTGGGGGCTGTTCCGATGGCGACAGTATTCCAGATCCCTTTGATCTGCCGAGCCGGGTTGCGATCTTCATGGCCGATACACAGCCTGCGCAGCACTCTTCGACTGCAGTAGTGATGATTTCCGGATCAGTAGCAATGACAGCAGCCGAGGCAGGAGGCCCTGTGCGACCGCCGGCTCATGCTTTGTCCGACTTGTTTGATGCTTTGGCAACCTTGCTAGCAGAAGTTAATCCGGCAAATCAGGATGAGCATAATGCGAAAATCGCAAAAGTAAAGGATCAGATAACTCAGACCAAGGCGGACCTGGCAGCTGAGGATACCAGGATGGCCGCAGAGCGGGCTGAGTTGGAGGCACAAGCTTATCGGCTTATGCTGGATCAGAGCGCGTCAAACGATGTCATGAGGAGAAGGTACCGGTCTCACCTGCCTCCGGTTTATGAGGCAAGGAATCTCTTTAACACACCAGGAGCAGGAACCAGTAATCAGCCAGTGGTAAACCGGGTGGAGGCACCTGGAACAGGGGCGCCAGTTCAGCCGCATCCGATAGATCCGCATTGTCAGAACAACGTCCTGTCACAGCACGTCCCAACACCACCGGGTCATTACTCTAACCCGTTGGATAACATTGTTGCCGCCGCTTCATGATTGGTAGCTCTCCCGATCGAAGGCGAGTCTCCGGTAGCAGTTGAGACATGACACTACTCGAGGACGAGCAGGAATTAAGCTTGGGGATGCTTGATACGTCTCCAACGTATCTATATTTTTTTATTGTTCCATGCTATTATATATTCTGTTTTGGTTGTTTAATGGGCTTATTTATACACTTTTATATTATTTTTGGGACTAACCTATTAACCAGAGGCCCAGCCCAAATTGCTGTTTTTTTTGCCTATTTCAGTGTTTCGCGGAAAAAGGATATCAAATGGAGTCCAAATGGAATGAAACCTTCGGGAATGTGATTATTGGAACAAACGTGATCCAGAGGACTTGGAGTGGACGTCAAGAAACAGATGAGGAAGCCACGAGGTAGGGGGGGGCGCGCCTACCCCCCAGGCGCACCCTCCACCCTCGTGGACCCCTCGTGGCTCCACCGACCTACTTCTTCCTCCTATATATACCTACGTACCCCCAAACCATCAGAGGCGACCATGATAACCTAATTCCACCGCCGCAACCTTCTGTACCCGTGAGATCCCATCTAGGGGCCTTTTCTGGCATCCTGCCGGAGGGGGCATCGATCACGGAGGGCTTCTACATCAACACCATAGCCTCTCCGATGATGTGTGTGTAGTTTACCTCAGACCTTCGGGTCCATAGTTATTAGCTAGATGGCTTCTTCTCTCTCTTTGGATCTCAATACAAAGTTCTCCTCGATTCTCTTGGAGATCTATTCGATGTAATCTTCTTTTGCGGTGTGTTTGTCGAGATCCGATGAATTGTGGGTTTATGATCAAGATTATCTATGAACAATATTTGAATCTTCTCTGAATTCTTTTATGTATGATTGGTTATCTTTGCAAGTCTCTTCGAATTATCAGTTTGGTTTGGCCTACTAGATTGATCTTCCTTGCAATGGGAGAAGTGCTTAGCTTTGGGTTTAATCTTGCGGTGCTCGATCCCAGTGCAGTAGGGGAAACGACACGTATTGTATTGTTGCCATCGAGGATAAAAAGATAGGGTTTATATCATATTGCATGAGTTTATCCCTCTACATCATGTCATTTTGCTTAAAGCGTTACTCCGTTCTTATGAACTTAATACTCTAGATGCATGCTGGATAGCGGTCGATGTGTGGAGTAATAGTAGTAGATGCAGAATTGTTTCGGTCTACTTGTCGCAGACGTGATGCCTATATACATGATCATACCTAGATATTCTCATAACTATGCTCAATTCTATCAATTGCTCGACAGTAATTTGTTTACCCACCGTAATACTTATGCTCTTGAGAGAAGCCACTAGTGAAACCTATGGCCCCCGGGTCTATTTTCCATCATATTAATCTCCCATTATTTCCATTACTGTTTACTTGCTTTCTTTACTTTTACTCCTTATCATAAAAATACCAAAAATATTATCTTATCATCTCTATCAGATATCACTCTCGTAAGTGACCGTGAAGGGATTGACAACCCCTTTATCGCGTTGGTTGCGAGGTTCTTATTTGTTTGTGTAGGTGCAAGGGACTTGGGCGTGACCTCCTAATGGATTGATACCTTGGTTCTCAAAAACTGAGGGAAATACTTACGCTACTTTACTGCATCACCCTTTCCTCTTCAAGGAAAAACCAACGCAGTGCTCAAAAGGTAGCATCCGCCCCCCTGTCCTTCCTCCTTACTCCCCCTTCCTTCCACTCCTAGTCCAACTAGGGAGGGGGGAATCCTACTCCCGGTGGGAGTAGGACTCCCCTTGGGGTGCGCCTAGGAGGCCGGCCCTCTCCCTCTACTCCACTCCTTCATATACGGGGGAGGGGGGCACCCCATAGACACACAAGTTGATCATTGATCTCTTAGCCGTGTGCGGTGCCCCCCTCCACCATAATTCACCTCGGTCATATTGTTGCAGTGCTTAGGGGAAGCCCTACGCCGGTAGCTTCATCATCACCGTCATCACGCCGTCGTGCTGACGAAGCTCTCCCTCGACACTCTGCAGGATCGTGAGTTCATGGGACGTCACCGAGCCGAAGGTGTGCAGATCGTGGAGGTGTCGTACCTTCGGTGCTAGGATCGATCGACCGTGAAGGCGTACGACTACATCAACTGCGTTGTCATAACGCTTCCGCTTACGGTCTACGAGGGTACGTAGACAACACTCTCCCCTCTCGTTGCTATGCATCACCATGATCTTTCGTGTGCGTAGGATTTTTTTTGAAATTACTACATTCCCCAACAAGCCAGTCCACCCAAGCGCGAGGACGATCACCTGTGACACAACGCAAATACATGGCAATCACCTTATTACCACCCCGAATTGGCTGTCCGTCTGAGGGTGGAAGGCCGTGCTAGGCGGAGCTTCACGCCCGCCATCCGAAAGAGATCGCGCCAGACATGCCCCATGAACACTGGGTCCCGGTCGCTGACGATCGAGGAGGGAAACCCGTGGAGGCGGATGATGCCGTCGAAGAAGGCACGTGCCAAGGACTCGGCGTTGTAGGGATGGCCGAGCGCGATGAAGTGAGCGTACTTGGAGAAGCGGTCGACCACCATGAGGATGACGGACTTGCCTCCCACCTTGGGGAGGCCCTCGATGAAGTCCATGGAGATATCAGCCCAAACCTGAGAGGGCACCTCCAAGGGTTGTAGCAGACCAGTCGGCCGCAGCGTCTCCGTCTTGTTGCGCTGGCATGTCACACAAGACCGCACTCAGTCCCGGACCAGGGCCCGATCACCGGGGATGTAGAAGTCGGCGTGGAGACGGTGGAGGGTCTTCTGCACACCCTCGTGGCCGGCCAAGTGTGCCAGCAGCAGAACCTGGTGACGGAGGTGGCCGTGGTCCGGCACGAAGAGATGGCGCCCATGCAGGAGCAAGCCATCCACTGGGCGCCATGGCTCCTCTAGGTTGCTGCATCAAGGCACTGCCGAAGGAGCTGAGCGTCCGGCACGTCCGCGGTGGCCCTGCGGATGTCGGCAAAGAGGGCGAAGGAGGGCCCCGAGCGGATGCAGAGCGGCGCCCCATCGGAGTCGCCGACGGCTGCGTCGTGGTCGGCGTCACGGCGAGACAGGGCATCGGCCACGGTGTTAAGGTGGCCCGGACGATACACGACGATGAAGTCGAAGACAAAGAGCTTGCTGATCCACTAGTGATGCGGCACGGTAGACATCTTCTGGTTCAATAAGAACTTGAGGCTGTAGTGATCCGTGCGAATCCGGAACAAACGACCCCAAAGATAGGGCCGCCAGTGGCGCACAGCCTGCACCAAGCCAAGGAGCTCCCTCTCATAGGCGGCGAGCTTAAGATGGCGCATGGCGAAAGGCCTGCTAAAGAACGTGAGCGGTCCGTCGCCCTGATGAAGGACGGCGCCGAACCCCACACCGGAGGCGCCGCAGTCCACGACGAACGGGCGGTCGAAGTCCGACATCTGGAGGACGGGAACCGTCATGAGGGCCCCCTTGAGAGCCTCGAATGCCTCTGTCGCCTCCGCGTCCCAGGCAAAGGCGTCGCGACACAGCAGGTGCATGAGCGGGGATGCGATGAGGCCGAACTCCCGGATAAATTTCCAGTAGTACCCCGTGAGGCCCAGGAAGCCGCGGAGAGCTCGCGGTGAGTGCGGTGTCGGTCAGGCCGCGACGGCCGCCACCTTGTCAGTGTCCATAGCAACCCCCTCGGCCGAGATGACGTGGCCGAGGTAGGTGACTGAAGGCGTCCCGAACGAGCACTTCGAGCGCTTAAGATGAAGATGGTGCGCTCGAAGCTCGTTGAAGACGATGGCGACGTGCTGAAGGTGCTCCGCCCACGAGGCGCTGTAGATAAGAATGTCATCGAAGAAAACGAGCACAAACCGGTGCAAGTAGGGGTGGAGGACATCGTTCATCAAAGCTTGGAAGCTCGTCGGGGCGTTGGAGAGGCCAAAAGGCATCACCAGGAACTCAAAATGGCCGTGATGAGTCCGAAACGCCGTCTTGGCGACATCGTCCGGGTGCATCCGCACCTGGTGGTAGCCCGTTCAGAGGTCGAGCTTGGTGAAGAAGTGTGCCCCATGTAGCTCGTCCAGGAGCTCGTCGACCACCGGGATAGGAAACTCGTCCTTGAGTGCACTACAAAAAAAGACACATCCGTGACATTTTGGGCCGAACGAATTTTTTTTCTGTCATACATATGACACTTCTATGACGATAATTGTGACAAAACCCGGTATCATCATAGATGTGGTGGGCTCCTACTTCTATGACAAAAAATCATGACAGAAAATGGGCTTTTCGTCCTAGGCGGGCCGGAGACGCAGCTGCATGACATTCTTTGGGCCGTCCATGACAGAAAAAACCGTGGTAGAAGCGAGGGCGAGGAAAATTTCGGGGAGTTCCCGGTTACGGTGGGAGGTCGGGGGCCGAGTGATGCGCGCTTCTCTCGTACACGTACGCGCGTGTGTGCGAGGCGTTGGCTCTAACTGAACCCGAGCGATCGCACTGCAGGCTACGCGTTACTGAACCCGAGCGATCGATCGATGGCTATTAACTGAACCCGATCGAGCGATTCCTTCGCTACTGCTACTAACTGAAGCCGATCGATGCTGCCTCTGGATGAACAGTGAGTGTTGCTGGGGCGGTTTGGATGAATAGTTCCTGGTGGGGGTGGATGAACAGGACCCCGTGGTGTTGCCTCTGGATGAACATGACCCCTATCGATCGAGCCGGTTGGGGCTGGATGAACAGGACCCCGTGGTGGGCAGGATGAACAGGACCACCCCGTGGAGGGCAGAATGAACAGTAGACGGTGGAGGGCTGGATGAACAGTAGCCCATGGAGGGATGGTTGAACAGGAGCCCATGGAGAGAGCTGGTTGAACAGTAGCCGGTAGAGTAGCGCGTGGTGGACACTGGATGAACAGGAGCCCGTGGATGAACAGTCGCAGGTGGAGGCTGGAGGAGGTCGATGGTGGATGAATAATAGCCCATGGAGGCTGGAGGGGGTCGACGGTGGAGATGAACAGTATCCCGTGGAGTCCCGTTTTGCGGTACGCCACACCCCTCCCGATGAACAGGACCCCTGTTTCGACCGTAGCGCTCCAACACAAGTCCGTTTCCTCCGTTTTGCGATACGCCACACCCCTCCCGATGAACAGGCCGTTTCGACCGTAGGAGGTCCGTTTCCTCCGTTTTGCGGTACGCCAGACCCCTCCCGATGAACAGGATCCCATTTCAAATGTGGCCGGTCGAACACAAGGTCGTTTCCTCCGTTCTGCGGTACGCCAGGCCTCGTTTCCATCGGCTGTTCCGTCCAAGCCCTCCCGATGAACACGACGACGCATTCCGTTCCGACCCAGCCGGTCGGCTCCCACGCGTTCCGTTGCCTCCCGATGAACACGACGCATTCCGTTGCCTCCCCATGAACATGACGCATTTCGTTGCCTCCCCATGAACACGACGACGACGTTGTTTCTCCGTTCCGACCCAGCCATGTACACGAGCCCTGGCCGTACGTATGCGCGAGTAGGCATTCGAGGCCCCGCCCGTATGTACACTTACGTGGCCGTATTTTCTTTCTTGCACCCTGGCCGCTATACGTACGTGTACATGCTACGTGCGCGCCTCTACTACGACACGTACACGCCTCTACTACGATACGTGCGCGCCTCTACATCCACCAGTATATATGTACGTACACGTTCGCGACCAGAATGACAACGCTACGTACCCTTCGACTAGGTGGGTCCCGACTGTCAGGCACTTCCTTGCCTGCGAAGATGTAGCTGGTGGGTCCCAGCAGTCAGGGGGGCGAATCGTTTTTTTGCCCGGACGCACTTCCTTGCGTGCGAAGATGTAGCTGGTGGGTCCCAGCAGTCAGTGGCAAATGTTTTTTTTCGCGAAATACGGTGGCCCGTCCGGCGGGTCCCAGCTGTCAGGTGGAGGAATAATTATTTTGCACGTAATAAGGAGGCACTTCCTTGCTGCGGTCGTGGACCCAGCTGTCAGCCACTCCACGTACAGTCCATGTCCGATGGAAGCCGTTCCTTGACCACGTTGACCACGCCGCGCCGAGAGCACCAGGGCGGTGGACGACGGCGAGGCCTAGGAAGGGGACGACGCGGAGCCGGGGAAGACGCGGCAGTGGATGCCCACGCGTAGAGGAGTATGAGGGTTCACTGGTTCGCTGCGGTGTGAAGCTGCCGTCGCCGCAGAATAACAGGGGGTGTGGGTGAGTAGAGGGATGGCCTGGCCAGCGGTGGGAGTAGTAGGGGGCGGTGAGGCCTCCCCCGCATCGCAGCCAGCCATAGGAGGCAGGAGTACGAGGCACGATCGGCGCTGGTTTGGGCGGCTGGAGCAAGAAGACCAGAGGTTGAAGAAGCACTACGGCCGTTGGATGGACATCGTACGGTCACTGGAGCTAGAATCGTGCATATTGACTAAGTTGACAAAGCCCTCCGTCCCCGTCAACTTAGTAGGCCCACAAGTCAACCTGCCACTATACTGGGTCCCAGCTAACAGGGGGAGTATTCATTTTTTTGTGCGTAATAAGGAGGCACTTCCTTGCCTGCGAAGATATAGCTGGTGGGTCCGAGCTGTCAGCGGCGGTAATGTTTTTTTCACAAAATACAGAGGCCCTTTCGGTGGGTCCCTGATGTCAGGTGGAGGAATCATTATTTTGCGCGTAATAAGGAGGCATTTCCTTGCGTGCAGCCGTGGACCCAGCTGTCGGGCTCTCCACGTACAGTCCACTTCAGATGCATGTCGGTCGTTGACCACGTTGACCAGGCCGCGCCGAGAGCACCAGGGCGGTGGACGACGGCGAGGCCTAGGAAGGGAACGACACGGAGGCAGGGAAGACTCGGCAGTTGTTTCCCACGCGGAGGGGAGTACGACTGTACGAGGGTTTACTGGTTCGTCTGCCATCGCCGGAGAATAACAGCAGGTGTGGGTGAGTAGAGGGATGGCTAGGCCAGTTCTGGGAGTACGGTGGGGCGGTGAGGCCTGCGCGGCAGCACAGCCGGCCGCGGGGAGGAGGGAGCAGGCAGTCCCGCCGGCGCTTCTTTGAGCGGCTGGAGCAGGAAGAGTAGAGATTGAAGAAGCACGACGGCCGTTCGATGGACATCCAACAGTCACTACTTGTGCGCCAACCTTTTTTAGGAAAGCCTCAAATCTGTGGAAAACAGCATACAGCCCATCTGCCATTATTTCTAATAATTTACATCCCATTTGCTAATTCTTAAGGTTTTTTTGGAGCCCGTATTCTTTTTGTTAGCATTACAGCCCATATTGTGGCCACGGTTAAAAAATTATATGAAATTTTGCATATTTCGGTGCGGTCCGAACTGTTTTTAATCCTGAAATTTCGACTCACATTCAAACTGATTTTAAAAATAAATGTATATCAATATAAAATCCAACAAATTCTCCACGCATAAAAATTAAGGTAATTTAAAATCTTGAAATGAAAAATATATATTTGAAACTAATTGCTGGTTTGATGTGTTTTAAAAATGTACAGCCCATTTCTCATTACTGATAGGCCATTTTCTCGGCCAGCCGAATGAAGCTCTCCTCGTCTTGAAAGATTTGCAGCCCAACAGGCCTGAGAAAGCGACTTACTTGGCAAATCACAAAAAAATTGGGCTGTGGCCGTGGACCCAAGTGTCAGCCTCTCCACGTACAGTACTCTTCCGATGGAAGTCGGTCGTTGACCACATTGACCACGCCGCACCGAGAGCACCAAGGCGGTGGACGATGGCGAGGCCTAGGAAGGGGACGACGCGGAGCCGGGGAAGACGCGGAAGTGGATGCCCACATGGAGAGGAGTACGAGGGTTCACTGGTTCGGCTGCGGCGTGAGCCTGCCGTCGCCGCAGAATAACAGGGGGTGTGGGTGAGTAGAGGGATACCCTGGGCCAGCGGTGGGAGTAGTAGGGGGCGGTGAGGCCTCCGCGGCATCACAACCGGCCACGAGAGGCAGGAGCACGCGGCACGAGCGGCGCTACTTTGGGCGGCTGGAGCAAGAAGACCAGAGGTTGAAGAAGCACTATGGCCGTTGGATGGACATCGTACGGTCACTGGAGCTAGAATCGTTCATATTGACTAAGTTGACGAAGCCCTCCGTCCTTGTCAACTTAGTAGGCCCACAAGTCAGCCACCCACTATGGTGGGTCCCAGCTAGCAGGGGGTATTCATTTTTTGGTGCGTAATAAGGAGGCACTTCCTTGCGTGCGAAGATATAGCTGGTGGGTCCGACCTGTTAGCGGGGGGAACGTTTTTTCGCGAAATACAGAAGCCCTTCCCACGTACAGTGCGTAATAAGGAGGAACTTTCCTTGCGTGCAACCATGGACCTCGTGGGCCCCAGCCGTCAGGCTCTCCACGTACAGTCCTCTTTCGATGACTCTCGTATGTTGACCACGCCGCGCCGAGTGCACCGAGGCGGTGGACGACGGCGAGGCCCCAGACTGGAATGACCCGGAGATGGGGAAGACGCGGCAGTGGAGTCGCAGACACAGAGGAGTGGGAAACTTGACTGGTTCGGGTGCGGGGTGGGCCTACACTCGGCAGAGAATAACAGGAGGTGCGGAGTGGAGGGATGGCCTGGCCGTCGGCGGGGTAGCGTTTCGCTGAGGAGCGCAAAACAACGCCGCTGGATGCCGAAGGCTGGAGCAGGCGGTTCCGGCAGCGCTGGGGGGAGAAGATAAGAGATTGAAGAAGAATGCCGGCCGTTGTATGTAAATCCAACGCCTTCTTAGGCTTCGACCTACTGGCCCACATGTTAGCCAGTCCATTTGTTTTTTTAGTCCATTTGGTGGGCTGGGTGAAACAATGATGTAGCATCTATGCAGCCCGTTTAAATCCCATTTGCATTTTTCTCGAAATCCGCTGACTTGCTGGGCTGGGTGAAAATATCAAGTTGGGCTAGACGGAGAAATGTTATAAAAACATAAACACATGATTGCACGTCAGTAAAATCTTTGCAAGCTTATGTACGCAATCACTAGGAGTTAACTTGCCAAGTTATATATAAACAATTATTATTATTATTTTGTAAGAACTTTCAACTTACGAAATAAAATATCATTTTAATTTGATGAGTTAATAGTACGTGGGGTATTATTATTTTTTAGGCCAGACGTGGGACAGTTGAGTTGGTTCTAGGGGAAAGTACTGGGAGAAAACTCAGTTTACATCGAAAAAGAAAGTGGGAGAAAATTCAGAGACCTGCTGGGTCCACCTGAGGAGGGGAATATGTTGGGAGGAAGGAGATTCAAAGCACGGCAGCCGAGTGAACTATTTTTTTTACGGACAAGTGAACTAGTTTACATACATAAGCAAATAGCCACTAAAAAAGCAATCAGGTTAATGGGTTCTTAAAAGAAATATTTCGGACAAAACAGATAATTACGACACATAGGCTAATGCATGAAACACTTAGATGATAAAGGTGCTTATAAACAGATAAAGTACAACATCTAGACCTTCCTGGCACGCTTGATCATGACGCTGCGGCTGTCCGTGTACTCATCGGTTACGGGAAGCAGACACGCCCTCATGTCCAAGATCTGCCTGTACATGTCGTAGCATGCGTATGCGTCCTTGGCCGCATAGGTTATGTAGGCTAGATTCAGAGGTACCTCCCACGTGTTCAGGTCGTCTTCTTTCATGTTGGCGTATCAGGGGTCAATGATGGTCTCAGCGAGGTCAACCACGGAGTCCT
This sequence comes from Aegilops tauschii subsp. strangulata, assembly GCF_002575655.3. Classification (NCBI taxonomy): domain Eukaryota; kingdom Viridiplantae; phylum Streptophyta; class Magnoliopsida; order Poales; family Poaceae; genus Aegilops; species Aegilops tauschii. The sequence continues at coordinate 45,222,856 of NC_053038.3, read as the reverse complement.
TCTCCTGCCCGTTGCTGAGATCTTGTATTGCTTCTGGATGTCGACAAGCTTGTTGCACCAGATGGCCGAATCATCGCGTTCTTCCTTCTCTCCACCGTAGCAAAGGTGCAGTCGGCGCTGCCGATGAAACGGGCGAATGCTCCAGAACCTGGTGCAGCCATAGGACTGAGGCGAGGCAGAGCTTCACCGAGTCCGTATCGTTGGTGTACATCACATTCAACTTGGTGCAGCCATAGGATTGAACGGCGAACTCAAAGGGGAACTCCTTGCTGAAGTCCATCTCCAGCAGGCTCACCCCTCGGATCGCCATTGGAGTCTCTTCGAGTGAACGAGTGTGTAGGCGGCGGCAGCAGTTCGTTTTTCAGCTCTTGGGGAACTGGATTCAACAGTAAGCTGAGTGTGTACAGGCGACAACAGTTACTACCCCTCCCTCGTCTGCTGCATGCCCGGCAGAAGATGCACCCTCGGCCACACGTCGGTTCACGAGCGGGTCTGTATTGGTACTGTAATAATAGGAGTTAGTGGTCACTTTACTTAAATTTAATTAGCTTTAATAGAAATTTATACTTAAAACAAGCAATGCATTCGCTCGTTCTATCAGTGCCACAGGATCAACATGCACAACAATTAGAATTATTATTCTCAAGACGCTCACGATCAGCACATTTGTCGCACTTTCACAAAGATAATACTACCAAGTTTGAACTGTTTGTTATGGTTGTTGTCCTCTGCATCATCATGCCGTGTTTCCCAGCTTGCAAGATTCAGAACCAACAAATAAGATCCAAATAATAAGTACAAAAAAGATGCCTACACATCTCATTGATTCCCAGCTTGCAAGATTCAGAACCAACAAATAAGATCCAAATAATAGGTACAACAAAGACGCGTACACATCTCATTTATTCCCAGCTTGCAAGATTCAGAACCAACAAATAAGATTCAAATAATAAGTACAACAAAGATGCCTACACATCTCACTGATTCCCATCTTGCAAGATTCAGAACCAACCCATTAGAGCCTTTTGATAAAGTGAATATCGGGATTAAATCCATCTTGGCTAGCCATGTCATACAATCAAAGAACTTGGCGAATGCTCTTGACCGTCACAACATCTGTTGAGTATTCCTGTTTGCACAGCGCAGATAATAAAGAGCATGATTACTATAATAGTGGCACTAGTGGAAGTCAACCTGCAGCTCCACTCGATGATTCAATTCATGCCACTTTTTCTGCAGTTCGCCTAAAATGAAGCAAAGATTGCATCATTCAGCTACGGCTCATCTTGCAAAGGCTAATAAAATGTTGCACGAGATTACCAGCAGAATTTGACGAAGATTTTGGAAACTCCAATCACCATTTTGTGCAGTTCCACCAAAATTGAGAGATGTTGCCCATGTAACATTTTAGTTGAACTGCACAAGACACTCATTCCAAAAAAGTGTTTTGTGCAGTTCACCAAAAGGTCACAATAGCAACAAGGTGAAATGGATATCCCTATCTGCACAAAAAGATAGAAAGTAAACAGTTGTTGTTCAATAAGAATATATGAAACATATACAAAATGAAAAGAAGCATCTTAATTATGTTCATGGCAATCACGCAAGGACAGTAGAAATTTTAAAACGTCAGGAATGCTTCATGTTACCAGAAGCATTACGATCAACAAGAGATTCCTCAAATATGGGATTAGTTTAATGGTGGCATTGCTTGTTTACCAGACACAATAAATCAACAACAGCTAAAGAGTTGGTTTAAGGGCATGGGACCATGGGGACACCAGCACACTCAACAGCGTAAAGGAGCAACTTACTTATCATACTGGGGAAAACAACAGGAGTGCCATTTGTAACACGGTTTAATTGCATCTTATCACTGGAGGCATTAGATTAACAATAACACTGGTTAGACATGTCCCTAAGGTAACAGTGTGATCGCTTCATTTAACATGCGCCCTTACATTAACAACATAAAAAGGTTGGTATAAGGACATGCTATAGTGGACGCATCAGCACAATGTACCTACAAGGAGGCATAAAGTGGTGATGCCGAGTTTGTTCATGCTATGTGAGGGCAGCAAACCTAATCCTGGAGACCTTGTACTATGTGAGGGCAGCAAATCTAATCCTAGAGACCTTTTACTATGTGAGGGCAGCAAATCTAATCCTGGAGACCTTTTACTATGTGAGGGCAGCAAATCTAATCCTGGAGACCTTTTACTATGTGAGGGCAGCAAATCTAATCCTGAGACCTTTTACTATGTGAGGGTAGCAAATCTAATCCTGAGACCTTTTACTATGTGAGGGCAGCAAATCTAATCCTGGAGAACTTTTACTATGTGATGGCAGCAAATCTAATCCTGGACATACTCTGTTGACTTGTCCACCAGCCGCCACTTTCTATCCTTTTTTCAACCAATAATAGATATGTTCCTTATCCAGTTTGTACTGCGTTTCCCATTATTTCCCTTTTCAACCAAGAGACCGGTTGGGTATCCGGTCTCTACTACTTTCACCATATTATTTCCTCTTTGAATCAAGTCCTAGATTCATGCTACAACTTTCCCCCCTTTCTTCGTTGTTTGAACAAAGCCCTAGATTCGAATGCATGAAGTAGCTTTACCTCTAATAATACTAAAAAATTTAGGTGGCTTTGGAAGAGCTGATGGGAGTAGAAAAAGATGCACATGCAGACACATGGAGAGCTGGGGCAGTAGAGCAAGGCTGCTTTCGAAGAACTTATACCTGAGGGTCGACGGGATGTCGGCGGCGGCAGGTCGGATCTGCGGACAATACGGCAGGGAGGAAGAAGGGTCGGAGGACCTCCCGAGCCGGCGCTGTGTCGGAGAGAATGACACGGGCAGAGGATCGGGCCCCTCGGGCAGCTGTGGGTTTCCTCCCTCGGCGGCGATGACCGCGTGAACGATGCACCTTTTAGTCCTCTACACACACCGGCCGAAGGGATCCGGCCGGATCTGTGACCAGCGGTGAGCAGAGAGAAAATGTCGCTACCGCTGTCTTGTTTATATCTGGAGAGGATGAGAGAATGAAGAGAGCAACCCTAGTAAAGCAAGCGCTCAGGCCCCTGTGTCCATATATAGTGGAGTGATTATCTTTTTTCTCTCCACAACAAACGTTTCAATTTGTGTACGTGGCATTAAAGAAAAGAAACTGTCTATTTAAGGTGACTACTGTACGACTCCTACTTACTACTAGTAGTATTACAGTATTGTTCACTTGTGCTCCCCGCCCCTCCATTCATTGAACAACCCCACGGGTGAATAAACATACAGTAAGTACTGTATTTATATAGAACGAACAAGCTCGAACTATTTTCACGTAGTTAAAAGTTGAGGGCAGGGCTTTTCCCGGGCAGTACGCGCGGCAGTTTTCGGGTAGGCGGTTTGACAGAGAGGCGAGGAGGGTGAGCGAGTGGGGCTGTGCGATTTGATGGCGCGTTACTGCTGGAAAGACTTGTGATATGACCACTCACTATAGTCATGAATTACTGGCGCTCCGACCGGGGTGATTCCCCCCTTCCGTTCCGCGCTCTAATCTGGTGCATGACACGTCGACCCGGATGCCGGCTCTCCCACATGTCGGAGTAGTAAGAAGGAGCAAAGAATGATGCGGTATATACTAGTACTATACTAGAGTACTACTCAGGTCGGAGGAGTGCGAACCACGGCAGCCCAGTGAACCAGTAGTGTGAACCACGGTAGCCCAGTGAACCAGCAGTAGAAAACAATGTGGTGATATGGCCCTAAAAAACAATGTGCTACGGTCCACACTGTAGCATGTACAGTAACACTCCTCTTTGTTTGGATCCCTGAGTTAGAGCTAGTTTGGGTTGAAATAGCCTCAAATTATCGAAATAAGAGGGGTTAGTTTGAGCTAGTTTGCTCTAACCCAGCTAAAAAAACTAGCCCGGTGGAGAGGTTCTAATTGGGTTAGTTATCCCGGGCTCACTAAAAGAGAACTAAAAAAATCTCCCCTGCCCGCACCAGATCGCTCCCCCCCTCTCGCACGACTCCTCTCTATTCCCCATAGGGCCGCTCGCCCTCTCTCTCCTCCGGCCGCCCTCTCCTTCCGGCCTCCGCCGCCCTACTCCGGCCGCCCTCTCCCTCTGGCCTTCGAAGGTCGCCCCGCTCCCCCTTCACCAGTCGTTTTTCTCCCTCTGTCGTGCGCGGCGGCGGCGCATCTACCAGGGAGGTCGCGAGAGGGGTGAGTTTGTTCGTTCCTTCTCTGTCTCACGGCCATATCATTGATCTTGCTTGCTCTAGCGCTAATTCTGATTTGGAAAAGTAGATCCTGATCAAACTTGGTATAGATTTGTGGTGTACGCATGGAATTGTTTGATGCTGCTTGAGGAGGTAATAAATCTTTCTAGAGGCCCAAAGATTCAGGTCACCTCTCTAGGTATTTCAATTTCAGGCTTGCATTATTTCTAGAGGCCCAAAGATTCAGTTCACCTTTCTAGGTATTTCAATTTCAGGCTTGCATTATTTCTAGAGGCCCAAAGATTCAGTTCACCTTTCTAGGTATTTCAGTTTCAGGCTTGCATTATTTCTAGAGGCCCAAAGATTCAGTTCACCTTTCTAGGTATTTCACTTTCAGGCTTGCATTATTTCTAGAGGCCCAAAGATTCAGTTCACCTTTCTAGGTATTTCAGTTTCAGGCTTGCATTATTTCTAGAGGCCCAAAGATTCAGTTCACCTTTCTAGGTATTTTAGTTACAGGCTTGCATTATTTCTAGAGGCCCAAAGATTAAGTTCCCAGTCGGCGGCAAGTGGCCCTGCTACCCATGCCGGTGTCGACCTCAACTCGCAAGGGCCGGCGTCGGAGGGGTTCCCGGGGCTTGGGCTCTACAGAGCCTTCCTCCAGAGCGACGATGGCGAGCTCCTCCCTCGGTGCGTGAGGGGCTCCGGGCTCCCTCCCTATCGTGAATGACTTCCGTGATGAGTTAGCTCATTCTTTGTTTCATGGAGTGTTTTTTTATTTTGTGAAGCTTGATTGACAACTTGTATGTTTAAGTGGGATATCTCATTTGTATGGACAAAGTAAAAATTATCATGTTTTGCATGCTTGATTTGTATAGATGGTTCGTTTATGTCAATTGTGAGCGGGAGGAGGCCACAGAAGAGCCGGCCACACCAAGAGGGTGCTTGGATCCAAGGGACTTATTTTAGTCTGACTAAAAATAGTCTCTTTAAGAGGCTAAAGTTCCAAGCACCCGTGACTAAAGAGGGGCTAAAACTAGTCTTGAGACTAAAAATTTTTAGTCAGGGGTACCCCTACTAAAATGTGGATTAGTCCTCTCTCTCCTCATTTAACTCCTCTCCTTTAACACAGGCGAGTTCTGGATTGGAGGGTTTGGAGGATAATAAATGCTCATTAACTTGATTTTAGTCTCTTTAGTATTTGGATCCAAGCATGGGTGAGGCTAGCAAGTTTTAGTCCCACTACTTTTAGTCATGGAACTAAAACGTATCCAAGCACCCTCCAAATCCGGCAGGAAATAGGGTCCAAAGTAGTCAAATGATTGAGATAGAGCATTTATTGTCAATCTAACCCTGCCATCCATACACCTCTTTGGTTTAGAGTTAGTTCAGGGTTAGAATCTAACTCTAACCTCTAACTGAGTTAGAGTTCTCCTCGTCTCGGTTCATCGCCATCATACTTTCCCCATTCCTGTGTTTTCAGTATCGTGCGAATCAAAGAGGCCCTTTTTTGCGGGAAAAATCAAAGAGGCCCTTAGACTGGTTTCGGTCCAGTCGTTTTTTATAAACGTGTTATGTCCAAAATTTAATGAACGTGCTCCGGTTTCCACAAAAATAATCCGGTTTCATGTAGTAATTCATTCATTTATTTATTCTTCTGTGGGGGGTTTGCATGTAATTCGTGAGGTCTGAAATGTAAAGTACCCTGGCATACGCTCCGAGTCGTGCATGCACTACGACCCAGATGCTCTATGTCCCACATGTCGGCGAATGGGAGCACGTGGAAATAGCCTAGGAGTACATATAGGAGGATAAATGCGTGAAATAATATGTACTGTGAAGCGTAGCCGCAGTTCGAAAAGGAGACCTAAAGTGGTGACAGCTATAGGTCGCACGCACCCAACTAGTGGTACTAGACATACGACTAATTTTTCCCTCAAAAAAAAGTGGCACGAGTGCTCAGTACTCCTATTCTATAAACACGAGTCCCATCTGACAACAGCGTCCGTGCTACAGCTAGCTCTCCTCCCTCGTTTCTCTCTTCTAATTCTAAACTCGGCCGACGCCCGGTGGGCGGGGTGGGTTTGCTCAACTGCGGCCCCACCTCACGGTGAAAACGTTACGACTGGAATAAAAATGCCATATACTCCCTCCGTTCATAAATATAAGCCTTTTTAGATACTATTTCAGATGGAATACAGCATACAGATGTATGTAGACATAGTTTAGAGTGTAGATTCACTCATTTTGCTCCGTATGTAGTAGTCACTTGCTGGAATCTTTAGAAAGACTTATATTTGGGAACGGAGGGAGTACTATACTAATAAAACATTAAGGCCACGAGGCGATGTAGTGCTGGTTACAGCAGGCAAGAAGAGATGCATCCATCGACGACGTCCACCTCCTCGACTCAGGGCGCCGTCCCACCGAACGGCGCCTAAGTAGCAGCGGCTTTCGTGGCCAGGTCGACGTGCTTCTGAACAATGGCGTCCAAAGATTCCAGCCGCTGGAAGAAGGGCCAACGTCTTTCTGTCCTCGCTTGCCTTGTAGTGGCCTATGTAGACGATTTCCTCGTAGACGTGGATGTGCAGGTCGACGGTTTCTTGCATGGCGAGGCGCTGCGCGGCGAGCGCGGCCTCGAGGTGCACATTCTTCATCGTGACCTCCCGCACCTGCAGGGCCACCAGGGCTTGAAAGAGCTCGTCACCATGGAGGCCGATGAGGGTGGCAGGCAATGAGGAGCCTGGGCGCGCGGGCTGGAGCAGTACGACAAGGTCGTCCGCACATTTCTTGACGGCGGTGAACTTGCGGATGGAGTTGACCATCATGTCGTCCATGTGAGAGGCGAAGCCGGCGTCGGCGAGGGCTACGATGCCTGCGGTCGCCAGCACCGTCTGGGAACGCTGAGCGATGCGGGGCCGCAGGCCGGCGCCTTGGATGATTTGGCACAGCCGACTGCCGCTCGCGTCCATCGCCTCCATAGGTGCTTGTGGCTTCTGGTCACTTGGTCTTGGATTGGAGTGAGCAGTGTTGCGCAGAGACTTGGGAGTAGAGGGATTGGAGTGGTGGGGCGCCTTTATTATATGAGAGTCCAAACTGTGTTGCATTCACATCGTGCTGGCTCTATTCTGCTTCTCCAATTAATTCCCTCTGCATGTAATTGAGGATGCATCATTGACCGTTCAACGTCTCGGGAACCGCTACCCTCTCCCTCCTTGGCATTCAAGCACCTATGGACCCGTCGACGACGAGGTGCCTATGGTGACTTCGTAAATTTCAAGATGATAGTGCCGTGCGTGTTTGCGTTCAAAGGGGTGAGTGTATGCGCGTGTATATGAGCGCTTGCATCTGTACTGTGTAAAAAAACGTAAATGCGTGTCAAAAAGAGACTAGTCAGTATACTCAATATTGTGCACCTCGGAGAGGAAAATGATAGAACTAGTACGTATTTATTTACGGTGCAGATTCACTCATTTTGCTCCATATGTACTCCGTCTCGGTGTAGTCTAGTCACTTGTTAAAATCTCTAGAAGGGTAAATACTCCTTTCTGGTTTACAGGGCTATACTAGCAAGTAGTTGTACGTACTAGTACAATAGTGGGCTCACATAGCAATTTTGTCTCATACAAGAGCCTGGCTATATGCGTGCTCCAATGTTCGCAACTGCAACGTTCGGTTTGCGCTTGGCTCTTCGCCTCTTCGAGAAGACGAACAATGATGTTACTACTACTGCTTCTACAGTGTCGAATCCACTGCTGCATGTCCGTCCACCGCGAGTGGGACGGATAGCTTGTTGTAGAAGTACTACTAAGCAAAAGCCTGTCCTCGTTTGCGAGCAACCACGCGCATGGGTGAGGGAGAAGGCGTGTAGTGAAATCAAGCTTCTCCTCGTTGTACGAGTTGACGCGACACATCATAGCACTGGCCCCACATGCTTGCCTCTAAACTTGGCTGAAAGACCCGCAGTGTACAATATATTTGCTGCAACCTCTAACATTTACCCACCACAAATTAAAATATATGTGGCCGTATGCATCGTTCTGATGCAGAGGCCGGGGAGTCCCCCCTTTTTGAAAAAACAAATTAAAATATATATTCCTGTCTTGACCAGATGAGCGTGCAAACTACAATCACCAGGGTGTCAGGTAGGGCCAGAAGACTATTTTAATTTTTTTTTAAACTTCGAGATGGCCACATAGCATGGAGCCGACCCCAACGATTTTAAGCTTACAGGCACGGTACACGCTATCCTAGACTACTCTACACATGAAACTGCCACACGAGCGTCCGGGCTGCGCTTGGCTCTTCGCCTCTTCGGGAAGTCGAACAATGATGGAGTACTACTGCACTGGAGGAGTACTACAGTACGCTTCTGTCCATCTGACACCGTTTGAACTGCTGCATGTCCACCGCGTGCGGGAGGGAGAGCGTGTAGCGAAAGCTTCTCCTAGTCTTGCCAGCCACCACGCTCATGGGCGAGGGAGGGACGCTCTTGCCTTTGTGTGTATGACAGGTGGGCCCGACAGGTGTGTGGCCAACCTGTCATACAGCCAAAGGCAGGTGCAGTTAAGTCCGCGAGGGAGAGGATAATCAAACTTCTCGTTGATGTACGAGTTGACGCGACACATCAAAGCACTCACTCGATATATTTCAATAATTTGCGTTTACCGATGCATTAATTACAACGCATGCATGCATGCCGTGACTCTCCTTTTGATACTTGCATGTGTTGATTTAATGCACCTTGAAGTAGTATAAAATATGTGATGGTAAAGCTTTGTAATACCCCGGCCCAAGTCGAGAGATGGTTGTGCACGAGGAGGGCGAGATCATGCAGACCGAACAGGACCCGGCGATGGAGCTCTCTAAGGTCTCGATGGACCTCACCGTGCTCCACTGCCCCTTGTGCCTCCGCCCCTTGACGCCTCCAGTGTATGAGGTTCGAATACACCTCGTCCGTTCGGCTGATTGAGCAAGGTGCGGGTTTCTTGATTGATGTGTTGTTCGATTGATTTCTGCAGTGCAAGGGAGGGCACCTGGCCTGCGCGGACTGCCGCGTGGAGCGCCCCGGGAACCAGCGGCAGTGCCAGAAGTGCGAGCGCGGTGGTGGCTTCGATGTGCGGAACACGGCGGTGGACTCCGTCCTTTCATCGGTGAGGGTGGAGTGCCCGCACGAAGGCTGTGGGCTCTACGTCTCTTACCACAAGCTCGCCGATCACCAGAGCGTGTGTCTGCTCGCGCCCTGCAAATGCCCCGTGCCCGTCTGCGGCTACAAAGGCCCGCCGCCGGCGCTCTACCACCACATCAGCACCGCGCATCCCATGCCCGTGCACAGGATCCAGTACGGCAAGGTGCTCCAGCTGCAAGTGCCACTGTCGGAGCCACGGCTCTTGCTGTTCGCGGAGGAGGACCGCCGCGCGTTTTTCTTGGTCGGCGGCGTGCTCGACATCGGCGCGCCTATCGCTGTGTCGGTCGTCTGCATCAGAGCGGGGGCGTCCCCACTGCCGCACTACGTGGCCAAGCTGTGGGCGAACGGCCCGCCGGGGGAGCCCAAAGGCACGACCGACGCCGTCAAGGTGGAAATGGAGGTGACAAGCAGCAAGGATCCCGACGACGTCGATGTGCAGGAGCTGACCTTCTTGACAGTTCCGCCCAAGCTGCTGGCCGGGGCTAAGCTTGTGTCCCTCGACATTCAGATTGACAAGCTCACGTCCTAAATGTTTCTACAGTGCCTTTTGTTTATCTTAGTAATATGCTAATATAGGGATTACCTTGGTCTACTTTAGCTTAAGAAATGGTGGGTTTTGGTGGCGATGCAGCAATTACTTTGACATCAGATCAGTAATTTCCAACAGTCGAACGTATATTTTGTGTTTGTTGGATATAAAGTTCCTTTTGGTAAGAAGTACTACTTGTCATCAAAATGGATAAAAGGAGATGTATGTAGACGTATTTTACTTCTAGATACGTCCCTTTTTATCCATTTTGATGACAAGCACTCCCTCCGTTCCACAATACATGTCTTCCATTTGTCAAAATATAGATGTATCTAGACATGTTTTAGTATATAGGTACATCCATGATAGAGCCAATCGGATGGTTGAGAACACTACAATGCGTAGCTACAGATGCGTGTGTGACTCCCAGATGCAGAGGCCGGGGGTCATCATCTTCCTTTTCGAGAAAAACAGACGCGTGTGTGAGAGCTCGCCACGCGCCAATTCCTGTCGAACGCCCCATTAACCGTAAGATATGTATACGACGGTGCCAGTTATTGCACGTACACAGCTGTACTCCCTCCTTTCCGGTTTATAGGGCTTAATTCAAAAATCTCACCAACCAAGATGGTGAGTGGTGGAATATTTTTTGTAGTTTGCAAAAGCACCTAATTAATGCTCTTGTTTTTCTCAAAAAATTATGTTTATCAATGCATTAATTGCAATGCATGCATGCATAAAGTACATGCATTGGTCAATTTTCTCTTAATACTTGCATGCAATGATTTAATGCACTTTGGAATCTGAACATGTGTTGGGGAACAACCAAATTGAGCCTTATAAAATGGAAAAACTAAAATTTTGAGATAAGCCCTATAAAACCGAAAAGGAGGGAGTAGAAAAAGAAGTACTCCATCCGGGAATAGTGCCGCACTTCGAAACTAGAACCGTCAATAAATTTTGAGCTTGCGTCTCGTCACATTCCAAATTACTCCACGCTATATTGAATTGCAAACCTGTTCACACCGATCACAACCTAAACGGTTTCCCACTTAGGAGCGTATTAGTACCACGCTATATTGAATTGCAAACCTGTTCACACCGATCACAACCTAAACGGTTTCCCACTTAGGAGCGTATTAGTACTCGGTTATAAATACTAGTATGCCAAGATGACTGCACATTCCTCCTCAACTCCTCATCCACAAAAACAAACAAGTCATTCAGCATCCTTCCCTTGCGTCTGCCATGGCCAGCGTGAGTTCTGGGTCGAGAGATTGCCACCAGGGAGAGGCGAGCATGGAAGCGAAAGCACGAGAGATGTCCTGCCTCGCTGCAAGAGCAGCCGACATGTCCCGCCACGCGGAAGTAGCAGCACAGAGGTCCCGCCGCGCCGCTGAAGCAGCACGGAGGTCCCGCCGCGTCGTCGATGCAGCAGACTGGTCCGGCCGCGCCGCGGAAGCAGCAGAGATGTCCCGCCGCGCCACGAATGCAGCAGAGATGTCCCGCCGCGCCGCGGCTGTCTGGGAAAATTTCTCGCGGGCAGGCGACGACTGTTACAGGCGCATGCATGCGATCGTCCATAGCCAGATGGATCAGATCTCCGGCTGGGCGAGGTTGCAGGACGACATGAAAGCCTCGTTTGAATAGGCTACCGGCGTCATCCGGCAACTAAGGGAGGGCAATGAGAGGCTCCGGGCCGAGCGCGGCCTGTTGAGGGAGAAGATCGTCCGAAGTGCAGACCAGCAGGAGGAGACCAGTGCCTTGTTGAAGAGGACCGGCGTCATCGTCAAGAAACTTATGGACGAGAATGGCATGCTCCGCAACGAGCGCCAAAGGCTGGTGGAGAAATCCGTGGATGTTCTCAAGCAGCGTCTTGAGGACACGAAAGAGCTCATCGCCACTCGCCGCGGAGACTAGTTCCCGCGGCCTGCAGCAACGCATCAAGAAAGTAGAGATCAGCGAGCCAGATCCTTGTCTTCCTTCTTCTTTTGCCCTTGTGTATTTCGGGCGTAGCCGCATGTGGCTTTTTTAATTATCTTTCTAATTATGTAAGACAATTAATCGTCCTTATCTTTCTGTGGAAGATCAATGTTGCGAGGCTGGAATGAAGAAAACTCTTGCTGTGGCGACCCTAGCGTTGCTGTTCTTCTAGTTGCTGCTGGGCTTCCTTCAGTTTCCTGGTTTCTTTTCATGTAATAATTGGTTTAAGATGTGGATTGTGTCGTTGGTTGTGAAATGTTGGGTTCTAGCGCAGATGTTTGGCCTTTGTTGGCCTCTTGGGATGTTGCGATTTCAATCTGGTAGCTTTTAGTCCTTCGTGTTAGGCTGGAGTTGTGCTGAACTTCTTGTGAATTGTGGTGGTTTTCAGTAATGAAAATCGGAAGGGGCAAGCCCTTCTTTGATCAAAAAAAAATTTAATCGTCCTTATATATTCATCAGTCTTGCTATAAGTCGCAGTAGATGCTATATAGGTCCGTCGGATCTTACATCAAGATCCGTGCTTTTGGATTTTCTTTTTTCTCTCTTAAATCTCAGTCGAGTGAGACATAGCCACGCCATTAAACAGAGGCTCGGGCGCCATTAATGGAGACCTTGGGAGAGAGGTGGACGGCAGATGGAGGTCAAAGGGCTCTCCTCCCGATAAGCACGCGCAGGGGTCTGATCGCATGCCTCTCGTACTCAAATAGCTACCCTGCACGGCGCCTCCTAGCTAATAAAAAATGGGGACGCGTGGCGGCACGTAAATGGTACTAGTAATTAGAACGCCCACGGTTTCAATAATACTTGTGTTTCCGATTGTAACGTGACAGCACTTGTTCCAAAATGACTTTGTTGATTGTTAATGTGTGCGCCTTCGCAAATCGGACTGCAAATTTACCACAGCATGTTGGTGCCATGTCATGGCACCAAGCCAAGTTTCATTATTTTCATGCGTGTTTTGGATTTACAGGAATTAAAAAACTAAGTTTCTCAATGTTTCCAACCCAGCCACGACGCCCAGAATTTTGAATTTCATTCCCATTTCTTGCATGGAACCTAGAAATTTACTCGAGGACACACATGTGATTTTTCAACCAACTTTGGTGCACTGGAACATGTGCTTGTATTTCAAATTTGAATTATGCACACAAAGGTGACACGTTCCCTCCCAGAACCACGAGCCTTCTTGAGAGAAGCTCCGATTTGCAAGAAGCTTATACCAAAATTTGTTCCTATTTGGCCAATTTTTTTTACCACGGCATGGTACTACCATGACATGACACCATGCCAAGTTTCATGATTTTAAAACCAAGTTTCTCAATGTTCTCGACCGAGCCACGATGCCCAGATGTTTGAATTTTATTCTCATTTTTTGCATGGGACCTACTCCCTCCTTCCATCTATATAGGGCCTAATGTGTTTTTCAAGACCGCCTTTCACTATTGACAAGATTAATAGCACATGAGATGTATACTATGAAAATTATATTATTGGAAGCTCCTTTGACATACAAATTTGAAGGTATGCTTTGTGTAAGTTGCATGTCATATATTATTGCTCTAACGTTTGGTCAAAGTTAGCCTCGAAAAACGCATTAGGACCTATATAGATGGAAGGAGGGAGTAGAAATTCACCCGAGGACACAAATGTGATTTTTCAACCAACTTTGGTGCATGGTAGCATGTGCTTGTAGTTCAAATTTTAATTATGCACATTAAATGACCAAAAACTCAATTAATGTGTAAATAAGGCCAAACGAAGCCGGAATAATTCTAAAATTTAACAGGGCACTCATGTAGTTCTATGTTGCCTTTGTAAATAAACTCAAGGGGGACAACGTATATCGTTTCGCACTCAAAGGTGGCACGTTCCCTCTCAGAACCACGAGCCTTCTTGAGTGAAGCTTCGGTTTGCAAGAAGCTTATACCAAAATCTGTTCCTATTCGGCCAATTTTTTTACCACAACATGGTAGTACCATGACATGACATCCATGCCAAGTTTCATGATTTTCATACGTGTTTTGGATTTATAAGAATTTTAAAACCAAGTTTCTCAATGTTCTCGGCCAAGCCGCGATGCCCAGATGTTTTAATTTTATTCTCATTTCTTGCATGGGACCTAGAAATTCACCCGAGGACACAAATGTGATTTTTCAACCAACTTTGGTGCACGAGAGAATGTGCTTGTAGTTCAAATTTGACTTATGCACATTAAATGACCAGAAACTCAATTAATGTATAAAAAAATAACAAACGAACCCGGAATAATTCCAAAATTTAACAGGGCACTAATGTAGTTCTATGTTGCCTTTGTTAAGAAACTCAAGGGGGGCAGCGTATATCGTTTCACACTCAAAGGTGGCACGTTCCCTCTTAGAACCACAAGCTTCCAAATCGGCCCAATTTTTTACCACAACATGTTAGTGCCATGACATGACATCATGCCAAGTTTCATGATTTCCATGCGAGTTTTGGATTTACATGAATTTAAAATCAAAGTTTCTCGATGTTCTCGGCCGAGTCATGACGCCCAAATGTTTGAATTTCATTCTCATTTCTTCCATGGGACCTAGAAATTCAACCAAGGACACACATGTGATTTTTCAACCCACTTTGGTGCACCGGAGCATGTGCATGCAATTCATATTTAGATTATGCACATTAAAAGTCCAGAAACTCAATTAATGTATAAAAAGGCCAAATGAACCCGAAATAATTCCAAAATTTAACAGGGCACTCATATAGTTCTATGTTGCCTCTGTAAATAAAATCAGGGGGGAGGCAGCGTATATCGTTTTGCACACAAAGGTGACACGTTCCCTCTCGGAACCATGAGGCTTGTTGAGAGAATCTCCGGTTTTGCAAGAGGCTTATACCAAAACTTGTCCCAATTCAGCCAAAAATTATACGTATGAAAACAGGGTTTTGATTATCCCAAACATCTCGCTACCTAGACCAATAATGTACTATGATTTGAATTCAACATAAAATGGATACAAATATTTGAATTGGAGAGCGTATGGTACATGTAGTTCATAGTGAAATATGATTACTGCTATATGTATGTTTTTTGTTATCAAGATAATATTTAAATTATTGTATAACTTGACAACAATCATATTCAAATAAGGAAAATTGATTCAAATTTAGTCCATATGGTAGACGACAATATATATGTTCACATGGTGGAGTAAAATGTTCATATATGATGGAAGATCAAAATGTACGACTACATCAATTATAAACCGCAAGGTCACCTAACGATATATTCGAATTCAACATAACATGGATTCAAAAATTGAAATTCAAGATCATGGCATCTGTAATCATATAAAAACGGACATTACTCTTTCTTTGGTGGGAATTGATTTGTTTTTTGTTGTTGTTGAGGGAACTGCGAATCGATTTGTTACTGTGCAGGGTAATCTTGTTCTCCCATTTTTTTTACATTTTTCTTGTAGTTTTTTCAATGGCATCTATAGCAATACAGTAAAAGGGGACATGACTCTCTTGTGTCTTGTATGAATTGTTTTTTTACACATTAAGTTTGTTCTGCCGAACAAGGAATCCGCACCTTGTTATCCCGAAATTTTCAAGCTCGAGTATCTTTTGTCTCACCTGCTTTGAAACTCCCGCTTCTTCAGCCCGCGCCGCGCCTTGTTATCCCAAAATTTGGACGTGCGCGAGAACTCCCTCCTCATCCGAAATCGCTCCCGCAGCCCAGACACGCGAAATCCCCCTTCTACCCCTCAGCCGGAAATGAAGCTCCACGTCGCGGTGTCAAAACCGATGGGGGTACGCTGGTAACTTACCCTACATTTCGGACAAGCGCGTCCTTAAGCTTGGCTCCCCCCTCCCCCTTCGCTCCCCCATTCGTACACCGAGGCCGCCAAAACCCGCGAAACCCCACGCTCCTCCGTCGGCCTCCCGACCGCCGCCCAGCCGGAGACTTTTCCCCGACTACGTCGTCCACCGCAACAGCTCGCCGTCCCTCATCCATCGCACCGGATGAGGATCCGTTGTCGATCTCGTCGTCCCGCCGGATCAGCCGCCCCGTCCTCCACCTCCAAGGAGCTTCCCCGGCATTCGCCTCGTCTATCGCGCCACCTCAATCCCCACAGCGCCGTCTTGACCTGCCCCACCGGAACCGCAGCACCCTCACCAATTCCTCCGATGAAGCCGAGGCCAACTCGGCGCCACCAAGGAGGTTCTGCACTCACCGCTCCATTTTATCTTTTATTTGATCTCACGGGGCTGCCGGTACTCGATACTGAGCAGACATGGCGTGTCTCCATTGACGGCGCCGTCGCCGGCCACATCATCCACGGCGTCTCTCCCCCATGTCATTGCTTCCTCGACGGCGACTTCCACAACGGCACTAGCTGTAGGTGCTCCGGCTCTCGCTCGCGCTGCGGCTCTGTTCTTGCTGTCGTTCGCGCAGCTGCACTGCTCCTGCTTTCATTCGTGCTGCTGCTCTGCTCTTGCTCTTGCTTGCGCTGCTGTTGCTGCTGCATGACCTCCGGCAGCTACAGGAGTTGCTGCTTTAGCACTCGCTCGCGGTGCTACTGCATGACTTGCTCTCTGCTAGTGTGTTCCCTGCTCGAGCGTCTGCCGATTTAGATCACTGCTTCTCTGCTACTAGTGCTCGAACGCCCTAAACATCTATTGCAATGCTCTGTTACTAGCTCAATCAGTTTCGACAGTAAAATTCAGTTTCGACTGTGAAGTTCATTTTCTTCAGTTAAGTTCAGAGTGAACAGTACTTACAGCATCTGTCGGAGCGGCCGTGGTGCGGCTGATGCGTTTTACATCTAGCACTTTTTGGTGATGTATTTTACATCATCTATTGCAGATGATATTAGGGTCCCACTTCAGATTAACGTTGTCTGTCTTGTCATGCTTCAGCCTCGTCGCCGTACACCTTAGCGGAGCTGCTCCAATGACGGAACCGTCCATCACAGCGGAGCAGTACCCTCGGCGCCGTTTCCAGAGGCCTCGGATCTTCTTCCCGCCTCCGACAGTCACACCAGCATCATCACCATCCTCCACGTCCAACCCAATGATGCTGAGGTCCACAAGGCTATGCCAAAGAGGTTGTACACTCATCGCATCAGTTTGTTTCTCCATTCCTCTGTTCTTCCAATTCATGTGAGCCAAACACCCAGGTTGACTGAAATCCTATGTTTCCAAATGCTCTGTTTTGCACTTGCATTCCTATCATATTCCTGTGTTTTTCATGTCCCTGCGTTTATAGAATCCTCCAATTCTAAGGAGCCCTTACAGATTTACTTCATTTTCAGATAGGCGTCAAAGAAAACTCTGTGTGTTATGTCCTGCTCCTGCCGTGCCGTCATCCACCCCACCTGAGGTGCACCATCGACAGAAGTGTTCACTGCAACAAAGATCCCCCCTGCAGACTTCCTTTCGCCGCCTCAGATCATCTTCCCCATTGCCGGCAGCCACGCCAACTGCATTACCATCATCGACTGAGGAGATGAACCTGAGGACTACACAGTTCCGGAAGAGAGGTCGCAGTCTTTCGTGTTTGCTTACGTTATACATCGGTTATTATTACCTGCTACTTTATCGTTCAATCTTGAGTTTTGAATTGCCCATGGGTCTCGTATCGAGCCAGCGATGAATAGTATCTGTCTACTATCTGGTTCATCTGGGGTCTTCTATGTGGTCCATGTTGGGTGGGCAACAAACAATAGATGATCCATTGTCTATCTTTTTAAACTGAAGTTATAATCTACCTGCTATCATTAGTTTTGGATCCATCCACTCGTTTGCTACCATCAGTCTTGATTTTTGCATGCACCCCTTAGGCCTTACAAAATCTAACTATTTTTTTTATTATGCATGTCAGATATTGTACACAATCGTACTGAACATGTAGAGAAAAAGAGAAGACCGTTGCGTGCGAATATAATGTCATGCAGACGCCGCTCCATGGTGGGTGAAGTGCCCTCCCCCTCCTGCATTTCCAGATTGTATTCCACAGGAAGATAACTGTTCAGATGGAGATTCAGAAGGAGCCGACCACGCCTGTTTACCACCTGAGGTGTTTGCTCTAACCTGGCATGCTTATGTTGGTCATATCATGCATATGGCGCCTTGCATTGCTTACATTATACATCTTATATGTCATCAGCTTAGTTTAGATTTGCTTTGTGTGAATGCCACCTGTTTGGTTTCTATATCATACTCCCACCATTCCTAAATATTTGTCTTTTTAGAGATTTCAACAAGTGACTACATACGGAACAAAATGAGTGAATCTACACTCTAAAATATGTCTATATACATCCGTATGTGGTAGTCCATTTGAAATCTCTAAAAAGACAAATATTTAGGAACGGAGGGAGTATATGGGAATTATGCAATGCCATCTTCTTTAGCCAGGCATCATATACGTGAATCATGCAATGCCATCCTGTTTAGCCAGTCATTGTATATGTGAATTGTATTGTGCCATATTTTTTTCCATAATGTATTCCATTTGTCAACAATGTTTATACATTCATCTACTCTTCCTGTGCATCAGCCATTTGAGTCGGTCATGGGAAAATCTGGAGTGAAAACAAGGTCTTCTGAGCAGTCAGTGCTACCTGTCGATGCAGATTTCTTGCTGGTTACAGATAGCTCCTCAGAGGAGGATTCAGAGAGAGATGACTAGTCGTATTCCCCCCCCCCCCCGAGGTGCATGCTCTAACTTGGCTGGGTTATATTGCTCATAACATGCATATGGTGTCTTGCATTGCCATGCCATCTGCTTAGATTAGACATGCTTTGTGTGAATGCCTCCTGTTTGCTTTCTATATCAGATATGTGAATTATGCAATGCCATGTTTTTCAGCCAGTTATCATATATGTGAATTATGCACCGCCATGGAGCCAGGCATCATATATGTGAATTATCTCATGCCATCTTTTTTTTCATTACGTATTCCATTTGTCGACAATCTGTGTATATTGAACTACTCTTCATGTGTATCAGCCATTTGAGCCGGTTATGGAAAAATCTGGAGTGAAAACAAGGTCTTCAGAGCAGGCAATGGTACCTGTTGAAGCATATATCTCGATGGTTACAGGGAGCTCCTCAGAGGAGGATTCAGAGACAGATGACCAGTCCTATATCCCACCTGAGGTGTATGCTCTAAGTTGCAATGTTTATATTTCTCATATGATGCATATGGTGTCTTGCATTGCTTAGTTTAGACATCATATGCACAATATTGAATTATATCTACTTAGTTTAGAGATCATACATGCGAGTGCCAGCTGCTGAGTATATGAATCAATTATGTCAATTATATCATGCCATCCTGTATACTTAGACAACATGTATGTGAATTATTTCATCCCAACCTATTTTAGAAAGTCATCATATAGTTTTGTCATGTCATCCTGTTTAGGTACTCATCATATGTTGAATT
Source organism: Aegilops tauschii subsp. strangulata (assembly GCF_002575655.3). Taxonomy (NCBI): domain Eukaryota; kingdom Viridiplantae; phylum Streptophyta; class Magnoliopsida; order Poales; family Poaceae; genus Aegilops; species Aegilops tauschii. The sequence continues at coordinate 45,203,497 of NC_053038.3, read as the reverse complement.
ATGCCATTATATCCTGTTAAGTTATCCATCATATATCTGAAACTGTGTCATGCTATCCTGTTTAGTTAGGCATCATATATGTGAAATTGTGTCATACTGTCCTGTTTGGTTAGACAACATATATGTGAATTACCACATCTGTCTATCATACAATGTCTGTACGTTCAATTTCTTTTCTTGTTTATCAGCCATTTGAATTGGAGGGGGTGATGGCAGTATCTAAGGGAGCAAAAACCCGTTCTTCACATAAGACAGTGCTACCCATCGATGCAGATAGAACCATGGTTGTACTGGCCCACAAACTAGCCCCACCACACATAATCAAGACTCTTCCAGATTGCACACATACACCGTTGGGCAGAGAACCAGCTACAACCCATCTAACCGCAACCCCAGCGGATAGTAACCCACTTATAGTTGACAAAGCACCATGTCCACCACAGAGTACCCCCACACGAGCAGTTTGTAAAGCTACTGCAGTGCCCAAAGCACGAAGACCACCACAGCTAACCCAAACTCCACGTTTAAAGCAGAAGAGCAACTGTTCTCAGGTCAGATTCCATAGCTATGGTCCATACTCCTTTGTTGTTGCATCACTGTATTTACTCATACCAACTACTTTCGAATTTGAAGGATCCAATTGAAACTCCAATGGCGCAACAGGTATGTTTTAAACCTATTTCTTTAACTGGATTGTTGTTCTAACTTCTTGCTCTATGTTGATTTCAGTTTAAGTTGTATAAACAGTTATGTTCTCATGTGATGCACATTACAAGTGCTGCCAATGCTGTGTAGTTTCTCACACTTATATTCTGTCTATGCTGTTGTGTCTTAAAAATATATGAGTTGAACTGTGTCTCTATCTTGATTAGGGAACATAAACTAGAATGATATGGACAATACAGTGACCATAGTACATAGATATATGTTTGTTTCATGTTGTTATCTTGTCCACCTTACTACTAAACCGGTTTACCAAAATGAGTTTCGTATACTACAAGCTAAACCTGTGATGTGTCTGCTTGTTTCTCTTGTAGTATGCAAACAGAATATTGGAGAAGAGCACCCCACTATGCAATGGTAGAGAAAGTAATGCAGATAACGTTCAAGATAGTGAGACAACCCTGTTGGTCTCCAAGAAAGGTGATAAAAACGATCTTGTAGACAGTGAGAAAACCCCACAGTCCTGCGTTGATGTAGTGTTCGAGTTACTGGCCAGTACCGCTGGCACAAGCTCTTCGAACTCGCTGCCTAAATCACTTCGGCTTCTTCAGTCTCAGCTACAAGCTGAAAGGCATCAGTCAGCTGTGCTGCGGCAAGAAGCCGAAGGACTAAGGAAGTCCCTGCAGAATTCAGATGCGTACTTTCTTGTGCAACAGCAAGCGCTGGAGGATTTAAGCGCCAAACAAGAGAAAGTTAATAAGCTTGCTAAGCATCTTGCCAGCATTATGGGTACCCAGGATATTGTTTCTTGAACTCTTCTGAAGTGGTTTCGGTTCTGGACTTGTTTTGCTGCGGCGTTTATATGCTGCTTTGTTCCCTATATTTGCACTGGTGGCGAACTTTGATGCCCAGTGGATGTAATATGTGTAATAGCCGTGATAACCTAGCATAAGTTGCTTGCTTATTTATTTCCTTGTTGTCTTGTTTATTTGTTTGCTTGTAGTCAGTGCAGTTCTTTTTCTGCGGTTTGCTAGTGGCTGCAATAACCTATTTTTTAAAACTAGGCCACAATAACCATGGGCTAATATTTACTGTAGTGACACTGGGCCTCCTACGAGCCGTAGAAACAGTGGACCTTCTACGGGCCGTAGAAACAGTAGGCCTTCTACGGGCCATAGAAACAATGGGCCTTCTACGGGCCGTAGAAACAATGGGCCTTCTACGGGCCATAGAAACAATGGGCCTTCTACGGGTCGTATCATCAATGGGCCTTATACGGGCCGTATGATCGATTGGACAAACATGGGCCAATAACAGGCCGCATTATGGCCGTAAACGGGCTAGAGTTGGAATCGTCCGTTCATGGGCCGACCATAACGGGCCATCGTTAATAGGCCGTATTTGATGATGCTATGAAAACGGCCCAACGTATTAACAGACCACAAACGGGCCGACTGTAACCACGGGCTGAATTTGGCCCACAAGCAGAAAATGACAGTAATGGGCCGTAAGTAAACGAATGCTGGAAATGAGCCCAAGAATAAATGGGCTCTGAGAAGGCCGAAAGATAACATGTGCTGGAAACGGCCCAACGGAATAACGGGCCGTTAATGGGTATAAAGTGATACACTGTTCATTACGGGCCAGTTTCACCACGGGTCGTTAATGGGTATAAAGTGCTACACTATTCATTACGGGCCAGTTTCACCACGGGCCGTTAATGGGTGTAAAGTGATACACTATTCATTACGGGCCAGTTTCACCACGGGTCGTTAATAGGCCAAGAGTTACATAGGGCCTCATATGGGCCGAAAGACGTCATGGGCCATACATTGGCCAGAAGTGAAAACGGGCTGGAATCATATTGGATGGCCCAGATGACGCTACTGGGCCTAATTCGGATAGGGCGTAACGGGCCTTGGGTTAGCGGGTTGTAAATGGGCTATATGCGAACAGGCCGTTAACAGGCTTTCCATGGGCCGGCCCGCCACCTTTTGACCAAGTCAAACGGGCCGGCCTTTTCACAGGAATGGGCCTCTATTGGGCCGTGCCATGTGTCGACGTATCATAGGCGCCTTCCGTCCAATGAGTGGATGACATCTGTCCCAACGATGAGCCGACACGTGTTTCCTCCAGCCAATGATGATTTTACACGTGGAAAATCCCCATTGGTCGGGGCTGTTAACGGGTTATCGGATCCAAAACCCGACCCGATAGCTTAACGGCGTTCCGTTACGGTGGATGCCACGTGTCGGTCATCCTTGAAGAAAGCACTTCTGTGACGCGCGATTTATCGTCATGGAAGTGGACACTTCCGTGATGATAATTTTGGCAATGTCATGGAACACTTCTACGACAGCACAGGTATGACTATCTTGATTATGTCATAAATTTGTCATTGATGTACATGCATGACAGAAAACGCGACCTACTGTGACAAACACGTATCATCACGGAAGTGTATTTTTTTGTAGTGGTGTCTGGGTGTTAAGGGCGCGGTAGTCGATGCAAAAGCGCCATGTGTCGTCTGACTTGCAGACAAGGAGGACCGGCGCCGAAAACAACGACGTGGAGATCCGGATGATGCCCAAGGCGAGAATGAGCGCGCACTGCCACTCCAGCTCGTCCTTCTGCAACTGGGGGTAGCGGTAGGGGCGCCATGCCCGACAGGAGATGAATACGGTGATCATACACCCGGGCTGGCGGAAGGCACTGAGGCTCGTCGGAGAGGTCGCGGTGGTGCTGCAGGAGGTGATCCAAGAGCGGGTGCTCGGGTTCGGCGGGGGTCGCGGCCAGCTGAAGCGGCGGCGTCGCTGGTGACGCGCCACCCACGCCCTCCCACTGTACGCGGCGTCCCAGGCGATAGAAGGTCATCGTCAGGGAGTCGAAATCCCAGAGGATGGGACCGAGGGTCCGCAAGAAGTCGACACCGAGGATGAAGTTGAAGCAGCCCAAGTCGATGCCAGCGCACATGATAGTAAAGTGCTCTTCGCCGATGGTGATGGGCACGTTTCGCGCCAGCCCATGTCACCGGAGGCGGTCGCCGTTAGCCACCGTGACCCGAAGTTGCTCCCCGCCCGTTGGCTGAAGCGCTAAGCGGCGCATGGTTGCCTCGGGCAGGAAGTTATGCATGGAGCCCGTATCTAGGAGGGCCACCAGGCGCTCGCCGTGAATCATCACCGGGAAGTGTTGGGGAACGTAGTATTTCAAAAAAAATCCTACGATCATGCAAGATCTATCTAGGAGAAGCATAGCAACGAGTGGGAAGAATCTGTCCATGTACCCTCGTAGACCGAAAGCGGAAGCGTTTAGTAATGCGGTTGATATAGTCGAACGTCTTCACGATCCAACCGATCCAAGTACCGAACGTACGGCACCTCCGTGTTCAACACACGTTCAGCACGATGACGTCCCTCGAGCTCTTGATCCATTTGACGATGAGGGAGAGTTCCGTCAGCACGACGCTGTGGTGACGGTGATGATGAAGTTACCAGCGCAGGGCTTCACCTAAGCACTACAACTATATGACCGAGATGTGTAACTATGGAGGGGGCACCGCACACAACTAAGAGATTGTCTGTTGTGTGTTCTAGCGGTGCCCCCCCCCCACATATATATAGGTGGGAGGGGAAGGGAGCAGTAGGAGGCACGCCCCAAGTAGGAGAAATCCTACTTGGGGCCTAATCCTATTCGGCCTCCCCCTTTCCATGTTTTCCGGAGGGAGAAGGAAAGAGGAGGGTGGAGAGAAGGAAAGGGGATGCCGAATAGCCCCCTTCCTTTCTATCCTCTCCCTTCCCTTTCCCCCACCCTATTCGTCCATATATGGGGCACACCGGCCCACTAGGGGCTGGTCTGTCCCGCCCTAGGCCCAATAAGGCCCATAACTTTGTCGGGGTTGCCCGGAACCCCTTTCTGGTGACCCGATACGTACCCGGTACCCCCGGAACACTTCCGGTGTCCAAATACTATCGTCCTATATATGAATCTATACCTCTCGACCATTTCGAGACTCATCGTCATGTCCGTGATCTCATCCGGGACCCCGAACAACATTCAGACATCAAATCACATAACTCATACAATATAAAATCGTTATCAAACGTTAAGCGTGCGGACCCTACGGGTTCAAGAACTATGTAGACATGACTGAGACACATCTCCGATCAATAACCAATAGCGGAACCTGGATGCTCATATTGGTTCCTACATATTCTACGAAGATCTTTATCGGTCAAACCGCATAACAACATATGCCATTCCCTTTGTCATCGGTATGTTACTTGCCCGAGATTCGATCGTCGGTATCATCATACCTAGTTCAATATCGTTTACTGGAAAGTCTCTTTACTCATTCTGTAATACATCATACCGCAACTAACTCATTAGTCACATTGCTTGCAAGGCTTATAGTGATGTGCATTACCGAGAGGGCCCAGAGATACCTCTCCGATACTCGGAATGACAAATCCTAATCTTGATCTATGCCAACCCAACAAACACCTTCGGAGACACCTGTAGAGCATCTTTATAGTCACCCAGTTACGTTGTGATGTTTGATAGCACATAAGGTGTTCCTCCGGAATTCGGGAGTTGCATAATCTCATAGTCAGAGGAATATGTATAAGTCATGAAGAAAGCAATAGCGATAAAACTTAACTATCATTATGCTAAGCTAACGGATGGGTCTTGTCCATCACATCATTCTCTTAATGATGTGATCCCATTCATCAAATGACATCACATGTCTATGGTCAGGAAACTTAACCATCTTTGGTTAACGAGCTAGGCTAGTAGAGGCATTCTCGAGACACAATGTTTTGTCTATGTATCCACACATGTATCAAGTTTCCGGTTAATACAATTCTAGCATGAATAATAATCATTTATCATGATATAAGGAAATATAAATAACATCAACTAGTGAGCATGTGCTCAGATTGTCTGGGTACTACAATCGCTTGAATCAAGTGGGAGTTAATCTTCCAGATAAAATAGTGATTGACAGAATTCTCTAGTCACCATCACCAAGTTAGTAGAACTTCGTGATGAACTATAGTATGCAAGGGATGACGAAAGTAATTCCCGAGCTCTTCGTGATGCTGAAATCGACGAAGGTAGAAATCAAGAAAAACATCAAGTGTTGATGGTTGACGAGACCACTAGTTTCAAGAAAAGGGCAAAGGGAAGAAGGGGAACTTCAAGAAGAACGGCAAGCAAGTTGCTGCTCAAGTGAAGAAGCCTAAGTCTGGTCCTAAGCCTGAGACTAAGTGCTTCTACTGCAAAGGGACTGGTCACTGGAAGCGGAACTACCCCAACTATTTGGTGGATAAGAAGGATGGCAAAGTGAACAAAGGTATATTTGATATACAGATTATTGATGTGTACTTTACTAGTGTTTATAGCAACCCCTTGGTAATTGATACTGGTTCAGTTGCTAAGAGTAGTAACTCGAAACGGGAGTTGCAGAATAAACAGAGACTAGTAAAAGTGAACAAAGGTATATTTGATATACAGATTATTGATGTGTACTTTACTAGTGTTTATAGCAACCCCTCGGTAATTGATACTGGTTCAGTTGCTAAAGAGTAGTAACTCGAAAACGGGAGTTGCAGAATAAACAGAGACTAGTAAAAGGCGAGGTGACGATGTGTGTTGGAAGTAGTTCCAAGATTGATATGATCATCATCGCACACTCCCTGTACTTTCGGGATTAGTGTTGAAACTAAATAAGTGTTATTTGGTGTTTGCGTTGAGCATGAATATGATTTGATCATGTTTATTGCAATACGGTTATTCATTTAAATTAGAGAACAATTGTTGTTCTGTTTACATGAATAAAACCTTCTATGGTCATACACACCAACGAAAATGGTTTGTTGGATCTCGATCGTAGTGATACACATATTCATAATATTGAAGCCAAAAGATGCAAAGTTAATAATGATAGTGCAACTTATTTGTGGCACTGCCGTTTAGGTCATATTGGTGTAAAGCGCATGAAGAAACTCCATACTGATGGGATTTTGGAATCACTTGATTATGAATCACTTGATGCTTGCGAACCGTGCCTCATGGGCAAGATGACTAAAACGCCGTTCTCCGGAACTATGGAGAGAGCAACAGATTTGTTGGAAATCATACATACAGATGTATGTGGTCCGATGAATATTGAGGCTCGTAGCAGGTATCATTATTTTCTGACCTTCACAGATGATTTGAGCAGATATGGGTATATCTACTTAATAAGACAAGAGTCTGAAACATTTGAAAAGTTCATATAATTTCAGAGTGAAGCAGAAAATCATCGTAACAAGAAAATAAAGTTTCTACGATCTGATCGTGGAGAAGAGTATTTAAGTTACGAGTTTGGCCTTCAGTTAAAACAATGTGGAATAGTTTCACAAATTCATGCCACCTGGAACACCACAGCATAATGGTGTGTCCGAACGTCATAACCGTACTTTATTGGATATAGTGCAATCTATGATGTCTCTTACCAATTTACCACTAATCATTTTGGGGGTTATGCATTAGAGACAGCTGCATTCACGTTAAATAGGGCACCATCAAAATCCGTTGAGACGACGCCTTATGAACTGTGGTTTGGCAAGAAACCAAAGTTGTCGTTTCTTAAAATTTTGGGGTTGCGATGCTTATGTGAAAAAAGTTTCATCCTGATAAGCTCAAACCCAAATCGGAGAAATGTGTCTTCATAGGATACCCAAAGGAGACAGTTGGGTACACCTTCTATCACAGAACCGAAGGCAAGACATTCGTTGCTAAGTATGGATCCTTTCTAGAGAAGGAGTTTCTCTCGAAAGATGTGAGTGGGAGGAAAGTAGAACTTGATGAGGTAACTATACCTGCTCCCTTATTGGATCACAGAAATCTGTTCCTGTGACTTCTACACCAATTAGTGAGGAAGTTAATGATGATGATCATGTAACTTCAGATCAAGTTACTACCAAACCTCGTAGGTAAACTAGAGTAAGATCCGCACCAGAGTGGTATGGTAATCATGTTCTGGAGGTTATGTTACTAGACCATGACGAACCTACGAACTATGAAGAAGCGATGGTGAGCCCAGATTCCGCAAAATGGCTTGAGGCCATGAAATCTGAGATGAGATCCATGTATGAAGAACAAAGTATGGACTTTGATTGACTTGCCCAATGATCGGCGAGCCATTGAGATTAAATGGATCTTCAAGAGGAAGACGGATGCTGATAGTAGTGTCACTATCTACAAAGCTAGACTTGTCGGAAAAAGGTTTTTGACAAAGTTCAAGGTGTTGACTACGATGAGATTTTCTCACTCGCAGCGATGCTTAAGTCTGTCCGAACCATGTTAGCAATTGTCGCATTTTATGAAATCTGGCAAATGGATAAACAAAACTGCATTCCTTAATGGATTTATTAAAGAAGAGTTGTATATGATGCAACCAGAAGGTTTTGTCAATCCTAAAGGTGCTAACAAAATATGCAAGCTCCAGCGATCCATCTATGGACTGGTGCAAGCATCTCGGAGTAGGAATATACGCTTTGATAAGTTGATCAAAGGATATAGTTTTATACAGACTTACGGTGAAGCCTGTATTTACAAGAAAGTGAGTGGGAGCACTACAACATTTCTGATAAGTATATGTAAGTGACATATTGTTGATCGGAAATAATGTAGAATTATTCTGCAAAGCATAAAGGAGTTTTTCAAAGAAAGACCTCGGTGAAGCTGCTTACATATTGAGCATCAAGATCTATAGAGATAGATCAAGACGCTTGATAAGTTTTTTTTCAATGAGTACATACCTTAACAAGATTTTGAAGTGGTTCAAAATAGAACAGTCAAAGAAAGAGTTTCTTGCCTGTGTTACAAGGTGTGAAATTGAGTAAGACTCAAAACCCGACCACGGCAGAAGATAGAAAAAGAATGAAAGTCATTCCCTATGCCTCGGCCATAGGTTCTATAAAGTATGCCATGCTGTGTACCAGATCTATTGTATACCCTACACTGATTTTGGCAAGGGAGTACAATAGTGATCTAGGAGTAGATCACTGGACAGCGGTCAAAATTATCCTTACTGGAATAAGGATATGTTTCTCGATTATGGAAGTGACAAAAGGCTCGTCGTAAAAGGTTACGTCGATGCAAGTTTTGACACTAATCTAGATGACTCTAAGTCTCGGTCTAGATGCATATTGAAAGTGGGAGCAATTAGCTAGAGTAGCTCCATGCAGAGCATTGTAGACATAGAAATTTGCAAAATACTTACGGATCTGAATGTGACAGACCCGTTGACTAAAATTATCTCACAAGCAAAACATGATCACACCTTAGTACTCTTTGGGTGTTAATCACATAGCGATGTGAACTAGATTACTGACTCTAGTAAACACTTTGGGTGATGGTCACATAAAGATGTGAACTATGGGTGTTAATCACATGGTGATGTGAACTATTCATGTTAAATCACATGGCGATGTGAACTAGATTATTGACTCTAGTGCAAGTGGGAGACTGAAGGAAATATGCCCTAGAGGCAATAATAAAGTATTATTTATTTCCTTGTATCATGATAAATGTTTATTATTCATGCTAGAATTGTATTAACCGGAAACATAATACATGTGTGAATATATAGACAAACAGAGTGTCACTAGTATGCCTCTACTTGACTAGCTCGTTAATCAAAGATGGTTATGTTTCCTAGCCATAGACATAAGTTGTCATTTGATTAACGAGGTCACCTCATTAGGAGAATGACGTGATTGACTTGACCCATTCCGTTAGCTTAGCACTCGATCGTTTAGTATGTTGCTATTGCTTTCTTCATGACTTATACATGTTCCTATGACTATGAGATTATGCAACTCCCGTTTACCGGAGGAACACTTTGTGTGCTACCAAACGTCACAACGTGAATGGGTGATTATAAAGGTGCTCTACAGGTGTCTCCAAAGGTACTTGTTGGGTTGGCGTATTTCGAGATTAGGATTTGTCACTCCAATTGTCGGAGAGGTATCTCTGGGCCCACTCGGTAATGCACATCACTATAAGCCTTGCAAGCATTGTGACTAATGAGTTAGTTGCGGGATGATGTGTTAGGGAACGAGTAAAGAGACTTGCCGGTAACGAGATTGAACTAGGTATCGAGATACCGACGATCAAATCTCGGGCAAGTAACACACCGGTGACAAAGGGAACAACGTATGTTGTTATGCGGTCTGACCGATAAAGATCTTCGTAGAATATGTGGGAGCCAATATGGGCATCCAGGTCCCGCTATTGGTTATTGACCGGAGATGTGTCTCGGTCATGTCTACATAGTTCTCGAACCCGTAGGGTCCGCACGCTTAACGTTACGATGACAGTTTTATTGAGTTTTGATGTACCGAAGGAGTTCGGAGTCCCGGATGAGATCGGGGATATGACGAGGAGTCTCGAAATGGTCGAGACGTAAAAATCGATATATTGGACGACTATATTCGGACTTCGGAAAGGTTCCGAGTGATTCGGATATTTTTCGGAGTACCGGAGAGTTACGGGAATTCGTATTGGGCCTTAATGGGCCATACGGGAAAGGAGGGAAAGGCCTCAAAAGGTGGCCGCACCCCTCCCCATGGTCTGGTCCTAATTGGACTAGGGAAAGGGGGCGCACCCTTCCTTCTTTCTCCTTCCCCCTTCCCTTCTCCTACTCCCACAAGGAAAGGAGGAGTCCTACTCCCGGTGGGAGTAGGACTCCCCCCTATGGCGCGCCTCTCCCCTTGGCCGGCTGCCTCCCCCTTGCTCCTTTATATACGGGGGCAGGGGGGCACCCTAGAGACACAACAATTGATCCTTGAGATCTCTTAGCCGTGTGCGGTGCCCCCTCCACCATATTACACCTCGATAATACCGTTGCGGAGCTTAGGCAAAGCCCTGCGTCGGTGGAACATCATCATCGTCACCACGCCGTCGTGCTGACGAAACTCTCCCTCAACACTCGGCTGGATCGGAGTTCGAGGGACGTCATCGAGCTGAACGTGTGTAGAACTCGGAGGTGCCGTACGTTCGGTACTTGATCGGTCGGATCGTGAAGACGTACGACTACATCAACCGCGTTGTGATAACGCTTCCGCTGTCGGTCTACGAGGGTACGTGGACAACACTCTCCCCTCTCGTTGCTATGCATCACCATGATCTTGCGTGTGCGTAGGAAAATTTTGAAATTACTACGTTTCCCAAAAGCTTCCTCATAGTTCGTAGGTTTGTCATGGTCTAGTAACATGACTTCCAGAATAGGATTGCCGTACCACTCTGGTGCAGAACGTGCTCCGGTTGACCTACAAGGTTCGATAGTAACTTGATCTGAAGTTTCATGATCATTATCATTAGCTTCCTCTGTAGTTGGTGTAGGCATCACTAGAAATGATTTTTGTGATGAACCATTTTCCAATTTGAGAGAAAGTACAATTACCTCATCAAGTTCTACTTTCCTCCCACTCACTTCTTTTGAGAGAAACTCCTTCTCTAGAAAGGATCCATTCTTAGCAACGAATATCTTGCCTTCGGATCTGTGATAGAAGGTGTACCCAACAATTTCTTTTGGGTATCCTATGAAGATTCACTTCTCCGATTTGGGTTCGAGCTTATCAGTTTGAAACTCTTTTCACATAAGCATCGCAACCCCAAACTTTAAGAAACAACAGCTTTGGCTTCTTGCCAAACCACAGTTCATACGGTGTCGTCTAAAAGGATTTAGATGTTGCCCTATTTAACATGAATGCAGTTGTCTTTAATGCATAACCCCAAAATGATAGTGGTAAATTGGTAAGAGACATCATAAATCGCACCATATCTAATAAAGTGCGGCTACGATGTTCAGACACACTATTACGCTGAGGTGTTCCAGGTGGCGTGAGTTGCGAAACTATTTCATATTGTTTCAAATAAAGACCAAACTCGTAACTCAAATATTCGTCTCTGTGATCAGATCGTAGAAACTTTATTTTCTTGTTACATGATTTTCTACTTCACTCTGAATTTCTTTGAACTTTTCAAATGTTTCAGACTTATGTTTCATTAAGTAGATATATGCATATCTGCTCAAATCATCTGTGAACGTCAATGATACCCGCCGCGAGCCTCAACACTCATTAGACCGCATACATTGGTAAGTATTATTTCCAATAAGTCAGTGGCTCGCTCCATTGTTCCGAAGAACGGAGTCTTAGTCATCTTGCCCATGAGGCATGGTTCGCAATCATCAAGTGATTCATAATCAAGTTCCAAAAGCCCATCAGCATGGAGTTTCTGCATGCGCTTTACACCAATATGACCTAAACGGTAGTGCCACAAATATGTTGCACTATCATTATCAACTTTACATCTTTTGGCATCAATATTATGAATATGTGTATCACCACGATTGAGATTCAATAAACCATTTACATTGGATGTAAGACCATAGAAGGTTTTATTCATGTAAACAGAACAACAATTATTCTTTGACTTAAATGAATAACCGTATTGCAATAAACATGATCCAATCACCTTTATTTAGTTCCAATACTAATCCGAAGGTAGAGTGAGTATGCGATGGTGATCTTATCAACCTTGGAATCATTTCCAACACACATCGTCACCTCGCCCTCAACTAGTCTCTGTTCATTTTGTAACTCTTGTTTTGAGTTACTAATCATAGCAACTAAAGAGGTATCAAATATCCAGGGGTTACTATAAACACTAGTAAAGTACACATCAATAACATGTATATCATATATACTTTTGTTCACTTTGCCATCCTTCTTATCCGCCAAGTATTTGGGGCAGTTTCGCTTCCAGTGACTATTTCCTTTGTAGTAGAAGCACTCAGTTTCAGGCTTGGGTCTAGCTTTGGGCTTCTTCATGGGAGTGGCAACTTGCTTGTGAAAGTGCGTTATATCGACTAGAGGGGGGGTGAATAGGCGATTTTATAAATTCTTCACTGAGGAATTTGTGGGTGAGGAAATTCCTTAGTGAAGAACTACTTGCAGCGGAATAAGTACTCACAAGTCTGCATAGCAGAGCACAAGCATTGTCATCATGATGAAATGAAAACAAGCACAGAGTACAAAAAACGTAAACACAGGATAACACAGGATGAAGACAAACAGACTGAGGAAATTGAACTGAGGAAATTGAGAAAATCTTCAGTCAAAGTCTTCAAACACAGATATGAACAATTGCACAACTCAGGAATGAGGAAATGAAAGAGTTGAGGAAATAGAACCAGTTGGGTTGGTGAAGACAATGATTTGGTAGACCAGTTCCAACTGTTGTCTCAGTTGTACATCTGGTTGGAGCGGCTAGGTATTTAAACCTGAGGACACCCAATCCCGGACACACAGTCCTCACCGTATTCTCCTTGAACTAAGGTCACACAGACCTCGTCCAATCACTTGTGGTAAGTCTTCAGGTGACTTCCGAACCTTCACAAACTCGGTCACTCGGCGATCCACAATTTCCTCTTGGATGCTCTAGACCATGACGCCTAACCGTCTGGAAGAAGCACAGACTTCAAAGGTAACAAGCGTCGGATCCACGCAGGATCAATCTCTTCATTGATGCTCAATCACTTTGGGTTTGTAGGTGTTTGGGTTTGGGGTTTTTCCTCACTTGATGATTTTCACTCAAAGTCCTCGGAGGATGGGATGCTCTCAAATGACAAGTGTCAGTTTCTCTCGGAGCAGCCAACCAGCTAGTGGTTGTAGGGGCAGCTATTTATAGCCTAGGGAGCAGCCCACATGATAAGACATAAATGCCCTTCAATGATATGACTGTTAGGTGGGTAGATATTCTGGGACAGCTGGCGCATAGCACAGCAACGGTCGGAAATTTGAGTATCAAATTCCTCAGGGCTATCATGTTCCTCACTGTGTAGGCAATCCACACTGGCGAATTCCTAACTCCTCAGTCAGAACAAATTCCTCAAAGACCAGAAGAACTTCGTCTCTGTCACTGAAGAATATGACTGAACTGTATGAGATTTCCAATGGCTTCACTCGAAGGGATTGGTAGGTGTAGGATTTTGAGTTGAGCATCACATGGAAAGTTTTCCTTAGTATTTCCTCGACCCCCTTTAACAGTACGGTGTTTCCTATGACTCAAGAAAGAGAAAATGAAACTACGAAAACAAAAGTCTTCACGCTTCATATTCCTCAAATGAATACCAAGTCTTCACGGTCACACCAATTTCTTCACTTTCAAAGTCTTCAGAAATCCAAAGTCTTCAGTCGAAGAACTTCATTTTTAGGGGTCGACTTTCTCTGTAATTATCAAACTCCTCATAGACTTATAGATCTGTGTACACTCACAAACGCATTAGTCCCTTAACCTATAAGTCTTCAATACACCAAAATCACTAAGGGGCACTAGATGCACTTACAATCTCCCCCTTTTTGGTGATTGATGACAATATAGGTTAAGTTTTCAACGGGGATAAACATATGAAGTGTAAATGCTGATATTGAGGAATTTGATTGCAAGATATAGAAGAACTCCCCCTGAAGATGTGCATAGTGAGGAATTTTCTTTTGAAGCAATGCACACTTGAAGAGTTGAATCATGGAGGTCTTCCCCTATATCTTGTAATTCATACACGCATTTGACATAATATATGAAGAATTTGAAATGCATGATGAAATATGGTGACTGATGTAATTTAGCATGCGTGCAATAACATTAACGAGGAATAAGCATGCAGAAGAAACAGCAAACGTATCAGGTCACCATAGAGTTTAAGTTTACAACTCGATCCAGCAAAGTCTTCAAAAGAACGAGAGTTGCAACTTAGAAAAAAACGCCCATATAATAGACCCGCTTGAAGACTAACTCAAATTTCTCCCCCTTTGTCATCAAATGACCAAAAGGGTTGAAAATGAGGACTAACACCCCTGAAGAATATCAAGGTGATGAAGGAGTGTCAGCGTTGTTGGGGTCGGTTGTTGGAGTAGAGCCTGCCGCAGTGTCGTCCAAATCTTCATTTTCATCAGTGTCACGTGATGAAGAATAGGAGCTGGCCACCAAGGAAGGAACCTTGACCTTCTTGTACTTCTTCGGAGGAGGTGCAGCCCAGTCAAGATCGTCCGTGAGACCCATTGTCTTTAGATCTTCTTCACTATAGACTTGAGACAGAACAGCCCAGGTGCGGTTGAGGATTTCATGAAGGTAGTACTGGTTTGTCTTCACTGCATTGTGGGTAGCAGTCATGTTGTGAAGAATTGAACCAAACTGACGCTTGACCCATTTATGATTGCGATCAACCTTCTGATGAAGACTGAGGAGTAGCTCATGGTCAGTCATCACCCTGGGTGTTGTGCCTTGAGGATTTTGCTTGGGTGCTTTGGCGGCAGAGTCATGGGTGGCAGAGTCATCATTGGTGGAGTAGGATGCAGCCTTGCGAAATTGTCCATCCAATGGACGACTGCCTTCATCAATTACAGCAGTAGCCTTGCCCTTTTCATCAGCTGAGGAAAATGTCCGTTTAAGGACTTCAATTGGGGGCAAGTAGCTGCAATGGTTCAGTGTATCAGCTTTATAGTTGAGTGAAGACCTTGTCCTGATGAATCTAATCCAAGGTGCATAAGGCTTCAACTCAAATGGTGACATGGCGACATTAGCCAGAGTCCTCATGAAGAAATCATGGAAGTTGATGGGAATGCCATGAATGATATTGAAAAGCAGATTCTTCATGATGCCAACGACTTCTTCTTCATTTGAGTCGTGGCCCTTGATTGGACTCAATGTCTTCGTCA
The DNA here is from genome assembly GCF_002575655.3 of Aegilops tauschii subsp. strangulata. Lineage (NCBI taxonomy): Eukaryota > Viridiplantae > Streptophyta > Magnoliopsida > Poales > Poaceae > Aegilops > Aegilops tauschii. The sequence goes on along the minus strand of NC_053038.3, from coordinate 45,188,063 downwards.
GAATGCGATAGACAGTCCGAGGCACATACATCAATTCCTTCAAAAGGAATTTTGTTCTTGAGGTCTGACTTGGCTTCAAAGGCTTCATCAGCACTTGCATGTAGTGATCGGTTAGCTCAGGTTCATTGTAGGCGCAACAAGCACCCTCAAGGGGTGGACTGAGTGGTAAGGCACGAAGCAATTTAGAAGCAGGTGCCTTGTAGTGAGTGTTTTCAGACATCCAGTCCAGCACCCATGAATTCACATCTTCAGAATTGCCGGTGATGTGCAGTGTTGCATAGAATTGAAGAATAAGTTCTTCATTCCAATCACAGATGTCAGTGCAGAAATTTAACAGTCCAGCGTCGTGAAGAACACTGAGGACTGGCACGAAGCGTGGCAGTGATTCCATATCCACGTGAGGAATGTGCTCATGATCGAAGACTTTGTCTTTGTTGAACAGCACTGAGGAATAGAATTTTGCCTGGCTGGCAGTCCAAAACACCTCTTCCTTATGCGAGCAGAGTCATAAGGGTTCTAATCAGTGAAGAATACATGCTCGCCAAAGAAGGCATCAGCCTTTAATTTTTGCTTCCTGGAGAAAGGATCCTTGGTTTGGACAGAGGAGTGTCAGTGAGTTGCATCAAAACCTCAGGAATCACAATCTCAAGTTCTTCAGGCTGAGGAATTTCTGGTTCCTCTACAGTGGCAGCCTGGTTCTGGAATGATTCATTTTCAGTTTCTTCAGCACTAGCGGCTGGAATGTCTTCATGAGCTTCATCAGATCCCATTTGAACTGTAGTGACTGGGGACTGAGGAATTTGCTGCAGTGGAGTGAAGAGTGGAGAATTGGGGTGCTGACTTTCCCAAAAGTCATCATTCATCAAAGGGGTGGTACAGCCAATGTCCACATCTTCATCTTCAATTTCTTCAACGCCGGCTTCCTCAGCAGTAAACTGAGGCACAGGCGAGGAAACCATTGGGGTTGAAGGGATTTCATCCACTTCAATTTCTTCATCCATCTGCTCTGACGTAGCAGCAGAAGGAGTTTCTTCATCAGATCCGCTAGGGATCACATATTCTTCACCAAAAGGAACAAGGTCCTTTGATGGCATGGTTGAGATTGGAACAGCATCAATTGGGTTTTCAAAAGAGCTGGTCATAGGCTTCATTTTCTTCGGAGCAGAAGAATCTGAAGAAGCTCTTTCCTTTTCTTCACAGCTGCACGCTCTGCAGCCTTGGTCTTCTTCACATCAAATGCATATGGAAGGATTGGAGTTGGAGTAGGCGCAGGAGGAGCAGGGGAATTTGGTTCAGTTTCTTTAGGCACAACTGATGAAGTTGCCCTGACCTCTTCATTTTCTTCAAGCGCACCGCTAGTGGGTGCCCTGGAACTCACATTATCTTCAGCAGCCTGATTATCATCAGCGGTGCTGGCATGTTCTTCAGTTTGCTGAGCAGATGCTCCAGCCTGAGTGACTTCAATATGCACAGGGCGAGCGGCACTTGAAGTGAGTGTCTTCGTCAGATTGACGAACCTGACCTTGGCTCCTTGCCAATCAGCATAGTAAGCATTGAAATCATCGCTGAGGACTTTGATTTCAGACTGAATCTTTACAAGTTCATCAGTTGTCATAGTGACAACGTTGTTCTTCAGAAATTTCTCCTTCTTATATTGCGCTTTCTTGATCTGCCTGGCCTTCTCATACTTCCATTTTTCTTCTTGGATGAAATGGGTCAGCATGTGACTTTGGCCAGGTGTCAACTTGAAATCAGGCATAGGAGTGTTTGGGTCCTTGTGCCAGAGATCAATATAGTCGAGGATCAACCTTGGATCCAAAAGCAGTGGCACAGTTGTGCCTTTGGCTCTAGTGGCCCTGACTTGCCTATCTCTGATGATCTCAGCAAGTTCTTCATCATCAGCTTCGTCTTCTTCAGACGGCACTTGGAAGGCGACCTGCTTCTTGTGAGGACTTGGGCGAGAGCCTCGTCCAGCAGTGGTCTTTGTCTTCAGCAGAGAGGGTCCTGTTGAAGAATTTGGTGCAGCTGAGGAATTAGCCGAAGCTCCTGAGGCAGTAGAGATGCCTGTAGTCCTTTGGCACGTGGCGACATGCACAGGTGTTGAGGATTTTGTCGGAGCACCTGAGGACTTTGGAGGAGCAGGAGCGGTTTGAGGAATTGGCCGTGAGGGCTGAGCTGAGGAAATTGGCCGTGAGGGCATTGAAGAAGAGGCACTTGGCTTGTGCGCAGGCTTCTTTGCCATGGATTTCTTCAGCCTTACAGAGGCCTCAGCAGCAGCAGCAGTGGAATCTTCGTTGAATTTCTTCACTGCATGTTTTGCCTGTTTGGCCAACTTGGCCTGGCGCATGGCCCATTCTTTAGGAAAATCCTCACCGCGCTTGATGCCAGTGGGATCTGCCTCTTGGCCGGGTGCCAATGGAGGTCTTGAGCAAGGAGGAGTAACAACGAATTTCTTCATGTACTTTGGAGTCACATACCTGTACTCCCTCCACTCTTTTGCCCATCTCCTTTCTATCCTCTAAATGCGCACCTTGCGCTGATTCTTGTCTTCCTCAGGGGGTGTGCAGTACCCCGCATAAATGTCCTCAGGGATTTCAAAGGCAGTATTGACCTCAGGTTTCTTTCCTCCTTTCTGTGGCATCTTTTCAGTAGCCATTTTCTTCAGTTGAGGAATTTGAACAATTGAACTCTCTGAAGAAGTATGCAACTTTTCTTCAAGGAACGCTACAAATGAGTTAAGTTGATGAGAACCTAGTGATTCAGCAGCGGACATGAGTACCTGTGAACAGAGTATAGTTGCAAGGAATTTGGAGAGGTCATATGCGTTCTCAGAAGGTTTTTCAATAAGAACAAGTTTGAGGAATTTGACCAGATGAGTCTTGAAGAATTTCACTAAGCGTTCTTTGTCTTAGGTTCCAGAGTTGTATAGATCGAAGATCCACACAATTGAGGAATCTTGAAGAAAAGTGATGCTTAGAGAAACGAATCAAGAGCAGATGACATGTGAGGTGTTTAGTGTGTGAGGATTTGAAGAAAAAAACACCTTTGAAGATTTTGTGGCAAACATTTGAATCAAAGTGGGCAGTAAAGGTAACTTTTAATTACCCTGAACGAAGAACACGATGAACTGGGATGTGGAGAAGTGAAGCTCGTCTGTGCAGATCTTCCATGCCCTAACTTGGCGGAGGAAGACGGCTACGGCGGCGGCGGAGTGAAGATTTCCGCGGCCGGTGTGAGTACGGCGGCGACGAGGTCGAGGCAGTGAAGCTCTTCCTCACCGGCGACGATGATGTAGCGGCGGCGCTAGGGTTTGAGAAGCTCGAGCTGGAGAGAGGTCGAGCATAGTAAAAGAAGTGAGGAAGGGAAGAGGGGGTATTTATAGCCACGGTGAAAAACGGTTCGCCCGAAGAAATTGGACGAACGTGCCCCTGACCCTTCTCATTCGCACGACATGTGTCACCCACATACTGAGAGGTGGAGATCGTGTTAGATCGTGGGTGAATAGATAAGTATATCGTGGGAAGCGGAACGGTTTGAGCGGCAAAGCCGAAAATTTGGATAGGATAAGTTAAAAGTTCCGTTCGCAAATTCTTCAGCTGACAAGGACACAGTGAAGATTTTGAACGAGTTTCAAATAGAACGCACATGAAGAATATGTGAATAGATTGGGTTGAGTATAGCATAGAGGGGGAAGGGTCCGATCACATTCACTTAGCAGAAATAGCAACTTGAAGAATTAGCCATAAGTGAATGGTGTAGAGGACATAAACTCATATATATATCTATATAGCCAATGAAGAGAAACGTCGGAAACAGTGAAGATTTTGCAAAGTTGAAGAATATGAAAAACTGAGGAATCTCAAAACTGAGGAAAAACTCAAATTTAAGATTTTCAACTTTTGTGGTGGCGTGACCCACCGTATAAGAATGATGATTTCAGACACTGCGTACAATTGTCGTAGGGTTTTGAGAATCAAATTCTTCATTAATTTCTTCACACTTAGAGTGTTATTCTTCATTGATTGAAGAAAAATGTTTCTTCATGTGTTGCACATCTAAGTCATCAATCTTGCACAAGTGTTAGGATGAGTGTCCTTTTCAAAGAACATTCGAAGATTCTAAGATATTTAGCTCACATCGCAACTTGCTAAATCTCTTCTCGTCCAAGGGCTTTGTGAAGATATCGGCTAGCTGTTCTTCAGTCTTCACATGCTCAATAGAAATGTCGCCCTTCAACACATGATCGCGAAGAAAATGATGACGGATCTGAATGTGCTTTGTCTTCGAGTGCTGAACTGGGTTGTGAGCAATCTTGATGGCACTCTCATTGTCACAGAAGAGAGGCACATTCTTCACGTTGACGTCGTAGTCCTTGAGGGTTTGCTTCATCCACAGCAATTGAGCACAGCAAGAACCAGCAGCAATGTACTCAGCTTCAGCAGTAGACAGTGATACGCAGTTCTGTTTCTTCGAGGACCAACAGACCAAAGATCGTACGAGGAAATGACATGTACCAGATGTTGACTTGCGATCCACACGATCACCAGCATAGTCAGAGTCAGAATATCCAACGAGATCAAAAGCCGAGCCCTTGGGGTACCATAATCCTAGTGTTGGTGTGTGAGCTAGATATCGAAGAATATGCTTCACAGCCTTATGGTGTGATTCCTTCGGTGTAGCTTGAAATCGGGCACACATGCAAACACTAAGCATAATATCTGGCCTAGATGCACATAAATACAATAAAGAACTAATCATGGAGCGGTATACCTTTTGATCGAAGTCAATACCATTTTCATCAGTGCACAGATGGCCATTAGTGGGCATAGGAATTTTGACGCCTTTGCAATCTTGCATGCCGAATTTCCTCAGTACATCCTTGAGGTATTTCTCCTGAGATATGAATATGCCATTACGCTGTTGACGAATTTGAAGACCTAAGAAGAATTTCAACTCTCCCATCATAGACATTTGATATTCTTCACTCATCATATAGGCAAATTCATCACTATAACGTTGGTCAGTACAGCCAAAGATGATGTCATCAACATATATTTGGCATACAAACAATTCATCATCATATGATTTAGTGAAAAGAGTGGGGTCGAGTGAACCGGGTTTGAAGCCTTTCTTCATGAGGAATTCCTTCAAAGTATCATACCACGCCCGAGGGGCCTGCTTGAGGCCATAGAGGGCCTTATTTAGTCTGAAGACTTTGTCAGGATGCTTAGGATCTTCAAAACCTGGGGGTTGAGCAACATATACTTCTTCCTCAAGCTTACCATTGAGGAATGCACTTTTCACATCCATTTGATATAAGGTGATATCATGATGGTTAGCATAGGCAAGTAATATGCGAATAGCTTCAAGTCTAGCAACAGGTGCAAAAGTTTCATCGAAATCAATTCCTTCAACCTGTGTGTAGCCTTGAGCTACTAGTCGTGCCTTATTCCTCACCACAAGGCCATTTTCATCTTGCTTATTGCGGTAGATCCACTTTGTGCCAATGATATTGTGTTTGCGAGGATCTGGACGATTGACCAGTTCCCAAACGTTGTTGAGCTTGAACTGATGTAATTCTTCTTGCATGGCCTGAATCCAATCAAGCTCCAGAAATGCTTCATCTACCTTAGTGGGCTTTGAGATAGAGACAAAAGCATAGTGCCCACAAAAGTTAGATAAATGTGAAGCTTTTGAGCGTGTGAGAGGACCTGGTGCTTCAATGTCATCGATGATCTTCTCAACTTGCACTTCTTTTGCAATGCGAGGATGAGTAGGTTGTCGTTGAGGAATTTGATCAGCATTTTCTTCAGCACCATTTTCTTCAGCAATTTCTTCAGGTGCATTAGCTCGACGTTCTTCATGTTCTGGAATGAATTCTTCAGCAGATTCTTCGGTAGGAATGACATCCTCAGTAGCCTTGAACTTGATAGTTTCCTCAGGTGCTGGTTCATCTATCACAGAGGGTAGGTGCTCTCTTTGCGAGCCATTAGTTTCATCGAACCACACATCTATAGTTTCAACAACCTTGTGAAGAACGGTGTTGAAGACTCTGTAGGTGTGCGAGTCCTTTCCGTAACCAAGCATAAAACCTTCATGTGCTTTCGGTGCAAATTTAGCATTGTGATGAGGATCTCTAATCCAACATTTAACACCGAAGACTTTGAAATAACTCACATTGGGTTTCTTGTCAGTGAGGAGTTCATAGGCAGTCTTCTTGAAGAATTTGTGAAGATATACCCTATTGATGATGTGGCACGCAGTATAAATTTCCTCAATCCAGAAGTGACGAGGCGTCTTGTACTCATCAAGCATAGTGCGAGTCATCTCAACAAGAGTTCTGTTCTTGCGCTCCACGATGCCATTTTGCTGAGGAGTGTAAGGAGCAGATAACTCATGAGTAATACCAAGTTCATCAAGATAGTCATCAAGACCAGAATTCTTGAACTCAGTTCCATTGTCACTTCTGATGTGCTTGATTTTCACACCGAAGTTGGTTGAAGCCCTCGAGGAAAATCGTTTGAAGACTTTCTGCACTTCATGTTTGTAAGTCACAATATGTACCCAAGTGTAATGAGAGTAATCATCAACAATAACAAGCCCATAGAGAGATGCGTCATTTGTGACAGCTGAGTAATAGTTTGGACCAAAGAGGTCCATGTGAAGCAATTCGAATGGTCGAGTAGTGGTCATGATAGTCTTCGCTGGATGCTTAGCCTTGGTCATATTTCCAGCTTCACAAGCTCCACATAGGTGATCCTTGAGGAGTTTGACATTCTCAATGCCAATGACATGCTTCTTCTTCGCAAGCGTGTGCAAATTCCTCATGCCTGCATGACCAAGTCGTCGATGCCATAGCCATCCTTCTGAAGGTTTTGCAAGTAGACACACGGCTGGTTGCGGTCCTGTAGAGAAATCAACAATATACAAGTCTCCTCTCCTAAAGCCTTCGAAGACTTTGGAATTGTCAGCTTCCATAACCACAACACAACGATACTTGCCAAAGACAACTACCATATCAAGATCACAAAGCATTGAGACAGACATGAGGTTGTATCCTAAGGACTCGACAAGCATGACTTTGTCCATGTGTCGATCCTTTGTGATCGCAACCTTACCTAGACCCAATACCTGACTTTTGCCTTTGTCAGCGAAGATGATATGCTTCAGATGCGATGGTGATAAGGGAGCATCAATCAATAGATTCTTGTCACCAGTCATGTGATTTGTACATCCACTATCGAGGACCCACTCAGTGGCTTTGGGTTGATCATCCTGCAGATGAATTAGTGCAGCTTACGAACTTCATATACTTCATCAGTGAAGAATATGACATCAATTCATCAGATCAATTTCATCAAGCAATAGAACAGATAAAGCAGTATGAGGACGTGAGAAATGAAAGTTCATTTCTTCATGATTAGCCTGCGTCCTTTCAGGCACTTTGTCAGGTCCCCAGCAAATTCTTCAGACGTTAAAGTAGGTCTGGAGACCTGACCCTGCATAAGAGATTAGTTCTTTTTCTTCACCACCCACATCTTAAGGGCTGGCAAAGAGTTCATCACTCTGCGAGCTCCATAAGAGAAAGGTGGCATAGAAGCCAATCCATTTCGTTTCACATAAGAGGAGTTAGGGTAAGCATATGAATAAGCAGAGAAATTCTTCGAGGACTTATGAACATAATGATTAGAGGAATAATGCTCATATTCATAGCCCTTGGCTCTTCCCTGCGAAACAGAGTTGTTAGCACGATGATGTTCATATGAGGACGTTGATCCTTTTGAGGAATTTGATTCATGTGAGGAATTTGGTCCATATGAGGACTTGGATCCATATGAAGAATTTGGTCCATATGAAGAATTTGATCTGGGGTTCCTATTCCTCACAGGTGGTGTCATGAGGACATTCACCTGAAGACTTTCAAGGCACCTTTTAGGAACCCAGATTTTCTTCATAGGGGAACCGTTCCTGCAGTTAGTGCCAACATATCTAGCAAATACTTCACCATTCTGATTTTTGAACAGTTTATAGTTGGAGTCAAATGACTCATCAGAAGAATGAGAAGATTCACATGTAAAGCCAGATAAGTTAGATGGATCAACTGGAGGTCTCTTTGCAGCAACCCATGAGGTTTTGGGTACTGCTCAGGCTTCCAATATGTACCATCAGCATTGAGTTTCCTCTCAAAGGCAATACCCTCTTTCCTAGGGTTCCTGTTAAGGATTTGCTTTTTAAGCACATCACAAAGAGTCTGATGCCCTTTGAGGCTTTTGTACATGCCTGTCATGTACAATTCCTTCAGCCCTGCATCGTCAGTGATACTAGCAATGTCCTCAGATGAGGAATTAGTGATAGCAGAGACAGTTGAAGAATTTTTAGCATTAGAAGCATTTGAACATTCAGGTGAAGAATTAGCAGATTCACGTTATATGCATTTCAAACATGGAGGAACAAATTCTTCCTGAGCAGCGCTGATTTGTTGAGCAAGTAATGAACCGCGCTCCTTCTGAAGATCTTCATAACTCACTCTTACCTTCTCAAGATCTTGCTTTCTTTGAAGAAATTCATAAGAAAGCTTCTCATGATCAGATAAGAGAGTGTTATGTTGATCTTGAAGGGTGTCATACTTAGTATGAAGTCTCTGAAGACTTTCAGCCAAAACTTTTGACTGATCCATTTCTTCACCCAACATATCATTGCTCTTACTAAGCATGTTTTGAAACTTTTCCAAAGCTCTTTGTTGTTTAGCAGCAAGGGAAACAAGCTTGACATAACTGGGTCCTAATTCATCATCAGATTCATCATCACTAGATTCAGACAGATAGCATTCAGTTACCTTTTCACCATCTGCCATAAGGCATGGTGAGGAGGATGGTGATTCTGGTTCGAATGTCATTGATTTGAGAGATTCCTTGAAGTCCTCAAACCAAGGATCATGACGGGTTCGATGACCTTCATAGACATCAGAGAGACGGTCCCGGATAAGCTTCGCCTGATCGAGATGCATAACGTTCCTGAACTGATTTTGAGACAGACAGGAGCAGATGACGCCCTTCGCCGTGAGGTTGAGAAGAGTGTACTTGTGAATGTCATCAGCTTCTGCCGTCTTGCACAGATCGGTAAGACCAATCTCAATGATGGTCCACAGCTCGCTGTTCATCGCCATGAGGCGCTTCTTCATCATGGCCTTCCACTTGGGATAATCATGACCGTCAAAGATGGGACATGTCACTTTCTTCATATCTGTGGTCGACATAACTAAAACTCCAAGTGGTTAAACCAAAATCACACAGAACAAGGGAGTACCTTGCTCTGATACCAATTGAAAGTGTGTTATATCGACTAGAGGGGGGGTGAATAGGCGATTTTATAAATTCTTCACTGAGGAATTTGTGGGTGAGGAAATTCCTTAGCGAAGAACTACTTGCAACGGAATAAGTACTCACAAGTCTGCATAGCAGAGCACAAGCATAGTCATCATGATGAAATGAAAACAAGCACAGAGTACAGAAAGCGTAAACACGGGATAACACAGGATGAAGACAAACAGACTGAGGAAATTGAGAAAATCTTCAGTCAAAGTCTTCAAACACATATATGAACAATTGCACAACTCAGGAATGAGGAAATGAAAGAGTTGAGGAAATAGAACCAGTTGGGTTGGTGAAGACAATGATTTGGTAGACCAGTTCCAACTGTTGTCTCAGTTGTACATCTGGTTGGAGCGGCTAGGTATTTAAACCTGAGGACACCCAGTCCCGGACACACAGTCCTCACCGTATTCTCCTTGAACTAAGGTCACACAGACCTCGTCCAATCACTCGTGGTAAGTCTTTAGGTGACTTCCGAACCTTCACAAACTCGGTCACTCGGCGATCCACAATTTCCTCTTGGATGCTCTAGACCATGACGCCTAACTGTCTGGAAGAAGCACAGTCTTCAAAGGTAACAAGCGTCGGATCCATGCAGGATAATTCTCTTCAGTGATGCTCAATCACTTTGGGTTTGTAGGTGTTTGGGTTTGGGGTTTTTCCTCACTTGATGATTTTCACTCAAAGTCCTCGGAGGATGGGATGCTCTCAAATGACAAGTGTCAGTTTCTCTTAGAGCAGCCACCAGCTAGTGGTTGTAGGGGGCGGCTATTTATAGCCTAGGGAGCAGCCCGCATGATAAGACATAAATGCCCTTCAATGATATGACCGTTAGGTGGGTAGATATTTTGGGACAGCTGGCGCATAGCACAGCAACGGTCGGAAATTTGAGTATCAAATTCCTCAGGGCTATCATGTTCCTCACTGTGTAGGCAATCCGCACTGGCGAATTCCTAACTCCTCAGTCAGAACAAATTCCTCGGAGACCTGAAGAACTTCGTCTCTGTCACTGAAGAATATGACTGAACTGTATGAGATTTTCAATGGCTTCACTCGAAGGGATTGGTAGGTGTAGGATTTTGAGTTGAGCATCACATGGAAATTTTTCCTTAGTATTTCCTCGACCCCCTTTAACAGTACAGTGTTTCCTATGACTCAAGAAAGAGAAAATGAAACTACGAAAACAAAAGTCTTCACGCTTCATATTCCTCAAATGAATACCAAGTCTTCACGGTCACACCAATTTCTTCACTTTCAAAGTCTTCAGAAATCCAAAGTCTTCAGTCGAAGAACTTCATTTTTAGGGGTCGACTTTCTCTCTAATTATCAAACTCCACATAGACTTATAGATCTGTGTACACTCACAAACGCATTAGTCCCTTAACCTATAAGTCTTCAATACACCAAAATCACTAAGGGGCACTAGATGCACTTACAGCTTGCCATTCTTCTTGAAGTTCCCTTTCTTTCCCTTGCCCTTTTACTTGAAACTAGTGGTCTTGTCAACCATCAACACTTGATGCTTTTCTTGATTTCTACCTTCGCCGATTTCAGCATCGCGAAGAGCTCGGGAATCGTTTTCGTCATCCCTTACATATTATAGTTCATCAAGAAGTTCAAGTAACTTGGTGATAGTGACTAGAGAACTCTGTCAATCACTTTTTTATCTGGAAGATTAACTTCCACTTGATTCAAGCGATTGTAGTACTCAGACATTCTGAGCACATGCTCACTGGTTGAGCTATTCTCCTCCATCTCATAGGCAAAGTACTTGTCAGAGGTCTCATACCTCTCGACTCGGGCATGAGTCTGAAATACCAATTTCAGCTCTTGGAACATCTTATATGCTCTGTAGCGTTCAAAACATTTTTGAAGTCCTGGTTCTAAGCCGTAAAGCATGGCGCACTAAACTATCAAGTAGTCATCATACCAAGCTTGCCAAACGTTCATAACGTCTGCATCTGCTCCTGAAATAGGTCCGTCACCTAGCGATGCATCAAGGACATAATTCTTTTGTGCAGCAATGAGGATAATCCTCAGATCACGGATCGAGTCCGCATCATTGCTACTATAATCTTTTCAATTTATTTTTCTCTAGGAACATATCAAAAATAAACGGGGAGATACATTGCAAGCTATTGATCAATAACATAGATATGCAAATACTATCAGGACTAAGTTCATGATAAATTAAAGTTCAATTAATCATATTACTTAAGAACTCCCACTTAGATAGACATCCCTCTAGTCATCTAAATGATCACGTGATCCAAATCAACTAAACCATGTCCGATCATCACGTGAGATGGAGTAGTTTTCAATGGTGAACATCACTATGTTGATAATATCTACTATATGATTCACGTTCGACCTTTCGGTCTCAGTGTTCTGAGGCCATATATGCATATGCTAGGCTCGTCAAGTTTAACCCGAGTATTCTGCACGTGCAAAACTGGCTTGCACCCTTTGTATGTGAACGTAGAGCTTATCACACCCGATCATCACGTGGTGTCTCGGCACGACGAACTGTAGCAACGGTGCATACTCAGGGAGAACACTTATACCTTCAAATTTAGTGCGGGGTCATCTTATAATGCTACCGACGTACTAAGAAAAATAAGATGCATAAAAGATAAACATCACATGCAATCAAAATATGTGACATGATATGGCCATCATCATCTTGTGCCTTTGATCTCCATCTCCAAAGCACCGTCATGATCTCCATCGTCACCGGCTTGACACCTTGATCTCCATCGTAGCATCGTTGCCATCTCGCCAACAATTTCTTCTACAACTATCGCTACCGCTTAGTGATAAAGTAAAGCAATTACATGGCGATTGCATTTCATACAATAAAGTGACAACCATAAGGCTCCTGCCAGTTGCCGATAACAGTTACAAAACATGATCATCTCATACAACAATTTATATCTCATCACGTCTTGACCATATCACATCACAACATGCCCTGCAAAAACAAGTTAGACATCCTCTACTTTGTTGTTGCAAGTTTTACGTGGCTGCTACGAGCTTCTAGCAAGAACCGTTCTTACCTACGCATCAAAGCCACAACGATTTTTCGTCAAGTGTGCTGTTTCAACCTTCAACAAGGACCGGCCATAGTCAAACTCGATTCATCTAAAGTTGGAGAAACCGACACCCGCTAGCCACCTGTGTGCAAAGCACGTCGGTAGAACTAGTCTCATGAACGCGGTCATGTAATGTCGGTCCGGGCCACTTCATCCAACAATACCGCCGAATCAAAGTAAGACGTTGGTGGTAAGCAGTATGACTATTATCGCCCACAACTCTTTGTGTTCTACTCATGCATATAACATCTACGCATAGACCTGCCTCAGATGCCACTGTTGGGGAACGTAGTATTTCAAAAAATTCCTACGATCACGCAAGATCTATCTAGGAGAAGCATAGCAACGAGCGGGGAGAGTGTGTCCACGTACCCCCATAGACCAAAAGCGGAAGCGTTTAGTAACGCGGTTGATGTAGTCGAACGTCTTCACGATCCAACTGATCCAAGTACCGAACGTACGGCACCTCCGTGTTCAGCACACGTTCAGCACGATGACGTCCCTCGAGCTCTTGATCCAGTTGAGGACAAGGGAGATTCCGTCAGCACGACGGCATGGTGACGGTGATGATGAAGTTACCGGCGCAGGGCTTCACCTAAGCACTACGACGATATGACCGAGGTGTGTAACTGTGGAGGGGGGCACCGCACACGGCTAAGAGATTGTCTGTTGTGTGTTCTAGTGGTGCCCCCCCCACATATATAGGTGGGAGGGGAAGGGAGCAGCAGGAGGCGCGCCCCAAGTAGGAGGAATCCTACTTGGGGCCTAATCCTATTCGGCCTCCCCCCTTTCCATGTTTTCCGGAGGGAGAAGGAAAGAGGAGGGGCGAGAGAAGGAAAGGGGAGGCCGAATTGCCCCCCTTCCTTTCTCTCCTCTCCCTTTCCTTTCCCCCACCCTATTCGGCCATATATGGGGCTCACCAGCCCACTAGGAGCTGGTCTGTCCCGCCCTAGGCCCAATAAGGCCCATATCTTTGCCAGGGTTGCCCGGAACCCCTTTCCGGTGACCCGATACGTACCCGGTACCCCCGAAACACTTTCGGTGTCCAAATACTATCGTCCTATATATGAATCTTTACCTCTCGACCATTTTGAGACTCCTCGTCATGTACGTGATCTCATCCGGGACTCCGAACAACATTCGGTCATCAAATCACATAACTCATACAATATAAAATCGTCATCGAACGTTAAGCGTGCGGACCCTACGGGTTCGAGAGCTATGTAGACATGACCGAGACACATCTCCGGTCAATAACCAATAGCGGAACCTGGATGCTCGTATTGGTTCCTACATCTTCTACGAAGATCTTTATCGGTCAAACCGCATAACAACATACGTCATTCCCTTTGTCATCGGTATGTTACTTGCCCGAGATTCGATCGTCGGTATCATCATACCTAGTTCAATCTCGTTTACTGGCAAGTCTCTTTACTCGTTCCGTAATACATCATCCCGCAACTAACTTATTGTCAGGACCGGATTTTCGGGATATCAATTTCCTAGAAAATGGCCCTTGTGCTCACCAGCCCCAGGATTACTGTTAGCTGATGAGGCACCAACTTGATACAGAAATTCCAAGCAAAGTACAAGATATGTAGTACAAGACCATTGTGGCCTATGAGTACAACAATTGGTTTCTAGTGGTTGGTGGCGGAAGCGGTTTGTTGTTCATCTGCATCTATGGGACTCCATTTCCCACAGGAATAGCTGACCAGGATAACTCCTATATTCACGAGGCTGCTATCATCATTGCGTAGGTTCCGGGGCTGTCATCGCAACGCTCCTCTCCATGCAAGAAATCTGGCCAAGACAATAGCCAGGGACAAGCCAGTGAGTACTTTTGAATGTACTCGCAAACATTATGAACACGGGTATAATATAACAAGGGATAATCATGCTCCGAAATATTCTATGATCATAACGTCAGTCACGAAATAAACAAAATCCATGATGCACGCATGCAGGTTGTTCATATAAAACATGAATATGCAATACGGGAGTAGAAATAGAATGCACCGATCGGGTGTCTGAAGCGACGCATCGAAAGGATAATAATATAAATCATGCCTCAGTCGGGCGTCTGAGCGACACCACATAAAGGTCTTATAAATAATTTAAATAACAAGCATGCCACAGTCGGGCGTCTGAGCGACACCACATAAAGGGCTTATATAAGAATAATCACAGTGAATATCCAGGAGGTAGAACCGTCTCAGGGATACTCAATAATTCAAACAATGTAAATGGTTAGTCCACAATAATCATCATCATATGTCACAGGCCATAATCAATGTTCTGGTTTAGCAGTTTTTCCTCCGAAGACTGATAGTAAGACCGACACTTGACCCATCCCAGACTGTAGTCCTTTCCCATGGACCCAGCTATTCGAATAGATTTAACCTCTGCAGAGGGTGTACTCTTTACCCACGAGTAACGGATTCCTTTAGTCCATCAGGACTAATTCCATTTACGGTCTTTTAATTGAAAACACACCTGACCCGCACACACCAGCTTAACTTACCGGTGTCTGGAATCACCCACAACACCTGCCAAGCAAAACTCTAAGTGGGGGGGCTACAACCTCGACTTAGCATGGGATCACAAAATTTATAACGCGCGCTACTAAGGGGTGCCCCCCTCTCGGTCCCAACCGGAAACACCCATGCCCCCGGACCAGGTGGCATGCCTACCGGAGGCCTCCGGTATCTTCCACCATGGCCTCTCTGTATGGTGTGTGCTAGGAAGGGGTTGACAACTTACTGAACCGTACCCTACATGCGGCAGGGACAAGTGGTAGTACGAAACAAGTATGGGGGTTACTGGAACAAGACTCGATCTACGGCCGACTCAGGAGGTTCAAGTATTCCCTGTATGATTAGCATAACAAATATATTTCCATTAACAGATAGAATCACCACTCATCATACCTCATCATGCCATACCGGACACACTCGTCTCGACGAGGAACTAGGGACAAGCTCATGTCTACCCAAGACAGAGACTTTCCCGGCTTCCTTCCGGTAGGCATGAAAGGCATACGAAGATGATTACTATCACAAGCATATCCATTTCGAACAGCAAAGAATCTTCATTATGCACTCATGCGTATGATCGTATCGTCACATAAAATAACGAATGCTCCGTGTCAAGGTGGTGTTGTAACCGTATCAAACAACACACAAAAATATTATGCCAGGGTTCAGAATGCTTGCCTTCAAGTTGTGGAGAGGCAGGGTGCATCCCAAAAACTTTTTTGAAAGTTTTCTTCTCTCTCCAAAATCCTATTTTGAGGAAATTTAAATTAACACATAATTTTAAAACAGTACAAAAAAGGTGTCTGGAAAATTTTCAAATAAATATGAAAATAAACTAGACAGGATTTGAGAAACAACAGAAAAAGAATCAAATCAATTGGACTTATATTTAAAAAGTTATAGCCAGTCAAAGTTCTTTTTTTTTAAATCAGAAAAAGAAAACGGTTCGGGGGCTTACGCTTTCCCCTAGCGAAGGCGTATTTGGTGGAATGCGTTTCCACTTAAGCCAGCGTGGGTCGACTCGTGGGTCACTGACAGTGGGTCCCTTGGGCCCACTGGTCAGGTTTGACCAGTCGCCCGCGCCTCCTTCTCCTCTGGCCGAGCAGTGGCAGGGCTCCGGCGATCGCCGTCGATGAACGGTGGTCCCCGCGGGATTCTGAGGGTGGGGATGGATCCGCTGGTCCAAGGCGGTCCTCCCAGTGGTTGATAGGCTGGCGGGGGTGGAGGGGGTCACCGGCGGCGAGCTCTGCGGCGGACGGTGGTTTCGGGAACAATTGGGGGCTTGGGCTACGGTGGCTCCCGGTCGAGGCTGAGGTGTTGGGTAGCTCCGCACGGTCGAGGGGAGTCGGACGGTGGCGTCGGAAGGACTAGGGAGGCCCTGCTCGTGACGGACGGAACCAGGGTGTGGCGGCGGCCGAAATGGCCGGAGACAAGGAAGAAGGCCTCCCTCCGTCGATTGTTGGCTATGGGAGCACTAGGGAGATGGCCTGAGGTCGCCTGAGGGTCTGGATGAGCTCGGGGGCTCCTTTTATAGGCGGTCGAGGTCGGTTCCCGCGGCTGCGGATAAGAACGCCGTTGAACCGCCGTTCTGTAGCTGCAGGGCGATGTGCCGGCGACGAGCGCTTGCGGACGAGCTTGTGGATGAGTTCGGACTGCTCCAGAGGGCAGCTAGCGCACGCGTGTGGCTCGGGCGGCGCCGTCCAGGGCAGGAGCCCACTGTGGCCGGCCGCTAGCCGCCGTGGCTGACCTGACGGCGGTGCTGTGGGGCTCCAGGGGCGGCCTGGAGCGTTCTGGTGAGTGGATGAGGACGGGCATGGCTCTGCAGGTGAGCAAAGGCCAGGGGCCAGACGCGGCGACCCGTGCGCACGCACGTGCAAAACGCGCGCTCTAGGCGCGCCCAGTGCACGCGCGCTACGTGCTCGATGCAATGCCAGGGCGTGCTAGAGGATTAGGATGAGGCTGGGGATTAGCAGGCCTGGGTTAGTGGTGGCTAGGAGACTAGTGGACATGCTGGTTTGTCCAGAGGGGCAAGATCATAGTGCAAACATAAAACTATGCCAAAGCTGTCCATGAACACAAGGTGCTCGACAGAATGCCATGGGCATCTAGGCAACTCTTGGGGTGGCCAAAAACTCCAGATCATAGTCTCTTTGGATGATAAAGAGGGTGGCAAGGTTAGTTTGTCAAGAACAAAAACTTGTTAGTGCAAGTTTTTGAGAAAACCAATTCTGGACAGAAAGTAAAGGGCATATTTTCATGGACCAAAAATACTCCAATGGGTCCATTCTCCTGGATTTAAGGGTTTGGTAGGGAGGACTACAAGCAGGAAAAAGAATCAAGGGTAAAAGGGCAAGTTAAAATATGGTTGCAGTAGAAAATACCGAACTGAGCCAGAGAGCAAAAGAGGATGTTTTGCTCAAATTTTTCAAAGAACACTCATGGGTTTTGCATAAAGTTGAATTATATGCATCTACAGACATCTCCAAACACTTGGAAATTTTTTTAAAGAAATATTTAAATAGGTTGTAGTGCAAAATTACCGACTGGTCCAGATTTGAAAATTTGGTGTAGAGCTCAAAACCTCCATTGACTAAAAGATATTTTTGCACAAAAGTGATGTGGGAACATCACATGGCATCCCCAAATTTTGGTGAGAATTTTAAAGGATTTTTTGAAAGGGTTGTAGTGCAAATAGAGCTTTGAAACTTATGAAAATCATTTTTAAAAGAATAAAGCTCAGGAAAAACAATTATGCAAATAAATCCACTGATAAAAGAAATGTTTTCTTGAGAGGGTATATAAGTCCAATAATATTTTTTGGAAGGTTTTCACTTGGGGTAAAAATTCCACAATATCAAAGAAAAGAGAGGTTCTGCAATCAAAAGATAAATCCAGAAAATAAAAATTTTATTTTCTGGCAAAATTCTAATTAATAAAACAAGGTCAAAATTTTGGGGTGTTACACTTATTAGTCACATTGCTTGCAAGGCTTATAGTGATGTGCATTACCGAGAGGGCCCAGAGATACCTCTCTGATACTCGGAATGACAAATCCTAATCTTGATATATGCTAACCCAACAAACACCTTCAGAGACACCTGTAGAGCATCTTTATAATCACCCAGTTATGTTGTGACGTTTGATAGCACACAAGGTGTTCCTCTGGGATTCGGGAGTTGCATAATCTCATAGTCCGGGGAATATGTATAAGTCATGAAGAAAGCAATAGCAATAAAACTTAACGATCATTATGGTAAGCTAACGGATGGATCTTGTCCATCACATCATTCTCCTAATGATGTGATCCCGTTCATCAAATGACATCACATGTCTATGGTCAGGAAACTTAACCATCTTTGATTAACGAGCTAGTCTAGTAGAGGCATACTAGGGACACAGTGTTTTGTCTATGTATCCACACATGTATCAAGATTCCGGTTAATACAATTCTAGCATGAATAATAAACATTTATCATGATATAAGGAAATATAAATAACATCTTTATTATTGCCTCTAGGGCATATTTCCTTCAGCAAGAGCATAGTCCGCTCGTCACCGGATGCCGGCAAGCGCATGGAGCGAGACCACGAGCGCCGTCGCCGGGGCGGGCGCGGGGGCGGCCTCCGCAGCAACTGGTGGCGGCAACTCGCCGATCCCGTCGGCGGGTGTGTCCTTCTCGACGTAGTCGGCCGCCTCCAAGTAGAAGAGGAGCGGACAGACGTGGCCCGGCACGTAGGGCTCATCGCAGTTATAGCAAAGCCCCTGGCGACGTCGCTCGAGCTGCTCGGCCGGAGAGAGCCGACGGAAGGGTCGCGTCGCGGCCGGAGTGGTAGTCGCTGGAGCGGCCGGGGGCTGCCGGCCCGGCACAGGTGGTGTTGGGGGCGGCCTGGCGGGCTGTCGGCCACCCCGAGCCGGTGCCGCCTGCTGCAAGGCCTGCGCACGATGCTCGAAGGCGCTGGCGTAGTACATGGCCGTCTGGAGGTCCTGGGGTCCCCGAAGCTCCACGTCCATGTGGATGTGATTCGGAAGGCCACCGACAAAGAGCTCGACCCGCTGCTGCGCCGTCATGCCCGGTGCGTGGCATGCCAAGGCCTGGAAACTGTCGGCGAAGTCTTGCACCGTGGAGGTGAAGGGGAGGCGGCCGAGCTCCGCCAGCCGGCTCCCGCGTATCGGCGGTCCGAAACGAAGGACACATAGCTCGCGAAAGCACTCCCAAGGGGGCATGCCTCCCTCGTCCTGCTCGAGGGCGTAATACCACGTCTGTGCGGCGCCCCGGAGGTGATAAGAGGCGAGCCAGGTGCGGTCTGACGCGAGCGTGCGTTGTCCCCGAAAGAACTGCTCACACTGGTTGAGCCAGTTGAGGGGGTCCTCGGTGCCGTCATAGGTGGCGAAGTCGATCTTGGCAAACCGTGGCGGCGTCTGGGTATGGCCGCCGTGGCCGTACGGCTCGGCGGTGCGGAACAGCGGGGGCGGCGCCCGGTCGGTGGACACAAGGGGTCCCCCGTGGAATGATGGTTCATCGGGGCCCGCGTAGGGACCCGCGGAGCCGGAGGGCCCGCCGTACTGCGGGGTGGGCGCCGGCTGTACTCCGGTCGTAGTGTAGACCGGCTGCGGCGACGACCCCGACAGCCAGGCCGGGAGCGGTGACGACGAAGGTGGGAAGCGTACCTGCTGGATCAGCACGCCCCCGGCGCGGTCGGAGCCGGCCCAGTGGAGAGCGGGGAGGGGGCTTGCAGCTGCAGCGGTTGCTGCATGGGGGCGACGGGCGCGGCGGAAGCCGCGAAGGCCAGCGACGGCCACTCTGCCAGAGCGGGGTGGTGGCGGGAGGCGGCTGCAGCTGCAGCGGCCCGGCGAACGCCGCGGAGGCCGCCAAGTGCGGCGGGTGCCACGGCAGGGCCGGCGGACCGGTGGCGGCGGCCGGTGGCGTGGGTGGCGGCGGGCCGTAGGGTCTGCCAAGTACAGGCGGACCCCCTAGACCGCTCCAGCGAGGTCACGGAGGGCCCCGATGACCTCCTCCGACGTGTAGACGGCGGCTCCCGGCGCGGCGGAGGGTACCGACATCTATACGGTGGGGCGCTGGTGGTGGGGGCCAGCGGCGCGATGGTGGAGGGCAGCGGCCCGGTGGTGGAGGTCGGCACCTGGAGGGATGGGGTGGGCGGCGGCGAAGACATGATCGCAACCGAGCTAGCTGATACCAAAGTGGTAGGAACTAGGGTTCTACCGGGTCTAGGCCGAAGGTTGTAGGGGAAGGAGGGTGCTGGACGTGGACGGACACGCGGTCGCCGGCGGCTGGGCGCCGTCGTGCGCGAGGGAGGAGGTGGGCGCGATGGCAAGAGGCGGCTAGGGTTTAGGAGGAGCCGGCAATAGAATTGTCTTATTGCTTGATTTCTAAAAGAGTCTTTACAACTGTTTATATAATCTCGATGCTAATAAAAATAAAATAACTCTTGGGCTAAGCCACTGACTAAACGCACCCAATGGGCCTCCTCTGGGTATAAGTTACCCCGGTCATTACAAATGAATACTGATTTTTTTTTGTAACTTCACGTCTTTCTTCATATTTTTTACTTCGATAGGACAACACAAATCTCACAAGATGATTTTCCAAAACGAAAGCAGACCAACAAGGACAAACTGCGGCCCATCAGACCACTTGCTGTGAACTATAAGGGCATTACTTCACCTCCTCATATGGTACTACTAAACTCGCAATGAACATCGACAGTTCGACACCGAGTTACTAAGTTGTAATTACCCCTCAACAAATGTGAGTTGTAATTACTTTACAACAGCAGCATTGGTAGTCTCAGAAAATAAAACAGCAGCATTGGTAGCAACACTATCAACGCCATCGGTTCAAGCAGAATAAGTAGGAAAATATCGTGATCCCTTAAGGAGAACTTCCCATATCGTTTGTGTTCAACAGATCATTCTATGTGTATCATTGGTAGCCAAATATTTTTATTTTTATTCTATCTGTATACCAGGATAGCAGGGTTACCTTTGCTTCCTTAACAGGAATCTGCAAGGAAAGAAGTGAAGATGCTGCGTCTGCATTCAATAAATGAGATAAAAGTTGAGATTCTTGAAAGCCAATATCCATTCTTACCTGTAATATTACTGATACAGAACTGACAAATGATCTTCGTATTAAGCAGATACCACTTTCTAAGGTGCAAACATCTAAGGAAACTTAGTTGGTGCTAATCAATCATCCACAAACTACCTCCATTCCTTAAAAAACAGTGAGAACGATAAAGCAGCGATTCTACAAACAAATGTGGATACTCAACTTCAGCAAGTCAGTTCAGTTGTTAAATATACATATGGCACAATCAAAAGAAATAATGGGATCGGACTAAATCCACCTCAGAGAGAAAAGTTCATTGAATCTTGGCTCACCTCAGTTCTTCCTGTTGTCTATGCTTCTGCCCCACCAGCAAACTGTGACATGGAGGACACATAGCAATGGCTTAGTACAAGCACCACATTAAGACTATATAACAAGTCCTCTAATAATATCCTTGTGACTAGTTTCTGCAGATGTAATAAACATTTATTCAAAATGAACTGGATCATCAAAGAAGAAAAGCAGAAAATGATGATACGAAGCCAAGCCACAAACAAACCCTGCTTGCCTATCTTGTGCCAGCTGGGTGGCTGTGGTACAGTGATCATGCACTTCTGTTCTGAATTTAACACCACAGGGCACTTCGGACCCAGCAGCAAACACAACAGAGCTGCAGGCTGCTGCAACAGCAACAAATCCATGCACCGAATCTCTATGGATGCACCAAATCTCATCTTATTCATAGAATCAATCAGCAGTTTTTTCAGGGCTGCAAATTAACTGAACGTGTACTATTCATCGCCAGCTAATTCCTGAAGATACAGAGAAATTCGGGCAGAAATCAAGGAATGAAGTACTCCTAGTAGATTACAAATCGAAACAACAGACACAAATGAGATAAAATTTCAGATTCTTGATAGCCAATATCTATTCTTACTAGATTACAGAAAAAATAACTAAAAATTCAGGTACACAACTGGTAAAAGATCTCCATAGTAAGCAGATAGTCCCTCCGTCCCAAAATGTAAGACCATTTTTGACACTATACATTTTGGGATGGAGGGAGTAATTTCTAAGGATTTTAGTTGGTGCTATTCGATCAGGCTTCCTTGTGAGCTGCTGATACTTAAGTACACACTGCATTCCTAAAAGCAGTGATGATAAGAAAGCAGTAATTCTACGAAGTACAAACAAATGCACAGATTGAACTTCATTAAACCAGTTCACTTCTTAAAATATACGGATAACACAAACCAAATAATCATACTGGACTGAATCCACTTGAGTAGTGAAGTTCATTTGGTTCTTGGCTATCTCTAAAATCTCTGGACGAGGATAGCAGGGTTTTCTTTGCTCCCTTAACAGGAACCTACCGAGAAAATTAGTGAAGATACAGGAGAGCTGCAGATGAAACCTCAGATTCTTGATACCGAAGTGACAAATGGACTGAGAATAAGAAAGCAGCAATTCTCTCCACAAAATAAATAAAAATAAAGCAGCCTACAAAGAAATCTGGATAGTATACAGATATCAAAAAACGAAATATTGGTATTGGACTGAATCGCATCTCTGCTGGCCCTGTTGTCTCTGCTTCTGCCCCAGCAGCAAGCTGACATGGAAGACACATAGCCATGTACAAGCACCACATTAACAAGTTCTATAATAATATCGTTGTGACTCCTTTCCGCAATTGGATCATCAAATGAGACAAGAAGAAAATGATGATAGGTAGCCACAAACAAACCCTGCTTGCCTATATTGTGCTGTACAGTGATCAGGTACTTATGTTCTGAATTTAACGCTGCAGGGCGCTTAGGCCCCAGCTGCAAGCACAATAAAACTGCAGGCTACTGCAGCAGCAACAAATCCACACACCAAATCTCATCTCATGCACAGAATCAATCAGCAGATTTTTCAGGGTTGTAAATTGACTGAACAGATATACGGTGTACTATTCATCATCAGCTAAATCCTGACGACACAGAGACATTCGGGGGGAGCAGAAATCAACGAATGAAGCAGTAGAATACGAAATCGAAACAACATAGACACAAATGCAGGTGTCCAGATGATCATCGTCACAAACTCCGGTGTGGTGTGGTTGCTCATGACCTCCTGAGGCTTGTGGCGATGGGGACGATGACGATGAGGATGAGGAGCAGCAGCAGGATGATGCCGATGCAGAGGCACTTGCGGCTGCCGCGCTGGTGCTCGCGGGCCTTGCCGAGCTCCTTGTTGCCGGAGTGGACGTAGTCCCTGGCGTTGATCACGTGGTGCTCGATGTCGTTGATCTTCTCCCCCTGCGACTCCACGACGACGGCCATGTCGAGGAACACCTGGTGGAGCTCGAGGAGGCTGCGCTCCACCTCCCTGGCGGCGTCGTGGCGGTCCTGGATCTCGTTGAGCGCGGCGAGCACCGCGCCCTTGCCGTGCTCGGCGACTGCGGCGCTCATGATCTCCTCGCCGCGGCCCTCGGAGATGATGCGCTCGATGACCTCGTCCTCGGGGACCTCCCCGGTGAGCGTGTAGTAGCGGCGCTCGACGGTGTCCTTGTACTCGGACATCATCCGCTGGCGCAGCGCCTGGAAGTCGAGCATGATGTCCTTGAGCTTCTTCCGGAGGCCCGCGGTGACGGAGGTGCGGGTGCGGTCGAGGGTGGTGCCCTCCTGGCAGCCCGCGGAGAGCCTGCGCTGCGCGGCGTTGGCGGCGTCCATGTCCGCGAGCGCGCGCTGGATCCCGCGCGCGCGGCCGAGCACGGAGACGATGTCGGCGTTGACGCGGACGCGCATGGCGCGCAGCGCGTCGGGCTGGTGCAGCGACTTGCCCTCCTCGTTGGCGGCGTGGAGGCGGGCGAGCGCGTCGCGGATGGCCGCCATCTCCTCGCGGACCGCCTCCGCCTCCCTGAAGAAGCCCTTGAGGCGCTCGTCGGTGGCGCCGCCGCCGCAGGCCTGGGTGAGCTCGGTCTCGGTCTCGTCGCCGCCCGCCTCGAGGTCCTTCATGGCCGCCTTCTTCAGGTCGACGTAGCTCATGAAGGACTTGGTCATGAGGTCGTTCATGGCGCCCGGCGGTCTCCTCCTCTCCCTCTCGCTGCTCGCGCGGCGGTTGTCGGTCTCTAGGGTTTGGGCCGTGGCCGGGGACGAAGCGGATGGATGGATGTGCGCGTCGGTTTGGGGGGAGATGGGGGATTTGGGGGTGTGGGTGGGGAGAAGGGCGAGAGGGAAGGAGGGTTTTAATGGTCGAAACGGTCAACGTGGAGCGGGCGGTGGGGGAATAGAGCCGTTGGTGAGGGGGATGGAGACGGCATCACACAACGGCTATGTGTGTCCAGATTTCTTTGTTATCTTTATTTTTATTAGGCATAATATTGAATTTCTGGGCAACGGAAGCTGTGATGGGAGAGATGTGCAACGGGTCGATGGATGCTGCCATGGCAACGGTGGCTTTTGGGCATCGGATTCTGAGCACGAGAGGGCGGGACCTTCGCAACGCAATAATTTGGTACTGTATATATCAAGACTAACAAAAATACCAAGCGGTCTGCTTGGTAAGACCAACTCCAACGTGCTGGTTCAAACGAACACAGATTTCCTATTTTGTCTTTTGAATTATATCATGCATAATAAAATAACAAACGAATCGGATTGCACATTATTAAACAAACAAATGGAAATTGTATAGTTTACAAACCAAATAAATTTAAAATCTACCATTCTTAAGAAGTTGCTCCCCACTACTCCCTATTCTCTCACCATGCACACTGTCCACATCAGCGATGTGCCACGTCATTCCAGATCAGCCTACAAGCCACGTCAGCAGCTTCCTTGAATACATGCGCAAGCAGAAACGAACAGCCTCAATGGTGATCCGAAGAGTAACAGTCATTAGTGCTTCCGTTTCCAATAGTAAGAGCCCAACAGCCTTTCTCTTCCCACGTAAAAAGATTCCGCTACCTACAGACATCCGTCCACGGCCAGCGCTCCCATTATATCTCCTCATTGCACATGAACAAATATTTTCTCCGGCTGCCTCTTCATCTTCAATCTTCTCTTTTTCCTCATGTTGATCCGTTTCTAATCTAACGTATAATAGCCGAATAGTGTCTCTCCCTCCCCACATAGAAAGGTTGGCTTTTCCTCTACCTACAGACAACCATCGAAGGCCATCCCCTTATAGCTTCAGAAAAAGGAAATCAGTATTTCCCCTAGCTATGGAAGTCTGGCAATCAGCAGGAGATCTCCACACGTAGTCTGCTACTCCCGTCTGCCTCGCCTCCGACTCCTATGTACGAGTGTAAGTGGGGCAAGCCGCCGTTCCGTCGCCGGCAACCCAGAGGCCAGATCGTCATCAAGGCACCACTGAATCAGCATGTGCGCGTGATTGCTCTACTACGGATCGGACCTCCTCCGGCACGCCCGCTGGTCTGACTTGCATCCGTCTCTTTTGGCGTTGGGACGCGGTTCGGGCCGTTGTTCCGTGGCCGGCCAGCCAGGATCCAAGTCGTTGGTGAAGGCATAGCCGATGGAGGCCTCTTAGTGTTGTTGCTCTGCTCCACGGCCGCTGTTGGCTGCAACGAATGTCGAGGAGTCACCCCCCATGAACAGAGATGACTTCCCCGGGGGATCCTACTTCGGGGCTTGCACATCGGCTCCGGCTTATCTGTGAGTACCGCCACACTTCATTTCACTAGGGAGATGATGAGTACCATCGTCACAACTTGCCAGGCTTCTGTGTGGTTCAGTCATTCGGATTGTGCCTTAGTGATCAATTCCCACTTTCCAGTCCCTATTCTGCAGCCTGCACCATCTGTGCCTACGGCGCACGCTTGAGTATCAACTCCAGATGTGCTTCCGCGTGGACTTCACAGAGATGCTCTTTCACTTGGACATAAGGTAGCATATATCTTTCTATATTATACAATGTGATTTTGATTATTTTTTTGCACTCATCTCATGCAAATGTTTGATTACTGATATTTTTTTGAAAGATTTTGGCCGGCTTCATTGATGTAGGAGAAAGCATGCGGGAAATACAGCGTGGATCAAGTGACCATGGGCACAGAAGTTGTGCAAAGGCGAGCAAAAATGAAAAAGAAGACTGCAAAAAAGAGACCCTAGAGGCGCCCTGGGCATGCCATCTCGCGGTATCAACCCCGAAA
The DNA here is from genome assembly GCF_002575655.3 of Aegilops tauschii subsp. strangulata. Classification (NCBI taxonomy): domain Eukaryota; kingdom Viridiplantae; phylum Streptophyta; class Magnoliopsida; order Poales; family Poaceae; genus Aegilops; species Aegilops tauschii. The sequence continues at coordinate 45,161,837 of NC_053038.3, read as the reverse complement.
GGGGGCTCTCTGAGTTTGATTACTGATATAGTATGTCTTTTCTTTACTCGTGTATTTTCAGCAGTAGTATTCACGTGTAATGTCATGATGCTTACCCAGGGGCTGCCAAAATCAGCGATGCCTCTTTTCTTGCACTTGGATGGGATTTATTTTGGTTTTTTTTAGGGGCGGGATTTATTTTGGTGGTAGCGAGAATTTTGTTCACCCCAAAACAAGCCTTTAACATTAATATCTACTCACTGAGGTTAGTTCCATTCCTCTGGATTTTTGACCTTTCATATTTCCAACAGCTATAAGTATATAAGTTCGCAGTTTGCTGTAGCCATGTCATCATATAGGTCATTATACAACAGCTGAAAATTTAAGCCAGCAATTGATATGTATTTGCGAAGTCGATTATAGATATAGAAGCATCAAAATTAAATATATGTCCATATTACATATGTTAATATTTACATGCTATTTTTTGCATGTTAACTGATTCATGAAATGATACGCCGAGGTGGCCAAATATTTGTACAATACAATGTGCTTCCTTTTTCTCTGTTAATACTTCAACATATTATTTTTAATTGTACTAATTGATCTTGATTTTGCATTTGTCCACATAGTTTTTTTCTTGCTTGGTGCATCTTATACCTATTTGGAGACCGGCATGGTAAATTAACATTGCACCATGTTCTTTCTTCAGTGCTTTTTTCTTACACTTATTTAGTCCTAGCAGAATGTGGTGACATATATCAACTGATACGATGTTGTGTTGCTTATCCAAGGATAGTCGGCTTGATAAGCGGAGGTCACTGCTTTCAGTTTAAAAGAATTGTTTCCTCTTCGTATGGTGGTTTAATGTTTGAAGATTACAATATTTTGACCCGCCATTAGTTTGCATCCATGCAACAGTGGGAATATTTCGAAAGAAGCTAACATCCAAGTAACATTGAATGACACCGATAGTGATCATGTCTGATTGGAAAAGATGAACCATCCATTATTTGTTTGTGAGGCCCGAGAACGAAGGCGAGACTTCTTTTCTACCGATTTGTTAGAGATGCTCTATGTGGATTTAGTATTCAATGCAGCAATTTGATGCTTTTGATACGTCCACCTTTCATAACGTAAACACTTAGTTTTACTGGAAAATATTGTTTCACTTAGTTTTGTTATAATACTTTCATATGATACATATAGATTGTTATTATTATGTCAATTTCACATATGTAATACATTGGTGCAAACTTAAAGATGGTCATTTTGTGGTTGATGCCTTTTCAAATTTGGTAGTTGGTTGTACAGATTCTAAGTTTCTAATTGAACTTCACATTCTTTCGTAGATAACAGAAAATTTTCATGTTGAAGAGGATGGTTCTTCATATGGAGTGTTATGGATCGGAACAAATTGTTACAGTCAGCCATATTTTACAAGTATTCAAACCACTTTTTTTATGTCGATGCTTAGTGTAATTCCATTTGTCTTTGAAGCTTTTTATGCATGGGATTCATTCTGTGCCTGCGTCAATCCAAGAGGCACCTTCTATATATAATTTTATATATGTAATCCTACAAATATGTATCTACACATTTCCGCAGCAACGCGCGGGGTATCATCTAGTTTTAACAAATACTACTCCCTCCGTAAACTAATACAAGAGCGTTTAGATCACTACTTTTTTTGCAAGAAGTTTAGATCACTACTTTAGTAATCTAAACGCTCTTATATTAATTTACATTGGAAGAAAAGGAGTAGCCACAACTATTGGTTTTCTATGTGAGTCCACATATGATCAACCAAATTATTTTGAAGTTGAATGTGAGTTGTCCAGTCACACATTTTGACATGATCCTTTGGAGTGATCGGTCCTTACCTCACTAGACAGCGGTGGGCATGGACGAGCCTCAGCCGGGCCGGGCAAACGGCCGAACACCTTACGGGTGTCGACGAGTTGCGAGGGGGTGACTTGCCCCGTCCTTGGCCCATCGACGAAGACGGAGGCAGCAGGGCCGTTGAAACCCGCGTCCTCCGGCGGTGACTTTAGAGGTAGTCGTGGTATGCTGAGGGTTGCCGACAACCATGGGAACGTGGACCTTGTACTATTCCGCCGGCGGTAAGAAGTGACCACAACAATGGCAGTGTGGGCATCGTTGGATGCAACATCGGTGAGCCGTCAGTCCAGATGATGGTGGGGATTCGGGTAGTGGTGAATAGATTGGAAGCCGGGTGGCGGCAACGATGGCGAAGAGGCCGGGGGTGTTGGGAGGGGGGTGGCCTGTGTGCCACCGGCGGATGTGTCAAGGGAGGACAAGGGGAGGACGCTGCGGGCATCCGCGAGGACGCAAATCCAGCCCAAATTTGGTACGAAAAAGGGTCCAAGTGAACAACAAAATGAACACGTGTCTATTTCCGTCAACGTGTTGGACCATATTTTTTGTTCGCGCGGACCTAAACAGATGCGTACGAACAAAATGAAACGGTGCGTTGAAGTTGCCCGAAGCTATCAACGAAAACAGCGTAATAATTTGGTATGTAGAGAACAAAGCAATTTACCCCATTTTCGTTAACAATCTGAGACGATCCATTTTATCAGTCTCCTAGAGTCTTTACATTGTTCTCTCGGTGCGACATTCTTTGCACAAGGAAAATCCACTTCAAATTGTTTTATTTTAGGTACACTTCAAATTGTTAAGATAGCAATCAGTCTATTAGACGCCTCTGTGTGGGTGCGTCTTTGTCTCGCTTCAAGCAAGATAGTAGGATGTCTCAGTGAAGGCAGACGTCCGATTGGTCCGGCCAAGCATGGAAACATGCCTTCGGAGTTTTTTTTACTTTGTTGCAATCGTTTTATGTTTTTTTTACTTTTGCTTATATTTCAAATATATATGTATAGTTACTAGATTTTGTATAAAGCATTTCTAGGAGTGTAGAATAAGCTATTCTACACTCAAGCTTAGAATAGGGTAAATGTATACGAAAGGTATACAAAAAGTATACAATTTGTATGAAAAACGTAGACATAAAAATAAAAAAATCACATATTCGGCAAATGTTAAACGTGTTTATAAAAGTTCTCCCTGGTGAATACTAAAAATGTGCAAACAAACCTTTAAAAACCGAAGAGTACACACACAAAACAAAGGAATAAAAAAACCAGCAAACCCCAAAAATAAAGTATAAAAATAATAGAAGAAAGGAAAAACACATAAAACCAAGAAAGAAACCCCAGAAAACCGGTGAAGAAACAAAGAAAATAGAAAAAAAAAGATAAAAACAAAAAATAGAGGAAAATCAAAAGAAAACGAGACCAAACCTATGCGCATTACAGCGATCGAGCGAACGAGATCCGAGGCGGATGAAAAAATAAACCAAAACAGGTCAGCCCAGAAAATGACAGGAGTGGAAAATCCTTTAGCGAGATGAGGTACCATCTCTTGTTGAGCGAGATATAGCTCTTGCACTCTGCGTCCTACTACAGGCGTGCTACTGATTATGTTCGACCTGCTGCTCTCTTTGGTGCCGCAACGCGCAACTCTTGTTTGGTGCCGTAAGTGCCGGTTAGAGTGCATTTTGCTAACTAGCGCACACCATCTTCACAACTCTGGTATCGAAATGGGTCGGACCATGTCGGGTTTTTCCAATTATTTTTTTATTTTCTTGATTTCTTTTTCTTATTTCCTTTTCTCTTTTAGTTATATTTTTTCATTTTTTGTTTTCTCAAATTCGTGAGCTTTTTCCAAATTTCGTGAACTTTATTCAAATTACAAACTAGTTTCAAATCGTTCGTGAATTTCCGTTTCAAATTCTTAAAAAATTATGATTTATTTTTTTAAATATGAATTATTCAAAGTCTTGAACCTTTTTCAAATTCATGAACATTTCCCAAATTTGGGAACTTTTTTCAAATTTTATTCTTTCCCAAAATTTCTTGATATTTTTTTTCAAATTTCGTGAACCTTTTCAAATTCGATGAACTTTTTTATTTCTTGAGAATTTTCTCCGTTTCTAAAGAAATTCAACGGTCAATTCTACATGGTCGTCGGTCGTTGGTGGACCGGTCACGATCAACAACCGTCCACCGTTAAGATTTAAAAAAGAAAACTTAGTTGGGGTGGCGCATACACTCCCGTGTGTGAGCGCCACTTGCCCAGATGCACCAATTAGGAGAGCCAGGATACAGATGCAATTATGAACATTCCTTTGAGCACTTCAGCTTCAGGTGATTGGTGGGCTTGGCACTACGAGCGTTCTGGGTCTTTCTTGGTCCGATCAACGTATCGCATGTTAGTTGATACAAAGAGAAGAAGGGAGGACTGGCTAGAGCAACGAGAGAGTACGTCGGATACTCGTGCAACTCAAATTCAGTGGAAAAAACTCTGGAAGGCCAAGGTACCGGGAAAGGTCAAATTTTTTGCATGGAGGCTGGCAAAAAATTCTGTTCCGACGGGCGAACTACTTAAACATCGCCATATCTCTGAGACGGAAGCTTGCTTCCTGTGCAATGCTGAATCGGATTCTTGGCGTCACGCACTAATTGACTGTCAGTTGTCAAAGTGTGTTTGGGCATTGATTGATAATGAGCTGGTTGAGCACATGATCGCCTGTACATTTCATGACGCAAGGTTGTGGCTACCAACGATGCAGAATTCCTTATCTGAGAAGGAATTTGCAAAGATCCTAGTTACCTTGTGGGCTATTTGGTGGGCGAGACAAAAGGCGAAACATGAGGAAATATTTCGAAGCCCACTGACCACTTTTGCTTTTATTCAGAGGTTCCTTGCTGAGCTTGATTCACTGTCTGGTAAGGGGAAGAAACAGCAAGGGAAATCAGGCAACGTAGCTGCTAAACATTGGCTGAAGAGTGAAGTGGGTGTAGCAAAAATCAACGTGGACGCGGCACTGTCCAGAAACAATGACAGAGGAGCAAGTGCGGCTTTATGCCGCGATGACCAGGGAAACTATTTGGGTGCTTCTGTTAGTGTTTGATGGCCTCACGGATCCAGAAGTTTTAGAAGCTCATGCTTGCTGTGAAGCATTCTCTTTAGCTGCTGATCTTCACATCCAGAGGATCTCTCCTCCTAATGTCTCAGTTGATAGTCTCCGTTTCGAGTTTATTTTCGTCCCAACTATCATGGTTTATTTTGGTACCTGCTCCCACCTATCGCTGAGCCGCGTAGAACAAAAAAAAACCTCCTGTCGAGTCCCCCACCCGCCCACGCACTCCAGGGCCTAACCTCCCGTCGCACCAGACAAACGAACGAAAAAGGTCTACGAAAACAAACCAGTGAAAACAAACCGGCGAAAATTAACCAGCGAACAAAAATCCTAGACCAATCGCCCGCACGTACGAGAAACACTCGCACGCACGACTCTCTGCCCTCATTCGCCCGCCGCCTCCCTTCGTCCCTTCGCCGCCACCCCTCGATCTATTCGCGACGCGAACGCCGCCGCCTGGCAGATCCCAGGCGCTAGCCGCGGATCCGTTTGCCGGCTCCGAGGGGTCGTGGAGGCGCCGCCGCCGAGGTCCTAAAGGAGGCGCCGCCGTGGACCTCCGGGTGGCCATCGGGACACCTCTGCTGAGGTACGCCTTCGCCTTCGCGCGCTGCCGACCTCCCAGAGGAGACGCCGCCGCCATCGACCTCCAAGGGGAGACGCCGCCACCACCTGCGCTAAACCCTAGGCATCAACCACCGTGCTCCCGTCGTCTGGTTCCTCCTGCGTTCGCCACCATGCGATCGGCTTCCTCCCTCAGGTTCATCTCCCCTCTTTTCTCTGTTTGGTTCAAGACGGAGAGAATCAGATCTGAGACGGAGAGAATCAGATCAGGATAGAGAGACGGAGATGAGGATTGAGGCCATGGGATCCCTTTGTGACTGCAACTTATACATGAGCTCAGTTTAGATCCCTTTGCTAGAAAAAAGAACGCTGCATACAGCAATGATCTTATCTAGATTAATGGTTCTCTGATTATTCTTTTGATTCTGAGTCAACAATGTGTTTTTATTGTAGGTTCTTGTACGGAATATACCACCAGACCCCGATGAATCAGTTAGCAAGCTTGTGGAACATTTCTTCCTTGTCAATCATCCTGATCATTATCTGAAACATCAGGTAATCACTAAATTTTGGAACATCTCCCATTTGAAGAATCATCTGCAAATTCAAATGTAAGGAAGTGTGCAGTGCAAGCAATTATCAGGGTAAATCTATTTCTCAATTATGTATTTTTACCACTTCATCAGGAGTGTAAACTGATACTATTTCCAACTACAAAGTGTTGGCTGCCCAGGAAGAAGGAAAGGTCAGTCCAGACATGACATTTAACTCTAATAATGGAGGTACGTAGTGCCTACTGCTCCCTTGTCCCTTGCTACCGTCTGGGGATGCTCGGCTCGCCAGCGATGGGGATGCTCGGCTCGCAGTCCCTGCTCTCATTTTCCTCCAGCCTCTGGTAACCCTCCTCCTCGCCCGCCTCGCCGAAGCGGGATTCACAGGTTAGTTTAGTTTGGAGGGATTTCCTGTGGTTGTGCGTGAATCCAGTGTTCACTGGGCTTGTATGTTTCATCCCTAATATGCTAGCTCCTGCCTAATCACGCATTAGAGAATCTCATGTATGTAATAGAAGATGCACAAATGTGGTTTTCCAGGGAGCATCAGGTACATCTTATGTGGGGATGAACCATCAGCTAAAGGGAGTGATAGGAAAATATTTTGTTGAATGCAATGGGAAGGCGAAAAACGACATGCCTTGGCGAAGCAACTCTAAGATTCGGTAAGGCTAATCAAGTCTGCAATCAAATCCAAGAGCAGGGGCAGAGAAAAACGTTAAAATACTTTTTAGCTATTGATTGAAGTGACTGGTAATTAGTAGCAGGAGCAACAGTTGTAGTAAGAACCTACCTAGGCATATTTTCTCTCTTTCCTATCACATGGCACATTGAATAACTTTATAGTACAAATATATTCACATATGTTATTTTAAATTATCATGTCATGGAGGTTCTCGTTATTTCGAATCTTTGGTTGGAACCTTCATTTTGTGTTATTAAATGCACATGGTATTCAGTTATCTCCATTATGGTGAGAAGACTTTGATCTTGATATATCAGATTTAAGCCTCTTACACCATAGGAGGTCCTCCTTTTGGTGATATTCACTCATATGTCATTTTAAATTATCATGTCATGGAGGTGCTGGGTATTTCGAATCTTTGGTTGGAACCTTCATTTTGCGTTAAATTCACATGGTATTCAGTTATCTCCATTATTGCCAGTAGCAACGCACAAGCACTTTCTATTAAATGCACATGCTATTTTCTTTTGTATCATGTCATTTTGTGGTCATTAACAATCAGATGGATGAAACTGATCTTGTTTTGTGCATCATGGATTTTCCTCAACTGAATGAGTAGAAACATAAGTGTGTAATGTAGTAGCCCCTCTATTCCATTGTTATAAATATTATAGTTTTTCAATCTGCTGACCTGATCGTAACAGCTGTTTAAAAGGAAGTGATCACATCACTATTTAGATTTTACTTTTTTTTGTATGCTTAAACATAAGATTAGTTTGTCCCCTTTCTTTTTACCCTTCATGCTAACATAATAAATACATATTTGAACTGAATTGGTTGTATTACATATGCCACGAAGGATGTCGCCGCTTGAAGCTCGATTTCCATCAGCCCCTCTTTTAATTCACTTGCATTGTTTCAGCTTTGCATTGTACTTCTTTGACGAATTACCTCATCCAACCGGCTTTAATTCGGAGCGTCAGTCTTACTAATTATCATTGCCTTAACTTTCCATATGAACCTCTTACAGGAAACAAGGACTCCTATTTGTCTGTAGTACTGCCCATGAGACTCAACCTTGTTTTACCTTAATTATCATGGTGTGCCTTTTTTTTATAATAGCTCACCATTTTGTTAGTGGCAATAAAATGCATCTTTAGGCACACCTATAGCGCACATGTGATGATGTACAGATGAAAGAAAGATCTTAGAAGTTGAGAAGCCGAGAGCTGGAGGAACAAGGAGAAGCTAAAAGGACAGAAGAAGTCAGAGCATGTGGAGCTGTTGGGCAAGCAGAGTTCTATCTGGGTATTTAGGTAGCTGAGGATAAAAGGGAAAAGGAAAATGTTGACGATATAGTTACTCAATGCTGAGAATGTTGCATGCATACTTTGTTGCCTATATATCATTGGCTTTGTATTGATCCAGGCAAGAACAAATCAGACGGAACAAGTTTGCTACGGGTGGGTGTGCATCAAGCTGCTTCGTTGCCGGCGGCGAGTAATCTCACACATGTTTATGGCGCATATGTACCAGAAAATTCAAATGGTACTGCCCGATGCGCCTTTCATACGAAACAGTTTATGCTTATGGGTGTTCATCTTTGTTTCTGTATACAACTTACGGCTTTTTTGTTGATCCCTTCCCTGTAGGTTCTGATCATACGTGCGAGGGGAATCAGGTAGGGCTTGATGCGCCTTTCATACGAAATGTTGATGAGAATTACCCAAGTAGTCCAGGTATGAGGCTGTGCGGATATAGTAATCATAATTTCCAGTGGCATCGGCATGTTCTAATAAATAAGATGGGAAGTTCAGAATAATGTAACATCGGCATGTTCTAATGAATAAAATAAGAGAAGGTTGGGGGCTTAGTAATTACATAGTCAGAAAAGAGGGACTATGGTGGATTAGAAGATATGTATATGTAGCTGCAAGCATATGTATTTGGATTGTCAGCTGAACAATGTTTCAGCTGAAGATCTCTGAAATTATAACCATCAGTTCCTAATAGCTTACAACTGGTGTGATGAGCCACACAACTGCTTGTTGTGATGTACACTTGCCTCATCGAAGCACATATATTATAAATTAACTGAAATATAGTACCTTCAAATCCAATGTGTAGTAAATGTACTATGGTATGTGCAGCAACATCTTTTAGATCATCAAATAGAACCTAGGTTCATATTAGGCTAGCCACATATTATTTGAGCAACACCAGTAACTTAACAGCATGTCCAACATCTTGAATTGTTAAGCGATGAGTGTTTATGTGATAGCATGTCAGGTTAATAAAATCAGGTAGCAACCGCAACCCAACATCCTAAAAACGAGGTTACACGATTACCATTTGAATAGTAGCATTTTGGAGAAAGCACTAATATGCACTTAAATTATGCACAGATGCATGTCAGGTTGTTCGCTTGGTCTGCGCCAACGAGCATCTCCTACAAGTCATCATCTCTCTCTTTGTCGGCTCCATGTTGTAGCCTGCTAGGAGTCCTACCTTGCCATGGAGCATGTCCTTTGTCATGGGTCGTACTGAGGTGAGTGCTGGTGTGGGATTTGATGTGTTAGTAGATTGGGACGTCGGCTTCTTGGTGTGGTTTGATGAGACGGTGGCGATATGGTCTGGAAGGGGGCATGTGTGAGGCGAGAGAGAATAACGGGCAGAGTCATTCATATATAATACTAAAATCCTACCCTTCATAAATTAGATTTTTCGACGATAAGTAAGTACCTAAGTCTATGTTATGTTTAAGTTAAAAGTACAATGTCTATGTGGGCCATACATACATCGATTAATAAAGCAGTTAGTACTTAAATTGACCGTCAAGTCCTATGTGCCTTAGGGGTAAGTTTTAATCTCCACCATTGACTCACTTAAGGTGGGTATACTGAAGCAGACCCCTTATAATTATGAACGGTTTATAAAGTTGAAGGATGAAACTTGAACGAACACAATTCTGAGGTTTGTAAAGTGAAGCCAAAGACAAGTTCGAGGGGTAATATGGACTTCTCTCAAACTATATTATCAGAGGACAATGAGGGTCTTGAAGACAATGAAAGCGATGAGTTTCTGCTGGTTCTGTTTTGTTGTAGGCGAAGTTCTTAATTATAATTATCAATGTGTTCTTAAGGACGCAGTGACATGCAAGGCGAGGGAAATTGAAGCCAAAACATGCAGGACGGCCAGGAGTGTGCCATTTTTTCTATGACAGGTTAGTGATTTTATCCTTTTTGTATTTTTTACATTGCTAGGTACAGTAGTTTATATGAAATGATTTGTTAATGGCAGGGGGTGGTTCTTCAATCTTCAGGGAATCAAGCGGTAGCATCAGATGCTGACATGCATGGAAGGTAGCAGTATATGTATTTGTAGCAAATCATCATCGCCCATAAATAAATCATCTCTTGCCCGCTTCCTCTGTCCGGTTGTCAACTCAAATTGCTTTGGTTCACAAGTTCGTTTCATCGTACATCTAGGTACACTAGAACTGAGAGACTACTTTCCTTGAAAGGCTCATGCGAGTAAACTGACAATAGTATTCATCCAAGATGCAGTTGTATATGTATCTTCATAGAGATGTAGATGCATAGATAGTTAAATAGTGCACATGTTCATTGGCAGGGATGTAGATGTAGTATACAACCGAGGTTACATTGACAAGTTGGTCCATGATGCTCCCAGGAAAAAGAAAATATGATATATTGTTTCACACTATCATCCATAGTGAAACTTGTATTTAATATTTCTTTGTTTTGCAATGCTGAATATTTTGGGAACACACAGTAAGATGTAATCTACGGATTCACCAAATCAGCTTGAACATTGTTATCATGCTTCGTATGATTTGGTAATGATTTCAGAACATGGAATGGGGCAAATAAAGTTGAAACCATGTACTGTTCCTCACAAAAAAACAGTTACTGTCGAGAGGTTTCATACTGACATTATTTCTTACCAACTAATGGTGCATTACTCCTGCCATGATAACAGCAGCTAACTACTCCATGATTACAGCAGTAAACATTGATAAGAGTACAAGCATTGGAGGAGTACTCACCACATTCGAGGAAGTCGTCATCATGGTGGTGGTGGTCGAGGAAGTCGTAGGTGCTGGTGGCATCATCACGGAGCAGGCACCATCTTCTCCTCGACTTAAAATGTGGTACTCCATGTACTCCCACTTGTTAACTTTCTGAAATGCAGATCCACTCCAAGAATGTGCTCTGAAATGGAAGTAACATGGAGTATACTCTAAAAATCAGTATGGTTTGAGCTCACTAGATCAATCAAAGTTCTCCAGCATGATAAAAAGAATACTACAGCAGAATCAGTTTGGTTTGAGCCAAGCAAGAGTACTAAAATCCTGACAAAAAGAATACTACAGCATGACAAACATGATTTCAGAGATGTTGATTTCAGTACTTACAACCCATTGATAAACATGATTTTCAGAAATGTTGATTTCAGTTAAACTACAACATTTACTCCAAGCAAATACTCTTAAGAAACAATACAAGTACTCCTACAGTACTGAAAGTACTCCTGTAGTACAAATGGAGTAGTGCAACCGAGTGGTCTTTACCATGCTCGAATCGACGAGTGGTAGTGGCAGCAGCAGCCGCATTGTCCAGGAGCAGCAGCAGCCTTTCCAATCTACTCCCGCGGCAGAGAGCAGTTCTTGACCACAGTACATCTACACCCATATTCCATCCACATCAACAATCACAATCACAATCAGCTCCAGAATCTCTCCTTGCCTTTCCCCGAATCCTAGGCTCCAGAGATTGGAAAGGTGTGGGGAAAATTAAGGATGCTAGCGCTCCTCGCCGCCATGGGGAGCTCGACTTCGCGGCTTTCCTGGGCGCAGGTGACGGGGCACTCGTAGCGGCGGAGGAGTACCAGCAGCGTCGGAGATGGCAGCGTCCAACACGGCGCTCCTCCTTGCAGGTCGATGGCGGCGAGGAGCGCTAGCATCCGTCGCCGCCTTCCTCGAGCAGGACAAGGCCGCCGTGCCCGCGCTTCTCACGCTCCTACTCGACCTCGCTAAAATATCCAACTTTGGCTCGACTGTGGCGCAGAGGATGCGGGTGAGAGGGAGAGGCGACGCAGACGAGAAGGCCCGGCGGTGACGCCTGAGGAGAAGGGCGGCGACGCGGTTGAGTCGCCGACGCGAGTGAGGGGGAGGTGCGTCGCCGCCGCGGGCTAGGGATTTGGTGGAGTGGGTGAGCGAGGGGAATGAGCGTGAAGAGGCGACTGAGTGAGTGGGTGAGTGAGTGAGCGAGGAGAAAAACTGGAAACCACAGAAATTTTGTAACGTTCCAAGAAATGTACTACAAAACCTTCGACATTCAAAGTACCAGCATTTATTTTTGTTATCACTATATTTAAAATAATACTCCCTCTGTAAACTAATATAAGAACGTTTAGATCACCAAAATAGTGTTCTAAACGCTCATATATTAGTTTACGGAGGAAGTACTAATTTAGGAAATGCAGGGATGTGTCTGGCTATTATGTTTTTTTATGCTCTGGTGGAATGGTAAAGAATTAGTTCGTCCGGTTAACACCATGAGTATTTTCCGTTGCACATTTTAAGTCCTTCGACATGAAGCTCCGTTACACGTTGCTTGTGCAAGATGTGTATATAAGCTAACTAAGAAGTTTTTATTATACTTACTCAAATATCATGGGAATCAATCTAAAAACAACATTCTTGATATTTTGCGGGAATTATTATTTTTTTGAACCTTGAAAACAACGGGAGTCTCCTACTGTTATATATTACTCAAAATAAAGTACTGGGTAATTACATGGCCAAGAAGCAAATAAAAAGAAAGCAACTATGATTTACAGAGATATGTTTGGGATGAAGCTATCAAGAAAGGAGACCAATTTAGGATTAACTCTGAATTTGAGATTTTCCAAGTCAGCTCTGAGTGCTCTTTTCCAATCATACAGGGATGCAGCAACCTTGTCAAAGTAGCATCTGTTCCTTTGTTTCCAAATGTTCCAGGCGTCCGGGACTTTGATTGCATTGAACAATGGGTGTGGCCATGAAGACTTCACTGCATCAAACATCTCCTGAAGCTCCAAGTTGGTATCCCATTGAATATTGATGGAGTTCCAATAGACCGCACTGAAGGTGCACTAAAAAAATGGGTGTTTGTTCGTTTCCAGTGGTGTGGTGTTGCACAAAAGACAGGAGTGACTCCAATATCAAAATGTCTCCGGTGGAGCATGTCCCTTACGTTGACTCTGTCCATTAACATCAGCCAGGTGAACACTTTAAGTTTCATGATACACTTTGTCTTCCAGATCATTGTGATGTATGCGGGTGGCTGCAGTTCTCTGAAGAAGAAGTTGGTGAATTTCTTGGGCCGAAACTGAACATCTCCCCAACAAGTAATCCATTCATCAGCCATCATTGGTTCCAAGTAGAGATCATTCATATGATTCTGCAGATATGTTAATTCATGTAGCGCCTTGATTGATAGAGTGAGGTGAAAGTTTTTAGAAGCCTGTGGTCTGTCTTGGAATTGCACTATAGAAATATCCTCCTCCCTTGTGGAAGTGAACATGTGTGGCAGCTTGTTGGAAAGGGGTTCGTCATCGATCGGAATATCTTTCCATAGAAGAATTGTGTCGCCAGCTCTAGGAATGCAAGTTGTAACCCCTCTGTATATGTCCATCAACGAGAACACATCGTTCTGTATATCTTTCCATAAAAGAATTGTGTGAAAATTTCTTAAGCGCAACAACTAGATATTAATTTATAATAGAATTTTAGTTGGATCATCGCTCTATATGTATACATCGTTAATTTATCATTTTTATCAATTTACATTGCAAGTGAATTGGACTACGATAAACACCCGATTGTGCCCGTGCTATCTTGTTTCTACATGTAAAATTTGACATGCATTATGTTTACATCATTTACAGCAAAATATTTTCGTGGCACGTGACAAGGCACCGACATTCCCATGATATCTTATCTCTACATGTGAAATTAAACAGTCATTATATTTATACAACTCAACAAAAATATTTCAAAAGCCCGTGACAACGCACGGGCACTCTACTAGTTAAAGTAGCAACGGACTGTGCAGCCACCGTGAATCATTTACAGGGAGAGTTTATGGGTACTTCTGCCACTATTATCAGGGATATCTTGAATAGGATGCTGATGTTCGGCAAACCTGAAGTTGTGCATGAAGGAAGGGAATCGAGTTTCGAAGCCCATGATCTGGCTAAAGCTTCGGCCTCTCTTGCCGTTGGACGGCATATTTGGTTATCTACCACTCCTAATGTTTTATTTGTGCCAAACATTATTAAGAGTTAAATAAAGTGTGGTGGTGACCCCTCAAAAAAAAAGGAGAGCCGTGATGGGAAACAACTAATGAGGTTACCTTTTGAAGGGCTCCAAAGGTTACTTTTTTGGCTTGAGAGCATGTCAAGTTGTGCGTCCAGCCGCTGCCACATGTTGCTCTCTAGGCATATACCGGGGATTTTGTTCTTTTATTTCTGCATGTATTTTGGAATTTATTTGGTTTTCCTTGGGAGGGGGGGGGGGGTCGGTTTTTTGATTTTTCTTGATTTTTCCTAGGTTTTGTAAAAACAAAAATCGGGAAGCAACACTTTTATTTGAGAAGTACAATATGTGCTTCCATGAGAAGCACATTTGTTCTTTCCAAAAGAAGGAAAAAGCACGGCCAGGGAAGCACAACCTTACTTTTGTTGGTAGCACGGCCCGTGCTTACACAAGAAGCACATCATGTGCTCCCCGAAAAGGAAAAGCACAACCGTGATTCCACCAAAAAAGGGAAAAACACATCATGTGCTTCCACGACAAGCATAGTTGTGCTTTTTGAAAGGTATAGGTAAAAGCACAATTGTGCTTCCACCGAAAAAGGAAGAAAACTAAACATATGCTTCCATGAGAAGCACAACTTTGCTTATGCGAGAAGTACAACCCGTTTGCCCATAAAAAAGTGAAAAACGCAATTATGCTTTTGGGCTTCGTTTTTTTTGTATGGCGGCCTTTTTAGTTTTTTTTTTCAGTTTTATTTTTTAAATATCTGGCAGGTTTCATGAAAAAAAGTTTGTCGAAACCTATTATCATGAGATTTAGTTTCAAAGATGTCGATGGGAGAAATGCAACGGTGAAAACAAATCTGGGAGTTGAAGCATGGTTGAAAAGATAAATCGTTTTGAAAAGAACGAATCTATGAAAAAAAAAGAAAAACTCACAGGTTGCGACAAGTGATGAACATGCAGTGCGCCACTTGTCGACACCAAAGTGGGGAGTGACAAGCCTCCAAAAGCAAAATCCTCACGCGGTTTTGGCACAACTTCTGCGTTCCAGAATCTTCACAGGTAAGACAACCATCACCGCCCTAAGTGAAACGGTGTGCGTGAGTTAGCAGTGAAACCATCCCTCTCCCCACAAAATCAAGCAATGGACGCAGGGAATCTACCTATCTAATATACTATGCTCCTTAAGTTTAGATGCCTCGTAATCAATTGAGGTGTTCAATTTAAAATTTGACCACTTGATTTTGACTGGGTCAACAATTTCTTAATGAGTTCTCTCATTCTATTTTTTAATTCGCTACAGTCCTTAATTTTAAGGCTCCCCCATTTCATTGAGGTATTAAATTTGGACTTAGTTCACGGTTTGATTGGGTCAACAGTTTTTTCAAATCAACTGACAACAACAGGCATATAAAAACATATCAACCTCATGCACCGTAGACAAGAGAAGCGCAAACATGTGATGTTGTAAAACAAATATAATAGATGCAGTCATTGATGTAGAAATTTTTTCCACATAAGTATGGGTTGATTACCAGATAACCTAGAATCGCACTGCAAAAGGCCCACCAAAAACACTGTATTATAAATAAAAATAAAACACACTCCATCATTTTTCTAACTCGCCAAACGAAATACTCTGTCGGTTTCAAAATATAACGTGTATTAGTTTTTTTAAAGAAAAATTTCATTAACATTGACCAAGTTCAAAGCCAAAAATATGAAAATTCATTTCATGATGAATCGAATGACACCGATTTGATATTACCGATATTGATATATTTCTCGACAAATTTAATCAAACTTAAAGAGGTTTGACTTTTCAAAAAACTAATGCATCTAATATTTTGAAATAGAGGGAATAAAGAAATCATGAAAACCCAATAACACTAACGGCGCAGCAAAGCACACCCAATTCTTCCAGTACACATTAACTTTGAACCATGGGCCATCACAATAATCTAGAGAACTCACAACTTTATTTGCCAGTAATACGCTATAACAAATACACTATCCGGAGTAGTAGTAGTCACTAGTGAGGATGGACCGCAGGCGTCACGATCAAACCACACGACACTTGAGTACTCCCTCGTCCCACAGTACAAGATCGTTTTTTTAAACTTGAAAAATGATCTTATATTATGGGTCGGAGCGAAAAACAATCTTATATTACGGAAAGAGGGAGTAATATTCTACTCATTTATTAGTGCTTCAAAGGACGAGATAATGAAATTAACCAGAGCGGTTGTGGTCGCCAACTGCAGATTCATGAGACGCGAGGGACAGATTAGTTCGCAGCTGGCTTGAAGGATTTGAGCTGGCGGGTTTTGGTCCAGGACTGCTCGTAGACCTCGGCGAGGTACGACGCGTTCTTGCCGGAGTCGTCCTCCGCGTCGACGAAGAGGCGGTAGTTCATGCCGGAGACCACCTGCTGCTCGCCGCGCGTGACCCGGCGAAACCGCAGCCCGTTGCTAGCCAGGCTCGCATGCTGCACCGCCCATCCTCCCAGCTCCTGGATGTGCGCGTCCTTCAAGTTCGGGATAGGTCCCCACTCGCCGAGCCTCTCACTGTGGTCGCCCAACACCGCTGAGGCGACTGCGAGGGTCATGGCGAGGAGGGCGAGGAGGACGAGGGGTCGTCGCGCCATGGAGAGTCGGTGTTAGGAATTGGGTGTTGGGGGTCGGGGACGGTGGATCTGCTCGAAGGGAGTGATTGTGTAAGGCGGATAGGTTTGAGGGTTGTGATGGAAATTTAGTGGACGGTTTTGGTGCAAAGGCTAGATGACCTGTTTAAAAGGGAGTTGGTACATCGTGGTTTCGGACAAAGTCATTAATGCAAAAATAATTTGAAACCGAGCACCAAATCAATTTGAAATCAAGTCATTAATTCAATGAATTAGCCAGACAATTAATTACGTGTGTAATTAATTAGATCCATTTAAATAGTGATTTTTTCGCACCAAGTCTATTAAAAGGGATTGCTACACCCGTTGTTTCACAACGTAGTCGTTAATCGAAAAACAATTTGGAGAACGAGCGCCAAATCAATTTAGAAAATAAGTCAATAATGCAATGAATTAGGCAAACAAATAATTAAGTGCAATTAATTAGGTTCATTTAAATAGCGATTTTTTGCGCCAAATCAAACCTTTGGTAGTCTTGGGGATCTGGCTTGCCTGCTCCCTCCCCATGCTCCCACCTCATCCTACGGCTGTCTTTTTTCATTTTTCCTTTCTAATCTAATCATCTCCCCCCCTGATTTCACTATTAAAGGAGAGTTGCTACGCATGCAGTAATTAATGAAAAAAATAGAAACCATACGTCAGATTAATTTGAAAATCAAGTCATTAATGCCATGAATTAGCTAGATAATCAATTATACATGCAATTAATTAGGTCGGTTTAAATAAGGATTTTTTTCGTGCCAAATCAATTGCATGTGAAACGACAACGTACCAACTCCCCTTAACAGTATATGCAAAAATAATTTGGCAACCAAGCACCAAATCAATTTAGAAATCAACTAATTAATGCAATGAATTGACCAGACAATTAATTACAAATGCAATTAATTAGGTCCATATAATACACATTTTTTCGTGCCAAATCAACCGCGTGCGAAACAACAGACGTACTAACTCCCCTTTAATAGTATAGATAGATATACTATTAAGAGGGAGTTGGTACCTATACAAATTGAAAACAAAGGACCAATAAGAAAGTCCGGTGAAAAGCCAAAAAGCGGAAAAAACATCTAAAAAGCCGAAAACGCGTGCAGAAAAAAATTCAAAGGGAACAACCAGAGCACGACACGTGACGGCGGCTGAGAGCATCCCAAGTGACGCGCTCTCAGCCCACTCGAAGTGACCCTTGGGAAGGTTCCCGAAGGAATTCAACAGATTTTTATTTTTGAAGTTTGTATAAACCATTGCTTCACGCCACAATCTCTCACTTTCTGCTCCTCCATCTGTCTCCATCATATAACCGATCTCACCTCTAATGTCTGAGTGAAAAAACCATATTTGCCAGATAAGGTTACGATTCTACCAGATATGTCTTTTTAATTCCGTCGAAAAACTATTTTACGGTATAGGCGCTTATGACCCCCCCTCCCCCCGTCACACGTGCAAAATTTGGTAGCTTACTGCACGAGTATTCTACAATAGCATGTATTGAAGAATCCATACAAGAAATTTTTGTTTGAAAGAAATTGTATTGAGAAGTAATCTCTAAGAAATAAAAAGGAAATACGATTTATATATAGATTCTGGTAAAATACCGCTACTCTATTCCATAAGAGTGGAATAGGAAATTAAGATGAGGATGTGAGGGCGTAGTTTCCCCATAAAAAAGCATGTATCATATAACAATTGTACTGAATACAGTAAAGAAATATAAATAACCTTTAGATCCATCTAAGATTTCGATTTCCAGTAATAGAAATATAGAATAGAAAAATATCTCTATTCCATAAGAGTGGAATAGGAAATTAAGATTAGGATGCGAGGACGTGGTTTCCCCATAAAAAGCATGTATCATATAACAATTGTACTAAATATAGTAAAGAAATCTAAATAACCTTTAGATCCACCTAAAATTTCGATTCCTAGTAATAGAAATATATAATAGAAAAATATGGGCAAAAAATAAATCCACTCGGTTTCATACTTGGTACAACCCAAAAACACCATTTCTTTTGGTTCGCACCAACACGAGAGCTGCTTTGGAGCTTGTACTGGGCCTGCTTACATCATTTTGCAACAGCTCCTCTACTATTCTTTCAATCTCTGTTTTCTGGGTGATAGCATTTCGTCGGAATACAAATGGTGGCCAACACTGCTTGTGAAGAGCACATATCCCAGTATAGAATACTCCTTCCTTAGTTGCTCCCGCGCAGGGTTCGCCGATGTTATATGCACGAGACCAATGCTGATATGCAAAGCAAACATGCCGACATGGCCGGATTATTATGTGCCTTCATAAAACAATCTGCCGTATAATGCTATGGTTGTTTTTTCTTTTTAAAGGAACAATGCTTAGTACCATCTCGTCAGCCGAAGCGAATCCAAACGCGGGAGATCCAACGTAATCAGTGCCTTTGCCACATTGCAACATACTTGCCTGGACGGGGTCGACGGGCGATAAAAAAGACGCATGGTCTGGTTCGATGGCCCACATTGCATTTGATGGATGCATCTCCTCAAAAAGAAGAGTGAACGACATAATTTATGACTTTTTTTCGTCTCACAATCGTTCACTCAAAGCCCGTCTCGCGCGACACTGCGTGCCTTGCAGCGGGCTAGGAGAACCCGGTTTTCCTTCATCCCTGAATCGAACCCATGGTCCGCCTTGTAGTTAATTATTTTTTTCGAAACGGAGGCAAAAGATTTGCCTCATCCATTAATTAAGCAGAAGAGAATTGCCCAGTTAATCAACGGAAAACCGGGCGAAAACCGTCACCAACCGCTGAGCGGCACACCAAGATATCCCACGCACACCTTTACAAGAGTGCCTCTGTGACGCCCCCGATTTGACCGTACACTAATCATGCACGCAAATGTGTACGACCAAGATCAGGGACTCACGGGAAGATATCACAACACAACTCTAAAACATAAATAAGTCATACAAGCATCATAATACAAGCCAGGGGCCTCGAGGGCTCGAATACAAGTGCTCGATCACAGACGAGTCAGCGGAAGCAACAATGTCTGAGTACAGACATAAGTTAAACAAGTTTTGCCTTAAGAAGGCTAGCACAAAAGTAGCAACGATCGAAAAGGCAAGGCCTCCTGCCGGGGACCTCCTAACTACTCCTGGTCGTCGTCAGCGGCCTGCACGTAGTAGTAGGCACCTCCAGTGTCGTAGGTGTCGTCGTCGACGGTGGCGTCTGGCTCCTGAACTCCAGCATCTGGTTGCGACAACCAGATAGAAAGGAAAGGGGGAAAAGGAGGGAGAGAAGCAACCGTGAGTACTCATCCAAAGTACTCGCAAGCAAGGAGCTACACTACAAATGCATGGGTATATGTGTAAAGAGGCATATCAGTGGACTGAACTGCAGAATGCCGGAATAAGAGGGGGATAGCTAGCCCTGGCGAAGACTACGCTTCTGGACATCTCCATCTTGCAGCATGTAGAAGAGAGTAGATTGAAGTCCTCCAAGTAGCATCGCATAGCATAATCCTACCCGGCGGTCCCCTCCTCGTCACCCTGTTAGAGAGCGATCACCGGGTTGTATCTGGCACTTGGAAGGGTGTATTTTATTCAGTATCCAGTTCTAGTTGTCATAAGCTCAAGGTACAACTCCGGGTCGTCCTTTTACCGAGGGACACGGCTATTCGAATAGATAAACTTCCCTGCAGGGGTGCACCACATAACCCAACACGCTCGATCCCATTTGGCCGGACACACTTTTCTGGGTCATGCCCGGCCTCGTAAGATCAACACGTCGCAGCCCCACCTAAGCACAACAGAGCGGTCAGCACGCCGGTCTAATCCTAAGCGCGCAGGGGTCTGGGCCCATCGCCCTATGCACACCTGCACGTTGCGAACGCGGCCGCGAGCAGACCTAGCAACCCACACGATCACGGCGGTTACGTCAACACGGTCCAACACGGCGCGCGCCACTCAGTCGCTGACGTCAAGAAGGCTTCGGCTGATACCACGACGTCGGGATACCCATAACTACTCCCACGTAGATGGTTAGTGCGTATAGACCAAATGGCCAGACTCAGATCAAATACCCAGAACTCGTTAAGCGTGTTGTTTATCCGCGAACGCCGACCAGGGCCAGGCCCACCTCTCACCTAGGCGGTCTCAACCTGCCCTGTCGCTCCGCCACAAAGATCCACTTGCGGGTACTCCTACGAGCCGACCCGACTTTAGTCATCACATGTGTCATGTATATAGTATATAAGTATATGCCCGTGATCACCGCCCAGGTGATCACGGCCCGATAGTATAGCACAGCAGACGGACAAGAATGTAGGGCCACTGATGGAAATCTAGCATCCTAGACTAAGCAGATAGGATTGCAGGTAAAGGTAACAACAGTAGTAGCAAGGATGGGCTACGCATCAGAATAGGATATCGAAAGTAGTAACATGCTACACTACTCTAATGCAAGTAGTAGAGAGTAGAGTAGGCGATATCTGGTGATCAAGGGGGGGGGCTTGCCTGGTTGCTCTGGCAAGTAGGAGGGGTCGTCAACTCCGTAGTCGAACTGGGCAGCAGCAGTGTCGGTCTCGTAGTCTACCGGAGAGAAGAGGGGGAAGAAACAGTAAATACAATGCAAACATAAGCATGACGATGCGTGACATGACAATGAGCGGTGCTAGGGGTGTCCTAATGCGACAGTAGGTGGTACCGGTGAAGGGGGGAAACATCCGGGAGGTATTCCCGATGTTTCGCGTTTTCGGACAGACGGACCGGAGGGGGAAAGTTGCTAGTTCGATAGGTTAGGGAGGTGTGGTGGATGAACGGACTGCGTATTCGGATTCGTCTCGTCGTTCTGAGCAACTTTCATATAGAAATCATTTTCATCCGAGTTACGGTTTAAAAGATATGAATTTTCAAAGTTTATTTGAATTTCTGGAATTATTTAATTAACAGAAAGAATAAAATGACGTCAGCATGACGTGCTGATGACGTCAGCAGTCAACAGACTCGCTGACCAGGTCAAACTGACCAGTGGGTCCTACATGTCATAGAGAGAGGGCTAACAGTGGGTTATTTTAATTAAACGTGGTTAATTAGCAGCTGGGTCCCACATGTCAGTGACTAATTAGTTAAACTAATTACTTTTAATTATAAAATCATTTTAATTATTTATTTTAAGGGGTGGGGCCCGCACGTCAGTGGCTGGGGCTGCCCAGTCAGCCCAGTTGACCAGGTCAACTGGTCAACAGGTGACTAGGGGGCCCACTGGCAGTGACCCAGGGGGTGGCCCCAGGTGTGCCACGTCGGACGCCGGCGGGAGGGCACTCCGGCGAGCCCGTACACGGCGACGAGCCTCGGCCGTGGCCGGAATTCGGCCACAGGGGTCCGTTTCACGCGCGCTTGGTCGCGTTCGAACGGCCAAGACGATCCGCGCCGGATGGTGGTAGTGGTTCGTCCGGAGATGGCCGGAAACGGCATCGGCGGTGAGCTTAGCGGCGGCCGGAGTTCGGGGTTGCACGGGCACGGCGATGGGAGGCACGGGAAGGCCAGACGTGGGGCTCTACGGGGTCCTGGGAGTGCCAGGAGCACGCGGGGACCATCGGTGCGGGCGGAGGAGCTCGGGGTGCGCGAGGACGAGGGGGGGCAGGCGGGGCGTGGCCGACGCGGGCGCGCGGTCGGGGCGCGCGCGGGCGAAGGCCGTGCGGGCGCGCGTGCGTGGACAG
The DNA here is from genome assembly GCF_002575655.3 of Aegilops tauschii subsp. strangulata. Lineage (NCBI taxonomy): Eukaryota > Viridiplantae > Streptophyta > Magnoliopsida > Poales > Poaceae > Aegilops > Aegilops tauschii. The sequence continues at coordinate 45,139,350 of NC_053038.3, read as the reverse complement.
GCGCGGCGGGGCGCGTCTGGGCGCGTCGGAGCGCGAGCGGGGCGGCGGTGACCGAGAGGAGAGGGGCGGGCGACGGAGGCCGGTGGCCTCACCGAGGGATGCAGGGTCACGGCAGTGGGGTCGAGGGGGAGACGGGGGCGACGGCGATGCCGTGTCGAGGCGCAGGCCGGCGAGGAGGAGGAGGAGGCAGGCCGGCGAGGCAGTACTCCGGCGAGGCGAGGGCGCGGGGGCGGTCGGCGACGGGGTCGAGCGCCTCCTCCTCGATCCCGATCGGGGGGGGGCAGAGGAGATATTTCGGGAGGAGTGGGTGGTGAGGCTGTCGGTGGGGGGGGCAGGGGATAAGGTGAGGGGGGGTTGGGCCGGCCGGCTGGGCCTGGGGTGGCCCGGTTGGGCCAGGTCCAGTGGGGGGGGGGGGCTTTCGTTCTTTTTTTTTTGTTCTGTTTTCTGTTTTGTTTTGCCTTTTCTTTTATTTGTTTATTTCCTTTTCTGTTTTATTTCATTTAAAAGTATTTAGACATTTTATAAAAATGTGTTTTCTCCATCATAATTACCAGTGTATTATTTAGAACCCACTGAACATTTCTGTTTGAATTTTTGAAAACTTTTATTTTCCACTTTAATTATATTTGAAGTTTGAACTAGGAGCTTGAAAAGGGTGTGATTCAAATGTGATCAAGCCCTGTTTAGCAACATGACTAGCTTAATCACAGGGGGTTACTGTAGCATGATTCTCAGGGTGTTACAAATCTCCTCCACTACAAGAAATCTCGTCCCGAGATTTAGGAGGTAGAAGGAAACAATGCGGGGTATTCTTCGCGCAGACGATCCTCTCGTTCCCAAGTGGCCTCATCTTCAGAATGGTGCGACCACTGGACTTTGAGAAACTTGATCGCCTTCTGACGTGTGCGGCGTTCAGCTTGGTCGAGAATGCGGACCGGATGCTCCTTATAGGAGAGGTCTTGCTGCAATTCGAGCACTTCATGATCCACAGCTCGGATTGGATCCTTGAAGCAACGGCGGAGCTGTGACACATGGAACACATCGTGAACCTGCGAAAGGTTCGGCGGTAGTTCCAGTTGGTATGCCACTTTTCCACGCCTTTCGAGAATAGTGAATGGGCCAATATAGCGAGGAGCTAGTTTGCCCTTGATCCCGAAGCGGTGAGCACCCTTCATAGGTGTGACTCGAAGATAAGCCTTTTCGCCAAGTTGATAGACCATGTCTTTATGATGACGGTCATACTGACTCTTCTGACGTGACTGAGCAGTCTTGAGATTCTCGCGAATAATGCGGACTTGTTCTTCGGCACCTTGGATAATATCCGGACCGAAGAGTGGACGTTCCCCAGTTTCTGACCAGTTCAGGGGGGTTCGGCACTTTCGTCCATATAACACTTCGAAGGGGGCCATCTTCAGACTAGCTTGATAGCTATTATTATAAGAGAACTCAGCATACGGGAGAGATTCCTCCCATTTCTTGCCGAAGGAAATAACGCAAGCTCGAAGCATGTCTTCGAGAACTTGATTGACGCGTTCAACTTGTCCTTGCGATTGAGGATGAAACGCAGTACTGAATGACAGATGAGTTCCCATTGCTTCTTGGAAACTTGCCCAGAATCTTGAAGTGAATAAGCTGCCACGGTCTGAGCTGATAACCAATGGAATACCGTGGAGTGAAACAATCCTGGACATATAGAGCGTTGCCAACTGGCTAGCAGTGATCGTTTCTTTGACCGCCAGAAAATGTGCAACTTTGGAAAGCCGGTCAATGACGACAAGAATAGCATCATTACCTTTCTGCGATTTGGGAAATCCAGTGACGAAGTCCATCTCAATATGGTCCCATTTCCATTCAGGAATAGAGATAGGTTGCAGAGTTCCAGCAGGCCTTTGATGTTCTGCTTTGATGCGACGGCAAACGTCACACTCAGCAACATAACGAGCAATGTCTTGCTTCATATTAGTCCACCAGAATCTCTGGCGGATATCTTGGTACATCTTTGTACTACCCGGATGGATACTTAGAGGCGTATCATGAGCTTCTTTCATAACTTCCTGTGTCATATCCAGGTTTTTCTCTGCACATGGCACCACTAGGCGGCCCTTGAAGTATAGGGTGCCATCTTCAGAAATGGTGAAGAATGAGGGCTTTCCTCCTGCGAGGTAGCGCTTAATCTTGTAGGCTTCAGAGTCATACTTCTGTAGCCTTTTGATGCTGTCCTCGAGATCTGGTTTAGCAACTAGGGTATTGAGGGAACCCTGGGTAACAACGTGGAGGTTCACCTTGCCAAATTGTTTAGGAGGGGGAGCGAGTGCACCCGGAGGAACAATATGGAGGTTCAGCTTCCTGAATTCTTCAACAAGCGAGGGCTGAACTTTATGAACCTGGAGGTGGTTGCAGTAAGACTTGCGGCTCAAGGCATCAGCCATTACATTAGCCTTGCCTGGCGTATAGGAGATACCCAAGTCAAAGTCTGCAACAAGCTCCATCCATCTCTGTTGACGGAGGTTCAGATCTGGCTGAGTAAACAGATACTTCAGACTTTGGTGGTCAGTGAAGATCTCGCAACGATTACCGAGAAGGTAATGTCGCCACTGCTTCAGCGCCTGAATGACGGCAGCAAGTTCGAGGTCGTGAACTGGGTAGTTCTCTTCGTGAGGGCGCAATTGTCGAGAGGCATAAGCAATCACTCTGCGATCTTGCATTAGGACACAGCCTAATCCTTGACGGGAAGCGTCGCAGTAAATGACAAAGTCCTTCTTAGTATCAGGTGGAGCTAGAACTGGAGCAGAAGTCAACTTGTCTTTGAGTGCTTGGAAACTTTCCTGACATTTGTCTGTCCATTGGAACTTGACGCCCTTATGTAACAGGTTAGTCAGAGGCCTGGCGATCTTAGAGAAGTTCTCGACGAATCGCCGGCAATAGCTGGCGAGACCGAGAAAACTTCTGACTTGCTTAACGTTCTTGGGAGGAGTCCAATCAAGAATAGCCTGAACTCGCTCGGGGTTGACGGCAATACCATCCTTAGAGATGACATGCCCCAGATAGGTTACTTCCGGTAGCCAGAATTCACATTTAGAGAACTTGGCATATAGTTGATGTTCTCGTAGTTTCTCCAGCACAAGTCGAAGATGTTCAGCATGTTCTTCTTCGTTCTTGGAAAATATCAGGATATCATCCAGATAAACCACGACGAACTTGTCGAGGTAATCCATGAATATGTAGTTCATCAGACGAGAGAAGGTGGCTGGAGCATTGGTTAAACCGAAAGACATGACGGTGTACTCGTATGAACCATAGCGAGTCACGAAGGCGGTCTTTGGGATATCCTCTTCGCGAACACGGATCTGGTGGTAGCCCAACCTCAAGTCGAGCTTAGAGAACACTGACGAACCCGCCAGTTGATCATACAGATCATTGATCCGAGGAAGAGGGTATTTATTCTGAATGGTAGCTTGGTTTATAGGACGGTAGTCTTGAACTAATCGGTTTGTCCCATCCTTCTTCTTGACAAAGAGAGAAGGTGCTCCCCAAGGAGAGCAACTTGGGCGAATGAATCCTTTGCGAAGAGACTTGTCGATTTCCTCCTTAAGCTCAAGGAGTTCATGCGGCGGCATTTTGTAAGGTCGCTTGGCTATAGGAGTGGTGCCTGGTTTCAAGTCGATGATGAATTCGACAGCTCTAGCAGGGGGAATCCCCGGAAGTTCTTCAGGAAAGACGTCGAGGAATTCACGCACGACGGGAATGTTTTCAATGCCCTCGAGTGGTGCAGCGTTCAATGCATTCAATGCATAGAGCCTTGCCTCGGCATTTTGCACCAGATGGGCTTGGTAAGTAACTATCTCATCTGAAGGGTGCAGCAGATGGACGGTCTTAGTGGTGCAAACTATTGAAGCAGTATGCGCTTTTAACCAATTCATTCCCAGAATGAGATCAATGCTACAGGACTTCAGTACGATGGGAGAGACAAGAAATTCCAGTCCTTCGATTTCAACAGTAACATCGCGACTAACCATAGAGGTTTGACATTGGCCCGCAGGGGTGTGTACCACTAGCGGAGTGTTTATCTCCTCGTGATTAATACCATGCAGGAATGCAAATTCTGCTGAAATGAATGAATGGGATGCTCCTGTATCAAATAAAACGGATGCTGGTACTGAATTTACGAGGAGTGTACCCATCACAGTAGCAGGCTGGTCTTGAGCTTCGCTGAGATCAACGTGGTTGGCATGAGCGCGACCATGAGACTTAGCATTGTTGTTGCGGGGCTGGTTGTTACCACGGCCAGCTGCTGGAAGGGCCAGTTGATTCTGGTTCTGATAGCAGTTCCTGGCAAAGTGGCCCGGTTGACCACACTTGAAGCACAGACCATTATCGGGAGTGGGAACAGGAGCCCCAGGTGGGGGAGCTGGTAGCTTTGACTGCTTAGATGGTGGAGGAGGCAGACGCGGTGCAGCATAAGATTTCCTGGGAGCAGGTGCATTTGGACGATACATGCTGTTCGGGATCCATATCTTACGCTTCTGTGAGGGCGAGCCCGAAGATGAGCCCGTGTCACGGTTGCGCCTCTGAGAGCTCTGGTATTCCTGCAGACCAGTCTCGACATTGATGGCCTTATTCACCAAGGTGGCGAAATCGGCAAAGTCATGCACTAGAAGTGCGAGCTTGATGTCAGCTTGAAGGCCATCACGGAACTTCTCCTGTCTGCGTGCATCAGTTGCAATGTCTTCTTCAGCATAGCGGGACAAGTCCAGAAACTCCCGCTGATAAGCTTCGACAGTTTTGTTGCCTTGGGTGAGGTTGCGGAACTCACGCTTCTTCCGGTCCATGACTCCTTGAGGAATGAAGCGGGCACGGAAAGCAGCTTGGAAGTCTGGCCATGTGATGATTGTTCCAGCTGGCAGAGTACGCCTGTGGCTGTCCCACCATTGAGCTGCGGGTCCCTTCAAGAATAAGGAAGCAAAATTGACATAGCTGGCAGGGGCTACATCAGCAGACTCCATCTCATAGGTGATGTCACGGAGCCAGTCATCAGCATCCAAAGGCTGAGTTGAGCTGCGGTAGATGGTTGGGTTGAGGCGTATGAAATCTTGAAGAGTCACTTGGGCTGGCTGCTGGTTCATATTGGGGCGAGGAAACTGAGCCATCATATTTTCCATGAATTGGCGGTTCAGTTCGAACTGTTGGATCATACCAGCCATGTACTCAGGTGGTGGTGGGGCATCGCCACCACGACCACGACCACCTGGTCTAACCATCCTGCTAATATATAACAGGGGTAGTTCAGCATTTAGAAAATTTGCAATGACAAGAATCATTCATGATGAAACATGCATAACGAAAGGAGCACGATAGCTACTACATAGTAGTCGGCATAGCTTACAAAAGGGGTCATGCATAGAGTTCAGTACACAGGGTTCAGTACATAGACTAAAACATCATAGGCGGCACACAGGCTCGCGGCGAATGCCTTTAACACTACAAACAAGCCTACATCAGTCCCAAGAGGTACTATGGAGGTAATCGTAGCCCGACAGCTGGTAGTGAGGCAACAGATAGCCCTCCACGTCAGCAGACTGGGGGCCGCGGATACTCAGGTGTAGAGCCCGACGCTCAGGTGGCAGAAGAGGACCAAGTGCGGGAGAGTAGCCTCCCACCTCTGGCCAACCGACACCGTGGGGCATCACGGTCCTGGCTGGGTAGATCGCAGCGCGCGGTACCTGTCCAGACCGGACAAAGGGGTGCAGCAGCGTCAGAGCACGGTAAAGGTGCTGACGGGTGGTGTACATCTCGTGGCGAAGAGCTCGGTTAGCTCGATCCAGCCCATCAGCATGCAGAACCAGGTGCTGATGGTAGAAGGGCTCTCGGGTGACAGTGGAGTAGGCAGCAGTATAGTATCCCTCTGCACCAACATCAGAGGCGATAGCAATGTGCCTGAAAGGGGAGGTGTCCAACTCCTGATACTCTCCACGAAGACGTGTCAGAGCAGCATAGGCTGCATCGTGGACAGCCATATCGATGGTCACACCAACACCATGTGCGGTGTGCAGCACAGTAGTGGAGTCGTACTCCCGAGAGTAGAGGTGGACGATGGCACGGTACTGCTCCTGGTTAAAGTCCTGGTACTCCTCGTAGACGGTGTACTCAGGGTGCCAGCGATAACCCAGATAGGTCATCATCTCAGCTAGCACCGCAGGTGATCCCGAGGCACCAATGGCCATCGTGTGGCGAACAACCTGCCTCGTGGGTTCCATCTGAAAGCAAAGACGTTTCAAAGGAGTCAAATGACAGTGTGTGAATGGTTCAAAATACTATTCTAAGAAACATCTATGGTTTATCCATCTTTGGGGTGAACGCGGTCACGGGATCCTAGTGTTAGAGTTAGTAAATTCGTTTAACCCGAGTAGAAGAGAGTTCAGAGTCCCAGAGTAAAGGTCGAGGAGTAAAAGATCCTAGTACCACCCAATGGCGATGTGGGCCCATAAGCCGCACAGCCATGTTAGTAAAAGTTTTTGCAATGACTAGACTCGACTTCGGCCAAGGAGTGTGGAAGGGGGGTTCCTACAGGCAGTCGGCTCTGATACCAACTTGTGACGCCCCCGATTTGACCGTACACTAATCATGCACGCAAATGTGTACGACCAAGATCAGGGACTCACGGGAAGATATCACAACACAACTCTAAAACATAAATAAGTCATACAAGCATCATAATACAAGCCAGGGGCCTCGAGGGCTCGAATACAAGTGCTCGATCACAGACGAGTCAGCGGAAGCAACAATGTCTGAGTACAGACATAAGTTAAACAAGTTTTGCCTTAAGAAGGCTAGCACAAAAGTAGCAACGATCGAAAAGGCAAGGCCTCCTGCCGGGGACCTCCTAACTACTCCTGGTCGTCGTCAGCGGCCTGCACGTAGTAGTAGGCACCTCCAGTGTCGTAGGTGTCGTCGTCGACGGTGGCGTCTGGCTCCTGAACTCCAGCATCTGGTTGCGACAACCAGATAGAAAGGAAAGGGGGAAAAGGAGGGAGAGAAGCAACCGTGAGTACTCATCCAAAGTACTCGCAAGCAAGGAGCTACACTACAAATGCATGGGTATATGTGTAAAGAGGCATATCAGTGGACTGAACTGCAGAATGCCGGAATAAGAGGGGGATAGCTAGCCCTGGCGAAGACTACGCTTCTGGACATCTCCATCTTGCAGCATGTAGAAGAGAGTAGATTGAAGTCCTCCAAGTAGCATCGCATAGCATAATCCTACCCGGCGGTCCCCTCCTCGTCACCCTGTTAGAGAGCGATCACCGGGTTGTATCTGGCACTTGGAAGGGTGTATTTTATTCAGTATCCAGTTCTAGTTGTCATAAGCTCAAGGTACAACTCCGGGTCGTCCTTTTACCGAGGGACACGGCTATTCGAATAGATAAACTTCCCTGCAGGGGTGCACCACATAACCCAACACGCTCGATCCCATTTGGCCGGACACACTTTTCTGGGTCATGCCCGGCCTCGTAAGATCAACACGTCGCAGCCCCACCTAAGCACAACAGAGCGGTCAGCACGCCGGTCTAATCCTAAGCGCGCAGGGGTCTGGGCCCATCGCCCTATGCACACCTGCACGTTGCGAACGCGGCCGCGAGCAGACCTAGCAACCCACACGATCACGGCGGTTACGTCAACACGGTCCAACACGGCGCGCGCCACTCAGTCGCTGACGTCAAGAAGGCTTCGGCTGATACCACGACGTCGGGATACCCATAACTACTCCCACGTAGATGGTTAGTGCGTATAGACCAAATGGCCAGACTCAGATCAAATACCCAGAACTCGTTAAGCGTGTTGTTTATCCGCGAACGCCGACCAGGGCCAGGCCCACCTCTCACCTAGGCGGTCTCAACCTGCCCTGTCGCTCCGCCACAAAGATCCACTTGCGGGTACTCCTACGAGCCGACCCGACTTTAGTCATCACATGTGTCATGTATATAGTATATAAGTATATGCCCGTGATCACCGCCCAGGTGATCACGGCCCGATAGTATAGCACAGCAGACGGACAAGAATGTAGGGCCACTGATGGAAATCTAGCATCCTAGACTAAGCAGATAGGATTGCAGGTAAAGGTAACAACAGTAGTAGCAAGGATGGGCTACGCATCAGAATAGGATATCGAAAGTAGTAACATGCTACACTACTCTAATGCAAGTAGTAGAGAGTAGAGTAGGCGATATCTGGTGATCAAGGGGGGGGGCTTGCCTGGTTGCTCTGGCAAGTAGGAGGGGTCGTCAACTCCGTAGTCGAACTGGGCAGCAGCAGTGTCGGTCTCGTAGTCTACCGGAGAGAAGAGGGGGAAGAAACAGTAAATACAATGCAAACATAAGCATGACGATGCGTGACATGACAATGAGCGGTGCTAGGGGTGTCCTAATGCGACAGTAGGTGGTACCGGTGAAGGGGGGAAACATCCGGGAGGTATTCCCGATGTTTCGCGTTTTCGGACAGACGGACCGGAGGGGGAAAGTTGCTAGTTCGATAGGTTAGGGAGGTGTGGTGGATGAACGGACTGCGTATTCGGATTCGTCTCGTCGTTCTGAGCAACTTTCATATAGAAATCATTTTCATCCGAGTTACGGTTTAAAAGATATGAATTTTCAAAGTTTATTTGAATTTCTGGAATTATTTAATTAACAGAAAGAATAAAATGACGTCAGCATGACGTGCTGATGACGTCAGCAGTCAACAGACTCGCTGACCAGGTCAAACTGACCAGTGGGTCCTACATGTCATAGAGAGAGGGCTAACAGTGGGTTATTTTAATTAAACGTGGTTAATTAGCAGCTGGGTCCCACATGTCAGTGACTAATTAGTTAAACTAATTACTTTTAATTATAAAATCATTTTAATTATTTATTTTAAGGGGTGGGGCCCGCACGTCAGTGGCTGGGGCTGCCCAGTCAGCCCAGTTGACCAGGTCAACTGGTCAACAGGTGACTAGGGGGCCCACTGGCAGTGACCCAGGGGGTGGCCCCAGGTGTGCCACGTCGGACGCCGGCGGGAGGGCACTCCGGCGAGCCCGTACACGGCGACGAGCCTCGGCCGTGGCCGGAATTCGGCCACAGGGGTCCGTTTCACGCGCGCTTGGTCGCGTTCGAACGGCCAAGACGATCCGCGCCGGATGGTGGTAGTGGTTCGTCCGGAGATGGCCGGAAACGGCATCGGCGGTGAGCTTAGCGGCGGCCGGAGTTCGGGGTTGCACGGGCACGGCGATGGGAGGCACGGGAAGGCCAGACGTGGGGCTCTACGGGGTCCTGGGAGTGCCAGGAGCACGCGGGGACCATCGGTGCGGGCGGAGGAGCTCGGGGTGCGCGAGGACGAGGGGGGGGGGGCAGGCGGGGCGTGGCCGACGCGGGCGCGCGGTCGGGGCGCGCGCGGGCGAAGGCCGTGCGGGCGCGCGTGCGTGGACAGGCGCGGCGGGGCGCGTCTGGGCGCGTCGGAGCGCGAGCGGGGCGGCGGTGACCGAGAGGAGAGGGGCGGGCGACGGAGGCCGGTGGCCTCACCGAGGGATGCAGGGTCACGGCAGTGGGGTCGAGGGGGAGACGGGGGCGACGGCGATGCCGTGTCGAGGCGCAGGCCGGCGAGGAGGAGGAGGAGGCAGGCCGGCGAGGCAGTACTCCGGCGAGGCGAGGGCGCGGGGGCGGTCGGCGACGGGGTCGAGCGCCTCCTCCTCGATCCCGATCGGGGGGGGGGCAGAGGAGATATTTCGGGAGGAGTGGGTGGTGAGGCTGTCGGTGGGGGGGCAGGGGATAAGGTGAGGGGGGGTTGGGCCGGCCGGCTGGGCCTGGGGTGGCCCGGTTGGGCCAGGTCCAGTGGGGGGGGGGCTTTCGTTCTTTTTTTTTTTGTTCTGTTTTCTGTTTTGTTTTGCCTTTTCTTTTATTTGTTTATTTCCTTTTCTGTTTTATTTCATTTAAAAGTATTTAGACATTTTATAAAAATGTGTTTTCTCCACCATAATTACCAGTGTATTATTTAGAACCCACTGAACATTTCTGTTTGAATTTTTGAAAACTTTTATTTTCCACTTTAATTATATTTGAAGTTTGAACTAGGAGCTTGAAAAGGGTGTGATTCAAATGTGATCAAGCCCTGTTTAGCAACATGACTAGCTTAATCACAGGGGGTTACTGTAGCATGATTCTCAGGGTGTTACAGCCTCGTCAAGCTAGCACACAGACGTCATCGTCATCACTTCTCCCCAAACAGGCGTCATCACCATCCCTAATCCCCGAGCAAGCGACTCCGACTTCTCAGTGGACGAACGTCGAACCCAACACTCACCGCAGAGGCTGTGTAGGAAAACATGAAGATCCATGCCAGAACTCAACCACCCGCATCGAGGGCTACACAGCTCCAGACTCTGAAGCAAAGATCCAAAGGAGAACTATGCAAGACTGGCGTCGTGAAAGACCACCGAACGGACCACGTGCTGCCTGTCATCGTTGTCACAGGGGCCCGCCGCCGCAGCTCCGACTTCACCACAACAACCAAACCGAGGTAATCCTACGAACACGCCGAAGAAGAGCCGACTACCACTGCAATATCTCCAACTTCACTCGCCCTATCGTCGTTGCCACAGAAGCGGGCAACGATTTTGGAGTTCAATCCGGTCAGAGGGATCAGCTGGTGTGTTGGGAGGTTGGTGGTATGCATTGGTGTGGCGGTCGGGCCTTGTAGTTAATTATAACCACCGCACATCTTTACAGAAGGTTAACAAGCAGGCTCTAGGCTGCTGTTTGGTGCTATTTTTCACACATGAGCACAGATACATGTATGTCATTTCATCCATCGATCGATGCAACACGATTATTCATGATCGAGCTATTTTTAAAGTCACACGACCACTCCACGAGTGATGGGAGTGGGGCAGTGCGGGCTGCCGTGGATGGTTTCCAAGTTGCACTCCTCCGGGCCGACGAGGCCCATGGTGTACTTCCTGGTAAGCCTTGGGCAACTGGGTATGTCCTGGAGTAGGCCGCCCTCGAACACACCCTGCGGAGTTTCTACCCCATCCATGAGCATGCGCAGCGCCTCGCACCGGCAGTATGCTGGGACGCGCGACAACTGGTCGCAACACCGCCTCTTCAACATCCCAGCGGAGGCGTACACGGGCCCTACGCTGCATATTTTAGTGAGCTTTTTTACGGTACCCTGGTACTCCCTCAAGCAGAGATGGAGTACCACTTAAGTCTGACCCTCCATTTAGAAGGGTAGTTTAGTCTTTTCTCCTCTTAATTAAGTCCTTTCCTGATTTCTAATCGATGCATTTGTTTTCTTTGCGCTGAAAGTTACCGATCAAACAAAACTTGGCTACAGGTTCTCGAAAACCACACAAAATCTCTAACATCTACTCCCTCCGTCCCATAATATAAGAATGTTTTCGACACTACACTAGTATCAAAAACGTTCTTATATTTTGGGACGGAGAGAATTTTGGGACGGAGAGAGTACAAATAAAACTAAAACACAGAGATATCAGGCTCGCAAGATGTTCGTTCATCAACGCGACAAATTCTAATCAAAGCAGCCACTGACTGCCACTCCCCGTCCTTCCGTATTGAACCAAGTCGATCTGATCAGCTGCACATTTGTACACCTGAAGTGCCGACGTGATAGATCTCCGGCCATCTTGATGATCCCGCCTCACCCTAGTCATCCTGCTTCAGCGAGCGGGCGAGTTTCCAATTGCACGAGAAATATGGATCTCGCAAAGGCGCCCGCGGCGATGACGACGGCGCCGCCCAGCCCTGATCGACGACCATTCCCATGGCCCAATGGCCGTCTGTCTCTTGTGCGCGGGCAGACCACAGTGGCCGCGGGCGCCCATTCTATTGGAAGATTAGGGTTCTTTTTTCTTAAGGATAAAGAATTAGGGTTCTAGCGACTAGCAATTATGTACTGTATCAGCCATGAGCCATGAGAATAAGAATAAGAGTCAGTTTTCCTTTTTACCCCAAGGACGAGGTACTCCCTCGCTTTTTTTGTTGGTACTCTCTCATACACACGTTGGAGTACCAATAGACATCAATCGTTGGATCAAGAGAAATGAAGGCTCATATTCATTTAGGGGTAATGTAAAGGAGCTCATTTTAGTGGACAAAAGGTTGCGGCATGCTTGTAGTGGGTTGTATGGAATGTCCGACCCTGGAACGCACTGAGTCCCGACGGTGGCCGAGGTTGCGGCGAGTACGGCGAGGAGGACGGCGGCCGAGAGGATGAGCTGAGACATGAATGCCATTCTGTTGATTCTTTCAAATGGATGGGATGTCTGTAGTTTGAGATAGGCTAGCTAGATGTGTATTGCTTGTATATATATGTACTGCGGAAAAGGAAGAGTGCCAGCTGGCGTTGTAACTATGGATGTGCCTTTTGCTCTCGTTGTAGTCCCGCGGAATGGAAATTTCGATGTCGTGTATGGTGAAAGGCCTACCAATTAATCTTTACAATAACAGTATTTGGAGCTTTATGGCAACAGAATTTGGAGGGGAATACAAAAGTTGGGGTTTGAGTGAAAGAATGACTAGATTTGCCGCCATTGGGTTCCTAACTTTCTCGGCATAAATGGCATGAGTTATCTTATCATACGTGGCCAATAGCTTTATACGGCATCCTTTTCTTCTACGTTTACTTCTCATGTGATCTAACACTGATACTGAACTTCTTTTGGTTTGTGTGTGGAGGTCATATGCTCGTTAAACGTCTAACACCGATACTCCAAATGAGCCTTCTTTTAGTTTGTGTGTGGAGATCATATTCTCGCTAAACCTAACCATCCAAGTTCCTATTTTTTGCAGTCAGCAATCATGTAAGCAGATGAGAATATCACCTGGATTGGCTAACATATATATAGGGAATCCAGTATATGAAGACCATCTTCATGGGACGTATGCAAGAAAACGTCCATCGCATATTGAGAACTCACGAACGATGATGTTCTCATACTCATATGCCATGGTTGCTCGATGACATGTCTCCCTCACTAGTTAGTGCAAAAGTGTGTTCTTATTAGATATCTTGATCGCTTTGCACCCGTCAGGAATATAAATACATAAGGGAGCTCTATCAACACTAATCTCTTAGTTCATTTTGCATTCAAAAGCAAAAAAAAAATAGTAGCCACCAATCGAGGGGGATCAAACCCTACTGTGCCGCGCACACCATGTTTGCGTTATGGCCGAAGCTATATTTGTAGCTAATTAACCACAGCACATCTTAACATAATAAGATTAAAGTATAGGCTCTAGGATGGTGTTATTTTGCAATTGCCCTTGGATGCTCTTTGTTGCTATTTTTCACACATGCATGCACATAGATACATGTATGTGATTCATCCATCGATCGATGCAACTAGCTTATTCACGCTAGAGCTATATATAAAGTTACACGACCGCTCCAAGATAGGCAGTAGGGCATTCCGGGCGGCCCAAGATGGTCTCTAAGTTGCACTCCCCCCGTCCGACGATGCCCGCAATGTACTCCCTCGTCAAGCTCTTGCATCTAGGCCAATCCTGGAGGAGGCTGCCCACGACCTCACCCCGCTTATTTACTATCCCCTCCATGAGGATGCGCACCACCTCGCACCGGCAGTACGACGAGACGCCCGACAGTTGCTCGCAACACCGCTTCTTCATCGTCTCGACGGAGACGTAGTAGGGTTCAAAGCCACATGTTTGTCTGACCACGTAGTCGCTGCAGGCATGAAGCGAGTCGTATGTGATCTGCTGCCCTGGAATGCATGCCTGCTGGACGCTGGCTGAGGCCGCGGCGAGTACGATGACCAGGGCGGCCCAGAGGATGAGCTGGTACTTGAACGCCATCCTCAACAGTTACCTTTCAAATAGATGGGATGTTGTTGGATACATCTACGTGCGTGGTGCAGGCGTGTGGGCAAACTCTCCAACGCCGGATTTTTGTTCCGAATTTTTCAACTTTTAAAAATGTGTATTTAAACAATAGGTGCATATGCACCTAGGAGCCAAAACACCGAAAACTTTGTGCGCGCACATAGAATGTTCGGATATACACGCGGGGTTTTTGTTCGGAATTTTTCAACTTTGCAAAATGTGTATTTAGACAATGAGTGCATATGCACCTAGGAGCCATAGCCAATTTCCGGTTTATATGGCACTCTTTTCTTATACATTTACTACTCATGTGATCTAACACTAACACTTCCATTTGGTTTGTGTGAATCGAGATCATGCTTGTTAAACCAACCGAATTTTGTTTTATTTCTGGTCAGCAATAATGTGAGCAGATGAGAAAAAAATTACACACATGGCAAAATTTGGAGCTTTATGGCAAAAAAAAATCTTCCATTTGTACTTCTTATGTCATCTAACACTAACACTTCTAGTCAACTTCCGTTCGAACTCAAAAAATAAGTGAACTTTCATTTGGGTTGTGTGTGGAGATCATGCTTATTAAACCAACCAAATTCCTTTTTATTTGCATTCAGCAAGCATGTAACCAGATAAAGAAAGTTTATAAACCTAGATTATTAGCTAAGGTATATTGGAACCCAATATATGGATGTAATCGGTGTGTACAAGTCAATCTTATAGAAATCGTCTTCATGGGATGGATCCTAAAAACCATCCATCATATTAGAGAACATTAGTGTTCCTGATGTTCTCATACGTGTGTTATGCATATGCCATGTCACACACATGCACTTTAGTGAAGTGAGTTCTAGTATTTGCTCGATGACATGTCTCACTCGCTAGTTAGTACACAAGTGTGTTCTTATTAGATATCTTGATCACTTTCCATCCACCTGAAATATAAATATATATAACAGGGCCTCTATCAACATTATTTTGTGCATTTTGCATTCAAAAGTAAAAAAAATCATAAATCTAGAGGTGCAAACTCCATATCTAATAAAAAACATTCATTTTTAGAAGCATTCAAATATAAATCACATTGTCATCATCCACTAAAAAGTGGGAGACTAAAAGGATGCCTTAGCCAACATGTGGATTCCCGTGGTAATGACAAAGGATTAAGGTCCCGTTTGGAACGTCGCTAGCTTCACCGAATAACCAGCTTCCCGAGAAGCCATCCAACAGGAGCATGATGCGTTCTGTAGCAGCTCCTCTCCGTTAGCATGGGCTGGCAGCCCAAGGGAGCCTTAGGCCTAGTTCGGTGGCTCATAGTGAGAGGAAAACTGTTCGAGGATGGCACTTTGGAAGGGCATTCCCACATAATTTCGAGTAACTTCCCCTTCTCGTTTTCACGAAGTTGCGCGTCCGCTGCTCCAGAAATTTGCACTACGGGCCGTTCTTTCTCCATGAGCGGGCTTCTTGGAGCTGGATCGTTCGGTTGGCTTCTCATGGCTATTTCGGGAAGCTGGATCATGGAGAGGATCCAAAAGGGGCCTAATTCATAAGTATACAAAACTTGTGTTTAGTCCCATGAAAATGATATAAAGGTGGTTCGAGCCCCCCCCCCACACACACGCACCAACAAAAAAGGATGAACATAAACCACATCTTTAGATTTTGTGGTTACATTTCTCTATCTTTCTGTCATAGAAAAACCATACTATTAAGAGTGGTTTAACAAATGATGAAGAATAATATATATATATATCCATCCCTGAAACGAACCATATGCACTCCTAAAGTCTCTTTGAAACTACCGAGTTATAGGAAAAGCAACTCCAAAGACTCCATGACTACTTCGGGAAGGCCTACAGATGTGGTCTGACCCTTCTGTTTAGCTGGGAGTATTTTCCGAAAGGACCCCGAAATTCCGAAATGCGTCGGGGTCTCCAAGCTGGCTTGAAATGGTCAAATAGTGGGCATTTTTTGGGGTCCATATAAAGTTGATCCCTTCTTCCCAAGGGAGACAATCAAATACGAAATTCAACAAGTCTTGGTCTTCTACATTCCCATTTCTCTCTTAGCAAAGCTCCAAAGTTCAATTTGAGTGAGCAAAAAGAAAGATGAGACCTAGATTTATGATTCCACCAAGTTAATCCTAAATCCCCTGGGAGTTCTTCGTGATGACGACATCGACGGTGAAGGTGGTGTAGCCAAGGTGTGGGTGACCCTTGGTTAGTCCAGCAACGCACATGGCATCGTGGATTGCCGTGAAAGAGGTTGAGGAACCCCGAATCGATTGCCAAAGTTTAGCTCGGATGAAACGGGTGTTACAGAAGGCGTTGGCAGTGCCGCCGAAATAACATGAGGCGGCGAAGGCCACCTCGAAGACTCAAAGACCTGCTCAAGCCGAATATTAACCTAGTCACCCACCTTCTAAGGCACCAAATTTTGAATTTGATGTCAACCGACTAACCGGCGCAATTAAGATTTTTTTATTAGTCATTACCTCGTTCACGTACCTTTTATATCTAAAAATAGTTAGTCTTCACTAACCTATTTCTCTTAACATGCAAACATGAGTCATATGGTCCGTCTCAACATGCAAATATGCATGAAAAAAGACATCTACTACTACTGTAGTACACAAATTTTTGAACTTGGACTCATCACATAGAAGCATTTATTAGCCATTGATTTCTTACCCAACCCAACTGATCTAACGACCCTGGTTTCCAGGATTCGCTTGGTGCGGCCGCGCGCCAAAACGACGTGGAGATGGTCTTTCTGAAGTTATCGTGAATCCACTATACACCTGCACACTCACGGTCTAGAGTTGATGAGAGAAAAGCTTCTATACAAGATCTTTTGTGGCTGTTTTCTGAAGCACCCATCGTGTTGGGGATATAACTACTGGCGTAACCCGCCCAGGAGGGGCCGGGTTACGTTAAGGCAATTCATCATATGAAGCCCAATATCAAAGCTTGAAGATGGCGGTTCAATAAAGGGCCTAAAGCCCGTAGGTGATTTAAGGCCCGTAGTGATAAACCGCCATAAGGGCGTGACTTGTGTTGTAAGGCAAGATTAACTAGTTACCAAGCCGGATACTGTTTATAAGCCGGCCGGGACTCTGTAGGCCGCAGGGGGTCACCCGTGTATATAAGGGGATGACCCGCCGGCGGCTTAGGGGAGATAACATCAAATCGGTAGCCAGGCATAGCGGATTCGCTCCCTGGTCATCGAAACCTTAGTAATTCCACCTCAACTGGAGTAGGCTTTTACCTTCACCGTAAGGGGCCGAACCAGTATAACCCTCGTGTCCTTTGTCCCGCTTTAACCCCTTTAAGCTTCCTAGTTGCGATGGCTCCACGACTAAGTCCTTTCACAAGGACATCTGCCGTGACTATTCCACGACAGTTGGCGCCCATCGTGGGGCCAGCGCACGGTGGATTTGAGTTCTTGAAGGGCAGCTTTGAAGGGCTCAAGGGATACGCTGTGGGCCGGATGACCAAGAGTCGTCGCGGCAAGCTCTACATCAATGACACAGGCTGGGGCCCCGACGCCGGCTCAATCGAGTACGGGTACCGGGTCCCCTTCAGCGGAATCCACGTTTTCATTGGCAAGATCGGCGAGCCGGGCCCTGAGCCGGACATCTGCACCGACCTCATCGAGACGGCTCAGCGTGCGAGACCCGCCCGGACTCTGCCCGCCTTGAAGCGTGCTTTCGTAGGATGCATCCACGGAGGACTCTCTGAAGGATCTAGATCTAGCGATGAGACGGCCATCTGCTCTGACGATGAATCATCCACAGGTGAGACGGACTCGTTGTATCAACTCCGAGACGACAGGCTCGGGGGTTGTTCTGATGGCGACAGTATTCCGGACCCTTTTGAGCCGCCGAGCCGGGTTGGAATCTTCATGGCCGGCACGCAACCTGTTCAAAACTCCGCCGCTGGGGCAGGAGGCCCTGTGCACTCGCCGGCTCAGGTGCTGATGGATCTCACGGATAAGATGACTGCCCTGCTAACCGCCACGGTCGTCCCAGCGGATCAAGCTCAACATGATGCGGAGGTGGCACAATTAAAGCCGGATATAGCACGAGCCAAGGAAGACCTGGCAGCGGAGGGAATCAGGATGGCTGCAGAACGGGCGGCTCTGGACGCCCAGACTCAACTGATTCAGGCGCAGTCTTTCCGGCTCATGATGGATCAGAACGCATCTAATGAGGTCATGAGAAGGAGGCATCAGAAGGCTCAATCTCGTCTCCCTCCGGTTTATGATCCTCGAAACCTCTTCAACACGCCCGGTGCAGGGCCCAGTAACCCGCCAGAAATCACGGCACCCGGGACTGGCACACCGGTTCAGCCGCAAGTGATGGGGCCTCCCCGTGTGAATACTGCCCCACCTCAATACGTGCCGATACCACCGGGTCATTATTCTAATCCGTTGGAAAACATGATCGCTGCAGCGGCGCGACTGGCGGCTCTCCCAGTCGAGGGTGACTCTCCAACGGCGGTCGAAACCCGCAGGGTCAGAGAACTTCTTCAGACGGCTCTGGCACAACAGGAGGCATATTCATATAGCCGGGACAGGATCCATTCAACCCCTCGTCCAGACCGGAGCCCAAGTTATAGCAGACACATGGTTTCAGCGACCGGCTCAAGCAACGTCCGACGCCGCGACTTGCCAGCTGGCCACGGCCCGGCGCATAACGGAGCCTTTAACGCGGTAGACCAAGACAGAGCGCGTCAAGAGGCGGAGCAGGCGGCTCAGCTGACAGCTTACCAACCCCTCCCGGTTTATCCGACGGCTTCTATCGAGGCAGGCATAGCTACGAGGACCGGATGTGTCCCTTGTCTGGTGCCGGCTCTCCGTAATGAACGTCTGCCCAAAGATTTCAAAGGACCTAGGAAGGTACCTAATTACACGGCTGATTTACAGCCCGGAGCATGGATTGAAAGCTACGAGATGGCTATGGAGTTGCTAGAGGTCAGCGAAGCGGCAATGGCCAAATACTTCACCATGATGTTGGATGGGACTGCCCGCACTTGGTTAAAGGGACTGCCACCTAATTCCATCGGGTCATGGGCAGAGCTGAAAGCCCGGTTCATCCAAAACTTCAAAGATACATGTAGGCAATCTATGTCAATTGTGGATTTGACTAACTGCAAGCAGCAAGAAGGCGAGTCTATGACCCATTGGGTACGCCGAGTCAAGGAAATAATACATTCGTCTGATAAGATGGATGCCGGCTCTATGGTTTTAATGTTGGAGCAAAATTGTCGTTTTGCGCCCCTGAAGATGAAGCTTGGGCGGCTCAAGCGAGATTGCAACGATATGGGTACGCTGATGGCGGCTCTGGTCAAGTACGCCGACTCTGATAGTACCAAGGATCCCGCGTCTGATGAGGAAAGGACAGGGAAGGGAAAGAAGAATGGCAACGGCAAGGGCCCTCAGCATAACCCAGCGAATCAGGGAGGTAATAAGCGTAAGGCTGATGATGGTATGGAGTTTGTGGCCAACACCAACACGCAGGGTAACAATCCCCGACGTAAGGGGAGACAGCCTCCCTGGTCTGGCGGGTCAGGCCCGACGCTTGAGCAGTTGTTAAATGAGCCCTGCCCAAGGCATGGCTCTAGGGAGAAGTCGGCCACTCATCTATGGAAAGACTGCGCGATCATGAAAGATTTCAAGAATTCCAACATGTTCAACGGTAACAATGGGCAGGGCGGCGGCTCAGGTGGCGGCGGTTTTCATGGCCCGGGCGGCGGTTCAAATTCCAATTTTCAGAATTCTCAAGGTAATCAAGGTGGTTCTAACCAGCAATCTGGCCAGGGTAATCAGCAGCAGGGGGATACCAGACCCATCCAAAGCAGCTCAACGGTGGACAGTATCATGTGTTTACTACCAGTTTGTGCAAGCGAGACCAGAAGCTTCATAAGAGGGCTGTGAACGCTGTTGAGCCGGCGGTTCCACGTTACTTGCGATAGTCTGAACAGCCGATTGTATGGAGTAGGGAAGATCACCCTCCCCGGGTTGATAATCCAGGTCACCTGGCCTTGGTGGTGGCTCCTCAAGTTGGTGGGTATAAGTTCACTAAGGTACTCATGGACGGAGACAGTAGCATCAACATCCTCTATTATGAGACCTTCCGTCGTATGGGATTAACTGATAAAAACCTCAACCAGTCCAATACTGTTTTCCATGGTGTGGTGCCCGGTAAGTCGGCGTATCCAGTTGGTAAGATCGAGCTGGAAGTAGCTTTTGGAGATGAGTACAACTACAGGGCGGAAAAACTGACTTTTGAGGTGGTCAAAATAAGAAGCCCGTACCATGCTTTATTTGGGCGGCCGGCTTACGCCAAGTTCATGGCACAGCCGTGTTATGTATATTTGCAGCTCAAGATGCCGGGTCACAATGGGACCATTACGGTTCATGGCAGCCGAAAGATAGCCTTGGAGTGCGAGGAAGGTGACGCTGCTTACGCTGAATCTGTTTGTGCGACAGAGGAATTAAAGTTTTACAAGGATAATGTTGACCCGGCAGATATGACGTCTTTGAAAAAGCCAACCACGGAGCATGAGCCGGTAATGAAATTTAAGTCGGCCGATGAGACTAAGCTTATTGACTTTGTGCCAGGCGACTCATCTAAGCAGTTCAGCATCAGTACCAATCTGGATCCTAAATAGGAAAGCGCGCTCATCGAGTTCATCTGTGAGAACCGGGACATCTTTGCATGGAAACCTTCTGACATGCCAGGTGTACCGAGAGAACTCGCTGAGCACACTCTTAATATTGATCCAAAATTTAAGCCAATCAAGCAATTTCTCCGGCGGTTTAATGAGGAGAGGCGAAAAGCCATTGGTGAGGAAGTGGCCCGGCTCTTAGCGGCCGGGTTCATCGTTGAAGTCTTTCATCCAGAATGGCTAGCTAACCCAGTGCTCGTGCTCAAGAAGAACGGCACCTGGCATATGTGTGTGGATTATACGGATTTAAACAAGGCTTGTCCGGCTGATCCTTTTGCTCTCCCCCGTATTGATCAAATTATTGATGCTACGGCGGGTTGTGAGCGTTTAAGTTTTTTGGATGCTTACTCTGGATACCATCAGATCAAAATGGCAGTTAAGGACCAAGAGAAGACGGCGTTCATTACCCCTTTTGGAGCCTTCTGTTATGTGTCTATGCCGTTTGGGCTCAAGAGCGCCCAGGCGACTTACCAGCGGTGTGTACAGAATTGTCTTCATAATCAGATTGGGCGCAACGTTCATGCCTATGTGGATGATATTGTGGTAAAATCCAGAGAAAAGGAGACCTTGATAGACGATCTGAGGGAGACCTTTGGTAATCTCTGGGTCTATAAGATGATGCTTAACCCGGCCAAGTGTGTCTTTGGTGTTCCTGCAGACAAGCTCTTGGGTTTTCTGGTTTCTCATAGAGGCATTGAAGCTAACCCGAAGAAGATCAAGGCAATCACCTCTCTGGCTAAGCCGGCGTGTATAAATGACGTCCAGCGTCTGGCGGGTCGGATCGCTGCTTTAAGTCGATTTATAAGCCGGTTGGGTGAAAAGGCCATACCGCGGTATCAGATGATGAAGAAAACAGATGACTTTGTCTGGAGTGATGCTGCCAACACCGCCTTTGAGGATTTGAAAAGACAGTTAGCTGAACCGCCAGTTCTTGCTGCTCCTGTTGATAAGGAGCCCTTATTATTGTATGTAGCCGCTAACACGCGAGCCGTCAGTGTGGCCATCGTGGTGGAGCGCAAGGAGGCGGGTAAGGAACATCCGGTTCAGCGGCCGGTCTACTACGTCAGCGAAGTACTTATTGAGTCCAAGCAACGGTATCCACATTGGCAGAAGCTCGTTTATGGGGTATTCATGGCAAGCCGGAAGCTTAAGCAATATTTCCAGGGCCACCCCATCACTGTGGTTAGTTCTGCTCCTTTAGGAGATATCATCCAAAACAGAGAAGCCACAGGAAGAGTCGCTAAGTGGGCCATTGAGCTTGGGCCTCATGGTTTAAAATATGTGCCACGCACGGCTATCAAATCACAAGCATTGGTAGATTTCATCAACGATTGGACAGAGCTGCAGATGCCTGAAGAGAAACCGGATAACACATACTGGACTATTCACTTCGACGGGTCCAGGCAATTGGAGGGCTCGGGGGCTGGAGTCGTGTTAGCTTCCCCTCGAGGTGACAAATTTTGTTATGTACTACGGTTGATGTTTCCCTGTACTAACAATGTAGCTGAGTACGAGGCCTTGCTCCATGGTCTTCGGATGGCCAAGGAGATGAGCTTAAGCCGGGTGAGGTGCTTTGGCGACTCAGATTTGGTGGCCCAACAAGTATCAGGCAAGTGGGATTCCAAGGACCCCCTCATGGCGGCTTATCGCCGTGAAGTTGATGCCATTGCTGGGCATTTTCAGGGTAACCAAGTAGAGCACATTGACCGCAGAAAGAACGAGGCGGCTGATGCCTTAAGCTGGCTGGGCTCTCAGCGAAAGCCGGTGCCGCCTAATACTTTCTTGGATATTCTGCATAACCCTTCTGTCAAGTTACCTACAGAGGAAGACTTGGCTATTCCAGACCCTGAAGCACAGTTGGTGGCGGCTCTTCATGTTATCCCAGATTGGACAGTGCCATACTTGGCTTACATGACCCGGGGAGAATTGCCTGAGGATGAAATTTTGGCCAGAAAAATAACCCGGCGGTCTAAGTCAATGATAATTGCCAATGGTGAGTTGCATCATCGCAGTACCACTGGGGCTTTTCAGCGTTGTGTTTCCCCTGAGGAAGGGCAAGAAATTTTACGAGAGATTCACGAGGGGGATTGTGGCCATCATGCCGGCTCAAAATCCCTTGTGGCCAAAGCTTTTCGTCACGGTTTTTATTGGCTGACGGCTCATGCTGATGCAGAGGACTTAGTCAGTAAATGTGACGGTTGTCAGAAGTTCTCAAGACGTGCTCATGTGCCGGCTCAAGAGTTGAGGATGATTCCAATCACTTGGCCGTTTGCAGTCTGGGGGCTTGATATGGTTGGACCTTTCAAAAGGTCCAAGGATAAGAAGACCCACCTCTTGGTGGCAGTTGACAAGTTCACAAAGTGGGTTGAGGCAGAGCCAGTTAGTAAGTGTGATGCAGCCACGGCAGTTCAGTTCATGAAAAAGGTGATATTTCGTTTTGGTTTTCCACACATCATTATAATTAACAATGGTACCAATCTGTCTAAAGGCGCCATGGAAGAATTTTGTCAACGAGAGCATATTCGACTTGATGTTTCATCAGTGGCTCACCCCCAATCCAATGGTCAAGCTGAGCGAGCCAATCAGGAAATCTTGAAAGGCATCAAGCCCCGGCTTTTGGTCCCTTTGCAGCGGACGCCGGGTTGTTGGGTGGAAGAGTTACCCTCTGTGATATGGAGCATCAATACTACTCCTAATAGGTCTACGGGTTATACGCCTTTCTTCATGGTTTACGGAGCCGAGGCGGTTCTCCCTAGCGACATCCGCCATGACTCGCCTCGTGTGGCGGCTTATGTTGAGACGGATAATGAACAAGCGCGTCAGGATGCTCTTGACCTGTTGGATGAACAGCGTGATATAGCAGCAGCTCGCTCGGCGATTTACCAACAAGACCTGCGCCGCTATCACAGCCGCCGGGTTAAGTCCAGAACCTTTCAGGAAGGTGACTTGGTGCTCCGGCTCATCTAGGATCAAACAGATGCACACAAGTTATCCCCACCTTGGGAAGGGCCCTTTGTGGTCAGCAAGAACTTGCACAACGGGTCATACTACCTCATCGATGTTCAAGAGCACAAAGATTCACGTAAGTCGGAGGAGGAGACCCGCCGACCGTGGAATATAGCTCAGCTTCGGCCTTATTACACTTGAGCCACCGGCTCTCATAATGTCCATACTTCCGTGACAATGTATATATTATGATAAATAATAAAGCAGGACCTCTGTCCTTTTTTCCCCTCAAAGGTAAATGTGTCATTGCTATTTCTATTATGATCTCACATGGTCATTTGGGGGCTGATCCGGCTTACGATCGTATTCGAATCTAGCCGCTAAAAATTATGATCACTAGGGGGCTTCCTGTTCAAACATAGGTCACATTCGAACCAAAGAGAACATAGCTGTCGATACCCTTTTGATTGGCACACTGCCGAGCTCATTGGGGAGTTTTCTTGGTCATATTTGAACCATAGTTCAACCCCCTTTGAGAACCGACGTGGATCGTATTCGAATCAGCGTCGTCAACTCTCAAGGTCATTTGGAGGCTTCCTGTTCAAACATAGGTCGTATTTGAACCAAAGAGAACATAGCTGTCGGTACCCTCTTGATCGGCAGCGCCAAAGCCACTGGGGGCTATATGATCGTATTCGAATCTTAGCTTGGCCCCTTTGGGGCGGTTTTCTGGTCGTATTCGAACCAGAGGCCTTAAGGTTTTTTGAAATTTCTTCTTGCAAACAATGTTTTGGATTTTACTTGAAGTTCTTTTTGATCATATCTAAAGTATTCACGGGTGGTTTTTATTCCACCGGCTTAACCTTGATCAGTAACGTTGATAGCACATAATAAATATTATATGTGCTGATAAACCGCAGTTGGTTTCTCAACCTCATTGTTCGGATCACATAGACCGGCAGCATAATCGAAGGATCACAGGTATGCTGTTATGATTATGTCTCAAAGATATGATTGAGAACCGGTTTTTATGATTGTTACAAACTCCGAGTTATCTGTAAAATATATGACCCTCCAGGCGGTAAGCCGCCAAGGTACTTGTGATTTGTTCTATATGCAGGACAATTAAAGCAAGGAAAGCAGAGGATCAGGATAATACGGGTGAATATAAGATGGCGGCTTAAGAAGTGTTGAGCGCCACACAAATGCGCAATGGCACGACAACATTAAGTATTTTCCTACTCTATTACATGACTCTCCGAGTCCAAAAAGTGAGGCATTGTTTTTTATCAAGGCATAACCATGAGCCGCCTGAGGGATCACAGGTGTTGTTGGGCTGAAGCTTCCGGTTCATCCCTTTCCGCTCCTTCGGCTGTTTCCCTGTCCTGGAAGGTTGATGATTTCCAGTCAATGCCACTCAAGGCTTCAAATTCAGCTTCATCATCAATTAACCCGGCCGGATCAACTTCAGGGGCGAAAGAATGCTTATGAGGGGGAGGGATCAGACTGATTGCCTCATAGTGTGGTGTTGGAATTCTCTGATTATCGGCGTCATAACCCGGTTGATATTTGCTAAGATCCGTATCATTACCGATCAGAGTGGCCACAGGACGTACGTCCTTCACGCAAGCGGCGAAATCCTTCTGGTCAAATGGGGTGCCATCCTCCTTCAAACTGGGATACCCAAGGGCGATGTCGGCCGGGTCTAGCTCCGGTAGCCACGCCTTGGCCCGACTTAAAGCAGCTATGGCTCCGGCTCTCGCAGAAGCTCGTCTCAATTCCTGGAAACGTTGAGGTAGCACGTCAAGCCGCCTTAGCACATCCGCCAGATGAGTGGGAATTTCATTTGACAGAGCCACGACGGCTAAGGCGCGTTGTGACCCGGTGTAGAGTTGTTCCACCAGGGTATAAACAGCCTTCAGTTTTGTCAGGATGTTCTGGTTGAGATTGGCACTCCTGGAGCCTGCATTACAAGGTCAGGTGAGCTGAGGACAATTGAGATGTTTGTTGAAAAAGATTCATGCTAGCTAACACTTACAGAATAACTTACCAAAGATTGCTGAGACCATCTGAGATATATGGCGTTTTAAGCCGGATAGCTCGGCGGTTGTTTCTGCAAGAGTGGCCTCCGCTTGTTCGGCCCGGTTGAGTAAAGCGGTCTTCTCATCCGCCCAGGCCTTTCTTTCTGCCTCAAACTTCTTTTTCAATTTCTCTTGTGCGGATATACTGACTTCAAACTTGGAATTCGCCTTTTGGGTTTCAGTTTCTTGAGTTTTCAGGCGATTCTTCAAGTCGGAGATTTCTGATTCAAATTGCTTAATGGCGTCATGTATAAATTCTGGGTTACAGTTAGGATTATCATAATGCAACATTAAGTCCCAAGCACTTTGCAAGCAAATACACTTGGCACTTGGGGGCTAATGTATGCTAAAGCGCTCTAATTACAGTGGCGGTTCATGGAAATAAAGTCCCAAGCACTTTGCAAGCAAAGATACTTGGCACTTGGGGGCTAATGCATATTGCTGTTCAAGTACTTGGTTAAAATACGGTGAAGACCGGTTCAACCATGTTGTTTAAGCCGGCCCTTGGGTGCTACCGGATAAGCCGGTTTTCTTACAGTGATTATTAAGCTGATGACAAGTCTATAACATATTTCATCATAAGTAATAGACTTGGGGGCTGGCCTAGTAAGGATAACTAAGGAACAAGCAACAAGAGTTATACCTCAGATTTTTGGTGTATCTGTCTCACCATATCAACTTCCAGATCCCGGCTGTTGTGCACTTGGTTTACATAACCAGAGACGATTTCTCCAATACTCAGATGAGCATAATCAGTGACATCCAGCCGGGTTTTGCGACGTTCCAGAAGTTCTTCTTTGGCAGAGCACTTGGCCAGCGCAGTGGGGCTTCCCAGTTCAACGAAGTCAGTCCGGGTGATTTCGACGTCCGGGTCATCCGCCTTGGCCGGGCTAGGGTTCTCCGGATCTTCAGAACCTTCCATGGCTTGTTCGAAGAGCGGATCAGTGGTGAGAGTCGGAGTGTCATGGGCCGGTTCTGGCGATGGCTCATGAGCGGAAGTATCAGCAGCAGCTGCTCTGAGCTCCGGTTCAGCAAAGACTGGCTCTTCGGCCGGCTTACTTTTCTTCGTCCTCTTGCTGGGCTTTACTTGTACACTGAAAATTAAAGGGTTAGTACAAAAAGCATGAGTAAGATAAGCACAAGATAAACAGATTATCATTACCCTGGAGCAGTTTTGAAAGCCGGCATGCTGGACTGCATTGATTCGTCGGAGGAAGGTGAAGTTCCCTGATAGTTTGAGTCAGAAGAATTGAGTGGTTGACGAGTAAAACCCGCCAAAGGATACAAAGAATATAAATCAGAGATAACCTCAGCCCGGCGTTTTCTTGTTGCATCGGGTAAGCCGGAGGAGAGGTCCGCATCTTTACTGGCCCGGGTCTGCCTCCGACTCTCGTGAATCTGTTGCTTCAAAAGAAATTGAGGATCTTGATAAGCTAAAGATGTGAAAATCTTACTTTCCGGGTTACCGTTCGGATTTTCTGTCGTGGCAAAGGCTCGGAGTCGGAGGAAATTATAGTTACCTCTTCAGTTACTGCATGACTTGCTCCTGTATCCTCCTGCTGATAATCAGTGTCAATAAGATGGTTAAAGAAGGAGCCTAAAGAGTCAAGAGTTACCTCTGACTCGGAGGTATCATCTAGATGAAACATGTCCGAGGCGCTAGGTTTGTTCCCCTTCTTACGGGCAGTGGCTTTTCTGGCGGCTTTCTTGGCCTTTCTAGCCTTCTTTGCAGCCTCATGGTCATACTTGACCTTTCAGAATTTATCACCAGCCTGTAAAGTATAGCAAGAGTTTGAGTAAAGATGAAATTGTCAAAATGGAAAGTAAGATGCTCAAGTTAATGGTTTACCACTGGAGCCGGGTTAGCCTTGCAGAAAGGACTTAAGCCCGTTTTCCCGCAATCTGCTAGGTTCTCGTTCAGAAGAGACTTGGTCATGTCATCAATGAAATCCTCAGGTAAGTCGTCAGGACTGTGCCGTAGAGGATCATTTTTCTGGCCTGTGTAATCGCACATCAAGCCGGGGCGGCGGCTCAAGGGAATCACCCGCCCGGCAATCCAAACCCGTACCAAGTCAATGCCGTTCAGGCCGTTCCCCAGAAGAGCTTTGATCTTGTTGATAGTGGGGGCAAGTGTTTGACGTTCAGCCGGAGATAATTTATCTGGTAAAGGGTGAGTTGACTGCAGGCGCAGGGCGCGAAAGCCGGGCAAGGGGTTCTCATCAGCCGGAGAAGTGTCTTGACAGTAGAACCAAGTTTGGTTCCAATCTTTAGGGTGACTCGGCGGCTCGGCACAAGGGAAGAGGCAGTCTCTACGTCGTTGGATTAAGATCCCACCAAGTTCCAAACTGGGCCCGTGGGCACATTCGTTTTGACGGTTCAGATAAAATAACTCTTTGAAGAGTAGTATGCTGGGTTCTTCTCCAAGGTACACCTCACAGAATACTTGGAAATTGCAGATGTTTGACACGGAATTGGGTCTGATGTCTTGAGGCCGCAGGTCAAAAAAGTGCAAGACGTCTCTGAAATTTTTTGAGCCGGGTGGAGCAAAGCCCCGGCTCATGTGGTCAGTAAAAATGACAACTTCCCCATCCTTGGGTTGAGGTTTTTCTTCTCACGGGTCAAGAGCGCGATAAGACAAGATCTCTTTCTTCGGCAGATGACCACTCTTCACAAAACCGTCTAAGATGCTATCAGTGACGGTGGATTTAACCCAGTTGCATGTGATAGGTGCTTTGGGAGCCTTGGGCGGCATTATGAAGGATGGAAGCCTATGACAAAATACAATTTCCGGTTCAAATTTAAGCCGGAGAAAATACTTCAATTCATATTCAAGATGGCGGCTTACGAAGGGGCCTAATGATATATGGCTAATTATGTCAGATTGTTTAAGCCGCCATGGGAAACAGTAGCAATTAACTTATTTAAATCCACTATGAGTGATCAGGATCATTCATTGAGCATTGCCTCGTTAAGCCGGCGGTAAGAGCCGTCATGGATAATGGGTACAGTTTTTGCCTAAGTGTCGCACAAACAAGTTTCACAAGTTGCAGCTGTTATTTTGGATCAAATGGTCGTTCAGAAAAGAAAATATTCTAGACCTAAAAACAGGTACAGATGAGTTCGGGAGTTCTAGTGAGGCCTTTGTACGAAGGAAAGGGATCTGCCAGTATTAAAAATGGACGCGAAATAGCTACCGCATAAGTTTCCATATTGCTTTTGGATCAAATAAGGCCGCAATGGAAGAACTACGAGGAGACCGTGATGAACCACGAAGAACAGGGAAGAACTCGGAAACCCTAATGCAGATCTGACGTTCGAGGAGGAGACTTACGGCTGCAGATTCACTGCGGAGAATCGCCGCTGTTCTCTGGTCGATTCAGGTTGATGCGGCGGCCAAGTTCGACGAAGACGAGGTGCTCTGTTACGGCGGCGGCGGCGGAGCTCGAGCGGCAGCAAGGTCGAGAGAGGAGGAAGATGATAGGAAGGGGGAGAATGAGAAAAGACCTGGTCGTGCTTATTTATAAGGGAGGACTGATAAGTGGGCGCGAAAAACGAGGAGGCCGAGAACTTGATTACCCAGCGGCTCCGACACCTCGATTTTCGGGATGGTTATTAAGATAAAGATCCGTTGGGATATGACAGAATAAAAAATGAATTTAATGGAAGATGACGTCATGGCGGGTTATCAGGAATCCAGAAGATGACGTCACGGCGGGTCATAACTTTTGCACAGGCAGAAGCCAGAAGTTTTTTTCTTAAGGTATTGAAGATCGACATGAACTAGTTCAAATCAATCTGGGGCCTAATGTTGGGGATATAACTACTGGCGTAACCCGCCCAGGAGGGGCCGGGTTACGTTAAGGTAATTCATCATATGAAGCCCAATATCAAAGCTTGAAGATGGCGGTTCAATAAAGGGCCTAAAGCCCGTAGGTGATTTAAGGCCCGTAGTGATAAACCGTCGTAAGGGCGTGACTTGTGTTGTAAGGCAAGATTAACTAGTTACCAAGCCGGATACTGTTTATAAGCCGGCCGGGACTCTGTAGGCCGCGGGGGGTCACCCGTGTATATAAGGGGATGACCCGCCGGCGGCTTAGGGGAGATAACATCAAATCGGTAGCCAGGCATAGCGGATTCGCTCCCTGGTCATCGAAACCTTAGTAATTCCACCTCAACTGGAGTAGGCTTTTACCTTCACCGTAAGGGGCCGAACCAGTATAACCCTCGTGTCCTTTGTCCCGCTTTAACCCCTTTAAACTTCTTAGTTGCGATGGCTCCACGACTAAGTCCTTTCACAAGGACATCTGCCGTGACTATTCCACGACACATCGTGTAAAGACATATAGGCACGAAGACATGTAGAATTGCATTAGTCTGATCACAAGACATCACATGTCATCTACTAGTATAGTTTAGTACCTATTCTATTAATTCAAATATTATATTTCATGCAATCAAATCTAACCAAAATATATTTCAACTAATTCCTGCAACAATCGTTGGGGCATCATCTATTGAAATTTCTCACAATTCTATTTTTTTACAGTAGTCCTTCAATATGTGCATTCTTTTTAACATCAGTACAGACGCAAGCGCTCATACATATGCGCATACACTCATCCCTATGAACGCATACACGCACACCCTACCCTTATGAGCACCTTCGAGAGACTGAGCCGGCATGTTATCTTGAAATTTACGAAGTCACCATAGGCACCTCGTCGTCGACGGGAACGTCTCCTCCCACTGAAAGCGCATCACCGAAAATCCTGAAATAAATCTAGGAATAATGTAAGCATCAGGACTTGACCCTGGTGGGCTGGGGATACCACTGCCCCTTCAACCATCTAATCACAGATTGGTACGCTCCTTCAATATGTGCATTGATGCAATTTCCTCTCTATACAAGTCCCTGAAATATGTCAGCTGTGTTTATCCGAACCGTCCAAATTCGATCAGACGATTGAGAATATCTGAACCAACGGATAGAGAAAAACCTCCCCTTATCCCCTCTCGCCCTCGTCCCGGCAAAAGCTTCAGTTTTCCACCGCTCTTCGCCAATGGCTTCCTCCACTCTGGCCTCCGCCCCCTTCCTCCCGTCGCTCCCCAGTCCAAACCACAGGCGCCTCTCCCTCCGCTACCCCGCTCGCCGTCTCGGGGTGGCCGCCTCCGCGGCTCCTAAGGGCGCGGCGGCGTCGGAGGCGGCGAGGGAGCGCCGGCGTTTCCTGGAGCGCTACGGCCTCAACCCTGACGACTTCGAGGAGGATGCCGAGCCGGATCCCAGGGTTTGCTCATCGACCCCTTGGTGCTCTCGTTGTATTACGTTCCGTCTCTCTCTCATCTGGGCTGATTTGAGTGGGTTTTCTGTTTTGCAGGAAGAGAGGAGGAGGGAGAGGCGGATGCGGCGGTCGGGTAGAGGGGAGGAGGAGGCCGCTCTTGCTCCTGCCAGGCCGGTGGAGCGCCGGGAGACTCATAAGATGCTTCAGGTTTGGACCGTAACCGCTTCCTAGGTTCTGATTCGTGTATGATCTTCCCAGTGCGGCATTGCTTGTTAGCATGCTTGTGGAGTGCGTTCGTACGTTCATGCGTTTTAATCCTGGTACCTTCTAGTGATTATACTAATGCTTGCACACTGTGCATTGCGTTTTGTTTGAGATGAATTGAGAGACCACATCCACATGTCTGTGATGGTCGATGGTGGTGGCATAGCACCGTGGCCACTGGCCACTGCTTGGGGGACATATAGCTTGCTTCAGAATTGTAGTAGTGTAGTCCTTATGGATACAGTTTGTGTTTTATGTAAGTGTTGCTTTGTCTGTTCCAATTTTGGCTGCCCCATGATTTGTGGTCCTTGCATTTAGGCACCTGTAAAATTCCTCAGGTGGTCTGATGCATCATGTCTGCGTATTATTTTATGATGGGCTCATCTATAAGTTATGGAAGCAGTCAAACAATGCTTATTTTTGTATCATCTCGGAATGCACGGTATATATCATTTTGAACAAAGCTAAAGCTGGGGACTTGGGCTGCAAGTTGAATCCAGATATGAATGTTGAGCCTGATGCAGCCATGTTGTTGTTACAAATATGTTAGGTTCTGTAAATGAAATCAAGTAAAGGCTGCAACTTCTGAGAAAGAGCATGCTCTTGTTCATATGCATGGGTAAATACAAGACACTATTTGTTTGTGACTAATTAGCAACCATTAAAACTAAGGACGTCGATAAGTGCCACACGTGTGGGCGTTAGGGGGTTTGCCCACACATTTCGTGTGGTGTGTAAGAGGAACAGCCCACACACCTATGTGTGGGCAAAACAAGTAATGCCCACGCACCTCTTTTTTTCCCTCCCGATCCCTCTCACACGCGTGCGTGTGGGCGAAATAGATAACGCCCACACGCCCCATACGTCAGGCCTCGTACCTCGTGGTCCCGCACGCCCCGCGTACAGTCACCGCGCGTCCCACGGTTGCCATGGTCCAGACCCTCGTCCATGTTCGTTTAGCTGCAGTTGCCATGTCGCTGAACTTCGGTTGCCATGTCGGGCAACTACAGTTGCCATGGTTGCTCAACTGCAGTTGCCATGTATGGTCTGGTCTACTGCAGTTGCCATGATTTCAAAACTTAGGAGTTGCCACCCACTAACACTAGGCAGTTGCCATGTAGCACTACAAAAAGGCATGGCAAAAAAACATGTTCGGGTAAAAGAGAGAGTTGCCATGTTCTCACAAGCACGCTAGGGCAGTTGCCACGTAAAAGAAAGAGTTGCCATCTGCTTACGTGTACGCTAGGGCAGTTGCCATGTACCATGCAAAAACACATGGCAACTCGGGTAAAAGAGAGTTGCCATCTGCTTACAAAGCAAAGCTAGGGCAGTTGCCATGTACCCTGCAGAAACACATGGCAACTGCCAGCTTTGGGTGTGGGCGAGGAGACAGGCGTGTGGGCGAAGTGATAAACGCCCACACACCAGCCCCCTCTGCGTGCGTGAAAACTGGTGTGTGGGCGAATTGCTAAACGCCCACACACCAGCCTCCCGTGTGGTGAAAAAGGACGTGTGGGCGACCGGATGAATGCCCACACACCAGCTTAGTCCTACGTGGCACATAAAAACTGCTAGAACGCGCTAAGATTCGTGCAGAATTGGTTGGACGAGGATCCATGCGTGTGGGCGAGTTGCCAGACGCCCACACGTGTGGGCGTTAGTGTTTTCGAAAACTAATGGCGAATGCACTACCTGTTGCCTACTTGTCTTCTGTAAGAAAGGCAGGTGTTTGGCACAACTCACTGTTTTTCTGGCTAACCAAATTGTATCTAACGTAGTCATAAATTTCAGAATTGGAGATCTACCATTTTTCATGGATCCTGTAAGCATGTCCTTGTGATGGGTGTAATCTGCAGGATATTTGCACGAACTTGTTCATACACTTTTGCCTACAAGTCTCTCTAATTAATGTAACACTGCGGTAGTTTTAGATTGAAAGTTCTTTTGATTCTTTCAGGTACTAGCTGGGAAAGTACGCAGAAGAAAACTACTATCACCAAAAGATAGGAATGTTCGTCCGATGATGGAAGTTGTCCGAGGAGCAGCCTTTGACATTATACAAGTACTACTTAGCTTGATTTGATTATGTCAGTTGTACAAGTTTCATCTTCCGGATGTGCTAATAGATCTTTGTTGGTTGTTGGCTATGATTTGCAGTCAGCTGGTGGTTCTCCTGCTTCACTCAAACCTGGTCTGTGGTTAGACTTGTACAGTGGTACTGGATCTGTAGGAATTGAAGC
Organism: Aegilops tauschii subsp. strangulata; assembly: GCF_002575655.3. Lineage (NCBI taxonomy): Eukaryota > Viridiplantae > Streptophyta > Magnoliopsida > Poales > Poaceae > Aegilops > Aegilops tauschii. Next base: position 45,105,920 of record NC_053038.3, on the reverse strand, counting down.
TATGAGCCGAGGCTGTTCACAGGTTTTTCCGGAGCTTAGTCGAAACATCAATATAGAACAACCAAATATTCAAATGCATTTTCCTAGATCAAATTTTAGTGTATTGTTTTTTAATTGCTAAGTAATACGGAGTATCTTCCACAGAGTAGTGAGCCCTTGAGCATCCATTTATGTGCTATGTAGTCTAATTATGTGTAGAGTAATTAGAGTACATAGGTATATCTGCAGTCAACATATATTCAATTTTGTACACGCTCTTATTTATTAGTCGCGAATGCTAGAAATCAACATGGTCCTGGCTATGAAGAGAATGAATCATTCTTGACATTCCATTTGTATCTCAATTCAGATGGGAAAAATTATGATGCTGAATCTAGCTTTGCAAGTTATTAAGTTATTTTGAAATGCTTCAAGTAAAGTACACAGAAATTCTTGTGTATGACTATTTGTACTGAATGCATGCCTATCATTCATTAATTATGCACGAGAGCACAAACCTATTCAGAATTAATCTAGTTATACAGTTTGGAGTTAGCTTTCTAATTCTGTTAGATACAACTGTGTAAACCTCTTTTGAGGTTAGAGACAAAAGTAGTTAATTCTGACTTGTTAGACGATACAAATGATTTAATGTGATTCATCCGTTCATCTTTTTGTTTATTTCCTTTAGGCGCATTTTGTTGAGTTGGACCCTTGGGTTATTTCTGAGGTTCTTAAACCTAATCTGGACTGTACTGGATTTCTTGATACTTCGCACATACATATGCTCCGTGTCGAGAACTTCTTGGACAATGCTGAAAAATCTAAAGGTATGCTTTTGTTTTTTTTGGAAGCACAACATCACTAACTTAAGTTAACGAGGTGAACAATGAGACAATTGCAAGTAAACTAGGAGGAAAAGATATTCTATGAAGGCATGCGTGCAATACAAAAGCTAGCAGATTGACACATTGACATCCTTGTCAGCGTTACGATGCAGTTCATGTGTTAATGAAAATATCAACCAAATCTATTGCGTACAAGTAGTATTTGAAACAATGATGTGATGACCGTGGTTATGATAGACAGTTCATGTACGTGTTGTTACGTAATAAAAGTAGTAATATATGCCAGAAGTGCAGCTGTGCAGAGAATATCAGAGCATGTATATGACTTGTGATACATTTTCTGCAAGATAGAACTGCATCTCCTATACTTTAGGCAGCATAGTTGTTGAAATGTGGTCAGATTTTGTGTGAGGTAAATCGCTGAAGCAAGATTTGGCTTATTTGAACGGCAATTGTTTTTCTGTTATCTGACTACAACTTTCTGACCTTCCCTCCCTCAGGTAGATATCCTTCTTTTGATTATATTAGCGTAACGCCGCCATATGTTGAGGTCAACTACAGTACACTACTCGATCAGCTTGCAAGGTCCCCGTTGGTTGGAGAAGATTGCTTCATTGTGAGCTCTGCGTTCTTTGTAAATAGTACTCCCTCTTTGTAAACTAATACTCCCTCCGTCCCATAATATAAGATCGTTTTTGACACCTTATATTATGGGACGGAGGGAGTATAAGATATAATGATCTTATATTAGTTTACAGAGAGAGTAATCATAACTGTTTGGTTCTTTATGCATATTTCTGACCATGGTATATTTCTCCGTAGCTAGTTGAGTACCCACTGAAAACAGATATGCCTGAATCCTGCGGAAAGCTAATAAAGGTACATGTTTCTTACACTTTACTCCACTCAAATACTGACGCAAGGCTTTCTGGATTCCAGTTGCTCACTTATTCTCAAAAAATATCGCAGATAGCTGACAGGAAGTTTGGTAGGACAAACCTGCTGATTTATGGGCCAACCTGGTCAGAGAAAAAGAAAGGAAGGATCCTGAGATAATTTGTGCAACACTGAGGCAGGTTTTGCACACAAGGTGATCTTGCTTTATTTCCATGTCCAATTCTTCACCAGCAGTAGTAAACTAACATACACGCTCTTCAGTACCCATTTTGCAGACCAGTACTCTCTCTGAAGACCGTATATTATGAACAACACCAAGCGAAGTTGGCGCTTCGGCGCTACGGAGATCATCACTGCTCTCGGCGATATCCCCTGTGAATTTCCTACCGGCGTTAGCCCACCAAACGCGAAGATGTCATCTCACCTAGGGGAGTAAAATCCTCCCATTCTGGTTGGCATATCCAAGTCACGTAAGAAAGAAGGCCTCTCTCCTTTCCAAGGCATCAGCATCAGGCCATTACGATGTCGCGTTTCATCAGCACCGTCCGGTAGGGACACGCCCCCTGTACGTTCTTGATATGCGCAATGGCTCGCTGTTCGACTCCATATATGGTTCAGCCTACCCACCTCATGCTTCAGGGGAGTTTATTTCCACCATGCGGCGATGCATTCAGCAGGCTGAGTGGCAGACTCTTATCTGTACCGTTTAGGCTAACGTGCTCTGTATCTCCCCGTAGAATGATCATGGACTCATGGTGCCTGGCCAATGAAGGAAATGAGTTGGCCTTTTGTATTTTGCTACATGCTTGTCGCCTGTGCGCTATGCTCTTTCTGAAACTGACGTGATAATGACTGGCAAACGTGTGCCAGTGCGACCATACGAAGCAATCGGCTGACCCCTCTTCCTTGCGTCGCACGCGGAAGAGTCTGGATTGTGCGTGCATGATCCGCGCTGGAGTTGCATGATCTCAACCGTTAAAAGGGAGTTGGTACTTTGGTAGGGTCGCCTCTACCTCCACGGTTTTTTCCTCCCCGTATCTTCCCATCCACTTTGGTTTTCTTTTAGTTTTTATTGATAATTTCAACAGATGCCGCATGAATCTATATCTATACCTATACCTATACCTACTATTAAAGGAAATAGGTATTCTTGGTTTGGCTTAGTTTGGTTTAGTCCTTTTCATTGATTTTTGTTTGGTATGAGCGCACGCTAAAGTTTCGTAGGGTTCGCTCGTACACACGGTAAGCCGTCTGGGCCAGGTACTTGTATGTGGATGGGCCTTCTATGGACGGTCTACAAACTGCAAAAAATAATTGGGTCAATATAAATCAACATTGTGGGAATTGACCGCGGCTTAAATACGATATTTAAATAGATGTGGCTAATTAAAGAAAGGATTGTGGGTAAACCGGTGGAATAAATAAAGAACGATTGTGGGAATAGGTATAGTTTGGTTTAGTCTTTTTCATTGATTTTCGTTTGGTATGAGCGCATGCTAAAGTTTCGTACGGTTCGCTCGTACACACGGTAAGCCGTCTGAGCTAGGTACTTGTATGTTGATGGGCCTTCTATGGGCTTTTATGGAGACCGCGAAAGAATTGGGTCAACAATAATCAACATTGTGGGAATTGAACACGACTTAAATAGAATATTTAAATAGATGTGGCTAATTAAAGAAAGGATTGTGGGTAAACCGATGGAGTAATTAAAAGAACGATTGTGGGCTTAATAAATGGAATATTCAAATAAATGGGGCTAATTAGATGAAGGATTTGGGGTAAAAAGGTAGGATAATTAAAAGGAATGATTCATAGGCTTCATTGTGGCGGGGCTACTAAATTAGAAAAGGAAGGATTTGATTCCCGACTAAAACGGGTGAGGACGTCATGGTAATTAAAGGAAGGATTATGCTGTAAAAAAAACTGAAGGAAGGATTATACTTAAACGGAGTTAGTGAGAGATTATGCCCGCAAAGAAAATATGGACACGGATAAATTGCATCCTATTTTTTATGTTCATTTTGTAAAAGGATGTTGCATTGCATGTTCTTCGTAGTGCATCCGGTGCTACGCGACATTATGCGTGCACAAAACATCAATTTTTTTTCGTTGCAACGCACGGGCATATGTGCTAGTAAAAATCAATGTAAATAGAGTAACTTGAAATAATAATAAAAATTGGTACTTTCCAAAACCATGTATTGCGTTAACTCAATCAAATCAAACAAAATCAATTTATTATCAAAATCTTAACTCAATCAAAACTTTATTTGTCTTCCCCTACTCATACCAAAAATTAAATCAAATGTTACCAAAACCTCGACTAAATAAAAACTTCCCTTGTCTTTCCCTACCTGTTCTCAAATCAAATTAAGTCTTATCAACATTTAGAAGACCGTGAGTATACGGTATACGTCGGACATGATTGATATTGAATATATATGCCTTGGTTGCAATGCACGATCAACTAACTAATCATACTAGAAGGGATGACTCTGGAACCCTCGAGAACGCTTCACTAACTCAAATTCTGCTTGCATTTAGTTTAGCTCCTTTTTTACTTTCTGTTTGTAGTTTAGTAAAGCCCTCCTAGACATGATGATACAACACGGAAACGGCGGTGGCTACGCGGGCTCCATGCCGTGAACTCGTTGCTCTCCCGGGCGCGCTCTATTTGGATGGCTATGGGGGCTGCTCATTGATAACCCACAAGTATAGGGGATCACAACAGTTTTTGAGGGTAGATTATTCAACCCAAATTTATATATTCGACACAAGGGGAGCCAAAGAATATTTGAAGGTATTAGCAACTGAGTTGTCAATTCAACCACACCTAGAGATTATCTATTTGCAACAACGTGATCAGTAGCAAAGTAATATGGTAGTTTTGATAATAGTAACAGTAGCAACGGTAACGGTAACAGTGATAGCAGTAATTTTGTAGCAAGTGTAACAATGATGATAAAGTAGTAATTTAGCAAGAACAATATAAGATAAATTCGTAGGCATTGGATCGGTGACTCGTTGGATGATATTCATCATGAGACAGTTATAACCTAGGGCGATACGACACTAGCTCCAGTTCGTCAATATAATGTAGGCATGTATTCCGTAAATAGTCATACGTGCTTATGGAAAGAACTTGCATGACATCTTTTGTCCTACCCTCCCGTGGAAGCGGGGTCCATATTGGAAACTAGGGGATATTAAGGCCTCCTTTCAATAAAGAACCGGAACAAAGCATTAACACATAGTGAATACATGAACTCCTCAAACTACGGTCATCACCGGGAGTGGCCCCGATTATTGTCACTCCGGGGTTGCCGGATCATAACACGTAGTAGGTGACTATAACTTGCAAGATCGGATCTAAAACATGGATATAATGATGATAACATAAGCGGTTCAGATCTGAGTTCATGGCACCCGAGCCCAAAGTGACAAGCATTAAGCATGGCAAAGTCATAGAAACATCAATCTTAGAACATAGTGGATACCAGGGATCGAGCCCTAACAAAACTAACTCGATTACATGATGAATCTCATCCAACTCCTCACCGACCAGCGAGCCTACGGAGGAATTACTCACTCCCGGTGGGGAGCATCATGGAATTGGCGATGGAGAAGGGTTGGTGATGACGAAGAACGAAGATCCCTCTCTCCGGAGCCCCAAACGGACTCCAGATCTGGCCTCCCGATGAAGAACAGGAGGTGACGGTGGCTCCATCTCGTGGATCGCGATAATTCTTTCTCCTTGATTTTTTTTGGAAAAATAGGATTTTATAGCGTCGGTTTTAGGGTCAGCGGGGCCACCAGGTGGGGACAACCCACCTGGATGCGCTAGGAGAGGGGGCGCGCCCTGGTGGGTTGTGCCCACCCAGGGGCCCCTCTCCGGTAGGTCTTGGCTCCAGAAATTCTTATATATTTTTTAAAAATTCCTCACGAAGTTTCGTTCCATTCCGAGAACTTTTATTTCTGCACATAAACAACACCATGGTAGTTCTGCTGAAAACAGCGTCAGTCCGGGGTTAGTTTCATTCAAATCATGCAAATTAGAGTCCAAAACAAGAGGAAAAGCGTTAGGAAAAGTAGATACGTTGGAGACGTATCAACCCCCCCAAGCTTAAACCTTTGCTTGTCCTCAAAAAATTCAGTTGATAAACTGAAAGTGAAAAGAAAAACTTTTACGAACTCTTTTGCTCTTGTTTGCATAAATAAGCTTAAACAGCACCCAGGTTTTCAACCAACATTATAACTAACCATGCCGACAATAACTCCTAAAGATTATATTGACTCATATCAATGACATAATCAGCTAGCGAGCAATAATAAGGTATCTCAAACGGCAACACGTTGTCAAAATAACCATGATATAATATGACAATAGTGGTATCTCGCTAGCCCTTTCTGAGACAGCAAAACATAAATGGAGAGCACCTCCAAAGTTCAAGCAGCGACTAAACATTATAATTCATGGTAGAAAAGATCCAGTCATGATGCACCCAACATTAGCTACACACAATGCATAAGTCATGACAGCTGTGCTCTCAGGTTCTAGCGCTTGTTTTAGAAGGTGGTGACACAACATAAAAGTAAATAGATAGTCCCTTCGCAGACGGAAGCAGTGAGGTAAATGATATTTTGAGACATGCACCCTTCTCATTTACTTCATGGCCATCAGTTATCAATATCTTCCATGCTAAGCACGCTAGTGGCGGTTCCCAAGCGATAAAATTAAAGGTTTACTCTCCCTCCACCAACAATCACATTCCACGGCTTGTCCTAAACAACGGGTGCCGTCCAAACCAACAACAGTCCCGGGGGAGTTTTGTTTAATTATTTGCATTTTTGAGTTCAGGACTGGGAATCCCTATTACCGCCCTTTTCTCGTGCGATGGCGAGTGAATAAACACTCGACCTGAGAATAACCCGCTTGGCATGGAAGATACCGACCACCTCCTGTCATTCCATGAACGATCCAGGCACAAAAAAGGATATTTATTTAGAAGTTTTTAGAGGTGGCACATGCAAATTTACTTAGGACGGCAGGGTAATACCGCATATAGGTAGGTATGGTGGATTCATCTGGAATAACTTTGGGTTCAGGTTTTTGATGTACAAGCAGAATTCCCACTTAGTACAGGCGAATGCTAGCAGTTAGATTGAGAAGCGGCCAGCTAGAGAGCAACAACGGTCATAAACATGCATTATGCATAAATAACATTGGACACTAGCATGAGTAGGATATGAACACCATGAACATAAATATCATAGAGGCTATGTTGGTTTTGATTCAACTACATGCATGAACATGTGCCAAGTCAAGCCACTCGAACATTCAGAGGAGGATACCATATCATCATACTACATCACAATCATTTCAACGCAATGTTGATATCCAAGATAAATCATTATCCACTCCTAGCTACTTATGCATGGCATGAGAAACTATAATCTCTAATTATCATTGCAAACATGTTTAATCATAATGGGCTGAATCATGGATACTAGGTTAAACATATTTACACAGACAGAACAAGTCGAGTTCATACCAGTTTCTCTCTGCCACGGCCAGTTCATCGAATGTTGTCATTATTGCCTTTCACTTGCACGACCGAATGATATGAAAATAATAATAGTGCAAGAGTGCCATGGACTAAGCTGGAATCTGCAAACATTTTATTCAATAGGATAAGACAAGGTAAAATGTGCTCTTTATTAGTTCAACAATTAATCATATGAGAGCCACTCAACATTTTCATCGTGGTCTTCTCCTCGGTACAACTCGAATAAAAAGAAAAGAAATTCAGAGAAACACACTGAAATATTTTTGGAGTTTTTGGTTTTCTTGAACAAGGAAATAAAAAGGAAAAAGCAAAAAGGGAAAAACTATTTACAAGGGGAAAGCTCCCAACAAGCAAAAGAAGGACAAGGAAATCTTTTTGGGTTTTCATTTTAATACTACTACTAAGCATGCATAGAAAGTAAACTACCACAACTAATTTTTTTGGTTATTCTAAATTTTTCAAACACACAAGAAGAAAGCAAGAAAATAAATCTAAGCATGGATGATACAATAAAAAAGTGTGAACACCGACAAATGAAAATAAGTGGACATGAATGTAATGTCAGTGAGAACACGTACTCCCTCAAGCTTAGGCTTTTGGCCTAATTTGGTAGTCAATCAGTAGCCTGGATGGTAGTAGGGGTGCTGAGGAGCGGGCATCCACTCATACCACTGCTGAGGTTCCTGTGCTGCCCCGCAGCAGCCTGAGCGTTCCGGTAGGCGATGATGTCCGCATGCATAATCCTATATCCGCCCCTGGCAACAGAATCAAACAAAGTAGGAGCAGGCAATGGAATAACATCATGAGTCCTCACACTAAAAACCAGGTTATATTGTGACGCCCGGATAATCAAGCTACAGTAACCTCTGCTAATGATGCCACGTCACTTCTATTACTGTTGCTAATCTCACGTTAGTTCGAAACCGATTAAAATTCAAATTCAAAATTTGGCAAATAATAAAAGTTTTCAAAATATTAAACTAAAATGTTCGGAGTGTGCAAATAAATGCTTAGGTGTTTATGGTGAGGGATCCATGCTTTTATAAATAACCTAAATACTTAAAATGAATTAAAACAGAAAAGAAAATAAAAGAAAGAAAGAAAATACAAAAGAGAAAACAAACTAACAAAACAAAAAAAAACAAAGGGAAACACCCCTCCCACTGGGCTCAGGCCCACCAGGCCACCGGCCCAACCGGACCAACCGCCCCCACTCCCCATATCCCCCACTCCCGTACCCCGAACCCCCCACCGACACCCCACTCCCCCCCGAAATATCCCCCCTCTCTCCCCCGATTGGATCGGGATCGGAGGAGGAGGCCGCCGCCCGGATCGCCCGTTGCCGTCCATCGCCGCCTCGCCCCCGCCACTGGACGCACTCGCGGGAGCTGCCCCGTCGGTCTGCCTCTTCTACGTCGACGCCATCGTCCCCGTCCCCCACCACGAGCACCGCTGCCACGATCCCTACGGCCCCAGTGAGCCTCGCCCCTCTCCCCTTTGCCTCCCTGCTCGCCCCGCACTGGCAACGTCGCCCCGCGCCCTCCGCGCGCTGGCGAGCCCATGGCCGCGCCCGTCACCCTTCGCCCGCGCCCTCACCGCCTCGCCGCTTGCCGCCGCACACTCGCGTGCCCCGCGCCTGCCGTGGCCGCTTCGGCCACCGCACTCCGCCCCGCCTCGTCGGGCCTTTCCCCCTCGCCCAGGCTCGTCACCGCGCGCACCTGCCATGCACGCCCGCACCGTCCGCGCCCGCCCGCAACTCCCCGCGACCGCTTCGCCGCACCAGGCCCCGTCCGCCGCTGCTCCCCGCCGCGCTCCGGCCAGGCTCCGGCCCGCATGCATGGCCTCGTCCCCGCTAGCTGCGGCCGCTAGTCCCGCCGGCGCTCACCGACAGCAACCCACGCACGCCCGCGCCGCCTCTCGCTCATCACTACAGCCGCCGCCGCCCGCACTGGCCTCCCCACACGCGCCGTAGTCGCCCGCAACCGCACCCCTCCGCGCCGGCTTCCTTTGCCGGAGACGGCCGGCTGGCGAGCCCCACCGTGGCCGCCGGCGCGCTATGGCGCCCGTACCCCCCACTGCGGCCCGGTCCGCCCCTCGTTCGGGCGCTGCCCCGTTAACCGCCACCCATGCGCCCGCTAAGGCCTTGGGCCCATGACACGAAGGGCCCACGCCCCAGAACGTTTTAAATTAAAAAAAGAATTAAAAAATATATCAATTAATTAATTAACTTAATTAATTCTGTTTAAATTAACTAATTAGATAATTAACCTAATTAACTTTGTCTAATTAAACTGCTAACTAAACAGTCTATGACCAGTGGGACCCACACGTCAGCGACCCAGTCAACACCCCTGTTGACTGCTGACGTCATGCTGACGTCAGCATGTACTGTTCTGGATAATGTTGAATTAAATTAATTAAATAAATTCTAAAATGTTTTAAAACTTTAGAAAATCATATAAAATAAATCGTAGCTCAGATGAAAATACTTTCTACATGAAAGTTGCTCGAAACGACGAGACGAATCCGGATACGCAGCCCGTTCGTCCGCCACACATCCCTAACCTATCGAACTCGCAACTTTTCCCCTCCGGTTCATCTGTCCGAAAACGCGAAACACCGGGAATACTTTCCCGGATGTTTCCCCCCTTCGTCGGTATCACCTAGTACCGCGATTGGGCACACCTAGCATCACGCTTTGTCATGTCATGCATCGTCATGCATTTGTTTGCATTGAATTTATTGTTTCTTCCCCCTCTTCTTCCGCTAGACACCGAGACCGATGCCGCTGCTACCCAGTACGACTACAGTGTTGACGACCCCTCCTTGCCAGAGCAATCAGGCAAGCCCCCCCCCCTTGATCACCAGATATCGCCTATTCTTCTCTATACTGCTTGCATTAGAGTAGTGTAGCATGTTACTGCTTTCCGTTAATCCTATCCTGATGCATAGCCTGTCCTTGCTACTACTGTTGTTACCTTTTTTTTTGAGAACTCTGACAGTAGGAGAGGCTCCTACTGACCTTTAAATTAGAGCAACACCAGGATCAGGGGATACTGTTGTTACCTTTACCTGCAATCCTACATGCTTAGTATAGGATGCTAGTATTCCATCTGTGGCCCTACATTCTTGTCCATCTGTTGTGCTATACTATCGGGCCGTGATCACTTGGGAGGTGATCACGGGTATATACTTATATACTTTATACATGATACATGTGGTGACTAAAGTCGGGTCGGCTCGAGGAGTACCCGCGAGTGATTCACGGATTGGGGGCTGAATAGACCTTTGTCCCGACGGCCCTCTGGGTGGATCTTTGTGGCGGAGCGATAGGGCAGGTTGAGACTACCTAGGTGAGAGGTGGGCCTGGCCCTGGTCGGCGTCCGCGGTTACTTCAAAATAACACGCTTAACGAGTTCCTGGTATTTGATCTAAGTCTGGCCATTTGGTCTATACGCACTAACCAACGACATGGGAAAGATATGGGCACTCGACGTCGTGGTATCAGCCGAAGCCTTCGTGACATCAGCGACTGAGCGGCGCGCGCCAGATTGGACCGCATAACGTGACTTCCTTTCTAATGGAGGTTGCTAGGTCTGCTTCTGGCCGCCCACGCAACATGCAGGTGTGCAATGGGCGATGGGCCCAGACCCCTGCGCGCTTAGGATTAGACCGGCGTGCTGACCTCTCTGTTGTGCCTAGGTAGGACTGCGACATGTTGATCTTCCGAGGCCGGGCATGACCCAGGAAAGTGTGTCTGGCTAAATGGGATCAAGCGTGTTGGGTTATGTGGTGCACCCCTGCAGGGAAGTTTATCTATTCGAATAGCCCTGATCTTCGGTAACAGGACGACTTGGAGTTGTACCTTGACCTTATGACAACTAGAACCGGATACTTAATAAAACACACCCTTCCAAGTGCCAGATACAACCCGGTGATCGCTCTCTAACAGGGCGACGAGGAGGGGATCGCCGGGTAGGATTATGCTATACGATGCTACTTGGTGAACTTACCATCTACTCTCTTCTACATGCTACAAGATGGAGGTGGCCTGAAGCGTAGTCTTCGACAGGATTAGCTATCCCCCTCTTATTCTGGCATTCTGTAGTTCAGTCCACCGATATGGCCCTTTACACATATACCCATGCATATGTAGTGTAGCTCCTTGCTTGCGAGTACTTTGGATGAGTACTCACGGTTGCTTTTCTCCCTCTTTTCCCCCTTTTCCCTTCTACCTGGTTGTCGCAACCAGATGCCGGAGCCCAGGAGCCAGACGCCACCGTCGACGATGACTCCTACTACACCGGAGGTGCCTACTACTATGTGCAGCCTGCTGACGACGACCAGGAGTAGTTAAGGAGGATCCCAGGCAGGAGGCCTGCGCCTCTTTCGATCTGTATCCCAGTTTGTGCTAGCCTTCTTAAGGAAAACTTGTTTAACTTATGTTTGTACTCAGATATTGTTGCTTCCGCTGACTCGTCTATGATCGGGCACTTATATTCGAGCCCTCGAGGCCCCCGGCTTGTATTATGATGCTTGTATGACTTATTTATGTTTTAGAGTTGTGTTGTGATATCTTCCCGTGAGTCCCCGATCTTGATCGTACACGTTTGCATGCATGATTAGTGTACGATTGAATCGGGGGCGTCACGAGTTGGTATCAGAGCCGACTGCCTGTAGGAATCCCCCTTCCACACTCCTTGGCCGAAGTCGAGTCTAGACATTACAAAACTTTTACTAACATGGCTGTGTGTCTTACGTGCCCACGTCGCCATTGGGTGGTATTAGGATCTTTTACTCCTCGTCTATACTCTGGGACTCTGATCTCTCTCCTATTTGGGTTAAATGATCTTGCTAACCCTAACTCTAGGTTCTCGTAAATACTTTCTCCCCGAGAGCCCCTCGGTACGAACGATCGCTTGCTTCACCAGAAGATTCCGAAGACACCCTACGATGTTCTCTCGAGACTATGTGCCATCGCTTTTACAATTCCCTACCACCGATGTATCCTTATGGATAACTACCTACATTTGTCATTCATACATTCAACCCAGTTGATCTTGTTATTACAAGATACACCGAAATTCTCTCTATTGTTCCGAGAATGCTTTGTGCCTACTGCCTTGCAGTTCTTTGCCACCTGAATACCCCTACGAATAATTTCTCGCACTTATCGAGTATCCGCTCATCCCCAGATGATTCATGTATTTCACAAAATTCTTCGAAATACCATTCGGTTTTCCAAAAATCCTGAGCAGCCTATTGCTCCTGAAATTCTTGCTTGCTTGCGTTATGGTTAATACCATAAATCTCGTAATCTTATTGGCATCCCTCGTCATTTTCATTTTGAGTCTGTTGAATCAATATGTTGTGAATGCTCGCAATCCTTAATCAGATCCTTCATTTCGTCCTTCCGGCTCAGACGTCATTTTAAACATGAGCTGGATCTCGACCAATCAAATTGCCATCGATTGTACCCCTAAGGCTCTTCAACTTACCCATCCTTAATCAGAGCGTTTGCTTCTGATCCCTTGATTTGGAAATCATAATTCCTTGGTATTTGAGCATTGAATTAGTCGGTTGCTTCTATAATCCAATGTCTTTGCATTGTTTCTTCGTCTGGTTGTGAGCCGATGCTCACATCAGCTCCGTTATGGACCGTCAGATCCTTTGTTGAATTATCATCCGACAGCGTCCTTCGTATATAAAAACCTCGAGAATTTCTTTCCCTGATACATAATGCCTTAGGTAAATTGTATCCTCTGTTTTTGTCAACCATGCTCTACTATCGAGCTTGTGTTATTTACTTTGAAGCTTGTGGTATATGTTTCCACGATACCCTGATGGGTTGAACCTATGCCTTCCTTAATATGTGTGAACTCGAAAGTTTTCACGAGTCATACTCTTCTGGTATTTTGCCAGATAAAATTTCAACACTACAACTTCTTCGAAAATGAGAAGTGAATGAAAGTTTATGCATTGGAGAAGTGGGAGTCGACCTTGAACTTGTGTTCATGCCCATGGACCCGATGTGGAACTTATCATGGAAGCTTCTTGCAAAATATTTAATCATTTGGGTAATTCTTTTGGTGTCATTAAATTGGATCCCCTGCAGCTATGGTTCCGACCATATTCTTCTTCTTTGATCCCATTTCTCGGACAAGTTGAAGTACTTGTCTTCTGCAGGTCAATACATCTATCCAACCTCTATTCTGCTCTACCTTCGAGTATACCCTCAGGTATCTCGAGAATATCACGGCTTCTTATGAGTTCTTCATCAACTATTATTCTCGTCGATTCCAGTGCCCCCGGGTTATGAGTTAATAGTCATTTGAGAACACCGATAAGTGAATCGATTCAGCACGCCGATTCAATAACTCTATTCGTGGCTTATGAGTTTAATAATCCTTCAAGTCATTCCTAGCCTGATTGGCTATATCATTATCGTGCTAAATTTTAACCGTGACACCCGTTCCTTATTACCGGAGCACATCTTTCGACAATAAGCTAAGCTTACGTCGATTTCCTTGTCTTATCGTTTCACCTCGAACCACAATCTGGATTCTGAGTTTATGACGTACCCTTGGTTCCAATAACCCTTTGCTTCATCATTCCTTTGGCCTGATGTCGTCGTTGATTGAATACATCTTCATGAAATCTCTCGACAAATGTGTCGTGATCATCATCAACCTTATGAGCTCTTCCAGGATATCAATCGGATTCATGATGAGAAATACCATCCTTGCCCTCGATGAATTGTATTATCATCGGCCACTTTATTGCCTTCCCTCCAACACAAACTTGTTTGTGTTTTGTGTTATACCTTGAGTTCCTTGCTATCCAGCATTTGTTCTTCTTTACCTTGGAATATTACCACCTTTTATGTGAAGAATGTCATGGGAATTTTACCACCTCTTGAGAATTCTTGATACAATTAATACTTCTCACCATCACCATTCCTTCTTGGCCCCGTGTTGTTTCCAATCGAAAAACCGACAATTGAACTTGGATGTGCGAATTCAAAACTTCTAGCGGTCCTATTGCTTTGAAGTTAATGGTCGACATTTCATTCTTAGACCATTGGTTATCGAATCACCATTCTAAGCATTGATTGTACTACCTAAGCCCATATTTCGGGCGCACTTTTTAACCAATGTTTAATTGTCTATGTTTTCCTCGAGCATACCTCATTATATCATATGATCCGACAAATGTTATCTCCTTGTTCACATAATTGTGGAAATCCATCTTTTGGAAATCCCAATGAATTGTCGCTGAGATCATCAGCCACCTCCTCGTCCTCTCCTTGGTTTAATGATGACGAACCCTTGTCTCAGAACTCGCTTCCTTGGTTCAATTCCCGAGAATCTTACAATGTCGTCGCGACAATTTGGGTTGCACCTTTCCTCTCAGGCATCCCGAGTCCGAGTTATCCTGACACCAATCATATCTAAATCTCGGTCATATATGATGGTTGGAACATATTTCCAAGAGTTATAACATCTTTACATGACCGGGTAAGGTGATGTCATGCTTAGCACACCTGGCCGGAGCACCTAGTGTTATAGTTTCCTTTTCTGCAAGGTTATCCATTCATCCATGAGGAAATTGTAAGACTTATTCTACAAGTTGTTCCTGATGGATCCTTCCTGCATCCAAAGTCCTACCTTTGCTTGAAGACCATGTCAATGCTATCTCGAAGCTTGTCTGTGGTACTCCGATTTTCAACAAGAACATTTGAAGCCCAATGCTAAATGTTTCTTGCTCAATTATCCAAACACCGTTGTATGGATAATGGCATGGAATTTCTCTTCCTTTTCCTAAAGGGTTTTCTACGTTATATCCCTTCATGGATATCATGATTTGCTTGCCCTTGGGAAGGATATACCCCTGAAATATGTGCTTAAACACATTTTCCTTTCCATTGTTTTGTTAATCTGATAAACACCTTTTCCTTTCCATTGTTTTGTCTAACCTTTCTGGTGATCATTATGATCTAAGTAGTATTAATTCCCTGCTTATGTTAACACCTCAGTGTACAATTCTGTCAGTAAGACCCTGTTGCTTTTGTTGATGACATTCCGGTAACCACCGATGGACGAGAACCTTGCCTATTGGTCCGCCTCGTTCAACGAGCAGGAAAATGGTTCTCTTCGTCCCTCGCCCTTGGTACCGACGTTGTTGCCGACATAATATACAGGCTACCCTCTGACATGCCTTGCTTGCATGATCACGCAAGACGTCTCCGCCCTTCCTACTTTTAACCCACATGGTGGGCCCATAACCCACAGTTCCACAGGATCGAAACCTGACTCTCCTATACCCCCTGTTTCCAAACTTATTCCTCGCGCTTGGCTTCGTATTTAATTCACGGGCCACCTTCCTAGTGCTCTATTCTGGTATTAGACACAATACTTACTCTCGCTGCTCTGAACCCCTTTCTCACTCTGGTTCAGACTTCGAGCAACTATCTATCCGCTTGGAACCTCTTAATTGTACCTTCGTACCTTACTCTCGATGTATTTTATATGTTCAACTCGAGAGATAATCTTATGCTCATTCATGGGTTAACCCCAGATTGTTTCCCTCATAAGCATTCTGTCGTAGCCGAGCTATCCCTTACCTATTCATAAGTACGATGGAGTTCCCGAAGCAAGGATGCCTACTTCATCATGATGACCGAAGCAGAGAAATGAAGACATCAACGAAAGGGATTAACTTCTTCGAGAAGAGCAGCCAAGACCGAGAAGATCCGTTAGAATATCGTAACCAGACCTCTCCCCCTTGCTCTACCTCTTAAATCTCGGGACGAGATTTCTTGTAGTAGAGGAGAATTGTGACGCCCGGATAATCAAGCTACAGTAACCTCTGCTAATGATGCCACGTCACTTCGATTATTGTTGCTAATCTCGCGTTAGTTCGAAACCGATTAAAATTCAAATTCAAAATTTGGCAAATAATAAAAGTTTTCAAAATATTAAACTAAAATGTTCGGAGTGTGCAAATAAATGCTTAGGTGTTTATGGTGAGGGATCCATGCTTTTATAAATAACCTAAATACTTAAAATGAATTAAAATAGAAAAGAAAATAAATAAAAGAAAGAAAATACAAAAGAGAAAAACAAACTAACAAAAACAAAAAAAACAAAGGGAAACACCGCTCCCACTGGGCTCAGGCCCAGCAGGCCACCGGCCCAACCGGACCAACCGCCCCCACTCCCGTACCCCGAACCCCCCACCGACACCCCGAAATATCCTCCCTCTCTCCCCCGATTGGATCGGGATCGGAGGAGGAGGCCGCCGCCCGGATCGCCCGTTGCCGTCCATCGCCGCCTCGCCCCCGCCACTCGACGCACTCGTCGGAGCTGCCCCGTCGGTCTGGCTCTTCTACGTCGACGCCGTCGTCCCCGTCCCCCACCACGAGCACTGCTGCCACGATCCCTACGGCCCCAGTGAGCCTCGCCCCTCTCCCCTTTGCCTCCCTGCTCGCCCCGCACCGGCAACGTCGCCCCGCGCCCTCCGCGCGCAGGCGAGCCCATGGCCGCGCCCGTCACCCTTTGCCCGCGCCCTCACCGCCCCGCCGCTTGCCGCCGTGCACTCACGCGCCCCGCGCCTGCCGTGGCCGCTTCGGCCAGCGCACTCCGCCCCGCCTCGTCGGGCCTCTCCCCCTCGCGCAGGCTCGTCGCCGCGCGCACCTGCCCTACACGCCCGTACCGTCCGCGCCCGCCCGCAACTCCCCGCGACCGCTTCGCCGCACAAGGCCCCGTCCGCCGCTGGTCCCCGCCGCGCTCCGGCCAGGCTCCGGCCCGCACGCATGGCCTCGTCCCCGCTAGCTGCGGCCGCTAGTCCCGCCGCCGCTCACCGACAGCAACCCACGCACGCGCGCGCCGCCTCTCGCTCATCACTACAGCCGCCGCCGCCGCCCGCACTGGCCTCCCCACGCGCGCCGTAGTCGCCCGCAACCTCACCCCTCCGCGCCGGCTTCCTTCGCCGGAGACGGCCGGCTGGCGAGCCCCACCGTGGCCGCCGGCGCGTTAGGCGCCCGTACCCCCCGCTGCGGCCTGGTCCGCCCCTCGTTCGGGCGCTGCCCCGTTAACCGCCACCCATGCGCCCGCTAAGGCCTTGGGCCCATGACACGAGGGGCCCACGCCCCAGAACGTTTTAAATTAAAAAAGAATAAATATATCAATCAATTAATTAACTAAATAATTAACTTAATTAATTTTGTTTAAATTAACTAATTAGATAATTAACCTAATTAACTCTGTGTAATTAAACTGCTAACTAAACAGTCTATGACCAGTGGGACCCACACGTCAGCGACCCAGTCAACACCCCTGTTGACTGCTGACGTCATGCTGACATCAGCATGCACTGTTCTGGATAATGTTGAATTAAATTAATTAAATAAATTCTAAAAATGTTTTAAAACTTTAGAAAATCATATAAAATAAACCGTAGCTCAGATGAAAATACTTTCTACATGAAAGTTGCTCGGAACGACAAGACGAATCCGGATACGCAGCCCGTTCGTCCGCCACACATCCCCAACCTATCGAACTCGCAACTTTTCCCCTCCGGTTCATTTGTCCGAAAACGCGAAACACCGGGAATACTTTCCCGGATGTTTCCCCCCTTCGCCGGTATCACCTAGTACCGCGATTGGGCACACCTAGCATCACACTTTGTCATGTCATGCATCGTCATGCATTTGTTTGCATTGTATTTATTGTTTCTTCCCCCTCTTCTCCCGCTAGACACCGAGACCGACGCTGCTGCTACCCAGTACAACTACGGTGTTGACGACCCCTCCTTGCCAGAGCAATCAGGCAAGCCCCCCCTTGATCACCAGATATCGCCTATTCTTCTCTATACTGCTTGCATTAGAGTAGTGTAGCATGTTACTGCTTTCCCTTAATCCTATCCTGATGCATAGCCTGTCCTTGCTACTACTGTTGTTACCTTTACCTGCAATCCTACATGCTTAGGATAGGATGCTAGTATTCCATCTATGGCCCTACATTCTTGTCCGTCTGCTATGCTATACTATTGGGCCGTGATCACTTGGGAGGTGATCACGGGTATATACTTATATACTTTATACATGATACATGTGGTGACTAAAGTCGGGTCGGCTCGAGGAGTACCCGTGAGTGATTCACGGATTGGGGGTTGAAAGGACCTTTGTCCCGACGGCCCTCTGGGTGGATCTTTGTGGCGGAGCGACAGGGCAGGTTGAGACTACCTAGGTGAGAGGTGGGCCTGGCCCTGGTCGGCGTCCGCGGTTACTTCAAAATAACACGCTTAACGAGTTCTTGGCATTTGATCTGAGTCTGGCCATTTGGTCTATACGCACTAACCAACTACGTGGGAAAGATATGGGCACTCGACGTCGTGGTATCAGCCGAAGCCTTCGTGACGTCAGTGACTGAGCGGCGCGCGCCAGATTGGACCGCGTAACGTGACTTCCGTTGTAATGGAGGTTGCTAGGTCTGCTTCTGGCTGCCCACGCAACGTGCAGGTGTGCAATGGGCGATGGGCCCAGACCCCTGCGTGCTTAGGATTAGACCGGCGTGCTGACCTCTCTGTTGTGCCTAGGTAGGGCTGCGACGTGTTGATCTTCCGAGGCCGGGCATGACCCAGGAAAGTGTGTCCGGCCAAATGGGATCAAGCGTGTTGGGTTATGTGGTGCACCCCTGCAGGGAAGTTTATCTATTCGAATAGCCGTGATCTTCGCTAACATGACGACTTGGAGTTGTACCTTGACCTTATGACAACTAGAACCGAATACTTAATAAAACACACCCTTCCAAGTGCCAGATACAACCCGGTGATCGCTCTCTAACAGGGCGACGAGGAGGGGATCGCCGGGTAGGATTATGCTATACGATGCTACTTGGTGAACTTACCATCTACTCTCTTCTACATGCTGCAAGATGGAGGTGGCTTGAAGCGTAGTCTTCGACAGGATTAGCTATCCCCCTCTTATTCTGGCATTCTGTAGTTCAGTCCACCGATATGGCCCTTTACACATATACCCATGCATATGTAGTGTAGCTCCTTGCTTGCGAGTACTTTGGATGAGTACTCACGGTTGCTTTTCTCCCTCTTTTCCCCCTTTACCCTTCTACCTTGTTGTCGCAACCAGATGCCGGAGCCCAGGAGCCAGACGCCACCGTCGACGACGACTCCTACTACACCGGAGGTGCCTACTACTACGTGCAGCCCGCTGACGACGACCAGGAGTAGTTAAGGAGGATCCCAGGTAGGAGGCCTGCGCCTCTTTCGATTTGTATCCCAGTTTGTGCTAGCCTTCTTAAGGCAAACTTGTTTAACTTATGTCTGTACTCAGATATTGTTGCTTCCGCTGACTCGTCTATGATTGAGCACTTATATTCGAGCCCTCGAGGCCCCCGGCTTGTATTATGATGCTTGTATGACTTATTTATGTTTTAGAGTTGTGTTTTGATATCTTCCCGTGAGTCCCTGATCTTGATCGTACACGTTTGCGTGCATGATTAGTGTACGATTGAATCGGGGGCGTCACATATATGGAATAGGGATGTTAGGGGATTCGATATCTGTAAAATGGTGGTGATCCATGGCTGCACGGTCTAGGTAAACCTTGGTCAGAGAGTGATCATGAGGGCATATCCCAACATTGAAGTGAGAGGCCAAGCGAGTAGCATAAATCCCACCATGTATTTTACCTTGGAATTTATTAATATGGAGGCGATGAGCCACAATGGCTCCCAAGCTATGAGTGTTGTCTCCCTCTAATGCACGACGTAAAACAGCAAGGTCTGGTGAACTAAGTGCACCCACCTTCTCCCTAGCAAGCAAGCATTTTGTAATGAAAAGTGCAAAGTGATGAACAGCAGGAAAATGCAAGCCAGCGGCAGTGGTAGCTGACACCCCTCTCTCATCTCCCACTATCAAAGTGCGATAAAAGGCCTCAAACCCAGCCGGCCTAGGCTCGGCTAAGCTCCCATCAGAAGGGATAATGCATATGTCACAAAATTCAGTAAGTGGCATCTGATGGTTTTCAGCATATAAATCAAAGCTCACTTCAGGAGGATTATTCCTAGGCAGGAAAGTAAAACTTTGAACAAAGATATTAGTGAGGATTTGATGTTGTTCACACTCATCTGCGATGAAGTCGGTGAGGCCGGCATTAGCAGCATATTGTGTGAACTCTTGAAGGATTCCAGCCTCCTCCAGGAACGGGGTGTGCGGCCATTCACACGGCCGTACTTCTGCCAACCTTCGAGGATGGAAATCACTATCAGACGACTCCCCAATAACACCCTTGGGGTTCTTCTTGGAGCCAAACTTCCTAAAGATATTCATGGTTTTCCTATGAACAAAATTCTGAAATTTATTAGCCCACAAAATTTTCTCAACAAAACTTCACAAAAATGATACCAACTACTCATAGGGATACATAGAAGCCATAGCAAGCATTCAAACTACTTAGAACTCTAAGAATTCAACATGCAAGCTCATCTACAACAGCACCAAGAGTAGCTAATTATTCAAAATATAAACCACTAAAACAAAAACTAATTGGACAAATGATGGAGTCACATACCAAGCAACAATCCCCTGAAACAGTTTCGGAAATGGAGCTTCGAGCAAAGAGATTGAAATCCACGGGTTTGAGAGCAAGAACACGGGAGAGAGAGCAATGGAATTTTTTTGGAGGTAAGTGATGATGTGGGATGAAGAGATAAGTGAGGGGGCCCACGTGGGGACCACAACCCACCAGGGCGCCCCTGGGGGTCCTGGCGCGCCCAGGTGGGTTGTGCCCACCTGGTGCACCTCCCTCTGATATTATTTGCACCAGAAATTCAGAAATATTCAGAAAAAAATCGTATCAAATTTTCAGGGCATTCTGAGAACTTTTTATTTTTGGGTCATTTTTTTATTGCACGGGAAATTCAGACAATAGGCAAAACATGGCATTTTATTTTATTTAACTAAAAAAAACAGAAAAAAGTAGGGACAGAAGGTAGTGCTTACTAAATTCATCAACTTCATACCGCTCAAAAATGATTCATTAATAAGGTTGATCAGGTCTTATTAACAACCACTTTCAATTAGCATGAAACCAAAGAACTTTCGTAAATCACTAAGTTACCTCAATGGGGATATGAATGTCCCCAACAATAAGCATTTCATATTTCTTTTTGACAGTAGGTAGAGGTATTTGAAAAATTCCAATAGTGATTGTCGGAGATTTTTCAATAACATTAATATCATTCACTTGGAATTGTTTCTTCGGAAAGTGCACCGTATGCTCATTACCATTGATATGAAAAGTGAGCTTGATTTTATTGCAATCAATAACAGCCCCTGCAGTATTCAAGAAGAGTTTACCAAGGATAATCGACATGTTATCGTCCTCGGGCATCTCAAGTATAACAAAGTCAGTCAAAATAGTAACATTAACAGCAACAACGGGCACATCCTCACAGATACCGATAGGTATGGCAATTGATTTGTTAGCCATTTGCAAAGATATTTCTGTAGGTGTGAGTTTATTCAAATCAAGTCTTTTATATAAAGAGAAAGGCATAACACTAACACCAGCTCCTAAATCACACAAAGCAGTTTTCACATAATTCTTTTTAATGGAGCAAGGTATAGTTGGTATTCCCGGATCTCCAAGTTTTTTAGGCACTCCATCTTTAAAAGTATAATTAGCAAGCATAGTGGAGATTTCAGCTTCTGGCATCTTTCTCTTATTAGTGATGATGCCTTTCATATACTTTGCATAAGCAGACATTTTTAAGATGTCAGTCAAGCGAGTACGCAAAAAGACTGGCCTCGGCATTTCAGCAAAGCGTTCAAATTCTTCATCATCTTTCTTTTTAGTTGACTTGGGTGGAAAAGGCATAGGTTTTTGAACCCACGGTTCTCTTTCTTTACCGTGTTTTCTCGCAATGAAGTCTCTTTTATCATATTTTTTATTCTTAGGTTGTGGGTTATCAAGATCAACAGTGAAGGAAATATGCCCTAGAGGCAATAATAAAGTTATTATTTATTTCCTCATATCATGATAAATGTTTATTATTCATGCTAGAATTGTATTAACCGGAAACATAATATATGTGTGAATACATAGACAAACATAGTGTCACTAGTATGCCTCTACTTGACTAGCTCGTTAATAGAAGATGGTTGAGTTTCCTAGCCATGGACATGAGTTGTCATTTGATTAACGGGATCAAATCATTAGGAGAATGATGTGATTGACTTGACCCATTCCGTTAGCTTAGCACTTGATCGTTTAGTATGTTGCTATTGCTTTCTTCATGACTTATACATGTTCCTATGACTATGAGATTATGCAACTCACGTTTACCGGAGGAACACTTTGTGTGCTACCAAACGTCACAACGTACCTGGGTGATTATAAAGGTGCTCTACAGGTGTCTCTGAAGGTACTTGTTGAGTTGGCGTATTTCGAGATTAGGATTTGTCACTCCGATTGTCGGAGAGGTATCTCTGGGCCCTCTCGGTAATGCACATCACTATAAGCCTTGCAAGCAATGTGACTAATGAGTTAGTTGCGGGATGATGCATTACGGAACGAGTAAAGAGACTTGCCGGTAACGAGATTGAACTAGGTATTAAGATACCGACGATCGAATCTCGGGCAAGTAACATACCGATGACAAAGGGAACAACGTATGTTGTTATGCGGTTTGACCGATAAAGATCTTCGTAGAATGTGTGGGAGCAAATATGAGCATCCAGGTTCCGCTATTGGTTATTGACCGGAGACGTGTCTCGGTCATGTCTACATAGTTCTCAAACCCGTAGGGTCCGCATGCTTAACGTTCGGTAACGATCGGTATTATGAGTTTATGTGATTTGATATACCGAAGGTAGTTCGGAGTCCCGGATGAGGTTGGGGACATGACGAGGAGTCTCTAAATGGTTGAGACGTAAAGATAGATATATTGGACGACTATATTCGGACATCGGAAAGGTTCCGAATGATTCGGGTATTTTTCGGAGTACCGGGGAGTTACGGGAATACGGGGAAGAAGTATTGGGCCTTAATGGGCCGTAGTGGGAAAGGAGAGGCAGCAGCCAGGAGGTGGCGCGCGCCCCTCCCAAGCCCAGTCCGAATTGGACAAGGGGTTTGGGGCGCGGCCCCCCTCTCCCTTCCTTCTCCCCTCCCCTCCTTTCCCCCCTTCTCCTAGTTGGACTAGGAAAGGAGGAAACCTACTCCTACTAGGAGTAGGAATCCTACTCCCTTGGCGCGCCCCTCCTAGGGCCGGCCTCCTCCTCCCTTGCTCCTTTATATACGGGGGGAGGGGGGCACCCCAAGACACAACAATCGATCTCTTGATCTCTTAGCCGTGTGCGGTGCCCCCTCCACCATATTCCACCTCGATCATATCGTAGCGGTGCTTAGGCGAAGCCCTACGTCGGTAGCATCATCATCACCGTCACCACACCGTCGTGCTGACGGAACTTGCTACCTCTTGAGCACTGCGTTGGTTTTCCCTTGAAGAGGAAAGGGTGATGCAGCAAAGTAGCGTAAGTATTTCCCTCAGTTTTTGAGAACCAATGTATCAATCCAGTAGGAGGCCACGCACGAGTCCCTCGCACCTACACAAACAAATAAATCCTCGCAACCAACGCGATAAGGGGTTGTCAATCCCTACACGGTCACTTACGAGAGTGAGATATGATAGATATAATAAGATAATATTTTTGGTATTTTTATGATAAAGATGCAAAGTAGAGAAAGTAAAATAAAAACAGCAAAAGAAGTGTTGGAAGATTAATATGATGGAAAATATACCCGAGGGCCATAGGTTTCACTAGTGGCTTCTCTCGAGAGCATAATTATTTACGGTGGGTGAACAAATTACTGTTGAGCAATTGACAGAATTGAGCATAGTTATGAGAATATCTAGGTATGATCATGTATATAGGCATCACGTCCGAGACAAGTAGACCGACTCCTGCCTGCATCTACTACTATTACTCCACACATCGACTGCTATCCAGCATGCATCTAGAGTATTAAGTTCGTAAGAGCAGAGTAACGCCTTAAGCAAGATGACATGATGTAGAGGGATAAACTCATGCAATATGATAAAAACCCCATCTTGTTATCCTCGATGGCAACAATACTATACGTGCCTTGCTGCCCCTACTGTCACTGGGAAAGGACACCGCAAGATTGAACCCAAAGCTAAGCACTTCTCCCATTGCAAGAAAGATCAATCTAATAGGCCAAACCAAACTGATAATTCGAAAAGACTTGCAAAGATAACCAATCATACATAAAAGAATTCAGAAGATTCAAATATTGTTCATAGATAAACTTGATCATAAACCCACAATTCATCGGCCTCAACAAACACACCGCAAAAGAAGATTACATCGAATAGATCTCCATGAGAGAGGGGGAGAGAACATTGTATTGAGATCCAAAAAGAGAGAAGAAGCCATCTAGCTAATAACTATGGACCCGAAGGTCTGAGGTAAACTACTCACACATCATCGGAGAGGCTATGGTGTTGATGTAGAAGCCCTCCATGATTGATGCCCCCTCCGGCGGAGCTCGGGAACAGGCCCCAAGATGGGATCTCACCAGTACAGAAGGTTGCGGCCGTGGAATTAGGTTTTTGGCTCCGTATCTGGTAGTTTGGGGGTACGTAGGTATATATAGGAGGAAGGAGTACGTCGGTGGAGCAACATGGGGCCCACGAGGGTGGAGGGCACGCCCCCCTACCTCGTGGCTTCCTGGTAGCTTTCTTTACGTAGGGTCCAAGTCCTCTGGATCACGTTCGTTCCGAAAATCACGTTCCCGAAGGTTTCATTCCGTTTGATATTCTTTTTCTGCGAAACTCTGAAATAGGCAAAAAACAACAATTCTGGGCTGGGCCTCCGGTTAATAGGTTAGTCCCAAAAATAATATAAAAGTGTATTATAAAGCCCAATAATGTCCAAAACAGAAGATAATATAGCATGGAGCAATAAAAAATTATAGATACATTGGAGACGTATCAAGCATCCCCAAGCTTAATTCCTGCTCGTCCTCGAGTAGGTAAATGATAAAAACAGAATTTTTGATGTGGAATGCTACTTGGCATAATTTCAATGTAATTCTTCTTAATTGTGGTATGAATATTCAGATCCGAAAGATTCAAGATAAAAGTTCAATATTGACATAAAAATAATAATACTTCAAGCATACTAACTAAGCAATTATGTCCTCTCAAAATAACATGGCCAAAGAAAGTTCATCCCTACAAAATCATATAGTTTAGTCATGCTCCATTTTCGTCACAGAAGAATGCTCTCATCATGCACAACCCCGATGACAAGCCAAGCAATTGTTTCATACTTTAGTAATCTCAAACTTTTTCAACCTTCACGCAATACATGAGCGTGAGCCATGGATATAGCACTATGGGTGGAATAGAATATGATGATGGGGCTTATGTGGAGAAGACAAAAAAGGAGAAAGTCTCACATCAACGAGGCTAATCAATGAGCTATGGAGATGCCCATCGATTGATGTTAATGCAAGGAGTAGGGATTGCCATGCAACGGATGCACTAGAGCTATAAATATATGAAAGCTCAACAAAAGAAACTAAGTGGATGTGCATCCAACTTGCTTGCTCACGAAGACCTAGGGCACTTGAGGAGGCCCATTGTTGGAATATACAAGCCAAGTTCTATAATGAAAAATTCCCACTAGTATATGAAAGTGACAAAACAAGAGACTCTCTATCATGAAGATTATGTGCTACTTTGAAGCAAAAGTGTGGTAAAAGGATAGTAACATTGTCCCTTCTCTCTTTTTCTCTCATTTTTTGGGGGCCTTCTTTTTTTTATTCCTCACTTGGGACAATGCTCTAGAAAATGATGATCATCACACTTCTATTTATTTACAACTCAGTGATTACAACTCGATACTAGAACAAAGTATGACTCTATATGAATGCCTCCGGCGGTGTACCGGGATATGTAATGAACCAAGAGTGACATGTATGAAAGAATTATGAACGGTGGCTTTGCCAGAAATACTATGTCAACTACATGATCATGCAAAGCAATATGACAATGATGAACGTGTCATGATAAACGGAATGGTGGAAAGTTGCATGGCAATATATCTCGGAATGGCTATGGAAATGCCATAATAGGTAGGTATGGTGGCTGTTTTGAGGAAGATATAAGGAGGTTTATGTGTGAAAGAGCGTATCATATCACGGGGTTTGGATGCACCGGCGAAGTTTGCACCAACTCTCAATGTGAGAAAGGGCAATGCACGGTACCGAAGAGGCTAGCAATGGTGGAAATGTGAGAGTGCGTATAATCCATGGACTCAACATTAGTCATAAAGAACTCACATACTTATTGCAAAAATGTACAAGTCATCAAAAACCAAGCACTACGCGCATGCTCCTAGGGGGATAGATTGGTAGGAAAAGACCATCGCTCGTCCCCGACCGCCACTCATAAGGAGGACAATCAAAGAACACCTCATGTTTCAAATTTGTTACATAACGTTTACCATACGTGCATGCTACAGGACTTGCAAACTTCAACACAAGTATTTCTCAAATTCACAACTACTCAACTAGCACAACTTTAATATCACTACCTCCATGTCTCAAAACAATCATCAAGCATCAAACTTCTCTTAGTATTCAACACACTCATAAGAAAGTTTTTACTAATCTTGAATACCTAGCATATTAGGATTATTTAAGCAAATTACCATGCTATTTAAGACTCTCAAAATAATCTATGTGAAGCATGAGAGATCAATAGTTTCTATAAAACAAATCCACCACTGTGCTCTAAAAGATATAAGTGAAGTACTAGAGCAAAAACTATATAACTCAAAAGATATAAGTGAAGCACATAGAGTATTATAATAATTTCCGAATCATGTGTGTCTCTCTCAAAAGGTGTGTACAGCAAAGATGAATGTGGTAAACTAAAAAATAAAGACTCAAATAATACAAGACACTCCAAGCAAAACACATATCATGTGGTGAATAAAAATATAGCTCCAAGTAAAGTTACCGATGGAAGTAGACGAAAGAGGGGATGCCTTCCGGGGCATCCCCAAGCTTTGGATTTTAGGTGTCCTTAGATTATCTTGGGGGTGCCATGGGCATCCCCAAGCTTAGGCTCTTGCCACTCCTTGTTCCATAATCCATCAAATCTTTCACCCAAAACTTGAAAACTTCACAACACAAAACTCAGCAGAAAATCTCGTGAGCTCCGTTAGCGAAAGAAAACAAAAGACCACTTTAAGGTACTGTAATGAACTCATTCTTTATTTATATTGGTGTTAAACCTACTGTATTCCAACTTCTCTATGGTTTATAAACTCTTTTACTAGCCATAGATTCATCAAAATAAGCAAACAACACACGAAAAACAGAATCTGCCAAAATAGGACGACCTAGACAATTTGTTTATTGATCAACAGAAATTGGAATCAATATTTTATCACGTTCTGGTGATTTTTAACAATTATTTTCGTGAACAGAAAGTTTCTGGAATTTTCTGCAAGATCAAATAACTATCATCCAAGAAGATCATATAGGTTTAACTTGGCACACACACTAACTAAAACATAAAAACACATCTAACCAGAGGCTAGAACAAATATTTATTCCTAAACATAAGCAAAAAGCAAAAAAAAACTAAAAATAAAATTGGGTTGCCTCCCAACAAGCGCTATCGTTTAACGCCCCTAGCTGGGCATAAAAGCAAGGATAGATCTAGGTATTGCCATCTTTGGTTTTAGGGAAGAAAAGAGCAAACTTGTTATCTATGGAATTAATCTTTCTATTTTGATAAAGCACGTGGCTATTGATGGTAGAAGAAAGATTAAGCACGTTGCGGAAATTTGCATCTAGGCTAGCTTTTATCTCTTTAATAGATTCGTTTTGGTAGGAGAGCAAAAGAGACGTGGATTCAACTTCCTCATTCATGGGATGCCCAAATATAGTTTTCATCTTTTCATAGGTATCTATGGGGTACCCTTCAAGAAAACCCTCTTCAAAAATAGAATCTAAAACTTGTTTGAACGAAGCGGGCAACCCAACATAAAAGCTTTTTAGATAAACCTCAATTTGATATTGGGGTACATAGCTAGCCCGGATCCTTAACAGCCTATCCCAAGCATCTTTCAAAGATTCATCGAGTAAATAACGAAAAATTCCAGAATCATCTTCATCAAAATTATTAGGACTCTCATTAACAACTCCGGTAGGTTTTTCCATAGTATTATTTATGAGTTTAGATAGAATAGAAGGATTGTCCAAAGCACTAAAGCTCGGGAGAGAACCCCCAACTCTTTTTGGTTCCGACATGGCGAAGGAAGGCGAGTGAGGAAGAGAGGGCGAATAAAACGGAAAGGGTGAAGTGGGGGAGAGGAAAACGAGAGGCAAATGGCAAATAATGTAATGCGGGAGATAAGGGTTTGTGATGGGTACTTGGTATGTTGACTTTTGCGCAGACCTTCCCGGTAACGGTGCTAGAAATCCTTCTTGCTACCTCTGGAGCACTACGTTGGTTTTCCCTTGAAGACGTATCAGAACTCTCCCTCAAAGCTCGGCTGGATCGGAGTTCGAGGGACGTCATCGAGCTGAACGTGTGCTGAACTCGGAGGTGACAAAACTATTGCAGGAGCAGAACTAGGTGACAAAACTATTGCAGGAGTAGATGCAGACGATTTGAACGTTTTGACAAAAGCTCGGTATGATGACTACTTGATAGTTTAGTGCACCATGCTTTACGGCTTAGAACCGGGACTTCAAAAATGTTTTGAAACGCCACGGAGCATATAAGATGTTCCTAGAGTTGAAATTGGTATTTCATACTCATGCCCGTGTCGAGAGGTATGAGACCTCTGACATTACTTTGCCTACAAGATGGAGGAGAATAGCTCAACCAGTAAGCATGTGCTCAGATTGTCTGAGTACTACAATCATTTGAATCAAGTGGGAGTTAATCTTCCAGATAAGATAGTGATTGACAGAGTTCTCTAGTCACCATCACCAAGTTGCTAGAACTTTGTGATGAACTATAATATGCAAGGGATGACGAAAGTGATTCCCAAGCTCTTCGCGATGCTGAAATCGACGAAGGTAGAAATCAAGAAAGAGCATCAAGTGTTGATGTTTAACAAGACCACTAGTTTCAAGAAAAGGGCAAAGGGAAGAAGGGGAACTTCAAGAAGAAAAGCAAGCAAGTTGCTGCTCAAGAGAAGAAACCCAAGTCTGGACCTAAGCCTGAGACTAAGTGCTTCTAATGCAAAGGGACTGGTCACTGGAAGCGGAACTGCCCCAAGTATTTGGCGGATAAGAAGGATGGCAAAGTGAACAAAAGTATATTTGATATACATGTTATTGATGTGTACTTTACTAGTGTTTATAGCAACCCCGCGGTATTTGATACTAGTTCAGTTGCTAAGAGTAGTAACTCGAAACGGGAGTTGCAGAATGAACAGAAACTAGTTAAGAGTGAAGTGACGATGTGTGTTGGAAGCAGTTCCAAGATTGATATGATCCTCATCGCACACTCCCTATACTTTTGGGATTAGTGTTGAACCTAAATAAATGTTATTTGGTGTTTGCGTTGAGCATGAATATGATTTGATCATGTTTATTGCAATACGGTTATTCATTTAAATTAGAGAACAATTGTTGTTCTGTTTACATGAATAAAACCTTCTATGGTCATACACCCAATAAAAATGGTTTCTTGGATCTCGATCGTAGTGATACACATATTCATAATATTGAAGCCAAAATATGCAAAGTTAACAATGATAGTGCAACTTATTTATGGCACTGCCGTTTAGGTCATATTGGTGTAAAGTGCATGAAGAAACTCCATGCTGATGGGTTTTTGGAATCACTTGATTATGAATCACTTGATGCTTGCGAAACATGCCTCATGGGCAAGATGACTAAGACTCCGTTCTCCGGAACAATGGAGCGAGCAACTGACTTATTGGATATAATACATACCGATGTATGCGATCTGATGAGTGTTGAGGCTCGCGGCGGGTATCGTTATTTTCTGACCTTCACAGATGATTTGAGAAGATATGGGTATATCTACTTGATGAAACATAAGTATGAAACATTTGAAAAGTTCATATAATTTCAGAGTGAAGTGGAAAATCATCGTGACAAGAAAATAAAGTTTCTACGATCTGATCACAGAGACAAATATTTGAGTTACGAGTTTGGTCCTCAACTAAAACAATGTGGAATAGTTTCACAAATTCATGCCACCTGGAACACCACAACATAATGGTGTGTCCGAACGTCATAACCGTACTTTATCGGATATAGTGCAATCTATGATGTCTCTTACCGATTTACCACTATCATTTTGGGGTTATGCATTAGAGACGGTTGCATTCACGTTTAAATCCGTTGAGACGACACCTTATGAACTGTGTTTTGGCAAGAAACCAAAGTTGTCGTTTCTTAAAGTTTGGGGTTGCGATGCTTATGTGAAAAAGCTTCATCCTGATAAGCTCAAACCCAAATCGGAGAAATGTATCTTCATAGGATACCCAAAGGAGACAGTTGGGTACACCTTCTATCACAGATCCGAAGGCAAGACATTCGTTGCTAAGAATGGATCCTTTCTAGAGAAGGAGTTTCTCTCGAAAGAAGTGAGTGGGAGGAAAGTAGAACTTGATGAGGTAACTGTACCTGCTCCCTTATTGGAAAGTAGTTCATAACAGAAATCTGTTACTGTGACTCCTAGACCAATTAGTGAGGAAGCTAATGATGATGATCATGTAACTTCAGATCAAGTTACTACCAAACCTCGTAGGTAAACCAGAGTGAGATCCGCACCAGAGTGGTACAGTAATCCTGTTCTCGAGGTCATGTTACTTGACCATGACGAACCTACGAACTATGAGGAAGCGATGATGAGCCCAGATTCCGCGAAATGGCTTGAGGCCATGAAATCTGAGATGGGATCCATGTATGAGAACAAAGTGTGGACTTTAGTTGACTTGCCCGATGATCGGCAAGCCATAGAAAATAAATGGATCTTCAAGAGGAAGACGGATGCTGATAGTAGTGTTACTGTCTACAAAGCTAGACTTGTCGAAAAAAGGTTTTTGACAAAGTTCAAGGTGTTGACTACGATGAGATTTTCTCGCTCGTAGCGATGCTTAAGTCTGTCCGAATCATGTTAGCAAATTGCCACATTTTATGAAATCTGGCAAATGGATGTCAAAACTACATTCCTTAATGGATTTCTTAAAGAAGAGTTGTATATGATGCAACCAGAAGGTTTTGTCGATCCTAAAGGTGTTAACAAAATGTGCAAGCTCCAGCGATCCATCTATGGACTGGTGCAAGCATCTCGGAGTTGGAATATACGCTTTGATGAGTTGATCAAAGCATATAGTTTTATACAGACTTGCAGTGAAGCATGTATTTACAAGAAAGTGCATGGGAGCACTATAGCATTTCTGATAAATATATGTGAATGACATATTGTTGATCGGAAATAATGTAGAATTTTCTGGAAAGCATAAAGGAGTATTTGAAAGGAGTTTTTCATAGAAAGACCTCGGTGAAGCTGCTTACATATTGAGCATCAAGATCTATAGAGATAGATCAAGACGCTTGATAAATTTTTTCAATGAGTACATACCTTGACAAGATTTTGAAATAGTTCAAAATGGAATGATCAAAGAAAGAGTTCTTGCCTATGTTACAAGGTGTGAAATTGAGTAAGACTCAAAGCCCGACCATGGCAGAAGATAGAAAGAGAATGAAAGTCATTATCTATGCCTCAGCCATAGGTTCTATAAAGTATGCCATGCTGTGTACCAGATCTATTGCATACCCTACCACTGAGTTTGGCAAAGGAGTACAATAGTGATCTAGGAGTAGATCACTGGACAGCGGTCAAAATTATCCTTAGTGGAATAAGGATATGTTTCTCGATTATGGAGGTGACAAAAGGTTCATCGTAAAGGGTTACGTCGATGCAAGTTTTTTACACTGATCCAGATGACTCTAAGTCTCAATCTAGATACATATTGAAAGTGGGAGCTATTAGCTAGTGTAGCTCCGTGCAGAGCATTGTAGACATAGAACTTTGCAAAATACTTGCGGATCTGAATGTGACAGACCCGTTGACTAAAATTATCTCACAAGCAAAACATGATCACACCTTAGTACTCTTTGGGTGTTAATCACATAGCAATGTGAACTAGATTACTGACTCTAGTAAACCCTTTGGGTGTTGGTCACATATCGATGTGAACTATGGGTGTTAACCACATAAAGATGTGAACTATTGATATTAAATCACATGGCGATGTGAACTAGATTATTGACTCTACTGCAAGTGGGAGACTGAAGGAAATATGCCCTAGAGGCAATAATAAAGTTATTATTTATTTCCTCATATCATGATAAATGTTTATTATTCATGCTAGAATTGTATTAACCGGAAACATAATACATGTGTGAATACATAGACAAACATAGTGTCACTAGTATGCCTCTACTTGACTAGCTCGTTAATCGAAGATGGTTGAGTTTCCTAGCCATGGACATGAGTTGTCATTTGATTAACGGGATCACATCATTAGGAGAATGATGTGATTGAGTTGACCCATTCTGTTAGCTTAGCACTTGATCGTTTAGTATGTTGCTATTGCTTTCTTCATGACTTATACATGTTCCTATGACTATGAGATTATGCAACCTACGTTTACCGGAGGAACACTTTGTGTGCTACCAAACGTCACAACGTAACTGGGTGATTATAAAGGTGCTCTACAGGTGTCTCCGAAGGTACTTGTTGAGTTGGCGTATTTTGAGATTATGATTTGTCACTCCGATTGTCGGAGAGGTATCTCTGGGCCCTCTCGGTAATGCACATCACTATAAGCCTTGCAAGCAATGTGACTAATGAGTTAGTTGCGGGATGATGCATTACGGAACGAGTAAAGAGACTTGCCGGTAACGAGATTGAACTAGGTATTAAGATACCGACGATCGAATCTCAGGCACCTAACATACCGATGACAAAGGGAACAACGTATGTTGTTATGCGGTTTGACCGATAAAGATCTTCGTAGAATGTGTGGGAGCCAATATGAGCATCTAGGTTCCACTATTGGTTATTGACCGGAGACGTGTCTCGGTCATGTCTACATAGTTGTCGAACCCGTAGGGTCCGCACGCTTAACGTTCGGTGACGATCGGTATTATGAGTTTATGTGATTTGATGTACCAAAGGTAGTTCGGAGTCCCGGATGAGATCGGGGACATGACGAGGAGTCTCGAAATGGCCGAGACGTAAAGATCGATATATTGGACGACTATATTCGGACATCGGAAAGGTTTCGAGTGATTCAGGTATTTTTCGGAGTACCGGGGAGTTACTGGAATACGAGGAAGAAGTATTGGGCCTTAATGGGCCTTAGTGGGAAAGGAGAGGCAGCAGCCAGGAGGTGGCGCGCGCCCCTCCCAAGCCCAGTCCGAATTGGACAAGGGGTTTAGGGCGCGGCCCCCCTCTCCCTTCCTTCTCCCCTCCCCTCCTTTCCCCCTTCTCCTAGTTGGACTAGGAAAGGAGGAAACCTACTCCTACTAGGAGGAGGAATCCTACTCCCTTGGCGCGCCCCTCCTAGGGCCGGCCTCCTCCTCCCTTGCTCCTTTATATATGGGGGCAGGGGGCACCCCAAGACACAACAATTGATCTCTTGATCTCTTAGTCATGTGCGGTGCCCCCCTCCACCATATTCCACCTCGATCATATCGTAGCGGTGCTTAGGCGAAGCCCTGTGTCGGTAGCATCATCATCACCGTCACCACGCAGTTGTGCTGACGGAACTCTCCCTCAAAGCTCGGCTGGATCGGAGTTCGAGGGACGTCATCGAGCTGAACGTGTGCTGAACTCGGAGGTGCCGTACGTTCGGTACTCGGATCGGTCGGATCGTGAAGACGTACGACTACATCAACTGCGTTGTGTTAACGCTTCCGCTGTCAGTCTACGAGGGTACGTGGACACACTCTCCCCTCTCGTTGCTATGCATCACCATGATCCTGTGTGTGCGTAGGATTTTTTTTTGAAATTACTACGTTCCCCAACAAACAGGTGGTTCTATCTCAACATCATGGTCTGTGTCTTTATTATTTGGTTGAGAGTCTTCATGAACCTCATCATTATCTTTTTCATTATCACTAGGTGAGTGTTCATTACCAGATTGAGTTTCAGCATCAGAGATAGAAGTTTCATTATCAATATCAGGAGGTTTTTCTATTTCAGGTTCACTAGAAATATGCAAAGTCCTATCATTTTTCTTTTTCTTTTTCTTTTTCTTTTTAGAAGGACTAGGTGCATCAGTGTTAACTCTTTGTGAATCTTGTTCAATTCTTTTGGGGCGTCTCTCAGGATAACGTGGTTCCTGAGTCATTTTACCTGCTCTAGTGGCAACTGTAACAGCAAAGTCATGTTTATTATTATTCATTTCATCAAGCAACTCTCTTTGTGATTTAGCAACTTGTTCTAATTGAGTTTGAACCATAGAAGCATGCTTTTCAACACCTCTAACATCATTTGAAATCCTAAATAACAAGTCACTCAAGCAAGCAATCATATCGGAATTATATTTCAATTGTTTCATAACATTTGCATTGAAGTGATCTTGTTTTCTAATATAGTTTTCAAACTCATAAAGGCATTGACTAGGATGCATATTGTGAGGATTATCATTATCATTGAACTTCATTAGAGAATTTACCTCTACCACCTTAGGCAATGGTGGTGTATTAAGCCCATGTATTTCTTCAATATAGGAGGTAAATTTTTAACATCCTCAGCTTTAATGCCTTTTTCCTTCATAGATTTCTTTGCCTCTTGCATATCTTTAGGACTGAGATATAATATACCCCTCTTCTTCGGAGTGGGTTTAGGCGGTGGTTCAGGAAGAGTCCAACCATCATAATTTTCCAATATATTATTCAATAATTCTCCAGCTTGTCCAACAGTCCGTTCCCTGAAAACACAACCAGCACAACTATCTAGGAAGTCCCTAGAAGCATCGGTTAGTCCATTATAGAAGATATCAAGTATTTCAATTTTCTTAAGAGGATGATCAGGCAAAGCATTAAGTAACTGGCAAAGCCTCCCCCAAGCTTCTGGGAGACTCTCTTCTTTAGTTTGCACAAAGTTAAATATTTCCTGTAAAGCAGCTTGTTTCTTATGAGCAGGGAAATATTTTTCAGAGAAGTAGTAAATCATATCCTGGGGACTACGCACACAACCAGGAGCAAGAGTATTGTACCAAGCTTTAGCATCGCCCTTTAATGAGAACGGAAATAATTTGAGAATAAAGTAATAGCGAGTCTTCTCATCATGAGTAAAAATGGTGGCTATATCATTCAACTTAGTAAGATGTGCCACAACAGTTTCAGTTTCATAACCATGGAAAGGATCAGATTCAACCAAAGTAATTAACTCTGGGTCGATAGAGAATTCATAATCTTTATCATCAATAAAGATAGGTGAAGTTGCAAACCTAGGATCACATTTCATTCTAGCATTCAGAGATTTTTCTTTATACTTGCATAATAATTTCTCTAGATCATCTCTATCCTTACAAGCAAGAATATCTCTAGTTGTCTCCTCATTCATAACATAACCTTCCGATACCTTAGGCAACTCATATCTAGGAAGGCTAGTTCTAGCAGGTGTTTCAGGAGTTTCAGTTTCAAGCTCGTCGTCAGATTCAACAACATCATGTTGTATTACTCTAGCAATTTGTGCATCAAGAAAATCACCAAGTGGCACATCATCATTATCAAGCAAGGTACTAGCATCATCATGAGCATCATTCAGAGTAGAAGTAGCATCATCAATAACTTGCGACATATTAGAATTGATAGCATGTGGTGTTGTTGCAAGTTTACTTATAACAGAAGGTGAATCTAAAGCAGAACTGGATGGCAGTTCCTTACCTCCCCTCGTCTTTGAGGGAAATATCTTGGTCTTAGCATCCTTCAGATTCTTCATAGTGATAAATTGATAATAATCCCAAGTGACTCAACTAATATAGCTATGCTCCCCGGCAACGGCGCCAGAAAAAGGTCTTGATAACCCACAAGTACAGGGGATCGCAACAGTTTTTGAGGGTAGACTATTCAACCCAAATTTATAGATTCGACACAAGGGGAGCCAAAGAATATTTGAAGGTATTAGCAGCTGAGTTGTCAATTCAACCACACCTGGAGATTAATTATCTGCAGCAACGTGATCAGTAGCAAAGTAATATGGTAGTTTTGATAATAGTAACAGTAGCAACGGTAACGGTAACAGTGATAGCAGTAATTTTGTAGCAAGTGTAACAGTGATGATAACAGTAGTAACTTAGCAAGAACAATATAAGATAAATTCGTAGGCATTGGATCGGTGACTCGTTGGATGATATTCATCATGAGACAGTTATAACCTTTTTTCCTTTTCTTTCTTTCTGTAACGGAAAATAGAACAAGATCTAGAGAGGGGTAGGATGGTTAATTTATCACGGGGCAATTTTTTTGGAATCCAAGATTTATACTTGGTCTAGGAAAATTGATTCCACAATTCTTGAAAAGTTTGAATTCATACGTATTTGAAATAAATTCAAATTTGCTTGAACTAGAGGTAGTTGATAAACATGTCTAAAAAAATTATGAATTTTTTGGTGGGTCTTGGAAATGTGATGAAATAATTAAGGGCAAAATTTGGAAGCTTAGCTTCGTGTTGAAGCTGAAAAGGTTTTTTCAAAAATTTTGAAATGAATTTGACAGAGCAATTAAATAACATATAGAAAGCTCAAATTGGAAAGCTTAAAATAGTCATATTAATAATTGGGTGAAATACTTTATCACATGATACCAAGAAAATGCAAAAAATAATTATCACAATATTATTATGCAAAATATGTGGTTTAAACTCCGGACTGTTAGAACACCCCAGCTTCATGCTCCATTGTAAAATAGTAAAACAGAGCTAGTTACACCCTTCTATAGTGATTTGGCCTCCTCGGCCGTATGATTGAACGTATCAACAGTCCAGATCCTTTGAGCCTCCAGCAGTGCCTCTCTGGGCCCGTCACAGCGTGTGTACCGGCCGATCCAACCTAACTAGGCCGATGCTCTTCAAGTTGGCTTGGACGGCTTGTCGTTAATCGGGCCAAAATGACGTGGGTTGCGCGATTTTCTTCCACCGAAGCGTCTCGTCCCCAGCTGGCGGCGGTGATGAGCCCCTGGTTTGAGTGTATCTTGCTCCTCCTTGGTGCAACTTCCCCAGCGATGCATCAGATCGATATTGCAATAACACACTGCCCTTCATGGACACAAACTGGATGATGAAAGAGAACGGTGCGAAGGGGTCACTAGTGGCCTTCTCGGCCACCTCCTAGCTGCAAAGTGGAGCCCGTGTGAAGATCTGGAAGGAGAAAAAGGAGCAATGGAGCCGCAGACAGCTGCTCCACAACCAAAGATGGTTCGTCTTAGAGGAGTCGAGTCTGATCCATCTCAATACCCGGCTTGTCTCCAATTTTTTTTCCGAAGCAGACCTCAAACAAGTACTAGCCGCATCTTGTTTCTCTCACCACACCTCGCGTATAGATGTTGGTTTCTTTTGTGACATACACTGTATTCGTGGAACTGCGTGGGTAGTGCTCCGGTAGTCATGTTTCTTCTTCTTTTTTAAATCAGAATACTATGTGATACTTCAAGCTCCTTTGATGTGCAGCTTGATGTGGGGATACGAAATCAAATTGGCGTATTTGCTTGATAAATATATTGTATGTAGGTGCAAATTTACAATTATTTACCGGCGTGCGCAATTCAGTGTTTTATTGTTTTATATGCTGAATATTCCTTCGTTGCACCAATTAATCAAAACATTCTTCTTATTAGCCTAATTGGCAGCCAAACTTCAAACAAATATGTCGTACTATATAGATACCCATTTTTCATGAACTTTACCCCATATATTTATTCTAAATTTCTATCCTTTTTCTTGAGGTCGGACGGGCACGCCAATGCGCGTCTTCATGTTCTAGTGTTCTATAGGAGGGTGGCAACACCGACCATGCCTCCGTGGAGCCGTTGTCATGGTGCATCTCAATAGGTTTGTCTGTCTCAGCAAGAAGATGAGAGCAATGTGCACATCGAGCCGGCCACAATGGACTAGGCATTATTAAATATCTTTTTAATTTATGCAAAACATTTATACTTTCTGAAAATTTATTTTAATCATCTATAACATGAATGAATACATTTTCTTATTATATAAATATCATAGTTAAACACCAAAGTGTTACTAAATATCAATTATAATATTCTTTGATATACATATGTAATGTGTACATATAAGTGAAAGATGTAAATATACTTGCATTGTGTTAAATTTACACTCTATTTTTCTAATAAATGCATGCCACTTTCTCCTCCTCCAAGACATTGACTCTTTAATATTATATTGAAAGCGAGCACCCCAAATTCAAAAAATAAAGAAAAAATGACAAAATCAATCAGACCCTTGAATTAATTATTTACTATAGCATAAGTTGCATAGTTTACATGTGTATCTTTGTGTGTGTATGGATGTTTCTGTTGGTAGAGATCACTCTAAATAGTACTGTCTAACAAACATCTTATAGCAGCCATAAGCCAAATTATAGTAACTTCCAGAATATAAATTGAATATAAGTTGTAATAGTAGTTAGATATTCCCATGGTCAAATATGACTTACATGTTATAGTAGGTTCAGTTAACACTATTTGCATGCTCAGTACTTGGTATCCTAGCTATCACTCGCTAACAAAATATGTCATGGATTTTATTAATTTTTGCATTCATAAGATTAGATTTGTCCATATGCCAGAGAACGGCATTTTGGAGCTCGGCCTCCATGGAGGTCGTTTTTAAAAGATAATCAAAATTCATGCTTTTTGGTTTCAAAAAATTCTGAATTTTTTGTACAAGTATAAAGGATGTGATGTGTATGTGTGTAAAATTTTAGGATGAAATACCTTGAGATGCGATCTGTGCAAAAGGAACAGATTCATGGACTTTTGGGATGAATGGTATCATGTGTTGAAAACCCATAGATTTGTCTTTTTTGCACAGCCCTCATTTCAACGTATTTCGTTCGAAAAATTTACACACATGTGTGTTATGCATCCATGTATGTGTGTCTTTTTCAGAATTTTTTGAAATGTAAAAATATGAATCTTTTGGAATATTGAACTTTTCAAAAACCGGCCTCCATGGAGGCCGAGCTCCAAAAGCAATTTTCGATATGCCACACGTGTGTCTCATATCATCCAGTACTACTAGGGTGTGTTTGGCAGCCATAGCAGCCGGCCCTGGCTTAGCTCAGCTTGGCTCAATGGAGGCTGGTTGAGCAAATGCAGGATGTAATGCAACATTTGTACATTGTTTGGTTGCCTGCATCTACTTCTCTCGCATTAGAGGATAGCTTAGCGCACGGTATTTGGTTGCTCACATTGTTTGAACTCACACATAAGCACGTTGTTTGGTTGCACACATGGTGCGAGGTGTGCTAACCGTGTACCCTATGTGGTGAGGTTACCTTACAGATGATCACATCTAGCACACCAATGCCACATCACTGCAACAGCGACGAACTGCACAATGATGATGAAGTTCTTCATTGCAAGGCGTGGCGCCGCCTTGGCAACTGCAATGTTGCCAACCTCAACCACGCCAGCTCTGTGCTTTCGCACGTAGTTGGCGTAAACTTCTTCCGCCGCCTACCTTGTCTTAAACCCTCTATGGATGTTGTTGCTGTAAGATGCCACTTGTTCACTTCAAGCTTCCCATGAACTGTAAACCCCTGGTGCCCTCCCGGCAAACACCGCATACCATTTGTCCTAGCAGTGCACAAAAGCAGCAGTTGAAGCAGCAAGCAAAAGAATAATCAAGAAACAAGCAATGGAGCATAAGTAGTAAGCATGCATGATCATATGGCATAGCAAGTTCTGACCTAGCACTACTATGGTGTCATCCTACCACCACCACATCCAAAAGAGGGTGTCATCCTACCACCGCAAGTTCGTGATCACCCAGAGGACCACCGTGAGAGGTTAGTATATACCACCTCACCAAAATATATAGACCATCAGATTGTTTTCAAGCCCTAACTACACAAAATATACGTCGTCATCGTCATCGTCATCCTTGTCGCCATCGCCATCACCGTCGAGGATCATGCACGCGGTAACCAGCAACAAGCTCTAGTGGTAGTGCTTGCCCAGCTAGCTTCTGAGCCCCAACACCCTATGGGCGCCTGCCATGGCAACAAACCCAACACTCTAGGCCTTGTTGTCCAGCAGGTGGCCAAGAGCTGGTATGAGAGCATCATCGTTGAAGCCACTTTGCTCCATGACGGCGCTGTACTGGCCATGGTGGACGTCGACGGCCTTGCTCTCCCTAATGGCGGTTGCCACCTCCTTCACTGCCTCAGTCATGCTGCTGAACACTGATCTCGTCCTCCATCAGACTGCCCCTCTTCCTCTTCCTATCAAGCAGAGGGACATGCTCAAATGGCTTCTCAGGGCCATCAAGGACTGCCTCTATGTCCGGGGTGCCTGGGAACTCCGACATGGGAGAACCGAGAGGCTCACCAGAGCCCATGGCATGCTAGCCGGTTGCTAGGCCGAAGGAGACGATGTGTTTCATCTGGTTGTAGTTCTAGATGGGTGTGTTGAGGAACTAAGCATAATTGGGGTGGTCCTAAGATAGAAGCAGAAGGGTTGTTAGTTTCTACAAGGCAATGACAGTGTGCAAAACAAGAGGACAGTGAGCAAACCGCGACATGGTCGGTGTAGTGCTCTGCCTCCAGAACGATAGAGCAAGTGCTCTGATCCCAGGAGGCGCCGCTAAGGTCTCTGAGCTTGGACACTTGGGGACACATGGATCCATCCAGCTCTCCACTTCCTCGGTGGTTGTACACCTGGGTGGCGGTCACCTCCTGGACACAGAACTCGAACACCAGCTTCGCAACGGTGTTCAAGTGCACCTCCTTGAAGCCCTTGTCAGTCCTAACCCCACTAGAGATGAGCTCACACATCTTGTTCAGCACGAACGTGGACATGAACGGCTGCCACTTCATGTTGTTCCCCCTACCATCCTTTTTGGCCTTCAGTGCAGCGGCAACAGAATTGGTAGTTGGTTCAACGAGCACAAATAGCACAAATCAAGAAGGTGAAACCTCGAACACCTCTGAATCAACAGGCGTGTTCTGATCGAGGAGGGGCTACGAGTCCTCGACATAAGAGGCCACAAACTGGCTGTCAGACACGACAAGGGCCTGACTAAGATCTTGCGTCTGTGTTGTCATGTCCTACAATCGTATCGCACATACACAATAAGCATAACACACACAGTACCACAACATAACAACCGGACGATCTATGAAAGTAGGAGCATACATGCCAACCATATATGAACCCATCACCAATAGCTACCACAACATCAGACCTAGCTGTGAATCCGTTGTGTTCATCACAAATAGCTACTCCAGCATATGCTACAAATCTTACACGACTAGCTATGAATCCATAGTGTTCATCAATATCATAGTACTCAATCCACACAGATCTAGCACAAATAGATACCACTACATCAAAATCTAGCATCTCCTTTCAATTCAGGAATCAACCCTACCACATGCTTGCACATCTAACCCCATGAGCATGTCCTCTTAGATCTAGCTTGAACGAGCACATAGAAAGAGGCCGTTGAACTCACAGAGGCCATGGCTGCAGCTCGAGGGGGGGGGGTGGGAGGATGCGGGAAGGGTCAACTTCCAGCCGGTGAAGGAGCTCCGCTTACCTGGTCACCAATGCCGGTGCGCGCCGGCAGGAAAGATCGAAAGGGGGGAGAAGGCTGGCGGGGCTTTGGGCGGTGAGAGGATGGGGGCTAAATAGGGTGACCCAATCGGCGGGAGGTGACCTGAAATCCTCCCATCGATTTTTAGGAGACGCGCACGAGCTCGCGCCATCTCCCTGCTCGCACGAGCTGCGTGCCGCATTCCCCTCCCCTGCCTCGCGCGAGCCTGATGATACGTCCATTTTGCATCATGCTTTTATATCGATATTTATTGCATTATGGGCTATTACTTCACATTATGTCACAATACTTTTGCCTTTTCTCTCTTATTTTACAAGGTTTACATGAAGAGGGAGTATGCCGGCAGCTGGAATTCTGGGCTGGAAAAGGAGCAAATATTAGAGACCTATTCTGCACAACTCCAAAAGTCCTGAAACTCCAAGAAAGTCAGTTTTGGAATATATTAAAAATATTGGGCGAAGAAAGCACCAGAGGGGGGCCACCCACTGTCCACGAGGGTGGAGGGCGCGCCCCCTGCCTCGTGGGCCACCTGGAAGCCCCCCGATGCCCATCTTCTGGTATAAGTTGTCTTTTGCTCTAAAAAAATGAGAAGGAAGCTTTCGGGATGAAGCGCCGCCGTCTCGAGGCGGAACCAATCTAGGGCTCCGGCGGAGCTGTTCTGCCGGGGAAACATCCCTCCGGGAGGGGGAAATCGTCACCATCGTCATCACCATCGATCCTCTCACCGGGAGGGGGCCAATCTCCATCAACATCTTCACCAGCACCATCTCCTCTCAACCCTAGTTCATCTCTTGTATCCGATCTTTGTCTCAAAACCTCAGATTGGTACCTGTGGGTTGCTAGTAGTGTTGATTACTCCTTGTAGTTGATGCTAGTTGGTTTATTCGGTGGAAGATTATATGTTCAGATCCTTTATGCACATTAATACCCCTCTTATTATGAACATGA
Source organism: Aegilops tauschii subsp. strangulata (assembly GCF_002575655.3). Taxonomy (NCBI): domain Eukaryota; kingdom Viridiplantae; phylum Streptophyta; class Magnoliopsida; order Poales; family Poaceae; genus Aegilops; species Aegilops tauschii. The sequence goes on along the minus strand of NC_053038.3, from coordinate 45,062,753 downwards.
ATATGATTTGTGAGTAGTTACTTTTGTTCCTGAGGACATGGGAGAAGTCTTGTTATAAGTAGTCATGTGAATTTGGTATTCGTTCGATATTTTGATGAGATGTATGTTGTCTTTCCTCTAGTGGTGTTATGTGAATGTCGACTACATGACACTTCACCATTGTTTGGGCCTAGGGGAAGGCATTGGGAAGTAATAAGTAGATGGGTTGCTAGAGTGACAGAAGTTTAACCCTAGTTTATGCGTTGCTTCGTAAGGGGCTGATTTGGATCCATATGTTTCATGCTATGGTTAGGTTTACCTTAATTCTTATTTTGTAGTTGTGGATGCTTGCGAGGAGGGCTAATCATAAGTGGGATGCTTGTCCAAGGAAGGGAAGTACCCAAGCACCGGTCCACCCACATATCAAATTATCAAAGTAACGAACGCGAATCATATGAGCATGATGAAAACTAGCTTGACGATAATTCCCATGTGTCCTCGGGAGCGCTTTCCTTTATATAAGAGTTTGTCCAGGCTTGTCCTTTGCTACAAAAAGGATTGGGCCACCTTGCTGCACGTTTTTTACTTTTGTTACTTGTTACCCGTTATGAATTACCTTATCATAAAACTATCTGTTACCGATAATTTCAGTGCTTGCAGAGAATACCTTACTGAAAACTGCTTGCCATTTCCTTCTGCTCCTCGTTGGGTTCGACACTCTTACTTATCGAAAGGACTACGATAGATCCCCTATACTTGTGGGTCATCAAGACTCTTTTCTGGCGCCATTGCCGGGGAGTGAAGCGCCTCTGGTAGGTGGAATTTGGTAAGGAAAAATTCATATAGTGTGCTGAAATTTACTGTCACTTGTTACTATGGAAAATAATCCTTTGAGGGGCTTGTTCGGGGTATCTTCACCCCAACCAGTAGAGCAAAGAGTTTCTCCTCAACCTACTAAACCTACTGAAAATGTTTACTTTGAAATTCCTTCGGGTATGATAGAGAAATTGCTAGCTAACCCTTTTATAGGAGATGGAACATTACCTCCCGATATGCACCTAATCTATGTGGATGAAGTTTGTGGATTATTTAAGCTTGCAGGTATGCCCGAGGATGTTATCAAGAAGAAGGTCTTCTCTTTATCTTTGAAGGGAAATGCATTGACATGGTTTAGGCTATGTGATGATATTGGATCATGGAACTACAACCGATTGAAATTGGAATTTCATCAGAAGTTTTATCCTATGCATCTGGTTCATCGTGATCGTAATTATATATATAATTTTTGGCCTCGTGAAGGAGAAAGTATCGCTCAAGCTTGGGGGAGGCTTAAGTCAATGTTATATTCATGCCTCAATCATGAGCTCTCAAGAGAAATTATTATTCAAAATTTTTATGCTCGGCTTTCTCTCAATAATCGCTCCATGCTCGATACTTCTTGTACCGGTTCTTTTATGATGAAGACTATTGAATTCAGATGGGATTTATTGGAAAGAATTAAACACAACTCTGAAGATTGGGAACCCGACGAAGGTAAGGAATCAGGTATAACACCTAAGTTTGATTGTGTTAAATCTTTTATGGATATCGATGCTTTTCGTGAATTTAGCACTAAATATGGACTTGACTCTGAGATAGTAGCTTCTTTCTGTGAATCATTTGCTACTCATGTTGATCTCCCTAAGGAGAAGTGGTTTAAATATCATCCTCCCATTGAAGTAAAAGCAGTTGAACCTATTAAAGTTGAAGAAAAGACTAACACTTATAATGTTGATCCTATTGTTCCTACCGCTTATATTGAGAAACCACCTTTACCTGTTAGAATAAAGGATCATGCTAAAGCTTCAACTGTGGTTCGCAAGAGTAATGATAGAACACCTACACCCTCTGAGCAAATTAAATTTGAACCTAGTATTGCTATGGTTAGGGATCTCTTGGTCGATAATATTGATGGGCATGTTATTTACTTCTGTGATGAAGCTGCTAGAATTGCTAGACCCGATACTAAAAATAAACATAGACCTGTTGTTGGCATGCATGTTGTTTCTGTTAAAATAGGAGATCACTGTTATCATGGCTTATGTGATATGGGTGCTAGTGCCAGTGGAATACCTTATACTTTATATAAAGAAATTATGCAAGATATTGCACCTGCTGAGATAGAAGATATTGATGTTACTATTAAGCTTGCCAATAGAGATACTATTTCACCAGTTGGGATTGTTAGAGATGTTGAAGTCTTGTGTGGGAAAATTAAATAACCTACTGATTTTCTTGTTCTTAGTTCCCCACAAGATGAATTTTGTCCCATTATATTTGGTAGACCCTTCTTGAATACTGTTAATGCTAAGATAGACTGTGAAAAGGATATTGTTACTGTTGGTTTAGGGGATATGTCTCATGATTTTAATTTTGCTAAATTTCGTAGACAACCCCATGATAAAGAATTGCCTAGTAAAGATGAAATTAGTGGTCTTGCTTCTATTGCCGTGCCTCCTAATGATCCTTTAGAACAATATTTGCTAGACCATGAAAAGTATATGTTTATGAATGAAAGAAGGGAAATAGATGAAGTATTATTTAAACAAGGACCTATTTTGAAACACAACTTGCCTATCAAAATTCTAGGGGATCCTCCTCCACCCAAGGGTGATCCCGTGTTTGAGCTGAAACCATTACCTGATACTCTTAAATATGCTTATCTTGATGAAAAGAAGATATATCCTGTTATTATTAGTGCTAACCTTTCAGAGCAGGAAGAAGAGAAATTATTGAAAACTCTGAAGAAGCACTGTGCTGCTATTGGATATACTCTTGATGATCTTAAGGGCATTAGTCCCACTCTATGCGAGCACAAAATAAAATTGGAGAAAGACGCTAAACCGGTTGTTGATCACCAACGACGGTTAAATCCTAAGATGAAAGAAGTGGTAAGAAATGAAATACTAAAGCTTCTGGAGGCAGGTATAATTTATCCTGTTGCTGATAGTCAGTGGGTAAGTCATGTCCATTGTGTCCCTAAGAAGGGAGGTATTACTGTTGTTCCTAATGATAAAGATGAATTGATCCCACAAAGAATTGTTACTGGTTATAGAATGGTAATTGACTTCCACAAATTAATAAAGCTACTAGAAAAGATCATTACCCTTTACCTTTTATTGATCAAATGCTAGAAAGATTATCCAAACATACACATTTTTGCTTTCTAGACGGTTATTCTGGTTTCTCTCAAATACCTGTGTCAAAAGAGGATCAGGAAAAGACCACTTTTACTTGCCCTTTTGGTACCTTTGCTTATAGACGTATGCCTTTTGGTTTATGTAATGCACCTGCTACCTTTCAAAGATGTATGACTGCTATATTCTCTGACTTTTGTGAAATTGTTGAGGTATTCATGGATGATTTCTCCGTGTATGGAACTTCTTTTGATGATTGCTTAAGCAACCTTGATCGAGTTTTGCAGATATGTGAAGAAACTAATCTTGTCTTGAATTGGGAGAAGGGCCACTTTATGGTGAACGAAGGTATTGTCTTGGGGCATAAAATTTCTGAAATAGGTATTGAAGTTGATAAAGCTAAAGTTGATGCTATTGAGAAGATGTCGTGTCCTAAGGACATTAAAGGTATAAGAAGTTTCCTTGGTCATGCGGGTTTTTATAGGAGGTTCATTAAAGACTTCTAAAAAATTTCTAGGCCTCTGACCAATCTCTTACAAAAAGATGTTCCTTTTGTCTTTGATGATGATTGTGTAGAAGCATTTGAAATACTTAAGAAAGCCTTGATTTCTGCACCTATTGTTAAGCCACCTGATTGGAATTTACCCTTTGAAATTATGTGTGATGCTAGTGATTATGCTGTAGGTGCTGTTCTAGGACAAAGGGTTGATAAGAAATTAAATGTTATCCAATATGCTAGTAAAACTCTAGACAGTGCCCAGAGAAATTATGCTACTACTGAAAAAGAATTTTTAGCAGTTGTATTTGCTTGTGATAAGTTCAGACCTTATATTGTTGATTCTAAAGTAACTGTTCACACTGATCATGATGCTATTAAATATCTTATGGAAAAGAAAGATGCTAAACCTAGACTTATTAGATGGGCTCTCTTGCTACAAGAAATTGATTTGCATATTATTGATAGAAAGGGAGCTGAGAAACCTGTTGCACACAACTTATCTAGGTTAGAGAATGTTCTTGATGACCCACTACCTATTGATGATAGCTTTCCTGATGAACAATTAGCTGTCATAAATGCTTCTCGTACTGCTCCATGGTATACTGATTATGCTAATTACATTGTTGCTAAATTTATACCACCTAGTTTCACATACCAGCAAAAGAAAAGGTTTTTCTATGATTTAAGACATTATTTCTGGGATGACCCACACCTTTATAAAGAAGGAGTAGATGGTGTTATTAGACGTTGTGTACCTGAGCATGAACAGGAACAGATCCTACGCAAGTGTCCCTCCGAGGCTTATGGAAGACACCACGCTGGAGATAGAACTGCACATAAGGTATTGCAATCCGGTTTTTATTGGCCTACTCTTTTCAAAGATGCCCGTAAGTTTGTCTTGTCTTGTGATGAATGTCAAAGAATTGGTAAGTAGACGTCAAGAAATTCCTATGAACTATTCACTTGTTATTGAACCATTTGATGTTTGGGGCTTTGATTATATGGTACAGTTTCCTTCCTCTAATGGGTATACACATATTTTAGTTGCTGTTGATTACGTTACTAAGTGGGTAGAAGCTATCCCAACTAGTAGTGCTGATCATAATACCTCTATTAAGATTCTTAAAGAAGTTATTTTTCCAAGGTTTGGAGTCCCTAGATACTTAATGACTGATGGTGGTTCACATTTTATTCATGGTGCTTTTCTTAAAATGCTTGCTAGGTATGATGTTAATCATAGAATTGCATCTCCATACCACCCACAGTCTAGTGGTCAAGTAGAACTGAGTAATAGAGAGATTAAATTAATTTTGCAAAAGACTGTTAATAGATCTAGAAAGAATTGGTCCAAGAAACTTGATGATGCATTATGGGCCTATAGAATTGCATATAAAAATCCTATGGGTATGTCTCCGTTTAAAATGGTTTATGGAAAAGCATGTCACTTACCTCTCGAACTAGAACATAAGGCATATTGGGCCATTAAAGAGCTCAATTATGATTTCAAACTTGCCGGTGAGAAGAGACTATTTGACATTAGCTCACTTGATGAGTGGAGAACCCAGGCCAATGAGAATGCCAAACTGTTTAAAGAAAAAGTTAAAAGATGGCATGACAAAAGGATACAAAAGAGTGAGTTTAGTGTAGGTGATTATGTTTTGTTATACAACTCTCGTTTAAGATTTTTTGCAGGAAAACTCCTCTCTAAATGGGAAGGTCCTTAAATTATCAAGGAGGTCTATCGTTCCGGTGCCATAAAATCAACAACTTCGAAGGCACAAATCCAAAGGTGCCGAACGGTCAAAGAATCAAACATTATATCTCAGATAATCCAATAAATGTTGAAACCAATGTTATTGACACCGTAACCCCGGAGGACTACATAAGGGACACTTTCCAAAACGTTTCAGACTCCGAAAAGGAATAGGTATGTGGTACGGTAAGTAAATCGACTCCAAAATAGTTCTATCAGCAATTTTTCTCCGTTTGGGAATACTTAAGAAAATAGGAAAACAACAAGTAGTCCGGAAAGGACACGAGGCATCCACGAGAGTGGAGGGCGCGCCCCCAGCCTCGTGGGCACCTCGTGTGCCCTCCGGACTCCGTTTTCTTGCACGATATTTCTTTTGGTCGGTAAAAATTCATTATATAATCTCCCGAAGGTTTTGACCACGGTACCATGACAAAATCCTCTGCTTTTGTTTCGAGCTGTTGTTCTGACAGATCTAGATCACCATGACGTCTTCAAGCGCCCCCAAGGACAAGTTTTTTGAGAAGGTCATCAACCCCTACCTCGCGGAGGTGCTGCAACACCCTCAAACCATTGAGATGCGTGAGGGGGTGCTGCATATCCGCGATGTTGAGGGAACAAGGAGGACCGGAAGCGTGGAGACAAGACTCGAAGCAATGGAGCAACAAGTTTTCAAGTGCCAAGGGATGGTGGAACATGGACTCAACGCCAAACACATGATGATCGCGGAGTTCACCAACAACCACAAGCTGGATGCCAAGAACATTGGGGAGGCCATCTTCAAGCTTCACGAGAAAATCGAGCACCTCGAAGCCCAGATCTATGACCTGCAAAACCAAAACTGTGAGTATGAATATAGATTCAAGAGGACGAGTTTGGCTGTAGATTTGAGGATCTCGGAGACTCGATCATCCTTCTATGATGGTGAGCCTATGCCTTGGAAGATGGACGACAAGACTACATCATCAACAACCCCATCATCACCACCTCCGAAGAAAGAGACATAAATACATGGGTATGGGCACTCCCCTTGGCAACTGCCAAGCTTGGGGGAGGTGCCCCGGTATCGTATCACCATCACACTTCTATCTTTACCGTTTTTCTTAGTTCGATCCTTTTGGTTATATCTTGATCTAGTAGAATAAAGTTTAGTATGATCTAGCTTTGAGTTTTTGTGTTGATCCTTATCTATGTAATCGAGTCCGTGAGCTATATATAATAAAGATTAGTCTTGAGTCGAGGGCTTGGTTATCTTGCTATGATCTTGAGGGAATAAAAGAAAAAAGAAAGAATAAAAAGAAATAAAGAGATCATATTGATCTTATGGAGAGTAATGACTTCACATATAAACAGTATGATGAATAAAAGTTGTTGGGAGTTAACAAACATAGTTTTGGTCATCGTTGCAATTAATAGGAAGTAATAAAGAAAGAGAGGTTTTCACATATAAATATACTATCTTGGACATATTTTATGATCGTGAGCACTCACTAAAATATGACATGCTAAAAAGTTGATGTTGGACAAGGAAGACAACGTAATGGGTTATGTTTTCTTATATGCGAAATAAATTATATTGTCATGGATCATCCAACATGTTGAGCTTGCCTTCCCCCCTCATGCTAGCCAAATTCTTTGCACCAAGTAGAGTTACTACTTGTGCTTCCAAATATCCTTAAACCCAGTTTTGCCATGAGAGTCCACCGTACCTACCTATGGATTGAGTAAGATCCTTCAAGTAAGTTGTCATTGTTGCAAGCAATAAAAATTGCTCTCTAAATATGTATGATCTATTAGTGTGGAGAAAATAAGCTTTATACGAGCTTGTGATATGGAAGAAATAAAAGTGATGGACTGCATAATAAAGGTCCCTATCACAAGTGGCAATATAAAGTGACATTCTTTTGCATTAACATTTTGTGCATCCAACCATAAAAGCACATGACAACCTCTACTTCCCTCTGCGAAGGGCCTATCTTTTATTTTTGTCTTATACCTTATACAAGAGTCATGGTGATCTTCACCTTTCCTTTTTACACTTTATCCTTTGGCAAGCACTATGTGTTGGAAAGATCCTGATATATATATATATATATATATATATATATATATATATATATCCAATTGGATGTGGGTTTTCATAAAGCATTATTGTTGAAGTTACCCTTGAGGTAAAAGGTTGGGAGGCAAAACTATAAGCCCCTATCTTTCTCTGTGTCCGATTAAAACTTCATACCCATAAGTATTGCGTGAGTGTTAGCAATTTTGAAAGACTAAATGATAGTTGAGTATGTGGACTTGCTGAAAAACTCTTATATTGACTCTTTCTGATGTTATGATAAATTGCAATTGCTTCAATGACTGAGATTATAGTTTCCTAGTTTTTCAATGAAGTTTCTGATTCATACTTGACATTGTGAATAGATTGTTACTTTAGAATAAGAAATCATATGACAATATTGAAGGAAATATGCCCTAGAGGCAATAATAAAGTTGTTATTTATATTTCCTTATATCATGATAAATGTTTATTATTCATGCTAGAATTGTATTAACCGGAAACTTGATACATGTGTGAATAAAAGTAGACAAAACAGATTGTCCCTAGTATGCCTCCACTTGACTAGCTCGTTAATCAAAGATGGTTAAGTTTCCTAGCCATAGACATGTGTTGTCATTTGATGAACGGGATCACATCATTAGAGAATGATGTGATGGACAAGACCCATCCGTTAGCTTAGAATTATGATCGTTGAGTTTTATTGCTATTGCTATCTTCATGACTTATACATGTTCCTCTGACTATGATATTATGCAACTCCCGAATACCGGAGGAACACCTTGTGTGCTATCAAACGTCACAACGTAACTGCGTGATTATAAAGATGCTCTACCGGTGTCTCCGATGGTGTTTGTTGGGTTGGCATAGATCGAGATTGGGATTTGTCACTCCGTGTTTCGAAGAGGTATCTCTGGGCCCTCTCGGTAATGCACATCACTATAAGCCTTGCAAGCAATGTGACTAATGGGTTAGTTGCGAGATGATGCATTACGGAACGAGTAAAGAGTCTTGCCGGTAACGAGATTGAACTAGGTATGATGATACCGACGATCGAATCTCGGGCAAGTAACATACCGATGACAAAGGGAACAACGTATGTGGTTATGCGGTTTGACCGATAAAGATCTTCGTACAATATATAGGAACCAATATGAGCATCCAGGTTCCGCTATTGGTTATTGACCGGATATGAGTCTCGGTCATGTCGACATAGTTCTCGAACCCGTAGGGTCCGCATGCTTAACATTCGGTGACGATCGGTATTATGAGTTTATGTGTTTTGATGTACCGAAGGTAGTTCGAAGTCCCGGATATGATCACGGACATGACGGGGAGTCTCGAAATGGTCGAGACATAAAGATTGATATATTGGACGGCTATATTCGGACACCGGAAGTGTTCCGGGTGATTTCGGAGAAAACCAGAGTGCCGGAGGGTTGCCGGAACCCCCCCCCCCCCCGGGGGGGAAAGGTTGGGCCTACATGGGCCATAGGGAAGAGGGGAGGCAGCCCACAATGGGCAGCCGCGCCCCCTACGTATAGGGAGTCCGAATTGGACTAGGGATGGGGGTGCGCCCCCCTTCCTTCTCCTCTTCCTCTCCTTTCCCTCTTTCCCCTTCTCCTCCTAGTTGGACTAGGAAAGAAGGAATCCTACTCCCGCTAGGAGGAGGATTCCTCTCCTCCTTGGCGCACCCTAGGGCCCGCCGGCCTCCCCCCTTGCTCCTTTATATACGGGGGAAGGGGGCACCATAGAACACAACAACTCAAGATTTGTCTTAGCCATGTGCGGTGCCCCCCTCCACAGTTACACACCTCGGTCATATCGTCGTAGTGCTTAGGCGAAGCCCTGCACCGGTAACTTCATCATCACCGTCACCACGCCATCGTGCTGACGAAACTCTCTCTCGGCCTCAGCTGGATCTAGAGTTTGAGGGACGTCACCGAGCTGAACGTGTGCAGATCGCGGAGGTGCGTTTGGTACTTGATCGGTTGGATCATGAAGACGTTCGACTACATCAACCGCGTTACTTAACGCTTCCGCTTTCGGTCTACGAGGGTATGTGGACACACTCTCCTCGCTTGTTGCTATGCATCTCCTAGATAGATCTTGCGTGATCGTAGGATTTTTTTTGAAATACTGCATTCCCCAACAAATATATATATATATATATATATATATATGTTGCTATTCTAAGAATGATCATGACGCCCTCATGTCCGTATTTTATTTTATCGACACCTCTATCTCTAAACATGTGGACATATTTTTCGATATCGGCTTCCGCTTGAGGACAAACGAGGTCTAAGCTTGGTGGAGTTGATACGTCCATTTTGCATCATGCTTTTATATCGATATTTATTGCATTATGGGCTATTACTTCACATTATGTCACAATACTTATGCCTTTTCTCTCTTATTTTACAAGGTTTACATGAAGAGGGAGAATGCCGGCAGCTGGAATTCTAGGCTTGAAAAGGATCAAATATTAGAGACCTATTCTGCACACTCTCCCCGCTCGTTGCTATGCATCTCCTAGATAGATCTTGCGTGATCGTAGGAAACTTTTGAAATACTTTGTTCCCCAACAGTGGCATCCGAGCCAGGTCTATGCGTGGATGTTATATGCACGGGTAGAACACAAAGAGTTGTGGGCGATAATAGTCATGCTGCTTACCAGCATGTCATACTTTGATTTGGCGGTATTGTTGGATGAAGCGGCCCAGACCGACATTACATGACCGCGTTCATGAGACTGGTTCTACCGCCATGCTTCGCACACAGGTGGCTAGTGGGTGTCTGTTTCTCCAACTTTAGTTGAATCGAGTGTGACTACGGCCGGTCCTTGTTGAAGGTTAAAACAACACACTCGACAAAAAATCGTTGTGGTTTTGATGCTTAGGTAAGAAAGGTTCTTACTAAACCCGTAGCAGCCATGTAAAACTTGCAACAACAAAGTAGAGGACGTCTAACTTGTTTTTGCAGGGCATGTTGTGATGTGATATCGTCAAGACGTGATGAGATATAAATTGTTGTATGAGATGATCATGTTCTGTTAAAGTTATCGGCAACTGGCAGGAGCCTTATGGTTGTCTCTTTATTGCATAAGATGCAAGTGCCATATAATTGCTTTACTTTATCGCTATGCGATAGCAATAGTTGCAAAAGCAATAGTTGGCGAGATGACCATGTGACGACACGTTGATAAAGATCAAGATGACAGAGATCATTGTGTGGTGCCGGTGACGATGAAGATCATAATGGTACTTTGGAGATGGAGATCAAAGGCACAAGATGATGATGGCCATATCATGTCACATATTTTGATTGCATGTGATGTTTATCTTTTATGCATCTTATTTTGCTCAGTACGACGGTAGCTTTATAAGATGATCCCTTACTAAAATTTCAAGGTATAAGTGTTCTCCCTGAGTATGTGATACGTCTCCGTCGTATCTATAATTTTTGATTGTTCCATGCCAATATTATGCAACTTTCATATACTTTTTGGCAACTTTTTATACTATTTTTGGGACTAACATATTGATCTAGTGCCCAGTGCCAGTTCCTGTCTGTTGCATGTTTTATGTTTCGCAGAATATCCATATCAAACGGAATCCAAACGGGATAAAAACGTACGGAGATATTTTTGGAATATTTGGAGAATTCCGGAAGAAGAATCAACGCGAGACGGTGCCCGAGGTGGCCACGAGGCAGGGGGGCGCGCCCCTGACCCTCGTTGGCCACCCGTAAGGCGGTTGATGCCCTTCTTCGGCCACAAGAAAGCTAATTTTTGGTAAAAAAATCATGGCGAAGGTTTCAGTCCAATCGGAGTTACGGATCTCCATATATATACGAAACAGTGAAAGGGCAGCATAGGAGAACGCAGAAACAGAGAGAAACAGAGAGACAGAGCCAATCTCGGAGGGGCTCTCGCCCCTCCCACGCCATGGAGGCCAAGGACCAGAGGGGAAACCCTTCTCCCATCTAGGGAGGAGGTCAAGGAAGAAGAAGACGAAGGGCCCCCCTCTCCCCTTCTTTTCCGGTGGCGCCGGAACGCTGCCATGCCATCATCATCACCACAATCTTCACCAACAACTTCACCACCATCATCACCAACTCTTTCCCCCTCCTTGCAGCGGTGTAACCTCTCTCTTACCCGCTGTAATCTCTACTTAAACATGGTGCTCAACGCTATATATTATTTCCCAATGATGTATGGCTATCCTATGATGTTTGAGTAGATTCGTTTTGTCCTATGGGTTATTTGATGATCAAGATTGGTTTGAGTTGCATGTTTTATTATTGGTGCTGTCCTATGGTGCTCTCCGTGTCGCGCAAGCGTGAGGGATTCCCGCTGTAGGGTGTTGCAATACGTTCATGATTCGCTTATAGTGGGTGCGTGAGTGACTGAAACACAAACCCGAGTAAGGGGGTTGTTGCGTATGGGATAAAGAGGACTTTGCTTTAATGCTATGGTTGGGTTTTACCTTAATGATCTTTAGTAGTTGCGGATGCTTGCTAGAGTTCCAATCATAAGTGCATATTTTCCAAGTAGAGAAAGTATGTTAGCTTATGCCTCTCCCTCAAATAAAATTGCAATAATGATTACCGGTCTAGTTATCGATTGCCTAGGGACAAATAACTTTCTCGTAACAAAAAGCTCTCTACTAAAACTAATTTAGTTGTGTCTTTATCTAAACAGCCCCTACTTTTTATTTACGCGCTCTTTATATTCTTGCAAACCTATCCAACAACACCTACAAAGTACTTCTAGTTTCATACTTGTTCTAGGTAAAGCGAACGTCAAGTGTGCGTAGAGTTGTATCGGTGGTCGATAGAACTTGAGGGAATATTTGTTCTACCTTTAGCTCCTCGTTGGGTTCGACACTCTTACTTATCTAAAGAGGCTACAATTGATCCCCTATACTTGTGGGTTATCAAGACCTTTTTCTGGCGCCGTTGCCGGGGAGCAATAGCGTGGGGTGAATATTCTCGTGTGTGCTTATTTTCTTTATCACTAAGTAATTTTTATTTGCTGTTCTTAGTTGTTCTCTATCTTTAGTTATGGATATGGAACACGAAATACCAAAAAAATTAGGTGTACTTGCTGCTCATGGAGATGGGGAACCTCCTAAAACCCTCGACGCTCATTATGTGATAGATATTATGTACTACTTTGATAATCCTGAGAAAACCCCATTCAACTTTGTAATGGGTGTAACGTTGGATCAACGTGAATACTTTAGGGATTATCGCTTGACTCAAAAAGGGAAACTATTATGGGATCAAATTCATATATTTAAGTGGTATGCTAGGCAACTATGCTTGAGATATGATTATACTTGTTGCTCTAGGATGAAGGCTCCACACCTTCCCTTTTCATGCAAATTTAATGATAATAAAACCTTAGCTTCTTATGCTAATGGTATATATGATTACTATGATGTGGAATAAATAGAAGAATTTGTTGCTTTTATGGGTGCTTATGAAATTGAATCTATGTTTAAAGAGTTTGAAGATTTTGATGATGCTGTTTATAGACCTGAAAATTTAGCCATCCTCAAATATTGCTATGAGAATTATGAATACAATTCCGATATTAATGCACTTATTGAGAAAGTCTCTGCTGTCCAAGAAGAGACTAATATTTTGCAGGAATCTATGGAAGAAGAAGTTGATGAAACTATGAGCTCATTGGATGAAAAAGATGAGGAGGAGAGCGAAGAACAAAAGGAGGAAGAGCGGATTGATCACCCGTGCCCACCTTCTAATGAGAGTAACTCTTCAACTCATACATTGTTTAATTCCCCTTCGTGCTTACCAAAGGATGATCGCTATGATGACTGTTATGATCCCTTTGATTCTTTTGAAATATCCCTTTTTGATGATGCCTGCTATGCTTGTGGCCAAGATGCCACTATGAATTATGCTTATGGAGATGAACTTGCTATAGTTCCTTATGTTAAACATGAAATTGTTGCTATTGCACCCACACATGATAGTCCTATTATCTTTTTGAATTCTCCAAACTACACTATATCGGAGAAGTTTGTGCTTATTAAGGATTATATTGATGGGTTGCCTTTTACTACTACACATGATGATTTTGATGAATATAATATGCATGTGCTTGCTGCTCCTACTTGCAATTATTATGAGAGAGGAACTATATCTCCACCTCTCTATGTTTCCAACACGATAAAATTGCAAGAATCTGTTTATACTATGCATTGGCCTTTACTTTGTGTGCATGAATTGTTCTTTTATGACATGTCGATGCATAGGAAGAGAGTTAGACTTCGTCATTACATGATATATGTTGCTTTGTGCTCACTACTAAATTACAAATCATTGCTAATTAAAATTGGCTTTGATATACCTTGGGATCCGGGTGGATTCACTACTTGAGCACTATATGCCTAGCTTAATGGCTTTAAAGAAAGCGCTGCCAGGGAGACAACCCGGAAGTTTTAGAGAGTCATTTATTTCTGTTGAGTGCTTTCATATAGTTTAAAAACAACAAAAATAAAGAGGGAACCTAAATCTTTTTCAAAAAGAAAAGCGAAAGTGAGAAAGACGAGCATTGTTGAAGTGGGAGCTAGCCTTGAACTTTGTTCATGCTCACAGAAACTTTGTGAATCTTGATTACAGAAACTTTTCAACAAAAATAATTATCCCCTTGTACAATTCCATTGTATTATAAAAATAATGTGCCAAGGTTTTCCTTTAGGATGTTTACAATGCTTGTTGGTTTGTACGGTGCAAGACAGAAACTTTGGCTGTAGTGCGCGATTTTTCATTTTTTACTGGGACGTCAAACGGTTCTGATTCATTTTGCAATGTATTTCTATAAAAATTGTTTATTTTTCCTAATTTTGGCAGAATTTTTCAAGTATCATAAGTATGGTGAATGTTCAGATTGTTACAGATTGTTCTGTTTTAGACAAATTCTGTTTTTGATGCATAGTTTGCTTGTTTTGATGAAACTACCAATTTATATCAGTGGATTAAGCCATGGAAAAGCTATATTATAGTAGACACAATGCAAAAACAAAATATGAATTGGTTTGCAACAGTACTTAGAGTAGTGATTTGCTTTATTATACTAACGGATCTTACCGAGTTTTCTGTTGAAGTTTTGTGTGGATGAAGTGTTCGATGATCGAGAAGGTTTCGATGTGAGAAGAAGGAAGAGAGGCAAGAGCTCAAGCTTGGGGATGCCCAAGGCACCCCAAGTAAATATTCAAGGATACTCAAGCGTCTAAGTTTGGGGATGCCCCGGAAGGCATCCCCTCTTTCTTCAACAAGTATTGGTATGTTTTCAGATTCGTTTCGTTCATGCAATATGTGCAAATCTTGGAGCGTCTTTTGCATTTAGTTTTTACTTTTCTTTTTTTCACCATGCTGGTATGAGATAGTCCTTGGTTGATTTATAGAATTCTCTTTGCACTTCACTTATATCTTTTGAGCATGGCTTTATAGAATGCTTCATGTGCTTCACTTATATCATTTGAAGTTTGGATTGCCTGTTTCTCTTCACATAGAAAACCGCCATTTGTAGAATGCTCTTTTGCTTCACTTATATTTGTTAGAGCGTGGGGATATCTTTTGTAAAAAGAATTAAACTCTCTTGCTTCACTTATATCTATTTAGAGAGATGACAGGAACTGGTCATTCACATGGTTAGTCATAAAATCCTACATAAAACTTGTAGATCACTGAATATGATATGTTTGATTCCTTGCAATAGTTTTGCGATATAAAGATGGTGATACTAGAGTCATGCTAGTGGGTAGTTGTGGATTAGTAGAAATACTTGTTTTGAGGTTTGTGATCCCCGTAGCATGCACGTATGGTGAACCGTTATGTGATGAAGTCGGAGCATGATTTATTTATCAATTGTCTTCCTTATGAGTGGCGGTCGGGGACGAGCGATGGTCTTTTCCTACCAATCTATCCCCCTAGGAGCATGCGCGTAGTACTTTGTTTTGATGACTAATAGATTTTTTTAATAAGTATGTGAGTGCTTTTTGACTAATGTTGAGTCCATGGATTATACGCACTCTCACCCTTCCATCATTGCTAGCCTCTTCGGTACCGTGCATTGCCCTTTCTCACCTCGAGAGTTGGTGCAAACTTCGCCGGTGCATCCAAACCCCGTGATATGATACGCTCTGTCACACATAAACCTCATTATATCTTCCTCAAAACAGCCACCATACCTACCTATCATGGCATTTCCATAGCCATTCCGAGATATATTGCCATGCAACTTCCATCATCATCATATACATGACTTGAGAATTTATTGTCATATTGCTTTGCATGATCGTAAGATAGCCAGGATGATGTTTTCATGGCTTGTCCGTTTTTTGATGTCATTGCTACGCTAGATCGTTGCACATCCCGGTACACCGCCGGAGGCATTCATATAGAGTCATATCTTTGTTCTAGTATCGAGTTGTAATATTGAGTTGTAAGTAAATAAAAGTGTGATGATCATCATTATTAGAGCATTTCCCCAGTGAGGAAAGGATGATGGAGACTATGATTCCCCCACAAGTCGGGATGAGACTCCGGACGAAAAAAAAGATATAAAAAAAGAGAAAGGCCAAAAAAAAGAGAAGGCCCAAAAAAAGAAAAAAAAGAAAAAAATGAGAGAAAAAGAGAGAAGGGGCAATGTTACTATCCTTTTACCACACTTGTGCTTCAGAGTAGCACCATGTTCTTCATATAGTGAGTCTCTTGAGTTATCACTTCCATATACTAGTGGGAATTTTCATTATAGAACTTGGCTTGTATATTCCGATGATGGGCTTCCTCAAATGCCCGAGGTCTTCATGAGCAAGCAAGTTCGATGCACACCCACTTAGTTTCCAGTTTGAGCTTTCATACACTTATAGCTCTTAGTGCATCCGTTGCATGGCAATCCCTACTCCTCACATTGACATCAATTGATGGGCATCTCCATAGCCCGTTGATTAGCCGCGTCGATGTGAGACTTTCTCCTTTTTGTATTCTCCACACAACCTCCACCATCATATTCTATTCCACCTATAGTGCTATGTCCATGTCTCATGCTCATGTATTGCGTGAAAGTTGAAAATGTTTGAGAACGTCAAAATTATGAAACAATTGCTTGGCTTGTCACCGGGTTGTGCATGATGTGAATATTTTGTGTGGTGAAGATGGAGCATAGCCAGACTATATGATTTTGTAGGGATAACTTTCTTTAGCCTTGTTATTTTGAAAAGACATGATTGATTTATTAGTAGGCTTGAAGTATTATTGTTTTTATGTCAAATGATAGACTATTGCTTTGAATCACTCGTGTCTTAATATTCATGCTATGATTAGATACATGATCAAGATTATGCTAGGTAGCATTCCACATCAAAAATTATCTTTTTTATCATTTACCTACTCGAGGACGAGCAAGAATTAAGCTTGGGGATGCTGATATGTCTCTGTTGTATCTATAATTTTTGATTGTTCCATGCTAATATTATGCAACTTTCATATACTTTTTGGCAACTTTTTATACTATTTTTGGGACTAACATATTGATCCAGTGCCCAGTGCCAGTTCTTGTCTGTTGCATGTTTTATGTTTCACAGAATATCCATATCAAACGGAATCCAAACAGGATAAAAACGGACGGAGAATATTTTTGGAATATTTGGAGAATTTCGGAAGAAGAACCAACGCGAGACGGTGCCCGAGGTGGCCACGAGGCAGGGGGCGCGCCCCTGACCCTCGTGGGCCACCCGTAAGGCGGTTGATGCCCTTCTTCGGCCGCAAGAAAGCTAATTTTTGGTAAAAAATCACGGTGAAGGTTTCAGTCCAATCGGAGTTACGGATCTCCATATATATAAGAAACGGTGAAAGGGCAGCATAGGAGAACGCAGAAACAGAGAGAAACAGAGAGACAGAGCGAATCTCGGAGGGGCTCTTGCCCCTCCCGCGCCATGGAGGCCAAGGACCAGAGGGGAAACCCTTCTCCCATCTAGGGAGGAGGTCAAGGAAGAAGAAGACGAAGGGGCCCCCTCTCCCCTTCTCTTCCGGTGGCGCCGAAACGCTGCCGTGGCCATCATCATCACCACAATCTTCACCAACAACTTCACCACCATCATCACCAACTCTTCCCCCCTCTATGCAGCGGTGTAACCTCTCTCTTACCCGCTGTAATCTCTACTTAAACATGGTGCTCAACGCTATATATTATTTCCCAATGATGTATGGCTATCCTATGATGTTTGAGTAGATTCGTTTTGTCCTATGGGTTATTTGATGAACAAGATTGGTTTGAGTTGCATGTTTTATTATTGGTGCTGTCCTATGGTGCTCTCCGTGTCGCGCAAGCGTGAGGGATTCCCGCTGTAGGGTGTTGCAATACGTTCATGATTCGCTTATAGTGGGTTGCGTGAGTGACTGAAACACAAACCCGAGTAAGGGGGTTGTTGCGTATGGGATAAAGAGGACTTGATGCTTTAATGCTATGGTTGGGTTTTACCTTAATGATCTTTAGTAGTTGCGGATGCTTGCTAGAGTTCCAATCATAAGTGCATATGATCCAAGTAGAGAAAGTATGTTAGCTTATGCCTCTCCCTCAAATAAAATTGCAATAATGATTACCGGTCTAGTTATCGATTGCCTAGGGACAAATAACTTTTTTGTAACAAAAAGCTCTCTACTAAAACTAATTTAGTTGTGTCTTTATCTAAACAGCCCCTACTTTTTATTTACGCGCTCTTTATATTCTTGCAAACCTATCCAATAACACCTACAAAGTACTTCTAGTTTCATACTTGTTCTAGGTAAAGCGAACGTCAAGTGTGCGTAGAGTTGTATCGGTGGTCGATAGAACTTGAGGGAATATTTGTTCTACCTTTAGCTCCTCGTTGAGTTCGACACTCTTACTTATCGAAAGAGGCTACAATTGATCCCCTATACTTGTGGGTTATCAGTATGCACCGTTGCGACAGTTCTTCGTGCTGAGACACCACGTGATGATCAGGTGTGATAAGCTCTATGTTCACATACAACGGGTGCAAGTCAGTTTTGCACACGCAGAATACTCGGGTTAAACTTGACGAGCCTAGCATATGAAGATATGTCCTCGGAACACTGAGACCAAAAGGTCGAGCGTGAATCATATAGTAGATATGATCAACATAGTGATCTTCACCATTGAAAACTACTCCATCTCACGTGATGATCGGACATGGTTTAGTTGTTATGGATCGCGTGATCATTTAGATGACTAGAGGGATGTTTATCTAAGTGGGAGTTCTTAAGTAATATGATCAATTGAACTTTAATTTATCATGAACTTAGTCCTGATAGTATTTGCATATCTGTGTTGTATATCAATAGCTCGCGATGTAATTCCCCGTTTATTTTTGATATGTTCCTAGAAAAAAATAAGTTGAAAGATGTTAGTAGAAATGATGCGGACTAGCTCCTTGATCTGAGGATTATCCTCATTGCTGCACAGAAGTATCATGTCCTTGATGCACCGCTAGGTGATAGAACTATTGTAGGAGCAGATGCGGACGTTATGAACGTTTGAGAAGCTCGGTATGATGAGTACTTGATAGTTTAAGTGCACCATGATTTACGGCTTAGAACCGGGACTTCAAAAATGTTTTGAACGACATGGAGCATATGAGATGTTCCAAGAGTTGAAATTGGTATTTCAAACTCATGCCCGTGTGAAGAGGTATGAGACCTGTGACAAAGTACTTTGCCTACAAGATGGAGGAGAATAGCTCAACAAGTGAGCATGTGCTCAAAATGTCTGAGTACTACAACTGCTTGAATCAAGTGGGAGTTAATCTTCCAGATAAGATAGCAATTGACAAAGTTCTCTAGTCACTATCTCCAAGTTACTAGAACTTCGTGATGAACTATAATATGCAAGGGATGACGAAATTAATTCCCAAGATCTTCGCGATGCTGAAATCGACGAAGGTAGAAATCAAGAAAGAGCATCAAGTGTTGATGTTTAACAAGACCACTAGTTTCAAGAAAAGGGCAAAGGGATAGAAGGGGAACTTCAAGAAGAACGGCAAGCAAGTTGCTGCTCAAGTGAAGAATCCCAAGTCTGGACCTAAGCCTGAGACTGAGTGCTTCTACTGCAATGGAAATGTTCACTGGAAGTGGAACTACCCTAGATACTTGGCGGATAAGAAGGATGGCAAAGTGAACATAGGTATATTTGATATACATGTATACTTTACTAGTGTTTATAGCAACCCCTCGGCATTTGATACTGGTTCAGTTGCTAAGAGTTGTAACTCGAAACGGGAGTTGCAAAATGAACAGAGACTAGTTAAGGGTGAAGTGATGATGTGTGTTGGAAGTGGTTCCAAGATTGATATGATCATCATCGCACACTCCCTATACTTTCGGGATTAGTGTTGAATCTAAATAAATGTTATTTGGTGTTTGCGTTGAGCATGAATATGATTTGATCATGTTTATTGCAATACGGTTATTCACTTAAGTTAGAGAATAATTGTTGTTCTGTTTACATGAATAAAACCTTCTATGGTCATACACCCAATGAAAATGGTTTCTTGGATCACTACTGCAGGATGCTGC
The DNA here is from genome assembly GCF_002575655.3 of Aegilops tauschii subsp. strangulata. Taxonomy (NCBI): domain Eukaryota; kingdom Viridiplantae; phylum Streptophyta; class Magnoliopsida; order Poales; family Poaceae; genus Aegilops; species Aegilops tauschii. The sequence goes on along the minus strand of NC_053038.3, from coordinate 45,042,681 downwards.
TAACGCGACACTACGATCAGAGACCCTTCGAGAAACTGTGTGCGATGCAATAATCGCAAACGGTGCTGTATGAAAACCGTCAGAAATGATGCAAAAGGATCAAACACGGTTCAGGTTATAGTTGCGTGTGCGATGAGCGTCATATGGTTGATCTGTATGAACTGTTTGCGATGAGACAGAACAACAGAAACGGGCAGCCAGATCAAGGCGTGTGCGATATACGGCATACAGTTCGCTCCGATGAACCGTTCGCTATTAGGGAGTGCAACATAAACGGTTAGCCAGATCAAGGTGTGTGTGATATAGGGCATACAGTTCACTCGGACGAATTGTTTTCGATTAGAAAACGCAACAGAAACGGTTCAACTTAACAAGATGTGTGTGGTGGCAAACAGCCGACTCGAATGAACTGTTTGCGATGAGAAATAACAACAGACGGTTAATACAGTTAGTTCGTGTGTGATTCTGTGTGTACAAAAAACTTTGAAAGATGCAAACTAGTTGCTTGCGGTGGCTAGGAGTATCGCACACGATGCGTCTGTGAGTACTCGTGTGCAATGATTAGTAAGTTACACATATGTTTCCTTATGTTAACACTTGTGTGATAAATAACACGTGGCACCGGATACAGTATTAGGGTTGTGTGTGTGCTCCACTTAGTCTTCCCGCGCTCCAGCGAATGCTTCCCGCACTTCACATGGATGAATTGTAAAATCCACGCCTATTCCCTCACCGGTTTCTCGCCACCAGCTAACGGCTTGCTGCATATAACCCAGGCGGCAACGCACCGCCATGACACTCTGCGAAGATCTAGTCCTCACCCATCTACCATTAGTTATTCCAAGCATGCCAGGCAACGACCAAAGCTTCCACGTCGACGCCTACCTGCGTTACATCTTCGGCGAGGAGAACGAGTCGGAGCAGGTCGGGGAGCAAGAGCTTCATCGGCCGGTGCAGGCACGATGGCCCATCGGCAGCGATATCGGCGTCACAGTCCTTGGGAGCACAATCGACATATTGCAGAGGAGGTGTGATGAGCAGTTTGCCATCCACCGAGCAAAAGATCCAGAGCTTCTCGGCGGCATGATCGATGACCCACCCGAAGAGCTGCCGTCACCAGTGCTCATCGAGAGCCTGATGCCCCGTAAGGAATGGGCAGAGGACCTCTGCGATTCAGTCAAGATAAAGGCAGCCTACGGCTTCATCATTGCCCGCGGCGGCCGTGTCAACCTCGATCCCGATGATGTGGTGGCCAGGCTCGAGCGCATCCTTGGCGGAGTTGACGTCCCCGACGAAGTAGAACATCGCCAAAGTGATATCTTGAGGATGCAAGTGATCGACGGAATTTGCTACCAGAACAAAGACATGGAAATGGAGCGGTTCCGCGGAGTTGTCATGCACGCGATTGCATGCTGTCAAGCTCTTCTGGAAGAGGCCCAGCAGCCCCAAGAGCCTCCCAGCGCCAGCAGCTCCGTAGGCGGAGGCGGGTCGGGACACTCGGAGTAAGGGTGCTATGCTGATCATGGAGTCCGAGAAGACCATCGTCGGAAGGCCGCCAGCTCAGCCTTTTAGCTTATATTTTATTATAATTGTATGCATATGTAGGCCGTGAGTGTTCTGGGCCTTGCCACATTTGGCATTTTAAATTATCCTGAATATGTAAGACAATTATTAACAGTTGCCATTGTAACTTTGCCTCAACAGCGAGCAAAGCGCGCGTAGGGACGCCAGAGTGGAGCGCTGTGGCCGCCTCAACGGCGAGCAACCACATGGTCAACCTTCAACCATCAATAAATTTTCACCTTGTTTCTCGTCACATTGCTAAGTACAACGCAATAAGTAATTGCAAATCTGTTCACACTATCAAACTAATATGTGTTCACAATTAGCACCGGGCTATAAAAACTACCCACTCGAAAATTACTTCACAGTTCCTCTCCTCATCACCCACAAAACTGGTTTTCTCTATCAAGTCGTTCTGCCATGACCGGTAGGAGGAGTTTAGGGTGGACATATAACCAGGCAGCCAAGGCCGCGGAAGCACTAGAGAGGTCCCACCGCAAAGCCGCAGCCGCAGCAGAGATGTCCGGGCGCGCCGCGGAGCCCTCGAACGAGCTCTCACGGGCACGCGAGGGCTCTCACAAGCGCATTCGCGGCGTTGGCCATTGCGACGAGCCGGCGTTCCTGAAGTCCTTCGCCGGTGACGAAGACATTCTTGCTGGCGTCATTACGCAACAGGAGCTGGTGGACGGCTTGATGAAGCTGCTCAAGATCAGCGATGCCTTGGTTGACAAGGCGACCGGCCTCGTAGAGCAACTCATGGATGACAATGCGAAGCTCCTCAAGTTGGTCGCCGAGAAGGAGGAGGAGGCCGCCGGCTGGAAGATGCTGCATGAGCAGAGCAGTGCCTCGGAGATGATGCTGAAAGCGGTCGTCGAGGAACTGATGGGTGGCTTGAGGAAGCTCCGGATCGAGCGCGAGTAGGAGGTGGAAGAATCCGTGACTGCTTTCAAGCAAAGTCGTGTGGAATTGAAGAAGGAGCTGGAGGATTTCGCCGCCCGGCGATCCATCGACGAGTAGAGACAGTAGCGACCCAGATCGTTGTCTGCAATTTCCTTCTTCTCTTGCCCCCGTGTCTTCCGGGCTTTGCCGCATGTGGCATTATATCCGGAATATGTAAGACAATTATTATGTGCGCCATTGTAAATTTGTCGTCGTATTATCCGTTGCCATTTTATTTGCGGTCGTATTATCCGTTGCCCTATGTGGCAATTTAAATTAAGGCGGAATACTAGTTGAAAACACGAACAAAGCAAATGATGCCATGGGATCACAAGCAAACACCCTTCGTCCAGGTGCTTTAATTAACCCATTAATGGAGAAGTTGTGAGCGAGGCGGGCGGCGGCTGGTGCATGGAGGTCAAAGAGCTCGCTTCCCGGTGAGCATGGGCGGCCTTGCTGCTCGCACGTGTCCCGTCGAGCCTGCGAGGTGGATAGGATGCACGCGTCCCGTCGAGCCTGTGTGGCGGACTGCTCGCACGTGTCCCGTCAAACCTGCACGGCGGACTTCTCGCACTCGTCCCGTCTAATCAAACAGCTGCACGCACGCCACCGAGTATGGTTAAATTGTTGGGGAACGTAGCAATTTCAAAAAAAGTCCTACGCACACACAGGATCATGGTGATGCATAGCAACGAGAGGGGAGATTGTTGTCTACGTACCCTCGTAGACCGTAAGCAGAAGCGTTTATCAACGCGGTTGATGTAGTCGTACGTCTTCACGATCCGACCGATCCAAGTACCGAACGCATGGTACCTCCGAGTTTTGCACATGTTCAGCTCGCTGACGTCCTCGCCTTCTTGATCCAGCAAGACGGGCGAAATAGTAGATGAGTTCCGGCAGCACGACGTCGTGGTGACGGTGTTGGTGAAGAACAATTTCCGCAGGGCTTCGCCAAGCACTACAGAAACTATGACGGAGGATAAACTAGAGGGGACAGGGTTGCCGGCACACGGCTTGGTGTTTCTTGATGTGTCTTGGGTGCTAGCCCTACCCCTCTATTTATATGTTGAGCCTTGGGGTCGAAACTTGGAGTAAAAGCCTCCACAAAGTCAGTGTCACCCGAAAGGCAAGAGTCCTTCTTGGACTCCAGGGCCAGACGCCAGGGTTCCCGGCGTCTGGACCCAGACGCCAGGGACCCTGGCGTCTGGCCCCTGGACTCCGCAAAACTTCCTTTTGCGCTTTCCAAAAACCTCGTGGGCTTTCCCCTTTGGCATAGATAAAGTGTTCTCGTGCCCAAACATTTCGGGAAACATCCGGAACCCCTTCCGATGGATTCCGGAACCTTTCCGGAGATCAAACACTACTATCCACATATCAATCTTTACTTCCGAACCATTCCGGAGTTCCTCGTCATATCCGTGATCTCATCCAAAACTCCGAACAACATTCGGTCACCAACATACATAACTCATAGTACTATATCATCAACGAACGTTAAGCGTGCGGACCCTACGGGTTCGAGAAATATGTAGACATGACTGAGACACCTCTCTGGTCAATAACCAATAGTGGAACCTGGATGCCCATATTGGCTCCTACATATTCTACGAAGATCTTTACCGGTCAGACAGCATAACAACATACGTTGTTCCCTTTGTCATCAATATGTTACTTGCCCGAGATTCGATCGTCGGTATCTCAATACCTAGTTCAATCTCGTTACCGGCAAGTCTCTTTACTCGTTCCGTAATACATCATCCCGCAACTAACTCATTAGTTACAATGCTTGCAAGGCTTATAGTGATGTGCATTACCGAGTGGGCCCAGAGATACCTCTCCGACAATTGGAGTGACAAATCCTAATCTCGAAATACGCCAACCCAACAAGTACCTTTGGAGACACCTGTAGAGCACCTTTATAATCACCCAGTTACGTTGTGACGTTTGGTAGCACACAAAGTGTTCCTCCGGTAAACGGGAGTTGCATAATCTCATAGTCATAGGAACATGTATAAGTCATGAAGAAAGCAATAGCAGAATACTAAACGATCAAGTGCTAAGCTAACGGAATGGGTCAAGTCAATCACATCATTCTCCTAATGATGTGATCCCGTTAATCAAATGACAACTCATGTCTATGGCTAGGAAACTTAACCATCTTTGATTCAACGAGCTAGTCAAGTAGAGGCATACTAGTGACACTCTGTTTGTCTATGTATTCACACATGTATCAAGTTTCCGGTTAATACAATTCTAGCATGAATAATAAACATTTATCATGATATAAGGAAATAAATAATAACTTTATTATTGCCTCTAGGGCATATTTCCTTCAGTCTTCCACTTGCACTAGAGTCAATAATCTAGTTCACATCGCCATGTGATTCAACACCAATAGTTCACATCACCAATTGTCATGTGACCAACACCCAAAGGTTTACTAGAGTCAATAATCTAGTTCACATCGCTATGTGATTAACACCCAAAGAGTACTAAGGTGTGATCATGTTTTGCTTGTGAGAGAAGTTTAGTCAACGGGTCTGCCACATTCAGATCCGTATGTATTTTGCAAATTTCTATGTTAACAATGCTCTGCACGGAGCTACTCTAGCTAATTGCTCCCACTTTCAATATGTATCCAGATTGAGACTTAGAGTTATCTGGATCAGTGTCAAAATTTGCATCGACGTAACCCTTTACGACGAACCTTTTGTCACCTCCATAATCGAGAAACATATCCTTATTCCACTAAGGATAATTTTGACCGCTGTTCGGTGATCTACTCCTAGATCACTATTGTACTCCCTTGCCAAACACAGTGTAGGGTATACAATAGATCTGGTACATAGCATGGCATACTTTATAGAACCTATGGCTGAGGCATAGGGAATGACTTTCATTCTCTTTCTATCTTCTGCCGTGGTCGGGCTTTGAGTCTTACTCAATTTCCCACCTTGTAACACAGGCAAGAACTCTTTCTTTGACTGTTCCATTTTGAACTACTTCAAAATCTTGTCAAGGTATGTACTTATTGAAAAAATTATCAAACGTCTTGATCTATCTCTATAGATCTTTGATGCTCAATATGTAAGTAGCTTCACCGAGGTCTTTCTTTGAAAAAGTCCTTTCAAATACTCCTTTATGCTTTCCAGAAAATTCTACATTTCTGATCAACAATATGACATTCACATATACTTATCAGAAATGCTGTAGTGCTCCCACTCACTTTCTTGTAAATACAGGCTTCACCGCAAGTCTGTATAAAACTATATGCTTTGATCAACTCATCAAAGCGTATTTTCCAACTCCGAGATGCTTGCACCAGTCCATAGATGGATCGCTGGAGCTTGCACATTTTGTTAGCAACTTTAGGATCGACAAAACCTTCTGGTGCGGATTTCAGTTAAGGATTGTAGTTTTGTTTATCCATTTGCCAGATTTCATGAAATGCAGCAATTGTTAATATGATTCGGACAGACTTAAGCATTGATACGAGTGAGGAACTCTCATCGTAGTCAACACCTTGAACTTGTCGAAAACCTTTTGCGACAATTCTAGCTTTGTAGATAGTAACACTACTATCAGCGTCCGTCTTCCTCTTGAAGATCCATTTAATCTCAATGGCTCGCCGATCATTGGGCAAGTCAATCAAAGTCCATACTTTGTTCTCATACATGGATCCCATCTCAGATTTCATGGCCTCAAGCCATTTTGCGGGATCTGGGCTCATCATCGCTTCCTCATAGTTCGTAGGTTCGTCATGGTCAAGTAACATGATCTCCCGAATAGGATTACCGTACCACTCTGGTGCGGATCTTACTCTGGTTGACCTATGAGGTTCGGTAGTAATTTGATCTGAAGTTTCATGATCATCATCATTAGCTTCCTCACTAATTGGTGTAAGTGTCACAGGAACCAGTTTCTGTGATGAACTACTTTCCAATAAGGGAGCAGGTATAGTTACCTCATCAAGTTCTACTTTCCTCCCACTCACTTCTTTCGAGAGAAACTCCTTCTCTAGAAAGGATCCAAATTTAGCAACAAAAGTCTTGCCTTCGGATCTGTGATAGAAGGTGTACCCAACAGTCTCCTTTGGGTATCCTATGAAGACACATTTCTCCAATTTGGGTTCGAGCTTATCAGGTTGAAGCTTTTTCACATAAGCATCGCAGCCCCAAACTTTAAGAAACGACAACTTTGGTTTCTTGCCAAACCATAGTTCATAAGGCGTTGTCTCAACGGATTTAGTGGTGCCCTTTTTAACGTGAATGCAGCTGTCTCTAATGCATAACGCCAAAACGATAGTGGTAAATCGGTAAGAAACATCATAGATTGCACTATATCCTATAAAGTAGAGTTATGACGTTCGGACACACCATTATGCTGTGGTGTTCCGGGTGGCATGAGTTTGTGAAACTATTCCACATTGTTTTAATTGAAGGCCAAACTCGTAACTCAAATATTTTTCCTCTGCGATCATATCGTAGAAACTTTTTTTTCTTGTTTATGATGATTCTCCACTTCACTCTAAAATCCTTTGAACTTTTCAAATGTTTTAGACTCGTGTTTTATCAAGTAGATATACTCATATCAGCTCAAATCGTCTGTGAAGGTCAGAAAATAATGATACTTGCCGTGAGCCTCAACACTCATCGGATTGTATACATCAGTATGTATTATTTCCAATAAGTCAGTTGCTCGCTCCATTGTTCCGGAGAACGGAGTTTTTAGTCATCTTGCCCATAAGGCATGGTTCGCAAGCATCAAGTGATTCATAATCAATTGATTCCAAAATCCCATCAGCGTGGAGTTTCTTCATGCGCTTTACACCAATATGACCTAAACGGCAGTGCCACAAATAAGTTGCACTATCATTATTAACTTTGCATCTTTTGGCTTCAATATTATGAATATGTGTATTGCTACGATCGAGATCCAACAAACCATTTTCATTGGGTGTATGACCATAGAAGGTTTTATTCATGTAAACAGAACAACAATTATTCTCTAACTTAAATGAATAAGCGTATTGCAATAAACATGATCAAATCATATTCATGCTCAATGCAAACACCAAGTAACACTTATTTAGGTTCAACACTAATCCCGAAAGTATAGGGAGCGTGCGATGATGATCATATCAATCTTGGAACTACTTCCAACACACATCGTCACCTCACCCTTAACTAGTTTCTGTTCATTCTGCAACTCCCGTTTTGAGTTACTATTCTTAGCAACTGAACTAGTATCAAATACTACGGGGTTGCTATAAACACTAGTAAAGTACACATTAATAACATGTATATCAAATATACCTATGTTCACTTTGCCATCCTTCTTATCCGCCAATTACTTGGGGTAGTTCCGCTTCCAGTGACCAGTCCCTTTGCAGTAGAAGCACTTAGTCTCAGGCTTAGGTCCAGACTTGGGTTTCTTCACTCGAGCAGCATCTTGCTTGCCATTCTTATTGAAGTTCCCCTTCTTCCCTTTGCCCCTTTTCTTGAAACTAGTGGTCTTGTCAACCATCAACACTTGATGTTTTTCTTGATTTCTACCTTCGCCGATTTTAGCATCGCGAAGAGCTTGGGAATTGTTTTTCGTCATCCCTTGCACATTATAGTTCATCACGAAGTTCTAGTAACTTGGTGATAGTGACTAGAGAACTTTGTCAATTACTATCTTATCTGGAAGATTTACTCCCACTTGATTCAAGCAATTGTAGTACCCAGATAATCTGAGCACATGCTCACTGATTGAGCTATTCTCCTCCATCTTTTAGGCAAAGTACTGTCAGAGGTCTCATACCTCTCGACCTGGGCCTGAGTCTGAAATACTAATTTCAACTTCTTGGAACGTCTCATATGCTCCATGGCATTTCAAAAACGTCTTCGAAGCCCCGATTCTAAGCCACAAAGCATGGTGCACTAAACTATCAAGTAGTCATCATATTGAGCTAGCCAAACGTTCATAACATCTGCATCTGCTCCTGCAATAGGTCTGTCACCTAGCGGTGCATCAAGGACATAATTCTTCTGTGCAGCAATGAGGATAATCCTCAGATCACGGATCCAATCCGTATCATTGCTACTAACATCTTTCAACTTAGTTTTCTCTAGGAACATATCAAAAAATAATACAGGGGAGCTAAACGCGAGCTATTGATCTACAACATAGATATGCTAATACTACCAGGACTAAGTTCATGATAAATTAAAGTTCAATTAATCATATTACTTAAGAACTCCCACTTAGATAGACATCCCTCTAATCATCTAAGTGATCACGTGATCCAAATCAACTAAACCATAACCGATCATCACATGAAATGGAGTAGTTTTCAATGGTGAACATCACTATGTTGATCATATCTTCTATATGATTCACGCTCGACCTTTCGGTCTCAGTGTTCCGAGGCCATATCTGCATATGCTATGCTCGTCAAGTTTAACCTGAGTATTCCGCGTGTGCAAAACTGTCTTGCACCCGTTGTAGATGGACGTAGAGCTTATCATACCCGATCATCACGTGGTGTCTGGGCACGACGAACTTTGGCAACGGTGCATACTCAGGGAGAACACTTTTATCTTGAAATTTAGTGAGAGATCATCTTATAATGCTACCGCCGAACTAAGCAAAATAAGATGTATAAAAGATAAACATCACATGCAATCATAATATGTGACATGATATGGCCATCATCATCTTGTGCCTTTGATCTCCATCTCCAAAGCATCGTCATGATCTCCATCGTCACCGGCATGACACCATGATCTCCATCATCTTGATCTATATCAATGTGTCGTCACATGGTCGTCTCGCCAACTATTGCACTTGCAACTATTGCTATCGCATAGCGATAAAGTAAAGCAATTATTTGGCGCTTGCATCTTATGCAATAGAGAGACAACCATAAGGCTTTTGCCAGTTGCCGATAACTTCAACAAAACATGATCATCTCATACAACAACTTATATCTTCATCACGTCTTGACCATATCACATCACAACATGCCCTGCAAAAACAAGTTAGACGTCCTCTACTTTGTTGTTGCAAGTTTTACGTGGCTGCTACGGGCTGAGCAAGAACCGTTCTTACCTACGCATCAAAACCACAACGATAGTTCGTCAAGTTAGTGTTGTTTTAACCTTCTCAAGGACCGGGCATAGCCACACTCGGTTCAACTAAAGTTGGAGAAACTGACACGCGCTAGTCACCTGTGTGCATAGCACGGCGGTAAAACCAGTCTCGCGTAAGCGTACGCGTAATGTCGGTCCGGGCCGCTTCATCCAACAATACCGCCGAACCAAAGTATGACATGCTGGTAAGCAGTATGACTTGTATCGCCCACAACTCACTTGTGTTCTACTAGTGCATATGACATCTACGCATAAAACCTGGCTCGGATGCCACTGTTGGGGAACGTAGTAATTTCAAAAAAATCCTACGCACACACAGGATCATGGTGATGCATAGCAACGAGAGGGGAGAGTGTTGTCTACGTACCCTCGTAGACCGTAAGCGGAAGCATTTATCAACGCGGTTGATGTAGTCGTACGTCTTCACGATCCAAGTACCGAACGCACGGCACCTCCGAGTTCTGCACACGTTCAGCTCGATGACGTCCTCGCCTTCTTGATCCAGCAAGACGGGCGAAGTAGTAGATGAGTTCCGGCAGCACGACGGCGTGGTGACGGTGTTGGTGAAGAACACACTACAAAAAAAGACACATCCGTGACATTTTGGGCCGAACGAAATTTTTTTCTGTCATACATATGACACTTCTATGATGATAATTGTGACAAAACCCGGTATCATCATAGATGTGGTGAGCTCCTACTTCTATGACAAAAAATCATGACAGAAAATGGGCTTTTCGTCCTGGGCGGGCCGGAGACGCAGCTGCATGACATTCTTTGGGCCGTCCATGATGGAAAAAACCGTGGTAGAAGCGAGGGGGAGGAAAATTTCGGGGAGTTCCCGGTTACGGTGGGAGGTCGGGGGCCGAGCGATGCGCATTTCTCTCGTACACGTACGCGCGTGTGTGCGAGGCGTTGGCTCTAACTGAACCCGAGCGAGGCGTTGGGCTCTAACTGAACCCGAGCAATTGCACTGCAGGCTACGCGTTACTGAACCGGAGCGATCGATCGATGGCTGTTAACTGAACCCGATTGAGCGATTCCTTCGCTACTGCTGCTAACTGAAGCCGATCGATTGGATGAACAGTGAGCGTTGCGGGGGGGGGGGGGGTTGGATGAACAGTGAGCGGTGGCGTTGCCTCTGGATGAACATGGCCCCGTGGTGTGGAGGGCTGGATGAACAGTAGACGGTGGAGGGGTGCCCGTGGAGGGGTGGTTGAATAGGACCCCGTGGTGTGGAGGGCTGGATGAACAGTAGACGGTGGAGGGGTGCCCGTGGAGGGGTGGTTGAATAGGACCCCGTGGTGTGGAGGGCTGGATGAACAGTAGACGGTGGAGGGGTGCCCGTGGAGGGGTGGTTGAACAGGACCCCGTGGTGTGGGGGGCTGGATGAACAGTAGACGGTGGAGGGGTGCCCGTGGAGGGGTGGTTGAACCGTAGCCGGTGGAGTGGCCCGCGGTGGAGGCTGGATGAACAGGAGCCCGTGGAGGCTGGAGGAGGTCGACGGTAGCCCGTGGAGGTTGGAGGAGGTCGACGGTGGAGATGAACAGTATCCCGTGGAGTCCCGTTTTGCGGTACGCCACACCCCTCCCGATGAACAGGACCCCCGTTTCGACCGTAGCGCTCCAACACAAGTTTGTTTCCTCCGTTTTGCGGTACGCCACACCCCTCCCGATCAACAGGACCCCCGTTTCGACCGTAGGAGGTCCGTTTCCTCCGTTTTGCGGTACGCCAGACCCCTCCCGATGAACAGGATCCCGTTTCAAACGTGGCCGGTCGAACACAAGGCCGTTTCCTCCATTCTGCGGTACGCCAGGCCTCGTTTCCATCGGCTGTTCCGTCCAAGCCCTCCCGATGAACACGACGACGCATTCCGTTCTGACCCAGCCGGTTGGCTCCCCATGAACACGACGACTACACTGTTTCTCCGTTCTGACCCAGCCATGTACACGAGCCCTAGCCGTACGTATGCGCGAGTAGGCGTTCGAGACCCTGCCCGTATGTACGTACGTGGCCGTATTTTCTTTCTTGCACACTGGCCGTTGTACGTACGTGTACATGCTACGTGCGCGCCTCTACTACGACACGTGCGCGCCTCTACATCGACCAGTATGTACGTACACGTTCGCGACCAGAATGACAATGCTACGTATGCTTCGACCAGGTGGGTCCCGACTGTCAAGCACTTCCTTGCCTGCGAAGATGTAGCTGGTGGGTCCCAGCAGTCAGGGGGGCGAATCAATTTTTTTTGCCCGGACGCACTTCCTTGCGTGCGAAGATGTAGCTGGTGGGTCCCCGCAGTCAGGGGAAACGTTTTTTTCGCGAAATACGGTGGCCCGTCCGGTGGGTCCCCGCTGTCAGGTGGAGGAATAATTATTTTGCGCGTAATAAGGAGGCACTTCCTTGCTGCGGCTGTGGACCCAGCTGTCAGCCTCTCCATGTACAGTCCACGTACGATGGAAGCCGTTCCTTGACCACGCCGCGCCGAGAGCACCAGGGCGGTGGACGACGGCGAGGCCTGGGAAGGGGATGACGCGGAGCCGGGGAAGACGCGGCAGTGGAAGCCCGCGCTGAGAGGAGTACGAGGGTTCACTGGTTCGGCTGCGGTGTGAGGCTGCCGTCGCCGCAGGGCCTGGCCAGCGGTGGGAATAGTAGGGGCGGTGAGTTCTCCGCGGCAGCACAGCCGGCCACGGGAGGCAGGAGCATGCGGCACGACCGACGCTGCTTTGGGCGGCTGGAGCAACAAGACCAGAGGTTGAAGAAGCACTACGGCCGTTGGATGGACATCATATGGTCACTGGAGCTAGAATCGTGCATATTGACTAAGTTGACAAAGCCCTCCGTCCCCGTCAACTTAGTAGGCCCACAAGTCAGCCTGCCACTATATTGGGTCCCAGCTAGCAGGGGGAGTATTCATTTTTTTGTGCGTAATAAGGACACACTTCCTTGCGTGTGAAGATATAGCTGGTGGGTCCGAGCTGTCAGCGGCGGTAACGTTTTTTCGCGAAATACAGAGGCCCTTTCGGTGGGTCCCAGATGTTAGGTGGAGGAATCATTATTTTGCGCGTAATAAGGAGGCATTTCCTTGCGTGCGGCCGTGGACCCAGCTGTCAGCCTCTCCACGTACAGTCCACTTCAGATGAATGTCGGTCGTTGACCATGTTGACCAGGCCGCGCCGGGAGCACCAGGGCGGTGGACGACGGCGAGGCCTAGGAAGGGAACGACACGGAGGTAGGGAAGACTCGGCAGTTGTTTCCCATGCGAAGGGGAGTACGACTATACGAGGGTTCACTGGTTCGTCCGCCGTCGCCGGAGAATAACAACAGGTGTGGGTGAGTAGAGGGATGGCTAGGCCAGCGATGGGAGTACGGTGGGGCGGTGAAGCCAGCGCGGCAGCACAGCCGTCCGCGGGGAGGAGGGAGCAGGCAGTCCCGCCGGCGCTTGTTTGAGCGGCTGGAGCAGGAAGAGCAGAGATTGAAGAAGCATGACGGCCGTTGGATGGACATCCAATAGTCACTGCTTGTGCGTTAACCTTTTTTTAGGAAAGCCTCAAGTATGTGGAAAACAGCATACAACCCATCTGCCATTATTTCTAATAATTTACAGCCCATTTGCTAATTCTAAAGGTTTTTTTTGGAGCCCATATTCTTTTTGTTAGCATTACAGCCCATATTGTGGCCACGGTTAAAAAATTATACGAACTGTTGCATATTTCGGTGCGGTCCGAACTATTTTTAATCCCCAAATTTCGAGTCACATTCAAACTGATTTTAAAAATAAATGTATATCAATATGAAATCCAACAAATTGTCCATGCATAAAAATTAATGCAATTTAAAATCTTGAAATGAAAAAAAGAAATTTGAAAGTAATTGCCGGTTTGATGTGTTTTAAAAATGTACAGCCCATTTCTCATTACTGATAGGCCATTTTCTCGTCCAGCCGAATGAAGCTCTCCTCGTCTTGAAAGATTTGCAGCCCAATAGGCCTGACAAAGCAACTTACTTGGCAAATCACAAAAAAACTGGGCTAGCCATTTTCAGAAAGAAAAAAAAACTACTGGGCTGGTCTGTGGTAAACATAAAAGAGAAGGCTGTCTAGACATGCTAGAGTGCCCCGCACAGCCCAGTTGACACCCTGCTTCCATCTCAAAAACAAATTAGATAAATGCCACAACAAATATGGCGATTCATAAAAATGCCACAGCAATTTCCAAACTTTGAAAAATGCCACTGCAATTTTTGCAAACTTTGGAAAACGCCACTGCAATTTGCAAACTTTGAAAAACACCACTCCAGACTTCAAAAAATGCCACTACGGATGGCATGAAATGGCATTTTTCAAAGTTTGGAAATTGCAATGGCATTTCTTAGAAACACCAGAATTGGAGTGGCATTTATCAAACTAACCCAAAACAAAAATAACTGGGCGAGCTGCTGGGTCCCTGATGTTAGCCGCTCGTTGTGCAACTCTCTCGTTTATTGACTACGTTGACAATGGCATGGGACCCAGATGTCAGAAATCCATTACGAGGAGCCATTTGTTTTATTGGATTGAAATAAGGAGGCACTTTGCTTCCGTACTGCCATGACCTTGGCGGGTCCCTGCTGTCATCGTCTCCACGTGCAATCATCTCCTGGTTGTGTACGCGTCAACTTGGTAGGCCCACAAGTCAGCCTCTAAACCCGTGGAGGACAAATACAACCCATTTAAAAAATAACAGCCCATTCCATATGTTCAAACGGAAAGTTCAACATTCAGAGCAAAGTAACAGGTCTGATCCACATATAGAGTACTGAAATTCCACGTTGACAACCATCATAGCCAAGTTAACTATCTACTTCCACTAATACTCTAGTAGCGTACAAGTACTAACTTACTCTTAGCTAGCTAGACGATGCCGGCCGCCATCTGCGGTACACGCGAAACGCCAGCACCGGCGTCCTCCGCCTCGCCTTGGACTTGCCAGAGGTGCGATAGGGCGCGTTGCTCGCGCGCGTTGGCCCTTTCCATGCCGGCGTGGTCTACCGAAGCTTCGGCTTCTAAGCGGGAAACCCACTTGACGAGCTGGTAGTAAAAATCGGCGTCGCGAACGCGTGCGTGCCCGGCAGCCTCCAGGGCTATTTGCCGGGCGCCGGCCTCCACGTAGTCGGCCCACGTGCGGGCGCTCTGCTGCGACTCAGAGCGTCGGTGCGCTACTGCTCCATGTCCCGCTGGCGGCACAAATCGGCGATACGCTGCTCATCCGCCAAGCGGTCGCGCTCCAACAACTCCTGCTCCTCCGCCAGGCGGTCGCGCTCCAACAAGTCCTCGATCTCCGCATTGCCATCTAAAGACCGATAGAATGCCTCCTCCCTCCGTCTGCCTTCCGGTGAAAAACCGAACACTAGTTCCGGTGGTGACCGCCTCCGGCCACGCCTATCGCGGATGGGCGGGGGCATGGCGGACGTGGCGAGAGCGAGGATAAGTGGCGAGCAACGTCGGCCCGGTGGGGGCTTATGAGGATAGGGCGAGTTGGGTCACGATGCCACCATAGAAGGCCGAGAAACAGTACTTATAAGCGGAAGGTAGCGTGACAGTCATCGGAATTCAATGTATAATGAAGCAGGCATGGATTAGCGCGCCAGCTTGCCGTGGAAAACTAGAGAAACTGAAATTCTGACTGTGCCGTCCCGTCCCGTCCGTGCTGGGTCACACACCGGCCTTACGGTCAAACGAGTGCACTCGAATCATCTCCCTCCTTGTCAATAATGATTCCATGGATTTAAAAGGCCCGCAACAATTAAAGCGCATCTTTTTTCGCACAAGTTAGCTGCCTTAATTACGGTCGGCTGCATGCGGGCACTCAAAATCGCTCGCAGCCAGTACGCGGAGCAGCATGCAACGAGTCGCAGCCGAGGGCATTAATTGATGAACTTTAGCTGGGAGATAAGGCATTTGCGAACGTTTTTGCTAGCAGTTTCTTCAGATTCGCATGGCATTTTCTTCAGAGCAGCTTGTCGGAGTAAATGGCCACGGGTAGCCAAACCGACTCCCCTGGCTCTTTGAAAAATTATCAAGCCATTCAAGCCTACAAGCGTACGAAGCATAGGGACGCCTTCCCCCGACCGGCTGTCCCCAAGGCCGACTCCCAAAAGCCGGCCGTGAAGAAAGCCGACTCCTAGAAGGCGGCCCAGCCTCAGAAACCTCCCCCAAGAAAGATACGAGATAGCCGACTCCAGGGAGCCGGCCCCAAGAGGACCGACTCCCAGAAGCCGGCCATGAAGAGAGCCGAGTCCCACAAGCCGGCCATAAAGAAAGCCGGCCGAAACTGCACCTGCTAAGGCCGTACCCACGTAACAGCGATAGGATGGGGCGTGACCGCAGTACAGCCCACTACCCCCGAATCCCGGAACGGGCATGGCCACAGGGCGCCGTACGGGCCAGCCATCCCTCGTCCGGCGTGGCACTGTAGCCATGTTGGCCTCGATGTCACCCACGACAGGTGCCAGTACAGCCCGTGGGCGGCGGGGCCCTTTGCCAGAGAGAAATCTGAAGACGGCCAGGCCTCCTCTAGTCGGCCAAGGATGTGGCCGGCTCCCCATAGCCGGCTACCTCCCTCCCTCGAAGCATGCGCCCCATTAAGGAGACAAGACGAGGTAAGGCTATAGTGAGAGCTCGCGAGGCGGCGACACTGTAGCCACGCTTACCTCGACAAAGCCCTCATCATCAGAGGCGAGGCAACAGTAACCAGCCGCCGACAAAGCCCCCATGCGGTGGGGCCGGCGTGCCGGCCAAGAAGCCGGCAGCCGGCGGGACCCACCAGTCGGCGGGCCCCAATGACCGGCGGAGAAGCCGGCGAGCGTAGACGTTGACGGCTGGGACCCGCGCCCAGCCGGATTACCATTGTACCCCTGGGGGGTAGGCCTATATAAACCCCCTGGGACACCCATGCAAAGGGTTGATCTCATAGAGTTTCATACACCACATAGAGAGAAAAAGAGAGCTAGCCTTACCCTCCTTCTTCCTCTAGCCAGACAGCTCAAGGAGCACTTGTAGCTACTCATATTGACTTAGTGATCATGCGGAGACCCCGCAGAGCAGGACTAGGGGTGTTATCTCCACGGAGAGCCCCGAACCTGCGTAAGATTCGACGGCGTGCATGTCTTCGCCTCATCCCGTTTCCAGGCACCGGCGACGTCTTACTGGCTCCCACAATGATAAGCCACCCGTTGGCATATGTCGCACCTACCACCCGACATTTGGCACCCACCGTGGGGCCAGGTGCACCGTCGTCCGGAGACCTGTTCTGGACAGGAACCCTTTTCCTCCCCGCGAGCGCAGCTAGCCTGCTGCACCCGATGGCGCTTGCCCCGACGCGCTGCAAGGCGTTGACGACGCCTGCGCAGCGAGCCGCCTCGCCGATCTTCTTGGCGAGACTCGCATCTCCGACGAGCCCGCGTCCGACGCGGGCACGGACTACCCCGAGAGTCGCCTCGTCAGCCTCCTCGACCAACTTCACGTCTCCAGCGAGCTTGCTGTAGACTTGGAGTCGGTCGGCTCCACCGACCCGATGCTTGTCGACTCCGACTCGGCATCGCTCGACGCCGACCCCTCCGACGTGGTAATCTTCAACGACCCTCTCCCTCGAGCTGACAGCGGCAGCAGGGCTGTCACTGAGGTGCTGGTCATCACCCACGTCGCCGACTCGGGCAAGAACGCCCACGACGCCCTACAAGCGGCGATGCATGACTTGTCCGTCCCCATCCCGGCCGACGCCGACGCCGAGACCCTGGAGGCACGCCGCCTGGCCCTCATCGCGGAGGGCCAGAAGATAGCCTCCATGAGACGCCTCACCGAGGCCCACCAGCGCGAAGTCGACCGCGCCGCCTTCGGTACGCCGCCTCATGGCGGGCCGAGCCGAGTCGGCCTCGTCAAGAAGCGCGGCGCGGCCATAGCCAGCATGCTGGGGGCAGACCGCCCCGTCTACGCCACACCACTCGAGAATCTGTGAGCCGCTCAGGCGGCCGCCGAAGAGCTAAATGGGCTGGGGGCTGACGAGCTCCCCTACATCACAAAGCGCATCCAGCAGCTGATCGACGCGGCCGCAGAACGGCATGAAGCC
This sequence comes from Aegilops tauschii subsp. strangulata, assembly GCF_002575655.3. Taxonomy (NCBI): domain Eukaryota; kingdom Viridiplantae; phylum Streptophyta; class Magnoliopsida; order Poales; family Poaceae; genus Aegilops; species Aegilops tauschii. The sequence continues at coordinate 45,024,938 of NC_053038.3, read as the reverse complement.
GGCGCCCGCGCTGAGAGTCCTCCCCCATGCCGAGAGCATGCCGCGACATCCCGGTCGCCGACTGCAAGCGGCGCCCACACAAGAAAAGACAAGGAGCCGGCCGCTAGCCGCAGCCGAACTCGGATCACCATCGAGCGCGACGCGGAAGGCCGCCCTCGAGCAGTGGAGCGCCAGGGCAATCCGCCTCCTCCCCCGACTCGGGCGGAGAGATATCCCACCCCGCCCCCTGTCACACATCCGACTCTCGGTGGCCGACTAGGCCGCCGCGAAGGAGTCGGCGAGAACGACGCCCGCCACCGGATCGACCGCCTAGCTCGATCCCTGGCGTTAGAAGAGGAAGACGATGTCGGCCCGCCATGCTTTGGCCCCCGCATCCGCGACGAGCCCTTCCCCAAAGGGTTTTCGCTCCCTAGAGGTATGCCCAAGTACAACGGCTCCATGAAGCCGGAGGATTGGCTCATCGACTACTCCACTGCTGTCAGTATAGCGAACGGCAACAGGCGCGTAGCCGTGAAGTACGCCCCCCTCATGCTGCAAGGCACGGCACGCACCTGGCTCAACAGCCTCAAGCCCTACAGCGTGAACAGCTGGCTGGACTTCAGGGAAGTCTTCGTCCGCAACTTCACCAGCACGTACAAGCGGCCTCCCAGGCCCCGTCAGCTCTCCCTATGCGTCCAAGGGTCCGATGAGTCGACCCGCGACTACCTCACGTGGTGGGCCGAGCTCCGCAACTCCTGCGAGGGGGTGCACGAGGTGCAGGCCATCGAATACTTCACTGCCGGGTGCCGAGAGGGCACCCTCCTCAAGCACCGACTCCTCTGCGATGAGCCGGCTACCCTCGACGAGCTGCTGGTCATTGCAGACAAGTACGCCACAGCTGACTCCTCGATGAAGACCGAGCTCCGAGTAGGCGCCTCTGGGAAGGTGCTCGCTCCAGCTCCTAAGACGCCCGCTGGCGACTCCAATCGGCGCCCCTACCAGAACGACCACAAGCGCAAGGCCCCAATGCCGCCTTCCACCAGTCGGCAGGTGGCCACGGTCGAAGAACAGCAGCCCGAAGAACGGCCTGCTCCCAAGAAGAAGGGCGGCAGGCCGGCTTGGCAGCCGGCCTTCTCCTACGAGCAGACTCTCGACGCCCCCTGCAAGTTCCACAGCGGCGCGAAGCCATCCAACCACACGACCCGAAAGTGCCACTGGCTTACCCGGATCTCCAAGGGCGCGGGGCTGGCGCCGCCTCCGCCTCCCGACCCACCGCCTCCAGCCCCCCCAGCAGCCGGCTGCTCGACCAGCAGTCGGAGCCATTCAAGATGAGTTCCCTGATGAGCACGCCGCCTACATCGTCTTCACGAGCCAGGTTGAAGACAAGCGCAGCCGGCGCCGACAGCACCAAGAGGTCAACGCAGTCGCCTCCAGCAGCCCCGAGTTCATGCATTGGTCCGAAAGGCCTATCAACTGGAGCCGGGCCGATCACCCAGAGGTGATGCCGTCCCCTAGCTCCTATGCATTGGTGTTGGATGTCACCCTCGCAACAGAGAGGCGGGCTGCCTGATTCTCCTGCGTTCTGATTGATGGCGGAAGCAGTATCAACATACTGTACCGAGACACCATGGAGAAGTTGAACCTCAAGGCGAAGCAGCTCATGCCGAGCCGGACCGTTTTCCATGGCATTGTACCCGGCCTGTCCTGTTCCCCGATCGGCAAGATCAAGATGGATGTTCTCTTCGGAGACAAAGATCACTTTCGCCGAGAAGCAATCTGGTTCGAGGTAGTGGATCTGGAAAGCCCTTACCACGCTCTGCTCGGCCGACCTGCCCTAGCCAAGTTCATGGCTGTGCCCCACTACGCCTACCCGAAGATGAAGATGCCGAGCTCAAAGGGGACCATCACAGTGGCCGGCGACTACAAGAAGTCCATCGAGTGCGCTGCAGCCAGCAGCCGACTAGCCGAGTCCCTCGTAGTGGCAGAAGAGAAGAAGATGCTGGATCGAGTTGTGGCCATGGCCGGCAAGCAGCCGGCCTTGTCCCCCAACCCCAAGGAATATGATGCGCAGGGCTCCTTCCAGCCGGCCAAGGAGACGAAGAAGATACCTCTGGACCCAGAGAACCCGGAGAGGTTTGCAGTCATTGGTGCAAACCTGGACAGTAAATAGGAAGGCGAGCTCGTCGACTTCCTCCGTGAGAATCGAGACATCTTTGCATGGTCCCCAAAGGACATGCCGGGTGTTCCGAAGGATTTCGCCGAGCACAAATTACACGTCCGAGCGGACGCGAAGCCGGTCAAGCAGCCCCTCCGCAGACTGTCAGAAGAGAAGAGAAGAATCATAGGAGAAGAGATAGCCCGGCTCCTCGCCGCCGGCTTCATCATGGAAGTGTGTTTCCAAGAGTGGCTTGCCAACCCAGTCTTGGTGTTGAAGAAGAACAACAAATGGCGTATGTGTATAGACTACACTAGCCTCAACAAGGCCTGCCCCAAAGATCCGTTTGCTTTGCCACGGATTGATCAAGTAATAGACTCCACATCCGGATGCGAGCTGTTGAGTTTTTTGGATGCCTACTCAGGATACCACCAGATTAAGTTGGACCCAGCAGACCGCCTGAAGACCGCCTTCATCACACCATTCGGAGCTTTCTGTTACCTGACTATGACATTCGGCTTGAGGAATGCCAGTGCCACTTTTCAGCGTTGCATGCAGAAATGCCTCCTCAACCAACTCGGTAGAAATGCCCACGTCTACGTAGACGATATTGTGGTGAAGACAGAGAAGCGCGGCACCCTGCTGGAAGACCTCAAAGAAACATTTGCCAACCTGCGCCGATTCCAGATCAAGCTCAACCCCGAGAAATGCGTGTTCGGAGTACCAGCCGGCCAGCTTCTAGGCTTTTTGGTCTCCGAACGCGGCATTGAGTGCAACCCTGCGAAGATCAAGGCCATTGAGAGAATGGAGATTCCCACCAAGTTGCGAGACGTACAGAAGTTCACTGGGTTCCTGGCCTCCCTAAACCGCTTTATCAGCCGGCTAGGAGAGAAGGCTCTCCCACTGTACCGACTCATGAAGAAATCCACTCATTTCGAGTGGAACGACCAAGCCGACCAAGCCTTCCATGAGTTGAAGAAGATGCTGACCACTCCGCCTGTCCTGGCGGCGCCGACTGAGAAGGAGCCCATGCTCCTCTACATTGCCGCAACCAGCCGAGTGGTCAGTACAGTCATCGTGGTCCAGCGCCCATAAGAAGGCCGAGCCCAGCTAGTCCATAGGCCGGTATATTATCTAAGCGAAGTACTGTCCAGCTCAAAGCAAAACTACCCACACTACCAGAAGATGTGCTATGGAGTGTACTTCGCCGCCAAGAAACTGAAGCCCTACTTTCAAGAGCATCCCATCACGGTCGTATGCACCGCCCCGCTTGCCGAGATCATAGGCAGCCGGGATGCATCCGGCCGGGTGGCTAAATGGGCCATTGCACTGGCGCCTTACACAATTTTCTACCAGCCCCGCACCGCCATCAAGTCCCAAGCATTGGCCGACTTCCTCGTCGGCTCCCGACTCTACTCATTGGCGAATGCACTTCGACGGGTCCAAGATGCGCACCGGCTTTGGAGCCGGCATCGTCCTCACCTCTCCCAAAGGCGACAAGCTCAGATACATGCTGCAAATCCACTTTGCCGCCTCCAACAATGTGGCTGAATATGAGGCGCTTATACACGGGCTCCGGCTAGCCAAAGAGCTCAGCATACGCCGGATCCTCTGTTATGGCGACTCGGATTTGGTGGTCCAGCAGTCATCTGGCGACTGGGACGCCAAGGACGCAAACATGGCGAGCTATCGATTCCTCGTCCAGCAATTCAGTGGGTACTTCGAAGGGTGCGAGTTCCTTCACGTGCCACGGGCCGACAACGACCAAGCAGATGCCCTGGCACGGATCGGCTCCACCCGACAGGCTATACCAACCGGTGTCTCTCTCCAGCGCCTCCTTAAACCGTCTATCAAGCCGTCTCCAGAGTTGGACTCTATCTTCGTACCGACCGCCCCCGATGCAGCCGGATCCGACTGGAAGAACCCAGCAGGCGGCCCGGGGACTTCGACAAGCGGCCCGGGGACTGCCGTAGTCGCACCCGGCCCGGGGACTGCAGCAGTCGGCCCAGGGACTGCGGCGCCACAAGAAGCGGTGGCCGACTCCAACTTCCCGCCACCCAACCCACCCACCCGAGTCGCAGTGGCCGTATTAACAGTAGAAGAAGTCAAAGCTCCATCATGGGCCCAGCCCATCCTCAACTTCCTAGTCAACAGAGAGCTGCCGACTGATGAGATCTCGGCAAGACTAGTGCAACACCGAGCCAGAGCATATGCAGTAATAAACAGAGAACTTGTCAAGCGTAACGTCACTGGAGTCTTACAGCGCTGCGTCGAGCCAGAGAAGGGCGTAGCAATCCTCAAGGATATCCACCAAGGCGGATGCGGCCACCACGCAGCCTCAAGATCACTTGTGGCCAAAGCTTTCCGCCATGGTTTCTTCTGGCCGACTGCTTTGGAAGATGCCAAAGAGATAGTCAAATGCTGCAAAGGATGCCAAGTCTTCAGCTCCAAGCAACACTTGCCGGCTTTGGCACTCAAGACCATCCCCCTCACCTGGCCCTTTGCCGTTTGGGGGCTGGATATGGTGGGCCCATTCAAGACAGCCCGCGGCGGCATGACACATCTGCTTGTCGCCGTGGACAAATTTACCAAGTGGATCGAAGCGAAGCCGATCAGGAAGCTGAACGGGCCGACTGCCGTAACATTCATCGCCGACATCACTACTCGGTATGGTGTGCCACACAGCATCATCACCGACAACGGCACAAATTTCGCCAAGGGAGCACTGGCACGTTTCTGCGCGACACAGGGCATCCGACTGGACTTAGCGTCCGTTGCCCACCCGCAGTCAAACGGCCAGGTCGAGCGAGCAAACGGCCTCATCCTCTCCGGCATCAAGCCCCGACTGGTCGTACCACTGGAGCATTCGGCCGGCTGCTGGCTCGATGAGCTGCCGGCTGTCCGCTGGAGTCTGCGTACTACCCCAAACAAGTCAACCGGCTTCACTCCGTTCTTCCTTGTATATGGCGCCGAGGCCGTCATCCCAACTGACATCGAGTTCGACTCGCCTCGGGTCACCATGTACACGAAGGCGGAGGCCAAGGAAGCACGAGAAGACGGCGTCGACCTGCTGGAAGAAGGCAGGCTGTTAGCACTCAGCCGGTCCGCCATGTACCAGCAGGGTTTGCGCCGTTACCACAACCAGAAGGTCAAGCCAAGATCCTTCCAAGAGGGCGACCTTGTGCTCCGGCTGCTCCAGCGAACAGCCGGCCAGCACAAGCTCTCAGCCCCTTGGGAAGGCCCGTTCATCGTCAGCAAGGCGCTAGGCAACGACTCCTACTACCTGATCGACGCGCAAAAGCCAAAAGCACGCAAGAGGGATGATTCCGGCAAGGAGTCGGAACGACCATGGAACGCCAACCTCTTGAGAAGATTTTTCAGTTGAAAAGCAGTATGTATCATGCCACCCTTTTTTGTATTAAGTACAAGACAAACGGGCCCCCCCGAGGCGCACTCGGAGACTGCCCCCCTTTATCTATGAATGACGAGTGTCATACTCATGAATGTATTATTACATTTGATTTTCTGTCTGGCACCGGGTTCGACTAGTCGGCCCGGAGACTGGCCGCCTTAAGTTATATTAAAAGTTCTACCTAAAGTCAAACAAAGTAGTGTGCCGGCATCCGAGCCCTCTCTTGTTGGAAGTCGCAGCTCGAAGAACCGACTGTCCGACTCGCAAGAGCCAAAGGCAGAAAGGATACCCACACGAAAAATGGCTAAGGACTAACGAACTTATATAACGCAAAGACGGCGTCCAACCACGCCTACCGGCTGTCAAAACAGGCGGCTAGCCGGCTTCCCAGTCACTTCGCTAAAATCCAACAAAGCTAGAGTACTTGCCCTCCCAACTGGCCAAGCACTTCTCCAGCCACAGATTGCAGAGCAACTGTCCGGCTGGGAAGGCGGCAACCTAGGGAGGGCGGCAAAGGAAACAGCCAAAGGATGAAAAGCAAAGAACAAGGGAAAGCCAAACGCATGCATAATTATATTTACACATAAGGCCCCCAACAGGCCGGCAGTCAATATAGTTCGAATACACCCCCAGTGGGTGGAATTGTGCAAACTTAACAAAATACTGTTCCAAGAGTGGTAAAACAGGAAAATAGAGGCAGCAGACTAGACTAAGGGCGCAGTGTGGGAGCTGGGTTGGTTGGTGGAGACGGCACCGCCGGCTGGAGGAGTGGACGGCTGGCGGGTCTCGGCTTGATCATCGCCGGCTGCAGGCGGTGCACCCGCGCGTGCCTCGTTGCTGGAGGCACGGTCAAGCTGAGGCTGACCGGCCGCTCCACCATCTGGCCCGGCGTCTTCACCCTCCTCCTCCTCCTCTTCGCCCTCGTCGCTGGAGTCGATCTCCTCCACTGAGTCCTCGTCGTTTGCCGGGTTCAGCCCGAACCACTCCTCCGGCTGGGCAACGCCGTTGTCATCCACTTCAGGAGTGAAGACGCTGGTGTCGGTGTAGTCGGCAATCGCTGAAGCCCGCTGGATGATAGCCGGCCGCGCCGGCTCCAGCTCCGTGTCGGCCTCCTGCCGCCAGGTGGCCAGCTGGTCCAGACTTAGCTCAGGATACCAGGCCTTGGCGAACTCCAGCGCCCGCCTGGCGCCGGACCGAGCCGCCGAAGCCTTCCAGGCCTCGAAGCGGCCGACCGCCACCTCCAGCCAGTCGGCAGTCCGACTGGGGGTGCGGGGAATCGCCTCACCAGGCCAGAGAGCGGCCAACACCTGCGCCCCAACGCGCTGAAGCCGGCGGAGCATGCAATGAGCCGGCTGGAGGCGGGCCTGGATCGCCAAGAGCTGCTCCTCCAGCGACCGGCGAGCGTTTGCCGCGATCTCGGCGCCAGCCTGCCATCGTGCCTCGCGGTGGGCCTTGACGACCTGGTTGGCGGCGGTAGAGTAGCCAGGGAAGTACTCTGCGCAAGGAAGAAAGAGAAAGAAGAGAAAAACAACAAGTCAGAAAATGAGCTAAAACGGCAAGCGGCAAGCAAGGACGAAGAGGAAGGCGGCCTACCGTCAACCAAGTCTTCGATCTGGCCATAGCCGTTGATCAGCGTTTGCTTCGCTTCGGCCCAGCTGGCCGCCTCTGTCTCATACTCGGCTTGGAGGGCGGCCTCGCTGTCCTGCACCGCCTTCAGGGCCGCCTTGTGGCCCTTCTCCTGGTCGACCAACCTCTTGGCCAGGCGGTCACGCTCCTGTGCCAAGGCGGCAAGCTCGGCCTCCTTAGCACGGAGGGCGGCCTGAGCCCCGCCCAGCTATTCCCTCAGACTGGCATTGGCCGCTGCACGGATGGTAGAAAAGAAAGAAGCAATAAGGAAGAAGTTGTCAAGGAAGATCCGACCCAACTGCTCAGCAGTCGGCCCGAATCTCGGGGACTACAACCAGTGGGTGCGCTGACGCGCCCCCACATGAGATAAAAGACGAAGCACTTACCTCGGCTCTCAGATAGGTCAGCATTCCTCTGGGTCAGCTCCCGAGCCTAGGAGTTGAAGGCGGCCGCGCGGAGGTTGTGGCAGTCCTGCATGTCAGGCAGAGGAGCGAATGAGAACAGGAATAACAAAACAAGCCCCGCTAAGAAGTTCCAACCGCCTGCTCTGCAGCCGACTCGGAACTCGGGGACTACACCCAGTGGGTGCGCTGACGCGCCCCCACGGAAGAAACCAAGATCAAAAAAGCAAGAATAAGAAGACTAACCCGAATGGCCGCCCGCGTCGCAAGGAACTCGTCATTATATTTCCTCAGCGCCGCAGCCTGGGCCTGAAGCCGGTTCCGGACGTCCTGCGCTGCCACGTTCACCACAGCCGTCCCTCCACCCGGCATCCACCCCGAGCTGGCGTTGGCTGCCTCCATGTCCTGGGCCGACGAGCTGGAGCCCGCGGCCTTCTACGGCTCCGACGCGGCCTTCCCCGTGCGCTGGCGCAGTGGCGACTAGACCACCAGATCCGCCCTCGCGGCCGGCTCGCCCCCGGCCGATTGCGCAGGCGGCAAGTTAGACCGGCCGCCTTGGGTCGCCCTAGTCGGTGCGGCCGGTGCCGCCTCCCTCTCTGGGACGACGACGTCGTCCTCCCTCTCCAATCCCGGCTGGTCGCCGCCGGCTTCTTCTGGCGGGGGCCGCAGGCGCTGCGACGCGCAGAGGGGTGACGAGCAAGGCCCCCTCCGCCATCGCCGCAGCCTCCGCCTCCGCTTGGGCCTTGGCCGCTGCATCGGCGCGCGCCTTCGCCGCCTCCTCCTCCTGTGCCGCCTTGGCGGCAGCCGCCCTCAACTCCTCCGCCTCCCGCGCCTCCCGCGCGTTTTGCTCCGTCGCCGCCTGAAGCTCGGCACGGGGGTCTACGCGGCGGGCGGTGCTCCCGGATCCTCCTGGCGATCCAACGACGGAGGCGGCAGCAACCCGCTCGAGCGACAGTGGAGCCCTGATTTTTTGAGAAGCGACAAGGATTCAGAGATCACCAAAGAAAAGAAGAAAGAATGCACAAAGGAGTATACACTTACGCCGACACCGTCTGCGGCTGCTTCACCACCTTGCAGAAGCGGGCCGCCTTCGCGGCCGCCTCATCCCGCCTGGTCACCGCCGCCCCGCCCTTGGGCTTCTTCGGCCGACTGCCGAACAAGCCCGCCGCGGCACGACGCTTCTGCCCACCGCCCCGAGCAGGCGGCGCGGCGGAGGAACCCGCGCCATGGACAGACGCCGGCTGGCGGCGTGGGACGACTTCCGCCTCGTCGTCATTCGGCCAGACGTCGAAGCTGGCTCCGAGACCGGAGCCGCCTGCTTCGCCGCGACCTGTCTCGGTGTTGTCCTCCATGCCCGCCGCCCCCAAGTCGTAGTCCTCCAGGTCATGTTCCGCCCGGTCGGGGAGGAATCAGCGCTCCGTCTCCGACCCGGCTGCAGGTCGAAGGAGAGAGCTCTGCCAAGGCATGCCGACTGGTCAGAGACGGCCAGAAGGAATTCGGCAGCAAAACTAAGAAAAGAAAAGGAAATAGAAAGCATACCATGGGCGGAGGATGCGCACGGGAATATGGCTCCTTGCCAAACCGCCACTCTGCGGAGAGCTTGCAGTTCGCAAGATAATTCACCATGTGGGCCACCTCGTCATGCGGCATGTCCTTGGTCCACATCCGACTCGGATCGAGCTGGCCGCTCATCTAATAGATCAGGTGAGGGCGGCTCTGAAGCGGAAGCACCCGGCGCACGACGAAGGCGGCCGGCAAGTCGGACCCAGGCAGGCCCTCCGACTGGATCATCACCCGCAGTCGGGCGACGGCTGTGGCTCCAGCCGGCATCAGCGACGCGGCCCGATAGGACCAGTGGGGCCGCCTCCCAGCCGGCGGGCCGGCTACGTAAGCCGGCAAGTTGACATAGTCGCCTTGAGGGGCGACGTTCTTCACGTGGAAGTAGGAGTTCTGCCAGCGCTTCACCGACTGGATTAGCGTGATGACGGGGAAGGGGTTGTCGGCCGCCGGCCTCCGCATCGCGATGAAGGCGCCGCTCTGGGCCGGCACGCCCTGCATGCGGGTGCCCAGCTTAGATTGGAAGAACTCCCCCCAGAGCTCGATGGTGGGGAGAACGCCAAGAAAGCCTTCGCACAAGGTGACGAAGGCGAACAGCAGCACCACCGTGTTTGGAGTGAGGTGGTGCGGCTGGAGTTGATAGAAGTCGAGTAAGGAGCAGAAGAAAGCGCTCGCCGGCAAGCTGATGCCGCGCAGGAAATGCGAGCGGAAGACTACCCGCTCGCCTTCCTCCGGCTCCGGCGTGATCTCCCTCGCAGGCGCGAGGCGGACCCGCACTTGGTCCGCGCCGGGCAGCCGCCGCGTCTTGCGAAGGAACTCGATGTGGTCCATGTGCACGTTGGAGCCGTCCCAGTCCCCGCCGTACTGCATGATGGCGAGAAGCTAGCGAGGAAGAGTGCGGCGGCGGAGAAAGCACAGCCCTGCAGCGGCAGAGCTGCGGGGCGGAGTGAAGAATGGTGGGACGGCGCGGCGGCGAGGTGCTGCGGCGGGGGAAAGCAGAGAGAAGAAGATGGCGGAGAGGAGAGGAGCGTGCGAGCGTCTGCCGCTTCCCCTCCTCCCCCTACTTATAGCCTCGTGTGGCGAAGCCGAGGAGGCGAGGCGTGGGATTAACTGCGCCCACTCCCCCACGTCCTGCGATTATTGCACCCTAACGGCGTGCGGAAACCGTCGCCAGAAGACGTGCGGGCGGCCTCGGGCCGCAAAGAATCCGCGCCTGGGCCTAGGCATAGGAGTGGTGGGCCCTTGGCCTGCGGCGACGTCTTGTCGCGCGCGTGGGTTGTCAGGCTCTCTTCAGCCAGGGGACGCCACGTGGTTCGCAGGCGGCGAGCAGCCGGCCCACAGCCCGGCGCACGTGCCGACAGACTCCCGCCTTCCGACTTTAAAAATTTCGCCAAGAAAGCGCACCCAACCGAAGCCGGCTCCCAGCTGCTGGCTCGACAAGATAAGAAGCTGACCGAGCTTCTCAACCTCATCTCAACCTCGAAGCCCAACCAGCTTCGGGGACTACTGTCGGAGTAAATGGCCACGGGTAGCCAAACCGACTCCCCCTGACTCTATGAAAAATTATCAAGCCATTCAAGCCTTCAAGCGTACGAAGCATAGGGCCACTTTCCCCCGACCGGCTGTCCCCAAGGCCGACTCCCAGAAGCCGGCCGTGAAGAAAGACGACTCCCAGAAGGCGGCCCAGCCTCAGAAACCTCCCCCAAGAAAGATACGAGATAGCCGACTCCAGGGAGCCGGCCCCAAGAGGACCGACTCCCAGAAGCCGGCCATGAAGAGAGCCGACTCCCAGAAGCCGGCCATAAAGAAAGCCGGCCGAAACTGCACCTACTAAGGCCGTACCCACGTAACGGCGATAGGATGGGGCTGTTGGAAATATGCCCTAGAGGCAATAATAAATTGGTTATTATTATATTTCCTTATTCATGATAATCGTTTATTATCCATGCTAGAATTGTATTGATAGGAAACTCAGATACATGTGTGGATACATAGACAACACCATGTCCCTAGTAAGCCTCTAGTTGACTAGCTCGTTGATCAATAGATGGTTACGGTTTCCTGACCATGGACATTGGATGTCGTTGATAATGGGATCACATCATTAGGAGAATGATGTGATGGACAAGACCCAATCCTAAGCCAGGCACAAGATCGTGTAGTTCGTTTGCTAAGAGCTTTTCTAATGTCAAGTATCATTTCCTTAGACCATGAGATTGTGCAACTCCCGGATACCGTAGGAATGCTTTGGGTGTACCAAACGTCACAACATAACTGGGTGGCTATAAAGGTGCACTACAGGTATCTCCGAAAGTGTCTGTTGGGTTGGCACGAATCGAGACTGGGATTTGTCACTCCGTGTAAACGAGGAGGTATCTCTGGGCCCACTCGGTAGGACATCATCATTATGTGCACAATGTGACCAAGGAGTTGATCACGGGATGATGTGTTACGGAACGAGTAAAGAGACTTGCCGGTAACGAGATTGAACAAGGTATCGGGATACCGACGATCGAATCTCGGGCAAGTAACATACCAATAGACAAAGGGAATTGTATACGGGATTGATTGAATCCCCGACATCATGGTTCATCCGATGAGATCATCCTGGAACATGTGGGAGCCAACATGGGTATCCAGATCCCACTGTTGGTTATTGGCCGGAGAACGTCTCGGTCATGTCTGCATGGTTCCCGAACCCGTAGGGTCTACACACTTACGGTTCGATGACGCTAGGGTTATAGGGAATAGATATACGTGGTTACCGAATGTTGTTCGGAGTCCCGGATGAGATCCCGGACGTCACGACGAGTTCCGGAATGGTCCGGAGGTAAAGATTTATATATGGGAAGTCCTGTTTTGGTCACCGGAAAAGTTTTGGGTGCTATCGGTAACGTACCGGGACCACCGGGAAGGTCCCGGGGGTCCACCAGGTGGGGCCACCGGCCCCAGAGGGCTGCGTGGGGCAAGTGTGGGAAGGGACCAGCCCCTAGGTGGGCTGGTGCGCCTCCCACAAGGGGCCCAAGGCGCAGGGAAAAGGGGAAGGGGGAAACCCTAGGCTCAGATGGGCCTAAGGCCCACCTAGTGGTGCGCGCCCCCTCTCTCCCCCCTTGCCGCCCCCCTAGATGCATCTAGGGCTGGCCGCACCCCTTGGGGGGGACCCTAGATGGGGGCGCAGCCCCTCCCCCTCCCCTATATATAGTGGGGGTTTGGGGCTGCCTTAGAGATGAGAACATCTCCCTCATAGCGCAGCCCTACCCCTCTCCCTCCTCGTCTCTTGCGGTGCTTGGCGAAGCCCTGCTGGAGTACCGCGCTCCTCCACCACCACCACGCCGTCGTGCTGCTGCTGGACGGAGTCTTCCCCAACCTCTCCCTCTCTCCTTGCTGGATCAAGGCGTGGGAGATGTCACCGGGCTGCACGTGTGTTGAACGCGGAGGCGCCGTGGTTCGGCGCTTAGATCGGAATCAACCGCGATCTGAATCGCTAAGAGTACGACTCCTTCATCCGCGTTCTTGCAACGCTTCCGCTTCGCGATCTACAAGGGTATGTAGATGCACTCCCCTTCCCTCGTTGCTAGATTACTCCATAGATTGATCTTGGTGATGCGTAGAAAATTTTGAATTTCCGCTACGTTCCCCAACAGGGGCGTGGCCATAGTACAGCCCACTACCCCCGAATCCCGGAACGGGCATGGCCACAGGGCGCCGTACGGGCCAGCCATCCCCCGTCCGGCGCGGCACTGTAGCCATGTTGGCCTCGATGTCACCCACGACAGGTGCCAGTACGGCCCATGGGCGGCGGGCCCCTTTGCCAGAGACACATCTGAAGATGGCCCGGCCTCCTCTAGTCGGCCAAGGATGTGGCCGGCTCCCCATAGCCGGCTACCTCCCTCCCTCGAAGCATGCGCCCCATTAAGGAGACAAGACAAGGTAAGGCTATAGTGAGAGCTCGCGAGGCGGCGACACTGTAGCCACGCTTACCTCGACAAAGCCCTCGTCATCAGAGGCGAGGCAACAGTAACCAGCCGCCAACAAAGCCCCCATACGGTGGGGTCGGCGTGCCGGCCAAGAAGCCGGCAGCCGGTGGGACCCACCAGTCGGCGGGCCCCAATGACTGGCGGAGAAGCCGGCGAGCATAGACGCTGACGGCTGGGACCCGCGCCCAGCCGGATTACCATTGTACCCCTGGGGGGTAGGCCTATATAAACCCCCCGGGACACCCATGCAAAGGGTTGATCTCATAGAGTTTCATACACCACATAGAGAGAAAAAGAGAGCTAGCCTTGCCCTCCTTCTTCCTCTAGCCAGACAACTCAAGGAGCACTTGTAGCTACTCATATTGACTTAGTGATCATGCGGAGACCCCGTAGAGCAGGACTAGGGGTGTTATCTCCACGGAGAGCCCCGAACCTGGGTAAGATTCGCCGGCGTGCATGTCTTCACCTCATCCCGTTTCCAGGCACCGGCGACGTCTTACTGGCTCCCACAATGATAAGCCACCCGTTGGCATATGTCGCACCTACCACCCGACACAGCTTGTTAGTTTCTTCAGAGGTAGGCATTTGTATTCAAAAAACTGCCACTTCGGATCTTGCGTCGCAACTAAAACAGCCAGGAGCGCATTAGTAGGCTAGGTAGTGATCGATCGGTAACTTGTAAACACTGAGCGAACAGATATAAGGAACTGTTAATGCATCTCAATGATTCACAGATCATATACAAATATGTAGCTCCAAAAGCAAAGATCAGCCACAACTAAAACCAACTAGTACGATTCCCATACATAAGATCAACATGTTAATGCATCTCAATGATTCACAGATCATATACAAATATGTAGCTCCAAAAGCAAAGATCTAGAAAAAACATATGTTCTTCCTACTAACATGGATGCTTCTCTTGGCCAACATTCAGTACAGACTGAATGACAAATTTGTTTGTGAAGTCTACAATTCCTCTTGCAAACGTAAGTGGTTTCACCAACAGCTGGAACCATGGGAATGAACCACACATGATGGAGGAACATCCACTGCAATATGATTTGGTCTTCTCTTGATCACATGGCGAGACTATTTTTGGAATACAAACTTTAACTTAGGCAAAATGATGCCCATTTTATAATCAGACCAAAGCAATGAAGCACCTAGTGTTGGCCCATAAATAGTACAGTACTACTTTTCTGCCGTCCATGAAGTGACTATCCAATCTTTCTGTGTCTATTTTCAAATGGCACTGCATGCAGTGACTATACTATTCTCTTGTGCAGTTCAACCAAAATTGCGGTCACTTTGTGTGTTTGCTAAATAGCAACGGGCAGACATCTCTTTCTGCACAAATATCAAGCGGCTAGTAAACATATACCCCACCTTGTATTTTCAGTTTAAACATGTCTCTTCCGCTTAGATCTGTCATGTTTTGCACTCGACAATTTGATACAGTCATGTTTTGCCCTGGACAATTTCATACTGAATTGATTTGCTTATTCAGAGCAGAAATATAGCCCCTATTCTTCATTAGACCAAGGATATCCATGTTCGCAGTGATGGAAGAGGTGAAATCGATACAACCGAAATTGAGCATCCAGTCATTGAATCATGTCCTGCACCTCCAATGTAGGTCCACCCTGCCAATAAATTCACATGCAAACCACTAGTATTACTATCTAATGACAGTACAAAAAGAGTAGCAAGATAGTAGCAAACCATGTACCTTCTTAATGAACAGCTCATAGTGCCACCAATGGGATATCAAGGTTTGGGAGAAAACATGCTCCTAATGTTGAACCAGTTGGACTTTTTGTGCAGTTCCACTAAACTCGAGCATCCCTGTTTGCATAGATATTGAAAGTGTGATTACTATAAAAGTGGCACTAGTTGAAGCATAGACTCACAAATATAAGCATTCCAATTTCTTAATGGGAAAAGGTAGCAAGACTGTTTCTAACCACCTTTTTGAAGGAATAAATAAGGCAACAGAGGCTGATGTCAGAAAGGCATATATAGTTCTTTCTGAAAGAATGATCGATTCCTGACCTTTCCTCTTCTTTTAAGCATATTTTGTGCAGTTCAACTAAAATAAAATGCCATCACCGCCTTGACAATTTAGTGACACTGTACAAAAGGAAATGACTTAACATTACATCATGATGTCAGGTTTGTAGTCGACAGGCATTAGAGACAAACTTACAGACCTCCTCCGATAACATAATGAACATTAATTTTAACAAAGGTGTGACTAGCTTTACCAGGATAATTTGAGTGAACTCTACACCCTCTGTTCCTTAATATAAGAGGTTTTTGCGGTTCAATTTAAAGTACCCAAACGTCTACTAGTATTTAGAAAAACAGATAGTAGTTTTCTTGAGCACATATCTGGGAAAGCTTGCCACCCTTTATTTATGTCCATACGCTAATGCAACACCATTCGAAATTTCGAATACTACAAATATACACTAATACAGTGGCTAGTGCAACAGTAGAGTAGTTATTTTATTACAGGGTACAGTACAATGGTTTTACTAAACATATTTCAATTAACTCTGGCACTGGAAGATTTCTATAAGAATTAACAATACAAAATGTAAAGGTAACACGTTTCAGCATTGGTATACTAGCTGTGCATGAGCATTAAACCAAATACAAAAGTCTGAAGGTAACTAGCATTATTAACTAATGACAGTATAAAAAAATTGCAAACCATGTACCTCCAAGGTAAATATCATTTCGAACTCAGGGGGGGGGCCTTAAAAATTGCTATCCCAATCTTGATAATCGATCAAACATAAAAACTTGATCGAACAAATCAAGAGAACAGCCGGAGGAGGAGGTGCCCACTCTTAACCTTTCCTCTTGTCTTCATAATTTTTTGTGCAGTTTAACCAAAATAAAATGACATCAGCGCCTTGGCATTTTGGTGACACTGTACAAAAAAATTAACTTATCTCATGAAAGTGAGGTATGTAATCTATAAGCATTAACAGTGTAAAAATCTGAAGGTGGTAACAAGTTTCATCGTTGGTATACTGGCTGTGCAACATCATTAGAATGCCTTAGTTGAAAAATCTTTAATACATCCACAATCAACAGCTAACCCTGAAATAATCCAGTGACATTAAATGGCATTGCTTAAATTTATCGGTGGCATTAGACTGAGTGCGGCATTAGTTAAATGTGGCATCACTTTAGCAGTAGCGTTGCTTGACTTGACTGCTGGCGCACCAGTACAATGTACCTCCACGGATGCATAGAGTGGTGAGGGAGGTATGGTTGCCCAGAGCAACAAATATCCAGGCAGCATATGTGGATTACGTCCCATTTTTGTTATGTTTAGCCACCTTTTTCCTATGTGAGGACAACAAACCGATCGACCTGGTCATTCTCTATTGCGTTGTCATGCCTTTCTACCCTTCTTCAACCAAGAGACACGAGACTCGTTCCTTAGCTACTGATTTTTTCCTTCTCAACCTAGATGCGGGTTCGATGCCTACTCTCTTGGACAGTACAGTCTCCCTTCCTTTCCTTATTCAACCCAGACATGGATTAGTCTGCATGAAGTAGGGTTTCCTTTAATAGTGAAATTAAGGTTTTCGTCTGCGTGACCAGCAGAGCAGAGGATAGCAAATTGGGAAGATGGTGGAGTGGAAAAAGATCCACATGAAGCGACATGGCAGATGGGGCAATAGAACAAGGGTATGGTTCGAAAAGAGGTAGCATACCTAAGGGTCAGCGGGAAGTGGCTTCGCTCGTGGTCATCGTCCTCCACACGCACTACGACAGCGAGCTTGGGGACGGATACCATCCCGCGCGGGCGCTAGGTCTGAGAGGACGGCCTTGTCGTCAGTGCATGACCTCGCTCGCCGACAACGAGTGCGTCAACACCTTTTCTTCCCCGGCGGATCTATGACCACCGGTGAGGAAGGAGAGAGAGGCCGTCTTTTTTAGATCTGGAGAGAGGGTGATAGTGTGAGAAGCAAGTGGGCAGCCCTTAGCAAGAAAGCTCTGAAGCTCCAGCCTATATATCTTTTTTATACTACTAGTACTAGAGGTGGAGTAGTGGTAGAGTAGTTTATATTTTCTCTGCAAACAGTACCAGTTAGTCATGCTTCAAAACTGAACGGCACGCCATTAAAAAAATAAAGTCGAGAAATAATGCGGCACCTCGGGCCAACGCGGCCAGATCGCATTTTGCACGAGAAATTACACACGATGTTTCGTTGACATGTGGTCCCGTTCCAACATGTCAGTGAGACGACGACGAGTCCTTTTGTACAATTTCTGAAAGGACGTGTAGGCCGGGGCGCCTCTTCATGTACCGTGGCAAACTGGCAACCGTCCACCGACTCTTCGCCTTTCCCTCTCGATTTGGAACTGCTGTCGCACGCTCTTCCTACCTCCTCCATTTGCCTTCACCCTTCCTTCTGCCATTGTTCGATCGTCTTCTCCATGGAGGGAACAAGCCGGAAACGACCCCGTTATTCTTGCCCCGATCTGAAAGATGACGTGGTGGGGGAACTCATTGATCGGTGCGACATCATCACCTCGGCTAGCATGGCAGGTTCGTTCAAGCCCATTCTCGACTCAACTAATAACATCATTACAAGGAACCCAAGGGTCCAGGAGCGGTTAGATCTCCCTTTCTTCTTTGCTATAAGCCTGTTCGCATGGGCGCGGACAACGGAGGCCTCGCCTTGTGCAAGTTGATGCCGCTTGATAATGATACGTGTGATGTCAAGATGCCATCGCTTAAGGGTAAGTCCTGGGCTGGCACAAATGGAGATTGGGTTGTTTATATTGGGTACAATTGCGAGTGGGAACTTGTGAATGTGTACACTCGTCAGCGGATTCCACTTCCAAAAATCTCCGAGTGCCCTGAGGTTGAGCACACAGATGATCTACGTACGTTCTAATACGATCATGGTGACTATCGTCTACTGAAGATAGCAATTTGTCGAGTTCCCGACCGCTCTTGGAATTACAAGAACTATCAAGTTGTTGCTATCTTCGACAAGCTTGTTGCCGTCCTTCATGGTTTGACTGGATGGATATTGCTCAAAAATCAGTTTCTATACACGGATGTGTACTGTGATGCAATTGAATACGAGGATCTTGTGTTTTCCGCCACCACTCGTGGCACTGTTTTTGCATGGGATCCTCGTAGTTTCGGTACGTTTGTCTTCCACCGTAATTATAATTGTTTCATCCACATGGATGCGGGTTAGCAAGTTTCCCTTTACTAATTAACCTTCTTCTTGTGTTTCCAAGGTCATGTGAACATTCCACCACCTATACTTGAAAAATTTTATAAACAAGGGGGAGATGACAATGGTGATGATCACGAGCATGAGGAGCAGAACTTATATACTCAGTGGCGCCTGGCAACTAATTCCGATGGATCACCTCTTCTTGTCTGTATACAGTGCACTCAGACTGTTACTACTGAGGAAGCAGGTGTTGTCTCCCATGGTCGCCCTCTCCTGACCTATTCCAACAACCGTTGCATGGTATTCAGGACGGATACTAGTGTGCTAGCGCAAACACCTTCTCCCTGGTTCAGTATTGATAGTCTTGGAACAAACTCGCTCTTCCTTGGACCAAACTATCTAATGATGGTGAAAGGCGATCCAGCTGCTGTTGACACAACATTACTACCATTTATGAGAAGCAACTGTATCTATACCTCGGACATTTCGGTGGTTCCCTACCCTGGTCCTGATATATGCCGCTTCAGCCTGGATGATCAGTCCTGCGTTGCTCTCGATATTGACAATAGCTGGCCCTTCCCAGAGCACCTATGGTTCAAAGCAAGCGTTTCCAACGCCGAGGATTGGTTGAGTTGAAGTTCATTTCATTGCTTGTTATTTGTTGTGTGATGAAAAATTTAGTATTTGCTAGAATGTTTTGTTGGAAATAATCTATAATCCAACATGTATCCTCGTTGTCGTTGTGTGTTGATGACTTGTTGTATTTAATGAATGGTACATTTCAATTGCGAATGCATGTCATAGACTCAATTTATGAATGGTTTTTGAGTCACTTCTTGGAGTGTGAGTACCGTAGTAGTATAGCCAGCATCCGGTTAGTATATGAAGTTGCCACATCACATAGAGCCAACCTAATATTGGAGTATGCTAGCCCTCCACCGGCGCGCTGCTTCAAATGGCGGAGGAAGTGAGAGGTCGCGTCACCTTGTGTCCAGATCTGAGATGCCACGTGTACCAGATGAATGACTCCAAGTTCAACCACCGTGATGTTAGGTGCGAGCCCAGGAACACTGTTGGAGAGACCCCCCTCATAATTTTCCTACATTGGTCGTTTGATTCATAGGATAGAATGCTATAGGATTTTTTTCCTATGTAATCATCTTTTAATTGGCAATCTAGCATCCACTCCAACTTTTGTTTCACTTCCTTTGTTCCTACGAAGAGAGTACTTGCTCTAAATGATGTGCCGCTGCAAGAGCCGCCTATATTTATTAACCATGCTCTAAAAAGGTGGACCAGCTTTGGCTATAGTAGTACTGTACTAGGTTAGTAGGTGACCTTGCGCTTGGCTCTTCTCCTCTTCCGGAAGTCGAACAATAATGATGGTACTACAGTAGTACTTCTGGCAATCTGACACCAAATGAACTGCTGCACGTCCACCGCTTGTAAGCAAAAGTTTCTCCTCGTGCTGCGAGCCACCGCGCACGCGTTGGCGACGGAGAAGGCGTAGTAAGCAAGCTTCTCGTCGTTCTGCGAGTTGACGGGACACATCAAAGTTATTTATTAGTACTCTCTTCAAAAAGGGCCGACCATGTCCATGGCTACCATCCCGTGCTCTGTCATTGAGTACATGCACTATTCACATATCTTTTTTTCATCATTGATTTTTTGGTACATGGAAATACATCACCAAAATTTTGACTAGAAAAGCAAGACCAAAGAAAACAAGAACCACAAGAATACATTTTAGAAGATATCCAACTTCCATAACTGCTCCTGTAAGTTGGATTAGTGCCTTCTCAATGCATTCATTGTTGATCTGCGGAGGCTCGATCTTGCGTGCTTCTTTGTTCTTCGAGTGTAAAGAAGTAGACGTGTCTAGCCTCTATTCTATCAACAAGTGCACTAGTCTCATCTCTAGCCTCTATGCTAGCTAAATTTCTAGAACATCTACTAAATTGTGCTCTATCAATATATCATTGTACTCTTCTTCCCAATACCAAAACTTGCATCCATTCTACACAATAAAATTTTAAGTTAGCACAACTAGTCTAATCCGAGAGCACAACCGAAGATTTGGTCGAGTTCTTCCTCCTTTTGCCGACACGTGGGACATCCAGCATCCAGGTCGTGTCATGCAAGAAAATAGAGTGGTAGGTGAAGCCACGTGATGTGCATCTTGGGTTAAACTGTAAATAGAATCTTACTACTCTTGAGTAACTCCAAAAGCGGCCACCGAAGATCTTTATTGGATTTGTTTTTCATCACCAGCATGTCGAGGTGAAAGATGTGCAGGTTCAGTGGGTCCTCTTGCGTTTTCACTGACATGTGGGACCGCATATGAGCAAACAGATGATGGGCTCCGTGCGTCTGCTGGCTGGCTGAGAAGAGAGATAGAGGAGGGCCGAGCACGGACTCCAGGAAATTTGTTCTACGTACTCGATATAGTGGAGTAACCAGCACCTCGATATAGTGAGGTGGCATGGGCCATAACTAGCATTCATGTCTAGCAGTACGGCACACGCCACCCACACGAGTCCCATCTGACACCAATTTTCTTGGAGTCCGTGCTAGCTACAACCATCTCTTCTCCCTCCTGTTTTCTCAGCCATCGTGCGGTGGGCGGGGTGGGGGTTTGCCGATAGTCGGTTTGCTCAACTGCGGTCCCACTTGTAAGTGAAAATGCAACACAGGACGCATTCCCCCTTGAGCGGCATGCCGGACAAACCGTGTGGGGGTGCGACGCGAACATGGCAGGCTTTTCCTTTTGAACTTGTAACTTGTAAAATTTGGTTCTGCTCCATGGGGCGACCGATAGATAGAAATAACGATTTTCCCTAGAGTAATGAGAAGTTTGGTTCTGGCACGGTTCATGCATGGAGTACGTAGGAAAATTATGAAGTTGATGCGAAAGGTAAGATAATTACTAGTAGTACCATATACTACTACATGGATTTGACGGGAAGATAAAGATACATACGGATCCATCAATGACATCCTCACGCCCTAGTGCACCGGGTCACCAACCGACGTGTGAGGAGCAGCGGCGTTGGCGGCAAGCTCAACGTGCTTCTAAACAATGCCATCCAAGGTTGCCCTGCGGTCCAAGAAGGCCAGCGTCCTATCGTCCTCCTCTTGCATGTAGTAGTCCTTGTGGACGATTTGCGCGTAGACGTGGGTGATTATGTCGATGGTGTCTTGCTGCGCCAGGCGCTGCGCGGCGAGCGCGACCTCGAGGTGGACATTCTCCGGCGCGACGGCGGGTAGTCGCAGGGCCACCAGTGCGTCGAAGAGGTTGTCACCATAGAGGCTGTTGAGGGTGGCAGGCATCGCAGAGCCTGGGCGCGTGGGCTGGAGGCGTACGTCAAGGTCGTCCGCGAGCTTCTTGACGACGGTGAACTTGTCGAGGAAGCCGACGAGGACCTCGTCGAACAAGGAGACAAAGCTGTCGTCCAAGCGGCCCCTCGCCCTGGCGGCCTCAAGCACTACCTGGAGACATTCCTCGGTGCCAGGATGCAGGCCGGCATCGTGGACCATCTGGCACAGCCGGCTGATGCTCGCGCTCATCGCCTCCATGGGTCTAGCTTCTAGTCAACTGATCTTGCGATTGGAGTGATCACTCTTGCCCTTAGGTGCGTAGGTGCGTAGGATTTCGTAGATTGGACTGGCGGGAGCCTTTATATGAGAAGTGCAGACTGCGTTGAATTCACGTGCGTGTTGGCCATCTACTCCTCGCCCCTCTACTGCACATGCCTTTGGCTGTATGACAGGTTGGCCAGCTACCCGTTGGACCCACGTGTCATACACCCAAAGGCAGGTGCAGTAAGAAGACGGCGAGTCCTTTTGTACAATTTCCGAAAGGACGTGTAGGCCGGGGCGCCTCTTCATGTACCGTGGCAAACTGGCAACCGTCCACCAACTCTTCGCCTTTCCCTCTCAATTTGGAACTGTTGTCGCACGATTGATCGTATTTGAACATACGTAGATCATCTGTGTGCTCAACCTCAGGGCACTCTACACCGTCGAGGCGTAGACGTGGATGTGCAGGTCGACGGTTTCTTGCATGGCGAGGCGCTGCGCGGCGAGCGCGGCCTCGAGGTGCACATTCCTCGTCGCGACCTCTGGCACCTGCAGGGCCACCAGGGCTTGAAAGAGTTCGTCACCATGGAGGCCGATGAGGGTGGCAGGCAATGAGGAGCCTAGGCGCGCGGGCTGGAGAAGTACGGCAAGGTCGTCTGCGCGCTTCTTGACGGCGGTGAACTTGCGGATGGAGTTGACCATCATGTCGTCCATGCGAGAGGCGAAGCCGGCGTCGGCAAGGGCTACGATGCCTGCGGTCGCCAGCACTGTCTGGAAACACTGCGCGGTGCGGGGCCGCAGGCCGGCGCCTTGGATGATTTGGCACAACCGACTGCCGCTCGCGTCCATCGCCTCCATAGGTGCTTGTGGCTTCTGGTCACTTGGTCTTGGATTGGAGTGAGCAGTGTTGCGCAGAGACTTGGGAGTAGATGGATTGGAGTGGTGGGGCGCCTTTATTATATGAGAGTCCAAACTCTGTTGCATTCACATCGTTCTGGCTCTATTCTGCTTTTCCAATTAATTCTCTCTGCATGTAATTGAGGATGCATCATTGACCGTTCAACGTCTCGGGAACCGCTACCCTCTCCCTCCTTGGCATTCAAGCACCTATGGACCCGTCGACGACGAGGTGCCTATGGTGACTTCGGAAATTTCAAGATGATAGTGCCGTGCGTGTGTGCGTTCATAGGGGTGAGTGTATGCGCGTGTATATGAGCGCTTGCGTCTGTACTGTGTAAAAAACGTAAATGCATGTCAAAAAGAGACTAGTCAGTATACTCAATATTGTGCACCTCGGAGAGGAAAATGATAGAACTAGTACGTATTTATTTACGGTGCAGATTCACTCATTTTGATCCATATGTACTCCGTCTCGGTGTAGTCTAGTCACTTGTTGAAATCTCTAGAAGGGCAAATACTCCTTTCTGGTTTACAGGGCTATACTAGCAAGTAGTTGTACGTACTAGTACAATAGTGGGCTCACATAGCAATTTTGTCTCATGCAAGAGCCTGGCTATATGCGTGCTCCAATGTTCGCAACTGCAATGTTCGGTTTGCGCTTGGCTCTTTGCCTCTTCGAGAAGACGAACAATGATGTTACTACTACTGCTTCTATAGTGTCGAATCCACTGCTGCATGTCCGTCCACCGCGAGCGGGACGGATAGCTTGTTGTAGAAGTACTACTAAGCAAAAGCATGTCCTCGTTTGCGAGCAACCGCGCGCATGGGTGAGGGAGAAGGCGTGTAGTAAAATCAAGCTTCTCATCGTTGTACGAGTTGACGTGACACATCATAGCACTGGCCCCACATGCTTGCCTCTAAACTTGGCTGAAAGACCCGCAGTGTACAATATATTTGCTGCAACCTCTAACATTTACCCACCACAAATTAAAATATATGTGGGCGTATGCATCGTTCTGATGCAGAGGCCGGGGAGTCCCCCCTTTTCGAAAAAAAACAAATTAAAATATATATTCCTGTCTTGACCAGATGAGCGTGCAAACTACAATCACCAGGGTGTCAGGTAGGGCCAGAAGACTATTTTAATTTTTTTTAAACTTCGAGACGGCCACATAGCATGGAGCCGACCCCAACGATTTTAAGATTACAGGCACGGTACACGCTATCCTAGACTACTCTACACATGAAACTGCCACACGAGTGTCCGGGCTGCGCTTGGCTCTTCGCCTCTTCGGGAAGTCGAACAATGATGGAGTACTACTGCACTGGAGGAGTACTACAGTACGCTTCTGGCCATCTGACACCGATTGAACTGATGCATGATCACCGCGTGTGGGAGGGAGAGCGTGTAGCGAAAGCTTCTCCTAGTCTTGCCAGCCACCACGCTCATGGGCGAGGGAGGGACGCTCCTGCCTTTGCGTGTATGACAGGTGGGCCCGACAGGTGTGTGGCCAACTTGTCATACAGCCAAAGGCAGGTGCAGTTAAGTCCGCGAGGGAGAGGATAATCAAACTTCTCGTTGATGTACGAGTTGACGCGACACATCAAAGCACTGCACTCGATATATTTCAATAATTTGCGTTTACCGATGCATTAATTACAACGCATGCATGCATGTCGTGACTCTCCTTTTGATACTTGCATGTGTTGATTTAATGCACCTTGAAGTAGTATAAAATATGTGACGGTAAAGCTTTGTAATACCCCGGCCCAAGTCGAGAGATGGTTGTGCACGAGGAGGGCGAGATCATGCAGACCGAACAGGACCCGACGATGGAGCTCTCTAAGGTCTCGATGGACCTCACCGTGCTCCACTGCCCCTTGTGCCTCCGCCCCTCGACGCCTCCAGTGTATGAGGTTCGAATACACCTTGTCCATTCGGCTGATTGAGCAAGGTGCAGGTTTCTTGATTGATGTGTTGTTCGATTGATTTCTGCAGTGCAAGGGAGGGCACCTGGCCTGCGCGGACTGCCGCGTCCTTATATATTCATCAGTCTTGCTATAAGTCGCAGTAGATGCTATATAGGTCCGTCGGATCTTACATCAAGATCCGTGCTTTCAGATTTTCTTTTTTCTCTCTTAAATCTCAGTCGAGTGAGACATAGCCACGCCATTAAATAGAGGCTCAGGCGCCATTAATGGAGACCTTGGGAGAGAGGTGGACGGCAGATGGAGGTCAAAGGGCTCTCCTCCCGATAAGCACGCGCAGGGGTCTGATCACATGCCTCTCATACTCAAATAGCTACCCTGCATGGCGCCTCCTAGCTAATAAAAGATGGGGACGCGTGGTGGCACGTAAATGGTACTAGTAAGTAGAACGCCCACAGTTTCAATAATACTTGTGTTTTCGATTGTAACGTGACAGCACTTGTTCCAAAATGACTTTGTTGATTGTTAATGTGTGCGCCTTTGCAAATCGGACTGCAAATTTACCACATCATGTTGGTGCCATGTCATGGCACCAAGCCAAGTTTCATTATTTTCATGCGTGTTTTGGATTTACAGGAATGAAAAAACTAAGTTTCTCAATGTTTCCAACCCAGCCACGACGCCCAGAATTTTGAATTTCATTCCCATTTCTTGCATGGAACCTAGAAATTTACCCGAGGACACACATGTGATTTTTCAACCAACTTTGGTGCACTGGAACATGTGCTTGTATTTCAAATTTGAATTATGCACACAAAGGTGACACGTTCCCTCCCAGAACCACGAGCCTTCTTGAGAGAGGCTCCGTTTTGCAAGAAGCTTATACCAAAATTTGTTCCTATTCGGCCAATTTTTTTACCACGGCATGGTACTACCATGACATGACACCATGCCAAGTTTCATGATTTTAAAACCAAGTTTCTCAATGTTCTCGACCGAGCCACGATGCCCGGATGTTTGAATTTTATTCTCATTTTTTGCGTGGGACCTACTCCCTCCTTCCATCTATATAGGGCCTAATGTGTTTTTCAAGACAGCCTTTCACTATTGACAAGATTAATAGCACATGAGATGTATACTATGAAAATTATATTATTGGAAGCACCTTTGACATACAAATTTGAAGGTATGCTTTGTGTAAGTTGCATGTCATATATTATTGCTCTAGCGTTTGGTCAAAGTTAGCCTCGCAAAATGCATTAGGACCTATATAGATGGAAGGAGGGAGTAGAAATTCACCCGAGGACACAAATGTGATTTTTCAACCAACTTTGGTGCACGGGAGCATGTGCTTGTAGTTCAAATTTGAATTATGCACATTAAATGACCAAAACTCAATTAATGTGTAAATAAGGCTAAACGAAGCCGGAATAATTCCAAAATTTAACAGGGCACTCATGTAGTTCTATGTTGCCTTTGTAAATAAACTCAAGGGGGACAACGTATATCGTTTTGCACTCAAAGGTGGCACGTTCCCTCTCAGAACCACGAGCCTTCTTGAGAAAAGCTTCGGTTTGCAAGAAGCTTATACCAAAATCTGTTCCTATTCGGCCAATTTTTTTACCATAACATGGTAGTACCATGACATGACATCCATGCCAGGTTTCATGATTTTCAGACGTGTTCTGGATCTACAAGAATTTTAAAACCAAGTTTCTCAATGTTCTCGGCCGAGCCACGATGCCCAGATGTTTTAATTTTATTCTCATTTCTTGCATGGGACCTAGAAATTCACCCGAGGAAACAAATGCAATTTTTCAACCAACTTTGGTGCACGAGAGCATGTGCTTGTAGTTCAAATTTGACTTATGCACATTAAATGACCAGAAACTCAATTAATGTATAAAAAATGACAAACGAACCCGGAATAATTCCAAAATTTAACAGGGCACTAATGTAGTTCTATGTTGCCTTCGTTAAGAAACTCAAGGGGGGGGCAGCGTATATCGTTTCACACTCAAAGGTGGCACGTTCCCTCTTAGAACCACGAGCTTCCAAATCGGCCCAATTTTTTACCACAACATGTTAGTGCCATGACATGACACCATGCCAAGTTTCATGATTTCCAGGCAAGTTTTGGATTTACATGAATTTAAAATCAAAGTTTCTCGATGTTCTCGGCCGAGTCATGACGCCCAGATGTTTGAATTTCATTCTCATTTCTTCCATGGGACCTAGAAATTCAACCAAGGACACACATGTGATTTTTCAACCCACTTTGGTGCACCGGAGCATGTGCATGCAATTCATATTTAGATTATGCACATTAAAAGTCCAGAAACACAATTAAAGTATAAAAAGGCCAAATGAACCCGAAATAATTCCAAAATTTAACAGGGCACTCATATAGTTCTATGTTGCCTCTGTAAATAAAATCAGGGGGGAGGCAGCATATATCATTTCGCACACAAAGGTGACATGTTCCCTCTCGGAACCACGAGGCTTGTTGAGAGAATCTCCGGTTTTGCAAGAGGCTTATACCAAAACTTGTCCCAATTCAGCCAAAAATTATACGTATGAAAACAGGGTTTAGATTATCCCAAACATCTCGCTACCTAGACCAATAATGTACTATGATTTGAATTCAACATAAAATGGATACAAATATTTGAATTGGAGAGCGTATGGTACATGTAGTTCATAGTGAAATATGATTACTGCTATATGTATGTTTTTTGTTATCAAGATAATATTTAAATTATTGTATAACTTGACAACAATCATATTCAAATAAGGAAAATTGATTCAAATTTAGTCCATATGGTAGACGACAATATATATGTTCACATGGTGGAGTAAAATGTTCATATATGATGGAAGATCAAAATGTACGACTACATCAATTATAAACCGCAAGGTCACCTAACGATATATTCGAATTCAACATAACGTGGATTCAAAAATTGAAATTCGAGATCATGGCATTTGTAATCATATAAAAAGGGACATTACTCTTTCTTTGGTGGGAATTGATTTGTTTTTTGTTGTTGTTGAGGGAAGTGCGAATTGATTTGGTACTGTGCAGGGTAATCTTGTTCTCCCGATTTTTTTTACATTTTTCTTGTAGTTTTTTCAATGGCATCTATAGCAATATAGTAAAAGGGGACATGACTCTCTTGTGTCTTGTATGAATTGTTTTTTTTACACGTTAAGTTTGTTCTGCCGAACAAGGAATCCGCACCTTGTTATCCCGATATTTTCAAGCTCGAGTATCTTTTGTCTCACCTGCTTTGAAACTCCCGCTTCTTCAACCCGCGCCGCGCCTTGTTATCCCGAAATTTGGACGCGCGCAAGAACTCCCTCCTCATCCGAAATCGCTCCCGCAGCCCAGACACGCGAAATCCCCCTTCTACCCCTCAGCCGGAAATGAAGCTCCACATCGTGGTGTCAAAACCGGTGGGGGTACGCTGGTAACTTACCCTACATTTCGGACAAGCGCGTCCCTAAGCTTGGCTCCCCCTCCCCCTTCGCCCCCCCCCCATTCGTACACCGAGGCCGCCAAAACCCGCGAAACCCCACGCTCCTCCGTCGGCCTCCCGACCGCTGCCCAGCCAGAGACTCTTCCCCGACTACGTCGTCCACCGCAACAGCTCGCCGTCCCTCATCCACTGCACCGAATGAGGATCCGTTGTCGATCTCGTCGTCCCGCCGGATCAGCCGCCCCGTCCTCCACCTCCAAGGAGCTGCCCCGACGTTCGCCTCGTCTATCGCTCCACCTCAATCCCCACAGCGCCGTCTTGACCTGCCCCACTGGAACCGCAACACCCTCACCAATTCCTCTGATGAAGCCGAGGCCAACTCTGCGCCACCAAGGAGGTTCTGCACTCACCGCTGCATTTTATCTTTTATTCGATCTCACGGGGATGCCGGTGCTCGATACCGAGCAGACATGGCGTGTCTCCATCGACGGCGCCGTCGCCGGCCACATCATCCACGGCGTCTCTCCCCCATGTTGTTGCTTCCTCGACGGCGACTTCCACAACGACACTAGCTGCAGCTGCTCCGGCTCTCGCTCGCGCTGCGGCTCTGTTCTTGTTGTCGGTCGCGCTGCTGCACTGCTCCTGCTTTCGTTCGTGTTGCTGCTCTGCTCTTGCTCTCGCTTGCACTGCTGCTGCTGCTGCACGACCTCCGGCAGCTACAGGAGTTGCTGCTTTAGCACTCGCTCGCGGTGCTACTGCACGACTTGCTCTCTGCTAGTGCGTTCCCTGCTTGAGCATCTGCCGATTTAGATCACTGCTTCTCTGCTACTAGTGCTCGAACACCCTAAACATCTATTGCAATGCTCTGTTACTAGTTCAATCAGTTTCGACAGTAAAATTCAGTCTCGACTGTGAAGTTCATTTTCTTCAGTTAAGTTCAGAGTGAACAGTACTTACAGCATCTGTCGGAGCGGCTGTGGCGCGGCTTATGCGTTTTACATCTAGCACTTTTCGGTGATGTATTTTACATCATCTATTGCAGATGATATTAGGGTCCCACTTCAGATTAACGTTGTCTGTCTTGTCATGCTTCAGCCTCGTCGCCGTACACCTTAGCGGAGCTGCTCCAACGACGGAACCGTCCATCACAGCGGAGCAGTACCCTCGGCGCCGTTTCCAGAGGCCTCGGATCTTCTTCCCTGCCTCCGACAGTCACACCAGCATCATCACCATCGTCCACGTCCAACCCAATGATGCTGAGGTCCACAAGGCTATGCCAAAGAGGTTGTACACTCGTCGCATCACTTTGTTTCTCCATTCCTCTGTTCTTCCAATTCATGTGAGCCAAACACCCAGGTTGACTGAAATCCTATGTTTCCAAATGCTCTGCTTTGCACGTGCATTCCTATCCTATTCCTGTGTTTTTCCTGTCCCTGCGTTTATAGAATCCTCCAATTCTAAGGAGCCCTTACAGATTTACTTCATTTTCAGATAGGCGTCAAAGAAAACTCTGTGTCTTATGTCCTGCTCCTGCCGTGCCGTCATCCACCCCACCTGAGGTGCACCATCGACAGAAGCGTTCACTGCAGCAGAGATCCCCCCTGCAGACTTCCTTTCGCCGCCTCAGAGCCACGCCAACTGCATTACCATCATCGACTGAGCAGATGAACCTGAGGACTACACAGTTCCGGAAGAGAGGTCGCAGTCTTTCGTGTTTGCTTACGTTATACATCGGTTATTATTACCTGCTACTTTATCGTTCAATCTTGAGTTTTGAATTGCCCATGGGTCTCATATCGAGCCAGCAACGAATAGTATCTGTCTACTATCTGGTTCATCTGGGGTCTTCTATGTGGTTCATGTTGGGTGGGCAACAAACAATAGATGATCCATTGTCTATCTTTTTAAACTAAAGCTATAATCTACCTGCTATCATTAGTTTTGGATCCATCCACTCGTTTGCTACCATCAGTCTTGATTTTTTCATGCACCCCTTAGGCCTTACAAAATCTAACTATTTTTTTATTATGCATGTCAGATATTGTACACAATCATACTGAACATGTAGAGAAAAAGAGAAGACCGTTGCATGCGAATATAATGTCATGCAGACGCTGCTCCATGGTGGGTGAAGTGCCCCCCCCTCCTGCATTTCCAGATTGTATTCCAGAGGAAGATAACTGTTCAGATGGAGATTCAGAAGGAGCCGACCACGCCTGTTTACCACCTGAGGTGTTTGCTCTAACCTGGCATGCTGATGTTGGTCATATCATGCATATGGCGTCTTGCATTGCTTACATTATACATCTTATATGTCATCAGCTTAGTTTAGATTTGCTTTGTGTGAATGCCACCTGTTTGGTTTCTATATCATACTCCCACCATTCCTAAATATTTGTCTTTTTAGAGATTTCAACAAGTGACTACATACGGAACAAAATGAGTGAATCTACACTATAAAATATGTCTATATACATCCGTATGTGGTAGTCCATTTGAAATCTCTAAAAAGACAAATATTTAGGAACGGAGGGAGTATATGGGAATTATGCAATGCCATCTTCTTTAGCCAGGCATCATATACGTGAATCATGCAATGCCATCCTGTTTAGCCAGTCATCGTATATGTGAATTGTATTGTGCCATAATGTATTCCATTTGTCAACAATGTTTATACATTCATCTACTCTTCCTGTGCATCAGCCATTTGAGTCGGTCATGGGAAAATCTGGAGTGAAAACAAGGCCATCTGAGCAGTCAGTGCTACCTGTCGATGCAGATTTCTTGCTGGTTACAGATAGCTCCTCAGAGGAGGATTCAGAGAGAGATGACCAGTCGTATTCCCCCCCCCCCCGAGGTGCATGCTCTAACTTGGCTGGGTTATATTGCTCATATCATGCATATGGTGTCTTGCATTGCCATGCCATCTGCTTAGATTGGACATGCTTTGTGTGAATGTCTCCTATTTGCTTTCTATATCAGGTATGTGAATTATGCAATGCCATGTTTTTCAGCCAGTTATCATATATGTGAATTATGCACCGCCATGGAGCCAGGCATCATATATGTGAATTATCTCATGCCATCTTTTTTTCATTACGTATTCCATTTGTCGACAATCTGTGTATATTGAACTACTCTTCATGTGTATCAGCCATTTGAGACGGTTATGGAAAAATCTGGAGTGAAAACAAGGTCTTCAGAGCAGGCAATGGTACCTGTTGAAGCATATATCTCGATGGTTACAGGGAGCTCCTCAGAGGAGGATTCAGAGACAGATGACCAGTCCTATATCCCACGTGAGGTGTATGCTCTAAGTTGCAATGTTTATATTTCTCATATGATGCATATGGTGTCTTGCATTGCTTAGTTTAGACATCATATGCACAATATTAAATTCTATCTGCTTAGTTTAGAGATCATACATGCGAGTGCCAGCTGCTTAGTATATGAATCAATTATGTCAATTATATCATGCCATCCTGTATACTTAGACAACATGTATGTGAATTATTTCATCCCAACCTATTTTAGAAAGACATCATATAGTTTTGTCATGTCATCCTATTTAGGTACTCATCATATGTTGAATTATGCCATTATATCCTGTTAAGTTATCCATCATATATCTGAAACTGTGTCATGCTATCCTGTTTAGTTAGGCATCATATATGTGAAATTGTGTCATGCTGTCCTGTTTGGTTAGACAACATATATGTGAATTACCACATCTGTCTATCATACAATGTCTGTACATTCAATTTCTTTTCTTGTTTATCAGCCATTTGAATTGGAGGGGGTGATGGCAGTATCTAAGGGAGCAAAACCCCGTTCTTCACAAAAGACAGTGCTACCCGTCGATGCAGATAGAACCATGGTTGTACTGGCCCACAAACTAGCCCCACCACACATAATCGAGACTCTTCCAGATTGCACACTTACACCGTTGGGCAGAGAACCAGCTACAACCCATCTAACCGCAACCCCTGCGGATAGTAACCCACTTATAGTTGACAAAGCACCATGTCCACCACAGAGTACCCCCACACGAGCAGTTTGTAAAGCTACTGCAGTGCCCAAAGCACGAAGACCACCACAGCTAACCCAAACTCCACATTTAAAGCAAAAGAGCAACTGTTCTCAGGTCAGATTCCGTAGCTATGGTCCATACTCCTTTGCTGTTGCATCACTGTATTTACTCATACCAACTACTTTTGAATTTGAAGGATCCAATTGAAACTCCAATGGCGCAACAGGTATGTTTTAAACCTATTTCTTTAACTGGATTGTTGTTCTAACTTCTTGCTCTATGTTGATTTCAGTTTAAGTTGTATAAACAGTTATGTTCTCATGTGATGCACATTACAAGTGCTGCCAATGTTGTGTACTTTATCACACTTATATTCTGTCTATGCTGATGTGTCTTAAAAATATATGAGTTGAACTGTGTCTCTATCTTGATTAGGGAACATAAACTAGAATGATATGGACAATACAGTGACCATAGTACATAGATATATGTTTGTTTCATGCTGTTATCTTGTCCACCTTACTACTGAACCAGTTTACCAAAATGAGTTTCGTATACTACAAGCTAAACCTGTGATGTGTCTGCTTGTTTCTCTTGTAGTATGCAAACAGAATATTGGAGAAGAGCACCCCACTATGCAATCGTAGAGAAAGTAATGCAGATAAGGTTCAAGATAGTGAGACAACCCTGTTTGTCTCCAAGAAAGGTGATAAAAACGATCTTGTAGACAGTGAGAAAACCCCACAGTCCTGCGTTGATGTAGTGTTCGAGTTACTGGCCAGTACCGCTGGCACAAGCTCTTCGAACACGCTGCCTGAATCACTTCGGCTTCTTCAGTCTCAGCTATAAGCTGAAAGGCATCAGTCAGCTGTGCTGCCGCAAGAAGCCGAAGGACCGAGGAAGTCCCTGCAGAATTCAGATGCGTACTTTCTTGTGCAACCGCAAGCGCTGGAGGATTTAAGCTCCAAACAAGAGAAAGTTAATAAGCTTGCTAAGCATCTTGCCAGCATTATGGGTACCCAGGATATTGTTTCTTGAACTCTTCTGAAGTGGTTTCAGTTCTGGACCTGTTTTGCTGCGGCGTTTATATGCTGCTTTGTTCCCTATATTTGCACTGGTGGTGAACTTTGATGCCCAGTGGATGTAATATGTGTAATAGCCGTGATAGCCTAGCATAAGTTGCTTGCTTATTTATTTCCTTGTTGTCTTGTTTATTTGTTTGCTTGTAGTCAGTGCAGTTCTTTTTCCGCGGTTTGCTAGTGGCTGCAATAACCTATTTTTTAAAACTAGGCCACAATAACCATGGGCTAATATTTACTGTAGTGACACTGGGCCTCCTACGGGCCGTAGAAACAGTGGGCCTTCTACGGGCCGTAGAAACAGTAGGCCTTGTACGGGCCGTAGAAACAATGGGCCTTCTACGGGCCATAGAAACAATGGGCCTTCTACGGGCCGTATCATCAATGGGCCTTATACGGGCCGTATGATCGATTGGCCAAACATGGGCCAATAACAGGCCGCATTATGGCCGTAAACGAGCTAGAGTTGGAATCGTCTGTTCATGGGCCGACCATAACGGGCCATCGTTAATAGGCCGTATTTGATAACGCTATGAAAACGGCCCAACGTATTAACGGACCACAAACGGGCCGACTGTAACCACGGGCTGAATTTGTCCCACAAGCAGAAAATGACAGTAACGGGCCGCAAGTAAACGAATGCTGGAAATGAGCCCAAGAATAAATGGGCTCTGAGAAGGCCGAAAGATAACATGGGCTGGAAACGGCCCAATGGAATAACGGGCCGTTAATGGGTATAAAGTGATACACTGTTCATTACGGGCCAGTTTCACCACGGGCCGTTAATGGATGTAAAGTGATACACTGTTCATTACGGGCCAGTTTCACCACGGGCCGTTAATGGATGTAAAGTGATACACTGTTCATTACGGGCCAGTTTCACCACGGGTCGTTAATAGGCCAAGAGTTACATAAGGCCTCATATGGGCCAAAAGACGTCATGGGCCATACATGGGCCAGAAGTGAAAACGGGCTGGAATCATATTGGATGGCCCAGTTGACGCTACTGGGCCTAATTCGGATAGGGCGTAACGGGCCTTGGGTTAGCGTGCTGTAAATGGGCTATATGCGACCAGGCCGTTAACAGGCTTTCCATGGGCCGGCCCGCCACCTTTTGACCAAGTCAAACGGGCCGGCCTTTTCACAGGAATGGGCCTCTGCTGGGCCGTGCCACGTATCGACGTATCATAGGCGCCTTCTGTCCAATGAGTGGATGACATCTGTCCCAACGATGAGCCGACACGTGTTTCCTCCAGCCAATGATGATTTTACACGTGGAAAATCCCCATTGGTCGGGGCTGTTAACGGGTTATCGGATCCAAAACCCGACCCGATAGCTTAACGGCGTTCCGTTACGGTGGATGCCACGTGTCGGTCACCCTTGACGAAAGCACTTCTGTGACGCGCGATTTATCGTCATGGAAGTGCACACTTCCGTGATGATAATTTTGGTAATGTCATGGAACACTTCTACGACAGCACAGGTATGACTATCTTGATTCTGTCATAAATCGTCATGGATGTACATGCATGACAAAAAACGCGACCTACTGTGACAAACACGTATCATCAGGGAAGTGTATTTTTTTGTAGTGACAATTTCCGCAGGGCTTCGCCAAGCACTACAGAAACTATGACGGAGGATAAACTAGAGGGGACAGGGTCGCCGGCACACGGCTTGGTGTTTCTTGATGTGTCTTGGGTGCTAGCCCTACCCCTCTATTTATATGTTGAGCCTTGGGGTCGAAACTTGGAGTAAAAGCCTCCACAAAGTCGGTTTCACCCGAAAGGCAAGAGTCCTTCTCGGACTCCAGGGCCAGACGCCAGGGTTCCCGGCGTCTGGACCCAGACGCCAGGGACCCTGGCATCTGGCCCCTGGACTACGCAAAACTTCCTTTTGCGCTTTCCAAAAACCTCGTGGGCTTTCCCCTTTGGCCCAGATAAAGTGTTCTCGTGCCCAAACATTTCGGGAAACATCCGGAACCCCTTCCGATGGATTCCGGAACCTTTCCGGAGATCAAACACTACTATCCACATATCAATCTTTACTTCCGGACCATTCCGGAGTTCCTTGTCATATCTGTGATCTCATCCAAAACTCCGAACAACATTCGGTCACCAACATACATAACTCATAGTACTATATCGTCAACGAACGTTAAGCGTGCGGACCCTACGGGTTCGAGAACTATGTAGACATGACTGAGACACCTCTCTGGTCAATAACCAATAGCGGAACCGGGATGCCCATATTGGCTCCTACATATTCTACGAAGATCTTTATCGGTCAGACCGCATAACAACATACGTTGTTCCCTTTGTCATTGATATGTTACTTGCCCGAGATTCGATCGCGGTATCTCAATACCTAGTTCAATCTCGTTACCGGCAAGTCTCTTTACTCGTTCCGTAATACATCATCCCGCAACTAACTCATTAGTTACAATGCTTGCAAGGCCTATAGTGATGTGCATTACCGAGTGGGCCCAGAGATACCTCTCCGACAATTGGAGTGACAAATCCTAATCTCGAAATACGCCAACCCAACAAGTACCTTTGGAGACACCTGTAGAGCACCTTTATAATCACCCAGTTACGTTGTGACGTTTGGTAGCACACAAAGTGTTCCTCCGGTAAACGGGAGTTGCATAATCTCATAGTCATAGGAACATGTATAAGTCATGAAGAAAGCAATAGCAGAATACTAAACGATCAAGTGCTAAGCTAACGGAATGGGTCAAGTCAATCACATCATTCTCCTAATGATGTGATCCCGTTAATCAAATGACAACTCATGTCTATGGCTAGGAAACTTAACCATCTTTGATTCAACGAGCTAGTCAAGTAGAGGCATACTAGTGACACTCTGTTTGTCTATGTATTCACACATGTATCAAGTTTCCGGTTAATACAATTCTAGCATGAATAATAAACATTTATCATGATATAAGGAAATAAATAATAACTTTATTATTGCCTCTAGGGCATATTTCCTTCATAAATTTCGACACGGTAAATATAATACAACCATTTGCGATATTAATGTGTCAGCTTTTTGTTTCAAAAAGGACTTCGTTGGCTACTAATGTGTGCGCCTCTTCTCAAACTCGACGATTTTTTTACCACGGCATATATGTGCCATGTCATGAAACCATGCCAAGTTTCATGTTTTTTCGGTGACTTTTTTATTTAATAGGATTTAAAAACTGAGATTCTCATTGTTTCGGGATGACGACGAGTTTCTAATTCATTCTCATTCCTTAAACGAGACCTAAACATGCACCCAATGACACATGTACGATTTCCCACCCATTTTGCTTCACTGGAGCATGTGGCTGTAGTTCAAATTTACATTATGGACTACATTAAATGCATAGAAAACTTAGTAATTAGTAATATATATACAATGGCCAAACGAACCCTGAACAGTTTCAAATTTCAGCCCGACACTCTTGTTATTCTATGTTGCCTGTAGAAAAAAAATTCAAGGCGAGAAGAGGCATCGATTATCGTTTCGCCAACAAGAGGGGCATGTTTCCCTACCGGAACCACGAGGATTGCGACAGGCTCCGATTTGTAGAAGGCTTGTAATATAGCTTCGCCCAAATTGGACAATTATATATACCATGCAGTGACACCATGCCAAGTTTCATGATTTCCTGGTGAGTTTTGGATTTACAGCCATTTAAAAAGCGAGATTCGCAATGTTTGTGGCCAGGCCAGGACGGCGAGACGGTTGAATTCGTTCCCATTCATTCCATGGGACCTAAACATGCACCCCAAGGAAACATGTACGTTTTTTCTAGCCATTTTGGTGCACTGGAGCATGTATTTGTAGTTCGGATTTGGATGATAGACATTAAATGCCTAGAAAACTCAATTAATGAATAAAAAAGGTCAAACGAACCCTGAACAATTTCAAAGTTCAGCGCGAATCTCCAGTTGTTCCGTGTCGCGTGTAGAAGAAAATACGAGGCTAGAAGAGGGAGTGATTATCGTTTGGCCCACAAGGGGACACGTTTCCCTATCGAAACCACGAGGGTTCTTGCGACAGGCTCCGGTTTGTAAGAGGTTTGTAATAAAGCTTGGCCCAAATTGGCAATGTTTTTACCACGACATATATGTGCCATGACATGACACCTTGCCACCTTTGATAACTTTCTGGTGAGTTTAGGATTTATGGGGACTTAAAAACCGAGATTCGAAATGTTTGAGGAAGAGCCAGGACACCGGTACGGTTGTAATTCATTCCCATTCCTGGCATGAGACCTAAACATGCACCCAAGGACACATGTATAATTTTTCTAGCCATTTTGGTGAACTGGAGCATGTATTTGTAGTTCAGATTTGAATTATGGACATTAAATGCCTAGGAAACTCAATTAGTGTATAAAAAGGTCAAACGAACCCTGAATAAGTTTAAATTTCAGCACGGATATCCTGTCGTTCCATGATGCCCGTAGAAGAAAATACAAGGTGAAAAGAGGCAGTGATTTTGTTTCGCCCACAAGGGGGACACGTTTCCCTATCGGAACCATGAGGCTTCTTTGAGAGAAGCTCCGGTTTGTAAGAGGCTTGTAATAAAACTTGCGCCACAATGGACGAAAAAAATTCCTCGACATATAAGTGCGATGTCGCGACACCATGGCAGTTTTCACGATTTTCAGCTTAGTTTTGGATTTATGGGGATTTAAAAACCGAGATTCTTCTCACGAAATGTTTTCAAATAGCACACGGTTCACTCACGAAAGCCAATATTCAATGAAAACTTCGTGGAAACCATATTTTAAAGTTTCATAAAAATCTGAAAATAATGTGGGATGCTAAGAAGTTGATGTGTTATTGCGACACAAAATTTCATGTTGAAAAACATTACAACATGTGAGCTATGAAAAAGAGAAATTCCGCCCTGAATAGTAACATTACTATTCGGCACTATTCAACACTGATTTTGTCTTTTTTTCATAGCTCACATCTCTTAATGTGTTTCAACTTGAAATTTTGTGTGCCAATAAAACATCATCCTCTTAACATCCCGCATTTTTTTGAAATTCTTTTGAAACTTCAAAACATATTTTCTCGTGGTTTTCACTAGTTTCCACCGAATGTTGGTTTTCGTATGATATCCCCCCCTCCCCCGCTGCGCGCGCGATCAGAGTCATGCGTTCTGACTGGCCAGAACCCAAACCCCACGGATCGTACGTGTGCATCGTTGGATGCTCCCAGATCGAACGGCAACCCTGAGCCCTTTCGACAGCACATGCAGTACATGGGTAAGCACTGTGTGCATGCGTCGTGTAGCTCACGCTTCCTTCTCTACTAGGTTTTCATTCAAAACAGGCTACCGTTTCTCTCCACTCCTCTCGTCGGTTTACCGCCTCTTCTCCCAGATATGAATGACGTAGATGTTCGTTTAATTCTTATAGTTCATCTCATCCAAAATCAATTAGTTTTGTAAAAGAAACTATTTTAAGATTCATGGAATTGTGCATTGTAAAGGCAAAAACAAAAAGTGACAATTCATTTAGAAAAAAAAGGTTTGGGCAATTAAGATATGGAAGATTCTAGAGAACAAAGGAGAAGTGCTTGTGTTTAGAGGTTTGTGCATTATGCTTAAGTTCAACGATGGAGTCTTCTAGATTGTACATGTGGCAGAATCCGATGGAATGTAGATGATATCCAACGGCCAGTAGTGCTCGGATTTGCCATCTCTGTACCGTCGGATTGGCTTCATCCAACGAGAAACTTTCATAGTTAATAGTTATTCGCACACTATATATCTGTATAGATATAGATGTATAGATGTATAGATATATATAGATGTGTCCCATGCTAGACAAAATAAAGTTTGAGCACATGCGTGGGACGACCCCCCCCCCTCCCCCCGATGCCACCTCGAAGTTGGGAATTGAAACTGACATCATAGGTATTGAACCAGGCTTGGAGTCGGGTACGGTGTTCGGTTTGTAATGTACTTGGCGTGGCCCATCGAAGTTGCGCATTTGGGATTTAAACACATCATACACCATCGTACACATACATATTTTCGGGCCGCATGCAGTGTATATGGGGTCTTCTGATCGACCACATCTCCCTTGTGCGGTTTTTTGTGACGACACGGATATCTGTGGGCTGCCCGAGAGTATATATATCATCCCTTTGACCGATAATGAGGGGTATGTAGTGTTGGCCATGAATGGATTCCTCCTAGTTCATGTTAGGGCCGGTTACCATCAAATGTCGGTCAACCAAAGCTTGAGCTCATGCGTTGTCAAGATTCCCTCCCAGATGCTCGGATTGCTGGGTTCGACCTACATCAAACCCTGCGTACGTATCTCGTCCTTAACTACCTTGCCTTCATGGTTGTTGTCTGTATCGAGAGGTAGGCACCACATCTAAATTGTACATTATTCTATATTAAAAACACACATCCCCCCTTCCCAACGTACATCATTTTGGGCCGCATGCAAGAGGTGCTGGTTTTGTGGTCCCTCTCGTGCGATGTTTATGATGGTTCAATCTATTGGCCCAAGCGGTTTATCGACAACAACAACTGTCATTTGACCAAACGAAAGATTCATTGGTCCATCTTATGGTAGGTCATGGCGACATGCATGTATGACCAAAGTATCGATCATTACGTGCATCTGCCCCGCTGACACGAAGTGGGAGGTGGTGGGCCAAGCATCCTAGCTAGGTACGACATTATGTAATTATATATATCCTAGCTAGGTGGTTGTTAGGGTGCTTTCGGGTTTGCGAGGCAGGTGCCACCAAAGTTATGCATTGTATATTTAAAGTTTTAAACATCCCCAATATTCGTACATATATTTGGCCACTTCCAGGTGGTTCTTGACTTCTGGCCCTCTCATCGATCTTCAATGACGCGCCCAACCGTGGGCCCGCGCGGTCAAAGTTGTGCATTGGAATTTTGAACATCACATACCACCCTTTTCACTCATATATATTTGGGTGGGTAAGTTTATTTGGAAATTAGGACGAACCGTGTGCGATAGACCAGCTAGCTAGAAATATAAAAAACAAACTACCCGCCTTGAGCGTTGCAAAAATCGGCGGATCCGCACCACTTTTCCTTATTATCATACACGCATATTGTTATTGGACCGTGCGCGATCTTGGGCCCTCCCACCCCGCATCAATTCCTTTACCCAAATTTTAGTAGCCGCCGTACTTCAATCGTCGCCCACACTCCTCCAGCACCGACCTTATAGTAAAATTTTAGCAGCCTAGGCATTTGAACCGTCGCCCTCCCTGTACCCCTCGTCCACCACCATCTCCACCCACCATTACTAAAATTTTCAGTAGCCGCGGCGTATCCTCAAACACCACCACCACCCCCCTCCACAGTCCCCCAACCGCCCCCTCCCCCCTTAGAACCCTAGCTCGCGGCCGCCGCCGCCGCCGCCGCCAACCCTGCCGGTCTGCCCGTTCCTCCTAGCTTAGATAATAAAGTTTAGGTTATCCAGCGATTCCCATACCGTCGCCCCACTCCCCTGAGTTTTTTGATGAGGCCTGTAGTGTCCCTCCCGGCCAGATCCACATCCCCTGCTCCAGAATGTCGCAGCCTAAGCTCGGCCATGTATCCCGGGGAGTCCGACGAGCGTTCGGCCAAGAAGACGTTTATCATGGCCTCTCCGGCGGACGTTGGCGAGGTGGCCGCCGTTCGCCCCGACCTGTCGATCCCGGAGCAACACGTCGCCGCGGAAGCCGGCAAAGACGTTGACTACGTTGCCATGCCGAAGGCTTCATGTCAGCGGGCTAGCGTATTACTGTATCTCGGGAAAGCTGGCTACGACATCAAGCTCGTCCAGACCGACGGCTTCATGCGGGCCATGTCACAGGTTAAGTGGTCCATCCCCAACCTCTCTGGTTCAACCGCCGTCGGTCTCTTCGATGGCCCTGCCGCTGATCTCTTCCGCCAAGCGGTCAAGGATTTGCGAGCTTCATACGCCATCGAGCCCATTTTGTCACTTCTGAAGGACACGTTCTACGGCGGCGGCTTGGGATCCTCAATTGCCAAGTCAGATCTCATCGACCACGACCACGACCATGAGGAGGGCACCCACAAAGGTTCTTCCAAGGTGAAACAGCGCAGCCCATCTGTGACATCAGAGAGCGCACCATGGGTCTATGCTCTTCCAACCGGAAGGATCCCGTCCATGAAATGTGAGGCAACATTCTATCAGCAAATATTACCTTTTCTAGCTTGCCAACCCGTACCCTTTGTTGTAGTAGCATTTGTCGTGCGGTGCTTTAACTGTGTCGTGTTTAATTATTTCAGTTATGCAAAAATGTATTGTTCAATAGGTCTATGTGATGTTTAAGTATGAATTGTCGACTTCAGTTTCACGAATGGCTATACTTGGTTGTTTATAGTGAGTAGATGCCTTGTTTATCTGTATTTGGTTGTTAGGTTGGTTGGAGTGAGCATTTCTTCAGTTATCGAGCAGATGCCTTGTTTATCTATATTTGGTTCTTAGTTTGGTTGCAGTGAGTATTTGTCCAGTTATCAAGCAGATGCCTTGTTTATCTGTATTTGGTTGTTAGGTTGCTTTTTTTAGCATTTGTCCAGTTATCAAGCAGATGCCTTGTTTATCTTTATCTGCTAGTTAGGTTGCTTTTTTAGCATTTCTCCAGTTATCAAGCAGATGCCTTGTTTATCTTTATCTGCTAGTTAGGTTGGTTGCAGCGGGCATTTGTCCAGTTTTCAAGCAGATGCCCTGTTTATCTGTATTTGCTTGTTAGGTTGGTTGCAGTGAGACTCTGTCCAGTTTTCAATGGCTATATTAGGTTGTTATACTGGTCATTTATGCCTTGTTTATTTCAGTCATTCACAATGTGTGGTTCATTATGTGCAAGTCGGAACTGTGCTGCTCGACTACATCAATACCAGTTTGAACGGCTATATTTGGTTCCAATTATTCCTCCTGGCCCTTTATTTCAGTTTTACACATTTATCCAGTGTGATGTTTAAGCATTACCTATGTTCTATTCATTTTCAACAATACCAGTTTGAATTGCAATATTTGATGGTTGTTAAGCCTGCTGTCGGTAACATTGCCATCCATTTTATATCTGCTTTAACAGCATGATGAACCAACACATTCAAGCTATCATTTGGAGATGATGTTGTTTACCTTTGCTATATTTGTTTGATGTTAAGATTGTTGTACTTATCATGCCTTTCCACTACTTATGCAGGACAACAATGGGAGTGGCCACCATTTTCCGCCGAGGTTAGCTTCATCCCTCGGCTTGTACTCCCCTCGTCATTCCATAATGTAGTGCATATAGATCCAGGCCTGGACACTAGTTAGCTTCTAATATTGACTTGTTGCTTGTAGGTACATATGCCCTTGGCAAGGATCCACGCATCGACCCTTTTTGCGTATGGGGCAATGAGATATTGATGAACAAGCATCAAGTGAGGAAACTGATAAGGATCATTAGCAAAAAGATACGAATGGTGGTAAGCAAATTATTTGTTTTATGCTCTATCCAACACAACAGTGAGCTATAGGATGGTAACTACAAACTCTGTAGCCTTCTCTTTTTACTGCCCATAATGAGTTGTTAGACAACAATGTCTGAATCTTTTTCGTTCCCAGTGGTTTCCGAAGCAGTTCACTCAAGATTACCTCGCAAAGTACATGATTGGTGGACACGCAATGAAGGTTAAAGTATTTCATCCAGACTACAATGAGCATCGAGAAGTCCTAATGAAGACAGTGAAGGATGGACGGGCAGCCATCACAAGGGGCTGGCCTAGAGTCGTGTGCGCCTTACGCATGGAGGAGGGCACAATATGGGCATTCCGCTTCACCTTCTCCAGCAACCAGAATGTCTTTCGCCTCTCTCTTTACAGTCTTTAGTACAACTGTGGTTCATCATTCTTTACTTGGTGCTTCTGTAGTTCTTCAGTATATGTACCTGTGCATTGAATTATGGATTCGTGGTTGAACCTATATTTGTAATAAACATGGTTGGATATGAAATAAGTGATTGCCTACTTTCAAATTCATAACATGTTATTTTTAAATTAGGGATTAATTGTATTAATTATGGATTAAATAGGGATTACACTGCACATGGTTTGCGAAAGCGAAACGTCTGCGATATACGTGGAGATCAGAAACGTTTCTAGGATCCACTACGTGTGCGATCAATCTCCACTGCACACACGACTTTCTCTTGAAAACTGTTTGCGTTAGGCCACCTTGCGCAAACGTTTATCACATAAAAATTGTGTGTGATGGACAGCCTTTGCCACACAGTTTCTTTCTACGCACCGTGTATACTTTACTAGTGTTTACAGCAACCCCTCGGCATTTGATACTGGTTCAGTTGCTAAGAGTAGTAACTCGAAACGGAAGTTGCAAAATGAACAGAGACTAGTTAAGGGTGAAGTGACAA
The DNA here is from genome assembly GCF_002575655.3 of Aegilops tauschii subsp. strangulata. NCBI lineage: Eukaryota > Viridiplantae > Streptophyta > Magnoliopsida > Poales > Poaceae > Aegilops > Aegilops tauschii. The sequence goes on along the minus strand of NC_053038.3, from coordinate 44,981,179 downwards.
TGTGTGTTGGAAGTGGTTCCAAGATTGATATGATCATCATCGCACACTCCCTATACTTTCGGGATTAGTGTTGAATCTAAATAAATGTTATTTGGTGTTTGCGTTGAGCATGAATATGATTTGATCATGTTTATTGCAATACAGTTATTCATTTAAGTCAGAGAATAATTGTTGTTTGGTTTACATGAATAAAACCGTCTATGGTCATACACCCAATGAAAATGGTTTCTTGGATCTCGCTCGTAGTGATACACATATTCATAATATTGAAGCCAAAAGATGCAAAGTTAATAATGATAGTGCAACTTATTTGTGGCAGTGCCGCTTAGGTCATATTGGTGTAAAGCGCATGAAGAAACTCCATGCTGATGGGTTTTGGAATCACTTGATTATGAATCACTTGGTACCTGCGAACCATGCCTCATGGGCAAGATGACTAAAACTCCGTTCTCCGGAACAATGGAGCGAGCAACAGATTTATTGAAAATCATACATACTGATGTATGTGGTCCGATGAATGTTGAGGCTCGCGGCGGGTATCGTTATTTTCTCACCTTCACAGATGATTTGAGCAGATATGGGTATATCTACTTGATGAAGCATAAGTCTGAAACATTTGAAAAGTTCAAAAAAATTCAGAGTGAAGTGGAAAATCATCGTAACAAGAAAATAAAGTTTCTACGATCTGATCGTGGAGGAGAATATTTGAGTTACGAGTTTGGTCTACATTTGAAACAATGCGGAATAGTTTTGCAACTCACGCCACCCGGAACACCACAGCGTAATGGTGTGTCCGAACATCGTAACCGCACTTTATTAGATATTGTGCGATCTATGATGTCTCTTACTGATTTACCGCTATCATTTTGGGGTTATGCTTTAGAGACAGCTGCATTCACGTTAAATAGGGCACCATCTAAATCCGTTGAGACGACACCTTATGAACTGTGGTTTGGCAAGAAACCCAAGTTATCGTATCTGAAAGTTTGGGGCTGCGATGCTTATGTGAAAAAGCTTCAACCTGATAAGCACGAACCCAAATCAGAGAAATGTGTCTTCATAGGATACCCAAGGGAGACTGTTGGGTACAATTCTATCACAGATCCGAAGGCAAGACATTCGTTGCTAAGAATGGATCCTTTCTAGAGGAGTTTCTCTCGAAAGAAGTGAGTGGGAGGAAAGTAGAACTTGGTGAGGTAATTGTACCTTCTCCCGAATTGGAAATTAGTTCATCACAGAAATCAGTTCCAGTGATGCCTACCCCAATTAGTGAGGAAGTTAATGATGATGATCATGAAACTTCAGATCAAGTTACTGCCGAACCTCGTAGGTCAACCAGAGTACGGCCCGCACCAGAGTGGTACGGTAATCCGGTTCTGGAAGTCATGTTACTAGACCATGACGAACCTACGAACTATGAGGAAGCGATGATGAGCCCAGATTCCGCAAAATGGTTTAAGGCCATGAAATCTGAGATGGGATCCATGTATGAGAACAAAGTATGGACTTTGGTGGACTTGCCTGATGATCGGCAAGCCATTGAGAATAAATGGATCTTCAAGAGGAAGATGGACACTGATGGTAGTGTTACTATCTACAAAGCTCGAATTGTCGAAAAAGGTTTTCGACAAGTTCAAGGTGTTGACTACGATGAGATTTTCTCACTCGTAGCGATGCTTAAGTCTGTCCGAATCATGTTAGCAATTGCCGCATTTTATGAAATCTGGAAAATGGATAACAAAACTGCATTCATTAATGGATTTATTAAAGAAGAGTTGTATATGATGCAACCAGAAGGTTTCGTCAATCCTAAAGGTGCTAACAAAATGTGCAAGCTCCAGCGATCCATCTATGGACTGGTGCAAGCATCTCGGAGTTGGAATATACGCTTTGATAAGATGATCAAAGCATATAGTTTTATACAGACTTGCGGTGAAGCCTGTATTTACAAGAAAGTGAGTGGGAGCTCTGTAGCATTTCTAATATTATATGTGGATGGCATATTGTTGATTGGAAATGATATAGAATTTCTGGATAGCATAAAAGGATACTTGAATAAGAGTTTTTCAATGAAACACCTCGGTGAAGCTGCTTATATATTGGGCATCAAAATCTATAGAGATAGATCAAGACGCTTGATTGGACTTTCACAAAGCACATACCTTGATAAAGTTTTGAAAAAGTTCAAAATGGATAAAGCAAAGAAAGGGTTCTTGCCTGTGTTACAAGGTGTGAAGTTGAGTAAAGACTCAAAACCCGACCACGGCAGAAAATAGAAAGAGAATGAAAAGTCATTCCCTATGCCTCAGTCATAGGTTCTATGAAGTATGCTATGCTGTGTACCAGACCTATTGTGTACCTCACCATGAGTTTGGCAAGAGGGTACAATAGTGATCCATGAGTGGATCACTGGACAGCGGTCAAAATTATCCTTAGTGGAATAAGGAAAGATTTCTCGGTTATGGAGGTGATAAAGAGTTTGTCGTAAAGAGTTACGTCGATGCAAGCTTTAACACCGATCTAGATGACTCTGAGTCTCAATCTGGATACATATTGAAAGTGGGAGCAATTAGCTAGAGTAGCTCCATGCAGAGCATTGTAGACATAGAAAATTTGCAAAATACATACGACTCTAAATGTGGCAGACCCGTTGACTAAACCTCTCTCACAAGTAAAACATGATCACACCTTAGTACTCTTTGGGTGTTAATCACATGGCCATGTGAACTGGATTATTGACTCTAGTAAACCCTTTGGGTATTGGTCACAGGGCGATGTGAACTATAGAGTGTTAAATCACATGACGATGTGAACTATTGGTGTTAAATCACATGGCGATGTGAACTAGATTATTGACTCTAGTGCAAGTGGGAGACTGAAGGAAATATGCCCTAGAGGCAATAATAAAGTTGTTATTTATATTTCCTTATATCATGATAAATGTTTATTATTCATGCTAGAATTGTATTAACCGGAAACTTGATACATGTGTGAATAAATAGACAAAACAGATTGTCCGTAGTATGCCTCTACTTGACTAGCTCGTTAATCAAAGATGGTTAAGTTTCCTAGCCATAGACATGTGTTGTCATTTGACGAACGGGATCACATCATTAGAGAATGATGTGATGGACAAGACCCATCCGTTAGCTTAGCATTATGATTGTTGAGTTTTATTGCTATTGCTTTCTTCATGACTTATACATGTTCCTCTGACTATGAGATTATGCAACTCCCGAATACCGGAGGAACACCTTGTGTGCTATCAAACGTCACAACGTAACTGGGTGATTATAAAAATGCTCTACAGGTGTCTCCGATGGTGTTTGTTGGGTTGGCATAGATCGAGATTAGGATTTGTCACTCCGTGTTTCGGAGAGGTATCTCTGGGCCCTCTCGGTAATGCACATAACTATAAGCCTTGCAAGCAATGTGACTAATAGGTTAGTTGCGGGATGATGCATTACGGAACGAGTAAAGAGACTTGCCGGTATCGAGATTGAACTAGGTATGATGATACCAACGATCGAATCTCGGGCAAGTAACATACCGATGACAAAGGGAACAACGTATGTTGTTATGCGGTTTGACCGATAAAGATCTTCGTAGAATATGTAGGAACCAATATGATCATCCAGGTTCCGCTATTGGTCATTGACCGGAGATGAGTCTCGGTCATGTCTACATAGTTCTCGAACCCGTAGGGTCCGCACGCTTAACGTTCGGTGACGATCGGTATTATGAGTTTATGTGTTTTGATGTACCGAAGGTAGTTCAGAGTCCCGGATATGATCACAGACATGACGAGGAGTCTCGAAATGGTCGATACATAAAGACTGATATATTGGACGGCTATATTCGGACACCGGAAGTGTTCCGGGTGATTTCGAAGAAAATCGGAGTGCCGGAGGGTTACCGAACCCCCCCCCCCCCCCCCCCCGGGGAAAGACTGGGCCTGCATGGGCCATAGGGAAGAGGGGAGGCAGCCCACAAGGGGCAGCCACGCCCCCTCCCTATAGGGAGTCCGAATTGGACTAGGGATGGGGGCGCCCCCCCCCCTTTTCTTCTCCTCTTCCTCTCCTTTCCCTCTTTCCCCTTCTCCTCCTAGTTGGACTAGGAAAGAAGGAATCCTACTCCCACTAGGAGGAGGATTCCTCCCCTCCTTGGAGCGCCCTAGGGACGGCCGGCCTCCCCCCTTGCTCCTTTATATACGGGGGCAAGGGGCACCCTAGAACACAACAACTCAAGATTTGTCATAGCCGTGTGCGGTGCCCCCCTCCACAGTTACACACCTGGGTCATATCGTCGTAGTGCTTAGGCGAAGCCCTGCACCGGTAACTTCATCATCACCGTCACCACGCCGTCGTGCTGACGAAACTCTCCCTCGGCCTCAGCTGGATCTAGATTTCGAGGGACGTCACCAAGCTGAACGTGTGCAGATCGCGGAGGTGCCATGCGTTCGGTACTTGATCGGTTGGATCGTGAAGACGTTCGACTACATCAAACGTGCTACTTAACGATTCCGCTTTCAGTCTACGAGGGTACGTGGACACACTCTCCCCGCTCGTTGCTATGCATCTCCTAGATAGACCTTGCGTGATCGTAGGCGTTCCCCAACAGTGGCATCCGAGCCAGGTCTATGCGTAGATGTTATATGCATGGGTAGACACAACGAGTTGTGGGCGATTATAGTCATACTGCTTACCAGCATGTCATACTTTGATTCGGCGGTATTGTTGGATGAAGCAGCCCAGACCGACATTACATGACCACGTTCATGAGACTGGTTCTACCGCCATGCTTCGCACACAGGTGGCTAGTGGGTGTCTGTTTGTCCAACTTTAGTTGAATCGAGTGTGACTACGACCGGTCCTTGTTGAAGGTTAAAATAGCACACTTGACGAAAAATCATTGCAGTTTTGATGCGTAGGTAAGAACGGTTCTTGCTAAACCCGTAGCAGCCACGTAAAACTTGCAACAACAAAGTAGAGGACATCTAACTTGTTTTTGCGGGGCATGTTGTGATGTGATATGGTCAAGACGTGATGAGATATAAATTGTTGTATGAGATGATCATGTTTTGTTAAAGTTATCGGCAACTGGCAGGAGCCTTATGGTTGTCTCTTTATTGCAGAAGATGCAAGTGCCATATAATTTCTTTACTTTATCGCTATGCGATAGCAATAGTTGCAAAAGCAATAGTTGGCGAGACGACCATGTGACGATACGTTGATAAAGATCAAGATGATGGAGATCATGGTGTCATGCCGGTGATGATGAAGATCATAATGGTACTTTGGAGATGGAGATCAAAGGCACAAGATGATGATGGCCATATCATGTCATATATTTTGATTGCATGTGATGTTTATCTTTTATGCATCTTATTTTGCTCAGTACGACGGTAGCTTTATAAGATGATCCCTTACTAAAATTTCAAGGTATAAGTGTTCTCCCTGAGTATGCACCATTGCGACAGTTCTTCGTGCTGAGACACCACGTGATGATCGGGTGCGATAAGCTCTACGTTCACATACAATGGGTGCAAGCCAGTTCTGCACACGCAGAATACTCGGGTTAAACTTGACGAGTCTAGCATATGCATATATGGCCTCGGAACACTGAGACCGAAAGGTCGAGCGTGAATCATATAGTAGATATGATCAACATAGTGATGTTCACCATTGAAAACTACTCCATCTCACGTGATGATCGGACATGGTTTAGTTGATATGGATCACGTGATCATTTAGATGACTAGAGGGATGTTTAGCTAAGTGGGAGTTCTTAAGTAATATGATCAATTGAACTTTAATTTATCATGAACTTAGTCCTGATAGTATTTGCATATATATGTTGTAGATCAATAGCTCGCGATGTAGTTCCCCGTTTATTTTTGATATGTTCCTAGAGAAAAATAAGTTGAAAGATGTTAGTAGCAATGATGCGGACTAGCTCCGTGATCTGAGGATTATCCTCATTGCTACACAGAAGTATTATGTCCTTGATGCACTGCTAGGTGACAGAACTATTGCAGGAGCATATGCAGATGTTATGAACGTTTGATAAGCTCGGTATGATGACTACTTGATAGTTTAAGTGCACCATGCTTTACGGCTTAGAACCGGGACTTCAAAAATGTTTTGAACAACATGGAGCATATGAGATGTTCCAAGAGTTGAAATTGGTATTTCAGACTCATCACTAGTAAAAAAAGACACAGTCGTGACATTTTGGGCCGAACGAAATCTTTTTCTGTCATACATATGACACTTCTATGACGATAATTGTGACAAAACCCGGTATCATCATAGATGTGGTGGGCTCCTACTTCTATGACAAAAAATCATGACAGAAAATGGGCTTTTCGTCCTGGGCGGGCCGGAGACGCAGCTGCATGACATTCTTTGGGCCGTCCATGACGGAAAAAACCGTGGTAGAAGCGAGGGGGAGGAAAATTTCGGGGAGTTCCCGGTCACGGTAGGAGGTCGGGGGCCGAGCGATGAGCGTTTCTCTCGTACACGTACGCGCGTGTGTGCGAGGCGTTGGCTCTAACTGAACCCGAGCGAGGCGTTGGGCTCTAACTGAACCCGAGCGATTGCACTGCAGGCTACGCGTTACTGAACCCGAGCGATCGATCGATGGCTGTTAACTGAACCCGATCGAGCGATTCCTTCGCTACTGCTGCTAACTGAAGCCGATCGATTGGATGAACAGTGAGCGTTGCAGGGGGGTTTGGATGAACAGTGAGCGGTGGCGTTGCCTCTGGATGAACAGGACCCCGTGGTGTGGAGGGCTGGATGAACAGTAGATGGTGGAGGGGTGCCCGTGGAGGGGTGGTTCAAGAGGACCCCGTGGTGTGGAGGGCTGGATGAACAGTAGACGGTGGAGGGGTGCCCGTGGAGGGGTGGTTGAACAGTAGCCGGTGGAGTAGCGCACGGTGGAGGCTGGATGAACAGGAGCCCGTGGAGGCTGGAGGAGGTCGACGGTAGCCCGTGGAGGCTGGAGGAGGTCGACGGTAGCCCGTGGAGGCTGGAGGAGGTCGACGGTGGAGATGAACAGTATCCCGTGGAGTCCCGTTTTGCGGTACGCCACACCCCTCCCGATGAATAGGACCCCCGTTTCGACCGTAGGAGGTCCGTTTTGTCCGTTTTGCGGTACGCCACACCCCTCCCGATCAACAGGACCCCCGTTTCGACCGTAGGAGGTCCGTTTCGTCCGTTTTGCGGTACGCCACACCCCTCCCGATCAACAGGACCCCTGTTTCGACCGTAGGAGGTCCGTTTCCTCCGTTTTGCGGTACGCCACACCCCTCCCGATCAACAGGACCCCCGTTTCGACCGTAGGAGGTCCGTTTCCTCTGTTTTGCGGTACGCCACACTCCTCCCGATCAACAGGACCCCTGTTTCGACCATAGGAGGTCCGTTTCCTCCGTTTTGCGGTACGCCACACCCCTCCCCATGAACACGACGCATTTCGTTGCCTCCCCATGAACACGACGCATTCCATTGCCTCCCCATGAACACGACGACGACGCTGTTTCTCCGTTCCGACCCAGCCATTTACACGAGCGCTCGCCACACGTATGCGCGAGTAGGCGTTCGAGACCCTGCCCGTATGTACGTACGTGGCCGTATTTTCTTTCTTGCACCCTGGCCGCTGTACGTATGTGTACATGCTACGTGCGCGCCTCTACTACGACACGTACGCGCCTCTACTACGACACGTGCGCGCCTCTACATCGACCAGTATATATGTACATACACGTTCGCGACCAGAATGACAACGCTACGTACGCTTCGACCAGGTGGGTCCCGACTGTCAGGCACTTCCTTGCCTGCGAAGATGTAGCTGGTGGGTCCCAGCAGTCAGGGGGCGAATCGTTTTGGGGTTTTTTTGCCCGGACGCACTTCCTTGCGTGCGAAGATGTAGCTGGTGGGTCCCAGCAGTCAGGGGGGCGAATCGTTTTTTTTTGCCCGGACGCACTTCCTTGCGTGCGAAGGTGTAGCTGGTGGGTCCCAGCAGTCAGGGGGGAAACATTTTTTTCGTGAAATACGGTGGCCCATCGGATGGGTCCCTGCTGTCAGGTGGAGGAATCATTATTTTTCGCGTAATAAGGAGGCACTTCCTTGCTGCCGCCGTGGACCCAGCTGTCAGCCTCTCCACGTACAGTCCACGTCCGATGGAAGTCGTTCCTTGACCACGTTGACCACGCCGCGCCGAGAGCACCAGGGCGGTGGACGACGGCGAGGCCTAGGAAGGGGACGACGCGGAGCCGGTGAAGACGCGGCAGTGGATGCCCACGCGGAGAGGAGTATGAGGGTTCACTCGTTCGGCTGCGGTGTGAGGCTGCCGTCGCCGCAGGGCCTGGCCAGCGGTGGGAATAGTAGGGGGTGGTGAGGCCTCCGCGGCAGCACAGCCGGCCACGGGAGGCAGGAGCAGGCGGCACGACCGGCGCTGCTTTGGGCGGCTGGAGCAAGAAGACCAGAGGTTGAAGAAGCACTACGGCCGTTGGATGGACATCGTACGGTCACTGGAGCTAGAATCGTTCATATTGACTAAGTTGACAAAGCCCTCCGTCCCCGTCAACTTAGTAGGCCCACAAGTCAGCCTCCCACCAAGGTGGGTTCCAGCTAGCAGGGGGAGTATTCATTTTTTTGTGTAATAAGGAGCCACTTCCGGTGGGTCCGAGCTGACAGCGGGGGGAACGTTTTTTCGCGAAATACGGTGGCCCGTCCGGTGGGTCCCAGCAGTCAGGGGGAAACGTTTTTTTTCGTGAAATAAGGTGGCCCGTCCGGTGGGTCCCCGCTGTCAGGTGGAGGAATAATTATTTTGCGCGTAATAAGGAGGCACTTCCTTGCCGCCGTCGTGGACCCAGCTGTCAGCCTCTCCACATACAGTACTCTTCCGATGGAAGTCGGTCATTGACCACGTTGACCACGCCGCGCCGAGAGCACCAGGGCGGTGGACGACGGCGAGGCCTAGGAAGGGGATGACGCGGAGCCGGGGAAGACGCAGCAGTGGAAGCCCGCGCGGAGAGGAGTACGAGGGTTCACTGGTTCGGCTGCGGTGTGAGGCTGCCATCGCCGCAGAATAACAGGGGGTATGGGTGAGTGGAGGGATGGTCTGGCCAGCGGTGGGAGTAGTATGGGGGCGGTGAGGCCTCCGCGGCAGCACAGCCGGCCACGGGAGGCAGGAGCAGGCGGCACGACCGGCGCTGCTTTGGGCGGCTCGACCAAGAAGACCAGAGGTTGAAGAAGCACTACGGTCGTTGGATGGACATCGTACGGTCACTAAAGCTAGAATCGTTTATATTGACTAAGTTGACAAAGCCCTTGGTACGCTCCAACTTAGTAGGCCCACAAGTCAGCCTCTGAAACGGTGCGCCCCAGATGTCAGGGGGAGGAATCATTTTTTGGGCGGCCGAAGCTAAGAATATCCGAGATTGAAGAAGAAGCACGACATCCGTTGGATAGACATCCAACGGCCACTGCTGCTAGAACCGTGTGTTGACTATAATAAGTTGACAAAGCCTTGCATACGCGTCAACTTAATTTTTTTAGGGGACACGTCACTTAGTAGGCCCACAAGTGTGTGGCAGAGAACTTATAGCCCATTTGCGTTTTGTAAGAATGTACAGCCCATTTTTGAATTCTAATGGAATTTACAACAGTCATTTACAGTTTGTTAAAAGTACAGCCCATTTTCTAGCTAGGACAACGATTAATAATTCCAACCAACCATTGAAGACCGAATCCAATAAAATTTCCCACATTTTGATGGGATCCAAAATATTTTTATCCCGAAATTTCTAGTCAGATTAAATATAAATTTGTATCCAAACTCTCGCAGATTGTACCCCTACTGCGATGGACAGAGAACCAGCTTCACCCAATCTAACCCCAACCCCAGCCGATAGTAACACAGTTCCTGTTGACACAGCACCATCTCCACCACAGAGCTCCCAAACAAGAGCAGTTAGTAAGGCAGCTCCAGTGCCCAAAGGGCCAGTACTATCACGGCGAACCCCAACTCCACCAGTTAGTACGCCTATTCCTGTGGAGGAATCACAACCAGCTAGTCGTAGTTTAGCATCTATCGCATTTGATGTTGTTAAATCGTATGTGCGTATCTTCCCATCTTGGAGATATTATACTGAAGATGAAGGAAAATGCCAGTTGCAGGTGTTTGTCCAGGAGTTATGTGTAAGTAATGTTATTCATGGCAATTACTTTGCTTCGTCCCATACATCCTACCTCCATGATGGTTATAATACAGCAAATTTTCCCATTTTTCTCTATAGAGAAGGACCGATTTGGAAACTCAGGATGAGGTAACCTGTGCTAATACCTTTGCTATCTTCAAGAATGCTTGGTGGCAGTATCGGAATTACGTGAAGAAAACGTACTTCACCGGCAAAGAAACTCATCAAATTCCCTTACGTTCTCCTGAGACACATTTACTGGACGATGACTGGGAACGCCTTGTTCTGTACTGGTCCCGAACCAAGAATGTGGTAAGGTCTATGAGCTCATTTTCTATTTTTAAGTATTATATTCTTGCGTCTTACTGTACTCTGTTCATGTAGAATAAGTGCCTAAACCTGAAGAACAACTGTTCTAATTTAAGATTCCATTGCTATCATAGTTCAAAAAAGCGCTAGGCGTTAATTGTGTGTTTTGCCACCGCCTTGCGCTTTACTGACCAAAGCGCATGCTTATGCGCAGTTATGCACAGATTATGCGTAGTTATGCGCAATGCGTTTTGCCAACGCCTAGAGCCTAGGCGCGCTTAAGCGCTCGCTTAGGCGCGCCTTTTTTAACTATGATTGCTTTGCTCTTGTATCACTGTATTTACTCATACAAACTTATTTTTAAATTGAAGGATCCAATCAAAACTCCAATGAGACAGCAGGTATGTTCACGCATGTTTCTTTAACAGGTTTGCTCTTATCAATAGCTCTGTTGATTTCAATTTCAATTGTGTATACAGTTGACTTTCATATCATGCACATTACTAGCATCACAATAGAGCCAATAGTGTTGTTGTACATGTAGACCCGTGGTACCCATCTGAAATCTTGTTGTGCCGTGTAGTTTCCCACGCTTTGTATTCTTTCACTGCTGCTTTGTCTTGAACTGATATGATTTGAACCGTGTCTCTATTTTGATTTGGCAAGACAATGCAGTGACCATAGGACATAGATATATGTTTGTTTGATGCTTTTATTATGTACTAGTACTTGGCAATAGAAGACTTGGTAGTTTAATCCTGTCCACCTTACTAATGAACTGGTTCACCGAAATGAGTTTCATATACTAGTACATGCTAAACTTGTTATGTGTCTGCTTGTTTCTTCTTTTAGAATGCTGACAGAATATTGGGGAAGAGTGCCTTATTAAGCAATAGTAAAGGAAGTAATGCAGATAAGGTTCAGGATAGTGACACATCCTTGTTGGTCTCCAACAAAGCTGATAAAACAGCTAAGGAAGACTATCTTGAAGACAGCGAGACAACCCCAAAGTCCTGTCTTGGTTTAGTGTTCGAGTTACTGGCCACTACCGCTTGCACAAGCTATTCAAACTCACTGTCTGAATCAGTTCGGTTTCTTGAGTCTCAACTACAAGCTGAAAGACATCGATCAGCTGTGCTGCGACAAGAAGCGGAAGGACTGCGGAAGTCCCTGGAGCATTCAGATGCATACTTTCTGGTGCAACAGCAAGCGTTGGAGGATTTTAGCGCCAAACAGGACAAAGCTAATCAGCTTGCTAAGCTTATTGCCAGCATGGTGGATACCCAGGATAACGTTTCTTGAGCTCTTCCGAAGTTGTTTCAGTTATGCTCTTGTTTTGCTGCCGCGTTTATTTGCACTGGTGACCAATTTTGACGGCCAGTGTATGTAATGTGCTGCTTTGTTCCCTATATTTGCACTGGTGGCGAACTTTGATGCCCAGTGGATGTAATATGTGTAATAGCGGTAATAGGCTAGCGTTAATTGCTTGCTTATTTATTTCTTTATTGTCTTGTTTAGTTGTTTGCTTGTAGTCACTGCAGTTCTTTTCTGTTTTTTTCTAGTGGCCACAATAGCCTATTTTTGGTAACTAGGCCAAAATAATCATGGCAACACACGGACTGTTGTAACCATGGGCCTCCTGCAGGCCGTATGATCCATGGGCGGAACCAATCTAGGGCTCCGGCGGAACTGTTCTGCTAGGGAAACATCCCTCCGGGAGGGGGAAATCGTCACCATCGTCATCACCGTCGATCCTCTCATCGAGAGGGGGTCAATCTCCATCAACATCTTTACCAGCACCATCTCCTCTCAAACCTTAGTTCATCTCTTGTATCCGATCTTTGTCTCAAAACCTCAGATTGATACCTGTGAGTTGCTAGTAGTGTTGATTACTCCTTGTAGTTGATGCTAGTTGGTTTATTCGGTGGAAGATTATATGTTCAGATCCTTTATGCACATTACTACCCCTCTGATTATGAACATGAATATGATTTGTGAGTGGTTACGTTTGTTCCTGAGGACATGGGAGAAGTCTTGTTATAAGTAGTCATGTGAATTTGGTATTCGTTCGATATTTTGATGAGATGTATGTTGCCTTTCCTCTAGTGGTGTTATGTGAACGTAGACTACATGACATTTCACCATTGTTTGGGCCTAGGGGAAGGCATTTAGAAGTAATAAGTAGATGATGGGTTGCTAGAGTGACAGAAGTTTAAACCCTAGTTTATGCGTTGCTTCGTAAGGGGTTGATTTGGATCCATATGTTTCATGATATGGTTAGGTTTACCTTAATTCTTATTTCGTAGTTGCGGATGCTTGCGAGGGGGGTTAATCATAAGTGGGATGCTTGTCCAAGGAAGGGCAGTATCCAAGCATCGGTCCACCCACATATCAAATTATCAAAGTAACGAACGCGAATCATATGAGCATGATGAAAACTAGCTTGACGATAATTCCCATGTGTCCTCGGGAGCGCTTTCCTTTATATAAGAGTTTGTCCAGGCTTGTCCTTTGCTACAAAAAGGATTGGGCCACCTTGCTGCACCTTGTTTACTTTTGTTAATTGTTACCTGTTACGAATTACCTTATCATAAAACTATCTGTTACCGATAATTTCTGTGCTTGCAGAGAATACCTTACTGAAAACTGCTTGTCATTTCCTTCTGCTCCTCGTTGGGTTCGACACTCTTACTTATCAAAAGGACTACGATAGATCTCCTATACTTGTGGGTCATCACCTGACTTTGGAGAAACTGCCGATCTGGGCGTAGCTCGTGGGCCTGACTGTGAGTTCTTTAAAGTTCGTGCCGTGCAGGCCGAACAGTGTATGCAGGCCAACTAAACAGGTCGATTCAATTCCGCGCGGGCCTGGTTGGCCCAAATGCGGGCAACCAAACACGTCCCTAGTGTTGATCATTGGAGCAAAAATTATTTATATTCAATGGAGTAGTAGTTTATATTTTTTTTTCCAAATTATACTTGATTCACATCAAATCAATAGAACACTATATACATTTAAGTATACGATAAACTGAACCCATAAACACAAAAATGACCCAAAACAAAGCGGAGACAAGGGCTACGACTGTATGCCTTCAAATTCTTCACAAATTTGCAATTGTGGACATTGCACCATCGTAGCTCACGCCAATAATGGACAATATCGAGAAATTCAACCATTGAAGTACCCGCACCACCGTAGCTCACCCCAATAATGGATAATATTGAAAAATTAAACGATTCTAGTACTTGTTGAGAACAAATTTTGCCGAATCGTGGCAACAGTAGACGTGATGAGAACAAAATTTGTTGCGAGCAATTAAGTATCCTCAAATGACCATTGGATCTTAAATCTGACGGCCCAGGTGCTCCCGTATCATACGAGCTCCCGGAGCACCTGATATTTTCCCCGTGCGTGATTTTGCGATGGAGTTGCATGATACATTGATACTTGGTGCTGATCCCTGCAGCAGAAATATTCATATTCAGCGGAGCAGAAGTTGACAACCTAGTATTTCTGAACCCATCAAATTTGCGCACCTAAAATGGCATCTCTATCGTCCCCCCTCTCGCTCACGCTTCAGATGATTCCAAGACCGGAACTGATACATACACACATACAGAGCCCAAAAATTCGTCCCAGCGATGCGATGGGTCCTTTCTGAGAGGCGCCTGGGGTGAGCCAGCTCTAGCCAGAAGGCAGCAGGTACGACGCCGCCTCGGCCAACGGTAGGCGTGGACTGTGGTTGACGCTCGGTCACGGCCCTCTCCCCAACAGCAACAGGCGAATCTCTCTGGGTTTCAGTGCGCCTGCGCGCGAGACAAGGCATCTCTGATTTTCCTACCGGATTTGCCTGCCGACACTCCAGGCCGCAGCGCCTGACCAAATCCACCGCTCACTGCCTAGAGCACCTCCAATTTTTATTTTCTTTCCATTTTTTTAGTACGTGCGCCAAAAATACCAAGCATCTCCCTTCTCCACCCTTCACTCCAGTCTCCAGTCTCCAGTGGAGCAACCATCTGCACCTTTTGGACCTTCTATAAATAAAATTCCAACTACTCTTCTCTCCACAATGGAAAAAACAAATGCAACACCGAATCCTACGGGTCTCAGATTATCCACTCACCAACGTACGCCTTCAGAAAACAAAGACTTACAAAAAGAAAACAAAGATCTGATTCCGGTGAAGGAGGAGAGCCAGCCGGGTCCTTGGCGCCCGGTGGGCAACCCGGTTCCAGCGTGTTCCTTTTTTGAAAGGAAATAGTACCAGCAGTAGCAAGTAGCAACGCACATGACCCTGATCTGACCGGCCGGCGTGAGGACATGAGTCGTCTTTGGCAAGCGTCCGTCCGTCCAAGGGATCCCCACCGACAGCAGTCCACCGACAGCTCGCCCAGATCTCGATTTCTTTATCTCATCGCCTCGCCCCCCAGCAAATTATTTGTTACGTACTCTGGGGCATTGATATAATAATATTTTCTTTGTTGCTGCTGCTGCCTAGTCCCCGTCCGGCCAAGAGGAGCTTGAGTAATTAGCCCAGCTTGCGAAGAGGGTGACCCCTCACCAGTTAAGGTGTGCAGTGCACACATCAAGGCGTTCATTCAATTGCGTCCTACTTCTACAACCACCACTTTTCTTAATTTCAGTATGTACCTGTGCAATTTCCATGCCAGAAACTAAAAACAAAAACTACTCCTATACTTGCAGCGTACCATCCTTGTACGTGAAGAAGCAGTAATGCATGGCGGCAACGGCAAGAGGTGCACGCACCAGCAATTAGTGGGTTGTCAGCAGTACTGATGCATATTGAAGTAGCCGCAGCTAGCAGCACTGTTTTTTTGTTTTTGTTTAGAGCAAGCCATGTCAGGCGTCGCCGTACGATTCAATTTATATCAGGCTATCGTAGCACTAACAACATTCCCAACCCCTACTACTTTGTCGGCCTCGCTAGCTCTTAATCAAATCCTGTTTGATAATATTGCTGGTGTGGTTAGATTTGGGTGGATGGCTAGCGTAGCTAGCCAGGAATCATCATCCCATTATAATACGTACAAGGATCTTGCAGGTGACGCATGTCCTGGGACGCAGTGGATAGAGTTTTAAAAGCACAGGACAGTTGGTAGTAGTATACTTCGAAGAAAAAGATAGAGAAAAACGGCATACATTCAGGGCAACGGGCATCTATGCTAGACGTACGTGGTTGTACCTTTCCCCGTCCCCGCCACATGCGGCATGGCCGTCTTCTTCCCCTCCAATTCAAGCATCCAACCAACCCTGCCCCCCACGTAGCTACTACCTAGACTAACTATTATCCATTCCACAGAGGCAGGCACGCATAATGGAAAAGAGAAGGGATTAAAAGAAAGACGCATGGCATGCCCAAACACAGGCGGGAGCACCCGAATCGCATGGCTTTGCTTCAAGCTTGGAGCAACGGCAACCGCTCAGTTGTGCCAAGCAAAGCAACGGCGAAGGAGGCAAAAGCTAGCTAGGAGAACTGTCGCGCTCTTTGCATTATTGGCATCTGCGCAGTAAAATCTCTCTCGCTACGTACGTGGACGCAGTTCGAGAAGCCATCCATCTAGAGACGACCATGCCTGGTGCGCCCCAGATGGCTAGCGATCCCAGATCTACTGCACCAAAAGTTAATGCTCGCCGGCCGGACAGTAACAAAATGCGGAGGCGCACGAGCCCAGCCCCACGGGGTGCAGGGTACAGACTACAGAGGCGAGTGAAGTGGAGTGGCCACCACACACGGCCTCCACTGTAAGCGGCGCACCTAGAACCAGAGCCCGCCAGAGCCAACCCATCCGATAGCGGCAACGAGACCAAACCGAAAAGACGGGCCAAGGGGACGACGAAAGCAACGCCCCAACCACCACCCCGACCCCTCCCTCCGTTTCACTTCATCATAACATAGCGCCGTGCCATCGCTCACCACCCCGGACGGACATCATTCATTCATTCCTAGTACCACCACCACCTTCGTCTCCCCCCTCTCCACCCACACTCCAATTGAGAAACAGCTCCGTCGTCCTCCTCCGGCCATTGCCGTCGCGAATTAAGCGGCAAGGAGGCGGCCGGCGGCAAGATGTTCGGGCGGGACCCGTGGGGCGGGACGCTGGAGATCTCGAACGCGGACTCGGCGACGGACGACGACCGGAGCCGGGACCTGGACCGGGGCGCCATGATGCGGCACCAGCTGGACGAGACGCAGCAGAGCTGGCTGCTGGCCGGCCCGGGCGACCAGGCCGGGAAGAAGAAGAAGAAGTACGTGGACATCGGCTGCATGGTCATCGACCGCAAGATCTTCATGTGGACCGTCGGCCTCATCCTCGGCGTCGGCCTCTTCGTCGGCTTCGTCATGATGATCGTCAAGCTCGTCCCGCACAAGAAGCCCCCGCCGCCGCCGCCGGACCAGTACACCCTCGCGCTGCACAAGGCGCTCATGTTCTTCAACGCCCAGCGATGTGAGTTTTTCCAGCTTCTTCTTCTTTTTTCCATCTGCATCTTTTTTTACCTTTGCTTCGATTTCCACCTCTCGTTCGTTCGTCCCTTTCCTCTCCCTGCACTGCACCGGCCCGAGACCAGATCCGCTTTTGCGTGGTACCGACGGGGGGCATGCAAACAATTCTAGTTATTGTAGCTCTTTGTCCTCCTCTCGCCTTCTCGCCACCTCATCCTGTCCTCCTACATTTAGCATGTCTGGGATGGTGAGATCTGGCCGAGTTACTACGTATGCCCATATTTTACCGGAAGAAGCTTCACCTTGGAAAAAGTAACTATTGTCTCCATACGTATCTGAAAAAAGTATAAGCAAAAGGAACTATCTATTCATAGGAGAGCAAAAATAGAGCGCACCTTGTGAGTTCTGACGTTGTGTCGTGGTCTGAAATTGTCAGCTGGTCATCTGCCCAAGCACAACGGCGTGAGCTGGAGGGGCAACTCCGGCATGAAGGACGGCCTCTCGGACAGCACCGTCAAGAAGAGCTTGGTCGGAGGCTTCTACGACGCAGGCGACGCCATCAAGTTCAACTACCCCATGGCCTGGTCCATGACCATGCTCAGCTGGACGGTGATCGAGTACAGGGCCAAGTACGAGGCCATCGGCGAGCTCGACCATGTCAAGGAGATCATCAAGTGGGGCACCGACTACATGCTCAAGACCTTCAACTCGTCCGCCGACACCATCGACCGGATTGTCGCCCAGGTTCGTTGAGGCTGATCATCTCGGTTGCACCGATTGCTCGTATCCCGGGAAATTGGCCACCAGATCCACTCAATTGAGTAAACTTTCAGTTCCCTGATGTCATATGAACTTCTTGTTGCAGGTCGGCGTGGGTGACACCTCTAAAGGCCCCATGCCGAACGACCACTACTGCTGGATGAGGCCAGAGGACATTGATTACAAGAGGCCTGTCATCGAGTGCCACTCTTGCTCGGATCTTGCCGCTGAGATGGCCGCCGCTCTCGCTGCGGCTTCCATAGTGTTCAAGGACAGCAAGGCGTACTCTGACAAGCTCGTCCATGGTGCCAAGGCGCTGTACAAGTTCGGTAGGCTGCAGCGCGGCCGATACAGCCCCAATGGCTCTGATCAGTCGCTGTTCTACAATTCCACCAGCTACTGGGATGAGTTTGTGTGGGGTGGTGCGTGGATGTACTTCGCCACGGGAAACACATCGTACCTGACGATCGCCACAGCTCCAGGGATGGCAAAGCATGCAGGCGCGTTCTGGATTGGCAGCCCAAACTATGGAGTGTTTACCTGGGATGACAAGCTTCCAGGATCTCAGGTTAGCATACTTCATACCTATGTTCAGTTAACTGGATGTCTTAGAAATACTTAACATTTAACACCAAAGGAATAACAAACAAGCAGTCTGACAGCATCTAAATGAGAAGAAAAAGAACATCAGTGCTTTAAAAAAATCAGAATATTAGTAGAAAATGATGATCAATGCTAATGAAGAATGATCCAGCATTAACGCTTTCTACATTACGCAGGTTCTTCTCAGCAGGTTGCGGCTCTTCCTAAGTCCAGGGTATCCTTATGAAGAAATATTAAGGACATTCCACAACCAAACTGACAATGTCATGTGCTCATATTTACCAGTATTCAATTCATTCAACTTCACTAAAGGTTGGTGATGCCCTTCTTTGTTTTTCACTGCCTCTCTAAACCCACTTCCACACTGGAAAGTTAAGTAACCGAATGTTTTGCAGGAGGATTGATACAACTCAACCATGGAGGGCCTCAACCACTTCAGTACGTCGTCAATGCAGCTTTCCTTGCCTCTTTGTATGCTGATTATCTGGACACCGCAGATACACCAGGGTGGTATTGTGGACCTAATTTCTATACCACAGATGTCCTCCGCAAGTTTGCAAAGTCACAGGTAGAGTTTGTACTCAATACTCCTGGACTAAAATAATGTATAATGTACGTTAGCAGGAATTAGTCAATTGACACTCAGAACCCTTCAATTTGCAGCTTGATTACATCCTAGGCAAGAACCCACAAAAGATGAGCTACGTCGTGGGTTTTGGAAAGAAGTACCCGAAGCGTGTTCATCACAGAGGGGCATCAATCCCTCATAACGGTGTCAAGTACGGATGCAAAGGAGGTTTTAAATGGAGAGAGTCTAAGAAAGCAAACCCTAATATCCTCGTCGGAGCAATGGTTGCTGGCCCTGACAAGCATGATGGCTTCAAAGATATCCGCACAAATTACAATTACACAGAACCTACCCTTGCAGCAAATGCTGGCTTGGTTGCAGCATTGATTTCTCTAGCTGACATCGATACCGGCAGATATTCAATTGATAAGAACACCATCTTCTCAGCAGTTCCCCCAATGTTCCCGACACCCCCACCACCTCCATCAGCTTGGAAACCATGAAGAGTCAGATCCCTGAACATTTCATAAGCATCAAATGGAGGGAGCAACAGATGGTTGTTTGGTATATACAGCGAAGGCCACGAACAGAAAGCAGACAACATAAGCTTACAGAGTTTCTACTTCTGTATCGGTATGACGGATCAGTATAAATCATCTGTCAACCATGGACTGGAAGTTGTGTGCAATTTGTGAAACTAATTTTTGGGGTCCTTGTTGTTATCCATATTCCGAGTTCATGTGTGAAGTTCTTTTTGTAGAAATGGTACCTTTGTAAGTCATTTTGTTTTATAGGAGTGACTTATTCGTCACAGTAAAGAATGTGTGACTTTCATACAGCTTGCTTTATCTTATTTGACATACACTATACACTTCATGCGCATGTTCACCAAATTCCCAAACATTATATAGCAACAGAGAAGGCAGTGACTTCTAATATAGATACAATCCCAATGATGCCATTGCAAAAAATTACAAAGCATTAATGTAATTATGAACAGAAAACACACAATTTCACCAACAATTTACTGGCAATTCTGGTAAACTGAACATGTGTAGACCTGGGTAAGAAAAGCAAATTCCTTGTGATGAAAGTATATAAAAGAAAATGCGAAATACAAATTTATGATGGTCATGCTGCAAACTACACGATCCCAGAAATGTACAGTAACAAAGGTTTTACCACTTGTAAACAACAACAGGTCAGGCTTGTTGGCTGTTGCACCCGCATCAATTATGATTGTGAGAAGAATCTCAGACATCATTTACCTTCTGCACAAATCCACTTCATCTTTGCCTCGGAACAAATCCTGTGAGTTCTGATTGGTGGTGTTTTGGGCTTGAATCTCATTTCATTAAGTGCTTTTCCCCTGGGATCATCATCTACTCTCAAAGGCAAGGCTCTTTCAACAAAGCTTCCTACCCAAGGCACTCCCGATCAGAGTCTTCAACAGCTTACACATGCATTAGCATGCCCCTTGGACATCTCAATCAAGAAGCTTCTGTGTGCAGGATGAACCTCTCCTGTGTTAAGTTTGCACAACCTCAATGTTGATCCTGATTATCTTGTCACTGGTCGCATTATGGGCTTCATACGCATGACATGCTGAAACCTTTCCTTGATGCCATCCTCAATGGAGTGACACAGCTCTGCTGGCAAGGCCTCCTCATCGGCCTCCTCGGTTGCATCCTTCACAAGCTTGTAGGTGTGTTCCCTGGGTAGGTGCCCACTTTCCGCCATCTCGATCATGAACCGCCTTGCATCCCCGATCCGCCCACTCTCGTATAGCGAATGTATAAGAGGTGTGTATGTGCTTGATGTCGCCACCCCATGCCCCCTCGCCACCATCTCCCTCATCCACTCAATAGCCTTGTCAACCTTATTCACCGCACTGTAATACCTCACAAAAGAGTTATATGTCACCCGGTTCGGCATGCACCCCTTCTTCACCATTTCATCAAACACCTCGTGCGCACGCTCCACGCGGTACGTCTTGCAGAGGCCATTAATATAACAGTTGTAGGTCACGACGTCCGGCTCCAGCCCCTTCTCTCCCATCCTCCGGAACAGCCTGCCGGCCTCATAGATCCTTCTCCTGGCGGCCTTCCGGCACCCAGTCCCCGCCCCGATCCGGCAGTACCAGGAAATGAGCACGGTGTAGGTGTAGGAGTCAGGCCTGCAGCGCGCCCCGGGGCGCTCCATCTGGTCGAGCAGGAACCTGGCCTCCTTGAACCGGCCGTTCCGGCACAGCGCAGCGAGCAGTGTGTTGTAGCACTGCGCGTCCGGGGAGCACCGGAGCTGGCGCGCGCGGTGGAAGGCGGCGAGGGCCTGCCGCGGGAGGCCCTCCTCGCCGAGCGCGCGGATGACGTCGGTGAGCGCGGCGGTGGAGACGAGCGGGGCGTGCTCGCGGAGGAGGCCGAAGAGCGCGGGGAGCGCGCGGGCGCGGGCGAGGGAGAGCGCGGCGGCGCGGAGCGGGGCCTCGGTGAGCGGGACGACGTGCGGGATGGCGTCGGAGTGGGACCAGTTGAGGAAGGCGAGGGTGAGCGCGGCGGCGACCCGGCGGTGGTAGGAGGAGGACGGGGAGGGGAAGGGCCGCTGCGGGCAGAGGCGGCCCGCGGAGCGCGGGAGGATGAGGCGCGGGATGGCGGCGAGCAAGGCGGCGATGGAGGACGGCGAGAAGCCCCGGAAGGTGGGGGACGGGCAGAGCGCGGAGTCGAAGCGGCGGCGCTGGAGGAGGGCGACCAGGAGCTGCGGCACCAGGCGGGACGGCGACGGCGACGGGGTAGGGGAGGGGGACGAGGAGGACATTTGGTTGCGGTTTTGGAGCCTGGGCTCTGGACTCCGGCAGAGAGGTTGTTGGTTTAAAACCGGGAGAGGTCCCCGCTGCAAGTCGCAACTGGGCCCAGAAAATAGTTATGTTTGGGCTCTGCCTTCTCTTTTGTTTTTCGGAAATGGGCTTTTGGCAGTGTCTTTGCAAATATTTGTTTTTTTTGCCCCTCAAATTTTTATTTATTTTTATTTTTCAGTGTTGGAATGTCTATTTATTGGTAGTTGAAAGTCGACCCTCGAAAAATTGTTGTTGGAACTTGGAAGCTGAATGTTGGCGCGGGTAATAGAAGTTGAAGTTTTGATTTTGTGTAGCTAAAGGCTTGTTGATGTATTTTGGAGTGACTAGCCTGCATACTAGACTAGTTTAAGACAATGTTTTGTATTGGTTAGTACTCACTATATTGTAATTTACATCTTGCTTTAGTTTTTTTGTATATTAGAAAATTGAGGCACGTTCATGAGCATTCATAACCAGTGACTAGAATTGCACGAAGCCGAGTATTTGACATAAATCCATCAGATGGAATTGACTTTATAGAAAATGACATGTCTACCATATTTACTTTTTATTTGCAAGAATCATATCCTCAAAAAATATATTACAAGAATCATTATTTTTTTACAATATAGAACCTTATTCATCACAACATCGAGATATCATTTACAAGCAAATATGAAATAAAGTCTCGGATGGTAGTGTCCCAAAAGGAGAAAGATCTAGAGCTAAATGAGACTTAGCTAGACAATTTGCCACCTCATTAGCTTCTCTATTATATTGCTGATAATCAACATGACCAAACTCGCTTGCAAGTTGCTTGGATTCTGTGATCTGAAGTAATGTTCCTCTTTTCGCAATGTTTCAACGACAAACAAGCAATAAGACTCAAGAAGCACCTTGTTGCAGCAGCCAAATACATACCATTCCTATTAGTACTTATTTCAACAGCATCCACAGTAGTCACATGGGGTAGGAACCAGGTCGCTGCCGCAATGAAATTACCATGATCATCCCGCACCACTGCACCAGTAGCCCCCAAAAGGGTTTCAACACAGAAAGATGTGTCCACATTAATTATTACTACTCCATTTGATGGCCTCTTCCACATGTGATCACACTTGCGCTTTGGGATTTAGAAGATGATGTTGTAATATAGTTTGTGGTTAGTATCTTGATGGCAAGGGTGGATCCCTCACAAGATTGCACTAATTCTCCTATCACCAATTGTCTTCATTGCCACCAAATGAACCATGCTGCATCATGAAGGAAATATGCCCTAGAGGCAATAATAAAGTTATTATTTATTTCCTTATATCATGATAAATGTTTATTATTCATGCTAGAATTGTATTAACTGGAAACTTGATACATGTTGGGGAACGTAGCAGAAATTCAAAATTTTCTACGCATCACCAAGATCAATCTATGGAGTAATCTAGCAACGAGGGGAAGGGGAGTGAATCTACATACCCTTGTAGATCGCGATGCGGAAGCGTTGCAAGAACGCGGATGAGGGATTCGTACTCGTAGCGATTCAGATCGCGGTTGATTCCGATCTGAGCACCGAAGAACGGTGCCTCCGCGTTCAACACACGTGCAGCCCGGTGACGTCTCCCATGCCTTGATCCAGCAAGGAGAGAGGGAGAGGTTGGGGAAGACTCCATCCAGCAACAGCACGACGGCGTGGTGGTGGTGGAGGAGCGTGGCAATCCTGCAGGGCTTCGCCAAGCACTGCGGGAGAGGAGGAGGACTTGGGAGAGGGGAAGGGCTGCACCAGAACTTGGGGTCGTGGCTGCCCTCCCACCCCTTCACTATTTATAGGTGGGGAGAGAGGGGGCCGGCCCCCTTAAATCTCATCTAGGGTTGGGGGCGGCGGCCAAAGGGGGGAGGAGTGCCTCCCAAGTCAAGTGGAGGCCCTCCCCCTTAGGGTTTCCCCTCTCCCATGCGCATGGGCCTTGGGGGGGCTGGTGCCCCTGGCCCATTAAGGCTAGGGTGCCCCCTTACAGCCCATGCTGCTGTATTGGACGTGGTGGAACATTTTCCGGACCTCCGGATCCCTCCGGAATCCTCCGGAACCTTCTGGAAGCTTCCCGGTACAATACCGAAAAACCCGAACTTTTCCCGGAACCCGAACAACAACTTTCCATATATAAATCTTTACCTCCGGACCATTCCGGAACTCCTCGTGACGTCCGGGATCTCATCCGGGACTCCGAACAACATTCGGTAACCACGTACATACTTCCCCTATAACCCTAGCGTCATCGAACCTTAAGTGTGTAGACCCTACGGGTTCTGGAACCATGCAGACATGACCGAGACGTTCTCCGGTCAATAACCAACAGCGGGATCTGGATACCCATGTTGGCTCCCACATGTTCCACGATGATCTCATCGGATGAACCACGATGTCGGGGATTCAATCAATCCTGTATGCAATTCCCTTTGTCTATCGATATGTTACTTGCCCGAGATTCGATCGTCGGTATCTCTATACCTTGTTCAATCTCGTTACCGGCAAGTCTCTTTACTCGTTCCGTAACTCACATCATCCCGTGATCAACTCCTTGGTCACATTGTGCACATTATGATGATGTCCTACCGAGTGGGCCCAGAGATACCTCTCCGTTTACACGGAGTGACAAATCCCAGTCTCGATTCGTGCCAACCCAACAGACACTTTTGGAGATACCTGTAGTGCACCTTTATAGCCACCCAGTTACGTTGTGACGTTTGGTACACCCAAAGCATTCCTACGGTATCCGGGAGTTGCACAATCTCATGGTCTAAGGAACTGATACTTGACATTAGAAAAGCTCTGAGCAAACGAACTATACGATCTTGTGCTAGGCTTACGATTGGGTCTTGTCCATCACATCATTCTCCTAATGATGTGATCCCGTTATCAACGACATCCAATGTCCATGGTCAGGAAACCGTAACCATCTATTGATCAACGAGCTAGTCTACTAGAGGCTTACTAGGGACATGGTGTTGTCTATGTATCCACACATGTATCTTAGTTTCCTATCAATACAATTCTAGCATGGATAATAAACGATTATCATGAACAAGGAAATATAATAATAACCAATTTATTATTGCCTCTAGGGCATATTTCCAACAGTGTCACTAGTATGCCTCTACTTGACTAGCTCGTTGATCAAAGATGGTTATGTTTCCTAGCCATAGACATGAGTTGTCATTTGATTAGCGGGATCACATCATTAGGAGAATGATGTGATTGACTTGACCCATTCCGTTAGCTTAGCACTCGATCGTTTAGTATGTTGCTATTGCTTTCTTCATGACTTATACATGTTCCTATGACTATGAGATTATGCAACTCCAGTTTATCGGAGGAACACGTTGTGTGCTACCAAACGTCACAACGTAACGGGGTGATTATAAAGGAGCTCTATAGGTGCTTCCAAAGGTACTTGTTGGGTTGGCGTATTTCGAGATTAGGATTTGTCACTCCGATTGTCGGAGAGGTATCTCTGGGCCCACTCTAATACACATCACTATAAGCCTTGCAAGCATTGTAACTAATGAGTTAGTTGCGGGATGATGTATTACGGAACGAGTAAAGAGACTTGTCGGTAACAAGATTGAACTAGGTATCGAGATACCGACGATCGAATCTCGGGCAAGTAACATACCGATGACAAAGGGAACAACGTATGTTGTTATGCGGTCTGACCGAAAAAGATCTTCGTAGAATATGTGGGAACCAATATGAGCATCCAGGTTCCGCTATTGGTTATTGACCGGAGAGGTGTCTCGGTCATGTCTACATAGTTCTCGAACCCGTAGGGTCCGCACGCTTAACGTTACGATGACGGTTATATTATGAGTTTATGTGTTTTGATGTACCGAAGGAGTTCGGAGTCCCGGATGAGATCAGGGACATGACGAGGAGTCTCGAAATGGCCGAGACGTAAAGATCGATATATTGGACGACTATATTCGGACTTCGGAAAGGTTCCGAGTGATTCGGGAATTTTTTGGAGTACCGGAGAGTTACGGGAATTCGTATTGGGCCTTAATGGGCCATACGGGAAAGGAGAGAAAGGCCCCAAAGGGTGGCCGCACCCCTCCCCATGGACTAGTCCGAATTGGACTAGGGAGGGGGGGCGCCCCCTTCCTTGTTTCTCCTTCTCCCTTCCCTTTTCCTACTCCAACAAGGAAAGGAGGAGTCCTACGACCGGGAGTAGGACTCCCCCCTTGGCGCGTCCTCCTCCTAGGCCGGCCGCCTTCCCCCTTGCTCCTTTATATACGGGAGCAGGGGCACCCCATAGACACAACAATTGATCTCTTGATCTCTTAGCCGTGTGCGGTGCCCCCCTCCACCATATTACACCTCGATAATATCGTAGCGGTGCTTAGGCGAAGCCCTGCGTCGGTAGAACATCATCATTGTCACCACGCCGTCGTGCTGACGGAACTCTCCCTCAAAGCTCGGCTGGATCGGAGTTCGAGGGACGTCATCGAGCTGAACATGTGCTGAACTTGGAGGTGCCGTGCGTTCGGTACTTGATCGGTCGGATCGTGAAGACGTACGACTACATCAACCGTGTTGTGCTAACGCTTCCGCTTTCGGTCTACGAGGGTACGTGGACAACACTCTCCCCTCTCGTTGCTATGCATCACCATGATCTTGCGTGTGCGTAGGAATTTTTTTGATATTACTACATTCCCCAACAGTGGTATCAGAGCTTGGTTTTATGCGTTGATGTTATGCACGAGTAAAACACAAGTGAGTTATGGGCGATATAAGTCATACTGCTTACCAGCATGTCATACTTTGGTTCAGCGGTATTGTGAGATGAAGCGGCCCGGACCGACATTACGCGTACGCTTACGCGAGACTGGTTTCACCGTTGCGAGCACTCGTTGCTTAAAGGTGACTGGCGGGTGTCTGTCTCTCTCACTTTAGTTGAACCGAGTGTGGCTACACCCGGTCCTTGCGAAGGTTAAAACAGCACCAACTTGACAAACTATCGTTGTGGTTTTGATGCGTAGGTAAGAACGGTTCTTGCTAAGCCCGTAGCAGCCACGTAAAACATGCAACAACAAAGTAGAGGACATCTAACTTGTTTTTGCAGGGCATGTTGTGATGTGATATGGTCAAAGCATGATGCTAAATTTATTGTATGAGATGATCATGTTTTGTAACCGAGTTATCGGCAACTGGCAGGAGCCATATGGTTGTCGCTTTATTGTATGAAATGCAATCGCCATGTAATTGTTTTACTTTATCACTAAGCGGTAGCGATAGTCGTAAAAGCAATAGTTGGCGAGACGACAACGATGCTACGATGGAGATCAAGGTGTCGCGCCGGTGACGATGGTGATCATGACGGTGCTTCGGAGATGAAGATCACAAGCACAAGATGATGATGGCCATATCATATCACTTATATTGATTGCATGTGATGTTTATCTTTTATGCATCTTATCTTGCTTTGATTGACGGTAGCATTATAAGATGATCTCTCACTAAATTATCAAGGTATAAGTGTTCTCCCTGAGTATGCACCGTTGCGAAAGTTCTTCATGCTGAGACACCACGTGATGATCGGGTGTGATAGGCTCTACGTTCAAATACAACGGGTGCAAAACAGTTGCACACGCGGAATACTCAGGTTAAACTTGACGAGCCTAGCATATGCAGATATGGCCTCGGAACACGGAGACCGAAAGGTCGAGCGTGAATTATATAGTAGATATGATCAACATAGTGATGTTCACCATTGAAACTACTCCATCTCACGTGATGATCGGACATGGTTTAGTTGATATGGATCACGTGATCACTTAGAGGAATAGAGGGATGTCTATCTAAGTGGGAGTTCTTAAAGTAATATGATTAATTGAACTTAAATTTCTCATGAACTTAGTCCTGATAGTATTTTGCAAATTATGTTGTAGATCAATAGCTCGCGTTGTTGCTTCCCTATGTTTATTTTGATATGTTCCTAGAGAAAAATTATGTTGAAAGATGTTAGTAGCAATGATGCGGATTGGATCCGTGATCTGAGGATTATCCTCATTGCTACACAGAAGAATTATGTCCTTGATGCACCGCTAGGTGACAGACCTATTGCAGGAGCAGATGCAGACGTTATGAACGTTTGGCTAGCTCAATATGATGACTACTTGATAGTTTAGTGCACCATGCTTAACGGCTTAGAATCGGGACTTCAAAGACGTTTTGAACGCCATGGACCATATGAGATGTTCCAGGAGTTGAAATTAATATTTCAAGCAAATACCCGAGTTGAGAGATATGAAGTCTCCAACAAGTTCTATAGCTAAAAGATGGAGGAGAATAGCTCAAGCAGTGAGCATGTGCTCAGATTGTCTGGGTACTACAATCGCTTGAATCAAGTGGGAGTTAATCTTCCAGATAAAATAGTGATTGACAGAATTCTCTAGTCACCATCACCAAGTTAGTAGAACTTCGTGATGAACTATAGTATGCAAGGGATAACGAAAGTAATTCCCGAGCTCTTCGTGATGCTGAAATCGACGAAGGTAGAAATCAAGAAAAACATCAAGTGTTGATGGTTGACGAGACCACTAGTTTCAAAAAAAAGGGCAAAGGGAAGAAGGGGAACTTCAAGAAGAACGGCAAGCAAGTTGTTGCTCAAGTGAAGAAGCCTAAGTCTGGTCCTAAGCCTGAGACTAAGTGCTTCTACTGCAAAGGGACTGGTCACTGGAAGCAGAACTACCCCAAGTATTTGGTGGATAAGAAGGATGGCAAAGTGAACAAAGGTATATTGGATATATATGTTATTGATGTGTACTTTACTAGTGTTTATAGCAACCCTTCGGCATTTGATACTGGTTCAGTTGCTAAAGAGTAGTAACTCGAAAACGGGAGTTGCAGAATAAACAGAGACTAGTAAAAGCCGAGGTGACGATGTGTGTTGGAAGTAGTTCCAAGATTGATATGATCATCATCGCACACTCCCTATACTTTCGGGATTAGTGTTGAAACTAAATAAGTGTTATTTGGTGTTTGCGTTGAGCATGAATATGATTTGATCATGTTTATTGCAATACGGTTATTCATTTAAGTTAGAGAACAATTGTTGTTCTGTTTACATGAATAAAAACCTTTTATGGTCATACACACCAACGAAAATGGTTTGTTGGATCTCGATCGTAATGATACACATATTCATAATATTGAAGCCAAAAGATGCAAAGTTAATAATGATAGTGCAACTTATTTGTGGCACTGCCGTTTAGGTCATATTGGTGTAAAGCGCATGAAGAAACTCCATACTGATGGGATTTTGGAATCACTTGATTATGAATCACTTGATACTTGCGAACCGTGCCTCATGGGCAAGATGACTAAAACGCCGTTCTCCGGAACTATGGAGAGAGCAACCGATTTGTTGGAAGTCATACATACAGATGTATGTGGTCCAATTAATATTGAGGCTCGTGGCGGATATCGTTATTTTCTCACCTTCAAAGATGATTTGAGCAGATATGGGTATATCTACTTGATGAAACATAAGTCTGAAACATTTGAAAAGTTCAAAGAATTTCAGAGTGAAGTGGAAAATCATCGTGACAAGAAAATAAAGTTTCTATGATCTGATCGTAGAGAAGAGTATTTGAGTTTCGAGTTTGGCCTTCAGTTAAAACAATGTGAAATAGTTTCACTACTCACGCCACCTGGAACACCACGGTGTAATGGTGTGTCCGAACATCGTAACCGTACTTTATTAGATATGGTGCAATATATGATGTCTCTTACCGATCTACCACTATCGTTTTGAGGTTATGCATTAGAGACAGCTACATTCACGTTAAATAGGGCACCATCAAAATCCGTTGAGACGACGCCTTATGAACTGTGGTTTGGCAAGAAACCAAAGTTGTCGTTTCTTAAAGTTTGGGGTTGCGATGCCTATGTGAAAAGTTTCATCTTGATAAGCTCAAACCCAAATCGGAGAAATGTGTCTTCATAGGATACCCAAAGGAGACAGTTGGGTACACCTTCTATCACAGATCCGAAGGCAAGACATTCGTTGCTTAGTATGGATCCTTTCTAGAGAAGGAGTTTCTCTCGAAAGAAGTGAGTGGGAGGAAAGTAGAACTTGATGAGGTAACCGTACCTGCTCCTTTATTGGAAAGTAGTTCATCACAGAAATCTATTCCTGTGACTCCTACACCAATTAGTGAGGAAGTTAATGATGATGATCATGTAACTTCAGATCAAGTTACTACCAAACCTCGTAGGTAAACCAGAGTGAGATCCACACCAGAGTGGTACGGTAATTCTGTTCTGGAGGTCATGTTATTTGACCATGACGAACCTACGAACTATGAAGAAGCGATGGTGAGCCCAGATTCCGCAAAATGGCTTGAGGCCATGAAATCTGAGATGGGATCCATGTATGAGAACAAAGTATGGACTTTGATTGACTTGCCCAATGATCGGCGAGCCATAAAAATAAATGGATCTTCAAGAGGAAGACGGACGCTGATAGTAGTGTTACTATGTACAAAGCTAGACTTGTCGCAAAAAGGTTTTCGACAAAGTTCAAGATGTTGACTACGATGAGAGTTTCTCACTCGTATCTATGCTTAAGTCTGTCTGAATCATGTTAGCAATTGCCGCATTTTATGAAATATGGCAAATGTATAAACAAAACTGCATTCCTTAATGGATTTATTAAAGAAGAGTTGTATATGATGCAACCAGAAGGTTTTTATCAATCCTAAAGGTGCTAACAAAATATGCAAGCTCCAGCGATCCATCTATGGACTGGTGCAAGTATCTCGGAGTTGGAATATATGCTTTGATAAGTTGATCGAAGGATATAGTTTTATACAGACTTGCGGTGAAGCCTGTATTTACAAAAAGGTGAGTGGGAGCACTACAACATTTCTGATAAGTATATGTGAATGACATATTGTTGATCAGAAATAATGTAGAATTATTCTTCAAAGCATAAAGGAGTGTTTGAAAGGAGTTTTTCAAAGAAAGACCTCGGTGAAGCTGCTTACATATTGAGCATCAAGATCTATAGAGATAGATCAAGACGCTTGATAAGTTTTTTCAATGAGTACATACCTTAACAAGATTTTGAAGTGGTTCAAAATGGAACAGTCAAAGAAGGAGTTTCTTGCCTGTGTTACAAGGTGTGAAATTGAGTAAGACTCAAAGCCCGACCACGACAGAAGATAGAAAAAGAATGAAAGTCATTCCCTATGCCTCGGCCATAGGTTCTATAAAGTATGCCATGCTGTGTACCAGATCTATTGTATACCCTACACTGATTTTGGCAAGGGAGTACAATAGTGATCTAGGAGTAGATCACTGGACAGCGGTCAAAATTATCCTTACTGGAATAAGGATATGTTTCTCGATTATGGAAGTGACAAAAGGTTCGTCGTAAAGGGTTACGTCGATGCAAGTTTTGACACAAATCTAGATGACTCTAAGTCTCGGTCTAGATACATATTGAAAGTGGGAGCAATTAGCTAGAGTAGCTCCGTGCAGAGCATTGTAGACATAGAAAATTGCAAAATACTTACGGATCTGAATGTGACAGACCCGTTGACTAAAATTATCTCACTATCAAAACATGATCACACCTTAGTACTCTTTGGGTGTTAATCACATAGCGATGTGAACTAGATTATTGACTCTAGTAAACCCTTTGGGTGTTGGTCACATGACGATGTGAACTATGGGTGTTAATCACATGGTGATGTGAACTATTGATATTAAATCACACGGCGATGTGAACTAGATTATTGACTATAGTGCAAGTGGGAGACTGAAGGAAATATGCTCTACAGGCAATAATAAAGTTATTATTTATTTCCTTATATCATGATAAATGTTTATTATTCATGCTAGAATTGTATTAACTGGAAACTTGATACATGTGTGAATACATAGACAAACAGAGTGTCACTAGTATGCCTCTACTTGACTAGCTCATTGATCAAAGATGGTTATGTTTCCTAGCCATAGACATGAGTTGTCATTTGATTAACGGGATCACATCATTAGGAGAATGATGTGATTGACTTGACCCATTCCGTTAGCTTAGCACTCGATCGTTTAGTATGTTGCTATTGCTTTCTTCATGACTTATACATGTTCCTGTGACTATGAGATTATGCAACTCCAGTTTACCGGAGGAACACTTTGTGTGCTACCAAACGTCACAACGTAACTGGGTGATTATAAAGGCGCTCTACAGGTGCTTCCAAAGGTACTTGTTGGGTTGGCGTATTTCGAGATTAGGATTTGTCACTCCGATTGTCGGAGAGGTATCTCTGGGCCCACTCAATAACACACATCACTATAAGCCTTGCAAGCATTGTAACTAATGAGTTAGTTGCGGGATGATGTATTACGGAACGAGTAAAGAGACTTGCCGGTAACGAGATTGAACTAGGTATCGAGATACCGACGATCGAATCTCGGGCAAGTAACATACCGATGACAAAGGGAACAACGTATGTTGTTATGCGGTCTGACCGATAAAGATCTTCGTAGAATATGTGGAACCAATATGATCATCCATGTTCCGCTATTGGTTATTGACCGGAGAGGTGTCTCGGTCATGTTTACATAGTTCTCGAACCCGTAGGGTCCGCACGCTTAACGTTACGATGACGGTTATATTATGAGTTTATGTGTTTTGATGTACCGAAGGAGTTCAGAGTCCCGGATGAGATCGGGGACATGACGAGGAGTCTCGAAATGGCCGAGACGTAAAGATCGATATATTGGACGACTATATTCGGACTTCAGAAAGGTTCCGAGTGATTCGGGTATTTTTCGGAGTACCGGAGAGTTACGGGAATTCGTATTGGGCCTTAATGGACCATACGGGGAAGGAGAGAAAGGCCCCAAAGGCTGGCCGCACCCCTCCCCATGGACTAGTCCGAATTGGACTAGGGAGGGGGGGCGCCCCCTTCCTTCTTTCTCCTTCTCCCTTCCCTTTTCCTACTCCAACAAGGGAAGGAGGAGTCCTACTCCCGGTGGGAGTAGGACTCCCCCCTTGGCGCGTCCTCCTCATAGGCCGGCCGCCTTCCCCCTTGCTCCTTTATATACGGGGGCAGGGGGCACCGCATAGACACAACAATTGATCTCTTGATCTCTTAGCCGTGTGCGGTGCCCCCCTCCATCATATTACACCTCGATAATATCGTAGCGGTGCTTAGGCGAAGCCCTGCGTCGGTAGAACATCATCATTGTCACCACGCCGTCGTGCTGACGGAACTCTCCCTCAAAGCTCGGCTGGATCGGAGTTCGAGGGACGTCATCGAGCTGAACGTGTGCTGAACTCGGAGGTGCCGTGCGTTCGGTACTTGATCGGTCGGATCGTGAAGACGTACGACTACATCAACCGTGTTGTGCTAACGCTTCCGCTTTCGGTCTACGGGGGTACGTGGACAACACTCTCCCATCTCGTTGCTATGCATCACCATGATCTTGCGTGTGCGTAGGAAATTTTTTGATATTACTACGTTCCCCAACACATCATTCTACTGAGATTTCGCATCATTGTACCGAGAGCATCATCATCACCACCACCCAGTTCCTACTCCATGCCCAATGCTGGGTTGCTCGAATTTTGGCTAGAGGTGGCCCCTCAACAAGAGGACACACACCTCGTGGCACAAATGGTAAGCTTAACTTCCAATTTTTAGGTCAATGCAGATAAAGTAAGTTCTCTAGATATATAATTAGGCGAGAACAACCTATATGATAAGCAAGCCATGGGCAAAGTATGTTAGTAATCAATAATCTAATTAACAAGCCAAGAAACATACAAAAGCAAGTAAGGTCCTAGAAAGGATTAGCCGCAAGTGAATCGAGGACATGGATATTGTTACCAAGTTCACACACTTTGGAAGTGCTAATTTTCGTTGGAGCGGTCCCAAAGCCAAAGCTCTGGAGCGCCACCAAGTGGCTCACAATATTCTCACTTTGAGTCACCTGCAATGGATGAGCCTCAAATCACCCAAGGTTGGTCTTGTAGGCGACCACTACATCTTTACAAACTTCACGGAGCACACCACAAGCAAGGTATCTTCTATAGGTCACCTCTACGACCTAGGATCCCAAGTTTCAAGAGTAAAAAGTGTTGATGAAGAAATCAAGCGAGGAACACAAATCGAGTTGGTAGAAGTGTAGATCAGGTCTTGCTCTCTTTATCCCCAAAGAATCGACTATTTTGGGCAGAGGAATATAGAGTTGAGCAAAAAGGAGGTGTTGCAATGGTGGAGTAGCTCACAAGACTAAGGGTTAGGTGTGGGAGGTGAATGAAGGTGCCTTGTATACCCACAACCAAAAGTGAGAAAACCCACCTATAGGCCCCGTGCGCATGGGCTAAGTTGGCCCCATGTGCATGGGGTTATCTCAAGCAGACCTTGTGGGCACGGGGTGTCCAGAGAGATTTCACCTTGATCATGTGGTCACGAATTGCCCGGAGCCCATGCGCACGATGTTGTCCAGAGACTTAACCGTGGACCCCGTGGGCACGGGGTAGGTTAGCCATGAGCATATTTGGTGAAGGATATTTAGGTATTTTGCATAATAGCTGTAGGGGTGGCTGGTATACGAGTTTAGCATGTTCCCACACCTTCATTCGAGCACCTTGACCCCCCTATTAGTGGCGTGGTTGTCCTAGAACTAAAAAATGAAACAAAAGCTTCAAGTCATCTAAAAACCATGCCTTTATCCTTTTTGAAGTTGGGGGAGAGGTCAATCATACCCTTACTAAAACCTTTGAGGAACTAATGATATGAGATAGAAAATTTAGCACCCATCATTAGTTCCACTAACCACATTGTCATCACACCAAAATACCATTTAGAGATAAATGCAGCTCCAAAAGTACTCCACTTAAGTCTATCAAAACCACAAGTACCACATATTTTGGATAAAAGTCATGTGCATACATGTAGCAATTTTCATAAATCATAGATGTAGAAAAAAAGGTGAGATAGGTACCAAATGACCCACTAAATGCTAGCCACACAACCAATCTTTTAACGTCTTAGAATATAAAAGTCCAACCCCTAATATTCTATCGCATGTCGTGTTCACACTCCACAAAGAATCTAGAAGATACAAAAAGTAAATTAGTGAATTATATACTTTGCACTGAAATATAAAAACAATGGGGATTCACCATCGGCAACAAGCCATCGTCCAGAAGAGCCGGAGTACAATTCTCATCGGAGGAGTCATGGCCTTGGCTCTCACGCGATTAAGGCCTTATGATACGTCTCCAACGTATCTATAATTTTTTATTGTTCCATGCTATTATATTATCTATCTTGGAAGTTTTATACGCATTTATATGCTATTTTATATGATTTTTGGGACTAACCTATTAATCTAGAGCCTAGTGCCAGTTTCTGTTTTTTCCTTGTTTTTGAGTTTCGCAGAAAAGGAATATCAAACGGAGTCCAATTGAGCTGAAAATTTACGGTGATTTTTTATGAACTAGAAGAAGCCCCCGAAGAAAAAGAGTTGGGCCAGAAGAGCCACGAGGCCTCCACAAGGGTGGAGGGCGCGCATGTGACGCCCCCGATTCAATCGTACACTAATCATGCACGCAAATGTGTACGATCAAGATCAGGGACTCACGGGAAGATATCACAACACAACTCTACAACATAAATAAGTCATACAAGCATCATAATACAAGCCAGGGGCCTCGAGGGCTCGAATACAAGTGCTCGATCATAGACGAGTCAACGGAAGCAACAATATCTGAGTACAGACATAAGTTAAACACGTTTGCCTTAAGAAGGCTAGCACAAAAGTAGCAACGATCGAAAAGGCAAGGCCTCCTGCCTGGGACCTCCTAACTACTCCTCGAAGCCGAACTCCATGTAGAATCATCCTCGGGATCTCTAGCTCCTGGACTCCAGCATCTGGTTGCGACAACCAGGTATAGAAAGGGAAAAAGAGGGAGAAAAGCAACCGTGAGTACTCATCCAAAGTACTCGCAAGCAAGGAGCTACACTACATATGCATGGGTATATGTGTAAAGGGCCATATCGGTGGACTGAACTACAGAATGCCAGAATAAGAGGGGGATAGCTAATCCTGTCGAAGATAACGCTTCTGGCCACCTCCATCTTGCAGCATGTAGAAGAGAGTAGATTGGAGTCCTCCAAGTAGCATCGCATAGCATAATCCTACCCGGCGATCCCCTCCTCGTCGCCCTGTTAGAGAGTGATCACCGGGTTATATCTGGCACTTGGAAGGGTGTGTTTTATTAAGTATCCGGTTCTAGTTGTCATAAGGTCAAGGTACAACTCTGGGTCGTCCTTTTACCGAGGGACACGGCTATTCGAATAGATAAACTTCCCTGCAGGGGTGCACCACATAACCCAACACGCTCGATCCCATTTGGCCGGACACACTTTTCTGGGTCATGCCCGGCCACGGAAGATCAACACGTCGCAGCCCCACCTAGGCTCAACAGAGAGGTCAGCACGCCGGTCTAAATCCTATGCGCGCAGGGGTCTGGGCCCATCGCCCATTGCACACCTGCACGTTGCGAGGGCGGCCGGAAGCAGACCTAGCCTAGCAGGCGTTCCAGTCCAATCCGGCGCGCGCTGCTCCGTCGCTGATGTCACGAAGGCTTCGGCTGATACCACGACGTCGAGTGCCCATAAATGTTCCCGCGTAGTTGGTTAGTGCGTATGGACCAAATGGCCAGACTCAGATCAAATACCAAGATCTCGTTAAGCGTGTTAAGTATCTGCGAATGCCGACCAGGGCCAGGCCCACCTCTCTCCTAGGTGGTCTCAACCTGCCCTGTCCTCCGCCATAAAGTAACACTCGGGGGCCGTCAGGAACCTAGGCCCACCTCTACCGGGATGGAGCCACCTGTCCTTTCAGCCCCCTCATCAGAATCACTTGCGGGTACTCAACAAGCTGACCCGACTTTAGTCACCACATGTGTCATGTATATAAAGTATATAGTATATACCCGTGATCACCTCCCGAAGTGATCACGGCCCCGTAGTATAGCATGGCAGACGAGCAAGAGTGTAGGGCCACTGATGGAACACTAGCATCCTATACTAAGCAGTAGGATAGCAGGTAAGGGTAACAACTGTAGCAACAATGACAGGCTATGCAGCAGAATAGGATTAACCGAAAGCAGTAACATGCTACGCTACTCTAATGCAAGCAGTATAGAGAAGAATAGGTGATATCTGGTGATCAAGGGGGGGGGGCTTGCCCGGTTGTTCTGGCAAGGAGGGGTCGTCAACACCGTAGTCGATCACAGGGGCATCAGCATCGTCACGGGGTCTACCGAAGAGAAGAGGGGGGAGAAACAGTAAATACATAGCAAGCAAGTGCATAACAGGACAACAGGCAGAGCTAGACGTGTTCTAACGCGGTATGAGGTGATACTGGTGAAGGGGGGAAACATCCGGGAAAGTATTCCCGGTGTTTCGCATTTTCGGACAGATGAACCGAAGGGGGAAAGTTGCGTGTTCGATATGCTAGGGGTGTGTGGCGGACGAACGGGCTGCGTATCTGGATTCGTCTCGTCGTTCTGAGCAACTTTCATGTACAAAGTATTTTCATCCGAGGTACGGTTTATTTTATATTAATTTTCAAAGTTTAAAATCATTTTTAGAATTAACAGAATTAATTTAATTCGAAACTGGATTTATGGCATCAGCATGATGCCATGCTAACGTCAGCAGTCAACAGGGGTTGACTGGTCAACCTGACCAGTGGGTCCCACTGGTCAGTGACACATTTTAATTAAACATATTAATTAACCTAATCAGGATTAATTAGGGGTGGGCCGCACTGTCATTGACTACTTAATTAGCTAATTAGGTTAATTAGGTAACTAATGTTTAATTAGTTTAATTGGTTGTTTAGTTTAATTAATCAAAATTAATTAAGTTAATTAAGTTAATTAATTATTATTATTATTATTTATACTTTTGCTTCTTTTTTTATAAACGTTCTCAGGGTTCCGGGCCCCGGCTGTCAGTGGCCAATGGGCCACTAGAACGGGCGCGCTGGTTAACGGACATAGCCCGAACGGGCGCATGCCCGAGGGGCGCTGGGCACGCACGGCGCTTGCCGGCGGCCAGGACCAGGGGAGACGGCGGAGGGTGGTCGCGAACCGGCTGGGCGGAGTGGGCGCAGGGGGCGCGGCTGGAGGTGGTGGTGGCGGCAGGGGGAGGCGGTCGGCGACGAGGCCAGGGGCGGAGCGGCGCGTGCGGGACGAAGGCGATGGCCGGAGCGAGCAACTGCAGGGGAGCCGGGGCGGGCTCGCCGACGCGAGGCGCGGCACGGGGCGCCAGCGGGTGCCGGCCCAGGCGCGGGCGCGCGGTTAGGTGCGATGTGGGATCCCGCGCGAGGGAGAGCAAGGGAGGCGCCGATGCGGGACGGCGGGCACGGCGACATCGAAACGGGGAGGGGGAGTGCGAGGAGAGGGAGGTCGTGGCCTCACCGGCGTTGCAGGGTCGAGGGGCGGCGAGGCGCGGGGAGGACCGACGAAGGAGAGGCGGGGATGGGGCAGTCCGGCGCGGCGGGGGTGAAGACGATGCAGTCCGGCGGGGATGTCCAGGGCGATGGTGTCGGAGCCGGGCCGGCGTGGTGGCTCTGGCTTCGAGCGGCGGGGCGGCGTCGGGCGTCGAGGGCGTGGTCGTGGTTTGCGCGGCGAGGGGAGTCGTCGAGGGAGAGGGGACGGGGGCGCGAGGACGAGGGCGGGGGCGGGCGAGGCGGCGCCGGGCGATGGCCACGGGGGCAGCCCCGATCCGATCTGGATCGGGGGGGAGGGAGAGACGAGGGAGTGAGGGGGGAGTGGGTTGGTTCGGTTAGGGTTTCGGGGTGGAGTGGGGGGTTATGGAGGGGAGTAGGTGGGCTGGCCGGTTGGGCCAGGTGGGTCGGCCAGCTGGGCCGTCTGGTCCAGTTGGCGAGGGGGCTTTCTCTCTTTTTTATCTTTTTCTTATTTTCTTTTCTATTTTATTTATTTTAGTTAGCAAAACAGTTTTACAAAAATACAACCCCTACTCCTAAATTAGCATAATAACATAGGCCACCTACTCCAAAAATTTTGGTGATTATATAAACTAGATTAACATTTGTTTAGTATTTAAAAGCATTTAAATAATTGTTTTGCTGCTATTTTTACTTACTATAGTGCAGTTAAATACTTTACAAAAGTGTGGTTTCTTCACCAATATTTAATATGGACTATTTGGCTCACTCCGAACATTTTAGTTGTAATATTTGTAAACTTTTATTATTTGCTTTTATTTAAATTTTGAATTTGTTTCGGTTCTGAACTATCAAGAGTTTATCAACAGTAAACGGGGTGACGTGGCATCGTTAACGTGGGATTACTGTAGCTTAATTATCCGGGCGTCACAATTCTCCTCCACTACAAGAAATCTCGTCCCGAGATTTAAGAGGGGAGTAAGGGGGAAAGTTCTGGTTACGATATTCTAACGGATCTTCTCGAAGAAGTTAATCCTTTGGTTGATGTCTTCAATTCTTTATTCCAATGCATCATGATGAAGTCGTCGTCCTTTCTTCGGTAACTCCATCGTACTTACGAAAGGATAAGGGGGCATTACGGAAAAACGGGCCGCTACAATGTTTGCTTATCTAGTAGATAACATTAGGGAGGGTGGCGGGAGGTAACCCTCGAATTGAAACTTAAGACATTATCGAGAGCAAGTAAGAAGGTGCAAAATAGAAGTTTAAGCGGGTAGGCAATCGTTCGATGCCTGAACAAGTGTGAAAGGGGTCCAGAGCAACGAGAATAAGTATTGCGTCTGATACCAAAGTATATTACTAGGAAGATGACCCATGAATTATATACGAAATCAAGCGCGAGGAATAACTTTGGCAACATGGGGGTACAGGAGAGTCAGGTTTCGATCATGTGAAACTGTGGGTTATGGGCCCACCATGTGGTTAAAAGTAGGAAGGCCGTTGGCATCTTACACGGTCTTGATAGCAAGACATGTCAGAGGGTAGCCTGTCAGTTATGTTGGCAACAACGTTGGTACCAAGGGCGAGGGACAAAGAGAACCATTTTCCTGCTCGTTGAACGAGGCGGACCAATAGGCAAGGTTCTCGTCCATCGGTGGTTACCGGAATGTCACCAACAATAGTAACAGGGTCTTACTGACAGAGTTGTACACTGAGGTGTTTGCACAAGCAGGGAATTAATACTGCTTAGATCATAATGATCACCAGAAACGTTAAACCAACCAATGGAAAGAAAAATATGATTATCAGATTAAACAGAACAATGGAAAGGAAAATGTGTTTAAACACATATTTCAGGGGTATATCCTTCCCAAGGACAAGGGTTAGAAGAGAACCATTTAGGTTAGGGAAGAGAAAGTTCATGACATTACTCAAACAACGGTGTTTGAATAATTGATAACGAAAACTTAGCATTGTGCTTCAAATGTTTTTATTGAAGATCGGATTACCACAGACATGCTTCGAGATAGCATTGACATGGTCATTAGGTAAGACCAGGCTATGGATACACAAAGGATCCATCAGGAATAACTTGTAGAATAAGTCTTACAATTTCCTCATGGAAGAATGGATAACCTTGCTGAAAGGAAGAACTATAACAATAGGTCCTCCGGCCAGGTGTGTTAGGCATGACATCACCTTACCGGGTCATAAATAGACCAATGTTATAACTCTTGGAAATATGTTCCAACCATCATATCTGACCGAGATTCAGATCTGATTGGTGTCAGGATAACTCAGACTCTAGATGCCTGAGAAGAAAGGTGCAACACAAATTGTTGGGATGACATTGTAAGATTCTCGGGAAATGAACTATGAAAGCAAGTTCCGAAACAAGAGTTCATCATTAAACCAAGGAGAGGGTTAGGAGGTGGCTGATGGACTCAGCGACATTCCATTGAGATTTCCAAAAGATGGATTTCCACAATTATGTGTACAAGGAGATAGCTTTTGTCAGTTCAAATGATATAATGAGGTATGCTCGAGGAAACATACACGATTAAACATTGGTTGACGGTGCACCCGAAATACGGACTTAGGTAGCACAAACAATGTTAGAATGGCGATTCGATAACCAATGGTCTAAGAATGAAATGTTGACCATTAACTTCAAAGCAATAAGGTTGCTAGAAGTTTTGAAGTCGCACACCATAGTTCAATTGTCGGTTTTCCGGTTAGGAACAACACGGGGACCAAGGAATGAACG
Organism: Aegilops tauschii subsp. strangulata; assembly: GCF_002575655.3. Lineage (NCBI taxonomy): Eukaryota > Viridiplantae > Streptophyta > Magnoliopsida > Poales > Poaceae > Aegilops > Aegilops tauschii. The sequence continues at coordinate 44,940,183 of NC_053038.3, read as the reverse complement.
GATATGGCAAGAAGTATCACCTGTATCAAGATGTCATAAGTGGTGGTGAAATTCTCACGACATTCTTGACATAAAAGATGGTAATACTCCAAGGTAGAACATATCATAAGCTAGATAGCAAGGAAATCAAGATACATCACAAAATATGAACAAGCTTGTGTTGGGGGGAGGCAAGAATGTTGTCGATGATAACATAATTCATCGAGGGGAAAGGATGGTATTTCTCATCCTGAATTTTGACACACAACTTGGAAGAAGTCAAACTGTTGACAATGATCACGACAAATTTGTCGAGAGGTTTTCAAGAAGATGTAATTGATCGACGATGACATCAAGTCAAAGGAATGATGAAAGCGAAAGGTTATTGGAACCACGGGTAGGACACAAACTCGAAATCAAGTTTGTTGTTCAAGGAGAAGTGATATGACGAGGAAGATCGACGCAAGATTAGCTCACTGTCGAAATTTGTGTGCTGGGAAGGACCAGGTAGCACAGTTAAAATCGGCACGATAATGAGATAGCCGAGCAGGCTAGGGATGACGTGATCGAGTACGAACTCGTAAGCAAAGGAGATTACTAAGAGTTTTTTAATCGTGATGCAGACTCGATTCAGTTATCGATGTCCTTGAGTGTTTAATAACTCGGAGCCCGTGAAAAATTGGAATCAATGAGAATGTAATACTTGATGGAAAACTCATAAGAGGTTATGCAGTTCCGTGATAATCTCGAGATACCAGGGGGGTAATACTCGACGACAGATCAAAATAGAGGTTGGATTGGGTATTGCTCTGCAGAAGTCAAGTGCTTAAACTTGCACGAGAAATGGTGTTTAAAGGAGAACATGGTCGGAAAACACGATCATAAATGATCGAACCATGGATACAAGATGAACTTATAACAAGGGGGGTAATTATTTTTACGAGCAGCTTCCATGATAAGTTATACATCGTGTCCATGGGCATGAACGCAAGGTTCAAGGTCGACTCCCACTTCTCCAATGCATAACCTTTCATCCACTCCTGACTTTCGAAGAAGTTGTTGTGTTGAAATTTTATCCGGCAAAATACCAGAAGAGTATGACTCGTGAAAACTTTCGAGTTCACACATATTAAGGAAGGCATAGGTTCAACCCGTCAGGGTATCGTGGAAACATATACCACAAGCTTCAATAGTAAATTCCACCAGCTCGAAAACAGAGCATGGTTGAGAAAGCAGAGGATACAATTTACCAAAGGCTTTATATATCCATGGAAAGGCTCACAAGGTTATTTGAATATGAAGGATATTGTCGGATAAAATCCAACAAAGGATCCGGTGGTCTTCAAGGGATCTGATGTGAGCATCGGTACTCAACCAGATGAAGAAAGAATGCAAGAAGATCCGATTAGAGAACAACTGACTAATTCAAAGCTCAATTGCAAAGGAATTTATGATTTCCAAATCAAGGGATCAAAAGCAAACGTTCTGATCGAAAATGAATAAGCTCAATAGACTTAGAAGCACAACCGATCAAGGCATTGATTGGTCAAGAACTAGCTCACATTCAAATGACGTCTGAGCCAGAAGGATGAATTCTAGGATTTGACTGAGGATTGCGAGCATTCGCAACATATTGAATCAACAGACTCAAAATGATAATGACAAGGGATGCCAATAAGATTACGAGACTTATGGGATTAACCATAATGCAAGCAAACAAGAATTTCAAGAGCAATAGGCTCCTGAGGATTTTCGGAAGATCGAAAAGTATTTTGAAGACTATTGTGAAATACATGAATCAACTGGGGATGAGTCGATAATCTGTAGGTGTGAGTAATTACTCGTATGGGTATTTCTGCGGCAAGGAACTACAAGGCAGTGGTACAAGGGATTCTTAAAAGCCGGAGAGCAATTCGATGTATCTGGTAATAACAAGAGAAACTCAGAGTAATTGTATGAACAACAAGTGTATGTCGTTATCCATATAGATATATCGGTAGTAGGGAATTGAAAAGGCAGAGTGCACAAGGGTCTCGGGAATGATCGAAGAGTATCTTCAACATCTTCTGGTGCAGTCGGCGATCATCTGTAATAAGGGGCTCTCCGGGTGAAAGCGATAACGAGATCCTAATGTTAGAATTAGCAAAATTCATTTAACCCGAATTGAAGAGAGATCAGAGTCCCAGAGTATAGACAAGGAGTAAAAGATCCTAATACCACCCAAATGGCGACGTGGGCCCATAAGGCACACAACCATGTTAGTAAAAGTTTTGTAATGTCTAGACTCAACTTCGGCCAAGGAGTTGGAAGGGGGATTCCTACAGGCAGTTGGCTCTGATACTAAGTTGTGACGCCCCCGATTCAATCGTACACTAATCATGCACGCAAATGTGTACGATCAAGATCATGGACTCACGGGAAGATATCACAACACAACTCTACAACATAAATAAGTCATACAAGCATCATAATACAATACAAGCCAGGGGCCTCGAGGGCTCGAATACAAGTGCTCGATCATAGACGAGTCAGCGGAAGCAACAATATCTGAGTACAGACATAAGTTAAACACGTTTGCCTTAAGAAGGCTAGCACAAAAGTAGCAACGATCGAAAAGGCAAGGCCTCCTGCCTGGGACCTCCTAACTACTCCTCGAAGCCGAACTCCATGTAGAATCATCCTCGGGATCTCTAGCTCTTGGACTCCAGCATATGGTTGCGACAACCAGGTATAGAAAGGGGAAAAGAGGGAGAAAAGCAACCGTGAGTACTCATCCAAAGTACTCGCAAGCAAGGAGCTACACTACATATGCATGGGTATATGTGTAAAGGGCCATATCGGTGGACTGAACTACAGAATGCCAGAATAAGAGGGGGATAGCTAATCCTGTCGAAGATAACGCTTCTGGCCACCTCCATCTTGCAGCATGTAGAAGAGAGTAGATTGGAGTCCTCCAAGTAGCATCGCATAGCATAATCCTACCCGGCGATCCCCTCCTCGTCGTCCTGTTAGAGAGCGATCACCGGGTTATATCTGGCACTTGGAAGGGTGTGTTTTATTAAGTATCCGGTTCTAGTTGTCATAAGGTCAAGGTACAACTCTGGGTCGTCCTTTTACCGAGGGACACGGCTATTCGAATAGATAAACTTCCCTGCAGGGGTGCACCACATAACCCAACACGCTCGATCCCATTTGGCCGGACACACTTTTCTGGGTCATGCCCGGCCGCGGAAGATCAACACGTCGCAGCCCCACCTAGGCTCAACAGAGAGGTCAGCACGCCGGTCTAAATCCTATGCGCGCAGGGGTCTGGGCCCGTCGCCCATTGCACACCTGCACGTTGCGAGGGCGGCCGGAAGCAGACCTAGCCTAGCAGGCGTTCCAGTCCAATCCGGCGCGCACTGCTCCGTCGCTGATGTCACGAAGGCTTCGGCTGATACCACGACGTCGAGTGCCCATAAATGTTCCCGCGTAGTTGGTTAGTGCGTATGGACCAAATGGCCAGACTCAGATCAAATACCAAGATCTCGTTAAGCGTGTTAAGTGTCTGCGAACGCCGACCAGGGCCAGGCCCACCTCTCTCCTAGGTGGTCTCAACCTGCCCTGTCCTCCGCCATAAAGTAACACTCGGGGGCCGTCAGGAACCCAGGCCCACCTCTACCGGGATGGAGCCACCTGTCCTTTCAGCCCCCTCATCAGAATCACTTGCGGGTACTCAACGAGCTGACCCGACTTTAGTCACCACATGTGTCATGTATATAAAGTATATAGTATATACCCGTGATCACCTCCCGAAGTGATCACGGCCCCGTAGTATAGCATGGCAGACGGGCAAGAGTGTAGGGCCACTGATGGAACACTAGCATCCTATACTAAGCAGTAGGATAGCAGGTAAGGGTAACAATTGTAGCAACAATGACAGGCTATGCAGCAGAATAGGATTAACCGAAAGCAGTAACATGCTACGCTACTCTAATGCAAGCAGTATAGAGAAGAATAGGTGATATCTGGTGATCAAGGGGGGGGGGCTTGCCCGGTTGTTCTGGCAAGGAGGGGTCGTCAACACCGTAGTCGATCACAGGGGCATCAGCATCGTCACGGGGTCTACCGAAGAGAAGAGGGGGGAGAAACAGTAAATACATAGCAAGCAAGTGCATAACAGGACAACAGGCAGAGCTAGACGTGTTCTAACGCGGTATGAGGTGATACTGGTGAAGGGGGGAAACATCCGGGAAAGTATTCCCGGTGTTTCGCGTTTTCGGACAGATGAACCGGAGGGGGAAAGTTGAGTGTTCGATATGCTAGGGGTGTGTGGCGGACGAACGGGCTGCGTATCTGGATTTGTCTCGTCGTTCTGAGCAACTTTCGTGTACAAAGTATTTTCATCCGAGGTACGGTTTATTTTATATTAATTTTCAAAGTTTAAAATCATTTTTAGAATTAACAGAATTAATTTAATTCGAAACTGGATTTATGACATCAGCATGATGCCATGCTAACGTCAGCAGTCAACAGGGGTTGACTGGTCAACCTGACCAGTGGGTCCCACTGGTCAGTGACACATTTTAATTAAACATATTAATTAACCTAATCAGGATTAATTAGGGGTGGGCCGCACTGTCATTGACTACTTAATTAGCTAATTAGGTTAATTAGGTAACTAATGTTTAATTAGTTTAATTGGTTGTTTAGTTTAATTAATCAAAATTAATTAAGTTAATTATTTTTATTTTTATTAATTATTTTATTTTTTCTTCTTTTTTTTATAAACGTTCTTAGGGTTCCGGGCCCCGGCTGTCAGTGGCCAATGGGCCACTGGAACGGGCGCGCGGGTTAACGGGCATAGCCCGAACGGGCGCATTCCCGAGGGGTGCTGGGCACGCACGGTGCTCGCCGGCGGCCAGGACCAGGGGAGACGGCGGAGGGGTGGTCGCGAACCGGCTGGGCGGAGCGGGCGCAGGGGGCGCGACTGGAGGTGGTGGTGGCAGGGGGAGGCGCTCGGCGACGAGGCCAGGGGCGGAGCGGCGCGTGCGGGACGAAGGCGATGGCCGAAGCGAGCAATTGCAGGGGAGCCGGGGTGGGCTCGCCGACGCGAGGCGCGGCACGGGGCGCCAGCGGGGTGCCGGCCCAGGCGCGGGCGCGCGGTTAGGCGCGGCGTGGGATCTCGCGCGAGGGAGAGCAGGGGAGGCGCCGATGCGGGGCGGCGGGCACGGCGACGTCGAAACGGGGAGGGGGAGTGCGAGGAGAGGGAGGCCGTGGCCTCACCGGCGTTGCAGACACGAGGGCGGCGAGGCGCGGGGAGAACCGATGAAGTAGAGGCGGGGATCGGGCAGTCCGGCGCGGCGGGGGTGAGGACGACGCAGTCCGGCGGGGATGTCCAGGGCGACGGCGTCGGAGCCGGGCCGGCGTGGTGGCTCCGGCTTTGAGCGGCGGGGCGGCGTCGGGCGTCGAGGGCGCGGCCGCGGTCTGCGCGTCGAGGGGAGTCGTCGAGGGAGAGGGGACGGGGGCGCGAGGACGAGGGCGGGGGCGGGGGCTGGCGAGGCGGCACCGGGCGATGGCCACGGGGGCAGCCCCGATCCGATCTGGATCGGGGGGGAGGGAGAGACGAGGGAGTGAGGGGGGAGTGGGTTGGTTCGGTTAGGGTTTCGGGGTGGAGTGGGGGGTTATGGAGGGGAGTATGTGGGCTGGTCGGTTGGGCCAGGTGGGTCGGCCAGCTGGGCCGTCTGGTCCAGTTGGCCAGGGGGCTTTCTCTCTTTTTTATCTTTTTCTTATTTTCTTTTCTGTTTATTTATTTTAGTTAGCAAAACAGTTTTACAAAAATACAACCCCTACTCCTAAATTAGCATAATAACATAGGCCACCTACTCCAAAAAGTTTGGTGATTATATAAACTAGATTAACATTTGTTTAGTATTTAAAAGCATTTAAATAATTGTTTTGCTGCTGTTTTTACTTACTATAGTGCAGTTAAATACTTTACAAAAGTGCGGTTTCTTCACCAATATTAAATATGGACTATTTGGCCCACTCCGAACATTTTAGTTGTAATATTTGTAAACTTTTATTATTTGCTTTTATTTAAATTTTGAATTTGTTTCAGTTCTGAACTATCGAGAGTTTATCAACAGTAAACGGGGTGATGTGGCATCGTTAACGTGGGATTACTGTAACTTAATTATCCGGGCGTCACAGCGCCCTACCCCCTGGGAGCGCCCTCTGACCTTGTGGTTGACTCGTGGACCCCCCTAACGTGGAACCGACGCAAAAAAATCCTATAAATACAGAAACCCCTGAAAAGAAACCTAGATCGGGAGTTCCGCCGCCGTAAGCCTATGTATCCACGAAAAACCAATCGGGAGCCCGTTCTGGAACCCTGCCGGAGGGGGAAACCATCACCGATGGACATCTTCATCATCCTGGCGCTCTCCATGACGAGGAGGGAGTAGTTCACCCTCGGGGCTGAGGGTATGTACCAGTAGCTATGTGTTTGATCTCTCTCTCGCTCATGTTCTTGATTTGGCACGATCTTGATGTACCGCGAGCTTTGCTATTATAGTTGGATCTTATGATGTTTCTCCCCCATACCTTTTTGTAATGGATTGAGTTTTCCGTTTGAAGTTATTTTATCGGATTGAGTCTTTAATGATTTGAGAACACTTGATGTATGTCTCGCATGTGCTTATCTGTGGTGACAATGGGATATTCATGTGATCCACTTGATGTATGTTTTGGTGATCAACTTGCGGGTTCTGTGACCTTGTGAACTTATGCATAGGGGTTGGTACACGTTTTCGTCTTGACTCTTCAGTAGAAACTTTGGGGCACTCTTTGAAATTCTTTGTGTTGGTTTGAATAGATGAATCTGAGATTGTGTGATGCATACCATATAATCAAACCCGCGGATACTTGTGGTGACATTGGAGTATCTAGGTGACATTAGGGTTTTGGTTGATGTGTATCTTAAGGTGTTATTTTAGTACGAACTCTAGGGCTGTTTGTGACACTTATAGGAATAGCCCAATAGATCGATCAGAAAGAATAACTTTTAGGTGGTTTCGTACCCTACAATAATCTCTTCGTTTGTTCTCCGCTATCAGTGACTTTGGAGTGACTCTTTATTGCACGTTGAGGGATTGTTATATGATCCATTTATGTTATCATTGTTGAGAGAACTTGCACTAGTGAAAGTATGAACCCTAGGCCTTGTTTCGAAGCATTGCAATACCGTTTTCGCTCACTTTTACCACTTGTTACCTTGCTGTTTTTATATTTTCAGATTACAAAAAACTATATCTACCATCCATATTGCACTTGTATCACTATCTCTTCGCCGAACTAGTGCACCTATACAATTTACCATTGTATTGGGTGTGTTGGGGACACAAGAGACCCTTTGTTATTTGGATACAGGGTTGTTTGAGAGAGACCATCTTCATCCTACGCCTCCCACGGAGTGATAAATCTTAGGTCATCCATTCGAGGGAAATTTGCTACTGTCCTACAAACCTCTACACTTGGAGTCCCAACAACATCTACAAGAAGAAGGTTGCGTAGTAGACATCACCTTACGCTTCTGGTTGCCGGCTTCACCCGTCGGAGGTGCAATCTGACTTGTGCTTCGGCCGCACACGGACTCTCCACGGGTTATCTCTCATACCCGTAGTCGGTGGTCACTCTCGGAGCTAGCAAGGGTGTGGCCACTAGTCACTTCCGCTAGCCCATTGGTGGTCTTGAATAGACACACCTGGACAGACAAGCCAACGATCTGTCGTGTTTCCCTTCACAAGACGTGCATGCCCATGAAGAGAAATGGTTTGTTTAGGATAGTAGAGAGAAGTAAGTGAATGGTGAGACCTCGTGTTCAACGCCTTCTATGCCAGTTCGCAACCAGGCTATCACTAGCCCTACTTGCTTGGGCTGGCCCAATTAGCGAGTTGCCCTCTGGTTACCACTGGCCGAGTTACAGTTGAATTTTGAGGGGGAAAATGAATTCTATTTTTTTCAATTTTGAAAAATGTTCGTAAATTTGAAAAAGAACCGAGGATTTGAAACAAAATTCACAAAAATCAAAAAGTTTACGTGTTTGAAGAAAAACTACATGAATTTGGAAAAGGGTTGCAGATTTTAGAAATGTTCACACATTTTAAGAAGATTCAAAAATTTGGAAACAGTTCACGGATTCCAAAAAAATTATGTACATAAAATTTCGGACATTTTAAAAAATGAGTACATGAATAAGAAAAAGTTCACATATTTAAAAAATTCAATAATTTGAAAAAAATGTTCATGAATTTGGGGAAAGTTCGTGAATTTGAATTGGTTTCGAAAAATAAAAAAGGAAACTAAAAATGGAAAAATGGAAGAAAAATAAAATCAAAAAGGAAAAAAAAATAAAAAACGTAAAAAAGGTTGAAAATTCCAACAAAAACGTATAAAAAGCCTGAACCGAAAGTTTTTTTGTAGTTTCCTAAAACCGGAGCTAGCTAGAGGGTGAAATGGGCCGGCCTAGTACGTGAGCACTGTGTACGCCTAAGGAAGAAAATTACGCTTAAGGCGTCGAATAGGAAACATGGTAACTGTTCGTATTCTGCCTGCTGTTTGCTGCGAGTTAGGCCCTAGAAGCTAGAAAACAGCCTAGTTGGCCCAGTTAATGATTCTCTTCTATTTTCTTCTACATAGTGTTTCCTAGAGCTCCTCTTTGACGCCTTTAGCGCCGCTAACGCTCTATGGCCCTCACGCTATGCCTCGCATGGGCCTGGCTCAGCAAACCTTGATCGCTCGGGTCGCACTTCTCTCTGTTTGTTCGTGCGATGGTTGATCGACCATCCGTTGACCATTTTGACTTTTGAAAACAAGAAAAGGAAACTTGGATTTGAATAAAGTTCATAGATTTGCAGAAAAAGTTCATATAAACGAAAGAGTGCATGAAATTTGGAAAAAATCATGAAATTTAAATAAAAGTTCATGGAATTTTGAAAAAGTTCATCAATTTTGATTTTTTAGAATTGAAAAAAATCATATTTTTTTTATAAAATGCTCATATATTATAAAAAGTCATGAAATGAAAAAAGAAATAAATTTAAGAATAGTTCATGAAATTTGAAAATGTTCATCGATTTTGAAAGAAAAGTTCTTAGATTTGCAAAAACAATAACACGAAATGAAAAAGTTAAAAAAATAAATTAAAAAGCAGGTTTCATGAAAGTTAAGAAATATTTGAATTAAAAAAGGCATGCATTAGGAAAAAAAGAAAAGAAAAAGAAGGAACGAACAAAAATGGTCTAGAAACCAAGAAAAAACAAAGGAAAATTAGCTGGAAGCTTCCCAAAACCGGCCTGGAAACTTCCAAAAAACCAGCAACTGAACTTCACTCGATACTTTTAAATAGGCCGGCTCACAGAGAATCGATTGAAGTGGGGGAGGTGGGGTTGCGCCAGTTTGCGGGAACACCTATAACGGCGCCTGAAGCGCCGAACAGGGTTTGAGAGCGTTTCCAGCCCCCCAAAAGCTAGTGTTCCTTTCCAACTACTTCGATGATTTTTATGGCACTGGGAGCTCGTCGGAGTTCATGTGTGTGGCCGCATTGAGCCCGGCCCCTTGCCAGTGTGCAGGTACGAGAATATCGCCTATGGTGGCAAGTACGAGGATTTGACGGTTGTTGGTAGTATTGATCCCATCAATATATTCAATTGAGAGAACATGTTAACATCTTGTGGAACTATTCCTTTCATCTGGGCAATTAGTGTTACAGTATTTTCAAGCGAGAGAAAATTATTTCAGTAACCGTCGAGTCTATTTTTTGATAAATCACTAGATTGAGTGTTTTTCTTCTATTTGTGTATGTAAATCATGCTGAAACATCAACAATAGTTTCCATATACCTAGAGGGATGAATTTAATAAGACCTTGTGTGGGCGGGAATTATCTCTCCCGCGCTCCTCCCTAGTTGCAACCAAAGATTTTCTTCACCCTCGTTTCTCTGCAAATAGGTATTTTTTTTAGAAAATGAGGAAGGCCCCCGGCCTCTGCATCTGGACGATGCATGCAGCCACTTTATTAATTGTTCACATAATACCTTATAAAATAATACCACAGTAAGACTAAAGCCACCGTCTAGGCAATATCTGTCGCTACTCCTATTCAATTGATGAAGGGATGTTGATAGTTTGGGCCTAATACCAAACAGACTTCGCAGCCAAACCTAACATCTAAGATGTGCCGGGTATGGATCACCCACCAGTCCGGCGCACTCCTCAACCAGGACGCCTGCCGGGTATGAGGCCGCCGCAGCCACCTACCACCAATCCATCTTCAGAGTTGTGCTGCTGCATCTACCTTGCCCGGTCTAGCTGCCGTCGACGCCACCACGACGCCAGGCCGTGTCATCCTCCTACGCGAGTACATCTCCGCGCATCGGACGCCGACTCACCACAACGCCATGCCGCCGAGACCCGCATGTTGCATGGAGCATGTTGCATCCATGGAAAAAACTCAAAGGCCATCACATATGTGGTCGGCGGCGGCATCAAGGGGTCTAAGTGGTGCCTGCTGCAAACTCAATGATTCGCTTAGGTTTATAGACACAATCTATTTTGTTGCCGTTTTATATTTCTTATTCAAGATTCAATATAGTCTTGCCACTTTGTTTTAATTTTGTGTGCATAGGTTATGATTTCTAATTTAGGAGAGAATCTCCATCTTCACGTTCACTTACATTCCTCGGCTTGTTGCATTGCAGGTGGACCCGCATCAGTATCATACCTTTTATTTGCTGATGATTCTCTAATTCTCATGAGAGCAGATGTGTTAAATGCAACTTCCTTACAGCAAGTACTGGATACCTATTGTGCAAGTTCAGGGCAAATGGTGAGTCTGGCTAAATCAAGTATATTTTTCATTCCTAATACTAGTGTGGTGTCTAAGGCAGAAATTAGCCAAATTCTTCATATAGACACCGAAGCTCTTTCAGATAAATATCTTGGGCTACCAGCTATAGTTGGTGCAGATAAGAGCGATTGTTTCAGGCATTTTGTTGAAAGAATTAAGGAGAGATTACTAGGATGGATGGAAAAACAATTGTCAGTTGGGGGCAAAGAAATTTTGTTAAAGGCGGTGGCACAAGCTATCCCTGTTTTTGCTATGTCTGTTTTCAGTTTGCCCAAGGGGATATGCAAAGAAATTACAGATATTATTGCCCAGTTTTGGTGGGGTGATGATGAAGATCATAGGAGAATGCACTGGATGGCATGGTGGAAGCTCTGTATTCCAAAAAGTGAAGGAGGTATGGGCTTTAGAGACCTATATTCTTTTAATCTAGCTATGTTGGCTAAACAGTGCTGGAGACTCGTCACTGATCCAGATTCTTTGGTGGCGAGAGTTTTAAAAGCTAAATATTATCCTAATGGAAGCATTCTTACTGTTACTCCAAAAAATGGGTCATCCTTTACTTGGCAAAGTATCCTTAAGGGACTGGAAACTTTTAAGAAAGGGTATATTTGGAGAATTGGGACCGGGGAAGAAGTGAATATATGGAAGAATCCTTGGATCCCAGCTAGTTCTGATTTGAAGGTTATCACTCCTCGGGGCCAAACAGTTTTGACACGGGTGTGTGAGTTAATTGATCCTATGACGGGCACTTGGGATGAGGACTTACTACAACATATTTTCTATCCCGTAGATGTCCGCAGAATACTACAGATTCCTATCAATCTCCACGCCTTTGATGATTTTATTGCGTGGCAACCAAGCCGGATTGGTATTTTCTCTGTTCGCACAGCTTACCATTTACAATGGATGCATATTTTTCGAGCACATGCAACTAGGATGGAGACCCCTGGTGGATCCACACCTCTGGCAGTCTGGAGTACACTTTGGAAACTCCCAGTTCCACGTAAAGTTCAAGTGTTTGGTTGGAGGTTGTTACGAGGAATCATCCCGCTGCGAGCTATCCTCACTAATAGGCATGTCGGGTCTAATGGAGCCTGCCCAATCTGCCATCAGGGGGCGGAGGACATCAAGCATCTTCTATTCCAGTGCACGCATGCAAGGGATTTGTGGGACCGACTAGGCTTGCTGTAGTGAATCAGTCATTTCCAGTGGATAGATTGGGATTGATCATTGTCGCGCATATATTGTCACTTCCGGACAGTCATCTATCTATGCATCCGAACATGAATTTTAAACAGGCCATTTTGGTGGGAGCGTGGTATCTATGGTGGATTAGGAGGCAGGCCACACACAGTGAAACATACCCACCCTCATGGAGATGGCCTATCTCAGTCCTGTCCATTGTGAGGAATTTCCAAAATGCCTCTAACCGAATGACCGAGTTGCCTGAAACAAAATGGAGGAAACCGGACCCAAGATTCATAAAACTTAATGTTGACGCAGGTTTTTTTGCACATGAGGGCATTGGTGCAACTGCAGCTATTCTCAGAGACAACAGGGGAAATTTTATTGCGGCTCACTGCAAATTCATTGCTATTGCAGCCGATGCTATCACCATGGAGGCAATGGCTATGAGAGATGGATTACTATTCGCTAATTCCCTTGGATTTAGTAGGATAGAAGCGGAGTCTGACTCCCTTCAAGTCATTAATTTCTGCTCTGGACAAACAAGATGGTGGGATGAAGCTGCAGTCTTATTTGCAGAATGCATAGATATTTGTTCGTCTATTGGAAAGGTCACCTTTAAGCATTGCTTACGATCATGTAATAATGTAGCGCATGTGCTAGCTAATCATAGTTATCGTAATAAGTCCTCTTTTAGTTGGTTGGACGAGCCTCCCGATTTCTTGATGAGGGAACTCGTGGACGATGTAAGCGTGTTTTAATTCAATAAAGCTAGCCATGATGGCCTTTCCTCAAAAAAAAAACCCTTTGCTTATTTGTATGTAAAATCGAATGCATCATCTAGAACATGTATGTATGTAAAACAACGCACTCAGCAAACGGTGCCAAGCTAAGCTGGCGTTGGTGCTACCTTAGTCTAAACCATTGTAGGAGGGTGTCCGAGCTATAAATCTTATGGTACACATGCCACGATTGGCATCGAGACCAAGCAAATGTATGCGACACAATGTAATAAATACAATAACATGGTTTGTCCAAACATGGATAAGAGATAAGGAGAGATCACATTGGGTTGTTTGAAAACGTGTTATTGGGCTCGTCCTTTTTTCTTGTCGTTTTGGAAATGGACTCTGGACATGTCTTTGCATTTTCTTTCGGGCGATAGTATTACAGTTTTACCAAGGATATTATCGCATGATTGATTGACGCCAACAACTGGATATTCACGGTGATTGACTCATTATCACGTGCAGATCAACTTCATTAAGATTCTGGTAACACTTTGGCCGATCTGATCGTTACATCGAAAGTTTTTGTCCCAAAGTCGTGATCTTCACATTGAAAGTGTTTTTTTTTCAAAGTCGGCCCCAGAGAATCTCGATTTCGCTAAAAAGGTAGAGGAGAGTTGCTTGACCAATATACGAAAAACCGGGCTAAAACAATCACAACAACCCACACAGGGCGACACCACCCGATCTGGCCACCCGCATGAAGAACAAGATGCCGCAGAGTGGAAACATAGAGTGAGGGTCGTCACCAAGTGTCATCGTCATCACTTCTCTACAAGCCAGCGACTCCGACTTCACTATCGACTTCCACCAATGAAGTCCTCGCCGACACAAGCTTCGATACCCATGTCGGCCCATGCCAAACAATCGGCCATCGGTGTAGGCACCCAGACAGCTCCGACTTTGAAGACCACCGAACACAGGAGAAATGGGCAGGGTTGGTGCCAAGCAACGCTTCTTCGAAGACCACAATCACCCGTCATCATCACCGCCTAGGCACCTCCAGGGCAGCTCCGACTCCACGACGACATGGTGAGACAAAGAAAAAACCCGTCGAGAATGCCAGGATAATCATACAACTGAAGCCCTGCTGCAACCCAGCACCGAAGCCCAATCGATAATGTGGTGGTGTGGCGTTCAGTTTGGCAACGATGGCGTTGAAAATTGATACATGAAGGAGAACACCAGAGTCCCCTTTCGATATATCACTTCATTTATAATTATCTTGCAGATCTTGAAGTATTTAAGTAAACATCAATGAAACAACATGCTTCTTGGTCTGGGTTGATCTGTGCCCCCAAACTGGGTTCCGCCTTATCCAGGTTTCTCAAAAATTAATCTAAATGGTGCTTCCTCAAAATAACTCTTGAAAGGAGTGGTTATTGTGATATGTCGCGACCACTTGGGCACATATATTGCTTCTTCTGTTGGGGTCTTTCCAGGCATCTCGCACCTGACCTCTCTTGAAGCATTGGCCCATCGAGAGGCTCTGTCACTAGCCTCCTTCACCACCTGTGAATTGTTCTAACTGCAAAGAAGTTATCTCTGGCATCCTTGGAAGCACAGGAGGGAAGCATGGAAATTTTGTTGCAAATATCAACCTGCGTTCAGGAGAGTTCACGCCATGTTCCTCTATGCATGAAGGTTGTTTTGTCAAACAAGGTCACTCCACTCGTAACCTTGCAAAATATTCTCTATCTTTATCTGCGGGACGTCATTTTTGGCTTGTTCAACCTCATGAATTTTGTATCCTCACTATAGACCTGGCTATAGTGTTTTCCCTAAAAAAAAACTAAGGATATTATGTTGCCTTACGCAGTTTGTTTAAAGACAGATGGTTTTCTTTGGTGCAATAAACCAATATTTGTAAAACTCATCTGGTTTTCAATAGGGTCATGCCTACATATAGGTAAAGATGCATTGTACATTGAGTCCAAAATATTTTCTTTCATATACTTTGTGTACAGGTAGTGTGTTACACCCCAACTCCAAATTACAGACTTGTATGATTCATAAAGGGACAACGGTCATGCTCGTTCTTGTTGCGCCATTGGTTTCAAGTTGCAACTTTACATTTGTCATATTTATGTGTTTTCCAGACTCCGTGTGTATTAGAGAACTCATCTTCAGATCCTTCAGTTACTCGGCGATTATTCCATGATAATAGGACTTGAACTAGTTTGTTTAGAACATACGACATATACTAATACACATTTTAATAATTATTCACCAAGCAAAAAAGATGAATCATATGCATCACTCACAAATTCTTTTGAAATTTTGTAAATATGTGTCAAATACACGGTTTTTCTTTCTTCCAGTGAAAGAAAAAGGACCTCTTGGCTAGGGTTTCTCATGCTTCCCGCCGCCGCTCTACCTCGTCTCCTGTGGTCTTAGGGCCATGAAGGCATGATGGATCCCGGCCCTTGCCGGCGGGAGCACTCCGTCTTTTCATGCTCTTTTGATTTTTGTTAGGGTTTGTGTCCTGCTCAGAGAGGCGGGGTGGTGACGGCTCTCTAAAGATGGAATAAGGTTCTCCCTGTTGGAAATATGCCCTAGAGGCAATAATAAAATGGTTATTATTATATTTCCTTGTTCATGATAATTGTCTATTGTTCATGCTATAATTGTGTTATCCGGAAATCGTAATACATGTGTGAATACATAGACCACAACATGTCCCTAGTGAGCCTCTAGTTGACTAGCTCGTTGATCAACAGATAGTCATGGTTTCCTGACTATGGACATTGGATGTCATTGATAACGGGATCACATCATTAGGAGAATGATGTGATGGACAAGACCCAATCCTAAGCATAGCACAAGATCGTGTAGTTCGTTTGCTAGATCTTTTCCAAATGTCAAGTATCATTTTCTTAGACCATGAGATTGTGCAACTCCCGGATACCATAGGAGTGCTTTGGGCCAAACGTCACAACGTAACTGGGTGGCTATAAAGGTGCACTACGGGTATCTCCGAAAGTGTCTGTTGGGTTGGCACGAATCGAGATTGGGATTTCTCACTCCGTATGACGGAGAGGTATCTCTGGGCCAACTCGGTAATGCATCATCATAATGAGCTCAATGTGACCAAGTGTTTGGTCACGGGATCATGCATTACGGTACGAGTAAAGTGACTTGCCGGTAACGAGATTGAACAAGGTATTGGGATACCGACGATCGAATCTCGGGCAAGTAACGTGCCGATTGACAAAGGGAATTGTATACGGGATTGATTGAATCCTCGACGTCGTGGTTCATCCGATGAGATCATCGTGGAACATGTGGGAGCCAACATGGGTATCCAGATCCCGCTATTGGTTATTGACCGGAGAGTCGTCTCGGTCATGTCTGCATGTCTCCCGAACCCGTAGGGTCTACACACTTAAGGTTCGGTGACGCTAGGGTTGTAGAGATATTAGTATGCGGAAATCCGAAAGTTGTTCGGAGTCCCGGATGAGATCCCGGACGTCACGAGGAGTTCCGGAATGGTCTGGAGGTGAAGAATTGTATATAGGAAGTCCAGTTTCGGCCACCGGGAAAGTTTCGGGGGTCACCGGTATTGTATCGGGACCACCGGAAGGGTCCCGGGGGGTCCATCGGGTGGGGCCACCTATCCCGGAGGGCCCCATGGGCTGAAGTGGGAGGGAACCAGCCCCTGGTGGGCTGGTGCGCCCCCCTTGGGCCTCCCCCTGCACCTAGGGTTGGAAACCCTAGGGGTGGGGGGCGCCCCACTTGGCTTTGGGGGCAAGCCACCCCCTTGGCCGCCGCCCCCCCTTGGAGATTGGATCTCCTAGGGCCGGCGCCCCCCAGGGGCCCTATATAAAGAGGGGGGAGGGAGGGCAGCCGCACCCCAAGCCCCTGGCGCCTCCCTCTCCCTCCCGTGACACCTCTCCCTCTCGCTGAGCTTGGCGAAGCCCTGCCGAGATCCCCGCTGCTTCCACCACCACGCCGTCGTGCTGCTGGATCTCCATCAACCTCTCCCTCCCCTTGCTGGATCAAGAAGGAGGAGACGTCTTCCCAACCGTACGTGTGTTGAACGCGGAGGTGCCGTCCGTTCGGCGCTCGGTCATCGGTGATTTGGATCACGACGAGTACGACTCCATCAACCCCGTTCACTTGAACGCTTCCGCTCGCGATCTACAAGGGTATGTAGATGCACTCTTTTCCCTCTCGTTGCTAGAAGACTCCATAGATTGTTCTTGGTGATGCGTAGAATTTTTTTAATTTCTGCAACGATCTCCAACAGTGGCATCATGAGCTAGGTCTATGCGTAGTTTCTATGCACGAGTAGAACACAAACTTGTTGTGGGCGTAGATGTTGTCAATTTTCTTGCCACTACTAGTCTTATCTTGTTTCGGCGGCATCGCGGGATGAAGCGGCCTGGACCGACCTTACACGTACGCTTACGTGAGACAGGTTCCACCGACTGACATGCACTAGTTGCATAAGGTGGCTAGCGGGTGTCTGTCTCTCCCACTTTAGTCGGATCGGATTCGATGAAAAGGGTCCTTATGAAGGGTAAATAGAAATTGGCATATCACGTTGTGGTTTTACGTAGGTAAGAAACGTTGTTGCTAGAAACCTATAGAAGCCACGTAAAAATATGCAACAACAATTAGAGGACGTCTAACTTGTTTTTGCAGCATATGCCTTGTGATGTGATATGGCCAAAAGGATGTGATGAATGAAATATATGTGATGTATGAGATTGATCATGTTCTTGTAATAGGAATCACGACTTGCATGTCGATGAGTATGACAACCGGCAGGAGCCATAGGAGTTGTCTTTATTTTTGTATGACCTGTGTGTCATTGAATAACGCCATGTAAATTACTTTACTTTATTGCTAAACACGTTAGCCATAGAAGTAGAAGTAATCGTTGGCGTGACAACTTCATGAAGACACGATGATGGAGATCATGATGATGGAGATCATGGTGTCATGCCGGTGACGAAGATGATCATGGCGCCCGAAGATGGAGATCAAAGGAGCAATATGATACTGGCCATATCATGTCACTATTTGATTGCA
This sequence comes from Aegilops tauschii subsp. strangulata, assembly GCF_002575655.3. Taxonomy (NCBI): domain Eukaryota; kingdom Viridiplantae; phylum Streptophyta; class Magnoliopsida; order Poales; family Poaceae; genus Aegilops; species Aegilops tauschii. The sequence goes on along the minus strand of NC_053038.3, from coordinate 44,922,307 downwards.
TGTGATGTTTATCATATTTTGCTTCTTATTTGCTTAGTACGACGGTAGTAAGTAAGATGATCCCTTATAATAATTTCAAGAAAGTGTTCCCCCTAACTGTGCGCCGTTGCGAAAGTCCGTTGTTTCGAAGCACCACGTGATGATCGGGTGTGATAGATTCTAACGTTCACATACAACAGGTGTAAGACAGATTTACACATGCAAGACACTTAGGTTGACTTGACGAGCCTAGCATGTACAGACATGGCCTCGGAACACAAGAGACCGAAAGGTCAAAGATGAGTCGTATAGAAGATATGATCAACATGAAGATGTTCACCGATGTTGACTAGTCCGTCTCACGTGATGATCGGACACGGCCTAGTTGACTCGGATCATGTTTCACTTAGATGACTAGAGGGATGTCTATCTGAGTGGGAGTTCATTGAATAATTTGATTAGATGAACTTAATTATCATGAACTTAGTCTAAAATCTTTACAATGTGTCTTGTAGATCAAATGGCCCACCCTAATGTTGCCCTCAACTTCAACGCGTTCCTAGAGAAAACCAAACTGAAAGATGATGGCAGCAACTATACGGACTGGGTCCGGAACCTGAGGATCATCCTCATAGCTGCCAAGAAAGATTATGTCCTAGAAGCACCGCTAGGTGACGCACCTATCCCAGAGAACCAAGACGTTATGAACGCTTGGCAGCAGTGTGCTGATGATTACTCCCTCGTTCAGTGCGGCATGCTTTACAGCTTAGAACCGGGGCTCCAAAAATGTTTTGAGCAACACGGAGCATATGAGATGTTCGAAGAGCTGAAAATGGTTTTCCAAGCTCATGCCTGGGTCGAGAGATATGAAGTCTCCGACAAGTTCTTCAGTTGTAAGATGGAGGAAAATAGTTCTGTCAGTGAGCACATACTCAAAATGTCTAGGTTACACAACCGCTTGACTCAGCTAGGAGTTAATCTCCCGGATGACGCGGTCATTGACAGAATCCTTTAGTCGCTTCCACCGAGCTACAAGAGCTTTGTGATGAACTTCAATATGCAGGGGATGGAAAAGACCATTCCTGAGGTATATTCAATGCTGAAATCAGCGGAGGTGGAGATCTAAAAGGAACATCAAGTGTTGATGGTGAATAAAACCACTAAGTTCAAGAAAGGCAAGGGTAAGAAGAACTTCAAGAAGGACGGCAAGGGAGTTGTCGCGCCCGGTAAGCCAGTTGCTGGGAAGAAGCCAAAGAATGGACCCAAGCCTGAGACTGAGTGCTTTTATTGCAAGGGAAGTGGTCACTGGAAGCGGAACTGCCCCAAGTACTTGGCGGACAAGAAGGCCGGCAACACCAAAGGTATATGTGATATACATGTTATTGATGTGTACCTTACCAGCACTCGTAGTAGCTCCTGGGTATTTGATACCGGTGAGGTTGCTCATATTTGTAACTCAAAGCAGGAGCTGCGGAATAAACGGAGACTGCCAAAGGACGAGGTGACGATGCGCGTCGGGAATGGTTCCAAGGTCGATGTGATCGCCGTCGGCACGCTACCTCTACATTTACCTACGGGATTAGCTTTAAACCTCAATAATTGTTATTTAGTGCCAGCTTTGAGCATGAACATTGTATCAGGATCTCGTTTAATTCGAGATGGCTACTCATTTAAATCCGAGAATAATGGTTGTTCTATTTATATGAGAGATATGTTTTATGGTCATGCCCAGCTGGTTAATGGTTTATTCTTAATGAATCTCGAACGTAGTGTTATACATATTCATAGTGTGAATACCAAAAGTTGTAAGGTTGATAATGATAGTCCCACATACTTGTGGCACTGCCGTCTTGGTCACATTGGTGTCAAACACATGAAGAAGCTCCATGCAGATGGACTTTTGGAGTCTCTTGATTACGAATCATTTGACACGTGCGAACCATGCCTCATGGGTAAGATGACCAAGACTCCGTTCTTCGAAACAATGGAGCGAGCAACCAACTTATTGGAAATCATACATACTGATGTGTGCGGTCCAATGAGTGTTGAGGCTCGCGGTGGCTATCGTTATGTTCTCACTCTCACTGATGACTTGAATAGATATGGGTATGTCTACCTAATGAAACACAAGTCTGAGACCTTTGAAAAGTTCAAGGAATTTCAGAGTGAGGTTGAGAATCAACGTGACAGAAAAATAAAGTTCTTACGATCAGATCGTGGAGGGGAATATTTGAGTCACGAATTTGGCACACACTTAAGGAAATGTGGAATAGTTTCACAACTCACGCCGCCTGGAACACCTCAGCGAAATGGTGTGTCTGAACGTCGTAATCGCACTCTATTGGATATGGTGCGATCTATGATGTCTCTTACCGATCTACCGCTCTCATTTTGGGGTTATGCTTTAGAGACTGCCGCATTCACTTTAAATAGGGCTCCGTCGAAATCCGTTGAGACGACACCGTATGAATTATGGTTTGGGAAGAAACCTAAGCTGTCGTTTCTAAAAGTTTGGGGATGCGATGCTTATGTCAAGAAACTTCAACCTGAAAAGCTCGAACCCAAGTCGGATAAATGCGTCTTCATAGGATACCCTAAGGAAACCATTGGGTATACCTTCTACCTCAGATCCGAAGGCAAGATCTTTGTTGCTAAGAACGGATCCTTTCTAGAGAAAGAGTTTCTCTCGAAAGAAGTAAGTGGGAGGAAGGTAGAGCTTGATGAAGTACTGCCTCTCGAAGCGGAAAGTAGCGCAGCTCAGGAAAATGTTCCTGTGGTGCATGCACCGACTAGAGAGGAAGTTAATGATGATGATGATCAAGGTACTTCGGATCAAGCTCCTACTGAACTTCGTAGGTCCACAAGGACACGTTCCGCGCCAGAGTGGTACGGCAACCCTGTCTTGGAAATCATGTTGTTAGACAACGGTGAACCTTCGAACTATGAAGAAGCAATGGCGGGCCCAGATTCCGACAAATGGCTAGAAGCCATGAAATCCGAGATAGGATCCATGTATGAAAACGAAGTATGGACTTTGACTGACTTCCCGATGATCGGCGAGCCATAGAAAATAAATGGATCTTTAAGAAGAAGACAGACGCGGATGGTAATGTGACCATCTATAAGGCTCGACTTGTCGCTAAGGGTTATCGACAAGTTCAAGGGGTTGACTACGATGAGACTTTCTCACCCGTAGCGAAGCTGAAGTCTGCCCGAATCATGTTAGCAATTGCCGCATTCTATGATTATGAGATATGGCAAATGGACGTCAAAACGGCATTCCTTAACGGCTTTCTTAAGGAAGAATTGTATATGATGCAACCGGAAGGTTTTGTCGATCCTAAGAATGCTAACAAGGTATGCAAGCTCCAGTGCTCCATCTATGGGCTGGTGCAAGCATCTCGGAGTTGGAACATTCGATTTGATGAGATGATCAAAGCATTTGGGTTTACACAGACTTATGGAGAAGCCTGTGTTTACAAGAAAGTGAGTGGGAGCTCTGTAGCATTTCTCATATTATATGTGGATGACATATTGTTGATGGGAAATGATATAGAATTCTTGGGAAGCATAAAGGCCTACTTGAACAAGTGTTTTTCAATGAAGGACCTTGGAGAAGCTGCTTATATATTAGGCATCAAGATCTATAGAGATAGATCAAGACGCCTCATTGGTCTTTCACAAAGTACGTACCTTGACAAGATATTGAAGAAGTTCAATATGGATCAGTCCAAGAAGGGGTTCTTGCCTGTATTGCAAGGTGTGCAATTGAGCACGGCTCAATGCCCGACCACGGCAGAAGATAGAGAAAAGATGAGTGTCGTCCCCTATGCCTCGGCAAGAGGGTCTATTATGTATGACATGCTGTGTACCAGACCTGATGTAAACCTTGCCGTAAGTTTGGTAGGAAGGTATCAAAGTAATCCCGGCATGGAACACTGGACAGCGGTCAAGAATATCCTGAAGTACCTGAAGAGGACTAAGGATATGTTTCTCGTTTATGGAGGTGACGAAGAGCTCGTCGTAAAGGGTTACGTCGATGCTAGTTTCGACACAGATCTGGATGACTCTAAGTCACAAACCGGATACGTGTATATTTTGAATGGTGGGGCAGTAAGCTGGTGCAGTTGCAAGCAAAGCGTTGTGGCGGGATCTACATGTGAAGCGGAATACATGGCGGCCTCAGAGGCAGCAGAAAAAGCAATTTGGGTGAAGGAGTTCATTACCGACCTAGGAGTTATTCCCAATGCGTCGGGCCCGATGACTCTCATCTGTGACAACACTGGAGCTATTGCCCTTGCCAAGGAGCCCAGGTTTCACAGGAAGACCAGGCATATCAAGCGTCGCTTCAACTCCATTCGTGAAAATGTTCAAAATGGAGACATAGATATTTGTAAAGTACATACGGACCTGAATGTAGCAGATCCGTTGACTAAACCTCTCCCTAGAGCAAAACATGATCAACACCAGAACTCTATGGGTGTTTAATTCATCACAATGTCACTAGATTATTGACTCTAGTGCAAGTGGGAGACTGTTGGAAATATGCCCTAGAGGCAATAATAAAATGGTTATTATTTGTTGGAGAACGTAGTAATTTCAAAAAAATTCCTACGCACACGCAAGATCATGGTGATGCATAGCAACGAGAGGGGAGAGTGTTGTCCACGTACCCTCGTAGACCGACAGCGGAAGCGTTATCACAACGCGGTTGATGTAGTCGTACGTCTTCACGATCCGACCGATCAAGTACCGAACGTACGGCACCTCCGAGTTCTACAAACGTTCAGCTTGATGACGTCCCTCGAACTCCGATCCAGCCGAGTGTTGAGGGAGAGTTTAGTCAGCACGACGGCGTGGTGACGATGATGATGTTCCACCGACGCAGGGCTTCGCCTAAGCTCCGCAACGGTATTATCGAGGTGTAATATGGTGGAGGGGGGCACCGCACACGGCTAAGAGATCTCAAGGATCAATTGTTGTGTCTATGGGGTGCCCCCCTGCCCCCGTATATAAAGGATCAAGGAGGAGGCAGCCGGCCAAGGGGAGAGGCGCGCCAAAGGGGGGAGTCCTACTCCCGGAGTCCTACTCCCACCGGGAGTAGGACTCCTCCTTTCCTTGTGGGAGTAGGAGAAGGGAAGGGGAAAGGAGAAAGAAGGAAGGGTGCGCCCCCCTTCCCTAGTCCAATTCGGACCAGATCATGGGGAGGGGCGCGGCCACCTTTTGAGGCCTTTCTCTCCTTTCCCGTATGGCCCATTAAGGCCCAATACGAATTCCCGTAACTCTTCGGTACTCCGAAAAATACCCGAATCACTCGGAACCTTTCCGAAGTCCGAATATAGTCGTCCAATATATCGATTTTTATGTCTCGACCATTTCGAGACTCCTCGTCATATCCCCGATCTCATCTGGGACTCCGAACTCCTTCGGTACATCAAAACTCAATTAAACTGTCTTCGTAACATTAAGCGTGCGGACCCTACGGGTTCGAGAACTATGTAGACATGACCGAGACACGTCTCCGGTCAATAACCAATAGCGGGACCTGGATGCCCATATTGGCTCCCACATATTCTACGAAGATCTTTATCGGTTAGACCGCATAACAACATACGTTGTTCCCTTTGTCACCGGTATGTTACTTGCCCAAGATTTGATCGTCGGTATCTCGATACCTAGTTCAATCTCGTTACCGGCAAGTCTCTTTACTCGTTTCATAACACATCATCCCGCAACTAACTCATTAGTCACAATGCTTGCAAGGCTTATAGTGATGTGTATTACCGAGTGGGCCCAGAGATACCTCTCCAACAATTGGAGTGGCAAATCCTAATCTCGAAATACGCCAACCCAACAAGTACCTTTGGAGACACCTGTAGAGCACCTTTATAATCACCCATTTACGTTGTGACGTTTGGTAGCACACAAAGTGTTCCTCCGGTAAACGGGAGTTGCATAATCTCATAGTCATAGGAACATGTATAAGTCATGAAGAAAGCAATAGCAACATACTAAACGATCGAGTGCTAAGCTAACGGAATGGGTCAAGTCAATCACGCCATTCTCCTAATGAGGTGATCCCGTTAATCAAATGACAACTCATGTCTATGGCTAGGAAACATAACCATCTTTGATTAACGAGCTAGTCAAGTAGAGGCATACTAGTGACACTCTGTTTGTCTATGTATTCACACATGTATTATGTTTCCGGTTAATACAATTCTAGCATGAATAATAAACATTTATCATGATATAAGGAAATAAATAATAAATTTATTATTGCCTCTAGGGCATATTTCCTTCAGTCTCCCACTTGCACTAGAGTCAATAATCTAGATCACATCGCCATGTGATTTAACATCAATAGTTCACATCACCATGTGATTAACACCCATAGTTCACATCGTCATGTGACCAACACCCAAAGGGTTTACTAGAGTCAATAATCTAGTTCACATCGCTATGTGATTAACACCCAAAGAGTACTAAGGTGTGATCATGTTTTGCTTGTGAGATAATTTTAGTCAACGGGTCTGTCACATTCAGATCCGTAAGTATTTTCCAAATTTCTATGTCTACAATGCTCTGCATGGAGCTACTCTAGCTAATTGCTCCCACTTTCAATATGTATCCAGATTGAGACTTAGAGTCATCTAGATTAGTGTCAAAACTTGCATCGACGTAACCCTTTACGACGAACCTTTTGTCACTTCCATAATCGAGAAACATATCCTCATTCCACTAAGGATAATTTTGACCGCTGTCCAGTGATCTACTCCTAGATCACTATTGTACTCCCTTGCCAAAATCAGTGTAGGGTATACAATAGATCTGGTACACAGCATGGCATACTTTATAGAACCTATGGCCAAGGCATAGGGAATGACTTTCATTCTCTTTCTATCTTCTGCCGTGGTCGGGCTTTGAGTCTTACTCAATTTCATACCTTGTAACACATGCAAGAACTCTTTCTTTGACTGTTGTATTTTGAACTACTTCAAAATCTTGTTAAGGTATGTACTCATTGAAAAAACTTATCAAGCGTCTTGATCTATCTCTATAGATCTTGATGCTCAATATGTAAGCAGCTTCACCGAGGTATTTCATTGAAAAACTCTTATTCAAGTATCCCTTTATGCTATCCAGAAATTCTATATCATTTCCAATCAGTAATATGTCATCCACATATAATATCAGAAATGCTACAGAGCTCCCACTCACTTTTTGTAAACACAGGCTTCTCCAAAAGTCTGTATAAAACCAAATGCTTTGATCACACTATCAAAGCGTTTATTCCAACTCCGAGAGGCTTGCACCAGTCCATAAATGGATCGCTGGAGCTTGCATATTTTGTTAGTACCTTTAGGATTGACAAAACCTTCTGGTTGCATCATATACAACTCTTCTTTAATAAATCCATTAAGGAATGCAGTTTTGTTTATCCATTTGCCAGATTTCATAAAATGCGGCAATTGCTAACATGATTCGGACAGACTTAAGCATAGATACGAGTGAGAAACTCTCATCGTAGTCAACACCTTGAACTTGTCGAAAACCTTTTTGCGACAGTTCTAGCTTTGTAGATAGTAACACTACTATCAGCGTCCGTCTTCCTCTTGAAGATCCATTTAATCTCAATGGCTTGCCGATCATTGGGCAAGTCAATCAAAGTCCATACTTTGTTCTCATACATGGATCTCATCTCAGATTTCATGGCCTCAAGCCATTTTGCGGAATCTGGGCTCACCATCGCTTCTTCATAGTTCGTAGGTTCGTCATGGTCTAGTAACATAACCTCCAGAACAGGATTACCGTACCACTCTGGTGCGGATCTTACTCTGGTTGACCTACGAGGTTCAGTAATAACTTGATCTGAAGTTCCATGATCATCATCATTAACTTCCTCACTAATTGGTATAGGCGTCACAGAAACTGTTTTCTGCGATGAACTACTTTCCAATAAGGGAGCAGGTACAGTTACCTCATCAAGTTCTACTTTCCTCCCACTCACTTCTTTCGAGAGAAACTCCTTCTCTAGAAAGGATCCATACTAAGCAACGAATGTCTTACCTTCGGATCTATGATAGAAGGTGTACCCAACTGTCTCCTTTGGGTATCCTATGAAGACACATTTCTCTGATTTGGGTTTGAGCTTATCAAGATGAAAATTTTCACATAAGCATCGCAACCCCAAACTTTAAGAAACGACAACTTTGGTTTCTTGCCAAACCACAGTTCATAAGGCGTCGTCTCAACGGATTTTGATGGTGCCCTATTTAACGTGAATGTAGCTGTCTCTAATGCATAACCTCAAAATGATAGTGGTAGATCGGTAAGAGACATCATATATTGCACCATATCTAATAAAGTACGGTTACGATGTTCGGACACACCATTACACCGTGGTGTTCCAGGTGGCGTGAGTAGTGAAACTATTTCACATTGTTTTAACTGAAGGCCAAACTCGAAACTCAAATACTCTTCTCTACGATCAGATCATAGAAACTTTATTTTCTTGTCATGATGATTTTCCACTTCACTCTGAAATTCTTTGAACTTTTCAAATGTTTCAGACTTATGTTTCATCAAGTAGATATACCCATATCTGCTCAAATCATCTGTGAAGGTGAGAAAATAACGATATTCGCCACGAGCCTCAATATTAATTGGACCACATACATCTGTATGTATGACTTCCAACAAATCTGTTGCTCTCTCCATAGTTCCGGAGAACGACGTTTTAGTCATCTTGCCATGAGGCACGGTTCGCAAGCATCAAGTGATTCATAATCAAGTGATTCCAAAATCCCATCAGTATGGAGTTTCTTCATGCGCTTTACACCAATACGACCTAAACGGCAGTGCCACAAATAAGTTGCACTATCATTATTAACTTTGCATCTTTTGGCTTCAATATTATGAATATGTGTATCATTACGATCGAGATCCAACAAACCATTTTCGTTGGTGTGTATGACCATAAAAGGTTTTTATTCATGTAAACAGAACAACAATTGTTCTCTAACTTAAATGAATAACCGTATTGCAATAAACATGATCAAATCATATTCATGCTCAACGCAAACACCAAATAACACTTATTTAGTTTCTACACTAATCCCGAAAGTATAGGGAGTGTGCGATGATGATCATATCAATCTTGGAACTACTTCCAACACACATCGTCACCTCGCCTTTTACTAGTCTCTGTTTATTCTGCAACTCCCGTTTTCGAGTTACTACTCTTTAGCAACTGAACCAGTATCAATTACCGAGGGGTTGCTATAAACACTAGTAAAGTACACATCAATAATCTGTATATCAAATATACCTTTGTTCACTTTGCCATCCTTCTTATCCACCAAATAGTTGGGGTAGTTCCGCTTCCAGTGACCAGTCCCTTTGCAGTAGAGACACTTAGTCTCAGGCTTAGGACCAGACTTAGGCTTCTTCACTTGAGCAGCAACTTGCTTGCCGTTCTTCTTGAAGTTCCCCTTCTTCCCTTTGCCCTTTTCTTGAAACTAGTGGTCTCGTCAACCATCAACAATTGATGTTTTTCTTGATTTCTACCTTCGTCGATTTCAGCATCACGAAGAGCTCGGGAATTACTTTCGTCATCCCTTGCATACTATAGTTCATCACGAAGTTCTACTAACTTGGTGATGGTGACTAGAGAATTCTGTCAATCACTATTTTATCTAGAAGATTAACTCCCACTTGATTCAAGCGATTGTAGTACCCAGACAATCTGAGCACATGCTTACTAGTTGAGCGATTCTCCTCCATCTTTTAGCTATAGAACTTGTTGGAGACTTCATATCTCTCAACTCGGGTATTTGCTTGAAATATTAACTTCAACTCCTGGAACATCTCATATGGTCCATGACGTTCAAAACGTCTTTGAAGTCCCGATTCTAAGCCGTTAAGCATGGTGCACTAAACTATCAAGTAGTCATCATATTGAGCTAGCCAAACGTTCATAACGTCTGCATCTGCTCCTGCAATAGGTCTGTCACCTAGCGGTGCATCAAGGACATAATTTTCTGTGCAGCAATGAGGATAATCCTCAGATCACGGATCCAATCCGCATCTTTGCTACTAACATTTTTCAACATAATTTTCTCTAGGAGCATATCAAAATAAAACAGGGAAGCAACAACGCGAGCTATTGATCTACAACATAATTTGCAAAATACTATCAGGACTAAGTTCATGATAAATCTAAGTTCAATTAATCATATTACTTAAGAACTCCCACTTAGATAGACATCCCTCTAATCCTCTAAGTGATCACGTGATCCATATCAACTAAACCATGGCCGATCATCACGTGAGATGGAGTAGTTTCAACGGTGAACATCACTATGTTGATCATATCTACTATATGATTCACGCTCGACCTTTCGGTCTCCGTGTTCCGAGGCCATATCTGTTATATGCTAGGCTCGTCAAGTTTTACCTGAGTATTCCGCGTGCGAAACTGTTTTGCACCCGTTGTATTTGAACGTAGAGCCTATCACACCCGATCATCACGTGGTGTCTCAGCACGAAGAACTTTCGCAACGGTGCATACTCAGGGAGAACACTTATACTTTGATAATTTAGTGAAGGATCATCTTATAATCCTACCGTCAAACAAAGCAAGATAAGATGCATAAAGGATTAACATCACATGCAATTAATATAAGTGATATGATATGGCCATCATCATCTTGTGCTTGTGATCTCCATCTCCAAAGCACCGTCATGATCACCATCGTCACCGGCGCGACACCTTGATCTCCATCGTAGCATCATTGTCGTCTCGTCAATCTTATGCTTCTACGACTATCGCTACCGCTTAGTGATAAAGTAAAGCATTACATGGCGATTGCATTGCATACAATAAAACGACAACCATATGGCTCCTGCCAGTTGCCGATAACTCGGTTACAAAACATGGTCATCTCATACAACAAATTATATCACATCATGTCTTGACCATATCACATCACAACATGCCCTGCAAAAACAAGTTAGACGTCCTCTACTTTGTTGTTGCAAGTTTTACGTGGCTGCTACGGGCTTAGCAAGAACCGTTCTTACCTACGCATCAAAACCACAACGATAGTTTGTCAAGTTGGTGCTGTTTTAACCTTCGCAAGGACCGGGCGTAGCCACACTCGGTTCAACTAAAGTAAGAGAGACAGACACCCGCCAGTCACCTTTAAGCAACGAGTGCTCGCAACGGTGAAACCAGTCTCGCGTAAGCGTACGCGTAATGTCGGTCCGGGCCGCTTCATCTCACAATACCGCTGTACCAAAGTATGACATGCTGGTAAGCAGTATGACTTATATCACCCACAACTCACTTATGTTCTACTCGTGCATAACATCAACGCATAAAACCAGGCTCGGATGCCACTGTTGGAGAACGTAGTAATTTCAAAAAAATTCCTACGCACACGCAAGATCATGGTGATGCATAGCAACGAGAGGGGAGAGTGTTGTCCACGTACCCTCGTAGACCGACAGCGGAAGCGTTATCACAACGCGGTTGATGTAGTCGTACGTCTTCACGATCCGACCGATCAAGTACCGAACGTACGGCACCTCCGAGTTCTACACACGTTCAGCTCGATGACGTCCCTCGAACTCCGATCCAGCCGAGTGTTGAGGGAGAGTTTCGTCAGCACGACGGCGTGGTGACGATGATGATGTTCCACCGACGCAGGGCTTCGCCTAAGCTCCGCAACGGTATTATCGAGGTGTAATATGGTGGAGGGGGGCACCGCACACGGCTAAGAGATCTCAAGGATCAATTGTTGTGTCTATGGGGTGCCCCCCTGCCCCCGTATATAAAGGAGCAAGGAGGAGGCAGCCGGCCAAGGGGAGAGGCGCGCCAAAGGGGGGAGTCCTACTCCCACCGGGAGTAGGACTCCTCCTTTCCTTGTGGGAGTAGGAGAAGGGAAGGGGAAAGGAGAAAGAAGGAAGGGTGCGCCCCCTTTCCCTAGTCCAATTCGGACCAGATCATGGGGAGGGGCGCGGCCACCTTTTGAGGCCTTTCTCTCCTTTCCCGTATGGCCCATTAAGGCCCAATACGAATTCCCGTAACTCTCCGGTACTCCGAAAAATACCCGAATCACTCGGAACCATTCCGAATTCCGAATATAGTCGTCCAATATATCGATTTTTACGTCTCGACCATTTCGAGACTCCTCGTCATATCGCTGATCTCATCCGGGACTCCGAACTCCTTCGGTACATCAAAACTCAATAAAACTGTCATCGTAACGTTAAGCGTGCGGACCCTACGGGTTCGAGAACTATGTAGACATGACCGAGACACGTCTCCGGTCAATAACCAATAGCGGGACCTGGATGCCCATATTGGCTCCCACATATTCTACGAAGATCTTTATCGGTCAGACCGCATAACAACATACGTTGTTCCCTTTGTCACCGGTATGTTACTTGCCCGAGATTTGATCGTCGGTATCTCGATACCTAGTTCAATCTCGTTACCGGCAAGTCTCTTTACTCGTTCCGTAACACATCATCCCGCAACTAACTCATTAGTCACAATGCTTGCAAGGCTTATAGTGATGTGTATTACCGAGTGGGCCCAGAGATACCTCTCCGACAATTGGAGTGACAAATCCTAATCTCGAAATACGCCAACCCAACAAGTACCTTTGGAGACACCTGTAGAGCACCTTTATAATCACCCATTTACGTTGTGACGTTCGGTAGCACACAAAGTGTTCCTTCGGTAAACGGGAGTTGCATAATCTCATAGTCATAGGAACATGTATAAGTCATGAAGAAAGCAATAGCAACATACTAAACGATCGAGTGCTAAGCTAACGGAATGGGTCAAGTCAATCACGTCATTCTCCTAATGAGGTGATCCCGTTAATCAAATGACAACTCATGTCTATGGCTAGGAAACATAACCATCTTTGATTAACGAGCTAGTCAAGTAGAGGCATACTAGTGACACTCTGTTTGTCTATGTATTCACACATGTATTATGTTTCCGGTTAATACAATTCTAGCATGAATAATAAACATTTATCATGATATAAGGAAATAAATAATAACTTTATTATTGCCTATAGCGCATATTTCCTTCATTATTATATTTCCTTGTTCATGATAATTGTATATTGTTCATGCTATAATTGTGTTATCCGGAAATCGTAATACATGTGTGAATACATAGACCACAACATGTCCCTAGTGAGCCTCTAGTTGACTGGCTCGTTGATCAACAGATAGTCATGGTTTCCTGACTATGGACATTGGATGTCATTGATAACGGGATCACATCATTAGGAGAATGATGTGATGGACAAGACCCAATCCTAAGCATAGCACAAGATCGTGTAGTTCGTTTGCTAGAGCTTTTCCAAATGTCAAGTATCATTTCCTTAGACCATGAGATTGTGCAACTCCCGGATACCATAGGAGTGCTTTGGGTGTGCCAAACGTCACAACGTAACTGGGTGGCTATAAAGGTGCACTACGGGTATCTCCGAAAGTGTCTGTTGGGTTGGCACGAATCGAGACTGGGATTTGTCACTCCGTATGATGGAGAGGTATCTCTGGGCCCACTCGGTAATGCATCATCATAATGAGCTCAATGTGACCAAGTGTTTGGTCACGGGATCATGCATTACGGTACGAGTAAAGTGACTTGCCGGTAACGAGATTGAACAAGGTATTGGGATACGGACGATCGAATCTCGGGCAAGTAACGTGCCGATTGACAAAGGGAATTGTATACGGGATTGATTGAATGCTCGACATCGTGGTTCATCCGATGAGATCATCGTGGAACATGTGGGAGCCAACATGGGTATCCAGATCCCGCTATTGGTTATTGACCGGAGAGTCGTCTCGGTCATGTCTGCATGTCTCCCGAACCCGTAGGGTCTACACACTTAAGGTTCGGTGACGCTAGGGTTGTAGAGATATTAGTATGCGGAAATCCGAAAGTTGTTCGGAGTCCCGGATGAGATTACGGACGTCACGAGGAGTTCTGGAATGGTCCGGAGGTGAAGAATTGTATATAGGAAGTCCAGTTTCGGCCACCGGGAAAGTTTCGGGGGTCACCGGTATTGTACCGGACCACCGGAAGGGTCCCGGGGGGTCCACCGGGTGGGGCCACCTATCCCGGAGGGCCCCATGGGCTGAAGTGGGAGGGAACCAGCCCCTGGTGGGCTGGTGCGCCCCCCTTGGGCCTCCCCCTGCGCCTAGGGTTGGAAACCCTAGGGGTGGGGGCGCCCCACTTGGCTTGGGGGGCAAGCCACCCCCTTGGCCGCCGCCCCCCTTGGAGAATGGATCTCCTTGGGCTGGCGCCCCCCTAGGGGCCCTATATAAAGAGGGGGGAGGGAGGGCAGCCGCACCCCAAGCCCCTGGCGCCTCCCTCTCCCTCCCGTGACACCTCTCCCTCTCCCTCTCGCTGAGCTTGGCGAAGCCCTGCCGAGATCCCCGCTGCTTCCTGTTGGAAATATGTCCTAGAGGCAATAATAAATGGTTATTATTATATTTCTTTGTTCATGATAATAGTCTATTGTTCATGCTATAATTGTATTGTCCGGAAATCGTAATACATGTGTGAATACATAGACCACAATATGTCCCTAGTAAGCCTCTAGTTGACTAGCTCGTTGATCAACAGATAGTCATGGTTTCCTGACTATGGACATTGGATGTCATTGATAACGGGATCACATCATTAGGAGAATGATGTGATGGACAAGACCCAATCCTAAGCATAGCATAAAAGATCGTGTAGTTTCGTTTGCTAGAGCTTTTCCAATGTCAAGTATCTTTTCCTTAGACCATGAGATCGTGCAACTCCCGGATACCGTAGGAGTGCTTTGGGTGTGCCAAACGTCACAACGTAACTGGGTGACTATAAAGGTGCACTACGGGTATCTCCGAAAGTGTCTGTTGGGTTGGCACGGATCGAGACTGGGATTTGTCACTCCGTGTGACGGAGAGGTATCTCTGGGCCCACTCGGTAATGCATCATCATAATGAGCTCAATGTGACTAAGGCGTTAGTCACGGGATCATGCATTGCGGTACGAGTAAAGAGACTTGCCGGTAACGAGATTGAACAAGGTATTGGGATACCGACGATCGAATCTCGGGCAAGTAACATACCGATTGACAAAGGGAATTGCATACGGATTGATTGAATCCTCGACACCGTGGTTCATCCGATGAGATCATCGTGGAACATGTGGGAGCCAACATGGGTATCCAGATCCCGCTGTTGGTTATTGACCGGAGAGGCGTCTCGGTCATGTCTGCATGTCTCCCGAACCCGTAGGGTCTACACACTTAAGGTTCGGTGACGCTAGGGTTGTAGAGATATATGTATGCGGAAACCCGAAAGTTGTTCGGAGTCCCGGATGAGATCCCGGACATCACGAGAGGTTGCGGAATGGCCCGGAGGTGAAGAATTATATATAGGAAGTCCAGTTTCGGCCACCGGGAAAGTTTCGGGGGTTACCGGTATTGTACCGGGACCACCGGAAGGGTCCCGGGGGTCCACCGGGTGGGGCCACCTATCCCGGAGGACCCCGTGGGCTGAAAGTGGAAGGGAACCAGCCCTTAGTGGGCTGGGGCGCCCCCCTTGGGCCTCCCCCCATGCGCCTAGGGTTGGGAACCCTGGGGGAGGGGGAGCTTCCCCCTTGCCTTGGGGGGCAAGGCAACCCCTTCCCCCCTTTGGCCGCCGCCCCCCCCTTGGAGATCCCATCTCCCTGGGCCGCCCCCCCTCAGGGGGCCTATATAAAGGGGGGGGAGGGAGGGCAGCAACACACAGCCTTGGGCGCCTCCCTCCTCCCCTGCAACACCTCTCTCTCTCTCGCAGAAGCTTGGCAAAGCCCTGCCGAGACCCGCTACATCCACCACCACGCTGTCGTGCTGCTGGATCTCCATCAACCTCTCCTTCCCCCTTGCTGGATCAAGAAGGAGGAGACGTCGCTGCACCGTACGTGTGTTGAACGCGGAGGTGCCGTCCGTTCGGCACTCAGTCATCGGTGATTTGGATCACGGCGAGTACGACTCCGTCATCCACGTTCATTGGAACGCTTCCGCTCGCGATCTACAAGGGTATGTAGATGCACTCCTTTCCCCTCGTTGCTAGTAGACTCCATAGATGCATCTTCGTGAGCGTAGAAAATTTTTAAATTATGCTACGATTCCCAACAGTGGCATCATGAGCCAGGCCTATGCGTAGTTACTATGCACGAGTAGAACACAAAGCAGTTGTGGGCGTTGAGTTTGCCAATTCTTCTTGCCGCTACTAGTCGTTTCTTGTTTCGGCGGCATTGTAGGATGAAGCGGCCCGGACCGACCTTACACGTGCGCTTACGTGAGACAGGTTCCACCGACTGACATGCACTAGTTGCATAAGGTGGCTAGCGGGTGTCTGTCTCTCCTACCTTAGTCGAAACGGATTCGATGAAAAGGGTCCTTATGAAGGGTAAATAGAAATTGGCAAATCACGTTGTGGTCATACGTAGGTAAGAAAACGTTCTTGCTAGAAACCTACAAACCACGTAAAAACTTGCAACAACAATTAGAGGACGTCTAACTTGTTTTTGCAGCAAGTGCTATGTGATGTGATATGGCCAGAAGATGTGATGAATGATATATGTGATGTATGAGATTGATCATATTCTTGTAATAGGAATCACGACTTGCATGTCGATGAGTATGACAACCGGCAGGAGCCATAGGAGTTGTCTTTATTATTTTGCATGACCTGCGTGTCATTGAATAACGCCATGTAATTTACTTTACTTTGTTGCTAAACGCGTTAGCCATAGAAGTAGAAGTAATCGTTGGCGTGACGACTTCATGAAGACACAGTGATGGAGATCATGATGATGGAGATCATGGTGTCATGCCGGTGACAAAGATGATCATGGTGCCCCGAAGATGGAGATCAAAGGAGCATGATGATATTGGCCATATCATGTCACTATTTGATTGCATGTGATGTTTATCATGTTTTTGCATCTTATTTGCTTAGAATGACGGTAGTAAGTAAGATGATCCCTTATAATAATTTCAAGAAAGTGTTCACCCTAACTGTGCACCGTTGCGAAGGTTCGTTGTTTCGAAGCACCACGTGATGATCGGGTGTGATAGATTCTAACGTTCGCATACAACGGGTGTTGACGAGCCTAGCATGTACAGACATGGCCTCGGAACACACGCAATACACTTAGGTTGACTTGACAAGCCTAGCATGTACAGACATGGCCTCGGAACACGGAGGACCGAAAGGTCGAGCATGAGTCGTATAGAAGATACGATCAACATGGAGATGTTCACCGATCTTGACTAGTCCGTCTCACGTGATGATCGGACACGGCCTAGTTGAATTCGGATCATGTTTCACTTAGATGACTAGAGGGATGTCTATCTGAGTGGGAGTTCATTAAAAATTTGATTAGATGAACTTAATTATCATGAACTTAGTCTAAAATCTTTACACTATGTCTTGTAGATCAAATGGCCAACGTTGTCCTCAATTTCAACGCGTTCCTAGAGAAAACCAAGCTGAAAGATGATGGCAGCAACTATACGGACTGGGTCCGGAACCTGAGGCTCATCCTCATAGTAGCCAAGAAAGATTATGTCTTAGAAGCACCGCTAGGTGAAGCACCAATCCCAGAGAACCAAGACGTTATGAACGCTTGGCAATCACGTGCTGATGATTACTCCCTTGTTCAGTGCGGCATGCTTTACAGCTTAGAACCGGGTCTCCAAAAGCGTTTTGAGAAACATGGAGCATATGAGATGTTCGAGGAGCTGAAACTGGTTTTTCAAGATCATGCCCGGGTCGAGAGATATGAAGTCTCCGACAAGTTCTTCAGCTGTAAAATGGAGGAGAACAGTTCTATTAGTGAGCACATACTCAGAATGTCTGGGTTGCACAACCGCTTGACTCAGCTGGGAGTTAATCTCCCGGATGACGCGGTCATTGACAGAATCCTTCAGTCGCTTCCACCAAGCTACAAGAGCTTTGTGATGAACTACAATATGCAGGGGATGGAAAAGACCATTCCTGAAGTATATTCAATGCTTAAATCAGCGGAAGGGGAGATCAGAAAAGAACATCAAGTGTTGATGGTGAATAAAACCACTAAGTTCAAGAAGGGCAAGGGTAAGAAGAACTTCAAGAAGGACGGCAAGGGAGTTGCCGCGCCCGGTAAGCCAGTTACTGGGAAGAAGTCAAAGAATGGACCCAAGCCTGAAACTGAGTGCTTTTATTGCAAGGGAAGTGGTCACTGGAAGCGGAACTGCCCCAAATACTTAGCGGACAAGAAGGCCGGCAACACCAAAGGTATATGTGATATACATGTAATTGATGTGTACCTTACCAGTACTCGTAGTAGCTACTGGGTATTTGATACCGGTGCGGTTGCTCATATTTGTAACTCAAAACAGGAACTACGGAATAAACGGAGACTGGCGAAGGACGAGGTGACGATGCGCGTCGGGAATGGTTCCAAGGTCGATGTGATCGCCGTCGGCACGCTACCTCTGCATCTACCCACGGGATTAGTTTTAAACCTCAATAATTGTTATTTAGTGCCAGCTTTGAGCATGAACATTGTATCTGGATCTCGTTTAATTCGAGATGGCTACTCATTTGAATCCGAGAATAATGGTTGTTCTATTTATTTGAGAGATATGTTTTATGGTCATGCCCCGCTGGTCAATGGTTTATTTTTGATGAATCTCGAACGTGATGTTACACATGTTCATAGTGTGAATACCAAAAGATGTAAAGTTGATAACGATAGTCCCACATACTTGTGGCACTGCCGCCTTGGTCACATTGGTGTCAAGCGCATGAAGAAGCTCTATGCAGATGGACTTTTGGAGTCTCTTGATTACGAATCATTTGACACGTGCGAACCATGCCTCATGGGTAAGATGACCAAGACTCCGTTCTCCGGAACAATGGAGCGAGCAACCAACTTATTGGAAATCATACATACCGATGTGTGCGGTCCAATGAGTGTCGAGGCTCGCGGAGGACATCGTTATGTTCTCACTCTCACTGATGATTTAAGTAGATATGGGTATGTCTACCTGATGAAACACAAGTCTGAAACCTTTGAAAAGTTCAAGGAATTTCAGAGTGAAGTTGAGAATCAACGTGACAGAAAAATAAAATTCTTACGATCAGATCGTGGTGGAGAATATTTAAGTCACGAATTTGGTACACACTTAAGGAAATGTGGAATAGTTTCACAACTCACGTCGCCTGGAACACCTCAGAGAAATGGTGTGTCCGAACGTCGTAATCGCACTCTATTGGATATGGTGCGATCTATGATGTCTCTTACCGATTTACCGCTCTCATTTTGGGGCTATGCTTTAGAGACTGCCGTATTCACTTTAAATAGGGCTCCGTCAAAATCCGTTGAGACGACACCGTATGAATTATGGTTTGGGAAGAAACCTAAGCTGTCGTTTCTAAAAGTTTGGGGATGCGATGCTTATGTCAAGAAACTTCAACCTGAAAAGCTCGAACCCAAGTCGAAAAAATGCGTCTTCATAGGATACCCTAAGGAAACTATTGGGTATACCTTCTACCTCAGATCCGAGGGCAAGATCTTCGTTGCCAAGAACGGGTCCTTTCTAGAGAAGGAGTTTCTCTCGAAAGAATTGAGTGGGAGGAAAGTGGAACTTGATGAGGTGATAGTCACCCCTTCCGAACCGGAAAGTAGCGCAGCGCGGGAAAATGTTCCTGTGGTGCCTACACCGACTGGGGAGGAAGTTAATGATGATGATCATGAAGCTTCGGATCAAGTTACTACTGAACTTCGTAGGTCCACAAGGACACGTTCCGCACCAGAGTGGTACGGCAACCCTGTCCTGGAAATCATGTTGTTAGACAACGGTGAACCTTCGAACTATGAAGAAGCGATGGCGGGCCCGGATTCCGACAAATGGCTAGAAGCCATGAAATCCGAGATAGGATCCATGTATGAAAACGAAGTATGGACTTTGACTGACTTGCCCGATGAGCGGCGAGCCATAGAAAACAAATGGATCTTTAAGAAGAAGACGGACGCAGATGGTAATGTGACCATCTACAAAGCTCGACTTGTCGCTAAGGGTTATCGACAAGTTCAAGGGGTTGACTACGATGAGACTTTCTCACCCGTAGCGAAGCTGAAGTCCGTCCGAATCATGTTAGCAATTGCCGCATACTATGATTATGAGATATGGCAGATGGACGTCAAAACGGCATTCCTTAACGGCTTCCTTAAGGAAGAGTTGTATATGATGCAGCCGGAAGGTTTTGTCGATCCTAAGAATGCTAACAAAGTATGCAAGCTCCAGCGCTCAATCTATGGGCTGGTGCAAGCATCTCGGAGTTGGAACATTCGTTTTGATGAGATGATCAAAGCGTTTGGGTTTACACAGACTTATGGAGAAGCCTGTGTTTACAAGAAAGTGATTGGGAGCTCTGTAGAATTTCTCATATTATATGTGGATGACATACTATTGGTGGGAAATGATATAGAATTCTTGGAAAGTATAAAGGCCTATTTGAATAAGTGTTTTTCAATGAAGGACCTTGGAGAAGCTGCTTATATATTAGGCATCAAGATCTATAGAGATAGATCAAGACGCCTCATTGGTCTTTCACAGAGTACATACCTTGACAAGATATTGAAGAAGTTCAGTATGGATCAGTCCAAGAAGGGGTTCTTGCCTGTATTGCAAGGTGTGCAATTGAGCAAGGCTCAATGCCCGACCACGGCAGAAGATATAGAAAAGATGAGTGTTATCCCCTATGCCTCGGCCATAGGGTCTATTATGTATGCCATGCTGTGTACCAGACCTGATGTGAACCTTGCCGTAAGTTTGGTAGGAAGGTACCAAAGTAATCCCGGCATGGAACACTGGACAGCGGTCAAGAATATCCTGAAGTACCTGAAGAGGACTAAGGATATGTTTCTCGTTTATGGAGGTGACGAAGAGCTCGTCGTAAAGGGTTACGTCGACGCTAGCTTCGACACAGATCTGGATGACTCAAAGTCACAAACCGGATACGTGTATATTTTGAATGGAGGAGCAGTAAGCTGGTGCAGTTGCAAGCAAAGCGTCGTGGCGGGATCTACATGTGAAGCGGAGTACATGGCAGCCTCGGAGGCAGCACAGGAAGCAGTCTGGATGAAGGAGTTCATTACCGACCTAGGGGTGATTCCCAATGCGTCGGGCCCGATGACTCTCTTCTGTGACAACACTGGAGCCATTGCCCTTGCGAAGGAGCCCAGGTTTCACAGGAAGACCAGGCATATCAAGCATCGCTTCAACTCCATTCGTGAAAGTGTTCAAAATGGAGACATAGATATTTGTAAAGTACATACGGACCTGAATGTAGCAGATCCGTTGACTAAACCTCTCCCTAGGGCAAAACATGATCAACACCAGGACGCAATGGGTGTTCGATTCATCACAATGTAACTAGATTATTGACTCTAGTGCAAGTGGGAGACTGTTGGAAATATGCCCTAGAGGCAATAATAAATGGTTATTATTATATTTCTTTGTTCATGATAATAGTCTATTGTTCATGCTATAATTGTATTGTCCGGAAATCGTAATACATGTGTGAATACATAGACCACAATATGTCCCTAGTAAGCCTCTAGTTGACTAGCTCGTTGATCAACAGATAGTCATGGTTTCCTGACTATGGACATTGGATGTCATTGATAACGGGATCACATCATTAGGAGAATGATGTGATGGACAAGACCCAATCCTAAGCATAGCATAAAAGATCGTGTAGTTTCGTTTGCTAGAGCTTTTCCAATGTCAAGTATCTTTTCCTTAGACCATGAGATCGTGCAACTCTCGGATACCGTAGGAGTGCTTTGGGTGTGCCAAACGTCACAACGTAACTAGGTGACTATAAAGGTGCACTACGGGTATCTCCGAAAGTGTCTGTTGGGTTGGCACGGATCGAGACTGGGATTTGTCACTCCGTGTGACGGAGAGGTATCTCTGGGCCCACTCGGTAATGCATCATCATAATGAGCTCAATGTGACTAAGGCGTTAGTCACGGGATCATGCATTGCGGTACGAGTAAAGAGACTTGCCGGTAACGAGATTGAACAAGGTATTGGGATACCGACGATCGAATCTCGGGCAAGTAACATACCGATTGACAAAGGGAATTGCATACGGATTGATTGAATCCTCGACACCGTGGTTCATCCGATGAGATCATCGTGGAACATGTGGGAGCCAACATGGGTATCCAGATCCCGCTGTTGGTTATTGACCGGAGAGGCGTCTCGGTCATGTCTGCATGTCTCCCGAACCCGTAGGGTCTACACACTTAAGGTTCGGTGACGCTAGGGTTGTAGAGATATAAGTATGCGGAAACCCGAAAGTTTTTCGGAGTCCCGGATGAGATCCCGGACGTCACGAGAGGTTCCGGAATGGTCCGGAGGTGAAGAATTATATATAGGAAGTCCAGTTTCGGCCACCGGGAAAGTTTCGGGGGTTACCGGTATTGTACCGGGACCACCGGAAGGGTCTCGGGGGTCCACCGGGTGGGGCCACCTATCCCGGAGGGCCCCGTGGGCTGAAAGTGGAAGGGAACCAGCCCTTAGTGGGCTGGGGCGCCCCCCTTGGGCCTCCCCCCATGCGCCTAGGGTTGGGAACCCTAGGGGGGAGCTTCCCCCTTGCCTTGGGGGGCAAGGCAACCCCTTCCCCCCTTTGGCCGCCGCCCCCCCCTTGGAGATCCCATCTCCCTGGGCCGGCGCCCCCCCCAGGGGGCCTATATAAAGGGGGGGAGGGAGGGCAGCAACACACAGCCTTGGGCGCCTCCCTCCTCCCCTGCAACACCTCTCTCTCTCTCGCAGAAGCTTGGCAAAGCCCTGCCGAGACCCGCTACATCCACCACCACGCCGTCGTGCTGCTGGATCTCCATCAACCTCTCCTTCCCCCTTGCTGGATCAAGAAGGAGGAGACGTCGCTGCACCGTACGTGTGTTGAACGCGGAGGTGCCGTCCGTTCGGCACTCGGTCATCGATGATTTGGATCACGGCGAGTACGACTCCGTCATCCACGTTCATTGGAACGCTTCCGCTCGCGATCTACAAGGGTATGTAGATGCACTCCTTTCCCCTCGTTGCTAGTAGACTCCATAGATGCATCTTGGTGAGCGTAGAAAAATTTTAAATTATGCTACGATTCCCAACACTTCCACCACCACGCCGTCGTGCTGCTGGATCTCCATCAACCTCTCCCTCCCCTTGCTGGATCAAGAAGGAGGAGACGTCTTCCCAACCGTACGTGTGTTGAACGCGGAGGTGCCGTCCGTTCGGCGCTCGGTCATCGGTGATTTGGATCACGACGAGTACGAATCCATCAACCCCGTTCACTTGAACGCTTCCGCTCGCGATCTACAAGGGTATGTAGATGCACTCTTTTCCCTCTCGTTGCTAGAAGACTCCATAGATTGTTCTTGGTGATGCGTAGAATTTTTTTTAATTTCTGCAACGATCTCCAACACCCCCCACCTAGTCCATGCCCCGGTGGTGTTTCTAGCATCGTCGGGGGGCGTGTGGAGGTTTGTCCCTGTCGGATCTCACGGGATTCGGACGGTGTTTGTCTTCTGTGGGTCCACGGGGATCCTGTCTTCGTTCTGTCTGTGTTCGTGTGTTTGCAAGTTGGATCCTTCTGATCTACGCTTCTCTTTATCGGCGGCGGTTGCTGTTCTGGTGCGCTGGTCCTATGGGGCCTTAGCACGAAGACTTCTCGACTGTCCACTACAACAAGGTTTGCCCGGCTCCGATGAGGAGGGGCGAAGACGGCGGCGTGTCTTTGGCTTCCGCCGGCAAGGGCCGGGATCTAGTTGCCGTCGCTAGGTGGTCTACGGACCTAGATGTATTTTTTATTTCTGATATTCTTTGTACTACCTTGACATTTGATGAATAGTTGGAAAGTTATCCTCGCAAAAAAACACCATATAAATTATGTCCCGGAAAGGAGGGGGGGTGTCTGTTTGAGATAAATTTCCTTAACTTTGATTTCCAAATGTAAAGAAAATTCAAATGAAAATAAAAAAGCGAACATCATTTATCTCACTTTCCACAGAAGTTTTCATTGTGAACCTTGGAAATTCGCAGGGGCACACACCTGCCCAGCCGTGCTAGCCACTCGATTGCCTCATGATTCGCAAAGTCATTGGACCCCACACAAAGGTACAACAAGTTTTAAGTTTTGGTTTATGAAACTTATGATTTTGTCGGTCGCAACTTCTGAAACTTACGAGTTTGCCGGCCGCTCGTACCAAGTTTCAGGGTTGAAACTTAAAACTTACGATTTTTTTGATCGCTTGTTCAAAAGTTTCAGAGTTGAGACTTAAAACTTATGATTGTGTTGGTCGTAGGTTCTGAAACATACGATTTTGCGCTCGCTCGTACCAAGTTTCAGAAGTTGGAAGTGAACAAAAGTTATAAAACTCATCAAAGCGTTTTTAGAATATATCTTATTTGAAAGCCATTGTCACCAGAAACACGAATATGAAAACAAAACTTAGTTTTGACTTTTAGTTTAAAAATATGAAAGATTAAAAATCGAAATCCAAAAGAAAAAGGGGTTGCGTACTACAAATCTTGTGCACCGTTGCTACAAAATAATAGTATTGCACTTTGCACCAGGTCCTTGATAAACAATAATAACTATGCAACTTATTTCCGTAAAATATCTGTAATTTTCAACATTGCTATTCCTTCGTGGAAATGAAATATTTCCTTCATTAATGTTAATATCGAATCTATAGCTTATCACTGCTTACTACTCCCACATGATCGTGTCGTCCCATCAACACAATCCAAACATCCACCCATCGACCACATGAAGGTGCCTCTACTTGATTGGGACGACTCAGCACTAAAAATGGGATGCAAGTGTGAGATTCGCCTTGTCAGAGGCGCAGAGCTACATTCCAGCAGGACGAACAGAGCATAGCCTGATAGTCCATAGCATTATACGAACAGAGCATAGCAGGACAAGAAGGAGCACGAAAGGTGATTCGAATAGGGTGTGGCGCCATTAGCGACGTGGGCATACAGGGAATGCCATTACGTTACGCTTTTGTTTTGGCACTCGTGATTGCATTTGAGCTTTTCGGCAATGTTCGTTTTGAGAAGAGACGTTTGTGTTGACCATGAGACGTCTATTATGATTTCATGAATTTTAAAATATTGTGCCAGCTCAGTATTTCGAAGATGATCATAGTGGTAAGATGTGGAGGCATGCGTAATGCATTTACATGGTGAGTGTATGTGCGCCCAATTGAACATCTGCTATTGTACTATGTTAAAAAAGAAGCGTCGCGTGGCTCCATACATTTCTTCGCGTATTATTGGTTTGCAAACATTGAAACATAATTACTTCATTTGTAGTATTACAAATCAGAGTGCATGATTCGTCCCTCCAATTATTTATGTATTTTTTGTTATTTATGTGTTCTTTGTACTACCATGACATGATGAATAGATCGAAAGTTTTCTCAAAAAACATAGTTTAAATATATTTTTATGCAAATGGGTGTGGGAATTGCCAAGAAGGAGGCTTATTGGAAATTAAATTTAGGGGATGTGTTTGTGGGGAGTCTCCGAATACTCGGAATTGTGTGATTGAGTCGCTAGGTCAAGAACCCGAAGGGAGACAAGGGGTCTCTACCGGAGGCCTTGAGAGAATCTACAACCTTGGTTGCCAAAATTGGAGCCCTGCTGAAAGGTACAACTCAGATTCTAATTAATACTCCCTCCGGTCCTTTTTAGTCCGCATATAAGTTTTGTCTGAAGTCAAAGTATCTCTACTTTAACCAAATTTATAGAAAGTGTATCAAAATTCACAATGCCAAAATCAATATTGTTAGATTCATTATGAAATGTAGTTTTATAGTACATATATTTGGTATTGTAGATGTTGATATTTTTAAATATAATTTTGGTCAAACTTTGTAAAATTTGACTTGACATAAATCTAATACGTGGAGTAAAAAGGATCAGAGGGAGTACTTGCCAATTTTAGGAAATAAAGTGGAATATGAAAGTGTGCCTAATAATTTCAAGGGTGAATCTAGTGCAAGCAATATATTCAACAACAACTTAGAAGCAAGATACACAAGCACAATATGGTACAAGTAAAGACAAGAGACAAATAACCACAAGCAGAGAGTTAGGTTAGGGCTAACCGAAACTCCAGAGACAAGGATGCACCTAAAGGTCTTCGTGAGGGCTCCTCTCTCCAGACCCGGTGGATGACTTTGAGGAGAGAGGCAAACTTTGGATGATGATTTGACGCAGAGGAATGATGGTGCAGCAGCGGCGGTGCACAACACATGTACCTGTTGGGATCGGGGGAAAGTGGTGGCAGCAACACATAAGTGACGTTGATGATAGTGCTACTCGAGCACCTGGTCTTTAGTTCCGGGGTGAAAGCCTAGGTTTGACACGTGTTGGTGACCTGACAATGATGATGTTTTTATGTCGGTACCTTGTTGACGGCATTGCTCGGATATGCTCAGACTGGTTCTTCAAGGTGAGAATCTAGATTCTGCCTTGGGTGGTTAGATCTGGCGACGGCGATGCTTGAGCATCGCTCCCTTCCTGAAGGCGTTGTTGTTGAAGAATCTCGCCGTCTGTGTGGTGTCATGAGTTGATTGGTGCATATATGGTCATTGTTGTAGTTTGTCGATCACGGATTTGTTTACTTTCAATTTTTCTTTTTTATTTACCGCCTACGTTTAGCTTTGGTCTCACATGACTTTGCTATTTGTTGATGTGCTTTGTGTGCGTGAGTTAGTCTTTGTTGTGTGGATCCTGCCTATGCAGAGGCCGGGTGTATACTCATTATGTTTGTATTCTCTTGATGCTCCATTTTGAGTCAATAAAATCCACCCTTTATCCAAAATTACTTCCTTGAAGGGAAGCTAGTCACCATTGGAAAGAGAAGAATGTTACCACGAAGGCCCACCATATTCCCTCCTTAAGACAACACCACGAAGGCGTTTCTCAACCACTAGTGGTAGACCTTGAGGAGGTCTCCAAAACCTTCACAAACTTCTCGGGTGTAATCACAATGAACGATTCTTCTCTGAAGACTCCTACCGCCTAGGAGTCTCCAACGTCCAACAGTAACCTGGTCAAGAAGGAAATGCTCAAGACTTTTTCAAACCAGGAGTTGCTTTGGTCACAAGAAGGAGGCGTAGTGGATCTATCACTTGGTGGAAAATCTCTCAAGAACTCTCACAAACAACTCCTAGATTCGATTGGGTGTGAAGGAGAGTGAGAGGGAGCACTTAGGATTCTTGGGTGTGTTTCAAATGAAGTGGCCAACCCTCTACTGGAGTGTGAGAGGGCTATATATAGCAAAACCAACAAAATTTCCGTTGGAAGAATCTGTCCCATTAAGTATCGGACATCCGGTGGTAGCAGATTGTGAGAAGTGCAGGTTTGCATGAAAAACGGCTAAGACCAGGATGAACCAGACATCCGGTACTGATCGGACATCTAGTGGCCCAAAGAGCATTGGACGTTCGAAGAGGACCAGAAGTCTGATAATATTCAAACAAGATTCTACTTAATAGTATGAGCCAGATTTCTGGTAAGGACTGGACATCTGATGAATTGTTCTCTTGATAGAGATGACGGATATCCGGTATGTACGAGACGTTCGATGGCACGGGAGCAACCGGACATCCGGTATCTACCAGACGTCCAGCGGCATGGGAGCAATCGGACATTCGGTGGGACAAGACATCTGTTAATATTGGAGCAAAATTCCGCTGGATAGGTGTTCCTGGATTTCTGGTAAGGACTGGACATCTGGTACCAAGAATTGTACCGGGCATCTGGTAATTAGTAGACATCCAATGGATCAGTAAAGCTAGGTATTCTTCCTGAGAGGCTCTAAGAGTGAATCTTGTGGATGTAAAACCCAGGGGAATTTTGTGGGTGTATGTGTGTGACACAAGAGTAAGATGTGAGTCAGAAGCATTTGAAAGAGACCGTTGGTTTGAGCAAATCTTTCACGAGCCATGATACTCAAGAACCAACTGAAAAGCCTACGCTTCATATCTTTGTTTCTTCGTTCTTGAGCAATATCGAATTACGTGGCCCATGATCCACATACATATGATTTTACAGGGACTAAAACCTGTGATATACTTAACAAACATGATTAGTCCCCTCTATTTATATTCTCATCAACATAAAAATATAATTAAGGACATGATTGCACCTTCACCTATACGCCCGCAGATGCAGTCGGGCGCGTCCACAGGCAATGACCGGGCACACCCCATTTCTATGTGTCCACAACCGCAGTCCCCGTATGTTCGCACCTAAATCGATATAAAGCATATAGACGTAGATTAACATGGCAACATAGAAATATACAGCACAATCGAACATAGTTCATGTCGGGCATAATTCAACATGACACCCAAAAGAAATAGTTCACGTGGGGCATAGTTCATCAGACACAGTCAGAGCTGGATAGATTAAACTACATAGAAATTATATTAGCTAGAGGGGTCAGGGAGGCTAAGATCACCGTTTCTTGGCCTGGCCCACCCCCCTGCGGTCGCCAGAGCGACCATAGTACTCCTCTATGTACGCGTCCATGGTGGGAGGATTGTCGTGGTCGTCATTGTCCGTGCTTGTTGTGCCTCTCTTCAATGCCGAGGAGATGTAGCCGGAGAGGTGGCGAACAACGCAGACGTGCCCCTTCGCGTGTCATGTCGCCTTGGCCTTGACGGTCTCCTTCTCCTCGCGAGGCACTCCGACGCTTCGATCCCACATCGGAGTGCCTTCACATTCTTGTGCTGGAGGCGCCTAGCGTCCGTTTCCGCTGATGTAAGTTGATGCATGTTATTTTTACGCTCATCACTCCTGAGTTTAAGCCAGTTTATTTCATAAAAACCAAGATATTCTCTCTTATATTACTACTAATGGCTAATGAATGTAAATGGTTCCAAAATCCTCTATTTTATTCGTTTCCTCGGAAAATGGGGCTATACATGGACAAAATCAAGTACATATATGAAAGAGAACAAAGAGGAGATAAGGAGAATCAAGTGGGAGACGCAGCAAGGCCAACAGAGCCCAAGACGGTGTCCCATACGAGCGCACATATGAGGCGCCCACTGCACCATCTCGTCCAATCCTACAACTGCTATAAAAGGGCCAACACCAGAAGAGGGTCAAAGCATTCGTCATCCCTCCATCTTCGTCATCCACAACATCCAGAAATCCTAGCCGCCACCATTTTCCATCTCCATATGCATAGCCATCTCCACCACCATCACCTCAAAATTAATTCATCCTAGTTAGCCACACCTTATAATCATGTATCGCGTCCGGTAACTATTGTAAGACATATTATCAATCAATTATTGCTTTTGATGTATTTTAAAATGGTTTCTTCTTGCGAACTGATTGCTATGTGTGAGTAATTCAATAAGAACATGAGTTGAGGCATAGCCCTACAACCCTGTGTATTTATTGGAGGGACCGATGGAAGTACTTTGAATTAATGTCTCGTATGTGTGAAATAAAGTTGTTTCATAGTTGTCTCTTGTCTCGTTCACGATCTACATCTCTGCAGGTACCCAGGATCACGGAGATCGAGCCATGAAGAGGATAAGGCAGAGAGACCGTGAAGTGCTATTCTGAACACCAATCACAGAAAGGCTAGTACAGTCGCATGTATCATATCTCTAGGGATACAAAAAGTGTAGTCATTAAACGCCCGATGCTTTTGTCTAATTCTATCTTAATTACTGAGGCAACTCCACGCGACGGATAGGGCCTTTGGTCAAACAACTGACTCTTGATGCAGGACGCGTTCCGGTCAAGACATAATTTAAACACATCCCCCACTTTGATATGTTGCAAGCACATCTTGACGGGTGTCTTCCAGGGTACAAATTAATATCACAATGATCCCATTCGAAATATATGGTTGTAAGAATAAGTCCTCATACTCATGCCTATTTTTATTTATAAGTGTCACTGCGCAACTTGATTACGGCCCGGTCCAAAAACTGAAATTTAATACTCCCACCAGTGTACAGCATGGACCGATCGATGGCAATGTGGAGTGCAAGCCTAGCTGTCGGAGCCCCTTCCGTCACGAGGTCGTCACAGTCGATCGAATCGGACTCGCTGCCTGAGGAGCTACCAGAGCTTGCCATGGTGGAAGGGTGGGGAGGGGGGAGGGAGAGGAGGAATGGGAATGGGAGTGGACTGGGTGAGAGCGAAGTAGACTGAGAAGCTAGGGCTTCGTTTGGGAGATGATGGGGATTTTGTGGGTCGTGGCAGGCCAAAGTCTTTATATTCGCCCGGGATATGATCCGGATATGAAAAAGTGCCGGACTATCCGGACATTTGGGCTGGATTTGAGAGATCCAGTAGGATGTCAATTTTGGTACGTCCGGACAAGTTTGCGGCGGATTTGGGTTGTCGAATTGTAAATGCCCCGACAACGTCGGATAAAGTCCGTAACCTAAGAGCATCTACAACCACATACCTCTAATTCGACCCCTCAAACATGGGCGGACGTGCCCGGTCACATGTCTGTTTTGAGCCCCTATTTGTCCATCCGCACAGCCACAATCCTCATTTTCTTTCTCAGATGTCCGGTCACTTGCACGTGATTGGTGAAGAAGAAGAGAGAAAGAAAAGAATGAATAAAGAAAGAGAAAATGTGCTCCGGGGTGAGGCCGCACCAGACGCGTCCACGAGCCCTTATATTCTCCCTACATTTGAAATGGATACGAGGGTTCGCTGAGAGCCTGACGTATAGGAAGGATATGAGTGGTCTGGTTGGATCACTTTTTTTTTTCTCTTCTATTCGGTCATTGATCAGGCGCGTCCGCGAACGTACGAGAGATAGTTTAAGGCGTCCGGCTGTAGATTCTCTGTTGACGAGGAACCGGAGAAGCACGATGCACCGATTTTTTACGCAGTCCGTAAGCTGAACGCGTCTGTACATACTGTGGAGTGTGGAGCATCTCAGTATCCTCGCCGTACATGTTTTGACGGACACGGGGGGAGCAGTGCGTTCCTTCCCGTACATCTGCAAGTGCACCGCATGCCGATGGGAAAAGGTCGAATCACTCTTGGTTGGTTGTCACACCGAGGTCAATCGCGATGCTAGCCTCCCTAAAAAAAGAGAGTGAATTGCACGTACCGTCCTGGTACTGGTGGGTTAGGTCCAAAACAGTCCTGGAGCTCGCTAACTGCCTCGCTACGGTCCTGCTACTCGCGAAATAGGTCCATCGACGGTCCTGGGCCGGCTCGCTGTATGTACGCGTGCACTCAATTAAAAAAAAAGGCACGTATCCAGCCACGTAAGCACAGCCAGACGAGGGCCGAATCAGTTTTCCCTGGACCGAGCGAGACCAGGTCAATTCCCCTGTTCGATCCCCAATTCGTTTGAAATCCCTAGCCTACAACCATGGACGGCGGCAGCGGCGGGAGTGAGTA
This sequence comes from Aegilops tauschii subsp. strangulata, assembly GCF_002575655.3. Classification (NCBI taxonomy): domain Eukaryota; kingdom Viridiplantae; phylum Streptophyta; class Magnoliopsida; order Poales; family Poaceae; genus Aegilops; species Aegilops tauschii. Next base: position 44,890,772 of record NC_053038.3, on the reverse strand, counting down.
GCTCCGTCTCCGGCGCCGGCGTCGGCACCGGCGAGCGTTGCATCCTGTGCGGGCGGAGGCTTAGCTATCCCAGTCGTGGCCCGCGACGGCCGGAGCAGGAGCGCCGGTTGCTGTGCAGGCGGAGGCGGAGCCGTCCCAGCCGTGGCCCGCGGCGGCGACTACACCATCGGCGTGCACGGGAGAGCATTCCCGCAGGAGGTGTGGCGCCGTGGAGATCCATGTCTCCGCCCGGAGAGTTGTCGTGTCCTCCTGGCTTACACGCCTGGGACGGACGCGCTGGAGGTGAGCTAGTGCGAGCGCCTGCTGCTAGCTAATGATGTCGGCGAGCGGAGGGTCGATGTGGCACTGTCGGCTCTACTTGCGGCACTGGAGAAAGAGGGTGTGCTGCTAAGCTACTGTCGGCTCAGTACTGCCGTGGGCGTGTGCTGCTTAGGTACTGCCGAGTGCCGACAGTGCGTGGGAGACGGACTCGTCAAGGGCGTACTGAAGGAGCTCCACGGCAAGCTGATTGCCATCGAGCCGCCCTCCGGTAGGCGGGAGTTGCAGGTCAATGCATGGTTGCGTGCCGCCGGCAACTCTGGAGATCACTGAATTTTTTTGAAGTTCAGAACTTTGGCTTGTGTAATGGCGCTGTTGTTAGTTATACTCTTGTTTGAGATGGTGTTAGTTGGAAGATCTGGGCTATGTGTGATCTTTAGGTAATTGCATAGTTGTGATCTGGGCTATGTTGTGTAAGATGGATGAGATTTGTAATCTGAACAAAATATTTCTATGTGATATATGATGTGTTGTGATCTCGTCATATTGGTGCCATTTGCCATCTATGAGCATGTGATGTGCTTTATCATTTGAACATTACATGGATTATATGATCATCTGATGTACCATTTGGTCATCGCTATGCACTGATTTAGACATGAAGTTGCAATGTTAATAGAAACAGGGCAATATGTGAACATGGACAGTATTTATATGAAATAGAAACAGTGCATGGATTATTTGGACATGTGTTGTACCATTTGGCCATTGCTTTTCACTTTCTACAGGATTTAGATATTAACTTGTAATGTTCGTAGAAACTGGGCAATATGTGAACTGAACAGTACATGGATAATATGTGTATGAACAGTACATGGATTATTTGGTCATGTGTTGTACCATTTGCCAAGGGAAATTTGCATTTTTCAGCATATCACAGGAAATTTCAGGAAATAAAAAAAATCATACTTTTGCAAATAACATGTCACTGCATCCTCCCTGAAAGACAGTAGTCATTACAGCCAGGGCATCATGATCATGAGCAAAACATGATCATGAACACATTTTAGAAAATAAACATAGTCTCCTGAGCACATCTCACAAAATAAACATAGTTTCAACTACATGGTAATCCAAAATAAACTGAAATTGGCAGATCACATGAACTAAACTACTCCCTCAGATAATCAAACATACTAACTTTTCTTGGCATCTTAAATTGAGTGTTTTGCAGACTGAGAAGAGTTCTTTTGTTGGAAGTGCCTTGTTGACTGTTTGCTTGCTCCATCTGCTCTTCTTTTTGCAGCCATGCCCTGTACCTCTCCTCATCAACTCTTAACCTCATTGCTTCCATATCATCTAGCTTTCTTTTCTCCACAATGGTTTGCCTTGCTGTAGAAGAATGAGCCCTACTAACCTCCTCTTCTCTTGCTGTAGCAGCTTGAGCCCTATTAACCTGTGTTACGACAGGATCCTCCCAAGCCTTTTTCGTTGCTTGCTCCTCTTGGTGTTGATATTCTTTAAATCTCTGCTGCCTTTCCTGCTCATCTTGCTGCATGAAAATAAAGTTCATTTCCTCCCTTGCATATGCTTCTTCTGCATCTCTCTTCTTCTCTTCTTGAATTCTTTTTTTTTTCTTCCGCCTTCTTTTGCTTTGCCTCTGCTGCTTCTTTTTTTTTTGCTTGCATAGCTAACCTTTTTGCCTCTGCAAGTGCAAATTTCTCCTCTTGAGCTTTCCTTTTTTTTCTTCAGCAACTCTTTTTCTTGCCTCAGCTTCTAATTTTTTCTGCTCCAACATTGCTTTTTTTTTCTCTTCAGCAACTTTCCTCTTTTCTTGCAGCTCTTGTTTTCTCTGCTCAGCTGCTAGCATTAGTTTGTTCTCTTCTTCTTTAAGCTTTGCCATGGCTGCATCAAATTTGGCTTGATCCGCTACGTCCCTTCTCTCGGCTGCTGCTTTCAATTTGGCCAAAGCTAACACCTCTCTCTTCCTATGAACATTTCCATGGATTGTGGCAGTTGTCTCTTGCACTCGGGGCTGCATTTGGACATTTCCTTGAATGAAAGCATTTTCTGGTAAAGCAGTTGGTTGCACAATCGGTCTCTGGCTTGATTGTGTCTGCAATGTTAAATATTGGATTTCAGCAATGCATGTTGTATAGATAAATATTACAGAAATGGCACTAGAAAGCACATACAAACAAACCTCAGCTATCAATGTAGAAATGGCCTCTACTTCATATGTAGTACGTTCTGGTTGACTCATACCCATAGTTTGCATATTTTGCTCCTATATTAATCATGACAGTTGCTATTAATTATATATATGGGAAATGATACATGAAATTAAATAAATAATGAGAAATGACACATACTATTATATACATTACCTGAGTTAGGACTGGATCCTCATTTTCTGAATCAGAGGAAACCGGTGGCTCAGCTCTAACTACCTTGCCCTTTTTCTTTGGTTTCAAACCAAGCTTAAAATCAGTGCATCCTCCGATATTGTGGCCCGCAGCACCACAATAGCTGCAATGGATAACAGCCCCTCCTCTACCCATTTTTCGCCCTGCCCTTCCCTCTTTCTCTTCTGGTTGTTGTCTCCTATTTTTCTTTCTCCTTCCTTTCTTTTTCAGAATTGGTGGAGGAAGTATTTCTCTTCCATACATTCTCTGCCACTCAGCCACATCTTTGCATGGCATGATAATATGCTCATATGCTTTTAAATATGTTTGAATGGAGTAGCATGAGTGCACCATTTCTTCTGGAGGTATTTGGTCATGCCTACAAGCAGCCACTCCATGACAACATGGTATTCCAGTCAAATCCCATCTCTTGCAGCTACAAGTCCTCAACCTGATGTCCACTTCAAAATCTGCACCTCTGTCATTAACTTGGAATATCCCAAGTCCTGCTGGGTCAGCCGTGCATGTATTAGCAGCTTCCACATGCCTTTGGAGTCTTTTCCTAATTTTTGGACATATGGTGCCATGCCACTTCCCTGCTTCTTCCTTCTTGGAATAAACTCTCGCCATTATCTGCCCCTTTATGGTCTGCGCCATGCTTAAGAAGGGCATTTCTCTTGCTTCTAATATGTACTTATTGAAGACCTCACAATTGTTATTCAGTAGCACATCGCACTTAGGGAATTCTCTTTGATAAGCTCTAACCCAAGTTTTCGGATCTAACTCATCCAACCAGTCATGAGCTTCTTTATTTAAAATCAACATCTGATCCATGTTGGCCCTAAATTGACCTGTTGTAGTACTTCTTGCGCATCTCCATAGTTGGTTCTTCAAGATTTCACCTTTAAAGTTTTTTGTGAAATTCTGCCACAAATGCCTAACACAAAATCTATGCTCTGAGTCACTAAACAGTTCCTTAACAGCCCTAATTAATCCCTGGTTGAGATAAAGCAATGTAAGCATGCCGAATTGATTTGAAAAATAAGATGCATGAACAAAATACATGAGACATATGATCTTACTTTCTGCTTGTCTGACATAATGCTCCATCGGGAGGTGTTGACAATGCCTAGGTCTTCTTTGAAAGCAGTCAAGAACCACCTCCAACTTTTTGTATTCTCAACTTCAACAACACCAAAAGCTATTGGAAAGATGCAGTCATTGGGGTCCATTCCAATAGATGTCAAGAGAATGCCACCAAATTGGGTCTTCAAATGGGTTCCATCAACAAAAAGTACTGGCCTACAAGCAGATAGAAACCCCCTCTTGCATGCATCAAATGAGAAATAACATTTCTGAAACTGACCATCATCGGCAAGCTCAACAAAGAAAGTGCTGCCTGGATTGGATCTCCTCAACTCATGCCCATAGTCCCATAACTTATTGTATTGTGCAATTTCATCTCCATAGATTATGTTGTGTGCAATTTTCCTAGCTCTCCCAAGTTTTCCCCTCTTCTCTTTCATGTTCCATTCTTGTTGCACTAGTGACCCAAAACCCTTAAGTGTAATCTTCTCATCAGCTCTGATCTTCTCCACATACTTATGAGCTATATATCTGGCTGTAAAAGCTTTTACTTGCCACTTTTTGCAGCAAGTGTGTTCATCTTTGAATGTCTTGATCATGATGGATTGTGTCCTGTTGTCATATGATGCATACAAGTACCAAGGGCATCCATCATTGCATTTCGCTCCAAGCCTAGTTTTGTCATTCTTCGGAAAGGTTATGTTCAACCTCTCCTTGCAACTGTACTCCCTAATTGCTTTCCTCAACTGATCAATAGATGTGAAGACCTGACCCAAATGAAACTTGGGCGCATTCATATCTGCATCTGTAAAATGCTTGAAATTAAATTTCATGTCTTCTTCATCTGAATCTGGAAGCTCCAGTTTATCATCTTCAGAAATGTCATCTTCTACAACTTCTTTACTTTTCCCTTTGCATTCCTTCTCTGCACCATTCTGCTTCCTATCAATGAACAAATCAGCATCACCATCCTCTAGATCATAGTCACTGTCTACTAGTGATGCAACGTAATCAGAGTCACATGATTCATCATCACTACACACATCATCTTCTTCCTTTGCTTTTCCTCTCCCTTTGCATGTACTCGTCCCTTCTATTCTACTCTCATCAGCATGACTAGGTGACACATTGCTCTGCTCCAAAACACTCTCATGCTCCTGATCTGTACTGCAATTCATAGGGCTGATAACATTGGGCAACTCAGTGGTGGGGTTTGCAATAACATCATCCTGTGTTTCTGCAGCAATTTTATCGTCATGCTCAAGATAAAACATGAGAAACCTATGTCCCTCTCTAACCATAGCCCTGATGCACGTTGTGTCGCTGTCCTTTGATAACAACCGCAGACCATCTTCATTGATTTGCATACCGGGCAGCAAAAAGTATATGTTAATTCTGCCCCTTCTTTCATAACCCAATGCCTTAATTAAATCGCCAAACATGGCCATACATATTACATCAGCTTCACAGTAATCATATGAAACCTTCCTACCATTAACATAGGACCTATTGCCTCCTGTCCCCATGAAAACTCCATCATAAATGAACTCCATAGTGAAGTAATCAGTCTCTTGTGCTGTCAAACACAGAAAAGGAAATTCAATTTTTCAGTTCATCCATACAAAAACCCTACGGTTGTGTCCAAACCCTAAGCAAATCAGTGCCGAATTGAACTAAACTGATGACCAGAAGAATTCCAACGATCGAAATCAACATAATTCCCCTACTCACAACTCTAAAGAAGAAGTAATGGGATGAATCAAACACACCGTATTTGGGTACGGGACCCCTGTTGTGCCGCTGGACGGGAGCCATCACCGCCGGTGACGACGCACAGTTGATATGTCGTCGCCACCGTCTCCGATCGCCTCCTTCACTCTCCCTCAATGATCGCTGCGTCGCCGCCGATCGCTGCCGATCTCAACCGCCGCCGCCCTGTTCGTCCCAGTTCGAAGGCTGTAATGCGGGCAGGTTTGTCCTGAAAGGGAGGGGCCGCATTGCAAAGAACTGATTCGGCCCTCGTCTGGCTGTGCTTACGTGGCTGGATACGTGCCTTTTTTTAATTGAGTGCACACGTACGTACAGCAAGCCGGCCCAGGACCGTCGATGGACCTATTTCGCGAGTAGCAGGATCGTAGCGAGGCAGTTAGCGAGCTCCAGGACTGTTTTGGACCTAACCCACCAGTACCAGGACGGTACGTGCAATTCACTCAAAAAAAAATAGAAAAAAAACCATACTACTAATCGATCTCCGGAGTACTAGTACTACGTAGCTACGCCAGGAGTGCATGAAAACAAAGTTTCATCGATCGACCTGCCTGAAACGAACATTGCCATCCTTATATCTCGGCGCATACTTGTTTCAAGTAAACGGTGAAATTATTCCGCAAAAAAAAAGTAAACGGTGAAATTATGTCTTTTTTTTTGCGGGTGTTTTTTTGGGTAACCTGACCGTTGACGAGGACCTGGGAGGAGTAAGCTGAACGTGTTCCCATCCCATGTCTGTGCAGTGGAGTGGTCTGCGCACACTGTCCATGGATGGGATGGAGCATCTTACGCCAAACCAGCTCCCTCCCCGTACGCCTACACCTACACCTAGACCTGCAAGCTGCACCGCGTGCCGATAGGAAAAAGTTAACATCTTTTACGTTAGTTATTGATCTAAACACTTTTATACTGTATTAATTTACAGAGGAAGTACTACTCACCGAAGAGCGCAAAATTGCTCGCTCCAATCAAACAACTGTAGATGACTGTTGGGCATACGTATTTCTCGGTTCCCTTTCGAAGAACAAAGTATTTTCGGGCGACACCGGCGCGAAAAGAGCAGCGCCGCGTGTGCCAAGCCATCTTCAAGCCCTGCGCCGCGTGTGCCGAGCCAAGCCATGTTCCGTTCTGAAGCGCCGCAGGAGCCTGACTCCTCCATTTTACTTTATTTTTTGAGGAAATGACTCCTCCATCGGGCGCGCGTCAACGCGACAAGACCATGCACAAGAGGTTACGCTGCACCGCCACAATCCTGTGCCCACTCCCTAAAAGAGGAACAATTATGTGCCCATCAATGCCCACCTCCCCGTGCCCAAGAGGCAGCTGTTGTTCCTCCATAATACGCCTCGAATATCGACCAAGGCAGAGGAGTAGGATCGACCGGGAGGCCCAGCATCGCAAGCTACGTACCAACCTGTGGCCCGGGCTCTAAATGGCGCTTTCGTACCGTGTATACGATTCCTGAAATAAACTACCTGTCGCCCTCGTCCGGGCGAACAAGAACGAGAACTCCATCTCTCTCAATCGAAAGAAAGACAACAAGAACGATAACTCACTGCCCCGAATTGTTTTCGCCCGCTTCGCTTTACTGGCGGCAGCGCCAAAGCGCTGGGGACATGTAAAACAAGGCCCGCAACGGCGCATCCGAAGAGCTCGGTTCTTGGAGCATTGCCAAGTTCACAACACCTAACGACGACGTACCGCATGTACTTGTGCTCCTTGTAATCTTCTCTCCGCGATTTCTTCTATACGCACGCGTCGTAAACAATTCATTTTGGTCTTGTATATAAACGGCCACGGAAAACTGCGAGACTCTCATGCAGAGTTCTACACTTGGAAGGAGACAGAGACACACCAAGGCACTTACTACATTGTAGCGTGGGCGCCGGGAGGGATCGGGTTGGGGACTTGGGATCGATGGCGGGCAGCACGACGACGACGATGACGGCGTCGCCGTTCCCGACGGTGGACAAGTGCGCGTCGGCGGGGCGGAGCGGGGACACGGTGGTGGCGGACCTGGACGGCACGCTGCTGTGCGGCCGGAGCTCCTTCCCCTACTTCGCGCACATGGCCTTCGAGACCGGCGGCGTGCTCCGCCTCCTGGCGCTGCTCCTGCTGGCGCCGCTCGCGGGCCTGCTCTACTACCTCGTGTCCGAGTCCGCCGGGATCCAGGTGCTCATCTTCGCCTCCATGGCCGGCGCCAGGGTGGACGACGTCGAGGCCGTCGCGCGCGCCGTGCTGCCCAAGTTCTACTGCTCCGACCTCCACCCGGAGTCCTGGCGCGTCTTCTCCGCCTGCGGCCGCCGCTGCGTGCTCACCGCCAACCCCAGGATCATGGTGGAGGCCTTCCTCAAGGACTACGTCGGCGCCCACCTCGTGCTCGGCACCGAGCTCCTCGTCTGCCGCGGCAGGGCCACCGGCCTCGTCCGCTCCCCCGGCGTCCTCGTCGGCGACAACAAGGCCGCCGCGCTCCGCCAGGCGTTCGGCGACGCCGCGCCGGAGCTCGGACTCGGCGACAGGAAGACGGACTACCCCTTCATGCGGCTCTGCAAGGAGGGGTACGTGGTGCCCCCGACGCCCAAGCTCAAGCCCGTGCCGAGGGAGGACCTGCCCAAGCCCGTCATCTTCCACGACGGCCGGATCGTGCAGAAGCCGTCGCCGGCGCTCGCGCTGCTCACCTTGCTCTGGATCCCCATCGGCTTCCTGCTCTCCTGCCTCCGCATCGCCGCCGGCTCGCTCCTGCCCATGCGCATGGTGTACCACGCCTTCACCGCGCTCGGCGTGCGCGTCACCGTCAAGGGCAACCCGCCACCGCCGGCCAGCCTTGAGACCGGCCAGACCGGCGTGCTCTTCATCTGCTCCCACCGCACCCTCCTCGACCCCATCTTCCTCTCCACCGCCCTCGGCCGCCCCATCACCGCCGTCACCTACTCGGTACGTACGCAGTACATATGCAACTTCTGTTTAGCAGTCAGCCAGTCACCACGGTGCACTCCATTGGCCACGTGCAGACGTGCTGATAAAAACGGGATGTACAGGTGTCGCGGCTGTCGGAGATGCTGTCGCCGATCCGCACGGTGCGGCTGACGCGCGACCGGGCGGCGGACGCGGCCATGATCCGGCGCCTGCTCAGGGAGGGGGACCTGGTGATCTGCCCCGAGGGCACCACGTGCCGGGAGCCCTTCCTGCTGCGCTTCTCCGCGCTCTTCGCCGAGCTCACCGACGAGATCGTGCCGGTGGCCATGGAGAACCAGATGAGCATGTTTCACGGCACCACCGCGCGCGGCTGGAAGGGCCTCGACCCCTTCTACTTCTTCATGAACCCCAGCCCCGGCTACGTGGTCACCTTCCTCAACAAGCTGCCCCACGAGCTCACCTGCAAGGGCGGCAAGACCAGCCACGAGGTGGCCAACTACATCCAGAGGCTCATCGCCTCCACCTTGTCCTACGAGTGCACCAGCTTCACCAGGAAGGACAAGTACAAGGCGCTCGCCGGCAACGACGGATCTGTCGTCTCCAAGCCAAACATTGACAAGAAGAAGTTCATGGGCTCCTAATCAAATTTGAAGCCTAAAAAATACTATCAATTATTAAAAGATGTAATGTAACAGGGGACAAACTCAATGCCTTTGTGCTGTTGATCTGATATACATATTCTAATGCGGGCTGCTGGATTAATGCACCTTTTCTTACTAAAGAAACAAGAGCAATTGTTCTACACCCACCTGGACGTCACCAACCATCCATCGTGTCCATCCATTCTGCATCCAATGGTTGATCAAATGGCTTTGCATTGAATTCGACCTGCAATGGTTGATGAGAGAGCTTTGCATCCGTCGCGACCCACACGCAGGTGTAGCACCGTAGCACGATTCTCTGGTGCCATAGCTCCCGCCCTCCCGCGCTTTGACACCCCGACCCCTCTTCCACCGCTTCCATGAGAAGTGGTGTAGGCCTCTTCCCCCATGGCTGAAAAATCTTGTCCACGTACATTTCGGATCGTGCTGTCCGGACCGCGGAAGCCATTCAACGCGGGCATGTATCAATTCGCAAGGCGGTCCGGATGTACTTTCTCCCGCAAACCGAAAATAAACATGGGGGCTTTGCGGGACGTCCGGACCGCTGCCAAGCCCGCTTCTGACCGTCCTGACCCACCCAAACCCCCATCGCCCTTTCCGTGTATTTCTTCCGTTGCATGCGCCACTTACCGCATGACATTCATGCTGGCCCAGAGCACGTAGCGGCCGGTGTTGACGCCGCGATTTGACTGGACGGGATGATGACGCAGACGGACGCGACCTCTCGGGAGCCGCCGCTTCAATGCGGACGCAACTTCCTGAGGAACCAACTCCGTCCGTTGCGCCACATTAAAGCGGCTGACCGGCCCTTCGGCTTGGCCGCGACTATTTAAGCAGCGCTCCAGCGCCGTCCACATTGCAATCTATCTGCTCTTCCTCCTCCTCCTCTTCCTCCCCTCTCCCCGCCCATCTCCCTCCACAACTCCAGCGATGGGAAAGTCATGGGCCTGGGCGCCGGTAGGCGGCGTTTCCGGGACGGGCTCCGGCGGATCGTGGCGACGCCGCCGTCGAACTCCGGGGCCATCGTCCTCATTAGCGGGCGGCTCCTCGACGAAGGCGAAGATCGCCATCTCCTCGGGCGACGAGGAGGACTAGCCGCCGCCGCCGCAGTCCGCGCCGACGATAGCGGGCCAGGTGTACGCCGCCACCGACGTGGAGTACGAGGAGTAGATGGAGTTGATGCTCCGTTGCTCTGTGCTCCACCTAACGGCCTGGCTCCGCCACCGAGGACACTCCTCCCCGTGAAGCTGGAGCCGGCATCCCCTCCATGCTCTCCGTCGCGCAACCACGGCGTCCAAATCGGATGCCGCGTGAAGAAGAAGCGGCTCTCGCCGCCGCCCCGGGCTTTGCATCGGGCTTTGCGACAATCACGATTGAACATTGTCATAGGTTTGACCAATGGAGCCGCTCATGAGCTGGCTAGCTATTGTTTCTTAACCTTATTGATCATGTATGGGAGGTGGATCCCCCCTAGTTTCTTATTTCATTCCTGATAAACGATGTAACACTTCAATTGAATGAACAAAGTTTGCCATATGGCATTCCCTTCAAAAAACAAGAGCTTATCGTATACTTCCTGGCCACATAATTATACAAAATACAGAGTATCGGGTTTTCCAAGTGCTCTCGCTTCAACTGTCTTGTATCGGGTAGTTGTGCCGTTTCGGGTGTTGAAGTGTTGGAACCGCTATCAAGTGTAGAAAGCATTACATCTAATAGAAGTGTAGAAAGCATTTCCCACATGGGTAACCGCTCCTGTCTCTGATAACCATTCGCTACTACTAACACATATAAAGGGTTGACTTGGTTAATGATCCTCGTCACATGTGCGTTTCACTTGGGTATTCCTAGTAGGATCTTGGGCCTCCAGCAACTGTTGACTACTGTAGTCGCACGTTGTGATCTCCCCTCTATGTTCTACCGACATTCTTCTACTGGAGGCAAGACCAGGAACGGCTCGAAGGTAGATATCAGTCCACAGAGCTGCACCAAAATCAGCATCAAGAACACCACTTGATCGCCTGCAGATTCAATAAGAAATGAATTGGATCAACTAGATAATCCGAAATTCATTTCTAGTTCTCCCTCCATGCCTTCTCCAATTATGCTAAATTTGCTAGTTAGTTATGGTAAAACATACTGTACAAACTGATAGTTTAGTTAATCACCTGGGAAGAAGGTGGCATCGTGACGTTTTTGCGCCCACGAGAATCTGCGTTGATCAGTGCATGTTCAGTAAAATTATCTATTGACAATGTGAACTCTTTCGTTTATTCAAGAGCACAACAGGCGATTGCGAATTGTAAATTCCGTAAGATCAGAAATGTAGTAGCTTGATGTATCAATTGCGAATTGTACTAACTTAGTACAAAGTTGAGTCATCTATTTTGGAACGGAGGGAGTATATATCTTTTTGATAAAATGAGGTGTACTCACAGAATTCCTGCCCCTACTGGAGCAACTGCCTTGAAAAACGACATGCCGGTTGTCGCTATACCATTTGCAGTGCCTCTCTGGTCTTGACGCTGGTATATATTGTATTTCAGAAACAGTGATAGTGTTGCAAAAAATTCATCTAATTGAAGCTAATATACATACCACTGCATTGTTCTGAAGAAGGCACATTCCACAACTGATAGTAATCTGTATAAGTTTCGAAGAGAGGATTAGATACACCTTAATACAAGTAAGAGTATAATAAGGTGATCAGTTTTGTGGTAATTAGAAGGGTAAAGTCTCCAGCACTTTAATCTACTTATCATCCTTTAAGATGTATAGTAAAGGAAGAGGGTCAGAATGCTTACTCCGAGAACACTTTTTGTCATGGCTGCAGCGTAAATTGCGAAAGACAGTTTTGTTCCAGACAGATATGTCATAAAAGGGAACGTAGCGAGTACAAGAATAGATAGAGACTGCAAGGCCATTGTCAACATAAGAGTTATGATCATGAAACAATTTTTTACTTACTTTCTAATGAAGGCACAATATGTTAAGTCAACTCACGGAAGCAATGCGCGATGAATTGAGTGGCCCGAGAAATTTATTAACCCAATGATAAATTATAAGCTGATATACAAGAAGGCTAGCACCTTCAGCAAAAGGAGAAACATAATTATTTCCCATATATGCACCCAAAATTCATGTGCAGGTTGCATGAAAAGTTCAAAATGTTCTGAATAACAAAGTCAAAGCAGAGGGATGCCATACCTGACACAGAAAGAACCTGACCAATATCTCCAGATGAGAAGCTAAGGCCGCCGTACTTGCTGTCACTCACAGCCCATATAGAGAGTATCTAGTATTGAAAGATAATTATAATTATAATATGGATTCCAAATATTATTAATCAATGTAGTCAAGAAGGTGATATGAGAAATTAACCGAGTAGCATTTGAATGATTTACGCACGAAAAAACACATTCAGATGGGTTTGCAAGACATGTGTCAGCCAGATATTTTACCTCACTATATGCCGTTTCATGAAGACCAAACAAACAGTATGATAGCATAGTTGACATCCATGGCCAGTTCTGAAGCAAACTCTTCTTACGAGGCATATCCCAATGAGCCTGTTGCGATGGCAAGGCTTTGACTATTCTGATATCCTTTTCAGTAATCTTATGTTTATGTATAGTCTCCTGTTAACATTTGAGTAACCATATTAATGGAAAGATTAGAAGAACTTTTTTCTTCCAAAAGGAGGATTACCCCTGGCTTGTGCATCAAGCGATGCACCCAGCAATCGGAAACATTAGAAGATATCTGAACTTATTGAAACATACTTCTATGATGAAGTTGTATATAGCCTAGGCAGGGTATTTTCGTATTAGCAAATTAATGTGAAAAAAACTAATGCTTAATTCCACAAAAACATATGCCTAGAATGAAGGCCAGAAGTGGGATGATATAGTGCTTCTGTACATACCGGAGGCCATATACAACTTATTAGAACTATGGCAGCAAAGATTGACACAACGAGACAAGGCAACAGATATGGGAACCTGCAAATTCATTTAATTAGCACTGAGTCATGAAGTAGTTCCAAGCAGATTGGAAATGAAATATATCTTGTCCTTGCAGGATCTACCTCCCGAAAACTGACTCCTTGGAAAAGGTCTGTGGATATTTTTCAGCAGGCTGACAAAAGGAGAATAAAGAAATTAGGAAATGAAAGCAGTTCATCTCTTTATTTTTGTTGAACTATCAATCAAACACGTGAATAACACGTTCAGCCCAACATAAATAGCAAAAAGAGTATGTAGTTTGATCGAAGAGTTGAAACTATTTCACTTATATTATAATGTCAACTATCCGCAAAAAAATATATTATAATGTCAACTAAATTATAAGATTGTATAACACTTTATTTCGATCACACAAGTATAATGATGTACTCCCTCCGTCCGGAAATACTTGTCGGAGGAATAGATGTATCTAGATGTATTTTAGTTCTCGATACATCCATTTTTATGCATTTCTGCGACAAGTATTTTCGGACGGAGGGAGTATTAATTACCTGGGCAAGGTAGCCACCAAGTCCCGGACCAATAACAACACCCAAACCCCACACGGTATTCACCTGTAATTATGTTTTTTTTCAAAGAACAAATAAAGAGTATTACATTACTCTAATCATTACCACCAAGAGGATTATGGAATATAAGAATAGTAGTAATAAAATTGTAAATAAAGAACGTAAAGGTGCTCAAGAAAATTACAACTGAGATGCCAAGAGCTTGGTGTTCAGTTTGACAAACTTCAATGGCATAAGCCTACAATGGATAATACAGTTTATGTTATTACAGACCCAACATATAGATCACAATTCACAATTGTGACGCCTAGATCTGCATGTTGAATGAAATTGATACATGTCAAGTACCTTAATTGGTCCAAGTAATCCATTTAGAGAACCTAGAAGAAGTCTTGCAGCAATCGCCATCCAATATTTTGTACTTAGCCCGAAGAATATCTGAAGTATGACCCTGCAATATACAAGTGACTCGGCTAAGTGACTACTGGATTATTATACACTTGCACACAAGAACTGCTGTTGAATGGAATTAGAATCCATATCACACTTACACAGATAGCATTGAAAATGCAATTACAGGCTTTCGTCCGAGACGATCTGCGGCAATACCCCAAAATATCGAGGTAATGGCTCTTCCAATCATGTATGAAGCAGCTGCATTTGATAAGACCAATAAATGGGTCTAAATATGTGTGGCATGACACAACCTCTGAAAATTAATAGCTAAATGCTGATGAGTTATTTTTTAACAGAGCCGTACCAAGAAAACCAGCATAGGATCCAATATCTTCCTCTCTTTTAGCAATGTTGAAGTCTCTAACCTGTAGAAAGGAATACAGTAGGGAGATGAGGTGTTACTTGCATGAAGCAACTGAGATCCTGAGATGTTGTGTTACTTCTATGAAGCAAAGTTGCGACCTTTATTTCCTATAGATAAATGAATAATTACCCATACTTTTTTGCAGTTCTTTTACGGTTTTATCATGAAGAGTAAATTCAGTTTTTATCCCCTACTTTGGCATTTTTACGCTAGTTACCCCATTCAATATCTTTTCATTTGGATTACCCCATTTAGAGAAGTTTTCCCACTTTTTACCCCTTATAATTTTTTTGGGAGCAATCTGCCAGGTAGGTCCAGGATATTAGGTACACATGGTGTGCCACGGCGCGGTTCAGTTTGTTGGCACAATCAGAAATGAAAAATGCCCTGCTTAGTACGTCCAGTAAGCTACTGCATCTCTGTTGTTTTCAGATGTCGCCAATGTCAGGATATGCACAGTCAACATATTGAAACCTTCTGGCTTATTATATGGCAGGGAGGAGAGTGATCATACAGTCAGGGGATATTGCCAGGCTATGGATTGATCCTATTGGGGACAATGTCCCTCTACCTGAACAATTCCCTCGTCTTTTTTCTATATGCAATTATCCTGAGTGCACGGTTAATAAGTGCCTAACTGCTGATCCCTCCTCTTTCTTTAGAAGGAGACTGAATAATGACCTTAGCGAGCAGTGGATAAGTGTGTGTACCATGTCTAGAGAAGCTTGTGTCTCAGAGGCCACTGATGTGATTAAATGGGGTCTGGGGGGAAATCCTCATTCACCACTAAATCTGTATATTCTTTCCTGGAAAAGAATATTGCCGGGTGTGATTACAGATGGATCTGGAATGCCAGGATACCTCTGAAAATCCAAATTTTCTTATGGCAGCTGTTTCAGGATGCTGTCCTGACTAGAGATGTGATGAAACATCGAGGTTGGAAAGGGAACCCTAAATGTTCATTTTGTGGTGGGCGAGAGACTGCTCAGCACCTGTTCTTTGTTTGTCCTGTCGCTAGGGTGACCTGGAGGACAGTGGCATGCATGTTTGGCACTGCTCTGTGCCCTGATAACATTTGGCAAGCTTATGTTTGGTGCTTTACATTCTTCCCTGGTGGAGAAATGTTTTATACAGCGGGGATTGCTGCCGTGTGTTGGCGATCTGGTCTTGTCGCAATCGAGCTACTTTTGAGTTCAAACCTCTTAAAAATCCATTTGAATGCGTTATTGCTGCTTGTGCTCTAATGTGTTACTGGGCAGGACTGCTGAAGCAAGATGACGCGGCTACTATGAGGGACGGGGCAAAGATGCTGAAGGAGAACGCGTCGATGATGATGAGAATCTGTGCAGCAAATCATGAAGAATCGGCTCGCTGATCTCTGGAAGATGGGAGTCCATGGTTTAGCTAGATGCATGTGTTTGCTTCCCCCCCTGCGTGGGTCTGGACTTGTATTGCTCAGTTGTTATGAGCGTTTTTACTTGTGGGTTCTTTTTGGGGCTGTAGGCCCTGGATCTTAGATACTGAGATTTGGGTGTCGTCGGGTTTTCGCCCCACAGTGAGTAATCTCGATGGCGAGTGCTCACAGTGGGTTTCCCGGCGATGCTTTGGACTCGCTTCCCCTTTTCTCCTTTCTTTGGACTGCTGTATTTTCGTTATGTTGCAGTAATGGAAAGGGGTAATGCCCGGTTCAAAAAAAAATACAAACCTATCAAGATCTGTGTTTCTAAATGGAAGTGATACTATTCGTTCTTTCAACAAAAGTTACTTTGAAATTACAGGGTGTGGAAGTGGTCTTCCAAGTGGCGGAGTCCTAGTGGCTAGCAGTTCAGTACTTATACAAATAAAATGGATATCAATGGCATAAAAATATAGTTCATGGATTTGTGTGTCAGCAGGTCCAGAACGTTTTTCAAGGGCACAGGTCCAGAACTATGCATGGATTCTGTGTGATTTGATTTAATTGTTGAGGCTAATTACTCACAATTCAAATTCCAGTTTAGAAATTGATCTGTCCCAAATCACCTGATAGCTAGAGCGCTCTGGTAAAAATTAAAAGAAGTAAAATCTGGCAAAACTTTTGCTAAATAGGCAATCTGAATGAAAACTGCTAAATGGGGTAACTAGCGTAAAAAAAATTAAAGTAGGGGGCAAAAACTGAAATTCACTCTATTATGAATTTAAAAGTAGAGCGATTCATATTTGGTGGGATTAATTTTTTTTACCTGAAAAATGAGCAATTAAAGTAAATATATCCAAACTTAACTTTAATTCCGCTTCTTCATTACCCTCGATTAGTAATCTTTTAGGGTTCATAAAGTTTTCTTCACTAATGTACTATATTTTGCAACGAAATACATACCATGAAATACATGAAGGGGAAGAGGCACGTGATTGGTAGAGCTGAAAGGGCAAAGCCAAAAGCATGTTATCAAAACAATGATAAATGCGGCACATGGATAATTAGGTTTGACTTAAATCTTTGAAGTAATATAAAAGCGCCCATTTAAAAAAATTAATTAGGTTTGAGCAGAACTAAATAATGCGGCACATGGAAACAAATGTATGTAGTAGTAGAATACATAAGCATGACAGCAACCAAGTACCAACCCAACGTGTGCTGCTCGTGTTGCTGGTTTGTTTTCTTTTTCATTGATGCATGTCGCTACATGCAATTTCTCATGGGCATGATAAGCATAAGCTCGATCAAGAAATTTCTCTCAGGGAAGGCAATGTTAGACCAATGAGGCGGACGTGGTTTTGCACACATGATAGTCTTGTTGGTTTATTCATCAGATGGGCAAATAATTAGACAGTTAAATGGATAGATAGAAATTTACATCCAGCGAGAGTGGTGGCAGCGACGAAGAAAAGCTCCTTGTAAGGGATCCTCCCGCGGAGGCTCTCCTTCCTCCGGTCCATGGCGCACCCGGGGCACCCCTCATGGTGGCAGGCCGCCGCTTCGTGGTGGCACACAACCACCGACGGGGGCGGCTTCTGCAGCAGTGCTTCTTCCAGGCTGCTCATTTTCGGTTAGCTACCTGTAAACTAAGTTTGCTTTTGCTTCTTCTTTTTCTGGACACAATGTGCTTTGTTCTTTTGACCTGATTCGATCAGCTGTGGACTCACTGAACCGGGAGCTGGCCGGTCCTCCTACTTATACCAGTATCTGCCTAGCTAATGTCCAAATACACAGCTAGATATGCTTAATTAACTGTCCCCGACTAATCTGGACCGGGCGTATTATGTATACACGAGGCAAAGGCAGGTTTCATGCCTCCATGAAATTGTCGGGACCGTACATGCACGGAGCTAATCTTGCTTAAGTAAGATATCTAGGCGACTGAAGAAGTGATGTGGGAATTGGCAGCTAGCTGCCCTAAATATCTCTTGTCATATCCTTATTAAGCACCCTCAATACTATTAGTAGTTCGCAATTTTTCACTAGTATTGGAAAAGCATGCGTTGGGGTGTTAAATATGACACGAAAGGCCGATAATTCTAACACTAAAAGTATGCTTATGCAACGGTTCATCCATACTTAAAATCAGAGAAACGCTCATGGACACTCGAATACAAATTGCTCCTTCAAAAGATGCTGGACAGAATCGGCGCGCATGCGCACACAACTACACCCACACAAATACATGTGTGCACATGCGCAAAATTCGTACTTAGAATCAGAGGAACGTTCATGTACACTAGAATACAAATTGCTCCTTTAAAAGACGCTGGACAGAATAGGTGCACGCACATAACTACACCCACAAACACATATGCGCAAAATTCCAGTGAGATTTGTGAAACTATCAAAAATCTGTGTGGGTGTGTCTGATTTATGCGTATTTGTATGTATGGTTTTCTTCTAATTGAAAAGAAAGAAGTGAGGCTTGAACTGAAAATGCAGCTTTGAATTGAGCGATGTACAGTTGTATTTGTGGGTATGTTAAGGCGGGCTCAATCTTTTATTGTTCATGACCAGCAACTAAATAGTTCTTCAATTTTCAAATGTTTAGTTTTGGAGAACCAGGATGGTTAGTAGGGCAAATACGCCACCCCCTCGTCAAGGATCAAACTACAAGTTTAACGCTTTATTTGTCTCGTTAAGACGGATCATTCTTTTAGTAAGAAGCGGTGTTCGACAATTTTGAAGGTCACCAACTACAGTCTTAGTCTTGCGAAGGCATTAGAGAACAATGTATACTTGTGGTGATATGCATATATGTGCATCTTCTACTTTGTACTCGGTCTCTCTCAACAAAATTTGTAGCTCATATAAATTTGTAGGTCTAATAGGTTCTAAACATTAAAGTTATGTTTGCCAGGTCAATTTTTTTTTAAGTTTTAGGAGAATTTCATGGTTTTGTTTTGCAGCATTTGAAAAGGAGGCCAAACTAAGATAAGCTGTAGTTATTTGAGCTGATGTATTCATTCCCTAGGCATTGGAATACCGAGGTTTTAAATTACTACATTTATAGACAATGTAGTTCCAAACTAGGCCTTTTTTGCACGAGTGAGTTCCAAACTAGGTCTAATGAGCCTCCACAATATACAATCTTAGGATTTAAGAGTTTTCCATGGCAATTTACTGAAAAGAGGGAAATATGTAGATTATTTTGAAAAAAAAATCTCATACTCTTTCCATCCCAAAATAAGTGTCACTGGTTTAGTCTAATCTTATTCTAAACCAACAACACTTATATTAGAATGGAGGGAGTACCTCAAGTGGGCTATTGCCCTTGTGATCGACCATCTTAAATGTCCACATCATCGGGCGGCCCTGTTCTACAAAGATCTCATGCATGATGCATGTACGCGTGCACCATTGCCGCATGCCTGATCCACTAGGTTCTAAAAAGTACTGTACCATGCATGCGCTACACGTTTAAGTTTCTCTTGAGAAAACTTCATATACTCTCTCCATTCCCAAATATAAGTCTTTCTAGAGATTCCAACAAGTGACTATATACGGAGCAAAATGAGTAAATCTACACTTTAAAATATGTCTATATACATCCGTATGTTGTAATCCATTTGAAATGTCTAAAAAGACATATATTTAGAAACGGAGGGAGTAGTATTGATTAGCATGCAGAGCGATAATATTACATTGTTTTTGCAGGGACATCTTTGGATTCATTCATATATACCAAGTTTGATGGAGATTGACATAGCTCATTAATTAAAAGCGTGCTCCAAGCAGGAAAAATGATGAGACATTGTTGTTGGTTCCATTCATTTTGGATTATCCTATAGTCAGCATGATTATATTCAAAGCACAGCGAGCTAGTTACTGATAAGGGTTAGATATTTACAATCTTCACAACTAGAACTAGAAAACACGACGGTAGGTACATGGCTGCGTGATTCAGTCCGCCCAACAGAATCTTTGCTTAATTAAGGTTGGCTATACCCTATTCCCACAAAAAAAAATGATGTCTACCAAATATAGATATTTTTTCGTGTAAATCAAGAGTTTGGGGTGACTCCAAAGCGGGTCACCAAAACAGACATCAACAAATATCCACGGGCTGCGATGGGGCGAGAGGCCATCTAACCACAGGCACCAAATGTCCGACCCATTTCAAACGGGTCTTTCACAAAAAAGGAAGAAATTCAAGCTAACCGGACGATGTTGGTTAAATTTTGATATATTACAACCAAACGGCAAAATTTAATAAAGCTCCAACTAACCCAAGCAAAATTTAAACTAAACATAAACTTTACTAGGCGAGGTACCGGATGTGACCCCGTAGGCATGGTCTCCGAGGTCGCCGACACCTTCGGCGTCGACCGCATCGTTGCCGCGGCCATCCAAGTTATCATCATTCTAGTGGCAGAACGCTTGCAAGGCGTCGTGGCATCACTTGTCAGCCACCGCGCTGTCGCGGCGCAGCCGAGCTAGCGTAGAGGCTCAACTACCTCCGTCTAGCGTCGATGGTCGGCGACAGGTCCCATCTGGCACCCCCCGCCATTATAGGGGAAATTCCATTTATTCCCCTAACTTGAACTCATTACTCACATTTACCCCTAATGTTTGAGACTGCTGAAATTTGCCCATCCTCCATCAAGTCACCTTATAGATATGTCCTTCCGTGTTGCTTTTTGTCCAGTCAAAGATTTTGACCGTCTACGAGACATTTCTGAGACGTTTTTGCCCTTGTATGCATATGCCGTTTATATGTGGGAAGCCATCCTGAGGAAAATAAAACTAAAAATATATAACCTCTCACCCTCTAAGGCTTTGGTTAGGGCATGCACAATGGTGCTATCTTAGCAGTGCCACATAGGATAAATACTGAGGTGAAGGAGAAAGAAATCATAAGAAAATGCTTGTCTTCTCTTATTTAGGAGATAATCTCTTAGCACAATATATCTCACCATGTTTTTAAGAATTGCTAGTTATTAAAGATAAGGCTAAGAGATAGCCCATTATAGACATCTTTTTATTGTCATCTCTAAATTATATGCAAGGCTTAAGATAACATTGTCTTAACCACTGTACATGGCCTTACTGTTCAAAATATTCGGTTACCAAGTTTATCGATGCCCCACGAGAAAAAAAATGACCGAGAAAAGATATCTGAATTTTAGAATTCAAACGTTCAACACGGAGTTAAACTGAGTGCCAACTCTTACAAAGCAGACAGCCAGAGGTGGTATGGTGGTAAGTACATGCTTCCACAGTGAAAAAATATGACGCTGTCAGGATCGAAATCGCGAATTCAAAGAGCAAGTGTCGGATACATATGACCTAACCAATGCCTAACCAATGCACGTCAAGTTCAATTCCAATGTATATGTACACCCCCTTAAAAATTTACACGAATCTTAAACTTACATAAAAAGGCTATCATCATATTAGCTTTTTTTCAAGAATGAATGTGTGACGCCCCCGATTCAATCGTACACTAATCATGCACACAAACGTGTACGATTAAGATCAGAGACTCACGGGAAGATATCACAACACAACTCTAAAACATAAATAAGTCATACAAGCATCATAATACAAGCCAGGGGCCTCGAGGGCTCGAATACAAGTGCTCGATCATAGACGAGTCAGCGGAAGCAACAATATCTGAGTACAGATATAAGTAAACAAGTTTGCCTTAAGAAGGCTAGCACAAACTGTGATACAGATCGAAAGAGGCGTAGGCCTCCTGCCTGGGATCCTCCTAAACTACTTCTGGTTGTCGTCAGCGGGCTGCACGTAGTAGTAGGCACCTCCAGTGTAGTACGAGTCGTCGTCGACGGTGGCGTCTGGCTCCTGGGCTCCGGCATCTGGTTGCGACAACCAGGTAGAAGGGAAAGGAGGAAAAGAGGGAGAAAAGCAACCGTGAGTACTCATCCAAAGTACTCGCAAGCAAGGAGCTACACTACATATGCATGGGTATATGTGTAAAGGGCCATATCGGTGGACTGAACTGCAGAATGCCAGAATAAGAGGGGGATAGCTAATCCTGTCAAAGACTACGCTTCTGGCCACCTCCATCTTGCAGCATGTAGAAGAGAGTAGATGGTAAGTTCACCAAGTATCATCGCATAGCATAATCCTACCCGACGATCCTCTCCTCGTCGACCTGTGAGAGAGCGATCACCGGGTTGTATCTGGCACTTGGAAGGGTGTGTTTTATTAAGTATCCGGTTCTAGTTGTCATAAGGTCAAGGTACAACTCCAAGTCGTCCTGTTACCGAAGATCACGACTATTCGAATAGATAAACTTCCCTGCAGGGGTGCACCACATAACCCAACACGCTCGATCCCATTTGGCCGGACACACTTTCCTGGGTCATGCCCGGCCTCGGAAGATCAACACGTCGCAGCCCCACCTAGGCACAACAGAGAGGTCAGCACGCCGGTCTAAATCCTATGCGCGCAGGGGTCTGGGCCCATCGCCCATTGCACACCTGCACGTTGCGTACGCGGCCGGAGAGCAGACCTAGCAACCTCCATTTCAAAGGAAGTTGCGTTACGCGGTCCAACCCGACGCGCGTCGCTCAGTCGCTAACGTCACGAAGGCTTCGGCTGATACCACGACGCCGAGTGCCCATAACTGTTCCCGCATAGTTGGTTAGTGCGTATAGGCCAGTGGCCAGACTCAGATCAAATACCAAGAACTCATTAAGCGTGTTATTTTTAAGTAACCGCGAACGCCGACCAGGGCCAGGCCCACCTCTCACCTAGGTAGTCTCAACCTGCCCTGTCGCTCCGCCACAAAGATCCATCCAGAGGGCCGTCGGGACAAAGGTCCTTTCAGCCCCCAATCCGTGAATCACTCGCAGGTGCTCCACGAGCCGACCCGACTTTAGTCACCACATGTATCATGGGTAAAGTATATAGTATATACCCGTGATCACCTCCCTAGTGATCACGGCCCGATAGTATAGCATGGCAGACGGACAAGAATGTAGGGCCACAGATGGAATACTAGCATCCTATACTAAGCATGTAGGATTGCAGGTAAAGGTACACAACAGTAGTAGCAAGGACAAGCTATGCAGCAGAATAGGATTAACGAAAAGCAGTAACATGCTACACTACTCTAATGCAAGCAGTATAGAGAAGAATAGGCGATATTTGGTGATAAGGGGGGGGGGGCTTGCCTGGAAGCTCAGCTGAGAAGGAGGGGTCGTCAACACCGTAGTCGTACTGGGTAGCAGCGGCGTCGGTCTCGGTGTCTAGCGAGAGAAGAGGGGGAAGAAACAATAAATACAATGCAAACAAATGCATGACGATGCATGACATGACAAAGCGTGATGCTAGGCGTGCCCAATCGCGGTAGTAGGTGATACCGGCGAAGGGGGGAAACATCCGAGAAAGTATTCCCGGTGTTTCGCGTTTTCGGACAGATGAACCGGAGGGGGAAAGTTGCGATTTCGATAGGTTAGGGATGTGTGGCAGACGAACGGGCTGCATATCCGGATTCGTCTCATCGTTCTGAGCAACTTTCCTGTAGAAAGTATTTTCATCTGAGCTACAGTTTATTTTATATGATTTTCTAAAGTTTTAAATCATTTTTAGAATTTATTTAATTAATTTAATTCAACATTATCCAGAATAGTGCATGCTGACATCAGCATGACGTCACCAGTCAACAGGGGTGTTGACTGGTCAAACTGACGGTGGGTCCCACATGTCATAGGCTGAAGACTAACAATTTGTTAACATTTAATTAGCAGGTTAATTAGTTAACTAAACATGATTAATTAATTTAGTTAATTAATTAATTTTATTATGATTATTTTTTAATCCTTCTTTTTTTGTTAAACACGTTCTATGGGCGGGGCCCATATGTCATTGGGCCAGGGGGCCGATGCGGGTTAGCGGGCGCGAGCGCTGGGCGCGGTTACGGGCGCCCTGTCGGGTGCTGCAGGACAGGGGGGACTCGAGCGGCGGCCGACGAGGGGGGCCACGGCCGCGGCGAGGCCGGTCGCCAGTGGCCGGAGCGGGAGGGACGGGAGGAGCGTCGGGCGGCGCCGGAGCGGGGTCGGGCGAGGCAGGCGGCGAGCAGTGGGGTGCAGC
This sequence comes from Aegilops tauschii subsp. strangulata, assembly GCF_002575655.3. Lineage (NCBI taxonomy): Eukaryota > Viridiplantae > Streptophyta > Magnoliopsida > Poales > Poaceae > Aegilops > Aegilops tauschii. Next base: position 44,866,801 of record NC_053038.3, on the reverse strand, counting down.
GTGCGAGCGGAGCGGTCGGGTGGTTGCGGACGGGCCGAATGCCGACTGCGGCAACGGCGAGTGGGCGAGCCGGCAACGGTGGCGCTGCAGGCCGACGAGCGTGCGGGCGCGCGCGGTGGCAGGGGAGCAGGGGTGTGCGCTCGCTGGGCCGATGAGGACGGCGAGCACGGGGCCGACGGAGAGCGGGCACGGTGGAGGCGAACAAGGTGAGGCGGGCGGCGTGCACGCACGAGGGCGCTGCGGGGCAGGGGCGCGAGTGCGGGACGGGCGCGGGCGCGCGTGCTGGCGTGGAACTGCGGGACGAGGGAGCAGCGGGGGAGAGGGCGCGGCCATGGCGGAGCATGCGCGCGACACGACAGAGAGAGGAGGGAGGGGGAAGCTCACGGGGCCGGTAGGGAAAATGGCAGCGGGGCGCGGGGAAGATGACGGGGACGAGATCGACGGGGGGTAGTCCGGCGGGGAAGGCTCGGCGAGGTCCTCGGGCGGCGATGACGGCGCACAACGACACGGCGAAGGGTACGGCATCGGAGGGGGGGGGGGGGTTCGTTCCCTCGATCCAGATCTGGATCAGGGGAGGGGGAGAACGAGTGGGGGGGGGGGGGGAAGTGGGGCGAGTGGTGCGGTCAGGGGCTAGGGTTTCGGTAGTGGGTGTTATGGGGAGTGTGGGGTGGCCGGCTGGGCTAGCGGTCTGGCCTGGCTGGGCCAAGGCCCAGTTTGGCCGAGGGAGGGAAGGGTTCCCTTTTCCTTTATTTTTTTGTCTTTTGTTTTATTTCTTTTTCTTTTATTTATTTTCCCTATCCGTTTTAATTCTCTTTAAAATATTTAGGCATCCTGTAAAAGTGTGGTACCTTCATCTTAAATACCTAGGCATTACCTAGCACACTCCGAACATTTTAGTTTTGATGTTTGGTAACTTTTATCGTTTGACTTAATTTAAAATTTGAATTTGAATCGGTTTCGAACTACGCGAGATTAGCTACAGTAACAGAGGTGACGTGGCATCATTAGCAGAGTTTTACTGTAGCCTAATTATCCGGGTGATACAAATCTCCTCCACTACAAGAAATCTCGTCCCGAGATTTAGGAGGTAGAAGGAAACAGTGCGGGGTATTCATCACGCAGGCGATCCTCGCGTTCCCAAGTGGCTTCATCTTCAGAATGGTGCGACCACTGGACCTTGAGGAACTTGATCGCCTTCTGACGTGTGCGGCGTTCAGCTTGGTTGAGAATGCGGACCGGATGTTCTTTATAAGAGAGGTCCTGTTGCAATTCGAGCACTTCATGATCTACTACTCGGATTGGGTCCTTGAAGCAACGGCGGAGCTATGACACGTGGAACACATCGTGAACCTGAGATAGGTTCGGCGGAAGCTCCAGTTGATATGCCACTTTTCCACGCCTTTCCAGAATAGTGAATGGACCAATATAGCGAGGAGCTAGCTTGCCCTTGATCCCGAAGCGGTGAGCACCCTTCATTGGTGTAACTCGAAGATAGGCCTTTTCGCCAGGTTGGTAGACCATGTCTTTATGATGACGGTCATACTGACTCTTATGACGTGACTGAGCAGTCTTGATATTCTCACGAATAATGCAGACTTGTTCTTCGGCATGTTGGATAATATCCGGACCAAAGAGTGGATGTTCCCCAGTTTCTGACCAGTTCAGAGGGGTTCGGCACTTTCGTCCATATAACACTTCGAAGGGGGCCATCTTCAGACTAGCTTGATAGCTATTGTTATAAGAGAACTCAACATATGGGAGATATTCCTCCCATTTCTCGCCGAAGGAAATAACACAAGCTCGAAGCATGTCTTCGAGAACTTGGTTGACACGTTCAACTTGCCCTTGCGACTGAGGATGAAACGTAGTACTGAATGACAGATGAGTTCCCATAGCTTCTTGGAAACTTGCCCAGGATCTTGAAGTGAACAAGCTGCCACGGTCTGAACTGATAACTAGTGGAATACCGTGAAGTGAAACAATCCTGGACATATAGAGAGTTGCCAGCTGACTAGCAGTGATCGTTTCTTTGACTGCCAGAAAATGTGCAACTTTAGAAAACCGGTCAATGACGACAAGAATAGCATCATTACCTTTCTGTGATTTGGGAAATCTAGTGACGAAGTCCATCTCGACATGGTCCCATTTCCATTCAGGAATAGAGATAGGTTGCAGAGTTCCAGCAGGCCTTTGATGTTCTTCTTTGATACGACGGCAAACGTCACACTCAGCAACATAACAAGCAATGTCCTGCTTCATATTAGACCACCAGAATCTCTGACGAATGTCTTGGTACATCTTGGTGCTACCGGAATGAATAGACAGAGGCGTATCATGAGCTTCTTTCATAACCTCCGGTCTCATATCCAGGTTTTTCTCTGAACATGGCACCACTAGGCGGCCCTTGAAGTACAAAGTGCCATCATCAGCAATAGTGAAGAACGAGGGCTTTCCTTCTGCGAGGTAGCGCTTAATCTTGTGGGCTTCAGAGTCATATCCCTGTATTCTCTTGATGGAGTCCAAGAGATCTGGTTCGACAGCCAGGGTATTGAGGGAACCCTGGGAAACAACACGGAGGTTCATCTTGCGAAACTCCTTAGGAGGGGGAGCGAGTGCACCTGGAGGAACAATATGGAGGTTCAGCTTTCTGAATTCTTCAACAAGCGAGGGCTGAACTTTGTGAACCTCGAGGTGGTTGCAGTAAGACTTGCGGCTCAAGGCATCAGCCATTACATTAGCCTTGCCTGGTGTATAGGAAATACCCATGTCAAAGTCTGCAACAATCTCCATCCATCTCTGCTGACGGAGGTTCAGGTCTGGCTGAGTAAACAGATACTTCAGACTTTGGTGGTCAGTGAAGATCTCGCAACGATTACCGAGAAGGTAATGTCGCCACTGTTTTAGCGCATGAATGACAGCAGCAAGCTCGAGGTCGTGAACTGGGTAGTTCTCTTCGTGAGGGCACAATTGCCGAGAAGTATAAGCAATCACTTTGCGGTCTTGCATTAGGACACAGCCTAATCCTTGACGGGAAGCGTCGCAGTAAATGACGAAGTCCTTCTTAGTATCAGGTGGAGCAAGCACTGGAGCAGAAGTCTGAAGGAAATATGCCCTTGAGGCAATAATAAAGTTATTATTTATTTCCTTATATCATGATAAATGTTTATTATTCATGCTAGAATTGTATTAACCGGAAACATAATACATGTATGAATACATAGACAAACAGAGTGTCACTAGTATGCCTCTACTTGACTAGCTCGTTAATCAAAGATGGTTATGTTTCCTAGCCATAGACATAAGTTGTCATTTGATTAACGAGATCACCTCATTAGGAGAATGACGTGATTGACTTGACCCATTCCGTTAGCTTAGCACCCGATCGTTTAGTACGCTGCTATTGCTTTCTTCATGACTTATACATGTTCCTCTGACTATGAGATTATGCAACTCCCGTTTACCGGAGGAACACTTTGTGTGCTACCAAACGTCACAACGTAAATGGGTGATTATAAAGGTGCTCTACAGGTGTCTCCAAAGGTACTTGTTGGGTTGGCGTATTTCGAGATTAGGATTTGTCACTCCGATTGTCGGAGAGGTATCTCTGGGCCCACTCTGTAATGCACATCAGTATAAGCCTTGCAAGCATTGTGACTAATGAGTTAGTTGCGGGATGATGTGTTACGGAACGAGTAAAGAGACTTGCCGGTAACGAGATTGAACTAGGTATCGAGATACCGACGATCAAATCTCGGGCAAGTAACATACCGATGACAAAGGGAACAACGTATGTTGTTATGCGGTCTGACCGATAAAGATCTTCGTAGAATATGTGGGAGCCAATATGGGCATCCAGGTCCCGCTATTGGTTATTGACCGGAGACGTGTCTCGGTCATGTCTACATAGTTCTCGAACCCGTAGGGTCCGCACGCTTAACGTTACGATGACAGTTTTATTGAGTTTTGATGTATCGAAGGAGTTCGGAGTCCCGGATGAGATCGGGGATATGACGAGGAGTCTCGAAATGGTCGAGACGTAAAGATCGATATATTGGACGACTATATTCGGACTTCGGAAAGGTTCCGAGTGATTCGGGTATTTTTCGGAGTACCGGAGAGTTACGGGAATACGTATTGGGCCTTATTGGGCCATACGGGAAAGAAGGAAAAGGGCCTCAAGGGTGGCCGCACCCCTCCCCTTGGTCTGGTTCGAATTGGACTAGGGAAGGGGGGCGCCCCCTTCCTTCCTTCTCTTTTTCCCTTCCTCTTTTCCTATTCCATATGGGAGGTGGAATCCTACTAGGACTAGGGAGTCCTAGTAGGACTCCACACTTGGTGCGCCCCCTCCTAGGGCCGGCCTCCTCCTCCCTTGCTCCTTTATATACGGGGGCAGGGGGCACCCTAGAGACACAACAATTGATCCTTGAGATCTCTTAGCCATGTGCGGTGCCCCCCTCCACCAAATTACACCTCGATAATACCGTTGCGGAGCTTAGGCGAAGCCCTGCGTCGGTGGAACATCATCATCGTCACCACGCCGTCGTGCTGACGAAACTCTCCCTCAACACTCGGCTGGATCGGAGTTCGAGGGACGTCATCGAGCTGAACGTGTGTAGAACTCGGAGGTGCCGTACGTTCGGTACTTGATCGGTCGGATCGTGAAGACGTACGACTACATCAACCGCGTTGTGATAACGCTTCCGCTGTCGGTCTACGAGGGTACGTGGACAACACTCTCCCCTCTCGTTGCTATGCATCACCATGATCTTGCGTGTGCGTAGGAAAAGTTTAAAATTACTACGTTCCCCAACAGTGGCATCCGAGCCTGGTTTTATGCGTTGATGCTATGCACAAGTAGAACACAAGTGAGTTGTGGGCGATATAAGTCATACTGCTTACCAGCATGTCATACTTTGGTTCAGCGGTATTGTGAGATGAAGCGGCCCGGACCGACATTACGCGTACGCTTATGCGAGACTGGTTTCACCGTTGCGAGCACTCGTTGCTTAAAGGTGACCGGCGGGTGTCTGTCTCTCTCACTTTAGTTGAACCGAGTGTGGCTACGCCCGGTCCTTGCGAAGGTTAAAACAGCACCAACTTGACAAACTATCGTTGTGGTTTTGATGCGTAGGTAAGAACGGTTCTTGCTAAGCCCGTAGCAGCCACGTAAAACATGCAACAACAAAGTAGAGGACGTCTAACTTGTTTTTGCAGGGCATGTTGTGATGTGATATGGTCAAGACATGATGTGATATAATGTGTTGTATGAGATGATCATGTTTTGTAACCGAGTTATCGGCAACTGGCAGGAGCCATATGGTTGTCGCTTTATTGTATGAGATGCAATCGCCATGCAATAGTTTTACTTTATCCCTAAGCGGTAGCGCTAGTCGTAAAAGCAATAAAGTGGCAAGACGACAACGATGCTACGATGGAGATCAAGGTGTCGCGCCGGTGACGATGGTGATCATGACGGTGCTTAGGAGATGGAGATCACAAGCACGGTGCTTCGGAGATGGAGATCACAAGCACAAGATGATGATGGCCATATCATATCACTTATATTGATTGCATGTGATGTTAATCCTTTATGCATCTTATCTTGCTTTGTTTGACGGTAGCATTATAAGATGATCCTTCACTAAATTATTAAAGTATAAGTGTTCTCCCTGAGTATGCACCGTTGCGAAAGTTCTTCGTGCTGAGACACCACGTGATGATCGGGTGTGATAGGCTCTACGTTCAAATACAACGGGTGCAAAACAGTTGCACACGCGGAATACTCAGGTTAAACTTGACGAGCCTAGCATATAACAGATATGGCCTCGGAACACGGAGACCGAAAGGTCGAGCGTGAATCATATAGTAGATATGATCAACATAGTGATGTTCACCGTTGAAACTACTCCATCTCACGTGATGATCGGACATGGTTTAGTTGATATGGATCACGTGATCACTTAGAGGATTAGAGGGATGTCTATCTAAGTGGGAGTTCTTAAGTAATATGATTAATTGAACTTGAATTTATCATGAACTTAGTCCTGATAGTATTTTTGCAAATTATGTTGTAGATCAATAGCTCGCGTTGTTGCTTCCCTGTATTTATTTTTGATATGTTCCTAGAGAAAATTATGTTGAAAAATGTTAGTAGCAAAGATGCGGATTGGATCCGTGATCTGAGGATTATCCTCATTGCTGCACAGAAAAATTATGTCCTTGATGCACTGCTAGGTGACAGACCAATTGCAGGAGCAGATGCAGACGTTACGAACGTTTGGCTAGCTCAATATGATGACTACTTGATAGTTTAGTGCACCATGCTTAACGGCTTAGAATCGGGACTTCAAAGACGTTTTGAACGTCATGGACCATATGAGATGTTCCAGGAGTTGAAGTTAATATTTCAAGCAAATACCCAAGTTGAGAGATATGAAGTCTCCAACAAGTTCTATAGCTAAAAGATGGAGGAGAATCGCTCAACTAGTGAGCATGTGCTCAGATTGTCTGGGTACTACAATCGCTTGAATCAAGTGGGAGTTAATCTTCCAGATAAAATAGTGATTGACAGAATTCTCTAGTCACCATCACCAAGTTAGTAGAACTTCGTGATGAACTATAGTATGCAAGGGATGACGAAAGTAATTCCCGAGCTCTTCGTGATGCTTAAATCGACGAAGGTAGAAATCAAGAAAAACATCAAGTGTTGATGGTTGACGAGACCACTTCAAGTGTTGATGGTTGACGAGACCACTAGTTTCAAGAAAAGGGCAAAGGGAAGAAGGGGAACTTCAAAAAGAACGGCAAGCAAGTTGCTACTCAAGTGAAGAAACCCAAGTCTGTACCTAAGCCTGAGACTAAGTGCTTCTACTGCAAAGGGACTGGTCACTGGAAGCGGAACTACCCCAACTATTTGGTGGATAAGAAGGATGGCAAAGTGAACAAAGGTATATTGGATATACATGTTATTGATGTGTACTTACTAGTGTTTATAGCAACCCCTCAGTATTTGATACTGGTTCAGTTGCTAAAGAGTAGTAACTCGAAAACGGGAGTAGCAGAATAAACAGAGACTAGTAAAAGGCGAGGTGACGATGTGTGTTGGAAGTAGTTCCAAGATTGATATGATCATCATCACACACTCCCTATTCTTTCGGGATTAGTGTTGAAACTAAATAAGTGTTATTTGGTGTTTGCGTTGAGCATGAATATGATTTGATCATGTTTATTGCAATACGGTTATTCATTTAAGTTAGAGAACAATTGTTGTTCTGTTTACATGAATAAAAACCTTCTATGGTCATACACACCAACGAAAATGGTTTGTTGGATCTCGATCGTAGTGATACACATATTCATAATATTGAAGCTAAAAGATGCAAAGTTAATAATGATAGTGCGACTTATTTGTGGCACTGCCGTTTAGGTCATATTGGTGTAAAGCGCATGAAGAAACTCCATACTGATGGGATTTTGGAATCACTTGATTATGAATCACTTGATGCTTGCGAACCGTGCCTCATGGGCAAGATGACTAAAACGCCGTTCTTCGGAACTATGGAGAGAGCAACAAATTTGTTGGAAATCATACATACAGATGTATGTGGCCCGATGAATATTGAGGCTCGTAACAAGTATCATTATTTTCTGATCTTCACAGATGATTTGAGCAGATATAGGTATATCTACTTGATGAAACATAAGTCTGAAACATTTGAAAAGTTCAAAGAATTTCAGAGTGAAGTGGAAAATCATCGTGACAAGAAAATAAAGTTTCTATGATCTGATCGTAGAGAAGAGTATTTGAGTTACGAGTTTGGCCTTCAGTTAAAACAATGTGAAATAGTTTCACTACTCACGCCACCTGGAACACCATAGTGTAATGGTGTGTCCGAACGTCGTAATCGTACTTTATTAGATATGGTGCGATATATGATGTATCTTACCGATCTACCACTATCGTTTTGGGGTTATGCATTAGAGACAGCTGCATTCACGTTAAATAGGGCACCATCAAAATCCGTTGAGACGACGCCTTATGAACTGAGGTTTAGCAAGAAACCAAAGTTGTTGTTTCTTAAAATTTTGGGGTTGCGATGCTTATGTGAAAAAGTTTCATCCTGATAAGCTCAAACCCAAATCGGAGAAATGTGTCTTCATAGAATACCCAAAGGAAACAGTTGGGTATACCTTCTATCACAGATCCGAAGGCAAGACATTCGTTGCTTAGTATGGATCCTTTCTAGAGAAGGAGTTTCTCTCGAAAGAAGTGAGTGGGAGGAAAGTAGAACTTGATGAGGTAACTGTACCTGCTCCCTTATTGGAAAGTAGTTCATCACAGAAATCTGTTCCTGTGACTCCTACACCAATTAGTGAGGAAGTTAATGATGATGATCATGGAACTTCAGATCAAGTTATTACTGAACCTCGTAGGTCAACCAGAGTAAGATCCGCACCAGAGTGGTACGGTAATCCTGTTCTGGAGGTTATGTTACTAGACCATGACGAACCTACGAACTATGAAGAAGCGATGGTGAGCCCAGATTCCACGAAATGGCTTGAGGCCATGAAATCTGAGATAAGATCCATATATGAGAACAAAGTATGGACTTTGATTGACTTGCCCAATGATCGGCGAGCCATTGAGATTAAATGGATCTTCAAGAGGAAGACGGACGCTGATAGTAGTGTCACTATCTACAAAGCTAGAATTGTCGCAAAAAAGGTTTTCGACAAGTTCAAGATGTTGACTACGATGAGAGTTTCTCACTCGTATCTATGCTGAAGTCTGTCCGAATTATGTTAGCAATTGCCGCATTTTATGAAATCTGGCAAGGGATAAACAAAACTGCATTCCTTGATGGATTTATTAAAGAAGAGTTGTATATGATGCAACCAGAAGGTTTTGTCAAACCTAAAGGTGCTAACAAAATATGCAAGCTCCAGCGATCCATCAATGGACTGGTGCAAGCATCTCGGAGTAGGAATATACGCTTTGATAAGTTGATCAAAGCATATAGTTGTATACAGACTTGCGGTGAAGCCTGTATTTACAAGAAAGTGAGTGGGAGCACTACAGCATTTCTGATAAGTATATGTGAATGACATATTGTTAATCAGAAATAATGTAGAATTATTCTGCAAAGCATAAGGGAGTGTTTGAAAGGAGTTTTTCAAAGATAGACCTCGGTGAAGCTACTTACATATTGAGCATCAAGATCTATAGAGATAGATGAAGACGCTTGATAAGTTTTTCAATGAGTACATACCTTAACAAGATTTTGAAGTAGTTCAAAATAGAACAGTCAAAGAAAGAGTTCTTGCCTGTGTTACAAGGTGTGAAATTGAGTAAAGACTCAAAGCCCGACCACGACAGAAGATAGAAAGAGAATGAAAGTCATTCCCTATGCCTTGGCCATAGGTTCTATAAAGTATGCCATGCTGTGTACCAGATCTATTGTATACCCTACACTGATTTTGGCAAGGGAGTACAATAGTGATCTAGGAGTAGATCACTGGACAGCGGTCAAAATTATCCTTACTGGAATAAGGATATGTTTCTCGATTATGGAAGTGACAAAAGGCTCGTCGTAAAAGGTTACGTCGATGCAAGTTTTGACACTAATCTAGATGACTCTAAGTCTCGGTCTAATGAGTTAGTTGCAGGATGATGTGTTACGGAACGAGTAAAGAGACTTGCCGGTAACGAGATTGAACTAGGTATCGAGATACCGACGATCAAATCTCGGGCAAGTAACATACCGATGACAAAGGGAACAACGTATGTTGTTATGCGGTCTGACCGATAAAGATCTTCGTAGAATATGTGGGAGCCAATATGGGCATCCAGGTCCCGCTATTGGTTATTGACCGGAGACGTGTCTCGGTCATGTCTACATAGTTCTCGAACCTGTAGGGTCCGCACGCTTAACGTTACGATGACCGTTTTATTGAGTTTTGATGTACCGAAGGAGTTCGGAGTCCCGGATGAGATCGGGGATATGACGAGGAGTCTCGAAATGGTCGAGACATAAAGATCGATATATTGGACGACTATATTCGGACTTCGGAAAGGTTCCGAGTGATTCGGGTATTTTTCGGAGTACCGGAGAGTTACGGGAATACGTATTGGGCCTTATTGGGCCATACGGGAAAGAAGGAAAAGGGCCTCAAGGGTGGCCGCACCCCTCCCCTTGGTCTGGTCCGAATTGGACTAGGGAAGGGGGGCGCCCCCTTCCTTCCTTCTCTTTTTCCCTTCCTCTTTTCCTATTCCATATGGGAGGTGGAATCCTACTAGGACTAGGGAGTCCTAGTAGGACTCCACACTTGGTGCGCCCCCTCCTAGGGCCGGCCTCCTCCTCCCTTGCTCCTTTATATACGGGGGCAGGGGGCACCCCAGAGACACAACAATTGATCCTTGAGATCTCTTAGCCGTGTGCGGTGCCCCCTCCACCAAATTACACCTCGATAATACCGTTGCGGAGCTTAGGCGAAGCCCTGCGTCGGTGGAACATCATCATCATCACCACGCCGTCGTGCTGACGAAACTCTCCCTCAACACTCGGCTGGATCGGAGTTCGAGGGACGTCATCGAGCTGAACGTGTGTAGAACTCGGAGGTGCCGTACGTTCGGTACTTGATCGGTCGGATCGTGAAGACGTACGACTACATCAACCGCGTTGTGATAACGCTTCCGCTGTCGGTCTACGAGGGTACGTGGACAACACTCTCCCCTCTCGTTGCTATGCATCACCATGATCTTGCGTGTGCGTAGGAAAAGTTTAAAATTACTACGTTCCCCAACAAAGTCAACTTGTCTTTGAGTGCCTGGAAACTTTTCTGACATTTGTCTGTCCATTGGAACTTGACGCCCTTATGCAACAGGTTAGTCAGAGGCCTGGCAATCTTGGAGAAGTTCTCGACGAATCGACGGCAATAGCTGGCGAGTCCGAGAAAACTTCTTACTTGCTTGACATTCTTCGGAGGAGTCCAATCGAGAATAGCCTGAACTCGTTCAGGGTTGACGGCAATACCATCCTTAGAGATGACATGCCCAAGATAGGTTACTTCGGGAAGCCAGAATTCACATTTGGAGAACTTGGCGTATAGCTGATGCTCTCGTAGCTTTTCCAGCACAAGATGAAGATGTTCAGCATGTTCTTCTTCGTTCTTGGAAAATGCCAGGATATCATCCAGATAAACCAAGACGAACTTGTCGAGGTAATCCATGAATATATAGTTCATCAGACGAGAGAAGGTGGCTGGAGCATTGGTTAAGCCGAATGACATGACGGTGTACTCGTATGAACCATATCGAGTCACGAAGGCGGTCTTTGGGATATCCTCTTCACGAACACGGATCTGGTGGTAACCCAACCTCAAGTCGAGTTTAGAGAACACTGATGAACCAGCCAGTTGATCATACAGATCATTGATCCGAGGAAGAGGATATTTGTTCTGAATGGTAGCTTGGTTAATAGGACGGTAGTCTTGGACCAGTCAGTTTGTCCCATCCTTCTTCTTGACAAAGAGAGAAGGTGCTCCCCAAGGAGAGCAACTTGGTCGAATGAAACCACTGCGAAGAGATTTGTCGATTTCCTCCTTAAGCTCAGTGAGTTCATGCGGCGACATCTTGTAGGGTCGTTTGGCTATAGGAGTGGTGCCTGGTTTCAAGTTGATGATGAATTCGACAGCCCTAGCAGGGGGAATCCCTGGAAGTTCTTCAGGAAAGACGTCGAGGAATTCGCGCACGACGGGGATGTTTTCAATGCCCTCGAGTGGTGCAGCGTTCAATGCATTCAAGGCATAAAGTCATGCCTCGGCATTTTGCACCAGATGAGCTTGGTAACTAACTATCTCATCAGAAGGGTGTAGTAGATGGACGGTCTTAGTGGCGCAAACTATAGAGGCAGTATGCGCTTTCAACCAATCCATTCCCAGTATGAGGTCAATATTGGAAGACTTCAGAATAATGGGAGAGGCGCGAAATTCCAACCCTTCGATTTCCACAGGGACGTCAATGCCAACCATGGAGGTCTGACATTGTCCCGCGGGGTTTTTTACCACTACCGAAGTGTTCATCTGCTCACATTTAACGCCGTGCTTGTATGCAAAATCTTCTGACATGAATGAATGCGATGCTCCTGAATCAAATAAAACAGAAGCAGGTACTGAATTAACGAGGAGTGTACCCATCACAGTAGCAGGCTGGTCTTGAGCTTCGTTCAGATCAACGTGGTTCGCATGAACATGGCCATAAGACTTGGCATTGTTGTTGCGAGGCTGGTTGCTTCCATGGCCAGCCGCGGGAAGGGCCAGTTGATTCTGATTCTAATAGCAGTTCCTGGCAAGGTGACCTGGTTGACCACACTTGTAGCACAGACCATTATTGGGAGTGGGAACATGAGCTTGGGGTGGTGGAGCTGGAAGTCTTGGCTACCTAGATGGTGGAGTAGGCAGATGAGGTGCAGCATAGGTCTGCCTTGGGGCAGGTGCATTTGGATGGTACATGCTGTTCGGGATCCATATCTTACGCTTCTGTGAGGGCAGGCCCGAAGATGAGCCCGTGTCACGGTTGCGCCTGTGAGAGTTCTGGTGTTCCTGTAGACCAGTTTCGACATTGATGGCCTTGTTCACCAAGGTGGCGAAATCAGTAAAGTCATGCACTAGCAGTGCGAGCTTGATGTCAGCTTGAAGGCCATCACGGAACTTCTCCTGTCTGCGTGCATCAGTTGCAATGTCTTCTTCAGCATAGCGGGACAAGTCCAGAAACTCCCGCTGATAAGCTTCCACAGTTTTATTGCCCTGGGTGAGGTTGCGGAACTCATGCTTCTTCCGGTCCATGACTCCCTGAGGAATGAAGCGGGCACGGAAAGCAACTTGGAAGTCTGGCCAGGTGATGATTGTTCCAGCTGGCAGAGTACGCCTATGGCTGTCCCACCATTGAGCAGCGGGTCCCTTCAGGAAGAAGGAAGCAAAGGTGACATAGCTGGCAGGGGTACATCAGCAGACTCCATCTCATAGGTGATGTCACGGAGCCAGTCATCAGCATCCAGAGGCTGAGTTGAGCTGCGGTACACAGTTGGGTTGAGGCGCATGAAATCCTGCAGAGTCACTTGGACTGGCTGCTGGTTCATATTGGGGCGAGGAAACTGAGCCATAATGTTCTCCATGAACCGACGGTTCAGCTCGAACTGTTGCATCATACCAGCCATGTACTCAGGCGGTGGTGGGGGATCGCCACCACGACCACGACCACCTGGTCTAACCATCCTGCTAAATTTATAACAGGGGTAGTTCAGCATTGGGAAATTTGCAAAGACAAGAATCATTCATGATGAAACATGCACAATGAAATGAGCACGATAGATACTACTTAGTCGGCGGCATATCTTACAAAAGGGGTCATGCATAGAGTTTCGGTACACAGAGTTCAGTACATAGACTAAAGACATCATAGGCGGCACACAGGCTCGCAACGAAGGCACCTAATACTAATAAGAAAGACTACATCAGTCCCAGGAGGAACTGTGGAGGTAGGTGTAGCCTGAAAGCTGGTAGTGTCGCATCGGGAACTCCACGTCAGCGACCTGGGATCCGCGGATACTCTGGTGCAGAACCCGGCGCTCAAGTGGTAGAAGAGGACCAAGTGCGGGAGAGTAGCCTCCCACATCTGGCCAGCTGACACCCTGGGGCATCACGGTCCTGGCTGGGTAGATCGCAGAGTGCGGCAGACCATCAGATCGGACAAGGGGGTGCAACAGCGTCAGAGCACGGTAAAGGTGCTGACGGGTGGTGTACAGCTCATGGCGAAGAGCTTGGTTAGCTCGATCCAGCCCATCAGCATGCAGAACCAGGTTATGATGGTAGAAGGGCTCGCGGGTGACAGTGGAGTAGGCAGCAGTGTAGTGTCCCTCCGCACCAACATCGGATGCGATAGCAATGTGCTTGAAAGGGGAGGTGTCCAACTCCCGATACCCTTCACGAAGACGTGTCAGAGCAGCATAAGCAGCATTGTGGACTGCCATATCGATGGTCACTCCAACACCATGAGCGGTGTGCAACACAGTAGTGGAGTCATACTCCCGAGAGTAGAGGTGGACGATGGCACGGTACTTCTCCTGGTTAAAGTCCTGGTACTCCTCGTAGACGGTGTACTCAGGGTGCCAGCGATAACCCATATAGGTCATCATCTCAGCTAGCACAGCAGGTGATCCCGAGGCACCAATGGCCATCGTGTGGCACACGACCTGCCTCGTGGGTTCCATCTGAAAGAAAAGATGTTTCAAAGGAGTCAAATGACAGTGTGGGAATTATTCAAAATACTATTCTAAGAAATAACTATGGTTTATCCAACTTTGGGGTGAATGTGGTCACGGGATCCTAGTGTTAGAGTTAGTAAATTCGTTTAACCCGAGTAGAAGAGAGTTCAGAGTCCCGGAGTAAAGGTCGAGGAGTAAAAGATCCTAGTACCACCCAATGGCGACGTGGGCTCGTAAGACACACAACCATGTTAGTAAAAGTTTTGTAATGTCTAGACTCGACTTCGGCCAAGGACTGTGGAAAGGGGATTCCTACAGGCAGTCGGCTCTGATACCAACTTGTGACGCCCCCGATTCAATCGTACACTAATCATGCACGCAAACGTGTACAATCAAGATCAGGGACTCACGGGAAGATATCACAACACAACTCTAAAACATAAATAAGTCATACAAGCATCATAATACAAGCCAGGGGCCTCGAGGGCTCGAATACAAGTGCTCGATCATAGACGAGTCAGCGGAAGCAACAATATCTGAGTACAGACATAAGTAAACAAGTTTGCCTTAAGAAGGCTAGCACAAACTGGGATACAGATCGAAAGAGGCGTAGGCCTCCTGCCTGGGATCCTCCTAAACTACTCCTGGTCATCGTCAGCGGGCTGCACGTAGTAGTAGGCACCTCTAGTGTAGTAGGAGTCGTCGTCGACGGTGGCGTCTGGCTCCTAGGCTCCGGCTTCTGGTTGCGACAACCAGGTAGAAGGGAAAGGGGGAAAAGAGGGAGAAAAGCAACCGTGAGTACTCATCCAAAGTACTCGCAAGCAAGGAGCTACACTACATATGCATGGGTATATGTGTAAAGGGCCATATCGGTGGACTGAACTGCAGAATGCCAGAATAAGAGGGGGATAGCTAATCCTGTCGAAGATTACGCTTCTGGCCACCTCCATCTTGCAGCATGTAGAAGAGAGTAGATGGCAAGTTCACCAAGTATCATCGCATAGCATAATCCTACCCGACGATCCTCTCCTCGTCGACCTGTGAGAGAGCGATCACCGGGTTGTATCTGGCACTTGGAAGGGTGTGTTTTATTAAGTATCCGGTTCTAGTTGTCATAAGGTTAAGGTACAACTCCAAGTCGTCCTGTTACCGAAGATCACGGCTATTCGAATAGATAAACTTCCCTGCAGTGGTGCACCACATAACCCAACACGCTCGATCCCATTTGGCCGGACACACTTTCCTGGGTCATGCCCGGCCTCAGAAGATCAACACGTCGCAGCCCCACCTAGGCACAACAGAGAGGTCAGCACGCCGGTCTAAATCCTATGCGCGCAGGGGTCTGGGCCCATCGCCCATTGCACACCGGCACGTTGCGTACGCGGCAGGAGAGCAGACCTAGCAACCTCCATTTCAAAGGAAGTTGCGTTACGCAGTCCAACCCGGCGCGCGCCGCTCAGTCGCTGACGTCACGAAGGCTTCGGCTGATACCACGACGCCGAGTGCCCATAACTGTTCCCGCGTAGTTGGTTAGTGCGTATAGGCCAGTGGCCAGACTCAGATCAAATACCAAGAACTCGTTAAGCGTGTTATTTTTAAGTAACCGCGAACGCCGACCAGGGCCAGGCCCACCTCTCACCTAGGTAGTCTCAACCTGCCCTGTCGCTCCGCCACAAAGATCCACCCATAGGGCCCTCGGGACAAAGGTCCGTTCAGCCCTCAATCCGTGAATCACTCGCGGGTGCTCCACGAGCCGACCCGACTTTAGTCACCACATGTATCATGTATAAAGTATATAGTATATACCCGTGATCACCTCCCTAGTGATCACGACCCGATAGTATAGCATGGCAGACGGACAAGAATGTAGGGCCACAGATGGAATACTAGCATCCTATACTAAGCATGTAGGATTGCAGGTAAAGGTAACAACAGTAGTAGCAAGGACAGGCTATGCAGCAGAATAGGATTAACGGAAAGCAGTAACATGCTACACTACTCTAATGCAAGCAGTATAGAGAAGAATAGGCGATATCTGGTGATCAAGGGGGGGCTTGCCTGGAAGCTCAGGCGAGAAGGAGTGGTCGTCAACACCGTAGTCGTACTCGGTAGCAGCGGCGTCGGTCTTGGTGTCTAGCGAGAGAAGAGGGGGAAGAAACAATAAATACAATGCAAACAAATGCATGACGATGCATGACATGACAAAGCGTGATGCTAGGCGTGCCCAATCGCGCTAGTAGGTGATACCGGCGAAGGGGGGAAACATCCGAGAAAGTATTCCCGGTGTTTCGCGTTTTTGGACAGATGAACTGGAGGGGGAAAGTTGCGATTTCGATAGGTTAGGGATGTGTGGCGGACGAACGGGCTGCGTATCCGGATTCGTCTCGTCGTTCTGAGCAACTTTCCTGTAGAAAGTATTTTCATCTGAGCTACGGTTTATTTTATATGATTTTCTAAAGTTTTAAATCATTTTTAGAATTTATTTAATTAATTTAATTCAACATTATCCAGAATAGTGCATGTTGACGTCAGCATGACGTCAGCAATCAACAGGGGTGTTGACTGGTCAAACTGACGGTGGGTCCCACATGTCATAGGCCGAAGACTAATAATTTGTTAACATTTAATTAGCAGGTTAATTAGAGTTAATTAGTTAACTAAACATGATTAATTAATTTAGTTAGTTAATTAATTAATTAATTTTTAATCCTTCTTTTTTTTGTTAAACACGTTCTGTGGGCGGGGCCCATATGTCATTGGGCCAGGGGGCCGATGCGGGTTAGCGGGCGCGAGCGCTGGGCATGGTTACGGGCGCCCTGTCGGGCGCTGCAGGACAGGGGGCACTCGAGCAGCCGCCGGCAAGGGGGGACGCGGCCGCGGCGAGGCCGGTCGCCAGTGGCCGGAGCGGGAGGGACGGGAGGAGCGTCGGGCGGCGCCCGGAGCGGGGTCGGGCGAGGCAGGCGACGAGCAGTGGGGTGCAGCGTGCGAGCGGAGCGGTCGTGGGGTTGCAGACGGGCCGAATGCCGACTGCGGCACCGGCGAGTGGGCGAGCTGGCAGCGGTGGCGCTGCAGGCCGGCGAGCGTGCAGGCGCGCGCGGTGGCAGGGGAGCAGGGGTGTGCGCTCGCTGGGCTCGTGAGGACGGCGAGCACGGGGCCGGCGGAGAGCGGGCACGGTGGAGGCGAGCAAGGTGAGGCGGGCGGCGTGCACGCACGAGGGCGCTACGGGGCAGGGGCGCGAGTGCGGGACGGGCGCGGGCGCGCGTGCTGGCGTGGAACTGCAGGACGAGGGAGCAGCGGGGGAGAGGGCGCGGCCACGGCGGAGCGTGCGCGTGACATGGCAGAGAGTGGAGGGAGGGGGAAGCTCACGGGGCCGGTAGGGAAAATGGCAGCGGGGCGCGGGGAGGATGCGGGGACGAGATCGACAGGGAGGCAGTCCGGCGGGGAAGGCTCGGCGAGGTCCTCGGGCGGCGGTGTTGGCGCATGGCGACGCGGCGAAGGGTACGGCGTCGGGGGGGGGGGGTTTCTTTCCCTCGATCCAGATCTGGATCTGGGGAGGGGGAGAGCGAGTGGGGGGGGAGTGGGGCGAGTGGTGCGGTCAGGGGGCTAGGGTTTCGGTAGTGGGTGTTATGGGGAGTGTGGGGTGGCCGGCTGGGCTAGCGGCCTGGCCTGGCTGGGCCAAGGCCCAGTTGGGCCGAGGGAGGGAAGGGTTCCCTTTTCCTTTATTTATTTTTTTGTCTTTTGTTTTATTTCTTTTTCTTTTATTTATTTTCCCTATTCGTTTTAATTCTCTTTAAAATATTTAGGCATCCTGTAAAAGTGTGGTACCTTCATCTTAAATACCTAGGCATTACCTAGCACACTCCAAACATTTTAGTTTTGATGTTTGGAAACTTTTATCGTTTGACTTAATTTAAAATTTGAATCGGTTTCGAACTACGCGAGATTAGCAACAGTAATAGAGGTGACGTGGCATCATTAGCAGAGTTTTACTGTAGCCTAATTATCCGGGCATTACAGAATGAGCCGCTCGGACCTTTCATTTCCGTCAAATGACCCGGCTTCCCCTGGCCCTTCCATCGTCCGGGCTCCCTTTCCTCCCTTGGCCCCTTGGTGCAAGCTCACTACGCTTCACGCGTGCAACGTTTTCACCATGCAGATTAAACGTATTGAATAGATTGATTTACATATAAAAGATTATATTATCCTTGTTTATTAAAGGTGTACCCTCTAATGTCCACATTTAATTTGTATTGAAATTCGTAAACTTTTCTTGGGGGTGTATCAAAGCAAAGTCCTTAAAAGTTTGAATTTAAAAGTTGATTTTAAATTTTATTCAAAAAATTTCTTTTATTTTGTGGTTATCGTGAATTTCCCTGCCCCACGAGGAAAAAGGCCCACTCGGTATCCCAAACCTTGCTCCCCTTTGGCCCAGCCACAAGTGTCTTGCAGCAGCGCCACCGCGCCAATGCTATCTCATGTCATCATCTGTGATGACCCTTTTGGGCACCTCATCACACCAAAGTAATGGCCACCATGCGAGTGTTGTATCTCTTCCCCTTGCATCGTGGTTCATGTACCGAATGCACATGAATCATCCCCGGGAGCCATCAAAGCCATCTATCGCGCGCCACAGTTCGATCTCTTCAGCCGAACACATCCTCTGCCATCGGTCAAATATCCAAGGGTCTCCATGTCCTTGATTCCATGGACGCTCCGTCTTCCTCGTCCTGCTGCTCCTTCCCCACTACAGTGTCGGAGCGTGCACTCGCAAAAACCTTTCTCGCCGAAGTGGAAACAAGCCTCCCCAAGCCTTGAAAACTTACCAAACAGATTTGCCTTACCCCTATGAGAATCGTAGACGAAGTAATCCAACTATGGCATCCTACATCACCAACGCCTCTTCCTTCGGCCCGCCACCGTTCAATCTTCTCGACGTGCCCCAGTCCTAATACTCGCCTCTGTAGCCTCACCGAGGCCCTTCTATGGATGCTCGCATCGCCCCCGAGGAGTAGCACCTCCCTGATTCATCCTTCCATTGAGTGGTCGCCTTGCCAGCCACTGTCGTCGATGAAGCCGACAACCCTGAGCTCTTCTGGCTTCAGTGATTGCCTCACCTCCTGTTCTTCATCTGGAGCAGCGTTTGACGACGATTCTTTCTGTTGGGGAACGCAGTAATTTCAAAAAAAATCCTATGCACACGCAAGATCTATCATGGTGATGCATAACAACGAGAGGGGAGAGTGTAGTCCACGTACCCTCGTAGACCGTAAGCGGAAGCGTTATGACAACGCAGTTGATGTAGTCGTACGTCTTCACGATCCGACTGATCCTAGTACAGAAAGTACGTCACCTCTGTGATCTACACACGTTCGGCTCGGTGATGTCCCACGAACTCTCGATCCACTTGAGTGTCGAGGGAGAGCTTCGCCAGCACGACGGCATGATGACGGTGATGATGAAGCTACCGGCGCAGGGCTTCGCCTAAGCACTGCAACTATATGACCGAGGTGGATTATGGTGGAGGGGGCACCGCACACGGCTAAGAGATCAATGATCAACTTGTGTGTCTATGGGGTGCCCCCCTCCCCCGTATATAAAGGAGTGGAGGAGGGGGGAAGGGCCGGCCCTCTATGGCGCGCCCTGGAGGAGTCCTACTCCCACCGGGAGTAGGATTCCCCCCCTTCCCTAGTTGGACTAGGAGAGAAGGAAGGGGGAGAGAGGGAGGAAGGAAAGGGGGAGCCGCCCCCTTCCTAGTCCAATTCGGACCAGAGGGGGAGGGGGCGCGCGGTCTGCCCTGGCTGCCCCTCTCTCTCTCCACTAAAGCCCATTAGGGCCCATATACTCCCCGGGGGGTTCCGGTAACCCCCCGGTACTCCGGTATATGCCCGAACTCTCTCGAAACCATTCCGATGTCCAAACATAGTCATCAAATATATCGATCTTTATGTCTCGACCATTTCGAGACTCCTCGTCATGTCCGTGATCATATCCGGGACTCCTGTCGGTGTACAAAAGTAGGGGCTCTCCTTTTGACCCCTTTACTTGTGCACCGGCAATCAGAGCCGCGCGCCGCGGCCACACTTAGCAGGGCAGAGGAGGGAAGCCGGAGAGAAGCCAAAGCACAAGGCAACGCCAAGACCAGAAACACAGGAGAGCAAGAGGGCAAGGTGGACTCCCTCGGCAAGATCCTTGTCGAGGCTGCCTCCGCAGCACCGGCAAGAGCCTTGCCGGGGCAACTTGCCCGACGCCAGCAGAGCAAGCCACCCTTGAGCCCATGGGTTCTAACACCACCAACTATCCACGTTAGGACCAAGGCTCGGGAGGCGCCTCTATGGTGGCATGCAGATTGATACGTCTCCGTCGTATCTACTTTTCCAAACACTTTTGCCCTTGTTTTGGACTCTAACTTGCATGATTTGAATGGAACTAACCCGGACTGACGCTGTTTTCAGCATACTTTCCATGGTGTTATTTATGTGCAGAAACAAAAGTTCTCGGAATGACCTGAAACTCCACGGAGTGTATTTTTGGAAAATATTAAAAATACTGGAAGAAGAATCCACGTCAGGGGGCCCACACCCTATCCACGAGGGTGGGGGCGTCCTGCCCCCTCGGCGCGCCCCCTGCCTCGTGGGCCCCCTGACGCTCCATCGACCTCAACTCCAACTCCATATATTCACTTTCGGGGAGAAAAAAATCAGAGAGAAGGATTCATCACGTTTTACGATACGGAGCCGCCGCCAAGCCCTAAAACCTCTCGGGAGGGCTGATCTGGAGTCCATTCGGGGCTCCGGAGAGGGGGATTCATCGGCATCGTCATCATCAACCATCCTCCACCAGCAATTTCATGATGCTCACCGCCGTGCGTGAGTAATTCCATCATAGGCTTGCTGGACGGTGATGGGTTGGATGAGATTTATCATGTAATCAAGTTAGTTTTGTTAGGGTTTGATCCCTAGTATCCACTATGTTCTGAGATTGATGTTGCTATGACTTTGCTATGCTTAATGCTTGTCACTAGGGCCCGAGTGCCATGATTTCAGATCTGAACCTATTATGTTTTCATGAATATATGTGAGTTCTTGATCCTATCTTGCAAGTCTATAGTCACCTACTATGTGTTATGATCCGGCAACCCCGAAGTGACAATAATCGGGACCACTCCCGGTGATGACCGTAGTTTGAGGAGTTCATGTATTCACTATGTGCTAATGCTTTGTTCCGGTACTCTATTAAAAGGAGGCCTTAATATCCCTTAGTTTCCTTTAGGACCCCGCTGCCACGGGAGGGTAGGACAAAAGATGTCATGCAAGTTCTTGTCCATAAGCACGTATGACTATATTCGGAATACATGCCTACATTACATTGATGAATTGGAGCTACTTCTGTGTCACCCTATGTTATGACTGTTACATGATGAACCGCATCCGGCATAATTTTCCATCACTGATCCAATGCCTACGAGCTTTTCACATATTGTTCATCGCTTATTTACTTTTCCGTTGCTACTGTTACAATCACTACAAAACCCAAAAATATTGCTTTTGCTACTGTTACCGTTACTTCCATACTACTTTGTTACTAAATACTTTGCTGCAGATACTTAGTTATCTAGGTGTGGTTGAATTGATAACTCAACTGCTAATACTTGAGAATATTCTTTGGCTCCCCTTGTGTCGAATCAATAAATTTGGGTTGAATACTCTACCCTCGAAAACGGTTGCGATCCCCTATACTTGTGGGTTATCAAGACTATTTTCTGGCGCTGTTGCGGGGGAGCATAGCTCTATTCTTTGAGTCACTTGGGATTTATATCTGCTGGTCACTATGAAGAACTTGAAAAACGAGAAAACAAAAATTTATCCCTCAACTATGAGGGGAGGTAAGGAACTGCCATCTAGCTCTGCACTTGATTCACCTTCTGTTTTGAGTAAGCTTGCGACACCTAAACCTGCTTCTGCTATTCGTTCTGATGTGTCGCATGTTATTGATGATGCCACTTCTGCTATGCATGATACTTATGATGAAACTACTTCTCTGCTTGATACTACTGTGCCACTTGGTGAATTTCTTGATGAACAACTTGCTAGGGCTAGAGAAAATGAAATTATTGAAACTGATAATATCGATGAAAGTGATGATGAAGACTCTCTCCCTAATAAATATGAATTGCCTGTTGTTCCTGAGGGTTATGTTCTGGAAGAAGGAGCTGCTAGAGCTATTTTAGCTTGCAATGATAGATATGATCTAAAGAGGTTATTAGCTAAATGGAAGCAGCAATCTCTTAATGCTAGAATGAAACCTGACCCTGCTTTTGCTACTTCACCTATCTGTGTTACTGATAAGGATTATGAATTCTCTGTTGATCCTGATATAATTACTTTGGTTGAATCTGATCCTTTTCATGGCTATGAATCTGAAATTGTTGTGGCACATCTTACTAAATTAAATGATATAGCCACCCTGTTCACTAATGATGAGAAATCTTGCTACCTTTATATCCTTAAAATATTCTCGTTCTCATTAAAGGGTGATGCTAAGATATGGTTTAATTCTCATGATCCCGGTTGTGTGCGTAGTCCCCAGGATATGATTTATTACTTCTCTGCTAAATATGTCCCCGCTCATAAGAAACAAGCTGCTTTAAGGGATATATATAATTTTGTGCAAATTGAAGAAGAGAGTCTCCCACAAGCTTGGGGGAGGCTTCTCCAATTACTTAATGCTTTGCCTGATCATCCTCTTAAGAAAAATGAAATACTTGATATCTTCTATAATGGACTAACCAATGCTTCCAGAGATTACCTGGATAGTTGTGCTGGTTCTTTTTTCAGGGAAAGAACACCGGATGAAGCTGAGATTCTATTGAATAATATGTTGACAAATGAAAATAATTGGACGCTTCCTGAGCCAATTCCTAAACCAACTCCGAAGAAGAGGGGTGTTCTATTTCTCAGTCCTGAAGATATGCAAGAGGCAAAGAAATCTATGAAAGAAAAAGGTATAAAAGCTGAAGATGTTAAGAATTTACCTCCTATTGAAGAAATACATGGTCTTAATTTACCGCCTGTTGAAGAAACATATGATCTTAATCCATTACCTATTGAAGAAACCCATGGTCTTGATAACCCGACACAGGTAGTAAAGGTAAATTCTCTCTATAGATTTGATGAAGGTGATATTCCTCACTATAAGTCTGCTAGACAATGCTTAGAAGAGTTTGATAATTTTATTGTCAAACAAGAAAACTTCAATGCTTATTTTGGTAGACAATTGAAATACAATTCCGATACGGTTGAACACTTGGGTGATTATATGTCTAGAGTTAAAGGTGAACTTAAACTCATTAGTAAACATGCTTCTATGGTCACCACTCAAGTAGAACAAGTACTTAAGGCTCAAAATGATTTGCTCAATGAATTAAATAGTAAGAATAATGATTATGCTATTAGAGTGGCTACTAGAACTGGTAAAATGACTCAGGAACCTTTGTATCATGAAGGCCACCCTAAGAGAATTGAGCAAGATTCTCAGAGAAATAATATTGATGCACCTAGTCCTTCTAAAAAGAAGAAAAAGAAAAATGATAGGACTTTGCATTCTTCTAGTGAACCTATTGCTGAAACACCTGAGAATCCAAATGATATATCTATTTCTGATGCTGAAACACAATCTGGTAATGAACATGAACCTAGTGATAATGTTAATGATGATGTTCATGTTGATGCTCAACCTAGTAATGATAATGATGTAGAAATTGAACCTGCCGTTGATCTTGATAACCCACAATCAAAGAATCAACGTTATGATAAGAGAGACTTTGTTGCTAGGAAACATGGTAAAGAAAGAGAACCTTGGGTTCAAAAACCCATGCCTTTTCCTCCCAAACCATCCAAGAAAAAGGATGATGAGGATTTTGAGCGCTTTGCTGAAATGATTAGACCTATCTTCTTGCGTATGCGATTAACTGATATGCTCAAAATGAATCCTTATGCTAAGTATATGAAAGAAATTGTTACAAATAAAAGAAAGATACCGGAAGCTGAAATTTCCACCATGCTTGCTAACTATACTTTCAAGGGTGGAATACTTAAGAAACTTGGAGATCCAGGAGTACCCACTATACCATGTTCCATTAAAAGAAACTATGTTAAAACTGCTTTATGTGAACTTGGAGCCGGTGTTAGTGTTATGCCTCTCTCTTTATATCGTAGACTTGACTTGAATAAGTTGACACCTACTGAAATATCTTTGCAAATGGCTGATAAATCAACTGCTATACCTGTCGGTATTTGTGAGGATGTGCCTGTTGTGGTTGCAAACGTTACTATTTTAACAGACTTTGTTATTCTTGACATTCCCGAGGACGATAGTATGTCTATTATTCTTGGAAGACCCTTTTTGAATACTGCAGGGGCTGTTATTGATTGCAACAAAGGGAATGTCACTTTTCATGTTAATGGTAATGAGCATACGGTACACTTTCCGAGGAAACAACCTCAAGTCCACAGTATAAATTCTATTGGAAAATTTTCATCGATTATTTTTGGAGATTTTGAATTTCCTCTTCCTACTGTCAAGAAGAAATATGATATTCTTATTATTGGGGATGTGCATATCCCCGTTGAGGTAACATAGTGCTATACGAAAATTCCCCGGTTCCATGTTATTCGGAATGAGTTTGTTAACAAGACTTGATCAACCTTGTTAGTGGATTCCTTTTGATGAGCATGAGATGGATGAAATTAGAAAGCACAACCTTCTGTGCCCTCTCTCTACTTTCTGTTATTTAGTTGAAATAAAGCAAAAATAGTATTTTTCTGTCTGTTTCTGATTTATCCGTGCAATATAAAAACACCCCAAAAATAAAAGTTCTCCAAATGCCCTGCCAATTTAATATGATTTTTTTCTGGAATATTTGAGAATATTTGGCACTGAGAGCATAGCAGGGGAGCAAGCACCTGGCCACGAGGGTCCAGGGCGCGCCCACCCCTACAGGGTGCGCCCCCTGCCTCGTGGGCCCATGGTGGCTCCCCTCCACTTATTCCTGCACCCACACACTTCTTCTTCCTCCCAAAAAAATCACCATCCAGCTCAAGCACGAGTTCTAGCTCATTTTGCTGCGATTTTCGATCTCCTTGCTCAAAGCACCACTCACAAAACTGCTTGGGGAGATTGTTCCCTGGTATGTGACTCCTCCATTGGTCTAATTAGTTTTTGTTCTAGTGCTTTATTTATTGCAAATTTGTGCTGCCTAGGTGACCATGTTCTTGAGCTTGCATGACAAATTTATATGGTTCCAAGTAGTTCAGATGCATGATATAGGCTCTAGGCACTTGTAGGAGTAGTTGCTATCAATTTTGTTGAGCTTGGTTCACCTTTAATTGAAGTTACTAAAAATTTCAGAATTTTTTCAGAAAATAATGAAGAGATTTTTGAGGGGCTCATCGGGCCGAAGCTCGAAGGAAAAGCAAAGTGAGGAAGCACAGAGGCCCAAATATAATTTGCCTCGCACCGCGGAGGTTCGGCCGTGTGAATGGCCTTCCGATGATTTCTTGAGAGCAGCGGGATATATAATGATTTTTATGAATTGGCTGAGAATGCAGGCCTCACCGACTTCCTCCACGACCAACGCGAACAGTATCTCTTACTCACCAATACTTTTGTGCAAAACTTCTACTATTATCCGAAGGAATCACCTTCTTCAGTAGAGTTTCATTTATATGATGTGGTTAAGAAGATGCCACTAGATGAATTTTGCAAGGTTTGCAAAATACCTTTCGAGGGTAGTTTAGAGGAACCACATCGTAAAGATGTGGACGGGTTTATTGACACTATTACTGTAGGGGAAACTAGGAATGTTTCCGATGCAAGAATCACTAGCATACATTTTCCTGTTTTACGCTACTCTGCCATATTTGCTAGTCGCTGCTTAATTGGTCGCGGAAACTGTGGAAACCTTAGTGTTCCTAATATTATTATTTTGTTCCATGGTTTATTCTGTGATAACACTGTTAGTATGGGCGGTATTATTGCTAAATGGTTAAGTTTGAACCGTACAAAGGGCCCCGTCTTTGGAGGTATTTACGCTTCACGCCTTGCTGCATATTATAACATACCTATTAGGCACTATGAAAAAGAAGAAAAATTGCTGCCCACTGCTTATTTAGATTATAAGAGTATGGTAGTGCATGACTTTATTGTTAAGAACAGGGAAGGGGCGCTTAAATACAAATTGTTCTTTGATAAACATCACCCTGAGACTATTACCTTGTCTGCTCCCTCCTTGTTTAATTTATCTGCAGGACCGTATCTCGTTTTGCTGGCGGCCATTTACGCCTACCGGAACCCTACACCAGCCACGGAGCCGAAACCATAATTTGAACCTCCACGACAGTCTAATTACCGGTGGGATCCGGAGACGATTGCCAACCAGTGGCAATCAGAGTCTTCTTCATCTCAGTACGACCCCAGCTACAACTATGGATATCTGCCAGGCCATCCGTGGCAATAAACCAACTTAGGCCAAAAGCCTAAGCTTGGGAAGTACGTATTTCTCACCGACATTACATTTATGTTCACACACACTCATTGCTAGATGTCGGTGCTCATACTCTTTCACTGTAATATCCATGCTAGTTTATTTTTCTTTTTCTTGCTTTCTTTTTGTGTGTTTAATAAACCTTAAGAAAAAAACAAAAAAAATTAGTAGTAGCCTTTAGCTAGTTTACTTTTCTTACTGTAGTAGTAATAATTAAAAAGAAAACCCAAAAATATTTCCTCTTCTTCTTTTGCTTGTTGGGAGCTTTCCCGTGTAAATAGTTTTATTTCTTTTCTTTTCTTTGGGGGTCGATAGGAGAAGACCATAATTAAATTGTTGAAGTGGCTCTTATATGCATTATTGTTGATTTAACCAAGAGCCCATATTGCCTTGTCTTCTCCTGTTTATTGAATGCTCGCAGATTCCATCTTAGTCCAATGCACGTGCTCTCTTATTATTATTCACATCGTTCGGTTGTGCAAGTGAAAGGCAATTATGACGATATAGGATGGACTGACTGAGATGAGTAAAGCTGGTATGAACTCGACCTCTCTTGTTTTTGTAAATATGATTAGTTCATCGTTCCTGATTCAGCCTATTATGAATAAACATGTTTGCAATGACAATTAGAGATCATAGTTGCTCGTGCCATGCTTGATTAGCTATGAGTTATAATGGTTTACCTTGCGTGCCAACATGCTATTAAAATGGTTGTGATGTGGTATAGTGGGGTGGTATCCTCCTTTGAATGATTTAAGTGACTCGCCTTGGCACATGTTCACACATGTAGTTGAAACAAATCAACATAGCCTTCATGATATTTATGCTCATGGTGGATTATATCCTACTCATGCTTGTACTCAATGTTTATTAATTTTAATGCATGTTCATGACTGTTGTCGCTCTCTAGTTGGTTGCTTCCCAGTCTTTTTCTAGCCTTCACTTGTACTAAGTGGGAATACTGCTTGTGCATCCAATCCCTTAAACCCCAAAGTTATTCCATATGAGTCCACTATACCTTCCTATATGCGGTATCTACCTGCCGTTCCAAGTAAATTTGAATGTGCCAAACTCTAAACCTTCAAATGAAATTCTGTTTTGTATGCTCGAATAGCTCATGTATCAACTAGGGCTGTCCGTATCTTCCATGCTAGGCGGGTTATTCTCAAGAGGAGTGGACTCCGCTCCTCACTCACGAGAAAATGGCTGGTCTCCGGGATGCCCAGTCCCATGCTTTATGCAAACTAAATCAAAATTAATTGCAAACAAAACTCCCCCGGGGCTGTTGCTAGTTCGAGGCACTCGTTGTTTCGAGCAAGCCATGGAATGATGCTTGTTGGTGGAGGGGGGTATAAACTTTACCATTCTGTTTGGGAACCGCCTATAATGTGTGTAGCATGGAAGATATAGCCATCTCTTGGTTGTTATGTTGACAATGAAAGTATGCCGCTCAAAATATTATTTATCTCTATTTCAAAACCGAGCTCTGGCACCTCTACAAATCCCTGCTTCCCTCCGCGAAGGGCCTATCTATTTAGTTTTATGTTGAGTCATCGCCCTCTTATTAAAAGCACCAGCTGGAGAGCACGGCTGTCATTTGCATCCATTACTGTTAATTTATATTGGGTATGACTATGACTGGATCTCTTTTACCATGAATTACAATGTCTAGTCAGTCCTTGATCTTTAAAGGTGCTCTGCATTTATGTTTTGCGGTCTCAGAAAGGGCTAGCGAGATACCATCTTGTTATATCATATTATGATTGTTTTGAGAAAGTGTTGTCATCCGAGATTTATTATTATTGCTCGCTAGTCGATTATGCTATTGATATGAGTAAACATGAGACCTAAGAGTTATTGTGAATGTGGTTAGTCATAATCTTTGCTGAAAACTTGAATGTTGGCTTTACATATTTAAAACAACAAGAGCAAACAGAGTTTGTAAAAGTTTTTCTTTATCATTTTCAGTTTGTCAACTGAATTGCTTGAGGACAAGCAAAGGTTTAAGCTTGGGGGAGTTGATACGTCTCCGTCGTATCTACTTTTCCAAACACTTTTGCCCTTGTTTTGGACTCTAACTTGCATGATTTGAATGTAACTAACCCGGACTGACGCTGTTTTCAGCAGACTTTCCATGGTGTTATTTATGTGCAGAAACAAAAGTTCTCGGAATGACCTGAAACTCCACAGAACGTATTTTTGGAAAATAATAAAAATACTGGAAGAAGAATCCACGTTAGGGGCCCACACCCTGTCCACGAGGGTGGGGGCGCGCCCCCTGCCTCGTGGGCCCCCTGAAGCTCCACCGACCTCAACTCCAACTCCATATATTCACTTTCGGGGAGAAAAAAATCAGAGAGAAGGATTCATCGCGTTTTACGATACGGAGCCGCTGCCAAGCCCTAAAACCTCTCGGGAGGGCTGATCTGGAGTCCGTTCGGGGCTCCGGAGAGGGGGGTCCATCACCATTGTCATCATCAACCATCCTCCATCACCAATTTCATGATGCTCACCGCCGTGCGTGAGTAATTCCATCGTAGGCTTGCTGGACGGTGATGGGTTGGATGAGATTTATCATGTAATTGAGTTAGTTTTGTTAGGGTTTGATCCCTAGTATCCACTATGTTCTGAGATTGATGTTGCTATGACTTTGCTATGCTTAATGCTTGTCACTAGGGCCCGAGTGCCATGATTTCAGATCTGAACCTATTATGTTTTGATGAATATATGTGAGTTCTTGATCCTATCTTGCAAGTCTATAGTCACCTACTATGTGTTATGATCCGGCAACCCCGAAGTGACAATAATCGGGACCACTCCCGGTGATGACCGTAGTTTGAGGAGTTCATGTATTCACTATGTGCTAATGCTTTGTTCCGGTACTCTATTAAAAGGATGCCTTAATATCCCTTAGTTTCCATTAGGACCCCGCTGCCACGGGAGGGTAGGACAAAAGATGGCATGCAAGTTCTTTTCCATAAGCATGTATGACTATATTCGGAATACATGCCTACATTACATTGATGAATTGGAGCTAGTTCTGTGTCACCCTATGTTATGGCTGTTACATGATGAACCGCATCTGGCATAATTTTCCATCACTGATCCAATGCCTACGAGCTTTTCACATATTGTTATTCGCTTATTTACTTTTCCGTTGCTACTATTACAATCACTACAAAACCCAAAAATATTACTTTTGCTACTGTTACCATTACTTCCATACTACTTTTCTACTAAATACTTTGCTGCAGATACTAAGTTATCCAGGTGTGGTTGAATTGACAACTTGTCGGGTGGTAGGTGCGACATATGCCAACGGGTGGCTTATCATTGTGGGTGCCAATAAGACGTCGCCGGTGCCTGGAAACGGGATGAGGCGAAGACATGCACGCCGACGGATCTTACCCAGGTTCGGGGCGCGCCCCCACCCTTCTTCTTGGGAGCGGGCCGTTCTTCAGGCTGCTCATCTTCAACGGTGGCCACCTGCCGACTGGTGGAAGTCGGCATGGGGGCCTTGCGCTTGTGATCGTTCTGGTAGGGGCGCCGATTAGGGTCGCCAGCCGGCGTCTTGGGAGCCGGAGCAATCACCTTCCCCGAGGCGTCTACTCGAAGCTCGGTCTTCATCGAGGAGTCGGCCGTGGCGTACTTGTCCGCGATGACCAGCAACTCGTCAAGGGTAGCCGGCTCGTCCCAGAGGAGTCGGTGCTTGAGGAGGGTGCCCTCTCGGCACCCGGCGGTGAAGTACTCGATGGCCTGAACCTCGTGCACCCCCTCTCAGGAGTTGCGGAGCTCGGCCCACCGCGTGAGGTAGTCGCGGGTCGACTCGTTGGGCCCTTGGACGCAGAGGGAGAGCTGGCGAGGCTTGGGAGGCCGCTTGTAGGTGCTGGTGAAGTTGCGGACGAAGACTTCCGTGAAGTCCAGCCAACTGTTGATGCTGTAGGGCTTGAGGCTGTTGAGCCATGTGCGCGCCGTGCCTTGCAGCATGAGGGGGACGTACTTCACGGCGACGCGCCGATTGCCGTTGGCTATGCTGACAGCCGTGGAGCAGTCGATGAGCCAATCCTCCAGCTTCACTGAGCCGTTGTACTTGGGCGTGTCTCTGGGGAGCGAGAACCCTTTGGGGAAGGGCTCGTCGCGGATGCGGGGGCCAAAACATGGCGGGCCGACATCGTCTTCTTCTTGTAACGCCAAGGATCGAGCAAGGCGGTCGATCCGGTGGCGGGCGTCGTTCTCGCCGACTCCTTCTCGGCGGCCGAGTCGGTCACCAAGAGTCGGGTGCGTGATAGGCGGCGGGGTGAGACGTCTTTCTCTTCGAGGCGGGGGAGGAGGCAGATTTCCTTGGTGCTCCACCACTCGCGGGCGGCCTTCCGCGTCGCGCTCGATGGTGATGCGAGTCCGGCTGCGGCTAGCAGCCGGCTCCTTGTCTTTCTTCTGGCGGGCGCCGCTCGCAGTCGGCGAGCGGGACGTCGCGGCGTGCTCCCGGCATGGGGGATGACTATCAGCACGGGCGCCGGCTTCGTGCCGTTCTGCAGCCGCGTCGATCAGCTGCTGGATCCGTCTTGTCATGTAGGGGAGCTCATCGGCTCCCAGCCCATTGAGCTCTTCTGCGGCCGCCTGAGCGGCTCGCAGATTCTCGAGCGGGGTGGTGTAGACGGGGCGATCTGCCCCCAGCATGCTGGCGATGGCCGCGCCGCGCTTCTGGACGAAGCCGGCTCGGCTCGGGCCGCTAGGCGGCGGCATACCGAAGGCGGCGCGGTCGACTTCGCGCTGGTGGGCCTCGGTGAGGCGTCTCATGAAGGCTATCTTCTGGCCTTCGCGATGAGGGCGAGGCGGCGTGCCTCCAGGGTCTCGACGTCGGCATCGGCCGGGATGGGGACGGAGAGGTCGTGCATCGCCGCTTGCAGGGCGTCATGGGCGTTCTCGCCCGAGTTAGCGACGTGGCTAATGACCAACACTTCGGTGACAGCGCTGCTGCCACTGTCAGCTCGAGGGAGAGGGTCGTCGAAGACCACCACCTCGGAGGGGTAGGCATCGAGCGATGCCGTGTCGGAGTCGACGAGCATCGGGTCGGTGGAGCCGACCGACTCCAAGTCTGCGGCAGGCTCGCTGGAGACGTGAAGCTGGTCGAGGAGGCTGACGAGGCGGCTCTCGGGGTAGTCCGTGCCTACCTCAGACGCAGGCTCGTCGGAGATGCGAGTCTCGCCGAGGAGATCGGCGAGGCGGCTCGCTGCGCATGCGTCGTCGACGCCCTGCAGCGCGTCGAGGCAAACGCCATCGGGCGCAGTAGGCTGGCTGCGCTCGCGGGTGAGGAAGAGGGTTCCCATCCAGAACAGGTCTCCGGACGACGGTGCACCTGGCCCCACGGTGGGCGCCAAATGTCGGCTGGTAGGTGCGACATATGCCAACGGGTGGCTTATCATTGTGGGTGCCAATAAGACGTCACTGGTGCCTGGAAACGGGATGAGGCGAAGACATGCACGCCGGCGGATCTTACCTAGGTTCGGGGCTCTCCGAGGAGATAACACCCCTAGTCCTGCTCTGCGGGGTCTCCGCATGATCACTAGATCAGGAAAAGTAGCTACAATCGCTCCTAGATCTGTTGGGTTCAAGGGAGAAGAAGAACAAGGCTAGCTCTTGCTTCTCTCTCTCTATGGTGTGTGTGCTATGCTCAGAAGCCAACCCTTTGCATGGGTGCCCCGGGGGGTTTATATAGGCCTACCCCCCGGGGGTACAATTGTAATCCGGCTGGGCACTGGTCCCAGCCGTCAGTGTCTATGCTTGCCGGCTTCTCCGCCGGCTGTTGGGGCCCGTCGACTGGTGGGTCCCGCCGGCTGCCGGCCTCTTGGTCGACAGGCCGGCCCCACCGCCTAGGGTCTTGTCGGCGGCTGCTTACTGTAGCTTCGCCCCTGATGACGAGGGCTTCGTTGAGGTAAGCGTGGCTACAGTGGGCCGCCTCGAGGGCTCTCACTGTAGCCTTACCTCGTCTTGTCTCCTTAATGTGGCACATGCTTCGAGGGAGGGGGGTAGCCGGCTGCCGGGGGCCGGCTGCGCCCTTGGCCTACTGGGGGAGGCCGGGCCGCCTTCGCGCCTGTCTCTGGCTGAAGGGGCCCGCCGCTCGTGGGCCGTACTGGCGTCCGCCGTGGGTGACGTCGAGGCTAGCATGGCTACAGTGCCGAGCCGGACGGGAGATGGCCGTCCCGTACGGCGTCCTGTGGCCATGCCTGCCTCGGGCTTCGGGGGTAGTGGGCCGCACTGTGGTCACACCCCGTCTTGTCGCCGTTATGTGGCATAGCTTTGGTGGTTGCGGTCTTGGCCGGCTTCTTGGAGTCGGCGCTCTTCGAGGCCGGCATCCTTTACGGCCGGCTTCCTGGAGTCGGCCACCCCATGGTTATCCTCGGGGGGAGGTTGCTGAGGCTGGGTCGCCTTCCGTGAGTCGGCTTCAGAGGTAGCCGGCCAGGGAAGGTGGTCCAATGCTTGGACTGCTTGAAGGCCCAAAGGCCTGATAATTTTTTTGGAAGAGCCAGGGGCTGTCGGTTAGGCTACCCGTGGCCATTTACTCCGACAGTAGTCCCCCAAGCTGATTGGGCTTCGAGGTTGGGTAGGAGTTGAGAAGCTCGATCAGCTTCCTATCTTGACAAGTCGGCAGCTGGGAGCCGGCTTTGGTTAGACGCGCCGCCTTGATCAAAAATTCCGGAGTCGGAGGGCGGGAGCTCGCCAGTGCGTGCACCGGGCCGCGGGCTGGCCACTTGCCGTCTGCGAACCACGTGGCCTCTCTCGGCCAAAAAGCCTGCCAGCCCACGCGCGCGACGGGACGTCGCCGCAGGGCGATGGCCCGCCACGTCCACGCCCGGGCCCAGGCGTGGATTCTCTGCAGCCCGAAACCGCCCGCACGTCTCCTTGCGGCAGTTTCGGCACGCCTTTAGGGCGTAATAATCGCGAGGCATGGGCCGAGTGGGTGCAGTTAATCCCACGTCCCACCCCACGTCCGGCCTCCCCGGCTTCACCTCACGAGGCTATAAGTAGGGGGAGAGGGAGAGCGGCAGGCTCTCGCACGCTCCTCCCCCTTCCACCATCTTCTTTCTCTTGCCGTTTCTTGCAACAGCGCCTCGCCGCTGCGCTCTTCCACTACTCGTTCCTCCGCCACCGCGCTCGTTTTCACCATGCCTCCCGCCACGGAGCAATATGGCGGGGATTGGGACGGCTCCAACGTCCACGAAGATCACGTCGAATTCCTCTGCAAGACGCGGCGGCTACCCAGCGTGGACAAGGTGGAGGTCCGTCTCGCGCCGGCAAAGGAGCTTACGCCGGAGCCGCGGGAGGGCGAGCGGGTGGTCTTCCGCTCGCATTTCTTGCGCGGAATCGGCCTGCCCGTGAGCGCCTTCTTCCGCTCTTGGCTCGAGTTCTACCAGCTCCAGCCGCACCACCTCACCCCGAACACGATGGTGCTGCTGTCTGCCTTCGTCACCCTGTGCGAAGGCTACCTCGGCGTCCTCCCCACCCTCGAGCTCTGGGGGGAGTTCTTCCAGTCCAAGCTGGGCACGCGCTCGCGGGGCGTGCCGGCTCAGACTAGCGCCTTTATCGCGGGGCGGAGGGTGGCTGCCGACAACCCCTTCCCCATCATCACGCTGATCCAGTCGGTGAAGCTATGGCAAAAGTCGTATTTCTACGTCAGGAGCATCGCCCCGCAGGGCGACTACGTCAACCTGCCGGCTTACATAGCCGGCCCACCGGAGGGCAGGCGGCCCCAGTGGTCCTACCGGGCCGTGACTCTGACGCCGGCTGGATCCGCAGCCGTCGCCCGAGTGCGAGCGATGACCCAGTCGGAGGGCTTGACGGGGCCCGACCTCCTGGCTGCCTTCGTCATGCGCCGGGTACTTCCGCTCTAGAGCCGCCCTCATCTGATCTGTCAGATGAGCGGCCAGCTCGATCCGAGCCGGATGTGCACCAAGGACATGCCGCACGAGGAGGTTGCCTATATGGTGAACTACCTCGCGAACTGCAAACTCTCCGAAGAGTGGCAGTTCGGCAAGGAGCCATATAGCCGAGCCAATCCA
This sequence comes from Aegilops tauschii subsp. strangulata, assembly GCF_002575655.3. NCBI lineage: Eukaryota > Viridiplantae > Streptophyta > Magnoliopsida > Poales > Poaceae > Aegilops > Aegilops tauschii. The sequence goes on along the minus strand of NC_053038.3, from coordinate 44,831,942 downwards.
CCGCCCACGGTATGTTCTCCTTGTCTCTTCTTTTTCTCTTAGCTTTGTCGCCGAGTTCCTTTGGCCGACTCTGACTAGTCGGCTTGTCTTCGACAGAGTCCTCTTCTTCGGCCTGCCAGCGGGTCGGATGCGGAGCGCCGATTCGTCCCCGACCGGACGCAGCACGACCTGGAGGACCCCGACTTGGTGGCGGCCGCTATGGACGACAACACCGAGCCGGGTGGTGGACAAGCCGGCGGCGAAGCAGGCGGCTCCGGGCATGGAGTCACCTTCGACGACTGGCCGGACGACGATGAGGCCGAAGTCGTCCCGCGCCGCCGGCCGGCATCTGGACGCGGCGCGGGTTCCTCTGCTGCACCGCCTGCTCGGGGCGGCGGGCAAAAGCGTCGCACCGCCCAGGGTTTGTTCGGCAGTTGGACGAAGAAACCCAGGGGCGGGGCGGCGGCGACCAGGCAGGAGGAGGCGGCCGCGAAGGCGGCTCGCTTCCGCAAGACGGTGAAGCAACCACAGACGGTGTCGGCGTAAGTTCGAACTCTTTTGTATACTCTTTTTTCTTTCTTTTCTCTGGTGGTTCCTGAACCCTTGTCTTTTTCTCCAAACAACTAGAGCTCCATTGTCGCTTGAGCGGGCGGCTGCCGCCTCCGTCGCCGAGTCGCCGAGGGGGTCTGGGAGCACCACTCGCCGCGTGGACCCCCGTGCCGACCTTCAGGAGGCGACAGAACGGAACGCGCGGGAGGCGCGGGAGGAGCGGGAGGCGCGGGAGGCGGAGGCACGGAAGGCGGCCGCCGCCCAGGCGGCGCAGGAGGAGGAGGCGGCAAAGGCGCGCGCCGACGCCGCAGCCAAGGCCCAAGCGGAGGCTGCAGCTGCGGCGACGGCGGAGGGGGCCTTGTTGGTCACCCCACTGCGCGTTGCAGCGCCTGGGGCCCCGGAGCTCTCGCCAGGAGGAGCCGGCGGCGACCAGCCAGGGCTGGAGAGGGACGACGACGTCGTCGTCCTGGAGAGGGCGCCGGTGCCGACCCCGCCGACTGGGGCGGCTCAAGGCGGCCAGCCTGATCTGCCGCCTGCGCAGTCGGCGGGGGGCGAGCCGGCCGCGAGGACTGAGCTGGCGGTCCTGATGCCGCCGAGCCGGCGCGCGGGGAAGGCTGCGTCAGAGCCACAGAAGGCCGCGTCGGAGCCGCAACCGGCCGCGGGCTCCAGCTCGTCGGCCCAGGATGTGGAGGTGGCCAGCACTACCTCGGGGTGGACGCCGGGCGGAGGGATGGCCGTGATGAACGTCGCCGCGCAGGACGTCCGGACCCGGCTCCAGGCCCAGGCTACGGCGCTGAGGCAGTATACCGACGAGTTCCTTGCGACGCGGGCGGCCATCCGGGTTAGTCTTCTTATCTTGCTTCTTCTTGATCTTGATTTCTTCCGTGGGGGCGCGTTAGCGCACCCACTGGGTGTAGTCCCCGAGTTCCGAGTCGGCTGCTGAGCAGGCGGCTTGGAACTTCTTAGTGGATTTGGCTTTGCTATTCTTGTTTTTACTTCGATCTTCTGTCTATCTTGCAGGACTACCACAATCTTCGTGCGGCCGCCTTCAACTCCCAGGCTCGGGAGCTGACCCAGAAGACCGCCGACCTTACTGAGAGGCGGGGTACGTGCTTTGTTCTTTATCTCACGTGGGGGCGTGTCAGCGCACCCACTGGGTGTAGTCCCCGAGATTCGGGCCGACTGCTGAGCAGTCGGGTCGGATCTTCCTTGACGACTTCCTCTTACTGTTCCTTCTTTTTCTGCCGTCTCTGCAGCGGCCAACGCCGGTCTGAGGGCACAGCTGGGAGAGTCTCAGACTGCCCTTCATGCCAAGGATGCCGAGCTCGCCGCCTTGGTGCAGGAACGCGACCGCCTGGCCAAGAAGTTGGCCGACCAGGAGGAGGGCCACAAGGCGGCTCTGAAGGCGGTGCAGGACCGCGAAGCCACCCTCCAGGCCGAGTACGAGACGGAGGCGGCTGGCTGGGCTGAAGCAAGGCAAACTCTGATCACTGGCTATGGTCAGATCGAGGATCTGGTTGACGGTAAGCCACCTACTTCTTCGTCCTTTCTAGCCATCTGCCGCTTTTGGCTCGTTTTCTAACTTGGTGTTTTCTCTTCTTTCTTTTTTCTTTCTTGCGCAGAGTACTTCCCTGGCTATTCTACCGCCGCCAACCAGATCATCGAGGCCCGCCGCCAAGCGCGAAGGCAGGCTGGCTTCGAGATTTCGCCAACCGCCGGCCGTTCACTGGAGGAGCAGCTCTTGGCGATCCAGGCCCGTCTCCAGCCGGCTCACCGACTGCTCCGCCGTCTTCAGCGCGCCGGGGCGCAAGTACCGACCGCCCTCTGGCCCGGCCAAGTGGTTCCTTGCACCCCCAGTCGGACCGCCGACTGGCTGGAGGTGGCAGTCGGCCGCTTCGAAGCCTGGAAGGCGTCGACGGCTCGGTCCGGCGCCAGGCGGGCGCTAGAGTTCGTCAAGGCCTGGTATCCCGGCCTGAGCCTGGATCAGCTGGCTACCTGGCGGCAGCAAGCCGACACGGAGCTGGAGCCGGCGCGGTCGGCTATCATCCGGCGGGCTTCGGGGATCGTCGACTACACCGACACCAGCGTCTTCGCCCCTGAGGTAGATGACAACGGTGTCGCCCAGCCGGAGGAGTGGTTCGAGCTGAACCCGGCAAACGGTGAAGACTCGGCGGAGGAGATCGACTCAAGCGACGAGGGCGAAGAGGAGGAGGAGGGTGAGGACGCCGAGCCGGCTGGTGGAGCGGCCGACCAACCTCAGCCTGACCGCGCCTCCAGCACCACGTCACGCGCAAGTGCGTCGCCCGCCACTGGTGGTGACCAAGCCGAGACCCGCTAGGCGGCCACTCCTTCAGCCGGCGACGCCATCTCCACCAACCAGCTCGGCTCCCGCACCGCGCCCTAGTCTAGTCTGCCATCTTTTGTTTTCCTGTCTTGTCACTTTTGGAACAATATTCTGTTAAGTCTGCACAATTCCACCCACTGGGGGTGTATTCGAACTTATGTCCGTTGCCAGCCTGTTGGGGGCTTTATATGTATATATAACTTATGCATGCATTTGGCTTTTCCTCGTACTTTGCTTTTTATCCTTCTGCTGTTTCCTTTGCCGCCCTCCCTTGGTTGCCGCCTCCCCAGTCAGACAGTTGCTCTGCAATCTGTAGCTGGAGGAGTGCTTGGCCAATTGGGGGGGAGTACTCTAGCTTTACTGGACCAGAGCTAAGTGTTTAGGAAGCCGGCCAGCCGGCTGTTCTGACAGCCGGCAACCGTGGTTGGAGGCCGTCTTTTTGCTATATAAGTTCGTTGGTCCTTAGCCGTTTTTCGTGTGGGCATCCTTTCTGCCTTGCCTCTTGCTAGTCGGACAGTCGGTTCTTCGAGCTGCGACTTTCAGCAAGAGAGGACTCGGGAGCCGGCACACTACTTGTCTGACTTCAGGTAGAACTTTTAATATAGCTCAAGGCGGCCAGTCCCCGGGCCAACTAGTCGAACCCGGTGCCCAACAAGAAATCAAATGTAATAATACATTCATGGGTATGACACTCGTCATTCATGGATAAACAAAGGCAGTCCCCGAGTACTGTTCAGGGGGCCTGTTGGTTCGTACTTAATACAAAAGGGTAGCATGATACATACTGCTTTTAACTGTAAAATCTTCTCAGGAGGTTCGCGTTCCATGGTCGCTCCGAATCCTTGCCGGAGTCGTCTCTCTTGCGTGCTCTTGGTTTTTGCGCGTCGATCAGGTAGTAGGAGTCGTTGCCTAGTGCCTTGCTGATGACGAAGGGGCCTTCCCAAGGGGCCGAGAGCTTGTGCTGGCCGGCTGTTCGCTGGATCAGCCGGAGCACAAGGTCGCCCTCTTGGAAGGATCTTGGCTTGACCTTGCGGTTGTGGTAGCGTGTCACGACCGGTTTTTCAATAAAATAATTATTGAGAGACCAATCCCTTTTACGGACCAGTAAGGAAGAATTCCTTCTCACTGGTAGACAATATCTTGGTCACAGAAGAAAAATACCGGGAGTACTAAATATAATACAAGGTTGAGCGGAGACTGCCCAACAATTTATTACATGCACGCCGATAAAAGAAGACGGCGGATAGGGTGGCATACTACTAACTCACGATAATAACGGTGGTGGAAATATCACCGCGAAGCGAGTGATATGACTCCTGAAGACTACAGCTCTTCGAGCGTCGGAGTGAGGCTCGAGGAGACTTATTACGAGTGGCGGAAGCGTGTATAATACAAGTGACCAATATCCGGGATCGCACAGGACTGACTGGGACTCCTCTAGGCGTCGGACGCGCTATCAAACTCTTCATCCAAGAGATTGCCTTCGTCAACATCTGGCCAAATCAACAAGCCAGGTGAGTACTATGAAAGTACTCGCAAGACAGTTCGGACACAAGATATAACAAATGTAAACATGAAGCATATGAACAATTTATCCAGTGCGTTCAGACATAGAGATAATAAATACTGGGTGCCAAGCGAGGGTCTGAATGACGCCTCGAGCGGAAACTGCAGAATAGTAATACTGGTGCCAAACGAGGGTCTGAATGACTTCTCGAGAGGAAACTGCGAGAATAATAATGCTGGTGCCAAACGAGGGTCTGAATGACTCCTTGAGAGGAAACTGCGAGAATAATAATGCTGGTGCCAAACGAGTGTCTGAAAGACTCCTCGAGAGGAAAATGCAGAATAATAATGCCACAGTCGGGCGTCGGGGCGACACCACATAAAGGGCTTATAACAGAAAATAAAAGCAGTGCGTGCCACAATCGGACGTCTGAGCGACATCACATAAAGGGCTTATATTTAAAGTAGGAAACGTAAGACACGCCGCAGTCGGACGTCTGAGCGACGTCACATAAAGGGCTTATATTACAGTCCAATAATTTAATAGCTCGGGAACATAAATTATCACAAGTACGAGACGAATAAAAATTTAGTCCATCCACAGGAATAATAATTTAAACTGGATTTACCACTTGAGCTTGTTCACCGGGGACAAGTTTCCACGCGGATAGATATGGATATACTGATTACACTACTTGATCATGGATACGATGACTTGGAAGGAATTGACTCTGTAGAGTTTGTACTTAACCACAGCCAACAGATTTCAGTAGTCACGGGGACTAGTTCCGTCTACGGTGTTTTGGAAGAAACACGTCTAACCAGTACACACCCAATTCAACCTTCCGAAGCCAGGGATCACCCTCGGCAACGTTCAAGAAAAACCTTGAGACGGGGAGGCTACAACCTCGCGTAGCATGGGATCAAATTTCTATACGCGCGCTCTAAGGGGGTGCCCCCCTCTCGGTCCCAACCGGAAACACCCATGCCCCCTGACCGGATGACTGGCTTTAATCCTGGGCCAAGGTACCATCATCCCGGCCTCTCTGTTTGGTGTGTACACGGAAAGAGGTTACCAACTTACTAAACCACATCCTGGCAAATGAAACATGTGGTAGCACGGAAGGGAGAGAACGATAACGTGACTCCGTCCACGTTAACGTCGGAGAAAGTCGGATGACGCAAGGCTGGTATGCTACAATAGTACCACCTTGCTGCCCTTCATGTCACCACATGATTAGGCCATCTCTCATCAGAGATCATCGCAACTTTGGAACATGCTGGGAAAAGAACGATAACGTGACTCCGTCCACGTTAACGTCGGAGAAAGTCGGATGACGCAAGGCTGGTATGCTACAACAGTACCACCTTGCTGCCCTTCATGTCACCACATGATTAGGCCATCTCTCATCAGAGATCATCGCGACTTTGGAACATGCGGGTAGTTGCCTTACAAGCAACGAGGTATTTACCGACACTCATATGCCACGCACAAACTTTCAAGCAAACATGCAAAACACTTGTCATATCAAATGTTCAAACATGCTTGCCTGGTTCGGAGAAGTCGGAGTCTAGCTCGGCGAAGTTCGCGGCTCCGTCACCTCTTCCGGAACCTACGGCAATCACGAAAACGGGCACTAACGTGAAAACCAATGGGTGCATAGAAACTTCTCCAAATATTTTTCAAACAAATCCCATAAAAAACTAGACAAAATTTGAAGATTGTCAGAAAAAGAATCACTCAAAAATCCCTTTTTATTAAAAAGTTATAAAGGTTTCTATCCAGGGACTTATCTGTAATGAAACAGAAAAGTTCCAGGGTTTTAACTGAGAAAACAGAAAACGGTTCGATTGGAAATGCGCAAGCTCAAGAGAGAAAACGTATTTGCCTGAAGGCGCCAACAGAAAACGGTTCGCGAAAGAATAGAATAGAGGCTGACAAGCGGGGTCCACATGTCAGGTTTGAAAAGCTCGCCGGCGCCCGAAGACTGTGGTGGACGCCGGCGTCGAACCACGGCGAGTTAGGAGGATCGGAGGGTACCAAGAGCTTCAGCTTGTTCTTCCGCGTCGGTGGGTGGTGGAATCGACCAACGGGGAGCACCACGTCGACGGCGACACTATCTCCGGCGGACGGCGGTTCGGGTGATGGTGGGGAACTCCGGTGGAGGGCTGCAAACTACGAATTGAGGCGCGGGTCAGAAGGAGGGATGCATAGTGAAGCTACTGGCAAGAGAAGGGAGGCGGAGGTGCACACACGGGGGCAAATCGAGCCGGATCCCGTGGCGGGTCGCGGCGGCCGGAGTCGAGGAAGGAGACCTCCTTGGGGCTCTTCCAGTGGCTAGGCGTGCTCTAGGTGGAGTGCAGGGATGGTGGGTGCTCGAGTTGAAGCTCGGGGCCTCTATTTATAGGCGGATCGACGGGGTGGCCGTGAACGGAGAATCTCCGGCGAGCGATTACGGCGATGCAGCGGATTGGCAGGAGGTTTGAGTGGCCAGGCAGCATCAGTGGAGGTTACTGGTGTCATCCCACAGCTAAACGGAGTTGGTCTTGGCGTAATGGCGTCGGTCCACGGTGAGGTGACCGCACGGGCTCAACGGCGGCAGAGAGCGCGCTTCGCGCCCTGCGGTTCACGACGAGAGCGGCAGCGCGTTCGGGGGAGTGGAAGGCCACGCGGAGAGCTACTGTGGCTTGGGCGGCGCTGGGTGGCGCCGTCAGCGCCGTGCCTCCCGCTGGCGGCCGCAAAGCCGCCGCTGGCGTCGGTCATAGGGCGGCGCACCTTCTGCTGCTCGTCGCCGAGGTCCGCAAGGTGCCAGGCGTTCGTGCGGTGCAGGAACAAGGGGGAGGGGACGAGGAGCAAGGCGACATCGGGGCACTGTCGAGATCGACAACCATCTCTGAAGAAAACGACAGTAAGCCACTGAACTGTTCTCTGAATTAACTGAACTTGACAATGACCATGCACTGCAGGTGTTCGACAGAAAGATTTGGCTATGAGATAAATTTTTCTGGGGCTGTAACTTGGTGAGGTGACCACTCAATGCACCCAGAGGCTGCCTGATTTTACTTGGAATTTTTGGAGAAGGATTTGAATGAATTTCACCAAATTTGACAAATCTGGTCCAAACTTGCAGCAAGTGTAGTTTGAAAAATTTGAACTGAAGACCAGTGGATCTTCATGGATCTTGGTTGAGGGTTCAAAGGACTAGGGAGGAGAGTTGGTTTGGGGGCAAAAATCAAAACAGAAAGTAGAGTTCCTTTGTAAATCACCAATGGATAGAATAGAAGACAGAAATTTATTTGGATAAAATTTAAATGGAAAAATAACATAGGGGAGGTTCACCTTGCTGGATTAGATGCCAAACATGATCCAAAGATGAGGGGAGGGTTAGGAGAGAAGATTTGCACTAAGGCCATGGCAAGAAGGAAAAGTTGAAAGTGGCAAAGGATTATTCCAAAAGCCATAGTGCAATTTTCAAAGAGATTTCCAAGAGGCATTTTCCCAAGTGAAAAGTATTTTGTCTTGAGTCCAAATGAAAAGCAAGAACCTCCAAGACCAAAGACAGATCTTGGGTGAATAAAACTTTTGCCATAAAAAAATATTATTTGAAAGGGAGAGTTCTTTTGAAGAAAAATTTAAATCACCTCCCTCAAGTCAAATAAAATCTTTTGAAAAATCCAATTAAAAACTTGGGTGTCACAACACCTACCCCCTTAGGAAAAATCTCGTCCTCGAGATTTCTGCTGATCCTCAAATAGATATGGATACTCTGCCCGGAGAAAATCTTCCCTTTCCCATGTGGCTTCATCCTCAGTGTGGTTGCTCCACTGAACCCTGAAAAATCTTGTCGTTTTCTGACGGGTCCTCCGTTCAGACTCTTCTAAAATCTTTACTGGCCTTTCTCTGTAGGTGAGATCTGGCTGCATATGTCACAGCCCCAGATCAACCCTTGCTTGATTTTTCTTGCATCCATGCATCATGTTTAAATTCAAATGAAATTTGAATTGAGGAATTTTCAAAGCCTCAGAAACCTTTTAAAAATGATCAACATTAAAATCTTCTCAAAGAAGCCCAAGAAAATGTTCCTGTTAAACCTTGAAAAATATTGGCAAGAATGACATTCAAACCAATATTTTTGGAATCACAGAAATATTTATTTTGGGCCTTTTTGAATTAAATCAATGACATATTTGGGTTGGATTTATTTCTGTTACATAAGAAATAAAGTTCATATATTTTTGTGAGTTGCCTGTGACCTTGGACTAGTTTCTGAGCTCACATAACAAATTACAGAAAGTTTAGAAAATGATCTGATGTTTTAAATCAAGTCAAAACAAATAGCAGAAAAATTAGAAAAGAGAAATAAAAGTCGGAAGAGAGAGAGAACCTTACCTGGGCCTTACCTGCAGCCCAAGTGGCTAGGCCAGCCCACCTGGCCCATGCCAGTCACCACCTACCTTTGCCAGTAGGCAGAGGAGGGGACAGCGCACCGCCGCCGAGCACGCGCCCGCGCCACCTCCTGCTTCCCCGGCCCCTCCTGGCGACGCCACGACGACGCCCCGAAGCCCCTGTCTCCTCTCCCTCACTCGCTGCACTCTCTCCCCTCCCCTGTCCCTCTCGCGCGCACACACCCGAGCGGAGCTCGTCGACGCCGCTCGCCGTAGCCATGGCCACCGGCCACCCCTCGCCCCGCCGATGAGTCCACGAGCTCCGCCTCGACGCCTTGAAGCTCCCCCTCAACGCGAGCATCGCCGGACGCCCTGTCGCCTCGCCATCGACCCGTCGTCTCCGCGCACGGCCGTGCATCGCCGCCGCCAAATTCCGACGCCGTTCGTGCCTCCCCGAGCTCGCCGAGAACCTCTTCGTGACCGCGGTGAGCCCCCGGTCATTTCCCCCTAACCCTGTCCCCGTTTGGTTGCCGTAGCACCATACCCCACGAGCACCGAAGCTCGCCGCCGCCATTGCCAACGAGCTCCGTGCTCCTGAGCTCGGCCACTCGCCCGAGCATCACCAGCGTGCTTGCCGCGCTCCTGTGAACCTGAAGCACCCGGCCGTTCGCCCCGCCGTGCCCCACAGCCCCGTTCCCAACCTCGCCCGAACTCCGGCGGCCGCAAAGAGCCCACCGTCGTCAACTCCATCCACCCCAGACCCTCCCGCGTGTTCCATTGGATGGGCGCGAGCGCTAGCTACCCATAGCACCCATCCGCGCGTCGAATGGACGCCGGAGCCGCGATTCCGGCGTGCCTCCGCCGTGGCCAGAGGTCACCGGCGGCTAAGCGCCGGCCTAACCCCGATTAGGCTAGTGCTAATGATGCCCTGTGCAATTGACATGCGGGCCCCACTGTATAATTAACCAGCTAACAAAAATAGATTAAATTAATCTAAGTCCAGTGGCCCACGTGTCAGTTTGACTACGCTGATGTGGCCGTTGACCTGGCCCCACTGGTCAGCCACTGTTCCTGCCCTGTCACACTGACGTGTGGACCCCACTGGTCAGGTTTGACCTGACCGGGTTAGTTGACCTGCTGACGTCACACTGACGTCAGGCTGACGCAGTAAAGCATTATCTGGATTTAAGTTTATTCAGAAAATTCCAGAAAATAGTATAGACTTCTAAAATTCATAGAAAATCAACCGTAGCTCAGAATGAAATAATTTATATATGAAAAATTATCAAAAAAAATCCAAAGAATCTGTTTATGGCATCCTCATGCATGTTTGAACAACTTACAGCCACTGTATATGACAATTTGAATAAATGGCATTTGAAATGTCTTATATGGAGTTTGAATTTGAACCTAAGGTTCAAACCAACTCCATTTAATATGTTGCTAGCTGCATTAGCTCAAAACACATTCATATTGCCATGTCATAATCATGCATCATAATTGTTGCATTGCATTGATTGTGTTCTTCCTTGTTTGCCGGTGATTGTCCCCTCTCGATAAGCCGTGATTCCGACGATGAGTTCGATGACACCGATGAAGAACTATAATATCTTCAGAAGTGCCAGACAAGCAAAACCCCCCTTGTTCATTCCGATACAATCCCATTCTCTCGCTCCTGCTCTCTTCTACTGCATTAGGACAACATCGATTCAACTGTTACATGTTGCGGTAGTTGAACCCCTTTTCCTCTGCATGACCTGTCATTGCCACAGTAAATAGATGAAACCCACTAGCATGAGTAGGAGTTGTTTGAGCCCTGATGTGCCTGCTCATTCATGCTTGTTTGTCATGCCTGCTACTGCTTAGAGTTGAGTCGGGTCTGATTCGTCGGGGATGAATTGGAATGGTGATGAACATGTCCTACTGTGTGTGAGCTAAGTGTGTGAACACGATTTGGTAAAGGTAGCGGTGAGAGGCCATGTAGGAGTACATGGTGGGTTGTCTCATTGTAGCCGTCCTCAGGAACTGAGTTCTGTGTTTGTGATCCATGATACAGTTACTACCACGCATTGGGCCCGAAACCAATGGACCCTCTCGGCTTCTTAATCACCCTTGTCCTCTGTCCAGGAGTTGCAAGTAGTTTCTGGTGTTTGTAGTATGCTGGAGGCCGTGGACAGCGCTGACCGAGGGGTGGGCTGTGATGCGGTAGGCACGTGGCACGGTGTACCGGGCGCCCGTTTGGTGTCTCGGGAACCCTGCACACATCGTTCGGGGCCGTATGTGGAAACCTCGGCCGGACTCCCTGCGGATGGAACCTGAATAGGCGATAAACCTAGACTAGAGACTTGAGTGTTTAGGTAGGCTGTGGCCGACACCCTTGCTGGGCCTCCGCTTGAAGGTTGCCGAGTACATGTCGTGTAAACGGCGGTAAGTGGTGAGAGCGTGTGTGTCGAAGTACACCCCTGCAGGGTTAACATCATCTATTCGAATAGCCGTGTCCGCAGAAATGGACTTCTGGGTTGCCTATAACAGTTCATAGACAAGTGAAAGTGGATACTCTAAAATGCGCAAGATAAGCGTGAGTGCTATGGATGGCGTTCTCGTAGGGAGACGGGAGCGGATCCATAGCGGTGTATTGATATGGTGAATATGTGGACTCGTGTGCGCCACCCCAAAAGAGTTGCTTGCAGTCGTAGTTCAGGTTAGCCACCGAGTCAAAGCTTGCTTGCTGCAGTTAAACTCCACCACCCCCTTTTGGTACCGATGCATATGTAGATAGTTCTGATGTAAGTCTTGCTGGGTACATTTGTACTCACGTTTGCTTATTTTATGTTTTGCAGAGAGACGTCAGTCTCGCTAGTAGTTCCGTGTGGACTTCGACGTTTAGCTTGATACCTCAGCTACAATCTTGTGCCCTCGGCAGGATCTGGTAGATAGTCAGGCTTCTCAGCCTTTTTCATTTGTAGATGTCTGTACTCAGACATGTTAAGCTTCCGCATGTGCTTTGACTTGTATGCTCTGAATGTTGGGTCATGAGACCCATGTTTGTAATATCTGGCTCTTCGGAGCCTAATGAATAAATACTCTGAGTCGTAGAGTCTTGTTGTGATGCCATGTTGTATTTGCACATATCGAGCATATTGTGTGTATGATTGAAATGCTTGGTATGTGTGGGATCCGACAACCTAGTTGTTTATCCTTGGTAGCCTCTCCTATGGGGAAATGTAGTCTTGTGCTCCCATGAGCCATAGTAGACCGCTACAGCCCGGTTCACCGGAGTCCTGCTAGCCCAGCACTACTGCTCCGGAACACTTGACTGGCCGGCATGTGTTTCATATCGTTCCTGTGTCTGTCCCTTCGGGGAAATGTCACGCGGTGACATCCGGAGTCCTGCCTAGCCTGCTACAGCCCGGGTTCCCAGAGTCCTGTTAGCCCAGTGCTACAGCCCGGATTCGCACGCTGCTGACCGACACGTTCGATGTTGATTCAGGTATGCCTGTCCCCATACGTTAGTGCCGCTTTGGGTTCACGACTAGCCATGTCGGCCCGGGTTCTCTGTCATATGGATGCTAGCGACATTGTCATATACGTGAGCCAAAAGGCGCAAACGGTCCTAGGCCATGGTAAGGCGACACCCGTGGGGGTACCGTGCGTGAGGCCGCAAAGTGATATGAGGTGTTACAGGCTAGATCGGTGTGACTTGGAATCGGGGTCCCGACAGCATATCAATGTTCTCATGAGGTACATGCTTCTCCGGGTTACTTACACATTTCCTCAACTGTGAGACGTGGAATACGTCATGGACGTCTGACAGCTCCTTGGGTAGGTCTAGTTGGTAGGCTACCGTGCCTCTTCGTGCCTTTACACAAAATGGTCCAATAAATCTTGGGGCTAGCTTCCCCTTAATTTTGAACCGTTGCACACTTCTCATAGGAGATACTCGGAGGTATACGGAATCACCGGGTTCAAAGCTGACCTCACGATGCTTCTGATCATAGTAGCTCTTTTGTCGGCTCTATGCTGTCTTAAGTCTGTCCCTGATTTGTTTAACTTTCTCCTCGGCCTCTTTAAGCATGTCTGGGCCGAAGATACGGCTGTCACCTGTTTCTGACCAATTCAGTGGGGTACGACACCTCCGTCCGTACAATGCTTCAAAAGGTGCCATTTGCAAGCTGGCTTGGTAACTGTTGTTGTAAGCGAATTCGGCATACGGCAAACTCTCTTCCCAACTGGATCCATAGGTGAGCACACAGGCTCTTAGCATATCCTCTAGGATTTGGTTTACACGTTCCGTTTGTCCATCAGTCTGAGGGTGGTATGCTGTACTGAAAGCTAGTTGCGTGCTCAGGGCTTGTTGTAGGTCATCCCAAAATTTGGAGACGAATTGGGTGCCTCGGTCTGATATTATAGTCTTTGGGACTCCGTGCAAGCAAACTATACGGGAGAGATAAAGTTTGGCCAGTCTTTGTGTGGAGTAGGTAGTCTTCACGGGAATGAAATGAGCAACCTTGGTTAGTCGGTCTGTGATGACCCATATGGCGTCATTCCCACGTTGTGATCGGGGTAGTCCGACGATGAAATCCATTCCTATTTCATCCCATTTCCACTCCGGTATCCTGTTTGGCTGGAGTAGCCCTGCTGGCTTTTGATGCTCGGCCTTGATGCGCTGACATGAATCGCAACAAGCAATAAATGTGGCTATATCTCTTTTCATACCGTGCCACCAAAATCTTTCCTGAATGTCCTTGTACATTTTGGTTCCTCCAGGATGGATCGAGTATGGAGCGGTGTGGCTTTCGGTTAAGATTTTTTGCTTGAGTTCCTCAATGTTTGGTACGCAAAGTCTGTCTCCGTACCATAGTGTCCCTTCACTGTCGGTGACGAACTCTGAAGCCTTACCAAGGTTCATTTTCTTCTTTATGCCTTCGATGCTGGGATGTCCCTGTTGAGCCTTCTTAATTTGCTCCACCAGGGTAGGTTGTATCTCCAGGTTTGATATGGTACCCTCGGAGACTAACATCATGTTGAGCCTAGTGAACTCTTGCTGAAACTCAGGCCTCAAGTTTTGCGGACCGTCATTGTCCGGGCTGGGGTTTCGACTGAGGGCATCTGCCACTACATTTGCTTTCCCTGGATGGTAGTGAATGCCAACATCATAGTCCTTGACCAATTCCAACCAGCGTCGTTGGCGTAAATTCAGCTCTGGATGTGTGAAAATATATTTGAGGCTCTTATGGTCCGTATATATTTCACAGCGATTTCCCAACAGAAAGTGCCTCCACTCCTTGAGTGCATGAATAACTGCTGCTAGCTCCAAGTCATGTGTTGGGTAATTTTCCTCATGTTTTCGCAGTTGCCGTGAGGCATATGCGACTACTTTGCCATCCTGCATTAGTACACATCCAAGACCTTTTCGGGACGCGTCACAATACACTTCAAAGCTCTTGTGTATGTCTGGCACAGTTAAGACCGGTGCGGTTGTCAGCTTCTTCTTGAGTTCTTGGAAGCTTGTCTCGCATGCTTCCGTCCATACAAATTTCTTGTCCTTCTTGAGCAACTGTGTTATAGGTTTTGCACAGTGGAGAATCCTTCAATAAATCTTCTGTAATATCCGGCCATTCCTAGGAAACTCCGCACATCAGTAACGTTGGCGGGTGGCTTCCAGTCCAGTATGGCCTTGACTTTTTCTGGGTCTACGGCCACGCCTTCTTGGTTCAGTATATGGCCTAAGAAACCAACTTGTCTTAGCCAAAATTCGCACTTGCTAAATTTGGCGTACAACTGATGTTTCCTCAATTCTCCCAAAACAATTCTGAGGTGCTCAGCATGCTCTTCTGGTGTCCTTGAGTAAACCAGAATATCGTCAATGAATACCACCACAAATTTGTCCATGAATTTCATGAACACTTTGTTCATGAGGTGGACGAAATATGCGGGGGCGTTCGTTAGTCCAAAAGGCATCACTGTAAACTCGTATAACCCATATCTGGAAGTGAATGTTGTCTTGGGGATATCTTCTGTCCGTACTTTCAATTGGTGATATCCCGATCTCAAATCAATCTTTGAGAATACCTTGGCTTGTGCGAGCTGGTCAAACAAATCATTTATCCGTGGCATCGGATATTTGTTTTTGATGGTGACCATATTGAGGGCTCGATAGTCTATACACAGTCTCAGTGTCCCATCCTTTTTCTTTGCGAACAACACAGGCGAACCCCAAGGTGAGGAGCTGGCTCGAATAAATCCATTGTCCAATAATTCTTTTATCTGCTTCTTCAACTCCACCAATTCTGAGGGTGCCATTCTATATGGCTTCTTATAGATGGGAGCGGTGCCAGGTTCTAGTTCAATGCTGAATTCTATCTCTCGGTCTGGTGGCATGCCTGGTAGTTCTTCAGGGAATACATCAGGAAACTCGCATACCACTGGAACTTTTCTCAGTTCTGCAATGTCCATTTTGTTCAGTTTTGGTTGCTGTGACCGCGGCCTTTCTTGAGCGGAAACTCTTATTGTCTTGCCGTGATGGTGAGTGAGAATCACTGTCCGATTGAAACAGCCGATGAATCCTTTGTTGGTGGTCAACCAGTCCATCCCTAAAATGACATCCAGTCCCTTACTCTCTAACACGATGAGATTCGCGTAGAATTGTAGTCCTTCGAACTCAATGACCACTCCTTGGCAGTAACCCTGAGCGATTTGCTTATTTCCGGGGGACTTGATGATCATAGATTTTTCCAAGGGAAGTATCGGAAAACCATGTTGCAAAACAAAACTCTTCGAAACGAACGAATGGGAAGCTCCAGAATCAAACAAAACCGTGGCAGGTACTGTGTTGACAGGGAACGTACCGAGCACGATGTCTGGGGCATTCTGCGCCTCTTCCCTGGTCACATGGTTCAGGTGACCCTTCCTGTGGTTGTTGTTGGGGTTGAAATTGTTGCGCTTGGGGGCTGGATTGTTTCCACCATTGTTTGGCTTGGGTGCCGGGTTCTTTGGCTTTGGGCACTGTTTAGCATAATGCCCTTCTTGACCACAAGCATAGCAGGTGACCCCTGGACGGTACGTGTACTCCTTGTCCCTGGCATGAAACTGTCTGACGGGCTTTGGATCAGTAGTCGTGGATCTCCTTGCGTCTGTCCTTGGGACCTCAGTCTTGCCTCGGTTGTAGCGAGCAAGAGTCGTCTTGTCCCTCTTTCGTTTACGGATATCTTCCAAGCTACGACGCTCATTTTCCAAGGTGATGGCCTTGTCCACCAGAGTCTTGAAATCCGGAAAGGTGTGCACAATCAGTTGGCATCTTAGTGCTGGTGCCAGGCCGTCCAGGAATTTTTCCATCTTCTTGCTTTCTGTCATGTGCTCGTCGTAGGCATAACGAGACAGCTGGGTAAACTGACCATTGTATTCTATTACTAACATGCCTCTCTGCTTCAGGTCATCGAACTCTCTCTTCTTGATCTTTAGGATGCTCCTGGGGATGTGTGCCCCACGGAAGCCTTCCTTGAACTCTTCCCAGGTGATGTTGTGTTCACTGGGATGCATGTGTAGGAAGTTCTCCCACCATGCTGCAGCTGCTCCAGTAAGGTAGTGTGGTGCATAAAGTACCTTCTCATGATCTGAGCACTGAGCAATAATCAGTTTCCTTTCAATGTCACGAAGCCAATCATCGGCTTCCAGCGGCCTATCGGTGTGAGCAAAAGTTGAGGGGCGAGTCTTCTGTAATTCGGATAACTTGGAATGTGGTTGATAGGGTTCACGGTGGTTTCCCATATTGATGACATGATTCATCATCTCTTGGTGCTGTTGCTGACTTTGCTCGAAGAGACGGCATACTTGAGACAGGGCTGCTTTGCTGTCGAGTTGACTGGACTGACCCTGAGTGAAATTGTTGCTAGTCTGTGTCCCGTAAACCTCTTCTGGCTAATTGGGCATGGAGCGAGTCCATGGGCGAGACATTTTTCCAGTCTGGGGTATTATTGTGCAAAACCCATGAGAAAACTGTGCAGTACAAGGAAAATCTTGCAAAGGCAACAAATTTAAAAGATCTCAAGGTTTTCAAGAAAACATAAGCGATTTTACATGGAGAAGAATTGCTTAGCAACTATCTTACATGCGAAAAGCAAACACACGATACAGCACTCAGGATGCGCGTACACATCCTGACATGTTATTAAGACTAGTGTACTACTCCGGAAGGCAGCAAACACACCAATACAAACTAGCGTACAGATAAAACAGCACATCATACAAGCAGACATAACACGTGGCTACTCGGTGTTCTCAGTCGGAGATGGTGAAGATCTCCTTCCCCTTGCCGATGGCAAGACTCAGCGGTCTAGGAGAATCAACCTCCACCTCCTCTCTAGCTGGCTCCTGGCGTGCAACGCTGCGCTGCGGTGATGGTGCGGGGGCGACTGGTGGTAGAGCGGGTGCGGCAGGCGGTGCGGCTCTGATTGGAGTAGGAGCGATGACTCGGTCGAACTCCTCAGTGGTAGGCAGACGGCGAGCAGTGGCCAAAACGGCCGGTGCATACGATGCTGAAGACGAGACGAATGTCAGAGGCAGTGCCGTGTGGAGAAGCTCCTTCCTGCTGGCAGGACCGCCCCGGACTAAGTCCATGCGGGCAGCCACAAGATCGTCTACGAGGTTGTCGAAAGACTCCTCTAGGGCCTTGAGATACTCCACAACCATCTCGATGGCTTCATCTCGTTCTCCCCGATGGCAGGCGAACGCATAGTGGCTGGTGTATGGCACATGGCATGGGAGGTAGCGGTAGCGACGAGTCTTCATCGTAGGAAGGATGTCCCGAAGGCGAGCTATCGCCTCACGGGCAGCCATCTGCATGGCATGCCTCTCCATAGGCATGGCCCTTCCCACAAAACGGAAGTGGCGAGCTGCAGAACGTCCTCCCTTGAATTGCACCACAGCTTGGTGCATAGACACGTCGTCACTGAGCTTGTGCTGATAGAGCGTGAACTCCGGGCGAGCTCCTGGCCCGATCGCGAGCTTGGTGATGGAGACGAGGAGCTTGACAAACCCCTCGGGCACGTTCGTGAACACTCGATTCTCACAGCTGCTGCCAGCCATCTACAAAAGTAGGCAAAAATTCTGAGTAGTCATGTCATAAATTTATGATGACCAAAAGAAAATAGCTACAATTGCAAAAAGCTAAAAAAGCACAAAAGACGCTAATAACCGATTAGCGATCGCACCTAGTGGCTTCCTACAGTCAGCCTGGCTCTGATACCAAGCTTGTCACGACCGGTTTTTCAATAAAATAATTATTGAGAGACCAATCCCTTTTACGGACCAGTAAGGAAGAATTCCTTCTCACTGGTAGACAATATCTTGGTCACAGAAGAAAAATACCGGGAGTACTAAATATAATACAAGGTTGAGCGGAGACTGCCCAACAATTTATTACATGCACGCCGATAAAACAAGACGGCGGATAGGGTGGCATACTACTAACTCACGATAATAACGGTGGTGGAAATATCACCGCGAAGTGAGTGATATGACTCCTGAAGACTACAGCTCTTCGAGCGTCGGAGTGAGGCTCGAGGAGACTTATTACGGGTGGCGGAAGCGTGTATAATACAAGTGACCAATATCCGGGATCGCGCAGGACTGACTGGGACTCCTCTAGGCGTCGGACGCGCTATCAAACTCTTCATCAAGAGATTGCCTTCGTCAACATCTGGCCAAATCAACAAGCCAGGTGAGTACTATGAAAGTACTCGCAAGACAGTTCGGACACAAGATATAACAAATGTAAACATGAAGCATATGAACAATTTATCCAGTGCGTTCAGACATAGAGATAATAAATACTGGGTGCCAAGCGAGGGTCTGAATGACGCCTCGAGCGGAAACTGCAGAATAGTAATACTGGTGCCAAACGAGGGTCTGAATGACTTCTCGAGAGGAAACTGCGAGAATAATAATGCTGGTGCCAAACAAGGGTCTGAATGACTCCTTGAGAGGAAACTGCGAGAATAATAATGCTGGTGCCAAACGAGTGTCTGAAAGACTCCTCGAGAGGAAAATGCAGAATAATAATGCCACAGTCGGGCGTCGGGGCGACACCACATAAAGGGCTTATAACAGAAAATAAAAGCAGTGCGTGCCACAATCGGACGTCTGAGCGACATCACATAAAGGGCTTATATTTAAAGTAGGAAACGTAAGACACGCCGCAGTCGGACGTCTGAGCGACGTCACATAAAGGGCTTATATTACAGTCCAATAATTTAATAGCTCGGGAACATAAATTATCACAAGTACGAGACGAATAAAAATTTAGTCCATCCACAGGAATAATAATTTAAAATGGATTTACCACTTGAGCTTGTTCACCGGGGACAAGTTTCCACGCGGATAGATATGGATATACTGATTACACTACTTGATCATGGATACGATGACTTGGAAGGAATTGACTCTGTAGAGTTTGTACTTAACCACAGCCAACGGATTTCAGTAGTCACGGGGACTAGTTCCGTCTACGGTGTTTTGGAAGAAACACGTCTAACCAGTACACACCCAATTCAACCTTCCGAAGCCAGGGATCACCCTCGGCAACGTTCAAGAAAAACCTTGAGACGGGGAGGCTACAACCTCGCGTAGCATGGGATCAAATTTCTATACGCGCGCTCTAAGGGGGTGCCCCCCTCTCGGTCCCAACCGGAAACACCCATGCCCCCTGACCGGATGACTGGCTTTAATCCTGGGCCAAGGTACCATCATCCCAGCCTCTCTGTTTTGTGTGTATACGGAAAGAGGTTACCAACTTACTAAACCGCATCCTGGCAAATGAAACATGTGGTAGCACGGAAGGGAGAGAACGATAACGTGACTCCGTCCACGTTAACGTCGGAGAAAGTCGGATGACGCAAGGCTGGTATGCTACAACAGTACCACCTTGCTGCCCTTCATGTCACCACATGATTAGGCCATCTCTCATCAGAGATCATCGCAACTTTGGAACATGCTGGGAAAAGAACGATAACGTGACTCCGTCCACGTTAACGTCGGAGAAAGTCGGATGACACAAGGCTGGTATGCTACAACAGTACCACCTTGCTGCCCTTCATGTCACCACATGATTAGGCCATCTCTCATCAGAGATCATCGCGACTTTGGAACATGCGGGTAGTTGCCTTACAAGCAACGAGGTATTTACCGACACTCATATGCCACGCACAAACTTTCAAGCAAACATGCAAAACACTTATCATATCAAATGTTCAAACATGCTTGCCTGGTTCGGAGAAGTCAGAGTCTAGCTCGGCGAAGTTCGCGGCTCCGTCACCTCTTCCGAAACCTACGGCAATCACGAAAACGGGCACTAACGTGAAAACCAATGGGTGCACAGAAACTTCTCCAAATATTTTTCAAATAAATCCCATAAAAAACTAGACAAAATTTGAAGATTGTCAGAAAAAGAATCACTCAAAAATCCCTTTTTATTAAAAAGTTATAAAGGTTTCTGTCCAGGGACTTATCTGTAATGAAACAGAAAAGTTCCAGGGTTTTAACTGAGAAAACAGAAAACGGTTCGATTGGAAATGCGCAAGCTCAAGAGAGAAAACGTATTTGCCCGAAGGCGCCAACAGAAAACGGTTCGCGAAAGAATAGAATAGAGGCTGACAAGCGGGGTCCACATGTCAGGTTTGAAAAGCTCGCCGGCGCCCGAAGACTGCGGTGGACGCCGGCGTCGAACCACGGCGAGTTAGGAGGATCGGAGGGTACCAAGAGCTTCAGCTTGTTCTTCCGTGTCGGTGGGTGGTGGAATCGACCAACGGGGAGCACCACGTCGACGGCGACACTATCTCCGGCGGACGGCGGTTCGGGTGATGGTGGGGAACTCCGGTGGAGGGCTGCAAACTACGAATTGAGGCGCGGGTCAGAAGGAGGGATGCATAGTGAAGGTACTGGCAAGAGAAGGGAGGCGGAGGTGCACACACGGGGGCGAATTGAGCCGGATCCCGTGGCGGGTCGCGGCGGCCGGAGTCGAGGAAGGAGACCTCCTCGGGGCTCTTCCAGTGGCTAGGCGTGCTCTAGGTGGAGTGCAGGGATGGTGGGTGCTCGAGTTGAAGCTCGGGGCCTCTATTTATAGGCGGATCGACGGGGTGGCCGTGAACGGAGAATCTTCAGCGAGCGATTACGGCGATGCAGTGGATTGGCAGGAGGTTTGAGTGGCCAGGCAGCATCAGTGGAGGTTACTGGTGTCATCCCACAGCTAAACGGAGTTGGTCTTGGCGTAATGGCGTCGGTCCACGGTGAGGTGACCGCACGGGCTCAACGGCGGCAGAGAGCGCGCTCCGCGCCCTGCGGTTCACGACGAGAGCGGCAGCGTGTTCGGGGGAGTGGAAGGCCACGCGGAGAGCTACGGTGGCTTGGGCGGCTGGGTGGCGCCGTCAGCGCCGTGCCTCCCGCTGGCGGCCGCAAAGCCGCCGCTGGCGTCGGTCACAGGGCGGCGCACCTTCTGCTGCTCGTCGCCGACGTCCGCAAGGTGCCAGGCGTTCGTGCGGTGCAGGAACAAGGGGGAGGGGACGAGGATCAAGGCGACATCGGGGCACTGTCGAGATCGACAACCATCTCTGAAGAAAACGACAGTAAGCCACTGAACTGTTCTCTGAATTAACTGAACTTGACAATGACCATGCACTGCAGGTGTTCGACAGAAAGATTTGGCTATGAGATAAATTTTTCTGGGGCTGTAACTTGGTGAGGTGACCACTCAATGCACCCAGAGGCTGCCTGATTTTACTTGGAATTTTTGGAGAAGGATTTGAATGAATTTCACCAAATTTGACAAATCTGGTCCAAACTTGCAGCAAGTGTAGTTTGAAAAATTTGAACTGAAGACCAGTGGATCTTCATGGATCTTGGTTGAGGGTTCAAAGGACTAGGGAGGAGAGTTGGTTTGGGGGCAAAAATCAAAACAGAAAGTAGAGTTCCTTTGTAAATCACCAATGGATAGAATAGAAGACAGAAATTTATTTGGATAAAATTTAAATGGAAAAATAACATAGGGGAGGTTCAACTTGATGGATTAGATGCCAAACATGATCCAAAGATGAGGGGAGGGTTAGGAGAGAAGATTTGCACTAAGGCCATGGCAAGAAGGAAAAGTTGAAAGTGGCAAAGGATTATTCCAAAAGCCATAGTGCAATTTTCAAAGAGATTTCCAAGAGGCATTTTCCCAAGTGAAAAGTATTTTGTCTTGAGTCCAAATGAAAAGCAAGAACCTCCAAGACCAAAGACAGATCTTGGGTGAATAAAACTTTTGCCATAAAAAAATATTATTTGAAAGGGAGAGTTCTTTTGAAGAAAAATTTAAATCACCTCCCTCAAGTCAAATAAAATCTTTTGAAAAATCCAATTAAAAACTTGGGTGTCACATAGCGGCGCAGCCCTTGCTGGTAGATGGCGGACTGGCTGAGTGCTAACAGCCGGCCTTCCTCCAGTAGGTCGACGCCGTCTTCTCTTGCTTCCTTGGCCTCCTCCTCCGTGTACATGGTGATCCGAGGCGAGTCGAACTCGATGTCTGTTGGGATGACAGCCTCGGCACCATACACGAGGAAGAATGGAGTAAAGCCGGTTGACTTGTTGGGTGTAGTGCGCAGACTCTAGAGGACAGCCGGCAGCTCATCGAGCCAGCAGCCGGCCGATCGCTCTAGTGGTACAACCAGTCGGGGCTTGATGCCAGAGAGGATGAGTCCATTTGCTCGCTCGACCTGGCCGTTTGACTGCGGGTGGGCAACGGACGCTAAGTCCAGTCGGATGCCCTGCGTCGCGCAGAAATGTGCCAGTGCTCCTTTGGCGAAGTTCGTGCCGTTGTCGATGATGATGCTGTGCGGCACGCCGTACCGATTAGTGATGTCAGTGATGAATGTCACGGCAGTCGGCCCGTTCAGCTTCTTGATCGGCTTTGCTTCGATCCACTTTGTGAACTTGTCCACAGCGACAAGTAGATGCGTCAAGCCGCTGTGGGCTGTCTTGAAAGGGCCCACCATGTCCAGTCCCCAGACGGCAAAAGGCCAGGTGAGGGGAATGGTCTTGAGTGCAGAAGCCGGCAGGTGTAGCTTGGAACTAAAAACTTGGCATCCTCTGCAGCTCTTGACTATCTCTTTAGCATCTTCCAAGGCAGTCGGCCAAAAGAAACCATGGTGGAAAGCCTTTGCCACCAGTGACCTTGAGGCTGCGTGGTGGCCGCATTCGCCTTGGTGGATATCCTTGAGGATTGCCACTCCTTTTTCTGGCTCGACACAACGCTGGAAGACTCCAGTGACGCTGCGCTTCACAAGCTCTCTATTGATTATTGCATATGCTGCGGCTCGTCGTTGCACTAGTCTTGCTGAGATCTCATCAGCCGGCAGCTCTCTGCTGACTAGGAACTTGAGGTGGGCTGGGCCCATGATGGAGCCGTGACTTCTTCTTCTGTTAGTGTAGCCACCATGACTCGGGTGGGTGGGTTGGGTGGCGTGGAATTGGAGTCAGCCACCACTTCTTGTGTCGTTGCAGTCCCCGGGCCGACTGCTGCAGTCCCCGGATCGGGTTTTGAAGTCCCCGTGCCGCCTGCGGGGTTCCTCCAGTCGGATCCGGCTGCATCTAGCGCAGGCGGTACGTAGATAGAGTCCAACTCTGGAGACATATTCATGGACGGCTTGAGGAGGCGCTGGAGAGAGACGCCAGTCGGTATGGCTTGTCGGGTGGAGCCGATCCGTGCTAGGGCATCTGCTTGGTCGTTGTCGGCCCTTGGCATGTGAAGGAACTCGCACCCTTCGAAGTATCCGCTGATCTGCTGGACGAGGAATCGATAGCTCGCCATGTTCACGTCCTTGGCGTCCCAGTCGCCAGACGACTGCTGGACCACCAGGTCTGAGTCGCCGTAACACAGGATCCGACGTATGCCGAGCTCTTTGGCTAGCCGGAGCCCCTATACAAGCGCCTCGTACTCGGCCACGTTGTTGGAGGCGGCGAAGTGGATCTGCAGTGTGTACTTGAGCTTGTCGCCTTTGGGAGAGGTGAGGACGATGCCGGCTCCCAAGCCGGTGCGCATCTTGGACCCGTCAAAGTGCATCCACCAATGGGTAGAGTCGGGAGCCGGCGGTAGGTACTGGGTCTCGGCCCAGTCGACGAGGAAGTCGGCCAGTGCTTGGGACTTGATGGCGGTGCGGGGTTGGTAGAAGATCGTGTACGGCGCCAGTGCAATGGCCCATTTAGCCACCCAGCCGGATGCATCCCGGCTGCCTATGATTTCGGCGAGCGGGGCGGTGCACACGACCATGATGGGATGCTCTTGGAAGTAGGGCTTCAGTTTCTTGGCGGCGAAGTATACCCCATAGCACATCTTCTGGTAGTGCGGGTAGTTCTGCTTTGAGCTGGATAGCACTTCGCTTAGATAGTACACCGGCCTCTGGACTAGCTGGGCTCGGCCTTCTTCCGGGCGCTGGACCACAACAACCGTACTGACTACTCGGCTAGTCGCAGCGATGTAGAGGAGCATGGGCTCCTTTTCAGTCGGCGCTGCCAGGACAGGCGGAGTGGTCAGCATTTTCTTCAACTCATGGAAGGCTTGGTCAGCTTGGTCATTCCACTCGAAGTGGGTGGACTTCTTCATGAGTCGGTACAGGGGGAGAGCCTTCTCTCCTAGTCGGTTGATAAAACGATTCAGGGAGGCCAAGCAGCCGGTGAACTTCTGCACATCTCGCAGTTTGGTGGGAATCTCCATCCTCTCGATGACCTTGATCTTGATGGGGTTGCACTCGATGCCGTGTTCGGAGACCAGGAAGCCTAGCAGCTGGCCGGCTGGTACTCCGAACACGCACTTCTCGGGGTTGAGCTTGATTTGGAATCGGCGCAAGTTGGCGAATGTTTCTTTGAGATCTTCCAGCAGGGTACCGCGCTTCTCTGTCTTCACCACAATGTCGTCTACATAGACGTGGGCATTTCTGCCGAGTTGTTTCAAGAGGCATTTCTGCATGCAACGCTGAAAAGTGGCGCCGGCATTCCTCAAGCCGAACGTCATAGTCAGGTAGCAGAAAGCTCCAAATGGTGTGATGAAGGCAGTCTTCAGGCGGTCTGCTGGGTCCAACTTGATCTGATGGTACCCTAAATAGGCGTCCAAAAAACTCAACAGCTCGCATCCGGCTGTGGAGTCTATCACTTGGTCAATCCGTGGCAGAGCAAACGGATCCTTTGGGCAGGCCTTGTTCAGGCTGGTGTAGTCTATACACATACGCCAC
The DNA here is from genome assembly GCF_002575655.3 of Aegilops tauschii subsp. strangulata. Taxonomy (NCBI): domain Eukaryota; kingdom Viridiplantae; phylum Streptophyta; class Magnoliopsida; order Poales; family Poaceae; genus Aegilops; species Aegilops tauschii. The sequence continues at coordinate 44,806,925 of NC_053038.3, read as the reverse complement.
TTGTTATTCTTCTTCAGAACCAGAACTGGGTTGGCAAGCCACTCTGGAAAGAACACTTCCATGATAAAGCCAGCGGCAAGGAGCCGGGCTATCTCTTCTCCCACGATTCTTCGCTTCTCTTCTGACAGTCGGCGGAGGGGTTGCTTGACTGGCTTCGCGTCGGCGTGGACATGTAATTTGTGCTCGGCGAAATCCTTCGGGACACCTGGCATGTCCTTTGGGGACCATGCAAAAATGTCTCGATTCTCACGGAGGAAGTCGACGAGCTCGCCTTCCTATTTACTGTCCAAGTTCGCCCCAATGACAGCGAACCTCTCCGGGTTCTCCGGGTCCAGTGGTATCTTCTTCGTCTCTTTGGCAGGCTGGAAGGAGCCCTGCGCATCACAATCTTTGGGGTTGGGGGACAGGGCCGGCTGCTTGCCGGCCATGGCCACAACCCGCTCCAGCATCTTCTTCTCTTCTGCCACCACGAGGGACTCGGCCAGCCGGCTGCTGGCCATGGCACACTCGATGGACTTCTTGTAGTCGCCGGCTACCGTGATGATCCCCTTTGAGCTCGGCATCTTCATCTTCAGGTAGGCGTAGTGGGGCACAGCCATAAACTTGGCCAGAGCAGGTCGGCCAAGCAAAGCATGATAGGGGCTCTCTAAGTCCACTACCTCGAACCAGATCGCTTCCCGGCGAATATGATCTTTGTCTCCAAAGAGAACATCCATTTTAATCTTGCCGATTGGGGAGCAAGACAAGCCGGGGATGATACCATGGAACATGGTCCGGCTCGGCATAAGCTGCTTCGCTTTGATGTTCAGCTTCTCCATGGTATCGCGGTACAGTATGTTGATACTGCTTCCGCCATCTATCAGGACGCGGGAGAATCGGGCAGCTCGCCTCTCCGTCGCGAGGGTGACATCCAAGACCATTGCATAGGAGCCAGGAGAGGGCATCACCTCTGGGTGGTCGGCCTGGCTCCAGCCGATTGGCTTTTCCGACCAGTGCATGAACTCGGGGGCGCTAGAGGCGACTGCATTGACTTCTTGATGCCGACGGCGCCGACTGCGCTTGTCGTCGGCTTCACTGGTGAAGACGACGTAGGCGGCGTGCTCTTCAGGGAATTCGTCTTGGATGGCGCCAACCGCCGGCCGAGCCGTCGGCTGCTGGGGGGCTGGAGGCGGCGGACCGGGAGGTGGAGGCGGCAATAACCCTTCGCCCTTGGAGATGCGTGTGGGCCAGTGGCATTTTCGGGTCGTGTGGTTGGACGGCTTCGCGCCGCTGTGGAACTTGCAGGGGGCATCGAGGGTCTGCTCGTAGGAGAAAGCCGGCTGCCAAGCCGGCCTGCCACCCTTCTTCTTGGGAGCGGGCCGTTCTACGGGCTGCTCATCTTCAACGGTGGCCACCTGCCGACTGGTGGAAGTCGGCATGGGGGCCTTGCGCTTGTGATCGTTCTGGTAGGGGCGCCGATTAGGGTGGCCAGCCGGCGTCTTGGGAGCCGGAGCAATCACCTTCCCCGAGGCGTCTACTCGAAGCTCGGTCTTCATCGAGGAGTCGGCCGTGGCGTACTTGTCCGCGATGACCAGCAACTCGTCGAGGGTAGCCGGCTCGTCGCAGAGGAGTCGGTGCTTGAGGAGGGTGCCCTCTCGGCACCCGGCGGTGAAGTACTCGATGGCCTGAACCTCGTGCACCCCCTCTCAGGAGTTGCGGAGCTCGGCCCACCGCGTGAGGTAGTCGCGGGTCGACTCGTTGGGCCCTTGGACGCAGAGGGAGAGCTGGCGAGGCTTGGGAGGCCGCTTGTAGGTGCTGGTGAAGTTGCGGACGAAGACTTCCGTGAAGTCCAGCCAACTGTTGATGCTGTAGGGCTTGAGGCTGTTGATCCATGTGCGCGCCGTGCCTTGCAGCATGAGGGGGACGTACTTCACGGCGACGCGCCGACAGCCGTGGAGTAGTCGATGAGCCAATCCTCCGGCTTCACTGAGCCGTTGTACTTGGGCGTGTCTCTGGGGAGCGAGAACCCTTTGGGGAAGGGCTCGTCGCGGATGCGGGGGCCAAAACATGGCGGGCCGACATCGTCTTCTTCTTGTAACGCCAAGGATCGAGCAAGGCGGTCGATCCGGTGGCGGGCGTCGTTCTCGCCGACTCCTTCTCGGCGGCCGAGTCGGTCACCAAGAGTCGGGTGCGTGATAGGCGGCGGGGTGAGACGTCTTTCTCTTCGAGGCGGGGGAGGAGGCAGATTTCCTTGGTGCTCCACCACTCGCGGGCGGCCTTCCGCGTCGCGCTCGATGGTGATGCGAGTCCGGCTGCGGCTAGCAGCCGGCTCCTTGTCTTTCTTCTAGCGGGCGCCGCTCGCAGTCGGCGAGCGGGACGTCGCGGGGTGCTCCCGGCATGGGGGATGACTATCAGCACGGGCGCCGGCTTCGTGCCGTTCTGCAGCCGCGTCGATCAGCTGCTGGATCCGTCTTGTCATGTAGGGGAGCTCATCGGCTCCCAGCCCATTGAGCTCTTCTGCGGCCGCCTGAGCGGCTCGCAGATTCTCGAGTGGGGTGGCGTAGACGGGGCGATCTGCCCCCAGCATGCTGGCGATGGCCGCGCCGCGCTTCTGGACAAAGCCGGCTCGGCTCGGGCCGCTAGGCGGCGGCGTACCGAAGGCGGCGCGGTCGACTTCGCGCTGGTGGGCCTCGGTGAGGCATCTCATGAAGGCTATCTTCTGGCCTTCCGCGATGAGGGCGAGGCGGCGTGCATCCAGGGTCTCGACGTCGGCATCGGCCGGGATGGGGATGGAGAGGTCGTGCATCGCCGCTTGCAGGGCGTCGTGGGCGTTCTCGCCCGAGTTAGCGACGTGGCTAATGACCAACACTTCGGTGACAGCGCTGCTGCCACTGTCAGCTCGAGGGAGAGGGTCGTCGAAGACCACCACGTCGGAGGGGTAGGCATCGAGCGATGCCGTGTCGGAGTCGACGAGCATCGGGTCGGTGGAGCCGACCGACTCCAAGTCTGCGGCAGGCTCACTGGAGACATGAAGCTGGTCGAGGAGGCTGACGAGGCAGCTCTCGGGGTAGTCCGTGCCTGCCTCGGATGCAGGCTCGTCGGAGATGCGAGGCTCGCCGAGGAGATCGGCGAGGCAGATCGCTGCGCAGGCGTCGTCGACGCCCTGCAGCGCGTCGAGGCAAACGCCATCGGGCGCAGCAGGCTGGCTGCGCTCGCGGGTGAGGAAGAGGGTTCCCGTCCAGAACAGGTCTCCGGACGACGGTGCACCTGGCCCCACGGTGGGCGCCAAATGTCGGCTGGTAGGTGCGACATATGCCAACGGGTGGCTTATCATTGTGGGTGCCAATATGACGTCGCTGGTGCCTGGAAACGGGATGAGGCGAAGACATGCACGCCGGCGGATCTTACCTAGGTTCGGGGCTCTCCGAGGAGATAACACCCCTAGTCCTGCTCTGCGGGGTCTCCGCATGATCACTAGATCAGGAAAAGTAGCTACAATCGCTCCTAGAGCTGTTGGGTTCAAGGGAGAAGAAGAACAAGGCTAGCTCTTGCTTCTCTCTCTCTATGGTGTGTGTGCTATGTTCAGAAGCCAACCCTTTGGATGGGTGCCCCGAGGGGTTTATATAGGCCTACCCCCCGGGGGTACAATTGTAATCCGGCTGGGCACTGGTCCCAGCCGTCAGTGTCTATGCTCGCCGGCTTCTCCGCCGGCTGTTGGGGCCCACCGACTGGTGGGTCCCGCCGGCTGCCGGCCTCTTGGTCGACAGGCCGGCCCCACCGCCTAGGGTCTTGTCGGCGGCTGCTTACTGTAGCCTCGCCCCTGATGACGAGGGCTTCGTTGAGGTAAGCGTGGCTACAGTGGGCCGCCTCGACGGCTCTCACTATAGCCTTACCTCGTCTTGTCTCCTTAATGTGGCACATGCTTCGAGGGAGGGGGGTAGCCGGCTGCCGGGGGCCGGCTGCGCCCTTGGCCGACTGGGGGAGGCCGGGCCGCCTTCCCGCCTCTCTCTGGCTGAAGGGGCCCGCCGCCCGTGGGCCGCACTGTGGTCACACCCCGTCTTGTCACCGTTATGTGGCGTAGCTTTGGTGGTTGCGGTCTTGGCCGGCTTCTTGGAGTCGGCGCTCTTCGAGGCCGGCTTCTGGGAAGTCGGCATCCTTTACGGCCGGCTTCCTGGAGTCGGCCACCCCGTGGTTATCCCGGGGGGAGGTTGCTGAGGCTGGGTCGCCTTCCGTGAGTCGGCTTCAGAGGTAGCCGGCCAGGGAAGGTGGTCCAATGCTTGGACTGCTTGAAGGCCCAAAGGCCTGATAATTTTTTTGGAAGAGCCAGGGGCAGTCGGTTAGGCTACCCGTGGCCATTTACTCCGACACAACTGAACTGCTAATACTTGAGAATATTCTTTGGCTCCCCTTGTGTCGAATCAATAAATTTGGGTTGAATACTCTACCCTCGAAAACTGTTGTGATCCCCTATACTTGTGGGTTATCACAGATCTTCGTCAAGATCATAAACATATGAGATCAGATGTGGACCAGAAGACGGCGACCCTCGGCGGGATCCTAGCCGAGGAAATCCACAAGACCCCCGGCAAGACCCTTGCCGGGGACAACTGCAACGCCACGGCAAGACCCTTGCCGAGGGAATCAGCAGGGCCACTGCCAGGCCTATGCCAGCCAAGACTCCACCACCGTCCCCAAGCAGCTACTAGCTCAACCAGCTGGGCAGGCACCTGCGTGGCGACGGGCGGCCTCTACACCGACTCAGCAAGCACCTGCGTGGTGGCATGCGACCCTTCATGAAGGCTCCACCACCGCGCCAGCCCAGCAGCCAGCCAACGTGGCACCGTGATGCCTCATCAGCTCGGACGCATGTCGAGACCAGGCGAGGCGGCGACAGCTGGGACGTGCTTCCTTGACGTCCCCGATAAAGCAAGGGGGCACGTCGGCAGCGCATTAAATGCGTTTCTCCGACGGTCCCAGAGGATAGGCTTATCGACTGTAGACCTTTCCACCTCCTATGTGCCACTGTGGCAACCCCTTTTTCCTATAAAAGGAGGCCCGAGGCGACCAGGAGAGGGATTCGGCTCTTTTGGGCAAGTTGCACCCCGTAGCTAGTTCAAGAACACAAGAACACTCAAATACATCCACCAAAGCAGGACTAGGGTGTTACGCATCTTCGCAGCCCGAACCTGGGTAAATGATCCGTGTGCTTCCTGTCAGACCCGCTCTTTGCACAACCTCGCGCTCGCCAACCGTAGAAGGGATCCCAGTGACCCCATAGGTGTCGTTTCCACCGACATCTTTGGCACGCCAGGTAGGGGGCGCAGTTGTGAAAATCCGGTCTGGCAGTTAGCCTAGCAGTTCTTCATCGTCATGGCTCCCAAGAAGAAGAAGGCCACGGCGGTCGGTTCGTCGGGAGCCGGATGGCCCGTACCGATGCGGGCGAGCAGCGGGCCAGTCGCGGACAGGACCCGAGGCGTGCCCGCGAGCACCAACATTGCTCTGGCAGTCAGAGCCTAGCGAGCGGCCTCGTTTGTGCGCAAGACGACGGGCCGCACGCCGCAAAATCCAGAGATGGAGCTGGGCCCCCGCAGGCGGCGCGGGGCCCTCCGGGGGCGTCGCCGTGCCACCCACGGGCGGCACGGCGACCTCCAAGATGCCCACCCCGGCGCCCACAGCGCGCTCTTCCCAGGGTGTGCACGACGAGCAGCGTCACCACGCCGGTGACCCTGGACACCGCCGTGGGAAGAGTCCTATGCGTCATTTGCGGGACGAAGGAGACCAGCATGCCCGCCGAAGTGCTGGCGAAAATGGCACACAGCCGTCGGGCCGTGACAGAGCCCCTTCTAACATGGTTAGAAGGCGAAGCGTGCCACGGTCCACGCGGCTTTCGCCGCCACCTACGCCAGTAGAAGCTTTGGCGCGCGCAGCTGCTCCTCGACTTCCCTCCTGCTGCGGAGAAGCTCGATGAGTGGAGAGCCACTATCCGGAGCCTCGTCGGCGTCGCCAACAAAGACGAGCCACGGCCGGCGGGGCCCTCAGGCCGACGCTCCATCGAACCACTGCACACCAGCGGTGGAGGGGCCGGAGGCACCGCGGCCACGGTGCACTCTCCTCGTCCACGCCAGCCACCGCGGATGTCGGTCCGTTGTGATGACGCTTGTGATAACATTTACATAGCGTCGCCGACCCACGGACCCACCGCGACCAACGCCAGGTTCTTCGGGAGCGAGCCCATGAAGACACTCGAACCACCATCGAGCGCCAGCGCGATACACGCCACCAGTCAGATAGGCGGGCGGGGCCCTCCATGCACCACCCAGCCCCGGGAGGCTCCGATGGACTACCTTACGAGGTGGGTTGCCCAGCCTTTACCCGTGAGCTGCGGCAGTTCCAGTGGCCGTCCCACCGCACGTTCAAGCCCGACGTCGGCGAGAAGTACAATGGCAAGACCCACCCATTGGAGTTCCTCAGCATCTACACCATCGCGATGCAAGCCGCTGGGGCTCGCAACGATAAGGTGCTTGCCAATTACTTCCCGTTGGCCCTGAAACACAATGTCATGTCTTGGTTGATGCACTTGCCGGCAGATTCCATTTCTTCTTGGTCGGTCCTGTGTCATGAGTTTGTTGGTGCCTTCACTGGAGGCCACCAAGCTCATGGCCAGGCGTGTGATTTGCATATCATTCCCCAGAAGGAAGGTGAAAACCTGCGCAAGTACATACAGAGGTTCAGCTGAGTGCAATACAACGTCCCAGATGTTCACCCTGCCGCTGTGATCAGCGCATTCGATCAGAATGTGCGCAACCGCAAGATGCGTGAAGAGCTAGCAATGAACAAGGTCAAGGATGTGGCCGAACCTTACGTTCTGGCTGATAGATGCGCTCGGGCAGAGGAGGGGAGGAAGTACCCCGGCGAAGACGCCGGCGCGGAAACCGACTCTACCGACGAAGACACCGCCGCCCCGACGAAGAAGGGTCGGCGTCGCAATAGGAAGCACAAGGGAAAGACCGTGCTTGCCGTCGAGGGATCCGACGACACTGGCGCCACCAAGAAGACCAAGGTAGACGACCCGGGCAAGGAGATTGCCGGGTGCGCCGCTTGCCGGGCCTTGGCGGCTGCCGACAAGCCAGGGGGCTCCGACAAGTAGTATTGCAAGATCCACCGCACCAAAGGCCACGACCTCCAGAACTGCCGACAAGTCGAGCTGCTTGCTGAAAAGCAAAATGCCGAGTATGAGAGGCGGGACAAGGAGAAGGGCCAAGATGGCGCTGAAGGATTCGGTAAGAAGCGTGGCGGCCAAGGAGGTCGCTGCGGCAAGGATAACCAGCAAGAGAGGCCCGCTCGGGGCCGCGACAAGAAGCAGGAAGACGATGATCATGACGAGGACGACGAGTCCGGCGAGCATGAGTTCTAGAAGGCTACGGAGGCCATGTGCGTCGATGGTGATGCCTCGCTGCATACTTCTCACCGCCAGCTGAAACAGTGGGCGCGTGAGATCACAGCAGCGGAGCCCTCGTTCGACGCTCAGAAGCCACTGAAGTGGTCCAGCACGCCCCTCATCTTTGACGCTGAGGACCACCCTGACCGCACAACTGCGGTCGGGTGTTTGCCGTTATTGGTCTCACCAACGATACGCAGCCTCAAGGTGAACAAGATGCTGGTTGACGGCGGGGCCGGTCTGAACTTGATCTCACCCGTTGTGATCAAAAGGCTGCAAATTCCTGATGGAGACCTTGAGGAAACGGGCACGTTTCAAGGGGTCAACCTGGGAAGGAGCCAGCTGAAGGGGAAGGTCACATTTCCTGTGACGTTTGGAGGCGAGTTGAACTACAGGACGGAGAGGATTGTCTTCGATGCAGCCGAGATCCCCTTGCCCTACAACGGGATCCTCGGCCGCCCGGCACTAGCCAAGTTCATGGCGGCGTCGCACTACGCCTACAACACGCTGAAGATGCCTGGGCCGATGACCATCATCACCGTCCCCTCCGACAAGAAGGACACGCTGTTCTGCGCTGACCAACTCTGCCGAGAAGCAGTTGCAGCAGCTGCCGCCAAGGCACTTGCTCCTGCCGCTAAAGCCCCGGGAGGGAAGAAGATGACCGGCAAGACCCCTCGCACCCACTCCGGCAAGCGCACCTCTTCGGAGTGTTGTTCTACCGTCGAGGACGTGCCAGAGAGCTCCACCAGCAAGAGCAAGAAATCTAGAGCTGCACCACCAGAGACCAAGAGGGTGTCCGTCAAGGAGGATGGCACGGGAGGGGCTTTCACCATAAGCTCCACCCTCGACAGCAAATAGGAAAGCGCGCTCGTTACTTTCCTGTGGGCAAATGTCGATGTGTTTGGATGGCAAGCATTCGACATCCCCGGCGTTCCCAGGGAAGTGATTGAGTGCCATCTTGTTGTCTGTCCCCATGCGCGACCCGTCAAGCAGAAGTTCAGGAAGCAAGCTTTGGAACAGCGGGAATTCATCACAGAGGAGATCAGGAAGTTGGAACCGGAGGGCTTGGTGAGAGGAGTGCTCCATCCGACGTGGTTGGCCAATCCGGTGGTGGTGCGCAAGGCGAACGGGAAGTGGAGGCTGTGTATTGATTACACAGATATCAATAAGGCTTGTCCTAAGGACCCCTTCCCGTTGCCGCGCATTGACCAGATTGTTGACTCCACGGCTGGGTGCAATCTGTTATCATTCCTCGATGCCTACTCGGGCTACCACCAGATCTTCATGGCAAAGGAAGACGAAGAGAAGACATCATTCATTACCCCATGTGGTACGTATTGCTTTTTATGGATGCCTTTCGGGTTGAAGAGTGCTGGCTCGACATTCGCAAGGGCGGTCCAAATTGGTTTTGAGCCCCAGCTACATAGAAATATGGAAGCTTATATGGATGACATAGTGGTCAAAACCAAGGACAAGGCAACCCTTGTACAAGACTTAGAATAGACGTTTGCCAACCTACGCAAGATCAACCTCAAGCTGAACCCTGAGAAATGTGTCTTCGGTGTTCCGTCCGGCAAACTTCTCGGGTTCTTTGTGTCGCAGCGTGGGATCGAGGCAAACCCGGACAAGATCAAGGCTATTGAGCAGATTGAGGCACCCAAGCGGATCAAGGATGTGCGTCGGCTCACTGGCTGCGTTGCCGCCATGAGCAGATTCATCTCCAAGTCCGCTGAGCGTGCCCTTCCCTTTTTCAAGATCTTGAAGAAGGTGGGCCCAATGGAGTGGACCCCAGAGGCCGAGGCAGCGTTGTAGGATCTGAAGAAATACCTTTCCTCTACACCAATACTGGTTGCGCCTAAACCACAAGAGCCGTTGCTGCTGTATCTGGCGGCGACGAATCAAGTGGTAAGTGCCGCGCTAGTGGCGCAGAGGGAGGTCGATGAAGAGGCAGTGGCGACGGCGGGACTGGCGGATGGCAAGCCAGAGATTCCCCCGGTAGGGCCCGATGCCGGCAAGGCAAGGCCCCCGGCAGAGTCTGACACCATCAGGACAGGGCCCATGCAATCAAATGAGGTGGTGCAGAAGAAGAAGATGATGTAGCACCCGGTTTACTTTGTCAGCTCCCTCCTGTAGGGGGCTAGGTCAAGGTACTCTGGTGTGCAGAAATTGCTCTTTGGCCTCCTTATGGCCTCGAGGAAGCTGCATCACTACTTCCAAGCACACGAAATCACCATCGTCACCCACCTCCCGTTACAACGGATACTACACAACCCAGACGCAACCGGAAGGATTGTGGAGTGGGCCTTGGAGCTTTCGAGCTTTGGTTTGAAGTTTGAAAGTACTTCGACAATCCAGAGCAGAGTCTTGGCCGAGTTCATTGCGGAATGGACCTTAACGCCTGACGAGGAAATCTAGGAGACCACTCTCCCCGGCAAGGAAGCAAGTCACAACTAGATCATGTACTTTGATGGGGCTTTCTCGCTGCAAGGCGCCGGTGCTGGTGTGCTGCTCGTCGCACCCACCGGAGAGCACCTCAAGTATGTAATCCAGATGCACTTTCCTAGGGAGATGTCCACCAACAACACTGCTGAGTACGAGGGGTTGCTTGCCGGCCTCAGGATCGCAGCAGACCTCGGGATCAAGAAGCTCATCGTCAGGGGTGATTCACAGCTTGTCGTCAGACAAGTTAACAAAGATTATCAGAGCCCGTTGATGGAGGCCTACGTAGATGAGGTGAGGAAGCTGGAGGAGCGCTTTGACGGTATACAAGCGGAGCACGTTCCCTGAGCGGAGAATGACATCGCCGATTACCTGTCAAAGCGTGCTGCATTCAAGCTACCTGTGGAACCAGGTACTTTTTTGCTTCGGTTAACTCAACCATCCGTCGAACCATCAATGGAGCAGAACAAACGAAGGAAATCAGGCCCCGGCAAGTACTTTCCCGCTGAGCCCTCGGGGGCCGCCGGCAAGGGTGTTGCCGCGGATGCTGAGCCTGCCGAGGAGCGACTGATTCCGGCAGGCTGTCAAGCCTTGGCCGTAGAGACGGCCGCTCCCATGGTAGAAGAAATTCCTTTGGTCCTTGCCGTCGAGCCCTAGGCTCCGGCATGGGCACAGCATACCGTCTGATTCCTCCAAACAGGGGAGCTTCCTGAGGAGGAGGAAGAAGCGGAGAAAGTAGCATGTCGGTCTGCTATGTATCAGTTCGCCGATGACGTCCTGTACAGGAAGAGGCCGAACGGTGTGAAATTGAAGTGCATTCCCTAGGAGGAAGGACTGGAGCTGTTGGCGGAGATACACGGAGGCATATGTGGCTCCCACATAGGGTCGAGGGCCCTTGCCGGCAAGGCATTCCGACAGGGTTTCTTCTGGCCCACTGCCCTCCAGGATGCAACGACACTAGTAACCAAGTGTGAAGCGTGTCAGTTCCATTCGAAGAAACTTCATCAACCAGCTCAAGCCCTTCAAACAATTCCTCTTTACTGGCCATTCTCGGTCTGGGGGCTCGACATCCTGGGCCCTTTCCCCCGTGCTGTTGGGGGCTTTGAGTACTTGTACGTTGCGATCGACAAGTTCACAAAGTGGCCAGAGGTGGAAGCAGTGAGGAAGGTGAGAGCACAGTCAGTCGTCAAGTTCTTCAAGGGGCTAGTGTGCCATTTTGGTGTGCCAAACAGAGTCATCACCGACAACGGCACGCAGTTCACAAGCCACACCTTCATGCAATACATCCAAGACCTCGGCAGCAAGGTCTGTTTCGCTTCCGTGGCACACCCATGGAGCAACGGCCAGGCGGAGAGGGCAAATGCTAAAGTGTTGCGAGGCCTGAGGACAAAGACTTTTGACAGGCCGCAAAGAGCAGAAGGCGCTGGATTGATGAGTTGCCGGCGGTTCTTTGGTCAATCGGAACGACGCCAAATGGAGCCACCGGCCAGACACCCTTTGCCCTGGTATATGGGGCAGAAGCAGTTCTCCCCACCAAACTCATATACGGGTCACCTCGAGTGCTCGCTTACGACGAGCTTGAGCAAGAGCAATTGCGGCGAGATGACGCAACGCTCCTTGAGGAAGATCGTCTTCGGGCGGCTGTGAGAGCAGCATGCTACTAGCAAGCCTTGTGCCGCTACCATAGCAGCAAGGTTCATGCCCGAAGCTTTGAGGAAGGCGACCTTGTTCTTCGGCGCGTTCAGTCGGCCAAGAATTCCAACAAGTTGACGCTGAAGTGGGAAGGCCCTTATCGGGTAATGCGAGTCACCAGGCCTGGCGCAGTCCGCCTGGAGACCGAAGATCCTATTCCAGTGAGCAACTCCTGGAGCATTGAACATCTTTGCAAGTTTTACCCATAAGGCGCGGTTGTCGGGCCCCCCGGCAAACCACCTTTTGTACAAGCCTTGTCGGCAAGGCATGTAACCCTCTGTACAAAGCCAGGCACAGACCCTGAGCATAAATAAATGAAGCGCTGGCGCCCTAAGTTTTAGCATGCATGCTAGGTTAAGTCTCTCCCTCGGTTAGGGTTGATAGTGCTTAGCAGCGACTAACCCCTAGCCTAGAGGTCGAGTATGCGTCTTTCTGTCCTCTTTGGTTCGCAGGGCACGTGGACACTTCTGCTGAGCCGCTTGGGAGAAAGAGAACGAACCGGCACTCCGGCCCCGGCAAGCCAAGACTGCCGGGGGCTGAAGACACAAGGATCTAACCACGGCAAGCCAAAGTTGCCGGGGGCTGCAGATTCAGATAAGTCCTTCATCCCCTGTTGTGCATTTCCGTATGGAACTGGGACAAATGAAACCTCGTTTTGCTCCAAGACCATCGTGCTCCCCCTTCTTCTTGTACCCAACTCCCTGGGACAGAACCGGGTCGTAGACGCGGTGGCAAGGAAATAAACAAAGGGCCTAACTCTACTTCGCCCATGCCTCCGCCAAAAGCGTGAGAATGGTCGACTGAAGTGGTCAGGGGACGGCAAGGCCTGTTGCCGGGCGACAATGTTTATCTTAAAAATAACAAGGATTCGTTCCTTGGCATGGGCCTTGCTCACGCACAAAGAACCCGACAAGCACCCTTTTTCATTAAAAACATCCCATACAGGTACAGTTCATACGGAATTAAAAACATGAGCAAGGGGATTACAAGTCTTAAAATTAACAAGTGCCCACATGCTTACAAACTAAAAAGAGATAAGATGCCCGTAATCCCTTTCTTGTCCCTCTCCTCAGAAAGCGGAACAAGGTGGCGGGAGGGCAAAAAGAGCGCATAGGCAAGGTACGAGGAGCAGAAGGCACCAAGAGAACATCTTGGTGCCAGGAAAGGAGCTGGAAGACGAGGCAGCGGGCCGGCAATACACGACGAAGGCGTCGGTGCCCGCATACTCCGACTTGACGGCCACCACCCGCCTTCTTCACCTTCTTCGGACCTCCTACGCCAGTCGCCCAAGAAGACGATGGGGAGCGCTCCGATGGAGAGCTTGACGAGGAAGGCCCTCGGCAGGGCACGTGGCTGAGGGAGGGGCGGCGCGGTCAGTCGGAGTCGGGGTCGGCATCCCGCCACTCGACTCCCTCGTCGTCGCTGTCGCTGTCCTCCTCGTCACTCCCGCTCGAGGAGGAATCTTCATCGTCGGAGGAGCTCTCCACGCAGCACTTTAGGCGAGTTCCAAGATCTCCAAAGACCTTGATGGAGAGCAGGCCGCCCTCCATTAACTTGAAGTAGAGGACGAGCCCCGCCGTCAGGCTGTGGAAGCGAGCAAACGTCTTCCATCCGCGACGGAGGTACATGACGTGAGGAGTGGGGAAGTCGACGTCGACCCACGTGCTGCCGTTCCCGCAGCCCCTCATGTGCAGCCTTAGGGTCTAGGGCAGATCGAGCTCCATCTCCCAAGCAAATGGGGTGGGGAGGCGGAGGCGACGACGCGGTGGCTGGCGCAGCCTGATGAAGAACTCGCGGGGCTGGTCCCCGACGTGGCCCTCCATCGCGGGAGGCATCGATGGCGGAGGCACGGCCATTGCGCCGCCTCGTCCCCCTCTTCCCCAAACGCCACGGCGACCTCGGCCTCGCCCCCTCCCCCTTCCTCTCGTAGCCGGCTCCGCTACCACGGGCTCTTGGGAAGGAGGAACGCGCTGTCGAGCGGCGACCCTCGCCGCCACGTCGAAGGGCCTGTACCCCCTCTCACCATGGAGGGTGGAAGAAAGGAGCGAAGGTGGAAGAGGATGGGTGCTGAGAGAATGTGGGGTGACATCCCCCTCCCCCTCCTTATAAAGGGGCGGGGTCGAGGCTCGGCCGCCCCACTCAACCAACCCAGCCATCGGAGGCGCAGGGAATCAGGACCGACCCGCTGCCCCAATCAGTGACGGCCCGGTTTCCTGCCTCCACCGCCTGCCACCTGCATGGGGGATGTGTGGCGAGCGAGCAGGATCGAGGGGACGGGTGAGGCGACCGTTCCCCACCCCGTGATCTTGGGGCGCGGGCGCCTTGAAGACCGCGACCCGAGTCCACTCAATAAATGAGCCGCGCCTCTGCGCCTCCCTTCTTTTTTTATGGGCAAGGCGCGAGCCACCTCTTTACCACGATGTGACGCATGCATGCGGGAACCGCCCCACGCATGACCCCCACGTCACACACGACCCTCCACATCGCGCGTTCAACGCAGGGCGTGGGGAAGCGTAGCGGATGAAACAGTTACCACGGTAAAAATCCGCCCCGCCTGCCCGCGCACCATTCTGGGCCTGGCCCAACAACGCGTCGCGCTTATGTGTGGCCCAGACCTGGGGGCTCCTGTCGGTGTGCAAAAGTAGGGGCTCTCCTTTTGACCCCTTTACTTGTGCACGGGCAGTCAGAGCCGCGCGCCGCGGCCACACTTAGCAGGGCAGAGGAGGGAAGCCAGAGAGAAGCCGAAGCACAAGGCAACCAAGGCAACGCCAAGACCAGAAACACAGGAGAGACAGAGGGCAAGGTGGACTCCCTCGGCAAGATCCTTGCCGAGGCAGCCTCCTCAGGCCCGGCAAGAGCCTTGTCGGGGCAACTTGCCTGACGCCAGCAGAACGAGCCACCCTTGAGCCCACGGGTTCTAACACCACCAACTATCCATGTTAGGACCAAGGCTCGGGAGGCGCCTCTATGGTGGCATGCACATCTTCGTCAAGATCATAAACATATGAGATCAGATGAGGACCAGAAGACAGCGACCCTCGGCAGGATCCTAGCCAAGGAAATCCACAAGACCCCCGGCAAGACCCTTGCTAGGGACAACTGCAACGCCATGGCAAGACCCATGTCGGGCCCCCGGCAAGACCCTTGCCGAGGGCATCAGCAGGGCCACTGCCAGGCCCACGCCAGCCAAGACTCCACCATCGTCCCTAAGCAGCTGCTAGCTCAACCAGCTGGGCAGGCACCTGCGTGGCGACGGGCGACCTCTACACCGACTCAGCAAGCACCTGCGTGGTGGCATGCGAGCCTTCATGAAGGCTCCACCACTGCGCCAGCCCAGCAGCCAGCCAACGTGGCACCGCGATGCCTCATCAGCTCGGACTTGTGTCGAGGCCAGGCGAGGCGGCGACAGCTGGGACGTGCTTCCTTAGCGTCCCCGATAAAGCAAGAGGGGCACGTCGGCAGCGCATTAAATGCGTTTGTCCGACGGTCCCAGAGGATAGGCTTATCGACTGTAGACCTTTCCACCTCCTGTGTGCCACTGTGGCGACCCCTTTTTCCTATAAAAGGAGGCCCGAGGCGACCAGGAGAGGGATTCGGCTCTTTTGGGCAAGTTGCACCCCGTACCTAGCTCAAGAACACAAGAACACTCAAATACATCCACCAAAGCAGGACTAGGGTATTACGCATTGTCGGTGTCAAAACCGGCGGATCTCGGGTAGGGGGTTCCGAACTGTGCGTCTAAGGAGGATGGTAACAGGAGGCGGGGGACACAATGTTTACCCAGGTTCGGGCCCTCTCGATGGAGGTAATACCCTACTTCCTGCTTGTTTGATCTTGATGATATGAGTATTACAAGAGTTGATCTACCATGAGATCGTAGAGGCTAAACCCTAGAAGCTAGCCTATGGTATGATTGTTGTTGTCCTACGGACTAAACCCTCCAGTTTATATAGACACCGGAGGGGGCTAGGGTTACACAGAGTCGGTTACAAGGGAGGAGATCTACATATCCGTATTGCCAAGCTTGCCTTCCACGCCAAGGAGAGTCCCATCCGGACACGGGACGAAGTCTTCAATCTTGTATCTTCATAGTCCAACAGTCCAGCTAAAGGATCTAGTCCGGCTGTCCGAGGACCCCCTAATCCAGGACTCCTTCAGTAGCCCCTGAACCAGGCTTCAATGACGATGAGTCCGGCGCGCAGATTGTCTTCGGCATTGCAAGGCGGGTTCTTCCTCCGAATACTCCATAGAAGATTTTGAACACAAGGATAGTGTCCGGCTCTGCAAAACAAATTCCACATACCACCATAGAGAGAATAATATTTCCACAAATCTAATCTGCTGACAACTTTTCATAATGTGACATCACACCACGGCCTGGTCATTATTCGAACCGTCTCTCCCAGCCTGCCACTGCACGTTTCGCGAGGCGGTTTTTATTGGCACGTCTTGTCGAAGCAGAGATCATTTTCCCCTTATCACGGGATTCTCATCAATACGGGTGTGGGTAACCCAATCGTGCCTGTTGGTATGACTCCTCGATTTTAGGCAAGTTCCAAACGTCCACGCGGAGGACACTTGATATTCACCCTCTTTATAAAGAGGCCAAGGCCTGTCCTTTTCTTCTCGCACTCAATCAAATCCTTCCCCCACCTTGAGTTCCAACACCCAAGGCTCAGGCTAGGCGCTCCGGACCTTCAATCATGTCCGGATCCAACCTTCAAGGTCGGTGGATGCCCTCCTCTGTCACAGAGGAGGACATCAAGAAGCTAAGAGAAGCCAGGTATCTGACCACCGAAATCTCGCACAGGCTGCCTGCTCGAGGGCAGGTCATTCCCACTCCCGAACCCGGCGAGAGTGTCTTATTCGTCTCCCACTTCCTCCGAGGGCTAGGCCTTAGTCTAGATCCCTTTGTTAGAGGGCTCATGTTCTATTAAGGGCTTGATTTCCATGATCTGGCCCCGGATTCCATCCTTCACATCTCATAGTTCATCGTCGTGTGTGAGGCCTTCCTCCACGTCACCCCACACTTCGGCTTATGGCTCAAGACCTTTAATGTGCAGCCGAAGATGATTAATGGGCGACATGCAGAATGCGGAGGTGCCGTAATAAGCAAAGGCGCCGATGTTCCATGGCCAAAGGGTTCCTTCCCAGAGGTGTCCAGCTTATGGCAACGGGAGTGGTTTTACATCACAGCTCCCCGAGGTACTAAGTGGGTTGCCGCCCCTGCCTTCCACTCGGCCCCCCGCCACAACTGGCGTCATGGATCAACAAGGGGCTGGACTGGGGGCCAGTAAATGATGTGCCAACATTGTAGAGTCGCATCCGAGATCTCCTCGAGGGAGATGTCACCCTTGTCAAGGTAATGCAAGTCATGCTAGTTCGTCGAGTCCTGCCTTGCAAACGTCGACCTCTCCGTATGTGGGAGTTCAACCCGGAAGGACTACGAGCTATTCAACACTTCTTTGGCATGACGCTCGAAGAGATGTACAGATTGTTCTTCGGATCACAAATAGAGTGTCCGGACACCCCCGAGGATGCGGGTCTGAGCTGCAACCGTCCAGATACCCAAGTAAGTAGTTCTTCGGCCGAACATGCTGTCTCTTTACTTATCAATACATCATTCTGAAAATTCGCTCTTTGACCAGGACTGGGTAAAAAAGACGAAGATGATCAGGTGTTTGGCCCCCCTTCCCGAAGGCTCAACAGATCCAGTACTGGCCAGAATGCTTGATCTCGCGCCTTATCAAAGGCCCTCAGGGGAAGATAAAGGGGGAATAAAGAAGCCGAAAGCGGGCCTCACTCACTACTCACCCAGACCGGGGGAATTAGTGCCTCTGTGAAGGAGGATAACCGGGGAGAAGAATCTAAAATTCCCTCTCCCTAGGGAAGGAAGAGGACCGCCTCTGAAGACTTGGAAACAATGGTTTCCAAATGAGGGAAGAAATCTTCGCCAGAGGGTCCTGCCCTGGAGGGCATCCTTACCGCACAGTGCCCACAAGGGGATCAGCCCCCCACCGAGCTGTAAGTAGACAAAAGTACTTTATAGTAAACATATCCTACTTTATTTCCGAGGACAATAACCGAGACGTATGTCCTATAGTTCGGATCGTAGCCCTTCTTGACAGAGTTCGTCTTCGGGGGATCTTCTTCCGGAGATGATGGAGAGCGAAACACCTCCCCATGCCTCCCCCCTCATGAGGCGGGCGACCCTGAGGTGTCGTCACGAAGGGTTTCTCCTGATCCGCCAAGGCCGGAAGGTAACCTAAGGGGAGCAACAAAAAGAGTTCGGGACTGTCCGGTGCGCGACCAGACTCACTGCGGAATCTTCTGGAGCAAGCGGCTATCTCACAAGCACACCGTACGTTAATGGGTACGGTAGTTGAGAAGATTTCATCCGCCGAAAGCGGGTTGCATGAAGCTTTTATGAGCCTGCTGAGAGGCTTTGAGGTACGCAGAGTAATATATATATTTTTGACGGTACCGCACACGCCAGGTGTGCCCTATGTAGATAGTAGCCCCTGAGACTTTGGTTGCTTTCGAAAACGGCGGCAAACAGAGGATCATAGTCCCAGGTAATAATCATGCCACCTTCATGTGCAGGTGGCTGAAGGTCCGGTGGCTAGCCGGACTGGTGAGTTTGCCGAACTAAAGCGGCAACTTGATGCGGCAAATGCCGGCATCGTGCTTGTAAACAGGCGGCTTGACGAGGCACAGGGTATGTATTCTCCGATGGTCAACATTTATTAAGAGGAGCATAATGCTAGTATCTATAATATGCTGTGACTGCGGATGGAGCTGCCGCCGTGGAGACCCTTCGGGCGGAACTTGCCCGAGCCAAGGAACAAGCCAAGAGGAGTGATGCGGCCGCCCTAAAGGTGGTCGAAGAGTTAAAAGCCGAACAGGCTGCGCATTGCGAGAGCAAAGAGAAAATAGCCAAGATGGTTGTTGAGCTAAAAGACGCCGCCGACCGTTATGAGCTTCTCGAAAGGGAAAATCAAACGAAGACGGCGGATCTGGAGAAAGCCATGGTAGCAGCTAAGGAAACCCGCTCTAAAATCAGAGCGGCGAAGGAGGAGCTACGTCAAGCCGGAAATATCACGGCTGGAAAGCCCTTTTTGTTGCGGACGAAGTTCGGAGATCCTAAGTATGCCCTTCTGGATCAATTATGGAGTTCTGCGGACGCGTACCTGGATTTGGCAGCGAGTGCTGCTGATGCGACCAAGTTTTTCTAAGATCAAAAAGATCACGAAGTGGAAAAGTTGTTTTGTTCGCAGTTCCATGCTCCAGCTTGTCCGCTGCTGTTAAATGAGCAAATGGCCGAGTGGGCCGAGCTCCATAGGTTGTCCGGTCTTGCCATGAGGTCTGTCGTGGATCGTCTCTGGCCGGAAGGACCAAGGCCGAATAGTTATTTTGGTCTTGTGCAACAATTCCTTGGTGCTGTGCCGCATATTGATGCTGTAAAGAGGTCGGCGTGCATAGAGGGTGCGCGGATGGCTCTTGCCCGTGTCAAGACATACTGGGCGGAGATGGAGGCCACCACGATTGCAACCCAGAATCCGGCCGTAGGCCAGGTTTCTACCGAGCACTATTTTGAATTGGAAGGTGCTAGTTTAATAGAGGCTCAGTGCTCAAAGAGTGTCATGTTCGAGTGACATGTATCTCGATTCTAATAACAATGCTATTTGAATTATAAAGGCTGTGTTCATACTTTTGCCTAAAAGTATTATGATGCCTCCTTTGCGGCCGTTTATGTATATATGTATATAACCTGAAAGTTTGCAGTCGTCGGCTTCAGCCCCCACGCACATAGTGTGGGGGTTTTCGCAAAAGCGCGTGTTCACACTTGATCCAACGTCTTGGTCCATTAAGGAGGTGGTAGTGCGGCGAACGAGGCAATCAGCCTATAGTGCTTTAACACTTTCAGTTAACCATAGGAGTTTGACAGTGGGGCTACTATATTGCCCCTGGTACTTCCGCGCTCACCCGAGTACGGGGTGCGTACATACATGACCGGGAAAACCGGCCCTTCATTAATGCGGAGGAATCCCGAAGATTCTGCTAAGTCATCGAGTGGTTGACCAGTCTCGCGCTTTATCATGAAAGTCAGTTTTCGGCTTTCTCTACTGAGGTGCTCATCCGGATGAACCAGGGCACAATCGCAGTAGTTCTCCCGGTGCCACCTTAGTCGATAGAGCGGAACGTAAGGTAGCAAAACGCGGGAGCCGGGCAAACCCAACATTTGACCAAAGACATGATTCGGAGCTAATGCATATAAGGCCAAACTCGCGATGCCGAACACTCCCTAAGGTATTCGGTCTTTACAACATATACCGGGCTGAGTAACGCCCTTGATAATGAACCCCGAGTGTCCAGGTACGTGCATTATTCTGACGTGGCGAAATGCCAATAATGTCAGCATCCCTCTCGGTTATACTGAGTATCCGGAGGATGTGAAGCAACAAGAGACAGTAAAAAAGGTTTACACAGGGTCTTAATCTAAAAAGAAACCTTTGAGCGGGGCCCTGCTGCACGTTTGCGCCTGTGTCTCTGTTGTGCCGTATCCTGGAAGGGTGTAGCACGATTATCATCTGTAAAAGAGAAAATTTTAGGTGAAAGTTGTCGTGCTAAAAATTGGTTATTCTCAATAAACCATTGAAATTCAAGATAAGTAAGGTCGAGCCGAACTGTAGTTATTTTTACATGCGGGAAGCCCCTGGTACCGCCTATGGGGGTATAACCATCAAACCAATCTCAGGTTTATCTAAGCTGTTACAGCTAGTGATGCGCCTGACTCGTCTAGCCGTGTCTGCGGTCTTGACGACCGATCATTTATTCTGGTTGGAGAGGCCGTTTAGTGTTCGGCTGCTAAAGCCGCCACACGTTCTTCCGCGCATAAGGAACGCTCAATATTTCCGCTAACTGTGATGATGCCCCGTGGACTGGGCATCTTAAGCTTAAGAGAAGCATAATGCGGTACTGCATTAAAATGAGCGAAAGTTGTTCTTCCGAGTAGTGCTTGATAGCCGATTTGGAATGGAGCGATGTCGAAGGTTAATTTTTCACTTCGGAAGTTGTCGGGAGAACCGAATACAACCTCTAGTACTAGAGAGCCCGTACAGCGGGCCTCTGGGCCTGGCATTACTCCTTTAAAGGTAGTATTGCTTTGGCTGATTCTTGTGGGGTCTATCCCCATTTTGTGGACTGTGTCCTGATATATCAGATTAAGACTACTACCGCCGTCCATGAGGACTTGGGTGAGATGGTATCCGTCGATAATTGGGTCTAACACCAAGGCAGCCAATCCTCCATGCTGGATACTTGTCAGGTGATCCCTGCGATCAAAGGTGATCGGGCAGGCCGGCCAAGGGTTGAACTTAGGGGTGACGGGCTCTACGGCGCATGTGTCTCGGAGTGCATGTTTGCTCCTTCTTTTTGTTACGTGAATCATGTTCACTGTTTTGACTTCTGGTGGGAATTTTTTCTGTCCCCCAGTGCTTTGCTGGCGAGGCTCATCCTCGTCTTCACTTGGTGTTTCCCTCCCCTTGTGTTCTGCGTTTAACTTACCGGCCTGCTTGAAGACCCAGCATTCTCTGTGGGTGTGATTTGCAGGTTTATCGGAGGTGCCATGAATCTGACATAATTTGTCTAGAATTTTGTTTAGGCTGGACGGTCCATCTCTGCTGCCTTTGAAAGGCTTTTTCCGCTGACCGGGTCGAGAGCCCCTAAATCCGGCGTTTACCACCGTGTTGTCTGGGCTGTCTTCGTTATTGCGACGCTTGCTTTTACCGCGTCATGGTTTTCCGTTGCCATCCCTGACTTCAGATGTGCCTGGGTCGCTGGTGCTACTACGGGCCAGCCAGCTATCTTCGCCCGCGCTGAAGCGGGTCATGAGGCTTGTTAGGGCTGCCATTGTCCTTGGCTTTTCTTGGCCGAGGTGTCTGGCGAGCCATCCATCTAGGACGCTGTGTTTGAAAGCTGCTAAGGCTTCGGCGTCCGGGCAGTCGACGATTTGATTCTTCTTAGTGAGAAATCTGTTCCAAAGCTTCCGTGCTGACTCTCCGGGCTGCTGAATTATATGACTTAAATCGTCTGCGTCCAGAGGTCGGACATAGGTCCCTTGAAATTTAGCCCTAAAAGCATCCTCAAGCTCCTCCCAACTTCCAATTGAATTTTCGGGGAGGCTCTTCAGCCAGTGCCGAGCTGGTCCTTTCAACTTGAGGGGCAAGTATTTGGTGGCGTGGAGATCGTCTCCACGAGCCATATGGATATGGAGGATGAAGTCCTCAATCCAGACCCCAGGGTCTGTCGTTCCGTCGTATGCCTCTATGTTCACGGGTTTGAATCCCTCTGGGAATTCATGATCCAGTACCTCATCGGTGAAGCATAGGGGGTGTGCGGCACCCCTGTATTCCGATGTATCGTGGCGTTCGGACGGTTGTAGTGTTTAGTTTTGATTCTGCGCTGGAGCGCGCTTCCTAGACCCGTAGATGGATCTGGTCATGTCGGCTTTTTGATGTAGGTCCTCACGTGAACCGTGTGTTGACTTATGTGCGGCCTCGTTAGGCGCCCTATCGCGGCCACGAGGTGGTCGATCCGATCGGTCGGCCGTTTTATTTTTCGGCTGTGTAGGCTCTAAGGCCTCGTCATCGAATTCAGGCAGCAGCTTGCGCTTTGGGTAACTCTTTGTGTGGCGACTGCCACCGTACTTTTCAGCAGTGTCCAGCACTTTGTTCCATCTACTGATGAGTGTATTTTCCGCAGCCTTAAGCCTTTGTTTCTGCTTCTTAAGACTCCTCGCGGTGGCAATAAGCCTTCTATGGAGGTTCTCTTGTTCCAAGTCCCTTTCCGGGATGATGTGTGCATCGTCATCCGGACTATTCTCCTCTCCGGAGACGGGTTGATGATTTCTACCCTCGGCGTCGCCGTGATCGGACAGTGGCTCTGTACTATGTTCGCCGTCCGCTGGCTCGTCCTGCTCTGTTGCTTTGGAGTCGGCCGGGGTCTCATTCTTTCTTGCGCTGTTATCGTTGTTTTTGCCGAGGCGGGATTTGGAGCGGCGTCTGCGTCGTCGCTTTGGTTGCTTCTCGAGGGGGTTATCCTTCGTTGCATCCTCCCATTCCTCATCATTGTCTTCTTTGGGTGTATCCACCATGTATATATCATGTGATGAAGTGGCTGTCCAGCGCCCTGTGGGTGGTGGTTCCTGTTCGTCTTCTGCATCGTCGTCCATACCATCGATGTCTTCGGAGCCGAAATCGAGCATGTCGGTTAAATCGTCAACAGTGTCTACTAAGTGGGTGGTGGGTGGGGAGCGAATTTGTTTGTCGTCCGCATCCCATTCTAACCGGACATAGTTCGGCCAAGGGTCTCCTGATAAGGAGAGAGACCTCAACGAGTTTAGCACGTCGCCGAAGGGCGACTGCTGAAAGATATCCGTGGAGGTAAACTCCATGATCGGTGCCCAATCGGATTCGATAGGCATGGACGCAGGTGGCTCGGAGCCCATGGCCGGGGACGAATCTGACGGTTCGACAACACGGGTCTCATAGGAGGTGAAGTCAGTATTCGGCTCTATCGCCACTGAGTGTGCGGCCTCCGTGGCGGGGTCCATCCACCCGTCCTCAGATGGCGCAATTTGTTCCGGATTGAGGGCCGGAGCAGTCGCAGGTGTGATCTCCCGAACACTGTCCGACGGCAGAGCTAAGTCATGCTCGTCATGATTGTGTGGCGCACCTGACATGAGCTCAAATCCGTCGGAGATCAAGTCCCCGCGGATGTCGGCGGTATAATTCAAGTTTCCAAACCTGACCTGATGGCCAGGGGCGTAGCTCTCGATCTGCTCCAGATGGCCAAGCGAGTTGGCCCGTAGTACGAAGCCGCCGAATATGAAGATCTGTCCGGGGAGGAAAACCTCACCCTAGATCGCATCGTTGCCGATGATCGAAGGAGCCATCAAGCCTTGCAGTGACGGAACAGTGGAACTCTCAATGAAAGCACCAATGTCGG
Source organism: Aegilops tauschii subsp. strangulata (assembly GCF_002575655.3). Lineage (NCBI taxonomy): Eukaryota > Viridiplantae > Streptophyta > Magnoliopsida > Poales > Poaceae > Aegilops > Aegilops tauschii. The sequence continues at coordinate 44,783,368 of NC_053038.3, read as the reverse complement.
TGTCAAAACCGACGGATCTCGGGTAGGGGGTCCCGAACTGTGCGTCTAAGGCGGATGGTAACAGGAGGCGGGGGACACGATGTTTACCCCGGTTCGGGCCCTCTCAATGGAGGTAATACCCTACTTCCTGCTTGATTGATCTTGATGATATGAGTATTACAAGAGTTTATCTACCACGAGATCGTAGAGGCTAAACCCTAGAAGCTAGCCTATGGTATGATTGTTGTTGTCCTACGGACTAAACCCTCCGGTTTATCTAGACACCGGAGGGGGCTAGGGTTACACAGAGTCGGTTACAAGGGAGGAGATCTACATATCCGTATTGCCAAGCTTGCCTTCCACGCCAAGGAGAGTCCCATCCGGACACGGGACGAAGTCTTCAATCTTGTATCTTCATAGTCCAACAGTCCGACTAAAGGATATAGTCCGGCTGTCCGAGGACCCCCTAATCCAGGACTCCCTCACGCATCTTCGCGGCCCAAACCTGGGTAAATGATCCATGTGCTTCCTGTCAGTCCCGCTCTTTGCACAACCTCGCGCTCGCCAACCGTAGAAGGGATCCCAGTGACCCCATAGGTGTCGTTTCCACCGATATCTCCGAACTACCTTCGGTACATCAAAACACATAAACTCATAATACCGATCGTCACTGAACGTTAATCGTGCGGACCCTATGGGTTCGAGAACTATGTAGACAAGACCGAGACTCATCTCCGCTCAATAACCAATAGCGGAACTTGGATGCTCATATTGGTTCCTACATATTCTATGAAGATCTTTATCGGTCAAACCGCATAACAACATATGTTGTTCCCTTTGTCATCGGTATGTTACTTGCCCGAGATTCGATCGTCGGTATCTCAATACCTAGTTCAGTCTCATTACGGCAAGTCTCTTCACTCGTTCCATAATGCATCATCCCGAAACTAACTCATTAGTCACAATGCTTGCAAGGCTTATACTGATGTGCATTACCGAGAGGGCCCAGAGATACCTCTCCGATGCTCGGAGTGACAAATCCTAATCTCAATCTATGCCAACTCAACAAACACCATCGGAGACACCTGTAGAGCATCTTTATGGGTCAAGTCAATCACATCATTCTCTAATGATGTGATCCCGTTCATCAAATGACAACTCTTTGTCCATGGCTAGGAAACTTAACCATCTTTGATTAACGAGCTAGTCAAGTAGAGGCATACTAGTGACACTCTGTTTGTCTATGTATTCACACATGTACTAAGTTTCTGGTTAATACAATTCTAGCATGAATAATAAACATTTATCATGACATAAGGAAATATAAATAACAACTTTATTATTGCCTCTAGGGCATATTTCCTTCACTTTCATCCAAAAATCCTATATATACCAGAAAAAATCACAGACAATGATCGACGAATTTAATCATACGGAGCTGCCACCTCATGTTCTTCATCTGGAGTCTGATTTGGGCTCCGGAGAGGGTAATTCGTCATCGTCGTCACCACCTACTCTTCTCCAACAAAAATTCCATGATCATCTCATCCATGTCTGAGTTGTTGGGGAACTTAGTAATTTCAAAAAAAAAATCCTACGCACACGCAGGATCATGGTGACGCATAGCAACGAGAGGGGAGAGTGTTGTCCACGTACCCTCGTAGACCGAAAGCGGAAGCGTTAGATCAACGCGGTTGATGTAGTCGTACGTCTTCACGATCCGACCGATCCAAGTACCGAACGTACGACACCTCCGAGTTCAGCACACGTTCAACTCGATGACGTCCCACGAACTTCGATCCAGCAGAGCTTCACGGGAGAGTTCCATCAGCACGATGGCGTGATGACGGTGATGATGTTGTTACCGACGCAGGGCTTCGCCTAAGCACTGCTACGATATGACCGAGGTGGAATATGGAGGAGGGGGGCACCGCACACGGCTGGGAGAGATCAACAGATCAACTTGTGTGTCTAGAGGTGCCCCCCTGCCCCCGTATATAAAGGAGCAAGGGGGAGAGGCGGCCGGCCAAGGAGGGCGCGCCAAGAGGGGAGTCCTATTCCCACCAGGAGTAGGACTCCTCCTTTCCTTGTTGGAGTAGGAGAAGGGAAGGAAGAAGAAGGAAGGAAGGGGCGCCCCCCCCCTCCCTAGTCCAATTCGGACCAGTCCATGGGGAGGGGTGCGGCCACCCTTTGAGGCCATTCTCTCCTTTCCCGTATGGCCCATTAGGGCCCAATACGAATTCCCGTAACTCTCCGGTACTCCGAAAAATACCCGAATCACTCGGAACCTTTCCGATGTCTGAATATAGTCGTCCAATATATCAATCTTTACGTCTCGACCATTTCGAGACTCCTCGTCATGTCCCCGATCTCATCCGGGACTCCAAACTACCTTCGGTACATCAAATCACTTAACTCATAATACAAATCGTCACCGAACGTTAAGCGTGCGGACCCTACGGGTTCGAGAACTATGTAGACATGACCGAGACACGTCTCCGGTCAATAACCAATAGCGGAACCTGGATGCTCATATTGGCTCCCACATATTCTATGAAGATCTTTATCGGTCAAACCGCATAACAACATACGTTGTTCCCTTTGTCATCGGTATGTTACTTGCCCGAGATTCGATCGTCGGTATCTCAATACCTAGTTCAATCTCGTTACCGGCAAGTCTCTTTACTTGTTATGTAATGCATCATCATACTCGGTATGATGACACGGGCATGAGTATGAAATACCAATTTCAAAACATTTTTTAAGTCCCGATTCTAAGCCGTAAAGCATGGTGCACTAAACTATCAAGTAGTCATCATACCGAGCTTTGTCAAACGTTCATAACGTTTGCTTTTGCTCCTGCAATCGGTCTGTCACCTAGCGGTGCATCAAGGACATAATTCTTCTGTGCAGCAATGAGGATAAACCTCATATTACGGAGCTAGTCTGCATCATTGCTACTAACATTTTTCAACATAGTTTTTCTCTAGGAACATATCAAAAATGAACGGGGAGCAACATCGCGAGCTATTGATCTACAACATAGTTATGAAAATACTATCAGGACTAAGTTCATGATAAATTAAAGTTCAATTAATCATATTACTTAAGAACTCCCACTTAGATAGACATCCCTCTAGTCATCTAAATGATCACGTGATCCAAATCAACTAAACCATGTCCGATCATCATGTGAGATGGAGTAGTTTTCAATGGTGAACATCACTATGTTGATCATATCTACTATATGATTCACGCTCGACCTTTCAGTCTCCAGTGTTCCAAGGCCATATATGCATATGCTAGGCTCGTCAAGTTTAACCTGAGTATTCTGCATGTGCAAAACTGGCTTGCACCTGTTGTAGATGAACGTAGAGCTTATCACACCCGATCATCACGTAGTGTCTCGGCACGACGAACTTTGGCAACGGTGCATACTCAGGGAGAACACTTTTATCTTGAAATTTAGTGAGAGATCATTTTATAATGCTACCGTCGATCTAAGCAAAATAAGATGCATAAAAGATAAACATCACATGCAATCAATATAAGTGATATGATATGGCCATCATCATCTTGTCCTTGTGATCTCCATCTCTGAAGCACCGTCATGATCACCATCGTCACCGGCGCGACACCTTGATCTCCATCGTAGCATCGTTGTCGTCTCGCCAACTATTGCTTCTACGACTATCGCTACCGCTTAGTGATAAAGTAAAGCATTACAGGGCGATTGCATTGCATACAATAAAGCAACAACCATATGCCTCCTGCCAGTTGCCGATAACTCGGTTACAAAACATGATCATCTCATACAATAAAATATAGCATCATGTCTTGACCATATCACATCACAACATGCCCTGCAAAAACAAGTTAGACGTCCTCTACTTTGTTGTTGCAAGTTTTACGTGGCTGCTACGGGCTGAGCAAGAACCGTTCTTACCTACGCATCAAAACCACAACGATACTTCGTCAAGTTAGTGTTGTTTTAACCTTCTCAAGAACCGGGCGTAGCCACACTCGGTTCAACTAAAGTTGGAGAAACTGACAACCGCAAGCCACCTGTGTGCAAACCACGTCGGTAGAACCAGTCTCGCGTAAGCGTACGCGTAATGTCGGTCCGGGCCGCTTCATCCAACAATACCGCCGAAGCAAAGTATGACATGCTGGTAAGCAGTATGACTTGTATCGCCCACAATTCACTTGTGTTCTACTCGTGCATATAACATCTACGCATAAAACCTGGCTCTGATAGCACTATTGGGGAACGTAGTAATTTCAGAAAAAAAATCCTACGCACACGCAGGATCATGGTGACGCATAGCAACGAGAGGGGAGAGTGTTGTCCATATACCCTCGTAGACCGAAAGCGGAAGCGTTAGCACAACGCGGTTGATGTAGTCGTACGTCTTCACGATCCGACCGATCCAAGTACCGAACGTATGGCACCTCCGAGTTCAGCACACGTTCAGCTCGATGATGTCCCGGGAACTCCGATCCAGTAGAGCTTCACGGGAGAGTTCCGTCAGCACGACGGCGTGATGACGGTGATGATGTTGTTACCGACGCAGGGCTTCGCCTAAGCACCGCTATGATATGACCGAGGTGGAATATGGTGGAGGGGGCACCGCACACGGCTGAGAGATCAACAGATCAACTTGTGTGTCTAGAGGTGCCCCCTGCCCCCATATATAAAGGAGCAAGGGGGGAGAGGCGGCCGGCCAAGGAGGGCGTGCCAAGAGGGGAGTCCTACTCCCACCAGGAGTAGGACTCCTCCTTTCCTTGTTGGAGTAGGAGAAGGGAAGGAAGAAGGAGAAGGAAGGAAGGGGGCACCCCCCCTCCCTAGTCCAATTCGGGCCAGTCCATGGGGAGGGGTGCGGGCACCCTTTGAGGCCTTTCTCTCCTTTCCCGTATGGCCCATTAAGGCCCAATACGAATTCTCGTAACTCTCCGGTACTCCGAAAAATACCCGAATCACTCGGAACCTTTCCGATGTCCAAATATAGTCGTCCAATATATCGATCTTTACGTCTCGATCATTTCGAGACTCCTCGTCATGTCTTCGATCTCATCCGGGACTCCGAACTACCTTCGGTACATAAAATCACATAACTCATAATATCGATCGTCACCGAACGTTAAGCGTGCGGACCCTACGGGTTCGAGAACTATGTAGACATGACCGAGACACATCTCCGGTCAATAACCAATAGCGGAACCTGGATGCTCATATTGGCTCCCACATATTCTACGAAGATCTTTGTCGGTCAAACCGCATAACAACATACGTTGTTCCCTTTGTCATCGGTATGTTACTTGCCCGAGATTCGATCGTTGGTATCTCAATACCTAGTTCAATCTCATTACCGGCAAGTCTCTTTACTCGTTATGTAATGCATCATCCCGCAACTAACTCATTAGTCACATTGCTTGCAAGGTTTATAGTGATGTGCATTACCGAGAGGGCCCAGAGGTACCTCTCCGACAATCGGAGTGACAAATCCTAATCTCGAAATATGCCAACTCAACAAGTACCTTCGGAGACACCTGTAGAGCACCTTTATAATCACCCAGTTATGTTGTGACGTTTGGTAGCACACAAAGTGTTCCTCCGGTAAATGGGACTTGCATAATCTCATAGTCATAGGAACATGTATAAGTCATGAAGAAAGCAATAGCAACATACTAAACGATCAAGTGCTAAGCTAACGGAATGGGTCATGATGTGATCCCGTTTATCAAATGACAACTCATGTCTATGGCTAGGAAACTTAACCATCTTTGATCAACAAGCTCGTCAAGTAGAGGCATACTAGTGACACTATGTTTTGTCTATGTATTCACACATGTATTATGTTTCCGGTTAATACAATTCTAGCATGAATAATAAACATTTATCATGAAATAAGGAAATAAATAATAACTTTATTATTGCCTTTAGGGCATATTTCCTTCAGTCTCCCACTTGCACTAGAGTCAATAATCTAGATCACATCGCCATGTGATTTAACATCAATAGTTCACATCACCATGTGATTAACACCCATAGTTCACATCGTCATGTGACCAACACCCAAAGGGTTTACTAGAGTCAATAATCTAGTTCACATCGCTATGTGATTAACACCCAAAGAGTACTAAGGTGTGATCATGTTTTGCTTGTGAGAGAAATTTAGTCAACAGGTCTGTCAAATTCAGATCCGTATGTATTTTGCAAATTTCTATGTCAACAATGCTCTGCAAGGAGCTACTCTATCTAATTGCTCCCACTTTCAATATGTATCATATTGAGACTTAGAGTCATCTGGATCAGTGTCAAAACTTGCGTAACCATTTACGATGAACCTTTTGTCACCTCCATAATCGAGAAACATATCCTTATTCCACTAAGGATAATTTTGACCGCTAGGAAACTTAACCATCTTTGATCAACGAGCTAGTCAAGTAGAGGCATACTAGTGACACTATGTTTTGTCTATGTATTCACACATGTATTATGTTTCCGGTTAATACAATTCTAGCATGAATAATAAACATATATCATGAAATAAGGAAATAAATAATAACATTATTATTGCCTCTAGGGCATATTTCCTTCATGAGTAATACCTCTTGAGGCACATGGTGGTATATCGGAATTGGATGAGATTTCTTATGTAATAGATGTCATATTTATTAGGGCTAGATGCCTAGTATCCACTATGTTTTGAGATTGATGTTGTTATGAATTTGCTATGCTTAATGCTTGTCACTATGGCCCGAGTGCCATGATATCAGATCTGAACTCTCCATGTTTTCATGAATATTTTTGTTCTTGATCTTATCAACAAGTTGTATGCATCTGTTATCGTTCTGAACCCAAGACCCCAAGTGACAATAATTGGGATATCAAAGGGGATGACTTTACCTTGAGAACTACATGTATTCATTGATAGTTAGTGCTTTGATATGGTTCTTTATTAAAAGGAGCGTCTTAATTGCCCTTAATTTCCAGCTCTTAATTTCCATTAGGATTCTGCTGCGATGGAAGGATAGGACAAAAGATGTTGTGAAAGTTCTTATCGAAAGAACATACAACTACATATGGAACTAGTTTGATATCGCTCTATGTTATGACTATTACATAATGAATCTCGTCTGAACAAAACCCACTATTTACTTCCATGACTACCCTTTTCGTAACTATTGCTCTCTCTAAAGTTACTACTTTTGCAATTTGTTACTTGTCTGTAATACTGTTTTTGTTACTGTTTGACTCCTACTGCTATAATTACTATACTGCTAATAAATTGTGCCAACAAGTTATCTATCCAGGTGCGATTGAATTGACAACTCAACTGCTAAGGCTTATAAATATTTTTTGCCTTCCCTTATGTCGAATCAATAATTTTAGGTGGAAATACTTCTCTCGGAGACTGTTGTGATCCCCTACACTTGTGGGTCATGAGTTGTCTGCTCCCGCGTGCTCTCGAGCAGTCGTTGTGCACAATGGGTGCGAGAGGTGGGCCCCAAGAACATGGCAATTAGATTAGTACCTTATCCTTCAATTAGTTACTAAAGAGCCACTGACCAGTGGGACCTCTCACTTAACAAAATAGATAAATCCATTGAAAATATTAAGACACTCACAGTTGGGTCCCATTGTCTAGGGCTAGCTTTCACTCTTTGGTCTCATGTGTTAGGAGGGGCAAAATATCTCGGTGATAGGCCTTTGACCGGACGAAAACGATATGAAAGGACAATTCTGTAAGGTGACTTGACGGAAGAGGGGCCAATTTCAGCAAGTCTTAAAAATAGATAAATGTGAGTAGTGACATCAAGTTAGGGGAGCAATCGAATTGTCATTTCTTTTAAATTCCAGAACTTTTTTACAAATTCAGATTTTTTTTTTACTTCATGAACATTTTTTGAAATCTAGGAACATTTCTAAATTAAAAAAAAACAAATTGAAATCCCATTTTTTTTCAAATTCGTGAATTTTATATTGAAATAATGAACATTTTTCAAATCATCAATATTTTTCAAATTGTCAACATTTTTTAATTAGCAAAGTTTCTAGATTCGCACACATTTTGGTGAATTCATGAATACTTTGTGGGATTCAAAAATAATAATTTGGGAAGATAAAAAATGAATGAACTTTTAAAAGATAATTATGGGAACATTTTTTTCAAATTCAGAACTATTTTAAATGTTGAATACTATATAAATTTTGTATACATTTTCTGAAAATTCATTAACTGTTTACCTTTTAGGAAACATAATCGGCCGTGCCTTGCATGCAAATATGAATATCGCAAATTCGGAAAAAAAATTCATGGATTTGAAAAAACATTCATGTATTTGAAAACAGGTTAATGAATTTTAAAATATGTGCATGAATTCAAAAAAAGTTCACGGATTTGGAAATTTTTTGTGGTTTCCACCAAATGTTCATAGATTTAGAAATGTTCAGGATTTGAAAAAAAATCGGGGATTTGAAACAAAAGTGTTCATATTAACAAATGTTCATAAGATTGGAAAATTTTGTGGATTTGGAAAACAATTATGGATTTAAAAATTGTTCACTATTTTGAAAAATGTGTTTGGTTTTCCAAAATGTTTACAGATTTGAAAAAAGTTTCAGGATTTATAAAATGCTAACAAATTTGAAAATATTTGCAATATTATAAAAAACAACAAATTTATCAAAAAAATCATTGATTCAAAATGAAAAGGTAAAAAACAAGAAAAGATAAATAAAAAAGAAACGGGAAATACAAGTTAAAAGGAAAAAAGAGAAAAACACGGAAACCATCGAAACCGAACCAAAAGTGGTGAAAGAAGGAACCGAAGAAAGACTAGCGAGAAACTCGGTGGGAGAATAGATAATGGATCTTTTGTAGAGGGTGGGTTGAGCCCTCTACCGATGCGCCTCTAGGTGCCGCATAGGATTTGACAATAGGAATGCCACTAACTATCTCGCTAAACCTTTAATAGGCCAGCCCACTTAATGCCATCGTGGGGGCTCTTTTACCGCAGGAAGTTCTCCAAGGGGGGGGGGAGGGGCAAGTGCTCGTTTGCTCGGCCCATCACGCATGGCCAATGCTATATTCCCGCGAGAGTTATAGCATGCTCCAATTCGGCGCTTCACGTGCCGAAAAGGATCCCTGGTGCTCACTACCTTCATTTGTGGGCTGCAGCCCAAAAGTGCCATCTTGCTACAGAGCAACAAATGCGAAGCTCGATCCGTTCCTGCTTGAGCGGGTCGCACGTTTCGCATGCTTCAGATCTCTAGTAGGTTGACCAACTTACTAGTTGATCAGCTAACTAGTTGACCAGTGACTTTAAAAAAAGATCATACAAATTTGAAAAATCGTAAATTTGAAAAAGAGTACACTTTTTAGAAAAGAATCAACATTTTGGAAAAGCTCGCAAATTTTAAAATTCGTAAAAATGATTTTTTTTCCATAAATAATAATAATAATAATAATAATAATTTGAGGAAAGTTCATCAACTTGAAAAATAACTTAGTGAAATCTGAAAATAATTCATGAACATTAGAATTTTTTTAAAAGCTCACAAAACTGAAAACAAAGTTCACAAAATTTTAAAAACGTTCATGAATTTGAAAATAAGTTCACAAATTTGAAAAGCAAATTAGAAAAATTAAAAATGTTCACAATTTGATAAAAGTCCATGAATATTAAAGCAAGTTCGCAAAATTTGTAAAGATTGTCACAAAATTTTAAAAAGTACATGAATTTGAAAAATCACATATTGGAAAAAAATCACGAAATTTAAAATGTAGTTCATGAACTATGGAAAAGTTTACGAAATTTGAAATAAGTTCACAGAATTTTTAAAAGGTCACAAATTTTAAAAACAATTTGTGAATTGAGGAAAAAATAAACAAAAAATAAGGAAAATAGCCAAATAGGGGAAAACTTGATCGGAAAGCATGTCTTTTTTTCCTTTTCTATCGTCACATTTTCCACAAGAAGAAAAAAAGCGTAGGTGAGCACAACAAGTAAGTTGTCCCAGTAGTTACTGCCTCCAGGACTAAACGTGTAGTATTGGAGTTTGAATCTCCCATGACGCACTTATATTTTTTCCTCAATTGGGCCAAGCACAGGACAAAGGGTGGTGTGCCCCAAGTTGCGAATAACACTGTACCAGGCGCTGAAGGTGCCACATAGGAGTTAGGGGCATCATAGGCGCGAGAGCTATATCTCGCTTATAACAATATGGGATTCCCTCGCCTGAAATGCGGCGCGAGCGGGCCGGCACAACACCGTAGCATTTCCTGCGGTTTTTTTCCTCTCTTTGTGATTTTTGTTTTGTCCACTTTTCACTGTTTGGGCCAGTATTTTTCTGGTTTATCTTTCGCTCGGTCGGGCCAGTTTTTCCCGTGTTGTTTATCTTTTGTCCCATTTTCACTGTATGAGGCTGGGTTTACATGTTTTTTCCCTTGTATTCTATTGTGATTTGTATTTCTTCAGCAGTTTTCTTCTGCTTTTCTCTTTTCTTCCTTGTACTTATGTTTTCCTTGTTTTCACAAATTTTCTTTGGTTTTTCTTTTCTTTAAATATATATTGTTTTTTATCCTTTCTCAATTTTCTTTGCTTTCCTTTTTGTTTTCTTTGTCAGTTTTCATTGGATGTTGTTTTTCGGCTTTCTTTGTAGCTTCATGGTTTTCATCAGTTTTTTTCCTAGTTTTTTCCTTTCTCACCCTTTTTTGTTTCTTTCATGGTTTAACTATTTTTTTCATTTTCGTTGTTTCTTCCTTAGTTTCCACTTGTTTTTCTTTTTTTGTTTGTTTCTTTGTTATTATTTTTATTATTTGTTTATTATTGGTTTTCTTTATTTTCCTTTGTAAATTTCTTGTATGCATCAAAACATATTTTATATACACGTTCAACGCTTTTGGAATACATCATTCACATTCTTTTTAGAAGTTATATTGTTTTGATGTATGCATCGGAAACATTTTTTATATACATGTTCAACATTTTGGAAATACATAATTAAGCTTCTTAACACATATTTTTATGCCTACATTTTTCATAAATTTTGTATACATGAGGAACATTTTTTGTATACTTTTTAAACATTTTATGTATACTTTTTTGTATACATGTTTAATATTTTGGAAATATATGGTTACCATTTTTTTAAACATATATTTGTATGTCTACTTTTCCCATGCACATATTATATTTTCTACATACATCAGAAACATTTCTTATATACATGTTTGACATTAGCAATGGCGGGCGAGCCTCTTTGGGCCGCCCGCCACTGCTAAAGTGGCATCAGTGGTGGGCGGTGTAAATTGCCCGCTAGTGTAATCAATCTCATAGCAGTGGCGGGAGACCTTACCAATGGCGGGCAAGCTGCAACTCACGCCATTGCGGTGTAAAGTATGTGCGGTGGGCGCTTATTAGCGCTCGCCACTGATTGGTGCACCATGCTAGAATAAAAAAAGTTGCCACGGCAGCATATAATATGCTGTCACAACAGCGTTAGCTGATGTAAATAGCGAACAATTCTCAATAAACTGGAGCAAATCAATAATAAAACTAAGAATAAAGAACGAGAAGTACATTAAAAATAAACGAGTAACCCAAAATACACCGTCATTAAATATAGTCTGTTGATAAAGTTAAACAATGTAGTTAATAGGCCAAATATGTTTTGTCACGGTTTCAGTTGTGCCCGCTGCAAGAAGCTAGGTTATGCTCTTTTGTGGGTTGGACTCATCTTCTTCAGTGTTATTATAGAATTGGCTGGACTCAAAAAATTTCTCTGATTCAAAAAATGTTTGTTAAAACAAAAAAAATGTGTGTCTAAACAAGACCGAGCATCCGGCATGGCGCGGCGCAGACTCGCAGACGGTGTGCGCGGTGCGGGGTGCAGACGTCAAGGGCGGCGTCGGGCCGTTTGGGCTGTGGGTGCTTGCGTCCGACGAGCTCAAGGAGAGGACATCCGTCTTCTTCGGGGTGTTCAAGGACGGGGACGACAACAAGCACGTCGTGCTCATGTGCAACGATGCCTCCAAGTCGTCCTACGCCGACCACCTCTACAAGCCAAGCTTCGCCGGCTTCATCGATGTGGACATCGTCAAAGATAGGCGGCAAGATACCTCTTAGAACATTGGTACGTTATACCTTGCTACTAGTACCACCTATCAGCATATTTTGGGGCCAAATGCCTGTAGTTTCCTTAATCTGGGCCTCTAGTTTTTTCTAAGTAGCAATTGATGCTCTAAAGTGAATTCTGCGCATATCGGCCACTCCATGGTGGAGAGCTTCGGAGGCCACGACAGAATGAGCATATTGTCGATGGTGCACCCAACAAAGGCAGTGGGCGACAAGGCGCACCTCTACGTGTTCAACCAAGGCGAGTCGGACGTCAAGGTTACGCACCTGAACGCTTACCACATACGGCCGGCCAAGATTAACACACACATCGATCAATACTAATCAGATGATCAACATAGAATATAATTGTACAATTGTGGAGTAGGTAGTATCTAATAACAGACTTGAGGTGTCATGATATGAGTGGCTAGACTGGTTTTTTTTCTTCGTGAATACATATTGTTGCCTATCATTTCATTGATAGGTGGATAGAACGTACATGGTGCTGCTCGATGGGGCGTACACGAATCGGCGTCCCCAGGAGTGTAGCATGAGCATGTTTGAGGTTGCTCAGCTTCACTACGTTCGTTTTAGACTATAGGGATCACTAGTGCTAGTCCTTTGGCTCCGGCCCATGCCCAAAGCCGAGCCTCCTCCTTGATGTTGCAGACGAGCTCATCAGTAGATGGTCGGAGGTCGTCAAAGAGAGCGGCGTTGGGATGCTTCCAGATACTTCGTGCAATTAGGGCTATAAGAGAGTTGAGGCCCTTCCGCAGACTTGCCGGAGAAGCGGCAAGGGAGGCAGACCACCAAGGGAAAGAAGACCACATCGGCGTTTGGCAGAAGCACCGGGAGGCGACACCACGATAAGATCTCATGGCAGGTGATCTTTGAGAAGACGCATTGGACGAGCAGATGATCAATGGTCTCATGTTCCTGGTTGCACAACTTGCATAGAGGGTCGTGCGGTAAACCATGGCATGCTCTTCGCTCCGCGGTCCAGCAATGGTCCAGGGAGGCTAGCCATAGGAAAAACTTAGCGTTCATCAGTGCCCAACACTTCGATATGGGCCACTAGGTGGGCGTGGTGGTGGAGGTAAGGAAGAGGGCCTTGTAAGCAGAGCTAGTCATGTATTGGTTGATCGGGGCCCACTTCCAGGATATCTTGTCACGCACATTAGAAAGCTCGATCGGCTCGATTTGCCTCCATAGACCAAAGTACTCGATGGTGGCGGCTAGTCCTAGGGAACCATGGATGTCACGAATATATGTGAGTTGTGTGAACTTTGTGAAGGAAATATGCCCTAGAGGCAATAATAAAGTTGTTATTTATATTTCCTTATATCATGATAAATGTTTATTATTCATGCTAGAATTGTATTAACCGGAAACTTAGTACATGTGTGAATACATAGACAAACTAAGTGTCACTAGTATGCCTCTACTTGACTAGCTCGTTGAATGAGATGGTTAAGTTTCCTAGCCATAGACATGAGTTGTCATCTGATTAACGGGATCACATCATTAGAGAATGATGTGATTAACTTGACCCATTTCGTTAGCTTAGCATTTGATCGTTTAGTATATTGCTTTCTTCATGACTTATACATGTTCCTATGACTATGAGATTATGCAACTTCCGAATACCGGAGGAAAACTTTTTGTGTGCTACCAAACGTCATAACATAACTGGGTGATTATAAAGGTGCTCTACAGGTGTCTCCGATGGTACTTGTTGAGTTGGCATAGATCGAGATTAGGATTTGTCACTCCGATTGTTGGAGAGGTATCTCTGGGACCTCTCGGTAATGCACATCACTATAAGCCTTGCAAACAATGTAACTAATGAGTTAGTTGCGGGATGATATATTACGGAACGAGTAAAGAGACTTGCCGGTAACGAGATTGAACTAGGTATTGAGATACCGACGATCGAATCTCGGGCAAGTAACATACCGATGACAAAGGGAACAATGTATGTTGTTATGCGGTTTGACCGATAAAGATCTTCGAAGAATATGTAGGAGCCAATATGAGCATCTAGGTTCCGCTATTGGTTATTGACCGGAGACGTGTCTCGGTCATGTCTACATAGTTCTCGAACCCGTAGGGTCCGCTTAACGTTCGGTGATGATCGGTATTATGAGTTTATGTGTTTTGATGTACCGAAGGTAGTTAGGAATCCCGGATATGATCACGGACATGACGAGGAGTCTCCAAATGGTCGAGACATAAATATCGATATATTGGATGACTATGTTTGGACTTCGGAAGGGTTCCGGGTAAGTTCGGACAAATACCAGAGTATCGGGGGGTTACCAGAACCTCCCGGGGAGTGTAATGGGTCTATTGGGCCTTAGTGGAGAAGAGGAGGGGCGGCCAGGGCAGGCCGCGCGCCCCCTCCCCCTCTACTCCGAATTGGACAAGGAAGGGGGGGGGGGTGCCCCCCTTTTTCCTTCCCCCTCTCTCCTCCTTCCTTCCCTCCTACTCCTACTCCTGGAAGGGTTGGAGTCCTACTCCCGGTGGGAGTAGGACGCCCCTTGGGGCGTGCCTAGGAGGCCGTGTGACAGCCTGGTTTTTGCCCTTTCTTATTTTCTTGAAACTTCATTGGAAAGTTTTTGAAACTTGGAGTTTCTGAATCTTTTCATTTGGACTTAAACACTTGGGCATCCTTGGCTTTCACCCAAGTGTTCACTTCTCTCCCAAACCATCACTTCACTTCTGATCCACCACAAAATAACCTTTGGAATATTTTTCTTAAATGAAAAATATTCATTTTCTCTCAAAAACCCTAAGCCAGATCTGCTTGCTTCAAGGCAACCCTAATTTTTATGGCTCAGAAAATTCTAAGATAATTCACAAATATTCTAGGGACCCTAGGGCACCTCCCTGAGCAAAAATATTTCATCACTTTTTGGAATATTTTTGCTACAGAAAATCTTTTCTGTTCTGGACAGAAATGGTGGTTTCTACAGCAACTACCATTTTACTTGCTCCATTTGACCTGAACTTTCTTGTGCATCTTTACCTTAGTAACTTATAACTAGCCTCCAAAGCACAGCCCCAAACTCCCAGCCATTTGACCACAGTAACATCACAAAGTTACTGACCAGAAACTTACCTGGCTTGTAAAATCTTCTCTACTGCACCTGGATCCAAACCAAACCGTGGTAAAACTACCACGAACAACATGCCAGACATGATTTTTGGACGAAGGCTGGCCTGAGGAGAGAGTTCGCGCGGTGACCACGCGTGTCCACGATGCCAGGCATGCGTGTCGACGCGCTCTGGGTGACGCCGAGCGCTCTGTTCGAGCGTGCTCGCTTCCCCCGCCTGCCCAACCATGCCAAACCCCGCCACCATCATCGTCTCGACGTCCTTAACTCCTCCCTGGCACTCGCCGACGCCGGAGCTCGCCGCAGCGAGCACGGGCAAGGTCCGGCCAGCCCGACAGTGCGGAGCGCACTGTGCTCGTTGCCATCCCCTTGATCCTGTGCTCGTCTCCGCTCGCCCACAGTGGCCGCGTGACCTCCGTCGTCTTCTCCCCCTCTCACTGACGCCGCTCGTCGCCGGGCGCCGTGGACAGGTGTCCACCGGCGGAGCCCGAAGCACCCTCGCCGCTCGCCTATAAATAGAGCCACCCCCAGCCTCCTCGAGCACCATCCAGCACTCACACACACCCCACGATCGAGTAGGAAGCCGTAGCCCGGCCGGGCAGGCCTCGGGCCGCCGTCCCCGAGCTCGAGCTCGCCGGCGATCCCCTCTGGTCGCCGCGGTAGCTCCAGCCCCTCCCAGGCCTGGGCGACCCCTCCAAGGCCTCCGCCTCTCTCCGGTGAGGCCATCTCGCCAACTTGGAGCCTCTGGAGTGACCTCTGCTCGCCGTCTTCCTCAACTCCGGCGAACTCCACGTTCTGCCTCCGCTTGTGAGCTAGTTTCCGACGCCGTCCGACCACCCCTAGCCATGCTACGGGTACGGGCAGGTGCGCCATCGTCCCCTCTCTCAATCCCTCCCTCTCGTTTGGGCCAAGGAGCCCTCGTCGCCGGCGAGAGCTCCGGCGAAGCCGCGGCCCTCTCTGTTTCTCTCTCCCTCTTCCCCCACCTGACTAGCGGGGCCCGCTAGTCAGCCACTTAGTACACACGGGAAGCGGTACGAGTGGTGGCGCCCCTGGGCTTTACGCCTTCGACGTCACCCCCCAAGCTGTTTCTTTTTATTCAAATTCATTTATATTCCAGAGAGCTTCAAACAATTTTAACTTTTTAACCATAAGTCCAAATGAGATGATTCTTTTTGCATTGTGTTCTTTGAAAGGAAATCTAACAGCTCACCAAAGATGAGATTTTTCCGAGCTGTTTAGAATTTCTGGTGAATTTCAGAACTGTTCTTGATATTCTCTTTTTGTGTTTAAAATTATTTTCAGAAGGTGAGGCTTGTCTTGAGGATCACCAGGAGGCTTGTGAACCTCATCTGCACTAAGGCAAGCCACACCAACATTTTTATGATGCCATTTCAATAATTGTGATTTTCTCACTTAAATGAAATGATTAACCCATGCATTTAAATAATTATTGAATTATTTGTATTCTGTTAAGTATTGGTCAGTTGTTATGCTTGATTTACAGAATAGTTGAAACTAGTTTAAGTGGGTAAAGCAAGTTAAAATTTATTTGAGGTGATGTTAGAAATAATTTTGTTGTGCATGTTAGTAATTATTTAAAGATTTGTGTTTGCATTCTTAAATTGATAAAAATTTGTTAGAAAATATTCTGTTAAATACTTGTTTAATCATATTACTTGTCTTACAGAATGTTTGAACCCAACTTAGTGATAAAGAAATTAAGAGTTGTTGATAATGATATCTTTTGGTCAAGCATATGAAAAATTTATCGGAGTTACTTTCTTGCGTAGGAAATTAATAAAACTTGTTGCAAAATATTTTGGTTAAGTTGTGAGTCATTTTGAGCAAGTAGAGTAATATGAGTTGTTGACGTTTATGCTTGGTGTGCATATGGATGACGTCGGTCATTTTTATCAATATGTGATGCATGTGTTGTTTTGCATTTCATGGCATGCTATGACACCGGTCATTTTTAGTTAAAAGTTAATCCTGAATATAACTCAACTTGAATATACCGTTGACTGGGTCATGGTGCCGCTGAATCGAGTTTCTTTCCAGTGCAACCACATTTGCCTAGTGGGAAGGCCTTGATTCGGTCCATTGACACGGCCTCTGGTCAGTGCCTCCATCTAGGGAAGATTATGTCGTGTTTGCCCTGGCCCGGTAAGCACACATAATCTTGTGTGCTCGTTGATGAGATTATGGTACCGAGTCCCCGAGTGGGAGTGTTTTGACCACGACGGTGGTCGGGGTGTCTTTGGTAGACACGGGGCCACCCAGGACCAGGCCGTTGGGGATTTGGGTCGGAGTGGCCGGGAGAGTGTTGTGGCATTGGAGGGGTTTTGTCGGAATGCCATTGGTCCACCCGAATGGGAATGCGAGGCCATGGGTTCCGTGGTGTGGGTACAGTGTGCTACCTCTGCAGAGTGTATAATCTATCAATAGCCGAGTCCACGGTCATGGACACCTCGTACTAGGTCCCACCATGAGTCAACGTTTAATAAAAATTGCACACTAAGCTATGAACTTTGCATTGTCAATGGATGGCAGAAAGGCCATCGAGGTATTTGGGACCAAATGATGGTCGTGGTTGTGATCGCCGTAAGGATCACGAGTTGTTCTTGAGAAAGACCACTATGGTGGTGTGTTTGTGGTCCAGAGATGATCACAGTTGGTAAGCTATCCTGAGGGACGTTCGGGCTTGATCACAGCATGTTGACATATAATGTTGCATTATTAATAATTGGTTAAATATCATGATATTGTTTGTCATTATGATTATGCTTGTTGTGAGCTTGCAAGTACATTCAATGTACCGACCTGGCGTGTCATGCCAGATTTCAGGAAAGTCTCGTTGGAAAGGAGCGCTGTTCGAGTCTAGAACGTGTCCACATCAGTGTCCCTGTGATATGGAGCTTCCGCTACGACGTTATTCCGCTGCCACGTAGTTGTTCGAGTCGAGGCCCCTTTATGTTCACTAAATAATGTACATATTGTTCCGCCGTACCGAGTGTGCCGCTTGGCCTCGACCACTGTTGTAATATGAACTCTGTTCCGCTAGCATCAATAAATCGGTTGTTTTCTGCAGCAATATGTTGTGTGTTGCCAGAAGACATGATCTCTAGGCTGGCAATGCAGGGTAAACCGGTCGCTCTGAGCCGGGGTGCCACAACAGTTGGTATCGGAGCCGCGCTGACTGTAGGCCACGCTAGACTACGACGTGTTAACTGGACGCTAGACACGAGTAAATGTGAGTGTCGGTAGCAGTTATAGCTGGTTGTTGTAATTTAGTCATTTGATTATTATTTTTATGCTAACCTGTTAATGGTTGTGAGTGTAGATGGCTCCGGTGCCGTATCCGTGCTAGTTGCAGTTGATGCCGTACACGTCACCGCACCTTCTCCGCAACGTGTGGCGTCGGCTGCACCCTCACGGAGATGAACCAGTCTACCGTGTGTACCGGGAGCGTCTAGCAGACTCAGTGTATGAGTATCACGTAGTGGTTACTCTGCGCACCAGTTCCGATTCCGGCTCTTACACTCGCACTTCTCGGAGCGGTTACGCCTCCACCGCTTCTCAGGCTGTCCAGTTTGCCGCATTTGAGGTCCTTGTCGAGCTTTGTTATACCGAGGTTCAAATGCAGCATCACCCAGGATTCTATTACTACCCATCTCTGCACGACAACGGTCGTGTCCGTTTTCCTCTCGTTAACCCGGAGTCTGATAGTGTTGCTAGCCATCTTGCTCGCTATATCACTGCTAGCTATCTGATGATCCACGAGCTGGCTCGAGAGCTAACTCGTGCCCGTACTGCTTTAGCCGCTACCTTGGTCACTACTAGATCCACCACTACTCCATCCTCACTGGGATTTACCCCTTATGTCCCAGTTAGCTCTAGCTCCCTTATTTCGCCGGTTACTCCCCCGAGTAGCACAGGCGTTCCGGCCGTGAACCCTCTCAGTACTCCTGCCGAGTGGGTCTCACTTCTTGCTACTCCTGCAGCCCCGATGCTTCATCCTACCCCTGCCCCTGAGGGAGAGCCCTCGAGGCAGCGTCGTCGTGTTACCTTTAACCTGGAGGTTTCCGTTAACCACATCAGTTCGGGATCTGAGACCGCTTCAGGGGAGGACACCGCAGCACCAGCAGAGCAGTAGTGTCTTTGAGTATTCGCAGTCGTCTAGATGGTGTACGGATGTAGTTGTACGAACCATGATGCTTCATGTATGAGAGTAGTGGAACCAGTCAGGTTGTTAAATTTTCATGTATGAGTCTATGTATAATTATGATGGGACTTTAATCGCCGTATTCTCTTTGCTCTTTTATCTTTTTCGAGAATTGTTGCTGGCTTTTCCCCAATTTTATTCTTGGATGTCTCCCATCTCGATTTCGCTGCCTTGGGAAAAATACTCAATAGGATGACGCAGGGAGGCGGCAGTAGCAACGTTCGTGAGGGAACTCCTGTTCGTCATTCCGCATGACAGGCAGGATATTCTCCCGAGCCGTACGTTCAGCCACCACCTCCTCCGCCTGATCCTCCCTCCACCGAGCAAGTTCTGCGTGTGTTTGAAGAAAAAAGGAACAATGATCTGATTGAAATATTGAGAAGTGTGCAAGCTATAGTTGGACAAAATGGAAATCAGAATGGTCATCACTCAAAGCTGTCAGATTTTCAGAGGACCAATCCACCCAATTTCAGTCAGGTTGTTGACCCATTGAATGAAGACGATTGGTTGCGCACCATGGAGAAAAAGCTTGAGATCGCACGTACTGAAGGAAATGATAAAGTCCCATTTGCAACCCATTACCTTGAAGGCGCAGCTGCCATATGGTGGGAAAAATACAAAAGCCATGTGGCCGATTGATGAGGAAGTCACCTGGGAAAAATTCAAGGATAAGTTCCGCAAATATCACATCCCTACTGGAGTTATGAAGGCCAAGCAGTGTGAATTTCTCGCGCTTGTCCAAGGAAATCAATCTGTGGCTGAGTATCTGCAAAAATTCAATCATCTGGCCCGTTACTCTCTGTATGACGTAGCCACCGAAGAAAGGAAGATGGACAGATTTCTTGGAGGTTTAAATCCGCAACTTCGGTGTGCTCTCAGTATGTTTGATTTCATGGATTTCCAAACTCTGGTAGACAAGGCATTCATTGCTGAACGGGAACACAAGCTTATATCAGATAATAGGCCTGTTAACGACAACAAGCGCAAGTTTGAGCCAAAGAAGGATGGGCAACCTATGCAAAAGGCTCGTACCTGGCAGCAGACTCAGGTGGAATACCAGCCAAATTGGCAGCAAAATGTTAACAAGACCACCACTCAAGTCAAGAATGTTGTGGCCAATCCAATGCATGAGGAGCGGTAGCGCAATAATTCTTGTTTCACTTGCGGGCAGCCCGGACATTATGCCAAACAGTGCCCCAAGAACCACAAGGTGAATGCGCTGAGCAGGCCACAAGTCAACTTTATGGAGTCAGGGCCAACCCAGCAAAACTTCACTGGGCACGTGAATCATATCTTCGCCGATGAATCCCAAGAGAAGCCAAAAGTCGTCATTGGTATGTTTTCTGTTAATGACATACCTGCAGTAATTTTATTTGACTCTGGGGCTTCCCATTCTTTTATTTCTCGGAGTTTTGCCGCCCAAAACAATTTTCCTTGCACAATTTTGGGCAAAAATATGCTGGTACAA
This sequence comes from Aegilops tauschii subsp. strangulata, assembly GCF_002575655.3. Classification (NCBI taxonomy): domain Eukaryota; kingdom Viridiplantae; phylum Streptophyta; class Magnoliopsida; order Poales; family Poaceae; genus Aegilops; species Aegilops tauschii. The sequence continues at coordinate 44,762,457 of NC_053038.3, read as the reverse complement.
ACCCCGGGATCTATAATCAAGAGCAATCTAGTCTGCCGTGATCTGGAGATCAATATCAACGGGGTCCACTTTCCAACATCTCTGATAATCATTGAGTCTGAACAGTTGGATATTATATTGGGAATGAATTGGCTGACCAAATATCAACTTTGTATAAACTGCGCAACCCGAGAAGCCAATTTAACCAGTCTGAATGGGCAGCTCACCAAATTCTATGCTCGCAAGCATATACCCAAGCCAGAACTAGTGTGCACTGCTGTGTCGAATTGGAATTTATTCCTGTGGTCAGTGAGTACCCTGATGTGTTTCCAGAAGAACTGCCAGGCATGCCACCAGATTGGGAACTGGAATTTGCCATAGATCTTGTGCCCGAAACCGCACCATTATACAAGAAGTATTATCGGATGCCTTCATCAGAATTAGTGGAACTAAAGAAACAGCTTGACGAATTACTTCGGAAAGGTTATATTCGTCCCAGCTCTTCACCGTGGGGGTCACCTGCAATCTTCGTGGGTAAAAAGGATGACAGTCTCCGTATGTGCATAGATTATCGCCAGCTGAATGAGGTCACCATCAAAAATAAATACCCACTGCCAAGGATTGATGATCTGTTCGATCAGCTCAGCGGGGCTAAAGTATTCTCAAAAATCGATTTACGGACCGGGTGTCATCAGCTCAAGATTAAAAGGGAAGATATTCCTAAGACCGCATTCACTACACGATACGGTCTTTACGAATATACTATGATGTCCTTTGGTCTCACCAATGCCCCTGCCTTCTTCATGCATATGATGAACAAGGTGTTCATGGACTTCCTCGACAAATTCGTGGTAGTCTTTATCGACGACATCCTCATTTACTCCAAGAGTGAAGAAGAGCATAAGGATCACCTCCGGGCAGTGCTACAACGGCTCCGCAACCATCAGCTATACGCCAAGTTCAGTAAGTGCGAATTTTGGCTCAAGCAAGTTGGGTTTCTCGGGAATGTACTATCCGCCGAAGGCATAGCCGTGGACCCGAGCAAAGTAAAGGATGTGCTCGATTGGGTACCGCCCACGACTGTAACACAGATCCGGAGTTTCCTTGGATTAGCTGGATACTATCGTCGTTTCATTGAAGGGTTTTCCAAAATTGCTAAACCTATGACGGAACTGCTCAAAAAGGATACAAAGTTTGAGTGGACCAAGGACTGTGAGAAGAGTTTCTATGAGCTAAAGACGCGTCTGACAACCGCACCCGTATTGACTCTTCCAGACTTTTATCGCAGCTTCGACGTGTACTGCGATGCCTCCAGACAAGGTATTGGTTGTGTACTGATGCAAGACGGCAAGGTAGTAGCCTATGCATCACGACAACTACGACCACATGAGGGAAATTATCCTACTCATGATTTGGAATTGGCTGCAGTGGTTCATGCATTAAAAATTTGGAGACACTATCTCATTGGAAAAAGGTGCCAAATTTTTACCGACCACAAAAGCCTCAAGTACATCTTCACTCAGCCAGATTTAAATCTTCGTCAGCGAAGATGGTTAGAGTTGGTCAAGGATTATGACCTTGGAATAAATTACCATCCAGGCAAGGCCAACGTAGTTGCCGATGCGCTCAGTCGAAAGCCCGTCAGCTTAAATATCATGTTAAAATCATTGCCTACCGAACTTCAGGAGGAGATCGCTCAGCTCAACTTGGTCATCGTGGATGCTGGCCTCACTAATATTTTGGAAGTTACCCCCACACTTGAGATGGAAATCCGCAAGGCCCAGCCAGATGACGCCAAGCTACAAAAACATGCAAGGCAGCCCCCAGATTTCTTCAAGGACAACTTCGGTACCCTCCGATTCCGTGGACGAATTTGTGTACCAAATCAACCGGACTTGAAGAGGAAAATCCTGTCAGAAGCACACGAATCCTCGTATTCCATTCATCCGGGAAGTACGAAAATGTATGAAGACCTTAAACAAATATTCTGGTGGAATGGGCTGAAGAAAGACATTGCCTATTTTGTAGCCTATTGCGACATACGCAACAAGGTGAAAGCAGAGCATCAGAAGCCAGCCAGACTTCTCCAACCACTGCCAGTTTCACAATGGAAATGGGATGATGTTTGCATGGACTTCATCACTGGATTGCCTAGGACTCAGCGAGGCAAAGACGCAATCTGGGTTATAGTGGACACCCTAACCAAGGTTGCTCATTTCATCCCGGTCAGCACCAAATACATAGCAAATGAACTGGCGCAACTGTATGTATCCAGAATCGTCAGTCTGCATGGGGTACCCCAGACTATCACTTCCGACCGAGGTTCTTTGTTTACCTCCGCTTTCTGGTCCCGCCTCCATCAAGCCTTGGGGACAGCACTAAAATATAGTACTGCTTATCACCCCCAGACGGACGGTCAGACAGAGCGAGTACATCAAATACTCGAAGATATGTTGCGAGCCTGTGTGCTAGCCAACGGGGCGAACTGGGAAGATTGCTTGCCATACGCCGAGTTCTCGTATAACAACAATTTCCAGACCAGTCTAAAGATGTCACCCTATGAAGCTCTATATGGTCGTAAGTGCTGCACTCCTCTAAATTGGTCTCAAGCTGGAGATAGCCATATCTTCGGAACCGATCTCATGATGGAAGCCGAGAAACAAGTCAGGGAAATCAGAGACCGACTGCAATTGGCCAAATCCCGTCAGAAGAGTTATTATGATGCAAAGCACCGGCAGGTCAGTTTTGAACCCGGAGAACATGTGTACCTCTGAGTCACTCCTATGAAAGGAGTTAAGCGATTTCAGACTCGTGGAAAGCTGGCACCCAGATTCATTGGTCCATTCTCAATTATCTCTCGAGTGGGTACGGTTGCATACCAACCGGAACTACCCCCGGAGTTGTCAGAAATACACAATGTGTTCCATGTTTCGCAATTGAGACGATGCATATCCCCGCCTGAGAAAAGGACTGCAATGGCTGAGATAGAATTGGCAAAGGATTTAACTTATGAAGAAAGACCGTCCAAAATTTTGGATCAAGTGGAAAGGGTCACTCGCAGCAAAGTCAGAAATTTTTTCAAAGTTCAGTCGGAGCATCACACCGAGTCAGAAGCAACTTGGGAGCAGGAAGAGTTCCTTAAGAGTCAGTATCCAGAGTGGTTTTCCCAGGCAACCGAATCTCGAGGACGAGATTCATTCTAAGTGGGGGAGGTTTGTGACAGCCTGGTTTTTGCCCTTTCTTATTTGCTTGAAATTTCATTGGAAAGTTTTTGAAACTTGGAGTTTCTGAATCTTTTCATTTGGACTTAAACACTTGGGCATCCTTGGCTTTCACCCAAGTGTTCACTTCTCTCCCAAACCATCACTTCACTTCTGATCCACCACAAAATAACCTTTGGAATATTTTTCTTAAATGAAAAATATTCATTTCAAAAACCCTAAGCAAGATCTGTTTGCTTCAAGGCAACCCTAATTTTTATGGCTCAGAAAATTCTAAGATAATTCACAAATATTCTAGGGACCCTAGGGCACCTCCCTGAGCAAAAATATTTCATCACTTTTTGGAATATTTTTGCTACAGAAAATCGTTTCTATTCTGGACAGAAATGGTGGTTTCTACAGCAACTACCATTTTACTTGCTCCATTTGACCTGAACTTTCTTGTGCATCTTTACCTTAGTAACTTATAACTAGCCTCCAAAGCACAGCCCCAAACTCCCAGCCATTTGACCACAGTAACATCACAAAGTTACTGACCAGAAACTTACCTGGCTTGTAAAATCTTCTCTACTGCACCTGGATCCAAACCAAACCGTGGTAAAACTACCATGAACAACATGCCAGACATGATTTTTGGACGAAGGCTGGCCTGAGGAGAGAGTTCGCGCAGTGACCACGCGTGTCCACGATGCCAGGCATGCGTGTTGACGCGCTCTGGGTGACGCCGAGCGCTCTGTTCGAGCGTGCTCGCTTCCCCCGCCTGCCCAACCATGCCAAACCCCGCCACCATCATCGTCTCGACGTCCTTAACTCCTCCCTAGCACTTGCCGACGCCGGAGCTCGCCGCAGCGAGCACGGGCAAGGTCCGACCAGCCCAACAGTGCGGAGCGCACTGTGCTCGTCGCCATCCCCTTGATCCTGTGCTCGTCTCCGCTGGCCCACAGTGGCCGCGTGACCTCCGTCGCCTTCTCCCCCTCTCACTGACGCCGCTCGTCGCCGGGCGCCGTGGACAGGTGTCCACCGGCGGAGCCCGAAGCACCCTCGCCGCTCGCCTATAAATAGAGCCCCCCCAGCCTCCGAGAGCACCATTCAGCACTCACACACACCCCACGATCGAGTAGGAAGCCGTAGCCCGGTCAGGCAGGCCTCGGGCCGCCGTCCCCGAGCTCGAGCTCGCTGGCGATCCCCTCTGGTCGTCGCGGTAGCTCTAGCCCCTCCCAGGCCTGGGCGACCCCTCCAAGGCCTCGACCTCTCTCCGGTGAGGCCATCTCGCCCACTTGGAGCCTCTGGTGTGACCTCTGCTCTCCGTCTTCCTCAACTCCGGTGGCCTCCACGATCTGCCTCCGCTTGCGAGCTAGTTTCCGACGCCGTCCGACAACCCCTAGCCACGCTATGGGTACGGGTAGGTGCGCCATCGTCCCCTCTCTCAATCCCTCCCTCTCGTTTGGGCCAAGGAGCCCTCGTCGCCAGCGAGAGCTCCGGCAAAGCCGCGGCCCTCTCTGTTTCTCTCTCCCTCTTCCCCCACCTGACTAGCGGGACCCGCTAGTCAGCCACTCAGTACACGCGTGAAGCGGTACGAGTGGTGGCGCCCCTGGGCTTTACGCCTTCGACGTCACCCCCCAGCTGTTTCTTTTTATTCAAATTCATTTATATTTCAGAGAGCTTCAAACAATTTTAACTTTTTAACCATAAGTCCAAATGAGATGATTCTTTTTGCATTGTGTTCTTTGAAAGGAAATCTAACAGCTCACCAAAGATGAGATTTTTCTGAGCTGTTTAGAATTTCTGGTGAATTTCAGAACTGTTCTTGATATTCTCTTTTTGTGTTTAAAATTATTTTCAGAAGGTGAGGCTTGTTTTGAGGATCACCAGGAGGCTTGTGAACCTCATCTGCACTAAGGCAAGCCACAACAACATTTTTATGATGCCATTTCAATATTTGTGATTTTCTCACTTAAATGAAATGATTAACCCATGCATTTAAATAATTATTGAATTATTTGTATTCTGTTAAGTATTGGTCGGTTGTTATGCTTGATTTACAGAATAGTTGAAACTAGTTTAAGTGGGTAAAGCAAGTTAAAATTTATTTGAGGTGATGTTAGAAATAATTTTGTTATGCATGTTAGTAATTATTTAAAGCTTTGTGTTTGCATTCTTAAATTGATAAAAATTTGTTAGCAAATATTCTGTTAAATACTTGTTTAATCATATTACTTGTCTTACAGAATGTTTGAGCCCAACTTAGTGATAAAGAAATTAAGAGTTGTTGATAATGATATCTTTTGGTCAAGCATATGAAAAATTTATCGGAGTTACTTTCTTGCGTAGGAAATTAATAAAACTTGTTGCAAAATATTTTGGTTAAGTTGTGAGTCATTTTGAGCAAGTAGAGTAATATGAGTTGTTGACGTTTATGCTTGGTGTGCATATGGATGACGTCGGTCATTTTTATCAATATGTGATGCATGTGTTGTTTTGAATTTCATGGCATGCTATGACACCGGTCATTTTTAGTTAAAAGTTAGTCCTGAATATAACTCAACTTGAATATACCATTGACTGGGTCATGGTGCCACTGAATCGAGTTTCTTTCCAGTGCAACCACATTTGCCTTGTGGGAAGGCCTTGATTCGGTCCATTGACACGGCCTCTGGTCGGTGCCTCCATCTAGGAAAGATTATGTCGTGTTTGCCCTGGCCCGGTAAGCACACATAATCTTGTGTGCTCGTTGATGAGATTATGGTACCGAGTCCCCGGGTGGGAGTGTTTTGACCACGACGGTGGTCGGGGTGTCTTTGGTAGACACGGGGCCACCCAGGACCAGCCCGTTGGGGATTTGGGTCGGAGTGGCCGGGAGAGTGCTGTGGCAATGGAGGGGTTTTGTCGGAATGCCGTTGGTCCACCCGAATGGGAATGCGAGGCCATGGGTTCCGTGGTGTGGGTAGAGTGTGCTACCTCTGCAGAGTGTATAATCTATCGATAGCCGAGTCCACGGTCACGGACACCTCGTACTAGGTCCCACCATGAGTCAACATTTAATAAAAATTGCAGACTAAGCTATGAACTTTGCATTGTCAATGGATGGCAGAAAGGCCATCGAGGTATTTGGGACCAAATGATGGTCGTGGTTGTGATCGCCGTAAGGATCACGAGTTGTTCTTGAGAAAGACCACTATGGTGGTGTGTTTGTGGTCCAGAGATGATCACAGTTGGTAAGCTGTCCTGAGGGACGTTCGGGCTTGATCACAGCATGTTGACATATAATGTTGCATTATTAATAATTGGTTAAATATCATGATATTGTTTGTCATTATGATTATGCTTGTTGTGAGCTTGCAAGTACATTCAATGTACTGACCTGGCGTGTCATGCCAGATTTCAGGAAAGTCTCGTTGGAAAGGAGCGCTGTTCGAGTCTAGATCGTGTCCACATCAGTGTCCCTGTGATATGGAGCTTCCGCTACGACGTTATTCCGCTGCCACGTAGTTGTTCGAGTCGAGGCCCCTTTATGTTCACTAAATAATGTACATATTGTTCCGCCGTACCGAGTGTGCCGCTTGGCCTCGACCACTGTTGTAATATGAACTCTGTTCCGCTAGCATCAATAAATCGGTTGTTTTCTGCAGCAATATGTTGTGTGTTGCCAGAAGACATGATCTCTAGGCTGGCAATGCAGGGTAAACCGGTCGCTCTGAGCCGGGGTGCCACAGGCCGGCCCCCTCCCCCTCCTCCACTCCTTTATATACGGGGGAGGGGGCACCCCAGAGACACACAAGTTGATCAGTTGATCTTTTAGCCGTGTGGGGTGCCCCCATCCACCATAATCCACCTCGGTCATATCGTAGCGGTGCTTAGGCAAAGCCCTGCATCGGTAGCTTCATCAACACCGTCATCACGCCGTCGTACTGTCGGAACTCTCCCTCCAAGCTCTACTGGATCATGAGTTCGTGGGACGTCACTGAGCTGAACGTGTGCAGATCGCGGAGGTGTCGTACGTTCAGTACTAGGATCGGTCGATCATGAAGACGTACGACTACATCAACCGCGTTGTCATAAAGCTTCCGCTTACGGTCTACGAGGGTACGTGGAAGACACTCTCCCCTCTTGTTTCTATGCATCACCATGATCATGCATGTGCGTAGGATTTTTTGAAATTACTACGTTCCCCAACAGTGGCATCAGAGCCAGGTTTATGCGTAGATGTTATATGCACGAGTAGAACACAAGTGAGTTGTGGGCGATACAAGTCATACTTCTTACCAGCATGTCATACTTTGATTCAGCAGTATTGTTGGATGAAGCGGCCCTGACCGACATTACGCGTACGCTTACGCGAGACTGGTTCTACCGATGTGCTTCGCACACAGGTGGCTGGCGGGTGCCAGTTTCTCCAACTTTAGTTGAATTGAGTGTGGCTACGCCCGGTCCTTGAGAAGGTTAAATCAGCACATACTTGACGAAATATCATTGTGGTTTTGATGCGTAGGTAAGAACGGTTCTTGCTTAGCCCATAGCAGCCACGTAAAACTTGCAACAACAAAGTAGAGGACGTCTAACTTGTTTTTGCAGGGCATGTTGTGATGTGATATGGTCAAGACATGATGCTAAATTTTATTGTATGAGATGATCATGTTTTGTAACATAGTTATCGGCAACTGGCAGGAGCCATATGGTTGTCGCTTTATTGTATGAAATGCTATCGCCATGTAATTGCTTTACTTTATCACTAAGCGGTAGCGATAGTCGTAGAAGCAATAGTTGGCGAGACGACAACGATGCTACGATGGAGATCAAGGTGTCGCGCCAGTGACGATGGTGATCATGACGGTGCTTTGGAGATGGAGATCAAAGGCACAAGATGATGATGGCCATATCGTATCACTTATATTGATTGCATGTGATGTTTATCTTTTATGCATCTTATTTTGCTTAGATCGACGGTAGCATTATATGATGACCCCTCACTAAATTTCAAAGTATAAGTGTTCTCCCTGAGTATGCACCGTTGCGAAAGTTCGTCGTGCCGAGACACCACGTGATGATCGGGTGTGATAAGCACTACATTCACGTACAACGGGTGCAAGCCAGTTTTGCACACGCAGAATACTCGGGTTCAACTTCACGAGCCTAGCATATGCAGATATGGCCTCGGAACACTGAGACCGAAAGGTCGAGCGTGAATCATATAGTAGATATGATCAACATAATGATGTTCACCATTGAAAACTACTCCATCTCACATGATGACCGGACATGGTTTAGTTGATATGGATCACATGATCACTTAGATGATTAGAGGGATATCTATCTAAGTGGGAGTTCTTAAGTTATTTGATTAATTGAACTTTAATTTATCATGAACTTAGTACCTGATAGTATTTTGCATGTCTATGTTGTTGTAGATAGATGGCCCATGCTGTTGTTCCATTGAATTTTAATGTGTTCCTTGAGAAAGCAAAGTTGAAAGATGATGGTAGCAATTACACGGACTGGGTTTGTAACTTGAGGATTATCCTCATTGCTGCACAGAAGAATTACGTCCTGGGAGCACCGCTAGGTACCAAACCCGCTGCAGGAGCAACGCCAGATGTTATGAACGTCTGGCAGAGCAAAGCTGATGACTACTCGATAGTTCAGTGTGCCATCCTTTATGGCTTAGAACCGGGACTTCAACGACGTTTTGAACGTCATGGAGCATATGAGATGTTCCAGGAGTTGAAGTTAATATTTCAAGCAAATGCCCAGATTGAGAGATATGAAGTCTCCAATATGTTCTACAACTGCAAGATGGAGGAGAATAGTTCTGTCAGTGAGCATATACTCAAAATGTCTGGGTGATAACCCACAAGTATAGGGGATCGCAACAGTTTTCGAGGGTAGAGTATTCAACCCAAATTTATTGATTCGAGACAAAGGGAGCCAAAGAATATTCTCAAGTATTAGCAGTTGAGTTGTCAATTCAACCACACCTGGATAACTTAGTATCTGCAACAAAGTGTTTAGTAGCAAAGTAGTATGGAAGTAACGGTAACGGTAGCAAAAGTAATATTTTTGGGTTTTGTAGTGATTGTAACAGTAGCAACGGAAAAGTAAATAAGCGAAGAACAATATGTGAAAAGCTCATAGGCATTGGATCGGTGATGGAGAATTATGCCGGATGCGGTTCATCATGTAATAGTCATAACATAGGGTGACACAGAACTAGCTCCAATTCATCAATGTAATGTAGGCATGTATTCCGAATATAGTCATACGTGCTTATGGAAAAGAACTTGCATGAAATCTTTTGTCCTACCCTCCCGTGGCAGCGGGGTCCTAATGGAAACTAAGGGATATTAAGACCTCCTTTTAATAGAGTACCAGACCAAAGCATTAACACATAGTGAATACATGAACTCCTCAAACTATGGTCATCACCGGGAGTGGTCCCAATTATTGTCACTTCGGGGTTGCCGGATCATAACATATAGTAGGTGACTATAGAGTTGCAAGATAGGATCAAGAACTCACATATATTCATGAAAACATAATAGGTTCAGATCTGAAATCATGGCACTCGGGCCCTAGTGACAAGCATTAAGCATAGCAAAGTCATAGCAACATCAATCTCAGAACATAGTGGATACTAGGGATCAAACCCTAACAAAACTAACTCGATTACATGATAAATCTCATCCAACCCATCACCGTCCAGCAAGCCTACGATGGAATTACTCACGCACGGCGGTGAGCATCCTGAAATTGGTGATGGAGGATGGTTGATGATGACGACGGCGATGGATTCCCCTCTCCGGAGCCCTGAACGGACTCCAGATCAGCCCTCCCGAGAGGTTTTAGGGCTTGGTGGCGGCTCCGTATCGTAAAACGCGATGAATCCTTCTCTCTGATTTTTTTCTCCCCGAACACGAATATATGGAGTGGGAGTTGATGTTGGTGGAGCAACAGGGGGCCCATGAGGCAGGGGGGCGCGCCCAGGGGGGCAGGCGCGCCCCCACCCTCGTGGACAGGTGGTGGGCCCCCTGGCCTTGATTCTTTCGCTAATATTTTTAATATTTTCCGAAAATAAGTTCCGTGGAGTTTTAGGTCATTCTGAGAACTTTTGTTTCTGCACATAAATAACACCATGGCAATTCTGCTGAAAACAGCGTCAGTCCGGGTTAGTTCCATTCAAATCATGCAAGTTAGAGTCCAAAACAAGTTCAAAAGTGTTTGGCAAAGTAGATACGACGGAGACGTATCAACTCCCCCAAGCTTAAACCTTTGCTTGTCCTCAAGTAATTCAGTTGATAAACTGAAAGTGATAAAGAAAAACTTTTACAAACTCTGTTTGCTCTTGTTGTAGTAAATATGTAAAGCCAGCATTCAAGTTTTCAGCAAAGATTATGACTAACCACATTCACAATAACTCTTAGGTCTCATGTTTACTCATATCAATGGCATAATCAACTAGCGAGCAATAATAATAAATCTCGGATGACAACACTTTCTCAAAACAATCATAATATGATATAACTAGATGGTATCTCGCTAGCCCTTTCTGAGACCGCAAAACATAAATGCAGAGCACCTTTAAAGATCAAGGACTGACTAACAATTGTAATTCATGGTAAAAGAGATCCAGTCATACCCAATATAAATTAATAGTAATGGATGCAAATGACAGCGGTGCTCTCCAGCTGGTGCTTTTTAATAAGACGGTGATGACTCAGCATGAAAGTAAATAGATAGGCCCTTCGCAGAGGGAAGTAGGGATTTGTAGAGGTGCCAGAGCTCGATTTTAAAGCAGAGATAAATAATATTTTGAGCGGCATACTTTCATTGTCAACATAACAACCAAGAGATGGCGATATCTTCCATGCTACACACATTATAGGCGGTTCCCAAACAGAATGGTAAAGTTTATACTCCCCCTCCACCACAAGCATCAATCCATGGCTTGCTCGAAACAACGAGTGCCTCCAACTAACAACAGTCCCAGGGGGAGTTTTGTTTGCAATTATTTTGACTTGATTTTCATAAAGCATGGGACTGGGCATCCCGGTGACCAGCCATTTTCTCGTGAGTGAGGAGCGGAGTCCACTCCTCTTGAGAATAACCTGCCTAGCATGGAAGATACGGACAGCCCTAGTTGATACATGATCTATTCGAGCATACAAAACAGAATTTCATTTGAAGGTTTAGAGTTTGGCACATACAAATTTACTTGAAACGGCAGGTAGATACCGCATATAGGAAGGTATTGGTGGACTCATATGGAATAACTTTGGGGTTTAAGGGATTGGATGCACAAGAAGTATTCCCGCTTAGTACAATTGAAGGCTAGCAAAAGACTGGGAAGCGACCAACTAGAGAGCGACAACAGTCATGAACATGCATTAAAATTAATAAACATTGAGTGCAAGCATGAGTAGGATATAATCCACCATGAACATAAATATTGTGAAGGCTATGTTGATTTGTTTCAACTACATGTGTGAACATGTGCCAAGTCGAGTCACTTAAATCATTCAAAGGAGGATACCACCCCATCATACCACATCACAACCATTTTAATAGCATGCTGGCACGCAAGGTAAACCATTATAACTCATAGCTAATCAAGCATGGCACGAGCAACTATGATCTCTCATTGTCATTGCAAACATGTTTATTCATAATAGGTTGAATCAGGAACGATGAACTAATCATATTTACAAAAACAAGAGAGGTCGAGTTCATACCAGCTTCTCTCATCTCAATCAGTCCATCATATATCGTCATAATTGCCTTTCACTGCACGACCGAACGATGTGAATAATAATAAGAGTGCACGTGCATTGGACTAAGCTGGAATCTGAAAGCATTCAATAAACAGGAGAAGACAAGGCAATATGGGCTCTTGGGTAATTCAACAATAATGCATATCAGAGCCACTTCAACAATTTAATTATGGTCTTCTCCTATCGACCTCCAAAGAAAAGATAAGAAATAAAACTATTTACACGGGAAAGCTCCCAACAAGCATAAGAAGAACAGGAAATCTTTTTGGGTTTTCTTTTTAATTATTACTACTACAGCAAGAAAGGTAAACTAACTAAAAGCTACATCTAATTTTTTTTGGTTTTCTTAAGGTTTATCAAACACACAAGAAGAAAGCAGGAAAAAGAAAATAAACTAGCATGGAAAGTACAATGAAAGAGTATGAGAACCGACATCTAGCAATGAGTGTGTAAACATAAATGTAATGTCAGTGGGAAATACATACTTCCCCAAGCTTAGGCTTTTGGCCTAAGTTGGTCTATTGCCACGGATATCCAAAGTTATAACCGGGGTCGTACTGAGATGCAGCGGCTATTGCCTCCTGTGCTGCAGCGTGGCGGCGAGCTGCCTCTGCCCTCCTCTCGTACTCATCTGCCTCCTCTCTGGTAATAACATTATTCCTTTTGCCTGATAATCAAAGAAGGTAGGAGCAGGGAGAGTAATATGGACAGCGTGATGTCTGTCAAAGATTAAGCGATACTGGAGGGACTGCTCGTTCCTCTCAAGAAAACGATGATGAACCATGGCATTATAATCTAAATAAACATTAGGCAGCTCAACATCATACTCATGTATAGGTACCTCAAGAAAATTAGCTAGACGGGTTGCATAAATTCCTCCAAAGAAATCTCCATTAATTTTATTATTATGCAACCTACGTGCGACAATGGCTCCCAAATTATAAGATTTATCTCCTAACACAGCACTCCTAAGAATACTGAGGTCAGGGACACACATGTGACATGCTTCATCCTTACCATTTATGCACCTACCTATGAAGAGAGCAAAATAATGTATAGCAGGAAAATGAATGCTCCCTATGGTAGCCTGTGCTATATCTCTAGATTCCCCCACAGTTATACTAGCAAGAAAATCTCTAAATTCAGATTTGCGAGGTTCACTAGGACTACCCCATTGTGGAAGTTTGTAAGCAGTGGTAAAATCCTCTAAGTCCATAGTATAAGAATTTTCATAAAGATCAAATAGGACAGTTTGAGAATTGCGCGAAGATGAAAATTCAAACCTCCTCACAAAAGAACTAGTGATATAGTGGTACTGACGGCACTTTTCCGCCTCGAAGCTCACAAGATCAGCGTTACGCAAAAAATATGCGTTAAATTCTTCCTTGATTCCTGCTCCATCCATAAAGTCTTCTGAAGGCCATTCACAAGGCCGCACTGGAGCGTCCCTTGGTGGTTCATCGTCAGCATCACGCATTGCAAGCCTGGGTCCTTGCTTCCTTGAAGAACCACCTTGGTACATTTTCCTAAACATATTTCTTCCTCTGAAAAAATTCTGAAAATTTTAGTAACTTCAAATAAAAGTGAACCAAACTCAACAAAATTGATAGCAACTACTCCTACAAGTGCCTAGAGACTATATCATGCATTAGAACTACTTGGAACCATATAAATTTGACATGCAAGCTCAAGAACAGGGTCACCTAGGCAGCACAAATTTGCAATGAATAAAACACTAGAACAAAAACTAATTGGACCAATGGAGGAGTCACATACCAAAGAACAATCCCCCAAAGCAGTTTTGTGAGAGGTGCTTTGAGCAAGGAGATCGAAAATCGCAGCAAAATGAGCTAGAACTCGTGCTTGAGCTGGATGGTGATTTTTTTGGGAGGAAGAAGAAGTGTGTGGGTGCAGGAATAAGTGGAGGGGAGCCACCATGGGCCCACGAGGCAGGGGGCGCGCCCTGGACCCTCGTGGCCAGGTGCTTGCTCCCTCTGCTGTGTTCTCAGTGTCAGATATTCTCAAATATTCCAGAAAAAATCATATTAAATTGGCAGGGCATTTGGGGAACTTTTATTTTCGGGGTATTTTTATATTACACGGATAATTCAGAAAACAGACAGGAAAATACTATTTTTGCTTTATTTCAACTAAATAACAGAAAGTAAAAGGAGGGTACAGAAGGTTGTGCTTTCTAACTTCATCCATCTCATGCTCATCAAAAGGAATCCACTAACAAGGTTGATCAAGTCTTGTTAACAAACTCATTCCGAATAACATGGAACCGGAGAAATTTCGAATAACACTATGTTACCTCAACGGGGATATGCACATCCCCAATAATAAGAATATCATATTTCTTCTTGACAGTAGGAAGAGCAAATTCAAAACCTCCAAAAATAATCGATGGAATTTTTCCAATAGAGTTGATACTGTGGACCTGAGGTTGTTTCTCAGAAAGTGTACCGTATGCTCATTACCATTAACATGAAAAGTGACATTGCCCTTGTTGTAGTCAATAACAGCACCTACAGTATTCAAAAAGGGTCTTCCAAGAATAATAGACATACTATCGTCCTCGGGAATATCAAGAATAACAAAGTCCGTTAAAATAGTAACGTTTGCAACCACAACAGGCACATCCTCACAAATACCGACAGGTATAGCAGTTGATTTATCAGCCATTTGCAAAGATATTTCAGTAGGTGTCAACTTATTCAAATCAAGTCTACGATATGAAGAGAGAGGCATAACACTAACACCGGCTCCAAGATCACATAAAGCAGTTTTAACATAGTTTCTTTTAATGGAGCATGGTATAGTTGGTACTCCTGGATCTCTTAGTTTCTTAGGTATTCCACCCTTAAAAGTATAATTAGCAAGCATGGTGGAAATTTCAGCTTCCGGTATCTTTCTTTTATTAGTAACAATTTCTTTCATATACATAGAATAAGGATTCATTTTGACCATATCAGTCAAATGCATACGCAAGAAGATAGGTCTAATCATTTCAGCAAAGCGCTCAAAATCCTCATCATCCTTTTTCTTGGATGGTTTGGGAGGAAAAGGCATGGGTTTCTGAACCCATGGTTCTCTTTCTTTACCGTGTTTCCTAGCAACAAAGTCTCTCTTATCATAAGGTTGATTCTTTGATTGTGGGTTATCAAGATCAACAGCAGGTTCAATTTCTATATCATTATCATTACTAGGTTGAGCATCAACATGAACATCATCATTAACATTTTCATTAGGTTCATGTTCATTACCAGATTGTGTTTCAGCATCAGAAATAGAAATATCATTTGGATTCTCAGGTGGTTCAACAACAGGTTCACTAGAAGCATGCAAAGTCCTATCATTTTCCTTTTTCTTCTTTTTAGAAGGACTAGGTGCATCAATATTATTTCTCTAAGAGTCCTGCTCAATTCTCTTAGGGTGGCCTTCAGGATACAAACGTTCCTGAGTCATTTTATCGGTTCTAGTAGCCACTCTAACAGCATAGTCATTATTCTTACTATTCAATTCATTGAGCAAATCATTCTGAGCTTTAAGTACTTGTTCTACTTGAGTGGTGACCATAGCAGCATGTTTACTAATGAGTTTAAGTTCACCTTTAACTCTAGACATATAATCACCCAAGTGTTCAATCATATCGGAATTGTATTTCAATTGTCTACCAATATAAGCATTGAAGTTTTCTTGTTTAACAATAAAATTGTCAAACTCATCTAAGCATTGTCTAGCAGACTTATATTGAGGAAAATCACCTTCATCAAATCTATAGAGAGAATTTACCTTTACTACCTGTGTCGGGTTATCAAGACCATGAGTTTCTTTAATAGGTGATGGATTAAGACCATATACTTCTTCAACAGGCGGTGAATTAAGACCATGTATTTCATCAATAGGAGGTAAATTCTTAACATCTTTAACTTTAATACCTTTTTCTTTCATAGATTTCTTTGCCTCTTGCATATCTTCAGGACTGAGAAATAGAACACCCCTCTTCTTCGGAGTTGGTTTAGGAATAGGCTCAGGAAGTGTCCAATTATTTTCATTGGTCAACATATTATTCAATAGAATTTCAGCTTCATCCGGTGTTCTTTCCCTGAAAACAGAACCAGCACAACTATCCAGGTGGTCTCTGGAAGCATCGGTTAGTCCGTTATAAAAGATATCAAGCATTTCATTTTTCTTAAGAGGATGATCAGGCAAAGCATTAAGTAATTGGAGAAGCCTCCCCCAAGCTTGTGGGAGACTCTCTTCTTCAATTTGCACAAAATTATATGTTTCCCTTAAAGCAGCTTGTTTCTTATGAGCAGGGAAATATTTAGCAGAGAAGTAATAAATCATATCCTGGGGACTACGCACACAACCAGGATCAAGAGAATTAAACCATATCTTAGCATCACCCTTTAATGAGAACGGAAATATTTTAAGGATATAACTGTAGCGAGTTCTCTCATCATTAGTGAACAGGGTGGCTATATCATTTAATTTGGTAAGATGTGCCACTACAGTTTCAGATTCATAGCCATAGAAAGGATCAGATTCAACCAAAGTAATTATATCAGGATCAATCGAGAATTCATAATCCTTATCAGTAACAAAGATAGGTGAAGTAGCATAAGCAGGATCATATTTCATTCTAGCATTCAGAGTTTTTTGTTTAAGCTTAGCTAATAATTTCTTAAGATCACTTCTATCATTGCAAGCAAGAAAGTCTCTTTTAGTTTCTTCATCCATAACATAGCCCTCGGGCACAACAGGCAATTCATATTTATTGGGAGAGCCTTCATCATCACTTTCATCAATATTATCAGTTTCAATAATTTCATTCTCTCTATCCCTAGCAAGTTGTTCATCAAGAAATTCACCATGTGGCACGGTAGTATCAAGCATAGAAGTAGTTTCATCATAAGTATCATGCATAGCAGAAGTGGCATCATCAATAACATGTGACATATCAGAATTAATAGCAGAAGCAGGTTTAGGTGTCGCAAGCTTACTCAAAACAGAAGGTGAATCAAGTGCAGAGCTAGATGGCAGTTCCTTACCTCCCCTCGTAGTTGAGGGATAATTTTTGTTTTCTCGTCTTTCAGGTTCCTCATAGTGACCAGCAGATATAAATCCCAAGTGACTCAAAGAATAGAGCTATGCTCCCCGGCAACGGCGCCAGAAAATAGTCTTGATAACCCACAAGTATAGGGGATCGCAACAGTTTTCGAGGGTAGAGTATTCAACCCAAATTTATTGATTCGACACAAGGGGAGCCAAAGAATATTCTCAAGTATTAGCAGTTGAGTTGTCAATTCAACCACACCTGGATAACTTAGTATCTGCAGCAAAGTGTTTAGTAGCAAAGTAGTATGGAAGTAACGGTAACGGTAGCAAAAGTAATATTTTTGGGTTTTGTAGTGATTGTAACAGTAGCAACGGAAAAGTAAATAAGCGAAGAACAATATGTGAAAAGCTCGTAGGCATTGGATCGGTGATGGAGAATTATGCCGGATGCGGTTCATCATGTAACAGTCATAACATAGGGTGACACAGAACTAGCTCCAATTCATCAATGTAATGTAGGCATGTATTCTGAATATAGTCATACGTGCTTATGGAAAAGAACTTGCATGACATCTTTTGTCCTACCCTCCCGTGGCAGCGGGGTCCTAATGGAAACTAAGGGATATTAAGGCCTCCTTTTAATAGAGTACCGGACCAAAGCATTAACACATAGTGAATACATGAACTCCTCAAACTATGGTCATCACCGGGAGTGGTCCCGATTATTGTCACTTCGGGGTTGCCGGATCATAACACATAGTAGGTGACTATAGACTTGCAAGATAGGATCAAAAACTCACATATATTCATGAAAACATAATAGGTTCAGATCTGAAATCATGGCACTCAGGCCCTAGTGACAAGCATTAAGCATAGCAAAGTCATAGCAACATCAATCTCAAAACATAGCGGATACTAGGGATCAAACCCTAACAAAACTAACTCGATTACATGATAAATCTCATCCAACCCATCACCGTCCAGCAAGCCTACCATGGAATTACTCACGCACGGCGGTGAGCATCATGAAATTGGTGATGGAGGATGGTTGATGATGACGACGGCGACGGATTCCCCTCTCCGGAGCCCCGAACGGACTCCAGATCAGCCCTCCCGAGAGGTTTTAGGGCTTGGCGGTGGCTCCGTGTCGTAAAACGCGATGAATCCTTCTCTCTGATTTTTTTCTCCCCGAACACGAATATATGGAGTGGGAGTTGATGTCGGTGGAGCAATAGGGGGCCCACGAGGCAGGGGGCGCGCCCAGGGGGGCAGGCGCGCCCCCACCCTCGTGGACAGGTGGTGGGCCCCTGGCCTTGATTCTTTAGCCAATATTTTTAATATTTTCCAAAAATAAGTTCCGTGGAGTTTCAGGTCATTCCGAGAACTTTTGTTTCTGCACATAAATAACACCATGGCAATTCTGCTGAAAACAGCGTGAGTCCGGGTTAGTTCCATTCCAATCATGCAAGTTAGAGTCCAAAACAAGGGCAAAAGTGTTTGGAAAAGTAGATACGACGAAGACGTATCACTTGGTATAACAATCACTTGATTCAACTAGGAGTTAATCTTCCGGATGATAGTGTCATTGACAGAATTCTTCAATCACTGCCACCAAGCTACAAGAACTTCGTGATAAACTATAGTATGCAAGGGATGGATAAGACAATTCCCGAGCTCTTCGTGATGCTAAAGGCTGCAGAGGTAGAAATCAAGAAGGAGTATCAAGTGTTGATGGTCAACAAGACCACCAGTTTCAAGAAAAAGGGTAAAGGGAAGAAGGGGAACTTCAAGAAGAACGGCAGGCAAGTTGCTACTCAAGTGAAGAAGCCCAAGTCTGGACCTAAGCCTGAGACTGAGTGCTTCTACTGCAAAGGGACTAGTCACTAGAAGCGGAACTGCCCCAAGTATTTGGCGGATAAGAAGGATGGCAAGGTGAACAAAGGTATATGTGATATACATGTTATTGATGTGTACCTTACTAATGCTCGCAGTAGCACCTGGGTATTTGATACTGGTTCTGTTGCTAATATTTGCAACTCGAAACAGGGACTACGGATTAAGCGAAGATTGGCTAAGGATGAGGTAATGATGCGCGTGGGAAATGGTTTCAAAGTCGATGTGATCGCGGTCGGCACGCTACCTCTACATCTACCTTCAGGATTAGTTTTAGACCTGAATAATTGTTATTTGGTGCCAGCATTGAGCATGAACATTATATCTGGATCTTGTTTGATGCGAGACAGTTATTCATTTAAATCTGAGAATAATGGTTGTTCTATTTATATGAGTAATATCTTTTATGGTCATGCACCCTTGAAGAGTGGTCTATTTTTGATGAATCTCGATAGTAGTGATACACATATTCATAATATTGAAGCTAAAAGATGCATAGTTGATAATGATAGTGCAACTTATTTGTGGCACTGCCGTTTAGGTCATATTGGTGTAAAGCGCATGAAGAAACTCCATTCTGATGGACTTTTGGAATCACTTGATTATGAATCACTTGGTACTTGCGAACCATGCCTCATGGGCAAGATGACTAAAACGCCGTTCTCCGGAACAATGGAGCGAGCAACAGATTTGTTGGAAATCATCCATACTGATGTATGTGGTCCGATGAATGTTGAGGCTCGCGGCAGGTATCGTTATTTTCTCACCTTCACAGATGATTTGAGAAGATATGGGTATATCTACTTGATGAAACATAAGTCTGAAACATTTGAAAAGTTCAAAGAATTTCAGAGTGAAGTGGAAAATCATCGTAACAAGAAAATAAAGTTTCTGCGATCTGATCGTGGAGGAGAATATTTAAGTTACGAGTTTGGTCTTCATTTGAAACAATGCGGAATAGTTTCGCAACTCACGCCACCCAGAACACCATAGCGTAATGGTGTGTCCGAACGTCGTAATCATACTTTACTAGATATGGTGCGATCTATGATGTCTCTTACTGATTTACCGCTATCGTTTTGGGGTTATGCTTTAGAGACGGCTGCATTCACGTTAAATAGGGCACCATCTAAATCCATTGAGACGACGCCTTATGAACCGTGGTTTGGCAAGAAACCAAAGTTGTCGTTTCTTAAAGTTTGGGGCTGCGATGCTTATGTGAAAAAGCTTCAACCTGATAAGCTCGAACCCAAATTGGAGAAATATGTCTTCATAGGATACCCAAAGGAGACTGTTGGGTACACCTTCTATCACAGATCCGAAGGCAAGACATTCGTTGCTAAGAATGGATCCTTTCTAGAGAAGGAGTTTCTCTCGAAATAAGTGAGTGGGAGGAAAGTAGAACTTGATGAGGTAACTGTACCTGCTCCCTTATTGGAAAGTAGTTCATCACAGAAATTTGTTCCTATGACTCCTACACCAATTAGTGAGGAAGCTAATGATGATGATAATGTAACTTCAGATCAAGTTACTACCGAACCTCGTAGGTCAACCAGAGTAAGATCCGCACCAGAGTGGTATGGTAATCCTGTTCTGGAGGTCATGTTACCTGACCATGAAGAACCTACGAACTATGAGGACGCGATGATGAGCCCAGATTCCGCAAAATGGCTTGAGGCCATGAAATCTGAGATGGGATCCATGTATGAGAACAAAGTGTGGACTTTGGTTGACTTGCCCGATGATCGGCAAGCCATCGAGAATAAATGGATCTTCAAGAAGAAGACTGACGCTGACGGTAATGTTACTGTCTACAAAGCTTGATTGTTGCGAAAGGTTTTCGACAAGTTCAAGGAGTTGACTACGATGAGACTTTCTCACCCGTAGCGATGCTTAAGTCCGTCCGAATCATGTTAGCAATTGCCGCATTTTATGATTATGAAATTTGGCAAATGGATGTAAAGACTGCATTCCTGAATGGATTTCTGGAAGAGGAGTTGTATATGTTGCAACCTGAAGGTTTTATCGATCCAAAGGATGCTAACAAAGTGTGCAAGCTCCAGCAATCCATCTATGAACTGGTGCAAGCATCTCAGAGTTGGAATAAACGTTTTGATAGTGTGATCAAAGCATATGGTTTTATACAGACTTTTGGAGAAGCCTGTATTTACAAGAAAGTGAGTGGGAGCTCTGTAGCATTTCTAATATTATATGTGGATGACATATTGTTGATTGGAAATGATATAGAATTTCTGGATAGCATAAAAGGATACTTGAATAAGAGTTTTTCAATGAAAGACCTCGGTGAAGCTGCTTATATATTGGGCATCAAGAACTATAGAGATAGATCAAGACGCTTAATTGGACTTTCACAAAGCACATACGTTGATAAAGTTTTGAAGAAGTTCAAAATGGATCAAGCAAATAAAGGGTTCTTGCCTGTGTTACAAGGTGTGAAGTTGAGACAGACTCAATGCCCGACCACTACAGAAGATAGAGAGAAAATGAAAGTTGTTCCCTATGCTTCATACATAGGCTCTATCATGTATGCAATGTGAAGGAAATATGCCCTAGAGGCAATAATAAAGTTATTATTTATTTCCTTATATCATGATAAATGTTTATTATTCATGCTAGAATTGTATTAACCGGAAACATAATACTTGTGTGAATACATAGACAAACAGAGTGTCACTAGTATGCCTCTACTTGACTAGCTCGTTGATCAAAGATGGTTATGTTTCCTAGCCATAGACATGAGTTGTCATTTGATTAACGGGATCACATCATTAGGAAAATGATGTGATTGACTTGACCCATTCCGTTAGCTTAGCACTCGATCGTTTAGTATGTTGCTATTGTTTTCTTCATGACTTATCCATGTTCCTATAACTATGAGATTATGCAACTCCCGTTTACCGGAGGAACACTTTGTGTGCTACCAAACGTCACAACGTAACTGGGTGATTATAAAGGTTCTCTACAGGTGTCTCCAAAAGGTACTTGTTGGGTTGGCGTATTTCGACATTAGGATTTGTCACTCCGATTGTCGGAGAGGTATCTCTGGGCCCACTCGGTAATGCACATCACTATAAGCCTTGCAAGCATTATAACTAATGAGTTAGTTGCGGGATGATGTATTACGGAACGAGTAAAGAGACTTGCCGGTAACGAGATTGAACTAGGTATTGAGATACCGACGATCGAATCTCGGGCAAGTAACAAACCGATGACAAAGGGAACAACGTATGTTGTTATGCGGTTTTGACCAATAAAGATCTTCGTAGAATATGTGGGAGCCAATATGAGCATCCAGGTTCCGCTATTGATTATTGACCGGAGAGGTGTCTCGGTCATGTCTACATAGTTCTCGAACCCGAAGGGTCCGCACGCTTAATGTTACGATGACAGTTATATTATGAGTTTATATGTTTTGATGTACCGAAGGAGTTCGGAGCCCCGGATGAGATCAGGGACTTGACGAGGAGTCTCGAAATGGTCGAGACGTAAAGATCGATATATTGGACGACTATATTCGGACATCGGAAAGGTTCCGAGTGATTCGGGTATTTTTCGAAGTACCAGAGAGTTACGGGAATTCGTATTGGGCCTTAATGGGCCATACGGGAAAGGAGAGAAAGGCCCCAAAGGGTGGCCGCACCCCTCCCTATGGACTAGTCCGAATTGGACTAGGGAGGGAGGGCGCCCCCTTCCTTCTTTCTCCTTCTCCCTTCCCTTTTCCTACTCCAACAAGGAAAGGAGGAGTCCTACTCCCGGTGGGAGTAGGACTCCCCCCTTGGCGCGCCCCTCCTCCTAGGCCGGCGGCCTCCCCCCTTGCTCCTTTATATACGGGGGCAGGGGGGCACCCCATAGACACAACAATTGATCATTGATCTCTTAGCCGTGTGCGGTGCCCCCCTCCACCATATTACACCTCGATAATATCGTAGCGGTGCTTAGGCGAAGCCCTGCGTCGGTAGAACATCATCATTGTCACCACGCCGTCGTGCTGACGAAACTCTCCCTCAACACTCGGCTGGATCGGAGTTCGAGGGACGTCATCGAGCTGAACGTGTGCTGAACTCGGAGGTGCCGTGCGTTCGGTACTTGATCGGTCGGATCGTGAAGACGTACGACTACATCAACCGCGTTGTGTTAACGCTTCCGCTTTCGGTCTACGAGGGTACGTGGACTACACTCTCCCCTCTCGTTGCTATGCATCACCATGATCTTGCGTGTGCATAGGAATTTTTTTGAAATTACTACGTTCCCCAACACAATGCTGTGTACCAGACCTGATGTGTGCCTTGCTATTAGTTTAGTAGGGAGGTACCAAAGTAATCCAGGAGTGGATCACTGGACAATGGTCAAGAACATCCTGAAATACCTGAAAAGGACTAAGGATATGTTTCTCGTTTATGGAGGTGACAAAGAGCTCGCCGTAAATGGTTACGTCGATGCAAGCTTTGACACTGATCCGGATGACTCTAAGGCGTTGTTTGGATAAGAGGAATATAGAGAACGCAATCTACGTAAGCCAAGGAAACTGCCTAACAGTAAAAAATCTTGTTTTGCTCATCCAACAACCCCGTGGATAGGGGAAACTCGTTTCCCAAAAACCCATAATTCCGTTATTGTGGGAAAACTAGTATTACTCATTTTTCCACAAACGCGATTAGCATATACAGATGCAACTGCCTTTCTCCGCCCCCGCCTATTCCTCAACAACCTCAGATGGCGCCAATTCTGCTTTTTGCGTCTCACCTCACGCCCTTTTCACTGCCTATAAAAGACAGACTTTGTTTCCCGCATGTTATACACCCAGATCGCAAAGGGCTGGCTGTGATCCCCGTGACAAGCATTGGATGGGAGACGTTGACCTTGGATCTGAAGTTGGTCATCTTCAATAAGGCTCCACATCTCCTTCAGGCTTTCCGTGCATCGCCTTCCCACCTTCAATCAGTCTTCCCATCTTCAATCAGGTTCCATGGCTTCACCATCCTACACAGCAGTACTAATTTGTATTTGTAAATATTTTCATGGTACTGTTGATTGAATTAATCTATTTGGTAGTGAACCCTATTTTGCATAAAACCTCTGATAATTTCATATGGGCAATTCCTAGGACATACTAGATCCTGCGTCGGTAGAACATCATCATTGTCACCACGCCGTCGTGCTGACGAAACTCTCCCTCAACACTCGGCTGGATCGGAGTTCGAGGGACGTCATCGAGCTGAACGTGTGCTGAACTCGGAGGTGCCGTGCGTTCGGTACTTGATCGGTCGGATCGTGAAGACGTACGACTACATCAACCGCGTTGTGTTAACGCTTCCGCTTTCGGTCTACGAGGGTACATGGACTACACTGTCCCCTCTCGTTGCTATGCATCACCATGATCTTGCGTGTGCGTAGGAAATTTTTTGAAATTACTACGTTCCCCAACAGTGGCATCCGAGCCTGGTTTTATGCGTAGATGTTATATGCACGAGTAGAACACAAGTGAGTTGTGGGCGATATAAGTCATACTGCTTACCAGCATGTCATATTTTGGTTCAGCGGTATTGTGAGATGAAGCGGCCCGGACCGACATTATGCGTACGCTTACGCGAGACTGGTTTCACCGTTGCAAGCACTCGATGCTTAAAGGTGACTGGCGGGTGTCTGTCTCTCTCACTTTAGTTGAACCGAGTGTGACTACGCCCGGTCCTTGCGAAGGTTAAAACAGCACCAACTTGACAAACTATCATTGTGGTTTTGATGCGTAGGTAAGAACGGTTCTTGCTAAGCCCGTAGCAGCCACGTAAAACTTGCAACAACAAAGTAGAGGACGTCTAACTTGTTTTTGCAGGGCATGTTGTGATGTGATATGGTCAAAGCATGATGCTAAATTTATTGTATGAGATGATCATGTTTTGTAACCAAGTTATCGGCAACTGGCAGGAGCCATATGGTTGTCGCTTTATTGTATGCAATGCAATCGCCCTGTAATGCTTTACTTTATCACTAAGCGATAGCGATAGTCGTAGAAGCATAAGATTGGCGAGACGACAACGATGCTACGATGAAGATCAAAGTGTCGCGCCGGTGACGATGGTGATCATGATGGTGCTTCGGAGACGGAGATCACAAGCACAAGATGATGATGGCCATATCATATCACTTATATTGATTGCATGTGATGTTTATCTTTTATGCATCTTATCTTGCTTTGATTGACGGTAGCATTATAAGATGATCCCTCACTAAATTATCAAAGTATAAGTGTTCTCCCTGAGTATGCACCGTTGCAAAAGTTCTTCGTGCTGAGACACCACGTGATGATCGGGTGTGATAGGCTCTACGTTCAAATACAACGGGTGCAAAACAGTTGCACACGCGGAATACTCAGGTTAAACTTGACGAGCCTAGCATATGCAGATATGGCCTCGGAACACGGAGACCGAAAGGTCAAGCGTGAATCATATAGTAGATATGATCAACATAGTGATGTTCACCATTGAAACTACTCCATCTCACGTGATGATCGGACATGGTTTAGTTGATATGGATCACTTGATCACTTAGAGGATTAGAGGGATGTCTATCTAAGTGGGAGTTCTTAAGTAATATGATTAATTGAACTTGAATTTATCATGAACATAGTCCTGATAGTATTTTTGCAAATTATGTTCTAGATCAATAGCTAGCGTTGTTGCTTCCCTATGTTTATTTTGATATGTTCCTAGAGAAAAATTATGTTGAAAGATGTTAGTAGCAATGATGCGGATTGGATCCGTGATCTGAGGATTATCCTCATTGCTGCACAGAATAAGTATGTCCTTGATGCACCGCTAGGTGACAGACCTATTACAGGAGCAGATGCAGACGTTATGAACGTTTGGCTAGCTCAGTATGATGACTACTTGATAGTTTAGTGCACCATCCTTAACGGCTTAGAATTGGGACTTCAAAGACGTTTTGAACGTCATGGACCATATGAGATGTTCCAGGAGTTGAAGTTAATATTTCAAGAAAATACCCGAGTTGAGAGATATGAAGTCTCCAACAAGTTCTATAGCTAAAAGATGGAGGAGAATAGCTCAAGCAGTGAGCATGTGCTCAGATTGTCTGGGTGCTACAATCGCTTGAATCAAGTGGGAGTTAATCTTCCAGATAAAATAGTGATTGACAGAATTCTCTAGTCACCATCACCAAGTTAGTAGAACTTCGTGATGAACTATAGTATGCAAGGGATGACGAAAGTAATTCCCGAGCTCTTCGTGATGCTGAAATCGACGAAGGTAGAAATCAAGAAAAACATCAAGTGTTGATGGTTGACGAGACCACTAGTTTCAAGAAAAGGGCAAAGGGAAGAAGGGGAACTTCAAGAAGAACAGCAAGCAAGTTGCTGCTCAAGTGAAGAAGCCTAAGTCTGATCCTAAGCCTGAGACTAAGTGCTTCTACTGCAAAGGGACTGGTCACTGGAAGCGGAACTACCCCAACTATTTGGTGGATAAGAAGGATGGCAAAGTGAACAAAGGTATATTGGATATACATGTTATTGATGTGTACTTTACTAGTGTTTATAGAAACCCCTCGGTATTTGATACTGGTTCAGTTGCTAAGAGTAGTAACTCGAAACGGGAGTTGCAGAATAAACAGAGACTAGTAAAAGGCGAGGTGACGATGTGTGTTGGAAGTAGTTCCAAGATTGATACGATCATCATCGCACACTCCCTATACTTTCGGGATTAGTGTTAAAACTAAATAAGTGTTATTTGGTGTTTGCGTTGAGCATGAATATGATTTGATCATGTTTGTTGCAATACGGTTATTCATTTAAATTAGAGAATAATTGTTGTTCTGTTTACATGAATAAAACCTTCTATGGTCATACACCCAATAAAATGGTTTGTTGGATCTCGATCGTAGTGATACACATATTCATAATAATGAAGCCAAAAGATGCAAAGTTAATAATAGTGCAACTTATTTGTGGCACTGCCGTTTAGGTCATATTGGTGTAAAGCGCATGAAGAAACTCCATACTGATGGGATTTCGGAATCACTTGATTATGAATCACTTGATGCTTGCGAACCATGCCTCATGGGCAAGATGACTAAAACGCCGTTCTCCGGAACTATGGAGAGAGCAACAGATTTGTTGGAAATCATACATACAGATGTATGTGGTCTGATGAATATTGAGGCTCGTGGCGGATATCGTTATTTTCTCACCTTCACAGATGATTTGAGCAGATATGGGTATATCTACTTAATGAAACATAAGTCTGAAACATTTGAAAAGTTCAAAGAATTTCAGAGTGAAGTTGAAAATCATCGTAACAAGATAATAAAATTTCTACGATCTGATCGTGGGGGAGAATATTTGAGTTATGAGTTTGGTCTTCATTTGAAACAATGCGGAATAGTTTCGCAACTCATGCCACCCGGAACACCACAGCGTAATGGTGTGTCCGAACGTCGTAATCGTACTTTACTAGATATGGTGCGATCTATGATGTCTCTTACTGATTTACCACTATCGTTTTGGGGTTATGCATTAGAGACAGCTACATTCACGTTAAATAGGGTACCACCTAAATCCGTTGAGACGACATCTTATGAACTGTGGTTTGGCAAGAAACCAAAGTTGTCGTTTCTTAAAGTTTGGGGTTGCGATGCTTATGTGAAAAAGTTTCATCCTGATAAGCTCAAACCCAAATCGGAGAAATGTGTCTTCATAGGATACCCAAAGGAGACAGTTGGGTACACCTTCTATCACAGATCCGAAGGCAAGACATTCGTTGCTAAGTATGGATCCTTTCTAGAGGAGGAGTTTCTCTCGAAAGAAGTGAGTGGGAGGAAAGTAGAACTTGATGAGGTAATTGTACCTGCTCCCTTATTGGAAAGTAGTTCATTGCAGAAACCAGTTTCTGTGATGCCTATACCAATTAGTGAGGAAGTTAATGATGATGATCATGGAACTTCAGATCAAGTTATTACTGAACCTCGTAGGTCAAGCAGAGTAAGATCCGCACCAGAGTGGTACGGTAATCCTGTTCTGGAGGTTATGTTACTAGACCATGACGAACCTACGAACTATGAAGAAGCGATGGTGAGCTCAGATTCCGCAAAATGGCTTGAGGCCATGAAATCTGAGATGAGATCCATGTATGAGAACAAAGTATGGACTTTGATTGACTTGCCCAATGATCGGCGAGCCATTGAGATTAAATGGATCTTCAAGAGGAAGACGGACGCTGATAGTAGTGTTACTATCTACAAAGCTAGAATTGTCGCAAAAGGTTTTCGACAAGTTTAAAGTGTTGACTACGATGAGAGTTTCTCACTCGTATCTATGCTTAAGTCTGTCCGAATCATGTTAGCAATTGCCGCATTTTATGAAATCTGGCAAATGGATAAACAAAACTGCATTCCTTAATGGATTTATTAAAGAAGAGTTGTATATGATGCAATCAGAAGGTTTTGTCAATCCTAAAGGTGCTAACAAAATATACAAGCTCCAGCGATTCATCTATGGACTGGTGCAAGTATCTCGGAGTTGGAATATACGCTTTGATAAGTTGATCAAAGGATATAGTTTTATACAGACTTGCGGTGAAGCCTGTATTTACAAGAAAGTGAGTGGGAGCACTACAACATTTCTGATAAGTATATGTGAATGACATATTGTTGATCGGAAATAATGTAGAATTATTCTGCAAAGCATAAAGGAGTGTTTGAAAGGAGTTTTTCAAAGAAAGACCTCGGTGAAGCTGCTTACATATTGAGCATCAAGATCTATAGAGATAGATCAAAACGCTTGATACGTTTTTTCAATGAGTACATACCTTGACAAGATTTTGAAGTAGTTCAAAATGGAACAGTCAAAGAAAGAGTTCTTACCTGTATTACAAGGTGTGAAATTGAGTAAGACTCAAAGCCCGACCACGGCAGAAGATAGAAAGAGAATGAAAGTCATTCCCTATGCCTCGGCCATAGGTTCTATAAAGTATGCCATGCTGTGCACCACATCTATTGTATACCCTACACTGATTTTGGCAAGGGAGTACAATAGTGATCTAGGAGTAGATCACTGGACAGCGGTCAAAATTATCCTTACTGGAATAAGGATATGTTTCTTGAATATGGAAGTGACAAAAGGTTCGTCGTAAAGGGTTATGTCGATGCAAGTTTTGACACTAATCTAGATGACTCTAAGTCTCGGTCTAGATACATATTGAAAGAGGGAGCAATTAGCTAGAGTAGCTCCGTGCAGAGCATTGTAGACATAGAAATTTGCAAAATACTTACGGATCTGAATGTGACAGACCCGTTGACTAAAATTATCTCACAATCAAAACATGATCACACCTTAGTACTCTTTGGGTGTTAATCACATAGCGATGTGAACTAGATTATTGACTCTAGTAAACCCTTTGGGTGTTGGTCACATGACCATGTGAACTATGGGTGTTAATCACATGGTGATGTGAATTATTGATGTTAAATCACATGGCGATGTGAACTAGATTATTGACTCTAGTGCAAGTGGGAGACTGAAGGAAAATGCCCTAGAGGCAATAATAAAGTTATTATTTATTTCCTTATATCATGATAAATGTTTATTATTCATGCTAGAATTGTATTAACCGGAAACATAATACTTGTGTGAATACATAGACAAACAGAGTGTCACTAGTATGCCTCTACTTGACTAGCTCGTTGATCAAAGATGGTTATGTTTCCTAGTCATAGACATGAGTTGTCATTTGATTAACGGGATCACATCATTAGGAGAATGATGTGATTGACTTGACCCATTCCGTTAGCTTAGCACTCGATCGTTTAGTATGTTGCTATTGCTTTCTTCATGACTTATACATGTTCCTATGACTATGAGATTATGCAACTCCCGTTTACCGGAGGAACACTTTGTGTGCTACCAAACGTCACAACATAACTGGGTGATTATAAAGGTGCTCTACAGGTGTCTCCAAAAGGTACTTGTTGGGTTGGCGTATTTCGAGATTAGGATTTGTCACTCCGATTGTCGGAGAGGTATCTCTGGGCCCACTCAGTAATGCACATCACTATAAGCCTTGCAAGCATTATAACTAATGAGTTAGTTGTGGGATGATGTATTACAGAACGAGTAAAGAGACTTGCCGGTAACGAGATTGAACTAGGTATTGAGATACCGACGATCGAATCTTGGGCAAGTAACATACCGATGACAAAGGGAACAACGTATGTTGTTATGCGGTTTGACCGATAAAGATCTTCGTAGAATATGTGGGAGCCAATATGAGCATCCAGGTTCCGCTATTGGTTATTGACCGGAGAGGTGTCTCGGTCATGTCTACATAGTTCTCGAACCCGAAGGGTCCGCACGCTTAACGTTACGATGACAGTTATATTATGAGTTTATATGTTTTGATGTACCGAAGGAGTTTGGAGTCCCGGATGAGATCAGGGACTTGACGAGGAGTCTCGAAATGGTCGAGACGTAAAGATCGATATATTGGACGACTATATTCGGACATCGGAAAGGTTCCGAGTGATTCGGGTATTTTTCGGAGTACCAGAGAGTTACGGGAATTCGTATTGGGCCTTAATGGGCCATACGGGAAAGGAGAGAAAGGCCCCAAAGGGTGGCCGCACCCCTCCCCATGGACTAGTCCGAATTGGACTAGGGAGGGAGGGCGCCCCCTTCCTTCTTTCTCCTTCTCCCTTCCCTTTTCCTACTCCAACAAGGAAAGGAGGAGTCCTACTCCCGGTGGGAGTAGGACTCCCCCCTTGGCGCGCCCCTCCTCCTAGGCCGGCGGCCTCCCCCCTTGCTCCTTTATATACGGGGGCAGGGGGCACCCCATAGACACAACAATTGATCATTGATCTCTTAGCCGTGTGCGGTGCCCCCCTCCACCATATTACACCTCGATAATATCGTAACGGTGCTTAGGCGAAGCCCTGCGTCGGTAGAACATCATCATTGTCACCACGCCGTCGTGCTGACGAAACTCTCCCTCAACACTCGGCTGGATCGGAGTTCGAGGGACGTCATCGAGCTGAACGTGTGCTGAACTCGGAGGTGCCGTGCGTTCGGTACTTGATCGGTCGGATCGTGAAGACGTACGACTACATCAACCGCGTTGTGTTAACGCTTCCGCTTTCGGTCTACGAGGGTACGTGGACTACACTCTCCCCTCTCGTTGCTATGCATCACCATGATCTTGCGTGTGCATAGGAATTTTTTTGAAATTACTACGTTCCCCAACACAATGCTGTGTACCAGACCTGATGTGTGCCTTGCTATTAGTTTAGCAGGGAGGTACCAAAGTAATCCAGGAGTGGATCACTGGACAACGGTCAAGAACATCCTAAAATACCTGAAAAGGACTAAGGATATGTTTCTCGTTTATGGAGGTGACAAAGAACTCGTCGTAAATGGTTACGTCGATGCAAGCTTTGACACTGATCCGGATGACTCTAAGGCGTTGTTTGGATAAGAGGAATATAGAGAACGCAATCTACGTAAGCCAAGGAAACTGTCTAACAGTAAAAAATCTTGTTTGGCTCATCCAACAACCCCGTGGATAGGGGAAACTCGTTTCCCAAAAACCCATAATTCCGGGATTGTGGGAAAACTAGTATTACTCGTTTTTCCACAAACGCGATTAGCATATACAGATGCAACTGCCTTTCTCCGCCCCCGCCTATTCCTCAACAACCTCAGATGGCGCCAATTCTGCTTTTTGCGTCTCACCTCGCGCCCTTTTCACTGCCTATAAAAGACAGACTTTGTTTCCCGCATGTTATAGACCCAGATCGCAAAGGGCTGGCTGTGATCCCCGTGACAGGCACTGGATGGGAGACGTTGACCTTGGATCTGAAGTTGGTCATCTTCAATAAGGCTCCACATCTCCTTCAAGCTTTCCGTGCATCGTCTTCCCACCTTCAATCAGTCTTCCCATCTTCAATCAGGTTCCATGGCTTCACCATCCTACACAGCAGTACTAATTTGTATTTGTAAATATTTTCATGGTACTGTTGATTGAATTAATCTATTTGGTAGTGAACCCTATTTTGCATAAAACCTCTGATAATTTCATATGGGCAATTCCTAGGACATAGTAGATCCGACAACTTGGTAATCTGTTAATCTAAATGATAACACGTACTGTCGAAGGAAAAATTAGCGGCAACTCTCATTAGGGAGTATCGTAAATATGAACATGTGGCACATAAGAGAATCAGATTGCACTATGAATGCCTATATACATACTAAAATGATCTAACACCGAACCACAAATAGATTATCGATGACTATATATATCAAGTGTAGTAGTTAATTTTTCATGACAAGGATGCAGTTTAAAGCACACTGTAAGGATAATTTTCCATAAGTATCAATCATATTTATCCAGAATATATAGTGTGCAGTAAGAGCTAAGCAGTAAGCAGGTGAAGATTAGAATACCTTGTGATGTCATCTGATGTTGATAGCAGTACGTGGGGCAAGCGAGACCAGATTTAATAGCAAATTAAAGATCTTGGCAGCAACCTAGGAAAATAACTGATAAGGGATGTGAACATCCCGTTAGACAGACAAGCGACAAAAATTCAAGTGTCCAGTCATAGCATGAACAAAAGATTAGTGGCATGCTCATTTTCTTCCACTTCGTAGATTTATTCCTTTTGAACCAAATGACTCATCTTCCATTATTGCTTCTTGTATCCCCTCTGTAGAAAAATATGGATGATGAGAAGGAAAAAATTAAGAAGGAAAACACAGATAAAGCTAAGCGCCATGTATGGAAATCTTCAGAGGACAAAATACTGCTGAATATATTAAAAGATCAAAGCCTACATGGAGGAAAAGAAGGAACAGGTTACACAAAGAAAGCATGGCGTGATATCTTAGAACAACTCAATGATTCAAGGGTAGAAAAACTTGAATTACAACAACTGAAAAATCGTCATAAGTACTACAGGAGTTGCTACAGCACCATGGACAGACTTCTAAAACTCACGGGATTTGGTTGGGATGACGATGACAAAATGATAAAAGCTCCAGAAGATATTTGGGAAGAACTAATTAAGGTAAGTTTGTTCAAGTAGAATTCATATAAAGTTTCCATATCCTATTATTAAAAAAAAATTAAACAACTTGCAGAAGGATAAGGCTATCCAAGAATATCGAGATAAGGTGTGGCCTAGTTGGATAGATCTTCAAGCCATATGTGCTAGTTCAACAGCATCTGGAGCTGGTGATGTATCTAGCAAAGGAAAAGATGGTACATGTACGACCAAATCTTCACAAATTGATCTCAATACGGAAGTTGAAGTACATGACATCGATTCTGATGAAATCAATGCTTCCCCTGGTGTCTTCACCAAGAAGTCAACTACCATTGAGCCAGAAAAAAAGAAGTCCCCTGGAAGTGGATCCAAGGAAACTGAAAGAGGATAAAAATGGACAGCCAATGATGCCATAATAGCAATTGATCGCCTTGCAGATGCATCACTTAGCATTGCTGAAGCAAACAAAACAGTAGCACAACAAACTGAAGCTTACTCGGTTAAATCTTGTATGGCAATACTAAATAGTATGAGTAATCTAGATCCCAAAGAGAAACTAAAAGCGGTAAAGGCATTTACAGATGGTGATAAACGGGCCATTTTCATTGAGATGGATGAAGAGACGCGGAAGCTTTAGATTCTTGATCCTTAGAATTTTTGTAATACACCTTTGAGCATAGTATTTTATTCCAGTCGTTGTCGCACTTTACAAGATTCAGAAAACAATTTCACTTATATTTGTCAGTTTGTGTGAAGTAATAAATATTGTTTTCAGTTTGGTATTGTTCATTGTCCGGTTCAGCACTATTACATTTTAAAACAATTATCCAGAGATGATATGGTCAACTGTGCAAATCGTGCAGGGATCTATGAACATTTTGGATGTGCCAGATGATGAACTTTCTGATTCCGAGCAAGTGCTTATTAATAACATTTCTGTAGTGTCCTTGTTTCGCGATGTGTTGTTCACAAGGTTATTCAGAACGCCCCGCAACACTTCTATATTAACTGGTGCTCAGAAAACAATAGAGTTTTTAGAGGGACATCCAGTTAGATTTTATGAACAATTTCATCTTGAGAAGCGCACATTCTACTTGTTGCGGGATGCTTTGTGCGAGAGGAAGTTACTTAAGGATACAAATTGAATGACAGTGGACGAACAACTACTCATGTTTCTACATACAATTGGTCACAATGTTAGAAACCGTGTCATCCAAGATAGATATCAGCATTCTGGTGAACCAATCAGCCGACACTTCAACAAAGTTTTAGACGCCATAAATGCTTTGCGTGATGTTTGCATAACAGATTCAAGCAATCAAGTCCCATCAAAAATATTGGGTGACGCAAGATTCTACCCATATTTCAAGGTATGTTTGCTATTAGAAGCAGATACTCTTTTACATATGATTTTCATAAATAGAAGGTCGACACCATTTAAACTTTATTTTTTGACTAACAAAAAATCCCAACAGAACTGCCTAGGAGCAATTGATGGGACACATATTGAGGCAAAAGTCAGGCTTGATAAGCAAACTCCTTATAGAAACAGACATGGTTATCCGTCTCAAAATGTAATGGCAGTAGTGTCATTTGACATGACATTCTCTTATGTCGCTGCTGGATGGGAGGGTTCTGCATCGGATCAAGCTGTTCTAAGATGGGCTGTGACTAGTGGGGGTTTAGTTGTTCCTGAAGGTAAAGTACAATTATTTGTGTATTTACAATATATATAAAGATGCTGAGTTTGATATGAAATTAATGTGCAGGTAAATTTTACCTTGTTGATTCAGGCTACGCAAATACTCCAAGATTTATTGCCCCGTATCGTGGAGATCGCTATCATATTGCTTCTTTTCGTGGAAGTAATCGGCGATATACTAGTGAGAAGGACTTGTTCAACCATCTACATGCACAGTTGCGGAATGTTGTTGAACGAACTTTTGGTGTTCTAAAAGCTCGTTTTCCAATTCTAAGTAGGAAAGGAGGAATTCCTTATCCATACAGAACTCAAGTGAAAATTGGTATGGCTTGTTGCATTATCCACAACTTCATAAGGAAGGTTAATCATCCTGATGAGCTATTTGAGCTTTATGAGCATGGGGAAACAGAACAAAATACTGACCATGGTGATCAACAAGTTCATGGGCAAGCAAGAGAAGATGATAGAGTTGCTGGTGAGAGAGTTCGTGCTGCCATCGCCCGAGAGTTGTGGACTAAATATCAACAACGTAGTGCTCAACCAGAAGATGATTAAATACTGTAATATTTGTTTTCCATCTTCAATTGCAGATATATCTGCATAATTATTGTTGCAACTTGTAATTCTTTATATGGACATGAACTTCCCATTCTTTTATAGGCTTATATGCTCTATCTCTCTCTCTCACCCTCTGCCTCTCCCTCTCTCTATCTGGAGCTACAAGATGAAATGTTATTGTCTACCAATCTTTTCAGCAAGTAAAGCAACCAATAAACTACTTCAAATTGGTGCATTTTATGTGACATTCAAGTGTTCCCCTTGTACCTACGCACCAGATTCTTCAATGGACCAAGTAGATATGTAGCTAATTGCTAAGTCCTGTCAGTTATGAAGTAGTATACTCTCCGCAAGTGCGTGATGTAGACCATGAAAACGTGCTAAGAAACCAAAAAGGGAGATAACTGTAGCTTCTCTCGTCAAGTGCATGATGTAGTTCATGTTAATTTACTAGTACAAAACTTGAAAATACTCAAACATACCTGCTCCTCTGAATCCCCATCCGCTAGCTTGGAATCCCCATCCGCTACAGTTGCCTGCTGCCCCCGGTGCCGCCGATACAGGCTGATGTCGGTGCAGCCTGCACGGCCGGTGTTGAGGGGAGGCAGGCCTGTGCGTTGACCTGAAGCAGGACCGCTCGCTAGGTAGAGCTTGTGCGGGGTCGACGGCCGACGAAACGGAGTACGCTTGGGGACCTAGCCGTCCAGGGGAGGGGAGGCGAGCAGCAACCAACATCCAGGGGGCGGAGGCGCGTAGTGGTAGGCGTCCGCGCGCGGCGGCGTGTACCTAGCGACCTGGGAGTCCAGCAGCAACCGGTGTCCAGGACGGCGGAGGCGCGCCGTACCCGGCGTCCGCGCGCGGATTCTTAAACGGGCGAGACGAGGGAGCAGCGGTGTGAGCGAGCGGAGGAGGAATCGGAGGGCAGCAGCAGCTCAACGAGCTTGGATGGATGAGGCCATGGTGTGCGATTTGGGGAAAGTGAGTCACTCACGGGAGGAGAATATGAATAGGAGCAGCTAGTGGTCGTGGGCATCCAAACAAGGAACTGGGCCGACCAGTTTTCCAAATTTCCATACCAAACGTAGTTATTTATAAACTGGTTATTCGTAAAAACTGACGTAAAACGGGTTTTCCTAGAAATCGGCTAAAAACTCATTTTCTATAATCCTATCGCTAATCTTCACTATCCAAACAACGCCTAAGTCACAAACCGGATACGTATTTATATTGAACGGTGGAGTTGTCAGTTGGTGCAGTTCTAAGCAAAGCATCGTGGCGGGATCTACGTGTGAAGCAGAGTACATAGCTGCTTCGGAAGCAGCAAATGAAGGAGTCTGGATGAAGGAGTTCATATCCGATCTAGGTGTCATACCTAGTGCATTGGGTCTAATGAAAATATTTTATGACAATACTGGTGCAATTGCCTTGGCAAAGGAATCCAGATTTCACAAGAGAACCAAGCACATCAAGAGACGCTTCAATTCCATCTGCGACCAAGTCAAGGAGGGAGACATAGAGATTTGCAAGATACATACGGATCTGAATGTTGCAGACCCGTTGACTAAGCCTCTCTCACGAGCAAAACATGATCAGCACCAAGACTCTATGGGTATTAGAATCATTACTGTGTAATCTAGATTATTGACTCTAGTGCAAGTGGGAGACTGAAGGAAATATGCCCTAGAGGCAATAATAAAGTTGTTATTTATATTTCCTTATATCATGATAAATGTTTATTATTCATGATAGAATTGTATTAACCGGAAATTTAGTACATGTGTGAATACATAGACAAACTAAGTGTCACTAGTATGCCTCTACTTGACTAGTTCGTTGAATCAAATATGGTTAAGTTTCCTAGCCATGGACATGAGTTGTTATTTGATTAACGGGATCACATCATTAGAGAATGATGTGATTGTCTTGACTCATTCCGTTAGCTTAGCATTTGATCGT
Organism: Aegilops tauschii subsp. strangulata; assembly: GCF_002575655.3. Taxonomy (NCBI): domain Eukaryota; kingdom Viridiplantae; phylum Streptophyta; class Magnoliopsida; order Poales; family Poaceae; genus Aegilops; species Aegilops tauschii. The sequence goes on along the minus strand of NC_053038.3, from coordinate 44,725,255 downwards.
TTAGTATATTGCTTTCTTCATGACAAATACATGTTCCTATGACTATGAGATTATGCAACTCCCGAATACCGGAGGAACACTTTGTGTGCTACCAAACGTCACAATGTAACTGGGTGATTATAAAGGTGCTCTACAGGTGTCTCCGATGGTACTTGTTGAGTTGGCATAGATCGAGATTAGGATTTGTCACTCCGATTGTCGGAGAGGTATCTCTGGGCCCTCTCGGTAATGCACATCACTATAAGCCTTGCAAGCAATGTAACTAATGAGTTAGTTGCGGGATGATGTATTACGGAACGAGTAAAGAGACTTACCGGTAATGAGATTGAACTAGGTATTGAGATACCGACGATCGAATCTCGGGCAAGTAACATACCGATGACAAAGGGAACAACGTATGTTGTTATGCGGTTTGACCGATAAAGATCTTCGAAGAATATGTAGGAGCCAATATGAGCATCCAGGTTCCGCTATTGGTTATTGACCGGAGACGTGTCTCCATCATGTCTACATAGTTCTCGAACCCGTAGGGTCCGCACGCTTAACATTCGGTGACGATCGGTATTATGAGTTTATGTGTTTTGATGTACCGAAGGTAGTTCGGAGTCCCGGATATGATCACGGACATGACGAGGAGTCTCGAAATGGTCGAGACATAAAGATCGATATATTGGATGACTATGTTTGGACTTCGGAAGGGTTCCGAGTAAGTTCGGACAAATACCGAAGTACCGGGGGGTTACCGGAACCCCCCGGGGAGTGTAATGGGTCTATTGGGCCTTAGTGGAGAAGAGGAGGGGCGGCCAGGGCAGGCCGCACACCCCCTCCCCCTCTAGTCCGAATTGGACAAGGAAGGGGGGCGGTGCCCCCCTTTTTCCTTCCCCCTCTCTCCTCCTTCCTTCCCTCCTATTCCTACTCTTGGAAGGGTTGGAGTCCTACTCCCGGTGGGAGTAGGACTCCCCTTGGGGCGCGCCTAGGAGGCCGCCCCCCTCCCCCTCCTCCACTCCTTTATATATGGGGGAGGGGGCACCCCATAGACACACAAGTTGATCAGTTGATCTTTTAGCCGTGTGCGGTGCCCCCCTCCACCATAATCCACCTCGGTCATATCGTAGCGGTGCTTAGGCGAAGCCCTGCATCGGTAGCTTCATCAACACCGTCATCACGCCGTCGTACTGACGGAACTCTCCCTCGAAGCTCTACTGGATCGTGAGTTCATGGGACGTCACCGAGCTGAACGTGTGCAGATCGCGGAGGTGCCGTACGTTCGGTACTAGGATCGGTCGATCGTGAAGACGTACGACTACATCAACCACGTTGTCATAACGCTTCTGCTTACGGTCTACGAGGGTACGTGGACGACACTCTCCCCTCTCATTGCTATGCATCACCATGATCATGCGTGTGCGTAGGAATTTTTTTAAAATTACTACGTTCCCCAACACTTTGAATATTAATTTGGATTTAATATGTGTGCAAATATGTCTTCTTCAGAGCGTTCAAGGACGGCGACGACGGCAAGCACATCGTGCTCATGTGCAATGACGTATCCAAATCTTCGTACGCTGACCACCTCTACAAGCCCACCTTCGTCGGCTCCATCGACGTCGACGTTGCCAATACCGGTGGCAAGACACCTCTCAGAAGCTTGGTACGTTAAACCTACCTACTACTACATATCAGCATGTTTTGGGGCCAAATGACTGTACTTTCTAGGGGGGCTGGGGCCGATGCCCCCCCTCCACCCTGGAACTACAAGTAGCTCTACATTAATGTCCCCTGCACTAACTAACAATAGATCCCAATGATGCATTTTGCGCAGATCGACCACTCCAAGGTGGAGAGCTTCGGAGGCCACGGCAGAATGAGCATATTGTCGAGGGTGTACTTGAAAAAGGCAGTGGGCGATAAGGCACGCCCCTGCGTGTTCAACCATGGCGAGTCAGGCGTCAAGGTTACGCACCTGAACGCGTACCACATGCGGTCAGCCAAGATCAACACGAGCGTCGATCAATATTAATCAGATGATCAACACGGAAGATAATTGTACAATTGTGGAGTAGGTAGTATCTAATAATAGACTTGAGGTGCCTTGATATGAGAGGCTAGACGGGCATTTTTTTCGTTGTGAATACACATTGTTGCCTATCATTTCATTGATAGGTGGATAGAACATACTGGTGCCGCTCGATGGGGCATACACGAATCAACGTCCCCAAGAGCGCATGTTGGAGGTTGCTCAGCCTCAGTACATTTGTTTTAGACTATAGGGATTAGTAGTGCTAGTCCTTTGGCTCCGGCCCGTGCCCAAAGCCGAGCCTCCTCCTTGATGCTGCAGACGAGCTCGTCGTTAGATGGTCGGAGGTTGTCGAAGAGAGCGGCGTTGCGATGTTTCCAGATACTCCATCGTGTCTTGATGTTTCACAGCCACATCAAAGTAGGATCGCAGACACTGATTGGATTTTAGAGCTAGCACACAGATTATTGTGCCATCAACTTTTACTTGAACTATAAGATTGCCTACACCCCAAAAAATGCATTGCATACATACACCAGAGAGTAGTACCAATGACGAATACGAAATTTTTGTTGGAATTTTTTGCCATGTTTTTATTGGGTAGTTTCCTCTTTTTCTTTCTCTTTTTATTTATTTTCATTGCTTCTTATATGTGATTCCATGAGCTACACACATCCCAAGCAATAATGAACGACAACAACCTTTTTTTTTGTTTCTTATTTGATGTGGGTACGCACACCAGCTTTGTAGTCTAGTACTAATCCTCCCAAGAAAAACATCTGACATGAAATATATAATCTCGCAACCAAGTCCCTAATGTTTTGCAGCCAGCACCCTAAAGTTTTTGTTTCTTTACAAACAAGGCCAAAATTTAACAAGTCGCAGGAAATTCCACCGAAAATTTCGGCAGCATAACGAGTTGGGAAAGGCCAATCGCATATGCAGCAGTAGTATAATACAACACTATAAATCACTCCTCAACCATGCCTTCTCTTTTGTGCATCATCTGGTGACACATTACTTTTGCAAAATATGTAGCTGTGTTTTTTCTAATGAAAAATCTAACTAACTGTAGCCACATATATAGAGCTCTTCAGCCAATTAATAGGTTCAGTGTAAAGAAAAACTTCAGCAGCATGAACATATATAAAGCTCTTCGGCCAGTTAATAGGTTTAGTGTACAGAAAAAGTTCAGCAGCAGCAACAACAATAGTATAGCAGCAATAATGGTAGCATAGCAGCAGTAGCAACGACCGTAGTAATATGCATAATTTCAGTGTGAAGTCAAACAACAACAGTAGTATAGCAGCAACAAACAATAGCATAGCAGCATCAGTGCTAGTACAACAACAACAACAATTTAAACACAAATTCAGACAGCTTAGAAACAACACAAGTTTATACCTAAGTTAAATAGTTGACTACTGAATTGGCACTCATGTTTACATTCGTATCCACCTATGTAAACCCTAGTTACATACTAGTGTTGTTTACATATATATGGACATGTCTCTCAAGTAATGTACAACATATTGTCTTCTCATTATTATTGACTAGCTTATCTTTCAACTTCTTTTCTAGTCAAGTTGGAATCCTTGATAGACCTTTTTTTTACCGCGGGAGCTTGTGTTTGGTGTAATCCCCGTGTGTTTGCTGGGATGGTGGTGGTGAAGCCCTTAGTCCTGGCATACAACGCCTCCCCGTGTTTCTCTCCTGGTGGCTCCACGCCTTCCTCTTCCTATAAACCTCGATCCAGTTCCTCATCCCCGTGTTCCCCCTTCCTCTCCATCTGCCCTCACTTGCCTCATATACTCCCTCTGTTCCTAAATAAAAGACATTTTTGGCAGTTTAATTTAAACTACCAAAACGTCTTATATTTAGGAATGGGCCTGGAGACCCAAAGCTGAGCCATGCCGTTCCGATGATGCACTGCCCGCAGTAGCACCGGTCGATGTTGTCATGTCATGGTCACCATGGCTTGTGGGTCTGATATCCCCTCTTGAGGTGCCCTTTCTCTTGATCTGACCTTCTTTCTTTGAAGAAAGAAATCTTGGGATGGTTCTACTCAAACTGATGGTTTTTATTTCTTGTGATGTAGTACATGGTTCTACTTAATTAGGGGACATCCATGGAGGCAGGTAAAGATGAAATCAATAGCAAGCTAGCTAGCTTGATCTGGATGTAGGTATGTTCCTGTTGAGGATGGATTAGGTGTTTGTTAAAAGTTAAAAGTATTGGGATGTAGATCCAGGTATGGCATATTCAAATATGCCATCTTATGAAACATTTGGAGTAGATAGACACCATCAAGGAGTAGAAATCAAGTTTATCCTAATAAAACCAATCGGTATGAGTGGTTAGCTATCTAAAAAACAAGTTTATCCTCATTAAGGTTTTGAACAAAAAACATGCAGGCGTCTATCAACTTTACACAAGATTGTGAATATAGCAATACTAGGTTGTAGTCTCCAAACGAGGCGGGGTCTGCAGTCACAACTCTTGCTTCAGCCATACAAAATAAAGCCACATTTACCGAAGTAACAATAGATTTGCACGTGTTTAATTATCATCTTATTCGGATAATCAAGGTAGAGAAAAGGATTTAAGATATCAGTAGCTATCAAAGTGGTTTTTGTTTCTGTTTCGGTGCTTGTTTCTCTTTAATTCGGTACCTACCAGTACCAACAGCAACCAAAGGTCCAACTTGTGTTTATGCTTCAATTATACACAATACTTATTCTCCACCAAGGTTGAGATATTTGTATTCTAAAAATCAACATTAGTTACACCAAACACAAGCTCCCACGGTAAAAAAAGGTCTATCAAGGATTCCAACTCGACTAGCAAAGAAGTTGAAAGATGAGCTAGTCAATAATAATGAGAAGACAACATGTTGTACATAATTTGAGAGACATGTCCACATATGTAAACAATACTAGTATGTAGCTAGGGTTTACATACGTAGATACTAATGTAAACATGAGTGCCAATTCAGTAGTCAACTCATAAAGTGAAGTATAAACTTGTGTTGTTTCTAAGCTATCTGAATGTGTGTTTAAACTACTGTGTTATACTAGCACTGATGCTGCTATGCTACTGCTGTTGCTGCTATACTACTGTTGTTGTTTGACTTTACACTGAATTTATGTATAAATTAGTATTGTTGTTGCTATACTACTGCCGCTATGCTACAATTGATGCTACTAACCACTGTTGTTGTTGCTGAGCTTTTTCTTTACACTGAACCTATTAAGAAGAGCTCTATATATGTTGTTGTTGTTGAACTTTTTCTTTACACTGAACCTATTACCTGGCTGAAGAGATCTATATATGTGGCTACAGATACAGTTAATTAGATTCTTTCATTAGGAAAACACAGCTACATATTTTGCAAAAGTAATGTGTTACCAGAAGATGCACAGAAGAGAAAGCAGGGCAGTGGAGCAATTTTTAGTGCCGTATTATACTACTATTGTAGATGTGATTCACCGTTCCCAACACGTTATGCTACCAAAAATTTCGGCCTTGTTTGTAAGGAAACGAAAACTTTAGGGTGCTGGCTGTAAAATATTAGGGACCTGCTTGGGTGATTATATTTTTCCTGTGGATATTTTTCTTGGGAGGATTGGTACTAGACTTCAAAGCTGGTATTTCACCGCTATAAAAATCAATGTGAGTGAATACCCGTACAATCACATAAACAATTTGTAAGAGCTCTAGACTAAAATAAAACAAATGTGTGGCAGAAGTCCTGTAATAATTCAAGTTGATGCGGGTGCATCGAACTCAAGAGGGGCCGCATTTGTGGTTTGCCATGACTTCTATGGGAATTATTTGCGAAGCTCATCTCTAGTGATATTTGGTATGCACGCCGCTAACACACTTGAGACAATCGTGTGTCACGAAGGTCTAGCACTGGCTGAAGACCTTGGACTCCACAATTTTGTTGTTGCCTCATATCCAAAGAAGGTTGTTAATGATCTGGCAAATGGTAGTCGAGGACGCAATGGTGTGATCATCGGTGATATCAAGTCTAGAGCAACTAGTTTTAATTGTCATTTTTTCTTTTGAACCTCGTTTAGGTAATGAGGATGCTCATAATTTAGCTAGAATCTCCCTCTATTTAGGCCAGGGTCGCCACATGTGGGTTATGCATCCCCATGACCCAGATGTAATCCCACAAACTGTGATATTTGATGAATAAAGCGTTGCTTTACTCCTCAAAATAAGTTAGGAATATCATTTGCGATCGTATAGGAAGTATTGCTAGAGATAGGTGCTTTGTAAGTGTAGGACTATACCATTACGTCTAGGCATTTCACCACTACAAAAAATGGCATTTAATTCATAGTAACTTTCCAAAAGAAAATTTATTTTTTGAAAGGATGGATTATTGAATGCAAATGACAAAAATATGAAGTATCCGACATAGATAGCATGAATTTTTAAATTTCACAAGAATCTAAAGAACTTGGGTTTACAATAATGTGAGTGTATACCCATAGAATCACATAAAAAATTTGTAAGAGCTCTAAACTAAAACCAAGTGAAAACAGATGTGTGGCTGAAGTCCTACAATAATACCCATACAATCACATAAGCCTATGATAGATTCGAATGGGCTTACCTCCAAGTAGTTATGTTAAAACTGGGATTTACTGAAAGGTGGGTGAGCATTGTGATGAGTATGATAAGCTCGGTAATTTTTTTAGTTTTGTTTAATTGGAAGAAGCTTCAGGAATTTACACCATCACGAGGTATCCGGTAGGGGGATCCGACCTCTCCATATTTGTTCTTCTTGGCAGCAGAGGGCCTTTCGAGCCTCCTCAAATCAAAAAGTGAGTCATCTAATCTTCGTGGTCTGCAGATGGTCCCTTTGTCCCCATCAGTAAACCATATTTTATTTGTAGATGGCAGCCTATTGTTCTTCAAGGCTAATGGCGTAGGAGCATCTGAGGTGCACCAGGTGTTGGACACTTACTGTTTGGCTATAGGGCAATGGATAAATTTTGAAAAATCATCAATCTACTTCAGTAAAGGTGTCCCTAAAAATATTAGGACGGACATAAAGGGCTTGCTACAAGTTGCAAACGAGACATTGAACGAAAAATATCTTGGGATGCCATGTGATGCAGGGTCATCCACGAATGGGGCATTTAAATACTTAAAGGATCGCTTATGGAGCAGGGTCCAGGGATAGATTGAAAGAACTATGTCAATGGCTGGGAAAGAAATTTTGGTAAAGTCAGTAGCCCAAGTTGTGCCTGTATACTCTCTGTCTTGCTTCAAGCTTCCAAGGGGTCTATGTGAGAAACTAAACATGTTAATCAGGAAATTTTGGTGGGGAAGTATAGATGGACAGTGAAAGCCACACTGGGTTTCTTGGAAGGACATGATGCAACCCAAAGGCATGGGAGGCCTAGGGTTCAAGGATTTCTAGCTGTTTAATTTATCTCTGCTTGCAAGGCTGGCGGATTGGGTTGAGCAAGCAGTTCGATAAGAGATTAGAATATGTTGTCCCTATCAAGGTGGTCGCAACAAAGGGGGTTACATCTATTGTGGCAAAACCTTTCCATGGCGAGGGTACGGGCTGGGCTCGACATGTAGTCACCGTTGTAAAGAGTAAAAATACTTCCCAGCGTTGAGTGGGCATGACCTGTGTGTATGATGAATAGAGGGAGCGGGGGAGAGAGTAACGTACCACGAGAACAAACCCATGCTCCAAAACCACCTTTCATGCATCAGGGCGGGGGAAGAGGGGAGTCATATGTCCATTTTTGTGAACTTCAGGTTGTCACATACCCAAGTTTATATTCTATTCATGAAATCTTAAAGGTTATCTAGATTAAACATTTTTGTAGTTCTGAACAAAAGCTTTTTAGTCAAGATACATCAATTTATTCCCAAATTTTTCGTTGCATAGATGTCCATAATGAATGAAACTTATATACATGTTGTTAACACACATTATGCTTAAAAACAGTATCGAATGTACATTTAGATGGTACTTGCTCCTTGCAAATTATAGTGCATATAAGATTTCTTTCATCAAATCACCAAACTTCATAAAACTTGACCAAGTTTATAGAAAAAATTATCAATATTTTCTATACCAAATTAATTCCATTATATTTATATATGGTGTACATTTTGTATTGTAAATGTTATTTTTAATATAAATTTGGTCAAAACTTACAAAGTTTGACTTTGAAATAAATCTTATATGCACTATAATTTGGCAGGGATGGAATACTAACTTACTACTACTAGGATATGAGCTTGTAAAAGGGCGCAACCGTATAGAAGGTCTGCAAAAGTGTGGCAACTAGTAGAATAACGGTGGCGACGAGGGAAATGAACACCCAAGGGTTTCTCAAGTAGGTTTGTATGAAGTTAGCCCGCCATCTATTCCATCTCTTCCTGCAGTGGGCATTCACCTGTCGCTGCACATCATGGAGCCTACTAGACGGGCTCATCACTCCTCCCTTGTTTAGCGTGTTGTTTAGGAGCTTGGCGACCTCTTCATCGCTGCCCAACCCACTCTCGATAATCATCTTAGATCTGAGCAGGGCCACATCCTTGGCCGAGCTAATCATGTTGTCCATGAAGATCACGTAGGCTGTCACAGCATTGCCAGCAGAAGGGTGGAGCCGTTCGAATGCCATTAGATTGAGGAACCTCTTCTCGGTGCCTTCGTTGACCCTAACCGCCGGCATGCTTAGCACGCCATGCTCGAAGTGGACGTCGAGGAGGCTGTCGGTGTCGCTCACCTTGAAATGGATTCCTGCTTCATAGATCTCCATCGCGGAGGGCATGACATACGCCTTTGATCCTTTGCGATCTTGGTGGTCGTCATGGGTAAGGCTTTGGTGTAAGATGTCGAGGGGGTGGAGCCCGAGGGGGTTTATATCAACCACATGTCGGCGCCAAGGACAGAGGGAATCAAGCACCAACTTTCTTATCTCTCGAGCATCCTGTAGGAAAGTTGACATATATAGACGGTTACAGCTAACGTGCGTTATGCGTCGAAACATACACACATTTACATTTTAGTCACTTTTAACAGCTCGGTAATTCGACAGTATGTGTGTATCTACAAAAAAAAAAGCATGTATATATGCACAATAATTTAAATTTTAGTACATTGCAGTTTGAAACGCCTATTTGTGATGCTCCATGTTGTTCTAGTAAATGGTAGGATGGTATTATTATCATATATAGGAAATAAACGAAAATGGAAAATATGATAAAAGAGTAATGAGTACGTACCTGATATTTGTCATGGTCGAGAACAAGGAATAGCTTGTGGAGAAGAAGCAGAGGCAGCTGGTTCTCCATGACGACCATGTCGGACTGGATATAGAGCCACAGGTAGAGGTAACCGTACTGGCTAAAGACGGGGTCGTTGGGCGCGTAGTCGCCCTGGACCTTCCCCCGCAGCGCGTCCATCCTCATGGCCTCCACCAGGAAGCAGCCGTCGGTGAGCATGAGCTCGACGAAGCGCTGCCGGTTGTCGTCCCCGCGCCACTCGGCGCCGAGGTCCTTGTAGGCCTCCTGGAGCTGCTGCGTGACCTCGGCCACGGCGTTGACGAACTCCCGGAGCGGCCTCCCGGAGCGCTTGACGAGGTGCACCACCGCGCGGCGCTTGTGCTCCTCCATGGGGAGCAGGTCGGGCTCGCCGTGGTGGAAGGGGCCGAGGGAGACGAGCTCCGGCCGGTACGCCTTGGTGTTGTGCAGGTTCTTGATGCGCTCGGGGACGAGGTAGATGGAGTGCCTCTTCCAGCGCGCCATCTCCACCGCCGGGTCGATGTCGCCGATCGTCCTCTCCATCTCCATCACCCAGCTGCTGGAGCCGATGGACGGCGCCTTCTCCATTTTTAGCTCACCTTGATCAGCTTGCGGGTTACCTTTTATATAGAGGGGCCGGGGAAAGCCGGCCGCGGAGTCGTATATATACATAGATACGAAGAGCACCATGCAGTCTGTACGTAAGCGCACGAATATGTAGCACACTGATCGAACAAGGCTATCTTTACATGGACTCGTATTAGCTACTCCAACATATGCATATACGTAGTACGTACTTGGTGTCTTGGTGTAGTCCATCGGCGGCGGCGTAACGATTACCAAAGATATGAAAGGACATTTCATGGAACAGCCCGAATATGTGACAAAGGGTGTCTACTAAAGCTACCTGATCTAGCTAGATACTGCTCTCTATGCATACAGTAGACGGAGCACGGTGGTATGTACAGTGCTAATGGCAGCGAACCGGAACCTTTCTTAGATGGGAGGCAAAGAAAAAGACCCCGCCGGGCCGGCCGGGTCATACGGGGAAGCGTGTGTAGTTGGTGCACTCTGTCGCGCTTTATGCATGTGTGTTGCCTCCTTCGCACGCTCGGGTGCAGCAGGTGAAACTTGGTGATGGTTGCCGGCTCAGCAGTGCAGCGGGTGAAACTAGGTCATGGTGCACCGCGCAGTGCACGCCGCTGTGCGTCGTCAAGAAAATAAATAGTAGTACAAAACATGCACTTTCAACAACAAAAAATGACATATATTAGTTTACCCAAATCATAAGTGTCACACGTGTGGCACGAACCACTCCGGGCCTGACGTTTTTTACAACTAAAATTATCATGCGAAAAGAAAAAAAACAAAAAAAAAACTGAAACTTGCCATCCGAAAAGTTGCCATCCTCGCATTACTAAACTTGGCATCAAAGCCGTCTGCAGTTGCCATGTGTTCGTGTCACACGTGTGGCATCTATCAGGGTCCTTAGTTTAAGAGCACGTCGTCGCGACGGAGTCTGCGAGCGCAGCGTCCGGCACGTACATCTTGATGGTGTGGTCGTACGCGCCGAAGGTGTAGTACTCGAATCGCGTCAGGTCGAGGCTCACCTTGAGCACGTGCTTTACATCATCGAGGACACCGTGGGAGGTGACCAGGTAGAAGTCCGGGCACTCCCACATGCCGGTATCGCCGTGGTGCAGCGCTCGGCGCACCGACACCCAGTGCAGGAAGTCTCTGCTCTGATACAACACCGTGAGGCCCCGGTGGTTGTCCTTGGTCCCGATGATCAGGCATCAGAGCCCGTCGGGTCCCTGCACGCAGTCGTCGGGTCACGGAACGCGGTGGCGTTGACCCCGGCGTGATGACAGGGTTGAATTCTGATTTGACCCACTCCCGGAGGTAGGATGCTCATTTTGTCATGGCCTCTGATGCTCTCAACTATGGAGTGGCCGATCTACGTGGAATGCACAATTGAGCATTAATTGTTAGTTAGTGCACGAACATCAATCATGTTAAGGTGCAGTGGCCACTTGCAGTTCGGGTTGGGGCAGGGGGGGGGCATCGCCCCAGCCAGCCATAGTATAATATTTGAAAACAAAAGGGCCTGGAGGCCCAGATGTTCAGTGTCCAAGTCCATCGCCGAGAACGACAACTCAACATCGTCCTACACCGGTGTCGTGAACGCGAGGACCTCTAAGTAGTCCCCGCCCTTGACGAGGCAATTCGTGATGTTGACGTGGGACGACAAGTCCTTTATTATTAAATTAGGTATAGGCTAGCACAAATGTCCATGCATTGCAACGGAAGAACTGGTTGAGAAACTGTGTCGTGGGACAACAACTGCTCATGAGAAAAATATGTTCATTCTGTTGTAGCCTCCGAAGCTCCCCACCATGAAGTGGCTGATCTGTGTAGAATGCACCATTGTGCATATCAGTGTTAGTGCAAGGGACATCGATCGAGCGCATGTTAATAACTGGGGAGGGCAACGCTACCAGCCCTAGCTATGTTATAAAAAACAATTCCTTATTTAACACTATCTTATTATTTCTCCTTATTTGACACTGGAAAAAAATTCTTGCCTATCTAACAGCTTGTCTAAATTGTGTGCCTCTTATAACACTTCCGTCCATTTTGAGCCTAAATTGTGTGCTACTACTGCGTGGGTGTGCAAAATGATCTTTTCAAGTGTCATTTAATTTAGGCTTAAAATGAATAGAAGTGTTATGAACGGCATAAAATTTAAACTCGTTGTTAAATAGGGAAAAATTATTTGTCGATGTTAAATAGGGCATAAAATTTAAACATGGTGTTAAATAAGGAATTCTCTCTTGTTATAATTGTTGAAAAAAATGTACCACTGTTAAGACGGTGTAGTAGGTAGGTGTAATGTAGCAAGGTTGTGAGAGGTGTCTTACCGTCGGTCTCGGCAACGTCGAAGTCCATGAGGCCGATGAAGGTGGGGCTGTAGAGGTCGACGGCGGTGGACGACCTGGAGGGATTTTCGCTATAAAATTTAGCCGTGGAGTCCGACTCGTTGGCCCAACCCCATTGGATGTGTCGCCGCTTCGCATGGTCGAGGAGCGTCTTGGATGCGTAGAAGTTGACATTCTTTTGCATGCAAGACAATACTTGAGATGTTAATGGTGATATATATATGGGTTTGGCATTAAAGTGTTCCTTCCATAAATTGTTACATAAAAAAAACTACTAGCATAAGTTGGTTTGAGCTTTAGAGCGTCATCAATGCAGTGCATACAAGTTTGAACTAAAAGACACACAGCAAATAACCTGCAGTCTAGCCTCTGGTATATCATGACACCTCAAGTCTGTTATTGGATATTTCCTAATAATCTAATCCAGCTATACAAATGTGCAATTTATCATGCGCGTTGATCATCTGATGAGTTGATTGATATCCGTGCTGATCTTGGCCGACCGCATGTCGTACGCATTCAGGTGCGTAATCTTGATGTCTGACTCGCCGTGGTTGAACACGTAGAGGCGCGCCTTGTCGCCGACGGCCTTTGTCGGGTAGACCCTCGACAATATGCTCATTCTGCCATGGCCTCCGAAGCTCTCCACCATGGAGTGGTCGATCTGCGCAGAATGCACAGTAGAGCATCAATTGCTAGTTAGAAAAAACTAGAGGCCCAGATTAAGAAAAGTACAGTCATTTGGCCCCCAAACATGCTGATATGTAGCACTAGTAGCTAGCTGTAACGTACCAAGGTTCTGAGAGGTATTTTGCCGCCAGTCTTGACAATGTCGATGTCGATGAATCCGGCGAAGCTCTGCTTGTAGAGGTGGTCGGCGTAGGACGACCTGGAGGGATCGTTGCACATGAGCACGACGTGCTTGCCGTCGTCGCCGTCCTTGAACACCCTGAAGAAGACCGCAGTCCTCTCCCTGAGCTCGTCGGACGCGAGCACCCACAGCCCGAACGGCCCGACACCGCCCTTGACGTCCGCGGCCCGCGCCGCGCACACTGTCTGCGCGTCTACGCCGCGCCACGCCGGGTCGAATTGCTCAGCCTTGGCCAGGTCCATCGCCGCGAACGACACCTCCACGTCGGCCTGCGCCGGTGTCGTGAGCCCGAGGACCTCGAAGTAGTCCCCGCCCTTGACGAGCCTGTCGGTGATATTGACGTGGTTGCCGCGGAGGGACTCGACCTCGGCGACCGGCCATTGCATTAGCTGCTTGCCGTTCGCCGCGAGCCAGATCTTCCTTGGGATGGCCTGCACGCCGGCCCAGCCCTTCCTGACATCGTCGGCCGTGGAGTCTGACTCGTTGGCCCAACCCCACAGGACGCGGCGCTGCTTAGCCGGGTCGAGGAACGTCTTGGACGCATAGAAGTTACCGTAGTCGTAGCGGAGCCCGTCGTCGCCATCTGCGAGCGCCGCGTCCGGCACGTAGGTCTCGGTGGCGTGGTCGTACGCGCCGAAGGTGTAGTACTCAAACCGTGTTAGGTCGAGGCTGACCTTGAGCACGTGCTTTACGTCGCCGAGGACGCCGTGTGAGGTGACGGGGTAGAAGTCCGGGCACTCCCACATGCCGGTGTCGCCGTGGTGCAGCGGTCGGCGCACCGGCACCCAGCGCCGGAAGTCTCGGCTGCGGTAGAGCACCGCGAGGCCCCGTTGGTTGTCCTTGGTCCCGATGACGAGGCGCCAGAGCCCGTCGGTGCCCCGCCACGCCGTCGTTGGGTCACGGAACGCGGTGGCATTGATCCCAGGGCTCGGCGCGATGACGGGGTTGTAGTCCGGCTTGACCCACTCCCGGAGGTAGGGGTCGGAGAGGTCCTTGGGGTAGGCGACGTTCTGCACCTGGCGGCCGTCGGCGTCGATGCCGGTGTACATGATGGCGGGCGTGCCGTCGGGTAGGACGGTGGCGGAGCCGGACCAGCAGCCGTTGACGTCGAAGGGCGCCGTCGGGTAGATGGCCGGCGGGAGCATGACCCAGTTGACGAGGTCCGTGGACACGGCGTGCGCCCAGACGATGTTGCCCCATACGGCCCCCTTGGGGTTGTACTGGTAGAAGAGGTGGTACACGCCCTTGTAGTACATCACGCCATTAGGATCTGCAGTGTGCACACACGTATGCAGCGAAAAATCAAGCTAGCGAAAGACAATGTCGATCATGATCAGCGAGGTATTCAATCTGCACGTAAGTACCGTTGATCCAGTGCATGGGGGGCTGGAAGTGGTAGCCGGTGCGGAGCGAGTCGTCGACGTCGACGGCGCGCCCGCCCTCGGCCTCCAGGGACTGCAGGTCGGCGAAGACGCGGTGCGACGCCTCCGCGATGGGCCACGACGACGACAGCGCGAGCAACAGGAAAACCACCCACGTTATCGGCTGGATCGCCATGCCCGAAACTCGGTGATCAACGTGCTGCTCGCGGTTCAACTACTGTAGTTGCTAGGTCGACGAGTACGTGGGAGGGACACACGAACGTGCGTTATAAGGGGAACCCAACCGGCCAACCTAGCAATCTGTAGATGCCCCATGATTTTAGAAAAGAGTCTACGTGCTAGTTTCGACGTATTTTAAGTAACAAATAAAACGTGACAAGTCAGGATTGAAGATTGGGCGACGAAAAAAAAGAAGGATTGAAGATTGGGGGAGGAGGGGCCATCCCTGTTAAAATCAGGGGGAGAGAGTGTGTTAGATTAGGAAGTTTATATAACATTAACATTACGTGGGTTTTTTTTTTACATGAAGGCCATCATGGCTGCTTTATTAATAATAAGATGCTTACATCATCCACTAAAGCAACAGAGAGAAAATCAGGGGGTGTGTCCATCCACAAAGACGGAGGTTCCACACGTCCCTTCTGAGCTAATACAATGAGCAACCGTATTCGACTCTCTATTACAATGTTCTACTTCGACCTTCCCAAAATCTTCCATCAAGTTACGACATTCATCAAGGATTGGAGCAACCACCATAGAATGCCCACTGTTGCTTTTTAGAGACTCAACCACAATCAAATTGTCCATCTGGATCAGAAGAGAATCTATCCCAAGCTGTAGAGCTAGCTTAAGGCCTTCTACCAGAGCAGCTGCTTCTGCTGCTACAATATCGGCTGCATATTCAAGCTTGGCTGTGGATGCAGCAACGAAGGAGCCAAGGTGATCTCGAATGACAGCTCCACATGACCCTGAGTAACTTTCTTCAGTAAAGGATGCATCAACGTTAAGTGACAACTGACCAGATAGAGGCTTCCACCACCGATTCATACGCGGCATCGTGGCAGGCTTCCCGTTTGCGCGCACATAGTTTAGTGCTAAGGCTCGGATTGCTGGACCAGTTCTCACCGGCGCTTGCACCTCTTCCTTCTTCACAATTTGACGCCGCTGCCACCACAGATACCAGCTAGTAGCCGCGATCATCTTCGGGATTTGAACCACGTCCAAATACTGCTTCCTATTAGCCGCATTACATCGCAGGTACTCTAAGATTTCTGGTCCTGACCGGTGTGGTGTGCATGTCTGTTCTATGGTTTCAATTAAGCCCAGCACGCGCCATACTTCTTTTGCTCGACTGCACATGAATAGGGCGTGCGCTACATCCTCTATATGTATCTGACACACTAGGCATTGACCGGAAGTTAAGATATGGCGATTAGCCAGTACAACCATACATGGAATAGCATTGTGAAGGCATCTCCATACGAATATTTTCACCTTCCCTGGCATTTTAAGATTCCATATGATCTTTCATATTGGATGTGACACTGATCCACTAATTCCTCATGTACTTGAGTTCTGGGCCGAATAGGAATCCTCCCACTGCCTGTAGTAAGCCGCTCGGACGGTAAAGGTACCAGACTTTGTGAGATGCCATGCGACAAAGTCATCTGTATCGTGCTGGAATAAAGGAATTTGCAGTATTCTTTCTGTATCAATGTTCCAAAAATTGTCCATGATAAGTTGCTCATCCCATCCTCCAATGACCGAGTCTATCAATTCATTCACAGTGGTTAGAATTCTGTTGTGCGCACCGTAATTATCTTCCTAGAACAGTTGTTTGGGATCCAACTATCCTCCCAAATGTTGATCTTCATGCCATTTCCCACTCTCCAAATACACCCTTTTTTGAAAGTCTGAATGCCAGCCCATATACTCTGCCATACATAGGAGGAACCTTTCTTGAGTTGGCAGTTTAGGATATCTTCAGATGGGTAGTACTTGGACCTTACAACCCTGGCACAAAGAGAGATTCATAATTCTCAATGAGTCTCCAACATTGTTTCACGAGCATAGCCAAATTGAAACTATGAACCTCGCGAAAGCCTAAGCCTCCTTTCTCCTTCGGAACACACATCTTCCACCAAGCGAACCAATGCATTTTTCGCTGGTTTTCTCCATCACCCCACCAGTAATGCGACATGGCATCAGTGATTCCTTTGCAAAATTTGTTAGGGAATTTGAATACACTCATCACATACGTTGGTATGGCCTGGGCTACTGCCTTAATCAATGCCTCTTTCCCGCCATAAGATAGTGTTCTTTCCTTCTAACCGTTCACCAATTTTTGGATTCTCTCTATCAAGTGTTTAAAGCAATCCACTCGATCCACACCTATCATTGAGGGTAATCCCAGATATTTATCAGAGAGAGATTCTGTCATAATATCAAGTGTCTGGCATACCTCAACTTTGTCCTCCACATCTGTGTTTGGACTGAAATAAATAGATGATTTGGCCGCTCTCACCCTGCCCTAAAGCCGTACAATAGTCATCTAAAATCCCTTCAAGGCAACATCATTCGTATCATCCTCCCTCATGAGAATCAAGGAATCATCGGCGAAGAGTAAATGAGATATTACCGGGGAGTCACAACACACCTGTATTCCTTTCAAACCCCCCTGCTACTCTTCATGAGAGATGAGTGCCGAGAGACCTTCCGCACACAGCAAAAGGAGGTATGGGGACAAAGGGTCCCCTTGTCTTAAACCCCTTGTAGGAACAAAGGGTTCTGTTTCATTAGAGTTGAACCAGACCTTATAATCGACCGAGGTCACACATGACATGATTAGACCAATCTATCGCTCATCGAACCGCAACTTGCCAAGGATTGCCTTTAGAAAAACCCATTCAACATGTCATACGCTTTATGCATATCAAGCTTCACAGCACATAGACCAATTTTACCTTTCCTTCTCTTTTTCATCATGTGTAGACATTCATAAGCCACTATAACATTGTCCGTGATTATCCTCCCTGGTACGAAGGCACTTTGAGTCTCACTAATAATCTGTGGAAGGAAAGGTCTCAACCAAGCAGCTAGCATTTTTAGATGACTTTGTGCACCACTTTGCAAAGACTCTGTCTGAATTGAGAGGCACTGTCTACAAGGTAATACAATATAAGAGAACGTGTATAACTAAAGTTCTTACACCCACCCTCAACCTCAACCGTGTTCCGCATGTTGAGATTTTGCCGATAGTTCTCAAACAAAGGTAACGGCAACGGCTTGATGAAGATGTCTGCAAGTTGATCTTTAGAGATGAACTTCATCTGGAGTAGTTTTGTGTGACACGTTTCTCTGACAAAGTGGTAATCAACCTTGATGTGTTTTGTTCGCGCATGAAATACTGGATTGGAAGAAAGGTATGTAGCGCCAATATTATCACACCAAAAAACAGGTGGTTGTCGCTGAGGTACTCGCAACTCACGAAGCAAAGACTGTACCCAAATAAGTTCTGCGGTTGCATTAGCCATAGCCTTATACTCAGCCTCTGTACTACTGCGAGATACCGTGGCCTGCTTGTGGGCACTCCAAGCAATCAAGTTAGGGCCAAAAAGACTGCATATCCCCCCATGGATCGCCGGTCATCAGGATTGCCTGCCCAGTTTGCATCTGAAAAAGCAGAAAGAACGTCAGAGGTAGCAGGCCGAAGATGCAATCCATAAGAGGCTGTCAGGCAAACATAATGAAGTATGCGCTTGACCACTGTACGATGCAAGTCCCGAGGTTCATGCAGATATTGGCAAACACGATTGACCGCAAAGGCAATATCTGGTCTGGTGATAGTGAGATACTGCAGGCCACCAACAAGACTACGATACTCATTAGCATCATCAGGAGATAGAAGATCACCATGAACAGCAGAAAGCTTGTCAATAGCAGACATGGGTGTGGAGGAGGGGTTGCACTTGAGCATACCAGCACGACGTAAGAGATCCAAGGAATACTTCTTCTGAGTGAGATAAAGTCCATCAAAAGTGTGAGCAACCTCCAATCCTAGAAAATAATGAAGCTTCCAAGGTCCTTAATAGAAAAAATCAGAACAAAAAGCTGAGAGAAGACGATCAGCAGCAGGCACTGAGGAACTGACAAGGATGATGTCATCAACATAAACCAGAAGATAGATGGTGACATCGGAGCGCTGGAAAAGGAACAGTGATGTATAAGTCGTCGATGGAACAAACCCATGAGCATGGAGAGCAGTCGCAAGACGAGCATGCCAAGCACGGGGAGCCTGCTTCAGACCATAGAGTGCTTTGTCCAAGCGACAAAGGTGATGAGGATGATCAAAATCAACAAAACCTGGGGGCTGCCTCATATAAACTTCCTCCTCTAACACACCATGAAGAAAATCATTCTGGACATCCAATTGTCAGAGAGACCAGCCGCATGTAACTGCCAAAGATAACAAGAGACGGATGGTAGTGGGCTTGATAACTAGACTGAAAGTATCCTCATAATCAAGACCATGGCGTTATTTGAAACCTTTAGTAACCAGACGTGCCTTGTAGCACTCAATGGATCCGTCAGAATGCTTCTTCACTTTAAACACCCATTTAGATTCAATGATATTAACACCAGGAGGAGGAGGAACTACACGCCATGTTTTATTGTGTAGTAGAGCATGGTACTCTTGTTCCATGGCAATCCGCCGGTGTGGAATACTCATAGAAGCTTGATAATGTCGAGGTTCATACGTGAGATCCGAGACTGCATGAGCCATGTAGGTCTTTGCTTTGAGTGTCGTGTATTATAGTGGTCTTTGCTTTGTTTTCTTTTTAGTGCCACAATCATCTTTTGCTGGACAGACCTTTTGAGAGACACACACATTTATTCGCGAGTTATTAGAATATTCTATGTGCTTCACTTATAATCTTTTTGAGAGTTTGATAATTAGTAATGGCAATATGCACGGGTTATGTAATTGGTCCTAATATGATAGGTATTCAAGAGGGATATAATAAAAACTTCCACATAGATCACTGAATATGATAAGTTTGATTCCTTGCAATAGTTTTGTAATATTAAGATTGTAATATGTGTGAGGTGTTGGGGAACGTAGTAATTTCAAAAAAAATCCTATGCACACGCAAGATCATGGTGATGCATAGCAACGAGAGGGGAGAGTGTTGTCCACATACCCTCGTAGACCGATAGCGGAAGCGTTAATACAACGCGGTTGATGTAGTCGTATGTCTTCACGATCCGATCAATCAAGTACCGAACGTACGGCACCTCCGAGTTCAGCACACGTTCAGCTCGATGACGTCCCTCGAACTCCGATCCAGCCGAGTGTAGAGGGAGAGTTTCGTCAGCACGACGGCATGGTGACGATGATGATGTTCTACCGACGCAGGGCTTCGCCTAAGCTCCGCTACGATATTATCGAGGTGTAATATGGTGGAGGGGGCACCGCACACGACTAAGAGATCAATAGATCAATTGTTGTGTCTATGGGGTGCCCCCTACCCCCGTATATAAAGGAGCAAGGGGGAGGCCGGCCGGCCCTTGTTGGCGCGCCAGGAGGAGGAGTCCTCCTCCTAGTAGGAGTAGGACTCCCCTCTTTCCTACTCCTACTAGGAGGGGGAAAGGAAGGGGGAGAGGGAGAAGGAAAGGGGGGCGCCGCCCCCCCTCTCCTAGTCCAATTCAGACCAGAGGGGGAGGGGGCGCGCGGCCCCTCCTCGCTGCCCCTCTCTCTCTCCACTAAGGCCCAAAAGGCCCATTACTTCTCCCGGGGGGGTTCCGGTAACCCTCCGGCACTCCGGTTTTCTCTGAAATCACCCGGAACATTTCCGGTGTCCGAATATAGTCGTCCAATATATCAACTTTATGTCTCGACCATTTTGAGACTCCTCGTCATGTCCGTGATCACATCCGGGACTCCGAACAAACTTCGGTACATCAAAACTCATAAACTCATAATAAAACTGTCATCGTAACGTTAAGCGTGCGGACCCTACGGGTTCGAGAACTATGTAGACATGACCGAGACACGTCTCCGGTCAATAACCAATAGCGGGACCTGGATGCCCATATTGGCTCCCACATATTCTACGAAGATCTTTATCGGTCAAACCGCATAACAACATACGTTGTTCCCTTTGTCATCGGTATGTTACTTGCCCGAGATTCGATCGTCAGTATCTTAATACCTAGTTCAATCTCGTTACCGGCAAGTCTCTTTACTCGTTCCGTAATACATCATCTTGCAACAAACTCATTAGTTGCAATGCTTGCAAGGCTTAAGTGATGTGCATTACCGAGAGGGCCCAGAGATACCTCTCCGACAATTGGAGTGACAAATCCTAATCTCGAAATACGCCAACCCAACAAGTACCTTCGGAGACACCTGTAGAGCACCTTTATAATCACCCAGTTACATTGTGACGTTTGGTAGCACACAAAGTGTTCCTCCGGTAAACGGGAGTTGCATAATCTCATAGTCATAGGAACATGTATAAGTCATGAAGAAAGCAATAGCAACATACTAAACGATCGAGTGCTAAGCTAACGGAATGGGTCAAGTCAATCACATCATTCTCCTAATGATGTGATCCCGTTAATCAAATGACAACTCATGTCTATGGCTAGGAAACATAACCATCTTTGATCAATGAGCTAGTCAAGTAGAGGCATACTAGTGACACTCTGTTTGTCTATGTATTCACACATGTATCAAGTTTCCGGTTAATACAATTCTAGCATGAATAATAAACATTTATCATGATATAAGGAAATAAATAATAACTTTATTATTTCCTCTAGGGCATATTTCCTTCATGAGGTACTAGTGAGTAATTATGGTTTAGTAAGAATATTGGTGTTAAGATTTGTGATTCCCAAAGCATGCACGTTGTTGGGAATCGTAGCATAATTTAAAATTTTCCTACGCTCACCAAGATGCATCTATGGAGTCTACTAGCAACGAGGGGAAAGGAGTGCATCTACATACCCTTGTAGATCGCGAGCAGAAGCGTTCCAATGAACGTGGATGACGGAGTCGTACTCGCCGTGATCCAAATCACCGATGACCGAGTGCCGAACGGACGGCACCTCCGCTTTCAACACACGTACGGTGCAGCGACGTCTCCTCCTTCTTGATCCAGCAAGGGGGAGTAGAGGTTGATGGAGATCCAACAGCACGACGGCGTGGTGGTGGATGTAGCGGGTCTCCGGCAGGGCTTCGCCGAGCTTCTGCGAGAGAGAGAGAGGTGTTGCAGGGGAGGAGGGAGGCGCCCAAGGCTGTAGGTTGCTACCCTCCCTCCCCCCCACTATTTATAGGACCCCTGGGGGGCGCCAGCCCTTGGGAGATCAGATCTCCAAGGGGGGCGGCGGCCAAGTGGGGGGGAAGGGGTGCCTTGCCCCCCAAGGCAAGGGGGAAGCTCCCCCCTAGGGTTCCCAACCCTAGGCGCATGGGGGGAGGCCCAAGGGGGGAGCCCCAGCCCACTAAGGGCTGGTTCCCTTCCACTTTCAGCCCACGGGGCCCTCCGGGATAGGTGGCCCCACCCGGTGGACCCCCGGGACCCTTCCGGTGGTCCCGGTACAATACCGGTAACCCCCGAAACTTTCCCGGTGGCCGAAACTGGACTTCCTATATATAATTCTTCACCTCCGGACCATTCCGGAACCTCTTGTGATGTCCGGGATCTCATCCGGGACTCCGAACAACTTTCGGGTTTCCGCATACATATATCTCTACAACCCTAGCGTCACCGAACCTTAAGTGTGTAGACCCTACGGGTTCGGGAGACATGCAGACATGACCGAGACGCCTCTCCGGTCAATAACCAACAGCGGGATCTGGATACCCATGTTGGCTCCCACATGCTCCACGATGATCTCATCGGATGAACCACGGTGTCGAGGATTCAATCAATCCGTATGCAATTCCCTTTGTCAAACGGTATGTTACTTTCCCGAGATTCGATCGTCGGTATCCCAATACCTTGTTCAATCTCTTTACCGGCAAGTCTCTTTACTCGTACCGCAATGCATGATCCCGTGACTAACGCCTTAGTCACATTGAGCTCATTATGATGATGCATTACCGAGTGGGCCCAGAGATACCTCTCCGTCACACGGAGTGACAAATCCCAGTCTCGATCCGTGCCAACCCAACAGACACTTTCGGAGATACCCGTAGTGCACCTTTATAGTCACCGAGTTACGTTGTGACGTTTGGCACACCCAAAGCACTCCTACGGTATCTGGGAGTTGCACGATCTCATGGTCTAAGGAAAAGATACTTGACATTGGAAAAGCTCTAGCAAACGAAACTACACGATCTTTTATGCTATGCTTAGGATTGGGTCTTGTCCATCACATCATTCTCCTAATGATGTGATCCCGTTATCAATGACATCCAATGTCCATAGTCAGGAAACCATGACTATCTGTTGATCAACGAGCTAGTCAACTAGAGGCTTACTAGGGACAGGTTGTGGTCTGTGTATTCACACATGTATTACGATTTCCGGACAATACAATTATAGCATGAATAATAGACAATTACCATGAACAAAGAAATATAATAATAACCATTTATTATTGCCTCTAGGGCATATTTCCAACACACGTATGGTCTCTAGTTATGCTAAGAAGTTGGAGCATGATTTATTATTGATTGTCTCCCTTCTGAGTGGCGGTCGGGGACGAGTGATGGTCTTTTCCTACCAATCTATCCCCCCTAAGGGCATGCTAGTAGTACTTTGCTTCGAGGGCTAATAAACTTTCACAATAAGTATGTGAGTTCTTTATGACTAATGTGAGTCTGTGGATTATACGCACTCTCACCTTTCCGCAATTTGCTAGCCTCTAGTAAGGCTCTTTTTGGCCTCTTATATATATATATATCCTCATTGGGACTAACCTATTAACCCAGTGTCAAGTGCGAGTTTTTTTGCTTGTTTTTGGTTTTCCAGAAAATCAGTACCAAACGGAGTCAAAACGCTACGAAACTTTTTGACAATTTTTTTCTTGACAAGAGAGACCCTAGAAGCTTCGGGAGGAGACAAGAAGGCAAACAAGAAGATGGCAAGGCAACCCAGCGCACCCAGGTGGGTAGGCGTGCAAGGATACCTTGTGGGCCCCTCGTGGCTCTGTCTGACCTAATTCCACTTCTATAAATTCTCAAATATTAGGAAACCACCCAGGAGCCACCCAAAACACTTTTTCCGCCACTGCAAGTCTCTGTCCTTTCGTGATCCCATCTGGAGGCCTTTTCCAGTATTCTACTGAAGGGGGAATCAATCAAGAAGGGCTTCTACATCAACCTTACTTCCCTTCTGATGATGTGTGAGTAGTTCACCATAGACCTATGAGTCCATAGCTAGTAGCTAGATGGCTTCTTCTTCTTCTCTCTCTCTCTCTCTCTCTCTCTCTCTTTGATCTTCAATCCCATGTTCTCCTCGATCTTCTTGGAGTTCTATTCGATGTAATTATCTTTGCGGTGTGTTTGTTAGGGTCCGAAGAATTGTGGGTTTATGATATGAATATTTATGTATACTAATGGAGTCTTTTCCGAACTTTATTATGCATGATTGTTATAGCTTTGTATTTCTGTCCGGTCTATCCGTTTGGTTTGGCCAACTAGATTGATTTATCTTGTAATGAGAGAGGTGCTTTGTAATGGGTTCAGTCTTGCGGTGCTCTATATCCCAGTGACAAAGTAGGGAAAAGACACGTATTGTTGCCCTTAAGGGTAAAACAACGGGGTTTATTCGTATTGATTGGGTTTACTTTGTCTACATCATGCCATCTTGCTTAAGGCGTTACTGTGTTTTATACTTAATACCATAGATGCATGCTGGATAGCGGTCGATTGGTGGAGTAATAGTAGTAGATGCAGGCAGGAGTCGGTATACTTGTCTCGGACGTGATGCCTATATACATGATCATTGCCTTGAATATCGCCATAACTATGCGCTTTTCTATCAATTGCCAGCAGTAATTTGTTCACCCATCGTATGCTATGTGTTCGAGAGAGAAGCCTCTAGTGAAAACTATGGCCCCCGGGTATACTTTTATCATACATGAAAGGATCGATATAGTTGACTAGAGGGGGGGTGAATAGGCAACTAACAATTTTTAGCTTTTCTTTACCAAATTAAACTTTGCATCAAAATAGGTTGTCTAGATATGCAACTAAGTGAGCAACCTATATGATGCAACGACAACAAGCACACAAGCAAGTAAGAGATATAACACAAGTAAACTAGCTAAAGTAAAGGAACGAGATAACCAAGAGTGGAGCCGGTGAAGACGAGGATGTGTTACCGAAGTTCCTTCCTTTTGAGGGGAAGTACGTCTCCGTTGGAGCGGTGTGGAGGCACAATGCTCCCCAAGAAGCCACAAGGGCCACCGTATTCTCCTCACGCCCTCACACAATGCGAGATGCCGTGATTCCACTATTGGTGCCCTTGAAGGCGGCGACCGGACCTTTACAAACAAGGTTGGGGCAATCTCCACAACTTAATTGGAGGCTCCCAACGACACCACAAAGCTTCACCACAATGGACTATGGCTCCGTGGTGACCTCAACCGTCTAGGGTGCTCAAACACCCAAGAGTAACAAGATCCGCTAGGGATAAGTGGGGGGGAATCAAATTTCTCTTGGTGGAAGTGTAGATCGTGGCCTTCTCAACCAATCCCGAGCAAATCAACAAGTTTGATTGGCTAGGGAGAGAGATCGGGCGAAAATGGAGCTTGGAGCAACAATGGAGCTTTTGGGGGAAGAGGTGGCTAAACTTTGGGGAAGAAGACCCCTTTATATAGTGGGGGGAACAAACCAACCGTTACCCCACTTCTGCCCCGAAGAGAGCGGTAGTACCGCTGTGCCAGCGGTACTACCGCTCCTCATTGCGGTACTACCGCTTGGCCCACAGCGGTACCACCGCGGTGGGAGGGCGGTACTACCGCACAGGAGCGGTACTACAGCCCCCCACAGCCGCGGCCAGTACCGTAAAACCCGACACGAAAAAGGAGCCCTCGAATCGAGGCGGTACTAGCACGAGACCACCGCGGTACTACGGCTTGGGGCCACTAGCGGTACTACTGCTCTGGAGCGGTACTACCGCTCCCAGAGCGGTACTACCGCTTGTGGCACCCAAGCGGTACTACCGCTCCGTCCCACGGTACTACCGCTGGGACCAGAGTTAGTACACACATGGGGGCTACTAGCGGTACTACCGCTCCAGAGCGGTACTACCGCTTGTAGCCCCCAAGCGGTACTACCGCTCTGGCCCGCGGTACTACCGCTGGGACCAGAGAGGGCACAATGAGAAGAGAAACAAGCCCATCATCGAAACGGAAAGGCTCGGAGGGAGGGGCAAAGGAAGTGTACGTGATGATTCCGCCCTAGCCTTTCCAAAATGGACCCCCTCTTGATAGTACGGTGATCCCTATGAAACTAGTCCACCAAACTAATCCGAAGGGACTACACCGTCTTCGCTTCAAGCTCCGAGGGGAGGAAATCGTCTCGTGCCAAAAGGATGAATCTCTAAAAAACACTCAACGCAGACGATTAATCCGCAAAAGCATTGTCATCAATCACCAAAACATCTTAGGGATAAATATGCCCTTACAATCTCCCCCTTTTTGGTGGATTGATGACAATACGAGATTTGCACAACTGGGAAAAGACAAAGGACATAAGCAAACCCCAAATCTCTAAAATATAGATGGGCTCCCCCTAGATGTGTGCCATCAAGATAAGTGCTTTGAACTGCACGACACACATACTAGGATCAACACTCCCCCTGTATTTTAGAGACCAACAACCTAAGCGAGATACAAGATAGCAGGATATATAACATAATGAAGCATATAACTCATGAGATATCAAATGACTAGAGACAAAGATAAAGATATGATAAGGATAGGGTAGCATATGTCTCACACCATATGACTCGAACTAAAGTCTCACTGAACACAAAACCAAACAAAGCACAAGGTCCAAGCAAAGCACACGGTAGCACACAACGAAAGCACAAGGTAAAGACACACTCGGAACACAACGACGCAAATCCCTAAACTCTCTCCCCCTTTGGCATCGAGACACCAAAAGGGGCAAAGAGCTAACCTACGGCTCCAGGTGAGAGCATGCTGAGGATCTCGAACATCAGGACTCTGCGTGATCATCTGCACTGCCGTCCTCGCCCAGAAACTGCTCGGCATCTGATCGGTCCACGGACAGTGCTGCTGGATCCACTCCTCCTCCTCAGTAATCTGACCCTCAGAGCCGCTAGTGACTGTCGCACCCATCTGACGCATCAGCTCCTTGTGACGTCCTCTTGCCTTCTTCTCAGCCACATGAGTCATGTACTGACCATGAGACTCCATGCAGAACAGCTTCTTCATCTTGCGTTTGAGCTTCTTTGCCCAAGAGGGCTCTGCCGCAGAAGGCTCTGTCCCAGGAGGCACATAATCCTCATCATCATCACCGGCATCAGCCTCGTCCTCGGTCTCCATGGCAGCAGCAGAAGATGGAGCTCCAGATCTACCCCAATTATCCTTCTTCCTCAGACGCTTGATCTCATGAGAGACCAACTCTCCAGTTTCCAGCTGCTCCTCAGGATAGGTATGTCTCCAGGCCCTCTCAATAAGCAACATGATGAACGGACCATAAATTGGGCACTTGCGCTCAGAAACAGCCGCCAGAAGCTCAGACCACATGACGTGAGAGATGTCCAGGGACTCTCCGGTGTTTGCGTCCTTCTCACGCTGGCAGAAGAGAAGCATGTCCACAAGGTAAGAGTGTACCATGTCCAGATTCCCAATACGAGGGAAGAGAGTCTCGCGGAAGATGCGGTGAAGGATGTCCAGATAGGTCGACAACTCATAGGTTTCCTTCCTGGTCTCAGGGTGGACCTTCCGAGTACAGTAGGGCCAGAGGGCTTGCTTGTGAGTGGAGGTGACATTTTGGTGAGGACGAAAACCAACTGGAGTCTCGAGCCCTTGATCTTCCACCTCAAGCAGCCCCATGAAGGCCTGCCACTTGACAGCTAGCACCTTTCCATTTGTCATCCAAGTCAGAGTCCTGTCTGCATCAGTTCCTAGGTGAAAAGTGGCAAAGAACTGTGCCGGCAAATCTGCATCAAAGTCCTTGTTGAACTGCATGATCCTGAGAATGTTCAACTGAGAGCACATCTGAAGGGCATCACCAAAGTACTCAAGGTCCTTCTCCATAGCATCCGTGTTGATGGAATGAACATTGATAAAGAGGTTCTTCTTAGCCTTGATCACATCAAAGTATGTGGCATACTGAAACCGGTTCCAGAACGGGCGATTGACAAGATTGGGTTCTTGGTCTTCCTCATAGGGGTTGCGCCGACGCCTGTCCCAGAATTCCTTGCTAGACATCTCAGTCACTTTCTTGCCACTTGGTTTCGGTCGGCTGGCAATCTTCTTCTTGCGAGGAGGATTAGCACTTGAGGAAGCACCCCCTGCCGGCTGTGGAGCACTGGAAGAACCACCTGCAGTCTCAGATGAGTGGTACCGCTTCGACGTTGAACGCCTGGGGTTGACACGGCGGACTTGCTGCTCAGGATGTTCATCACCTGGAACCAAACACACGGACACAAGAAACAACCAGAAGGAACGATCAAAACCAAATAAACACAACAAATATGGATCAACATGTGGTAGGAAACAATGGAACTGGGCATCCAGCGGTAGTACCGTGCCTGCTCAGCGGTAGTACCGTGCCTGCTCAGCGGTAGTACCGCTTAGCCACATAAGCGGTAGTACCGCTCCGTGGAGCGGTAGTACCGCTCCAGCGGTAGTACCGTGCCAGATGGGCGGTAGTACCGCCTGAGACGGGGCACGGTGGATCCCTACTGCCGTGGTCAGATCCGGCACTACCGGGGATGCCAAATTCAAAAATAAACCTACCAAACATCAATCCAAAGAGTCTAGTTGCCTTCTCCAACCTACTCAAGCCTAGATTTGGCCAAAAATCTAGAGATGCAACTACTATTGCCCCTAAAACGCGAGATCTGAAAACTAGACAAGAAGAGAAGAGGAACGGGGGCAATACCGGCATCCATGGCAAGAGGACGAGGTGGGGATCGACTCCACCGAAGGAAATGGAGAGGAACGGTCCGGAGACGGAGGGCCGCCGGAGCCTTCCCGCGGCGAGATGGCGCTGGAGAGAGAGGAAGAGGAACCAGGGGACGAAGCAAATGGGTATGGGGTGGAGGAAACCACCCTTGCCCACGACTTAACCCCATGGCCCCGCCCCTCAGCGGTAGTACCGTGGTGAAGGGCGGTAGTACCGCTTAGCCACATAAGCGGTAGTACCGCTCCGTGGAGCGGTAGTACCGCTCCTGCACAACGGTAGTATCGCCCAGCGCAACTCAAACCAGACTCAACACATATGGTGCAAAACGAAAGACGGGAAACAATGGCAAGAAGACCAACAAGAGCACTAGCAAGAGAACAAGAATCACACGCCTCTATACGAGAGGGTGGTGGCCGAGGCCACCTATGTTTGAGTCACTTGGTATGGCACCGCGAAGAATTATCCTTGGGCCCATGACCAAAGCCCGTCTTTGAAGCACAAGTACCATCAAAAAAGGTTAATGTGAAAGATTGAGATCAGTTTATGCATTGTGGGGGGAGGGAAAGTTCATGGAGAGAACAACACTCCCCCTACGTCCATGCCTACACCTAGACAAGAATGCACAATGAATGTGAGGGGTGTGCAAAGGTTCAAACCACATTGCTCGAATCAATGATATTTAGCTCATGCCTTAACTCGCAAAATCTTGCTTCATCCAATGGCTTCGTGAAAATATCTGCAAGGTTATCATGAGTGTTGACATAGTTGAGCTCGATCTCCCCTCGCCTAATATGATCCCGGATGAAGTGATACCGAATCTCAATATGCTTTGTCTTGAAGTGTTGCACCGGGTTGAGAGAAATCTTGATAGCACTTTCATTGTCACACCAAAGAGGCACTTCGTCACAAATGACACCGTAATCCTTTAAAGTTTGCCTCATCCATAAGAGTTGTGCACAACAACTTCCGGCCGCCACATACTCCGCTTCGGTGGACGAGAGAGACACACAACTTTGCTTTTTAGAAGACCAACTTACCAAAGAGCAACCAAGAAATTGGCACCCTCCGGAAGTGGACTTCCTATCCACTTTGTCTCCCGCCCAATCGGAGTCCGAATAACCTACAAGCTTGAAGTTTGCTCCTCTTGGGTACCATAGGCCAAAGTTTGGGGTATGAGCCAAATATCGAAAGATTCGCTTGACCGCCACAAAGTGGCTTTCCTTAGGTGCGGCTTGAAACCATGCACATATTCCCACTCAACATGATATCCGGTCTAGATGCACAAAGCTAAAGCAAGGATCCAATCATAGAGCGATATACCTTTTGATCCACCGCTTTAACATTGGGATCAATGTCAAGTTGGCACTTGGTGGGCATTGGAGTGGAAGCCGGCTTGACATCACTTAGCTTGAATCTCTTTAGCATGTCTTGAGTGTATTGGGCTTGGTTGATGAAGGTTCCTTCTCTTCTTTGTTTGATTTCGAATCCGAGAAAGAACTTCAACTCTCCCATCATAGACATCTTAAACTTTGAGGTCATGAGAGCGGCAAATTCTTCATTGAAGGCTTTGTTAGGGGAACCAAAAATAATATCATCAACATATAGTTGGCACACAAACAACTCCCCTTTGACCTTCTTAGCAAAAAGAGTGGGGTCGATTTTCCCGATTTCGAATCCACGATCTTGTAACAACTCCGTAAGATGCCCATGCCACGCACGTGGGGCTCGTTTAAGGCCATAGAGCGCCTTATGGAGTTGATACACATGATCGGGGAAATAGGGATCTTCGAACCCGGGGGGTTGTTTGACATATACCAACTCATTTATGGGACCATTAAGAAAAGCACTTTTCACATCCATTTGTTGTAATGTGAAATTATGATGAGAAGCATAGGCAATCAACAAACGAATAGATTCAAGGCGAGCGACGGGGGCAAAGGTTTCACCGTAGTCGATACCCTCGACTTGGGAGTAGCCTTGTGCCACCAAATGAGCCTTGTTGCGAACAATGATTCCATGAGCATCTTGCTTGTTCTTGAATATCCACTTGGTTCCAATGACATTATGATTCCCGGTTGGCCTTGGCACTAACTTCCACACTTGGTTATGTTCGAAGTTGTTGAGTTCTTCATGCATGGCGTTGAGCCAATCCGGGTCCTCAAGCGCTTCATAAACCTTTTGGGGTTCGACACAAGAAAAAAACGCATGATGTTCACAATAGTTTGCTAATTGTCTACGAGTGCTTACCCCCTTTCTTAGGCTTCCAACCACATTCTCCATGAGATGACCTTTGGTGGTGAGCTTGGAAGCGATCTGAGCGGCACGACGCTCCAATTCCTCCTCGGAAGTGAAGTGAGGAGGGGTTACTTGATCATCTTGAGCGTCGTCTTGAGCTTGTTCTTGATCTTGAACTAGCTCGAGGGGAAGAACTTGACCTTGGGCATCATTTGGTGGATCACCACCATCTTGAGGTTGATCTTGCCCTTGATCTTGTTCATGAGGTTGAGGGCCTTCACTTTGTTCTTCGGAAGCGTGTGGGTCTTGGGTTGGTGATGGCTCCACTTGAGTGGAGCATTGTCCTTCTCCTTCGGCCACAAGGGGTTCCTCAATGGGTAGGATATATCCAATACCCATTCTTCTTATGGCTTGGGGAGGAATTTCATCACCTACATGACAAGTACCACTTTGCTCCACTTGGGAGCCGTTATTTTCATCAAACTCCACGTTACACGTCTCCTCAATAAGTCCCGTGGACTTATTGAGAACACGGTAAGCATGGGAGTTTGTAGCATAACCAACAACTATGCCCTCATGAGCTCTAGTCTCAAATTTAGACAAACGAACACCTTTCTTGAGAATGAAACACTTACACCCGAACACCCGAAAGTACTTGAGGTTGGGCTTGTTACCGGTGAGGATCTCATATGGAGTCTTGTTCAAGCCTTTGCGAAGATAGAACCGATTTGAAGCATGACACGCGGTGTTGATGGCTTCGGCCCAAAAGTTGTATGGAGACTTGAACTCCGCCATCATGGTCCTTGCCGCATCCATCAACGTCCGGTTCTTCCTCTCCGCAACACCATTTTGTTGAGGGGTGTAAGGTGCGGAATATTGATGCTTGATCCCCTCATCACTGAGAAACTCATCCAAGGTGTAGTTCTTGAACTCGGTGCCGTTGTCACTTCTTATTGTCAAGATCTTTGCATTGTGTTGACGTTGGGCTTCATTTGCAAAGTCAATGACGGTTTGTTGGGTCTCACTCTTCCTCTTGAAGAAATACACCCACGTGTATCTAGAATAGTCATCCCTGATTACCAAGCAATACTTTCTACCCCCAAGACTATCAAAGGATGGAGGCCCAAAGAGATCCAAATGAAGGAGCTCCAACGGCCTCTTCGAGTAAATAAGAGTCGTGGGAGGGTGAGCCTTCTCATGAATCTTTCCTTCGATACAAGCACTGCAAGCACGATCTTTGGCAAAACTAACGTTCGTTAGTCCACGGACATGGTCCCCCTTGAGAAGACTTTGCAAAGATCTCATATTGACATGGGCTAAACGGCGATGCCAAAGCCATCCCACGTCAACTTTAGCCATTAGGCATGTCGCGGTCTTAGTGGGTCGCTCCGAAAAGTTAATCACATAGAGACCGTTCTCGACATGCCCAACAAAGGCTACCTTAAGAGTCTTGCTCCACAAGAGGGCCACGGTATCAATATCAAAGAAGGTGTCAAAGCCCATGATAGCAAGTTGACGAACGGAAAGTAAATTGTATGCAAGGGACTCAACTAGCATGACCTTCTCGATCGTGAGATCATGAGAAATGACAACTTTGCCGAGTCCCAATACCTTAGAAGATGAGGCATCACCCCACTCGACATTGGTGGGCATAGATGGAATCTTGTGCACGTCCACCACCAAGTCCTTGCTTCCGGTCATATGATTTGTGGCTCCACTATCGAGCAACCATGATCCCCCACCGGAAGCAAACACCTACAAGAGATCAATGCTTGGTTTTAGGTACCCATTTTGTAATGGGTCCTTTGATGTTAGCAACAAGGGTCTTAGGAACCCAAATAGACCATTCAATGTACTCATGAGGAGAACCAACGAATTTGGCATAAACATGCCCATCACTAGCACGGCATAACACATAAGAAGGATTAAAGTCGCCGGCTTTGTTGGAAGGAGTGGCATTGCTCTTCTTGACACCGCCACCCTTCGCATTGTTCTTCTTCTCCTTGGAAGCACCCTCTCCCTCCTTCACAAAAGTTTGCCTGAGAGGAGGAGGTCGCTTGGTCCTGTCATTCTTCTTCTTGTTCTTGGGATTGGGTGCGAACCCAATCCCCTCCTTGGCCACAACTTCCTTTTGATTGCTCAAGAGGTCGTTGAGGTTCTTCTCACCTTGTATGCATGACACAAGGCCTTTCTCAAGTTGCTCCTTCAACTTAGCATTCTCCTCAACAAGATGCACATGCTCACAACACGGGTTAGTAGCATTTGCATTATCAATTAACACCATATGAGGAAAGGTGGCTTTCTCCTTTGTTAGCTTCACTTGGAGTTGATCATGAGACTCCTTGAGGCTAGCATGAACACCCTTCAAGACTTTGTGAGCCTTGTCGAGAAT
Source organism: Aegilops tauschii subsp. strangulata (assembly GCF_002575655.3). Lineage (NCBI taxonomy): Eukaryota > Viridiplantae > Streptophyta > Magnoliopsida > Poales > Poaceae > Aegilops > Aegilops tauschii. The sequence continues at coordinate 44,692,013 of NC_053038.3, read as the reverse complement.
GCCAAACTCCTCTTTGAGTCTAGCAAGATCAACCCCAAGTTTTGCCTTCTCGGAGTTTAGCACACGAGACACAACAAGAGCATGATCAAGATCTTTCTTTAACTTAGCATGATCATCGTTGTATGACTCCTCAAGAGCCAAACGAAGACCACGCTCTTCGTCAAGAGCATTGGAAAGATCCGAAATCTCATCGGCATAGTCACGACTATGCCCCTCCATCTTAGAGATGGTATCTTCGTGAGCCTCGATCATGTCATTGGCTTCACCAAGTTGTTCCAAGAGAGCAACGAAGTGCTTCTTGGATTTACCCTTGAGTTTACCCATAAAGATCTCAAACTCATTTTCCTCCACATTTGTCCCCTCATGTTCATCAATGCTATCCGTCGAAGAAGGATGATTAATGATGGTAGTTTTGATGTTGGAGGTTACCTTATTGGTGGCTTTAGCCATGAGGCACTTGGCGGTGATGTTCTCATTGGGTGAGTCGAAGAGAGACACCCGTGGAGTCTTCGCAATGGCAACGGAGGCCATGGCAACCGACTCACTATCTTCATCATCGTCATCATCCTCATCCTCATTGTACTCTTCTTGAACCACCAACGCCTTGGGAGGAGTCTTCTTGGTGAAGTTGCTCTTGTTGGGGAACGACTTGGCCTTGTCTTTTCTAATGAGCTTGCCACCATTGTCTTCCCTCTTCTCGTAAGGGCACTCCGCAACAAAGTGGCTCACATTGCCACAATTGAAGCAAGTCCTCATCCGTTGCTTGCCCTTTGCGCCACTTGAGTTGCTTTTGTTGAAGTTTGGCCTCGTGTTCTTCTTGCTCCAAAATTGCCTTGAAGCAAGAGCCATGTGTTCATGATAGGCATACTTCGTATCTTCGAGGTTGCCCTCCTCTTCTTCCTCTTCATCCTCTTCCTCCATACTAACCTTGGCCTTTAGAGCAAGGTTGGGCTTCTTAACTCTTTGAGAGCGAAGAACCGCATTGTCGGCGGTTTTGTCCAAGATGCTCATAGCCACAAACTCATCCAACACTTCACTTGAGGACAAGGTGTGAAAGTCCGGCCTTTGACGAATTACGGAGGACATGGCTTTGTGGTAGGGCATCATTGCCTTGAGGAACTTGCGCTTGATCCAATTGTCATCCGTGTCCTTACTTCCATGATCTCGGAGCGAGACCGCGAGTTTGGTTACTCTCCGAAAAAGCTCACGAGGTTCTTCATCTTCTTTCATTGCAAAATCGTCAGCTTCATCTTGCACCACTTCATAGTTGGAGCGTTGAATGCTTGCGCTTCCCCGATAAAGGGAAACAACTTGGAGCCACGCATCTTTGGCCACGGTGTAAGGCCGGAGATGAGGAAGATCTTCGGGTGGGATGTCTTCTTGGATGATGAAGAGAGCATTCTCATTGAATTGATGATCCACAACTTCTCTAGGAGTGAAGTTACTTCGGTCATGCGGATAAAAGCCTTCTTCAATGATTCTCCAAAGGTTAGTGTTCACATGATTTAAATGACGCTTAAAACGATAGACCCAAGAATCAAAATCTACATTCTTCTCAATCTTAGGGGTCGGGCCGGCATGATTCAAATGAGTGGAAGGGAGCAGTCCACCATAGACAGGTGGAGGTTCCACATGGGCAAAGATGCCGGTCCCATTTTTATCACTAGAACAAGGAGCCTTCTCGCTCGAAGCTTCCCCCTTGTCGGAGGTAGCATCCGTCACCTTATTAGCGGGATCACCCACTTTCAACGGTGCGGTGGTAAGTTTAAGCCCTTCTAAGAATTTATTCAACATGCTTTCGACCTTGGTCGTCATGGAGGTTTTCAATGTGTCCAACACCACATTGAATTCCTCACGAGAGACCGCGGTTCCCCCATCTCCCGTAGACGAGACTGGATTCTCACCGGAGTGCTCCTCCGCACCGTCTACGACGTCAACCATACTCTTTGGACGGTAAAGTCCTTAATAAAGAGACGAGGCTCTGATACCAATTGAAAGGATCGATATAGTTGACTAGAGGGGGGGTGAATAGGCAACTAACAATTTTTAGCTTTTCTTTACCAAATTAAACTTTGCATCAAAATAGGTTGTCTAGATATGCAACTAAGTGAGCAACCTATATGATGCAACGACAACAAGCACACAAGCAAGTAAAAGATATAACACAAGTAAACTAGCTAAAGTAAAGGAACGAGATAACCAAGAGTGGAGCCGGTGAAGACGAGGATGTGTTACCGAAGTTCCTTCCTTTTGAGGGGAAGTACGGCTCCGTTGGAGCGGTGTGGAGGCACAATGCTCCCCAAGAAGCCACAAGGGCCACCGTATTCTCCTCACGCCCTCACACAATGCGAGATGCCGTGATTCCACTATTGGTGCCCTTGAAGGCGGCGACCGGACCTTTACAAACAAGGTTGGGGCAATCTCCACAACTTAATTGGAGGCTCCCAACGACACCACAAAGCTTCACCACAATGGACTATGGCTCCGCGGTGACCTCAACCGTCTAGGGTGCTCAAACACCCAAGAGTAACAAGATCCGCTAGGGATAAGTGGGGGGAATCAAATTTCTCTTGGTGGAAGTGTAGATCGTGGCCTTCTCAACCAATCCCGAGCAAATCAACAAGTTTGATTGGCTAGGGAGAGAGAGATCGGGCGAAAATGGAGCTTGGAGCAACAATGGAGCTTTTGGGGGAAGAGATGGCTAAACTTTGGGGAAGAAGACCCCTTTATATAGTGGGGGGAACAAACCAACCGTTACCCCACTTCTGCCCCGAAGAGAGCGGTAGTACCGCTGTGCCAGCGGTACTACCGCTTGCCACTATAAGCGGTACTACCGCTCCTCATCACGGTACTACCGCATGGCCCACAGCGGTACCATCGCGGTGGGAGGGCAGTACTACCGGACAGGAGCGATACTACGGCCCCCCACAGCCGCGGCCAGTACCATAAACCCGACACGAAAAAGGAGCCCTCGAATCGAGGCGGTACTAGCACGAGACCACCGCGGTACTACGGCTTGGGGCCACTAGCGGTACTACTGCTCTGGAGCGGTACTACCGCTCCCAGAGTGGTACTACCGCTTGTGGCACCCAAGCGGTACTACCGCTCCGTCCTGCGGTACTACCGCTGGGACCAGAGTTAGTACACACATGGGGGCTACTAGCGGTACTACTGCTCTGGGCGGTACTACCGCTTGTAGCACCCAAGCGGTACTACCGCTCTGGCCCGCGGTACTACCGCTGGGACCAGAGAGGGCACAATGAGAAGAGAAACAAGCCCATCATCGAAACGGAAAGGCTCGGAGGGAGGGGCAAAGGAAGTGTACGTGATGATTCCGCCCTAGCCTTTCCAAAACGGACCCCCTCTTGATAGTACGGTGATCCCTATGAAACTAGTCCACCAAACTAATCTGAAGGGACTACACCGTCTTTGCTTCAAGCTCCGGGGGGAGGAAATCGTCTCGTGCCAAAAGGATGAATCTCTGAAAAACACTCAACGCACACGATTAGTACGCAAAAGCATTGTCATGAATCACCAAAACATCTTAGGGATAAATATGCCCTTACAATATATAAAATCCAAAAGTACCTTGCTGCAAGTTTATTTCCTTTATTTTATTTTATAATTTATTTTATCTATATATCACTATCAGAATTAATCCTTACAAATAACCACCAAGGGGATTGACAACCCTCTTGTTTGCGTTGGGTGCAAGTATTTGTTTTTGTGTGTGTAGGTGTTTGCTACCTCTTGAGCACAGCGTTGGTTTTCCCTTGAAGAGGAAAGGGTGATGCAGCAAAGTAGCGTAAATATTTCCCTCAGTTTTTGAGAACCAAGGTATCAATCCAGTAGGAGGCCACACGCAAGTCCCTCGTACCTACACAAACAAATAAGAACCTTGCAACCAACGCGATAAAGGGGTTGTCAATCCCTTCACGACAACTTGCAAAAGTGAGATCTGATAGAGATAATAAGATAAATATTTTTGGTATTTTTATGATATAGATTGGAAAGTAAATATTGCAAAATAAAATAGATCGGAAACTTATATGATGGAAAATAGACCCGGGGGCCATAGGTTTCACTAGTGGCTTCTCTCAAGATAGCATAAGTATTACGGTGGGTGAACAAATTACTGTCGAGCAATTGATAGAAAAGTGCATAATTATGAGAATATCTAGGCATTATCATGTATATAGGCATCACGTCCGTGACAAGTAGACCGAAACGATTCTGCATCTACTACTATTACTCCACACATCGACCGCTATCCAGCATGCATCTAGAGTATTAAGTTCATAAGAACAGAGTAACGCATTAGGTAAGATGACATGATGTAGAGGGATAAACTCAAGCAATATGATATAAACCCCATCTTTTTATCCTCGATGGCAACAATACAATACGTATCGGTTCCCTTTCTGTCACTGGGATCGAACACCGCAAGATTGAACCCAAAGCTAAGCACTTCTCCCATTGCAAGAAAAATCAATCTAGTAGGCCAAACCAAACTGTTATTCGAAGAGACTTGCAAAGATAATAAATCATACATAAAAGAATTCAGAGGAGATTCAAATATTGTTCATATATAATCTTGATCATAAACCCACAATTCATCGGATCTCAACAAACACACCGCAAAAAGAGTTACATCGAATAGATCTCCAAAAGAATCGAGGAGAACTTTGTATTGAGAATCAAAGAGAGAGAAGAAGCCATCTAGCTAATAACTATGGACCCAAAGGTCTGAGGTAAACTACTCACACATCATCGGAGAGGCTATGGTGTTGATGTAGAAGCCCTCCGTGATCAATGCCCCCTCCGGCGGAGCGCCGGAAAAGGCCCCAAGATGGGATCTCACGGGTACAGAAGGTTGCGGTGGTGGAAATAGGGTTTCGTGGTGCTCCTGGATGGTTTCAGGGTATAAGGGTATATATAGGAGGAAGAAGTAGGTCAGTAGAGCTGCGAGGGGCCCACGAGGGTGGGGGGGCGCGCCCAGGGGCAGGCGCGCCTCCTTGCCTCGTGGCTTCCTCGCTTCTTTCTTGACGTCCACTCAAAGTCCTCTGGATCACGTTTGTTCCAAAAATAACTCTTCCGAAGGTTTCATTCCGTTTGGACTCCGTTTGATATTCCTTTTCTGCGAAACACTGAAATAGGCAAAAAAAACAGCAATTTGGGCTGGGCCTCCGGTTAGTAGGTTAGTCCCAAAAATATAATAAAAGTGTATAATAAAGCCCATTAAACATCCAAAACAGATAATATAATAGCATGGAACAATCAAAAATTATAGATACGTTGGAGACGTATCAGTGTTGCTAACGAGGTTCTGTGTGGTTCTCCCACTGGATTGATAACCTTGGTTCTTAACTGAGGGAAATACTTATCTCTATAGTACTGCATCATGCATCTTCTCTTCGAGGAAATCGCAACACAACTCACAAGTAGCAGCAGGGCCAACAAACAAATAGCGCAGGTCACTGCTATGACAAAGCCAAAAAGAAACAACATATAAAACAAGCAAGGAAGAAAAGGAGACCACAAAAATCTAAGTAGGGAATAGTACTTGTTGCCTTTACCAATAAGAAGGCAATAAACAAATTCACTCATTGCCCAACCTGCAGACCAACACGAGCGACAAGCACAAATAGACTAAATCTAACAGCAGCTCCGAACGCAAGACAAGGAAAACACACCGCTATATGAACGCAAGCCTAGGTCTGGAAAGGAAGAGGAGCAGAGAGAAGTAGGAGAAAAAAGGTGGACCTACAGATTCTTGGACGAAGAATAGGCTGGCTGACACAAATCGAACATAGAACCGAGGGGATCTTCCAAATAACGAGCATCTGTAGACAACGGACCAATCTGTAGGAAAGCAAAAGTAAAAATACGTAGAAGTAGGATGAGTGAGAGTGTGGGGAGATGGAGAGAGACCACCTCGCCTCATTTCGGGGCTGTGGAGCCATTGTGAAGGCAGAGATCGTGAGCCTCGCTCCCGCTGAGGCCCTTCTTTTGTTGCCCGTGTATGACGAAGAAAGGCACGACTGGACGAGGCAGCACCCACCAACCGCTGGCAAGTAAGGATGTATGCGGAGGAGCTCGGGGAGGGGATGGATGCGGCAGAGCTCCGGGACGAGGACTGGAGAGAGGAGAAGGAGTGCGACGGGGAAGGGAGTGAGAGCTCGAGGAGGCGGCTAGGTTTTCTACCGCGTGGACTGGGTCGCACGAAAAGCCTATATAGCTACGGTGAATTGGTTGGTGAAAAGATGAAAATGCCGCTCTAGCGGGACGAAATAATGCGTGATGCCACCGCCTCGATCCTGGCCGTTTAGCGAAGCAATCGGACGACCACCGTTCCAATCGACCTGACAGGCCACATACCCCGGCACAAATCATGAATTGAGATGACTACATTAGTTTCTTTGACATGGCTCAGTGAGAATGTAGAGAATTTATGACAGTGGGGGCTAGCTATTTAGATACAATATATTTGTTTGGGTTATTTATTGTTGCATTGGTTATGTATTTATCTATGTTTGTAACTAATATTAAATGGAGAAGGAAAATCCTATGTTCCATCATCTATCGCCCACACAATTGTCATCTCTCTCACCCCCTTGTACTCTTACTCACCAACACAACCTTCATATCTCTCATCCCCTTGCAGTTATCCCCTAAGGACATTTCCTTCTCATGCTCGCTGTGACGCCCCCGATTTGACCGTACACTAATCATGCACGCAAATGTGTACGATCAAGATCAGGGACTCACGGGAAGATATCACAACACAACTCTAAAACATAAATAAGTCATACAAGCATCATAATACAAGACAGGGGCCTCGAGGGCTCGAATACAAGTGCTCGATCACAGACGAGTCAGCGGAAGCAACAATATCTGAGTACAGACATAAGTTAAACAAGTTTGCCTTAAGAAGGCTAGCACAAACTGGGATACAGATCGAACGAGGCACAGGCCTCCTGCCTGGGATCCTCCTAACTACTCCTCGAAGCCGAACTCCATGTAGAACCATCCCCGGGATCTCTAGCTCCTGGACTCCAGCATCTGGTTGCGACAACCAGGTATAGAAAGGGGAAAAGAGGGAGAAAAGCAACCGTGAGTACTCATCCAAAGTACTCGCAAGCAAGGAGCTACACTACATATGCATGGGTATATGTGTAAAGGACCATATCGGTGGACTGAACTGTTGAATGCCAGAATAAGGGGGGTAGCTAGTCCTGTCGAAGACTACGCTTCTGGCTACCTCCATCTTGCAGCATGTAGAAGAGAGTAGATGGTAAGTTCACCAAGTAGCATCGCATAGCATAATCCTACCCGGCGATCCCCTCCTCGTCGCCCTGTTAGAGAGCGATCATCGGGTTGTATCTGGCACTTGGAAGGGTGTGTTTTATTAAGTATCCAGTTCTAGTTGTCATAAGGTCAAGGTACAACTCCGGGTCGTCCTTTTACCGAGGGACACGGCTATTCGAATAGATAAACTTCCATGCAGGGGTGCACCACATAACCCAACACGCTCGATCCCATTTGGCCGGACACACTTTTCTGGGTCATGCCCGGCCTCGGAAGATCAACACGTCGCAGCCCCACCTAAGCACAACAGAGAGGTCAGCACGCCGGTCTAAATCCTATGCGCGCAGGGGTCTGGGCCCATCGCCCATTGCACACCTGCACGTTGCGAACGCGGCCGGAAGCAGACCTAGCCTAGTGGCGTTCCAGTCCAATCCGGCGCGCGCTACTCAGTCGCTGACATCACGAAGGCTTCGGCTGATACCACGACGTCGGGATACCCATAACTACTCCCGCGTAGATGGTTAGTGCGTATAGACCAAATGGCCAGACTCAGATCAAATACCCAGAACTCGTTAAGCGTGTTATTTATCCGCGAACGCCGACCAGGGCCAGGCCCACCTCTCTCCTAGGTGGTCTCAACCTTCCCTGTCGCTCCGCCATAAAGTAACAGTCGGGGGTCGTCAGGAACCCAGGCCCACCTCTACCGGGATGGAGCCACCTGTCCTTTCAGCCCCCTCACCAGAATCACTTGCGGGTACTCAACGAGCCGACCCGACTTTAGTCACCACATGTGTCATGTATAGAGTATATAAGTATATACCCGTGATCACCTCCCGAAGTGATCATGGCCCAGTAGTATAGCATGGCAGACGGACAAGAGTGTAGGGCCTCTGATGGAACACTAGCATCCTATACTATGCAGTAGGATAGCAGGTAAGGGTAACAACTGTAGCAACAATGACAGGCTATGCATCAGGATAGGATTAACGGAAAGCAGTAACATGCTACACTACTCTAATGCAAGCAGTATAGAGAAGAATAGGCGATATCTGGTGATCAAGGGGGGGCTTGCCTAGTTGCTCTGGCAAGGAGGAGGGGTCGTCAACTCCGTAGTTGAACTGGGGGTCGCCGGTAGTCTCGGGGTCTACCGGAAAGAAGTAACGGAGGGGGAACACAATAAATAACAGAGCAATCAAAGCAACACAAAGCGTAACATGACAATGCGCGGTGCTAGGTATGCCCTAACGCGGTAGTAACTGATACCGGCGAAGGGGGGAAACATCCGGGAAAATATCCCCGGTGTTTCGCGTTTTCGGACAGATGAACCGGAGGTGAAATGTTACAGGTTTGCTATGCTACGGCTGTGTGGCAGGCGAACGGGCTACGTATTCGGATTCGTCTCGTCGTTCTGAGCAACTTTCATGTACAAAGTTTTTCGATCCGAGCTACGGTTTATTTTATATGAATTTTAAAAGATTTAAATTAATTTCTGAAATTTATTTAATTATTTAATATATACATTATCCGAAACAGTGTTGTGATGACATCAGCATGACATCATGCTGACGTCAGCAGTCATCTGACACGTGGGTCCCACATGTCATAGACTGATTAGGGTAATTAGGGTTAACTAATTAATTAACTATTAATTAAATTAACTAATTAATTATTAGTCTAAACAGGGTTAATTAACTTAATTAATTAACTAATTATTTTCATTTTTATTTTTATTTTATTTTCTTTATTTATTTATTTATTAATTTTTATTAATTAATTTATTATTATTTTTATTATTATTTTTAATTCTTTTTTTATTAAACGTTCTCGGGTCGGGCCCCACATGTTTGTGGCCCCGGGGGCCTAGTGGGTTTGCGGGCGCAGGGTGCGGGCGTGCGGGTGTGGTGCCCGTGCCCGAGTCCGACCACCGGCGCGACCGTGGAGAGGCCGGCCGGCCGGAGCGCGCGGGCGCCAGAGGCGCGGGCGGCAGAGGACAGCGGTGGCGACGCGGGGACCAAGGTGGGGTGCGTAGGGGAAGAGGAGGCCGGCGGACGGGGTAGCGGCACGAGGTGCGCGGGGGGACTGTTGGGAATCGTAGCATAATTTTAAAATTTTCCTACGCTCACCAAGATGCATCTATGGAGTCTACTAGCAACGAGGGGAAAGGAGTGCATCTACATACCCTTGTAGATCGCGAGCGGAAGCGTTCCAATGAACGTGGATGACGGAGTCGTACTCGCCGTGATCCAAATCACCGATGACCGAGTGCCGAACGGACGGCACCTCCGCGTTCAACACACGTACGGTGCAGCGACGTCTCCTCCTTCTTGATCCAGCAAGGGGGAAGGAGAGGTTGATGGAGATCCAACAGCACGACGGCGTGGTGGTGGATGTAGCGGGTCTCGGCAGGGCTTCGCTAAGCTTCTGCGAGAGAGAGAGAGAGGTGTTGCAGGGGAGGAGGGAGGCGCCCAAGGCTGTTGGGTGCTGCCCTCCCCCCCTTTATATAGGCCCCCTGGGGGGGCGCCGGCCCTGGAGATCAGATCCAAGGGGGGGCGGCGGCCAAGTGGGGGGGAAGGGGTGCCTTGCCCCCCAAGGCAAGGGGGAACTCCCCCCCTAGGGTTCCCAACCCTAGGCGCATGGGGGGAGGCCCAAGGGGGGCGCCCCAGCCCACTAAGGGCTGGTTCCCTTCCACTTTCAGCCCACGGGGCCCTCCGGGATAGGTGGCCCCACCCGGTGGACCCCCGGGACCCTTCCGGTGGTCCCGGTACAATACCGGTAACCCCCGAAACTTTCCCGGTGGCCGAAACTGGACTTCCTATATATAATTCTTCACCTCCGGACCATTCCGGAACCTCTCGTGACGTCCGGGATCTCATCCGGGACTCTGAACAACTTTCGGGTTTCCGCATACATATATCTCTACAACCCTAGCGTCACCGAACCTTAAGTGTGTAGACCCTACGGGTTCGGGAGACATGCAGACATGACCGAGACGCCTCTCCGGTCAATAACCAACAGCGGGATCTGGATACCCATGTTGGCTCCCACATGTTCCACGATGATCTCATCGGATGAACCACGGTGTCGAGGATTCAATCAATCCCGTATACCATTCCCTTTGTCAATCGGTATGTTACTTGCCCGAGATTCGATCGTCGGTATCCCAATACCTTGTTTAATCTCGTTACCGGCAAGTCTCTTTACTCATACCGCAATGCATGATCCCGTGACTAACGCCTTAGTCACATTGAGCTCATTATGATGATGCATTACCGAGTGGGCCCAGAGATACCTCTCCGTCATACGGAGTGACAAATCCCAGTCTCGATCCGTGCCAACCCAACAGACACTTTCGGAGATACCCGTAGTGCACCTTTATAGTCACCCAGTTACGTTGTGACGTTTGGCACACCCAAAGCACTCTTACGGTATCCGGGAGTTGCACGATCTCATGGTCTAAGGAAAAGATACTTGACATTGGAAAAGCTCTAGCAAACGAAACTACACGATCTTTTATGCTATGCTTAGGATTGGGTCTTGTCCATCACATCATTCTCCTAATGATGTGATCCCGTTATCAATGACATCCAATGTCCATAGTCAGGAAACCATGACTATCTGTTGATCAACGAGCTAGTCAACTAGAGGCTTACTAGGGACACATTGTGGTCTATGTATTCACACATGTATTACGATTTCCGGATAATACAATTATAGCATGAATAATAGACAATTACCATGAACAAAGAAATATAATAATAACCATTTATTATTGCCTCTAGGGCATATTTCCAACAGTCTCCCACTTGCACTAGAGTCAATAATCTAGTTACATTGTGATGAATCGAACACCCATTGTGTCCTGGTGTTGATCATGTTTTGCCCTAGGGAGAGGTTTAGTCAACGGATCTGCTACATTCAGGTCTGTGTGTACTTTACAAATATCTATGTCTCCATTTTGAACACTTTCACGAATGGAGTTGAAGCGACGCTTGATATGCTTGGTCTTCCTGTGAAACCTGGGCTCCTTCGCAAGGGCAATAGCTCCAGTGTTGTCACAGAAGAGAGTCATCGGGCCCGACGCATTGGGAATCACCCCTAGGTCGGTAATGAACTCCTTTATCCAGACTGCTTCATGTGCTGCCTCCGAGGCTGCCATGTACTCCGCTTCACATGTAGATCCCGCCACGACGCTTTGCTTGCAACTGCACCAGCTTACTGCTCCTCTATTCAATATATACACGTATCCGGTCTGTGACTTCGAGTCATCCAGATCTGTGTCGAAGCTAGTGTCGACGTAACCCTTTACGACGAGCTCTTCGTCACCTCCATAAACGAGAAACATATCCTTAGTCCTCTTCAGGTACTTCAGGATATTCTTGACCGTTGTCCAGTGTTCCTTGCCGGGATTACTTTGGTACCTTCCTACCAAACTTACGGCAAGGTTTACATCAGGTCTGGTACACAGCATGGCATACATAATAGACCCTATGGCCGAGGCATAGGGGATGACACTCATCTCTTCTATATCTTGTGCCGTGGTCGGGAATTGAGCCGTGCTCAATTGCACACCTTGCAATACAGGCAAGAACCCCTTCTTGGACTGATCCATATTGAACTTCTTCAATATCTTGTCAAGGTATGTACTCTGTGAAAGACCAATGAGGCGTCTTGATCTATCTCTATAGATCTTGATGCCTAATATATAAGCAGCTTCTCCAAGGTCCTTCATTGAAAAACACTTATTCAAATAGGCCTTAATACTTTCCAAGAATTCTATATCATTTCCCATCAATAGTATGTCATCCACATATAATATGAGAAATGCTACGGAGCTCCCACTCACTTTCTTGTAAACACAGGCTTCTCCATAAGTCTGTGTAAACCCAAACGCTTTGATCATCTCATCAAAGCGAATGTTCCAACTCCGAGATGCTTGGACCAGCCCATAGATTGAGCGCTGAAGCTTGCACACTTTGTTAGCATTCTTAGGATCGACAAAACCTTCCGGCTGCATCATATACAAATCTTCCTTAAGGAAGCCATTAAGGAATGCCGTTTTGACGTCCATCTGCCATATCTCATAATCATAGTATGCGGCAATTGCTAACATGATTCGGACGGACTTCAGCTTCGCTACGGGTGAGAAAGTCTCATCATAGTCAACCCCTTGAACTTGTCGATAACCCTTAGCGACAAGTCGAGCTTTGTAGATGGTCACATTACCATCTGCGTCCGTCTTCTTCTTAAAGATCCATTTGTTTTCTATGGCTCGCCGCTCATCGGGCAAGTCAGTCAAAGTCCATACTTTGTTTTCATACATGGATTCTATCTCGGATTTCATGGCTTCTAGCCATTTGTCGGAATCCGGGCCCGCCATCGCTTCTTCATAGTTCGAAGGTTCACCGTTGTCTAACAACATGATTTCCAGGACAGGGTTGTCGTACCACTCTGGTGCGGAACGTGTCCTTGTGGACCTACGAAGTTCAGTAACTTGATCCGAAGCTTCATGATCATCATCATTAACTTCCTCCCCAGTCGGTGTAGGCACCATAGGAACACTTTCCCGCGCTGCGCTACTTTCCGGTTCGGAAGGGGTGACTATCACCTCATCAAGTTCCACTTTCCTCCCACTCAATTCTTTCGAGAGAAACTCCTTCTCCAGAAAGGACCCGTTCTTGGCAACTAAGATCTTGCCTTCGGATCTGAGGTAGAAGGTATACCCAATAGTTTCCTTAGGGTATCCTATGAAGACGCATTTTTCCGATTTGGGTTCGAGCTTTTCAAGTTGAAGTTTCTTGACATAAGCATCGCATCCCCAAACTTTTAGAAACGACAGCTTAGGTTTCTTCCCAAACCATAATTCATACGGTGTCGTCTCAACGGATTTCGACGGAGCCCTATTTAAAGTGAATGCGGCAGTCTCTAAAGCATAACCCCAAAATGAGAGCGGTAAATCGGTAAGAGACATCATAGATCGCACCATATCCAATAGAGTGCGATTACGACGTTCGGACACACCATTTCTCTGAGGTGTTCCAGGCGGCGTGAGTTGTGAAACTATTCCACATTTCCTTAAGTGTGCACCAAACTCGTGACTTAAATATTCTCCACCACGATCTGATCGTAAGAATTTTATTTTTCTATCACGTTGATTCTCGACTTCACTCTGAAATTCCTTGAACTTTTCAAAGGTTTCAGACTTGTGTTTCATTAGGTAGACATACCCATATCTACTTAAATCATCAGTGAGAGTGAGAACATAACGATATCCTCCGCGAGCCTCAACACTCATTGGACCACACACATCGGTATGTATGATTTCCAATAAGTTGGTTGCTCGCTCCATTGTTCCGGAGAACGGAGTCTTGGTCATCTTACCCATGAGGCATGGTTCGCACGTGTCAAATGATTCGTAATCAAGAGACTCCAAAAGTCCATCTGCATGGAGCTTCTTCATGCGCTTGACACCAATGTGACCAAGGCGGCAGTGCCACAAGTATGTGGGACTATCGTTATCAACTTTACATCTTTTGGTATTCACACTATGAACATGTGTAACATCACGTTCGAGATTCACCAAAAATAAACCATTGACCAGCGGGGCATGACCATAAAACATATCTCTCAAATAAATAGAACAACCATTATTCTCGGATTTAAATGAGTAGCCATCTCGAATTAAACGAGATCCAGATACAATGTTCATGCTCAAAGCTGGCACTAAATAACAATTATTGAGGTTTAAAACTAATCCCGTAGGGAGATGCAGAGGTAGCGTGCCGACGGCGATCACATCGACCTTGGAACCATTCCCGACGCGCATCGTCACCTCATCCTTCGCCAGTCTCCGTTTATTCCGTAGTTCCTGTTTTGAGTTACAAATATGAGCAACCGCACCGGTATCAAATACCCAGGAGCTACTACGAGTACTGGTAAGGTACACATCAATTACTAGTATATCACATATACCTTGGGTGTTGCCGGCCTTCTTCTTGTCCGCTAAGTATTTGGGGCAGTTCCGCTTCCAGTGACCACTTCCCTTGCAATAAAAGCACTCAGTCTCGGGCTTGGGTCCATTCTTTGACTTCTTCCCGGTAACTGGCTTACCGGGCGCGGCAACTCCCTTGCCGTCCTTCTTGAAGTTCTTCTTACCCTTGCCCTTCTTGAACTTAGTGGTTTTATTCACCATCAATACTTGACGTTCTTTTCTGATCTCTACCTCAGCTGATTTCAGCATTGAATATACCTCGGGAATGGTCTTTTCCATCCCCTGCATATTGTAGTTCATCACAAAGCTCTTGTAGCTTGGTGGAAGCGACTGGAGGATTCTGTCAATGACCGCGTCATCCGGGAGATTAACTCCCAGCTGAGACAAGCGGTTGTGCAACCCAGACATTCTGAGTATGTGCTCACTAACAGAACTGTTCTCCTCCATTTTACAGCTGAAGAACTTGTCGGAGACATCATATCTCTCGACCCGGGCATGAGCTTGAAAAACCAGTTTCAGCTCCTCGAACATCTCATATGCTCCATGTTTCTCAAAACGCTTTTGGAGACCCGGTTCTAAGCTGTAAAGCATGCCGCACTGAACGAGGGAGTAATCATCAGCACGCTGCTGCCAAGCGTTCATAACGTCTTGGTTCTCAGGGATTGGTGCTTCACCTAGCGGTGCTTCTAAGACATAATCTTTCTTGGCTGCTATGAGGATGATCCTCAGGTTCCGGACCCAGTCCGTATAGTTGCTGCCATCATCTTTCAGCTTGGTTTTCTCTAGGAACGCGTTGAAATTGAGGACAACGTGGGCCATTTGATCTACAATACATAGTGTAAAGATTTAGACTAAGTTCATGATAATTAAGTTCATATAATCAAATTATTTAATGAACTCCCACTCAGATAGACATCCCTCTAGTCATCTAAGTGAAACATGATCCGAATTCGACTAGGCCGTGTCCGATCATCACGTGAGACGGACTAGTCAAGATCGGTGAACATCTCCATGTTGATCGTATCTTCTATACGACTCATGCTCGACCTTTCGGTCCTCCGTGTTCCGAGGCCATGTCTGTACATGATAGGCTCGTCAAGTGAACCTAAGTGTACTGCGTGTGTTCCGAGGCCATGTCTGTACATGCTAGGCTCGTCAACACCCGTTGTATTCGAACGTTAGAATCTATCACACCCGATCATCACGTGGTGCTTCGAAACAACGAACCTTCGCAACGGTGCACAGTTAGGGTGAACACTTTCTTGAAATTATTATAAGGGATCATCCTACTTGCTACCGTCGTTCTAAGCAAATAAGATGCAAAAACATGATAAACATCACATGCAATCAAATAGTGACATGATATGGCCAATATCATCATGCTCCTTTGATCTCCATCTTCGGGGCACCATGATCATCTTCGTCACCGGCATGACACCATGATCTCCATCATCATGATCTCCATCATTGTGTCTTCATGAAGTCGTCATGCCAACGATTACTTCTACTTCTATGGCTAACGCGTTTAGCAACAAAGTAAAGTAAATTACATGGCGTTATTCAATGACACGCAGGTCATACAAAATAATAAAGACAACTCCTATGGCTCCTGCCGGTTGTCATACTCATCGACATGCAAGTCGTGATTCCTATTACAAGAATATGATCAATCTCATACATCACATATATCATTCATCACATCTTCTGGCCATATCACATCGCATAGCACTTGCTGCAAAAACAAGTTAGACGTCCTCTAATTGTTGTTGCAAGTTTTTACGTGGTTTGTAGGTTTCTAGCAAGAACGATTTCTTACCTACGTATGACCACAACGTGATTTGCCAATTTCTATTTACCCTTCATAAGGACCCTTTTCATCGAATCTGTTCCGACTAAAGTAGGAGAGACAGACACCCGCTAGCCACCTTATGCAACTAGTGCATGTCAGTCGGTGGAACCTGTCTCACGTAAGCGTACGTGTAAGGTCGGTCCGGGCCGCTTCATCCTACAATGCCGCTGAAACAAGAAACGACTAGTAGCGGCAAGAAGAATTGGCAAACTCAACGCCCACAACTGCTTTGTGTTCTACTCGTGCATAGTAACTACGCATAGGCCTGGCTCATGATGCCACTGTTGGGAATCGTAGCATAACTTTAAAATTTTCCTACGCTCACCAAGATGCATCTATGGAGTCTACTAGCAACGAGGGGAAAGGAGTGCATCTACATACCCTTGTAGATCGTGAGCGGAAGCGTTCCAATGAACGTGGATGACGGAGTCGTACTCGCCGTGATCCAAATCACCGATGACCGAGTGCCGAACGGACGGCACCTCCGCGTTCAACACACGTACGGTGCAGCGACGTCTCCTCCTTCTTGATCCAGCAAGGGGGAAGGAGAGGTTGATGGAGATCCAACAACACGACGGCGTGGTGGTGGATGTAGCGGGTCTCGGCAGGGCTTCGCTAAGCTTCTGCGAGAGAGAGAGAGAGGTGTTGCAGGGGAGGAGGGAGGCGCCCAAGGCTGTTGTGTGCTGCCCTCCCTCCCCCCCCTTTATATAGGCCCCCTGGGGGGGCCGGCCCTGGAGATCAGATCCAAGGGGGGGGCGGCGGCCAAGTGGGGGGAAGGGGTGCCTTGCCCCCCAAGGCAAGGGGGAACTCCCCCCTAGGGTTCCCAACCCTAGGCGCATGGGGGGAGGCCCAAGGGGGGTGCCCCAGCCCACTAAGGGCTGGTTCCCTTCCACTTTCAGCCCACGGGGCCCTCCGGGATAGGTGGCCCCACCCGATGGACCCCCGGGACCCTTCCGGTGGTCCCGGTACAATACCGGTAACCCCCGAAACTTTCCCGGTGGCCGAAACTGGACTTCCTATATATAATTCTTCACCTCCGGACCATTCCGGAACCTCTCGTGAAGTCCGGGATCTCATCCAGGACTCCGAACAACTTTCGGGTTTCCGCATACATATATCTCTACAACCCTAGCGTCACCGAACCTTAAGTGTGTAGACCCTACGGGTTCGGGAGACATGCAGACATGACCGAGATGCCTCTCCGGTCAATAACCAACAGCGGGATCTGGATACCCATGTTGGCTCCCACATGTTCCACGATGATCTCATCGGATGAACCACGGTGTCGAGGATTCAATCAATCCCGTATACCATTCCCTTTGTCAATCGGTATGTTAATTGCCCGAGATTCGATCGTCGGTATCCCAATACCTTGTTTAATCTCGTTACCGGCAAGTCTCTTTACTCATACCACAATGCATGATCCCGTGACTAACGCCTTAGTCACATTGAGCTCATTATGATGATGCATTACCGAGTGGGCCCAGAGATACCTCTCCGTCACACGGAGTGACAAATCCCAGTCTCGATCCGTGCCAACCCAACAAACACTTTCGGAGATACCCGTAGTGCACCTTTATAGTCACCCAGTTACGTTGTGACGTTTGGCACACCCAAAGCACTCTTACGGTATCCGGAAGTTGCACGATCTCATGGTCTAAGGAAAAGATACTTGACATTGGAAAAGCTCTAGCAAACGAAACTACACGATCTTTTATGCTATGCTTAGGATTGGGTCTTGTCCATCACATCATTCTCCTAATGATGTGATCCCGTTATCAATGACATCCAATGTCCATAGTCAGGAAACCATGACTATCTGTTGATCAACGAGCTAGTCAACTAGAGGCTTACTAGGGACACGTTGTGGTCTATGTATTCACACATGTATTACGATTTCCGGATAATACAATTATAGCATGAATAATAGACAATTACCATGAACAAAGAAATATAATAATAACCATTTATTATTGCCTCTAGGGCATATTTCCAACAGGGACCACGGCGAGGCACAGGGCCGAGCGTGGTCGGCGCGTGAGGGATGGCGCCGGCGACAGAGAACAAGGGGAGAGAGAGAGGGAGGCCGGAGCCTCACCGTTCGATGCAGGGGGATGGTAGTGGGCGCGAGGAGGAGGCGGATGACGGCGAGCGACGGGCGGGGCGGCGCTGGCGATGCCGGAGACGACGAGCGGCGTCGGCGCGCCGGGGTCGGGGGGGCAGCGAGGAGGGAGGTAAGTTGGAGGCGGTGACCGGGCGGGGTCCCGTGACTGCGTGGTCGGGGACGGGCGGCAGGGCGCCGGTGGGGCGACGGGAGGGGCCGGCTCCATGAGGGGGGGTGGCGGCGATGGATGACGACGAGGTCGAGGGGCTTCGGGGGCGACGGGGTCACCGGGATCGGGGGAGGCGAGCGCCCCGATCCAGATCGGGTCCTCGGGTGGGGGAAGAGAGCGAGGGGAGAGTGGGAAGAGCGATGGGGGGGAGGGTTCGTGCGCCCTCTCCTGTGACGGCGCTGGAGGGAGAGGGTGGGGAACGTGGGGGGAAGTGGGGTGGGGCTCTAGGGTTTCGGGGGGGGATATGGAGAGGGAGTGGGCCGGCCAGTTGGTTGGGCCAGGCCTGCTGGGCCGGAGCCCGAGGGTTCTTCTTCTTCTTCTTCTTTTTTGTTAGTTATTTTTCTGTTTTGTTTCTTTTCTTTTTTATTTATCTTTCTTTTACTGTTTTACTTTTAGTTTTCTTTTATTTTAGTTTTATAAAAATTATCACTAGCACTTAAATTAATACTTTTAAATATACTATTGCCACATTAATTCTCAACCCAAATTAAAATAGTTTAATATTTTATAAAATTCAAAAGGCATTTATTTTAATATTTAAACCTCTATTTTAATTATTTTGAACACTTAAACATTTTATTAAAGTTAGGTTTCTCCACCATTATTATCTATGCAATATTTGGTTCACTCCGAACATTTTAGTTTTAATATTTGAAAACTTTTATTGTTTCCTTGATTTTGAACTTTGAATTTTGGAACGGTTTTGATCTAACGATAGATTAGCAACAGTAACGAAGGTAACGTGGCACCATTAGCGTGGGATTACTGTAGCTTAATTACCCGGGCGCCACAATTCTCCTCCACTACAAGAAATCTCGTCCCGAGATTTAAGAGGGGAAGTAAGGGGGAAGGGATTTGGTCGCGAAATTCTAACGACTCTTCTCGGTCTTGGTTGCTATTCTCAGAGAGGTCGATCCATTATGTTGATGTCTTCATTTCTCTGCTTCAGGTCATCATGATGAAGTTGGCATCCTTTCTTTGGGAACTCCATCGTACTTATGAAAGAATAAAGGGTGGGTATATTCCAGGAGAACGGACCTCTGCCAGGTTGACTATCTGGTAGCTAACATCGGGGAAGGTGGCGGAAAGTAACTCTCGAATTGAAACTTACAGAAATATCGAGAGCAAAGTAAGGAGGTATCCTGGGAAGTTTCGAGCGGGTAGGCAATCGTTCGATGCCTGTTACAGGGCGTGAAAGGGGTTCAAGGCAACGGGAATAAGTATTGTGTCTGATATCAGACTTGAAGGTGGCTCGTGAATTACATACGAGGCCACGCGTGATGAATTAATTTGGGAACAGGGGGTGCACAGGAGAGTCAGGTTTTGATCCTGTGGAACTGTGGGTTATGGGCCCACCATGTGGGTTAATAGTAGGAAGGGCGGTGACATCTTGCACGATCATGATAGCAAGGCATGTCAGAGGGTAGCCTGTCAGTTATATGTCAGCAACATCGTCGATACCAAGGGCGAGGGACGAAGAGAACCATTTTCCTGCTCATTGAAACGAGGCGGACCATTAGGCAAAGTTCTCGTCCATCGGTGGTTACCGAAATGTCACCAACAATAGTAACAGGGTCTTACTGACAGAGTTGTACACCGAGGTGTTTACATAAGCAGGAGAATATTACTGCTTAGATCATATAGATCACCAGAAAGGTTAAACCAAACAATGGAAAGGAAATTATGATTATCAAATTAAACAGAACAATGGAAAGGAAAATGTGTTTAAACATGCCTTTCAGGGGTATATCCTTCCCAAGGGCAAGCAGAACATGATATCCACGACAGGATATAATGTAGAAAATCCTTTAGGTAAGGGGAGGGAAATTTCATGACATTACCCATACAGCGGTGTTTGGATAATTGCGCAGGAAACATTTAGCATTGTGCTTCAAATGTTCCCGTTGAAAATCGGAGTACCATAGACATGCTTCGAGATATCATTGACATGGTCATTAGGTAAGATCAGGCTATGGATACACAAAGGATCCATCAGGAACAACTTATAGAGTATGTCTTACAATTTCCTCATGGAAGAATAGCTAACCTTGCTAAAAAGGGAAAACTTATAATAATAGGTCCAACCGGCCAGGTGTGCTAGGCACGACATCACCTTACCGGGTCACATAAGACCAATGTTATAACTCTTGGAAATATGTTCCAACCATCATATCTGACCGATATTCAGATCTGATTGGTGTCAGGATAACTCAGACTCAGGATGCCTGAGAAGAAAGGTGCAACACAAATTGTCAAGATGACATTGTAAGATTCTCGAGAATTGAACTATGGAAGCGAGTTCCGAAGAGTTCATCATTAAATCAAGGAGAGGGTGAGGGGTGGCTGATGGACTCAGCGACAATTCCTCCAGATTTCCAAAAGATGGATTTCCACAAGTATGTCAACAAGGAGATAACATTTGTCAATTTAAATGGTATAATGATGTATGCTCGAGGAAAACATACACAAATAAACATTGGTTGAAAGGTGCACCCGAAATATGGGCTGGGTTGCATGACCAACGTCGGAATGGTGATTCAATAATCAATAGTCTAAGAATGAACGTCCGACCATTAACTTCAAAGGAATAGGGTTGCTAGAAGGGCAGAATCCAAACAGCACCGCCCACTTGTTGGTACCCCGGTTGGAATCAACACGAGGACCCCAGAAAGAATGGTGATGGTGAGAAGTATCACCATACCAAGAATTCTGAAGAGGTGGTGAAATTCTCACAACATAGATGACATAAGAGATGTTAATGTTCCAAGGTAAAGAAGAACAATTGCTGGATAGCAAGGAACTCAAGGTATAACACCAAACACGAACAAGCTTGTGTTGGTGGGAAGGCAATAAAGTGGTCTATGATAACACAGATCATCGAGGGCAAGGATGGTATTTCTCATCATGAACTCAATTGATATCCTGGAAGAGCTCATAAGGTTGATGATGATCACGACACATATGCCGACAGGTTTCATGAAGATGTAATCGAACAGCGCCTGCTCAAGCAGAAGGACTGATGCAGCAAAAGATTATTGGAACTACGGATACAACACCAAATAGGAATCAAGCTTGCCGTTCGAGGTGAAACAATAAGACAAGGGAGACCGACATAAGCTTAGCTCATCGTTGAAAGTTGTGTTCCGGGAAGGACCGGGTAGCGTAGTTAAAAAGTTTGCACGATAATGATATAGCCGATAAGGCTAGGAATGACTTGAAGGATTATTAAACTCGTAAGCAACAAGAATTACTTAGAGTTATTGAATCGGAGTGCGGAATCGATTCACTTATCGGTGTTCTCGAGTGACTAATAACTCAGAGCCCGTGGAAAATTTGAATCAGTGCGAATGTAGCACTTGATGAAGAACTCATAAGAAGTTATGCAGTTCCATGATAATCTCGAGATACCAGGGGGTAATACTCGACGACAGATCAAGGTAGAGGTTGGACTAGGGTATTGCTCTGCAGAAGACAAGTGCTCAAACTTGCACGAGAAACGGAATCAAGGAGAAACATGGTCGGAACCACGTCCACGGATACCAGATGAACTTATAACAAGGGGATAATTATTTTTAAGAGAAGCTTCCATGATAAGGTATACATCGTGTCCATGGGCATGAACACAGGGTTCAAGGTCGACTCCCACTTGTTCAACGCATAACCTTTCATTCACCTCTCGTATTTCAAAAATGACATTAGTTGTTGAAAGTTTTTACCTGGTGCAATACCAGATAAGTATGACCCGTGTAATCTTTCGGGTTCACACGGATTAGGGAAGGCGTAGGTTCAACCCATCAGGGCATCTTAGGAACATATACCACAAACTTCGGAGTAAATATTACAAGCTCGAAAGAAGAGCATTGTTCAAAAACAGATGATACAATTTACCAAAGGCATTATATACCCATGGAAAGGCTCACAAGGTTATTCAATATGAAGGACACTGTCGGATAAAATCCAACAAAGGAACCGATGGTCCACAAGGGATCTGATATGAGCATCGGTACTCAACCAGAGGAAGAAGAATGCAAGGAGATCTGATTATAGAAACAACTGACTAACTCAAAGTTCAAATGCAAAAGAATTATGATCTCCAAATCAGGGGGTCAGAAGCAACGCTCTGATCAAGGATGGATAAGTTGAGTAGGCTTAGGGGTACAATCGATGGCAATTTGATAGGTCGAGATCCAGCTCATGTTAAAAATGATGTCTGAGCCGGAAGGAAGAATTCTAGGATCTGATTGAGGATTGCGAGCATTCGCAACAAATTGAATCAACGGACTCAAAATGATAATGACAAGAGATGCCAATAAGGTTATAGACTTATGGGATTAACCATAATGCAAGCAAGTAAGAATTTCAAGAGCAATAGGCTACTCAAGATTTTTGGAAGTTCAAATAGTGTTTTGAAGACTTTTGTGAAATACATGAATCAACTGGGGATGAGCGGATACTCGGTAAGTGCGAGAATTATCCGTAGGGGTATTCAGGTGACAAAGAACAGCAAGGTAGTAGGCTCAAAGGATTCTCGGAACAACAGAGAGAATTTCGGGGTATCTTGTAATAACAAGATCAACTGGGAAACATTGTATGAATGGCGAGTATACGTGGTTATCCATAGGAGTTTATCGATGGAAGGGAATTGCAAAAGCGATGAACACAAGTTCTCGGGTTAACAGCGGAGAGTATCTTCAGGGTCTTCACGTGCAGCAGACGATCATCAGTAATAAGGGGCTCTCCGGGTGAAAGTGATAACGAGATCCTAATGTTAGATTTGGCAAAATTCACTTAACCCGAATAGAAGAGAGATCAGAGTCCCAGAGTATAGACAAGGAGTAAAAGATCCTAATACCACCCAATGGCGACGTGGGCCCGTAAGCCACATAGCCATGTCAGTAAAAGTTTAGCAATGACTAGACTCAACTTCGGCCAAGGAGTTGGAAAGGGGGATTCCTACAGGCAGTCGGCTCTAATACCAACTTGTGACGCCCCCGATTTGACCATACACTAATCATGCACGCAAATGTGTACGATCAAGATCAGGGACTCACGGGAAGATATCACAACACAACTCTAAAACATAAATAAGTCATACAAGCATCATAATACAAGCCAGGGGCCTCGAGGGCTCGAATACAAGTGCTCGATCACAGACGAGTCAGCGGAAGCAACAATATCTGAGTACAGACATAAGTTAAACAAGTTTGCCTTAAGAAGGCTAGCACAAACTGGGATACAGATCGTCAAGAGCATTGGAAAGATCCGAAATCTCATCGGCATAGTCACGACTATGCCCCTCCATCTTAGAGATGGTATCTTCGTGAGTCTCGATCATGTCATTGGCTTCACCAAGTTGTTCCAAGAGAGCAACGAAGTGCTTCTTGGATTTACCCTTGAGTTTACCCATAAAGATCTCAAACTCATTTTCCTCCACATTTGTCCCCTCATGTTCATCAATGATATCCGTCGAAGAAGGATGATTAATGATGGTAGTTTTGATGTTGGAGGTTACCTTATTGGTGGCTTTAGCCATGAGGCACTTGGCGGTGATGTTCTCATTGGGTGAGTCGAAGAGAGACACCCGTGGAGTCTTCGCAATGGCAACGGAGGCCATGGCAACCGACTCACTATCTTCATCATCGTCATCATCCTCATTGTACTCTTCTTGAACCACCAACGCCTTGGGAGGAGTCTTCTTGGTGAAGTTGCTCTTGTTGGGGAACGACTTGGCCTTGTCTTTTCTAATGAGCTTGCCACCATTGTCTTCCCTCTTCTCGTAAGGGCACTCCGCAACAAAGTGGCTCACATTGCCACAATTGAAGCAAGTCCTCATCCGTTGCTTGCCCTTTGCGCCACTTGAGTTGCTTTTGTTGAAGTTTGGCCTCGTGTTCTTCTTGCTCCAAAATTGCCTTGAAGCAAGAGCCATGTGTTCATGATAGGCATACTTTGTATCTTCGAGGTTGCCCTCCTCTTCTTCCTCTTCATCCTCTTCCTCCATACTAACCTTGGCCTTTAGAGCAAGGTTGGGCTTCTTAACTCTTTGAGAGCAAAGAACCGCATTGTCGGCGGTTTTGTCCAAGATGCTCATAGCCGCAAACTCATCCAACACTTCACTTGAGGACAAGGTGTGAAAGTCCGGCCTTTGACGAATTACGGAGGACATGGCTTTGTGGTAGGGCATCATTGCCTTGAGGAACTTGCGCTTGATCCAATTGTCATCCGTGTCCTTACTCCCATGATCTCGGAGTGAGACCGCGAGTTTGGTTACTCTCCGAAAAAGCTCACGAGGTTCTTCATCTTCTTTCATTGCAAACTCGTCGGCTTCATCTTGCACCACTTCATAGTTGGAGCATTGAATGCTTGCGCTTCCCCGATAAAAGGAAACAACTTGGAGCCACGCATCTTTGGCCACGGTGTAAGGCCGGAGATGAGGAAGATCTTCGGGTGGGATGGCTTCTTGGATGATGAAGAGAGCATTCTCATTGAATTGATGATCCACAACTTCTCTAGGAGTGAAGTTACTTCGGTCATGCGGATAAAAGCCTTCTTCAATGATTCTCCAAAGGTTAGTGTTCGCATGATTTAAATGATGCTTAAAACGATAGACCCAAGAATCAAAATCTACATTCTTCTCAATCTTAGGGGCCGGGCCGGCATGATTCAAATGAGTGGAAGGGAGCGGTCCACCATAGACAGGTGGAGGTTCCACATGGGCAAAGATGCCGGTCCCATTTTTATCACTAGAACAAGGAGCCTTCTCGCTCGAAGCTTCCCCCTTGTCGGAGGTAGCATCCGTCACCTTGTTAGTGGGATCACCCACTTTCAACAGTGCGGTGGTAAGTTTAAGTCCTTCTAAGAATTTATTCAACATGCTTTCGACCTTGGTCGTCATGGAGGTTTTCAATGTGTCCAACGCCACATTGAATTCCTCACGAGAGACCGCGGTTCCCCCATCTCCCGTAGACGAGACTGGATTCTCACCGGAGTGCTCCTCCGCACCGTCTACGACGTCAACCATACTCTTTGGACGGTAAAGTCCTTAATAAAGAGATGAGGCTCTGATACCAATTGAAAGGATCGATATAGTTGACTAGAGGGGGGGTGAATAGGCAACTAACAATTTTTAGCTTTTCTTTACCAAATTAAACTTTGCATCAAAATAGGTTGTCTAGATATGCAACTAAGTGAGCAACCTATATGATGCAACGACAACAAGCACGCAAGCAAGTAAGAGATATAACACAAGTAAACTAGCTAAAGTAAAGGAACGAGATAACCAAGAGTGGAGCCGGTGAAGACGAGGATGTGTTACCGAAGTTCCTTCCTTTTGAGGGGAAGTACGTCTCCGTTGGAGCGGTGTGGAGGCACAATGCTCCCCAAGAAGCCACAAGGGCCACCGTATTCTCCTCACGCCCTCACACAATGCGAGATGCCGTGATTCCACTATTGGTGCCCTTGAAGGCGGCGACCTGACCTTTACAAACAAGGTTGGGGCAATCTCCACAACTTAATTGGAGGCTCCCAACGAC
Organism: Aegilops tauschii subsp. strangulata; assembly: GCF_002575655.3. NCBI lineage: Eukaryota > Viridiplantae > Streptophyta > Magnoliopsida > Poales > Poaceae > Aegilops > Aegilops tauschii. The sequence goes on along the minus strand of NC_053038.3, from coordinate 44,666,006 downwards.
ACCACAAAGCTTCACCACAATGGACTATGGCTCCGCGGTGACCTCAACCGTTTAGGGTGCTCAAACACCCAAGAGTAACAAGATCCGCTAGGGATAAGTGAGGGGAATCAAATTTCTCTTGGTGGAAGTGTAGATCGTGGCCTTCTCAACCAATCCCGAGCAAATCAACAAGTTTGATTGGCTAGGGAGAGAGATCGGGCGAAAATGGAGCTTGGAGCAACAATGGAGATTTTGGGGGAAGAGGTGGCTAAACTTTGGGGAAGAAGACCCCTTTATATAGTGGGGGGAACAAACCAACCGTTACCCCACTTCTGCCCCGAAGAGAGCGGTAGTACCGCTGTGCCAGCGGTACTACTGCTTGCCACTATAAGCGGTACTACCGCTCCTCATCGCGGTACTACCGCTTGGCCCACAGCGGTACCACCGTGGTGGGAGGGCGGTACTACCGCACAGGAGCGGTACTACGCCCCCCCACAGCCGCGGCCAGTACCGTAAAACCCGACACGAAAAAGGAGCCCTCGAATCGAGGCGGTACTAGCACGAGACCACCGCGGTACTACGGCTTGGGGCCACTAGCGGTACTACTGCTCTGGAGCGGTACTACCAGTCCCAGAGCGGTACTACCGCTGGGAACAAAGTTAGTACACACATGGGGGCTACTAGCGGTACTACTGCTCTGGGCGGTACTACCGCTCCAGAGCGGTACTACCACTTGTAGCACCCAAGCGGTACTACCGCTCTGGCCCGCGGTACTACCGTTGGGACCAGAGAGGGCACAATGAGAAGAGAAACAAACCCATCATCGAAACGGAAAGGCTCGGAGGGAGGGGCAAAGGAAGTGTACGTGATGATTCCGCCCTAGCCTTTCCAAAACGGACCCCCTCTTGATAGTACGGTGATCCCTATGAAACTAGTCCACCAAAATAATCCGAAGGGACTACACCATCTTCGCTTCAAGCTCCGAGGGGAGGAAATCGTCTCGTGCCAAAAGGATGAATCTCTGAAAAACACTCAACGCACACGATTAGTACGCAAAAGCATTGTCATGAATCACCAAAACATCTTAGGGATAAATATGCCCTTACAATATATAAAATCCAAAAGTACCTTGCTGCAAGTTTATTTCCTTTATTTTATTTTATAATTTATTTTATCTATCTATCACTATCAGAATTAATCCTTACAAATAACCACCAAGGGGATTGACAACCCTCTTGTTTGCGTTGGGTGCAAGTATTTGTTTTTGTGTGTGTAGGTGTTTGCTACCTCTTGAGCACAGCGTTGGTTTTCCCTTGAAGAGGAAAGGGTGATGCAGCAAAGTAGCGTAAATATTTCCCTCAGTTTTTGAGAACCAAGGTATCAATCCAGTAGGAGGCCACACGCAAGTCCCTCGTACCTACACAAACAAATAAGAACCTTGCAACCAACGCGATAAAGGGGTTGTCAATCCCTTCACGACAACTTGCAAAAGTGAGATCTGATAGAGATAATAAGATAAATATTTTTGGTATTTTTATGATATAGATTGGAAAGTAAATATTGCAAAATAAAATAGATCGGAAACTTATATGATGGAAAATAGACCCGGGGGCCATAGGTTTCACTAGTGGCTTCTCTCAAGATAGCATAAGTATTACGGTGGGTGAACAAATTACTGTCGAGCAATTGATAGAAAAGTGCATAATTATGAGAATATCTAGGCATTATCATGTATATAGGCATCACGTCCGTGACAAGTAGACCGATACGATTCTGCATCTACTACTATTACTCCACACATCGACCGCTATCCAGCATGCATCTAGAGTATTAAGTTCATAAGAACAGAGTAACGCATTAGGTAAGATGACATGATGTAGAGGGATAAACTCAAGCAATATGATATAAACCCCATCTTTTATCCTCGATGGCAACAATACAATACGTATCGGTTCCCTTTCTGTCACTGGGATCGAACACCGCAAGATTGAACCCAAAGCTAAGCACTTCTCCCATTGCAAGAAAGAACAATCTAGTAGGCCAAACCAAACTGTTAATTCGAAGAGACTTGCAAAGATAACAAATCATACATAAAAGAATTCAGAGGAGATTCAAATATTGTTCATAGATAATCTTGATCATAAACCCACAATTCATCGGATCTCAACAAACACACCGCAAAAAGAGTTACATCGAATAGATCTCCAAAAGAATCGAGGAGAACTTTGTATTGAGAATCAAAGAGAGAGAAGAAGCCATCTAGCTAATAACTATGGACCCAAAGGTCTGAGGTAAACTACTCACACATCATCGGAGAGGCTATGGTGTTGATGTAGAAGCCCTCCGTGATCAATGCCCCCTCCGGCGGAGCGCCGGAAAAGGCCCCAAGATGGGATCTCACGGGTACAGAAGGTTGCGGTGGTGGAAATAGGGTTTCGTGGTGCTCCTGGATGGTTTCAGGGTATAAGGGTATATATAGGAGGAAGAAGTAGGTCAGTAGAGCTGCGAGGGGCCCACGAGGGTGGGGGGCGCGCCCAGGGGCAGGCGCGCCTCCCTGCCTCGTGGCTTCCTCGCTTCTTTCTTGACGTCCACTCAAAGTCCTCTGGATCACGTTTGTTCCAAAAATAACTCTTCCGAAGGTTTCATTCCGTTTGGACTCCGTTTGACATTCCTTTTCTGCGAAACACTGAAATAGGCAAAAAAACAGCAATTTGGGCTGGGCCTCCGGTTAGTAGGTTAGTCCCAAAAATATAACAAAAGTGTATAATAAAGCCCATTAAACATCCAAAACAGATAATATAATAGCATGGAACAATCAAAAATTATAGATACGTTGGAGACGTATCAGTGTTGCTAACGAGGTTCTGTGTGGTTCTCCCACTGGATTGATAACCTTGGTTCTTAACTGAGGGGAATACTTATCTCTATAGTACTGCATCATGCATCTTCTCTTCGAGGAAATCGCAACGCAACTCACAAGTAGCAGCAGGGCCAACAAACAAATAGCGCAGGTCACTGCTATGACACAGCCAAAAAGAAACAACATATAAAACAAGCAAGGAAGAAAAGGAGACCACAACAATCTAAGTAGGGAATAGTACTCGTTGCCTTTACCAATAAGAAGGCAATAAACAGATTCACTCATTGCCCAACCTGCAGACCAACACGAGCGACAAGCACAAATAGACTAAATCTAACAGCAGCTCTGAACGCAAGACAAGGAAAACACACCGCTATATGAACGCAAGCCTAGGTCTGGAAAAGAAGAGGAGCAGAGAGAAGTAGGAGAAAAAGGGTGGACCTACAGATTCTTGGACGAAGAATAGGCTGGCTAACACAAATCAAACATAGAACCGAGGGGATCTTCCAAATAACGAGCATCTGTAGACAACGGACCAATCTGTAGGAAAGCGAAAGTAAAAATACGTAGAAGTAGGACGAGTGAGAGTGTGGGGAGATGGAGAGAGACCACCTCGCCTCGTTTCGGGGCTGTGGAGCCGTTGTGAAGGCAGAGATCGTGAGCCTCGCTCCCGCTGTGGCCCTTCTTTTGTTGCCCGTGTATGAGGAAGAAAGGCACGACTGGACGAGGCAGCACCCCACCAACTGCTGGCAAGTAAGGATGTATGCGGAGGAGCTCGTGGAGGGGACGGATGTGGCAGAGCTCCGGGACGAGGACTGGAGAGAGGAGAAGGAGTGCGACGGGGAAGGGAGTGAGAGCTCGAGGAGGCGGCTAGGTTTTCTACCGCGTGGACTGGGTCGCACGAAAAGCCTATATAGCTACGGTGAATTGGTTGGTGAAAAGATGAAAATGCCGCTCTAGCGGGACGAAATAATGCGTGATGCCACCGCCTCGATCCTGGCCATGCAACGAAGCAATCGGACGACCACCGTTCCAATCGACCTGACAGGCCACATACCCCGGCACAAATCATGAATTGAGATGACTACATTAGTTTCTTTGACATGGCTCAGTGAGAATGTAGAGAATTTATGACAGTGGGGGCTAGCTATTTAGATACAATATATTTGTTTGCATTATTTATTGTTGCATTGGTTATGTATTTATCTATGTTTGTAACTAATATTAAATGGAGAAGGAAAATCCTATGTTCCATCATCTATCGCCCACACAATTGTCATCTCTCTCACCCCCTTGTACTCTTACTCACCAACACAACCTTCATATCTCTCATCCCCTTGCAGTTATCCCCTAAGGACATTTCCTTCTCATGCTCGCTGTGACGCCCCCGATTTGACCGTACACTAATCATGCACGCAAATGTGTACGATCAAGATCAGGGACTCACGGGAAGATATCACAACACAACTCTAAAACATAAATAAGTCATACAAGCATCATAATACAAGCCAGGGGCCTCGAGGGCTCGAATACAAGTGCTCGATCACAGACGAGTCAGCGGAAGCAACAATATCTGAGTACAGACATAAGTTAAACAAGTTTGCCTTAAGAAGGCTAGCACAAACTGGGATACAGATCGAACGAGGCGCAGGCCTCCTGCCTGGGATCCTCCTAACTACTCCTCGAAGCTGAACTCCATGTAGAACCATCCTCGGGATCTCTAGCTCCTGGACTCCAGCATCTGGTTGCGACAACCAGGTATAGAAAGGGGAAAAGAGGGAGAAAAGCAACCGTGAGTACTCATCCAAAGTACTCGCAAGCAAGGAGCTACACTACATATGCATGGGTATATGTGTAAAGGACCATATCGGTGGACTGAACTGCAGAATGCCAGAATAAGGGGGGGGTAGCTAGTCCTGTCGAAGACTACGCTTCTGGCTACCTCCATCTTGCAGCATGTAGAAGAGAGTAGATGGTAAGTTCACCAAGTAGCATCGCATAGCATAATCCTACCCGGCGATCCCCTCCTCGTCGCCCTGTTAGAGAGCGATCACCGGGTTGTATCTGGCACTTGGAAGGGTGTGTTTTATTAAGTATCCAGTTCTAGTTGTCATAAGGTCAAGGTACAACTCCGGGTCGTCCTTTTACCGAGGGACACGGCTATTCGAATAGATAAACTTCCCTGCAGGGGTGCACCACATAACCCAACACGCTCGATCCCATTTGGCCGGACACACTTTTCTGGGTCATGCCCGGCCTCGGAAGATCAACACGTCGCAGCCCCACCTAAGCACAACAGAGAGGTCAGCACGCCGGTCTAAATCCTATGCGCGCAGGGGTCTGGGCCCATCGCCCATTGCACACCTGCACGTTCCGAACGCGGCCGGAAGCAGACCTAGCCTAGTGGCGTTCCAGTCCAATCCGGCGCGCGCCACTCAGTCGCTGACGTCACGAAGGCTTCGGCTGATACCACGACGTCGGGATACCCATAACTACTCCCGCGTAGATGGTTAGTGCGTATAGACCAAATGGCCAGACTCAGATCAAATACCCAGAACTCGTTAAGCGTGTTATTTATCCGCGAACGCCGACCAGGGCCAGGCCCACCTCTCTCCTAGGTGGTCTCAACCTGCCCTGTCGCTCCGCCATAAAGTAACAGTCGGGGGCCGTCAGGAACCCAGGCCCACCTCTACCGGGATGGAGCCACCTGTCCTTTCAGCCCCCTCACCAGAATCACTTGCGGGTACTCAACGAGCCGACCCGACTTTAGTCACCACATGTGTCATGTATAGAGTATATAAGTATATACCCGTGATCACCTCCCGAAGTGATCACGGCCCAGTAGTATAGCATGGCAGACGGACAAGAGTGTAGGGCCTCTGATGGAACACTAGCATCCTATACTAAGCAGTAGGATAGCAGGTAAGGGTAACAACTGTAGCAACAATGACAGGCTATGCATCAGGATAGGATTAACGGAAAGCAGTAACATGCTACACTACTCTAATGCAAGCAGTATAGAGAAGAATAGGCGATATCTGGTGATCAAGGGGGGGGGCTTGCCTGGTTGCTCTGGCAAGGAGGAGGGGTCGTCAACTCCGTAGTTGAACTGGGGGTCGCCGGTAGTCTCGGGGTCTACCGGAAAGAAGTAACGGAGGGGGAACACAATAAATAACAGAGCAATCAAAGCAACACAAAGCGTAACATGACAATACGCGGTGCTAGGTATGCCCTAACGTGGTAGTAAGTGATACCGACGAAGGGGGGAAACATCCGGGAAAATATCCCCGGTGTTTCGCGTTTTCGGACAGATGAACCGGAGGTGAAATGTTACAGGTTTGCTATGCTACGGATGTGTGGCAGGCGAACGGGCTGCGTATTCGGATTCGTCTCGTCGTTCTGAGCAACTTTCATGTACAAAGTTTTTCGATCCGAGCTACGGTTTATTTTATATGAATTTTAAAAGATTTAAATTAATTTCTGGAATTTATTTAATTATTTAATATATACATTATCCGAAACAGTGTTGTGATGACATCAGCATGACATCATGCTGACGTCAGCAGTCATCTGACACGTGGGTCCCACATGTCATAGACTGATTAGGGTAATTAGGGTTAACTAATTAATTAACTATTAATTAAATTAACTAATTAATTAGATTAGTCTAAACAGGGTTAATTAACTTAATTAATTAACTAATTAATTAATTATTTTTATTTTTATTTTTATTTTCTTTATTTATTTATTTATTAATTTTTATTAATTAATTTATTATTATTATTATTATTATTTAATTCTTTTTTTTATTAAACGTTCTGGGGTCGGGCCCCACATGTCTGTGGCCCCGGGGGCCTAGTGGGTTTGCGGGCGCAGGGTGCGGGCGTGCGGGTGTGGTGCCCGTGCCCGAGTCCGACCACCGGCGCGACCGTGGAGAGGCCGGCCGGCCGGAGCGCGCGGGCGCCAAAGGCGCGGGCGGCAGAGGACAGCGGTGGCGACGCGGGGACCAAGGTGGGGTGCGTAGGGGAAGAGGAGGCCGGCGGACGGGGTAGCGGCACGAGGTGCGCGGGGGGACCACGGCGAGGCACAGGGCCGAGCGTGGTCGGCGCGTGAGGGATGTCGTCGGCGACAGAGAACAAGGGGAGAGAGAGAGGGAGGCCGGAGCCTCACCGTCCGATGCAGGGGGATGGCAGTGGGCGCGAGGAGGAGGCGGATGACGGCGAGCGACGGGCGGGGCGGCGCTGGCGATGCCGGAGACGACGAGCGGCGTCGGCGCGCCGGGGTTGGGGGGGCAGCGAGGAGGGAGGTGAGGAGGAGGCGGTGACCGGGCGGGGTCCCGTGACTGCGTGGTCGGGGACGGGCGGCAGGGCGCCGGTGGGGCGACGGGAGGGGCCGGCTCCACGAGGGGGGGTGGCGGCGATGGATGACGACGAGGTCGAGGGGCTTCGGGGGCGACGGGGTCACCGGGATCGGGGGAGGCGAGCGCCCCGATCCAGATCGGGTCCTCGGGTGGGGGAAGAGAGCGAGGGGAGAGTGGGGAGAGCGATGGGGGGAGGGTTCGTGCGCCCTCTCCTGTGACGGCGCTGGAGGGAGAGGGTGGGAACGTGGGGGGAAGTGGGGTGGGGCTCTAGGGTTTCGGGGGGGATATGGAGAGGGAGTGGGCCGGCCAGTTGGTTGGGCCTGGCCTGCTAGGCCGGAGCCCGAGGGTTCTTCTTCTTCTTCTTTTTTTGTTAGTTATTTTTCTGTTTTGTTTCTTTTCTTTTTTATTTATCTTTCTTTTACTGTTTTACTTTTAGTTTTCTTTTATTTTAGTTTTATAAAAATTATCACTAGCACTTAAATTAATACTTTTAAATATACTATTGCCACATTAATTCTCAACCCAAATTAAAATAGTTTAATATTTTATAAAATTCAAAAGGCATTTATTTTAATATTTAAACCTCTATTTTAATTATTTTGAACACTTAAACATTTTATTAAATTTAGGTTTCTCCATCATTATTATCTATGCAATATTTGGTTCACTCCGAACATTGTAGTTTTAATATTTAAAAACTTTTATTGTTTGCTTGATTTTGAACTTTGAATTTTGGACCGGTTTTGATCTAACGATAGATTAGCAACAGTAACGAAGGTAACGTGGCACCATTAGCGTGGGATTACTGTAGCTTAATTACCCGGGCGCCACACTCGCCTTCCTCCACGACCCTCTGCGCTAGCAATGACTTAAGGGAAGGCAAGAGGGCCCCTCGTCCTCTACTCCATCATCAGCAACTCCCGCTTTCCATGTGCAATAAATCACCATCGTGTGTGACCATGCACCTCCTCTCCTAGCTCATGTCGACTCCCCAAGTGTCGTCCTCGGGCCACCCTCATCTTGATGCATGCTATGCTCTGGTCATCACGTCCCTTAAATCTAACCACCTCTCTTTTCCCATGATGTGTCGCTGCTGCCACTACGGGTTCCGTCGGCCATCACCAATGCGCCCCTTTTCTAGTTGTAGAACACACATTAGTTCATGGACAGGCATTGCACCAAGGTGGCAGGGCGGAAGCTCGCCTCACTCGACATCATCGACTTGGACTAGAAATGCCTTGGTGTTTCCGACACAAAATCCTTGGCTTGTTTTCTTATTGTTTGTGATTTTGTCATCACACACAGTTTCTCACTAGGGTGTGTAGTTGGGGCGCTTCAAAAGGCTGTATCCGTACTAGCTTGGGCAAGCGTGGCACAACACACAAGCTAGGTAATGAAGGACATGTGTACTCGTGAGCTCACTGCTCACCATGAGTACATGTTGCAATCTCTAATTTTTCCTGCATAAGATGCATAACAAATCCGAGAAAAGAGCGAAACGGAAACATAAATTGGGCCCTCAAACAGTGTGGTAATGTTTATGTGCTTGTATAACACTCAATTTTTCCTATCCTAATATTGCAACAACAAAAGTTAACTACTATACACACATGCATGCCCTAAAAGATCAATAGCCAGCGAATTGTGGTGCGGTGGTGACTGGTATTGTACACCCATTATTGGTGGCATGATGAGTGGTGGCAAAGATGCTACCGGGGGCGGGGGAGATAGTATTGGCGGCGGTGGTGATTGCATTGGTGGAGGTGGAGACACTTTCGGTGGTGGCGGAGAAAAACTGGAGGCGGTGGAGGGGATGCTTTTGGAGGGGGCAGAGAGAAAACTGAAGGCGATGGTGAGGATGCTTTCGGGGGGGTGGAGAGAAAACTAGAGGCGGAGGTGGGGATGCTTTTGGTGGGGGCGGAGAGAAAACTGGAGGCGGCGGTGGGGATGCTTTCGGAGGGGGCGGAGAGAAAACTGGAGGCGGCGGTGGGGATGCTTTCGGCGGGGGGGGGGGGGATGAGGAGGCGCTGGAGATGCTTTCGGCGGGAGCGGAGAGAAAACGGGAGGCGGCGGTGGGGATGCTTTCGGCGGGGGCGGGGAAAAAACTAATGGCGGTGGCGATGAGTGCACTGGTGTCACTGCCACTGGTGGTGAACTTTTGCCTCCACTCGGCCATCCGCAACGCTCTACCATAGCGCAGTCCACCGGATTGCTCAAAACGGGCGCACACTCATCTTCACTTTTCTGTGCGGACCTTGTTTGTCCCATGTAGTTTGCTTCATCCTCGAATGCCTTGTCCATGCCCACGCCGCACTTGGTGTCTTCCTTCGTGAAGAAGTTGTAAGAAACATACATGTTTGCCAAAGCCGACAACTCACACACATCTTTGGACACCTCCCCGATAAACTTGTTATGCGACAGATCAAGCTGCTCGACCTTGAACAGGCCGGACAATGTCCTCGGGATAGACCCTGTGAGTGCATTGCCACTGACATCGAAAACTGTCGTGGTGCTGATAAGCCCTGCCTCCACCGGTAGGCAACCGGTGATGCTGTTGTTGATGAAGATGAACTGGTCGAGTGTGGCGGCGGCCTCATCAATGGTCTGAGGAATGCACCCGCCGAGCTCGTTGTTAGCAAGCACGATCACAGAAGCCTTGGACTTGCTGATAGTGTCCGGGATGCCAGAGGTGAATCGATTGTTATTGAGGAAGATGGCATCATAAGGTTTCAGGAAGAGCTCCGGTGGGATGGGCCCTTCAAAGTCATTGAATCGAATGTCGAGGCCGCTGAGCTTTGGGACGCGCATCACCACATCGGGGAATGGACCGACAAAGCGGTTGTTGCTAGCGTCGAACTCATTGAGTTGGGTCATGTTCTTGACCTCCTCTGGGATGATGCCGCAGAAGCGGTTGGAGTTGAGGTGGAGCACGACGAGATCGATCATGAGTCCAATCTCCCTGGGCAGGTGCCGTTCGACGTCCACCCCATTCATGTCCACCAATGCCGCAACGCTCGCAGACGGATCGTTTGGCGCCGGAACACAGAGGACACCATTGTAGGTGCAGTGTCAGGCCCAACCCAATTCCTGGTGAAGTTCTTGGGGTCCGAGTAGAGCGCATGCTTGAGCGCCTGCAAGGCCGTGTGTGTCGTACGGAGGCGAGGGTTGCTGATCTTGATAGTGATGTCTATGTCGATGTGGACGTAGTCGGCATGCCTCTCAAAGGTGAGCAGTTGGCGACGGGCGATGGTTGCCGCGTCTTCAGCGGTAAGCGCCAAAGCCGAGGAGAAGAGGAGCGCGAGGATGGACAGGGATGGGAACAGGAGGCAAAAACAACAAATTTAACCTGTAGACGTAAAGAATTCACAAAGTGAACTGTTGACGAAAAAATTTCATCCGACTAACCCTTTTATGTAGCGCCCGACAGCTAGGCGCCACACTACACTGTGCAGCGCCTGACTGACATGCGTTACACGTCTGACCAGCGTTGAACCACGGAATGTCTAAAAATTGCTAAGTCAGTGTGCAACGCCTGAGAGTTAGGCACTGCACTGTATAGTGTAGCGCCTAGTGGCTAGGTGCTGCACTAGTGAAAAGCGGATTTCTTTCTTCGCACCGCCCATCGGAGCACGCGATTGCTTCACACGCTGGCGCCGTTCGGACAGGGGCGGAGGAGTCACCACGTGTGTGTGCAACATCACAAAAATCACTCCCCGGTGATTCCATCCGCTGGGCTTGGGCGTGCCCTTCCATACTGTACTACTATTCTCTCCCTTTCTATTCCAACTGTGGGACCCAGTGTTTAATATATTTTCTCTCACCTGCCTTGATTTTAAAAGTTTTACTTCTTGTGAAACCGATCGCAGCGACTGCTGCACTGCATAGTCTTTTCTTCTTGCACAGTGCGCTAGGCGCTCTAGGCGCTACACTGTATATTGTAGCGCCTAGCTCGCAGGCGTTGCATACTGACTTAGCAATTTTAGGATTTCATGATTCGACACTGGCCAAACGTGTAACGCCCGTCGGTAAGGCGCCGCACAGTGTAGTGTGGCGCTTAACTGTCGGGCGCTACACAAAAGGGTCAGCCGGATGAAATTTTTTCATCAACAATTCATTTTGTGAATTCTTTTCGTTCACAGGTCAAATTTGTCGTTTTTGCCGGAACAGGAGGGTGCCCATCGTCAAGTACGAATGGAAATGGTTCGTCAACCATGGCTGGTGGGAGGAGTTAAGGTAGAGAATATAGACCGCAGCGATGCAAGTTTTGTAAGGAGGAATTTGGATGGCCGAGAGGATTTCAGTGAGGAGAGTTTGTTCGTGCAATGCCTCATTGAGGAATAGGCAAACGTGTTGTTCACCAAAGAAGGAATTTTTTGATGCACTCATTATTATAACTTCTTATAAATAGAATAGAATGGTTGCTGACAATACCTGCATCCGGATTTCGTCCACAACTAGAAAAAAGGAAACCGGACAGTCCCCCCGCCCGCAGGAAGAAGAGTCCAGCCTGCAGACGACTCTAGAACCTACGGCAGGGCCGGCCCTGGAAACGGCCCAAGACGCGAGAACCAGAAGTCCGAAGGACCCGCCGATTCCCGGAACGATCTTTTCCTTTTCTATTTTTCTCCCCCTTCCTATTTCCCCTCTCCCGTAGAAAAATAAAGGCGGAGACCCTCGGTTTCGTGCAACCCGAGCCCTCCGCCCCACGAGCGCGCACGTATCGTTGGCTCCGCCTAGGGTTTTAGCCCCTCCCTCACCACCCCCGCCCCACCTCGCGCCGCACCCTCACAAATCCCCTCCGCAAACCCAATCCCCTCCCCTCCCCCCATCCCTCCCGCCGGGCGACGAGCGGCGGCCGGCGCCCAGGGCCCGAGATGGACAGGTACCAGAGGGTGGAGCGGCCGCGGCCCGAGTCGGCCATCGCCGAGAACGAGATCCGAATCACCGCCCAGGGGCTTATCCGCAACTATGTCTCCTACGCCACGTCCCTCCTCCAGGTGCGCTCCCCCGCCGCCGCCCCCGTCCCGTCGGTTTCGTGTGTTCGCTTGTTCGATTCGGCACGTGTCGACGGCGGAAACGCCCCCAGGTCGCGCCGTGTTTCTGCCCGTCTGGCTTCCGGGGAGGCGGAGTGGTTCGTACGGCTGGTTTTGTGTGGTTTGATTGATGGCGAGGCTGCGCTGAATCGGTTGGAAGCTCGTTGACTGGCGCACAAATTCAATGCTGATGTGTGATATTTGCGCGAATGTGTACCTGTTTGCCATTGTTTTGAATCAGTGTGTCGTTAGCACTAAACCCATTGTGAATCTGGTTTGATGCGACGGATATCCAGATTTATTAGTATGCGCCCTTCGGCACAGATTGTTATTAAGTTTAATGTGTCAATCTGATTTGCGGATTTTGGTTACATATCGAGGATAGAAATTTAGTAATGTAGGGATGTTTCGTATAATCTAGTAATCCCTGTAAAAAAACAGTTTCAATTGACAGTGAGATTCTGAAGTCTGTGGCGGATAGTGATAGCATTTGGAGTTCAGTTGTAAGAAGTGCCAGTGCTGTTAGTTCTGTGCCCCTTACTTTACTTTCCCTGGATGCAGTCAATTGCATTTACATAATGTGGGGCTGTGTGCTGCCGTAGGATAGGAGGTCTCGGTAATGGAGAGGTGCTGAATTTGATGCTGGGTGTGAAATTTGATGCTGGGTGTGAAAGATTCAGAAGTCCATCATGTCTACTTTGTTGCTAGTTTTGCAAACCAGTTATCTTAATACCATGCCTGGCATTGGTAGTTTGTAACTATGATTTTTCCCATTGGTTACTTCATGACTCACGTTTAACATTTTGAATCAGGACCGGAAGATTAAAGAGATTGTTCTGAAAGCCATGGGACAGGCAATCAGTAAGTCTGTTGCTGTCACAGAGATTATCAAGGTAATTCTTCAGTTCTATTCGCTCATTTTTGTCCCATTGTACAGAACCACATTTGATATATTTCTTGAAAACAGAAAAGAGTCCCGGGGTTGTACCAAGATACTAACATCAGCTCTGTCAGCATAACTGATGTCTGGGAACCTATTGAAGAAGGCCTTGTCCCGTTGAGTTTCTGTTTCTTTCTTCCATCCTGTTATCACATAAAGTTATGTGGCACCGAGGATTCTAATTTATTCCAATGGTTACTCATTCTGCAGACTGGAGATGACTCGCCATGTTTCAATGATTTCAATTACTTTGTCTCCAGTAGATTTGGACCAAAATTCCCCAGGGTAAATTGGATGCATGTCTGTTATTTTCATAGGATAAGAACATGTGTGCATGAACCATGATACACATTTGGAATATTAATACATTTTTTTGTAGGTATCAAAGCCCGGCTTATGTTGACCAGCCCAGGCAACAGCAGCGCCTCCAGCAGGCACCAGCACCGCTGCGTCAACCTCGCCAACAACCATCTGATTATGACGGTATGATAGTGATAGTCCGCACTTGTTTTTGTACTTCAGTTGTTCAAACTTATCATGATTGTTGTTCTGTTAGACTCCTATGTGAGGGGTCGTGGCAGAGGAAGGGGCCGTGGACGTGGTAGGGGTTGGGGTAGAGGAGGTTATGGCGGATATGGAAACAACCAAGGTGGGTACAACCAAGGTGGGTACAATCAAGGTGGATACAATCAAGGCGGGTACAACCAAGATGGTGGGTACTATGATAATCAAGGCGGATACAACCAAGATGGTGGGTACTATGATAATCAAGGTGGGTATGGCGGTGGATATGGCTACAACCAAGGCCGACAAGGAAACTACCAAGGTATATAAGGGTAGCTTGTACATATTTATTGCTGATCTTGCTTATTTAGGGAAGTTTGGATGCTCAATTGATTTGTGAACCAGAAAATGGTGGATATAACCGAGGACGGGGTGGCATGCGTGGAAGAGGCAATTGGAGTTACCGCGGGGGTATGACCTTTTATAACATACTTGTGCTTGCTGATTGAGTGCTTTAACTCATGTTCTGATCTGTTATTCAATAGTTAGTTGTTCTTCACCTTTATAGCATGAGCCATACACACCGAAGTCTTACATTGCCATGCATGCTTAAAAAGCAATGCATGTTGATCATGTAAATAACTCATGCATCCCAGTATTCTTCACATGCAGCAATGCCACTTTCATGTGATTGCTGATCTGACGATGTAACTGTTATGAATATAATTCTTTACCTGTTTAAAGTGTAAAAACGTTCCAGGATATCCAATTGGTGTGTAAGTTTTTTTTGAGATGTTCATTTTACCTGCTAGTTTGCCATGCGACCTAAATTATTATGACCATATGAACTCTTTGATATAAACAGTGCACTTTGTATGTTCATTTTTCTTTTAATGTGGTTTTGCATCTAGAAATACCAAGAAAGATTTGCAATGTTACCCTTAACATACATCTGTGCATACAGGATATGAGCGCGGCAGGGGTGGCGGTGCTCCAGGTGCGAGGGGATATGAAGGTGGAAGGGGATATGACCAAGCTCCTGCTGGAAGGGGCTACGGAGGTGGAAGGGGATATGAAGGCGGAAGGGGATATGACCAAGCCCCTGCTGGAAGGGGATACGAAGGCGGAAGGGGATATGACCAAGCTCCTGCTGGGAGGGGGGGATACGAGGGCGGAAGGGGGTATGGAAGGGCACGGGGAAGAATGGCTCGTGGGCGAGGGTACTGAGCAAAGGCAGAATTTCCATGGGCTTCTGGTTCTATTTAAGTGCATGCTTTATAATATCAGGGGAAAGGTGAGTTATCCAAGGATTTTCTGTTGGAAGCTGTACGTTCGTGTGGGTGTTAGTTGTTTCCCCTGAGCGCGATGTTTGGTTGTGAGCACAATGCTTTTCCCAAGTTTATCCTGCAATCATCTTTCAATGTTGCTGTTGGCGAGGTTTGCTGTTTTTCCCAATGGTCGATGAATGCTGAGCATGCAGCTCTATGTTCATGCCCGTCGTGTTATCTGATGGAACTGTTACCTTGTTTATTCTATTTGTGCAGTTCTTTGGCCATGATTATCGAAACTATTATTTGGATGTGAAATTTTCCTTCGGTGTACGTTTCCTGTTACTATATCGCTGTTTGGTTCTAGAGCGCTGACCACCCTCTGCTTCTAGACGTGAGGGAAATTATTGTTCGCTATCTCTACTGCTTAAAAATAACGTAAGGTTCCATTTCACTTTTCTTTCCACCACACCTTTGTCCAACCTTCTATGTATGATAATTAATCATCTTAATTTACTTACATCCTAAACTAATTTCACTTTAATTTACTTACCAAATTTCTGATTAAAATATAAATTAATTCATGGGCAGCTATGAACATTTATTTACACAATCATATTATTATGGACAGGTAATCACAAGCTTAACGTACTAGAATATTTCCCCACCGTAAAAAATAATAATATTTATATCCCATTGCAATGCACGGGTATTGTTCTAGTGTAGGCTCCAATCCCAAATATGGAGGAAGTGAGTTTGGTGCTTGGTTTAGGCGTTGTGGAGGAGTATGATGATGCTTGGCTGGGCACCGTGGGGAATTGTTGAGGCAGTAATTGTTCTCTTTATCTAGTACTGTACTAGGAAAAGGGCCTGTTGCAACAAACACCAATAATGGCCATGTAAAATGATACTGAGTTTAAGTAGGATCCGAGTTGAAATAGCGTCCACCTCCAATTCCTGCACCATGGGTTCGGTTGGCAGGCCTTCACACTATTCCGGCTCCTCCTAGCATCACCTTGCCCTTTCGTGTCGAGAGGTGCCTCACTCACGGCTAGCTCACCCGAGCTCTTCTGCTGCCTTCCCGCGCCCTCCATTGTGCGTCCTGGCATCTTTTATCTTCAACCACAGTTTTGTGTGAACATGTGTAGACATTTCAGAATATAAGGTGCACCAGTTTCATTGAAGTCAAACATATTTCCGCATTTATAGAATTTTCTTACAGTATTTTTGCCTCTTCAATTTAACTCGGTGTGAAACAATCCAAACCTTCGTGCAGTAATATTGTCTATGTATTGTCATCTTACATGACTATGCATTTCCACATTTGTATTCTTCCCTCCATATTTGGATTAACCTTCATGCTTGGTCCTGAACCTAGATGGCCAGTGCTGGCGTTGGTAAGAATCACATCTTCATATTCCTGAATAAAAAAAATCCACCATAAAGAAAAATCAGTTTTTCATGCGACCATACTAATCCAGTAGTAGTACAAAATAATAACAGCTTAAAAAGATGTCAAATACCTATCATAGGATGCAAATCACATAGATGATGCAAGCATTATTTTTATCTCCGTCAGTTTACACAAACAACATGAATAATGAATTGGGTTAAAAATATTGATATCATCCACAACACAATGCAAACAAACACTGAGTACTGTATATGAAAATTCAGTCAAAATATATACTCTGTATCTAAAGCAACATGAGTTCTTCCTGGTACCACAACTATCGTGCATAGTAAATAAATAATGTGGGGAGCTAGGTTGTATACAAGTACAATACATTAATCTTCTTCAATTATTGCCCAGATCGATAAAACCTGAAGTATATGATATGCAATTGGCACAACGGTGCTCCATGGAGAATGATAACGTTGGAGTTGTGCCTCTGGTGACCCCCTTCCCCACCATCACCACAAACTCCTTATCGTCGATTCGACCATGTGAAAGATCGAGAAGAGGGGTCTGGGGGGGGGGGGTGATTAGACCCTCAACAAGTACAAGTAGCCATTTTTAAGATTCTTCGTGTTAAGGTTGAGTTTAGCACATGTTAAAGGGCACACAAGATATTTTACACACATAGCAAGAGTATGAGTAGAGGAAAAAGTAAAGCATGCAAGTGCAAGAATGTAAAGGGGATGGGAGTCGGAAAGAGCAAACACAATGGAGACATGGAGACTTTTTGGCGTGGTTCCGATAGGTGGTGCTATCGTACGTCCACGTTGATGGAGATTTCAACCCATGGAGGGTAACAGTTGCGCGAGTCCACGGAGGGCTCCACCCACAAAGGGTCCACGAAGAAGCAACCTTGTGTATTCCACCATGGCTTCCGTCCACGAAGGAATAGCCTCACTCGGGTAGATCTTCACGAAGTAGGCGATCTCCTTGCCTTCACAAACTCCTTGGTTCAACTCCACATGATCTTGGAGGCTCCCAAGTGATACCTAACCAATCTAGGAGATACCACTCTCCAAAAGGTAATATATTTTGTGTTGGTGATGAACTCCTTGCTCTTGTGCTTCAAATGATAGTCTCCTCCACACTCAATCTCTCTCTCTCTCTCACACACACACAGATTTGGCTTGGGTAGGAGAAGGATTGGAGTGGAAAGCAACTTGAAGAGGCTAGAAATCAAGATTCAAATGGTAGGAATGGAATCTCTTGATCTCAACACATGAGTAGGTGCTTCTCTCTCAGAAAATTAATGGTGGAAGTTGTGGTTCGTTCTGATGGCTCTCTTAGAGAGTAAGTGGTGGTGGATGGGTATAAATAGGCAGCACCAAAAATCCAACCATTACAAGCTGAAAGGATCGATATAGTTGACTGGGGGGGGGGGGTGAATAGGCAACTAACAAATTTTTAACTTCTCTTTACCAAATTAAACTTTGCAACAAAATAGGTTGTCTAGATATGCAACTAGGTGAACAACCTATATGATGCAACAACAACAAGCACACAAGCAAGCAAGGGATATAACACAAATAAGCTTGCAAAAGTAAAGGCACGAGATAACCAAAAGTGAAGCCGGTGAAGACGAGGATGTGTTACCGAAGTTCCTTCCTTTTGAGGGGAAGTACGTCTCCGTTGGAGCGGTGTGGAGGCACAATGCTCCCCAAGAAGCCACTAGGGCCACCGTATTGTCCTCACGCCCTCACACAATGCGCGATGCCGTGATTCCACTATTGGTGCCCTTGAAGGCGGCAACCGGACCTTTACAAACAAGGTTGAGGCTCTCTCCACAACTTAATTGGAGGCTCCCAATGAAACCCCGGAGCTTCACCACAATGGATTGTGGCTCCGAAGTGACCTCTTCCGTCTAGGGCGCCCAAGCACCCAAGAGTAACAAAATCTACACAAGAAAGTATGGGGGAATCAAATATCCTTTGGTGGAAGTGTAGATCTAGGTCTCCTCCTTCAATCCATAGCAAATCAACAAGTTTGGGTGGCTAGGGAGAGAGATCAGGCAAGAAAGCTTTAATGGCAGTAATGGAGAAGAGAGAGAGGCAAGAGGTAGGTGGGAGGTTGGAGAAGCACCTCCTTAAATAGGCCCCCCCCAAAGATCCAACCGTTATGTGCAGAAAAGCATGGGACCGGTACTTCCGCACTAGACACCGATACAACCGGTGAATGCGGGGAACCCCTCCTAGGGCACCAGGGCGGTACTTCCGGTGGCGCACCCGGTAGTACCGGTTCGGAATAAACCGGAACTATCGCTCCACTACCGCTCAACTACCGCATACATCCACAAGGTTTACACCTCAGGCCGGTAGTTGGAGCGGTAGTAGGGCCGGAACTACCGCTGGGCTAGCTGTTCCTGGGTAATGGAGTTCGAGGCGGTACAACTGCCCTGGACGCCGGTAGTACCGGTTTATCGAGACAAACCGGAACTTCCGTTCCACCACCGGTCTACCACCGTACCCGGTACATAAGGGAGTCACCCCTGAGCGGTACTTGGAGCGGTGGTCAGACCGAAACTACCGCCCAGCGGTACAACCGCTCGATGGAGTGGTACTACTGCCATGGGCAGGACTGCACATGACAGAGGGCAGTGGGGAACCTCTCTCTCCTCGAAACGGAAGGTATATGCTGGGTGCAAAGAATGTGTACGTGAAGTGATTCACCCAATACCTTCCGATGAGGATTCCCTCTTAATAGTACGGATATCCTATGACCAAAGGAATAAAAACGTCGGAAACTCCGTCTTCGATCTTTTCCGCATAGAGGGAAGACCTAACCGTCTTGCGCCACACCATGTGTACTTGAGAAAACTATGGCGCACGATTAGTCCACGTGTGTAGTCATCATCACCAAAACCCTAAGGCAAAGGATGCCCTTACAATCTCCCCCCCTTTTGGTGGATGATGACAACCACACGATTAGTCCGGGAGTTCTAAAAATAAAGGAGGGGCTCCCCCTGAGTGTGAGCACTATTTAGAGTTTGCTTTTGGAATGCAAAGTGCACACACTAGGGAATGCTCCCCCTGGATTTTATAGACCAACCGGAGAGCGCAAAACAACCGTAATAAACCTAAAGCAGTAGAGACAACATATAATAAACCAACATATAATAAACTCTACTAAAGGAAGAGTGCATAGATAAACCGAACGACGCATGTCTTACACCATGCACGAGATCACAACATAGAATACATCCATAGAGCACTAGAAAGAGCAAGCAAATAAACTAGAAAGACCAACAAATTAGAAAGACCAACTGCAAATAACCACCCATGCAACTCCCGTGACCTAATGGAGCTCTCTCCCCCTTTGGCATCGAGACACCAAAAAGGAAAAGAGCGAAGCTAGCGCCCCGGGGCTCAGTAGACCTCCTCGCCAATAGCCGCAGAGCTGTCTGATGCATCATCATCAATATCATCGTTAGGATCCTGAGCCTCATCAGACTCCTCAGACTCCTCAGACCTCGCAGTAGCTGCCTCAGGAACACGGACAGAGGAAGAAGCAGGTGCCTCATCAGACTACTGACAGTTCTCCAAGCACCAAGTATCCTCAGGAGTGAGGGTCTTCTCGGAGGCACTCTTCACATCTGGCACATTGAGGTGCCTCATCAACTGAATCTGCCTGCGACGCGCCATCTTTTCAGCAACGTGGGCCTTGTAGAGCTTCTTCTGAATATGGGTCTGCAAGCAAAAGGTCTTCTTGATCTTGGAAGTCAGCTTCTCAACCCAGGTGGGCTGAACCCCAAGCTCCAACTCAAAGTCCTCGTCATCCGAGGTAGCATACACATCCTCCTGATTGCCCGTAGAAAAACGGGGAGTCTTATGCTTCTTCTTCCTTAGCTCCTTGACCTCATGCTCCGTGAGGTTGGCAGGAGTGGTGAGAGGTTCTCCTGGCCTACGGACTGCCCAAACGGTGCTCAGAAACTGCATCACAAAAGGAGCATATATCGGTACCTTGCGGTACAACACCATGTTGTACATCTCCTCCCATAGCCACTTGGAGACATCAAACGTGGCACCTCTCCTCTTGGTCTTCATGGCCACAAGCAAATCCACCAGATAACCATAGATATCATCTTGATTCCCAACCTTGGGAAGCAGCACACAACGGAACACACGATGCATAATGTCATAGACTGGCAGAAGATCATTGGACTTTCCCACAATGCCATGTCCAGGGATGTATAGAGGGGCGAGCTTCACCTTGTCCATGGGGTGAGCACGGTCGTGAGGACGGATGCCACCATGACCCTCAATCCCGGTATCCTCATAACCAAGAGCATTGCAGAAGGCTCTCCATGGGACATGAAAGAACTCATCACGACACATAAAGGAGAGATGGCGTTCCACATCAGAGCCGAAGTGGACTGTAGCATAGAACTGATGGATGAGCTGCACATCGAAATCACAGTTCACGGTCATGAGCTTGATCAAGTCAAACTCTTCACAGATCTCCAAAGCTTCTCCAAAGTAATCGATGTTGTTCTTCCAATGATCGATGTCAATGGACCACATCTGGGTGAACTTGTTCTTGTGATGCTCGAATACTTCTGACACAATCCTCATGTGTAATTCATTCCGGAACTCAGGGTTGTTCCACCGAGGATTTGGTGCAACAGTGTAGGGATCCTAGAAACGAAACTTTTGCCAGTCCGGCATCTTCCATTTGTGCATGGGCACCACAACACGTTGCTTGGCAGCAGCAGACTTCTCCCGACGAGTGGCCTTGGTAGGAATCACCACTTCATGCGAGTCCTCGTCGTCACCGGAAGGTTTGCCCCTACGGGCCCTCTTCTTGGTGTTTTGAGGCTTCCGAGCAGCACGAGAACTAGAACCACCTGCAGACGCACACAGAGAGCACACAGGAACCCCAACAAAGATGAGAGGAATGTACACAAGATCAGAGGAATATGTTTCATATACGTGGGTAGAAGAGAAACAGGGTACATAGGTTCAGAGAAACAGGTTGTTCCGGTTGGACCACCGGTAGTACCGCCCGGGCGGTAGTACCGCTGGGAGCAAAACCGCCGAGTGGAAGAAAGGGAACCGCCCGTTCTCGAATCTACATGCCATATTCCTATTACTACGTACGCACAGGAAGCAGAAGGAGGCTATACGGATCTCTCCCACCAACCATTTGGCCGAAAATGGGGGAGTACAAGCAATGCCCTAGGGTTGGATTCAAAACGAGGAACCCTAAAAAGGAGAAGAACAAGGCATTACCGGTATCCATGGAAGAGATCGAAGAGGAGGCGGCCTCCACGGAGCGGATCCGATGGAGGGCCGAACGATTCGGAGAGCCTGAGGGCGCTCCGGGGCGAAGGACGAAGCAACCGGCGGCGTGGGAGAAAAGGGGGAAGACGAGCACGAAGGGGAAAAGAAAGACCCCTTCTGTCCGCGTCCCTTTTATACGCCCCAGATGTCAACCGGTAGTACCGGTCCTGTAACTACCAGGCGGTTGAGAGCGGTACTTCCGCTCCAGAAGCAGCGGTACAACCGCGTCCAAAGACCGGTAGTACCGGTTAGAGGTACTGGTACAGGCAGGAGCGGTAGAACCGCTCGTGCAGGACTGGAAGTACCGCTGAGATTGTACAACAGAGGGGAAGACCGGTAGAACCGGTCTGACCATCGGTTGTACCACCAGGTTGCAACAACCCAAGCACAAGGAGATCAACTTGTGTACGTTTGGAAAGGATGGCTTGGGAACAGAAGGCTTAGGATAGAAACAGGTCACTGTAATATGATGAAGAAGACTCTCAAGAGTGCAAGAAGCAACCAAGAAAAGCCACTCTTTAGAGAATTCAAACATCTAGGCAAACGGAAACACCCAACAAGGAAAAAAAACCTAAGCACAAGGGCGGTGGCCGAAGCCACCTATGTTTGAGTTAAGAGGGTATGGCACCGCGAAGAATTATCCTTGGGCCCATGACCACAACTCGTCTTTGAAGCACAAGTACCATCAACAATGGCTAATGTGAAAGAGTTGATAAATTTATGCATAATGGGGGGAGGAAGAGTTCATTGAGAGAGCAACACCCCCCCTATGTCCATGCCTACACCTAAACAAGATAACAAGTTGAGTATGGTGGGGTGTGCAACGGTTCAAGCAACATTGCTCGAATCAATGATATTTAGCTCATGCCTTAACTCGCGAAATCTTGCTTCATCCAAAGGCTTCGTGAAGATATCTGCAAGGTTATCATGCGTGTTGACATAGTTGAGCTCGATCTCCCCTCGCCTAATGTGATCCCGGATGAAGTGATACCGAATCTCAATATGCTTCGTCTTGAAGTGTTGAACCGGGTTGAGAGAAATCTTGATGGCACTTTCATTGTCACACCAAAGAGGCACTTTGTCACAAATGACACCGTAATCCTTTAAAGTTGCCTCATCCAAAGAAGTTGTGCACAACAACTACCGACCGCCACATACTCCGCTTCGGTGGACGAGAGAGACACACAACTTTTCTTCTTAGAAGACCAACTTACCAAAGAGCAACCAAGGAATTGGCACCCTCCGGAAGTGGACTTCCTATCCACTTTGTCTCCCGCCCATTCCGAGTCCGAATAACCTACAAGCTTGAAGTTTGCTCCTCTTGGGTACCATAAGCCAAAGTTTCGGGTATGAGGCAAATATCGAAAGATTCGCTTGACCGCCACAAAGTGGCTTTCCTTAGGTGCGGCTTGAAACCGTGCACAAATTCCCACACTCAACATGATATCCGGTCTAGATGCACAAAGGTAAAGCAAGGAGCCAATCATGGAGCGATATACCTTTTGATCCACCGCTTTACCATTGGGATCAATGTCAAGTTGGCACTTGGTGGGCATTGGAGTGGAAGCCGGCTTGACAGCACTTAGCTTGAATCTCTTTAGCATGTCTTGAGTGTATTTGGCTTGGTTGATGAAGGTTCCTTCTCTTCTTTGTTTGATTTCGAACCCGAGAAAGAACTTCAACTATCCCATCGAAGACATCTTGAAATTTGAGGTCATGAGAGCGAAAAATTCCTCATTGAAAGCTTTGTTAGGAGAACCAAATATAATATCATCAACATACAGTTGGCACACAAACAACTCCCCTTTGACCTTCTTAGTAAAAAGAGTGGGGTCGATTTTCCCAACTTCAAATCCACGATCTTGCAACAACTCGGTAAGGTGGTCATACCACGCACGTGGGGCTTGTTTAAGGCCATAGAGTGCCTTATCGAGTTGATATACATGATCGGGGAAGTAGGGGTCCTCGAACCCGGGGGGTTGTTTGACATATACCAACTCATTAATAGGACCATTTTGAAAAGCACTCTTCACATCCATTTGTTGCAACTTAAAGTTATGATGAGAAGCATAAGCAATCAACAAACGAATGGATTGAAGGCGAGCAATGGGAGCAAAGGTTTCACCGTAGTCGATACCCTCGACTTGGGAGTAGCCTTGTGCTACCAATCTTGCCTTGTTGCGAACTATTATCCCATGAGCATCTTGCTTGTTCTTGAATATCCATTTGGTTCCAATGACATTGTGGTTCCCCATTGGCATTGGAACCAATCTCCACACCTTGTTGCACTCGAAGTTGTTTACTTCTTCATGCATGACATTGAGCCAATCCGGATCATCGAGCGCCTCATAGACCTTTTGGGGTTCAACACAAGAGACAAACACGTGATGTTCGCAATAGTTTGCCAATTGTCTACGAGTGCTTACCCCCTTTTGAATGCTTCCACGCACATTCTTCATGAGATGACCCTTGGTAGAGAGCTTGGATGCAATCTTGGCGGCACGACGCTCCAATTCCTCCTCGGGGGTGAGTTGAGGAGCGGTCACTTGATCATTTTGAGCGCCGTCTTGAGCTTGTTCTTGATCTTGAGCTTGCTCTTGATCTTGAACTTGCTCGGAGGAGAGAACTTGACCTTGGGCATCACTTGGTGACTCAACACCGTCTTGAGGTTGATCTTGCCCTTGGTCATGTTCATGAGGTTGAGGGCCTTCACTTTGTTCTTCGGAAGCATGTGGGTCTTGGGTTGGTGATGGTTCCACATGAGTGGAACATTGTCCATCTCCTTCGGCCACAAGGGGTTCCTCAATGGGTAAGATATGACCAACACCCATTCTTCTTATGGCTTGGGGAGGAATTTCATCACCTACATCACAAGTACCACTTTGCTCCACTTGGGAGCCGTTATTCTCATCAAACTCCACGTTACATGTCTCCTCAATAAGGCCCGTGGACTTATTGAGAACACGGTAAGCATGGGAGTTTGTAGCATAACCAACAAATATGCCCTCATAAGCTCTAGCCTCGAATTTAGACAAACGAACACCTTTCTTGAGAATGAAACACTTACACCCGAACACCCGAAAGTACTTGAGGTTGGGCTTGTTACCGATGAGTATCTCATATGGAGTCTTGTTCAAGCCCTTGCGGAGGTAGAGCCGATTGGATGCATGACACGCGGTGTTGATGGCTTCGGCCCAAAAGTTATATGGGGACTTCAACTCCGCCATCATGGTCCTTGCCGCATCCATCAATGTCCGGTTCTTCCTTTCCGCTACACCATTTTGTTGAGGTGTGTATGGTGCGGAATATTGATGCTTGATCCCCTCATCACTAAGAAACTCATCCAAGGTGTAGTTCTTGAACTCGGTGCCGTTGTCACTTCTTATTGTCAAGATCTTTGCATTGTGTTGACGTTGGGCTTCATTTGCAAAGTCAATGACGGTTTGTTGGGTCTCGCTCTTCCTTTTGAAGAAATAAACCCATGTGTATCTTGAATAGTCATCCACAATCACCAAGCAATACTTTCTACCCCCAAGACTATCGAAGGATGGAGGCCCAAAGAGATCCATGTGAAGGAGCTCCAAAGGCCTCTTCGAGTAAATGATAGTCATGGGAGGGTGAGCCTTCTCATGTAGCTTTCCTTCGATACAAGCACTGCAAGCACGATCTTTAGCAAAACTAACATTTGTTAGTCCACGAACATGGTCCCCCTTGAGAAGACTTTGCAAAGATCTCATATTGACATGGGCTAGACAGCGATGCCAAAGCCACCCCACGTCAAATTTAGCCATTAGGCATGTCGCGGTCTTAGTGGGTCGCTCCGAAAAGTTAATCACATAGAGACCGTTCTCGACATGCCCAACAAAGGCTACTTTAAGAGTCTTGCTCCACAAGAGGGCCACGGTATCAATATCAAAGAAGGTGGCAAAACCCATGAGTGCAAGTTGACGAACGGAAAGTAAATTGTATGCAAGGGACTCAACAAGCATGACCTTCTCGATCGTGAGATCGTGAGAAATAACAACCTTGCCGAGTCCCAATACCTTAGAAGATGAGGCATCACCCCACTCGACATTGGTGGGCATAGATGGAATCTTGTGCACGTCCACCACCAAGTCCTTGCTTCCGGTCATATGATTTGTAGCTCCACTATCGAGCAACCATGATCCCCCACCGGAAGCAAACACCTACAAGAGATCAATGCTTGGTTTTAGGTACCCATTTTGTAATGGGTCCTTTGATGTTAGTGACAAGGGTCTTAGGAACCCAAATAGATCATTCAATGTACTCATAAGGAGAACCAACAAATTTGGCATAGACATGTCCATCACTAGCATGGCACAACACATAAGAAGGGTTAAAGTCGCCGACTTTGTTGGAAGGGGTGGCATTGCCCTTCTTGACACCACCACCCTTCGCATTGTTCTTCTTCTCCCTGGAAGCACCCTCTCCCTCCTTCACAAAGGTTTGCTTAAGAGGAGGATGTCGTTTGGTCTTGTCATTCTTCTTCTTGGTCTTGGGCATGGGTGCGAACCCAATCCCCTCCTTGGCCACCACTTCCTTTTGATTGCTCAAAAGGTCGTTGAGGTTCTTATCACCTTGTATGCATGACACAAGGCCTTTCTCAAGTTGCATCTTCAACTTGGCATTCTCCTCAACAAGATGCACATGCTCAAAACATGGGTTAGTAGCATTTGCATTATCAATCAAAACCATATGAGGAAAAGTGGCTTTCTCCTTGGTTAGCTTCACTTGGAGTTGATCGCGAGACTCTTTAAGACTAGCATGAATACCTTTCAAGGCTTTATGGGCCTTGTCAAGTATATCAAACTCTTCCTTGAGTCTAGCAAGATCAACTCCAAGTTTGGCCTTCTCGGAATTTAGCACACGAGATAAGACACTAGCATGATCAAGATCTTTCTTTAATTTGGCATGATCATCGTTGTGTGACTCCTCAAGAGCCAAACGAAGACCACACTCTTCCTCAAGAGCATTAGAGAGATCCGATATCTCATCGGCATAATCACGACTATGCCCCTCCATCTTAGAGATGGTTTATTCATGAGCCTCGATGGTGTCATTGGCTTCACCAAGTTGTTCCAAGAGAGCAACAAAGTGCTTCTTGGACTTACCCTTGAGCTTACTCATAAAGGAAACAAACTCATTTTCTTCCTCATTAGGCCCCACATTTTCATCAATGCAATCCGTCAAGGAAGAATTAGAAATGATGGTAGTTTTGATGTTGGGGGTTACCTTGTTGGTTGCTTTAGCCATGAGGCACTTGGCGATGATGCTCTCATTGGGTGAGTCGAAGAGAGATACCGAGGAGTTGTTGCAATAGCCACGGAGGCCATAGCAACCGAGTCACCGCCTTCATCGTCATCATCATCCTCATTGTACTCTTCTTGTGCAACCAACCCCTTGGGAGGAGTCCTCTTGGTGAAGTTGCTCTTGTTAGGGAAAGACTTGGCTTTGTCCTTTCGAATGAGCTTGCCACCATTGTCCTCTCTTTTCTCATAAGGACATTCCGCAACAAAATGGCTCACATTGCCACAATTATAGCAAGTTCTCACACGTTGCTTGACCTTGTTGCCACTTGAGTTGTTCTTGTTGAAGTTGGGCCTTGAGTTCTTCTGACTCCAAAATTGCCATGAAGCGAGTGCCATGTGCTCATGATAATCATACTTTGTATCTTCGGGGTTGCACTCCTCTTCTTCTTCCACACTAACCTTGGCCTTCAATGCAAGGTTGGGCTTCTTTGCTCTTTGAGAACGAAGCACCGCATTGTCGGCGGTCTTGTCCAGGATGCTCATAGCCACAAACTCATCCAACACTTCACTTGAGGACAAAGTGTGGAAGTCCGACCTTTGACGAATGACGGAGGACATGGCCTTGTGGTAAGGCATCATTGCCTTGAGGAATTTGCGCTTGATCCAATTGTCATCCGTGTCCTTGCTCCCATGATCTCGGAGTGAGACCGCGAGTTTGGTTACTCTCCGATAAGGCTCACGAGTTTCTTCATCTTCTTTCATTGCAAACTCATAGGCTTCATCTTGCACCACTTCATAGTTGGAGCGTTGAATGCTTGCGCTACCCCGGTAGAGGGAGACAACACAAATCCATGCATCTTTGGCCAAGGCGAAGGGCCGAAGATGAGGGAGATCTTCGGGTGGGATTGCATCTTGGATGATGAAGAGAGCATTCTCATTGAATTGATTATCCGCGGCTTCTCTAGGGGTGAAGTTTCTTGGGTCATGCGGATAGAAACCTTCTTCAATGATTCTCCAAAGATTAGTACTCACATGATTTAAATGACGCTTAAAGCGATAAACCCAAGAATCAAAGTCCTCATTTTTCACAATCTTAGGGGGAGGACCGGCATGATTCAAATGAGTAGAAGGAAACGGTCCACCATAAACAAGTGGAGGTTCCACATGGGCAGAGATGCCGGTGCCATTCTTACCACTAGTAGAAGGAGATTTTTCACTAGTAGCTTCCCCCTTGTCGGAGTTGGCATCCGTCACCTTGTTAGTGGGATCACCCACTTTCAACGGTGCGGTGGATAGTTTAAGCCCTTCTATGAATTTATTAAACATGCATTCAACCTCGGTCGTCATGGAGGTCTTCAATGTGTCCAAAGCCAAATTGAATTCCTCATGAGAGACCGCGGTTCCCCCATCGGCCGTAGACAAGATTGGATTCACACCGGAGTGCTCCTCCGCACCGTCTACGGTCTCAACCATACTCTTCGGATGGCAAAGTCCTTAATAAAGAGACGAGGCTCTGATACCAATTGAAAGGATTGATATAGTTGACTAGAGGGGGGGGGGTGAATAGGCAACTAACAATTTTTTAACTTTTCTTTACCAAATTAAACTTTGCAACAAAATAGGTTGTCTAGATATGCAACTAGGTGAACAACCTATATGATGCAACAACAACAAGCACAGAAGCAAGCAAGGGATATAACACAAATAAGCTTTTACAAGTAAAGGCACGAGATAACCAAAAGTGGAACCGGTGAAGACGAGGATGTGTTACCGAAGTTCCTTCCTTTTGAGGGGAAGTACGTCTCCGTTGGAGCGGTGTGGAGGCACAATGCTCCCCAAGAAGCCACTAGGGCCACCATATTCTCCTCACACCCTCACACAATGCGAGATGCCGTGATTCCAGTATTGGTGCCCTTGAAGGTGGCAACCGGACCTTTGCAAACAAGGTTGAGGCTCTCTCCACAACTTAATTGGAGGCTCCCAACGAAACCCCGGAGCTTCACCACAATGGATTGTGGCTCCGAAGTGACCTCTTCCGTCTAGGGCGCCCAAGCACCCAAGAGTAACAAAATCCACACGAGAAAGTATGGGGGAATCAAATATCCTTTGGTGGAAGTGTAGATCTAGGTCTCCTCCTTCAATCCCTAGCAAATCAACAAGTTTGGGTGGGTAGGGAGAGAGATCGGGCAAGAAAGCTTTAATGGCAGTAATGGAGGAGAGAGAGAGGCAAGAGCTAGGTGGGAGGTAGGAGAAGCACCTCCTTAAATAGGCCCCCCAAGATCCAACCGTTATGTGCAGAAAAGCATGGGATCGGTACTTCCGCACTAGACACCGGTACAACCGGTGAATGCGGGGAACCCCTCCTAGGGCACCAGGGCGGTACTTCCGGTGGCGCACCCGGTAGTACCGGTTTATCGGAATAAACCGGAACTACCGCTCCACTACCGCTCAACTACCGCATACATCCAAAAGGTTTACACCTCAGGCCGGTAGTTGGAGCGCTAGTAGGGCCAGAACTACCGCTGGGCTAGCTGTTCCTGGGTAATGGAGTCCGAGGCGGTACAACCGCCCTGGACACCGGTAGTACCGGTTTATCAAGACAAACCGGAGCTTCCGTTCCACCACCGGTCTACCACCGTACCCGGTACAGAAGGGAGTCACCCCTGAGCGGTACTTGGAGCGGTGGTCACACCGGAACTACCGCCCAACGGTACAACCGCTCGATGGAGCGGTACTACCGCCATGGGCAGGACTGCACATGACAGAGGGCAGGGGGGAACCTCTCTCTCCTCGAAACAGAAGGTATATGCTAGGTGCAAAGAATGTGTACGTGAAGTGATTCACCCAATACCTTCCGATGAGGATTCCCTCTTAATAGTACGGATATCCTATGACCAAAGGAATAAAAACGTCGGTAACTCCGTCTTCGATCTTTTCCGCATAGAGGGAAGACCTAACAGTCTTGCGCCACACCATGTGTACCTGAGAAAACTATGGCGCACGATTAGTCCACATGTGTTGTCATCATCACCAAAACCCTAAGGCACAGGATGCCCTTACACAAGCTTTTGACCCAACTCGGTGGCACCGATGTGATAATCTCGGTGAGACCGACTAGTGCAAAAAGGCTTGACGGTTAGGCTTTTCGGTGAGACCGATTATACCAACTCGGTGGGACCGAAGTGCAATGGCAAAGGCATAGCCTCGTTTCGGAAATTCTGATCATTTCAACTCGGTGGTTCCGAAGTGAAGCGACTTCATCATAGAAACTTGGCAAGGCCATCTCGGTGGGACCGAGTACCATTTCGGTCAGACCGAAATGTTAGGGTTTTGGCTATGGCAATGAAATGATCACCTCGGTGGGTCTGGAGTGGATGATATCGGTGGGACCAAAATGATGAATTAGGGTTTGGACAGATGTGTTATTGGGAAAGTGTTGAAGGGTTTTGGAGCAATATCACTAAGCACTTTGAGCAACAACCTCATCAACGATACCTCATCCCCTTTTAATAGTATTGGCTTTCCTAAGGGACACAATGTGATCTTGGATCACTAAACCAAATATGTAGAGTCTTGGAGTAGCCAATCCTTTGTCCTTGATGTTTTGAAGGCGTACACATCCTCATGTCCTTGCCATGCCACTGTTGAACTTGTCTGAAAGATACTAGATAAAAATATTAGTCCAACAAAAGATACGTTGACATTAATTACCAAAACCACCAAGGGACCAACTCTGCTTTCAATCTCTCCCTTTTTGGCAATTGATGACAACATACATCAAAGCTTCAAGTAAGGAATTGATGAGTAGAACATTAAAGCTTTGATGGAACATGTAACATGCATAAGCTCCCCCCACAAGTGTGCTATCATGTTTATGATAGAAGTTGAAGATATGTAAATGCACAACATGAGAGAGTGAGTAATGAGTTACATGTATCTTAGCTATATGCATTGGATCAATATGATGAGAGATGTACCTTCATGTTTATGATTCCCTCTTGCAAGCAATATGTGCAGCAGGCACGAGATCATCATGTACATGAGTGAGATGCATATACTTACCTTGTGGTTCTTGAACTGGTTCTTGAAGAAATGGACTTGTGAAAATAAGGTTAGATAACACAAGAAAATTTCAATCAAGAAGGTTCTGCAAGTTCCACAAGAATACCAAAACTGTGATGACATGTGTTAGATGAGTGTCACTAGGTGAGTATTCCTTTAGATAGGGACATGTCCCCAAGGGATTTATTAAGATTTGCAATAAACTTCCAAGGATTTTCTCCCCTAAACTTGAACTTCGTCTCCCCCTGAATCTATGACTGGATAATGGGAGTAGGTAGGGTGAGACAAAATCAGAGCAAATGAGAAGAAATCAGCTATTGAATTACTTTTGAACTATTAACATATCTCTCCCCTCTTAGAGACATGTAGATACTCTCCTCTTTTGGAAACGCATATCTCTCTCCCTTTCTTAGAAGAGATCAGAGAATAAGCTTTGATGTGCATCTCTCTCCCCCTTGACAACAATTTCCAAGAAGGGTTGGTTCAAGGTTATGAGTCAAGTGAGTGAGTTCCTAGAGAATCACACCTAGGCATAATGTAGTTTTAGATGCAGATAGATGGAAAGAATCATTGAGTGGAGCTAGAAAGAAAGAATAAATAGGTTTGGCAAAATGTTCTTTCAACAGTGAAATCGGTGACTCCGATTGATTTCGATCGGTGGCTCCAAGATGGAGAAATAAAAGATAGAGCATATCGGTGGATCCGAACTACTCCTTGTCGGTGGCACCGATGAACTGTGTGCATGGTTTATTTGCACTTCGGTGTGACCGACGGGCTTTAGATCGGAGAGACCGAGTTCAACACAAAGAGAAAATTTTGTCAACTCAGCTCACTTGCAATAGAGATCACACAAGGATTTGTAAGGAATTCGAATAAGATTTGCAACAAATTTAGCAGAAAGCAGACTAAAAGAAACACATAAAAGAGAAAAGATCTAGATGAAGTTTTTTTATTAAAAGAGAAACACTCTAGCAAAAGGAAAGGCAAAAGAAGAAAGACACAAGAGAACTTCATCTAGAGAGGTCGGCGACAAAGTCACCTATGTTAGAGTATATTGACTTTGGAGTCAAGTGAGATCACTTGATCATAAGTCATACTCATAGTTAAGCTCAAAATGGGGTTGCCATTTTTCATTTAAGCATTTCAATGTATTCACATCTTATTGAGTGGCTCTTAACTCAAGACTTGGAGCGAAGCTTCTCGAAGATATGAGGACATACCGTGGGTTAGTTGTTGAGCTTGATCATGTAGTTGAACTTGTGGAGGATGCTAATTTGAGTTGAGTTTAGAGCATCTCTTGTTTATTTGAAGCTCATCTTCCTACATGGGTTAGTCTTGCAAGGAACAACATTCACGTATCCAAATTGACAAGAGTGAAATCCATCATAAGATATTGCCAAAGGATATGTTGAGTGTAGGCCTGTTCCTTGAACACAACAACCAAAGCATAGATACTTGGTAATAACAAGATTGCTCATGATATGAGTGAAATGAAAATCTTGTGGAATGAGGCTTATCCAAGTACCTACAAGGGGTTAGATGCAACACAAGGGTGCAAATGTATCCAAGACATATGATCATCATTGTAAGAGAAATATCAAGTATTTAGTCATATAGGCTCATGCCTTGCATGCATCTGAAGGAGTCTCTACTCCAAGTTAGATGCATCAATGATATTCAACTCACTTCTCAATCAATAAAATATCTTCTCATCAAGAGGTTTGGTGAGGATATCAGCCAATTGCTTGTCGATACAAACATGTTTAAGATTTATGTCATCTTTAGCAACATGATCACGAATGACATGGTGATGAACTTCAATATGCTTAGTTTGAGGAATCTTGCACGGGATTGCATGCAATCTTAATAGCACTCTCATTGTCACAAAGCAATCGAACATGTCTCACATGTATCCCATAATCTTGAGAGTTTGGGTCATCCAAAGTAGTTGAGCACAACATAATCCCGCGGCAATGTATTCCGCTTCGGCGGTGGATAATGACACCGAGTTTTGTTTCTTGGAGGACCAAGACACAAGGAATCGTCCAAGAAATTCACATGTACCCGAAGTGGATTTTCTATCAACCTTGTCACCGACATAGTCCGAGTCGGTATAGCCAACAAGATCGAAAGATGAATTCTTGGGGTACCAAATGCCAAAACTTTGTGTATGAATCAAATATCTCACTATCCTTTTCACGGCCTTAAGATGGCATTCTTTTGTGGTTGCTTGATACCGTGCACACATGCACATACTTAGGATAATGTGGGGACGGGAGGCACAAAGATACAATAAAGATCCAATCATAGATCGGTAAACCTTTTGGTCAACCGGGTTGCCATCCTTAGTCAAGTCAAGATGTCCACTAGTAAGCATGGGTGTTTTCATACCTTTGCTTTCTTGCATGTTTAACTTGTTGAATAGATCCTTGGTATACTTTTTTTGCGAGACAAAGATACCTTCCTTGGTTTGCTTGATTTCCAAGCCAAGGAAAAATTTGAGTTCACACATCATAGACATCTCAAACTTCTCCGACATCAACCTTCCAAATTTCTCACTAAAATGTGGGTTAGTAGAACCGAATATGATATCATCAACATAGATTTGGCACACAAATAATTCTCCATTAACCCTTTTAGTTAAAAGAGTTGAATCAATCTTTCCAATTTCAAAACCTTTCTCAATAAGAAACTTAGCCAAGCATTTATACCAAGCTCCAGGGGCTTGTTTGAGACCATAAAGAGCTTTATGAAGTTTGTAAACATGGTTTGGTTTCTTAGGATTAACAAAGCCGGGAGGTTGTTTTGATGGAAATATGCCCTAGAGGCAATAATAAAATGGTTATTATTATATTTCCTTAATCATGATAAAGGTCTATTATTCATGCTAGAATTGTATTGAAAGGAAACTTAAATACATGTGTGGATACATAAACAAATACCGTGTCCCTAGTGAGCCTCTACTAGACTAGCTCATTGGTCAAAACATGGTTAAGGTTTCCTAACCATAGACATAAGTTGTCATTTGATAAGGGGATCACATCATTAGGAGAATGATGTGATGGACAACACCCATCCATTAGCTTAGCATATGATCGTTCAGTTTATTACTATTGCTTTCTTAATGTCAAATACATGTTCCTTTGACTACGAGATCATGCAACTCCCGGATACCAGAGGAATGCCTTGTGTGCTATCAAACGTCATAACATAACTGGGTGATCATAAATATGCTCTACAGGTATCTCCAAAGGTGTCTATTGAGTTGGCACTGATCGAGATTAGGATTTGTCACTCCGTGTATTAGAGAGGTATCTCTGGGCCATCTCGGTAATACACATCATAATAAGCTTGCAAGCAAAGTGACTAAGGAGTTAGTTACGAGATGTTGTATTATGAAACGAGTAAAGAGACTTGCCGGTAATGAGATTGAACTAGGTATGAAGATAACGACGATCGAATCTCGGGCAAGTAACATACCGATAGACAAAGAGAATTACGTATGTTGTCATAAGGTTTGACCGATAAAGATCTTCGTACAATATGTAGGAACCAATATGGACATACAGGTTCCTCTATTGGTTATTGACCTGAGAGGTGTCTCGGTCATGTCTACATAGTTCTCGAACCCGTAGGGTCCACACGCTTAACGTTCGTTGACGATATAGTGTTATATGAGTTATATGATTTGGTGACCGAATGTTGTTTGGAGTCCCGGATGAGATCATAGACATGACGAGGAGCTCCGAAATGGTCCGGAGGTGAAGATTGATATATAGGACGATGATATTCGGACACCGGAAGAGTTTCGGAGTGTACCGGGTAGTCACCGGATCACCGGAAGGGGTTCCGGGAAGCCCCGGGAGGTCTATGGGCCTAATGGGCCAAGGGGAGGCACACACCAGCCCAAAAGGGGGCTGGCGAGCCCTCTCCCTTGGCCGCCAGCCCTATGGATGGAAAGGGGAGCGGTAGCCCCTCTTTCCCTCCCTCCACCTAGGAGGAAGGAAAGGGGGGGGGCATCTCCTCCTGCCTCCCCCCCGCAGGCAAACAAGGAAGGGGGGGGGGGGCTAGGGGCAGGAGCCCAAGTGGGATTCGGCCCCACTTGGGGCGCCTCCTGGCTGCCTCCCCTCTCCCCCACCTATATATATGTGGGAGGGGGTGCCACACATAACACATGACAATCTCTTAGCCGTGTGCGGCGCCCCTCTCCACAGTTTCGTCCCTCGGTCATATTATTTGTAGTGCTTAGGCGAAGCCCTACGGAGATAGCATCACCATCACCGTCACCACGCCGTCGTGCTGCCGGAACTCATCCACTACTTCGCCCGTCTTGCTGGATCAAGAAGGTGAGGATGTCACAGAGCTGAACACGTGTGCTGAACGCGGAGGTGCTGTACGTTCGATACTCGATCGGTTGGATCGCGAAGAAGTTTGACTACATCAACCGTGTTACTAAACGCTTCCACTTACGGTCTATGAGGGTACATAGACACACTCTCCCCTCTCGTTGCTATGCATCTCCATGGATAGATCTTGCGTGTGCGTAGATTTTTTTTGTTTTCCATGCAACGTTCCCCAACAGTGGCATCCGAGCCAGGTCTATGCGTAGATGATATGCACGAGTAGAACACAAAGAGTTGTGGGCGGTGATAGTCATACTGCTTACCACCAATGTCTTATTTTGATTCGGCGGTATTGTGGGATGAAGCGGCCCGGACCAACCTTACATGTCCACGTACATGAGACCGGTTCCACCGACTGACATGCAACTTGTTTTGCATAAAAGTGGCTAGCGGGTGTCTGTTTCTCCTACTTTAGTTGAATCGAATTTGACTATGGCCGGTCCTTGAAGAAGGTTAAAACAAGCGAACTTGATAAATCACCGTTGTGGTTCTTGCCATAGGTAAGAACAGTTCTTGCTAGAAGCCCGTAGCAGCCACGTAAAACTTGCAACAACAAAGTAGAGGACGTCTAACTTGTTTTTGCAGGGCATGTTGTGATGTGATATGGTCAAGACGTGATGTGATATACGTTGTTGTATGAGATGCTCATTTTTTGTAATATCGACAACCGACAGGAGCCTTAGGGTTGTCTCTTAATTATTGTATCAAATGCAAGTGCCATGTAATTGCTTTACTTTATCGCTATGCATTAGCAATAGTTGTAGAAGCAATAGTTGGCGAGACGACCCCGACGCAACGATGGAGATCATGACGATCCTTTGGAGATGGAGATCAAAAGCACAGGATGATGATGGGCATATCATGTCACATATTTTGATTGCATGTGATGTTTATCCTTTATGCAACTTATTTTTCTTAGAACGGTGGTAGCGTTATAAGATGATCCCTTCACTAAATTTCAAGGTAAAAGTGTTCTCCCCGAGTATGCACCGTTGCTAAAGTTCGTCGTTTCGAAGCACCTCGTGATGATCGGGTGTGATAGACTCTACATTCACATACAACGGGTGTAAGCCAGATTTACACACGCAGAATACTTGGGTTAAACTTGACGAGCCTAGCATGTAGAGACATGGTCTCGGAACACTGGAGACCGAAAGGTCGAACCTGAGTCATATAGTAGATATGATCAACATAGGATTGTTCACCATTGATGACTACCCCATCTCACGTGATGATCAGACATGGGTTAGTTGATTTGGATCATGTATCACTTAGACAACTTGAGGGATGTTAATTTAAGTGGGAGTTCATTAGTAATTTGATTAATTGAACTTAATTTATCATGAACTTAGTCTTAATAGTTTTTGCATATCTATGTTGTAGATCAAAAGCTCGCGATATAGCTCCCCTATTTTTTGATATGTTCCTAGAGAAAAGTAAGTTGAAAGATGATGGTAGCAATAATGCGGACTGGGTCCATGATCTGAGGATTATCCTCATTGCTGGATAGAAGAATTACGTCCTTGATGCACCTCTAGGTGACAGACCTATTGCAGGAGCAGATGTAGACGTTATGAACGTTTGGCAAGCTCGATAGGATGACTACTTAATAGTTTAGTGCGCCATGCTTTAGGACTTAGAACCGGGACTTCAAAAACCATTTTGAACGCCACGGAGAATATGAGATGTTCCAAGAGCTAAAATTGGTATTTCAGACTCATGCCCATGTCGAGAGGTATGAGACCTCTGACAAGTACTTTGCCTACAAGATGGAGGAGAATAGCTTAGCTAGTGAGCATGTGCTCAGAATGTCTGGGTACTACAATCGCTTGAATCAAGTGGGAGTAAATCTTCCAAATAAGATAGTGATTGGCAGAGTTCTCTAGTCACTATTAGAACTTCGAGATGAACTATAATATGCAAGGGATGGCAAAAACGATTCCCGAGCTCTTCGCGATGCTGAAATCGGTGAAGGTAGAAATCAAGAAAGAGCATCAAGTGTTGATGGTTAACAAGATCACTAGTTTCAAGAAAAAGGGAAAGGGAAAGAAGGGGAACTTTAAGAAGAATGGCAAGCTAGTTGCCACTCCCGTGAAGAAGCCCAAAGTTAGACCCAAGCCTGAAACTGAGTGCTTCTACTACAAAGGAAATGGTCACTAGAAGCAGAATTGCCCCAAATACTGAAGGAAATATGCCCTAGAGGCAATAATAAAGTTGTTATTTTATATTTACTTATTCATGATAAAGGTTTATTTTTCATGCTAGAATTGTATTGATCGGAAACCATAATACATGTGTGAATACACAAACACCTAGTAAACCTCTACTAGACTAGCTCGTTGATCAAAGATGGTTAAGGTTTCCTGACCATGGACACGAGTTGTCATTTTATAACGGGATCACATCATTAGGAGAATGATGTGATGGACAAGACCCATCCGTTAGCCTAGCATAATGATCGTTCAGTTTTATTGCTATTGCTTTCTTCATGTCAAAGACATATTCCTTCGACTATGAGATTACGCAACTGCCAGATACCGGAGGAATGCCTTGTGTGCTATCAAATGTCACAACGTAACTGGGTGATTATAAAGATGCTCTACAGGTATCTTTGAAGGTGTTTGTTGAGTTGGCATAGATCGAGGTTAGGATTTGTCACTCCGAGTATCGGAGAGGTATCTCTGGGCCCTCTCGGTAATACACATCATAAGCTTGCAAGCAAACGACTAAGGAGTTAGTCACGAGGAGTAAAGAGACTTGCCGGTAATGAGATTGAACTAGGTATGAAGATACCTATGATCGAATCTCGGGCAAGTAACATACCGATGGACAAAGGGAATTATGTATGTTGTCATAACGGTTCGACCGATAAAGATCTTCGTAGAATATGTAGGAGCCAATATGGGCATCCAGGTTCCGGTATTGTTTATTTACCGGAGAGGTGTCTCGGTCATGTCTACATAGTTCTCGAACCCGTAGGGTCCGCACGCTTAATGTTCGATGACGATATAATATTATATGAGTTATGTGATTTGGTGACCGGATATTGTTCGGAGTCCCGGATGATATCACGGACATGACGAGGAGTATTGAAATGGTCGGGAGGTAAAGATTGATATATAGGACGATGGTATTCGGACACCGGAAGTGTTTTGGGGGGTACCGTGTACTTATCGGGTAACCGGAAGGGGTTCCGGGCACCCCCGGCAAGAGATATTGGCCTTATGGGCCAAGAGGGGAAACACACCAGCTACAATGGGCTGGTGCGCCTCCCATATGTGTCGGCCTAAGGAGGAGATGGAAAGGGGAGAAGGGAAAGGAAAGTGTGGATTAGGATTCCCACTTCCTTCCCTCCCTACTTTTTCCTTCCCCCTTGGGGAAACATGGCGGGGGGGGGGGGGGGCAGGGCAAGGCAGGGCCCCTAGGGGTAGTCCTGGCCATCTTCGGCTCGGCCCTGTTGGCCCACTAGGCCCGGCCCTAAAATCCAGGGGCTAGGCCTGATGGGCTTGCCCGTGGGCTGGGCTTGGACCTGAGTTTTGAGCCCACCAGTAGGGCCTGGATGGGCTTGGTATATTAGCATTTTAAGGAAGAGGCCCGGCCCACGGCCCAAAGCCCTAAGGGCTTTTCTGGGCTTTTTACCAGATGGGTCGGGCTTGGGCTTGAAAAGTAGACCCGATGGTTGGGCCTGGGAGGGCGTTGGCTTTTTAGGCTCGGCCCAAGCCCGTCCTGACCCATGGCCAGGTATACCTAGAGGGCCGGCGGCCAGCCCTAGGGCGCGCCCTGGCCTCTCCCCTCCCCCTCCCACCTATATATATATGTGGGAGGGGTTCGCCTAGCACACCGCAGACTATTGCATAGCCGTGTGCGGCGCTCCCCTCCACCGTTTACACCCCCGGTCATATTTTCGTAGTGCTTAGGCGAAGCACTGCGGAGATCACTTCACCATCACCGTCACCACGCCGTCGTGCTGACGGAACTCATCTACTACCTCGACGTCTTGCTGGATCAAGAAGGCGAGGGATGTCACCGAGCTGAACATGTGCAGAACGCGGAGGTGCCGTGCGTTCAGTACTTGACCGGTTGAAGCGCGAAAATGTTCGACTACATCAACTGCATTGTGAAATGCTTCGGCTTACAGTATACGAGGGTACGTAGACACACTCTGTTGGAAATATGCCCTAGAGGCAATAATAAATGGTTATTATTATATTTCTTTGTTCATGGTAATTGTCTATTATTCATGCTATAATTGTATTGTCCGGAAATCGTAATACATGTGTGAATACATAGACCACAAAGTGTCCCTAGTAAGCCTCTAGTTGACTAGCTCGTTGATCAACAGATAGTCATGGTTTCCTGGCTATGGACATTGGATGTCATTGATAACGGGATCACATCATTAGGAGAATGATGTGATGGACAAGACCCAATCCTAAGCATAGCATAAAAGATCGTGTAGTTTCGTTTGCTAGAGCTTTTCCAATGTCAAGTATCTTTTCCTTAGACCATGAGATCGTGCAACTCCCGGATACCGTAGGAGTGCTTTGGGTGTGCCAAACGTCACAACGTAACTGGGTGACTATAAAGGTGTACTACGGGTATCTCCGAAAGTGTCTGTTGGGTTGGCACGGATCGAGACTGGGATTTGTCACTCCGTGTGACGGAGAGGTATCTCTGGGCCCACTCGGTAATGCATCATCATAATGAGCTCAATGTGACTAAGGCGTTAGTCACGGGATCATGCATTGCGGTACGAGTAAAGAGACTTG
This sequence comes from Aegilops tauschii subsp. strangulata, assembly GCF_002575655.3. Taxonomy (NCBI): domain Eukaryota; kingdom Viridiplantae; phylum Streptophyta; class Magnoliopsida; order Poales; family Poaceae; genus Aegilops; species Aegilops tauschii. The sequence goes on along the minus strand of NC_053038.3, from coordinate 44,625,823 downwards.
CCGGTAACGAGATTGAACAAGGTATTGGGATACCGACGATCGAATCTCGGGCAAGTACATACCGATTGACAAAGGGAATTGCATACGGGATTGACTGAATCCTCGACATCGTGGTTCATCCGATGAGATCATCGTGAAACATGTGGGAGCCAACATGGGTATCCAGATCCCGCTGTTGGTTATTGACCGGAGTGGCGTCTCGGTCATGTCTGCATGTCTCCCGAACCCGTAGGGTCTACACACTTAAGGTCCGGTGACGCTAGGGTTGTAGAGATATATGTATGCGGAAACCCGAAAGTTGTTCGGAGTCTCGGATGAGATCCCGGACGTCACGAGAGGTTCCGGAATGGTCCGGAGGTGAAGAATTATATATAGGAAGTCCAGTTTCGGCCACCGGGAAAGTTTCGAGGGTTACCGGTAATGTACCGGGACCACCGGAAGGGTCCCGGGGGTCCACCGGGTGGGGCCACCTATCCCGGAGGGCCCCGTGGGCTGAAAGTGGAAGGGAACCAGCCCTTAGTGGGCTGGGGCGCCCCCCCTTGGGCCTCCCCCCATGCGCCTAGGGTTGGGAACCCTAGGGGGGGAGTTCCCCCTTGCCTTGGGGGGCAAGGCAACCCCTTCCCCCCTTGTGGCCGCCGCCCCCCTTAGATCTCATCTCTTGGGGCCGGCGCCCCCCCAGGGGGCCTATATAAAGGTGGGGGGGGGGGAGGGAGGGCAGCACACAACAGCCTTGGGCGCCTCCCTCCTCCCCTGCAACACCTCTCTCTCTCTCGCAGAAGCTCGGCGTAGCCCTGCCAGAGACCCGCTACATCCACCACCACGCCGTCGTGCTGCTGGATCTCCATCAACCTCTCCTTTCCCCTTGCTGGATCAAGAAGGAGGAGACGTCGCTGCACCGTACGTGTGTTGAACGCGGAGGTGCCGTCCGTTCAGCACTCGGTCATCGGTGATTTGGATCACGGCGAGTACGACTCCGTCATCCACGTTCATTGGAACGCTTCCGCTCGCGATCTACAAGGGTATGTAGATGCACTCCTTTCCCCTCGTTGCTAGTATACTCCATAGATGCATCTTGGTGAGCGTAGGAAAATTCTAAATTATGCTACGATTCCCAACACACTCTCCCTGTCCTTGCTATGCATCTCCATGGATAGATCATTGTGTGTGCGTAGATTTTTTCCATGCATCGATTCCCAATAGTGGCATCATGAGCCAGGTCTATGCGTAGATGATATGCACGAGTAGAACACAAAGAGTTGTGGGTGGTGATAGTCATACTGCTTACCACCAACTTCTTATTTTGATTCGGCGGTATTGTGGGATGAAGCGGCCTGGACCAATCTTACATGTCCATGCACATTACACCGGTTCCACCGACTGACATGCAACTAGTTTTGCTTAAAGGTGGCTGGCGGGTGTCTGTTTCTCCTTCTTTAGTTGAATCGAATTTGACTATGGCCGGTCCTTGAAGAAGGTTAAAATAGCAAACTTGATGAATCACCATTGTGGTTTTATGAGTAGGTAAGAACAATTCTTGCTAGAAGCCCGTAGCAGCCACGTAAAACTTGCAACAACAAAGTAGAGGACGTCTAACTTGTTTTTGCAGGGCATGTTGTGATGTGATATGGTCAAGATATGATGTGATATATGTTGATGTATGAGATGATCAGGTTTTGTAATATCGACAACCGGCAGGAGCCTTAGGGTTGTCTCTTTATTGTATGAAGTGCAAGCGCCATGCAATTGCTTTACTTTATCACTATGCGTTAGCGATAGTTGTAGAAGCAATAGTTGGCGTGACGACCTCAACGAAAGGACGCTACGATGGAGATCAAGGTCTCAAGCCGGTGACGATGGAGATCATGAAGATGCTTTGGAGATGAAGATCAAAAGCACAAGATGATGATGGCCATATCATGTCACATATTTTGATTGCATGTGATGTTTATCTTTTATGCATCTTATTTTTCTTAGCACGATGGTAGCATTGTAAGATGATCCCTTCACCAAATTTCAAGGTAAAAGTGTTCTCCATGAGTATGCACCGTTGCTACAGTTTATCGTTTCGAGACACCACGTGATGATCGGGTGTGATAGACTCTATGTTCACAGACAACGGGTGTAAGACAGTTTTGCACATGCAGAATACCTGTGTTAAACTTGACGAGCCTAGCATGTACAGACATGGCCTCGGAACACTGGAGACCGAAAGGTGAAACGTGAATCATATAGTAGATATGATCAACATAGAGATGTTCGCCAACCCCATCTCACATGATGATCGGACGTGGGTTAGTTGATTTGGATCACGTATCACTTAGATGACTTGAGGGATGTCTATTTAAGTGGGAGTTCTTTAGTAATTTGATTAATTGAACTTAATTTATCATGAACTTAGTCTTGATAGTTTTGCATATCTATGTTGTAGATCAATAGCTCGCAATATAGCTCCTATATATTTTTTATATGTTCCTAGAGAAAACTAAGTTAAAAGATGATAGTAGCAATGATGCGGACAGGGTCCGTGATCTGAGGATTATCCTCATTGCTGCACAGAAGAAGTATGTCCTTGATGCACCGCTAGGTGACAAACCTATTGCAAGAGCAGATGCAGACGTTATGAATGTTTTGCAAGCTCGATATGATGACTACTTGATAGTTTAGTGCGCCATGCTTTACGGCTTAGAACCGGGACTTCAAAAACGTTTTGAACTCCATGGAGCATATGAGATGTTCCAAGAGCTGAAAAATTGGTATTTCAGATTCATGCCCATGTCGAGAGGTATGAGACCTATGACAAGTACTTTGCCTACAAGTTGGAAGAGAATAGCTTAGCCAGTGAGCATGTACTCAGAATGTCTAGGGTACTACAATCGCTTGAATCAAGTGGGAGTTAATCTTCGAGATAAGATAGTGATTGACAAGAGTTCTCTAGTCACTATCACCAAGCTACTAGAACTTCATGATGAACTATAATTTGCAAGGGATGACATAAATGATTCCCAAGCTCTTCGCGATGCTGAAATCGGCGAAGGTAGGAATCAAGAAAGAGCTTCAAGTGTTGATGGTTAACAAGATCACTAGTTTCAAGAAAAAGGGCAAGGGAACGAAAGGGAACTTCAAGAAGAAAGGCAATCGAGTTGCCACTCCGATGAAGAAGCCCAAAGCTGGACCCAAGCCTGAAACTGAGTGCTTCTACTGCGAAGTAAATGGTCACTGGAAGTGGAACTGCCCCAAATACTTGGCAGGTAAGAAGGATGGCAAAGTGACCAAAGGTATATTTGATATACATGTTATTGATGTGTATTTTACTTGTATTCATAGTAACCCCTAGGTATTTGATACCGGTTCAGTTGCTAAGATTAGTAACTCGAAGCAGGAGTTGTAGAGACTAGTTAAAAGCGAGGTGACGATGTGTGTTGGAATGATTCCAAGGTTAATATGATCACCATCGCACACTCCCTCTACCTTCGGGATTAGTGTTGAACCTAAATAAATGTTATTTGGTGATTGCGTTGAGCATGAATATGATTAGATCATGTTTATTGCAATACGTTTGTTCATTTAAGTCAGAGAATACTTTTTGTTCTGTTTACATGAATAAAACCTTCTATGGATGTCAATGGCTTATTGAATCTCGATCGTAGTGATACACATATTCATAATATTGATGCCAAAAGATGAAAAGTTGATAATGATAGTGCAACATACTTGTGGCACTGCCGTTTAGGTCATATTGGTGTAAAGTGCATGAAGAAACTCCATGTAGATGGACTTTTGGAATCACTTGACTATGAATCATTTGATACTTGCGAACCATGCCTCATGGGCAAGATGACTAAAACTCCGTTCTCCGGAACAATGGAGCAAGTTGATAACTTATTGGAAATAATACATACCGATGTATGCGGTCTGATGAGTGTTGCAGCACGCGGCGGGTATCAATATTTTCTGACCTGCACAGATGATTTGAGTAGGTATGGGTATATCTAGTTGATGAAACACAAGTCTCGAACATTTGAAAAGTTCAAAGAATTTCAGAGTGAAGTGGAGAATCATCGTAACAAGAAAATAAAGTTTCTACGATCTGATCGCGGAGGCGAATATTTGAGTTACGAGTTTGGCCATCATTTAAAACAATGTGGAATAGTTTCACAACTCACGCCACCTGGAACACCACAGCGTAATGGTGTGTCCGAATGTCGTAACCGTACTTTATTGGATATGGTGCGTTCTATAATGTCTCTTGCCGATTTACCACTATTGTTTTTGGGGTTATGCATTAGAGACAACTGCATTCACGTTAAATAGGGGACCATCTAAATCCGTTGAGACGACACCGTATGAACTATGGTTTGGCAAGAAACCTAAGCTGTCGTTTCTTAAAGTTTGGGGTTGCGACACTTATGTCAAAAGGCTTCAGCCTGATAAGGTCAAACCTTAATCGGAGAAGTGCGTCTTCATAGGACACCCTAAGGAAACAATTGGGTACACCTTCTACCACGGATCTGAAGGCAAGGTCTTTGTTGCCAAGAATGGAACCTTTCTAGAGAAGAAGTTTCTCTCGAAAGAAGTGAGTGGGAGGAAAGTAGAACTTGATGAGGTAATCGTACCTTCTCTCGAATTGGAAAGTAGCACATCAGAGAAATCCATTCCCGTGGTGCCTACACCAACTAGAGAGGAAGCAAATGATAATGATCATGAAATTTCAAATCAAGTTGCTACTGAACCTCGTAGGTCAACCAGAGCATGATCCGCACCATAGTGGTACGGTAATCCTGTTCTCGAAGTCATGTTATTAGACCAAGGTGAACCTACAAACTATGAAGAAGCTATGATGAGCCCAGATTCCGACAGAGGGCTTGAGGCCATGAAATCTGAGATAGGATCCATGTATGAGAACAAAGTGTAAACTTTGGTGGACTTGCCCGATGATCGGCAAGCCATAGAGAATAAATAGATCTTCAAGAAGAAGACCGAGGCTGATGGTAATGTGACTGTCTACAAAGCTTGACTTGTTGCAAAAGGTTTTCGACAAGTTCAAGGAGTTGACTACGATGAGACCTTCGCACCCGTAGCGATGCTTAAGTCTGTCCGAATCATGTTAGCAATTGCCGCATTTTTATGAAATCTGGCAAATGGATGTCAAAACTGCATTCCTTTGTGGATTTCTTAAAGAAGAGTTGTATATGATACAAGCAGAAGGTTTTTTCGATCCTAAAGGTGCTAACAAGGTGTGCAAGCTCCAGCGATCCATCTATGGACCGGTGCAGGCATCTCGGAGTTGGAATATACACATTGATGAGGTGATCAAAGCATATGGTTTTATACAGACTTATAGTGAAGCTTGTATTTACAAGAAAGTGAGTGGGAGCTCTGTAACATTTCTAATATTATATGTGGATGACATATTGTTGATTGGAAATGATATAGAATTTCTGGATAGCATAAAAGGATACTTGAATAAGAATTTTTCAATAAAAGACCTCAGTGAAGCTACTTACATATTGAGCATCAAGATCTATAGGGATTGATCGAGACACTTAATAGGAGTACCTTGGCAAAATTTTGAAGAAGTTCAAAATAGATTAGTCAGAGAAAGGGTTCTTGCCTGTGTTGCAAGGTGTCAAGTTGAGCAAGACTCAAAGCCTGACCACGACAGAAGATAGAGAGAGAATAAAAGTCATTTCCTATGCCTCAGCCATAGGTTCTATAAAGTATGCCATGCTGTGTACCAGACCTATTGTGTACCTTGCCATGAGTTTGACAAGGGGGGTACAATAGTGATCTAGGAGTAGATCACTGTACATCGGTCAAAATTATCCTTAGTTACCTAAGAGGACTAAGGGAATATTTCTCGGTTATGGAGGTGATAAAAAGTTCGTCGTAAAGGGTTACGTCGATGCAAGCTTTGTCACCGATTTGGATGTCTGTGAGTCTCAATCTGGATACATATTGAAAGTGGGAGCAATTAGCTAGAGTAGCTCCATGCAGAGTATTTTATACATAGAAATTTGCAAAATACATACGGATCTGAGTGTAGCAGACCCGTTGACTAAGCCTCTCTCACAATCAAAACATGATCACACCTTAGTACTCTTTGGGTATTAATAACATGGCGATGTGAACTAGATTATTGACTCTAGTAAAATCTTTTGAGTGTTAGTCACATGGCGATGTGAACTGTGGGTGTTAATCACATGGCGATGTGAACTATATTATTGACTCTAGTGCAAGTGGGAGACTGAAGGAAATATGCCCTAGAGGCAATAATAAAGTTGTCATTTTATATTTCCTTATTCATGATAAAGGTTTATTTTTCATGCTAGAATTGTATTGATCGGAAACCATAATACATGTGTGAATACATAAACAAACACCATGTCCCTAGTAAGCCTCTACTAGACTAGCTCGTTGATCAAAGATGGTTAAGGTTTCCTGACCATGGACATGAGTTGTCATTTGATAACGGATCACATCATTAGGAGAATGATGTGATGGACAAGACCCATCCATTAGCTTAGCATAATGATCATTCAGTTTTATTGCTATTGCTTTCTTCATGTCAAATACATATTCGTTCGACTATGAGATTATGCAACTGCCAGATACCGGAGGAATGCCTTGTGTGCTATCAAACATCACAACGTAACTGGGTGATTATAAAGATGCTCTACAGGTATCTCCGAAGGTGTTTGTTGAGTTGGCGTAGATCGAGATTAGGATTTGTCACTCCGAGTATCGGAGAGGTATCTCTGGGCCCTCTCGGTAATACACATCATAAACTTGCAAGCAAACGACTAAGGAGTTAGTCACGAGGTGATGTATTACGGAACGAGTAAATAGACTTGCCGGTAACGAGATTGAACTAGGTATGAAGATACCTCTGATCGAATCTCGGGCAAGTAACATACCGATGGACAAAGGGAATTACGTATGTTGTCATAACGGTTCGACCGATAAAGATCTTTTGATACATGTGAACCATGGCTCATGGGCAAGATGACTAAAACTCCGTTCTCCGGAAAGATGGAGCGAGCTAATGACTTATTGGAAATACTACATACCGATGTATGCGGTCCGATGAGTGTTGAGGCACACGGCGGGTATCGTTATTTTCTGACCTTCATAGATGATTTGAGTAGGTATGGATATATCTACTTGATGAAACACAAGTCTGAAACATTTGAAAAGTTCACAGAATTACAGAGTGAGGTGGAGAATCATCGTAACAAGAAAATAAAGTTTCTACAATCTGATCGCGGAGGCAAATATTTGAGTTATGAGTTTGACCTTCATTTAAAAACAATGTGGAATTGTTTCACAACTCACGCCACATGGAACACCATAGCGTAACGGTGTGTCCGAATGTCGTAACCATACTTTACTAGATTTGGTGCGTTCTATGATGTCTCTTACCGATTTACCACTATCGTTTTGGGGTTATGCACTAGAGACAGCCGCATTCACGTTAAATAGGGTACCGTCTAAATCCATTGAGACGACACCGTATGAACTGTGGTTTGGCAAGAAACCTAAGTTGTCGTTTCTTAAAGTTTGGGGATGCGACGCTTATGTAAAAAGGCTTTAGCCTGATAAGCTCGAACCTAAATCGGAGAAGTGCGTCTTCATAGGGATACTGTCATGCTCAATATGCGATACTATGCTAAAGTGACTCGAAAGTCCCACCAAGGATAGAACCGCATATTGACATGCTTTTGCAATGTGGATATCATTACATCAACATTACATAATATATGGGGATACATACAAGGCATACAAATGCCGCAAGAATACATCAATATACAACAGAACAACATCCGACTACGGATGAAACGTAAACAGAAACTCAAACGACATCCACCCTGCTAGCCCAGGCTGCCGACCTGGAACCTATCCCCTGTTCGAAGAAGAAGAAGAAGAAGAAGAACTCCAAAACAAATAACATCGCTCTCGCGTCATGATCATCGCAAAACCTGTACCTGCAACTATTGTTGTAGTAATCTGTGAGCCACGAGGACTCAGCAATCCCACTACCATGGGTATCAAGACTAGCAAAGCTTAATGGGTATGGAAAGGATATGTGGTGAGGTTGCAGCAGCGACTAAGCATGTATGGTGGCTAACATACGCAAATAAGAGCGAGAAGAGAAGCAACGGAACGGTCGTGAAGCTAGCAATGATCAATAAGTGATCCTGAACTCCTACTTACGTTCAAACATAACCCATAAACCTTGTTCACTTCCCGGACTCCGCCGAGAAGACCATCACGGCTACACACGCGGTTGATGCGTTTTAATTAAGTCAAGTGTCACGTTCTCTACAACCGGACATTAACAAATTCCCATCTGCCACATAACCGCGGGCACGGCTCTCGAAAGTTTATACCCTGCAGGGGTGTCCCAACTTAGCCCATTATAAGCTCTCACGGTCAACGAAGGATATTCCTTCTCCCGGGAAGACCCGATCAGTCTCGGAATCCCGGTTACAAGACATTTCGACAATGGTAAAACAAGTCCAGCAAAGCCGCCCGATGTGTCGACAATCCCGATAGGAGTCGCACGTACCTCGTTCTCAGGACACACCGGATGCACACTACGTACAACTAAAACCAGCCCTCAAGTTTCCCCGAGGTGGCGCCGCAAGTGGCTCTAGTTTGGACCAACACTCCGAGGAGCACTGGCCCCGGGGGGGGGGGGGTAAAATATGATGACCCTCGGGAGCGCGACTCCCAAGGGAAAAAGGCTAGGTGAGGCAAATGTAAAACCAAGGTTGGGCCTTGCTGGAGGAGTTTTATTCAAAGCGAACTGTCAAGGGGGTCCCATAAATCACCCAACCGCGTAAGGGACGCAAAATCAAGGAACATAACACCGGTATGACGGAAACTAGGGCGGCAAGAGTGGAAACAAACACCAGGCATAAGGCCGAGCCTTCCACCCTTTACCAAGTATATAGATGCATTAATTAAATAATAGAATATTGTGATATCCCAACATAAACACAATCCAACAAGGAGCAATCTTCATCTTCACCTGCAACTAGCAACGCTATAAGAGGGGCTGAGCAAAGCGGTAACATAGCCAAACAATGGTTTGCTAGGAAGGGTGACAAAGGTTAGAGGTTCATGGCAATTTGGCAGGCTTGAAGAGCAAGTGATAGGTAGCGCAACATAGCGATAGAACGAAGCAACTAGCATAGCAATGATAGTAGTGAGATCCAAGGTGACGGTCATCTTGCCTGAAATCCCGCTAGGAAGAAGAACGAGTTCATGAAGAAGATGAAGCCACGAAGACGAACCAAGCGTAGACGAACGAATCCTCACGATCGCAACGAAACAGGAACTATCGAGAAGAAGCACACAACATGGTAAACACTCAACACATAACAAGACATGATGCTCAACCAAGTATGATGCATGACAAGGCTACATGAAGCTACTCATGACAAGAGATGATGCATACAAGAACAACACATCAAAGCAAATTTAAATGAGGCCGGAAACAACCTATAACAATTCCGGTAAGTCCTCATATGCAAATTTCGAAATTGGTTCAGATCTGAATAAACTTGATGTTTAAGTTATTAAACAGCAAGTTAAAATGCACCAAGATGATCTACACGAAATTCTAGTCAAGTTACATATAAAGTTCATTAGATTCGGAGCTACGGCCTAGAAGATATGAGCAAAACAAGTTAAACATGACATTGATGCAAAATGCATTCAAACATCAAGCAAACACCTCAAAACAAGGATGCAACAAGGTAACATAAAACTACATGCAAAATTAAGCAAGTTACATATAGAACACACTCAAAACGGAGCAACGGTGCAACACATACACTCCAAACAAGATATAACAACAATCTGTCCAAAATAGCAACTAGGCATCTTGCAAGCATCGAAACAATATGCTACAGCACCCCAACATGAAAACAAAAGGTATGGACGTGATGTAGAGGTAAACCATGACAAAACATGAACACTAAGCTATCTCCAGAAATCACTAGAACATGCTCAAAAGGACTTGGCGAGATTGCAAATAATAACAGATTCACAGACTTAGCAGAAATCACTGGACATGGCAGAAATAACATCAGGTTGCATAGTTTAGAGCTATCAAACAACATGCTACAGGAATATATCATAGCAAATAAAGGCTTGGAATGAATGTACTAATTGCCTAGAAAACAAGTCCCTTACTGATCACGAGCCAAAAAGGCACAGAAGATATTATGGCACCCATGTGAACATAGCAAGTTTCATAAACAGATCCAGACTTGGAAGAAAAACAGAGCATGGCAGAAATAACGATAAGTAGGCATGTTGGTGAGCTTGAACCACTCACCACAGAGCAATACATGGCATGAAAAGGTAACCAGCAGTAAGATGGCACAAATATTAAGCTAAGCATGGCAATATCATAGTTCATAGGGTGCATGGATCACTAGCAAAACACATGTCAAAACTGAAGTTCATGTTAACAGGCTGACAGCAACATTATTTAGCAAATTGAGAGCAAGGTTACAACAAGCTACAGCAGGCTATAAATGCAAACAAGGGCATGGATGGATAGAGCATAACATGTATCAAAAACATCCTTAGTGAACATCTCCAGATTATGCATAGAACTCATGGTGACAGCAGGTTTACATGACAACAAAATATAACAGACTCAGACTTGGCAGAAATCACTGTCACAGAAATCAGCAACATCATGGAGACTACTCTGCATGCTTGTGCTAGTCACCACATAGATCACAAAAATACAAGACAAGCACCACTGTCAAGATGGCATGAAGTAGTACAAAACACATGTAGAGCTCATGCTCATAGGATGCACACACAAAATGCAATGAAAAAGACAAATCACCAAGTTAACATCATATAGCACTCTTGCAACGATGATTAGGGCATCTAGATGAACTCAAACAAGCATGGCACAATGGAACAAAATGTATAGCATCTCATGATGAATATTTTCATATATTACACGCACAAAATGGAGTAGCACACATAAAGTTATGGCATGGCAAAGTGGGCACCAAAATGTAAATATTTCGGGACGGGCGATTTTTACCTCCGCGAAAGTCAACGCGGGACGGAGGCGTGCGGGACGAAGGGATCCAGGGAGGATCGGGGCACGTTTGGTTGGGCGTAGTGGTGGATCTGGTCCCGGTTGGCGCGGACTTCGAGGATCGCCGGGGTGTCGCTGGAGTTGGCCGACGAGAGTTCCGGCTAGGCGGGGACGGGAGGCTCCGGGCGGATCTCGCCGGATCCGCCCCGGGGCGAGGCAGGGCGGCGACGGGAAGGCGCGGTTGGATGGCGGCGGTGAGGAGGCGGAGTTACGCGGCGGCGGTCGCCGGCGAGGCTGCGGGGACGCGCTGGAGAGGCGGGGGCGCGGGCCCTGGTCGCCGGCGGGAGGGGCAGGGCGGCGCAACCCTCTGGTGGCCGGCGGCGAGGTTGCCGGAGGCACAGGCGGCGGGACTGACGAGGATGGACGGAGGCGAGCGCTGGCGGCGGGGCGCGGTGAGCGAGGCGGCGGAAGGGCGGCGGAAGGGTGGCGGGGCGCGCGGGCGGAGCCGGGCGGCGGCTCGGGCTCCGGGGGTCGGGCGCGGGCCTGGCGGGCCGGCGGCGCGCGCGGTGGTCGGGGGCCACTTGGCAGCGAACGATAGGCGCGGGGCAGACGTGTCCGGCGGCGCGGAGAGGGTTTGATCTAGGGTTAGGGGTGGATTTGATTCGAAATTGTCGGGGGAGGAGGTGTTTATATAGGTAGAGGGAGCTAGGAGAGTCCAAATGAGGTGCGGTTTTCGCCCACACGATCGTGATCGAATGACCGAGAGCATAGAGGGGGTTAGGATGGGCTAGTGGGCTGTGTTGAAGGGGGGCTGGGCTGCAGAGAGAGAGAGGGGTTTCGAGCTACGCGGTTAACCGTTGGGGCATCAAACGACCTCCAAATGGAACAAAATTTGACGGGAGGTCTACCGGTGATATACCAAGGCCACTCGGCAAATCTCGACCCATTCTGAGAACGTTTTTCTCCCGCTCATGAAACAAGGTCTGAGAAGGGCGACGGGTGCGTGTGGGAGTGTCGGATCGCGAAACGGACAACGCGGAAAAGGACCGGATGCAAGTTTTGAAAAAACATGATGATGCAATGCAGATGATGACATGGCAAAATGCAACACGCAAGCAAAAGACATGGCAACAACGACGAATAACTGGATGGCACCCGGCGCATCGGATCCGGGGCACCTATTGGGTACACCTTCGACCATAGATCCGAAGGCAAGATCTTTGTTGCCAAGAATGGGTCCTTTCTAGAGAAGGAGTTTCTCTCGAAAGAAGTCAGTGGGAGGAAAGTAGAACTTGATGAGGTAATTGTACCTTCTCTCGAATTGGAAAGTAGCACATCATAGAAAACCGTTCCCGTGATGCCTACACCAACTAGAGAGGAAGCAAATGATAATGATCATGAAACTTCAGACCAAGTTACTACTGAACTTTGTAGGTCGACCAGAGCACGATCCGCACCAGAGTGGTACGGTAATCCTGTCCTGGAAGTTATGTTATTAGACCATGGCGAACCTACGAGCTATGAAGAAGCTATGATGAGCCCAAATTCCGCTAAATGGCTTGAGGCCATGAAAGCTGAGATAGGATCCATGTATGAGAACAAAGTATGGACTTTGGTGGACTTGCCTGATGATCGGCAAGCCATAGAGAATAAATGTATCTTCAAGAAGAAGACTGACGCTGATGGTAATGTTACTATCTACAAAGCTTGACTTGTCGCGAAAGGTTTTTGACAAGTTCAAGGAGTTGACTAGGATGAGACTTTCTCACCCGTAGCGATGCTTAAGTCTGTCCGAATCATGTTAGCAACTGCCGCATTTTATAATTATGAAATTTAGCAAATGGACGTTAAAACTGCATTCCTTAATGGATTTCTTAAAGAAGAGTTGTATATGATGCAACCAGAAGGTTTTGTCGATCCTAAAGGTGCTAACCAAGTGTGCAAGCTCCAGCGATCCATCTATGGACTGGTGCAAGCATCTCGGAGTTGGAATATACACTTTGATGAGGTGATCACAACATATGGTTTTATACAGACTTACGGTGAAGCCTGTATTTACAAGAAAGTGAGTGGGAGCTCTGTAGCATTTCGATATTATATGTGGATGACCTATTATTGATTGGAAATGATATAGAATTTCTGGATATCATAAAAGGATACATGAATAAGAATTTTTTAGTGAAAGACCTCGGTGAAGCTACTTACATATTGGGCATCAAGACCTATAGGGATAGATCGAGACGCTTAATAGGACTTTCACAAAGCACATACCTTGGCAAAGCTTTGAAGAACTTCAAAATGGATCAGTCTAAGAAATATTTCTTGCCTATGTTGCAAGGTGTAAAGTTGAGTAAGACTCAAAGCCCGACCTTGGCAGAAGATAGAGAGAGAATGAAAGTCATTCCCTATGCCTCAGCCATAGGTTCTATAAAGTATGCCATGCTATGTACCAGACCTATAGTGTACCTTGCCATGAGTTTGGCAAGGGGGCACAATAGTGATGCGGGAGTAGATCACTGGACAACGGTCAAAAAATATCCTTAGTTACCCAAGAGGACTAAGGAAATATTTCTCTGTTATGGAGGTGATAAAGAGTTCGTCGTAATGGGTTATGTCGATGCAAGATTTGACACCGATTCAGATGACTCTGAGTCTCAATCTGGATACCTATTGAAAGTGGGAGCAATTAGCTAGATTAGCACCACACAGAGCATTGTAGACATAGAAATTTTCAAAATACATACGGATCTGAATGTGGCAGACCCGTTGACTAAACTTCTCTCACAAGCAAAACATGATCACACCTTAGTACTCTTTGGGTATTAATCACATCGCAATGTGAACTAGATTATTTACTCTAGTAAACTCTTTGGGCCGGATGTTAGTCACATGGCGATGTGAACTATGGGTGTTAATCACATGCCGATGTGAACTAGATTATTGACCCTAGTGCAAGTGGGAGACTGATGGAAATATGCCCTAGAGGCAATAATAAAATGGTTATTATTATATTTCCTTAATCATGATAAAGGTTTATTATTCATGCTAGAATTGCATTGACTAGAAACTTAAATACATGTGTGGATACATAAACAAATACCGTGTCCCTAGTGAGCCTCTATTAGACTGGCTCGTTGATCAAAAGATGGTTAAGGTTTCCTAACCATAGACATAAGTTGTCATTTGATAATGGGATCACATCATTAGGAGAATTATGTGATGGACAATACCCATCCATTAGCTTAGCATTTGATCGTTCAGTTTATTGCTATTGCTTTCTTAATGTCAAATACATGTTCCTTTGACTATGAGATCATGCAACTTCCGGATACCAGAGGAATACTTTGTGTGCTATCAAATGTCACAACGTAACTGGGTGATCATAAAGATGCTCTACATGTATCTCTGAAGGTGTCTATTGAGTTGGCATTGATCGATATTAGATTTGTCACTCCGTGTATTGGAGAGGTATCTCTGGGCCATCTCGGTAATACACATCATAATAAGCTTGCAAGCAAAGTGACTAAGGAGTTAGTTACGAGATGATGTATTGCGGAATGAGTAAAGAGACTTGCCGGTAACGATATTGAACTAGGTATGGAGATACCGACGATCGAATCTCGGGCAAGTAACATACGGATAGACAAAGGGAATTACGTATGTTGTCATAAGGTTCAACCGATAAAGTTCTTCGTAGAATATGTAGGAACCAATATGGGCATCCAGCTTCCGCTATTCGTTATTGACCGGAGAGGTGTCTCAATCATGTCAACATAGTTCTCGAACCCGTAGGGTCCACAAGCTTAACGTTCGTTGACGATATAGTGTTATATGAGTTATGTGATTTGGTGACCGAATGTTTTTTGGAGTCTCGGATGAGATCACGGACATGATGAGGAGCTCCGGAATGGTCTGGAGGTAAAGAATGATATATAGGACGATGATATTTGGACACCGGAAGAGTTTCGGAGTGTACTGGGTAGTCATCGGATCACCGGAAGGGTTTCCGGGAAGCCGCGGGAGGTATATGTGCCTAATAGGCCAAGGGGAGGCACACAACAGCCCACAAGGGGGCTGGCGTCCCCTCTCCCTTGGCCGCCGGCCCTATGGATGGAAAGGGGGGAGGGCTAGCCCCTGTTTCCTTCCCTCCACCCAGGAGGAAGGAAAGGGGGCGCCACTGATACGTCTCCATCGTATCTACTTTTCCAAACTCTGTTGCCCTTGTTTTCGACTCTAATTTGCATGATTTGAATGGAACTAACCCGGACTGACGCTGTTTTCAGCAGAATTGCAAATGGTGTTATTTTTGTGCAGAAGTAGAAGTTCTCGGAATGACCTGGAAACCCACAGAGAACATTTTTGGAATAAATGAAAAATATTGGCGAAAGAATCAACCGAGGGGGACCCACCTGTTGTCCACAAGGGTGGAGGGCACGCCCACCCCCCTAGGGCGCGCCCCCTGCCTTGTGGGTCCCCTGGACCTCCACCAACCTCAACTCCAACTCCATATATTCACGTTCGGGGCTCTGGAGAGGGGAAATCGTCGCCGTCGTCATCATCAACCAATCTCCATCACCAATTTCATGATGCTCATCACCGTGCGTGAGTAATTCCATCGTAGGCTTGCTGGACGGTGATGGGTTGGTTGATATTTATCATGTAATCGAGTTAGTTTTGTTAGGATTTGACCCCTAGTATCCACTATGTTCTGAGATTGATGTTGCTATGACTTTGTTATGCTTAATGCTTGTCACTAGGGCCCGAGTGCCATGAATTCAGATCTAAACCCTTTATGTTTCCATGAATATATTTGTGTTCTTGATCCGATCTTGCAAGTTGTAGACACCTATTACGAGTTATGATCCGCATACCCCAAGGTGACAATAATTGGTATTCTTTCCGGTGATTACCGTAGTTTGAGGAGTTCATGTATTCACTAAGTGCTAATGCTTTGGTCTGGTTATCTATTGAAAGGAGGCCTTAATATCCCTTAGTTTCCATTAGGACCCCGCTGCCATGGGAGGGTAGGACAAAAGATGTCATGCAAGTTCTTTTCCATAAGCATGTATGACTATATTCGGAATACATGCCTACATTATATTGATAAATGTGAGCTAGTTCTGTGCCACCCTAGGTTATAACTGTTGCATGATGAATACCATCCGACATAATTATCCATCATTGATCCATTGCCTACGAGCTTTTCACATATTGATCTTTGCTAAGTTACTTTTCCGTTGCCATTGTTACAATTGCTACAAAACTGCTACTGTTACTTTTGTCACTGTTACCGTTACTTCCATATTACTTTGCTACTAAATACTTTGCTACAGATATTAAGTCTTTCAGGTGTGGTTGAATTGACAACTCAGCTGCTAATACTTGAGAATATTCTTTGGCTCCCCTTGTGTCGAATCGATAAATTTGGGTTGAATACTCTTGATGACCCACAAGTATAGGGGATCTTTCGTAGTCCTTTCGATAAGTAAGAGTGTCGAACCCAACGAGGAGCAGAAGGAAATGATAAGCGGTTTTTAGCAAGGTATTCTCTGCAAGCACTGAAATTATAGGTAACAGATAGTTTTGTGATAAGATAATTTGTAATGAGCAACAAGTAACAAAAGTAAATAAAGTGTAGCAAGGTGGCCCAATCCTTTTTGTAGCAAAGGACAAGCCTGGATAAACTCTTCTATAGAGAAAAGCGCTCCCGAGGACACATGGGAATTATCGTCAAGCTAGTTTTCATCATGTTCATATGATTCGCGTTCGATACTTTGATAATTTGATATGTGGGTGGACCGGTGCTTGGGTGCTGTCCTTACTTGGACAAGCATCCCACTTATGATTATCCCCTATTGCAAGCATCCGCAACTACAAAAGAAGTATTAAGGTAAACCTAACCATAGCATGAAACATGTGGATCCAAATCAGCCCCTTACGAAGCAACACATAAACTAGGGTTTAAGCTTCTGTCACTCTAGCAACCCATCATCTACTTATTACTTCCCAATGCCTTTCTTTAGGCCCAAATAATGGTGAAGTGTCATGTAGTCGACGTTCACATAACACCACTAGAGGATAGACAACATACATCTCATCAAAATATCGAACAAATACCAAATTCACATGACTACTAATAGCAAGACTTCTCCCATGTCCCCAGGAACAAACGTAACTACTCACAAAGCATATTCATGTTCATAATCAGAGGAGTATTAATATGCATATATGATCTAAACATATGATCTTCCACCAAATAAACCAACTAGCATCAACTACACGGAGTAATCAACACTAGTAGCAACCTACTAGTACCAATCCCAGACTATGTGACAAGAATTGGATACAAGAGATGAACTAGGGTTTGAAAGGAGATGGTGTTGGTGAAGATGTTGATGGAGATTGCCCTCTCCCGATGAGAGGAGCGTTGGTGATGATGATGGCGATGATTTCCCCCATCGAGAGGGGAGTGTCCCCGACAGAACAGCTCTGCCGGAGCCCTAGATTGGTTCTGCCTCGTGGCGGCGGAGTCTCGTCCCGAAAGCTTGCTTATGATTTTTCTTCGGACGAAAGACTTCATATAGCAGAAGATGGGCACCGGAGGGCCAACAGGGGGCCCACGAGGCAGGGGGGCACGCCCAGGGGGGTAGGGCGCACCCCCACCCTCGTGGACAGGTGGAGGCCCCCCTGACGTAGATTCTTCTTCCAGTATTTTTTATTATTTCCAAAAATAACTTTCGTGGAGTTTCAGGACTTTTGGAGTTGTGCAGAATAGGTCTCTAATATTTGCTTCTTTTCCAGCCCAGAATTCCAGCTGCCGGCATTCTCCCTCCTTATGTAAACCTTGTAAAATAGGAGAGAATAGGCATAAGTATTGTGACATAATGTGTAATAACAGCCCATAATGCAATAAATATCGATATAAAAGCATGTGCAAAATGGACGTATCAACTCCCCCAAGCTTAGACCTCGCTTGTCCTCAAGCGGAAGCCGATAACGATAAATATGTCCACATGTTTAGAGGTAGAGGTGTCGAGAAAACAGAATACGGACATGAGGGCATCATGATTATTCTCGTAACAGCAACATATATGGATAATGTCATATGATTTCTTATGCTCAAGTAATAATCTATTCACAATGCAAAGTATAAATCAGAAACTTTATTGAGAACCAACAAACTATAATCTCAGTCATTGAAGCAATTGCAATTTATCATAACATCAGAAAGAGTCTATGTCAGAGCTCTCTAGCAAGTCCACATACTCAACTATCATTTAGTCTTTCATAATTGCTAACACTCACGCAATACTTGTGGTTACGGAGTTTTAATCGGACACAGAGAAAGATAGGGGCTTATAGTTTCGCCTCCCAACCTTTTACCTCAAGGGTAATGTCAACAATAATAATTCATGCTAACCCACATCCAATTATATATATATATATATATATATCAGGATCTTTCCAACATCCTGTGCTTGCCAAAGGATAAAATGTAAAAAGGAAAGGTGAAGATCACCATGACTCTTGCATAAGGTAGAAGATAATAGTAAAAGATAGGCCCTTCGCAGAGGGAAGCAGAGGTTGCGATGCGCTTTCAGAGTTGGATGCACAAAATCTTAATGCGAAAGAACGTCACTTTATATTGCCACTTGTGATATGAACCTTTATTATGCAGTCTGTCGCTTTTATTTCTTCCACATCACAAGATCGTATAAAGCTTATTTCCTCCACACCAATCAATCATACATATTTAGAGAGCAATTTTTATTGCTTGCACCGATGACAACTTACTTGAAGGATCTTACTCAATCCATAGGTAGATATGGTGGACTCTCATGGCAAAACTGGTCTAAGGGTGTTTAGAAGCACAAGTAGTATCTCTACTTGGTGCAAAGAATTTGGCTAGCATGAGGGGGAAAGGCAAGCTCAACATGTTGGATGATCCATGACAATATACTTTATCTCAGATATAAGAAAACATAACCCATTACGTTGTCTTCCTTGTCCAACATCAACTCTTTAGCATGTCATATTTTAATGAGTGCTCCCAATCATAAAAGATGTCCAAGATAGTATATTTATATGTGAAACCTCTCTTTCTTTATTACTTCATATTAATTGCAACGATGACCAAAGCTATGTTTGTCAACTCTCAACAATTTTTAATCATCATACTCTTTCTATGTGAAGTCATTACTCTCCATAAATCAATATGATTTCTTTTATTTCTTTTTATTCTTTTCTCTTTTCTTTTATTCACTCAAGATCATAGCAAGATAATCAAGCCATTGACTCAACACTAATCTGTATTATATAGCTCACGGACTCGATTACATAGAGAGATCATAAAGCAAAACTCAAAACTAGATCATACCAAAACTTTATTCTACTAGATCAAGATACTACTAATAGGATTGAACTAAGAAAAACAGTAAAGATAGGAGATGTGATGGTGATACGATACCGGGGCACCTCCCCCAAGCTTGGCATTTGCCAAGGGGAGTGCCCATACCCATGTGATTATGTCTCCTTCTTTGTTGGTGAAGAAGGTGGAGGTGATGATGGATAGTCGCACATCGAGCGTAAGAGGTCCTCCAACTTGCGGATAATGCCCTTGAGTGCAACGATATGCTCCTTCAACAAAATATTTTCACGTGTCAGATACTTGTTTTGTATACGAGCTAACTCAATCATCTTGAAAGCTTTGATCTCAGTTGGGGTAAGAAGATTGTGATCAAGTTGAAGGTTGTCTTCAGGAGCTTGATCTTGGTCCTCCGTGACCTTCTTGATCCCTTCATCCTTGTTAATCTCCATGGGTTCTTCCCTCTTCAGCTCTATCTTCATTAGACAAGCATCGTTGTCACCTTTGTTGGAGGAGGGGATGACATGATGCCTGGCCGTGACAACCCTGACAGAAAACAACTCGAAACAAGAACAGAGGATATTTGCGTGATACGGGAGTCAAAACCTTCGGGAGATTATATAATGAATTTTTACCGACCAAAATACGTAACGTGCAAGAAAATGGAGTCCGGAGAGCACACGAGGTGCCCACGAGGCTGGGGGGCGCGCCCTCCACCCTCGTGGAGGCCTCGTGTCCTTCCCGGACTGCCTCTTATTTTTCTATTTTTCTAAATATTCCAAAACGGAGAAAAATTGCCTTTAGAACTGTTTTGGAGTCGGTTTACTTACCGTACCACATACCTATTCCCTTTCGGAGTCTGAAACGTTCCGGAAAGTGTCCCTTATGTATTCCTCCGGGGTTACGGTTTCAATAACATTGCTTTCAACATTTATGGGATTACCTGAGATATAATGTTTAATTCTTTGACCGTTCACCACCTTCGGATTCGTGCCTTCGAAGTTGTTGATTTTATGGCACCGGAACGATAGACCTCCTCAATAACGTAAGGGCCTTCCCACTTAGAAAGAAGTTTTCCTACAAAAAATCTTAAACGAGAGTTGTATAGCAATACATAATCACCTACATTAAACTCACACTTTTGTATCCTTTAGTCATGCCATCTTTTAACTTTTTCTTTAAACAACTTGGCATTTTCATAGGCTTGGGTTCTCCATTCATCAAGTGAGATAATGTCAAATAACCTCTTCTCACCGGCAAGTTTGAAATCATAGTTGAGCTCTTTAATGGCCCAATAAGCCTTATGTTCTAGTTCGAGAGGTAAATGACATTCTTTTCCATAAACCATTTTATACGGAGACATACCCATAGGATTTTTATATGCAGTTCTGTAAGCCCATAATGCATCATCAAGTTTCTTGGACCAATTCTTTCTAGATCTATTAACAGTCTTTTGCAAAATTAATTTGAGTTCTCTATTACTCAATTCTACTTGACCACTAGACTGTGGGTGATAAGGAGATGCAATTCTATGATTAACATCATACTTAGCAAGCATTTTACGGAAAGCACCATGAATAAAATGTGAAGCACCATCAGTCATTAAATATCTAGGGACTCCAAACCTCGGAAAAATAACTTCTTTAAGCATCTTAATAGAAGTGTTATGATCAGCACTACTAGTTGGAATAGCTTCTACCCACTTAGTAACGTAATCAACAGCAACTAAAATATGTGTGTATCCATTAGAGGCAGGAAACGGTCCCATATAATCAAAGCCCCAAACATCAAATGGTTCAATTACAAGTGAATAGTTCATAGGCATTTCTTGACGTCTACTAATATTACCAATTCTTTGACATTCATCACAAGACAAGACAAACTTACGTGCATCCTTGAAGAGAGTAGGCCAATAAAAACCGGATTGCAATACCTTATGTACAGTTCTATCTCCAGCGTGGTGTCCTCCATAAGCCTCGGAATGACACTTGCGTAGGATCTGTTCCTGTTCATGCTCAGGTACACAACGTCTAATAACACCATCTACTCCTTCTTTATAAAGATGTGGGTCATCCCAAAAGTAATGTCTTAAATCATAGAAAAACTTTTTCTTTTGCTGGTATGTGAAACTAGGTGGTATAAATTTAGCGACAATATAATTAGCATAATCAGCATACCATGGAGCAGTACGAGAAGCATTTATGACATTTAATTGTTCATCAGAAAAGCTATCATCAATAGGTAGTGGTCATCAAGAACATTCTCTAACCTAGACAAGTTGTTTGCAACAGGGTTCTTAGCTCCCTTTCTATCAATAATATGCAAATCAAATTCTTGTAGCTAGAGAACCCATCTAATAAGTCTACGTTTAGCATCTTTCTTTTCCATAAGATATTTAATAGCAGCATGATCAGTGTGAATAGTTACTTTAGAATCAACAATATAAGGTCTGAACTTATCACAAGCAAATACAACTGCTAAGAATTCTTTTTCAGTAGTAGCATAATTTCTCTGAGCATTGTCTAGAGTTTTACTAGCATATTGAGTAACATTTAATTTCTTATCAACTCTTTGCCCTAGAACAACACCTACAGCATAATCACTAGCATCACACATAATTTCAAAGGGTAAATTCCAATCAGGTGGCTGAACAATAGGTGCAGAGATCAATGCTTTCTTAAGTATTTCACATGCTTCTACACAATCATCATCAAAGACAAATGGTATATCTTTTTGTAATAAATTAGTCAGAGGCCGAGAGATTTTTGAGAAGTCCTTAATGAACCTCCTATAAAACCCGGCATGACCAAGAAAACTTCTTATACCTTTGATGTCCTTGGGACATGGCATCTTTTCAATAGCATCAACCTTGGCTTTATCAACTTCAATACCTCTTTCAGAAACATTATGCCCCAAGACAATACCTTCATTAACCATAAAGTGGCACTTTTCCCAATTCAAGACAAGATTAGTTTCTTCACATCTCTGCAAAACTCGATCAAGGTTGCTTAAGCAATCATCAAAAGAGGATCCATAAATGGAGAAATCGTCCATGAAAACCTCACAAATCTTTTCACAAAAGTCAGAGAATATAGCCATCATGCATCTTTGAAAGGTAGCAGGTGCATTGTGACGCCCTGATAATTAGGCTACAGTAATCCCACGTTAATGATGCCACGTCACCACGGTTACTGTTGTTAATCTCGCGTTAGTTCAAAACCGGTTCAAATTCAAATTTGAATTTAAGTCAAACAATAAAAGTTTCCAAACATTAAAACTAAAATGCTCTAAATGTGTCCAATAGTTCATGGGTAATAATGGTGGAGAAACCACATTTTTAAAACATGTTTAAATGCTCAAAAGTAATTAACACAGTGGCTAAAACAATTAAATAAATGACTTTTGTATTTTATAAAATCCTAAACTAATTTATTTGGAAGTCAAGCTTTTTATGGCAGAGGCTTAATTTACAACACTAATTTAGGCTCTAATTATTTATCTTAATAGAGTTAAAATAAATTGGAAGTTAAGAGAAAACAGAAAAGAAAATAAAAAAGGTAAAAGATAAAACAAAAGAGAAATAAAAAAGGAAAAAACCCCTGGCCAACTGGGCCACAACCCAGCCGGCCGGCCCACCGGCCCAACTGCGCCCCTGGCCTATATGGCCTGCCGACGCTCGAACCCTAGCCTCTCCCCTCCCCGATCCCCTCTCACTCCCCCTCGCCCCTGGATCTGGACGGCGCCCATCCCGTCGCCTCGCACGATCCCCCCACTCCTCCCGCACGAACCCCCCCCCACTCCTCCCGATCGAGACACCCACTCCCTCTCGTTCTCCAGCGTCACCGAGCACCCCGCGCCTGATCCCTTGCCGCGCTGGAGCCCCACCTCGTCGGCGCGCCCGCGCCCATGGAACCATCGCCTACTGCCGTCCTCGTGCCACCACCTCGCGAAGATCCTGCCCATGGTCGCCGCCGCCTGGTTCTCCGCGTCCGTGCCGCGCCAAGCCGCCTCCTCGCCGGAGAGGGACGGATCCTGGAGGCCCCATCACGGATCCGGCCTCCCTCGCCTTCCTCCCCCTCATCAACCGAGCCCCCCTCCTCCGACGCCGTCGGACATCACCGTGAACCGTGCCGTCAAGCCGCTCGGCCCCGACCTCCTCCGGCTCCACCGAGCACCATGCCGCTTCCGCTGTGAGCCTCAGGCCCTACACGGCCTTTTCCCCCTCCTCCCCGTGCTCTCTAGCGCTGGTACCCGCTAGCTCCGCCGTAGTTGCTGCCTTTTGCTCCTCGTGCTGCTGTTGCGCCGCTGCCGCCAGCGCCCGTGCACCGTGCGGGCCCGCAGCCTACTGTTGATGCTGCTTGATGCCGCTGCTGCCCGCCTCCACTCGCCGGCAACTGTGGCGCGCCCCGCCGCTGCCCTGGTTGCCTCTCCCTGCAGCGCCTTGTCGGGCGACTAGCGCCCGTCGCCCGGGCTCGCCCCATCGGGCGCCCGCAACCGCGCCCGCGCCCGGTTTGGCCTATGTGCCCATGACAGCCGGGCCCCGCCCCAGTACCAAAACATTAAAAAAATAGGAATAAAAAAATAAAAATAAAAATAAATTAATTAGTTAATTAAAGAATTAATTACCTTAATTAATTATGTTTAGATTAACCTAATCACTAGTTAAACAAATTAACTCTGTTTAGTTAGTCTGTTAGTGAACAGTCAATGGCATGTGGGACCTAGTGCTCTGTTGACTAGTCAAAGTCCATAGTTGACCGCTAATGTCATGCTGACATCATGATGACGTCATAAATGCTTTTCGATTAAATTACTTTTGCTAATTCTAAAAATAATTTAAAACTTTGAAAATACATATAAAATAAACCGTAGCTCAGATGAAAATGTTTTCTACATGAAAGTTGCTCAGTACGACGAGACGAATCCAAATACACAACCCGTTCGTCCGCCACACATCCCTAGCATAGAAAACACGCAACTTTCCTCTCCGATTCATCTGTCCGAAAACGCGAAACACCGGGGATTCTTTCCCGGATGTTTTCCCCACTTCACCAGTATCACCTATTACTGTGTTAGGTCACCTCTAGACCGCGTATTGCCATGATACGCTTTGTGATGCTTTGATTGCTCTGTTATTTATTATGTTCCCCCTCCGTTACTTCTTTCCGGTAGACCCCGAGACTGCCGGCGACCCCCAGTTCGACTACGGTGTTGACGATCCCTCCTTCTTGCCAGAGCAACCAGGCAAGCCCCCCCCTTGATCACCAGATATCGCCTATTCTTCTCTATACTGCTTGCATTAGAGTAGTGTAGCATGTTACTGATTTCGGTTAATCCTATTCTGTTGCATAGCCTGTCATTGTTGCTACTGTTGTTACCCTTACCTGCTATCCTACTGCTTAGTATAGGATGCTAGTGTTCCATCAGTGGCCCTACACTCTTGTCCGTCTGCCATGCTATACTACTTGGTCGTGATCACTTCGGGAGGTGATCACGGGTATATACTATATACTTTATATACATGACACATGTGGTGACTAAAGTCGAGTCAGCTCGTTGAGTACCCGCAAGTGGTTCTGATGAGGGTGCTGAAAGGACAGGTGGCTCCATCCCGGTAGAGGTGGGCCTGGGTTCCTGACGGCCCCCGACTGTTACTTTGTGGCGGAGCGACAGGGCAGGTTGAGACCACCTAGGAGAGAGGTGGGCCTGGCCCTGGTCGGCGTTCGCGGATACTTAACACGCTTAACGAGATCTTGGTATTTGATCTGAGTCTGGCCATTTGGTCTATACGCTCTAACCAATTACGCGGGAACAGTTATGGGCACTCGACGTCGTGGTATCAGCCGAAGCCTTCGTGACGTCAGCGACTGAGCGGCGCGCGCCGGATTGGACTGGAACGCCTGCTAGGCTAGGTCTGCTTCCGGCCGCATTCGCAACATGCAGGTGTGCAATGGGCGATGGGCCCAGACCCCTGCGCCATAGGATTTAGACCGGCGTGCTGACCTCTCTGTTGTGCCTAGGTGGGGCTGCGACGTGTTGATCTTCTGAGGCCGGGCATGACCCAGGAAAGTGTGTCCGGCCAAATGGGATCGAGCGTGTTGGGTTATGTGGTGCACCCCTGCAGGGAAGTTTATCTATTCGAATAGCCGTGTCCCTCGGTAAAAGGACGACCCGGAGTTGTACCTTGACCTTATTACAACTAGAACTGGATACTTAATAAAACACACCCTTCCAAGTGCCAGATATAACCCGGTGATCGCTCTCTAACAGGGCGACAAGGAGGGGATCACCGGGTAGGATTATGCTATGCGATGCTACTTGGTGAACTTACCATCTACTCTCTTCTACATGCTGCAAGATGGAGGTGGCCTGAAGCGTAGTCTTCGGCAGGATTAGCTATCCCCCTCTTATTCTGGCATTCTGCAGTTCAGTCCACCGATATGGCCCTTTACTCATATACCCATGCATATGTGGTGTAGCTCCTTGCTTGCGAGTACTTTGGATGAGTACTCACGGTTGCTTTCTCCCTCTTTCCCCCCTTTCCCTTCTACCTGGTAGTCGCAACCAGATGCCGGAGCCCAGGAGCTAGACGCCACCGTCGACGACGACTCCTACTACACCGGAGGTGCCTACTACTACGTGCAGCCCACTGACGACGACCAGGAGTAGTTTAGGAGGATCCCAGGCAGGAGGCCTGCGCCTCTTTCGATCTGTATCCCAGTTTGTGCTAGCCTTCTTAAGGCAAACTTGTTTAACTTATGTCTGTACTCAGATATTGTTGCTTCCGCTGACTCGTCTATGATCGAGCACTTGTATTCGAGACCTCGAGGCCCCTGGCTTGTATTATGATGCTTGTATGACTTATTTTATTTTTAGAGTTGTGTTGTGATATCTTCCCGTGAGTCCCTGATCTTGATCGTACACGTTTGCGTGTATGATTAGTGTACGATTGAATCGGGGGCGTCACAAGTTGGTATCAGAGCCGACTGCCTGTAGGTAGCCCCCCTTCCAACTCCTTGGCCAAAGTCGAGTCTAGTCACTACAAAACTTTTACTAACATGGCTGCGTGCCTTACGGGCCCACGTCACCATTGTGTGGTATTAGGATCTTTTATTCCTCGACCTTTACTCTGGGACTCTGAACTCTCTTCTATTTGGGTTAAATGATTTTGCTAAAATCTAACTTTAGGTTCTCGAAAATACTTCCTCCCGGAGAGCCCCTTCCGGCCAGATGATCGCCTGCTGCACCAAAAGATTCTGAAGACACTCTCTGATGCTTTCCCGAGAGCCTTGTGCCCTTCGCCATTGCGATCCCTACCATCGATAAATCTTTATGGATAACTACATAGTTTTGTCGTTCATACCTTCATCCCGAGTTGCCCTTGTTATTACAAGGTGCCCTCAAATACTCTCCGATGTTCCAAGCATCCATTATGCTTACTACCCCACAGTTCCTTGCCGCATGAATACCCCTACGAATAATTCTTCACCCTTATAGAGGAACTGTTCATTACTAGTTGATCATATGATCCACAAGGTACATTGATATACTATCCGGTCTTCCGGTAATTCCCTGCCAGCTGTTGCTGTGCAAATACTTGTCTACTTGCATTATGGTTGCGTTCCATATGTCTAGCAATATTCATTAGTATCCCTTGTCATCATCATTTTCAGCCTTTGATTTGATATGTGGTGAATGCTCGCAATCATTAGTCGAAATCCTAGAATTCATCCTTCCGGATCGGACGTCATTTTGAACATGAGCTGGTTGTCGACCAATCAAATTGCCACCGTTTGTGCCTCTAAGTCTATTCAACTTACTTGTCTTTTGATCAGAGCATCTGCTTTTGATCCCCCAATTTGGAAATCATAATTCCTTGCATTTAAGGTCTCGAATTATCCAGATTTTTCTATAATCCGATGCCTTGGCATTATTTCTTCTTCTGGCTGAACATATATACTCAAATCAGTTTCTTTGCGGTCCGCCAGATCCTTTGGTGGATTATTATCCGACCGTTCCAGCATATTCTCAAAACCTTGAGTTCTTCCCCTGATACACAATGCCTTTGGTAAATTGTATATTCTGTTTTCTCAACCATGCTCTGTTTTTGAGCTGGTGGTATTTACTATTGAAGCTTGTGGTATATGTTTCCACGATACCCTGACGGGTTGGACATATGCCTTTTTCTAATCTGTGTGAACCCGGAAACTACTATGGGTCATACTCTACTAGTGTTATGACAGATAAAATTTCAACACCACAACTTCGTTGAAGGCGAGAAGTGAATGAAAGGTTATGCATTAAAGAAGTGGGAGTCGACCTTGAACTTTGTGTTCTTGCCCATGGCCATGATGTAGATCCTATCATAGAAGCTTCTTGTAATAATAACTATTTCCTTGATATGAAATCATCTGGTATCTATGTATTGATCATTTGTAATCGTGGTCCCGACCACATTTTCTCCTTGATTCCATTTCTCAGACAAGTTAAAGCACTTGTCATTTGTTGATCGATACATCTCCGCAACCTCTATTTTTGATCTTCCTCGAGTATTAACCTCGGGTATCTCAAGAACTGTGTTGCTTCCTGCAAAGTCTTCATCTAGTATTGCTTCTCACCGATCTCGGATCCCCCCAGGTTCTGAGTTATTAGTCACTCGAGAACACCGATAAGTGAATTAATTCCGCACTCCGATTCAATAACTCTAATTAATTCTTGTTGCTACGAGTTTAATAATCCTTCAAGTCATTCCTAGCCTTATCAGCTATATCATTATCGTGCAAACTTTTAACTGTGCTACCTGGTCCTTCTTCCCAGAGCACAACTTTCGACGATGAGCTAAGCTTATGTCGATCTTCCTTGTCGCATCGTTTCACCTCGAACGGCAAGCTTGATTTCGAGTTCGTGTCATACTCTTGGTTCCAATAATCTTTCGCCTCATCATTCCTTTGACTTGATGTTGTCGCCGATCGATTACATCTTCATGAAATCTCACGACAAATGTGTCGTGAACATCATCAACCTTTTGAGCTCTTCCAAGATATCTATCGAATTCTTGATGAGAAATACCACCCTTTGCTCTCGATGATTTGTGTTATCATCGACCACTTTATTGCCTTTCGTTCAACACAAACTTGTTCGTGCTTTGTGATATACCATGAGATCCTTGCTATCCAGCAATTGTTCTTCTTTACCTTGGAGTATTACCATCTTTTATGTCAGGAATGTCATGAGAATCTCACCACCTCTCGAGAATTCTTGATATAAGTGATACTTCACCATCACCATTCTTTTCTTGGTCCCCGTGTTGTTCCTAATAGGAATACCGACAGATGGACTAGTAATTTTAAAAACTTCTAGCAACCTTATTGCTTTGAAGTTAATGGTCACCATTTCATTCTTAGACCATTGGTTATCGAATCACCATTCTAACATTGGTTGTGCTACCTAAGTCCGTATTTTGGGTGCACCGTCAACCAATGTTCAATCGTGTATGTTTCCTCGATCATACCTCATTATATACTTCGGTGTGTTCGATGCTATCACCTCGTTCATTTAATCATGGAAATTCATCCTTTGGAAATCTTGATGAATTGTCGCTGAGTCCATCAGCCACCTCCTCATCCTCTCCTTGGTTTACCGATGAAATCTTGTTTTGGAACTCGCTTCCATAGTTCATTTCCTGAGAATCTTACGATGTCTTCTGTCAATCTGTGTCGCACTTTTTTCTTCTCAGGTATCCTGACCCCAATCAGAACTGAATCTCGGTCAGATATGATGGTTGGAACATATTTCCAAGAGTTATAACATTGGTCTTTATATGACCCGGTAAGGTTATGTCATGCATAGCACACCTCGCCGGAGGCCCTATTGTTTTAGATTCCTTTTCAGCAAGGTTATCCATTCTTCCATGAGGAAATTGTAAGACTTATTCTACAAGTTATTCTTGATGGATCCTTTGTGTTTCCAAAGTTTGATCTTCACCTGATGACCATGTTAATGCTATCTCGAAGCATGCCTATGGTACTCCGATTTTCAACAAGAACATTTGAAGCCCAATGCAAAATGTTTCCTGCTTAATTATCCAAACACCGCTGTATGGGTAATGTCATGAAATTTCTCTCCCCTACCTAAAGAGTTTTCTACATTATATCCTAACATGGATATCATGCTCTGCTTGACCTTCGGAAGGATATACCCTTGAAATATGTGTTTAAACACATTTTCCTTTCCATTGTTCGGTTTAATCTGATAATCGTATTTTCCTTTCCATTGGTTGGTTTAACGCTTCTTGTGATCTATATAATTTCAGACGTAACATTCTCCTGCTTATGTAAACACCTCGGTGTACAATCCTGTCAGCAAGACCCTGTTACCATTGTTGATGACATTCCGGTACCACCGATGGACGAGAACTTTGCCTATTGGTCCGCCTCATTCAACGAGCAGGAAAATGGTTCTCTTCGTCCCTCGCCCTTGGTACCGACGCTGTTGCCGACATAATCGACAGGCTACCCTCTGACATGCCTTGCTTGCATGATTATGCAAGACGTCTCCGCCCTTCCTACTTTTAACCCACATGGTGGGCCCATAACCCACAGTTCCACAAGATCGAAACCTGACTCTCTTGTAGATCCTATTGCCAAAGATATTCCTTGAGCTTGGCTTCGTATGCAACTCCCGAGCCACATTCCTAGTGATCTATTCTAGTATCAGACGCAATACTTATTCGCGTTGCCCTGAAACCCTTTCACCTTCTGACTAGGCATAGAACGATTGCCTGGCTGCTTGAAACTTCTTATTGTACCTTCGAACTTTACTCTCGATGTGTTTTATTTGTTCAAACTCGAGAGGTACTCAGATGCTCATTCATGGGTTAATCCCAGATTATTACCCTTATAGCATTCCGTCGTTGCCGATCTGCCCCGTTACCTATTCGTAAGTACGATGGAACCCTCGAAGAAAGGATGACGACTTCATAATGATGACCTAAAGCACTAGAATGAAGACATCAATGTAATGGATCGATCTCTTCGAGAAGAGCAACCAAGACCGAGAAGAATCGTTAGAATTTCATAACCAGACTTTCCCCCCTTACTCTACCTCTTAAATCTCGGGACGAGATTTCTTGTAGTGGAGGAGAATTGTGACGCCCGGATAATTAGGCTACAGTAATCCCACGTTAATGATGCCACGTCACCATGGTTACTGTTGTTAATCTCACGTTAGTTCAAAACCGGTTCAAATTCAAATTTGAATTTAAGTCAAACAATAAAAGTTTCCAAACATTAAAACTAAAATGCTCTAAACGTGTCCAATAGTTCATGGGTAATAATGGTGGAGAAACCACATTTTTAAAACATGTTTAAATGCTCAAAAGTAATTAACACAGTGGCTAGAACAATTAAAGAAATGACTTTTGTATTTTATAAAATCCTAAACTAATTTATTTGGAAGTCAAGCTTTTTATGGCAGAGGCTTAATTTACAACACTAATTTAGGCTCTAATTATTTATCTTAATAGAGTTAAAATAAATTGGAAGTTAAGAGAAAACATAAAAGAAAATAAATAAAAAGGTAAACGATAAAACAAAAGAGAAATAAAAAAAGGAAAAAACCCCTGGCCAACTGGGCCACAACCCAGCCGGCCGGCCCACCGACCCAACTGCGCCCCTGGCCTATATGGCCTGCCGACGCTCGAACCCTAGCCTCTCCCCTCCCCGATCCCCTCTCACTCCCCCTCGCCCCTGGATCTGGACGTCGCCCATCCCGTCGCCTCGCACGATCCCCCACTCCTCCCGCACGAACCCCCCACTCCTCCCGATCGAGACACCCACTCCCTCTCGTTCTCCAGCGTCACCGAGCACCCCGCGCCTGATCCCTTGCCGCGCTGGAGCCCAACCTCGTCGGCGCGCCCGCGCCCATGGAACCACCGCCTACGGCCGTCCTCGCGCCACCACCTCGCGAAGATCCTGCCATGGTTGCCGCCGCCTGGTTCTCCGCGTCCGTGCCGCGCCAAGCAGCCTCCTCGCTGGAGAGGGACGGATCCCGGAGGCCCCATCACGGATCCGGCCTCCCTCGCCTTCCTCCCCCTCATCAACCGAAGCCCCCCTCCTCCGACACCGTCGGACGTCACCGCGAACCGTGCCGTCGAGCCGCTCGGCCCCGACCTCCTCCGGCTCCACCGAGCACCCTGCCGATTCCGCTGTGAGCCTCAGGCCCTACAGGCCTTTTCCCCCTCCTCCCCATGCTCTCTAGCGCTGGTTGCCGCTAGCTCCGCCGTACTTGCTGCCTTTTGCTCTTCGTGCTGCTGTTGCGCCGCGCGGGCCCGCAGCCTGCTGTTGATGCTGCTTGATGACGCTGTTGCCCGCCTCCACTCGCCGGCAACTGTGGCGCGCCCCGCCGCTGCCCTGGCTGCCTCTCCCTGCAGCGCCTTGTCGGGCGACTAGCGCCCGTCGCCCGGGTCTCCCCATCGGGCGCCCGCAACCGCGCCCGCGCCCGGTTTGGCCTATGTGCCCATGACAGTCGGGCCCCGCCTCAGTACCAAAACATTAAAAAAAGGAATAAAAAATATAAATAAAAATAAAAATAAAAATAAATTAGTTAATTAAAGAATTAATTACCTTAATTAATTATGTTTAGATTAATCTAATCACTAGTTAAACAAATTAACTCTGTTTAGTTAGTCTGTTAGTGAACAGTCAATGGCATGTGGGACCTAGTGCTTTGTTGACTAGTCAAAGTCCACAGTTGACCGCTGATGCCATGCTGACATCATGATGATGTCATAAATGCTTTTCAATTAAATTAATTCTGCTAATTCTAAAAATAATTTAAAACTTTGAAAATACATATAAAATAAATCGTAGCTTAGATGAAAATGTTTTCTACATGAAAGTTGCTTAGAACTACGAGACGAATCCAAATACACAGCCCGTTCGTCCGCCACACATACCTAGCATAGAAAACATGCAACTTTCGTCTCTGATTCATTTGTCCGAAAACGGGAAACACCGGGGATTCTTTCCCGGATGTTTTCCCCACTTCACCAGTATCACCTATTACTGCGTTAGGTCACCTCTAGACCGCGTATTGCCATGTTACGCTTTGTGATGCTTTGATTGCTCTGTTATTTATTGTGTTCCCCCTCCGTTACTTCTTTCCGGTAGACCCCGAGACTGCCGGCGACCCCCAGTTCGACTACGGTGTTGACGATCCCTCCTTCTTGCCAGAGCAACCAGGCAAGCCCCCCTGATCACCAGATATCGCCTATTCTTCTGTATACTGCTTGCATTAGAGTAGTGTAGCATGTTACTGATTTCGGTTAATCCTATTCTGTTGCATAGCCTGTCATTGTTGCTACTGTTGTTACCCTTACCTGCTATCCTACTGCTTAGTATAGGATGCTAGTGTTCCATCAGTGGCCCTACACTCTTGTCCGTCTGCCATGCTATACTACTTGGTCGTGATCACTTCGGGAGGTGATCACGGGTATATACTATATACTTTATATACATGACACATGTGGTGACTAAAGTCGGGTCAGCTCGTTGAGTACCCGCAAGTGGTTCTGATGAGGGGGCTAAAAGGACAGGTGGCTCCATCCCGGTAGAGGTGGGCCTGGGTTCCTGACGGCCCCCGACTGTTACTTTGTGGCGGAGCGACAGGGCAGGTTGACACCACCTAGGAGAGAGGTGGGCCTGGCCCTGGTCGGCGTTCGCGGATACTTAACACGCTTAACGAGATCTTGGTATTTGATCTGAGTCTGGCCATTTGGTCTATACGCACTAACCAACTACGCGGGAACAATTATGGGCACTCGACGTCGTGGTATCAGCCGAAGCCTTCGTGACGTCAGCGACTGAGCGGCGCGCGCCGGATTGGACTGGAACGCCTGCTAGGCTAGGTCTGCTTCCGGCCGCGTTCGCAACGTGTAGGTGTGCAATGGGCGACGGGCCCAAACCCCTACACAATAGGATTTAGACCGGCGTGCTGACCTCTCTGTTGTGCCTAGGTGGGGCTGCGACGTGTTGATCTTCCGAGGCCGGGCATGACCCAGGAAAGTGTGTCCGGCCAAATGGGATCGAGCATGTTGGGTTATGTGGTGCACCCCTGCAGGGAAGTTTATCTATTCGAATAGCCGCGTCCCTCGGTAAAAGGACGACCCGGATTTGTACCTTGACCCGATGACAACTAGAACTAGATACTTAATAAAACACACCCTTCCAAGTCCAGATATAACCCGGTGGTCGCTCTCTAACAGGGCGACGAGGAGGGGATCGCCGGGTAGGATTATGCTATGCGATGCTACTTGGTGAACTTACCATCTACTCTCTTCTACATGCTGCAAGATGGAGGTGGCCTGAAGCGTAGTCTTCGGCAGGATTAGCTATCCCCCTCTTATTCTGGCATTCTGCAGTTCAGTCCACCGATATGGCCCTTTACTCATATACCCATGCATATGTAGTGTAGCTCCTTGCTTGCGAGTACTTTGGATGAGTACTCACGGTTGCTTTCTCCCTCTTCCCCCCCCCTTTCCCTTCTACATGGTAGTCGCAACCAGATGCCGGAGCCCAGGAGCTAGACGCCACCGTCGACGACGACTCCTACTACACCGGAGGTGCCTACTACTACGTGCAGCCCGCTGACGATGACCAGGAGTAGTTTAGGAGGATCCCAGGCATGAGGCCTGCGCCTCTTTCGATCTGTATCCCAGTTTGTGCTAGCCTTCTTAAGGCAAACTTGTTTAACTTATGTCTGTACTCAGATATTGTTGCTTCCGCTGACTCGTCTATGATCGAGCACTTGTATTCGAGCCCTTGAGGCCCCTGGCTTGTATTATGATGCTTGTATGACTTATTTTATTTTTAGAGTTGTGTTGTGATATCTTCCCGTGAGTCCCTGATCTTGCTCGTACACGTTTGCGTGTATGATTAGTGTACGATTGAATCGGGGGCGTCACATGCATTACATAAACCAAAAGGCATACGTCTATAAGCAAAAGTACCGAAAGGGCAAGTAAAAGTGGTCTTTGATTTATCATCGGCTGACACAGGTATGTGAGAGAAACCAGAATAACGATCTAGAAAGCAAAAATGTGTATGTTTGGATAATCTTTCTAGCATTTGATCGATAAAAGGTAAGGGGTAATGATCTTTTTTAGTAGCTTTATTTAATTTGCAGAAATCAATTACCATCTTATAACCTGTAATAATTCTTTGTGGAATCAATTCATCTTTATCATTAGGAATGACAGTAATACCTCCCTTCTTAGGGACGCAATGGACAGGACTTACCCACTGACTACCAGCAATGGGATAAATTATACCTGCCTCAAGGAGCTTTAGTATTTCCTTCCTTACCACTTTTTTCATCTTAGGATTCAGCCGTCGTTGGTGATCACGAACTGGTTTGTCATCTTTCTCCAAATTTATTTTGTGTTGACATAGTGTGGGACTAATGCCCTTAAAATCATCAAGAGTATATCCAATAGCAGCGCGGTGCTTCTTCAGAGTTTTCAATAATCTCTCTTCTTCATGCTCTGAAAGGTTAGCACTAATAATAACAGGATATATCCTTTTCTCATCAAGATAAGCATATTTAAGAGTATCAGCCAATGGTTTGAGCTCAAACATGGGATCACCCTTGGGTGGAGGAGGATCCCCTAGGATTTCAACAGGCAAATTGTGTTTCAGGATGGGTTCCTGTTTAAAGAATACTTCATCTATTTCCCTTCTTTCATTCATAAACATATCATTTTCATGGTCTAGCAAATATTGTTCTAAAGGATCACTAGGAGGTACGGCAATAGAAGCAAGACCAATAATTTCATCTTTACTAGGCAATTCCTCTTCATGGTATTGTCTACGAAATTTAGAAAAGTTAAACTCATGAGACATATCACCTAGACCAATTGTAACAACATCCTTTTCGCAATCTATCTTAGCATTAACTGTGTTCAAGAAGGGTCTACCAAAAATAATGGGACAAAAGCTATCTTGTGGGGAACCGAGAACAAGAAAATCAGCAGGATATTTAGTTTTCCCACACAAGACTTCAACATCTCTAACAATTCCCATTGGTGAAATAGTATCTCTATTGGCAAGTTTAATTGTGACATCAATATCTTCTAACTTAGTAGGTGCAATATCATGCATAATTTCTTTGTATAAGTCAATAGGTATTGCACTAGCACTAGCAACCATATCACATAAGCCATGATAACAATGATCTCCTATTTTAACAGAAATAACAGGCATGCCTACCACAGGTCTATGTTTATCTTTAGCACAAGGTTTGTCAATTCTAGCAGTTTCATCACAGAAATGAATAACATGCCCATCACTATTATCAGACAAGAGATCTTTAACAATAGCAATATTAGGTTCAACTTTAACTTGCTCAGGAGGTTTATAGGTTCTAATATTGCTTTTATGAACCACAGTTGAAGCTTTATCATGATCTTTGATCCTAACAGGGAAAGGTGGTTTCTCAACATAAGCAGTAGGAACAACAGGATCATTATAAGTGATAGTCTTTTCTTCAACTTTAATGGGTGCAACTACTTTTACTTCTATGGGAGGATGATATTTAAACCACTTCTCCTTAGGGAGATCAATATGAGTAGCAAAAGATTCACAGAAAGAAGCTACTATCTCAGAGTCAAGTCCATATTTAGTGCTAAATTTACGGAAAACATCGTATCCATAAAAGATTTAACACAATCAAACGTAGGTGTCATACCTGACTCCTTACCTTCGTCGAGGTCCCAATCTTCAGAGTTGCGTTTAATTATTTCCAATAAATCCCATTTGAATTCAATAGTCTTCATAGTAAAAGAGCCAGCACAAGAAGTATCAAGCATGGTGTGATTGTTATCAGAAAGCTGAGCATAAATTTTTTGAATAATTATTTCTCTTGAGAGCTCATGATTGGGGCATGAATATAACATTGATTTAAGCCTCCCCCAAGCTTGAGCGATGCTTTCTCCTTCGCGAGGCCAGAAGTTATATATATAATTGCGATCACGATGAACAAGATGCATAGGATAAAACTTCTGATGAAATTCAACTTTCAATCGTTTGTAGTTCCATGATCCCGTATCATCACATAGCCTATACCATGTCAATGCATCTCCCTTCAAAGATAAAGGGAGGGCCTTCTTCTTAATAACATCATCGGGTATACCTGCAAGCTTAAATAATCCACAAACTTCATCCACATATATTAGGTGCTCATCAGGATGCTTTGTTCCGTCTCCTGCAAAAGGACTAGCTAGCAGTTTTTCTATCATACCCGAAGGCATCTCAAAGTAGACATTTTCATCTTCAGTAGGTTCAGTAGGTTGAGGAGCAACTCTTTGCTCTACTGGTCGGGGTGAAGATACCCCAAACAAGCCCCTCAGAGGATTACTTTCCATAGTAACAAGTGACAGTAAATTTCAGCACACTATATAAACTTTTCCTTACCAAATTCCACCTACCAAAGGCGCTTCACTCCCCGGCAACGGCGCCAGAAAAGAGTCTTGATGACCCACAAGTATAGGGTATCTATCGTAGTCCTTTCGATAAGTAAGAGTGTCGAACCCAACGAGGAGCAGAAGGAAATGATAAGCGGTTTTCAGCAAGGTATTCTCTGCAAGCACTGGAATTATAGGTAGCAGATAGTTTTGTGATAAGATAATTTGTAACGAGCAACAAGTAACAAAAGTAAATAAAGTGCAGCAAGGTGGCCCAATCCTTTTTGTAGCAAAGGACAAGCCTGGACAAACTCTTCTATAGAGAAAAGCGCTCCCAAGGACACATGGGAATTATCGTCAAGCTAGTTTTCATCACGTTCATATGATTCGCGTTCGGTACTTTGATAATTTGATATGTGGGTGGACCGGTGCTTGGGTGCTGTCCTTACTTGGACAAGCATCCCACTTATGATTAACCCCTATTGCAAGCATCCGCAACTACAAAAGAAGTATTAAGGTAAACCTAACCATAGCATGAAACATGTGGATCCAAATCAGCCCCTTACGAAGCAACGCATAAACTAGGGTTTAAGCTTCTGTCACTCTAGCAACCTATAATCTACTTATTACTTCCCAATGCCTTCCTCTAGGCCCAAATAATGGTGAAGTGTCATGTAGTCGACGTTCACATAAGACCACTAGAGGATAGACAACATACATCTCATCAAAATATCGAACGAATACCAAATTCACATGACTACTAATAGCAAGACTTCTCCCATGTCCTCAGGAACAAACGTAACTACTCACAAAGCATATTCATGTTCATAATCAGAGGAGTATTAATATGCATATAGGATCTGAACATATGATCTTCCACCAAATAAACCAACTAGCATCAACTACAAGGAGTAATCAACACTACTAGCAACCCACAGGTACCAATCTGAGGCTTTGGGACAAAGATTGGATACAAGAGATGAACTAGGGTTTGAAAGGAGATGGTGCTGGTGAAGATGTTGATGGAGATTGCCCTCTCCCGATGATAGGAGCGTTGGTGATAACGATGGCGATGATTTCCCCCTCCTGGAGGGAAGTGTCCCCAGCAGAACAGCTCTGCCGGAGCCCTAGATTGGTTCCGCCAAGGTTCCGTCTCGTGGCGGCGGAGTCTCGTCCCGAAAGCTTGCTTATGATTTTTTTTCGGACGAAAGACTTCATATAGCAGAAGATGGGCACCGGAGGGCCAACAGGGGGCCCACGAGGCAGGGGGCGCGCCCAGGGGGTAGGGCGCGCCCCCACCCTCGTGGACAGGTGGAGGCCCCCCTGACATAGATTCTTCTTCCAGTATTTTTTATTATTTCCAAAAATAACTTTCGTGGAGTTTCAGGACTTTTGGAGTTGTGCAAAATAGGTCTCTAATATTTGCTTCTTTTCCAGCCCAGAATTCCAGCTGCCGGCATTCTCCCTCCTTATGTAAACCTTGTAAAATAAGAGAGAATAGGCATAAGTATTGTGACATAATGTGTAATAACAGCCCATAATGCAATAAATATCGATATAAAAGCATGATGCAAAATGGACGTATTAACTCTACCCTCGAAAACTGCTGCGATCCCCTATACTTGTGGGTCATCAAGACCTTTTTCTAGCGCCGTTGCCGGGGAGCATAGCTCTATTCTCTGAGTCACTTGGGATTTATATCTGTTGATCACTATGAGGAATTTGAAAGATACTAGAACCAAGATTTTTCCCTCTACTATGAGGGGAGGTAAGGAACTGCCATCTAGCTCTGCACTTGATTCACTTTCTGGTTTTAGTAAGCTTGCGACACTACACCTGCTATTGATTCTGATATGTCGCATGTTATTGATGATGCCACTTCTGCTATGAATGATGCTTATGATGCTACTACTTTGCTTGATAAAACTGTGCCACTGGGTGAATTACTTGATGAACATCTTGCTAGAGTTAGAACTATTGATTATGCTGAAGATGATGATATTTCTGAAACTGATGAAATTATTGAAACTGAAAACTTTGAAACACCTGATAAGACTAGATCTCCTAGATATGAACTTCCTATTGTACCTGAGGGTTATATTATGGATGAAGAAACTGCTAGAGACTTTTTTTCTTGCAATGATAGAGACGATCTTAAGAAACTGTTAGCTAAACTTTGAAACACCTGATAAGACTAGATCTCCTAGATATGAACTTCCTATTGTACCTGAGGGTTATGAATTCTCTGTCGATCCTGAGTTAATTACTTTGGTTGAATCCGATCCTTTTCATGGTTATGAATCGGAAACTGTTGTGGCACATCTTACTAAATTGAATGATATAGCCACCCTATTTCCTCATGAGGAGAAAATTCGCTATGACTATATTCTTAAATTGTTTCCTTTCTAGTTAAAGGGTGATGCTAAGATATGGTTTAATTCTCTTGCTCTTGGTTGTGTGAGTAGTCCCCAGGATATGATATATTACTTCTCTAAAAAATATTTCCCTGCTCATAAGAAACAAGCTGCCTTACATGAAATATTTAACTTTGTGCAAATTGAAGAAGAGAGTCTCCCACAAGCTTGGGGGAGGCTTCTCCAATTACTTAATGCTTTGCCTGATCATCCTCCCAAGAAAAACGAAACACTTGATTGCTTTTATAATGGACTAACGGATGCTTCTAGGGACCACCTAGATAGTTGTGCTGGTTGTGTTTTCAGGTAACGAACTATTGAGCAGGCTGAATTGCTATTGAATAATATATTGAGTAATGATAATGATTGGACACTTCCTAAGCCAACTCCGAAGAAAAGAGGTATTCTATTTCTCAGTCCTGAAGATATGCAAGAGGCAAAGAAATCTATGAAAGAAAAAGGTATTAAAGCTGAAGATGTTAAGAGTTTACCGCCTATTGAAGAAATACATGGTCTTGATAACCCGACACAGGTAGTAGAGGTAAATTCTCTCTATAGATTTGATGAAGGTGATATTCCTCATAATAAGTCTGCTAGTCAATGCTTGGATGAGTTTGATAATTTTATTGTTAAACAAGAAAATTTCAATGCTTATGTTAGTAGACAATTGAAACGTAATGCTTATATGCTTGACTGCTTGGGTGATTATATGAGTAGAACTGTCAATGATCTTAAGATTATTAGTAAGCATGCTTCCACGGTTAAAACTCAAGTAGAACAAGTGCTTAAGGCACATGATGATTTTCTCAATGAGTTAAATGATAAGAATAATGATAATGATGTTAGAGTTATGACTAGAGGTGGTAAAATGACCCAGGAACCTTTGTATCCTGAGGGCCATCCTAAGAGAATTGAGCAAGATTCTCAGAGAATTAATACTGATGCACCTAGTCCTAGTAACAAAAAGAAAAAGAAAACTGATACGACTTTTCATGCTTCTAGTGAACCTGTTATAGATACACCTGAGAATCCAAATGATATATCTATTTCTGATGCTGAGACACAATCTGGTGACGAACATGGACCTAGTGATAATGTTAATGATGATGTTCATGTTGATGCTCGACCTAGTAATGATAATGATGTGGAGATTGAACCTGTTGTTGATCTTGATAACCCACAATCAAAGAATCAACATTTATGATAAGAGAGACTTTGTTGCTAGGAAGCATGGTAAAGAAAGAGAACCATGGGTTCAGAAACCCATGCCCTTTCCTCCTAAACCATCCAAGAAAAAGGATGATGAGGATTTTGAGTGCTTTGCTGAAATGATTAGACCTATCTTTTTGCGTATGCGTTTGACTGATATGTTGAAAATGTCTCCTTATGCTAAGTATATGAAAGATATTGTTACTAATAAAAGAAAGATACCCGAAGCTGAAAGTTCCACCATGCTTGCTAATAACACTTTTAAGGGTGGAATACCAAAGAAACTCGGAGACCCAGGAATACTAACTATACCATGCTCCATTAAAAGAAACTATGTTAAAACTGCTTTATGTGATCTTGGAGCCGGTGTTAGTGTTATGCCTTTCTCTTTATATCTAGACTTGAATTGAATAAGTTGACACCTACTGAAATCTCTTTGCAAATGGCTGAAAATCAACTGCTATACCCATAGGTATTTGTGAGGATGTGCCTGTCGTGGTTGTAAACGTTACTATCTTAACGGACTTTGTTATTCTTGATATTCCCGAGGACGACAGTATGTCGATCATCCTTGGTAGACCATTTTTGAATACTACATGGGCTGTTATTGACTGCAACAAAGGCAATATCACTTTTCATGTTAATGGTAATGAGCATACGGTACACTTTCCGAAGAAACAACCTCAAGTTCATA
Organism: Aegilops tauschii subsp. strangulata; assembly: GCF_002575655.3. Classification (NCBI taxonomy): domain Eukaryota; kingdom Viridiplantae; phylum Streptophyta; class Magnoliopsida; order Poales; family Poaceae; genus Aegilops; species Aegilops tauschii. The sequence goes on along the minus strand of NC_053038.3, from coordinate 44,584,609 downwards.
GTATTAGTTCCATTGGAAAAATTTCAACTATTACTATTGGAGGTTTTGAATTCCCTCTCCCTACTGTCAAAAAGAAATATGATATTCTTATTGTTGGGGACATGCATATCCCCGTTGAGGTAACCTAGTGTTATTCAAAAATTCTCCGGTTTCATGTTATTCGAAAGAAGTTTGTTAATAAGACTTGATCAACCTCGTTAATGGATTCCTTTTGATGAGCATTAGACGGATGAACTTCGAAAGCACTACTTTCTGTACCCACCTTTGACTTTCTGCTATTTAGAATAAATAAAGAAAAGATATTATTATCTATCTGTTTTCTGAATTATTCGTGCAATAAAAAATGCCCCAAAAATAAAAGTTCTCCAAATGCCCTGAAAATTTAGTATGATTTTTTATAGAATATTTTAGAATTTCTGGCATTGAGAATGCACCAGGGGCTACACCAATGGACCATAAGGGTGGAGGGCGCGCCCTACCCCTTGGGCATGCCCCCTGCCTCGTGGGTCCCATGTGGGCCCCCCTCACTTATTCCAGCACCCATCCACTTCGTCTTCCTCCAGAAAAAAATCATCTCGTAGCTCAAACCCGTGTTCTTGCTCATCTTGCTGCCATTTTCGATCTCCTTGTGCAAAGCTCCATTTGCAAAACTGCTTTGGAGATTGTTCTTCGGTATGTGACTCCTCCAATGGTTCAATTAGTTTTTGTTCTGGTGCTTTATTTATTGATTTTTTTTGCTGCTATGGTGACCTTGTTCTTGAGCTTGCATGTCAAATTTATATGGTCCAAAGTAGTTTTGATGCATGATATAGCTTCGACGCACTTGTAGGAGTAGTTGCTATCAATCTTGTTGAGTTTGGTTCACTTTTATTTTGAGTCACAATTTTTTTAGAATTTTCCAGAGGGAGAAAATGATGAGGAGATTGTTGAGAGGCTCCTCGAGCCGGGGTTCGCAGGAAAAAGGAAATGAGGAGAAGAAGAAGCCCAAGTACAATCTTCCTCGCACCACGGAGGTTCGGCCGTGCGAATGGCCATGTGATGCATTCTTGGAGGCGGCCGAAATTTATGAGGATTTTATTATTTGGCGGAGAATGCAGGCATCACCGACTTCTTCAACGGTAAGTGTGATCAGTACCTCCTACTCACTAATACTTTCGTGCAAAATTTTCACTTTCATGCTAGGAGATCACCACCCATGGTAGAAATTTACTTATATGATGAGTATAAGGAGATGACGTTTTATGATTTTTGTGAGGTTTGCAATTACCTTTTGGGGGCAGCATCGAGGAACCACATCCTAGAGATGTGGAAGATTTTATTGATAAAGTTACCGTAGGGGAAAGGAGAAGGGTGAAAGGATCGATACGGTCGACTAGAGGGGGGGGGTGAATAGGAGACTACAAATTTTACTCTTTCTTGTCAATTTTAAGGCTTAGCGGATAAAAAGGGTTCACTAGATATGCAACTAGGTGAACACAACCTATATGACAAGCAAGCTCTAAGCTAAATATGCTAGGCAACAAACTAATTAGCAAGCCAACAAGCATACAAGGCTAAGTAAAGTGCGGGAAAGGATTAACCACAAGTGAGACGAGGACGCGGATTTTATCCCGAAGTTCACTCTTCCTTGGGGAAGAGCTACTCTCCGTTTGGAGCGGTGCCGGAGCCAAAGCTTGCGGAATGCCACCGAAGGCTCACTGTAATCTCCTTCGAGTCACCCCCAACGGATGAGCCTCGAATCACTCGGGGTTGGTCTTGAAGGCGACCACCACACCTTTACAAACTTCTCCAGAGCACACCACAAGCAAGGAAGATTTCGGAGGAACCTCTAACCTCCTAGGAGCCCAAGCTCCAAGAGTAACAAGTCATGGTGGATGAATGTTGCGGGGAATGCGATTTGGTTTGGTCAAAGTGTAGATCGGGTCTTGCTCTCCCAATCCCCAAAGTTTCAACAAGATTGGGTGGAGGGATTGAGAGTAGTGAGCAAAATGGGGTGTAGCAATGGAGGAGCTCAACAAGACATTAGGGTTAGGGGATGGAGGAGGAAGAAGGGGGCTTATATAGTGTTCTTGGCCGGGAGGGGATTTCTGCCCGTTGGACCCCGTGCGCACGGGCCAAGTCAGCCCCGTGCGCACGGGGTGTCCAGTGAGATCCGAGGTACCCCGTGCGCACGGGCCAAGTCAGCCCCGTGCGCACGGGGTGTCTAGTGAGTTTTGAGGTACCCCGTGCGCACGGGCCAAGTCAGCCCCGTGCGCACGGGGTGTCCAGAAATATTCTGACTACCCCGTGCGCACGGGGGTCAGAGACCCCGTGCACACGGGGTGTCCAGAAGATTTCTGATGAAACATCACAAGACACCACGGCAAAGCACACAAGAAGTGGAATATCTGAGGAGGTGTAGGAGGGCTGGTGTATCTGTCTTGGAGGCATTCCCACACGACACTAATTCCAGGAAGACCCCTCTTGATAGTGCGGTTTTACCTACGACTCAAATCGAACTAAAACGAAAAACCTTCGAGTCGCCGGTAACCACGCCTTTGATCTTTTTGGACTGGGGGGTCACACACCTCCATCAATGGACACCTTGGAACCAACGTCCTGAGATAAACTTTAGCAACCAACATTAGTTCCACTAACCACATTGTCATCACACCAAAATATAATCTAAGTGATACTTGCACTTTCAATCTCCCCCTTTTTGGGGCATTGATGACAACATGGTTAGGACATGGCATATAGGATACAACTTAAGTAAACAGCCATGTGACAATAGTTGATCAAAGGAGCTCCCCCTATATATGTGCAAGGAAAAAAATGCTTGATTATGCATCAAGCACACACATATGAGGCTCCCCCTAGATCCACATTGTCAAGGCATGTGATCAACATAATAAAACCCAACACGGTGCCTAGATCACATGCAAGTGTGGTGAGCAGAAAACGTGAGACTAACATATAGAAGCTTGATCATACTCCACAAGATATATCAACATAAGCATAGATAAATTCCATAAAGTAGATAGTCTCTCACATAGACTAGGTAGCTCACGACCACACCGCGAAACCAAGTAAATAAGAGTATCTCAAGCCAAATAAACACAACCAAAACAAACGAGGCCTTGAGATCTCACCCAACTGAAACCAACTGCAAACGCCCCTAATAGAACACTTCTCCCCCTTTGTCATCAAGACAACAAAAAGGGAAAAGGCGATGCTAACGAGACTCTAGACAAGAGGAGGTGCGCTCAAAGCATCATCATCATCATCAAAGTGCCATCCCCCCAAGGGAAAAGAACGAGCTGTAGCCACACTGTCGATGTCCTCGGACCCTGGACCAACCTCCTCACCAGCTGCAGCACGCTCAGCCTTCTTCTGACACCTCACCAGCTTGCCCTTGTTGATCTCCTTGACCTGAAGGCGCTGAATGGACTGACACATTTTGAACATGTTGCTCACGGTCTTCAGAAGAGACTTCTTCTCCTCTCTGGTGAAACTGGCATCAGTAGCAACCTGCTTCCCTTTGCTACGCGGAATCCGCACATAGGATGAACATCCCTCAGTGTAGGTAGCACGATCCTTAGGCCTGGGGTTGCGCCCCTTCTTGGGAGGCACATATGGTGGAGGAGCAGCCGGAAGCCAGTTGGAATCACGCTTCGGAAAGGAGGTGCGGTACTTGGCAATGTACCTGGTGGGACAGACAGACTCAATCAAAGCTTGGATGAACGGAGCATAGATGCATGACTTGTTCTCCTGAACACACTGCCTGATCTCAAAGAACATGAAGTCCAGAACATCCACTTTCTTCTTGTCATGAAGGTAGACAAAGATGTCCAACATGGAGCTCCTCAGATTGTGAGAGTCCCCGGTCTTAGGATTAAGCGTGTACCTAAGAATGTGACGCATAGTATCATAGGTTGGCTTCAAATGTTTGATAGAACCGGTGGTGAAGGCCTTGTCTGGCTTGTAAGCAAAAGCAATCTCATCCTTGTCTCTACCTGTCTCACGAACACGGCCATACTCAGGATGCTCCTCAGCAAAGAACCGATACGGAATGATGTCAGAGAACTTGGCCATGGAGGCCTCACACTCATATGTGCCAGACATACAAGTCATAGTGCGAGCCTCATCACTGTGGAAGTATACGGTGGCAAAGAACTGCATCACAAGATCTTCACTGAATGGATGGTGGAAGGTGACGAACGGGATCAAGCCAAGCCTCCCAAGAGCACTATACACACCGGGATAGGTATGATCATTGTCCCGAAGAGCCTCCACATTGATTTGCTTGTGGGGGGCAAACTTGTTTTTCTTTGTCATGATCAGCTCAGAGAACACACGGTGTTGAAAATCATTCTTGAATCTTGGGTCAACCCCTGCATCAGTGTTTGGCACATAGGGGAAATCCTGCCTGCGAGCCCAAAGCTCTGGCTTGGTCCACTTAGAGAGAGGTAGATTCTTGACATTCTGAACTCCTGGGAGCACATGTTCCTCTCCTTCCTCCTCATCAACATCATCAGCAGAATCATCCTCATCTTCTATCTCTTCATCTGCGGGGTTCTCATAGTGAGCATCTTCCTGCGAATCATACTCCTCTTCTGAATCCTCGGAGGCTTCAATCACTGGCTGCTTGGAGGCGGCACGGCAAACACGGCCCAGCTTTGGTGTGCTTGCGACGGAGCCCTGACCAATGCTATCGGACGGCTGACGAGGAGCCAAAGTGAATTCCCTGGAACCCGCCTTGGTGTGCTTGCGACGGAGCTCGGACCTCTTGTCAGTAGAGTCTGAAACACAACAGCAACAAAACACAACAAACACGAGAGACACAAATAAGTACAAGTGCTCGAGAAGCTGGCGAGGAATGGAAGAAAGAGAAGAAACAGGACTGGCATCACTGTGTACCCCGTGCACATGGGGGTCTGACCACCGTGGACACGGGGGTCCCGTGCGCACGGTACAAGGCCCATGGACACGGGGGCCCCGTGCGCACGGTACAAGGCCCGTGGACACGGGGTTCGCCCAGCGGCAACCACTTCCAGATCGAGATCCGGGAGTGAGTGCGGCAGGGAGAACCGCCACAGTAATGCCCATCCGATTCTAGTCTACCACAAGGGAACGACTGGCCTAGACTAGTAGAGGAGGAAACCCTAGACTAATAAGGATCCAAAGGAGGAAAAAGAAGAACAAGGGGAGGGGGATACCAGAGGAGGACCCCATCCCGGGAGATCTCCACGGAGCAGCGAAGTCCCACGGCGCACGGAGGAGCACCGGCGACAAGGAGGCGACGGCGGCGGCCTGGAGGCGATCTGGGGCATGGAGGGGGCGACTGGGTGGGAAAGAACCCAAACCCCCCCACGTCCCACCTCTTCAGGGCCAGAAACCGCAGACCCCGTGCGCACGGTACAAGGGCCGTGGGCACGGGGTATCCAGAGGATTTTGACAGGAAGAAGCTTGTTGGGTTATGGCTGAATGCAAATGCTTACCAAGACCCCAAAGAGCATTCCCGCCTCACTTCTGAACACGTCGCAGAAGAAATCCAACACTACTAGAAAGGAGTATGTGTATAACTTGCACTGGAAGAGAATCGAGAAACACACACACACGGAAACACGAACACAAGGACAAGAAGAACCACAAAAAAAACGATCCAACCTCCAACGGAGGGCGGTGGCCGAAGCCACCATGTTTGAGTTTGTTTGGTATGGCACCGCGAAGATTTGAACCTTGGGCCCAAGACCAATACTCATCTTTGAAGCACAAATGCCATCTTCAAATGGCTAATGTGAAAGATTTTGATTAATTTATGCACTAGTAGGATAAGATAGCTCATTAGTTGAGCTAGCTCCCCCTACTTAGGTGCCTACATCTAAAACAAGATACTAGTAGAGTATGTATGTGTATGCAAGAACCTCAATCCAAGTTACTTATATCCACGATATTCAGCTCATGCCTTAACTCGCGGAATCTTGCTTCATCAAGTGGCTTGGTGAAAATGTCGGCAAGTTGCTTCTCGGTGTTGACATGGAATAAATCAATGTCTCCCTTGGCCACATGATCTCGAATGAAGTGATGACGAATCTCGATATGTTTGGTTCGGCTATGTTGCATTGGATTGTCGGCGATCTTGATTGCACTTTCATTGTCACAAAATAGAGGCACTTTGTCACATTTGACACCATAATCCATCAAAGTTTACCTCATCCATAATAATTGTGCACAACAACTTCCTGCGGCAATGTACTCGGCCTCGGTGGTTGAAAGGGACACACAATTCTGCTTCTTTGAAGACCAACTTACCAATGACCTCCCTAGGAATTGACATGACCCAGAAGTGGACTTGCGGTCTACCTTGTCTCCGGCCCAATCCGAATCCGAATATCCTAATAACTTGAAAGTTGCTCCTTTGGGGTACCAAAGGCCCAAGTTTGGGGTATGAACCAAATATCGAAGGATTCTTTTCACTGCCGAAAAATGGCTCTCCTTGGGAGCGGATTGAAATCTTGCACACATACACACACTCAACATAATATCCGGCCTAGATGCACAAAGGTAAAGCAAAGAACCGATCATAGATCGATATACCTTTTGATCCACATCTTTACCATTGGGATCAAGATTAAGTTGGCCATTTGTGGGCATGGGCGTCTTCATGGGCTTGACATCTTGCATTTTGAACCTCTTGAGCATGTCTTGAATATAAAGTGCTTGGTTGATGAAGGTTCCTCCTCTCAATTGCTTCACTTGAAATCCGAGGAAAAACTTCAACTCTCCCATCATGCTCATAGCAAATTCCTTGGTCATAAGATTCTCAAACTCAACGTTAATAGCATGGTTAGTGGAACCAAAAATAATATCATCAACATATATTTGGCACACAAACAATTCTCCTTTTACCCTCTTCATGAAGAGAGTGGAATCTATTAACCCGATCTGGAACCCCTTCTCGCTTAAGAACGCCGTAATGTGATCATACCAAGCACGAGGTGCTTGTTTAAGTCCATAGAGCGCCTTATGGAGTTCATAAATGTGAGAGGGGTGATCGGGGTCTTCGAAACCGGGAGGTTGTTTGACATACACCAACTCCTTAAGAGGACCATTAAGAAATGCACTCTTCACATCCATTTGATACAATTTGAAATCATGGTGTGAAGCATATGCAATCAAGATACGAATGGACTCAAGACGAGCAACGGGGGCAAAGGTTTCACCGAAGTCCAAACCTTCAACTTGGGTGAACCCTTGTGCCACTAACCTTGCCTTGTTTCTAGTGACTTGTCCATGCTCATCTTGTTTGTTCTTAAAGATCCACTTTGTTCCAATGACATTATGATGTTCTTTGGGTCTCTTCACAAGAGTCCATACTTTGTTGCGGGTGAAGTTGTTGAGTTCTTCATGCATGGCATTTACCCAATCCGGGTCGTCAAGTGCATCTTCAACCTTAAGGGGATCAACACAAGAGACAAACGAGTGATGTTCACAAAAGTTTGCCAAACATCTACGAGTAGTTACCCCTTTGTTGATGATTCCATAAATGTTGTCGGTGAGATGTTGAAGATGCTTTAACTTGGCGGCCGCTTTTTGCACTTTGAGGGTAAGCTCTTCTTCACTTGGTTTTGAACTTGTGGAAGAAACTTGGCCTTGAGAATGCTTTAGCCTTGAGACACCCTTCTCCTCACAACCTCTAGTTCTTGATCACTTGGATGTGATGATGTGGAAGACACTTGAGGTTGGGATTGATCTTGATCTTGATCAAGAGCTTGACCTTGGGCCTCACGGATTGGTTCTTCGCCATTTGGTTGGGATTGCCCTTGATCTTGCTCGGGAACATGAAGGACTTGATCTTGTTCTTGGATAGGTTCATGATTTTCCATAGCATCTTGACCTTGTGGTGGCGGCGATGACTTCCCTTGTGGAGAATCCACAAGGGGGCTCTTACTCCTTCTTCTTCTACTTGGACTTGGGGTGTTTCTTGTGGACGAATGTGGCCTATCCCCATAGTCCTTATAGCTTGTGAAGGAGCCTCATCACCTACAACACTAGGAACAATTTGCTCCGCACGGGAACCATTATCTTCATCAAACTCCACATTTACCGTTTCCTCAATACATCCGGTGGATTTGTTGAGAACACGGTAAGCATGAGAGTTTGATGCATATCCAACAAATATGCCCTCATAAGTTTTAGGCGCAAACTTAGCTAAACGGGATTTCTTATTTAGAATGAAACACTTACAACCGAATACTCGAAAGTATTTGACGTTAGGCTTTCTCCCGATTAGGAGTTCATAGGGAGTCTTGTTCTTGAGCTTACGAAGATAAAGCCGGTTTGTAGCATGGCACGCGGTGTTGATGGCTTCGGCCCAAAGCTTGTATGGAGACTTGTACTCGTCAAGCATGGTCCTTGCCATCTCAATGAGAGTCCGGTTCTTCCTTTCCGCAACACCATTTTGTTCGGGAGTGTATGGTGCGGCATATTGATGCTTGATCCCCTCATCACTCAAGAACTCGTTCATAGTGTAATTTTTGAACTCGGTGCCGTTGTCACTTCGAATTGCCTTGATCTCACAATTATGTTGACGTTGAGCTTCTTTGGCAAAGTTGATGAAGGTGTCTTGAGTTTCATCTTTAGTCTTGAGAAAGAACACCCATGTATATCTTGTATAGTCATCGACAATGACAAGGCAATACCTCCTCCCTCCCAAACTATCATAAGATGGAGGCCCAAAGAGATCGAAGTGAATGAGCTCGAGAGGCCTCAAAGTGGTAATGATAGTCGACACCTTATGAGCTTTTTCATGAAGTTTTCCGGCAATGCAAGAACTACAAGGACGATCTTTGGCAAAAGACACATTGGTTAGTCCAAGGATGTGCTCCCCCTTTAAGAGAGCTTGTAAATTTCTCATGCCAACGTGTGCTAGCCGACGGTGCCAAAGCCACCCCACGTCGGCCTTGGCCATTAGACATGTTGCAAGATAAGTTTTCTCATTTGAGAAATCAACCACGTAAAGGTTGTCTTCAACATGCCCAACAAAGACCACTTTGAGATTGCTTCTCTTAAAGACGGTCACATGAAATTCACCGAAATGAGAATCATAACCGGCACGTGCCAATTGAATCGTAGAAAGTAAATTGTAGTGAAGGGATTGAACAAGCATGACATTCTTAAGTGATGCATCACTAGAGATTACCACCTTGCCCAAACCCAATACCTTGCCCTTGCTATTGTCACCAAAAGAGATGTTTGAAGTGGCCTTGAGCGAATCAATGAACTCCACAAGCATCTCCCTCTCTCCGGTCATATGATTGGTGCAACCACTATCGATCACCCATTGTGTTCCACCGGAGGTGTAGTCCTACAAGAATCAAGCTTTGATTTTAGGTCCCCATTTTGCAATGGGTCCTAGAGAGTTAGCAACAAGGGTCTTAGGAACCCAAATAGTCCAAGCATAATCATCATAGTTAGTGCCAACAAATTTAGCAAAGGTATGACCATCATCTCCTCTCATGAGGACATAAGATGGGTTGTTCTTGCCGGCAAACTCTTTGGGAATGGCCTTGTCCCTAGTGACCTTGCCATCCCCGACATTCCCTTTTTAGTTCTCCTTCTCCTTGTGTCCTTCATGAACAAATGCTATCTTTAGTTGGGGAGGAGAAGTAGGACCGATCTTCTTCTTGTGGCTCTTCTTCTTGGTCTTCTTCTTCTTAGAAGAGGGGTCAAACCCAATTCCCTCCTTGGCAACACACTCCTTTTGGTTGCTCAAGAGGTCATTGAGGTTTTTCTCCCCTTGAATGCATGACACAAGCCCTTTCTTAATTTGGGCTTTTAACTTCTTATTCTCCTCTTGGAGAGAGGTGCAATCATGAGCAAAGTTAGCCGTACAAGATTCATCATTTAAATCAATATGAGGGACGGAAGTAAGAGCCTTAATGGTTGTAGCTTTAAGTTGAGCATAAGACTCGGTGAGGGCAATGAGGTCACCTTTGACAACCTTGGAACTAGTCACAAGGAGCTCATGTTCCTCAACAAGTCTCATGTGATCAACTAGAAGCTTTTCAACCCTTACTTTAAGGGCATCGTTGTTCTCAAGAGCAAGTTGCAACGCATCATCGGTTTTAACGAAGTCAATTTTATGAGAAGACAAGGCTTCCTCAAGTGATGCTCTCATGACACTCTCTTCATGTAGCTCGTGCTCAAGGAGTTCGACTCTCTCTTTTTCCTCTATGAGGAGGTTTTCAACGTTCTCAATAAAATCATCGCGTTCGGCGAGTGATTTAAGGAGATCGCTAAAACGAGCACGATCTTCACCATGAAGAGTTTTCATGAAAGCCATCAAGGATTCCTCATCATTATCCACACCATCATCACACTCATCCTCCACCATCTCACATGAAACATTGGGAGTGTGGATGAAGGGTTTTTGAGATTTGGACTTTGTTTTTACCTCTTTGGCCATGAGGCAATGATGAGTGAACGGCTTGTACTCGTTGGGAGAGTCGAAGAGGCCGGTGGTGGAGGAGGAGGTAGTGGCATGCATGGCAATGGCGGCCGTGCCCACATGATCATCATCACCGTCATCTTCATCTCCGGACATGTACTCCTCATGAACAAGAGCCTTGTCATCTTTCCTCTTGGAAAACTTGGTGAACTTCTTCTTCTTGAGCACAAGCTTCTCGGACTTGTCTTCACGTCTCTCATAAGGACAATCGTGCACAAAATGTCTTGGGCTATCACAATTGTAGCATTTTCTTCGTCCAAACGATCTTCCTTGCAGATTCTTCCCTTTGTTTGCCATGGTCCCGGAATATTTCTTGACCAAGAGAGCCAAGTCTTCCGCAAAGTCATTTGCCGGGCATGAGGTGTCAACATCTTCCTCACAAGTCTCTTCAACAACTTCTTCATCCCTTGAGGGTTGGGCAACTACTTTCTTGGCCTTCAATGCAAGATTTGAGTTCTTGGTGGCTTGAGCTATGGCAAAGGTCTTCTTGGACTTGGTCTCCAAAAGAACATGAGTTGAGAAAGTGGATACAACTTGTGCCGCGGTCAACTTTTGATAGTCCGGGCGTTGATGTATCATCATCACCATGGTATGTTCCGTGAGAACCATAGCATCAATGAACTTGTCCTTAATGAAATCATCATTTGCCCAAGTGCACCCAAAGGTTCTCAAATTGAGCACAAGAGACTTCAACCTTCGATATACCTCTTCCGCGGACTCACCCTCATTTCTCAGAAATAGGTTGACTTCTTGCTTGAGCAAAGCCAACCGAGATCTTCGAATTGCTTCATCACCTTCGAGGGCCTCCTCAAGGCAATCCCAAATTTCCTTGGCGGTCTTGAGTAGAGCAATGGAGTCACTATAGTCATCGGTCACCGCGGTGCGCAACATGTGGTGGGCGGTAGCATTGAGTTGATCATCAACTGCTTCTCTTGGAGTGAGATTCATGGGATCCTTGGGGTTGAAACCGTTGACCACAATCCACCATAGTTGTGTAGATGCACTGCGAATATGAGACTCCATATCTAGCTTCCACTTAGCAAACGTGTTAGCTTTCAAAGGGGGCGGAGGCCCCACAGGATTAATGCGAGGGTGCTGCAAGGGTTGTGGTGTGTAAAAGGGTTCCACGGCATTGTACTTGGGAACTTGAGTGCGAGCCGGGGATGCAAGAGGTTCTCTCGAATCATCCGCATCATGAACCGCATTTGGATCAAATGAGTTTGAGGCGGATGTCGAGGGCTTTAAGCGAGCATCAATTTCCTCCTTGACCGAGGAGCGAACTTCTTTCAACATAGAAGTTCTGAGGTCCGCAAACATTGAAAGAATATCGGCCGCGGTCAACGGGGCACCCGGGTTAATGGGGGCGACGGGAGCAACGGCCGGAGCAACAAGTGCGTCGGCCGCGGCGGGGGGTAGGTTTTGACCATCCTCCGCAAGTGGTGCGTCACCTCCCTCATTCCCTAGATCGACCATATCCTCTAAGGTTGTAAAACCTTATATTAGAGCACGAGGCTCTGATACCAATTGAAAGGATTGATACGGTCGACTAGAGGGGGGGTGAATAGGAGACTACAAATTTTACTCTTTCTTGTCAATTTTAAGGCTTAGCGGATAAAAAGGGTTCACTAGATATGCAACTAGGTGAACACAACCTATATGACAAGCAAGCTCTAAGCTAAATATGCTAGGCAACAAACTAATTAGCAAGCCAACAAGCATACAAGGCTAAGTAAAGTGCGGGAAAGGATTAACCACAAGTGAGACGAGGACGCGGATTTTATCCCGAAGTTCACTCTTCCTTGGGTAAGAGCTACTCTCCGTTCGGTGCCGAAGCCAAAGCTTGCGGAACGCCACCGAAGGCTCACCGTAATCTCCTTCGAGTCACCCCCAACGGATGAGCCTCGAATCACTCGGGGTTGGTCTTGAAGGCGACCACCACACCTTTACAAACTTCTCCGGAGCACACCACAAGCAAGGAAGCTTCCGGAGGAACCTCTAACCGCCTAGGAGCCCAAGCTCCAAGAGTAACAAGTCATGGTGGATGAATGTTGCGGGCAATGCGATTTGGTTTGGTCAAAGTGTAGATCGGGTCTTGCTCTCCCAATCCCCAAAGTTTCAACAAGATTGGGTGGAGGGATTGAGAGTAGTGAGCAAAATGGGGTGTAGCAATGGAGGAGCTCAACAAGACATTAGGGTTAGGGGATGGAGGAGGAAGAAGGGGGCTTATATAGTGTTCTTGGCCGGGAGGGGATTTCTGCCCGTTGGACCCCGTGCGCACGGGCCAAGTCAGCCCCGTGCGCACGGGGTGTCCAGTGAGATCCGAGGTACCCCGTGTGCACGGGCCAAGTCAGCCCCGTGCGCACGGGGTGTCCAGTGAGTTTCGAGGTACCCCATGCGCACGGGCCAAGTCAGCCCCGTGCGCACGGGGTGTCCAGAAATATTCTGACTACCCCGTGCGCACGGGGGTCAGAGACCCCGTGCACACGGGGTGTCCAGAAGATTTCTGATGAAACATCACAGGACACCACGGCAAAGCACACAAGAAGTGGAATATCTGAGGAGGTGTAGGAGGGCTGGTGTATCTGTCTTGGAGGCATTCCCACACGACACTAATTCCACGAAGACCCCTCTTGATAGTGCGGTTTTACCTACGACTCAAATCGAACCAAAACGAAAAACCTTCGAGTCGCCGGTAACCACGCCTTTGATCTTTTTGAACTGGGGGGTCGCACACCTCCATCAATGGACACCTTGGAACCAACGTCCTGAGATAAACTTTAGCAACCAACATTAGTTCCACTAACCACATTGTCATCACACCAAAATATAATCTAAGTGATACTTGCACTTTCAAAGGGTGTCGGAAGCGAGAGTGGCTAGTTTACATTTTCCCGTTTTACGCTACTACTCATTATTTGCTGGGAGATGTTTAATTGGCCACGGGGAGAGCGGAGGCCTTAGTGCTCCTAACCTTGCTATTTTGCGCCATGCTTTACTTCGCAATAGAACTTTTAGTTTGGGCGCTATGGTTGCTCGACGGTTGAGTTTAAACTGTTCGAGGGGTCCTATCTTTGGGGGTATCTATGCCTCATGCCTTGCTAAACACTTTGAGATACCTATTAGGCACGGTGAGGAAGAGGAGATGATACTACCCACTATTTACCTAGACTATAATAGTATGGTCTTACATGATTTTATTAGGAAAGACGATGACAAGAGGCTCATCTATAACCTGGTATTTAGCGAGAAGACTTGTCAAATTATTACCTTGCCTACACCTTCTTTGTTTGATATTCATTCAGGCAAGTACCTCATCATGCCCGAGGACATTTATGCATACTAGGAGCGGACACGATCCCCAGTTCACGAGCCAGAGCCATCACTTGATCCGTATCAGGAGCCCATTTATCAGTGGGACCCGCAGGAGCTCGCTAACCAGTGGAACCCCCATGATCCTCCTCAGTACACCGGAGAGGGTTACTTTGATCCATGGGCATAGACCAACTTAGGCCAAAAGCCTAAGCTTGGGGGAGTACGTATTTCTCACCGACATTACATTCATGTTCACACACTCATTCCAGTTGTCAGTGTTCATACTTCTTCATTGTATTATCCATGTTAGTTTATTTTCCTTTTCCTACTTTCTTCCTGTGTATTTGAAAAACTTTGAGAAAATCCAAAAAAAATTAGTTGTAACTTTCGTTTAGTTTACTTTCCATGTTCACTTAGTAGTAGTATTAAAGAAAACCCAAAACATTTCTCGTTCTTCTTTTTCTTGTTGGGAGTTTTCCCGTGTAAATAGTTTTTCTCATTCTTGTTTTACTTCCTTTAGAAAAACAAAAACTCGAAAAATATTTCAGTGTGTTTCTTTGAAATTCTTTTTCCTTTCTTTGGGGGTCGAGAGGAGAAGACCACGACGAAAATGATGAGTGACTCTCATATGCATTATTGTTGATCTAACAAAGAGCCCATATTACCTTGTCTTCTCCTCTGAATAAATGTTTACAGATTCCAGCTTAGTCCAATGCACGTGCACTATTATTATTATTCACACTATTCGGTCGTGCAAGTGAAAGGTGATATGTCTCCAACGTATCTATAATTTATGAAGTATTCATGCTATTATATTGTCCATCTTGGATGTTTAATGGGCTTTACTATGCACTTTTATATTATTTTTGGGACTAACCTATTAACACAGAGCCCAGTGCCAGTTTTTGTTTTTTTCCTTTGTTTCAGTGTTTCGCAGAAAAGGAATATCAAACCGAGTCCAAACGGAATGAAACCTTCGGGAGAGTTATTTTTGGAACAGAAGCAATCCAGAAGACTTGGAGTGTACGTAAGGGAAGCAACGAGGAAGGCACGAGGCAGGGGGGCGCGCCCACCCCCTGGGCGCGCCCTCCACCCTCATGGGCCCCTCGTGGCTCCCCTGACCGACTTCTTTCGCCTATATATATATATCCATATACCTTAAAACCATCGGGGAACATAATAGATCGGGAGTTCCACCGCTGCAAGCCTCTGTAGCCACCAAAAACCAATCGGGACCCTGTTCCGGCACCCTACCGGAGGGGGGGGGGGAACCCTCACTGGTGGCCATCTTCATCATCCCGGCGCTCTCCATGACGAGGAGGGAGTAGTTCACCCTCGGAGCTGAGGGTATGTACCAGTAGCTATGTGTTTGATCTCTCTCTCTCTCTCGTGTTCTTGAGGTGGTACGACCTTGATGTATCGTGAGCTTTGCTATGATAGTTGGATCTTATGATATTTCTCCCCCTCTACTCTCTTGTAATGGATTGAGTTTTCCCTTTAAAGTTATCTTATCGGATTGAGTCTTTAAGGATTTGAGAACACTTGATGTATGTCTTGCCGTGCTTATCTGTGGTGACAATGGGATATCACGTGATCCACTTGATGTATGTTTTGGTGATCAACTTGCGGGTTCCGCCCATGAACCTATGCATAGGGGTTGGCACACGTTTTCGTCTTGACTCTCCGGTAGAAACTTTGGGGCACTCTTTGAAGTACTTTGTGTTGGTTTGAATAGATGAATCTGAGATTGTGTGATGCATATCGTATAATCATACCCACGGATAGTTGAGGTGACATTGGAGTATCTAGGTGACATTAAGGTTTTGGTGGATTTGTGTCTTAAGGTGTTATTCTAGTACGAACTCTATGATAGATTGAACGGAAAGAATAGCTTCGTGCTATTTTACTACGGACTCTTAAATAGATTGATCCGAAAGGATAACTTTGAGGTGGTTTCGGACCCTACCATAATCTCTTCGTTTGTTCTCCGCTATTAGTGACTTTAGAGTGACTCTTTGTTGCATGTTGAGGGATAGGTATATGATCCAATTATGTTATTATTGTTGAGAGAACTTGCACTAGTGAAAGTATGAACCCTAGGCCTTGTTTCCTAGCATTGCAATACCGTTTACGCTCACTTTTATTATTTGTTACCTTGCTGTTTTTATATTTTCAGATTACAAAAACCTATATCTACCATCCATATTGCACTTGTATCACCATCTCTTCGCTGAACTAGTGCACCTATACAATTTACCATTGTATTGGGTGTGTTGGGGACACAAGAGACTCTTTGTTATTTGGTTGCAGGGTTGTTTGAGAGAGACCATCTTCATCCTACGCTTCCCACGGATTGATAAACCTTAGGTCATCCACTTGAGGGACATTTGCTACTGTCCTACAAACCTCTGCACTTGGAGGCCCAACAACGTCTACAAGAAGAAGGTTGCGTAGTAGACATCAAGCTCTTTTCTGGCGCCGTTGCCGGGGAGGTGAGTGCTTGAAGGTATATCTTTAGATCTTGCAATCGAATCTTTTTGTTTCTTGTTTTATCACTAGTTTAGTCTATAAAAGAAAATTACAAAAAAATGGAATTAAGGGTGCCTCATATGCTTCATCTTTTTAATGTCTTTCGTGAAAATGATGGGAAGGAAAATTGTGCTCAAGTACTAGAAGAAGAATTACATAGAATGCTTGGCATAAAATATGTGAATGATGAGCATGATTGCAATGTTGTTAGTATGAATTCTTTGAATACCCATGATGCTAATGATATGCAAAGCCACAAGCTTGGGGATGCTATGTTTGATGAAGATGATAGTTTTAGTCCCCCAAGCTTTGACGAGTAAATTTATTATGATGAAAGCATGCCTCCTATCTATGATGATTATTGTGATGACACGTATGCTATAAAGAATAAAGATAACCATGATACTTGTCATCATGATTTTAATTTTCTATTGGATTATGCTTCACATGATAGTTATTTTGTTGAGTTTGCTCCCACTACTATTGGTGGGAATAAATTTGCTTATGTAGAGAGTAGTTAAATTTCTATGCAAGTGGATCATGAAAAAGAATGCTTTATGTGCTGGTTATATGGTTGAATTCATTCATGATGCTACTGAAAATTATTATGAGGGAGGAACATATGCTTGTAGGAATTGCAATAATATCAAGTTTCCTCTCTATGTGTTGAAAATCTTGAAGTTATGCTTGTTTTGCCTTCCTATGCTAGTTGATCATTGTTCCCATAAGTTGTTTGCTCACAAAATCCCTATGCATAGGAAGTGGGTTAGACTTAAATATGCTAGTCATATTCTTCATGATGCTCTCTTTATGTTTCAATTCTTATCTTTTTTGTGAGCATCATTGAATTCATCATGCCTAGCTAGGGGCATTAAACGTTAGCGCTTGTTGGGAGGCAACCCAATTTTATTTTTGTTATTTGCTTTTTGCTCCTGTTTAGTAATAAATAATCTATCTAGCCTATGTTTAGATGTGGTTTTATTTCTTTAATTAGTGCTTGTGCCAAGTAGACCCTTTGGGAAGACTTGGGTGAAGTCTATGCGATCTTGCTGTAAAAAACAGAAACTTTTGCGCTCACAAGATTAGCTGCCATTTTTTACTGGAGAGTGATTTTAGGTTGATTCTTTTTGCATATGATCAATAGATAAATTCCTCACGTCCACCAATTTATTTCATAATTTTTGGAGTTCCAGAAGTATACGTTTGATACAGATTACTACAGACTGTCCTGTTTTTGACAGATTCTATGTGTTATTTGCTTATTTTGATGATTCTATAAGTAGTATCGGAGGGTATGAACCATAGAGAAGTTGGAATACAGTATATATTACACCAATGTGAATTTATAATGAGTTCACAACAGTACCTAAGTGGTGGTTTTATTTTCTTATACTAACGGAGCTTACGCGTTTTCTGTTGAGTTTTGTGTTGTGAAGTTTTCAAGTTTTGGGTAAAGATTCGATGGACTATGGAATAAGGAGTGGCAAGAGCCTAAGCTTGGGGATGCCCAAGGCACCCCAAGGTAATATTCAAGGATAACCAATAACCTAAGCTTGGGGATGCCCCGGATGGCATCCCCTCTTTCGTCTTCGTTCATCGGTAACTTTACTTGGAGCTATATTTTTATTCACCACATGATATGTGTTTTGCTTGGAGCGTCCTTTTATTTTGTTAGTATTTTCTTGCTGTTATTTAGAATAAAGTTTTGCATCTCTATTTTCAATAAAAATGTCAAGGATAGCCTTTACCATGCTTATTTTGCAAGTATACATGTTGCTGTTTCAAAACAGAAAGTTTACCACTGTTGCAAAAATTCCCTAGAAAATTAAGAATGTGATAAAATGTTGAAACCTTTTGCATAATAAGCTCTGATAAATTTACTACAGTGGGAATTTTCTTTCATAATTTTTGGAGCTAGGGAAGTATGGATCTTGCTGCATTCTTTACAGACTGTCCTGGTTAGGCAGATTGCTGTTATGTTTGCATTGTTTGCATATGTTTGCTTGTTTAATGATTCTATTTGAGGATAGGACTATTAAATATGCAGAGGCATTTAGTATGCAATGTTGAATAATAATTTTAGTGATTTTCTACAGTAAAGTATGATAAGGTTTTTGCATTGGTTTATACTAACTTATCTCACGAGTTCTTGTTGAGTTTGGTGTGGATGAAGCTTTCGAGATTTAGGAAACCGTGATATAAGAGGAATTAAGGAGACACAAAAGCTCAAGCTTGGGGATGCCCAAGGCACCCCAAGATAATATTTCAATAAGTCTCAAGCATCTAAGCTTGGGGATGCCCCGGTAGGCATCCCACCTTTCTTCTTCAACAATTATCGGTTAGTATCGGTTGAGCCTAAGTTTTTGCTTCTTCACATGATGAGTGCTATCCTTGAAATGTCGTTTTATTTTGTTTTGCTTGCTGTATCAATAAAATACCAAGATCTGAAATTCTTAAATGAGAGAGAGTCTTCACATAGCTACATAATTTAACTACTCATTGTTCTTCACTTATATCTTTTGGAGTAGTTTGTCATTTCCTCGTGTGCTTCACTTATATCCTATGAGTAAATGGTTGAATGATTTGAATGTCATAAATCTGAAATTATATATGTTTCATATGCCTTTCCCATGGGGAATAGTGACTTCACATATAAGAAGTGGAGGTGGTAAATTTATTGAAGGTTAGCAAACATTGTATTGGTCACTTGAACAATTCATGAAAGAGTATTGAAGGAAGAGAGATTTCACATATAAATATACTATCTTGGACATCTTCTATGATTGTGAGCCCCATTAATTATTTTCAAACTTGAGCAAATTAGTTGAAGTTGGACAAGGAAGACAACATAATGAGTTATGCTTGGGTATATTTGTATAGAAGTTATATTGTTATGGATCCTCTAACATGTGGTGCTTGCTATTTAGAATCCTTTGCTAGCCAAAATATATGTACTAAGCGGGAATACTGCTTGTGCATCCAAATCCTTGAACCAAGTTCCTTCCATGAGTGTCCACCATATCTACCTATATGCAGTATTTACCTGCCGTTCCAAGTAAATTTGCATGTGCCAAACTCTAAACCTTCAAATAATAATCTATTTTGTATGCCCGAATTGCTCATGTAGCGACTAGGGGCTGTCAGTATCTTCCATACTAGGTGGGTTATTCTCACGATGAGTGGACTCCGCTCATCATTCACGAGAAAATGGCTGGTAACTGGGATGCCCAGTCATATGATCAAAAGATCAAAAACAAATTCGCAAATAATTTAAACAAAACTCCCCCAGGAATGTTGATAGTTGGACGGCACCCATTGTTTCGGACAAGCCGTGGAGTGTGAATGTTGGTGGAGGGGGAGTAAAAACTTTACCTTTCTGCGTGGGAACCGCCTATAATGTATGTAGTATGGAAGATACTGGGAACTCTTGGTCATTATGTTGACAATGAAAGCATACATCTCAAAAATATTTTCATCTCTGTTTTTGCTTCGAGCTCTGGCACCTCTGCAAATCCCTGCTTCCCTCTGCGAAGGGCCTATCTTTTACTTTTATGCAAGAGTCAGTAGTATTCCTTCTCATTCCAACCCACTCTTTAGTTGGCAAGCATCATGTGATGGAAATATCTAAGCATATATGGCCATTCAAATATATTTGAGCATGAATTATTACTGTTGACATTACCCTTGAGGTAAAAGGTTGGGATGCAAAATATTAAGCCCCTATCTTTCTCTGTGTTCGATGAATACTATTTGTTCTAAAAATATGCTTTGAGTGGTAGCAATCATGGAAGACTAAATGATAGTTGAGTATGTGAAGTTTGCGGAATCAAAGCTCTGACATAGACTCTTCCTGAAAATAAGATGAATTGTAATTGTTTGATGACTAATAACATGGTTTGTTAGTTTTCAAGAAAGTTTATGATCTATACTTTAACATGTGAATAGTTTGTTACTTGATCATGCAAAGTTTTATGATATGAGCTACTGTTATGACATGTAATGATGCTAGAAAAGGTGATTGAAATTATCATTGATCAAACTTATGCACCTGCTAGCATTCACACTTCATAAATTCTTTCTTTTATCATTTACCTACTCGAGGACGAGCAGGAATTAAGCTTGGGGATGCTGATACGTCTCCAACGTATCTATAATTTATGAAGTATTCATGCTATTATATTATCCATCTTGGATGTTTAATGGGCTTTACTATGCACTTTTATATTATTTTGGGACTAACCTATTAACCCAGAGCCCAGTGCCAGTTTTTGTTTTTTCCTTTGTTTCAGTGTTTCGCAGAAAAGGAATATCAAACGGAATGAAACCTTCGGGAGAGTTATTTTTGGAACGGAAGCAATCCAGAAGACTTGGAGTGTACGTAAGGGAAGCAACGAGGAAGGCACGAGGTAGGGGGCGCGCCCTCCACCCTCATGGGCCCCTCATGGCTCCCCTGACCGACTTCTTTCGCCTATATATATATCAATATACCTTAAAACCATCGGGGAACAGAATAGATCGGGAGTTCTGCCGCTGCAAGCCTCTGTAGCCACCAAAAACCAATCGGGACCCTATTCCGGCACCCTGCCGGAGGGGGGGAACCCTCACCGGTGGCCATCTTCATCATCCCGACGCTCTCCATGACGAGGAGGGAGTAGTTCACCCTCGGAGCTGAGGGTATGTACCAGTAGCTATGTGTTTGATCTCTCTCTCTCTCGTGTTCTTGAGGTGGTACAATCTTGATGTATTGCGAGCTTTGCTATTATAGTTGGATCTTATGATGTTTCTCCCCATCTACTCTCTTGTAATGGATTGAGTTTTCCCTTTGAAGTTATCTTATCGGATTGAGTCTTTAAGGATTTCAGAACACTTGATGTATGTCTTGCCGTGCTTATCTGTGGTGACAATGGGATATCACGTGATCCACTTGATGTATGTTTTGGTGATCAACTTGCGGGTTCCGCCCATGAACCTATGGATAGGGGTTGGAACACGTTTTCGTCTTGAGTCTCCGGTAGAAACTTTGGGGCAATCTTTGAAGTACTTTGTGTTGGTTTGAATAGATGAATCTGAGATTGTGTGATGCATATCATATAATCATACCCACGGATACTTGAGGTGACATTGGAGTATCTAGGTGACATTAGGGTTTTGGTTGATTTGTGTCTTAAGGTGTTATTCTAGTATGAACTCTATAATAGATTGAACGGAAAGAATAGCTTTGTGTTATTTTACTACGGACTCTTAAATAGATCGATTCGAAAGGATAACTTTGAGGTGGTTTCATACCCTACCATAATCTCTTCGTTTGTTCTCCGCTATTAGTGACTTTGGAGTGACTCTTTGTTGCATGTTGAGGGATAGTTTGTAACAGCCCCAAAATTGGGATATCAATTTTTGTGCTGTTATTCCTTCCTGCCACTCATTCTCAAAATTTTCTCCTGAGTTTGCTGGATGACTCTGAGAAATTTTGTCATTTCCAACCTTTCAAAACCTTGCTCAGGTCTTTTTTAGTGGGCAAGACCTCATTTGCCTCAGCTGAAACCCTCTCAAACCCTAATTCCAAATTGTTGGAATTTAAAGATGGCCTTTGTGATTACAAAGGAGCTATCATTTTCCTTGAGCTGTTGATCATCCCCTCTGTTCCCTGAGACCCTCCTATCCTTGTAAACCTTGGATATGAAAAAATATTGCCAAGTCCCATGCAATATTTTTGAATTAGGATTTATTCCTTTTCTTGCCTTTTTGAGGGATAAAATCCAAAGGCATATCTAGCCATCTCCAAAATTCATGAGAATTGGTGGAGTTGATATTTATGTCTAATCCAAGCTCTGGCAAAGATATTGGCCATCATTAAATATGGAAAAATGCCTTTTCCTATTTAATACCAATATTGCATTTCTGCCACTTCCTAAAGGAACTACTATTTTTATAGCAGGGAAAATTCTCCCATAAATTGTGGAGCTTGTCCTTGCTATATAATCACTAGTTCCATTCTTATCTCATGTTCCTAAGTTCAAAAACATGATCCAATGCAAGTTTCTGCCTTCTCTGAAATTTTGCAAAGGAAGTGCCCTATTCCTAATTCCTATTGAGCTGCAAATTGGCAGGGTGACTAACCTTGATAAATCACCCATGAATACCAAAGATGAGCTCAATCTATTCATCTTAGCTCCCTGTGCATTTTTCCAAAGTTTCTGACCAGATGGCATGCTTGTGAAGGAAGTACCTTCATAGAGTTTCCAAATGGGATGAAACTTTTCCATCTTCTCAAGTATCTCAAATCATTAGCCTCCACCTAAATTCAGTTCATTCCATTGAACTATGTGAGCACAGGAGCAATTCTTTGATTATGTCCAAATTTTCAGTTTGTGAAGCAAGTCTATTTTATCTTGCTCCATTATGGCTGAAAATATTCCTAAGCCTTCTCCTATCCGTATGACCTATCTCCAACAAATTTTGGCTCAGTTCATGTAGCCAATATTTTCCTGGATTTTTTTCAAAGTTTCTGGTCAGATGTGATGCTTGTGAAACAAGTACCAATTTGGCAAGTCCATTTGGTATGATCTTTTTGCAGCATCTACATATGATCAAATCAGGAAGCTTTGCCAAGTTTTAGCCTAATCCAACACTCCTAGTGAGTGCTTCTTCATCATTTCGTTTGTGGGTCAGATTTGGCAGTTGCACTGAAGCTATGCTAAATCTTTGTCCTAATCCCCTCCAACTTCCCAGGACCGTAGTCCTTGCTAGCCTAAACCTCCTAGACATCAAGTTTGCCACTTAACCTCTCTGGTCTAATCACCAAGATGTGGCCAAGTTTGCAACAACAAACTTGTCAAGCTCGTTCCCCTCTGCTCCCTACACCTTTGCTCGTGCCATCACCTTAGTCTTAATGAGCTTTGGAAGGACTACGCTGTAAACATCATTTGGCACCAAGTAGACGACCAGAGCATGCGTTGTTGGTGGTGACCACGGGCAATGCCATCCAAGTCGGTGGTCTAGCCACTGTTGGCCACAGTAGCGCATCTCCGGCTGGCTCTGGCTCGTCCAAGCTTATCAACCAGCTCAGCCTCATCGTCGCCGTGCGCCTTGGCCCGTTTCCCCTTCGTTTGCTTCCTCGTTGAGCCATCGCCGTCGCCGAGCACAGTGCACGCCCGTGCACCGTCGTCTTCCTCGCTCTTGTCCCCTTCTCCCTCTCGTCCGCGAGCGGCCCTCGTCTCCGTGAGTTCCCGCGCCTCGCCCGCATCCCCCTCGTTGCCTTCCCGCCATTCCCGTGACCCTTGGCCGCGTGTGCACATCGCCGGCGCAATACATGTAGCCGTGCCACGTGTCACCTCCTCCCCTCCCCTAGAGCTCATCCCTGCGGCTATTTAAGCCCGTCCCGAGCTCCCTCGCAGTCCTCAAGCCTCCCCAAGCCCTTCACCCGTCCCTGGAGTCGCTCTTCGATCCCCACCATCGCCATGGCCGCTGTTTCGGGCTTCGCTCGATCCCGGCAATGCCGTGCCCCCCTCGCCGTTCCACCACCACCTATGTGTTCCCTGCACTCCGGCGAGCCTCCCTGTAGCCTCAGCCCCTCCGTTCCCCCACCGGAGCACCATGTTCGCCGGCGGCCGAAGCCCACCTCCACCACGCGCCCTGCTGCTCCTTCCCTAGTGCCCCTCGACGGCAGCTAGCCACACCACGGGATGCGCCTCTCGTTCCTGAACCCGTGGGTAGGTCGGCCGTCGTGACCGGTGGCCAGACGCGCAGGCTATCGCCATCGAGGCGGGCCCTTCCCTCTGCCCCGCGCGCGTGCGAGCGGGAGGTTGAAGACGCAGGCCAGGCGGGCCCCACCTGCGCGCGGCCCCCACCTGGCAGTGTCCCCGCGTTGATCCCGCCTCGCCACGTCAGTTAAGTGGCGGCGCCTCGGGCCAGTTTCCGTTTTCGGAACCACGAAGGCGTTTTCTCCTGGAGTGCGCTTCCCTTAACCGAAAGTGTATTCGCTTCCTCTTCGGGCTAGAATATGCTTTCCTCTCTAGAAAGCGTATTGCTGAGAAAGGCGCGTCCAGTTTTTCCTCCAGTTTGTTTGTTGAAAAACTTTCACCGATAGGTCCCTGAACTTCAACCCTGCGTATCTCGACAACCGTAACTCCGATTGAGGTGAAACCAACGCTCACGTCTTCCTCTCGTCAAACTCTTTCCGTTGGTATCATTTTCATTATGTTTTCACATAGTAATGACCACTTTGCCCTTGCCCGTAAACAGCCCCCTCCGAGAGAGAACTGTTTCCGGCAAATCTTTCCGCGATCGTTCCGCACTTTTTCCGGAGTAATCCTCGACCCCAGGCAAGCCAACCTCTTATCATGAGCCCTGAACTTGCATGTTGACTTTGTTGGTACCTCGTGTGTGTGCTTAGTTGCAGTAGTTTTTGTTTGTTTCGTCTGCCGTTATTTTAGTTGTGATATATGTTAGTACTGCTTGCTTACCTCTCATGATAGCTTTTGCCATGCTAGTTATATTGTTGTTGATAATATCATGCCTCTGTCTAGTTTAGTTCATGCCAGTAATCTTGATGTTATGATGATTTTGTTGCACCGTCAATAAGCTAGTATCTAGTATTGTTATGTTTCATATGCTATAACTATTCACTGGAGTAGCTTGATATTTGTTAATGCATTTGTTAGTTGCATGTTCATTGTTGCATTCTTGTCTAATATGCTCACAATGTCGATGATGGTGGAGAAGTTAATAATTTGACTTAATAACAAACCTCCTCCTCCATCACTGGGATATCATAGTGCCACCAAATCGAGCTTTCTCCAGTGCAACCACATTTACCTTGTGGGAAGGTCCAAGCTGGGTCTATTGTCATGCCTCTCGCCGGTGCCTCCCGCGAGGGAAGGTTATGGGCGCGCTTACCCTGATCAGGTAGGCGGACATAAGCCTTTTGTGCCCGGGTTTGGTTTTGAGCTCATGTCCCCTTTGGGACCGTATTGCCACGACGGTGGCCGTTGGTACCTTTGGTAGGTACGGGGCCACCCAGGACCGAACCCTTAAGGGGTGTTGGTCGGAGTGGCCGGGAGGGCGTCATGGCAGTAGATCGGTTTTGTCGGAACGCTTTGGTCCGCACGTATGGGAGTGCGAGACCAGGGTTCCGTAGTGTGGGTAAAGTGCGCTACCTTTGCAGAGTGTATTCAATCTATCGATAGCCGCGTCCTCGGTCATGGGCACAGGTTCGTAGTAGGTCACACTATCGGGTCTCGGTCGAAATGGAGGATAAATCAGCTAATAAGTTATGTGATAACTAAGATGTGATAGCTAATGTGATGGCTTGGACTATGAAATAATCGTGAGAAGTCACGATGATGTGTTGATATGACCCCGAGACGAGGTCTCGGTAAGTCAGGATTGTGCTCCGAGGAGCCGTGGTAGAGTAAGTGATTGTGGCATAAGGTTATTACAACATGTCTTCACGGGAGGTTACTGGTAGTTTATTTTCAGCATAGTTTCATGATGCCATGCCCTGTCTTGATATGCTATGCTTTGTTGTTGTTATGATAGAAGTAAGTTTGAGATGCCATGATAGTTGATACTATGATGTTGTTCATGCCTAGTTTGAATTATGATTCTAGTTAATATCATGCCATGCTTAGAAGTTGTGTTGATGTAGACTGTTGCATATGCTTGGTTCTTGCTTTGTCTTCTGTTTGTTTGGATGCTATGTATTTGGTTGTCTTGAAAGTACATTCAATGTACTGACCTGGCGTTTCATTCCAGTTTTGTAGGTCGTTCGCTTGTTCCGTCGTGCTAGGTCGTAATCTTGCCAGTCCTGTGCGTTATGGAGCCCAGCCTTAGTGAGACGCTGCCAAACCAAGATTTCCGCCGCCATTTATATGGACTTCCGCTGCCATGTAAATAGCCTTAGGGCTATGCCAGAAAATTGTATTCATCAATGATGTAATCTTATACACATGTATTTGATGAATATTATTGTACCTGGAATGCTGTATCATGGACCTGTCGTGCGTCAGGCGTAATCCTGGGCTGACGTGCGAAGGCCCCCTGCTCCATGTGGATCGGGGTGCCATAGGAGATGGTATCAGAGCAGCCAGGCTGGCATAGGTTATCCTAGCATTAGATCACCGTGACCATCAACCCATAATGACCCTAAGGGATTTGACCCATCCCTGGCATTCGACATGGCCACCGTTAATCAACAGGTGGCGCAGCCGGGACCGACACGTCCTCACCCCGCTGTCCCCGCCTAGTTATCCGCGGATTGAATAGCAACCCTATCTTTTCTGGTCGGCCGCACCGCTTTCCCTTCGCCATTAAGGGAAAGGAGCCACACCATGCGGGCATGTCCCGCATAGCTGCCTATAAAAGCCCTCTTTCCGCTAGCCGTATCGCTCACTCCTCATTCAGCCATGTCCCTACAGAGAAGCTTAGCTAGTAACACTCCAGCCATGACTAGCACCTTCAAAGCCTCCAAGTTTTACACCCAAACCTGTGCCGTCAACCACACTGGCTTTCCACCCCTTCTTGCCGAGATGCTCACCAAAGCCTTTGGCTGTAAGGCTAGCCCCGATTACCTGGTGTTCCAATCGGCACCCGTCACTCACCTGCATTGCTTTGATGCAAGAGTGCACATCAGCCTAGGTCCCGCAGTAGATGGCCAGCCGTTGGTTTTTCAAGGTAGAGCCATGCCTACCACTGATTTAGCCATTCAGGCCGCTGCTGTGGAGGCTATGCTTCACCTCCGAACCAGGTACCCGCATATGGCAACGAGGCGGGATTTCTGCTTTTACCCCATTGCGACAGAAGTAGGAATGCAGCCTTCTCCCGCTATCCAAGGAGATGACCCCGCAATCACTCGCCTGGTGCAATATATCACTGCCCAGGGGATGATGATTGCCAAGATGCTTGCCGAGTTTAGAGCCATGGACAATGATGTGGTACGAGTCGTCAAGGAAGCTTACCGTGAGGCTCGTAAATTCGCATCTCAAGCCATCCACCCCATGCCATCCGAACCAGTGCTACCCTCTCAGCCTGTGTTGTGGCCTAGACCCAACATCAGCACCCTCGATAAGGCTCTTTTACGGATCCACCAGCAGCATTTGCTTGGATCAATTTCAGCCACACCTCCAGCAGTCGAACCCCAACCAATAGTAGTGTCGGACGATGAAGATGGAGATTGGCTCAGTCTTCGTCCTCCCGGAGAGCCCCAGCAAGGCCAGTCCTCTGCATGACCTCAGTCACACAGTGAGATGATTCTGCGAGTAGGTCAGTCAGTCGGTTCATCCCCGATATGAGGATAGAACTATGTATCCTGGAGTGAGTAGTTTTGTTTAGCGCGTAGAGCGTTCGTGCTTTGTTGTACTGTTTGTAACCCGTAATGTGTTTGTGTATGCTTGCTTGCTTTTGAATTTTTGTGCTTGTTTTTGTTTGTCTCTCCGTCAAACAGAGACGTTTGACAGGGTTGGCAATGTGTGCTAACAAGATTTTAATCAGTAGATCACATACACTAAATAAGATTGGCTCGTCCTGAGCCTTTAATAAAATGCGCGCTGGTGTAGGTATATGTATGCCAGGAGTACATATACCCACTAGCATTAAAACACCTTAGTATTATTTGTCTGATGTGTTTTTCATTTCATGTTTATTGCACCTGTGTATTGTTAGTTTAGACTGCATTGCATACTGCACACATACCCGGTTCACCCACGAGTATATTTAGGGCAGTACTTGGGGAAACGCAAAGTCACATCCCTATCTCTATCTGTGCATACCCCGTGTGCCAAATTTTCCAAACCTAGCGCCTCGAAGAGGCATTTTCATCTGGCCATCTCTCGTCCCTAATTCTTTTTTGTTAACCCAACTGCGTTTCCGGAGAAACGTTGCCAGCTTTATTTCCCTCGATCCAGTACAACTCCCCGATACATATTTCAACTCTGATTCTACCTTGACACCTGCATTTCGTGGAGTTATCCACGAAATTTTTCCCATGCCCTAGTCTGACTCCTGAGCTGGTGCAGCCACCTCACCCGCATCCGAACCCCACCCTTGCCTTTGCCTTGCGTGGCGTAGGCAGATCGCCACCACCGCTCCCCCACAGCACACGATTACTCCGCCGGCACGAAGCGTCAGAGAATCAAGCATGGTGGAGGACGACCCCGTGCACCATCTTCTTCCACACCTCGAGCCACCGCAGCTGGCCACGCGTTGCCTCGAGCTCGCTCGTACCTGATGATCGTCAGCAGGATGATCGACAAACCAATCAGCATGCCCAACAGCGCAGCTAGGAACCACCGCAGCGCCACCAGGAACACAGCCTCGCCGAAGGAGCTCGGCTCGATCTCGTCCAAACTGAATAGGTAGTAGAGCGGCATTGTGTTTGTGCGTTGGAGGAGAGCCGCGTTGCCGTTTTTATAGCCCAACTCCGATGTACGATGAGCGAGGTCCAGGAAAACCGCTCGTCGCTCGATCACCGGCATCCAGGAGGCGAATCCGCGAGCAGTGCCGACAAGGTGCTGGTCCGCGACGTGAGTGCTCGCTGCACTGGCACCGTGCACGCCGTGCACTACGGCACTAGGGTCCTCATTGCCCTAGGAGCTAGATGCGCGCTGCGCCAAGCCGCACACGGAGCAGCATCATTGGAGAAGCAGCCAGCCGGAGGAAGAAGGAGGCTGCCAGTGGGCCCTGGACACACGTGTCAGCAGGTGAAACCACTGTTCATTGGGGTGCATCCAGCATTTTTCAGGAGTCTGATCTCGAGTGCCCCTAGCCGTGGATATAACCGTGTTTTTCCCTTATCTCTCCCTAGGTGTACCAATTATCGGTGCCCCAACTCGTTCGAATCTGACCAAAGGGTTAAAAATAACCCAGAGGTTTTTCCCCGGAGTAGTTATCTTTGCAATTGTGCTGTAACCCTAGGAATCTCGAGGACGAGATTCTTTTAAGGGGGGAAGGTTTGTAACAGCCCCAAAATTGGGTTATCAATTTTTGTGCTGTTATTCCTTCCTGGCACTCATTATAAAATTTTCTCCTGAGTTTGCTGGATGACTCTGAGAAATTTTGTCATTTCCAACCTTTCAAAACCTTGCTCGGGTCTTTTTCAATGGGCAAGACCTCATTTGCCTCAGCTGAAACCCTCTCAAACCCTAATTCCAAATTGTTGGAATTTAAAGATGGCCTTTGTGATTACAAAGGAGCTATCATTTTCCTTGTGCTGTTCATCATCCCATTTGTTCCCTGAGACCCTCCTATCCTTGTAAACCTTGGATATGCAAAAATATTGCCAAGTCCCATGCAATATTTTTGAATTAGGATTTATTCCTTTTCTTGCCTTTTTGAGGGATAAAATCCAAAGGCATATCTAGCCATCTCCAAAATTCATGAGAATTGGTGGAGTTGATATTTATGTCTAATCCAAGCTCTGGCTAAGATATTGGCCATAATTAAATATGGAAAAATGCCTTTTCCTATTTAATACCAATATTGCATTTTTGCCACTTCCTAAAGGAACTACTATTTTTATAGCAAGGAAAATTCTCCCATAAATTGTGAAGTTTGTCCTTGCTATATAATCACTAGTTCCATTCTTATCTCATGTTCCCCAATTCAAAAATTTGGCACATGATCCAATGCAAGTTCCTGCCTTCTCTGAAATTTTGCAAAGGAAGTGCCTTATTCCTAATTCCTATTGAGCTGCAAATTGGCAGGGTGATTAACCTTGATAAATCACCCATGAATACCAAAGATGAGCTCAATCCATTCATCTTAGCTCCCTGTGCAATTTTCCAAAGTTTCTGACCAGATGGCATGCTTGTGAAGGAAGTACCTTCATAGAGTTTCCAAATGGGATGAAACTTTTCTATCTTCTCAAGTATCTCAAATCATTAGCCCCCACCCAAATTCAGTTCATTCCATTGAACTATGTGAGCACAGGAGCAATTCTTTGATTATGTCCAAATTTTCAGTTTGTGAAGCAAGTCTATTTTATCTTGCTCCATTATGGCTGAAAATATTCCTAAGCCTTCTCCTATCTGTATGACCTATCTCCAACAAATTTTGGCTCAGTTCATGTAGCCAATATTTTCCTGGATTTTTTCAAAGTTTTTGGTCAGATGTGATGCTTGTGAAACAAGTACTAATTTGGCAAGTCCATTTGGTATGATCTTTTTGCAGCATCTACATATGATCAAATCAGGAGGCTTTGCCAAGTTTTAGCCTAATCCAACACTCCTAGTGAGTGCTTCTTCATCATTTGCTTTCTGGGTCAGATTTGGAAGTTGCACTACAGCTATGCTAAATCTTTGTCCTAATCCCCTCCAACTTCCCAGGACCGTAGTAATTGCTAGCCTAAACCTCCTAGACATCAAGTTTGCCACTTAACCTCTCTGGTCTAACCACCAAGATGTGGCCAAGTTTGCAACAGCAAACTTGTCGAGCTCGTTCCCCTCTGCTCCCTACACCTTTGCTCGTGCCATCATCTCAGTCTTAATGAGCTTTTGAAGGACTACGCTGTAGACATCATTTGGCACCAAGTAGACGACCAGAGCATGCGTTGTCGGTGGTGACCACGGGCAGTGCCAGCCAAATCGGTGGTCTAGCCACCGTTGGCCACAGTAGCGCATCTCCGGCTGGCTCTGGCTCGTCCAAGCTTGTCAACCAGCTCAGCCTCATCGTCGCCGTGCGCCTTGGTGTTGGGGAACGTAGCAGAAATTCAAAATTTTCTACGCATCACCAAGATCAATCTATGGAGTAATCTAGCAACGAGGGGAAGGGGAGTGAATCTACATACCCTTGTAGATCGCGATGCGGAAGCGTTGCAAGAACGCGGATGAGGGAGTCGTACTCGTAGCGATTCAGATCGCGGTTGATTCCGATCTAAGCACCGAAAGAACGGTGCCTCCGCGTTCAACACACGTGCAGCCCGGTGACGTCTCCCACGCCTTGATCCAGCAAGGAGAGAGGGAGAGGTTGGGGAAGACTCCATCCAGCAGCAACACGACGGCATGGTGGTGGTGGAGGAGCGTGGCAATCCCGCAGGGCTTCGCCAAGCACCGTGGGAGAGGAGGAGGAGGGAGAGGGGTAGGGCAGCACCAAAAGGAGACTTTCTCGTGTGTGTATGGCAGCCCAAACCTCAAGTATATATAGGGGGGAAGGGGGCTGCGCCCCCCTTAGGGTTTCCACCCCCAAGAGGAGGCAGCCAGCCCTAGATCCCATCAAGGGGGCGGCCAAGGGGAGGAGAGGGGGAGGCGCCCCACTAGATGGGCCCTAAGGCCCATCTGGACCTAGGGTTTGCCCCCTCCCACTCTCCCATGCGCCTTGGGCCTTGGTGGGGGGGCGCACCAGCCCACCTGGGGCTGGTCCCCTCCCACACTTGGCCCATGCAGCCTTCTGGGGCTGGTGGCCCCACTTGGTGGACCCCCGGGACCCTCCCGGTGGTCCCGGTACATTACCGATTTCACCCGAAACTTTTCCGGTGACCAAAACAGGACTTCCCATATATAAATCTTTACCTCCGGACCATTCCGGAACTCCTCGTGACGTCCGGGATCTCATCCGGGACTCCGAACAACATTCGGTAACCACGTACATGCTTTCCCTATAACCCTAGCGTCATCGAACCTTAAGCGTGTAGACCCTACGGGTTCGGGAACCATGCAGACATGACCGAGACGTTCTCCGGTCAATAACCAACAGCGGGATCTGGATACCCATGTTGGCTCCCACATGTTCCACGATGATCTCATCGGATGAACCACGATGTCGGGGATTCAATCAATCCCGTATTCAATTCCCTTTGTCTAACGGTATGTTACTTGCCCGAGATTCGATCGTCGGTATCCCTATACCTTGTTCAATCTCGTTACCGGCAAGTCTCTTTACTCGTTCCGTAACTCACATCATCCCGTGATCAACTCCTTGGTCACATTGTGCACATAATGATGATGTCCTACCGAGTGGGCCCAGAGATACCTCTCCGTTTACACGGAGTGACAAATCCCAGTCTCGATTCGTGCCAACCCAACAGACACTTTCGGAGATACCCGTAGTGCACCTTTATAGCCACCCAGTTACGTTGTGACGTTTGGCACACCCAAAGCATTCCTACGGTATCCGGGAGTTGCACAATCTCATGGTCTAAGGAAGTGATACTTGACATTAGAAAAGCTCTGAGCAAACGAACTACACGATCTTGTGCTAGGCTTAGGATTGGGTCTTGTCCATCACATCATTCTCCTAATGATGTGATCCCGTTATCAACGACATCCAATGTCCATGGTTAGGAAACCGTAACCATCTATTGATCAACGAGCTAGTCTCCTAGAGGCTTACTAGGGACATGGTGTTGTCTATGTATCCACACATGTATCTGAGTTTCCTATCAATACAATTCTAGCATGGATAATAAACGATTATCATGAACAAGGAAATATAATAATAACCTATTTATTATTGCCTCTAGGGCATATTTCCAACAGTCTCCCACTTGCACTAGAGTCAATAATCTAGTTCACATCACCATGTGATTAACACTGACAGGTCACATCACCATGTGACCAACACCCAAGAGTTTACTAGAGTCAACAATCTAGTTCACATCTCTATGTGATTAACACTCAATGAGTTCTGGTTTGATCATGTTATGCTTGTGAGAGAGGTTATTAGTCAACGGGTCTGAACCTTTCAGATCCGTGTGTGCTTTACGAATATCTATGTCATCTTTGTGGATGCTACCACGCGCTATTTGGAGCCATTTCAAATAATTGCTCTACTATACGAATCCGGTTTACTACTCAGAGTCATCCGGATTAGTGTCAAAGTTCGCATCGACGTAACCCTTTACGACGAACTCCTTTCCACCTCCATAATCGAGAAAATTCCTTAATCCACTAGGTACTAAGGATAAGTTCGACCGCTGTCATGAGATCCTTTCCCGGATCACCATTGTACCCTCTTGACCAACTCATGGCAAGGCACACTACATGTGCGGTACACAGCATAGCATACTATAGAGCCTACGTCTAAAGCATAGGGGACGACCTTCGTCCTTTCTCTATCTTCTGCTGTGGTCAGGTCTTGAGTCTTACTCAATACTCACACCTTGTAACACAGCCAAGAACTCCTTCTTTGCTGATCTATTTGAACTCTTTCAAAATCATGTCAAGGTGTGCGTTCTTTGAAAGTATCATCAAGCGTCTTGATCTATCTCTATAGATCTTGATGCCCAATGTGTAAGCAGCTTTATCCAGGTCTTCCTTTGAAAAACTCCTTTCAAACAACCCTTTATGCTTTCCAGAAATTTTACATCATTTCGGATCAACAATATGTCATTCACATATACTTATCAGAAATGTTGTAGCGCTCCCACTCACTTTATTGTAAATACAAGTTTCTAACAAACTTTGTATAAACCCAAAAACTTTGATCACTCCATCAAAGTGTATATTCTGACTCCGAGATGCTTGCTCTAATCCATGGAAGGATCACTGGAGCTAGCATACCTTTTAGCATCCTTAGGATCGACAAAAACTTTCTGATTGTATCACATACAACCTTTCCTTACGAAAACTGGTAAGGAAACTTGTTTTGACATCCATCTGCTAGATTTCACAAATGCAGATAATGCTAACATGATTCCGACGGACTTAAGCACCGCTACGGATGAGAAAATCTCATCGTAGTCAACTCCTTGAACTTGTGGAAATACTCTTTGCCACAAGTCGAGCTTCATAGACGGTAACATTACCGTCCACGTCCGTCTTCTTCTCAAAGATCCATTTATCTCGGATTTCATGGCTCTTAACCATTTGTCGGAATATGGGCCCACCATCGCTTCTCCATAGCTCGTAGGTTCAGTATTGTCCAACAACATGATATCTCAGACAGGATCACGTACCACTCTGAAGTAGCACGCATCCTCGTCGTCCTACGAGGTTTGGTAGTGACTTGATCCGAAGTTTCATGATCACTATCATAAGCTTCCACTTCAATTGGTGTAGGTGCCACAGGAACAACTTCCTGTGCCCTGCTACACACTAGTTGAAGTGACGGTTCTATAACCTTATCAAGTCTCCACCATCCTCCCACTCAATTCTTTCGAGAGAAACTTTTCCTCGAGAAAGGACTCGTTTCTAGAAGCAATTACTTTTGCTTCCAGATCTGAAACAGGAGGTATACCCAACTGTTTTGGGTTTTCTATGAAGATGTATTTATCCGCTTTGGGTTCGAGCTTATCAGCTTGAAACTTTTTCACATAAGCTGCGCAGCCCCAAACTTTTAAGAAACGACAACTTAGGTTTCTCTAAACGGTGTCGTCTCAACGGAATTGCGTGGTGCCCCTTTTAAATGAATGCGGTTGTCTCTAATGCCTAACCCATAAACGATAGTGGTAATTTGATAAGAAACATCATGGTATGCACCATATCCAATAGGGTGCAGTTATGATGTTCGGACACACCATCACACTATGGTGTTCCAGGCGGTATTAATTGTGAAACACTTTCCACAATGTCTTAATTGTGTGCCAAACTCGTAACTCAGATATCTCTATGATCATATCATAGACATTTTATCCTCTTGTCACGACAATCTTCGACTTCACTCTGAAATTACTTGAACCTTTCAATAATTCAGACTTGTGTTTCATTAAGTAAATATTCTCAGCATCTACTCAAATTATCTGTGAAGTAAGAACATAATGATATCCACTGCATGCCTCAGAACTCATTGGACTGCATACATCAAAATGTATTACTTCCAATAAGTTGCTCTCTTGTTCCATCTTACTGAAAACGAGGACTTTCAGTCATCTCGCCCATGTGGTATGATTTGCATGTCTCAAGTGATTCGAAATCAAGTGAGTCCAAGCGATCCATCTGCATGGAGTTTCTTCATACATATATACCAATAGACATGGTTCGCATGTCTCAATCTTTTCAAAAACGATTGAGTCCAAAGATCCATCTACATGGAGCTTCTTCATGCGTTCTATACCAATATGACTCAAATTGCAGTGCCATAAGTATCTGGAACTATCATTACTATTTTACATCTTTTGGCACGAACATGTGTATCACTACAATCGAGATTCATTTTAGGTGCAAGACCATTGAAAGTATTATTCAAATAAGCAGAGTAACCATTATTCTCCTTAAATGAATAACCGTATTGCGATAAACATAATCCAATCATGCTCAACGCAAACACCAAATCTCGATGGTAGAGGGAGCATGCGATGCTTGATCACATCAACCTTGGAAACACTTCCAACACATATCGTCATCTCACCTTTAGCTAGTCTCCGTTTATTCCGCAGCTTTTATTTCGAGTTACTAACACATAGCAACCGAACCGGTATCTAATACCCTGGTGCTGCTGGGAGTACTAGTAAAGTACACATTCATATGACGTATATCCAATATACTTCTGTCGACCTTGCCTGTCTTCTCATCTACCAAGTATCTAGGGTAGTACTGCTTCAGTGACCGTTCCTCTTATTACAGAAGCACTTAGTCTCGGGTTTGGGTTCAACCTTGGGATTCTTCACTAGAGCAGCAAACGACTTGCTGTTTCATGAAGTATCCCTTTTGCCCTTGCCCTTCTTAAACTAGCGGTTCTACTAACCATCAACAATTGATGCTCCTTCTTGATTTCTACTCTCGCGGTGTCAAACATCGCGAATAGCTCAAGGATCATCATAACTATCCTTGATATGTTATAGTTCATCACGAAGCTCTACTAGCTTGGTGGCAGTGACTATGGAGAACTATCACTATCTCATCTGGGAGAATAACTCCCACTCGATTCAAGCGATTGTGGCACTCAGACAATCTGAGCACACGCTCAACGATTGAGCTTTTCTCCCTTAGTTTGCAGGCTTAGGAAACTTGTCAGAGGTCTCATACCTCTTGACGTGGGCACTAGTCTGAAATCCCAATTTCAGTCTTCGGAACATCTCACATGTTCTGCGACGTTTCAAAAACGTCTTGGGTGCCACAATTCTAAACCGCACTGAACTATCACGTAGTTATCAAAACGTGTATGTCAGATGTTTCGTAACATCTACAGACGACGCTGAGGTTCAGCACACCGAGCGGTGCATTAAGGACATAAGCCTTCTGTGTAGTAATGAGGACAATCCTCAGTTTACGGACCTAGTCCGCATAATTGCTACTACCAACTTTCAACTAAATTTTCTCTAGGAACATATCTAAACCAGTAGAACTTAAAGCGCAAGACATAATTCGCAAAGACCTTTTGACTATGTTCATGATAATGAAGTTCGTCTGATTAATGAACTCCCACTCAGATAGACATCCCTCTAGTCATCTAAGTGAAACATGATCCGAGTTTAACTAGGCCGTGTCCGATCATCACGTGAGACGGACTAGTCAAGATCGGTGAACATCTCCATGTTGATCGTATCTTCTATACGACTCATGCTCGACCTTTCGGTCCTCCGTGTTCCGAGGCCATGTCTGTACATGCTAGGCTCGTCAAGTCAACCTAAGTGTATTGCGTGTGTTCCGAGGCCATGTCTGTACATGCTAGGCTCGTCAACACCCGTTGTATTCGAACGTAAGAATCTATCACACCCGATCATCACGTGGTGCTTCGAAACGACGAACCTTCGCAACGGTGCACAGTTAGGGTGAACACTTTCTTGAAATTATTATAAGGGATCATCCTACTTGCTACCGTCGTTCTAAGCAAATAAGATGCAAAAACATGATAAACATCACATGCAATCAAATAGTGACATGATATGGCCAATATCATCATGCTCCTTTGATCTCCATCTTCGGGGCACCATGATCATCCTTGTCACCGGCATGACACCATGATCTCCATCATCATGATCTCCATCATTGTGTCTTCATGAAGTTGTCACGCCAGCGGTCACTTCAACTTCTATGGCTAACGCGTTTAGCAATAAAGTAAAGTAATTTACATGGCGTTATTCAATGACACGCAGGTCATACAAAATAATAAAGACAACTCCTATGGCTCCTGCCGGTTGTCATTCTCATCGACATGCAAGTCGTGATTCTTATTACAAGAATATGATCAATCTCATACATCACATATATCATTCATCACATCTTCTGGCCATATCACATCACAAGGCACATGCTGCAAAAACAAGTTAGACGTCCTCTAATTGTTGTTGCAAGTTTTTACGTGGTTTGTAGGTTTCTAGCAAGAACGTTTCTTACCTACGTATGACCACAACGTGATTTGCCAATTTCCATTTACCCTTCATAAGGACCCTTTTCATCGAATCCGTTCCGACTAAAGTGGGAGAGACAGACACCCGCTAGCCACCTTATGCAACTAGTGCATGTCAGTCGGTGGAACCTGTCTCACGTAAGCGTACGTGTAAGGTCGGTCCGGGCCGCTTCATCCCACAATGCCGCCGAAACAAGATAAGACTAGTAGCGGCAAGAAGAATTGACAACATCGACGCCCACAACTTCTTTGTGTTCTACTCGTGCATAGAAACTACGCATAGACCTAGCTCATGATGCCACTGTTGGGGAACGTAGCAGAAATTCAAAATTTTCTACGCATCACCAAGATCAATCTATGGAGTAATCTAGCAACGAGGGGAAGGGGAGTGAATCTACATACCCTTGTAGATCGCGATGCGGAAGCGTTGCAAGAACGCGGATGAGGGAGTCGTACTCGTAGCGATTCAGATCGCGGTTGATTCCGATCTAAGCACCGAAAGAACGGTGCCTCCGCGTTCAACACACGTGCAGCCCGGTGACGTCTCCCACGCCTTGATCCAGCAAGGAGAGAGGGAGAGGTTGGGGAAGACTCCATCCAGCAGCAACACGACGGCATGGTGGTGGTGGAGGAGCGTGGCAATCCCGCAGGGCTTCGCCAAGCACCGTGGGAGAGGAGGAGGAGGGAGAGGGGTAGGGCAGCACCAAAAGGAGACTTTCTCGTGTGTGTATGGCAGCCCAAACCTCAAGTATATATAGGGGGGAAGGGGGCTGCGCCCCCCTTAGGGTTTCCACCCCCAAGAGGAGGCAGCCAGCCCTAGATCCCATCAAGGGGGCGGCCAAGGGGAGGAGAGGGGGAGGCGCCCCACTAGATGGGCCCTAAGGCCCATCTGGACCTAGGGTTTGCCCCCTCCCACTCTCCCATGCGCCTTGGGCCTTGGTGGGGGGGCGCACCAGCCCACCTGGGGCTGGTCCCCTCCCACACTTGGCCCATGCAGCCTTCTGGGGCTGGTGGCCCCACTTGGTGGACCCCCGGGACCCTCCC
Organism: Aegilops tauschii subsp. strangulata; assembly: GCF_002575655.3. Lineage (NCBI taxonomy): Eukaryota > Viridiplantae > Streptophyta > Magnoliopsida > Poales > Poaceae > Aegilops > Aegilops tauschii. The sequence continues at coordinate 44,546,016 of NC_053038.3, read as the reverse complement.
GGTGGTCCCGGTACATTACCGATTTCACCCGAAACTTTTCCGGTGACCAAAACAGGACTTCCCATATATAAATCTTTACCTCCGGACCATTCCGGAACTCCTCGTGACGTCCGGGATCTCATCCGGGACTCCGAACAACATTCGGTAACCACGTACATGCTTTCCCTATAACCCTAGCGTCATCGAACCTTAAGCGTGTAGACCCTACGGGTTCGGGAACCATGCAGACATGACCGAGACGTTCTCCGGTCAATAACCAACAGCGGGATCTGGATACCCATGTTGGCTCCCACATGTTCCACGATGATCTCATCGGATGAACCACGATGTCGGGGATTCAATCAATCCCGTATTCAATTCCCTTTGTCTAACGGTATGTTACTTGCCCGAGATTCGATCGTCGGTATCCCTATACCTTGTTCAATCTCGTTACCGGCAAGTCTCTTTACTCGTTCCGTAACTCACATCATCCCGTGATCAACTCCTTGGTCACATTGTGCACATAATGATGATGTCCTACCGAGTGGGCCCAGAGATACCTCTCCGTTTACACGGAGTGACAAATCCCAGTCTCGATTCGTGCCAACCCAACAGACACTTTCGGAGATACCCGTAGTGCACCTTTATAGCCACCCAGTTACGTTGTGACGTTTGGCACACCCAAAGCATTCCTACGGTATCCGGGAGTTGCACAATCTCATGGTCTAAGGAAGTGATACTTGACATTAGAAAAGCTCTGAGCAAACGAACTACACGATCTTGTGCTAGGCTTAGGATTGGGTCTTGTCCATCACATCATTCTCCTAATGATGTGATCCCGTTATCAACGACATCCAATGTCCATGGTTAGGAAACCGTAACCATCTATTGATCAACGAGCTAGTCTCCTAGAGGCTTACTAGGGACATGGTGTTGTCTATGTATCCACACATGTATCTGAGTTTCCTATCAATACAATTCTAGCATGGATAATAAACGATTATCATGAACAAGGAAATATAATAATAACCTATTTATTATTGCCTCTAGGGCATATTTCCAACACTTGGCCCGTTTCCCCTTCGTTTGCTTCCTCGTTGAGCCATCGCCATCGCTGAGCACAATGCACGCCCGTGCACCGTCGTCTTCCTCGCTCTTGTCCCCTTCTCCCTCTCGTCCGCGAGCGCCCCTCGTCTTCGTGAGTTCCCGCGCCTCGTCCGCATCCCCCTCATCGCCTTCCCGCCGTTCCCGTGACCCTTGGTCGCGTGTGCGTGTCGCCGGCGCACGGACACGTAGCCGTGCCGCGTTTCACCTCCTCCCCTCCCCTAGAGCTCATCCCTGTGGCTATTTAAGCCCGTCCCGAGCTCCCTCGCAGTCCTCAAGCCTCCCCAAGCCCTTCACGCGTCCCCGGAGTCGCTCTCCGACCCCCACCATCGCCATGGCCACCGTTTTGGGCTTCGCTCGATCCCGGCAATGCCATGCCCCCCTCGTCGTTCCACCACCACCTATGCGTTCCCCGCAATCCGGCGAGCCTTCCCGTAGCCTCAGCCCCTCCGTTCCCCCACCGGAGCACCATGTTCGCCGGCGGCCGAAGCCCACCTCCGCCGTGCGCCCTGCTGCTCCTTCCCTAGTGCCCCTCGATGGCAGCTGGCCACACCACGGGATGCGTCTCTCGTTCTTGAACTCGTGGGTAGGTCGGCCGTCGCGAGCGGTGGCCAGACGCGCCGGCTATCGCCGTCGAGGCGGGCCCTTCCCTCTGCCCGGCGCGCGTGCGAGCGGGAGGTTGAAGACGTAGGCCAGGCGGCCCCCACCTGTGCACGGCCCCCACCTGGCAGTGTCCCCGCGTTGACCCCGCCTCGCCACATCAGTTAAGTGGCGGCGCCTCGGGCCACTTTCCGTTTTCGGAACCACGAAGGCGTATTCCCCTGGAGTGTGCTTCCCTTAACCGAAAGCGTATTCGCTTCCTCTTCGGGCCAGAATACGCTTTCCTCTCTGGAAAGCGTATTGCTGAGAAAGGCGCGTCCAGTTTTTCCTCCAGGGGCTTGTTTGCTAAAAAACTTTCACTAATAGGTCCCTGAACTTCAACCCTGCGTATCTCGACAATTGTAACTCCAATTGAGGTTAAACCAACGCTCACGTCTTCGTCTCGTCGAACTATTTCCGTTGGTATCATTTTCATTATGTTTTCACACAGTGAAAATGACCACTTTGCCCTTGCCCGTAAACAGCCCGCTCCAAGAGAGAACTGTTTTCGGCAAATCTTTTTGCGATTGTTCCGCACTTTTTCCGGAGTAATCCTCGACCCCAGGCAAGCCAACCTCTTATCATGAGCCCCGAACTTGCATGTTGACTTTGCTGGTACCTCGTGTATGTGCTTAGTTGCAGTAGTTTTTGTCTGTTTCGTCTGCCGTTATTTCAGTTGTGATATATGTTAGTACCGCTTGCTTACCTCTCATGATAGCTTTTGCCATGCTAGTTATATTGTTGTTGATAATATCATGCTTCTGTCTAGTTTAGTTCATGCCAGTAGTCTTGATGTTATGATGATTTTGTTGCACCGTCAATAAGCTAGTATCTAGTATTGTTATGTTTCATATGCTATAACTGTTCACTGGAGTAGCTTGATATTTTTTAATGCATTTGTTAGTTGCATGTTCATTGTTGCATTCTTGTTTAATATGCTCAAAATGTTGATGATGGTGGAGAAGTTAATAATATGACCTAATAACAAACCTCCTCCGCCATCACTGGGATATCATAGTGCCACCAAATCGAGCTTTCTCCAGAGCAACCACATTTACCTTGTGGGAAGGTCCAAGCTGGGTCTATTGTCATTCCTCTCGCTGGTGCCTCCCGCGAGGGAAGGTTATGGGCGCGCTTACCCTGATCAGGTAGGCGGACATAAGCCTTGTGTGCCCGGGTTTGGTTTTGAGCTCATGTCCCCGTTTGGGACCGTTTTGCCACGACGGTGGCCGTTGGTACCTTTGGTAGGTACGGGGCCACCCAGGACCGAACCCTTAAGGGGTGTTGGTCGGAGTGGTCGGGAGGGCGTCATGGCAGTAGATCGGTTTTGTCGGAACGCTTTGGTCCGCATGTATGGGAGTGTGAGACTAAGGTTCCGTAGTGTGGGTAAAGTGCGCTACCTCTGCAGAGTGTATTCAATCTATTGATAGCCGCGTCCTCGGTCATGGGCACAGGTTCGTAGTAGGTGACACTATCAGGTCTCGGTCGAAATGGAGGATAAATCAACTAATAAATTATGTGATAACTAAGATGTGATAACTAATGTGATGGCTTGGACTATGAAATAATCGTGAGAAGTCACGATGATGTCTTGATATGACCCCGAGACGAGGTCTCGGTAAGTCATGATTGTGCTCCGAGGAGCCGTGGCAGAGTAAGTGATTGTGGCATAAGGTTATTACAACATGTCTTCACGGGAGGTAACTGGTAGTTTATTTTCAGCATAGTTTCATGATGCCATGCCCTGTCTTGATATGCTATGCTTTGTTGTTTTTATGATAGAAGTAAGTTTGAGATGCCATGATAGTTGATGCTATGATGTTGTTATTGCCTAGTTTGAATTATGATTCTAGTTAATATCATGCCATGCTTAGAAGTTGTGTTGATGTAGATTGTTGCATATGCTTGGTTCTTGCTTTGTCTTCTGTTTGTTTGGATGCTATGTATTTGGTTGTCTTGCAAGTACATTCAATGTACTGACCTGGCGTGTCATGCCCGTTTTGTAGGTCGTTCGCTTGTTCCATCATGCTAGGTCATAATCTTGCCAGTCCTGTGCGTTATGGAGCCCAGCCTTAGTGAGACGCTGCCAAACCAAGATTTCCGCCACCATTTATATGGACTTCCACTGCCATGTAAATAGCCTTAGGGCTATGCCAGAAATTGTATTCATCAATGATGTAATATTATACACATGTATTTGATGAATATTATTGTACCTGGAATGCTGTATCATGGACCTGTCGTGCGTCAGGCGTAATCCTGGGCGGACGTGCGAAGGCCCCCTGCTCCATGCCGATCGGGGTGCCACATAGTTATATGATCCAATTATGTTATTATTGTTGAGAGAACTTCCACTAGTGAAAGTATGAACCCTAGGCCTTGTTTCCTAGCATTGCAATACCATTTACGCTCACTTTTATTATTTGTTACCTTGCTGTTTTTATATTTTTAGATTACAAAAACCTATATGTACCATCCATATTGCACTTGTATCACCAGCTCTTCGCTGAACTAGTGCACCTATACAATTTACCATTGTATTGGGTGTGTTGGGGACACAAGAGACTCTTTGTTATTTGGTTGCAGGGTTGTTTGAGAGAGACCATCTTCATCCTACGCTTCCCACGGATTGATAAACCTTAGGTCATCCACTTGAGGGAAATTTGCTACTATCCTACAAACCTCTGCACTTGGAGGCCCAACAACGTCTACAAGAAGAAGGTTGTGTAGTAGACATCAAAAGGCAATAATGAAGATATATGATGAAATGATTGAGATGTGGAAAAGCTGGTATGAACTCGACCTATTTTGTTTTTGTAAATATGATTAGTTCATCGTTCTTGATTTAGCCTATTATGAATGAAACATGTTTGCAATGACAATTAGAGATTATAGTTACTCATGCCATGCTTAATTAGCTAGGAGTTTATAAAGGTTTACCTTGCGTGCCAACATGCTTTTAAAATGGTTGTGATGTAGTATGATAGGATGGTATCCTCCTTTGAATGATCCGAGTGGCTTGACTTGGCACATGTTCACTCATGTAGTTGAAACAAAATCAACATAGCCTCCACGATATTTATGTTCATGGTGATTTATATCCTACTCATGCTTGCACTCAATGTTGGTTAATCTCAATGCATGTTTATGATCGTTGTCGCTCTCTAGTTGGTCGCTCCCCAGTCTTTTGCTAGCCTTCACTTGTACTAAGCGGGAATACTGCTTGTGCATCCACTTCCATAAACCCAAAGTTGTTCCATATGAGTCCACATACCTACCTATATGTGGTATTTACCTGCCGTTCCAAGTAAATTTGCATGTGCCAAACTCTAAACTTTCAAATGATAATCTGTTTTGTATGCCCGAATTGCTCATGTAGCGACTGGGGGCTGTCAGTATCTTCCATGCTATGTGGGTTATTCTCACGATGAGTGGACTCCGCTCGTCATTCACGAGAAAATGGCTGGTAATTGGAATGCCCAGTTCCATGCTCAAATCAAATCAAAATTTAACTTCAAACAAAACTCCCCCAGGATTGTTGTTAGTTGGACGGTACCCTTTGTTTCGGACCAGCCGTGGAGTGTGCTTATTGGTGGTGGGGGAGTAAAAACTTTACCATTCTGTTTGGGAACCGCCTATAATGTATCTAGTATGGAAGATACCGAGATCTCTTGGTTGTTATGTTGACAATGAAAGCATACCGCTCAAAATATTATTTATCTCTGTTTCAAAAACTTGAGCTCTGGCACCTCTACAAATCACTGCTTCCCTATATGAAGGGCCTATCTATTTACTTTTATTGTTGAGTCATCATCCTCTTATAAAAACACTAGTTGGAGAGCACCGCTGTCATTTGTATGCATTGCTATTAATTGATATTGAGTATGACTGTGACTGGATCTCTTTTACCATGAATTACAATGTCTAGCCAGTCCTTGATTTTCGGGGGTGCTCTGCATTTATGTTTTGCGGTCTCAGAAAGGGCTAGCGAGATACCATTCTGTTATATCATATCATGATTGTTTTGAAAAAGTGTTTTCATCCGAGATTTATTATTATTGCTCGCTAGTTGATTGTGCCATTGATATGAGTAAACGTGAGACCTAAATGTTATTGTGAATATGGTTAGTTCATGATCTTTGCTGAAAACCTGAATGCTAGCTATACATATTTGCAACAACAAGATCAAACAGAGTTTGTAAAAGTTTTTCTTTATCACTTTCAGTTTATCAACTGAATTGCTTGAGGACAAGCAATGGGCTAAGCTTGGGGGGAGTTGATACGTCTCCATCATATCTACTTTTCCAAACTCTTTTGCCCTTGTTTTGGACTCTAATTTGCATGATTTGAATGGAACTAATTACCCGGACTGACGCTATTTTCACGAGAATTGCCATGGTGTTATTTTTGTGCAGAAATAAAAGTTCTCGGAATGACCTGAAAATCCACGGAGAATATTTATGGAATAAATAAAAAATATTGGCGAAAGAATCAACCGAGGGGGACCCACCTGCTGTCCACAAGGGTGGAGGGCGCACCCCCTAGGGCGCACCCCCTACCTTGTGGGTCCCCTGGACCTCCACCAACCTCAACTCCAACTCCATATATTCACGTTCGGGGAGAAAAAGTCGGAGAGAAGGATTCATCGCGTTTTACGATACGGAGCCGCCGCCGCCTCCTGTTCCTCATCAGGAGGATAGATCTGGAGTCCGTTCGGGGCTCCGGAGAGGGGAAATTGTCGCCGTCGTCATCACCAACCATCCTCCATACCAATTTCATGATGCTCACCGCCGTGCGTGAGTAATTCCATCGTAGGCTTGCTGGACGGTGACGGGTTGGATGAGATTTATAATGTAATCGAGTTAGTTTTGTTAGGGTTTGATCCCTAGTATCCACTATGTTCTGAGATTGATGTTGCTATGACTTTGCTATGCTTAATGCTTGTCACTAGGGCTCGAGTGCCATGAATTCAGATCTGAACCCTTTATGTTTCCATGAATATATTTGTGTTTTGATCCAATCTTGGAAGTTGTAGACACCTATTACGAGTTATGATCCGCATACCCCAAGGTGACAATAATTGGGATTCTTTCCGGTAATTACCGTAGTTTGAGGAGTTCATGTATTCACTAACTGCTAATGCTTTGGTCCGGTTCTCTATTAAAAGGAGGCCTTAATATCCCTTAGTTTCCATTAGGACCCCGCTGCCACAGGAGGGTAGGACAAAAGATGTCATGCAAGTTCTTTTTCATAAGCACGTATGACGATATCCGGAATACATGCCTACATTATATTGATGAATGGAGCTAGTTCTGTGTCACCCTAGGTTATAACTGTTGCATGGTGAATACCATATGACATAATTATCCATCATTTATCCATTGCCTACGAGCTTTTCACATATTGATCTTTGCTAAGTTACTTTTCCGTTGCCATTGTTTCAATTGCTACAAAACTGCTACTGTTACTTTTGTCACCGTTACCGTTACTTCCATATTACTTTGCTACTAAATACTTTGCTACAGATATTAAGTCTTTCAGGTGTGGTTGAATTGACAACTCAGCTGCTAATACTTGAGAATATTCTTTGGCCCCCCTTGTGTCGAATCAATAAATTTGGGTTGAATACTCCACCCTCGAAAACTGTTGCGATCCCCTATACTTGTGGGTTATCAGCCACCTCCTCCTGCCTTCCCCCCGCAGGCAAACAAGGAAGGAGGGGTGCAGCTAGGGGCAGGAGCCCAAGTGGGATTCAGCCCCACTTGGTGCGCCTCTTGGTTGCCTCTCCTCTCCCGCCACCTATATATATGTGGGAGGGGGCGCTACACATAACATACGACAATCTCTTAGCCGTGTGCGGCGTCCCTCTCCATAGTTTCGTCCCTCGGTCTTATTATTCGTAGTGCTTAGGTGAAGCCCTCCGGAATAGCATCACCATCATCGTCACCACACCGTCATGCTGCCGGAACTCATCCACTACTTCACCCGTCTTGCTGGATCAAGAAGGCGAGGACGTCACAGAGCTGAACACGTGTGCTGAACATGGAGGTGCCGTACGTTCGGTACTCAATCAGTTGGATCGCGAAGAAGTTCGACTACATCAACCGTGTTACTAAACGCTTCCAGTTACGGTCTACAAGGGTACGTAGACACACTCTCGCCTCTCATTGCTATGCATCTCCATGGATAGATCTTGCGTGTGCGTAGAATTTTTTTTGTTTTCCATGCAACATTCCCCAACATGTTTGACATAAACTTCCTCCCCAGTTTCACCATTTAGAAAAATATTTTTAATATCAATTTGGTATAGAGTGATATCATGGTGATTGGCATAAGTAAGTAAAATGCGAATGGACTCAAGTCTAGCAATGGGGGCATATGTCTCACCATAGTCCATACCTTCGACTTGAATGTAGCCTTGAGAAACGAGACGCGCCTTGTTGTGCACCACTTGTCCATCCTCATCTTGCTTATTTCGAAACACTCATTTTGTTCCAATGATGTTTTCAACTTTTCATCATCCTTGGGCTTCTCAACCAATGTCCACACTTGGTTTCTCTCGAAGTTGTGTAGCTCTCCGTGCGTAGCATTTATCCAATCCGGGTCTTCAAGGGCTTCTTCCACCTACATAGGTTCAATTCTAGAGATGAACGGGTAATGTTCACAAAAGTTAGCCAAACGAGTTTTACAGCGAGTGATTCTCCCGTAGTTAATGTCGTCGAGGATTGGTTTAACGGGATGATTCTTTGTGACACTTGCTCTAACTCATGAGAGCTTTTTCTTGGGCTGTGGTGAAACATCCACATCATCATCTTCTTCTTCATTATTGTTGGCGTCATTGTTCGCTTGCGGAGGTGGAGAAGGAGGTCGAGGTGGATCATCTTGTTGCACTTCCTCATTCCCTTCGTCTAGACGTGTTCCACTTGTGGATGCCTCCATGTCAACTTGTGGTTCACCTTGATGTGAAGTAGAGGCATCCACTTGACTGGATGAAGTGCTCTCGTTCACCTCCGTCGGACGGATCTTGCCAATGGACAAATCTTGAATTGCCTCCGAGGGATCTTTGTCTCCTACATCAATTGGCAATTGATCTATTTGCGAGTCATTAGATTCATCAAACTTCACATCTACCGTCTCTTCAACCTTTCGGGTGAAATTATTGTAGACATGGTAAGTGTGAGAGTTTGAACCATAACCGAGTAGGAAACCTTCATGAGATTTAGGAGCAAATTTCGAACGATGATGCTTATCAAGAATGTAACACTTTTAGCCAAATACTCAAAAGTATCCAACTTCGGGTTTGTTACCGGTGAGTAGCTCGTATATATGCCGTTTTACCAAGAAGCTTGTGAAGGTAAAGCCGATTTTTAGCATGATAAGTTGTCTCAACCGTTCGGCCCAAAAGTGTCTTGGCATCTTGTATTCATCTAGCATCATTCTCGCCATCTCAATAAGGGTGCGGTTCTTCCTCTCAACAACTCCATTTTGTTGAGGTGTGTACGTAGCCGAGAACTCATGTGAGATGCCTTCTTCATCAAGAAAGGTATCCACATTAGCATTCTTGAACTCCGTTCCATTGTCGCTTCGAACCTTTTTGATCTTCACTTCAAATTGATTTTGGGCCTTCCTAGCAAAGTTCTTGAAGATCTTTTGTACCTGCGACTTGTCATGAAGAAAGAACACCCACGTAAATCTTGAAAAACATCAACAATGACTAGACCGAAAAGTTACCACCAAAGCTCTTGTAAGCGTTAGGACCGAAGAGATCCATATGAAGTAGCTCAAGTGGTCTTCTCGTGGTCATGATGTTCTTCACGGGATGACTTCCTCCACCTTGTTTTCCTTCTTGACAAGCACTACAAAGTCTATCCTTGTCAAATATAACATCTTTAACACCAAGGATATGATCACCTTTAATAAGTTTATCCAGATTTCGCATGCCAATGTCCTAGTCTTCTATGCCATAACCAACCTTTAGAAGATTTTGAAAATAGACATGTACAAGGTTGGGCTCTTTTAGTGAAATCAACAATGTATGGATCACCTCTGCGGATACCAATAAAGACCATATTATGATCATCTCGACGAAACACTTGGCAATCTACTTCGGTAAATAGAACATTGAAACCAAATTCGGCTAGTCTAGATACAGAAAGAAGATTGTATCCAAGAGATTCAACAAGCACAACATTTTTAATGGAGCTATCACTGGATATGGCCACCTTACCCAGGTCAAGTATCTTACCCTTGGAGTTATCTCCAAAAGTCGCAAACTTGCATGGACCATCATTGTTAGTAAGTTCACGAAACATGTCATTATCTCCAATCATGTGGTTGGTGCATCCACTACCAAGAATCCACTCTTTTCCTCCGGCCATGTAGTCTTGAAGATTTGCCATGATACTAAGATTTCTCATAGTCTTCTCATATCCGATATCAAATTATTTGTCCTCATCATAATAGCCATGCTCAACATCATCATCATCATGCATATGATTATCACCTAGGTCATGTGATTCGTTAGATTTATGACAATGTGCAAGTTTGTGAATTCTAATGGTTTCCGTGATAATGTTCTAATGGTTCCAACATCACCCTTAGAACGCATAAGATCACGAAGCTCAAATAGACATTCATAGAACTTAGGATCACTAGGCTTCATCTTATGAAAGGCAATAGACTTATGAAGAATTTCATTGAGATTCTTTAAGGAATAGTTTGGAAAGCATTCCTCCAAGTTTTTCCGCAAAGTATATGCACATTCAAAGTTTTGAATACAAACAAGCACATTTCTTGGTAATCCTCTAATGATAAGACTGGCAGTCCTAAGATTACGAAGCATATCAAGTTCTTCATCGGGAGTAGGATGCAAAGGATCAATAGGAGGCACATAAGGGCTAAGAATATACTTGCTCAAATTATATTCATTGAAAATACCAAGCATTTCAGTTTTCCAAGAACCATAAAACTCCCCATCAAGAATAGGCACTTTATATCTAATACTCTCGAACGCAGACTCATCCATCTTCCTCCAATGGTGATTAAACCAAAGCAATGGAGACCAAAGCTCTAACACCAATTGAAAGATCGAGAAGAGGGGTCTAGAGGGGGGTTATTAGACCCTCAACCAGTACAAGTAGCCGTTTTAAAGATTCTTCGTGTTAAGGTTGAGTTCAGCACATGTTCAAGGGCACACAAGACATTTTACACAAGCATAACAAGAGTATGAGCAGCAGAAAAAGTAAAGCATGCAAGTGCAAGAATGTAAAGGGGATGGGAGTCGGAAAGAGCAAACACAATGGAGACACGGAGATTTTTGGCGTGGTTCCGATAGGTGGTGCTATCGTACGTCCATGTTGATGGAGACTTCAACCCACGGAGGGTAACGGTTGCGCGAGTCCACGGAAGGCTCCACCCACAAAGGGTCCACGAAGAAGAAACCTTGTCTATTCCACCATGGCTTCCGTGCACGAAGGACTAGCCTCAGTCGGGTAGATCTTCACGAAGTTGGCGATCTCCTTGCCCTTACAAACGCCTTGGTTCAACTCCACATGATCTTGTAGGCTCCCAAGTGACACCTAACTAATCTAGGAGACACCACTCTCCAAAAGGTAATATATGTTCTATTGGTGATGAACTCCTTACTCTTGTGCTTCAAATGATAGTCTCCTCAACACTCAATCTCTCTCACACATATTTGGCTTGGGTAGGAGAAGGATTGGAGTGGGAAGCAACTTGACGAGGCTAGAAATTAATATTCAAATGGTAGGAATGGAATCTCTTGATCTCAACACATGAGTAGGTGGTTCTTTCTCAGAAAATGAATGGTGGAAGTTGTGGTTCGTTCTGCTAGCTCTCTTAGAGAGTAAGTGGTGGTGGATGGGTGTAAATAGGCAGCACCAAAAATCCAACCGTTACAAGCTTTTGACCCAACTCAGTGGCACCGATGTGATAATATCGGTGAGACCGACTAGTGCAAAAGTCTTGGCCGTTAGGCTTATCGGTGAGACCGATTATACCAACTCGGTGGGACCAAAGTGCAATGGCAAAGGCAGAGCCTCATGTCGGTGGTTCTGAAGTGAAGCGACTTCATCACAGAAACTTGGCAAGGCCATCTCGGTGGGACCGAGTAACATCTTGGTTAGACCAAAATGTTAGGGTTTTGGCTGTGGCAATGAAATGATCATCTCGGTGGGTCTAGAGTAGATGATATCGGTGGGACCGAAATGAACAATTAGGGTTTGGACATATGTGTTCTTGGGAAAGTGATGGAGGGTTTTTGGAGCAATATCACTAAGCACTTTGAGCAACAACCTCATCAACAATACCTCACCCCCTTTTAATAGTATTGGCTTTCCTAAGGGACTCAATGTGATCTTGGATCATTGAACTAAAAACGTAGAGTCTTGGAGTACCAATCCTTTGTCCTTGATGTTTTGAAGGGGTCCACATCCTCATGTCCTTACCATGCCACTGTTGAACTTGTCTGAAAGATGCTAGATAAAAATGCCCGAATGATAAGTGCCACACGTGTGGCACGAAGCAACATGGTCCAAACACACTCATTATCATCCATTTTGCCACATCAAACAGATGACATCAGGCGAATCTTTTTGGTTTTTGGGACTTAAAAATGTTTAATTTCTTAAATAAATATCCGATTAAAAATCAGTTTTCATCATTAAATCCGTCTCGACTAGATCTTCAAAACTAGATCCCATACGGATATGTTTCGATGAATTTTTTTGGCAAAAGTTGCCATGATGTTACACTGAAGTTGCCATAGTGTTTACACTAAAGCTGTCATGATATATTTCATCTAATTTTTCTTCTAGATTCAAAGCTAGCATTGTATTTCAACTACTTTTCATGGTAAATTTTATTAATTGGCCATGGCAATTTTTAGTAATTAACCATGTCAAATTTAATTCATGGATCATGACAATTTTTAGTAATTCATCATGGCAAATTTAGTTTATAGATCATGACAATTTAGTATTTTGACCATGGCAATTCTAGTATTTTGACCATGGAAATTATTTTTTGTATGAACCATGACAAATTTTAGTGCATGTATCATGTCAAATTTAAATAGTTCATCATGGCAATTTTAGTTTCTAGTTCATGGCAAATTTGAGTCATTGACAATGTATTTTTAAAGTAATTGACGGCGGATTTCTTTTTAATTACGTACCATGTCAAACTTATTTCATAAATCATGGAAAAATTTAGTAATTCACCATGGCAAGTCTAGTTTCTTAATTCCCTTTTTTATAACATGTCAAAATTTACTTTAAACGTAGAAGAAAAAGTATATGAAACATATCATGGCAACTTCAGTGAAAACACCATGACAAATTATGTGCAACAGACATGGCAACTTTTGACCGCCCGAAAATATCGTCGAAACATATCGATATGGGATCAAATGGCGAAAACGGATTTTCAATTGTATTTTTTATTTAAAAGATGAAACATTTTAAAGTCTGAAAAAACCCAAAAGATTCCCACTGACATCATCTTTTTCGTCTCTGTTTGCATGCATTTTTCTTTTTAGGATCCCCTGTCTGCATGCATGTGTGGGCATTCGGCCCGTCCTCCTTTAGCCCACACGTGACACTTATCAGGGTCCTAAAAATATTAGTCCGACAAAAAATATGTTGCCATTAATTTTCGGAACCACCAAGGGAGCAGCTGTGCTTTCACCATGGTAATCAAATGTATTACTATATATCAAGGACATCCTCAATTTGGATTTCAGATTTGCAATTTTTAGCTTAACAGTAAGACTAATCACTAGAATTAACTGAAACCAATTAATTAATTCGAGACAAAGACTAAGTGAATAAACATACGCTTGTTGTCATTGTCGACCTCCCTGATGATGTGTTGATACAACTTGTATGTTGTACTCGTGGCTAGCCTCTTCCACCTTCTCTACGGTGATGCACCCGCTGTCGTCCTTGTCGAAGTAGGCAAAGGCAGCCGGTAGGTGCTCCTCATGCTACAGCTTGTTGATGCGCATTGTCGCCGTGATGAACTCATCATAGTCGATGCTCTCGCTCATGCTCCATCTTTCCTAGCCCTTGATACGTCTCCGTCGTATCTATAATTTTTTATTGTTCCATGCCAATATTCTACAACTTTCATATACTTTTGGCAACTTTTTATACTATTTTTGGGACTAACATATTGATCCAGTGCCCAGTGCCAGTTCCTGTTTGTTGCATGTTTTATGTTTCGCACAAACCCCATATCAAACGGAGTCCAAACAGGATAAAAACGGACGGAGAATTATTTTGGAATATTTGTGATTTTTGGGAAGTAAAATCAATGCGAGACGGTGCCCGAGGTGGCCACGAGGGTGGGGCCCATGCCCACTCCAGGCAGGCGCGCCCCTGACCCTCGTGGGCCACCCGTAAGGCGGTTGATGCTCTACTTTGGCCGCAAGAAAGCTAATTTTTGGAAAAAGATCTGGGCGAAGGTTTCAATCCAATCGGGGTTACGGATCTCCGGATATAAAAGAAACGGTGAAAGGGCAGCAGGAGAGAACGCAGAAACATAGAGAGACAGAGAGACAGATCCAATCTCGGAGGGGCTCTCGCCCCTCCCACGCCATGGAGACCATGGACCAGAGGGGAAACCCTTCTCCCATCTAGGGAGAAGGTCAAGGAAGAAGGAGAAGGAGGGGGGCTCCCTCCCCCTCGCTTCCGGTGGCGCCGGAACACCGCCGAGGGCCATCATCATCACCGCGATCTTCACCAACACCGCCGCCATCTTCACCAACATCTTCATCACCTTCCCCCTTCTATCTACAGTGGTCCACTCTCCCGCAACCCGCTGTACCCTCTACTTGAACATGGTGCTTTATGCTTCATATTATTATCCAATGATGTGTTGCCATCCTATGATGTCTGAGTAGATTTTCGTTGTCATATCGGTGGTTGATGAATTGCTATGATTGATTTAATTTGCTTGTGGTTATGTTGTTGTCCTTTGGTGCCCATCATATGAGCACGCGCGTGGATCACACCATAGGGTTAGTTGTATGTTGATAGGACTATGTATTGGAGGGCAAGGGTGACAGAAGCTTCAGCCTAGCATAGAAATTGATGCATACGGGATTGAAGGGGGACCAATATATCTTAATGCTATGGTTGGGTTTTACCTTAATGAACGTTAGTAGTTGCGGATGCTTGCTAATAGTTACAATCATAAGTGCATAGAATTCCAAGTCAGGGATGACATGCTAGCAGTGGCCTCTCCCACATAAAACTTGCTATCGGTCTAGTAAAGTAGTCAATTGCTTAGGGACAATTTCGCAACTCGTACCACCACTTTTCCACACTCGCTATACTAACTTTATTGTGTCTTTATCTAAACAGCCCCCAGTTTTTATTTACGTGCTTTTTATTTTCTTGCAAACCTATCCAAAAACACCTACAAAGTACTTTAGTTTCATACTTGTTCTAGGTAAAGCGAATGTCAAGCGTGCGTAGAGTTGTATCGGTGGTCGATAGAACTTGAGGGAATATTTGTTCTACCTTTAGCTCCTCGTTGGGTTCGACACTCTGACTTATCGAAAGAGGCTACAATTGATACCCTATACTTGTTGGTTATCAAGACCTTTTCTGGCGCCGTTGCCGGGGAGCAATAGCGTGGGGTGAATATTCTCGTGTGTGCTTGTTTGCTTTATCACTAAGTAATTTTTATTTGATGTTCTTAGTTGTTTTCTATCTTTAGTTATGGGTAGGAAACGCAAAATACCAAAAAAAATTAGTTGTACCTACTGAACCAATGGTTGAAGAACCACTCAAAATCTATCACACTCCTGAAGCTTATTACTTGGATCATCTTTGATCCCTATGTGCTCGTGCTGAAACCCCAACTAGCTTAGTTGAGGGAAAATCTTTAGATGAGCATGCCTGTTATGTGCGACACCGTATATCTGAAAAAGGGAAACTTTTGCTGGGTCAAATTCATAGTTTGCAATGCTATGCTTGGAATTTATGTTATATATATGATTTTACTTGTTGTTCTGAAAACCCTAAGAAACACCTTCCCTACCAATGTGAGTTTAGTGATAATGGAATCGTATCTTCGTATGCTAAAGGTGTTTATAATTACTATGATGTTCAACAAATTGAAGAATTTGTTGCTTTTAAGGGTGCTTATGAAATTGCTTCTTTTATTGAAAAGTATGGTGCTACTCTTTACAAATCTGAAAATTTGGCCATACTTAAATATTGTTATGATAATTATGCTTCTAATGCCTATGTTAAACCATATATTGAGGACTACTCCGCTGTCCGAGAAGAGACTAATATGTTGTAGGAGTCTATGGAAGAAGAAATTGATGAAACTGTGAGCTCATTGGATGAAAAAGATGATGAGGAGAGCGAAGAACAAAAGGAGGAAGAGCGGATTAGCTACCCATGCCCACCTTCTAATGAGAGTAACTCTTGAACTCATACATTGTTTAATTTCCCTTCGTGCTTACCGAAGGATGATTGCTATGATGATTGTTATGATCCCGTTGATTCTCTTGAAATATCCCTTTTTGATGAACTTGTGTAACATCCCAAAATTCTAAATTTTGGAATGTTATAATAAACAGATAGATTGGATTGATTGTTTGATTGATTGACTGAAAATGAGTGGAATTCGTAAACTTTTGAAAGTTAAATGAGAGGGAATAAGAGGACTTTCCCAAACTTTCAATTTACTTTTATGATCTCTATGAATTCAAATTCTTTTCACCACAAAACCCCGGAGAGACGATGACATGACTTCTTCCATTTATTTAAATGAAAAGGGGTGTTGAAAATATTTGAATTTCATTTGAGAATATTCCAATTTTGAAACTTTATGCGACTCAATGATTTTCACGAGAGAAGATAAAATGACTTCTTCAAAAGAAAGGAAATATGAGTTGGGAGTTTCAAAGGATTTATTCAAAGTCCCGTTGCAATTATTTTTCAATATTGGAGTCATTTGAGTTTTATTCAAATTATTTTTCTCCAAAAATAAAATATACAGAAAATAGGGTAACATGATTCCCTACATCAGAAAATTGGAGAAAAATAAATTTGAAATCATTTTGGTATTTTTAAAATGATTTTTATTGGATTTTATTAAGGCAGTAGCACGGTTGGATTTATTAAAATTTGTGAGGATTTTATTTGACTTCACAAAAATGTTCACGTTGTAGGAAATATTTTTCTGAAAATTTTGATATATTATATGCCTATATAATATTTTCTTTTTCTTTTGTTTTTATTATTTCTTTCTCTGTTTAAAAAAAAACCCTCCGCCGAACTGGGCCGGCCCATCACCCAGCCAGGCCACAGCCCAGCCCGACGCCCGCGCGTCCCCGACCTCCCGGGCGGGAGTCCGCCTCCCGCACGCCGCCGCGCCGCCATGGCCGCCGTCCCCGCCTCGGACTCCTCTGCCCCCTTCCCCACGGCTCCTCCTCGCCCCCCCTCTTAAATAGCTCCGCCCCGACCCCTCTCTCTCTCCTCCTCCCCGCCGCAACCGCCGCTCTCGCCGGAGCCCGCCCCGACGAGATCCGCCGCCGCCGCCGCGCTTCGTCCCGTCGCCGAGGACCGCCGACGACGCCGCCTTCCTCCTCGCCGCGACGCGCCGCCCCTACCCGACCTCTCCGTTGCCCTCCTCGACGACCGGAGCCACCTCGCCGCCCTCGCCGGAGCCCCGCGCCATCTCGCCGGAGCCGCCGCCCGCTGTTCGCCGTCCCGCCGGCGGTTTTCTCCGCCTAAACCACCAAGCCGGCTGAACCGGTATAACCCCGATCCGGTTTTGTTTTACTCTTCGGTTTTTCTTTTTAGTCCGGTTTAGTTTTTTTTAGTTAGATCTATTCAATGAACATTCTCTGCTTAGAACTAGTTAACGCACGTTCACTATTTAGTTTTTTTCTTTCTCTGTTATTTTCGGCCAGGGACCTAGTAGCAATTTGTTTTTCTTACATAATAGCCCCTGGTTTTCAAACACTCATAACTTTTCACCCGTCCAAATCCAACGAAACCAACGCCCACTTCCTCGTTATGATCTCCTCTATCCAGTAAAACAACTTAAACATGTTTTTGAAAGTTTTAAAATTTGTATTCAAACAGATTTGTATTCAAACTTCTTTTGATCATAACTTGAGTTTTGTAGCCCCGTTTGAGTTGATTCTTTTTGCAAATCGAAGCTCTTGACCTAAACTATCTGATAAGGCCAAACTCACATAATTTTGGTACTGTTGGAAATTGTTTTATGTTGCAAGAGTTATTCGCTTGGTTTTGATGTTTTTACGAAGTGTCTTCTTCGTTCTTCTCGATCTTCTGAGTGATTGCTTATGTGTGGTTACTATTGCTTGCTTGCGATAGATTGACCGGAGTGTGACGAGTAGGTCTACCAAGAGTTTTGAGTGCGAATCATCTTCATCAACATTGCAGGCAAGTAACACTTTGATCATATCCCGTTCATACCCAGTTTTTATTGCATTAGATCTGTTTTCCTCAAACACTTGCATGATTAGGATCTAATTAAATTGTGGGTATTGGGAAGTAGTTGAGGTAGAACCTATTACCTGTTTTCTATTCAAACCCTTGGGAGTTACTTCTACGTTGCTTTTATTATTGCCATGCTATGCTCGTAGACGTGGATTGGGTTTGAGTGAAATTCATGACAGATGTGAGATTGTTAATAATGGTTTAATTAAGGTGGCAACTTAAACTCACATCTGGGTGGATTGAGGTACCTGGGTATTCCAGGATTGCCTGTTTTTCTTTTGGACCGCCACCCAGGTTCAAAGGGATCATGAGATTATTCATGCTAGAAACTTCCGTGTGCAGCCGCAAGCTATTATGGGCTCTAGCTTAGTTGACTAAGTTGTGTGAACTCTTACAGTGGTAGACTAGCAGATGTAGGGGAAAGTAGGTGTAACTGTCTACCCATACGTAAGGTGCAAACACTTCTGAAAGACTGTGTCTTGGTCATCCATTACTCAAACACCATGTAGTGCGAGTAATCCAACGGAGGAGATCAAGTCTTGTGGGGAAAAGTGCACAAACCTCTGCAGAGTGTACAAACTAATCATGGTTAGCCGTGTCCCCGGTTATGGACATCTTGAGTATCTAGTTCTTGGATTATCCTGTTGATCTCATCATGTTACTTTAATAAATCTTGTTGGGTTAATGATGATACTTAATTGGGATTGAGATGCTGTCAACCATCTCAATGTTTCACAACCACCATGATAGTTAAATAAAATTTATTCCTTTGAAGTAGGGAAAAATTGGCTTTTCGCAAAAACATTATAACCATAGAGCGTTTCCACCAGCCATATATGCATGTAGTGATAGCCTTTGTTCATCATTTTTCTATGGTGTGAATTTGCCAGTACATTCAATGTACTGACCCGTTTTCGGGCTGCAACGTTTCATGTTGCAGGATATCTTACGACGAGTAAGTGATTCGTTAGGGCTACGATTTCTACACTCAACTTTGCCGTTGGTGTTGATGGGAATCCACAACCTTGTTACTTCCGCTATTTGGATTGAGGTAATAGTATTTACGTTATTTCATACATGTGATTTACCTCTGTTATAAATCCTCGAGTACTGTGTGTGTCAGCATACCGATCCAGGGATGACACTTAAGCACAGAGACTTGATCCATTCGGGTCGGGTCGCTACAACTTGATGCTTGCTATGCTTGTGGCCAAGATGCCAATATGAATTATGCTTATGGAGATGAACTTGCTATAGTTCCTTGTGTTAAACATGAAATTGTTGCTATTGCACCCACACATGATAGTCCTATTATCTTTTTGAATTCTCCAAACTACACTATATCGGAGAAGTTTGCACTTATCAAGGATTATATTGATGGGTTGCCTTATACCGTTGCACATGATGATTTTGATGAATATAATATGCATGTGCTTGCTGCTCCTACTTGCAATTATTATGAGAGAGGAACTATATCTCCACCTCTCTATGTCTCCAACACGATAAAATTGCAAGAAACTGTTTATACTATGCATTGGCCTTTACTCTGTGTGCATGAATTGTTCTTTTATGACATGCCGGTGCATAGGAAGAGAGTTAGACTTCGTCATTGCTTGATATATGTTACTTTGTGCTCACTACTAAATCACAAATCATTGCTAATTCAAATTGGCTTTGATATACCTTGGGATCCGGGTGGATTCACTACTTGAGCACTATATGCCTAGCTTAATGGCTTTAAAGAAAGCGCTGCTAGGGAGACAACCCGGAAGTTTTAGAGAGTCATTTATTTCTGTTGTGTGCTTTTATAAAGTTTAGAAATAAAAATAATGTGCCAAGGTTTGCCTTTAGGATGTTTACGATGCTTGTTGGTTTGTGCGGTGCAGGACAGAAACTTTGGCTGTAGTGCGTGATTTTACATTTTTTACTGGAACGTCAAATGGTTCTGATTCTTTTTGCACTGTCTTTTTATACAAATTTTTTATTTTTCCTAATTTTGGAAGAATTTTTCAAGTACCAGAAGTATGTTTAATGTTCATATTGTTACAGACTGTTCTGTTTTAGACAGATTCTGTTTTTGATGCATAGTTTCCTTGTTTTGATGAAACTATCGATTTATATCAGTGGATTAAGCCATGGAAAAGTTATATTACAGTAGACACAATGCAAAAACAAAATCTGAATTGGTTTGCAACAGTACTTAGAGTAGTGATTTGCTTTATTATACTAACGGATCTTACTGAGTTTTCTGTTGAAGTTTTGTGTGGATAAAGTGTTCGATGATCGAGGAGGTCTCGATGTGAGAAGAAGGAAGAGAGGCAAGAGCTCAATCTTGGGGATGCCCAAGGCACCCCAAGTAAATATTCAAGGAGACTCAAGCGTCTAAGCTTGGGGATGCCCCGGAAGGCATCCCCTTTTTCTTCAACAAATATCGGTATGTTTTCGGATTCGTTTCGTTCATGCGATATGTGCAAATCTTGGAGCATCTTTTGCATTTAGTTTTCATTTTTCTTTTATGCAACATGCTGGTATGAGATTTTCCTTGATTGATTTATATAATGCTCTTTGCACTTCACTTATATTCTTTGAGTATGGCTTTATAGAATGCTTCATGTGCTTCACTTATATCATTTGAAGTTTGGATTGCCTGTTTCTCTTTACATAGAAAACCGCCATTTGTAGAATGCTCTTTTGCTTCACTTATATTTGTTAGAGCGTGGTCATATCTTTTGTATAAAGAATTAAACTATCTTTCTTCACTTATATCTATTTAGAGAGATGACAGGAACTGGTCATTCACATGGTTAGTCATAAAATCCTACATAAAACTTGTGGATCACTGAATATGATATGTTTGATTCCTTGCAATAGTTTTGCGATATAAAGATGGTGATATTAGAGTCATGCTAGTGGGTAGTTGTGGATTAGTAGAAATACTTGTGTTGAGGTTTGTGATTCCCGTAGCATGCATGTATGGTGAACCGTTATGTAACGAAGTTGGAGCATGAGGTATTTATTGATTGTCTTCCTTATGAGTGGCGGTCGGGGACGAGCGATGGTCTTTTCCTACCAATCTATCCCCCTAGGAGCATGCGCGTAGTACTTTGTTTCGATGAATAATAGATTTTTGCAATAAGTATGTGAGTTCTTTATGACTAATGTTGAGTCCATGGATTATACGCACTCTCACCCTTCCATCATTGCTAGCCTCTTCGGTACCGTGCATTGCCCTTTCTCACCTCGAGAGTTGGTGCAAACTTCGCCGGTGCATCCAAACCCCGTGATATGATACACTCTATCACACATAAGCCTCATTATATCTTCCTCAAGACAGCCACCATACCTACCTATCATGGCATTTCCATAGCCATTCCGAGATATATTGCCATGCAACTTCCATCATCATCATATACATTACTTGAGCATTTATTGTCACATTGCTTTGCATGATCGTAAGATAGCTAGCATGATGTTTTCATGGCTTGTCCGTTTTTTGATGTCATTGCTACGCTAGATCATGCACATCCCGGTACACTGCCGGAGGCATTCATATAGAGTCATATCTTTGTTCTAGATATCGAGTTGTAATATTGAGTTGTAAGTAAATAAAAGTGTGATGATCATCATTATTAGAACATTGCCCCAGTGAGGAAAGGATGATGGAGACTATGATTCCCCCACAAGTCGGGATGAGACTCCGGACGAAAAAAATAAATAAATAAAAAGAGAGAAAGGCCAAAAAAAGAGAAGGCCCAAAAAAAGAAAACAAAAAATGAGAGAAAAAGAGAGAAGGGGCAATGTTACTATCCTTTTACCACACTTGTGCTTCAAAGTAGCACCATGTTCTTCATATAGAGAGTCTCTTGAGTTATCACTTCCATATACTAGTGGGAATTTTCATTATAGAACTTGGCTTGTATATTCCAACGATGGGCTTCCTCAAATGCCCTAGGTCTTCATGAGAAAGCAAGTTGGATGCACACCCACTTAGTTTCAGTTTGAGCTTTCATACACTTATAGCTCTAGTGCATCCGTTGCATGGCCATCCCTACTCCTCACATTGACATCAATTGATGGGCATCTCCATAGCCCGTTGATTAGCCGCATCGATGTGAGACTTTCTCCTTTTTTGTCTTCTCCACATAACCCCCATCATCATATTCTATTCCACCTATAGTGCTATGTCCATGGCTCACGCTCATGTATTGCGTGAATGTTGAAAAGGTTTGAGAAACGTCAAAAGTATGAAACAATTTCTTGGCTTGTCATCGGGGTTGTGCATGATGTGAATATTTTGTGTGGTGAAGATGGAGCATAGCCAGACTATATGATTTTGTAGGGATAACTTTCTTTGGCCTTGTTATTTTGAAAAGACATGATTGCTTTATTAGTAGGCTTGAAGTATTATTGTTTTTATGTCAAAAGATAGACTATTGCTTTGAATCACTCGTGTCTTAATATTCATGCCATGATTAGATACATGATCAAGATTATGCTAGGTAGCATTCCACATCAAAAATTATCTTTTTTATCATTTACCTACTCGAGGACGAGCAGGAATTAAGCTTGGGGATGCTGATACGTCTCCGTCGTATCTATAATTTTTTATTGTTCCATGCCAATATTCTACAACTTTCATATACTTTTGGCAACTTTTTATACTATTTTTGGGACTAACATATTGATCCAGTGCCCAGTGCCAGTTCCTGTTTGTTGCATGTTTTATGTTTCGCAGAAACCCCATATCAAACGGAGTCCAAACGGGATAAAAACGGACGGAGAATTATTTTGGAATATTTGTGATTTTTGGGAAGTAAAATCAACGCGAGACGGTGCCCGAGGTGGCCACGAGGGTGGGGCCCACGCCCACTCCAGGCAGGCGCGCCCCTGACCCTCGTGGGCCACCCGTAAGGCGGTTGATGCTCTACTTTGGCCGCAAGAAAGCTAATTTTTGGAAAAATATTTGGGCGAAGGTTTCAATACAATCGGGGTTATGGATCTCCGGATATAAAAGAAACGGTGAAAGGGCAGCAGGAGAGAACGCAGAAATAAAGAGAGACAGAGAGACAGATCCAATCTCGGAGGGGCTCTCGCCCCTCCCACGCCATGGAGACCATGGACCAGAGGGGAAACCCTTCTCCCGTCTAGGGAGAAGGTCAAGGAAGAAGAAGAAGGAGGGGGGCTCCCTCCCCCTCGCTTCCGGTGGCGCCGGAAGACTGCCGAGGGCCATCATCATCACCGCAATCTTCACCAACACCTCCGCCATCTTCACCAACATCTCCATCACCTTCCCCCTTCTATCTACAGCGGTCCACTCTCCCGCAACCCGCTGTACCCTCTACTTGAACATGGTGCTTTATGCTTCATATTATTATCCAATGATGTGTTGCCATCCTATGATGTCTGAGTAGATTTTCGTTGTCCTATCGGTGCTTGATGAATTGCTATGGTTGATTTAATTTGCTTGTGGTTATGTTGCTGTCCTTTGGTGCCCATCATATGAGCGCGCACGTGGATCACACCATAGGGTTAGTTGTATGTTGATAGGACTATGTATTGGAGGGCAAGGGTGACAGAAGCTTCAGCCTAGCATAGAAATTGATGCATACGGGATTGAAGGGGGACCAATATATCTTAATGCTATGGTTGGGTTTTACCTTAATGAACGTTAGTAGTTGCGGATGCTTGCTAATAGTTCCAATCATAAGTGCATAGAATTCCAAGTCAGTGATGACATGCTAGCAGTGGCATCTCCCACATAAAACTTGCTATCGGTCTAGTAAAGTAGTCAATTGCTTAGGGACAATTTCGCAACTCCTACGACCACTTTTCCACACTCGCTATACTAACTTTATTGTGTCTTTATCTAAACAGCCCCTAGTTTTTATTTACGTGCTTTTTATTTTCTTGCAAACCTATCCAAAAACACCTACAAAGTACTTCTAGTTTCATACTTGTTCTAGGTAAAGCGAACGCCAAGCGTGCGTAGAGTTGTATCAGTGGTCGATAGAACTTGAGGGATTATTTGTTGTACCTTTAGATCCTCGTTGGGTTCAACACTCTTACTTATCGAAAGAGGCTACAATTGATCCCCTATACTTGTGGGTTATCAGCCCTCTGATAATCAACCATACTTGACGTGAAAATGAAAGTTGGACCTATATCACATAAATAAGTCATAGGTAGCAGACAAGCCGTGCCATTTCTCCATGCGATGGAATCTGTAAGTGCTAACACATATGCCTAGATCAAGCAAGGACGATGATACCCCAGCTATCTCCATCGGCAACTCCTTAGAGAGCATAACCAATGACTAATCAATCATCAATAAAATTGTAAAAGAAAACTGAAACTTCTTACCCACCAACATTGATTTGATTTCTCATAATACAAGAGTTCAGAGAATCTGCAAAAATCTGGAGGTACCTAGACATGACTTTGTTTAAAATGATTAATGTAGGAGTGTTGTGCATTGACATGTTTTTTTATTGATGTACTGGTCCAAAAGGAATTCAACACTGTCTACATTCCGAGGCCCTGTTTGATAGAGGTGGATTGAGGAGGTCTTGAGAGGTGGGGATTTCAGGGGATTTGGTGAATCCCTCCATTTCACCCAATCCTCTCAAATCCCCCTATCCCTAAGCCCCTCACATACTCCTACTATTTGGTACACAGGGTTTGCAAAATTACTATACTATGGTTAAAAAACGCAATTTTTTACAACTTGAAAAGTTCACAGAAGAAATGTACTCACAACAAAGGTATAACTAGATTACGTAAAACAACAAATAAGCTCATATAATCAGTTACAAGTACTATCAACGGTTCAAATGAAAATGGTACATGCATACATGCCAAGGTCCAAATGAAAAACATGACACATGCCATGGTCCAAATGGAATATACAAGATGTTCGGTCAGCGAAAGCCAACGGTTCATCACAACATAAATACATGTTTGATCAGTGAATGCTCCAAGACATGTTTGCGGGCGGCACAATGTGGAGGAGACTTGTGGCAGCAAAGCGTGGTCACCCGTGCTCCCGCGAGATCAGGTCCCTAGGGTTAGATGTGGAAAAAACCCTGAACATATCAACCAACAAAATCGAAAAAAGAACCAACAAATAAGTCATCATCTATCTTCTCTAGAGTGTGAACAATCAGACAAGACCGACATGATGGATCTGATTATAAATTTTGCATAATGTATCATACTATATCTTGTATCTGATATGAATAACAACTAGTTCATGCATACATGTACACCTCACTCGCATCAAATCTTGTTAACAGTAAAACATAAGAGAATAACAAAGAAACAATCATATAGTACTATGAGAAGTTTCTTGGAATCATCACGGCCTCATAGAAGGTAATTTTGGAGGACAAATACAATAATACAAAATCAAACATATAATCGTATTCAAGCATATAATCATCATGGACCGAAAGTTTCAATTCATCCGTGATCAGAGACACAAAGAGAAATTTCTGCACATAGGTACATCCTGAGCTCAGGGTATTTGAACCAATACAATTTAGGTACGTCTTGAGCTCAGGGTATTTGAACAAAACAACCGAAGAAATATCATCGAACATATAATCGTATTAACACATTGTATATCTTACACCATATAATTAGCACCAGCTAAAACATTTTTTGTCTCGACTGAATATAATTAGTAGCAGTACAGGAGGCTCGTCATTAAACGGTACTTAGAGGCAGAGTACAATGTCACTCAGATTAGCTTTAGGCAATCTGGTTCAAGCATACTTAGTAAAAACAATTTCCAGAAATAATAACTATGTTTTCCTAAAAGGTTCTAGTACTCAAAGCCAAAAAATTGAGTAGCCTAAGCAAGTGCGGAATGAAAATGAAAATGAAGTTTTGTTCATAATACTATATATTATATATCTCAAAACAAAGAGAAGTACTAGTGTAGGCTCGAACACTAGGTTCAGACTTCAGAACATGGATCACAGGAGCAAGAACAACAATCTTAGTTTTCATGAAGTGGAGAAAAATGTCAAAAGAGATATAGAACCACAACTACAACATTCTACATAGGTACCAATTTGCAAAATCAACAAGTTTAATCCTTACAACCTATGAACCAACAAAGCATTGACAATCATCTAGCACTCGAGTGACTACTACCACTACCTAGAGATACATAAGCAGAGTCAGCGACCACTAAGACGAGCTGCTGTTGCTGCTGGTATAGTAATTGCAGAGTATTTGGAGTACCAAATCAAGAGCAGGACATGGCAAGGCAAACAATTCGGTTGTTCTGATCTTGCCACCTTAATAATGATGATCACACTCAGTGGCGGCAGGAAATTGAGCCCAAACTGTTGAACAACACCGAGTTCTACACCTAATGCAAAAACAGAACCTACTGGTGGAGGATAAGGAATCTGGAAACTTAAACTTACATTGCTAGTATGATATGAAAACACAAAAATAGTAGAGAATTCAAGCGCCTAGTAAAAATCAAGTCACTGATACAGAAGTGCGTTGTTATTTGTCAATCTAGGTTTGCACCACAGAATTCAGTTCTCACAACTATTGAATATATTGTGTGCATGTATGTTATGTCTTGGGCCCACCACCTAGTTCTCCTATATAGTTGAGGTTGTGGCCCTATCTTGTACATCATATATATGTGCCCTGTGCACCTATCAATGCAATTGTGTTGCACGGCCTATTCTAGTCTTCTACATGGTATCTATCGCAAGTCGTTCCTAGCCCAAGCCGCCGCCGCCACCGCCGCCTCCTCCCCTCGCCGCCGCCACCCACCGTCGCCGCCGCCGGTTCCTCCGGTCGCCGCCACCCTACCCACCCGCCGCCGCCACAGGCTTTCCGTTAGCTGCCACCGTCGCCGGTCACCGCTGCTCTCTCCCTCTTCCGCAACCCTCCCCACCACCCCAACCCGCGCTGACCAGCCCAACCCACGCCACCCCCTAACCCGCGCTGCCCCAAAAACCCTAGTCGCCCCACCCACGTCGCGCCTCCCCCAACCCCTCCTAGTCGCGCCATGAGTTCCTCCTCCTCCATCGTCTCCAGACCCTTTGCCGGTCCTGATGTCACCCTCGTTCGTGATCTCAACATCCAAGAGCGTGTTCCGGTGGTGCTTGATCAATCCACCGTGTCCTACTCCGCTTGAAAGTGGTATTTTTCATGGTGTTTCGCGAGTACCTGCTCCACGGCCATGTGGATGGCACCGTGGACTCCAGCCTCATGATCCACGACGAGGAGTGGATGATCCTCGATGCCACCACCATCCGCTGGTTCTACCTCATCATCTCCAAGGACCTCTTCCAGACGGTGGTGGATGATGACGACGAAGCCTACGCCGTCTGGACCAAGCTCAATGGCCTCTTCATCGACAACAAACTGCAGCGCAAGGTCCTCCTCCACGGCGAGTTTCACGGGTGCCAGCAGCTTGACTCATCCATCGATTATTTTTGCATGCGCCTCAAAAAGCTTGCCGATGAGCTCTGCGATCTCGGCGAGACGGTCGGCGACGAGCTCCTCATCAGCACCCTCACCGCCGGTCTCAATGAGGACTTTGGGAACGCCGCCTCCAACCTCACCCTCATCTCGGAGCCCACCTTTGCCAAGGTGGTGGTGTATCTCAAGTTGGAGGAGCGCAGGATGAAGATGGCCCGGACTCGGGCGACCAACACCGCCCTCGTCACCGGCACCCGAGAGGGCTCGACGCCACCTCTACCGCGTCCCGCGCCGGCCCCACCGGCTGCGCCGGCCTTTCCCCAGGCGCCGGCTGCCCCCTTCCCGCTACCCCCGCCAGCCGCTAACGGGGGTCGCCGCGGAGCCGCAAGCAGCAGCAGGGCGCTGGGGATCAGGGTAGCAGCCCGCCCCCAGCAGCAGTATCAGCCGGCCCCGTGGTACGCCGGCCAGAACCCGTGGACCGGCGTTGTGCATGCCTACTCCATGCCAGTTCCCCGTGCCCCTGCCCCGGGTATCCTCGGCACGCGGCCTCCCTCCCATCAGGCGTTTTACGCCGTGCCACAGCCCTACGCGGCGCCCTATGGGCCGCTCTCCTACGAACAGCCGCCGCAGCTAGGAGGGCTGCCGCTGCTGCCCCTGACGAAGCCGCCTCAGCAGCCTGCACTCCCACCCGCACCGTGGGACCCGACTCTCTTGGCGGCCCTGCACTCTGCTCCCTCTCTTTCCACCTACACCGGCGGCGGCGATTGGTATATGGACACTGGAGCTACTGCGCATATGGCTGCTCATCCCGGTAACCTCCACACCTCCTATCCCGTCCACACTTTCGCTTGCATCACCGTCGGTGACGGTTCCTCCCTTCCCATTACTCACATAGGACATGCATCTTTTCCATCCACATCTACTCCGTTGTCATTATCTAACATCTTAGTTTCTTATGATCTTATTAAAAATCTTGTCTCTGTTCGTTCTTTTACACATGAAAATCATGTTACCGTTGAGTTTGACGAGTGTGGTTTTTCTGTTAAGGACGCTCGTACTCGGATGGTACTCCACCGATGTGATAGCCTCGACGAGCTCTACCCGGTCCACTCCACCGCCTCCACCACCTCCGCCCCTGTTGCCCTCGCCACCAGTGTGGATCTCTGGCATGCTTGCTTGGGTCATCCTAACCCCGCCACCCTTCGTCATATTCTTCGGAGTTTTTCTTTCACGTGTAATAAGATCGATGACCACTCTTGTCATGCATGTCACCTCGGCAAACATGCTCATCTTCCTTTTAGGGCATCTTCTCATGTTGCATTGTACCCGTTTGAGTTAATTCATAGTGATGTTTGGACCTCTCCAGTTGCAAGTAATATGGGCTACCTTTATTACCTTGTTATTCTTGATGATTTTTTGCACTATGTGTGGACCTTCCCGTTGCGGCGTAAGTCCGATGTTGTCTCCACTCTTGCCACATTCTACTCCTATGTTCTCACGCAGTTTGGTCATCAGACAGATAATAGGAAGGAGTGAGGGAGTCCTAGATTGGGGGTCCTCGGACAGCCGGACTATATCCTTTGGCCGGACTGTTGGACTATGAAGATACAAGATTGAGGACTTCGACCCGTGTCTGGATGGGACTCTCCTTGGCGTGGAAGGCAAGCTTGGCAATACGGATATGTAGATCTCCTCCCTTGTAACCGACTCTGTGTAACCCTAGCCCCCTCCGGTGTCTATATAAACCGGAGGGTTTAGTCCGTAGGACAACAACAATCATACCATAGGCTAGCTTCTAGGGTTTTAGCCTCTACGACCTCGTGGTAGATCAACTCTTGTAATACTCATATCATCAAGATCAATCAAGCAGGAAGTAGGGTATTACCTCCATCGAGAGGGCCCGAACCTGGGTAAACATTGTGTCCCCCGCCTCCTGTTACCATCCGCCTTAGACGCACAGTTCGGGACCCCATACCCGAGATTCGCCGGTTTTGACACCGATATTGGTGCTTTCATTGAGAGTTCCACTGTGCCGCCACTATAAGGCTTGATGGCTCCTTCAATCATCGGCAACATTTCGATCCAGGGTGAGGCTTTCCTCCCCAGACAAATCTTCGTATTCGGCGGCTTCGTACTGCGGGCCAATTCGCTTGGCCATCTGGAGCAGATCGAAAGCTACGCCCCTGGCCATCAGGTCAGATTTGGAAACTTGCACTACACTGCCGACATCCGCGGAGACTTGATCTTCGACGGATTCGAGCCCATGTCAGGTGCGCCGCACAATCACGACGAGCATGATTTAGCTCTGCCGTCGGACAGTGTTCGGGAGATCACACCTGCAACTACTCCGGCCTTCAATCCGGAGCAAATTGCGCCACCTGAGGACGGGTGGATAGACCCCGCCACAGAGGCCGCACTCTCAGTGGCGATAGAGCCAAATACTAACTTCATCTCCTACGAGAGCCGTGTTGCCGAACCATTGGATTCGTCCCCGGCCACGGGCTCCGAGCCGCCCGCGTCCGTGCCTATCAAATCCGATTGGGCGCCGATCATGGAGTTTACCTCCGCGGATATCTTTCAACACTCGCCTTTTGGCGATGTGCTAAATTCATTAAGGTCTCTCTCCCTGTCAAGAGACCTTTGGCCGAACTATGTCTGGCTAGAACGGGATGCGAACGACGAAGAAATTCGTGACCCACCCACTTAGTAGCCACTGTCGATGATTTAACCGACATGCTCGATTTTGACTCCGAAGACATCGACGGCATGGACGACGATGCAGGAGAGGAACAGGAACCATCGCCCACAGGGCGCTGGACAGCCACTTCATCACATGACATATACATGGTGGATACACCCAAAGAAAACAATGACGAGGAACGGAAGGAGGCAGCGAAGGATAGCACCATTGAGAAGCAACCAAAGCGTCGGCGTAGGCGCCGCTCCAAATGCCGCCTCGGCAAAAACAGCGATAACAGCGCAAGAGAAAATAACACCCCAGTCGACTCCAGAGGAAACGACGACCACATTGACCCAGCGGCAGAGCAGTATGAACCAGCAAACGGCGAACATAGTACGGATCCGCTGTCCGAACACGGCGATGCCGAGGATAAAGCTCATCAACCTCCCTCCGGAGAGGAAAACAGTCCGGACGAAGATGCACACATCATCCCGGAAAGGCACTTGGAACAAGAGAACCTCCACAGAAGGCTTATTGCCACCGCGAGGAGTCTGAAGAAGCAGAAGCAAAGGCTTAAGGCCGCGCAGAATACGCTCAACAGTAGATGGAACAAAGTGCTCGACAATGAAGAAACATATGGTGGTAGTTACCACACAAAGAGCTATACAAAGCGCAAGCTGTTGCCTGAATTTGATGATGAGGCCTTAGAGGCCACACAGCCGAAAAATAAAACGGCCGACCGGTCGGATCAACCACCTTGTGGCCGCGATAGAGCGGCTAACAAGGCCGCCCATAAGTCAGCACATGCTTCGCCTAAGGACTTGCTTCAGAAGACCGACGCGACAAGATCCATCTACGGATCAAGGAAACGCACTCCAGCGCACAACCAAAACCGAACACTACAACCGTCAGAACGCCACGGCACATCCAAATACAGGGGTGCACACCCCCTATGTTTCACCGATGAGGTGCTGGACCACGAATTTCCAGAAGGATTCAAACCAGTGAACATAGAGGCGTACGACGGAACCACAGACCCTGGGGTCTGGATTGAGGACTTTATCCTCCATATCCATATGGCTCGTGGAGACGATCTCCACGCCATCAAGTACTTGCCCCTCAAGCTGAAAGGACCAGCTCGGCACTGGCTAAAAAGCCTCCCCGAAAACTCAATTGGAAGTTGGGAGGAGCTTGAGGATGCTTTTCGGGCTAATTTTCAAGGGACCTATGTCTGACCTCCGGATGCAAACGATTTAAGTCATATAATTCAATAGCCCGGAGAGTCAGCCCAAAAGCTTTGGAACAAATTTCTCACTAAGAAGAACCAAATCGTCGACTGCCCGGACGCTGAAGCCTTAGCAGCTTTCAAACACAGCGTCCGAGACGAATGGCTCAACAGATACCTCGGCCAAGAAAAACCGAGAACAATGGCAGCCTTGACAAGCCTCATGACCCGCTTTTGCGCGGGCGAAGATAGCTGGCTAGCCCGTAGTAGCACCAGCAACCCAAGCACATCCGAAGTAAGGGATGGCAATGGAAAACCACGACGCAGTAAAAGCAAGCGTCGAAATAAAGAAGACAGCCCAGATAACACGGCGGTAAACGCCGGATTCAGGGGCTCTCGACCGGGTCAGCGGAAAAAGCCTTTCAAAGGCAGCAGAGATGGACCGTCCAGCCTAAACAAGATTCTAGACAAACTATGTCAGATTCATGGCACCCCCGATAAACCTGCAAATCACACCCACAGAGAATGATGGGTCTTCAAGCAGGCCAGTAAGCTAAACGCCGAATACAAGGGGAGGGAGACACCAAGTGAAGACGAGGACGAGCCTCACCAGCAAAGCACTGGGGGACAGAAAAATTCCCACCAGAGGTCAAAACAGTGAACATGATCCACGTGGCGAAGAGGAGAAGCAAACATGCACTCCGAGACACACGTGCCATAGAGCCCGTCACCCCTAAGTTCAACCCTTGGTCGGCCTGCCCGATCACTTTTGATCGCAGGGATCACCTAACAAGCATCCGGCACGAAGGATTGGCTACCTTGATGTTAGACCCAATAATAAACGGATACCATCTCACACGAGTCCTCATGGACGGCGGCAGTAGTCTTAATCTGATATATCAGGACACAGTCCGCAAAATGGGGATAGACCCGACAAAAATCAGCCACAGTAATACTACCTTCAAGCGAGTAATACCAGGCCCAGAGGCCCGCTGCACGGGCTCTCTAATACTAGAGGTTGTATTCGGTTCTCCCGACAACTTCCGAAGCGAAAAGTTAACCTTCGACATCGCTCCATTCCGAAGTGGCTATCAAGCACTACTCGGAAGAGCAGCTTTTGCTCGTTTTAATGTAGTACCGCATTACGCTTCTCTCAAGCTTAAGATGCCCGGTCCACGTGGCATCATCACAATTAGCGGAAATATTGAACATTCCCTACGCGCGGAAGAATGTGTGACGGCTTTAACAGCCGAACACTAAACGGCCCCTCCAACCAGAATAAATGATCGGTCGTCAAGACCGCGTACACGGCTAGACGAGTCTGGCGCATTACTAGCTATAACAGCTTAGATAAACCCGAGATTGGTTTGATGGTTATACCCCCATAGACGGTACCAGGGGCTTCCCGCGTGTAAACAGGGCTAGTTCGGCTCAACTTTACTTATCTTGAATTTTAATGGTTTACAGAGAATAACCAATTTTTCACACGACAACTTTCACCTAAGTTCTTCTCTTTTACAGATGATAATCGTGCTACACCCTTCCAGGATACGGCACAACGAAGACACAGGCGCAGACGTGCAGCAGGGACCCGCTCAAAGGTTTCTTTTTAGATTAAGACCCTGTGTAAACCTTTTTTACTGTCTCTTGTTGTTCACATCCTCCGGATACTCAGTACACCGAGAAGGATGTTGACGTTATTGGCATTTTGCCACGTCAGAACATTGCACGTACCTGGACACTCGGGGTTCATTATCAAGGGCATTGCTCAGCCTGGCATATGTTATAAAGACCGAATACCTTAGGGAGTGTTCGGCGTCGCGAGTTTGGCCTTATATGCATCAGCTCCGAATCATGTCTTTGGTCAAATGTTGGGTTTGCCCGGCTCCCGTGTTTTGCTACCTTACGTTACGCTCTATCGGCTAAGGTGGCACCGGGAGAACTACTGCGGTTGTGCCCTGGTTCATCCGGATGAGCACCTCAGTAGAAAAAGCCGAAAACTGACTGTCATGATAAAGCGCGAGACTGGTCAACCACTCGATGACTTAGCGGAATCTTCGGGATTCCTCCACATTAACGAAGGGCCGTTTCCCGGTCATGTATGTATGCGCCCGTATTCGGACGAGCGCGGAGGTACCAGGGGCTATATAGTAGTCCCACCGTCAAACTCCTATGGCTAAGTGAAAGTGTTAAAGCAATATAGTCCGATTGCCTCGTTCGCTGCGGTATCACCTCCTTAATAGACCGAGACGTTGGATCAAGTGTGAATACGCGTTTTTTGCGAACACCCCCGCATTATATGCGTGGGGGCTGAAGTCGACGACTGCAAACTTTCAGGTTATATACATATATACATAAATGGCCGCACAGGAGGCATCATAATACTTTCAGGCAAAAGTATAAACACAGCCTTTATAATTTAATAAACATTGTTCTTACAATGGGAATACATGTCACTAGAACATAATATTTTTCGAGCACCGAGCCTCTATTAAACGAGCACCTTCAAGGACTTCTTCAAAGTAGTGCTCGGCCGATACTCGGTCTACGGCCGAACTGTGGGTTGCAATAGCGGTGGCCTCCATCTCTGCCCAGTATGTCTTGACACGGGCAAGAGCCATCCGCGCACCCTCTATGCACGCCGACCTCTTCATAGCGTCGATGCGCGGCACAGCACCAAGGAACTATTGCACTAAACTATAATAACTATTCGGCCTTGGCCCTTCCGGCCATGGATGATCCACAACAGACCTCATGGCAAGCCCGGACAACCTATGGAGCTCAGCCCACTCGGCCATTCGCTCATTCAACAACAGTGGACGCGCTGGAACATTGAACTGTGACCAGAACAACTTTTCTACTTCACGATCTTTTTGATCTTTGAAAAACTCGGCCACACCAGTAGCACTTGCTGCCAAATCCACATATGCGTCTGCAAAACTCCATAGTTGATCAAGAGGGGCATACTTAGGATCTCCGAACTTCGTCCGCAACAAAAAGGGCTTCCCAGCCGCGATATCTCCGGCTTCACGCAGCTCCTCCTTCGCCGCTCTGATTTTTGAGCGGGCGTCCTTGGCCGCTACCATGGCCTTCTCCAGGTCCGTCATCTTCGTTCGATTTTCCTTTTCAAGAAGCTCATAACGGTCGGCGGCATCCTTCAACTCAACAGCCATCTTGGCTATTTTATCCTTGCTTTGGCAATGCGCAGCCTGTTCGGCTCTCAGCTCTTCGACCGCCTTTAGAGCGGCCGCATCACTCTTCCTGGCTTGTTCCTTGGCTCGGGCAAGTTCCGCCCGAAGGGTCTCCACGGCGGCAGCCCCATCTGCAGTCACAACATATTAAAGATACTAGCATCATGCTCCTCTTAATATGTGTTGATCACTAGAGAAAACGCATACCCTGTGCCTCGTCAAGCCACTTGTTTACAAGCACGATGTCGGCATCTGCCGCATCAAGTTGCCACTTCAGCTCGGCAAACTCACCAGTCCGGCTAGCCACCGGACCTCCAGCCACCTGCACAGGAAGGCGGCCTGATTATTACCTGGGACTATGATCCTCTGTTTGCCACCGTTCTTGACAGCAACCAAAGTCTCAGGGGCTACTATCTGCATAGGGCACACCTAACGTGTGCGGTACCGTAAAAAACATACACTATTTCACGTACCTCAAAGCCTTTCAGCAGACTC
This sequence comes from Aegilops tauschii subsp. strangulata, assembly GCF_002575655.3. Lineage (NCBI taxonomy): Eukaryota > Viridiplantae > Streptophyta > Magnoliopsida > Poales > Poaceae > Aegilops > Aegilops tauschii. The sequence goes on along the minus strand of NC_053038.3, from coordinate 44,510,739 downwards.
ATAAAAGCTTCATGCAACCTGCTTTTGGCGGATGAAATCCTCTCAACCACCGTGCCCATTAGAGCACGATGCGTTTCCGAGACAGCCGCTTGCTCCAGAAGATTCATCAGTGCGTCCGATCGCACACCGGACGATTCCGGACTCTTTCTGTGGCTCTCCTTAGGAGCCGAATACTCCAAAATTCAGGGGGCCGAAGGGTTACCCTCTGGCCTTGGCGGATCAGGAGAAATCCTCCGTGACGACACCTCTGGGTCGCCCGCCTCATGAGGCGGGGAGGCATGGGGAGGTGTTTCGCTCTCCATCATCTCCAGAAGAAGATCCCCCGAAGACGAACTCTGTCGAGAAGGGCTACGATCCGAACTACAAGATATATGCTTCGGTTAATGTCCTCAGAAGTAAAGCAGGATATTTTTACTATTAAGTACTTTTGTTTACTTACAGCTCGGTGGAGGGCTGATCCCCTTGCGGGCACTATGCGGCAAGGGTACCCTCCGAGGCAGGACCCTCTGGCGAAGATTTCTTCCCTCGTTTGGAAACCATTGTTTCCGGGTCTTCAGAGGCGGTCCTCTTCCTTCCCTGGGGAGAGGGAATTTCAGATTCTTCTCCCCGGTTATCCTCCTTCGTGGAGGCGCTAATTCCCCCGGTTTGGATGAATAATGAGCGAGGCCCGCTTTCAGCCTCTTTATTCCCCCCCCCTTTATCTTCCCCTGAGGGCGCTTCATAAGGCGCAAGCTCAAGCATTCTGGCTAGTACTGGATCTGCTGAGCCTTCGGGAAGGGGGGCCGAACACCTAATCATCTTCGCCTTTTTTACCCAGTCCTGGTCAAAGAGCGACTTTTCAAAATGATGTTGTGATAAATAAAGAGACAACGTGTTCGGCCGAAGGACTACTTACTTGGGTATCTGGACGATTGCAGCTCAGACCCGCATCCTCGGTGGTATCCGGACACCTTATTTGTGGTCCAAAGAACAATTTGTACATCTCTTCGAGCATCATGCCGAGGAAGTGCTGAATAGCTCGCGGTCCTTCCGGGTTGAACTCCCACATACGGAGGGGTCAACGTTTGCAAGGCGGGACTCGACGAACTAGCATGACTTGCATTACCGTGACCAGGCTGACATCTCTCTCGAAGAGATCTCGGATGCGACTCTGCAATATCGGCACATCATTTACTGGCCCCCAGTCCAGCCCCTTGTTGATCCATGACGTTAGTTGTGGCGGGGGGGCAAGCGAAAGGCAGGGGCGGCTACCCACTTGGTACCCCGGGGAGCTGTGATATAAAACCAGTCCCGTTGCCATAAACCGGACACCTCCGCGAAGGAACCCTTTGGCCATGGAACATCGGCGCCTTTGCTTATTACGGCACCTCCGCACTCTGCATGTCGCCCCTCAATCATCTTCGGCTTCACATTGAAGGTCTTGAGCCATAAGCCGAAGTGTGGGGTAATGCGGAGGAAGGCTTCACACACGACGATGAACGACGAGATGCGTAGGATGGAATCCGGGGCCACGTCATGGAAATCCATCCCATAATAGAACATGAGCCCCCTAACAAAGGGATCTAGAACAAGGCCTGGCCCTCGGAGGAAGTGAGAGATGAATACGACGCTCTCGCCCGGTTCGGGAGTGGGACTGACCTGCCCTCGAGCAGGTAGCCTGTGCGAGATTTCAGCGGTCAAATACCTAGCCTCTCTTAGCTTCTTGATGTCTTCCTCTGTGACAGAGGAGGGCATCCACCGACCTTGAAGGTTGGATCCGGACATGGTTGAAGGTCCGAAGCGCCTGACCTGAGCCTTGGGTGTTGAAACTCGAGGCGGGGGAAGGATTCGATCGAGTTCGAGAAGAAAAAGGACAGGCCTTGGCCTCTTTATAAAGAGGGTGAATATCAAGCGTCCTCCTCGTGTCCGTTTGGGACTTGCCTAAAATCGAGGAGTCATACCAACGGGCACGATTGGGTTACCCACATCCGTATTGATGAGAATCCCGTAATAAGGGGGACACGATCTCTGCTTCGACAAGACGTGCCAATAAAATCGCCTCGCAAAACGTGCAATGGCAGGCTGATTGAGAAAAACGGTTCAAATAATGATCAGGTCGTGGTCTGATGTAACGTTATGAAAAGTCGTCAGCAGATTAGATTTGTGGAAATGTTATTCTCTCTACGGTGGTATGTGGAACTTGTTTTGCAGAGCCGGACACTATCCTTGTGTTCAAAATCTTCTATGGGGTATTCGGAAGAGGATCCCGCCTTGCAATGCCGAAGACAATCTGCGCGCCGGACTCATCGTCATTTAAGCCTGGTTCAGGGGCTACTGAGGGAGTCCTGGATTGGGGGGGTCCTCGGATAGCCGGACTATATCCTTTGGCCGGACTGCTGGACTATGAAGATACAAGATTGAAGACTTTGACCCGTGTCCGGATGGGACTCTCCTTGGCGTGGAAGGCAAGCTTGGCAATACGGATATGTAGATCTCCTCCCTTGTAACCGACTCTGTGTAACCCTAGCCCCCTCCGGTGTCTATATAAACCGGAGGGTTTAGTCCATAGGACAACAACAATCATACCATGGGCTAGCTTCTAGGGTTTTAGCCACTACGATCTCGTGGTAGATCAACTCTTGTAATACTCATATCATCAAGATCAATCAAGCAGGAAGTAGGGTATTACCTCCATCGAGAGGGCCCGAACCTGCGTAAACATCGTGTCCCCCGCCTCCTGTTACCATCCGCCTTAGACGCACAGTTCGGGACCCCCTACCCGAGATCCGCCGGTTTTGACACCGACAAGGAGTTCGACAACTTAGTTGTTCGCCCTCTCCTCACCACACATGGCATGACTTTTCGTCTCACATGCCCGTACACTTCGCAACAGAACAGTCGCGCTGAGCGCATCCTCCGCACTCTTAATGACTGCGTTCGGACGCTTCTCTTTCATGCCAATATGCCTCCGCGCTTTTGGCCTGACGCTCTCGCCACCGCATCACTCCTCATTAACATCCGCCCTTGCCATACTCGTGGGAACTTTGCCCTTCATCATCTTCTCTTCGGTGCACCACCCTCTTATGATGAGCTTTGCATTTTTGGCTGTCTCTGCTATCCTAGCATTGCCGCCACTGTGCCACATAAGCTTGCACCCCGCTCTGTCGCATGCATCTTCCTCGGCTACCCACCTAACCCTAAAGGCTACCGCTGCTACGACCCTGTCTCACATCGAGTATTCACCTCTTGACACGTTTAATTTGATGAGAAGGTGTTTCCTTTTCAGCAGTAGGTACCTCTCGTCGCCCCGTCGCCACCGGCCACCGGCGGCCCTTCGGCGACCCCGTCAGGTGGACCGCCTCCGGGCTTTGGCGGTCCTTGCACCGTGGGACGAGATGCGCCTCGCGCCCCCATGCCGCCTTCGCCATCACCGCCGCCGCCCTCCCCGGCTGCCTTGGGCACTGCCCCTTCGCCGGCCGCCTTATCGGCGCCCTCGCCCGTGGCCTCGTCGGCCACCTCTGCGGCGCCCTCGCCCGTGGCCTCGCCAGCCGCCTCGTCGGCGCCCTCGCCGGCTACCTCGCCGGCTACCTCGGCTGACCCCTCGGGCCTCGTCCCGGAGTTGCCGTCTCACCCCTCACTCGGGCTCAAGCCAGCGTTCACCGCCTGAGTCTGCGGTACTCCAGCGACGAGTATCTCCTCGCTGCCTCCAGCACCAAGCCGTCCTCAATTCCTGCGTCCGCCAGAGCAGCCCTACGTGATCCTCACTGGCTTGCTGCGATGCAGGAAGAGTTCAACGCTCTTCAGCGGAACCGTACCTGGACACTGGTTCCCCGGCCTTCTCATGCCAACGTCATCAACGACAAGTGGGTCTTTCGTCATAAGACCCACTCGGATGGTACACTTGAGCACTACAAGGCTCGCTGGGTGGTCCGTGGGTTTCGGTAGCGTGCTGGCATTGACTTCAGTGAGACATTTGCACCAGTTGTCAAACCGGGCACGATCCGCACCGTCCTCCAGCTGGCAGTCTCCCGTGGCTGGCTGGTTCATCAGATGGATGTCTCCAGCGCCTTCCTTCATGGCCACCTTGAGGAGAAGGTTTACTGTGAGCAGCCCACCGGTTTCGTCGACGGCTCTCATCCTGGCCATGTGTGCTTGCTGTCCCGGTCTCTATACGGTCTCAAGCAAGCACCTCGCGCCTGGTACCAGCGTATCACTGGGTTCCTTTAGACACTGGGCTTCAGCATCACCCGCTCGGATGCCTCGTTGTTTGTCTATCACCGCGGCGACACGACTGCCTATTTGCTACTCTACGTTGACGACATCATCCTGACGGCCTCCTCCGCAGCCCTTCTTCAGCAGATCACTCTCTGGCTGCGTGACGAGTCTGCTATCAAGGAATTGGGCACTCTTCATTATTTCCTTGGCATTGAGGTCGTTCGGCGACCCGACGGCTTCTTTCTTCATCAGCAGAAGTATGCGCATGAACTACTTGTGTTGGGGAACGCAGTAATTTCAAAAAAAATATTCCTAAGCACACGCAAGATCTATCTAGGTGATGCATAGCAACGAGAGGGGAGAGTGTTGTCCACGTACCCTCGTAGACCGTAAGCGGAAGCGTTATGACAACGCGGTTGATGTAGTCGTACGTCTTCACGATCCGACCGATCCTAGCACCAAAGGTACGGCACCTCCGCGATCTGCACACGTTCAGCTCGGTGACGTCCCACGAACTCTAGATCCAGCTGAGGTCGAGGGAGAGTTTCGTCAGCACGACGGCGTGATGATGGTGATGATGAAGTTACCGGCGCAGGGCTTTGCCTAAGCACTACGACGATATGACCGAGGTGGAATATGGTGGAGGGGGCACCGCACACGGCTAAACAATCAACTTGTGTGTCTATGGGGTGCCCCTCTCCCCCGTATGTAAAGGAGTGGAGGAGGGGGAGGGCCGGCCCTGTCTATGGCGCGCCCAAGGGGAGTCCTACACTCACCGGGAGTAGGATTCTCCCCTTCCCTAGCTGGAGTAGGAGAGGAAGGAAGGAGGAGAGAGGGAGAAGGAAAGGGGGCCCAGCCCCCCACCCAATTCGGATTGGGCTTGGGGGGCGCCCTCCACCTGGCCGCCTCCTCCTCTCTCCCACTAAGGCCCAATAAGGCCCATACACTCCCCGGGGGGTTCCGGTAACCCCCCGGTACTCCGGTAAATGCCCGAACTCACCCGGAACCATTCCGATGTCCAAACATAGCCATCCAATATATTGAGCTTTATGTCTCGACCATTTCGAGACTCCTCGTCATGTCCGTGATCATATTCGAGACTCCGAACTACCTTCAGTATATCAAAACACATAAACTCATAATACCGATCGTCACCGAACGTTAAGCATGCGGACCCTACGGGTTTGAGAACTAAGTAGACATGACCGAGACTCATCTCCGGTCAATAACCAATAGCGGAACCTGGATGCTCATATCGGTTCCTACATATTCTACGAAGATCTTTATCGGTTAAACCGCATAACAACATACGTTGTTCCTTTGTTATCGGTATGTTACTTGCCTGAGATTCGATCATCGGTATCTCTATACCTAGTTCAATCTCGTTACCGGCAAGTCTCTTTACTCATTCCGTAATGCATCATCCCGTAACTAACTCATTAGTCACATTGCTTGCAAGGCTTATACTGATCTGCATTACCGAGAGGGCCCAGAGATACCTCTCCGACAATCGGAGTGACAAATCCTAATCTCGATCTATGCCAACTCAAAAACACCAACGGAGACACCTGTAGAGCATCTTTATAGCCACCCAGTTACGTTGTGACGTTTGATAGCACACTAAGTGTTCCTCCGGTATTTGGGAGTTGCATAATCTCATAGTCATAGGAACATGTTTAAGTTATGTAGAAAGCAATAGCAATGAACTAAACGATCATAGTGCTAAGCTAACGGATGGGTCAAGTCAATCACATCATTCTCTAATGATGTGATCCCATTTATCAAATGACAACTATTTGTCCATGGCTAGGAAACTTAACCATCCTTGATTAACGAGCTAGTCAAGTAGAGGCATACTAGTGACACTTTGTTTGTCTATGTATTCACACATGTACTAAGTTTCCGGTTAATAAAATTCTAGCATGAATAATAAACATTTATCATGATATAAGGAAATATAAATAACAACTTTAATATTGCCTCTAGGGCATATTTCCTTCAGTCTCCCACTTGCACTAGAGTCAGTAATCTTGATTACATTGTAATGATTCTAACGAGTCTTGGTGCTGATCATGTTTTGCTTGTGGGAGAGGCTTAGTCAACGGGTCTACAACATTCAGATCCATATGTATCTTGCAAATCTCTATGTCTCCCTCCTTGACTTGGTCGCGGATGGAATTGAAGCGTCTCTTGATGTGCTTGGTTCTCTTGTGAAATCTGGATTCCTTTGCCAAGGCAATTGCACCAGTATTGTCACAAAAGATTTTCATTGGACCCGATGCACTAGGTATGACACCTAGATCGGATATGAACTCCTTCATCCAGACTCCTTCATTTGCTGCTTCCGAAGCAGCTATGTAGTCCGCTTCACACGTAGATCCCGCCACGACGCTCTGCTTGGAACTTCACCAACTGACATCTCCACCATTTAATAAAAATATGTATCCGGTTTGTGACTTAGAGTCATCCGGATCAGTGTCAAAGCTTGCATCGACGTAACCGTTTACGATGAGCTCTTTGTCACCTCCATAAATGAGAAACATATCCTTAGTCCTTTTCAGGTATTTCAGGATGTTCTTGACCACTGTCCAGTGATCCACCCCTGGATTACTTTGGTACCTCCCCGCTAAACTAATAGCAAGGCACACATCAGGTCTGGTTCACAACATTGCATACATGATAGAACCTATGACTGAAGCATAGGGAATGACCTTCATTTTCTCTCTATCTTCTGCAGTGGTCGGCATTGAGTCTGACTCAATTTCACACCTTGTAACACAGGCAAGAACCCCTTCTTTGCTTGATCCCTTTTGAACTTCTTCAAAACTTTATCCAGGTATGTGCTTTGTGAAAGTCCAATTAAGCGTTTTGATCTATCTCTATAGATCTTGATGCCCAATATATAAGAAGCTTCTCCGAGGTCTTTCATTGAAAAATTCTTATTCAAGTATCCTTTTATGCTATTCAGAAATTCAGTATCATTTCCGATCAACAATATGTCATCCACATATAATATCAGAAATGCTACAGATCTCCCACTCACTTTCTTGTAAATACAGGCTTCTCCAAAAGTCTGTATAAAACCATATGCTTTGATCACACTATCAAAGCGTATATTCCAACTCCGAGAGGCTTGCACCAGTCCATAAATGGATCGCTGGAGCTTGCACACTTTGTTAGCACCTTTTGGATCGACGAAACCTTCTGGTTGCATCATATACAACTCTTCTTTAAGATATCCATTAAGGAATGCAGTTTTGACATCCATTTGCCAAATTTCATAATCACAAAATGCGGGAATTGCTAACATGATTTGGACGGACTTAAGCACCTCTACGGGTGGGAAGGTCTCATCGTAGTCAACTCCTTAAACTTGTCGAACCTTTCGCAACAAGTCGAGCTTTGTAGACAGTGACATTACCGTTAGCGTCAGTCTTCTTCTTGAAGATCCATTTATTCTCTATGGCTTGCCGATCAACAGGCAAGTCAACCAAAGTCCACACTTTGTTCTCATACATGGATCCCATGTCAGATTTCATGGCCTCAAGCCATTTTGCGGAATTTGGGCTCATCATTGCTTCCTCATGGTTCGTAGGTTCGTCATGGTCAAGTAACATGACTTCCAGAACAGGATTACCGTACCACTCTGGTGCGGATCTTACTCTGGTTGACCTACAAGGTTCGATAGTAACTTGATCAGAAGTTTCATGATCATCATCATTAGCTTCCTCACTTACTGGTGTAGGAATCACTGGAACTGATTTCTGTGATGAACTACTCTCCAATAAGGGAGAAGGTACAATTACCTCGTCAAGTTCTACTTTCCTCCCACTCACTTCTTTCAAGAGAAACTCCTTCTCTAGAAAGGATCCAATCTTAGCAACGAATATCTTGCCTTCGGATCTGTCATAGAAGGTGTACCTAACAGTTTCCTTTGGGTATCCTATGAAGACACATTTCTCCGATTTGTGTTCGAGCTTATCAGGTTGAAGCTTTTTCACATAAGCATCGCAGCCCCAAACTTTAAGAAATGACAACTTGGGTTTCTTGCCAAACCACAGTTCATAAGGTGTCGTTTCAACGGATTTAGATGGTGCCCTATTTAACGTGAATGCAACTGTCTCTAAAGCATAACCCCAAAATGATAGCGGTACATCAGTGAGAGACATCATAGATCGCACCATATCAAGTAAAGTATGATTGCGACGTTCGGACGCACCATTACGCTGTGGTTTTCCGGGTGGTGTAAATTGCGAAACTATTCCGCATTGTTTCAAATGAAAACCAAACTCGTAACTCAAATATTCTCCTCCACGATTAGATCGCATAAACTTCTTGTTATGATGCTTTTCCACTTCACTCTAAAATTCTTTGAACTTTTCAAATGTTTCAGACTTATGTTTCATCAAGTAGATATACCATATCTGCTCAAATCATCTGTGAAGGTAAGAAAATAACGATACCTGCCGCGAGCATCAACACTCATCGACCGCATACATCAGTATGTATTATTTCCAACAAGTCTGTTGCTCGCTCCATTGTTCCTGAGAACGGAGTCTTAGTCATCTTGCCCATGAGGCATCGTTCGCAAGCATCAAGTGATTCATAATCAAGTGATTCCAAAAGCCGATCAGCATGGAGTTTCTTCATGCGCTTTCACCAATATGACCTAAACGGCAGTGCCACAAATAAGTTGCACTATCATTATTAAACTTATATCTTTTGGCTTCAATACTATGAACATGTGTATCACTACTATCAAGATTTAGTAAAAATAGACCACTCATCAAGGGTTCATGACCATAAAAGATATTATTCATATAAATAGAACAAAAATTATTCTCTGATTTAAATGAATAACCGTCTTGCATCAAACAAGATCCAGATATAATGTTCATGCTTAACTCTGGCATCAAATAACAATTATTCAGGTCTAAAACTAACCCCGAAGGTAGATATAGAGGTAGCGTGCCGACGGCGATCACATCGACTTTGGAACCATTTCCCACGCGCATCGTCACCTCGTCCTTAGCCAATCTTCGCTTAATCCGTAGCCCCTATTTCGAGTTGCAAATATTAGCAACAGAACCAGTATCAAATACCCAGACGCTACTGCGAGCATTAGTAAGGTACACATCAATAACATGTATATCAAATATATCTTTCACTTTGCCATCCTTCTTCTCCGCCAAATACTTGGGGCAGTTCCGCTTCCAGTGACCAGTCCCTTTGCAGTAGAAGCACTCAGTCTTAGGCTTAGGTCCAGACTTGGGCTTCTTCACTTGAGCAGCAACTTGTTTTCCATTCTTCTTGAAGTTCCCCTTCTTCCCTTTACCCTTTTTCTTGAAACTGGTGGCCTTGTTGACCATCAACACTTGATGCTCCTTCTTGATTTCTACCTCCGCAGCCTTTAGCATTGCGAAGAGCTCGAGAATCGTCTTATCCGTCCCTTGCATATTATAGTTCATCACGAAGCTCTTGTAGCTTGGTGGCAGTGATTGAAGAACTCTGTCAATGACACTATCATCAGGAAGATTAACTCCCAGTTGAGTCAAGTGGTTGTGGTACCCAGACATTCTGAGTATATGTTCACTGACATAACTATTCTCCTCCATCTTGCAGCTGTAGAACTTATTAGAGACTTCATATCTCTCAATCCGGGCATTTGCTTGAAATATTAACTTCAACTCTTGGAACATCTCATATGCTCCATGACGTTCAAAACGTCATTGAAGTCCCAGTTCTAAGCCGTAAAGCATGGCACACTAAACTATCGAGTAGTCATTAGCTTTGCTCTGCCAGATGTTCATAACATCTGGCGTTGCTCCTGCAGCGGGTTTGTCACCTAGCGGTGCTTCCAGGACGTAATTCTTCTGTGCAGCAATGAGGATAATCCTCAAGTTACGGACCCAGTCCCTGTAATTGCTACCATCATCTTTCAACTTAGCTTTCTTTAGGAACGCATTAAAATTCAACGGAACAACAACATGGGCCATTTATCTACACACTACAGGAATCAGCTAATTTGCCGTCTGCCTTGGCGGACGGCAAAAGGCACCGGCAAAGAAAGGATCGGTAAAGACCTTCTTTGCCGTCTGCTTTCTGAAGCGGACGGCAAAGGGGGCTTTGCCATCAGCGGCTGTCGACAAAGAAAGCCGACGGCAATAAATTCGCTATTAGTCCGTTAGGTGGCTAACTGCAGTGTTTGCCGTCCACGGCTGACGGCAAAGAGCATCAGGCCTTTGCCGTCGCCCAAATGATGTCAGTTGGACGTCACTGCCCACCGCGGCTTTGCCGTCCGCCGCTGTAGGCAAATGCGGTCATCCATTGCCGTTTGCCACTGTAGGCAAAGGCTTTGCCGTCCGCCACTGTAGGCAAACTGACCAAATGGGTCAGCTTCCAGAAAGCACAGGTGGCTGCCACGTGGCTTCTTTGCCGTCCGTGGCGGACGGCAAAGAGCCCATTGCCGTCGGTGGCAGACGGCAAAGAGCCTGCATTGCCTCTTTTTCTGTTTTTTAAATCCAACAATTTTCACAACAAATATATATGACATATATAGATATATTTCACAGGGCTATTTCACAGCAAACATATGACATATCCAGCACATAAGTTTCATCGTACATACATATATAGTTCCATCCATTCATACATAGCAAGTTGCACATACACATTGTTCCATCATAGCACGCTAAGAATACTAGAAGAGAATGAAAGAAAAAAAAACAAGCACTCCATCATAGCAAGCTAGCTTCCGTGAAGTGAATGAAATCTGCAAAATGGCAAATAAGAAAGTTAGAAAAAGGTGACTAGAAGAAGAAGACTAGAAGAAGAAGTATATGTCATTTATGAGCAAACTTAGGTGAAATGGATCATTTATGAGCTAACTTAGTTGAAATAGATCGTTTATGAGCTAACTAAGGTGAAATGGATCGTTTATGAGCTAACTAAGGTGAAATGGATCATTTATGAGCTAACTTAGTTGAAATGGATCGTTTATGAGCTAACCTAGGTGAAATGGATCGTTTATGAGCTAACTTAGGTAAAATGAATCATTTTAGAGCTAACCTAGGTAAGATGGGTCATTTTGGAGCTAACCTAGGTAAAATGGGTCATTTTAGAGCTAACTTGGGTAAAATGGATCATTTATGAGCTAACTAAGGTAAAATGGGTCATTTTGAGCTAACTTAGGTAAAATGGATCATTTATGAGCTAACTAAGGTAAAATGGATCATTTTAGAGCTAACTTAGGTAAAATGGGTCATTTTAGAGCTAACTTGGGTAAAATGGATCATTTATGAGCTAACTAAGGTAAATGGGTCATTTTAGAGCTAACTTAGGTAAAATGGATCGTTTATGAGCTAACTAAGGTAAAATGGATCATTTTAGAGCTAACTTAGGTAAAATGGATTGTTTATGAGCTAACTAAGCTAATTATGCCATTTTTGACATAAGTAAGCTAAGTACATGCCATTATTGAGCAAACCTAGTTAACTAAGCATATTAGAGCTAACTTAGGTCATTTTGGAGGAAACAAAGCTAAGTATATATCGTTTTAGAGCTAACTTAGGTAGAATGGATGGTTTTGTAGGTCAATAAGCTTATTAAGTCATTTTGGAGGAAATAAAGCTAAGTCTAGGTCTTTATGCATTTGTTAAGCAAAACACTAGAGAAACTTACCGTGATCATGGAGGTGTAGGAGCGGGCTACTAATAATCTCGATCACTATCATCAATAAATGCATAATCATCATCATCACTATCATCAATGACGTGCTCATAGGGTTCAGCGGCATCAACATGTGGAAGGCCACCTTGACGTAATCGGTCAAGCATTGACAGGTCATCCGCAGCAGTAACCTCTTCTTGTTCCGGCTCTTCTTGTTCCTCCTCTGGGGTGATGCCGGATTCACTGTCGCTGTCTACTTCAATGTTTTGGGGGTGAAGTATAGCGGTTCTTGAAATGTTTTTTGGAAAGACGTGTCTCTTGGAAGAATTCTCCTTCATATGTGTCTGGGTTAATGTGAGGTTCATAATCCTCTTCCTTTGGGGGAGATAGTCTAGCACGTGGCGGCACTTCATAAATGACATCCCAACCTTTCAGATTTGGATTAGTTTGGCAGGCCCACGGTAGATAGAATACTTGGGTCGCCTGTTGAGCCGTAATATAGACATCAGGAACATCTAAATGGGTGCTTTGTTTGATTTCAACTAGCCCTATATGTTCATGAGTCCTTCTAGTCTCCTTCGGCTGAAACCAATAACATTTGAAGAGTACGACATTCGGTGGGTTTTCACCATAGAATAGAAGTTCATAAATTGCTTCAACTCTCCCATAATACCCGGTACCTCCTTCGCCGATAGCAGATACACAACAATTTGTAGACTTTCGGTCGGCCATAGATAGCTCTTTGCCATAGGTACGAAAGCGATACCCGTTGATGTCGTATTTGTCAAATGAACGGACCTTATAGTCAAAACCATTAGCGACTTGTCTCAATTCAGTGTCCATAGACTCTGAATTAGCCTACAAGTTTAATACGAAAGGATTGTTGCATTAGGCACAAATTAGCGAATGAAATGAAATGGTCTAATAGAAATTACCGTTTGTTTGAACCAAGAGATGATAGCCGCCTCCTTGCTTTGCGAGAAGCTCATACTCTTCGACGGAATTCGTTTGGATCACCGCTCCATACGAGAATATGGCGACGTATCGACTGTATGAAATATCCAGGAATAAGAGCAGTTCAAAGGAAATAGAAGTTGCGAAACAATGTACCGAGAACTTAGTCGATGTACAGCCACACTTCTGTCAGGTTGTTGAAGATATACAACGTAATGGTCCGCCATTCTTCGTTATCCAAAGATACTGGTTTCGAACCACTGGCTGGTGCAAGATTCCCTTTGAATAGGCTGAGGTTGGATCCACCCTTTTTAGGGTCGTCAGCATTGTACCGAGGCTTCGGATTATGCAAATGACGATTTTTGGCTTCGTAGTGTGCTGTCACGAAGTTTGCCGCCTCCTCAGTGATGAATGCCTCAGCCATCGATGCTTCAATTCTACGTTTATTTTTACATTTTTCTCGAAGCGTCTTCTGCATCCTCTCAGCTGGGTAGCACCAACAATTTTGCACGGGCCCCCCCAATCTTGCCTCGGTCGGGAGATGCAAAATCAAATGTTGCATTGGATTAAAGAAGCCCAGTGGAAAGATCTTCTCTAACTTGCAGATCAACTCCGGCGCCAACTCTTCCATTTCTTCTAGCACGCGAGATGATAGTTCTTTCGCACAAAGAACACAGAAGAAATAGCTGAGTTCTGCCAGTACTAGCCATTCATCCTCAGGGATGAAGCCACGCAACATCACCGGCATTACCCGCTCAATCCATATGTGCCAATCATGACTCTTGAGACCAAATATCTTCAATTTATCAAGATTCGCTCCCCTCTTTAGATTCGCTACATACCCATCGGGGAACATCAACTGCATTTTCACCCACAAGATAATTTCCCTCATAGCTAGCCTTCCAAGATTGAACCATGCCTTTGGCTTCGTCCAGTTCTGCTTTCCTTTCGGTTCTTTCATGTTTTGTAACGGCCTATCACATAGCGCCTCCAGATCGACTCTAGCCTTAGTATTATCCTTTGACTTCCCATCTATGCCGAACAATGTACCAAAAAGTGCCTCGGCGATATTCTTCTCAGTGTGCATCACGTCGATGTTGTGTGGGCAAAGGAGGTCTTTGAAGTAAGGCAGATCCCATAAGCATGTCTTGTGAGTCCAGGCGTGTTTAGAATTATACCCCTTGAAGTACCCTGGACGCTCTGGATCTGGCTCGAGAGCGGTTAACTGATCCAGGGTCTGTTGGCCTATCAACGCAGGTGGTGCAGAGTTTTTGACAACTCTACCTCTGATGAAGTTCTTCTTGTCTTTCCTGAACTTATGGCGAGGATCCAGGAACTGTCTATGCATATCGAAGCAAGAAAACTTGCGACCGGCCTGAAGCCAACGAAACTCAAGAGCTCCCTTGCATGTGGGGCACAGGAACCTTCCATGCACACACCAGCCAACGAATAGCGCATACGCCGGCAAGTCATGCATCGAGTACATGTACCAGACACGCATTATGAAGTTCCGTTTGCTATAGGCGTCGTATGTCTTGAACCCATTATCCCATGCTTCTTGCAATTCGTCCTTAAGCGGCTGCATGTACACAATCATATTTTTTCCCGGATAGTTGGGCCCTGGAATTATCAACGTCAGGAAAATGTTCTTTCTTTGCATAATCTGTCCGGAGGGGGATTGAGTGGAAAGACAAATATGGGCCAACAACTGTATTGGGTTGCCATCAGACCAAACACACTGAACCCATCCGTGCTGACGCCGACTCAAGGATGCCTCGGATCTGCCGCTTTGTCATCATGTAATTCATCAAATTTCTTCCATGCAACACCATCCGATGTGTGTACCATCATCAGATTCCCATCTGCATCTAGTTCGGTTCTTTTGCCCGTTTTGTGCCATGTCATCTGTCTGGCCGTCTCTTCGACCATGAAAAGACGTTGAAGTCTTGGTACGATTGGCATATACCGAAGAACACTAACGGGGATTTTGGTCTGCGTCTTCTCACCCATACCGTTGTCTACCACAACATACCTGGAAGACTTGCAAATGGGACAATAGTTCAAGTCTGCATATTCAAGCCTAAATAAGGCACATCCTTTCTCACAGGCATGTATCTTCTCATAGGGCATCTTCAGTGCATGGAGGATTTTGTCCGACTGGTACAGGTTTGCAGGCATTACATGGCCTTTGGGTAGAAAGCGTCCAAATACTGTCATAATTGCGTCGTAGCATTCTCTGCCCAAGTTGAACTGAGCCTTCAGAGCCATTACTTGTGAGATGGCATCCAACTGACAAAGCTCAGTGTGCTCGCGGAGCGGACATTTTGAAGACTCCAACATTTCATTGAAGGCCTTTGCAGATTCCTCCATCTCCTCGTCCGAATCCCGAGCATCATCCAAGTCTTGCACCATGTTTTCCATCCCGGTACCATGCTCGTCGGTGCGACGACGAACCATCTCAGCTCGGTCACGTTGGGCAGACTCACCATGAAATGTCCACACCATATAATTGGGCGTAAAACCACTCTTCTGCAGGTGTTTGCCCATTTCAGCCTCTGTCCTCTTTTCCCAATTGTCGCACCGGAAACAGGGGCACCAGGTTTTCCTCTGGCCATTTGCAAAAGCGGCTTGCACAAACCCCTTGGTTTTTGTGAACCATTCAGTGCTCCATTTGTTCTGACCAGTGTGACCGGTGTACATCCACGCACGATCACTCATCTTGACTTTCAGAGCTACTGGACACACACAAATATATATATATATATTCATCAGTTGATCTAGTTTGTCAATTTTATTACGTCCATGCAACCTACACTCTAATAGGTAATGATAGGTCCTAATCCCACCCGAGCATGTGTAGATTGGGTTCATTTTCCCATGCTATGCTCTGGATCCGACGCAAAATTTCGGCAGCACCTCGCCGCTGTTCTCCTGATACACGTCTCCGCAATAAACAGAGAGGATGTGTACCCAGA